>NC_133577.1:9489332-12111675 GCF_964106895.1 Numenius arquata | reverse complement strand
AAAGCATATGTTAAAATATAGCATTATTTTTTTTTTCTTGAGTATTCTAGAAAGTTGCTTCTGTACATCGGTGTTACAACTGATTGCCCAAAATGCTTGCATGGCATAACTCGGGAACTACTGAATTGTATACGCAGATTCTTGAGATTTTCTTTTCATGTGCCATTTGAACATTTACAGCAAAAACAAGGGCATTTTCAGCAATTCTGAGGACCACAACAGACCAACATCTTCTGACTTCTATTTTTTTTTTGTTCTGCCTTTTGAGCAACTGTATTTGTGAATCAGTTTTTGATAGCGATGATTTTAATTTGTGATGAAACAAGAGGAAAAGTAACGTCCCAGGCACAGTGGAAGGCAGTACACACATCTGTCTGAATACTTGATAATTGATTAGGTAAGACATATACAATAATTATATATATAAGGCTTAAAATAAACTTATGTGGAAAATAAGTTGATTGTATGACTGAAAACTGTTGAAAGAATATTGAAATAAATTATATAATTTTGTGAAAAACTCAAATATCATTATACTATTTCAGTGGTTTGTGTGCTGCTTTTGTTTTATCACTTTTCAGTAAGCTAAATGATCATAGTCTTTCAAACTTCCTGTGAAGAAAAACTTCCATGCTTGTAGGAATTTCTCTTATCTTTCCTGGGTTTCCACTTTTCCAAGTCTTCCATGAAGTAGAAGATTAAAAGCTGAGCAGACTAAGGTAAGATATATGACATAGAGTTTCCTTAAAATAGCTGAGCAAGGCTCAATCTGTAAAATGCTTGTGTATATGAAAATAACGCAGGAGAGAAGGACCTGCAAACTGGTAAACCCATGCGGTGGTGTGTATAGAAAGATTGTTCAGGAAACAGAGACCTGGCTTTTAACAGCCATTCATGGCCTGGAATAGGTTTCAGCTCTTATTTCCCACCTCCCAGGAAAACGTCTTAGCTGTTGTAGATCAAAAAATGTACTGGGCTCTGGTCCTACATGGCTTATATACATATATCATTGTTATTTTGGTCTAGGATGTGTGTTTGTGAAATACAAAACAATTCTGGAAAAGGGTTAGGGTCCAGGAGTGCTCCCTCAATCTGGCTGAAGGATCCCTTCAGCTGCTCTTCCTTCCCTCCAGTGACTCTTGTGTTATCTGCGGAATGGCCCTGATTCCAACCCCAGGAGTGCCTGTACCCATGGCCTAAAGTCAGGGATCTGGGAGACAGACAAAATGCAAATTCATCCAGGCAGAGAAGGGCCTACAATTTGCTGCAAGGGCCCTGGTATATTTACATTGAACAAAAAGTATCCCCATTTGCCTGTTACGGGCTGTGTTACAGGCTGTGTTCTTGATTTCCACCAGTCCTGAATCAGAACTCACTGGAATGCCTTCAGAACGTGTTGGATACACAGTTCTGACGGCATCACTGGTGTTAGATTTGGCCCTTAGAAGTTTTGCTGCTACTTTTCTGGATGGTGACGGAGCATGAGCAGGAGCTGCTCGCCCAGAGCAAATCAGGGTGTTTCCATACATACGTGGAAACCTAAGTTCCACATATAGAGAATTTCCAAAATAACTGCATGAATTGAGTTTAGACTTTCAAAGACTTTATATCTGCTTTAAGTTCCCCAAACTGAAAATGACCCAATATGTCAGCAGAAGCTTTCGAAGAAGAAACTTTTAGTTTTTCAAAGAAAGTAATTTCTTATAGATTGTCCTGACTTGCCTTTTTTTTTTTTTTTAACCATACTTGTTTTTCAATAGCTGCAGCTATCATATAATGAAATTTTTTGCCTTTGCTTTCATTTAACATTGTGTGCTTACTGCTGATGTCCTGAGCTGGAAAGCAGCTGTGCAAACCATTTTGTTCTGTGTCCTCTCTCTGCTGTGTCTCCATACACAGAGAGACAGAGATATGTTAGTCTGTTATAAAGTATTTTTAACCAAATATTTGCTTATGTGGACAATACCTTAGTACTCCTCTTTTCTCTCTCTCACTAAAACATAGCTTGCTTTTTGGATATAATGTTTGCATTTACAAGTTTAAAAATTGAACTGTAATTTCCCAAACTTCAGAATATATTCTTTGGGAAGCGTAAGTACAGTGTTTCTTACATCGTTTTCATTATTGCTGCTTGCCTTGTGTTTTCAGTTCACGGTTATTCTGCCCTTACAAGATAAGAAGGTATCTAGTAATGCTATCATAAAAATGTTTGGTTACTGTTTTGTCGTCCAAAGACATTTAATATTCGCTCATGGGCAGGCTGAACTGTTTCATTGTCACTCAGGAGATCTTCAGGAAAACTTGTCCGGAAGCGATCTCTTTTTTCCCTGGGAAATGGCTTGCTCAAACCTGAAATATGGGGTGGAATCATGCTTAAACAGATTCCGTGTTAGAATCTCAATTCTTTCCCAAGTCTGATTAGTTCCCCCATATGCGTATTGCATTTTCACCGCCCCGCTTTGTCCCAGTGGGGGAGTCCAGGTTTGCAAAACCATCTGGATTATTTCCTTCAGAAGAGTTACTGACCCCACAAGATACCTCCATCAGTTTAGCTGAGCCGTGCAAATTCACACGGGATGAGGAGAGTGTTAAACTCAATGTTCTGGAGGAGAAAAAAAGGAGTCCCATTTTGGTTAGGCAGAGGAATGGCTACACTTCATCTAGTTAATCCTTCTTAAACTTGTCCACTATTGGATTTACAATAGTAACTGGTACGGCACAATTTACAGACGCACAATTTGCACACACACACATCTTAATCATATTAGTTAATGATATTGTCTCTCCACTTTCCCATATGAGCCTATTTTTTCCTGATAATATAATTGCATTAATACCTTTTCCACTTTGAAGTCTGTAAAAGCGTTATGAAATTATCTCCAGAGAGGCAGTATCTCCCTTTGTTAAATGAAGTTGTATTTTCACACACATGTTTAGGATTTCTACACGAAATCATCTGTCACTGGTCGTGAGCCAGGCTTCTGCGTCAGCTGACAAAAAAAGAAATTGGAATAAGTCCCGTCTTGATTTCTTCATTATTTTTAGAAGTAGGTAAGGTGAGGATAAGGCACTCCTCAAGAAAACTTTCTCTACTACAGGATGTGATACCAGTGATTCGAGGTGGGTGGAGGAGGAGCGCAGGTTGGTGTTGGGACATGCTGTGCTTCTGGAGTTGATACCCTGTGGAAGGCAAGCAAATGAGAACCATGGCAAGCCATGCCCCATGCCTCTCATGCCAAGTTATTTGTAAAAGTGTGTCTGTTTTAGTTATTCTCGCTAAATTTGTAGATAATGAATTCTTGTGGATTAAATTACCCCTGAATCTCTTTTGGAGAAACACATTTCATCTTCCTTTTTAATGTTGCTAGTCTACAATTCTGTTCTATCTCAGCTTTTTTTCTTGCCCCTTTTGCTGTTACTCTCGCTACAGTTCATCAGATTCAGCATTTTTTTAAAGCCGAATAAGTTCATAGAGCTACAGCAAGGTACCGCTGTATAAGCATTCTCTCCTCATCAGGGAAGGCTGTAGAAGTGGCTGAAGTATAGCTCTTGAACCAGCCGTGGCACTGCAGGACTGGCGATGGGGAAATGCGCTCAAGCACATGCTAAAGAAAGTTAGGACAAAGTTTCACAATCATTTAGCCCTGCATTTGCACGCTGCTCTGGTAGTGGGACAGATTAGACTGCAGTCAGATGCTGGACAAATCCAGGATGATATTTTTGTCCAAATTTGCAGAGGACATTAAAACTTGTGCCAAATTTATGCTGGTTTTATGTAAGACAGCCAGTACAAATTTAACCTGTCAAAACTATTGAATAGATTTAAATTGCAGAAGGAGTTTACACTGGATCATCGTTCTGCACCACATGGTGGTAGCAGCTTTGATCCAGTACGACTCCCGCATTTGAAACTACAAAAACTTTTGGGGTCCCTAGCCATCAGCACAGTATTTGAGGTACCTCATGTAATACAACAGTCACAGACATAGAAAAGGGGGAAAAAAAAGGTCAGGATCATTACCCTCATGAAACTATTAAGGCTTTGTGTTAATCAATATTTGTATTGCTTTGGAATAAACTTCTGCTTGGGAACTGAATGGAATTAAACTGGGAACTAGGGATTGCCTGGGTGTTTCTCTCTGAGTCGTGTGGTGACAGCCTGGGTGCACAGTTCCCCTCTGGCCAAGCTCCCTGCTCTTCTCCTCTGGCTGCTTTCTTGCCTGGCTCCTTTTGAGAGTTTAGCACTGCAAAACTTGGGTCCCTCCTCCCAGGCAGCGGTCACTGGGCTCAGGGGCTGTCTCCCTTCAGAGACGCTGCTCACAGTTACCTTCTCTGCACCGCCATCCCCTCTGTCAGCACCAGGTAATTTTGATTCCGAAATGCCCGACTGGTTTCACTCCTTTACTACAGCAACAACAGCAAGAGCCTTTGTGTAGGCAGTCCTCAAGAACAACAGTTTTTGTAATGCATTCTTCTACCTCCTATGCCATGTTGCATTGCTTTGCCCTTGAGGATGAAATGGCAACGTGCCACCAGGGAGCTGTTATCACATCATGCTTGTGGTGATTGTCTCTGTCCCCAGATGCTCCCCGAGATGGAGGACGGTGGCTCCCACCACCTTTGCTGTATGGCCTCAGCCCCACACAGGTCTCCACTTCCCCCAGCCTCTTCCCAGCACTGCTTCCTCGCATTTAGCGAGTTTTCTCCTTTCCTTTATGAATGGAGTGGCAGATTCCGTCCCAGGCGTGGCATTGCCTCGCTCTGTGCTTTAGCGATGCAGCACTTTAAATAAGGTGATGATCCACACTGGCCCCCCTCTGCTCGGGCTGGGGTCTTCCCTGTCCTTGGCAGTGGTGGTGGTGAAATGGCATCACCCACACAGGGAGGAGGACCAGAAAAAAAAAGAATAATCATAGAATCATAGAATGGTTAGAGTTGGAAGGGACCTTAAAGATCATCGAGTTCCAACCCCCCTGCCATGGGCAGGGACACCTCCACTAGAGCAGGTTGCTCAAAGCCCCATCCAGCCTGGCCTTGAACACTTCCAGGGATGGGGCATCCACAGCTTCCCTGGGCAACCTGTTCCAGTGCCTCACCACCCTCACAGGAAGGAATTTCCTCCTAATCTAAATCTCCCCTCTTCCAATTTAACACCATTACCCCTTGTCCTGTCACTACATTTCCTGACAAAGAGTCCCTCTGCGGCTCTCCTGTAGGTTCCCTTCAGATATTGGAAGGCTGCTGTGAGGTCTCCCCGGAGCCTTCTCTTCTCCAGGCTGAACAACCCCAGCTCTCTCAGCCTGTCTTCGTAGGGGAGGTGCTCCATCCCTCTGACCGTCTTCGTGGCCCATAATAAAAATCAGTACCATCCCTAGCTTTTTCCATTTTTTTCTCTGGAAAAACATGAATAAGGCAGGGTTCCTAGGAAAGGTGACACACTTGTTGAGGTGTGGGTGGGTACAGCAGTGGCGCCAGGCTGCGGGGTCCCCGGTGGCCCTGGGTCAGCAGCCACAAAAGGGCCTCCAAAGCAAACGGTGCGCGGCACCCACACACCTGGGGGTTTAACCTTCTTTTACGGCGACCTGTGGTTCTTCTCCTCCCATCTTTATCTACGATATTTGGAAGGGGGGAGGAGGAGGAGGTCCCCGTTCCTTCCGCAGCGGTAGCCGAGACGGGCTGCCGGCCCCGGGCCGCCGGAGGGAGCTGCTGGGGCGGGGCGGGGAGGGGGAAAGCCTGCCTGAGTCAGAGCCCGCTGCCCTTCACATCTCATCTGCTCTGCTTGCCTCTGGTTTGACTTTTTTGAGGGGGAAAAAAAAAAAATCGAGGCAGTTTTCTAAAGTTTTGTTGTGTAATGTCTGTTTGGAAGTGGGGAAAAAACCCGTTTCTATGAGCATCCCTTTGCAAAGACCGTCCACCTCCAGGAAGCGAGGGTTCTTCCCCCCTTCCCTGACCAGGGGACGCCATCGCGAGCCCCAGGCTGGGAGCCCCGCTGCCCGCCCGACCCGCCCCGGCCCGGCCAGGGGAGGGCGCAGGCCGCGCCGCCCGCCTCGTGTTGCCGTGGGGACGGCGGTACCGCCGCGGCCGCCATGAGCCGCAGCGCCAGGGCCGGGCCCCGGGTCGCCTCCGCCGCCCCTGGGCTGGCTGACAGGGGCAGCGGCGCGGCGGCCGAGGTACCGCGGGGGCTGGGGAGCGACCCGGCCCGACCCTGCCCTGCGGGGGCGGCGGTGGTTTCTGCGGACGGAAGGCCGCGGCCCGTCCCGGCACCGCGTCCCCGAGGGAGAGCGGGGCGGCCGGCAGCCCGGGCGGGGAGGAGGAGGGAGAGGGGTGGACGGCGGCCGGGCCTGGCGGGCAGCCCTCGGGCGGGCCGGGCCGGGCCGCTGAAAGGCCACCGGTGGCTCCCGTGAGAGCCCCCGAGGCTGGCACAGCCGGGCGGGAGCAGAGGGGAAGGCAGAAAGGGTAGAGGGTTTGGGGTTGTTTTGGGTTTGTTTGGTTTGGTTTTTTTGTCGGTTTTTGTTTTGTTTTGTTCGGTGTTTTTTTTGGGGGGGTTGTGTTTTTTTTTTTATTTTCAGTTCCCTTATTAAAAGATAAAGCCCGTTTTTGGAAAAATATCCCGCCCCACCGGTTTTCAGTAGCTTTCAATTGGCGGTTTCTGTAGAGGGTGACGGATGATGAGGCTGACCGTAACGCACACACCCCCACCCCTTGCGAGTTACCTTTTCAATTTTAAATATAATTTCGCCTTTTTAAAAAAAAAAACCAAAAAAAAACAAAAAAAAACCCCAGCTTGTGCAGCTGCAGAGCTGTGCCGGCGGTAGGCGTTGCGCTTCAGCTCAATGAACTTCAGCTGATCGTTACGGCTTATCTTTATACGCTCAAGGACGAGAAGTTTTTTCTTATTAAGTGTTGCAGAAGGGAGTATCTTTCGCAGAGTAGGCATTTACGGTTATCTAAGAATTTCTTCTTTGCATTTCTTCTTCCTTTGAAACTGGTTTGCCGGCTTTGATGGGAATTTAAAGGAGACGCTGGGGGATATTGCTTAGAAGGAGCAAACTCTTTTGTACTAAAGATATAGTAGAAAACTTGTAACGGTTTTGTATTCCAAAGGATAAACGGTTTATTACTGTGTGAACAGCTCAGTGTTCACACACTGATAAATAAATAAATCCTCAATAGTTGAATATCAGTTTTGTACTTACGCTATCTTGAGACCAAACCCCCAGAATTTTGGTAGTTTGTCACTGCCATTATATTAAACACACCTGTTCTGACCCAATTAACAAAGTTTTTGTTAGCACTGCTTAGTTACAGAGTTGGGAGTAACCTGCTCCACATGCTACCCACCTGAAGTCAGAGAGTTTGGGAATGTTACTTTCGTGACTCGGAAGCACATTAGAAACTACATACTTATACAATGTGGATTTCAAATGATAAATCAAACTACAGCACTACTCAGTCTTAGTTTTATTTATACTTAATAGTATATATACTTTATATACCCACACAGTTAAATATATCTAAAATATTTGCCATTTTGTTGGCTGTAGTAGGTACTGTACGAAAATTGCAAGAGTGTTAGCATTGCATGATAGTTTGTTTTTTAAATCTCTCATTTAAGCTATTCTCCTACAAAATTTATTTAACTCTATTCAGCACTGAAAAATTAAAAACAGTAGAACAGCAAGTGGTTTCCAAAAATTCTTGCATAAGCACTGAATTTTGTCACATTTTTCTCCTAAATTTTGTCTTAGCAATTGCTCTGTTTTATTTTGAGATTAAACACAGCAGCTCCTTCTTGTTATTAATTTTGGAAAAGCTGTGAGACAATGCATCAGGAGAATCCAAGTTCCTTAATTTAGCCATAAGAGCAAAGGATGAAGTAAAACAAAAAGCATGTTAAGTAACATTTGCAGTAGGTGACATATCTCTGTAATTGCCTTGAGATGACTGCTGTCCTTCATCACAAATGCATTTATTATATTTAGATGCAAAGTCACCTTATTCTAAGAAAGAGGAAAATGAAAGATGAAAAGGCTTTAACTGCTGCTTGTAGTAGTAGAGGGTAAGACTAAACTTTCGATGGTAATGAAACTTTCATTTGGGCCCATTAATCAAGCTTGCAATTGGCCTTTTCAGTAGATGAGCAACACCAGAGAGTGATTTTTATCTTTCAGTAATACCTTTCAATGAGTACTGCAAAGGGAGGAGGGTAGAACTAAGCAGTACCCTTCTGAAAAGTATTTAGATAATCTCTTCAGTAATTTATTTGAGCTGTTGGGAACACTTTACCTATTTTTACGTGTTTCTGGAACAGTACACCAATGCATAAAAATTCCACAGGCATATAACAGCAACAACAAAAAGAAGTTTTGAATTGCATGCACAAACTGCAAGCAATGAGTTGGGCCTAGTTACAGGCAGAAAAAGGTCTTCTGAAGATCGCCTATTGCTAGTAAAGCCAAAGGTCCAAGTAGATATTACTCTATTGTAAATATAGGTTTAGCTTTTGTTTAGCATTTGAAGTGAAATTAAAACTTCATTTTCTTACAGGTCAGTTGAAAGGGATTAAAAAATAAGATGAATGAGAGAAACACCCAAAACCTAAATTATCTAGAGCTGATTGAGTGATAACATATGAAGGCTTCTCCTGTCCACTGCCTTTTATTCTTTTAACGTTTTCTTCATTCTGTTTTCTTAACAGTAATAAGTATAAACTACATAGTACTCATGAAACATTACAAATCTGAGTTTTTCCAGAGATACAAAACTGCCACATCTGCATCACAAATTTTACCCCTATAGTAGAGTCATGGCAAGTTAATTGCATTGTTATAGGTATGATTAACGATCAGACTTGTGAATGGCTGCTGGCAAAACATAGAAAACTATTTGCTTAAATATTAAAGCGTGCACGTTCCCTGCCAAAAGTATGATAAAGCCAAAAGTATCATACCAACTTTCCTAGCATGGTGTCACCGTGTATGATCAGCTTCGTATTTACAAAGGCACTGGAGGATGCAGAAATCTGCTTCTGTAAATCTCACTGAGGCTGTAAATGAGTGAAATGGTAATTCACACTGACTTTTGCACCTGGCTTTATTTAAACCTCTTTTAAATCCTTCTGGATGTGTATCTGCGTCTTAAAAGTGCTCATAGATTTGTGTGACAAATGTAGGTTTCAGAAGTTCCAGCTGTAAAGGGTTTTCTCGTGTTGATTATTGCCGCTGAAGGGAGCTCCTTTCTTCAGCTATGCTCTGATTTTTTTAAATTTTATTTTATCAGTTTTGAGATGTATTCCTTCTTTTTGTAGAGTCATAAGTGGTTGTGTTTGTTTAGGGAAGAATAAGAAAACATACAGCAGTACAGTAAGATAAATATAATAACGTACATAAATAACATACACAGTGTTACTGTTCGCAAGCTCCAGCCATGGTTTTGGAGCCCTGGTGTATTACAGAATGAAAAAAAACCACACTCTCTACATCAAAGAATTCCATGTGGTTGTACAATGTGAAACAAGTGGAGTTAAAGCAAAAAAGGAAGACAAAGTAGCAAAGAGATGGCACGTACCTTCTCTTACTCCCTCAGAAAGGTGATAACGTGTTGAGAAAATCAGCAGCCCTTTTATCTCTCAGATTGTGCGCTGTGTTGCACGTGGCCGTGAGCTCTGCTACACGTATCGGTCTGGCTTGGTGAGACTGGCAACTCCTTTGTGGAAGAGCACAGCTGATTAAACTTCATGGATCTAATCCGGTGTGCCCTCGCGCACTGAAGAAAGATTAAAGAAAAGAGTTGACAATATCATAGAAACTAATCCCAGGTAATTTATCTTCTGATACAGTCCAAACTAGTAGTTTTGCCCAGGGTTTATCTGTGTGTGTTTCATTGTGGAGGCTTCTTTTGCTAGATGTTCACCTATTTAGAAAGCTGTTAATTTTTGGTTTTCTATTTAGAATGGGTAGGAGCTGAACTTGTAATTCATCTCAGCCTGGAAACCAATGCTGACGTAGAAGAGCATGAAGTGAAGGCATCTTGTCTCTGTCTCTATTGGAATATCTTGTTTTAACAGCGGTCAGTAGCTGGAGGAGATTTGCATTTTGTAATGCATACCTAAATGCAGTAGGGTCGCAGTTTTGTTTGTCCTGTGTGGGAGCTGATGGAATAAAAATCTCATGTTCTGTCCTCTGCCATGTGTGCTCCCAGCATCACCTAAACACAATCTTGTTCCGAAGATGTTAAATTTCATAATTTTGTAGTCACTGTCAATTGAAAACAATGTCCTGTCTAATGAAACTCCTATCAAGACCTCAGGTCTGAATTTTCATATTGAAAGGTTTAAGTAACAAAGGCAAAGAAATCCGACGCGTTTCTGCTCTGCTGTAGAAGAGCAGAACCACACAAAACCAAGAAAGCTTCCTATAAAGAATCTAAAAGGCAGAGCTAAAGAGTTGTACAAGTGGTGTGGAGGAGACCGTGCTAGAAGCACAGAGCCCCTGCTTGCCATCTATCACAAGGGCTTGAAAAAGGGTGTCAGTGTGGTGATTTCTGGGGACAAGACAGCATCATCAAGAAAGCTGAGGTTATGTCCAAGTGAAGGAGTTCAAAAGAACCTTTCGCCTTGGGAGATTAGAATTAAGAGCGCAAATGGGCAAGCCACAAAGTGACTTTGAGGAGCAAGTAGGAGTGTTTTGAGTAGGTGTGGACTCTTCAACCTAGTAGAGAGACAGTGAAGGTGAGATATGATAGAAATCTGCAAAATCGTGAGTGGCACAGAGAGGATTGATAGCTGTTGCTTTTTCTTTTTCACCATTTCTTGCAACATGACAATGAGCGTGCAGGCAACGTAACTGAAGTCCAAAAACCAGTGTTTCTTTGCATAAGAGACACCTGAGACCTCCCTTTGGGTTAAAGTTTACACGGGTTGAAGGAGTGACTGGGTAAGTTTGTAAAAAAGGGACATTCTGAATGTTGCTAAATGCATTGAAACTGCAGGAAACAACTTGAGCTGAAAATAGTGAGAGGCCATGGGATTGTTGAGGGGGAATATCTTGCACACCGAGATCCTTTAGCACTGATGTTGCTGGCTGAACTTGCAGATGAAAGCGGTGGCTGGTAGAAAAGTAGCTGCTTATCCTATTTTGCAGTAAGGGTTGGTTACTCTGGTAATAACATATTTGGAATTAGATGCCCTTAATCAGCTTAATCAAAAAAGCACTGGAACAAAAATGTTCAAAAGATTCGATGTCTAATGGTTTTGCTTTCATGCTGTCTTCCCAGGAATCTCATGATCACATTCTTTTGGATATTCCTGTCACTAGAGAGCAGATGAATCACTATCGAGCTGCAGCTGAAACTGCTCAAAGTGAACTTGCAGCACTTTCGGTGAAGTATGATTATGCCCAGTCAGAGGTACATTTAAAAATACTTCCAAATCCTTCTCCAAGCATGAAGATTCTCTACAGTCACTTTCTGCAGAGAACAGAAAGTTTGCAGAAAGTCCAGAATTTCTTGCTTTTGATACAGTTTTGTTTCTTGTAGCATAGAATTTCCATGCAATTTTTACTCTACGTGCTTCTATGTTCAAGAACTGTTTATAAGCTTATATTTGAAAGATTTAAAGCAATCTAGCTTTTTATCATCATCTAAATGCAATCTTTTGTAATTAAACAAGTTAATATTTCTAAATTGTAGTTGTATAAAAGTTCTGATAGATGTCCTGCTGTTGCCAGTGAGTTAAGATATAACTGTCCTCAGCTATTCCTCCACTTTAGTCAAGTTACAGCTCCCCAAATTTGCTTTACTTTCATCACCAGTGAAGTAGTGATTGAGTAATGAAGTTGCTTTTAACTAGAGAGACTGAAGAACACACATACATCTTTTTCTGCTGTCCCTGCTGTGGGAATGGTGGTTCTTGGGAGCGAGGATTTATTAGAGGATAATTTTAGTTTTATACTTAATTTTTTTTTTTAACATATGACTGAATAAGATGGGTTTGATCCAATTCAGCAATTCAGGCAGAGGTCAGTTTTAAAATAGAGTCAAATTTGCCTTTAGGAGGCATAAAGTGCTTACGTTTATTTACATACTTAGACGTAGGTGTATACATTCATAAATATTCATAGGTACATAAAGTTTGATAGGAAATCGTGAACATCCATCCAACTAGTACTTTAAACATCTGTACATTTTACAAATGTATATTTCCATTGCACATTGCAAAGTACTTTGCAATATACTTGCATAGCACATGAACATTAAAAAAGGCTCTGTCAATGAAATAAAATTTTTTTAATTGTGGATAGCTGAATGGGAAACAGGAAGAAAGTGTGATAGTGTATGAGAATGAATTAATACAGTGTCCAGTCAGAACTACAGGAGTGAGTGTTCACCATCTAAGCCTGAATTTGACCAGTTGATCCTGAAATAACTGCAGAGTTCCTCTATGTTTAAGGGCTATCCAGGATCCGTACTTTACATTTCAATTCTAAAAGGCCATACGGAATCTCATGTTCTCATAGAAAGAATTTATTACTGGAAATGTTGAATGGCTTTATTGCCAGCATGATTGACCAATTTTATAGAACTTTCAGCACTGTGCTTGCAAAAGTGACAGAATAGTCAAGAAAGCAGCTGTTTGTACTCTTGTTAATAAAGGCGTTCACGACCCAGCTGAGGTCAGAACCCTGTTCTGCTGAGTGTGCTGTAAAACTCATGATATGGGATTATTCTTGCTTTTTCTGCTATCGGAACTGACCACAAAGACAATGGACAGAGGAAAAAATATCACATTTTGCAGATGGGGACTTGAACCACAGAGAAATTTTAAGGTTGTGAATGCTTTAAGCTACCATAGCTTGGTCCAGCTGCCAAGCAAAGCAATCCTATTGTTCCTTCAGCTGCCCATTTCCTTCCCCACACTGCCCCATCCCTTGCGTTGGCACAAAGTATGTGTAGTTTTACGGTGCGCTGTGTTGTTGGGGGACTAATGCAATGGAAAAATAAAGCCTCTCCTGGGTTGTTTTTCAGTCGGGTCAGTTTTCCAATCTTATTTCACCTCATAGCAATATAAGTGCTTCTGCTAGCGCAAAGAAGAGTGTGGAGTATGGAAAAGAAGCCTGTGAGCCCGGGACAAGGCATAGCAGCTTTTCTCAAAATCAGTGCTGCTTTATGGCAGCTCCAAAGCGTCTGATAAACCAGCACTTGCAGGTGAAGCATAAGCTCATCAGGACTATGCTGCTGCTGCAAGAGCGATCCTCCTACCTCACTCCTCGGTGTGATGTGGCCAGCTCCTCTTCCTCCTCCTCTGTAGAAAGTGAATTCTTTTCTGTCAGCTGCATTAGTTAAGTTGTTTGTGGAGGAGTCAAACAAATACCAGAGCTGGTGTGAGGGAGAGGACAGGCGAGCGTGGCTGGGAGCAGGAGAAGCAAGACTTCTCTTTTGCAAGGCAGTCGCCACTCAGTCGGCTCACCAGCCTCCTGGAATTTCTCTGAGTGTCTTGTGTTTGGTCACACTGGGAGCTTCTGGCAGAGCCATGGATTTCTTGACATCCTGAATTGCAGTTTAATGTCTTAAATATTTATTCCCTTAAAACATTTGCTACAAGTTAAAGGCCCTAGCACGTGTCATAAAGAGCAGTTAATGTAGCTTAACTATTTGCCTGTTAATTTTATGTAGTAGGGGATGAATGCTTCAGATTGCATCTTGCTGCTTATGATTGGAATTGTCAGGAAAGCTGAAACATGCCTGAACGCTTCTTGTGACAAAAAATCCACTTTAAATTACGTGTTCCTTTTAACAAAACACACTGAAATTTTATGTGCCTGGTGTGTCTGCCTGAAGCTCAGTCTTTTAGAGTAGTGTGTAGCAGAAATAGTTCAATGGAAAAAGGTATTTTTACCTAAAGAGAGAGGGGAAAGTAAAGAAAAACAACTGAACACCATGAACTGTTGGGAAGTTCTAGCATCGTCTCTGGGACACGTTCTTGACATTTGGCAGTGATGTCCCTCCTCCCACCCTTCCTTAAAAGGCTCTCTTGCTACTTCTGTGTAAATCCAGCTAAATTTATTGGATTATCAGACCAAAAAAAATCTATTTGCATAAACTAAGAAGAGGTTGCCTACAGCACAACTCTCCAAAAAATTCTTTGCCTCTGAATATGCTGCATATCATCAAAAGGCTCCACCCTCGTAAAACAGGATACTTTGCTGTTACAACTCCCCACAGCTATAGATTATCTGTGGAATTGTGCACCAGAATTGGGAGCAGGGAAGAAGCAGGCAAAAAAGAGGGAATAGTGGTGTTAATTACTGTATTGTAATGCAGATGCATAAGGTAGGCGAGTTAAGGCTGTGCAGCAGAACTTAAGGTGGGCTTTATCTAAATTCTGAATGTGTAAATAAATTTATCTTCCTGTAGGAGATTATCTTGAAAAGTTATTTTGTATCACAACAGCAGCTTTTCGTTTAGCAAACCCCTTTCTTCTATTGCTTTTTCCTAGATATGTGAAAATAAAGTTGCATATCTCCACTCAGTCTTGTAGTGATAGAAGACTCTTAGTCTTTTGTTCCAAAATGTGTTTCTTGTCACATTATTAAAGTTGTGATGCAGTCATGTATTTCAGCCCGGGCAAAATTATTCTTCCTTTTTTAATGAGTTTTCTCCTTTTCTGTCTGTAGCTTCTTGAACTCAGGTCCAGAATGGCCTCTAAAGAAGCCTCATTTCAAGAGCTGAAGGCTAGAGCTGAAAGCTACAAGGAAAACAATGCCAGACAGATGTCTCGCCTCCTGTCTTTGCAAACCCGAGTTCAGGAGATGGAGGAAGAGGCATGTGTGCTCGCCACTTCTAAAAACCAGGCTGAGCTGACAGCTCAGGCAGCATTCAAGGAGAACAGGGAGCTGAAGGAGGAGCTCCATGAGCAAAATGCCAAACTTAAGTAAGATTCATGTGAGATGAGAAATATTTTTTGTTTGGGGTGACAGAATGGTGCAGTTGTTGATGCAGAAAATTACGTTGGTGGACAGACTTTATTGCAGGTCTGAATTCTGTTACAATGCCTTGCACAACTGTTGTACCTAAGTGTGTGGAAGGTATTGAAATTTGAATTTTGGTTTGAGTCGTTAGCCCATAAATGGGGTTTTGAGAGATTTGTCCTGTGGAGGAGAAATGATGATAGGAGTCAGCTTGGTGTAAACTCATTGTTTAAAAAAAATGAGTACAGAGGGTTGTTTGTCTGAACGCAGTAGAAAAAATACATATGGTTTCCTCATTCAAGTATTTCCATGTATGGCACTGAGGAAAACTTTGTGCCTTTCACAGCATGTTTGTGATGGGCAGTACCTACAAATATGGATTACTGCCCTGGTCTGTCCTTATCACATGGCATCTTTTACAGACACTTACCTGTCACTTGACACGTTGTGTGGGCCCTGCGGTGGTGAGTGATTGTGCTGCTGCACTGGTCTGGTCTCTTTTCCCCTCTTCTGTGTCACAGCTGGAACCAGAACAGCGTCCAGTGAATTTCTTCCTTAGCGTAAATCTGTCCGTTAGGAGCAGTGTAATAACGAAAATATGGTATAATTCCTAGTTAGTAGCAACCTGAAGGGAGCGTACTAATGTTTGTTCAGCTTTCAGTAACGTTAGCTTTGTCTGACTTTTATTCTGCATTCTTCTGGACATGGCTGTGTGGGTTTTGTTTGTTTGTTTATTTGTTTTTAACGTGCATACTGATCGCATGAAACTTTTAATAAAAGATGGTATCCTTAGCTATAGTGTTCTTAGCATAGTGTGCCAGAGCACTGAGCTGTCACTTCTGCATAACTGCTAATATTTTAGGACTGTGGGATGGAGACTGATAGCAGTGTTGATTACAAATAAAATTGATTGGTGTGAAAATATTCTGAAGTCTAAAATTCCCAAATCAGCGCCAGTCATAGTATATTAAAATACAACTTTATAGACTTTTATAATGTTTTTTTTTTCCCACCATTACGAGGCTAATATCTATGTCTCTCTCAATATTGTCTAGTGAAAAGCAAGGAAATTGTTCACCAGTTGTCTGTATTTTCCAAATCTGTATTTTGCACAGCTCTTCCAGGCTTTGCGCATTAGAAAAAGATAATCAAGTTTTGTTTTTTTTTTTTTTTTAAATCTAGAGAGATCCGTTGCAGTGCAATTGTCTATTACCAGCTGATTTGCCAAAAGCCCTGCCTGGAGTGTGCTGATGTTGATCACCAAACATTTTAGATACGATCCCAATATAAGTGATATAAGAGATAGTTAAGCCAAGAAGTGTATTATGCATCCTAGCAACATAGAAAACATCACCGTCTCCGAGATAACGGTTGTTAAGATTCTTTAAAATGCTACTTCTGGAGGGAAAAACGGGAAGAAAAAAAGGAAGAAAAACCTCCTATCCTGTTTGCCTGACTCACTGGGAGAAAACTGCCAAAATACTGTGTATCTTGCTAGCCTGTCATTACAGTGATATGATCAATTGTATGCGGCACAAATCTGTGCTGTCACTCGCAGTGTGGTCCTGGCAGCTCTGTTTTGCCCCTGACACTTGTGTCAGCACTTCTGTTTCTGTTGCTGCACGGTGATTGGGACCAGGGAACTGCTCCAGGAGAGAAGTGAGCAAAATAAAAAGCTTCATTTCCAGCTCTACCAATCCCAGGTGCAGTTTGCTGTGCACCTGGAATGTACCGCTGGAGTGCTGGCAAAAGAGAGGGGACAAATGGAGGGTGAGTCTGCTCTTTTGGAAGGTACAAACATGTTGGATTGGCCATGATGGGCCTACAGTGTGTGCTTTCAAAGCTTTTTCTCATCCTCAGCTAGTGGTTACATGTGTCAATACTAGTCAATCTATTGACTTATTGAACTTTACTCGCTTAGTGTGGCCACTTAAGTAGTACATGGCACATGACTAGTCTTAATTAGCTGTTCAAGAAAGATTTTCACTGAAAACCACTAGTAAAAGGGAAGAGCAAGCCAATAGGAATGAAATGCACATTTACATTCTATACTTAGGGATATAGTAAAAAATGTTTAATGAACTCTGTGATTGGTTTCCAAGATGTACACCTCTCCTTTTGGAAATGGTGTTTTTCTACTTAACAGATATATTGCCAAGGTATTTTTAGAGCCTGAACTGTGAAAAGACTTTTTTTTTTTTCTTTTTCCTCCCCTTCTCTTTGCTCATTAGTTCTGAAGAGCTAGCAAAACTGTGAAAGAGCTGCATTCTACTTTTTTGTACCCGATTGGCAATTTTCTAGGTGCTTACATCTTTATGGCCCTACTGAAGGTAATTAGGTTATTCGTAGAGTTGTCAAGTATGTGCTTTGTACTTCAGATTGTTTATTTTTAGAAGCAGGCATGGTTCTGTGTGTGATGTGCCTTGATTTTTCAGAACCACAGAACAGTTTGCGGGGTTGACGATGGATCTCATACAATATTCTAACATATAGGCATGCATGTATGGCGTGTCTGGAGCCTCCTATCTTTTCACTTCTGACATACCCCTCCTCAGGGCTGCAGTTTAATGACCATTTCACAGCTTAGTTTTGCAGGGTCTATAGAGGGGAGGAAGGTGCCTGGAGGTGAGGAAGCTGTGAGGCACTTGTTTTCTGAGGGCCAGTGCCTGCTGCAGAAGGCAGAGCTCTTTTGGCTCACAGCATGTGCTGTGCCTGGAACTATCCTCGTCCTGTCCAGAGCAGTAATTAATATTTTCCATTCCTCCCTGTTATTCTTCCACTCTCTTCCACTTTGCAGCATTGACAACAACTGTGCTGATCTCTCTCCTAAGGCAACACACATCTTAAATTTTTTCATGGACCATCTCTTTTGCTTAGTGGTTTATAACCATTTAACGTTCCAGGTTTACACTCACCGTGCGTTTACTATAGGAGTCTCATGCTGCTTTTTGATTATGGAGTGATGCTCCATTGCCTTTTTGATTGCCAACCTAGAGAGGAAGAAATCAGAAATGGAAAAGAATGAGTCCAGAAATGACTAGCATGTCCACCTTGAAAACAAAATAGTGGTATGCTCTGATAAACAATTGAGTTTCAGTAAAATATGTGCTCTAGACAGCTCTTTGGTGATATCTCAGATCTCATTTTATTCTAGTGTTCAAATCTTTGTGAAGAACTTGCTTTAGAAGGTACCCTGTCTCTCCACTCGAAGCTCAGTAGCTCTTGCACTCTACCACTGAGTAACTCTTTCATGGGTGTTACCTGAGAGGTATTGGAGTTGATATTTGGATTACACTAATGGTCATTTTGAGCTTTGTTGGCTATTTTTGTTAATCTGTTTCTTTGTAGTTTTTCAGAAGTGATGCTCGGTGTTGCAGCATCTGGAGCAAGATTTGCATCTCTATGTTTGCCACCTATGCAGACTGGGGCAATGCTTGTTTGCTGGACTTGTCTTTGACCCTGGCAACGGGAGGGATGTAACCACGTTTATGCCAATGAGTTAAACAGACCCCTCTGTTATTTGGTGGTTCATTCTTATAGAGCGTATACAAACTGATACCAGCTGCTAAAGGCTGCTAACAGAGGTTTCATGTGGGATATGTATCTGCATGATACGCACCTTTTGAGAGTTATGAAATTGGGGACAAAAAGCCACCTTTTTTAAATACTTTTGTGGTAGTCCCTTGATATTTTACTTTTTATTTGATTCCTTTCATGGGTAGTGTTACACTGCAAAAGACTGTATGTACAGCAAAGTCATGTCTCTCATCTCCATTTGCTTCTGCTGGTGAGCTTCCCTTTGCAGCTGCTCTGGGTGTCCTACACTTCCGTTAGTCCAGAAGGGCTTCTCTTTCCCCAGAGTTTGTTGACCAGCACTGTCAGCTTTGCCAGAGATGGGATGTGAAGTGCTTTTAGCATATTTTCCTACAATTTGAACACTCTCTTCCCCTTCACTTTTTGTAAGCCTTTGCTTGCAGCCTCCATGTCTAGTATCTTGAGGGCAGTGTTTATTGATGTCACGCAGTTCTTGTGTTTTATTGAGTTCTTGTGCTGACAATAAGGTTGGGATCATAGAATATTCTTTTAAGTGCAAGCCAAAAGCAAAGATGAAGAAATGTTTACACATAAGGCAACAACAAAAGTTATGTGTATTAAATAACAGATATAGAGAATTACATGTAACTTTTAAAGAGTACAGAGATCTTGTTAGGTTATACTGAGAAAAAATTAGGAAGGCAAAAGCCCAGCTGGAACTCAACCTGGCCATTAATATAAGGGACAACAAAAAAAGTTTTTATAAATACGTCAACAAAAGAGAGTCAGGGAGAATCTCCATCCCTTACTGGATGCGGGGGGAAACATTGCGACCAAGGACGAGGAGAAGGCTGAGATACTTAATGCCTTTTTTGCCTCTGTCTTCAGTAGTCGGACCAGCTACCCCCAGGGTGTACAGCCTCCTGGGCTGGAAGATAAGGATGGAGAGCACAACAACCCCCCATAATCCAGGAGGAAGTAGTTAATGATTTGCTTATGCACTTGGACACGCATAAGTCTGTGGGGCCGGATGGGATTCACCCAAGGGTACTCAGAGAGCTGGCGGGAGAGGTCACCAAGCCTCTCTCCATTATCTATCAACAATCCTGGTCAACAGGAGAGGTACCGAATGACTGGACGGTGGCCAATGTGACGCCCATCTACAAGAGGGGCTGGAAGGAGGATCTGGGAAACTATAGGCCTGTCAGTCTGACCTCGGTACCGGGAAAGATCATGGAGAGGATCATCTTGAGTGAGCTCTCACGGCAAGTGCAGGGCAGCCAAGGTATCAGGGCCAGCCAGCATGGGTTTATGAAAGGGAGGTCCTGCTTAACCAACTTGATCTCTTTCTATGACCATGTGACCCACCTTCTCGATGTAGGGAAGGCTGTGGACGTTGTCTACCTGGACTTTGGTAAGGCCTTTGACACTGTCCCCGACAGCGTTCTCCTGGAGAAGCTGGTGAATTGTGGCATAGACAAGTGTACTCTTCACTGGGTAAAAAACTGGCTGGATGGCCGTGCCCAGAGAGTTGTAACTAATGGGGTGAAATCCAGTTGGCGGCTGGTCACCAGTGGTGTCCCTCAGGGCTCAGTTTTGGGGCCAGTCTTGTTTAATATCTTTATTGATGATCTAGATAAGGGGATTGAGTGCACCCTCAGTAAATTTGCAGATGACACCAAACTAGGTGGGAGTGTTGATCTGCTTGAGGGTCGGCAGGCTTTACAGAGGGACCTGGACAGGTTGGATCAATGGGCCAAGGCCGATGGGATGAGGTTTAATAAGGCCAAGTGCCAGGTCCTGCATTTCGGTCACAACAACCCCAGGCAACGCTACAGGCTTGGGGAAGAGTGGCTGGAAAGCTGCCCAGCAGAAAAGGACCTGGGGGTGTTGGTGGACAGCTGACCTAACATGAGCCAGCAGTGTGCCCAGGTGGCCAAGAAGGCCAACAGCATCCTGGCCTGTATCAGGAATAGCGTGGCCAGCAGGAGTAGAGCAGTGATGGTGCCTCTGTACTCGGCACTGGTGAGGCCTCACCTTGAGTGCTGTGTTCAGTTTTGGGCCCCTCACTACAGGAAGGACATTGAGCTGCTGGAGCGTGTCCAGAGGAGAGCCACCAAGCTGGTGAGGGGTCTAGAGAACATGTCATATGAGGAGAGGCTGAGGGAACTGAGCATGTTTAGTTTGGAGAAGAGGAGGCTGAGGGGGGACTAATTGCCCTCTACAACTACCTGAAAGGAGGGTGTAGAGAGGTGGGTGTTGGCCTCTTCTCCCAAGGGAATAATGACAGGACCAGAGGAAATGGTCTGAAGTTGCGGCAGGGGAGGTTTAGATTAGGTATTAGGAAGAATTACTTTACTGAGAGGGTGGTCAGGCACTGGAACAGCCTGCCCAGGGAGGTGGTGGAGTCACCATCCCTGGAGGTATTTAAGAAACGTGTAGATGTGGCACTTCAGGGCATGCTCTAGTGCCCGAGATTGTTGGTTTGTGTCTGTTTGTGGGTGGGTATGGTGTGTGGTTGTGGGTGTTTGTTTTGTGTGGATTTTGTTTTTGGGTTTTTTTTGTGGTGTTTGGTTTTTTGTTTTTTGGTGGTGTGTTGTTTTTTCTTTGGTTTTGGTTTTTTTTTTTTTTTGTGGTTGGACTCAATGATCTCAAAGGTCCCTTCCAACCAAGAAGAAGATTCTGTGAAATTCATTTTGTGGTATGTAGAAGCTAGCAATAATCTTGGGATAATGTCTTTTGCCTCAAATTCTGTTTCAGAGAACATTCATACTGATGTGTGTATTTTTTTCTGTCTGATTAGTAAATATTTGAAGGAGCGTGAAGAAAGTATGACTCAAGTTTCTAAAATGAGCAGAAAGTATGAGGAGCTCCTTACACAGCTTTCTGGATTCTTGGACACAGACATAAGAGAAAAAGAGAAACCACAGGAACATTTAACGTCAAAGGTGATTATGTCTAAGCAAGTGTTTCTGTATAGCGATTTAATAGAAGAATATTTGGTTGTCAAAGAAATAAAGCGAGTGATGAAGACAGGAATATTTGTGTTAAATAATGATTTGTAGACAGTGCTATCATTTAAGGCAGCTTTTTTTTTTTCATATTGGGCTGATTTTCAAAGGTGCTGAACACTAATAGACCTCAGTGAACTCAGTCTGCTCTTATCTGCATAAATATTTTATCAGCCTGTAGTTCCCAACTACAGCCCTGATTAGAAAGTTGGCTGAAAGCTTTCCTGAAAACAGTAACACTGGGAGTCACTAGGTGACGTGTAAACTGTACCACTAGATCTTAACACTTATGTCAGCCAACATACCATTAAATAGAAACATCTTAAATGGCATACCCTAAACCAACCTTAACTATGTCCTGTAACAAAATGCTGTAAATAACTTTTTGAGACTTAATCATAAGTCTTTCTTTGTTATTTCCCTTCAGAATACTTCTAAAGTTCCAAAAACTAAGCTTCCTTTTAGGAAATAAAAATTGTATACTCTTTTAACATATATTGATGCTGCTGAAGGGCATTTTATCCTAATTTTATGCATTTTTCTCATGTTCTGTCTAGTCTTTGCTGTCCCTATTTTTCTTCACTTGGGAGCATATTAGATATTTTAGGAAATTCTGTTTCATTAAATTCATATTATTGGAAGAGTTCTGGCTATAAGGAATACTTAATAAATTAAGATTATCAAGGTACATATCACTGATTTCTTAAAGTACTTGTCCTCATAATATTACAAGCACATTGAAATTGTAATAGATACTCTAACAAAACTTGGCTAGTTGTCATTAGAGGCAAAGATGCTTGTATTAAGCTGTAACTCTTACACACTTTAAATTAAGGAAATAACTGGAGTTAAAAAAAGTATACTTTGACATCTTGTTTTAATAATTTAGTAATAAATCTAGTTGGGAAATCTAATTTGTGCTGAAAACTCTGTGCATTAGGAAAACTTAGCAACTCATTTTTCTGTCATGGCACGTCTATTTAGCTTCTTTTCCACATTGTGGTTTTATTTAAGACTGAATTGATCTGGCTTAGTCCTAGCAAACATCTTGCCAGTAGGAGTCAGGGTACATTTTTTACCTTATGCACTCTTTGAAGTGCCCACATTCATCTATTCCACTTTTTGGAAATAGCGTAATGTACCAAAACATCCCTAGAATCCACCTGGAAGTGACTTCTTTTTCCCAGGTTTTGGCTGCTCAGAACAGCAGCCCACCAGGTATTTGACCCTGCTCTTGAAAATGCTTATTAAATAGCTGTTACTAACTCAAAATCTCCCCATGCCTAAAAAGTTTGAAGCATAAAATGTAGCTTTCAGTTTCTTATTCCAAATGAAAGGCATAAATCTTAACAAGCCAAACTGAAATGGTCTGCTTTTTCCATGAAGTTAGCTGCGTGATCCATTTTCATTTTCTGACTGCTTCTTGTCCAGCGCAGAAATGCAGCGACAGTAGCTCTCCACCTGTTTAATAGATCACCGAGATTGCGTGGGAGTAAATGTGAACCACATTACACTATAAAGTGTGGGTTTCTGGTGGGAATATGGTTCTCATTTTAGTTGTCTTTCTATTGTTTTTGGAAAGGAGTAGTAGAATTACATTGTAGAGAGGTTGGTGCTGGTCTCTTCTCACAAGCAAATAGCGATAGAACAAGAGGGAATGGATTCAAGCTGCAACAGGGTAGGTTTAGACTGGACATTAGGAAGAAATTCTTCACAGTAAGAGTGATCAAACACTGGAACGGGCTGCCCATGGAGGTGGTTGAGTCACCATCCTTGGATGGGTTTAAGAGTCGCTTAGATGTGGTGTTGGGGGATATGGTGTAGGGAAGAACTTTGTAGAGTAGGGTAGATGGTTGGACTCGATGATCCCAAGGGTCTTTTCCAACCTGAATGATTCTGTGATTCTATGAATGTAATTTTAAATCTGACCTAGGGGTCACCAGAAGCACTATGTCTTTATTGGGATGATTAGGTGCAGGGATACTGAGACGAATATACGTCATTGTTAAGTGCTCTAAAAAAGTTACTAATATTTGAATTATTTCTCTAGGTCTCTGAGATATGTAAGGAAAACCTAACACTAAAAGACCAGGTTGCTGCTCTTCAAGAAGCTATCAATGTCCATGAGATGGAGTCCAAAGCTAGTAGAGAAACTATCATGAGGCTTGTTTCAGAAGTGACCAAGGAGCAGAAAAAGGCAGCAGGATACTGTCAAGACATGGAAAAACTTAGTGAGGTACATAATTGCATGACGTGTATGTTTGTCTAATTTTCAAATGTTTTCTCAAAATTTCAAATTAATTTTCAATAAGAGTTGTATGACAAAAAAATGCTTCTGAAAGATGTCAGGTAACTATGGTCTTTCCTAAAAAGGGCATTTTTAAAAGCTTCAGTGTATATGGAGATTAAACAATAACATTGTGTACGATAGATCTGATTTAGATTTGATGTCTTCCGATGATGCTTGCAAATTTATGTTTTTGCTTCATTCATATTGTTGTAGCCTTTGCTGTGCTTGCACAAACATGCTTATAGAGTTAATGAGTATATCTGAGGCACAAGCATGGAACAACAAAAAAATGCTCTTTTAAATAATATTTATATGATATTGCAAGTTTTCTGAGGATTCTTCTACTCGCTTTCTTTAAAAATTCTAATGAGAAATTGAAAGGAATTGATAGGACACTATTTTATTCTTTCTCTTAAGGAACTAGAAGTAAAGTCTTTTGGCTTCCAGACACCTCAGATTATCTTGTTTCACTGCATTATAAACTTGTATTTCATAACTATAAATACTCAGTTGGCTCATAACCAAAAAGTTGTAGCGAGTAGGATGGCTCTTGCAGGCAAGTACTGTTTTGCTGTGGGGAATCCACAGAAGAAATCTGTGCAGCAGGAAATGATGCTGAAATGAGAAACGTGAGTTAAGTTGTAAGTCAG
Source organism: Numenius arquata (assembly GCF_964106895.1). Taxonomy (NCBI): domain Eukaryota; kingdom Metazoa; phylum Chordata; class Aves; order Charadriiformes; family Scolopacidae; genus Numenius; species Numenius arquata. The sequence continues at coordinate 12,087,224 of NC_133577.1, read as the reverse complement.
ATATTCACCAAATTCACCCAGGTTTGATTTGGAAAGGAAATGGATGTGATTTAAGGATTTAATTGCTCCAGGAGAACTCACAATTAAGAGTTTTTGTGCTTGGCAAACGATGGACGAACAAAGTGAGCTTCTGTAGCAGTTTCCCTTATTACTTTGTACTTTGAGTGATAACTGTGGGAAGGGAGCAGTTTATTGAAACAATAATGAAAATTTCCCACAGGTACTAGAGCTGTGTGGTTAAAGCTGATGGCCAGAACTTAAGAAAATAAGAGAAGAAGCTTAGACTGCCAAATAGTATCTGAGTTGTGTGTGACTGAGTTTGTGGAATTTTTTAACATAAAGGCAACCTTGTGCAAGTAAGTTTGCAAATGTAATATAATGTTGTCCCTATCCCCCTGGCATTACTTTTTTTCCTGAACAGAAGACCACCACCAAACACTTTAAAAGATATAGTGTTCTGACTTGGTTGTAGGCAAAATACGTAGGAAATGAGAAATAGCTGACAGTGTGCTCTGGAGAAGAAAGAATTTATTGTGGGGAAGATAAATGTTAAGTACCACAAGGGTCATAAATTTTACTTACCTCTGAAAACACTTCTTACCAAGCTGTGTAAAATTTTCTAAGACTCAAATGGGTCTGAGGGAGAACCTGCACCAAAAGCTTAAAACAGGTCTTTTTTGCAAACATTCTGTTCTCGTACTTGACTTCAAACACAGGTGTGTGGGTAAGAGCAGAGTGTAGTTTGCTCACTAAGTAAGCCAGAATCGGGAGATGTTTTAAACCACGATGAGGGCTTCATTTGTGGTTTGTTTTGCAAGTTTGCTCTGACTGCCAAGATATTTCCAAAGTTGAGCTAGTTGTATGAAAAATATTTTCCTTTCATTATTGTGCATATGCCAAAACCATAATTTACTTATTCCATTTTGCAGAAATGTCCTGCTAAATTATTAGCATTGCCTTTCAAATGAAGTGCATGCCATCAGGGCTTATCTAGAGGCTGCAGATTCCTCCAGTGCTGCTTCAGTCTAGCTACTTAAATTTGCAGATACCGAGTAAATCCGTTGAGAAGGTTTTGTGTTCACAAAAGTATATTAAGAAATTCAGTAATGAAAAAATAAGTAAAAAAACCCAAAAATGCTTTAAATCCACGTATCTAAAGGAGAATGTATGGCATCCCCTGTTCCCCTGATGGGTGTCTTATTAGGTTACAGGAAGGGCATCCATAATGTAAAGTCTCTTTGACTTTGTCATATTCTTTGCTGCCCAGTTTAAGCACATGAACAGAGTTGCACATGTTGTGACATGTTCCCCTGTGAAGGCGAAAAGCAGAAATCTATACTGTTCCCGCGCCACAAGACACACGCACACATGGTGGCTGTTCCTGGACTGTTTTCTGAGCTTTAATTAATGGAATTGCCTGTAGCAGAGTTTACCCAGCACAGACTGAGCGCAAGCGGCTCTTGCCTGCGTTTGCCTGAAGCTCCCAGGACCAAACATATTGGCCATCTTCTGTATGGCCATCTTGAGATGGTGGCCTGTTTCCTCCAGTTTTCTCTCAAAATTCTTCCTAAATGTATAGAGGCCATCACACTGTTCTGTCAGTTCTTCTGTTCTGTCACTGTTCTTCTCCAGCAAGCCTCAGCCACCGCACTGTTCCCTGCCACCTCTCTGAATCATTGTCAGTTTTTCTTGCCAGGGAGTTCTTCACTCTGGCTCCTTGGGATTTCTATGAACTCCCTCTCTTGACCAGGTGCCTTTATGTCCCAGGAGGAGGCAGCTGTCCAATGATAAATTAAACAGACTGTAGATTCTGAAATTCTTGATGAAGAAAATGAAAGGCAGTTGGTTACGTTTTAAGGTTAATAAACGAGAGTAATTCAGAATGTTCTTTGGTATATTTGATACTTGAGTATTTGTTGCAGTTAACTCGTTTTCATTTGAGGAGCGTTAAGAAGTGAATGATAATTTTATCTGTTCCCCTCTCAACCTCACTCCATCACAATAGCTAACAACAGAAACTAATACAGTCTCAAAACTAATAAAAGTAACAAAATCAAGGCACCATGCTGGTTTTGTTGTAATGTATTACTTTTCTTTTAGAATTCTGAATTTCTTGCATTTCTAACTGAATATTGCAAGACCTTGCTGCTAAAGTTCTGTAAATATTGTGCATACCTTTATTCTGGCAGTGCTGGATATCAAATTTGCATTTGATGGAAAATAACTTTTAAATGCTGCCCAGATTTCTAGACTGAGAATCAGAGTACTTATTCTTTCTTTCTGTGTATCCAGCCAGTGATTATTGATTATGATAATAATAATTACAGAATTATAACATTCTTTGAGAATGTCTGTATGTCCTTAAAAAATGTCTTATTTGCTCTAACCAAGTTTCTTTCTACTATTTAATAAATTCCTATATGGTATTTATTTAAGGTATGGAAGAAGATGCATATATTAGTACTTCCAGATGAATTTGCCTTTTGTACAGCATCACCATTGATGAACCACAGGAACTAGTAAACTGACTTGTTCTGTTTCACATCTTCGCTGATGATTCAGCCTGGAAATATTTGTGATTCCCTCTGAAGTGTTAATTTAACCATCTGTTTTGCAAAGATGTGCACCATGCGATGTCTTTAAAGAAAATTTTTGAAATATAATCAATTAATTTTAATTAATACAAATATATCTGCATGTACCACTGATGCAAAATTACCCAAGAAAATACTCTTCAATATTCAATATTGACTTGTATTAAATTATGTTATTGATGAACAAAATTTATCTAAGAAGCATCTAATCAGTGTAAATTTATTAAAATCAATTGATTGTATGAAAACATAGTTAATTAAAATCTAAACTTATTATTTAAGGAAATTAATTAACCTTGAGAAACTTGCCTACATTTTGAATATACCCAAATACTTTGATTGTAGGAGGCACAATCAATTGATTTTAGGTTTTTATTGTCCCAGTAGATAAATAAAGTAATGAGTTTCTCAGTTAGAACCTGGATTCTTTTTACTTCCTAAGATTTCATGAAGAAAATACGTATTAGCGACCGGTTTCAACAGGCATCACAAATATTTGCAGCCTGAATCATCAGAGAAGACAGGAGATAAGAGCAAGCTAGTTTACAGTGGTATGACACTGGTAACTGGTGCTGCTGGTGTAAGAATTAATTTAGATACCTGCGTTCTCCTTTATACCTTACTATTTCTGTTAATGTAATGTGCGTTTTTTGTATATGTGCGTGTAATTGGCTTAGTATATTGAGACCCTGATGCTGATTAAGGTGCCAGTATTAATAGAATCATAGAATCTTTTAGGTTGGAAAAAACCTTTAAGATCATTGAGTCCAACCATAAACCTAGCACTGTCAAGTCCACCACTAAACCGTGTCCCTAATGCCATATCTACCCATCTTTTAAATACCTCCAGGGATGGTGACTCAACCACTTCCCTGGGAAGCCTGTTCCAATGGTTCACAACCCTTTTGATGAAGAAATTTTTCCTAATAACCAATCTAAACCTCCCTTGGCACAACTTGAGGCCGTTTCCTCTCATCCAATTTCTTGTCACTTGGGACACCCTGGGTAAATCCACCTAATGTCTAGTTCTGTTTCCTTTGAACATTGGCTTCCATAATTATTCTTGTTTTCAAAATTTGTTGTGTGTCAGTGTTGGGTAGCTTTTTTGACTCTACAAGCTGCATACCAAAACCTTCATATAATTCAGAGCCATGGGACATTAGCCATAAAAGTCGAGGAGCCAAAGAGAAAACATGAGCTGTTGCAATTCCATCCTTTCAGTCTTCTGGGGTGGAAATTGTTTTATCTGCGTGCACTGATCACTTCGGCTCTTACAGGTTTGCTTCTAGTTGGGATACCACCTTTACGTGTTGCAGTCCCTATATTTCTGGATACCGTTCAATGTTCAGGCTGACCTTGATGAAGCTACCCAGTGTGAATGCTCTCCATTCAAGACAAGTTTCAAGGAAGATTGTTCAGAATTTTAATGCTTTGAATTTTATGGCTTTTCATTCTGTAAATTGCTTGGGGTTTTTTGTTTTCTTTTTTTTTTTTTTTGTAAATGTTTGGGCATCAACAGGCTTGCAGTTCCTTATTTTATACCTTGGTCTTTTGATTCAACTGTGTTTGCAGATGTTCACAAATTGAAACAAGATTGTAATTAGGTAAGCTCCCTGGCACTGGCAAGCTACTTTTGCAGTGCTTTTCTGAAAGGAAAAATACACACTGCTGAAAACTGTAATTGAAATAAACCAATCTTTATTCTTTGCTGTAATTACCACAATGTAATTCTAAGCACAGGTGGGAATTTTCTATTAATAGGACTTGTTTAGACTAAAAAAGAGAAAATAGCAAGGGATCATGCCAACATTTGTTTCCAAGAGAGTTCTCCAATTACTTTAGAAAGGGGTAGTAAGAAATAATTTCCTAAATGACAGGGTTTGTTTTGGTTTGTTTTCATTTATGTGTTTCCATGTTTGCCTTTTTGAAGCTATTTACAAATTTTAGTATTTTTAGTATTGTATATTTATACTTTATTTCCAAGGGTGTCTCCCAAACTCCATTTTTGTCTGTCCTCACTGCTGATCTACATAAATTGTCCCAGATTTACTACTAGATTGGCGTGTATTCCATTAATACAAATGAGTTACTATGCTACACAGCAAGCACACATAGACCCTGAGAGAGCCCCGAGTAGTCACCATATTCACAGCTGCTCCGGGAACAATTTTTTAACTCCAGTGTACACAATCTTAGTTCGTATCAATCCACTTACTGAGCCTCTACTACATAACTGAAGCTTCCAGAGAAATTCAATCAGTTTCTATAAATATTCCATCCTTTGGCATAATTTTGTGTCTTGTGTGAAGTAATATTCTTTCCTGTTTGTTCCTATCAATCAGATAATACCCTGAGGAACGAAGACTTAGTCTTTTAGCTGTTTTCACTGCAAATGTTATTCTTGTATGTGAACGTGTAAGCACTCTTAATATTGGTATTGTGGGGAAAGGAGAGAGGTTCACAAGCTGACTGAATAAGAGAGATGATATTTTCTTTATGTTTAGATGGAATATTTTTCTTTCATTTTCTATCATCATTTGCCTTCGCATCATGACTCAGGAGACACAGTTCTGTCTGTCTGCTCTGCCCTGTTGGGTCAATATTTTTTATACAACTGATATATGTACTGGCTATTTTTTCTTCTTTCCAAACTGAGTCTTGATTCATCAGAAGGTAAAGGGGAAATAACTTCTAAAAACTCTGGGTTTAGAAAGAAAGGATCATGGGTGTCAGGGGCTGAATGAGAGCCATGACAAAATGCCAATGATCTGAGGATGTCCCTGAGCAGAAAGTCCTATGGGCTATTCACCAGGTAGCCTTATCTTACAGTACCGTGTCTCCCTACCGAAGATGACATTGTCTTTAAGTGTATTTTGAAATGCAAAGAACTGACTTCTTAAAAAAACCCCCAAAGTTAAAAGGATACTATACAGAACCACCATCCCATTAGTCCTTCCCCAGTCACGCTTCTGTACACCAGCAGCCCAGCTGGGCAGAAGGTGGGGGCAGTTGTAGGTGCTGTGGAAGTACACATAGTTCTTCGTTGACTTTATTCTGTTCCTCAGGCAGACTTGACCTTATGGTAGTAGGGATTTTGCTTTCTTCAGAAGATGACGTAACTCAGAATAATTGTCTTCTTGAAAACTTTTCTGACTTTCACAATCTAAGGATTTCTTCTTTGAGGTAAAATTGGTATTTGAGCATTTGGACTCACTTTTTTGTATTCTGTCTTTATGTCATGATCTTTTTTTTTTTTTTTTTTTATGTTTGGCCCCTCGCTCCCCATATCTGTGTATAAATAATCTCAGGAATTTTTGTCACATTCAGGAAAGCTTATCTCAGACATCACCTCTAATTCTGCTTTTAACACTATATGCAAAGAGTTCCTGTGTATTCTTTTGGTCAGGCATTGGACTAGATGATCATTGTAGGTCCCTTCCAACTGAAATATTATATCCCATTCCATCCCATCCCATTCTTTCCCCTCTGAGGTGTAATACTTTGGCTTTATTTGTTTTACATCTTGTTCACTGATTGTTTTCTAAGTCTGTATTATCTGAATGAAAAAATAAGATAGCAATAGCTTTACAATAAAAAATTGTTTTTTGTTTACCTGCAAATTTTTTTTCATGTATTACTTCTTGCAGGCCACTGCAAGAGGTTAGTCTACAGTGTGATAACAGCAGATTTTGGGCTTTCATCAATTTCAGTGGGAGTTCTATAAAGGTCTGATGTTGAGCCCATAAGAGCAATATGGGTCCTAATTTTTTTATCTGCAGTACCTGCTTCTGAGTTACTCCCTGCTTTGTGTGTGGAGGGGTTATAACAAATTTTAAAAACTTGGTTTAATCTTTCATGTATTTTAGGATCTTGGCAGCGCTACAATAGAAAGACAGAATTTGGAGATGGAGATCAGAAACCTCCAAGATAAACTGAGTGTTAACCAGAAAGCTTTGGATGCCTCAAAGCGGGAACTGCACAGTCTGAAGAAATCTTCCAGTGAGCTGGATGGGAGCTTGAAGAGCAGCAGAGAAGAGGCCAGGACTGCTCAGAGCTCTTTAGAAGCTTTTAAAGAGCAAATTGCTACGCTACTCAGTGGTGGATCTGCAATAGTTAAACCTTCCGAGAAAGCCATTTTGGAGAGGATCCAAGAAATAAATTGCAAAGAGCAGAGTAAAGAAATAGTAAGTCAGCAACTCCTGCACTCGCCCAATGTGTGTATTTATTCTCTTTGGATTATTTTTCATTTTATTCACCTGTTAGAGTGTTGATTCCTTCTGCTTAGGTTTTGAAATTTCAGAAACATTTAATTTTGTTGTCTATTGATTTGAAATAATAGGTGAAAAGCATCTATGTTTTATTAAGTAGGAAAAGGTCAGAAATTAAACTAATAATAGGGGCTGTTAGCAAGAAAAGACATGGAATGGCCTTTCAGATAAGACGTAATTTGTTTTCAGGGCCACTTAGCAGACATCAAAAGTGGCCGCATGGTCACTATGATTTAGTGGAACATGTGAACAAGTATGGATTTGCTGCTACAATAGTGACTTCAAGAACAGACTTGTTTCTCAAAGCAGACATAATTGATGCGTTGCCCCAGGCAACTTCTTTCCTTTCAATCCTCAAAACCTGCAACTAGAAAGAAAAAAGTATTTTAACACTTACAGTTAAACATTTTTGAAACCGTAACTATACCCCATCCAGGAGAAAGGCAACAGGAAGGCAGCTGGGTATTCTGTGCTCTGGCTGGAGGCGGTCTGGCTGGTAGTGTTTGCAAAGGTGTGTTTGTGCGTACAGGTAGAGAAGGGCCAGCTCAGGAGGAAGGCGAGCCAGAATATAGTCTGACCAATGTCAGTATCCCCACACTGCACAGAAGTTTCTCACTTGCTTACATGGGCATATATTAATTTTGTCAGCGAGAACTATTATATAATTAAAAGTCACACACTAAATCAAAAGCTGTTTTTACCGAGCCACTGAAAAACAACTTCTGTGTCCGTGCCAGATTTTAAGATTATAGCATGACCTGCTGATGTGACAATTTTTTATGTTAGCAAATGTTTTTATGTTCTGTCCAAGATCAGAAGTAGGTCTTGAAAATACCCCTGTGCATTTTGATTAAATATGTTGTTAAAAAATAGAAAACAGCCCCCTTATACCATAGTCTGAGAGTCAGTATGCCAAATTTCAATGGAAAGAAACTTTGTGAAAATTATTAACATTTGAAAGCGATCCACTGAAGTGGAAGTGTCGCAGCAATTTTTTCATATAGAAGCTTCTTAAAGTTTTGCTATATGTCACAGAGTGTTGTTTCCATAAGCGAAATGCTTTCAAATTGAAATAAAATGAGAACTTTATGTGCATGTGTATTTGTACTATTTGTTGTTTTTGGCATACAGTACACTCTGTTGAGATGTTGATTATTTTGAGAACTGCTGAGAAAGGCAAATTTAAGTCGACTGGTAGCTATTGAGTAAAAAGGTTTTGCTCCTGGGAATTTTTTCAGGTGATCTGTTGCTTTTGTAAGATTCAGCTGCGTCTAAGTCCATTTGCGTACCACATTGAGCAACTGTTAGTCTCTCTGTGGATATACTACAGTACATGCATACTGCATGCTATTTATTTCAGTTCCTAGTGCTCCTGATATTATTCCTTAATATTAGCTTTACATGCTGACTTGCCCACTTCATCATCCTGCAGACCAGTAATACTGGGGAGGATTCAAACTCAGTCTTAATTTTGTTGCAGATATGAATTTTTCCAGCTGCTTGAGAGGGATGTGACTGGTTTTCCAAGTAACAGCATTGCTTGGAGAAGTCATGTTCTCTTGCAGAGAACTACTGTAAAATATACAATAATTGACTATTCTTTTTCTAAGCAGCTGTAATTGTTCTTATTTCAGAGGTAAGGAAACTAGTGTTCAGAAAAACAGATAGTTTTCCATAACAGTGTTAAGATTCATTTGTGCTCTAACCTCTCTCTCTCTCCCAGAAAGACCTGATGACTTTTGCAATGGAAAGTAACTCTCTTTTTTTTTTTGGGGGGGGGTGTGTCTGAGGATGGAGACAAATCTGTTTTTCAGTATTATTGCTGTAAGATGAAATATATGTGCTAAAAGGAAGCCTTTATTCCTAAGACAGAGCGGGTATGGGCTCCAATCTGCTGCTGCCTAAATCTGTGCTTTGGAACTAGGATGCTGGTCTTGCAATTGCCAGCTTTTGTTGGTTTATTTTTATATAGTAGAGAAGCTATGTCAGGTATGTCTAGTGTAGCATTCTGCCTCTGCTAGCAAATATAGCAATTGCCTGCTATACTTGTAGCAGTACTCCCCCAAAATGCTAGACCTTTCTAAAAAATTGGCTCAGTTTCCCAAAATGTAAATATTAGCTTTAAATTTAATACTGATTAGTGAATTTCGTGGTTGTAGTTGAATGATGAAGTTTTGTGGATCATTGTATTTGCTAAGTATGTAAAGTGATGGAGTTTTAAAGTTTTACTGCTATGACTCAGTTCAAAAGATTTATTTGCATTGCCCCAAAGCGAACTATGTTTCTAAAGCAGTGCTGGCATCTGTCCTCAGAAGAGTTTCTACATTAAGATTAGGGGCTTTGAAATAATAAGCTAAAATGCCAATATTATGCATCCGTGAATCTGTTTCTAATAGGTCATAGACTTTGTTATCAAAATGTTGTTTTACAGTGAGCTGTTTTTGTTTCTGCAAATCAGAATTAAAAAACCATTTTCTCAGGTTCCATTTGTAAAGAATATACATGTTGGTATATAAGTGTCAGTCAGATTCCTATTGCATCTCTGGGTGAATTTCTTTCCAGATTTGGATATAACATCAGTGTTAGAATATGTGTGGTTTACTATCAGTCAGTTAAGAAAAACGTTAGTTGTCTTCAGCTAGGATTTTTTATAGACCTTTCTGGAAACTGTCCTGCCTTAAGTAAAAGACCCACAAAAACAAGACATTAAACTTCTTGGCAGGGTAAATTAGCCGGTAGCCTTGCTGGTGCCCAAGGCAGCTTGTTTCCAAACAGCCCCTTTGTGGCTGCAATCCAGCAGCAATGCCAGGAGAGCTAGGGGTATGAGTGCTTGCTGCTGGAAATTAAAAATGTGCTAATGAATGCACTAATGTATAACAGGAGGAGGGTTACAATTAGGTCTTTCCTTTCCCTGAGTAAAGATTGTTTCATGTCTGTCAGGACAGCGCTGCAAGCAGCTTGTCTTTGCGAACTAGATTAGTGGGATCAGGAGAAAACAATGCAAGAATCTGGGAGAAAGAGGACCCTCCCTGTTTGAGTGTTTTGATGGCTTCTCTAAACAGGTTTTTCATTTTTAAATCATCACTGCAGCTTCTCTAGGAGTTTTGCGTATAGGATCGTATATACTAGATGAACTGGCAAAATGTTCGCCTTTACATCCAAGCCCCAGTCAGCTATGTCTGGCTCACCCCTGCACGTGCACTTGTCACGTGTCAGAGCTGTGAAAAGTTTAAATTTTAAAAGCCCTGTGAGAAAATTATTCACTGCAACTGCTACAGTCAGAGTTTCTGTGAAATCTGAAATGCTCTTGAACATTATGGCTCCTAATTATGGTGATTTTGGTATCTGAAGGGCATCTGAGTTAGTCATATACTAGCCCTTAGCATTAACATTAGCAAAAATTGTAATTTCATTAAAAAAAAAATCAGTATATATTCTGACAATGTCCAGTGATAGGTATTCTATTTCAGGATTAAGAAACTGCTTTTAATTAGTGTCCTAATGATCTTTTCAGCAGTTACAGTAAGATGTGTGTCATCTGAATATGCTTGGACAGCTCTTGGGGTGTTTTTGTCATTTATTATTTGTAACATAGCAGAGGAGTTCATGGGCACCTGGAGTCCAAGGCAAACAAATGTTCTTATTTCATTCGGAGCTCAGCCCTGGTTATGAGGTCTCTGGGATCAGGTCCTTTCTGTTTGACAAGTTTTGTTGCAGGTGTCTTGCAGCAAATTAAATTCATATGGCCAAAACCATTTCTCTTGACTACCTACAGCTGATCTGATTGTAGATTATTTTAATTTTATCAGATTGTGTCATTGCATATTGATATACAGACTCTTAAATGCCAAAATTGATTAGGCTCTACTGCTGCTCCCATTAAAATTTCCTGTTGTTCTCATTCCTTGATGATTTTTATGGCAATGTCACAAATGCATATTTAGTTTTAGGGATTTATCCACTTTATCCTTCCAATTGAAAGAACCGAGTGGGAAATTATTTGGGAAATTAAATTAAACATTGATAAAAGCCGAGTAATATACGTACTGACTTAGGGCCCCGACCAACTAGAATGTGAGAAATTACTAGGAAAAGAGTTGAGAAGAAGATGAAACCCATAACTATGCAACGGTATAAATCCACGGCTGCTGCACTCTGAGTAGCACGCACAGTTATGATCATTTCATTCAAAAAAAGGGCGTTCAAAAAGTATCAGGAAGGGCCACGAGAGTGTCTAGAGGCTTGCGTGCAAGGAAAGGCTCAACAGACAAGAACTTCTCAGCTTGGGACGGTGAGTGCAATGCAGTAAAGCAAAATACAAGTTGTAAGTACCATGATAAGAGATGTGGCAGTTCTAATGCTTTTCAGCTGGTAGGGATCGTAAAAAAAAAGTGTACTAGGTGCATATATGGGTATGTATAAAGCAGTGGAAGTTTAAGATAACATCTTACCAAACCAGAACACTATAGCTTATTGAATACCAAGATAATAATAATATTAGAATCTTTAGTTATCTTGGAAAACAGAAAAAAAAAAAAATGCCACTATGATGTGAAGGACCTTGTAACTTCATCCTACAAGCTGGTTTTTTGCACTTATCCTGAGTCCACCATGTGGCCGTCTCTGTGACCCTTGCGCTCTTGAGGGAAATGCCCTGACGACTGTGTAGCTGTAGCCTGCTCTCTCTTCTGGTGCGCTGTGGGGCTGGGCCTGGGGCTTGTACATGCCCTCTTCTTAGCACAAGAAAAAATAAAAGCTTAGCACAAGAGAAAAATAAGCTTCAGGAAGATTTTACTAAGGGTTTTTTAGTTGCAGCAGGGGTGAACCCTGCTGTCTCCAAGCTAGGAGTCCCTGCTGGAAATGAATATTTGCAACTTCTTGTAACACAAGAAATAAAAGGTGTTAGTTTGAAATGATCTGGTAGCCACATTAAAAAAAAAAAAAGCAGGACATGGGTTGTTTTGCAGCCTGGTCAATCAAGCTGCGCGAGTCATCGGCACAGGAAATTGTGGAGGTCAGAACCGTGGGACCAAAAACGCAGCCTTTGTAAGTTGGTGGACACAAGCACGGGTGGGTAAGAAGGGCACAGCTCTCTTTTAGGAAATGCCTAAGTTGTTGAAGGATGAAGATTGGGCCAGCGTGCTCTGGAAGATGAACTGACAGCTCGGTGGTTTTGTGGCCTCACCTTCCATGGCGTGATCCCTCACCTTCTCATGTTTACGGACCTTTGAAGCCGGTAAAAACCCCACGTGGCTGGGCTGTGCCCAGAGCTGCTCTGCAGATACGTGATACAGAAAAGCATAAAATACGTGTGTGGATTTTTGCAGTTTTATTCTTTAGTGTTTTCTACCACTGTATGAGCAGCAGTAATTTCTCAGTGTTTTTTAGGCGAGTTGGGTGCAAACTATTGTTTGTATTTAATTGCAGTCTCTGTGCCATTAAAATGAATAGGAGTTTTGTGTGCTTATTTTTCATTTTATTAACAGGAGGCAAACAGATGTTTAAAATGAAGAGTCGGCTTGGAGACGAGTGTCTGAACACTGAGTTACAAATGCAACATAATTATTTATGTAACTAAATAATTATATGACAGTAAGATGAGGAGAGAGAGAAAGAGGGAGGCAAGCAACTTTTTGGATAGAACTGTCATTATTTGGCAGTAGCATATTCGGATGCTTTCAAGCATTTAATTTATAAGTAGTTTACAACATAAAATCCGTTACATTAGATGTAGGTGTTGCAAACTTGACAGTGTAGAGCTAGAAGTGTTTTCAGAATTATTAGTCTAGTTTCTTGTTGTGAGATTTTATCTTTCTAGCCTTGGGCTTTGGCTTGGATTACAGAATTTTTTTTTTTTTTTTTTTTTTTAAGCAAAATCTTTTAGTTAAACACCCTTTAACAACTCACAATTGGGAAGCACTCCTCTGAGACTTAGTTATCTGTATCTCTATTCTCCCCTAAATGCTGCATGCATTTTCTAAATCTCTTATCTGTTTTTTTCACTCAGCTTCTCAATAGGCTAATGTTTTTTGGCTTATTTTGAAGAAAATTAGTTGACTGCCAGGTATTGCTGGTTTGCTAACATCTTTGGAAAGATTGTGTCTAAATCAGTTTGTATTAATTTTGTATAGATATTAGCCCCTTTTAGTCAGTTAACTCCTCTTAAGGACAGTTTCTGCTGTTCACTTTTGGATGTCTCACGTGTCACTACTTTTGCCATTTTCTCCTGGTAATTACTGCAGATTTTTCTCTTTTTGTCTTTTTAAATGCATCTATTTTAAAGTTAGATATTTTACCCTATTTTTAATAATCTGAGGATGCATCTTTCATATCTTTCTAACATTTCCACACCCACCTAACCCCGTATGTTTTATTGGTTTGCTTGCTTCCTAGATGATATCTCAGCTTGAAACTCAAGTAACTAAATTGACTGAAGCTTTGGAAAATCAGACAAGATTGTACCAAGAAGCTCTGGAGAGGAGCAGGAAAGCTGAACAATCTTCTGAGGCTTTCCAGGATCAACTGAAACATTTGGAAGAGGAATTACTGTCTGTAGATCTAATGCAAGATGCTTTGAAGCTCGAGAAGCAAAAAGTAGTTGCATGCATTGTTTTCTTTTGTATAAAAGTCACTAAAAGACAGATACAGCTAATTGTATTGCATTGATCAGCTGGAGTATTACTCACAGTGCTGCAAGTAATGTGAATTAGCGAAATCAGGCATCATGTAGGGAGTAGTAATATCTTTTCTTTGACTGACAATTTTAGTTGGAAAAACTAGCTAAACTTTTGAGTTCAAAGTCCATTTAACGTGAAAATAAAACCCAGTTTAAAAGTAGTCTGTAAATACATCAGAAGTCCTTCAAGGGTTCTCTGATCTCAAAGCTTTCTCTGATCTCTGTCTTTCTCTAGTATGTCATCTGTTCTGCAGTCTCTCAAGATCGTACAGTCCTTGATTCTTTTACATCCTTAGTCCATCAAGGCTACCAGGATTTTTTTATTAATTCTATGAATGAACACACTGTTAGCCTATAGCACGTCTGCATACTAAGAGTTTGAAAAATGATGTAGTAATACCTGGAAAGCTAAACCAGCCATCCAATACAGCTAAGAAAGACGAAGTTGTAGCGTGTTACCAGGCCAAGATCAATGCTTGGAAAGTTGAATTTGCAAAGAATCAATGATTTGGTGCTGTCTGTTTTGCATTAGTCTATGATACAATAACTTTCGTGAATGAAGCTTCGGAGTTCCAGCTTTGGAGTTGGACTAGATGATCTTTATGGTCCCTTCCAACTCTAAAAATTCAGTGAAAATTCAGTGAAATTCAGTGAAGCATCCACCGTCACATTGGGAGCAAACCAGAAAATGGAGTTGTTCCTTCCCCTCTGCTTCCTCTGTGAAAAACACGTGGGCCTAGTTTCTTAATTCCTCTCTAGATTTTTTGTTGTGATTTTTCCCTGTTAATGAACACCTTGCAGTGTTTTCTGCTGCTGCTGTTTTTAACTTTTTGAACCAGAAGCATCATGAAACAAAAAGAGTTTCTTGCTATGTTGTATCATCTTGGGCTCAAGTTTGTTGTTTAAATAATATTTGATATTTGTATGTGTTCACATGAGTAAACCAGATGGAAATACAATTAAAATAATCTTTAAAGCAATTTGCAAACCAATAACTTATCTCTAAAACTTGCTGTCCCAAAGATAGGTAAAAGATTGATCATGTTATTCTTGTGTGTCAGACTACACTGGATCTCACCCTTGCCATCGCTGGTACCAGTTTTACCTGTTTTAGAGCTCACAGTAGTGGGCAATCACAGCACTTGCAATTAGTTGGGATGTAGCTGTCCTTTCTAACTTCTCCTGGTGCCTGGTTGTGTAAAGCAGCAGAGCCACAGACGGAAACTGGAGTCAGCAGCAGACACAAACACCTAGTGCTCTTCTTACTGCAGAGGAGCAAAACCCAATCTGGTCTGCTAGGTCTTGCTAAAAAGATAAATACAGTAGGTCCAGGGAGTTATGCACAAAATAAATGTTGACTAAAAAAGGACAAATGGAGAATTTGCAATTGTGTCAGGAACGTGTACTATAAACATACCCTTTGAGTATGTTATTTCTTGTGGATAGTGGACTTGGCTAAATGTAGTTGGTTGCTGGTGTAAGGGGACTTGCTTTTAAATTGCACTTCAGAACTTTTATTGACGTTTTATTATTATTTTACCCACTTTTCCAAATCTTTTCTTAGTATCTGAAATTTCTGGAGCAACTTAATGAGAAGATGAAGCTGGATAGCCTAGCAGCAGAGGTTGGATTTGATATGAATGTGGATGCGATTCTAGCCCGGGCAGAGCAGTTGGTGAAACTGGAAAGTGATGCAGTGATTGAAAACAAGACTATGGCATATAGCCTAAGAAGGAAGGTAGGCAAAAAGGACATGCCATTACTGTTTGCTTCACAGGTAAACATTTTTATGGCTATATTTCTATAGTGGCTTGCTGGAGGCAGCAGGTTGGAGCTTCATATGTGTACAAGGAATTTCAAAGACATCCATTACATAAAAAGAATTGGTAAGGTTTGCAAACTGTGCAAACAGACTGTGTATTAAAACAGCTAAACCCAGCAGTTGGTAAAATACATGATAGTGTTTTTAAAAACTTCTTAAATAAATGTATAAAGTTATGCATGTTTATATGTGTAGATATGTCTACTTTTTGATAAATATTAAAAATATACTTCTGTAAACAACTACTGTCGATATTTAAATCTAAAAGGATCTGCTGGGAAGGGGGGCATCTTACACAAACTTCTCTAGAAACTAATAGGACCCTGGTTGTACTTCACCAACAATTTCAAGATTTCCAACAAGAACTGTGGTCCTTTAGGAGCAAATCTGTTCAAATTTGGTCAGACACCCTCCATCATCCTGTTACAACAGAGTGAAATCTTCTGGGTTTAGCTTATCAGAACGGTTAAGAGCTTAGAATTAGGTCTGTTTAAGGTCTAAAATGGCACTGTATTTTTTCTGGAAGTAACTGCCTCTCTAGCAGGGAGTACAGTACGTATGTTAGCATTCCTCAGATGTTCTGTAGTAAAGCCTGGCAGCTCAGCTCAGGTAAACAGAAAACAGGTAGCTCCCTGAGCCCCAAAATTACAAAACTAAGCTGCTGGACCTTGCACTGGAGCAGTGGATGAAAGCTTTCTTATTTCCGTCAGTTGGTTCTCCTTCTTGCACACTAGCCTTAATTAATTGTTTAAAGGTGGAAATATCTTAAGCTACCACCACTGAAACCACTGCCTCCTTAATGAATCTCTCTTACCTCTTGCATTTGACTAGTGTCTTATATTTCAAGCAATCTCAGATGTTTTGAATGATGCACAAGTGTTTATGTTCAAATAGGGTGCAGTCTACATGTAAATTCATTCTAAAAGGTAGTGCACAAATTCAGGGATGGAGAATCACAATGAATTGGTAATATAAAAGGTATATAAGTTAGAGTGTGTATGTTTATAGTGCTTTACAGAGTTTTCAAGAGAGAAATAGGAGTTCAAGTTAAATGCGCAACACAGGGATTAGATTTGCAAAACAATCTGTCTGGTACTATTGTCTTTCACATATATTTTTTCAAATATCCTTGTGTTTGGAAAACTAGTTGAAGTCTCAGAAAGAGAGACTTGAAAGCAAAGAGCTGCACATGAACCTTCTGCGGCAGAAAATAACCCAGCTGGAAGAAGAGAAGCAAGTCAGGTCCGCCTTAGCTGCGGAGAGGGACGAGGCCAATCTCGCTGTCAGAAAGTTACATAAGATGATGGAGAGGCTACAGAAGCAGCTTGATCTGGCAAGGGAAACAAATACTGATCTCAAAGCCAAGCTGTCTGAAACCAATGAACTTAAGGTGAGTCAAAAGGTTACATTTGTGCTTCTATCCATTTTTCAGTTCCAGTTGGATACAGCTGGAGTTCATTTACAATATATGGGGAACTGCTCAAACCCACCTAGATGGCGAAAGCAAATATAATATTACAATGTTTTGGGTATTTTTCAATTTGTCTTGATATATTAAGTAGGATCTGTAAAGTACAATGTAAATTTGCGGGCTAGTGTAAGAAAAATATAACATATGCATCGCTTTCTTTCCTGCTGATATGGCTGTAATCTTATATTTTCCCATACAGAAGATCTATTCTGATAAGTATGGGGGGAAAAAAGGCTTTTTTTCCACATAAACCAGACAAGATGCTAAATTTTCGTTGTTCCTGTGTTTTATTACATTGCAGCAGTAATAAATTACCTGCTTTAACTCAGGTAAAAACAAGTGGTTTGCAGTCATTGATAGCTTGTCACTGCTGGAACAAAAGGAAGGTTGATTTTATGTGAGTTTGTGTCTTGTGGTTGATGGAGTGAAATAGATAAGTAGGTGCGCATTCCAACTGAAGGATTTTTACCAGCAAAACATGTGGTAACTCTTTTTCATCCTATTTTTCCAGAGGCTAGCAGAGAGTGAACTCTCACTGTGGGTTTTTGTCTGTTCAGTTACCTCTTTTCACAAAACCTGTAGAGAATTAACTGTCTTTGAAACAAAAATATTTTTGTTAATTGAGTTGATAATCACTTTTCAGTTCACATGTACATGTGATTTCATCAAGAACCCGTAAGAACCCACGTTAAAGTGATTACTCATGATTATCTTTATTATTTGTTTGTGTGTGACAAAGTGTGACAAATTTAACATTACTTTATGTTATCGCAGATCAAAACTTTGGAGCAGAACAGAACAATAGAAGAACTCAATAAGTCTCAAGGCAAATTGGAAAGAATGAAAGAAAAGGCTGAGAAACAACTTACCTCTGTCAGATCAGAACTTCTTTTAAAGGAGCATAAAGCTGCTGAAGACAAAGAAAAAACAAAAAATATGTTAGAAGCAGTTACCAGTGAGATGAAGGTGCTTAAAACAACCCTTGCAGAACTGGAAAAAAGAGAGAGACAGGTAGGTGTGTAGGTATTTGACAAGTGCTAGCTGTTACTTAGAATATAAGAATGTGGTATATGTGGACCAGCTCTCCAGCGGTGCTGAAAACTTTTGTGAACATTATTAAACAAGGAAATTTCAGCTCGAGCTTGTGAGCCAGAGTGGCAGTTGTGATTCTGAGAGACAAAGCTCATCTTCAAGTTATATGTGCAACAGAATGAGTAATAAGTACAGGTATTGTTTTATTTGTTCACTGCAAAATATTATATTATCTTTTGGAGAAGTATAAAAATGCTTTAAAATCCTAGTATCTTTTTAAGGTGTGTTTTTTCCATATATCTTAGGTATAAAAATTGCAAGTTACCATGTATAGCCCATAAATTCGAAGAATGTTGGAAAAGATCAGAAAATTAAAACCAAAACAAACCAGACTTAATATTGAATGTAATTCTTTTGGACCAATTTGTGACATATAACTTTGTTAAATTTTAGGTAAGAAAAGTTTTTGTGGTAACTCGCCTTATGGAGGGTGTAAGGATTTTGTGGGTAGCACATTAATAAAAGCTGTTTCCAAAACCAGCTCTTTGCCTGGTAGTTGTGCAGTGCTGATTAGCGGTAATGACATTTTAAGAATATGAGAATTGCCAGTAATATTTATAGTACACTCTCCTGTATCTTAACAGTTTACTTAGCTAAAATCTGCCCTTAATATAAAGCCACTGTTGCTAAATAAGAGAATTTGTTCTAAACTCTCTCTTTCACTAACACGAGTGTTTTTTCCTGATTTCTCCTGAGCCATTACCCAAGGAGAATTCCTTCCTTATCCCCAACCCTGTGTAGTTCTTCACCTGCTTTGGACTCACTCCTTCTTCCTTCTCAGGGAAGCTAAACAAGACCAGGCTTCTCTCATTCTCTGTAAAATGTAGAGAATGCAGATGTTAAATAATTCTCTGAGCATAAGCGTATGTATTTAATCTGAATGTAAACACAGCCATGTCATCTCTGTGTGTGTGTGTGTGTGTGTTAAGAAAACCACTAGAAACTGAAATTGCCGTTACCTGATGGAATTGTTGATGTGGCCAGGTTGCCCGCTTGTACATGCATTTGCATGTTGTTTTTCAGGTATGCTCTGCTTTCCATGGATATCACTACGTGTAACGTTAAATAACATCATAATATTGCACGGCTTTTCCATGCTGTCAAAATTAAAAGTATGCAGAATTTAACTACTGCCAACTGGCTAAGTCATTGATTTGTCTAGTGATCATAAAGAAAGGCAGAACATACCCAAGTGCAGTCAGAAATTAAGATCGTATTGAAATTATTTAAAATTAACTCATAATTGGGCTTTAACACAGTATTTCTGGCTGTTCTTCACTCTTTAGACTAGTAATTCCTACTAAGTTTAAGAGGAATAAATAAGCTTTGGCATTTCTGTGTTTTTTATTTTTTGCTTCTTCTTTTTTTTTTTTTTTTTAAAGAATGCAAAGAATCAAAGCATCTAAATTGTTAGAAGTGAAGTCCTGTAAAGAGGTTGTAATAAGACTGCCAATCTGCTTTAGGATTAACAGTCAGCTCTGGTGACTGTAGCAAATAAAACAAAGCATGCATATTCTTGGGCAGACATATAAGACCGATAAAAAAAGTGGTGTTCAAAGCATTATTAACTCATACTACAGAGTAAAAGCCGGAGAGGTGAAACTGTAGGTGAAGAGTCATAAAAGTAGAGATTACTAGAATGGATGTATAGAGGAGAATTAGTTGGATATATCGACATTTTACAAGAATAAGTGTAAGTTTATAGATATCCATACTGGATTTCCTCTGCCTGTGGGGTGAACAGAAAAGCTTTTGGACTTCATATATCATTATTGCATATTTCTGAATATAAATAAATATCAGCATAGTTTCCATTTGTTTTAATAAGAGTAGATAAAGAGTATGCCTACTGACTGATGACAAAAAGATGTTCACAGGGACTGAGAACATCAGTATGAGACCACTGCAGTCAACTACAGATTAAAATCTGAATATATTTTATTTTTATAGAAATTTAACTCAAAGCCTTAGAGTAAGAATGTAAATGTTATTGTTTTGGTTGAGGTTTTGATGGTTTTGTTATAAGGATTTTTTCCAGTCTTAGTTTCCGTCCAAACCCCCTGTTTTTTTTTTTTCTTTCTATTGGAATAAAATCCCTGCTACTTTCCTGTAGCTACAGGGTAAAACCAAACTGTAGTGTCTAATTATTACTTCTGCTTTCCCCTCCTAATATCTTGGATTAAGGCTCTAAATTGCATTCATTTCCCCTCTTTTACTTCAGATAATTTTACTTACTGGGTGGAAGGTGCAAAGAAAATTTATCATGAGTGCTTCCTGCTGTAGCAAACCTTTGGTTTTGAGTCTTTAGTGATTGTCTTTTATTATTTCTCTCCTTTACTTCAAATTGTGACTCTCTTAGAAATATTAACTGCTATTGAAGACAGCCTTAAATAGAGAGTTACCTGGTACTTCTGTCAGCTTGTATTTCAGCAGAACTGTTCTGTTCTAAATACCTCTGTTGCATTGTTTTTAAAGCTGAAATGCATTTCTCATCTATTTCTTTTCCTAGGTCTTATATGTTTTACTGCAAGATTTAAAGAAGTTATTCATGTCGTGTTTACAGCACTGTATTCACTTAAGATTATAAACACACATCATGCTCCGCATGAGACATGCGGTAGTGTTCTAAAGATTGTCCAGCGTGTATCTTCTGTTGCTTCTGTTTGGAGTTTTTAAAATTCAGATTGATGTCCTCTGGTGGGACGCTTTTACATCCAAGAGTGATGCTTCTCTGTGTCAGTTTATGTGGAGAATTTCTCTTTGTAGTCAACCCTTTTCTGCATTTTCACTGAACTACAGCTTTCTCTTCACTGTACTTTATATGCCACAATATAACAGTCAGAAAAGTTGGGTTTTTTTTCTAAGTGTTATTACATTACAGTGGAAAAAAATCCTCAGTTTAAAATTCACATAAATAAATGGTTTAAAGGATGTCTTTAACAGCTCTGTGTTCTTTCCAGTTTAGGTTACTTGCTGATGAAAGTTACTGAATTCTTAACATATTTATTGTCCATTCAGTATAGCTGTGACCTGCTTTTCCCATCAGAAATAAAGAGTGAGGTGGTTGTGTATACATTTTTTGTTTGTATCTATTTCCTCTGGCAAAATTCTGCCAGATCAATAATCTGCATCTGTGCATCAAATTTAATTTGATTGCATTTGGTACATGGTTGTAGTGCAATTTGGTTTACTCACAGTTGCTGAAATTAAGCTGAATTTCTTGCAATAGTGAAGATATGAGAGCAAGAAATTTCGTGCAAAGCGTGGACCTTGAGATCAACATTTCATCCAAGACATTGCACTGCCTTGGTAAGCGATAGCTGGGACCAAATTCTCAAATCCTTCTGCCCTGTACTGTCTTGGTTTCCATAGTTCTTTGTCCGAACTGATGGCAGCTCCTTAGGGTTTGCACTGGGATGAAAAAAACTGGCAAAATCTTGGAACAGAGACCTTGTTTCCAGGGTTTCTGCAGCTTGCTCACAGATGTTATAACTGCTTTAGAGTTCTGCACAGTTTTCTTGGGGATGGACAAGTATCTCAGGAGTGCTTTTATCTCCTTTTCAGGAGTGTGTTTATCTCCTCCTTACCATTAGCCATCAGCATGATCAGTGGAGTGAGGGCGCTGCCACACTAGAGCTTGAGTCCAGCTTCTTGATGCTTTTTATGATTCTGTGACATTTTGAGTCTCTGTCCTGCTTGGGAGTGGGAATCTTGACATTCAAATAGATACCAAGAGAAGCGTATTTTCTCAAATAGGAACATTTTCCTCTTTTAATTGTGTGTTTATGATAAGGGGTATCAAGGTGTTGGTCATTTGGACTGTGTAATGCATTGTCCATTGAAGGGGCATTGAAGCTGGACTTATAATGATCCATATTCTGCGTTGAGAAGAGTAAATCAGCATTCATGTTCATCTGATCTTAAGTTTTCAATCTGATTGCTGGCGGGGTCACTAGTGATGACAATTACTTGTGGATGTCTTTCCATGTGGAACTGCAGAGAGGAAGCTGGTTTCTTTAGTTACTTTGCCAAATACCCTTCCTATGATATATTTTCAGCAGTTGCACACAGAAGAAAAATGAGCATTTCCCAGGCTGCATCTTGAATTTTGGCTGCATCCTGATTCCAAGTCAAAGTTGGACGGAAGGGTGGGAAGGGTGTGCCAAACTTCCACCTATCTTTGAACTTCCTCCTTTCTGCTGCAGTTTTCACAAGAAAGTGTGGGGTGGAGGGGAGCGGTGCCAGGCAGTGGTCAGGAGCTGGGAGGTCAGGACCAGCACCTTAGCCTGTGCTGTGGGATGTGCCCACCAGAATTTCCAGTTGTCTGTATAGTTTGCGGTCATCTAGGTCAACTACAACTCCTCTTCAAGTATTCTCCTCAGTTTTCGCGGGTGAGGGAAGATATGCCTGTGAAGGATACTAAAGAACACTTGAAACTGTGATTTGTATCCAAGATCCTTAGCACCTCAGCTATTTACTTGTTTTTTTAACTTGAGGTACGCCCCAAAAGACTGTTTCCATCCTGTTCATCTCTCTGTATTGAGCGACAGCAGACATTCCTATATTTTGCACTGCTAATACAAACACTTTGTATGTCTATGTTTTCCAGGCATTTCCTTTGCTTGATATTTAATTTATTAGTAATTCCTTTCTGTTTGCTCTTGCAGCTGGCAGACTTCCGAGAGGTCGTCTCGCGGATGCTGGGCCTTGATATTGCCAGTTTGGCTCTTCCCGACTATGAAATCATTACCCGTCTTGAAGGGTTGATTCACTCTCACCAGCACCACTACTTCCCCTGCCTCTGCCTCACAGACGTGGCAAGGGCATCAGAGGAACACTCGCAAAGAAACATACAGCTTCTTCACTGAAACGCACGTTTTGTAAGGAGACAGAACGAAACAACATTTTATTTTGTGCTTCCCCAGCTGCTAGACGTGCATAGAAAACAGATATTTAGTTCTGTCTCCTACTCTACAGGTACTGACTGGGCTGAGCCGAATGGATAAAGCCAGCAGCCTAGAGATGGCAAACACAAAATCCCTGGGCAGCATAATACTTCCATTACAAAAATCATAGGCAATATGTGAAGAGTGTACAACCCTCCAGTGTCATTGCAGAGGCGCTGAAGGCATGGGCCACCCGAGGTGGGAAGTACTTGGTAATGAATGTCAGCTTCAGTGACATTCCTTGTGACAGGGATGAAATAAAGTGGGGGTTGTCCCGCTGCTGTTCCGCTTGCAAAATGGGACCTCTCTCTGCATTTTTACACATAAGGACTTGAGCCTCAAGACAGTTAAATGCAAGTTAGACAGAGGACAGTCACAATTTTGGAACAAGGGATTTTTTTTTCTTCTGTTGTTTTCCTTAGTCTGCTCTTGTGCCAAAACAAAAAGTTACGCGTTTTCAGCAAAGGCTCTTTCACAGGCCCCAGTCGTGTGCCTGGTGTAGATATATTTGGGAAAATTGCATGTCGCCCTTGGTCAAGATGCCTTGAAAATTTTTCTTCTACCTGCTGTATTCCTTGGGCAGTTAATCCATAGGCCAAATAGGTGGCAGTTCTTCTGAGTTAATAAAAGCTTATTTTAAAATGCTTATCTGCTACAGAAAATAGTTGAATTACTAGTTTTTATTTTCAGAAAAGCAATGATGAGGTGTCCAAAATCACCTCTGAATCATAAAATCTGCTTGTCTATCCCCGTTTCTGAACGTAGTAAAAACTTCATGATTTTTTTAAAGAAATTTGAACAATAAAACTGTTTTAATAGCACACTCAAACATGATTCTGTGTTTTTAGTTGTCTCCTCCCTTTATATATATTTTATATGGATGTGTACAACAGTAAAGAAGAATTAGCTATTTTTTTCTGACCATTGTGGACTTTCTACAGTATCTCAGCAAATGATAATCCACTCACTAAAACTGTGCACATTATTTGAAGAAAAAAGAGACTTTTTCAAGTCAGTGTGGTAATTTTGGTATCTGGCTAGGGACTCAAAGCATTATAGATTGTTTTTATTTCACTTGCCTCTGAAGAATCATTTCTCAGTGACTTCTTAGTAAAAAAAAAACACCCAAGCTTTTGCAAAAATTACTCATTTGGGGAGATACGGTAAGTCATATATTCTTATGTTCCTGTGGCTGCCTGGATTAAAACAAATTTCCTTTCTTGTTCTATAATGTAACATTGGTTTTCAGGTAAAATAAATGGAATAAAGGAAAAAAATTAATATTAAATGAACTTCAACTTAGGAAACCACTGCAATTTCAAAATAAAATTAAAGATTGAAATGTAAATAGTTGTACTCATGATATGTTGGTTGGGAATATAGAGGGTGGAAAAGGATGTAATAATTTTCTAATTCTTTGTGAGAGAATATAAGTAGTTTCAGTTTATGTTTTGTTCATTCTATAGGCACTTCTCTTCTGCTTGAGTTACTACTAAACAAAAAACCTGTTTTCTTCATCCACATTAGTAAATAATATACAAAGCATATTTTACCATATTTTGCAAGTTAAATAAACTGCATTACAAATTTAGGTCCACTTAGTGCAGGTAATACATGCATAACTTTAGGAAATAATCTCTGAGAGCGCCAATCATAAAGTAAGTATGCATATTTTGCCATATTTTATGGTTGTGAGGTGATTCCCTAATGTCACCCAGGACACTTAAAATCTGCTGCCATGCTCAGCAGTCCCTTATCCGGCCATCCCATGACCAGCCGTGGCACCAGCAGTGAAGTTCCAGCCCCACAGAAGCCACTACCAAACTTCTCCGAATTACTTCAGAGGAGGCAAGTTTTCACATGAAGTTGATAGCAAAACTTGATTACTGCCTTGCATGTTAAACCAATAGAAAGCAGAATAACAGTTTTCTAATGCCTTTTTTTTTTTTTTTACTTAGTGCATCTGTATTTTTTTAAATATTAATGTTAATATTCATCAAGGAGTATGGCCTCTTAGCTGATTAGCTGACTATTAATATTCCCTGTATTTGCTTTGCTTTTGGAAGAGTACCGACATCTTTGTTCATTCAGCCAAAGCAAATACCAAAAAAAAAAAAAAAAAAAAAGTAAAGAAGTAATTTGACATGAACAAAGTTCAGGTGATTTTTGACCCATGTAATTTAATTAACCCCTGAACAAAGTTTAAACTGACTTGCAATCTTTCTTTAAGGTTTGTTTTATACAACATTGAACTTAGTCTTCCTTTTGGAAAAAAAAAATTAAAACAGGTTTATGAATGTTTTCAACATTTGTTTCAAATGTTTTCTTATTTTTTAAACCAAGATGTATTCAACACAAGACTGAGCTGATTGATAGACATCTGAAAGTGTGTATCAAGGCTGTGGCAGCAGACACCCCTCTTTCAGTAGATTATTTTTATTTGGTTTGTTTGTATTAAAAAGTATGGGATGAAGAATTTGCTATCTATTCACAATGACTCTTTTATAGTGGTAAAGGATTCTTGATTTATCAACAGAATACATATTTATTTTAAAAAAACTAATATGTGTGAAATCACAGATTGGTACCGTTACAGGACTGGATTTTCTTTCTCCAAACGATAGCTGAACCAACTCTAATGAAGACAACTTCATTATTTCAGATTAGCAGTGTTAAAAAAAGGTGAAACTCAACAAATTAAAATGTTGGAATTGTAGAAATTGAACTGAAATAATTTACATGCTATAACCATTGTACTAATAAAATCACAATGCGCACAGAAAAATGAGTGTTATAACATTATAAGTGTATTAAAATATACGCAACTGAATTTTTGTGCGTACAGCATATTGTTGATAATACATTCTTCAAAACACAGGATTTAATGCGGTAGAACCATGATTCCTCAAAGAAATTTAATGCAAAAGCATTAAAATGCTTTGCTGAATTGGAATTAGGAAGCATAAGGGCAGATCTCATTAAATTACTCTTCAACTTATTTTGCTCTAGAGTTTCTTATTACTGAATAAAGCGGTTTGCTTGCTTTTCCTCTTTTGCTTTCTGTGGATGATGTGTACGTTATTCACGTTTTCCCAGGGCTGTTCAGTTCCTGGCTTATTTTGCATATTAGGATGGTGCAGAGGAGGGGAAATATGGATGACCCAAGTCATAACAGAATTTAAATTAAAAGAAAAAGCAGGTGAGGAATGGGGCACCTTTCTAGAGAAAGAGACTATGGGATCATGTCTTCTCCCAAACCATTTCATATAAAATAGGAGTATTTTTTAAGACTACAGATGCTGACCATTTCTCTTGATCATCAAAGAGAAAAAGGGGGAGGAATGAAACAAAATGAAGTGAAATTCTCTTACGACTTGAGAGAAAAGGGATCTCTGATATTACTGAAGCATAATAAACAAAATTAGTTAACTATGTGGAAAATAGAAAAAATGATAGTTTGCCAGAATAGAAATTGGAAAGAACATTCAAACATAATCCTTTTCAAATGGAAGATTTCAGATGGCTTTGTTCTTTTGTCAAAACAAGTAAGAATCCTCTATGGCAATGCTTTTTTTTTTTTTTTTTTTTTTTTCTGGAAGAAAGGAGGATGACTTTATTATACCGTACTCATAATTACTCAGGAATAACTGAGTCAGAAATGAAAGATCTACAAAACAAGACAATTTGCTTGAACAAAACAGAGAACTTTTCTGACAGTTTTAGTGTCAGCTAATGAGCCATGAGACAAAGAACACTTCTTTTCAGAAGACAATAAATAAAACAGTTGAGAGATGTTGGTTGTTTTTTTTTTTTTTTTCCCCCTGGGATTACTTACACTTTTGGTAAGTAGGAGAAACAAGAAAAAAAAAGGGTGGGCAAATGGGGCCCAGACTTCTATCTTCCAAGTGGTCCCAGGTAGAGATACCAGGTGTCAGACAGCTTTTGGTAATGCTGCGGGTGGGGCTGGAGAGAAGGAAGTCTATCCAGGCTGGGAGATGAATAGGATTGGCCCCCTGGAAATGCATATGGAGCACCTCTCCTATGAGGACAGGCTGAGAGAGCTGGGGTTGTTCAGCCTGGAGAAGAGAAGGCTCCAGGGAGTTCTTATAGCAGCCTTCCAGTACCTAAAGGGGGCTACAGGAGAGATGGGGAGGGACTCTTTATCAGGAAGTGTAGCAATAAAATAAGGGGCAATGGTTTTGAACTGAAAGAGGGGAAATTTAGATTAAATGTTAGGAAGAAATTATTTACTGTGAGGGTGGTGAGACACTGGAACAGGTTGCCCAGGGAAGCTGTGGATGCCCCATCCCTGGAAGTGTTTAAGGCCAGGCTGGATGGGGCTTTGAGCAACCTGCTCTAGTGGAGGTGTCCCTGCCCATGGCAGGGGGGTGGGACTAGATGACCCTCCCAACCCAAACTATTCTATGACTCCGTGTTTAAAAAATGATGATTTGAATGATGATTTGGGCTTTTTTTTTTTTTTTTTTTTTTTTGGAATGGAATGTTAGTGTGTTGGGTGGGGAAGGTTTGTGCTTGGAAATACACCAAACATTCAATTTACTGTTAATATTTTTTTTAAATAGGCCATTGAATGTAATTTAATCTGAAAAAAGGGAACATCAATCTACAAAATATTCTTCTTACCCCACCTTAGTAGTGAGAAATGCTTTTTAGGGCGCTGGTTAAGAGCCGTGAATTCATTCCCGAAAGAACAAGCTTAGTTTCCCCTTCCAAAACCGGGATGCTGCCTGCTGGGGGCAATTGCTCCTGCCAGGCACGGGATCCAGCCCCTGCCCCTGCCCTGTGGGCTGTAGAGCTCACCGCCGAGGGCTGCCTGCACCTGGGCAGCCCCCCTGTGCCATCGGTCGCCCCATCGACTGCTGAGTCCCCTGCAGGCTCAGGGGTGGCCCCGGCCAGCTGGGACTCTCCATGGCTCCTCAGACCCTGCGCTGGGAGCTCTGGTTACACCACAAAAAGGCAACAGTCACTGTGGGACGCTGGAAGACCTTCCCCAGACCTTTCCCTTCGCCAGCAGAGCTGACTCAGCCCTTTCCCCTTCTGGTGGTGTTTACCTCCTGTGAAGAAGAGCTCGGCTGAAGGGTCTCTGGGAGTTGTGTCCAGGTGTTAAGGAAACCTGGCAAACGGGGCTGAGAGCCTGGGCAGACCGAAGAGCCACCTCTGGTCCCAACAGTCTGTAGTCTGCAGTCTCTAACCTGCACTTTGATGCAGGTTGATGGCCAGGCTCCCCTTGGCCTCAAGCTGGCAGAGCAAGGAAGTAAGAATCATAGAATCATAGAATGGTTAGAGTTGGAAGGGACCTTAAAGATCATCGAGTTCCAACCCCCCTGCCATGGGCAGGGACACCTCCCACCAGAGCAGGTTGCTCAAAGCCCCATCCAGCCTGGCCTTAAACACTTCCAGGGATGGGGCATCCACAACTTCCCTGGGCAACCTGTTCCAGTGCTTCATCACCCTCACAGTAATGAATTTCCTCCTAATATCTAATCTAAATCTCCCCTCTTCCAATTTAAAACCATTACCCTTGTCCTGTCACTACACTTCCTGAGAAAGAGTCCCTCTCCGGCTCTCCTGTAGGCTCCCTTCAGATATTGGAAGGCTGCTATGAGGTCTTCCTGGAGCCTTCTCTTCTCGAGGCTGAACACTAGGACAAGTATTTTGAAGTATTTGTTCTGTGTATCCTTCGTGTTGCAGTAACAGTGTAAAAACATGCAGTGTAAGTTATAAAGTAGCGGTATAAATTGATATGGGCAGCCACTCTGGTTGGCTTCTTGCCCTTAGGGGTGGTCAGCGAAACACAATTATTCCAAAAGGGCACCCCAAGGACAAGCAGAAATACAGCACTGGCAGGCAACTCTCAGACCTTTCTTTGAAGTCATTTGTTGTTTTTTCTTAGCCTCCATATGCCTTGTTAAATTTTCTGTCATTAACAATATCTTTCTCACCTTGATCCTTCACAGATCACACAGTGAAATCTCCGTGGCCAGCCCTGTTCTTCATCCAGCGAGGTTCCAAGCCCGTCCCCTGCAGGGAGCCCCAGTGTCAGGTGGGTTGTGTTGGGCTTCTGGAGAAATCTGACCACGCTCTTCCTCTGCTGATGCTTTCTGTCCCTCAGCCCTGGCAGCTCCCTCCAGCGCTGTGCACCTCACCTCTGGCCAGGCTGTGATGGGACCTTTGCAGTGCTGTGGAGTTCAGCAGGCACCAAGATACAGTTCACTTTCTTGTGTAAGACTGCAGAGTCTTCTAGACTGCTGCGGACACCTGAAGATGCTTCATACCTCTTTCAGGTGGTTTCCTGGAGCTGCTGGGGCCGGGGCAGTAAGTATATGCTTCTGTGGGGAGAAAGGGCAGAAAGGTTTTGGTCAACCTGGAGGGATGCTATGAAATCACAAGCCTATGTCAGGCATGTGGCCACAAGGGGACAGATATGTACTGCTGGTTGGTGGCAGGGGTGGTGGAGCTGCAAGAAGGAATAATACAAGGGTAAAATAATGGCAGCAGACAAACTGGATAGGTGCAGGTGCAGATGTTTGGGAAGCAGACTGCAATCCTTTTTATAGCAGAAGGCCTAAGGCCATCAGTGTAGGTGAAGAAATCCTGCAGGTTACGTGTAGAAGTCCCTTACAGCTTTCCTTGGAGTCTGGTCCAAGCCAGGCTGTGCAGAGAAGTGCTAGACTAGTTATCATGTTAATATCGATGCCTAATCATTTTGATGTTGTTTGGTATTACAGATATTTAGAATAATACTTCTATGGTGTCACTTCAGCATGTGACACTATTAGCTGGGTCTGGCTGCCTTTGAGAATATGGCTTGAGAACAGTTGAACAGAGGATAGATAACAGTGCTGGGGAGTGTCCAGCAGGAATGGAGAAGTAGTGTGGCTCATGTAACATGTAGGGACCCGAATCTGAGCATGTATTGATGATGTTTAGCTGCCTGAGGGTTTGTGAAAGGAGGTGGGAACAGAGAGTATTTGAGATGCATCTCACAAAGTCACGGAGCTAAAATGGATTTATTCAAGTGGCTAAAAATATGCTTGAAGATTACTTCCCTTTTTTACTATTAGCAACTATTCGTCTTGACAGTTCAAGCTAGCAGGCTATGGAAAGCACAGAAATCAAAAAAGAATAAATATTTGAAAAAGCAACCAGTAAACAGAGATGGATTTAGACTAATGACCTAAACAGAAAATAATGTCATGGGTTCAGAGTTGCACAGAATAATTCTCTGGTGATAAATCTTATCTGTAAGGCTTTATAAACTTCTCCTGACTTGTGGATGACCTTCAGGATAGAAACAAGAGGAGTTAGTTGCCCTTGGAAACCTGCCCATGATGTAGAGGGAAAAAGGGAAGCTGGAGCAGGAGGAAGGGCTGACGAAGTGCCCGAGGACTGCTGCCCAGATGGTTTTCGAATCAAGGCAGGTAAAGCTTCCTTTCAGTCTCCTGAAGCTCTACGCACGGCAATGCCTGTGCCAGCAAGTGACAGATCCCAAATCCCCCCTGTTAGGATAACAATTTTTTACAACAGCTTTTCTCTTCTTAAGCAGTGTGTTTTCAAATGCTTCTAATATAGTTCTTTATAGTGGCCTCCTGGCCTGAAAGTCAAAGAAGAGATTCTATTTCTCAAAAAATGTTCCCTCTGTGGTTTTCCTAAGAAATTCTTGACTGGTTTGGGAGTTCAGTTTATGTATGTGTCTGTAGCACTAGTATCATCGCCTGTAATCCAGTGTGATGCTTTGACTTTATTTACAGGAGGAGTGAAGTCTTCCATGCCAGCTGGCAGAATTTATTCATTTTGAAAATTCAAGCCAAAATGGTTCAGTGATTCCTAAGAATAAGACTAATGGAAAACCCATAATTTGCCT
Organism: Numenius arquata; assembly: GCF_964106895.1. Taxonomy (NCBI): domain Eukaryota; kingdom Metazoa; phylum Chordata; class Aves; order Charadriiformes; family Scolopacidae; genus Numenius; species Numenius arquata. Next base: position 12,056,470 of record NC_133577.1, on the reverse strand, counting down.
ATATCCATAAATAAAAATCTGGCAATTTGGAGCAGAGTAAAAAATGGCCTTCTTTATAATGAGTGTTCCTGGCTGCTCTGGGCCGTAACAAAGGTTGATACATATCTCTGCTCCTGGTGCTCTTTTCACTGGAAACAAGCTGGGAGTGGAAGGAGTGGTCCGGCTCAAAGCTGCAAGGGAAAAGGGACAGACTGGGGAAGGAGCTCGTTACGGCAGGTTTCACAGGGAAGGGAGGAGAAAGGAAGGTTCATGGGACAGGTACAGGAAAGGTGGGCTGTGGGGGGGAAAAAAAAAAGAGGGAGGAAGAGTGGGAGGAAGCAAGGTGACGTGCGATGGAAGAACTATGTAATCAGTGTTTTGTTGTGCAAGGACTCTTTTGTTTTGGTGCATCACTGTGGTTGCTACAAGTGCCTTCTAGCCGTGGTGCATGCCACCGGACTACTGCTTGGCAAGTGCTGTTTGCTTCCCTGTCCACCTCTCACAGGGACTGTCTTGAGTCCGATCTGTTTGCACGGACAGCACTACTCCCAGCCTTTCACACCAGCAGGAGACCAGACATGCAGTCCTCCTGAAGTTATTCCACTGTTTACGTACATGCATTCTGCATATCGGAAGCGCTTTAACATCTGGTTTTTGGAGGTGAAGAGAACGCAGAATGGCTGCTAAGGATCAGCTGGAGTTATGAGGATGAATATCCTCTGACACTCAGGGACGCAAATTGAGTTTGAAAAACAGATACAACCAAAACTAAAATAATCTGCTTCCTGCCCCTGTCAAAATGCAGTAGTAACGGAGAGCAGGGGCCAGGGAAAAAGTATGAAGAAAAAGTTGGTTTGAAAATGGCCTAAATATGAGAGCAAAAAATACAAGTTATTGAAATGTAGAAATTCCTAAGAGAAATAGTTCTATTTATCTCACCTAGCACGTTTCAACTTCCTGCTTAATATAATGGCAACTGCTGTTTCATATTGAGAAAGTGAGAAATCAATGGGAAATCCCTCCCGCCTCTCACTGCCACCTTCAGAAGCCTTTTATCCATTAATACCCAAGAGATCATTAAGCTACAGTTTCACCCCGTGGTAGCAAGGCGCTGTGGTTTGTCTCTCCCCAGAAAGGCTTCTGGTCCCCGACTGCCCTCCACTGCTTGGTCCTTGCAGGAGAGGAGTCTCCCAAGGACATAGCTAGATGGATTCTTCTATTTGGAAAACTGCAAAATATTCAGAAGGTGGCATTTTTCAGAAAAAAAAAAAAGATTTATCATGAAGAAAAGTCACTTTTCCCACTGGAAGAATTCCCAACCCTTCCCTGTTCCATTGGTGGAAGAAAGTGGGGAGAAGCAAGAGCATAAAGACGTCACTTTTGATTTGTGGCCGGTGTCTCAGTGAGTTTGCCTTGCTTCAGCTGGATGAAAGACTTCACTGAAGGATCTCCATTCAGTACATTATTAAACCCAGAAGACGGGAGGAAGTGCAGCTTTGGATTGCAGCTGAGAATCCTGGGTCTCCTCCATACAATACAGAAATTTGTTTCACAGTTTCTAAACGAAACAGGATTTTAAAAGTCTTTTCTGTGTGTGTTCAATGAAAGATAATTATACCATCACAAAGACTCTACTCAACAAAACAAACTAGTAAATTTAATAGATTAATGCTTCTTACAGGAAGAAAAAATTACTGGTGATTACTACACATCCTTAATGGTGCAGTTCACACAATATAAAATTACTGTTTGCACTATGGTTTTGAAAAGGAAAATTTCATGAGTGTCAAATATTTTATTGTTTCGTTTTATAAATCCCAGTTCTCTAGTAACTAGATATTTCCCTTTTGCCACCCCAATTCCTGCAAATTAGTTACAAACTGATCCTGCCAGATATTTAGTTACAAATATGTTTTATGAATTAGACTTGTATTAATCAGATTCTGCAAAACTGTGAATATCCAGATTATTTTACATTTTAGAATGTTTAAAAATCTGGGGGGTTTTATGTACTTTGGCCTTTATCTCTGTCATATTTAACCCACCAAAATACGTTTTAAATCTATTTTTTTTGGCAGAGAAAAAGGTATTTTTGTAATAATAGGAGAACATTCCTTTCTGCTCTATGATCCAAGGCTCCAGTGCTGGAATGGTTAAGGACTGAAGTTTTTATTCTCTGTTTAAAAGGAAGATAATTATAGTTGTCTATCCACCTTTAGAAAGTTCTTTAAAATTTTTGTAGATGAAGCACTGGAATATTAGGATTTTATATTTGGTTACATATAAGACTCCCTGTAATTTGTTAAATTTTCTCTTTAGAAAAATTTGGAAATATCATTCCATGTTATTTGCTTCTAGTTTTGCTTTTAGCTTACAATAGACTGCAATGACATTTATTTCTAAGATGGACTGCAATTTTTACATCCCTAAGATTGCAGTCTTTTATTGTTAAAATATTCCTTGCTTAAGCTGTACTGAAAAGTCTCTTATAGATGACCACATACTTCCAGTGGTGAATTAGGCTACCTTGGAGAATAAATTTCTGAACACAGTACACTTTTAATAAATATTTCACGAATGAGACTATGTTTGTCTTAGAGTTGTAGTCAGAAGTTAACACTTCCTTTGGTTTTATCACTCCGCTGTTTCTCAGCTGGGCACAGGTTAGTGCCCTTGTCATTCAATGTTAAACAGAAAAAGCCTTCTCATGATAACATTCATGTTTTTTATAAAAATAAGAATGAAAATTTGCAGCAGCAGAGCAACTGCAGAAGCCTCTGCCATTTCCTCTTGTGCTTTGGGAAGCTGGAATTGTGTTTCTGGAGAAAAATTAAAGTTTTACAAGGGACTTGCATGTGACACTTGCTAATGTTTTCCTTTTAACCATCTTGTTTACCTTTTGAGAACCTACTGGGAGAGCAACTCTCTAACTAATGAACACCATGGTAGTGTACTCCCTTAATTGGTGCCTATTCTGTAGACCTTAAGTCCAGGTTTAACACCATTGCCCATGTGTAAATTAAATTAACATTGTAAAGAAAAGTGTGAGAATACAAAAATACTATGATGTGATGAGCAGAAAATACACACTGTGCTGTCCACCAAAAATAGTCATATTGATGATGACAACAAAATGATAACAGTGACTTATTTTAATAAACACTTTGCCAATGTTTTAACAATAACTTACGAATAGCTACAAATATAATTAAACTACATTACATTTCAGTAACATAAATTATTAATAATTACTTGTGATTTACTAGTTATTAATAATAAGAATATGTTCTGACATAGTACTTTCTACTTGACAAAGGACTGCTGGCTCATTGTTTCTGTCTTTACAGGCAGAGAAACTATGAACAAAGTGAATTAACTTGCTGAAAAATGCAGCAAAGCGCAAGGCGGATGGATCGCTGCATCCTCTGGTTCCATCCTGGTGCTGAGCCGCACATCTGTGTGGCATCTGGACCGGATCCTTCACTGCTTTTCCTGGGGTCTTGCCTTTCCATGAGATTATTACAGAGCAGAGGCCTTCCTACGGTAGAATAGAATCTCCAATTTAACAATTGCTAAAGGAACTACATGTTTGCTTCACTGAAACAAGATGCATTTCTTGATGAAACATACGAAAACCAGTTCAACTCAGGTTCGGTCTGTGTGCCATCACTTAAACTCCAGTCTCTTTGGTAGATAATGTAGAGAGGGGATTAGAGTTATGCAGGAATAGGATTTAGCGATTTTAATGCTGCTTTCATTCTCCCTTGTACAAATATTTGTAAATAATCCTAAATAGAGGATGTTTATCAACATCAGTAGGCCCAGAGGAATTAGAAATATAAACAGGAGATACAATAAAATCCAGTTTATTTTAAAAAATGGTGCTTATGCTTCTAAGAGAAGAAAACTGAAACAGGATTCACAGATTAGTGAAGAGGTGTTTTGTCACAGGCAAGAAATTGGAGACCAAATGATAGAGAAATATAATTTCTAAAAAACCAAATATATATTGGTGAGTTCCATACCATGTAAAAAGTGACTCAGCAAGCACTGATAAAGACTGTAAAGAGTCTGCAATACATCTGAAACGAGTACAAGCCTATATAAGGAGTTCTCAGAGGAATGTTAGGAAAAAAAACTTACAAGCATTCTTAAATCAGAAAATAGTCTCCAGAAAATTTTGGAAAGCTTCATATTTCCATGCAGAAGTGCCCCGGAAGGAAGTGGAAGCAAGTTTACATTTCCTAGTGTATTTTACAAGACACGTCTGGCAAAGAAGGGGTTAATTCAGGCAGTAATTAGTGACCAGATGATAATGGCCCAAGCAGACATGTATAAAGGAACCAGAAGAGGAGAGGGAGGGAATAAAAGCTAAATGCATTAAGGGAGATGAAAGGTGAAGGGACCTGATCTTCAGAGAGGAGGGAAAGATGCTCTGGGATGCAAGGAGGGCAGCAGTGGGGTGGGCAGCGCAGGTGAGACCTGTTCCCACACCGGGCAGTGGTCACTCTAGTAGCCAGTGCTGCTGCAGGACACACCGGCAGCGAAAAGTCCCCCATGTGGGACAGTTTCAGCTGGAGCAACCTGTTTATAATCTGCAGGGGGGCACTTGGAATTTGTAATTAAAAGTAGTCAAAATATCAAAATCCCAGATCTTCTGATTAACTCAGAATACATTTGGTTTTGTCTCTTCTGGAAGTTACCATAATTTAGCAGCTGGGCATGTCGGCTTTCACAGTTCCACATGAAGAACAACATAATTTTAATATATGAGCTCTGAAAAAAATGCAAAAGGCCCAACATGACCTATTTAAAGAAGAGGTTACATCTTTCATCCCAAAATATGTCTATTAAAAAAAAAAAAAGAAAAGAAGAAGAGTTGTAAAAGCCCCGAAGTATCAGCAAGCAGGAGGTAAGTGAAGGTTGGTTCCTCTGGTAAGCGCTGTGGGATGGGTAAGAACCGCTGGCTTGAGGGTTCAGGGCTCTGGTGGCATAGAGGAGTGCAACGAGGGACTGGGACCAGATTGCAAAGTGATAAAGTGATGCTGGTATAGAAAACCCTCCCCAATTACTGAAGTCTCCACATGGATATAATGTATGTTCCTTACGTACATCCAGTCAGACGATCATTGTCTTCTAACATATAATGATTCCCAAACATGAGACTGTGGCGTGTGCTCATCAAATAGGATCACCTGATGTTTGCCATATCGAACTCAGTTATAGTCAATTCACATGTAAAATCTAATATATGGTGTTTCATTATTCTTGAAATCCAGATTAAATGTCTGCTTGAAACAAATGACATTTTTCAGTAATTTGTGGTGCCTTAAAATGCTTTCATCCTCCCACTGGAGGCATTTCATTTAGTAATGGTCAATTCTTTGTTTCTCTTTAAAAGACAAGTAGTAGAGAAATGGTAACAGCTTGCAAAAAAACCCTGGTAGGCCAGTAACAAACAGGCAGAAAAGGTGGGGCTTATTTACTGAAATGGTCATTAGGCTGGGAAAAATCTGTTGCATGAACTCATGCTGGTGGCCGTGATCAAGATGTGACAGGACTATCAGTGGGACAGATCTGTGCACACCTGGAGAGAACCTGATCATTCCTGTCACAAGAAAGGGGTTGGGATAGACGGATTTCAGGTTTTTTTTTTTTTTTCCCCGTCCAGAAAGACATCATTATGTATTAGAGATCTGGCTAAGGTTGGTAATATTTTCAACAATAATAGCTAGCTATAGCAGTAATTTGCCTTATTGTTTCTATCCTCAGCTTTGCAGTTAGAAGCTATAGTTCACTATTTTTTTATAGTTATTTTTAAAGTCTTACCCATAACAGAGTAACACTTCAGCTTTTTAAAGAGCCACAAAACAAGCTGACAAATTAAAAATGAAGGAAATTAGATTCTAGCAATAATTTAAGTAGTTTGTCTATTGTGAGATTTCTTATTGAACCGCTTCTAAGTGTTCTTTCCTCTGCTCGGAAGTCTAGGTAGTCCAAAATAGTGAAATACAAAATCCCCTAAATTTTCAAATGAAGCTTCTTTAACATATTACGTGATATGTGTACTTGTATATTTTAGCCTGTTACTAAATCGTAGCAGGAAACTGAAATGGGTACTTATTGCAGATGTCATATTTAACTGGCTGGACTAGTGTGACGAGTGATTGTAAAACAGGGAAATATTCTACTAACGTAAGAAATAATGTCGGAAGATGAATGTCAGTGCATAATATAATTTAGGAGTTGGCTGTGTAGGAAAAAGCCTGAGAACTCTTTTATCTCATATCTCTGAAATATCTTATATTTCAGAGACGAATCACATATCTGTGGGAATTTTCAACTCAAATAAAGCCGCTAACAGGTATGAAGTCAGCGCGATGCTATTATTTGGGAAGCAGGCAGCAGCTGTCAGTGACACAATGCAAATTCAGAACAACTGAGAGAAAAATATTGACTGTATAAATAAAGAACAGCCAAAAGAATCGGGAGACAAAACGCCACCAGTGCTGTTGCAATCGTGCAGTGAGACTTGGAGGCTGTTGCCTAACGGCTTCGTGTCGTATTCCCAAGGATGCTCAGTCGGTGCTTCAAAAGGTTGCCGAACTAATTCAGTCTGCTGGTCGCTATCGCAGAACTATAAGGATCAACATATTTTACATGATATAGCAACTAGCTGCTTTTTCCACTGCCGTTTGGTTTAGATCATCCATCAGATGCAAACAAGCAAGTCCAGCATCGTTAGCCAGCCGTGGCTGGCCACTTAGTGCACGTACCTCTGGAAAGAGTAACATCCTGAAGAACTGAAGGTGTTCAGTCCCAAGAGGATCAGAACTTGCCCTGTTACGGCCAGGTGAGTTTTAACATGACGAAAACATCAAACAATGTTATGTATCAACGTAGGCATTGAAAAGAGTCCGGTTGTGGAGTCTTGTTCCTTGTGCTGAGAAAATGTGGCCATTAATAAGAACAGCCCAGTTATTAGCGGAGCAGAGATTTTCTTTGAGTAGCCTGCATTTTTTAGTCCACGTTGGAAACAGCCCATAGGACTGGGTTCTATTTATAGCTTTGCTATAAATTTTCTGAATGCAATTATTGATTTAAATTTACTTTAATTTTATTGCTAGCAATTTAGCTAAATACCAAGATAAAGAAACTTGATTCTAGCAACAACAACAAAAGGGTATTGAACCGAAATAGTGCCTGATATACTGTTAACCAATTAACATTTTTATTCTGGGGCCAAGAAATACACGTTTGCCTTTAACAGAATGACCGACCAAGTGGCTGTCACTCAGCCAATCTGATAAAGGTCAACTATTGAAACCCCAGTCTGTCAGGACACAAACTAAGTGACCTTTGTTGTTTTGAAAGGAAAATACACTATTTTCATAGATGCATCTGTTGTGCATCCATTACAAAAACTTTAATGAAATTTTATGGTGGAAATATTAATATCAACTTTCCTAGCGATACTTCTTGCTCATTGGAGGTTCCTTGGGTATCTTGACAGCACAAACTTTGTTTAAATAAAATGGTATGTTTTAATCCCTTTAAAATGTTGTTTACTTTTACTAAAGTCAAACAACTCTTCCCAGCATTAAAACTGGCTGAATAAAACTGACAGGGGTGAAAAACAGGAATATGGAGACTATTCCTGACTTAGGCAACTATTTATGTAGGGATTTACATTTCAGATTGTGGAATAAAACTTTAACAGCTTTTGTTTACCTAAATTTGAAAGGATTTTGAACTGGCTTAACTCTCTATGGAGAGTTGGCCTAGAAAGCACAGCTCTGTGACCCGCTGCGACAGAGCCGATCGATACCCTCTCATGGCCGGTGCTTACCAAAGGAAAGGGCCAGCGCCGGGTGACACAGGCAGGGGACAGTTGAAGAGTAACTTTCCTACCCAAGGAAGTTTGCACAGGGATAACTCATCAGGACAAAGAAACTCCCTCATGTTCTTGGTTAGGAGTTGATTTATTTATCTCTGTCTCGCATATATCCTTTTTAAGAAAAGAAATTAAAAAAAAAAAAAAAAAAAGTCATCCTCTAAATGCGATTGCCTGCGATACCATCAGCTGGACACGTGTTTAACTCCACAGTCAGCTTGAATAGTTGCATCACCACACTGATCTAAATCTCTCCATGCCATGTCAGCCCTGAGGGAGTATTTTGTGTCTGTTGCAGCATTCCTCATACCTGGGAACAAATAGTATTTCAAGATGTACATAGCTGTTGTTTTTCTAGATGTTCCACGAACCCACAGCTCTCAGTAAAACTATCATGCAAACTAATTATTCTGTCTTAATAGGTACATTATGTATTTATTCTTTTAACATCCATTTCTCTTTTATAAAGTACCAGAAATGTATATTCTTAGTTTGAAAGAGTGAAGCTGCTCCCCCTCCTAAGCTGCTGGTGTCTTTAGCCGCTTTTGTCCTCTCGCTTTCCACAGTTCTGGCATCTGTTATCTGCAGTCACTTCTTTCATAAGGACGATGGTTTTTACATCCGTGTTCTCTCTGTCAAGTAAAAGCAAGAATCACTGTCATGATTTTACACAGATCTTAAAGGACTGAAGATTTTCTCTGTCTTTAAGATAGGATATAAGGATCTTTTAACAGAGTTGAGAATTGCATGTGTGGCTTCACAGAACAAATAACATAAATGTAGTGTGACACCACTGCATGAAAATCCTCAGTAATAACACTGAATATATCTGCTTACATGATTCCTGTAAGTAAATATGATTACTGAAAATGCCTGCTAATTCTTCCATTGCTCAAATTGTGCTAGTTTCAGCAGCTTGAAAACACAAGTTAATTGTCATTTGTTAAATCCTGATTTTATGCTTGTTTTATTTTCTACTTCTGTTGCCTTTTGAAGCTGGAGACCAACAGAAGTATTTTTGGTTTATGTGCTTGTTTGTGAGCAGAATCATGTCAGCATTAGCGCAGAAAAGATATTGATATCTATAGGCTGCCAAACAACCAAGATGGTATTTTTCCTGTTTATATAGTGACACTGTGCTATGAATTCATACATGAGTATATATGCACATATTAGCAGTATGTTATACACATATGTGTGGCACTGAGAGAATAGTATGTGTGAAGCTACAGTTTTATCTAAGGAGATGTCAGCTTCTCTAAAAGGTTTGACAGGAGTCAGGCTGGCAGTATTTTGGGTCCTGAAGCCTACAGTTTTTTCCCATCACATCAATCTCTTTCTTTCTATGTCCCCGGAGAACACAGAGGACGTTTACTCCTGTGGCAGCTTACTCTACTCCAATTTTCCACTATCCAATATACCTTTACGGTTTTGTGCCATCTTTCTTCCTTTCTTTCCCATCTTTGTCCTTAGTGTTACCAAAGGGGTGTGGGGAGAGAAGCTGAATGTTGGCACCCTGATTCCTGTCCCATGAGGACTGTCTCCATGTGGTTGTGAAGGTAGGTCTTGGTCACCCTGATCCATCTAGAAGAGGTTGGTTCCTTAGACTAACACATCTTTTCCAGTTGCAATTGTTTCTCCCTCACCAATCCCAGAGGTTCAGGAAAATGTGGCCTCCCCAAAAAATCCTGAAGTGAGAAATAAAAAACAGCAACAGTGCAGAAGCTCCTTAAAACACGCTTTTTTTAGCCTGAGTTCTGATGTCCTTCTGAGTGCGAGTGTGTGTGTGTAAGAGTGATGATGGCCATTGTGTACTTTCCTGAACCTAGAAAGGGAAAGAAACAAGCAATTTTGGCCTGGCATCAGAAAATATTATTGCCTGCTTATGCTGTGAAGTACGGTCATTTACAAACCTTAGACTTCACTCCTGCTTTTCTGTTTCATGGCCCTATACCTTTTGTGCGTATACTCTGAGCAGTTTTAAAATGTGTTTTCCATGGCTGACCCATACTTCAGTGTAGTTAGATAGCTTAAGCTTCTGTCAGAGTGCAGCTGTGGAAGAGCGGAAAGAAGTACAGAAACAATCTAAAACAGGTTAAAAAGAAGAAACATAAAAAATATAAAGCTATACCATGTTTGTCTGTGTCCTGACTACTTGGAGAATATATATATATATGTGAAACCGTAGGCCAGGGAGCCTGATTATCGGCTGCCTGCATGGCATAGTCACATTTGAAATGAGTCGGGTCTGAATACACTTACTAATGATGCAAAAACCCTACCAGTTTGGGAAAGATTAAAGAGTTTGACAAATATGGCTGTCAGCTGTGACTTGGGGCAGGGGATCAAAATTTTTGAAAATATTTGAGAAATGTGGTTTGATGACTTTCCTGCACTTTGAGGAGAATGAAGGTCACTGACAGTGAGGATGTGAAATCAACATATAATTGAAAGCATCCACCAATTCTTTATGATTTGAGTTGGCTTGGATTGTGTGAGTACTATTTCTGAGTCAGAAATATCTAGGAGAAGAATAAGTGCTCAGACAACAGAACCAGAGGAAATGGCATGATGCTAAAATTGGAAAATGTGTTTTTTATATTGAAGCAGTTAATGACAATAAGGACCCTGACAAGTCCTGAAGATACTTCTCCAAGAAGCAGATGGTTTTTAAGGTGGCTTTAGAAGTGATTACACAGTAGAGAGAAATGTGAGGTGGAGAAAATTTCCGAGGGAAAAAAGGCAAGATAGCTTTAAGTCCATTTTGATGCTCTGAAACTGCACAAGTTGGATAAAAGATAAGAAATACTTGAAATTATCTGATCCAAAAAAACAGTTTTAAAAATATTGGCCTGTGCTTTCTTGCCTTTTTTCATTATATCTATGTATAAACTATATAAATATTTTTCTGTGCCTTTTTGTGTATCTAATGCAAAGCTCTCAACTTGTGCACATCAAAGTGGTTTCTATTAACTTCTGTAGGGTTATCCTGGGGGACACCAGCCAAACCGGAGGCCGTAATTAATAGTTCTCTAAAGAACTCTTTCTCATCTTTGTTCTGTGTCACCTAACGTGCACTCACTTTGTCTCAATTCTGCCTACTATAAAAATAAATGTAGATGAGGTAAGTTGAGGCTGTGACAGTGAGAAATGGTTTAGGGATCTTCAGATGCTGGGGAACCAGAATCCACACCGGTACATGCAGCTTAGCTCACACAGTAGCTTCAGGCATCCAGTTTTCGAAGCTTTTGGATAATAAAAGTGTGCTCTTTGGGGAAAGACTTGGCAGAGGAAGAAATTAAATCACAGATTTGCAACAATAATCTTGGGGTGGTGAGACTAGTCTAAATAGTTTTCAGGAAAGAGTTCAAAAGCAGAGGAAGATATACTTTAGTTTTTCTTCCTTACCCACTTCTGAACTTAATTTGCACTGAGCAGATATCAGGTAACATACGAGATGGAATATCTATTTCTTGCTCTTTGTCCTTTTCATAAATCTAAATCTAATGAAAAATGTTATTTTTTTTTAATAAGGAAAGAAGGAACCAGAGTAAGGAATTAAAAATGTGACTTTAAAAACTTTATAAAAGGGACATCTTCTAGGTCATTTGGGCCAACAGTAATGTCTTGATAACAGAAAAAATTATCAACATATTAGTGCAATAGAAATGTTTCTATTAATTTTGCAAAAGAAAATAGTAATTGTGGAGCTACTTTTGTCTCACATTAAAGCATTTTGCCTCCACAGTAGTTTTTCCTTGAAACAGTGAAAGGTTTAATGCATCCATTTTTATGAATTGATTTGATGGCTACATCTATAACAGCTACATTTCTTGCTCAAAAGGAGCACAATGAAACTAGCAGACAGCAGAGAAGGCAGAAGCAGATTTTAAAAGTCTACATCAATTCTGATCTCATTTGCACTTTGCAATACAGGTGTCGAAATCTGTTTCTTAACAAGTATATTTTAAAAACAGACTGTGCTCCTTTAAATTGCTTAAATAAGATTTGTGCTACTTTTCTGCTTCACAGATCTCCTCTTTCTTAGAAGCAAACTTAAATTGTTTCAGGAAACAGGAGGCTGAAATGGAAACAGCATGTGACAGCAGGGAAGGGCTCTGCTGGCGGAGAAGAGGTCACCCCTTCCAGGGCCACTTTGTAGAAACCCCATATTTCTTCATGTTGGGATGGAAAGGGGTGGCAATAAAATATGTATTTTTCAGGGGCATAGCAATTGTCTTAAACTGTTTCAGTCCAACTCTGCCAGCCACTGTATGCTCACTTCCAGTATATAGTTACCTCTCAGTAATATTTCTGTTAAACAACTAAAAAAAACCACCCTTGTATGAAACTCTTTCTACACATGAAGATTTATAGTTCTGGGAATAAAAATCATGATCTGGACTTCATTAAGATTTTCCTGGCAAGTAATTAATGCTGAAAACATGTTTTGATCAAGCATCTCCACTAGCAGCAATTGTGAGTTAAATGCAGCTAGCATTATAGAAATAGGTCTACTCTGTCTCTTAAAGTTTCTGCTGTTTTTTCCAGCCCTCAGCAAATGGTGGTGCTAGTACCTTATTTTTCATTCACTCTGTTTCCTCATTTCATGGTCATATCAGCCTCTTGGTGACTGCCAATGAGAGGATCTCATCATAGCTGAAAATTCAGGAACATGTGCAAAGAAGCCACCCAAATGGGCAAGAAATTTGAATATTCTCTCTCCTGGCTTTTTGCTTTAAAATGAGAAGACTGCAGGTATGAACCTGTCGAAGTAGGTAATTACATTTTTTTGGGGTTTGTTTCTGTTTTGATTCATATCTGTTGTCACTTAATTGCATGTCTATATTTATGTGTTCAGTACGTTGATGTAGGTTTTTCTGTGCTACACCTATTATGCATTTGTGTTCTAGACTATGAGAGCTAGACTCTGTCTCAGCCTGCTTTTCAGAGAATTGGCTTCTGGAGCAATAATCAGTAAGATGTAGGGTGCCCCTTCCCCAAAGCAGCAACGACAGCTTATCTACTGTACTCCAAGCAAAATACACTGTGAAGTTCCATGTTGCAGGAATGCAGAAATACCCGTTGGCATCGTAATAGCCTTTTTGCATCGTGCAGTGGGTTGGGAAAGTACCTATGAGATAACCTTACCCTTAGTAATGCATAGTAACTATTGTCTAGATTCAAAGTGTGTTTATTAGTTATACCAGAAAATAACTATCAGCTACAGGTTTAGGTTTGGAGAAATTTCCAGAAATTACTGCTGACTTAGAACATTTAATGTAGCAGCAATTGTACAACTACTGTTAATTTCACTCATTGAAAATCACAAGCTGGAAAAGCCGTTACGAGTTGTTTTGAGAGGTTCCTGTTTTATCATCAGCTTGAAATTGTGCTTCTGGCTGTTATTCACTGGGCTGCCAAAATTCAAGTGGCTTGAAGTGTGGGAGCTACTGGATCTGCAGGGCAATAACGGGAAGGAGGTTATTTTACGGCTGATCTCCCTGCATATGTAGTGTGTTTCCCTATGATAAAGTGGTTACATCAGCCCCACCTATTATTAAAGTTGCCTGACACTTCCCATTACGGACCTTGTTTTCAGATGCTTATAATGTAGTCAAGCTATAACTGTCTGAGTTGAAATCTGACTTCTCCTTATGCTGGGGTGCATGACTGATACTGGTCTTTTGGGAAAATTCTAGCTGAAATGCTTCATGTAGAAATGAATAAAAATTAGTGTTTTTTCTTTTTTAATGAGACTAGAGAAATTGTTTTGTGCAGGGAAGATAATCTTTTCTTTGTCGAACTCTAAACGTAGCTGTGGGATCTTTGATTTCCAGGTCATTGTTTCATGAGCTCATTAGTGGGAGGAGAGTCAGTGTAGGCTTTGTGTTAATGTAGAAAATGTGGACCCTAACGGACTTTTTCACATATACTGTGTGGTCTGCCAAAGGTATTTTCAACTCCTGCTTGGCCCTTATTAAAGGAAACTTTCTTGCTTGAGTGTGTCTGTGCTTTCCGAGTGGAGACTTGACACTTGGAAGAGAAGTGGCCATTGGCTAAAGGACAGCTTTTATCTCTGTGAAATCAGCCCAAATCTGGCAAAGCTGTAAACTCCTTAAAGGATGCATAATTCAAAAATGCTCACGCTTGCTAGATGTTTTCAGCCTTATTCCCTGAAGTTTATCTCTGCGTGCTCAGGCTGGGACAGTGCAGGGCTGAGCAGGCCTCTCCTGTAGTTGGAGTTCCTGGAGTGTTGTTGGCTATACTGGCTCTGGACATCACTCTGGAGACCAGGGGCTCTTTCACTTCATTGCCTATGCTTTATAAAATCATAATAGAAAATTATAAAATTGAAAAGAATAACAGACGAGAGCCTGACCTTGGCCCGGGGACCAAAACAAGAGACTGGGACAAGGGATCTGCTTGTAGAAGACCATGAAATACAGGGACTAGAGACTTATGGGGCTGTGGAAACCGGGCATCGGGGTTACTCTGCTGAGTAAAAAACCCTAGAGTTTAGCAGTCAGGATCAGCTGGACAAAGAGATTAGGGTAAGGAATGAGGCAAGGAGTTAAGGTATAGATAGCCAGAGGTTATTTTACAAGGCTTGAACAGAAGAAATGGCACTGGTGGGGCTGTAGAGCCCAGGCAGGTGTTTCATGTGTGAGGGACTGGAAAGGTGAAAAAACTGTTCCACTCTAGTGTCTATGAGAGGATGAACTCTGATCAGAAGGCTAAGCAGTTAAGACCAAAACTGGCTAAGAAAGGCAAAATGAGAAGAGTTATACATGAGGAAGCACCAGCCTAAGAAAGGCTGTAAGAGAAGGGACAGAAAGTGGGTTTTTGGTGGATCCATAGTTCTTAGTTCTTCACATGAACTGAGGATGTCAGAAAGCAGCACATAATTGAAGTTTTGCAGAAGGAGGGATATTAGTTTGTTTTTTAAACCCAAAAAACCTGTACACAACATCTATTTTAAATGCATTAGGAATTCTGCAGTGTCAGAAATTCGGAATAAGTAGATTACAGATATGTAATATCCTGTGCAGCCTTAATTTTAGACTTGTTTTTTTACATCCTGAAAATATGCCTAACAATGCACAAAATAGGGGGATTGACTAGTCTGTGAAAATCCATGCCACAGTTCTTTTAATGTTATTGTAAGGCCAATAGCAAAGGATTGTAATAAATATGTCACACTGGCTGGTACTTTTTCTAGAGAATTACCAAATTCTCATTAGAGAATTACCAAATAGGACTCATATTTAAAACAGGCAGAGGGGACAAGGTGACAAATTCCCCTCTTGTTGTGACCTAAATAACATGACAGATTTCAGAAAAAATTATGAAAGAAATATTTTTTAACACTGAGCTATTCATGTTTAAACCTGAGCTGAGCCTGAAGATGTACACAGCAAAGTGGCAATGCAAATATACAAATGGAAACAATAGAGACAACTGGTTTGAGCTTTGATATTCCTTTACTTTGGATGCCTGACTTTGCAACCCTGATAATGTTCTTTTAATTCTTGTCTTGGAGGAAATGAGTTGGTTTTCCCCACAAGACAGTCCAGCAATATTATAGTATGCCTGCAGAATGGATGGCAGGGGATCAGCACCCAAGGGTGAAAGTGGCAGTCACTGAACTGTCTCTGTAGACACTACCTAAGGGTGTATAAAAGCTGTGTATAGCTACCGTGGGAATTTGAATTACCACCATGATGTCGGATAGGTACTTTTTAACCACAAGATCAGTATTTAATTAAAGCACGTTAATATACAGTGCTGCTTTTTTTTTCCCCTCACAATATTGGCAGGTGCACATATAGTTTTATTTTACTTGTGTATATAGTTTTATCTTACTTGTTGAATCTGCTTGGAAGAATGAAACATTTTGTGTATCTAATTTTTTGTGAGTGTTCACCCAGATCTTTATTCTTCTTGTTTCTTACTAGGTGGCTTGCAACTGTTTCTGTTAGAAGATTTTGCCTGCTTAAAGAGCAGAAAATGAGCTCCTGGTAGAATAAAACCCTCACATATTTTAATAATCTTTACCTGACGCTGGCAGCTTGCACCCAAAGGAGAAAGTCTGCGCTTGTGAATTAAAGTACCTAACTTGGGTGCCTGTTAGGAATGGCTTCTGGCTGTCTGCTCAGTGGAAAGGTTTTAGTTTGTAGTTCAGGACCCACCTCTTTTCGCTAATTATATAGGAAGCTAAAATGAGCTGTGCATATCAAGAATAAAGATACATTGTCAAATTAAAGTTCACCTGTGTGATACCTTTCAGTAGTCATCTGTTAGTTTCTAGTGAGACAGTCTCGTTCACACTTATCACTGCAGAGCTGTCATGAGAAGGCCTTAATGATGAGCCTTGTTTTCATTAGATGCAGCAGCCAGTGCTCATATACTTCTGCTTATAAAATCAGAGCAAATTCTGCCACAAGTAAATGGAAGGTGTGTCATTTTATAATTTATGAAGAAGTGGAATGGTTATAATTTTGGAGAATATGCTGGAGCTTGAGTTCCCATTAGGTCATGGTAATTGTAACGGTAAACAGAGAGAAACAACAACCCAAAAATATGTTTTAATTGGAACAAAGTTGTGATTATGCCTATTCCTAAAAGCAAATTCTGTTTGCGCTGTGCTGAGAGCCCCTTGATGCACTTAGCAATTTGGAAATTTTGCATTCAGAATAAGAGCTTCAATTATGCTATTTCCCCACTTTGCATGCCTTAGACAGAATCAGCAAAAAAATGAATAGGCAAGATTTAATTTTTTCAAACCAAGTAACATACAAATAAAACCATATGACTATGAACAATAGCTCTTGTGTCCTATTCCTGCTATTTGCAGGACCATATATTGGTCCTTTGGCTAGCTACCAGAACTCATAAAATGCTTTTAGGCAGCTGTGTCCCATTAAAGCCACATGTTACATCAATAAGAAACCATAGAAGTGCAGAGCTGACGGGGATTTTAGACGATCACTTACTTATCTCCATAGACTGGGAAAGGATCAAGCATGCCACCCTGGAAGATATTAAAAGCCCTCAGGGGAGGAGATTCTAGATCTCTTTAGATAGACGTTTGGTGTTTCCTTCCTCTGACTGTTAGACAGCCCTTTGTAATATTCAGTCTAAGTTATTTTGCAAATTTTCTTTCCTATGGTGGACATTGTGAGTTATTAATTGAGTGTTCTTTTATAGCACTCTGTTACTTACTGTAAGATCATTGTCATATCTGTTCCCAGCCTCCTCCTCTTCAGAGAAAAGAAACCCAATTAGTATATTTTTTTTAATCTTTTCATCACCTTTTCTGTTCAGATCCTCTAATACTGTTACAGTCCTTTAGATTTTGATTTGTTTACATTTTTCTTGAAATTGGATGAAATGAATTCTTCATCTGATGAGGATCTATCACTGACAAATATAACAAACTAGTGGCTTCTGTGGATATGTGGGATGCTTTGACTGCCTAGCCAAATATTCTGCCTTGTGTTTGTGCATTTCACTATATTCTATAACTTAATACTTCATAGTTTAGTTTTGCTTAATGTAAAATGAATGTAGAACATAGATATTAGTATCTCTCCCTTGGCTGTGGTCTAAATAAAAGGAACTGTAGAACAAACAGGTCTGACTTAAAAAAATATCTTTTGTTAACAGTATTTTTGCTAAAAAACAGAATTATGCACCTGCAGGGAGCAGTTGTGTTAGCAGTGCCTCTTAAGAGAGTCACAAATTTCTCAGTTTTGTTCATGCTCTGAGATAAAATGGGGGACAATTAAGTAGGTTAAGACTCATTACCATAACAGTAGATGAATTAGGGGGTATTTGATAGATATCTGCAAAGTTGTGAGTGGCACTGACTATTTATAATTTCTTTCAGTACACCAAAGCTAACAGAAGCCAGGTTCAAAACAAACAGAACACTTTGTTGTTGTTGCTGTTCTGTTTTTATGCAGCAGTTGGTGAACTTTGGAATTTCATGTTAAAGCATGTTGTGGCTAATTCACATGAGTGATAGTTTACGTATACTCAAGGGCAAGTGGATAAGTATGTGGAAAAGATAATGCACAGGGTTTGTAAGCGGATAAACCAATGCCAGTAAGTGGATAAACCAGATCCATTTCAGGAAATACCCTGAGATGACAATAGCTGGAAGGCAGTAATGTACTCAAAAGTGTCATAGGTTCTTGTTCCCTGAGCATCTGCTTCTGACTAGTGCTGGAGAGCAGACACTAGAAAAGATGGACCTTCTGTCTGAACCAATGGACCAATTCCAGTGCTACCAGAAGTTTCAAAGCGACTTTTTTTTTTTTTTCACTTGAGAGGAGAAATACTATTTCCCTTCTAGTGACACCTCTGTACGTTATTTCAACAGGCTCTCTTTTAACCTTCTTCCAGGGGGTGTTCCAGGGTGAAAGTTTTGGGGCAAATTATGCGTGGTGTTGAATGAAATAAAATAAATTAAATACCATTATGATTTAGTGGAACAGGAAAGAAAATGGTGCCTCTTCCAGAAATAGAATTAATATTGTGGTTTAAGAGGTAACAAGAAGTATACACTAAAAATTAAGAGAAACTGAAGAGGATAAAACCCCAAACATATCAGTTTGTTCTATGCAAGCTTTATTCAAACAAAGCACAGCATTTCAGAGTTAGGTGTAACTGTGATACACGCATCAGACATGTAGGTCCTGATCTCCCAAATTTTCTCTGCAAAATATGGATACAACGACGAAGGAAGAGAAGGGAAAGAAGGGAAGGCAAGCGAAAAAAAAATCTGCTTGAATTAGAAAACTTAGAAAGATTCAAAACTGAAAAGAAAAATTAAATTAAAGTTTCCCTCTTCACTAGTTAATGTCCTAGTAAAATGTTAGTTTATAATCCGACAAGAGGCTGTATCTTTGTGTATAAATCACTTGTCGAAAAGTGAATCAATGTTAAGATAAACTCCGTAAATGAAGGCTAGGAATTGAAACCAGCTTCTAAAAAACCCTCATAAAAGCCCCCCTTTACCTAGCAAATCATGTCTGGATGATGCGCCAATGGAAGACATCAAATTTGCAGCGAGGTCAATGGCATGCAGCATTACCAAAAAGAGACATCTGTGTTTCAGACCTTGGAAAACAGATAGCACTTTAAAGCATTTGTCTCTGCTCGTTAAGCTTGTTCATGGGTATGGAGGAGTTGCATACAAAGATTCTTTAAAAAAATCCAGAGAAAGTAATTTTTGTGTCAGTGAAAACTCAGAGAGGGCAGTAAATCATTCAAAGGAGCAGCCTTTTTTCTGTCTGGCATAAAAGACGAACAGGTTGGGCCTGTCATCCAGCACAAGGTAGAATATTCAGACCAAATTTTTGGAAAAGAGTATATTTTTAAATTCGGGACAGAAAGCAGAGCTCAGGATGGCTATTCCTTAGCAATCAGATAAGAGGGAAATTGTTTCTGGTTGTACAGTGGTTTTGGGAGTTTTCAAATTTAGAACCCAAGGTCCTAGAAATAGCACTTGCACTGCTCTACAGAGATTCAGTGCAAGTTATGTTATAATCCTGTCTATAACAGAATTCAAAATATTTAAATTCATAATAAAAAGGTGTTCCTAGGCCACTGTTTGGTTAAGGAGTACAGAGTGCTGTTTGGAACAAAACAAAAAGTTGAGACATGAAAAGCTATTTTAGATGGTTTTCAGTATCTTCAGGCATATTTTCCATAGGTTTGATTGTTCTTAAGTGTCTGACCTGCACAAGATTTGGAAACACCAGGACATTAGCTGCTGACTGACTGCTTTGGAAGACTTCTTTAGAGTCAGGAATATTTCATTAATTACTAAAGATTATTCCTACCTTTTCCTTTTAGTATCACCCTACCCTTTATATTTATGCTTCTTTTCATGACGATTTCTTCTTCCTTGGTACCTTTTAAATTTCTGAAGACCGCTGAATTGGTCTTAAACATCACTTAGACAAAACAGATTATGTGACTTTTAATGTCTTATGCCGGTCACCCATGCCAGCACCTTTTTGTTTCTGCTTTTCTTCCACTGGAGACTCTTCTTTGTCAACATCATAATGGCGAAAAGGGTTCCCCCAAATTCATATAATGTCTCGATGTCCCAAAACCCTTACGAGAATACTGTCCCATTGCAGATGTCTGTGATATAGTGCAGCATTTCTTCAGTTTATTGCTGCATGTTTGAAAAGATGGAATCCTTCCCCCTACAATCTCACAGCTCGTCAGAGGAGCAATGCTTGAGCTGGACAGGAGGCAGCCCAGACCATGCAGTGAGAGCACCTCTTTACTGTCTGATTTGGCAATTCCTGGGTCAGCTAATTTCTTATAGGTGTCACAGTGGCACGGACTTTCAGTGGACGTTATCCAGCTGATCCAGAAGATGTACTCTCAACAAAGTATTCTCATTATGCCTCAGTGGCCAGTTCCTCCCACCCCTCCGTGTGCCAGGGCACCCTGTGCAGGGTGCAGCCAGTGTCGTCAGGCACATGCTGTCCCCTCTAGAGGTTGTACAGGATGTTGTCCTATTTGTTTGTTTGGTTGGTTTTTCTTCTCTTTTTTTTTTTTTTCTTTTCTCTTTTCCTCCCCTATTGTTTTCTGCTGGGGACATTGACAGAGTTTGTGGTGAGCAGGTGGTAACCATGGACAAGCTGGGCTGAATCATCTCTAAACCAAAGGTGAATGGAAGGTGACTGGAGAATTCAGGATATTTTTGCAATAAGAGGTTAGTATGTCAAGAGGTTAGTGCATGGCTCACAGATCCAAGGAGGAACTCCACTATGAAGTGGGAAAACTGCAGCTTGAGATTGAGTTATGTCCATTTACACAAAGTTTAAAGAAAAACATTTCTTTTATAAGACTGGAAATAATTAAACAAATATGCTGCCTTCTCCATCTTGTAGGTGTTAAATAAGACATGTCTTAAAACTTACCCTAATACAGATTACATTCTCTTTTCTTTCCAAATGTAAAATGGTCATAACAATGTAACTATAGATCACTGAATTTGGCAATGTTGCTATCCAGGTCAGCTGGATTTAATTTTTAAGTTATGATTTTTATAATATATCAAATGCCTTTCTTACTGTCACATGGTAATTCACTCCTTTCACTAATTTTATAATTGTTTTTTTGGAAAGAGTCATAGATTTCTGGCAAGCATTTTCTTTTATAATTTAATACTGTTTGATTCACACAAACCTATTGCTAGCCAGTAAATTTTTTTTTTTAGTATTTGTTCCATTTCTTGCTTAACAGTAAAGATAAATTTACAGGAAGATTACCAGAAACACTGTCTTGCCTCTTTTCTTCAAGGAGCAGTTTACTTCTTCTTATCCTTTCTTTCAGTATCTCCCTGGATATTAATAACTTTTCAAAAAGACTGGCAGCTCTTCTCTACAAGATAATTCTCAGAATTTGCTATGGGGTTCATTGTCTGCGCTCATGTACAGATGTTATAAAATTTCTGCTCACCTCCTACTTTCCGGCAGGCCTTTCGACTGTACAACCAGAGAACCATAGAGTCTATAGTCGTAGAACAAAGTGGTCCTGCACACTTGGGGAAGCTGAGATGGATCCAGTGCAAGCTTTGGGATCATTGCAGCCGACTACTGAAGTCTCAGCTGCTGTGCTGGGTGCAGGGTTGTTATCCCCGAGGTTGTAGCTAAAAGGCCAGAAGCGTAAGTAGTGTCTTCACGCTGCTCAGACTGGGTGAGTTGAAGGGCAAGCTTGGCTAGGATATCGGACTGTTTAATGCTGGGTGTGTATATATGGCTGGTGACAGAAGTTACGCCGAGTGTCTCGAACCTTTTCAGAGTCATTATTTTACGGGATAAAGCCCCCTCTTCAACCACAGTTGACCTACATTTCTAGATACATTTGTTTTCAATAAGCCTAAAGTACTAACATCTGTGAAGTGATCCAAATCTGTGTATGATGACCAATCTTTAAATCCTCTGCAAATGTTGTCCTCTGAGATTTTACTTCCCCATCTCCGATGAATAGGTGTGATCAGGTCACTGTGATATGCACAGATCATGGTGGAAATTTTCTGAAAAGTGCCAAGAGGTGCCAAGTGCCTTTAGGAACTGCTCTGCTGCTACATTAGCGAGCCAAAGATTGCTTTGGCTGGCTCAAACCATGCCCTAGGGTACAACCTATCAAGTGTTTATCTCTAATAGTTGTTGTTTAACATTATCCTCAATGACTAATGGATTTGAAAATTCTTTGTTGTTACCAGTTATGCGAGCACATCATTATGCTCTTTCTCCTAAGCTATTCTTTTCTTGCCAGTTATCAATTTTATCATCTCCAATTACATTTGGAAAGCAAACAAAAAAATGTCCTTAAATCTGGCAGTAACCCATAGGTTTTCCCCTGAAGTCTTCAACTTTTTTTAGCACTTCTCTGCACTTTCCTCTTCACACAATTAATTCTTTCCGCTTTGTCACTATTTTCTAGTGCTCCTGGGAGGAGTGGAAGGAAGGGGAGGAGCACAGAATAAGCAGTGACTTTTTTTTTTTTTTCTATTTCAGCTCTTTCTCCTTTCCGCTTAGTCTAAAATCCTGGCACATTTCTCATAGATGTTCGACAACCAGCTCCAAGTAAACAGAATTCTTTTCATCCTTTTCATTCTTCTTCCTTTTCCTCTTCCTTGTCCTTGTGTCACCTTTACTTCTTTTTGTGATCATGGTGCAGAGAGGTCTTATCCTTTGTGGTGCTCAGGCCTGAGTGTCAGCTTTGATTTGGACATCCCTGCTGATGTGTAGTATAACTGTGAATCGCTAATTAAAATTAAATCCTTTAATTAAAATTAAATTTAAATTATTAAAAAATAATTCAAATGAATCTCTGATCTTATCCTGGCTCTGACACTAAATTTTCAAGCAGATGATGTTTTGTGCTTTCTCCCCATCGAGAGGATCCATCCCATGCAGGATGAGTTTCTTGTTCCCAGTGAAATCCAGAAAAGCACTCTGCTACACTGCTTTGGGATCTGCCTTGAAATACACTCTGCTCCGGTGTGTTGACCCAAACGAGACAGTAAGCGAGTGCTGAAGTGGAAAGGTGAGGAAGAGGAAAGCAAGTGGACGAGGGGCTTGAGGAATGTTATTTGGGAATGAACTTGAGGTGGGATGCTGTGGGGTGGAGGGACTGGAAGGAGGACAGGACTTTTGGCAAGTGGCAGACACAGAGAGTGGTCTCTGTGGTGAGCGGCCTCAGGCTTTTATTGCATGTTACACAATGTGAAGACTTTGTTAATTAAAAAAAAAGGCAGACATGATTACACTATGCTCCTTTTTTGTTTAAGATGAGTTTCTGTTCTTCACAAATGCAGAGAAAAGTTAGAAATTTTTTGCCCAAAGGTAACAAAAAGTGAAGATAAATTTAAAAAAAACACCCCACCAAACCACCCCCAAACCCAGGCTGTGCCTTTTCTGAAATAAGACTTGACTTTTGCATGTTTAGGATCGGCAGTCATGTGGAATGAAAACCACCCAAAGACTGGGAACAAGAAGAATGAGGCGTTTGTTTTGAGGTAGCTTTTGAGGTGAGAAATATGCTTGAAGGGAAGGAAACAGGGCATAGGGACAGAGTTACATCATCTTACCGTGCTTGCTGAGATGCGCGCACCTGGCTCTTCATTTAGCTCTTTGGCCTGTGTGACATATAAACTATGGTAGTATTGCAGAATGAGCCTATTATGAGCCTATTACTACTACGTTAGTTAAGACATCAAAGGCAGTATTTCTGAATTCTGTGTGAGTTAGATCATAAAACTGGGCAGCTTGCTGATCTGTAGAATAATGGTTTATCTAAGTAAGTAAGTCAGGAGTGCTGTGTTTATGTCCCAGTAACTGCAGCCTGCCTGAACTCTACACCTGACTTTAACCTGTAAAGTCACACTTAAAAAAATCTCACGTTAGGGCTGAATTAAGAGTTCCCTTTTCTCTCAGTTTTCCTGTGAGTTTAACTTTCCTACATTTTGGGTAGAATTTAGACATAGATTTCAGTACAGACCTACAAGAGCAAAGCCAAATCACACTGCTCTTTTTGCTGGAGCAGCAGCTACTGGCCACCCATGAGGCAGGGAACACCTGAGTGGGCAGCAGCTGTTGCTGACCAGGCTCACCTGGCTGTTTTGGCAGCCAAGGAGCAGCAAGGCTGGTTATTTAGGGCTCTACATCAGCCCCTCTCTCTTTGTCTTCTCCTTTCCTTTCCCCTCTCTCTCCCTGCACTTCTGTCCACACACTTACCCTCCCCCTTGCAGAGCTTCTTTACTTGTGAGAAACCTTCAGGTAATTTTGTTACAGGATTAGGTGTGAAAAACAGATAACTTTTTTTTTTTTTCCTTGAAAAAAAGCTTTAAATGAAAGGGCAGTGTTATGGTTGAGGTGTCTGCCATCAAAAGATTCACTACCTCTGACAGATTCCTGAGTAAAGATAAGTGTGGCTTTTGATGGGTGGCTGTTGATGGAGTAAATCTGCCCAAGTTGTGCTTCATTGGATGAGTTTATCACTTGGCAGCCTGGTGGGATTGCTGCATGGGCAGAGATGTGTAACAAACCTGGAGCAAGGTGGCTATTACATTCATGTAGTGTGAATTAACCTATTAGTACTTAATATACTTCCCTCCCACCTCAGTTCGCCTTTATTTCAGACCCAGAAGTACAAATGAAGAAAAAGAATTGCTTCTTTTCCATCAGCAATGACTACCTAGGGCATGAGATTCAAGGAATGTGCTTGGCTTGTGTTAAAGAAGCATTCATTGCTTCATTGCTCTGTCTGCTTCCTCCAGCTTAAAGAGTGCACAGTCTCACAAGCACATGCAAACTGATTTTCAAATTTGTGGATTTGTCAGTATGGTAGTTTTTATTTTTTTTGAAGTCTCAAAATGATTTTTTCTGATTCATATTTTTATGGAATCTAAAAATGAGGTGGTTTTTTTTTTAAAAAAGCAATATTAAAAATGAAAAGCAGATCCTTTTCTAATTTCCTGTTTTATATATATGGAGGTGTCATATTTTTTTCCCCAGTCTTAATAGAAAAAATGGTTTAAAGATGTATTAAAATATAGAGTGCTTTTAAGGATAAATTTGCTGATAGTTTTTGCCACATTGTTCTGCAAAGTAGAATTGAGAACAGGGCAGAAGATCCTTGTTTTATTTCTCTTCCTTGTTTCTCTGTTAGGTTTTGGCTCTTCTGTAGACTCTCAAGAGTGTACTTACAGAAAATACAGCATGTTAAGCTACAGCTAAGACGGAAATCCCTGGGTTCCTGTTCTTTTTCCTTGAATAACTTTTCCCGAAGACGTAGACATATTCTGCTTCTGGTTTACGGAAACTGCATCTGGCTCAGGAAACCTCCATAAATGTAAATAGCTGGAGATTGGGCAAGTATGGGGAGAAATGTCATGGGTGCTTACCTGTTCCTACTCTTCCTTAGATGTCTGCTTATGGATGGTGTTGGAGACTTGCTACTGGGCAGTTGCCTGATGCAGTATGGCCTCCCTATCTACTGCCTGATGGCCTTTATTTCTCTGAATATGGAGGACAGTGTTTGCTCTTCAGCAGTGCTTCTAGAGGTGACTCACATGTGAGGGTTGCAGCAGCATGTCCCTGGTGTCCAACTGGAAACCCATTTACTTGGGAACGAGGCACCAAGGTGTGTGTGTGTGTAAGGCTCAGCTGTTGGCAATTAATTTTGTCTGATCTTCAAAGGGAAAATGAATTAGAGAGCTTCAATAGTTATGGTAGCTACAATCCATCAAGAGGAAGGGTGTGACAGAAGCATTTCATGGCATCATCCAACTGCCAGTATGTTGGCCAATTTTAGTCATTAAAAATCATAGAATCATAGAATGGTTAGAGTTGGAAGGGACCTTAAAGATCATTGAGTTCCAACCCCCCTGCCATGGGCAGGGACACCTCCACTAGAGCAGGTTGCTCAAAGCCCCATCCAGCCTGGCCTTGAACACTTTCAGGGATGGGGCATCCACAGCTTCCTGGGCAACCTGTTCCAGTGCTTCACCACCCTCACAGTAAAGAATTTCCTCCTAATATCTAATCTAAATCTCCCCTCTTCCAATTTAAAATCATTACCCCTTGTCCTGTCACTACATCTCCTGACAAAGAGTCCCTCTCCGGCTCTCCTGTAGGCTCCCTTTAGGTACTGGAAGGCTGCTATGAGGTTTCCCCAGAGCCTTCTCTTCTCCAGGCTGAACAACCCCAGCTCTCTCAGCCTGTCTTCATAGGGGAGGTGCTCCATCCCTCTGATCATCCTTGTGGCCCTCTGCTGGACCTGTTCCAACAGGTGCATGTCCTTCCTGTGTTGAGGACTCCAAAGCTGGACACAGTATTCCAGGTGGGGTCTCAAAAATATGTTTTGGCTCAAGGAATAAGACCATATTCTTGGGAATTTATTCTGCAGTCTTCAACTGGCTACAGAGAAACTTGACCTCTTGCGCTTTGAGTTTTTCTCACCTGTGTCCCAAAGGTTTAAATACTGCTTGATACTCAGGGCATGGAGCGCTGGGCCTGTGGAAGATGCAGGTAGAGACTCAGAGCTTTATTCTATGTTCATGGTTGCTTGTGTTATCAAACAGATGTACTACAGCTGAAGCTGGGCAAATGTTGTGTCATCTGAAGTTTCACAAATGTGGATATTTACTGGTTCCTGGCTATCTATGTGCATTTGGCTCCTCATGCCACTTAGGAGGTTGTTGCCTCAGCTGTGTTTCTGGGTGATGGTCTATATTTCCTCTTTTTCTCCACAGGAGCCACAGGAATCTCTGTGTTCAGGGGTGTGGTGGAGTTTGGTTGTTTGGCTTGGCAAGTCACAGTTTAACCTGTGTGCTGCGCATACCCCTGGCAGTGTGCATCACGGCTCGTCCCCTCCTTTTGAAGAGGACATAAGCAAACAGTGAGAGGCAACAACAATATATTAGCTGGTCAGGTTTACATTCAGCGAATAAAGACAAAGTTTTGGAAGGAGAAGAGGAACTAGAGAGGGATGAGAGCTTTCCTTTTTCACAGTTTTCACCTTCCCTTTTCACTGTTTTCTCAGTTCTTCCACTGAAAACTGAGGCACCACATTTTTTTTGATGAATTCTCTTACTGCTCTGTGTCTGTGGACACTTTCTTCTCCTTTAACACCCCACCTCTATAATATAAAAATAACGGGGCTGAAAAGAGTGTGGATCTGAAGTGGGAAAGGCAATACATGCATCATGCCAATGAAAGGAGGCACGGGTTGCTATTGAAAACTCAGCCTCCCCAGGATGAGAGGAAGGGCCCAGGTGGGTGAGGTGTCTGTGCTCCTGCACCCATCTGGCTGTAAGGGTAGAAGAGCTGGTAACCCTACCAGTAATGCTGGGAAAGAAATGAAAGAGTTTGGAGAATCCCATACAACCCATAAGCAGGTAAATAAATGTTTCATAAATGCCTATAGTCCTGTGACAACCAAAATAATTAAATCCAAAGTGTTTTTCTGCTACGTGTTAGAGGTTGTGCTGTCTGTCGGTGTATTTATTTTGATCAAATTATTTTGGAACCTCAAACTATTTGCCATTTTAATCAGATCCTGTCCTCTAAATATTGATCCAGGAGAGGCTACGTTAAATCACAGTAATAGAAACTCCTTTTGACGTAACTGTTGACATTAATGATTAGTGACAATTTCCTTTTCCTAAATATGCAATCTGAGTTGAAAGCACTTTACTGCTAACATGCTGCTGTGCTTCTGGAGTAACTTGTGTTTATTTTCTAACTCTGCAAGATAGTCAGCTTATACAAGGATCATCTTCTTGCTGTATATTGTTCTGGGCTAACTGCCTGCGTGCTGGAATGATGAGCACAGAGTATGAAATGCTTTAATTCTGATTGACAGGCACATTGTACCTAGAA
This sequence comes from Numenius arquata, assembly GCF_964106895.1. Classification (NCBI taxonomy): domain Eukaryota; kingdom Metazoa; phylum Chordata; class Aves; order Charadriiformes; family Scolopacidae; genus Numenius; species Numenius arquata. Next base: position 12,028,675 of record NC_133577.1, on the reverse strand, counting down.
TTAGCTAGCGTTTAAGGAGGGATGAAATTCATGGCAAAAAAAGCATACCCTTTGTGCTTCTCAATAAATATTTATAAAATTCATCTCAGTTCCACTAATCTTTTAATTAAAACACGAAAAAAACATTATAAAAAGTCAGAAACTTTGTTTTGTTATTTTATGATAAATTATCTTGATGTTTTGACAGAAAATCAGCTTTCATTTTGAAATTTCTTTAATGATATTTAACAGTAAATGCTTTTCTTTTTCAAATATTTGACAGTAGCCACTTTCTTTCTGTCAAACAAAATGTTTTTGATGATCTGTTGATAGTTTCTTTTCGCACCCAAGCATTTTCAGCATTTACATGTGGTGGTCATATTTTAATGAAAAATTGGAAGAATGAGGACAGAACAGAGAAGGGAAGTTTCTTTTGCTTCTCTTTAAATTCATCCTTCCAAGCATGTAGTCCACACCTCTTCTATATCTCTTGATCTTCCCCCTTCTCTCTCTCTTTTTTTTTTTTTTGTTCACCTCCATCCCACACCAAATCATAAAAAGAAATAATTACTTGTACAGATGTTTTCCCTTGACTTCACCAAGCCTTTTTCAAGAAGTAGCTACAAAATTGTAACTAACTCTGTTATTAAATTGTGCTACTAATATAAACGGGCAGGTAATCAAATGCAATTATCATTTGAGTTTCAACTGAAAAATACTTGTGTTAACAACAGACCCTGGCCTTCCCTTACTAACCCACACAAGCCACTGAATCCCTATTGTTTAACTGGGAATTCTGATGGCTGGTCTAGTTGAGATTTGTTATTATATGTCTTATAACATCTTTTTATCATTTTCTTATAACTTTACAAACCTTTCATCTTTTAGCTGGAAATTTCCTCTATTTAAACCCTAGGAAGAGATGACTTCTCGATTTTCTTCCTTCCTTTCTTGTTAGAAAATTAGAGGAAAAATATATTTCTTCATGTATTTTGTTCAGAGTACCAAAAATGTATAGTTTAATCATAATAAATAGGCCTGCAAATTTTGCCTGCTGTGTCTGAGGAAGAAATTTTTTAAGGTAAGAGATTATGATCTAATCTCCACCAGTGATACTCTTTGCATATTCTTTGCAAATTGGCTTTGCTTAGGCTATCTGATAGATCTTAGAAAATTGAATGGTCACATACATTGGATTTTCCATGGGGGTCTTTCTGTAAAGCTCTAAGTTCCTCACTACAGACAAATACACTGTGTGAGTGAGTAGCTTGCTTAGGATGCTTCTCAACTGTGTGGGAAGTTGGGATTGCAGACTATGTTGATGTATCTGAACTTTAAGCTGCTGGAACACATGCAGCCACGGCAGCACGTAGCCTACTTGCAATTACATATCTAGTGTATACCCAGGCCCCAAAGCGGATTTTGTAATTTGTGCTGAATGTCTTTTGTTACTGTGTCTACACGTCTATCAACACCTGACATGAATAATACTATTTTGAGCATGTCTACACAGCTATAATGACCATCAGGAAAACTCAGCCTTGCATAGGTAATAACCTAAGAAATGTAAAGACTACCAGAAAGCAGTAGCTTTTTAGTACATCCCTGTGAACTTTTACCTTTCCTGTGTTTATCTCCTTACATTTTATCTTCTTCCAAGATTTTTTGCTTATACGTGTTCTCCAGCTGTACATATGAGCCTGAAATATCTGTATTCTTTAATGTCTGCCAATTCCTTTATTTTATCTATCAGTGAATGTCTGAAAAATGTACTTTTGATTGAAGGTTTTATTAGCATGGAGGTATTGAAATGGCTGAAAAGGTCTCAACTTATTTCTAGTCTGTCACTCACACATCTGTTTTTGGCAAGAGGCCAACAATGTGGGTTTGAGCTTCATGACTTCAGACAGTTCTTAATATTAGACAGACACATGTACACAAAGATGATAGATAATTTAATGAAGGTGGATCATATTTGTCTAAATTTTCAACTGGTCTCTTTTCGTGCAATGGTATGCAGTTTTTTATTAACATAGTCTCTATTTTTTTAAAGTGTCATCTAGAAATGGAGGAATTCCCTGTTAAATCACATGTTTTGTGAATGTTAGTGAAGCCCTAACTCTTATCAGTAATGAGTATGTCCAGTGTAACATTTTGTTTGCTTGGCTTTGTAGACTTCCGCTCCTGTATCCCTTCTGAAGATCATATGTTGATAACTCTATGAAAACAAGATCCATTTAATCTGTGCTTAATTGTGTACTCAGATTTTGAAGTAACTAAAAAAAAGTCACAAATGTCTAGTGTCTAACTGGGTAGGCTTCCAGGACTTTTCCATTAGCGGTAAAGCGATTTCTAGATTGGCTAAATCAAATAGGACTGTATTTCCTGGAACATCAGCTTAAAATGAGGAAAAGTTGTCACAGTTTATTCCCATTATCTTTCTGTGGAAGATAACGAAGTTGATTCTTGTTTCAATTAAAGTCTTGGCACTAAGGAAAAAACATACTCTGGACACTTCAGAAGTGAAACACATACAATATAAATCACAATGACCGACCTGCTTAAGGTACCTTTGCTAAAACCAATACACGTTTCAATTTGCTATTACGCACTCACAGCCTCAGTGTTAGGGGATAGAAAAATGTGTGTAAAGAGTTGCTGGGTACTCTTAAGGCCATTATAAAGCCTACTAAAGGAGAAAGGAATCTGTCCACTCACTTGAATGGACTTTGTCTCTCTTAATGCTCAACAGCTGTAACAAGGAAATTAATTTGTTTAACCTTTTGACTTAAACCATTTCTAATATTATGTTTCTAGGAATTAATTTGTTCATATAAGTCCTGACCTTTCTTGAACAGATGGTGATAATGATGACAATGAGATTGTTATTGAATGGTGTATGGGGAATGTGAGGCCCAAATAATATATCTGATTGCCGGTGATCAAGCAAGAAGCTAATTTGATCACAAAGACGCTTTATTTGAATAAGTCTGTTGCAACCTGAAGTTTTCTGTGGAAGCTTCAATGCTCTTGACCCCAACTAGTCTCTTAGATATGTAGTTGCTTGGTGCAAACTCTTTTGATGATATTTTTCTAAAGTTACTTTTTTAGTGCTGTATTAAACACTAAATTCTAGTTGTACAGATTCTATATTGATTAGTAATATTTGATGACAGAAAAGAAGTGGGAAGCACCTTCCTTACAAAAGAGACTGAATTTGCATGAATTATTCCAGCAAAATATCTCATGGAGTTGCATTGTTTCAAAATAACCCAAAGTTAAACTCTCGGTTACATTTAAAATACCGATAGCATGTGTATAATTTTACTTTGTTTATTTTTTTTTTTAAATTGAAAAATAATCTGGTAACAATCTTCAAAAACAATATGAATTGTAGATCTCTAGTCTTTGCAATAATTCAGTGGAATAGATTGTAGTTGTGACATACCGAAGGCTGACAGAGCAGGCAGTGGGTAATACCGTATAACCCGACATTTCCCAGCTTTTTGCTGTTTCTCTTAGCAGAAATAAGGACTGCATAAAACTAGCTTGTATATTGAGAATACTAGCAGAAAGGTGGTGGCAAAGCTACTGTCTTCAGTGTGTGAAGTCTTATGTATGTAAACAGATTAAGAAATGCTTGATTTCCATTTTCTTACTTACAGCACAAAATTACTCAACTAGTGTTTGTGTTTCTATTAGGGATTGTTTTATCTGATAGGGATGGAAATTTAGAATGAATTTTAAACAAGGAGAAAGAAAATCTTTAGTAGAAGCAGTCATCCCTAGAGTAGGAGGGTTAGATTTTATTATTCCATTAGAGCAGATTGGATATTTTTTTTTCCGGGGGGACAGGGTATGATCTTTTAGTTTTATATTGCTACTTGGTGTCTTCAGTCATAGAAGGTCACTAAATGGGTTTAAATATCTTACCTGAGGATAGTGTTTTCCAGGAGAACAGTTTGTGAGTAACATATGCACGCTACTGTTTAGATCAGATGTATCACCAGATACTAGTAAATTTGTAGAGATGTGTGTGGTGAATTTAAATAAATTAGGGGGGCCATCTGTTACAGAGGATTATCTTTAGGCTCTTAAAGGCCAATTTTAGCACCAGGGTTACTACAGTTTGTTCAAATGGCTGTGGATTACAGTTATACAAAGGAGTGGTTAAAAAAGTGTGACATAATTTACTCCTGTTTGTATGTTAGTTAAGACTAAAATTTATAGTAGATTTTTGCACTTTTATTCTGGGAGGGGGAATAAATAGCTCTAAACTTCGTGCAAAAGGAAGGATTAACATGTTATTAATCTATTTCTGTATATTTATACCGAAATTTCCCACTAACTTTACAGAAAAACATCCCTTTAGGACATACGGGAGCTTGGTGATAGCAGTAAGATTTCAATTTTTTTGCGGATGGTGAAGAAAACTTGTTTGAAGATGTATTAGTATTGTGAATAGATTTGGGAATAACCTGCTGGCCCTGATATTTTGCTTGTTAAGTATTCTATCAATTTATAAGGAGATTATCTCAGAAAATTGGTTCAATCTAGCCATGCCTCTGGGAAATGAGTGAGCCCACAGCTTGAAAGAAAGGAGTTGGTTTCTTCTGGCTCAAGAATTAAGCTACCTACTAAAAAAGTAAAATAGGGACACATGTTTCTGGCAATTTAAATTGGTAAAACTGTTCTGCACACTATTTTTAATAGTATTATTTAGCTATTTATGAATTGATTTTTTTTTTTAAATCATCATGTACTATCAGGGCAGGTCAACATATTAATGTTTGTCCCTATTATATTTTCAGTTGAAATTTTATAAAATTATAGATGTATATTGGACAGTATTTGACTAAATAACTTGAGTACTGAAATGCAGTATTTGTCAAATTGCTCATTTGATGAATGTCATTTTAAGCAACACGTTACTGTGTATATACATCAGCGTTAAAGAAACTGGCTGAAAAAACAGGCGTGCAGAATAAGAGACCTGAAGCCCTGGTTCCAGCCATGTAAACAGATGTTCTACTCTGTTCCAAGTCTTGCTTACTCTGTATAAAGCTCCAGGATTTACAGACACACTTTCTGTTTTTACCCAAGGCTCTTTACTCGGTCTGGTAGATGGTGTATTTCCTCCTTGCCATGCCTTTGCCCCACAAGGGTGCATTACTTTCCCTATTTTGGCATCCCTCTAGCCATTTAATTCACTATCTTTGCCTGTAGGTTTGTTTTCCATCTGATCACATTTCCATCCCACTGAGTTCTCTATAGCGGAATATTGTAGCATTGCCTCCACCCCGTGTGTTTTGCAGCTTTCATAATTTCAAACCAAAGAATGAAACGTGGGAAAATATGACACAAACCATATAAAATAAGCTATGTGTTTGGCCACAGAGGGGTTGCAGAGATGATTTGCAGTATGTTTGGGTTGTACAGTGACAATACCCTGAGAAAGGTATTAGCACTTACCTAGGCCTTCTCTGAACTATGGCAAAGCGTGCCATCGTTACATTTAAAATTGATCCAAGAGATGATTTTTCATCCAGGCTTCTTCAATCAATGAACACTATGTAGCTGAAGCCAATTTTCTTTAGTCACGTTTTAAGAGCTATGACAGAATCCACTGTTTTGTGTACTTATTTCAGTGCCCCAATATGTCCCTTGTTGTGATCAATGGGAGGCATCCATTGGTTTCAGTTCTGCCACACTGTCTGCAAGATGGCATAATTTAAGGGATGCAAAGATTTTCCTAAGAATACAGTGATAAAAATTGTGTACCTTGTGGAATACTTGGAAGTATGTACACAATAATATGCACTAAGGATCTCAAAATTTATTGATTCAAAAAAAAAAAGCTTCAAATATTTCAGACTTAGCAGTTTTGGAAAGATTTCCTTTATGTTTAAATAATCAAAGGAAACAGCTCTGGTGTATTCTTCTATCCTACTACTTTGAGTCAATGTTCATGTTTCCTTTCACAAGTGTTAATAAGAACAGGGAAGATACAAAGAGCCTTTTTATGCTACCTTGTTTACGTGGACTAATTTTTTTCACTCTGCGAAAAATTCAGTGTAAGCATTGGGACATCCTGTAGAAAAAAACAGGTTTTGGTTTTGTAGTATCAAAGTATCTGTCTTGATTGAAGATATTTCCTAATTATATATATATTTTGATATACATATGTACAATTTTTTGGGGAGGAAATTGAGATTTTGCTATTACAAAAAAATACCTTTGTGGTTTTTTTTAATGAAAGGAGAATAATTTTGTTTCTTGACTCCTCTTCATGTTATTTCCATTTTTCTTGCACACTGGGAGTCTGCTATGCAGGATTTTTTGCATTGCATACTCTTATGTTTATTCAAAAGCCCTTGTGAGCCATTTGCACTTAAAGGGTGGGCGTTTCAGTATTTTGCCTTATAACTAACTGCAAGGTAAGGGTGATTGCATTTAAGCATTAGAACAAGAAATTATTTCCTGCCCTTGTCCTGTTAACATATGCAGCATATTTCCCTTCTCCTTGATCATGATCTCCTTTGTATGGCTGTTTGCATCTTTCAGTAAAGCTTCCTTCTACAATAACTGTCCCAACATGCACTAGAAATAAGGAAATGCTTGACATTTTATTGAACACAAAACTGTAACAATCTAATTTCAAATAAACTAGTAAACATGTATTTCCTGTAACCCAAACAGCAGTATTTTGCTGGAACTTATTTTCTACAAGCTTTACAAAGCTGGAAGAGCTGCTCTTCTGACTGGGATAATTAAACAGCAGCCTCGAAATCAGACTAGATTTTATCGTTGTATAGAACTTGCATTTGGTCACTAATTCATCTGCTCAGCTTTTGCCTCGGATTGTTTGAACCTTCTCTCTATTTATAATTGCAGATTTATGGTGCGTGTTTTACTAGTGTATAGGTCTGTAGCCATATTTTTTTACTTGTAAAAGAATTGAAACCAATGTTCCAAATGTAAGTGTTTACAGCTCTCCCAATTATCTTAAGAGCATATGCTTTTAAAAAAATTGCTTCCTCTCTAGATACGAACTAGTAAAAACCTTAGCCTGAAGATGAAAATGGTTCCAGCAGTGGAACTTTATTTTTAAACAGTAATAGATTTACTTTTGAATTTAATAGATCCTATTTTCTTTTAAGGTCTGTTAATTTATTGAGATTTATTAGAGCAGTTACCAGGTTTAGTTACGTGCAGAGACACGAACTGAGATTTATAGCAGAAAACATTTCCCGTGTGTTGAAAAGGTGGTCGATGCCAGGCTGCAAGGTTCAAGGCATTGCCTGTTTTTCAGCAGAGGCTGAGTTCCTGTCTAAATTTATCACCTTTTGCTCCTCAGGGGGTGTTACTGTGCCCGCGATACGTTCTTTTCTTGCAAATGTGCTTCTGGTTCAGCTTCCTTGCTCCTAAGACTTTTCTATTTTGGTTCCCTGTGTCATGTGATCCCCCCGGCCAGTGAGAGCCCCGCAGAGGGAATGGCAACAGCCTTCTGGGAGCAATGTAAGTCAGAAAAAACTCTTGGTTTTTTGCAGTTTCTGTCCCTCACACTCGATTTTAAACGCTGCTTTTATGCCGAACCTTTGCTGGGCACACCTCATAATACCTATGGAAATGCTTAGATGTTAGGGTTTTTTTTGGTTTATGTTTTATTCTTTCCAACGTTACTTTTTCTTTGTATTTTCTTTTTTCGCTGGGTCCTGCAATGTAGTTGAGAAGACTAAAACAGCAACAGAAAACAAACCAAATATTTCCTGAAGTGCGTTTTAAGTTTAATAAGGAATATTTCAGGTGTACTAGTACTTTGTTTAACGTGCTATAGACAGTGTCAAAAATCCTACGCTGCAGTTGAGAAAGAATGATATGATCCCCCCCTCCCCCCTTCCCCTTAGCCAAAATCGATTATTTAGTTAGAAGAATAATAGTTAACAAAATGATCTGAAATCACATGCTAGTGCCTTGGCCAATTGGCTGAGACGTAATGGTGAAAGGACTTAATTCAGTTAAAGGGCAGTCATGTATGTGAGGCAGTGTGTAATTTTTCTGGTATGAATGAAATACTGAATTTTGATCTCAGCTGGTGCTGAGCCATGCTTACATTACATGATACTGAAAACATGTTTGGTGAGATTTGTAATTTTCTTTTTATTGTAGAGGTTCTTCCTGGTACAAAGTGAGAGTCTTGCCTTTCTATTTTTTAAGACAGTGTCTAAACTCAGTAGGTAAAATTTACCTGACAATTACTACTAAGTATTGGTTTTGTCTAATGTAGCGATATGTTTTTTTCTTGGATAAATATGATTTTCCAAAAATCCTTCTCCCTCATAGTGGGATATACATGTTTTATTTATTTTCTATTTAATGTTTTTTTTTTTTTTGTTTTGGTTTGGTTTTCTATTATTTTTCTTTCTTCCAAATTACATGTGCTTTCTTTGGAGTTTACTTATAAGTTTCAAAGGCTTATTTTAAATTTGGATTCCGTGGTATGCGTTGATATCATATGAAAGTTTGAGAACAAGTGTGTGTGAAAAAGACATAATGAAATAGGCTGGAATCTCTTGATTTCCCTTCATGGCCTGCAGTCTGGACCCTGTTTTGCATCACTTGGAGGTGCAGAGGCCATTACCACAGATTTCTTTATTTTTTCTGTGTTGCTGATCTATACGCTAATGATCAGGCATTACATGAAAGAACTGTCTGAAATTTTTTTTTTTTTTCTAAAAATCCGTTGTGAGCAGAGAAATTTCACTTAGAGATTACACCGAAGTACAAAGAGCAGTGGTGAGGTATGTTAGTTTTTCAGTGCAGTTCCTCTCCTCATCACAGGCGCTGAAAGAAAATTGTCCCAAATTCTGTGTTGATTGAATTACTGCAGTGTCAGAAGCTCAACAGCGTCTGCGTGTAAATACCTGACTCAGAAAATGAAAACAATTAGAAAAAAAATCCTTATTATGCAAACTGGATGAAACTTAGGAGCCGATCTTACAGACATTTTTGTTCAAAAGTCTGCATTTTGAGTTTGTTGATAAAGCGTTGCACGGGCAGGAGAGGAGAGTGTTTATAAGGCTTTTAGAGAGAGATATGTATGTTCATTAGATGATAAAGCGAGTTCTAATCCAGTGTTGCCTATTTGCTGCTTCTTCACGAGTTTGCACAGTACCAACGTGCACATAACTGGAATTCTGAGACCTTGCCTCAGAGCTGGATTCCCTGACGCTTCCCACAGCTGAACGCTAATGCTTGTGAACATGAGTCCCCAGCTTAAGAAATGTGTCAATCTCTGTGGTAACCGGAGAAATTGCAATTGGTAAAATACAATGAGTTAAATTAAAGGATCTGTGTTATCACTTCTTTTATTTTTTTATTTTTTTTTTAAAACCAACTGGTTTATTTACTTCATTCTTGCTCGTCTGTTTGTTTCTGAAAAGGAAGATAAAATATTTAAAAAAATAAAGGGGGGGGGGGAAGGTGTTTTTTTTTTCCTGTGAGGGCAGAGAGGTTGCCCAGAGAGGCTGTGGAGTTTCTGTCCTTGGAGATACTCAGAACCCAACTGGACACAGCCCCGAGCGACCTGCTGTGGGTGACCCTGCTTGAGCAGGGGGGGTTGCGCTCTGTCAGGGGGACCCCGAGGTCCTTCCCAGCTGCAGCGATCCGATGAGTCTCGGAGAATTTCCCCCAGCAATTTGGAGAGGCAGACAGCACTGTTACTTTGGGGGGAGAACAGAAGTCACGTGCAGATTTTAATCCTAGATTGTCACTCTCATATTTTAGACCTTGTCGTTTCGCTGCCTCAGTTCAGTCATTAATCATCCACTTGGAGTGATGGCCCTGTATGCCTTGCTGGCACTGCCTAATGTAGGCCACCTGAAATGTCACAGATGAGCAAGTGGTGCGGAGAGTGAGCAGGGCTTCTCTTTCACCTCTTCCTCACAGCTGCCCCAAGTTACTTCTGGCAGCAGTTTCTTATCCCGTTGTCTTTTTTGCGTGGCTTCCTCCGGCACCACCATGTAGCACAGCGTGGTTGGTGGAGACGCTGGTGGAAAGATGAGAAAATTGAGAGTACTGTGGGGAAAAGCCTAAGTAGAAAGTGAGGGTGCAGAGCCAATGTGGACTGAGTTCCTACACGTGTCTTGCTACCCTACTCAAATCTCACGGTGGAATCTCCAGAAGCTGAGGAAGAGGCACAGGCGCTTGCAAAAGCCTCACCAGAGGGTGTGGAAGGAAGGGAGGAAGAAGCAAACCTTGTGGGAGCCCTTGGAGGCTCCAGGATAAAATTAAGCCCCAGTCCCATATACTGTACATGGAGTTGTGCTCTAGAGGCTTGGTGAGTGGCACAGAGAAACATGAGATCGTTTGGTAGTAAATGAAAGTACAAAAATAATGAAAAGCGAAAACAAAAGTTTTTTTAAAAAAGTGTATATATGTATATAAAAACATAAAATGCACTTTCCAGACATTAAAGAGTAGAGAGTTCATTTAATACCTTTCACACTAACATATAAGTTTTAAATAAAAATGGCAAAAGGTTATGACTTGTGTTTAGGAAAGATGATTTTAAATCTTTCTGCCATAATGCCGTAGGTGCTGAATTTGCTTAAATTTTGTTTATCTTGAGGAGACATGAATACTTGCCCTGAAAGCTATCGATGGCACAAACCCAAAGAGGTATGACTGTGAATAAATGTAGACTGGAGCTGGAAACGTAGGCAGGTTCAGCTTTCCAAGGGAGGGGTAGATGTGTCCCTGGTTATAGGAGGCAAAGTGAGGTGGCTGTAGGAGGTGAAGGCTTGGTAGGAAGGATTACAGTCAGTGACTCAGCCATTTCAATTTCTGGCTAAATAGTATAATTGGAATTTAAACACAGTATTTTCTCCTGAAGAAGACGGAGTTTAAAAATATGACCATATATTTTCTCACTAAATTATTCTTTTTTTTTTATTGTCCACTTTGGAGGGAAACACTACAAATAATTGTGGAAGAAACTTGGGCAATGTTTTCTTGTGGATGGAAATGAGAATTTGGCTTTGCAAGAGTAAAATAATCCTCTTTATTAATTTTAGTAAAAAAACCCCACATTCCAAGGAGGCAGTAACTGTAGCAGCTCAGTCTGGCAGCATTCAGCTGATGCTTGGTAACTAGTTTGAGAAGAAAGATAAAACTGGAGGAAAAGATTTTTAAATAGTTACCTGATATTGAACAACTCTATAGCTCTACAAGATATATTTATTTCTTTCACTTTTTCAGTGGCTAGCATTTGTGTATTATAGCTTTTGGAATTTGCACCTGTCTGATCTGAAAAAAAGCCCTTTTTCATAGTGGATGTTAAAAGTAATTTCATTTATAATTTCCCAGACCTATAGTTGGGGTTGTCTCTCCTATTTGTTTTTTTTTTCTTTTTTAATCATTTCTGTTGTTACCATTACTTACTGCAGAAGATGGATTAAAAGACAAAAGAACAAAATTTAGTCAGTTAATCACTTAAGTATGTTCTGGAGTTTAAATGATAAAAGTTGGTTTATTTTTTAAAGCGAAAATATTTTTCTATATTTTTATTAATATGCAAGTGTAACTAATTATTTTAGTGCAAAGTCCTACAGGTAATAAAAATACTAGCTATCTTGTGTTTGATTATCTTAAAAAATGGAATAGTTGAAGGAGAATAGTCTACAAGGAAATGTCTGGAATTATGCAGATATCTTTCAAATATTTGTTTTTTTTTAAGAGTCCAATTACATTTCTATGTAGAACCACTAGTTTTGTGTCTATTCAGTTCTAAATAGCTTTCATTCACAGTTTTTCTGGTTTTCAATAGCATGGCAGTTACAGGTTAGATCTGCCAAGATAGCTTGTGGACTATTGTAACTGTCTATTCAGTCTTTGTATCACCTATGGCAGCTAAACATAAACACTATGAAGCCAAACTTTGGTCAGATTTGAATTTTGGCAATTTTTTCAAAGCACTTGGTTTGAAACCCAAACCGACGGAGAACTAAAATGTTTAGATTTCGTTTGTTCTCTGAAAGTTTGTGGGTAACTTTAGTGTAACTGCTTATGGTTTTGCCTTGTACATGCTTCAAGTGGAGATAAATTGGTTGTGTCTTTACAAATAAGATCATAGAGATGTTGTTTTGCAGTGATACAGCAGGAAGCATTTCATAGCCAGGTCTCTTTTCATTGGTATCACCAATTTTGAGGTAATGGACTCAAATGATATTTGTGGGCTCATCTTGCTATATTGTTATAAATCAGCAACCTGCTTATTCATTCCAAAAGACCATTAATCTTAGATGGTGCCGGTCCCCAGTATGCAAATAGATCCGCAACTGGTGCCAAGCTGTGACCTCACCACCCTAAGAAATCATTCAGTTTCTGCATGTATTGACTCCCTCTGGCTCTGTCTGAAGGGCACTTTCTGTACGGCCATTGACAGCTTGCCTGGATGCTTTTGGATGTGAAAGTAATCCTGAAGTCTTGATTTCATGGGATCATTAGAGAGCTGATGGCATATTTCACAAGAGTAAGGAGTGATAACATTTCTGTCCCAGCCAATCTGATTGTTCTGTTTTGTCAATCTAAGCTCTTCCTGTAGTTTAAACTGGGCGTGCATTTCTTGGGGATTTGTTTTTTGTTCTCATATGTTATATATGTTGCTATGGCCCATTGAGCAGCTGCTTTGCACCAGACACGACTGCGTTTCAGTGATGTTCCTGTGTGTACTAGGCACACAAGGGCTTGCACATGCACACACTTTAAAGCAGAAGGACACCAAAGGCACCACTTAAATGAAATTTTGTAATCTTAGGATAGGTGAATCATATAAGTTCATAATTATTTACTTAACACCTCTTTTTCTTGGGTAGTCTTCCTCTTAACAAGCATTTGCTGTTGCTTACTGGCACAGCTTTACATGCAAGGTGTCCATCACAGACAATGAAGAAGTAAATTTAGGAAAAAAGGAAGGTTGGCACATATTAAGAGAAAATTACTTTCATGCTTCCTTTTGGACTTTTGACAAAGAGCTGTCTTTTAAAAAAAATACTGATTTGTTTTCTTCCTTTATTTCTTTTCTCTTGAAACCTAGCAACATGAAGGATGTACTTGTAGAAATGCCTTTAAAAATATAACAGAAAAAGCTAGAGAAAGCTGAGTCGAGAGGCTCAAGAAACTTTATGAATTAGATGGTGAGTCAGTTATGATATTTTTATTTTATTTTAAAGGAGGAAAAAGCACAAGCAACTAATCTTTCTTCCCTCAGGGATTAAACTGAGACAAGTAAGACAAACCATTCAGCAAATTTGATCTTTGGTAACTTAAATGATTGCAAACTAGACAAAACATTAGGACAACTAATTCTGTTCAAGGCAAATTTTTCGTGCTTGAGAAAAGTATACATTATGAAATGAGCCCAATATCAGCTGCCTGGTGTTATACAACCCTTCAACACAACCTCTTGTCATTGTAAAACAGCCAAGGTCTTCTAGTAAATGCTGGGCTGGTTTAGATCCTCCCACCTGAGTACCAGGGTCGGGGTAGGGCTGTGCTTGTTGTGTCCTGCTCTTCTGGCACAACCTTCCCAGCAGGTTTCCAGCCACCGGTGTCCATCCCTGTGAATCTCTGACAGTGCTGTGATGGGATAGTGGGCCTGATGTCCTGGGTGGCACATAATGCCAGACACATGGCTTGAGACTGCTCTAAAGAACCAGTTTTGTGTTCAGACCCAAATGTTCCCATGAGGGGCCTGGGTGCATTTGATCCACCTTTGGAGCAGAGATTTCAGGTTAGTTTATCCCAAATGGAATCCATTTATGCACACCCCAGCTGCTATGCAAACAAAGCCAGTGCAAGATTTGGGAGAGATCACTTCAAAAATCTCTCTGTTGTTGTGAAAAAAACCGGTAACACAGACACAGCTTATTTATATTAACTATTTGCCTTCTCCGTGCTAAATACTAACCTATCACTCATTTGTCTTGGCACTGGATCTGCTCCAACAAGTCAAATAGCTTCTTGCAAAAGACTGGACCTTCATATGAGACCCTCTAAATCTACACTTAAAGTTACCTTTGCTGTCATAGAAACATAATCAAAGGGAAAAGCAGTCATTTTGGATAAAAGTGGAACATTCTTTCTTTCTCAAAAATACTTTAATTATGTCTCTAGTGATAGAAGTCTTGTGCACTTGACTGAGTTACTGCTAGTCACCTCCAAGGCTTCTTGCATGCAGGGCAGCTCACCGCTCGATCGAAAGAGAAGCGGAAACATACTGTCATTAGAAACTTATTTCTGCATAGGTGATGCACTAGGACTTATTTCTGCATAGACACAAGTCATAGTGCAGCTGCTTTGTGCTGGTAAGTTTTTGCTTTAGTTTCATTTATTGAATCCAGCCTAAGTTGGGCAGCTAACCCAGAACTGAGCTGTCATAGCAACCGGATTGTGTAATTTGTTCACAGTGCTTATCCACATTTATCTTAAAGCCTGGTTAGGCTGTTTTTCCTCTCATGGACAGGCTGATCTAGAGCTTCACCCCTCTGTAATTTCCATACTAAATTTGTTTGCAGTGCTGACTTTCTTTCTTTCTTTGGCTTAAATACTTTTTAGGTCTTGATGTTTATGCTTAGTGCTTTATTTACAGAGTAGTCAGATTTCGTCTTCGCTTTTATTTTTTTAGACTAAATAAGCCAAATTTTTAGCCATCATTTGTTTAGTATACTCTTAAACCTTCAGATCTTTATTGAATTCCAGCTGCCATTTCATCACTTACTTTATGTTGTGAAATCTTTTTCAAACTCGTTGCTGTTGGCCCTCACCCTTACTACCCTAACATAACATTATCAGCAAACTTAGTTATATCACTATTCATTCTCTTTTCCAGGTCTCTTATTAAAATACTGAATAACAGAGGCACTAATAGAAAGACTTCCCTTGTGACCTTCTTCCATTGAAAAAAGCCTAACCATTCGTATTTTTTTGTCCCCCCACTTTTAGCCAATTATTTAGCCCCATGGGGTCTGTTTGCGGCATCTCCATTTCTCTGAGAGCTCTTGGAGACAGAGCTTGTTGAATAACTTATAGAAATCCAGTTAATTTAATTTCTTCTCACATTTGTATTGACTCCAGAACAAAATCCCTTTTAGAGAAGCTCCCATGATAACACTTCTCCAAATATTGTATTTATGGATACTCTAATTGTGGTCTTTGTAGCTTTCTTTAGTTTTGTAGTTTCTGTTAATTTACCGGGTAGAGATGTCTGGCCACCCCTTCTCAGCTGCCTTAGGTTTACCTCTCTCTTCCTCCTTTCCCAAATCCTTTTAAGATTTGACATCCCATTTTGTCTTTTCCCCTGTCCTTTGATACTGAGAATTTCACTGTTGAATTCCTTTAAAACTCACCAGCTGGTCCTGGTGACTTCTTATTGTTCCCTTTGTGGATTTTTCTATAGCCTCTTTTACTGACACTTTACCTTTCAGAAAGATCCTTCAGTGACATCCCTCTCCCCCACCCCACCCCTTAAGAAAGGTTCTGTTATTTGACTTTCCCTTAAGGTCCTTGCTATGAGCATGGATGCAAAAACTTCATTTAGCTTTTCTGCTATAGCCTTTTTTCTCTCAGTCCTCCTTTTACATCTTTATGTTTCAGACTTCTAGACACTCTGGCAAGATTTCTGATCTTGATGTACTTTAAAAAAAAAGACGACCACAAAAAACCCCTTGCAAGTTATTTCTCAAACCTTTTTGGCTTGTCTTATTGCATTTTTACATTTAGTCTGCAGAGTTTTATTTTCTCTTTTATTGTCCTCAGTAATACACCAACTTCAGTTTTTTTGAAGAGCTGCTTCAAATAACCTCTTACATTGGTAGTTAGTTGTTGGTTTTCCGTATGTTTGCTCTGCTTCCCTCAATATATCCTGTGTACTACCTTGAAACGTTTGCTCTTCTATTTGTCCACTTGTTAGTTCCTTTGTAGCAACTTCTTTATTTCTTTGCAATTCCTGTTTTTCCAATCAAGCAGTATTTTAGAGGATTTGTTGGCTTGCTCCTACATAGATGCTTAATTTAAGAGCTTTATGACTGCTGCTACAAATTGGCTCTTCAATAGCAAAATTCCTATATACTGCGGCCTGTCAAATTAATATTTCCTTATCTTGCGGGTTATGTGTTTAGCTGCTCCTTGAAGCATTCATTAGTTATGTCTAAAGGTTTTGCTTTGCAGTCATGCACAAACTTGATATTTATTTGTTTGTACAGGAACATTTTCTGTTGACCAGCATAGTCTGTCTCGTCTCTGAAGAATATATAGCCAAGTCACCAGCTACAGTGTAGTTGGAGTAATTAGGAACAGTAAAAGCATACCAAATGTTCCCTTTCATGTTCCTCTCAGTTCAGGTTTGTCTTATTTTTCTAGCATTTTAAAAGTACCATCAGTGAGTTTTCCCTCCTTCCCCTCCCAATAGTGTCATGCAGCTGCATATTTTCCTCTACTAAGGATGTTTTTCGACAGCTACATTTCATTTCTTGCTATTCATTCTGAATGTGTCTTTATAAGTTGTGATGCATCTCCTGTACTATCTTCTTTTTAATATGTTATGTTCTAAAATATGACAGCTAAATATGCCCTAGTGACTTTATAAACTGATAGGTTATTAGCTCAGATTATTTTCTTTTCTGAAAACCCTCCATCTGACAATACCTTTCTGATTTATGTGATGAACAAGTTACTGAATTTGATATGCTGGGATGGGGATTCTGCATGTTTGAAGAATATGTAGTCAAACACCTTCTTCCTCGTGCTCTTGTGGCCATATGAAGGAGATGGCCTGGAGAAGAGAAGGCTCCGGGGAGACCTTGTAACAGCCTTCCAGCAGCTGAAGGGGGCTACAGGAGAGATGGGAAGGGAGTCTTTGCCAGGGAGTGTAGCTATAGGACAAGGGGTAATGGTTTTAAATTGAAAGAGGGGAGATTTAGACAAAGTACTAGGAAGAAATTCTTTACTGTGAGGGTGGTGAGGCACTGGAACAGGTTGCCCAGAGAAGTTGTGGGTGCCCCATCCCTGGAGGTGTTCAAGACCAGGCTGGATGGGGCTTTGAGCAACCTGCTCTAGTGGGAGGTGTCCCTGCCCATGGCAGGGGGGTTGGAACTCAATGATCTTTAAGGTCCCTTCCAACTCTAACCATTCCATGGTTCTATGAGATGGAAGAGCCTCAGCCAGGGTAGGCAGCACTGCAGCAGTGCCGTTTGGGTTTTCCACATCGCCGAGTGCTGCAGTCCATCCCAAAAATGTTGTTCTCCTCTTGGCTCTGATGGCTCTTGGCATCTGGACATTGTGAGGATTTGCAAGGTGAACTCGGGGAATGCACCTCTCTGCTGTAACGTTTGCCTTATGGATAATTCCCACAGTACGAACACAGGGCTTTTACGGTCCTGTTTTCAGCTTACATGGTTGAAAAGATCTGCTGACCATCCTGGCTGACTTGCTGGGTAGCACAACCTATAGGAGCTCTCTGAATTGTTTTCTTTTTGGAATTATAGATAGTTTAGGAAAGAAACTCTTTGCTTCATTGTAAGACTATGGACAGTCTGGACAAGCACCGACTAGTCCAATGGGTAATTATCTGTACTGTTAAAAAGTGTTGTTTATTTCTGGCCTTTATATGTGTCGTCCCAGTAGATTTGTCTGTGACAAATGGAGGCATATGTGACTCTTCTTGCTATTCTATCTTTCCCTATGGAGCTATAGTACCCGAGGATTACTCTAACCTCATGGGCACAGGGTAATATTGGCAGCTCCTATTCAGCTGCCTGTTACTACTCCAAATTTTTGTCAGTCACTCCTCCTCAGGACAGATCACTATGTCTAGCAAATGGCTTGCATTTTTCGCCCTCTTAGATATATGCTTTTATATTTAGCTACAATGGAAAATATATTGTTTCCCCGAAGGAAGGTTATAAAACAATCCATGTTGTTTTCCATAGTTAAAAGTAGTATTTTTTTATTTTTCTTCCAAATATTGTATTTTTCTGTACATCTGATTAGTAATGCTATTATTTTTGCATACGTGACACTGAGGAAAATACAAAATAGCTGCCATACACAACCTGTGAACTGCAGTAGGACATGCTTGGCTGTTGATGCTTCTCCATTCACAGTTGTGTTTTAAAAAGTCTAATAAAGAATTTTCTTTCATTTTAATATATGGCAATTTGTTTTTGTTTCATACTTCTACCTTAATCAAATTGTCAGACTACTGTATCAAATGCTTATATTTCACAATGCTATTCCTTTCATTGGCCAAATATCTTGAATTAATAGTTGTTCAGTTAGTTTGAGATAAATCACCACACACTTATATAACCTTATTGGTTGATATTATTATATTAGTCTCTAATTCTTAATTAAAACTCTGATTTCCCTTGAGAGTAGAATCAGATATTGGGCCCAAGTTAATTGGCTCATCCTGTTTATCTCTTCAAAATTCTAGTATAATACTGGCATTTTTTCCCCGACTCTTACAGGTTTCCAGTGTTTTACGATTTATTGAGTATTATAGTTCAAGTGGGGAGAAGTTGTTGGCCAGCTCTTTTAAGTCTTCTATCAATTTTTTCAGACATACCAGCTAAAAAATGTGATGTCAGTAACTGCATCTTAACATTCAGGTGAATTGTTTCAAGGATGGAAAGTGTTACAGCATCATCTGGCTTCTCCCCCCAAAACAGAACACATTTGCTGAACGCTCTGCTGTGGTTTTTTGCATTACTGTTACTGAGAATACCAATGTTTTGTTCTAAGAATTGTCTGATGCCAATATTAGGATTCCTTTTTATTCTCTAAATATTTTATACTTGTAGGCTCTCCAAAGATGCTGCCATATTGAAAACTCATAAGAAAGCCCCTTGTGACAAGGATGGCTCACATTCTGTGTTTAGTTTCATTCTAGTCTTCTGCTGAGCCTTTTTCTTCTTTCTTTAGATACTACTGCTCTTTGATTTGTTACTTTTCTTTCCTTGATTGTTAATTCCTGTCTTGCAAAATATATCATTAATTTTATTTGTAGTGTGCTTCATATATTTAATAACATACTTGAAGTTAAGAACATAAGAGCTTTTCTGGATCTAGGCCCTAGTCTCTGCTTTCATTTTTATGACCACTTTTATCTTGTTTTTCACTTCCTTATCACCCATTCTTTTTATACTATTTCCTTACCTTGTCTACACATCCCACATATCTCATGCAATTTCCTTTCTTGGCTTCTCTGCTCCCCAGCCCTCCTATTCCAGACTTTTCCATTTCTCCCCACATTTTATAGCTCCAAAGAATGACTTACATCATCAAAGTTACCACTCTTGGCACTCTGTTCCTTTAAAGTACCATATTAGTATTGAAACAGTCTACCTTGAGAAAATATCTGTACTTTTGAAGTGATATGTACCTCTAGAAATATTAGGAATGCTGTCATTAGCACCCATTTTTTTTTTCTTGTTCTTATTTCTACTATAACTTCTGAGTTATAATATTGGAATTAAGAAAACTGTGGATACAGTGATTGATAATTTTTCGCGATCTGTTCCCTTTCCCTTCATGGAACTGTTGATGCTGCTGTCCTAAAAAAGCAGTGAGTGGGACATGAAGAATACTGTGGGTGAAATGAAGAGCTAATACAAAATGCATTCGCTGTTCTGCATTGTCAGAGTTCATAGGTTCTTGCAAAATCATGGAGACTGATGAACTTTAAGCCATGAACCTTACCCCAGTTTGGTAAATGAGGACATCGACATTATTTTCTACTTGAGGACAGCTTTTTTTCCCTTCTATTTCTCCTTCTTTTTTTCCTCCCTTCCCTTTTATTCCCCCACCCCTTTTCTTCAGAAGTACCTAAAGGGTGGGTTGAAGGATGATGGAACTGGACTCTTTTCAGTGGTTTCCAGTGATAGGATGAGGGACAATGGGCACAAGCTGGAACATAGGAAGTTCCATTTAAATATGAGGAAAAACTTCTGTATGGTGAGGGTGACAGAGCCCTGGAACAGGCTGCCCAGGGAGGTGGTGGAGTCCCCTTCTCTGGAGATTTTCAAGACCCGCCTTGATGCAGTCCTGAGTAATGTGCTCTAGGCAATCCTGCTTCAGCAGGGGAGTTGGACTACATGATCTCTAGAGGTCCCTTCCAACTCTGACAATTCTGTGATTCCATGATTCCCTCCCTTCCTTGTAACAGAGTTGTTCTGTTGATACCAGAATGGCTGTTTAATTCACATAGCAAAATAAGTCACCTGAGTTGCCTGCTAACTTCAGAGGGTGTTAGCCTGTTTGGGAGTCATTAATTAAAACAAAAGAGTTGCAAAAGACCATGATGGTTTGATTTCAGCAATTTTTTTCACTTTCTCTTGGCAACCAGAATAGGAAAGTTGATTTTCTGTTCTGATGATGGTATGTATTTGAACCAGCAACTTGGTCGTCTAAGTTGATCCAGATGGTTCAGCCTGTGAGGTAAAGAAATCTCCCTTCTGTGTTATCTTTTGTTTTGACCTGTGGGTCAGTTTATAAGGTGAAGTGATGCACAGCCTAAACAAGACACACGGGTCTCCTCCACCCCAGGGAAGGATTTCTCGCAGTCTGCTGGCAAGCCCACCCTTTCTGCAGAATGTAACATAGCAAATGCTCGTAAAGAAAACCTGAAGTAATGTCACCTGTCTAATGTAGCCTTTTTTGTCCTGGAAGCAGGGGGTAATGAAGGAAGAATTCACCACAGGCTCAGCTGAACTGCTCCTAACGCTGCTGTAAAGACCCCCTCCCTGGTGACAGGCACTCCGCTCGGCTGAGGCTGGAGGGCGTATCCAGCTTTGCTGTTGCAAGTTGTAATGCACAGGCTGAAGTGTTGTTAGTTGTGTGTTTCCATACTATTTCTCTTAAACATAAGGTTGCAGTTACCAGTTGATGCCTGGTTCAGGATGAAACTCCTTAGTCCCTTTGCCGATGAACTTTCTACTGCCTGACAGTCACCATTTCCCCCCTCTTGCTCATTTCCTCCTCATTGTCACTCTCTCTTTTATGTTTTGCACCCTTTCTCCTTTCCTCCAGTCTTTAGCCTCTGCACTGTCCCTCCATTCTCTCTGCACCTTCTCAGCTGGTGGCACTGCTGACCAACACTTCACTGTCTGCTCTGCCCTGCGTGGTAGCTCCTGGCACGCCTGCTGCTCCCCAATTCCTTCATGGATGGCCCTTGCTTCTCCCAATGATAGGGTCTGCTGAAAGCAGAGACCCTGTGGAGCCCTCCCCAGAGCTTGCAGGTACCAGCTCCATCACTCTGCAGCCGGTGTGAGTGGCAGGAAGGTTTTCACGTGTTGTCTTGGGCAGGGAGGAGAACAGTGAAATGTTCAGACAGCTCAGGTGTTGAAGAAGCATCTGACTCTTTTTTTTTTTTTTTTTTTTTTTTTATCTCAGTCTTGAATGGATTAGGAAACTTTGATTAATTTCATGGTTTAAAGTTGGGTTTAGTTGCAAAAGAGTTTTCAGATAGTACAAAGAAGTCAAAAGGGAAATTCAGCTAAATTTAACAGCCTTCAATTTCTGCAGCTTATTCAAAGTAAGTCAAACTGCCACAAAATTTATGTGAAAGAAGTGAAGCACAAAGCTGCAATTTTTGTAATTACCTTCAAAGCAACTTTTTTTTTCTTTTCTTTGGGAGAACAGCTGCTTCCTTCTCTGAGTCTGACCAAGAATTGTGAAAGATGTAGGCTTCATTCTATAATAAATATATTCACATATGTATGTGTGTCTGTACACACATACATACTTAAATATTCATCTCTAGCATTAATATGCCATTTGCACAGAAATAATATCATATGTCAAGAAGTTCATTTTGGAGAGGGACTCCTTGGCTCTACCTCTCCTACTGTCCTCCCAACGTCTTTCCTTTCAGACCTGAAAGTATATTTTGCTTTTATTTTGAAAAGTGTAGCTATACTCTAATTACCATTTTTCTCAAATATGCGTTCAGTGTAGATTTCTGTGTTTTACTTTGGTTATTAAATGGTTGCCCTAGCACCTTTCAATATGACTTGTCCTGCAAAGCCATATGGTTAGGCAAACAGTACAGACAGTTGGATTCATGAACATCTGAGCTTTTTTTCAGATTATTCTTTTGTATGAGCAGAGAAGAGGGTTCCGTATTTTACCTGAATTACCTTTTTCATTCCATAACAACTTGTTTCTTGTAAAGGTGATTGAAGGCTTGATGTTGTTGGGTATAAAGAGCAGAAGTATTTCTAGCAAAAGAGACACATTCTGTCTTTATATATTTCTTACTTTGAACTGAGCCTGCCACAGCAAAAAAATTGGAAATAATGAGAATTCAAAGGTAGATAAATGGAAGAACCATCTCTTCACTACGGACAGTAGAGGAGGTTTTTCAACAAAGGACCAAAATAAAAGTTGTATTAGAGAAGGAATGCTAAAGCACTGCTCAAAGTTTGAGAGGACAAAATGCTGGTAAAAAACCCAGCATCTGGACAATTTGGTTAGTATAGTTGCAACAAACAATTCATGTTTTATTTGGGCCACATACAGGGTGATTGATCTGGAAACAGACAGTACACTGCACCTGCCCTGACGTGTTTTGCATGTGCTCACATTAGCAAGTAGTGCAGCAGCGTAGAAACAGGCCTAGAAAGCAAGACCGCTGGTGCTGAGGAATCCCACCTCCACGCTGGATGCTTCAAAATGTGCTTTGGGGGGATTTTGCTTTGGAAAAGCTGTAGTCTGGTGGACTAACCCCCACCCTTAATCTGTAGGACAGCTCCAGGAGAACAGCTGGTTTAGTTTCAACCAAAGGGAATCACCATTATAAATTGTCGTGGTTTATTAATTTCTGTATATGAATAATGGTTTCATAATAGAAATCTCCCTGAGATAGCAGGTGAAAATACAGTAAGGTCAAAAGTTTGGGAAAAAGGTGCAAATATTTAGGAAGGCGATAATTAACAATTGGAAAAGAAGCAATTCTCTAATTAAATTTCAAGAAATTTTCTTCTAGAAAATCCGTTTAGATACATAAGTCATTGTTCTAGATTATAGTTAATGAAAGTGGGCTGTATGTGGGAAGATCGATGCTGGCAGTACAGGACTCGGAAGTGAATTTTCCTGTGTCCGTTTCACACGCACAGGTGGTGCCTGGGTCTTGTTCTTTATTACTCATGACCCATTGCCCCCTCACTCTCATTCTGGCTGCTCCTGGGAGCCTTCCCTTTTGCCATTTCTTACTTAGGCAGGGGTAGCACTAGAAGGCTGCAATATGCCTTTAATTAATGAATATAATCAGATTTCTTGAAATCTTTGTGCTGGTAGTGCTATAGTCATGTGAAATCTTATTGTCTTGAGTATTACTGGCCACAGTTGTTCTAGTCACGTACACATCCTTGAGTGTTTTAACCTTATATTTTCAGTTTATTTTTATCTTTAAAAGGCTGTCTACTTTTAAAAAGATTTCTAGTTGTTTGGAAAACAGCTTCTGTATCAAACTCTTTCACAGATGAAAGCACTCTCTATACACCTTGTGAATTTTTTTATTTCCAGCCATCCTTGCTTGTTTTTTTTTTTTTTTGCCTTCCTCTCTTCTCTTGCCCGTTCATTTGTCTGGTACCCTTAGCAACATCTTTTACTAATGGAAAAATAGCAATGCTTTCTGTAGTCTCACTATGATTGAATCAGAAACAGAATCTACTTGACAAAGCACCTAGATTTTCAGTCCCACCGTTCCTTCTATTTCCCTGAACATTTAATATTGTGTATCAGGGATATCTACAGATTCTTAATTTGTGTTTTTCATAGTTGGTATTGCAATTTTACCTGGAATTAAGAAGTGGAAAAATAGTCAGCTGTGTATAGTGGGATCTCTGCCGCTGGATTAGATGAAGAAAATCTTCCCCCTTATATTTTGTACAATTGCATATTATGGATTGCAATCTCCAAAGAAATCACTTTGTGGAGTTACTCCATAGAGGCAAAAGAGTCACACAATGAAAATTCACTGTTCTCTCATGTTACTCCTGAGGAATTCTCTGTAAGAACTGAAGTCTCAATTTTTGCATCAACTCCCTTAATTCTGGAGGCCAGGGGGTGCTATAGGTATATGCATTATAATCTACGTAGGTTCAGTAGTCAGTATAGGTTCAGTAGTCAGTATAGAGGGCTCATGAAACCTGTTGTATTTTTTATTTTCTTGCTGTTCTGAATTCTGAGTGTTTAGTTTCTTAAAGAAATTATTTCAACGGCAGAAGGGTTGTGTATGTTTGCATGTCCTGATTTGGCTTTAGACAGGTTCTCAGATTTCTATTATGGCTTGTACATATAGGCATCTTATCTGTATGAGGGAATGGATAAATGGGGCTCAGGCCTGGGAGTTCAGCCCTGGGAAATGATGACCCTTACACTGATAAAATGATTTCTTTTGTTAAGAAGAGAGAACTTGTGGCATGGAAGGAAATGGGAGAGAAATATTTTATTTCCCAGATACAACCCACATATATGAATATGTGTAAATTAAAAATATATACTTATGTGTATTTTTACACTATTTTCATAGTGGGAAAATTTTGAAAAAATAATGTCTTTAATTAAATCTTTACTTTTTAAAAATAAATTTTACTACATGTAAATATTAGGCAAGACTATTTTAATTTCTTATTCTCAAAACCAGTTTAGTTCATCAAATACATGCTATTCCTTTTTCTCCTGCTCTAATCATGCAGATGTGTAAGCAGCAAGGAAGTGTACAAGTCTAATCAGTTTCTCATAAAGTGATAATATAGTATAAATGGATGTTCATGTAGCCCGAGTGCAAAGGAAACATCAGTAGATTCACACAGAGCATATCATATTTGGTTTTGTTTGTGTGTTAGAGTCTCTGATGAACTAATAATTGATCAGACAGATGGTTTGTGGGTAGTAAGCCCTAGGCCAATTTTTTGTCAACACCACAATGTTTTCCCAGAAGTGGTTATTTGAGACTGTACAAATAAAATCCTGGACTCTAGGTTTTAATTACCCTTTTATCATAATTTCTCATTGCCTGTTCTAATATGCTACATTATGTTACTTACAATTGGAAAGCAATAAATCTGATTTGAAAAGGCAGCTATTAAAACAATAATTTATTTATTTCCCACTGCCAACAGTGCAGGATTAAATTTATATATCCTTCTTGTCTTCAAGGTAGCACATGAATGTATTCTGCAGACGTGAATAATGCCTGCTAGCTTTGTCTGTATATGCTTGCCTGTGTATGTGTGTATTTACAGAGAGGTTTTTCCAGTGTTTTAGTTTGTTTCCAGAGGATCTTGACAGACCTGCATGTCTTTTGTGTGCATTTGAAAATCATTTCAGGTGTGGAGGGGTTTGGAATTGACTTAATAATAATAATAAAAATTAGTTGCTAGTAAGAATATCCTTTCATATACTAAAATTAATTTACCTGTTTAAAAATTAGTGGACTTAACCAAAAAGGTTATAGGCACAGTACATGAATGTTGACATTACATGAAAATAAGGCAGTGGTTTCACATTATGAAAAGTTTGATAGCAATGCCGACTTGAGATATTCCTGCCCTCCTGCTGGTGACTCTCACAGAATTACTGTATCGCCCCTCCAGCATCGCAGGCTCCACTGTCTGTTGAACTGTACTGTAATTCAGATTAGGGAATGGATCTAAAAAAAAACTGAGTCAAAGTGTGTGAAGTATGTTTATATGTTAATTTTAATTTTGGATCAGAAAACCATGCAATCTGCAAATGGTTCTTCTGGTCCCACTGAAGGAGTGGTTTAGGTTTAGGAAGAAGCTATCAGCAAGTGGAAGGTCAAGAATCCTGTAAATCAGAAAATAAGCCTTAAGAAAAGGAGACGTTATTTGGATCCCACCTTGTGCTCCGGGTCAGACGGGCAGCATGAAGTCCCGTTGAAGACAGTGTGCCTCTCGGTGCGTTGGAAGGTGCTGACCATGGCATTGCAGGTTTAAAACAGGCAGCAAGAAGGATACAGTCAGCGTTGCATGCTGGATTTGTAAGTCTTACACACACCTTTTCTTCACAAAGGGTTTTTCCTCTAGTCTCCTTGTTTCCCTTTTAACCTTTGCAAAGAAAAAACAAAGGTGCAGTCCTTGTATGAGTAGGGTCCTAGGCTCATGACTGCTGCAACTGGTTATGTACTGTGCGACTGGCTATGGAAGCATTTTGACATGAAGCCATAACCTAAGATCAGGGAGATTTTCTCTGTTGATCTGTACAGAAATGATTTGTGTCTGATTTTACTGGTCGCGCTGGCATAAAAGGGGGTTCTAGTGTGCAAACTCAGACCTGTGATGATTGTGCATGTCCTTTTTCCCTGAAGGCAATCAGTATTAGCTACATTCAGTGCCACAATTTAACTGATCCTCCCTAGACGAAGTATAGCATTTTTGTTATATCCAAAATTTTTCTTTAAAAGGTCGACTTTAAGTTGCCACCAGGTTATCTAAAATCATCTTTTGTTGGTTTCTGCATATAAACATATAAACATATGTATGTTCTGAACATATATATAAATGCATTAATTTCATGGAGAACTGAACTGCATCATCTTAGTGTCTTGGAGGCATTTTTTTTCTCCTGTTTTGACACAGGAAGAGAAGAGGGGAAGTAAACAAAATAGTTTGAAATAAATTCTTGGTGACTGTATTTTTTTTTTTTTCAACTGCAAGTCAAGAGAAAGTTTTGAAGACATTTTAAAAAGAATAGTGTGCTTGTTGTGTTTACTCTAAACTTGCTTGCCTTCCTCTTTCCTCTTTCTATTTATTTTTGGAATGCTGTTTTGTATGAGAATAAGGAAAGATTTTTTTTTTTTGTCATCCAGTTTGATATTTAATGGCAGACATCACAACACTCCTTAGTTTATCAGACAATGTCTGTTGGCACAAGTGCCAGCATGTTGCCTGGGAAACATATGTTTCCTCCATTTACACTAAAGTATTCCCTCAGCCTTGAGACTGTATTTTAGGAAATCAAAAGCAAAGTATGCTTAGATTCTGATAGTTGATGCCTTACTGCTAATGAGAAAAATGCTTTTAATTACTTTTTCAGAGATGGGTTAACCAGATAAATACTGAACATCAAAGGAAAAATATGAAGATTACAGGTTTTAAGAAGTGGAATTCTGTTATTAATTCAGCTTTATTGTGTATGCTTAGCATATAGCATTATAGCATAATGGTAATTATGTGATTGCATGGTATTTCTTATAAAATCTCTTCTGCAGGCACAAAGTAAAAGTTGCGTAATTGATGAACAACTAATCTGTCTTTCATCATCATTGTGTAATGTATGGTAAAGTCCTTATTTTAAATGTTGGTATGAAAATATTAAAGACATTAAGTTTATTAATTTCCTTGTAAGTCTTTTGGAGGTTTACTTTAAGACAGCATCTCAAAATCACTGAGACCAAGAGGGTGGTATTATTTGTATTTTAGAGATTGTGGAGGGGATAAAAATTAGATTAGTAGAATTTAGAAACTTTTGAGAGCTTATTTTTCTCAGGACCTAGCCTTATAAAGCACTTTAAGTATTCATATCTAAACTTAAGGCATAAGTGGCAGTTTTAAGTTCTCACTCCTCTGTAAATCAGACATAGTTTCTTAGGTTAAGATCCTGAAGGTAAAGATGTTGCTGGAAATAGATATGATTGAAAACCCCTCTTTGCCTGTGTTTTGATACTGATTTATGACACAGGCAGGATAACTGAGAAGAATGAGTGTATGGACAGAGAATTTATCGCCTGCCTAGTGGATGTAGTTTTTCTAGATTTTAGTAAGGCTTTTGATACTGTCCCTCACAGCATCCTTCTGGACAAGTCGTCCAACTGTGAGATGAGCGTTTTTATGGTGCATTGGGTGAAGAACTGGCTGAAGGGCAGAGCTCAAAGGGTTGTAGTGAATGGGACCACATCTGGGTGGTGACTGGTCACCAGTGCTGTTCCGCAGGGCTCAATTGTAGGGCTGGTTCTGTTCAATATATTTATCAACAATGGATGCAGGAGTTGAATGCACCATTAGCAAGTTTGCTGAGGGTACAAAACTCAGCTGGTCAAAAGAGGGGATTATCCCACTGTGTTCAGCCTTGGTGCGGCCTCACCTTGAGTGCTGTGTGCAGTTGCGGGCCCCACAACGTGAGAAGGATGTGAAGGTCCTTGAATGCGTTCAAAGGAGGGCAACAAAGCTGGTGAAAGGGCTGGAAGGAATGTCCTATGAGGAGCTGCTAAGGACTTTGGGCTTGTCTAATTTGGAGAAGAGGAGGCTGAGGGGCAACCTCATTGCTCTCTATAGCTTCCTGAGGAGGGGAAGTGGAGAGGGAGGTGCTGAACTCTTCTCCCTGGGACAGAAAGTGTGGGAATGGTTCAAGGCTGCACTAGCGGAGATTTAGACTGGACATCAGGAAGCATTTCTTTACCGAGAGGTGGGTCAAACACTGGAACAGGCTTCCTAGAGAGGCAGTTGATGCCCCAAGCCTGTAAGTGTTTAAGAGGCATTTGGACAATGTCCTCAATAATATGCTTTAACTTGGTCAGCCCTGAATTGGTCAGGCAGTTGGACTAGATGATTGTTGTAGGTCCCTTCCAACTGAAATAGCCTATTCTATTCAAACAAAGGTGAATTTAAGACTTACAGTTGAGTGTATTTAAATTAGGATGATGAAAGGATTTGAGAGAAATTATTCTTGAGTTTCCAAACCCAATATTTTTATAACCTGTCAAGTTGTAAATACTTTGATTATATTTTGGCAAAGACAATATCTATTATTTGAAAAGGAAAATGGTGAGTGGTTAACTACAGTCTGACTTAAGTTATATCTAAGCTTTAGACCACTTTTGAAGGGAAGAGAGATTAAAAACTAGGTGGTAAAGAGAAAATGAATTACAATGAAGCACTAATCTACCAGAAGTTAATTGTGACATGGTAACTTGGTTATTTCTTTGATAACAGATTTTCCAGACAAAGAAAACCCAATGAGTAGGATCAACATTAATTGAAGCATTTGGGGGGAAATCAAAGAAAAAAAGTATTAACTAAATTGGGGAAGATTAAACTCCCCAAAGCATATGATCTGTAGTAACTGAACTGTAGCATTTACTGAAATGTAAAACTCATTTGTAATGGTATAAACTGAAAGATTGCATACTTAGCAAGAAATATTGTCAATTAAGATCTCTGCACCTGAAAGCAACTAAAGTATACTTCAACTCAGGTATACTTAGGTATGTTTAGTGTATGTAGGCATGTATCAATATATTATTTGTTAATTGGATGGTTTTGAACTGATACTATTAATGCAGCTATAATCAAGGCAAGATGCTCAGGTGTTTCAGTGGATATTTCAGAGTCCAAAAAAGATATGGACATACTGGAGTTGGTCCAGCAAGGACTACAAAGATGATTAAGGGACTGCAGCATCCGAGGGGCAGGAAGAGCTAGGACTGTTCAGCACGGAGGAGAGAAGTGTCAGGGGGATCTTATCAATATGTATAAACACCTGATGGGAGGGAATAAAGAAGCTGGAGCCAGACTCTTCTCAGTGGTGCCCAGTGAGAGGACAAGAGGCAACAGCACAAACTGAAGTACAGGAAATTCTACATAAACATAGGAAAAAAACTTTTCTACTTTCAGAGTGGTCAGACACTGGAACAGGCTGCTCGGAGAGGTTGTGGGGTCTTCACCTTTGGACATACTCAAAATCTGGCTGGACACAGTCCTAAGCAACATGCTCTGGCTGACCCTGCTTGACTAAGCAATCTCTAGAGGCCCCTTCCCACCTCAGTGATTCTTATATCCTGTGGTACAGGGAAATATCTCTGTAATTGTACAAAGTTCCAAATTATATTTTATATAATCCTAATTATATATATATATATCTCCTAGTTATATATATCTAAGCCTAGTTGTTCAAGTCATATGTGTGCCAGAAAATTGGTTTGAACTAGAGGATGAGCAAAAAAAAATGTATAAACTGTAATTTGAAAGGAAGAGGTCTGGAAGAGGTACGAGGGATATAACAGAACTCGGTGAGTCAAGGACCGTAATCTTCAGGCAATGGATAGTGCTATTTAAGCTAAAAGGCAGTGCTAGAATAACTGAGCTGAAAGTTGATGTGAAAGTAGATGATATTTTTAAAACGTGGAATGAGATTCTAGAATAATTTTCCTCTTAGACTGAGAGACTTTAGCCGATAAGAACTATCTCATTTGGCCAAACTGAATTAGAATTTCACAAAGAAGCTGAAGACCCTCCTGACATACAGGTCAGCCTCTGCTATGTTTTTGATCTCTGCTTCAAAATTCAGAAGCGTGTGAGATGGTTGACAAACGGACAATGAATTTTTTAAATGCAGACAAAGTAATGTACTTTCCTTAGTGTTGTCCTTGGGAACGTGGCAGATTATTCATGGAAAAAATTAGTCTGTGTACAGCACAGCAAATCACTGCAATAAATTTCAGCCCAAACTGTTATAAGAAGCTGAAAACATGAAAAGAGCTGTTGCACAACCTTAATTACTGCCTATAATGCAGTCCTATAGTGTATCTTAAATAATAATGTTTTGTTAGAGACATGCATAAATACATGAGGTGGTAAGAATTCCAGTGTGCAGCAGGATGGAAGTATTTAATGTGTATCACGGCTGTTCAGAGCACTTAAGGACAATAATCAGGTTTAGTAGAAGGACTTTTGATTATCTAAACACTTGTATTTGACAGGATTTGCATTAACAGATATGGATTTAGACTGGTTCTCTGCACAGGATAATATTTGCATGTTAATGTACCAAGGCAATGTGCTGAACATAGGGTATGTTCTGGTGCACTTTAATCGAGTGCTGCTGAAAAGAAAAAGGCACTTCTACCCCCTTTCTCATTTTCTGCTGAGTCTGTGAAGCATCTGGACTGACCTTGGCTATTTGTACATACACAGCACAGCCTAATTAGGGCACACGGCAGTTATCAGAAGCCGATGGGATAAGACCTCTTGAACTGGCGAAAGATACGTTGTTGCACCTTCTTCCTCCATGTGTGTTGGAACCCCTGCTTCAGGCACCACAGGGAGGTTATAATTCTGTAAAAGCTCAAAGACTGATGATGAGAATGCACTTCCCCTTCCCTTTAGCCCAACATCTGCTGCTAGCAGGGAGAAAGGTAAGAAGCATGCAAGAGGGAAAAATAAATGCATAATCTCAGTCTAATACTTTCACTGCCTTCAGTTAGTTTAGGGGTTTCCTGACCCGGATGGATCTTTTCAGTATTTAGTGAACTTCAGTGGATATCTCCTCTAAGTTTGCTCTGTGTCCCTCTGAAACCAAGTGAACTTAGGACATTTGCAAAATCCTTTAGCAGTGTGCTAGGTTTAAACGAGGTTTAAAACAAACAGAGATAATTCTTCATATGATAGTGTTATATGAAGAATTATCTCTGCTTGTTTTAAACCTGGTTCCTAATGGCTTCATTTGATTCCCTGCAATTCTTGTACTGGTAGAGAGTGAACAGTTCAAAGCACACCTATTTTCTCCATGTCATTTATGATACGGTTGACCTCTATCGTACTCCCTCTAACTTCTTTTTCAGAGTGCAATCTCAGTTTACTTTATCCTTCATCCCTCATACAAAGGGAACATTCTGCATATATTCCAGACTTTTGGTCATCCTGGTTGTCTTGAACACTTTGTGTCCAGTTATATCCTGCTTAGGAGGAAGTGATCAGAACTGCAACTGATATTCCAGTTGTAAACCGAGAATTTATACATAGATTTATGGTAGAGTTCACTGTTCTGTTCTCTGTCCCTTCCCTAAGAAGTCCCAACATTTGGAGAGCAGTGACAAGTGGTGTCCCTCAAGGGTCCGTGCTGGGACCAGTACTGTTTAACATTTTTATCAAAGACATAGACAGAGGGATTGAGAGCACCATCAGCAAGTTTGCAGATGACACCAAGCTGTGTGGTGGTGTCGATACACCAGAGGGATGGGATGTCATTCAGAGGGACCTGGACAGGCTGGAGAGGTGGGCCCAGTTGAACCTCATGAGGTTCAACAAAAGCAAGTGCAGGATTCTGCACCTGGGAAGAAACAATCCTCAGTATAAATACAGGCTGGGGGATGAGGTATTAGAAAGCAGCCCTGAGGAAAGGGACTTGGGGGTGCTGATTGACGAGAAGCTGGACATGAGCAGGCAATGTGCTCTCGCAGCCCAAAAGGCCAATCACATCCCGGGCTGCATCAAAAGAAGTGTTGCCAGCAGATCCAGAGAGGTGATTCTGCCACTTTGCTCTGCTTTGGTGAGACCTCACCTGGAGTACTGTGTGCAGGTCTGGAGCCCTCAATATAGAAAGGACATGGACCTGATGGAGCGGGTCCAGAGGAGGGCCACCAAAATGATCAGGGGGCTGGAGCACCTCTGCTATGAGGACAGACTGAGGGAGCTGGGGTTGTTCAGCTTGGAGAAAAGGAGGCTCCGGGGAGACCTCATAGCGCCCTTCCAGTACCTGAGGGGGGCCTACAGGAAGGCTGGGGAGGGTCTGTTTACAAAGGCCTGCAGCGACAGGACGAGGGGCAATGGTTTTAAGTTGGAGAAGGGGAGATTTAGATTGGATATTAGGAAAAAGTTCTTTACCATGAGGGTGGTGGAACACTGGAACAGGTTGCCCAGGGAGGTGGTTGAGGCCCCTTCCCTTGAGATATTCAAGGTGAAGCTCGACGAGGCCCTGGGCAACCTGGTCTAGTTGGGGGTGTCCCTGCTGACTGCGGGGAGGTCGGACTAGATGACCTTTGGAGGTCCCTTCCGGCCTGGACCAATCTATGAATCTATGAATCTATTTGCCTTTTTTTGATCTAAACTGAGCACTGGGTTTGTTTTCATGGAACATCCACCGTGACTTGGGGATCACACCCTCATAGTAATGGTCAGCTCAGTGCGTATCATTGTGACACTATAAATACAAATTTAGGATCATTTTTCCTTATGTGCCTTCAACTTTACTTACTCCAAACTTCATCTGCTAATTTGTGGCCCGTCCTACAGTTTTGTAAAGGTTTCCAGCATTTCCTCATAGCTTTGGCAAGAGACTTCAGTAAAAGGCTTTTGAAAACTGAACTAGATTGTGTCAGCTTTATCAAAGATTACCAAGAAGGCAATAAGGCAGGTCTTCCTTACCAAAAGTTGTGAGCTGTGTTGACTTTTCCCAACTGTATCATGTTTACGCAGGTCTCTCTCTTAATTTTATTGTCATATTCTCTATTATATTGCCAGTATATCCAGCAGCTTCACAGACCTACTCTGCAATGTCTTTTAAAAGTCGACATATTTGCCATTCACCAATCATAATGTCAAAGGCAGGTTTGAGAGCATACCACTCATAATTTAGTTACTTCATTCTTGACTTCCTTTAGATATCTTGGGTGAATACCACCTGGTTCTGGCAACTTGTTTGCATTCACTTTTTCAAGTCTTTCTATAGCTTATTCTACACTTACCTGAATTTCAGAGAGATGTTTTTCTGAGTCCCTCACAAAGCAAGTTCAGGTTTCCTTTTGAAACTCTCCATTTACTTCTACAAAATACTGAAAAAGATTGGTTTTTTTGCTCTACTTGCTCATTTCGTGCCCTGATCTTGAGTTGGCCCTTCAGACACCTTGGCATTTTTCTGCTCCCAACGTGTTTCAAGAAAAATGGAGCTTTAATTTTGCTTCTTTAGTTGTTCCTCAGACAATTTTTTGGCCTGCTTTATTGTGTGCTTACATTTAATCTCCCAGAGCTCATCAGCCTTTTTGTTTTCTTCCTTTAGACACAAGTTCAGCTTTTTGAAGATTGCCTTCTTGCTTCTCATCTACTTCCCCTTCCTTGATGACTTACCATTGCCCTTCTCAAGTTTTTCCTAAGTGGCTCTGTGTTCCTGTGATGGTGTATCTTCAAGTACCCACTTCTAAGAATTTAATTCTCTCAGCTCCTGTTTTTAATAGGACCCTTTATTTTTATATCCTTTTGAAGTTGAGAACAATCGTGGTGCGTGTTTAGAGTTTCATACCTCTGCAGAGATGCTGAATCCAGGAATGTTATGGTTGCTGTCATAGAAGGGCTCTTCCACTATGCAAGATTTTTTGAACCAAGTCATGCACTACATCTTTTATTGTGGACTATCTAACTATCTGCTCCATGAAACAATAATTAATAGTATCTTCTATTTGGTCATAGTATTATATCCTGATAAATTTTTATTTACTTACATAGAGATAGGTAAATCTGACACACTTTCTGCATGCGTTGCCTCACGTCCCTAAGCATATCAGAAAGTATGCCATTGATCTGCCTGGTAGACTCATATTCATCCCTTCTATTCAGGCCTGATATTTCAATCCCTATAGAGTCTATGCTACTTTTTGAAGTGCTTAGCTCATCTGTTTGTTTTGATTGGGCTCTCTTTAATGTCATCCTCTTGCATGTGGAAAATAGTCAGAGAAAAAAGAAAGGTTCAAATCCAATTAATTTCTAGGGAGACTCTGAGACATTTAAGGAGAGTAATATTTTAGTGCATAAATGTGTATGTGAATGTTTCCTAACCAGCTTATGTATCAGAAACATTGCTCTGATTCTCCCTGCATCCCTGGCTTAGAAGGGATGGTCTTCAAGAAAGAAACCCACAACACTTTTTTTTTTTTTTTTTTTTCCTTTTCTGTTCTTTTCTAACATTGAAAGGGAGTGTCTAACAAAGGTGGGAGTGTTGACCTGCTTGAGGATAGGAAGGCTCTAGACCTGGACATGCTGTATCGGTGGACTGACGCCACTGTATGAGATTCAACAAAGCCAAGTACCAGGACTTGCACTTGGGTCGCAACAACCCCATGCAGCTCTACAGGCTTGGGGGAGAGTGGCTGAAAAGCTGCCTGGCGGAAAAGGACCTGGGGGTGTTGGTCAACAACCGGCTGAATGTGAGCCAGCAGTGTGCCCAGGTGGCCAAGAAGGCCAACAGCATCCTGGCCTGTATCAGGAACAGTGTGTCCAGCAGGACTATGGAGTCCCCACACTGGTGAGGCTGCACCTCCAGTACTGTGTTCAGTTTTGTGCCCTTCATGACAAGAAAGACATTGAGGTGCTGGAGTGTGTCCAGGGAAGACTAACAAAGCTGGTGAATGGACTAGAGAACATTTCTTATGAGGAGTGGCTGAGAGAACTGGGATTGTTCAGCCTGGAGAAAAGGAGGATCGGGGAGAGGTTATTACTCTCTATACCTACCTGAAAGGTGGTTGGGGGGAGGAGGGACGGGGACGGGGTGTGTGTGTCAATCTCTTCTCCCAAGTAACAATTCTCTCCTCTCCTGAGTAATGGGGAGGAATCCATGTGGGCTGATCTTGTGAGAATCTGTGGGCTAATGGAAAGCTTGCTGTGTGCTCCTTGGTGCCCTGAGGTGTTATTGCCTGGCAGGGATATCTGTGGTCTGTCATTTTTGTCTGTCCTTCTTTTCTTTCATTTAAGCAATGCAGTTACTTCCTGTTTCCCAGGGAGAAGGTGTAATTTTTTTGCTAACTCTTATCCTTCGCTCCCTTCCCCCTTTTTTTGTTTTTGTTGTGGGTGAGGAGCATACTGCTAAACACTTGGGGGAAAAAAAAAGTAATGTGAAAGACAGTTATCAGACACAGGAAGAGAAATTTAGGATGCAGACTAGGTGAGAGAGAAATAAAATATGGCTTGGGTCAGCATGAACATTTTAAAAGATGTCCAGACATCATGGTGGTGAACATAATGTAAAAACTTATTTAGATAAGTCCAAAAGGACAAGTAGTTGTGGATTTTGCAGGAGCTTTTGTGGGCTAGATTAGTCCTTTTAGTTGTAAGGTGTTTGTGCTCCTGTCCTATGGTAAGTTCACAGCTGAGCAGACCCTGGTTAGGATTTGTCTCTGTCCTGTTAGCTGTGTAAAGGGAATTCTTATGATGGGTTGCCATTTTGCTTTTCTGTGCTCAAGGGCTCATATAGCTGTGTATTGTTATGCCCCTGATTTCACTTCTCTTACCTTAGCACTTGCCCTTGTTTAATTTTAATCATAATGTTCAGCACTGTTTGCAAACGTGGAGCGGTTATGTCTTCTGTCCTCTTGAATGTGAGAATGTCATTATGACCGTGGGTCACTTTGGGCTGCCTGTCACCTGTAGCTGTGGAAATGAGTTACTGTGATCAAAACTGAGTTTAGCTGGGCCCTCAGAAATCAGGTCTGTATTGAGCGCAAAAGCGTATCTTGCTTTTGCGGCGTTTTTTCTGCCCTTTAGATTGCATGCAAGTTTTGCAAAACTTTTTTACTCCTGGTAACAATCACTCGGAAGTACTTTGCAGCTAGCTTTAGAAGGTTTCTAGAAGAATTTACTTACATTTGCTTTAGAGAAAATTCTCTCTAGGATATGATTCAGGAACTTGAGCGAATGTGTCTGGTTCCTACAAAATAAGAAGCTAGATGGAAGACTCTTCCTGTGCTTCAAGGAGAACAGTGGTTACAAGGGTATAGCTGCAAGGCTGAATACAGGGACTTTATGGCATGTTTCCCTCTAGTTTGAGATTTCTCTGATTTCGATAAACTGGTTAAAAATACTTAATATAGGCTTGCTAATTCTTGCCCATATGCTTGGCTTTTTAAAAATGCTATTCTGCTATGTGTTTTCATCAAAGGGTGCAGAGCATTTCTAAGGTGGTAACTCTTGCCCATGTACTTGGCTTTTAAAAATGTTATTCTCCCATGTGTTTTCACCACTGGATGTGGGACATTTCTAAGCTACTGTTCTCACATATGTAAGATGCAGTCTTCTTATACCTTGCTGTCCTATAACCCATGAGATCAAAGGCATTTGATTTCATCTCTAGAACAGAAGTTAAGTAGTGTATTAGGCTAAGCAAACAGTTTGATTCGAAAGAACTCCAAGAACAAAAGAACGGCTACACTGGGTCAGATCAAATGCTTATGTAGCATGAGGTCTTGTCTCCAGCAGTGGTAAAAGCCAACACATATTTAAGGATGCAAGAATAGAATCAATTTATGATAGTACTTCCCCAAGAATGCTCCTTCAGTATCCAGCAATTTGCTGCTCAGAGGCTTCCTGAGTTTGTGGCGGTATCTTTCTTTTCCAAGGTATTACTAGCAGTGTGAATGAAGGGTAGCCTGGAACACAACTGCAGTAATGAAAAGCTGGATGCTGAGTTTTAGTGACTGGTACTCAAGGAAGGTAGAAGATGGCAGAACTGCCTGATTTTGAAATGAAGGAGAAGATGTCAGGACACTCTGCTGCCCAAAACACAGTTACAAGAGAAACAAGTGCTGCCAGACCAGACCTCTCTCTGTGTGTGCTTAATAATACCATTCTTAAAACAATCTGAAATGCTAGAGCTTTGCGAACAAGAATAACGGTATTGTTGTGGAAAGGGTGCTATATGCAGCCATCTGCGAGTGGAATATGTGGGTGGTTTTTTTTTTTTTTCCCTCCTGCCTTAATGAACCATACTTGGAAGCTGTGAGAATGAAGGTGGCATCTTGTTTCAGGGGAGGGAAGTTCTAGGGTCTCCCATGGCAATTTCTACCCGAGAGACCTTATATATCAGAGGCCAATTATGTTTGTCTTAAGAGCCATGGATGGCTACCCTATTTCCCTTTAACCCATAATTTTGACATTTCTGCTAACAACTTATTACTACTGTGCTCCAAAGGTCAGACATTTATTTCCATTAAAGAGACAATTTCAAAACGGTGTTCTTTGGATAAAAAACACTCTTCCAAATGGTATTATACATGATGTTAATTCAACATTGGGCAGAAGTATCTGCCAAAACCCACTGAGAGTGCTGAGTGAGAAAAAAGCATATGCTTCAGTTAATTTTGGACCAGCAGTCATTTAATGCAGAAGACGTAAAGCTTTTTGATTTCATTGCTCACTCAACAGCTCTGAATCTGTACAAATTCTTAGTCTTTGTTCCTTTTTTCCATCTCAGATTCTTGGCACATATCCAAATACGTTGGCTGACTACCCTCTATGAAGTCTATGTTTTTATGCTTGTTAATGTTTGCTTTCTCTTTTGGAAGCACTGGAAGAGGGTACATCGTATAATGTATTCACTAAGGGTTTTTTTTTTATTTCAAATTTGCTGTTGCTTCTGACTGATATTCTTAGCAGTTGAAATTCATTTATTCTATACGTAGGAGGTTCCTTCTACAAACCAGACTTGTAGTTAATAAGTGATTATCTATCACTTAGCCCCTCCCTGCCCTGTCCAAGTGAAGGTTAACATCCATTGTCCTTAGAATATACAACTAGCAGAGCCATAGCAATTAGAGTTTGGTAGCAAAGTCCTGAAATTGTTTATCAAATTTTATAACATATTCTGTCCTTATATTGATTTTAAAAACTGATTTCAAAATACATCTTTAGGACATTTAGATTTCCTGCAATACACTGGGAAAAGAATATCCTAAAACTAAATGCTCCAAGACAGCTTTTCCAGTGGTGAAATCAAAGGTAAGCACAGGTAATTTACATATACCTAGTCCTCATTTGGACAGCTGCCCGTTTTCCTATATGAAATAGCTCAGTTTATTGCTTTTTTTTTTTTTTTTTAAAATTTATAACCCTACTGTTCCAGGGCATACCGCTTTCTGCTTCATTGCTTTCCTACAGTGGATCACCCACAGAACATCCTACTATAGTGTATTTTCTGCGAGTCTGTCTGCACTAGGAAGTCTTACTGAAATAGTTGCTGTCATCTTTGGTCATTTCATTAAAGCTTTTTAATGGGTGATTTTCCCCACTTAATTCCTCCCCACCCAAGTCAAATTACCTTATTCCGATTTGGCTTAATAATTAAATGTGTTGAGGAATTTTTTTCTTTCTTTGTGTTCGTTTCCCACTCTGCCCCAATTTTGTATTTCAAATATTATGATGTATCTTCAGTGAGTGTCAGCTGTTATACAAATTCCTCGTTTTTGCACTTGTTCTAGAGAATGTTCTTTTTCTAGTTCGAATGGACTACTTTTATAATCAAGATCGCTAGCTCCAGAGTTTTTTCCTAGTTTTCATTTTTAAGGTCTTAAAAAGTTCTAATTTAAGTTTGATACCAAACTGCTACTGTCTTCAAAGGGATCAGAATAAATGGACTTAAAGTAGTGTGCTCTTTCACATATGCTTTCCAATGTCAACATTGACTTTTAGCCTGAGTCATAATGCTCTGTCATAAATGCTGATTGCAGTGGCATTGTAGCAGTGATGCACTACTCTTTCTGCTGAAATGCATTAATTCTGGGCGATTTTTTGCATGTTTCAATTAATTATCTCCTAGTCATTGAGGTATCATCATGCCAATAGTACTTTAGAATTGTCTTCAAAGTAAAAACCTGCAAACCCTTCAGAGATTTAGTGAGTTAAGCCAGAAAAGGGGTATGATAATCAATTTGCCTATCTATAGTGACTCATAGTCAAGTAGAGGCAAACATATTTGTAGAGAAGTTTGTTCAATATGATTGCAAATGCTGTTTTTATCGGTAAAATGGCATTTAATTTTTCAGTAAGCTTTAATTAGCCTGCAAGAAACTTCTAATTCATCTAGATGTTTTGGAATAGCAGTAGTATTTCTCCATGTAAATTTGTTTATTTGTACTAGACTGTACAGTGATCCATCTGCTCCAAAGTACATAAGCCCCTAGGTTGTTCTCGTACTGTCTTTGTGGACCACACCAGTGAACTAACTCACAGTTAGCCCTCTCTAGAGTGGCTGATTGCATCCATACGACATAGCGCTGGGACTCCTGGTACCCATGTGGCACCGAGGCAAAAGTGCTAATATATTTTATGTCCTGGAAAATGAGAGTGTTGTACCAGTGTACCTGAGTGATAAGACGTGTGTTTTTGTGCCTGGTTGCAGGTGTAGAAGAATGGGTTCGGGGGTATAGAGCTATATAAAATCATAAAGTGTTGTATTTGCACATTTATTATAATCTTATTCTGTGTCTCAGGAAGCAATGGTTCTGGAAAGAGTATTTAGGGAA
This sequence comes from Numenius arquata, assembly GCF_964106895.1. Taxonomy (NCBI): domain Eukaryota; kingdom Metazoa; phylum Chordata; class Aves; order Charadriiformes; family Scolopacidae; genus Numenius; species Numenius arquata. The sequence continues at coordinate 11,988,615 of NC_133577.1, read as the reverse complement.
CCAAGCAACCATGATCTGCCTGTGCAATATTGTGACAAAAAAGAGCTAATGTAATCCTTGGATGTTGAAACAGGGAAACAGCATGAAGGATTGAGAAGAGTACTCTAAGTATACCAGCACAGAAAATAGTCTTTCATTTGTCTATGATTTTAAAAAGGATGTTGAAAAGTTGAAAAACAGAGACAAAAGATACTTGAAATCTGGAAGGTCTAAGTGTAGGATCTCTGTTTTATCAAAGTTTCAATCCCTGGTAACAACTTTAAGGAATTTTCACAGAAGCTTAAGACATGCTTAAAGATTTTGCTGAACTGTGTTCATAGTCATTACACAGTAGCGATACATCTTTCTTTTTTTCTGCATCCCTTCTTGTATTAGTTAGATGCTCATCTTTACAGGACATGATTTACTCTTGTGGATATGAATATTCCAACCAATCTCCCAACAGGGTAAGAGAGGAAGGGAGAACAGATGGAGCTTAAACAGTACAGCCAGATTTTAATTAGTGTCTTTGAGTAATCACAATGCTACTAGATTATAATGAACTAGAAATGGATTTGATCTTGCAATAGGTATATTTTGATGATGAAGTGGTGTGGTTCTGTCTACATTGTTTTATAAACATTCCATTTTTGTTCCCAAAGTACTATTGCTGCTGATATCCTTAGACACACTAGATAATGCAAGTGTCCAACATTTGTGATGTTGAATCACTTAACATATTCTGCAATCCTTGTTGGAGTATCTGAAATGGTTGCTGAGCTATTGAACTGCAGTGGCTCCTAATGTGGCCGAATGCTGTGGCAATGGACTGATGTCAGTGATTTGTAGATTTTTTAGAATTTCTTTTCTTTTTTTTTATATTGAGAAAAGCCAATTATGATTAATAATTTAAAATTGTGCCTGGAATATAGGCAAAAGATATTTTGTAACAATTACCAAACAATAAAGTGTTATTTTGAACTGTTATTTTTTTTCTTCTTTTTTTCCACTTGTGCATTAAGAATAATGAATATTGTATATGGTGGTTTGCCTGGGGCTCTTTCAATGTACCAGGAGGATTCCTGTATAGAAAATGACTGCTGTTGCTAAGTAGCCACAAGAAGAAAATTGCACAATTGAAAAATATGTCTTAGGGAAAAATATTTTTTATTTATTTATTAAACCACTTGGAGTGACTCTCAGACTATTTTGACAAATCCTACCACTTCTCAGTGCAGTTTCATATGGTTCAGCTGCAGATCCTCCAGTGAAATGCAGAGGCAGATGACTGGACTATATAGTACAGTGGTATCCTCTCCTATGCTTTCATCTCTGTTTAACAGGAAGAATTTCCATTGATATTTATCACCTCTGAGCAATAAAGATAAGATTGCACAGCTGGCTGGCAGGAATATCAATTAAATAGTTTTTGGTTTTCAAAAGTTGTCTTATTTCAGCTCCAGGTTTCTTAGTTTTGTCAGAAGTTCAAATCCTGCAAAATTACATAGTATATAGTAGTGGCCTTTGAGTCATACACTTTATTGGTGGATGATACTCAATGAGGAAATGCACGTTAGGTCTAGAAACTATTAACCATTATGATGGTTTATTATGATAAGTGAATAAACTAGTGGCAAGTTGGCCATTGTTCTTCGTGGTGTTATAGAACTGGAGCACTGCTCTTATGATATATCAACCAAGGTCTGCAATTTCATGCACAAATATAAAACTAAGCTAAGCTCTGGGTGATGTGGCTGATTCACTTGAGAATTCCTTTGGTTTTATCACTCACCAAAATATTAAAGTTATCCTGGTAGTTTAGTAATAAAAATAAACGTTAGCTGAATATTTGTCAGGAAGGTTGTCAGTAGTGAGGATAAATATTCTGGTGAAAAATAGTTTCTGTTTTTTTAGTTTGAACACTAATTCATGTAAATGTAATCCCTTAACCCCTCTGCTCAGAAAATATGAGAACACTTTGTAATTGCCTCCCTAGGTTTTGAATGGAAGAGTTGCATGTGTTAGTATCATTGTCATCTAGGACCATAGTGAGAATATGGGAACTCTATTTCTTTCACCTCATTCTTAGATGTGTTTTCAAGGAAGGATGGGTCCAAAAAGGGTTATCAGAAGTATAAATCTTGTTTTGTATCTAACAATTTTGATCTAGTGATCTAATGAGCATTTTCCAGACTCTCTCTTTCACAGGCAGAAACTTTACCTTAATGCTGGACAGGGATGGCTGCATACCCTGTCCCCATGGGTTTTTGGACCTGTTCTTCTCTCTTGGTGCTATGGGTTCTCCATAGCATGTGTGCTTTGCACGAAGCTGCTTGAGTTCAAACAGACCCCAAGAGAAATCATGTCTTCCTGTCTTTTTGGGGTTGCATATTACGCTATTCATCTAAGACTTATTTGGTGAGTTTTATATGAAAGGAGATTTTGAATAAAGCACAAATAGTTCTGGGAGCAGGACCAAAATGCAAATTTTCCTTTTCCCCAGTGAAATTTCTAATCTCGAGGCTACAGTCTTGCTTCTACTCATACTTTCATCACTTAAAAATAAAATAAGCAACTAACTTTTGTTAAGCTTTCCTTTAGTGTTTTACTCTGTGTTAGACATACTCAGAGTGCTCCTTCCAAATCGTCCATAGAGAATTTTAATGCTGTTCTGCCTCTTTTTCATATCCCAGCCTCAGTCATGAAACTAGGCTGCCAGCTGCTAAGGGAGGACATCTTTAGTGCAGTACCAAAGGAGAAAAGCAACCATATCCAGGACTTTCAGATCATGCAGGGAGATGTTTAATGACTTCAGGTTCCTCCAGGCGTCTTCAGAGTTGGTTTGATGGGTCTTTTTGGATCCCGGTTTTGGATTTAATGAAGAGAATGGATAGGGACTGAGTGTCAAGTCATTTTTCCAAAAAGAGAATGACCCCTCGACCACGCAGTGAAGCTTCAAGAAAGCAGGTTCAGAACAAGCAAAAGGAAGTAATTTCACACACAGGAGGGATTTGTGAGATTCTTTGACCAAGGTTGTTATGCATGCAACATACAGATTGTTACAGGTTGAAGGGAGAATGAAAACAACTTGGAAGAAAGTTCTGTTGAGGACTGTTGAATGGGTAACTGAATCAGGCTCAGCACATCCTGTGGACAGAAAAGAAAAGCTAGGAGAATGTATAGGAGAAATAACACATATACTTGTCCTATTCTTTCTCTTTGCTGAGCATCCATTTGTAGCAACTATTGCTGAAGGTGGAATTAGAGAGCTACTGGGAACCTGGGTCTGAACTGATGTGGCTGTTCTTAAATATTTTGCTTCTCCTCCAGTCCACTTCCAGTCACTTCAGTCCATTCTGTTTCTACCTAGTTGAGCTCTTTCAATTAGTTCTGCAGATGCATTTACACAACATTATTGAGCAAAGGTTTCAAATTTCAGTATCAGTTTTCAACTAGTCAGTGTATTACCTTTTTATATCTGATAATCATATAGCTTCATATAGTGAATTCAAACCATGTAAGGTTAGTAAATCTGAGTCTCCTTGGAATCTCCCATGTTATGCTTGTGTTAATTTTGGAGAACTAGTAGAGTGATTAAAATATCTTGTAGTTTGGTTTAAATAGCATATCTTTCAGTCAGTTGTAGATGATCAATAAGTCTCCAAAGGAAATATGAATCAATGTGAATAATTTAATGCAGAATATTGACAGCAACCTTGAAATGGAAAATTAGTGCTTCTATTCTCCCTTTGATGCATGAAATGGAAAGACCATAGAAGAGAACTCTATACCAAATTTCAATTTGAAAATTACCAAAATTTGCTATTTTTAAAGTAAAATGTGTTGATAATGCAAGAAGAAGAAAACAGATTTGGAAAGCTAATAATGGATATATCTAGTGTTAATATCTTCTTTTTTTTGAAGATGGATAGGTACTATGATCAATTCGTCTTTTGAAAAGCTGTCTTTAATTTATATGAGATAGGAATTAAATACAAAGAATGTATCTTAAATTTATTTGGAGTTCCATATAGGAAGTGGTAATAAAGCACATACTAGAAGACAGACTTTAACAACTAGAAACACAATCTACATTGCCTATGGCAGTTTCTGAACACAGTAGGCCACACTTCATCTGAAGTACAAGCATGAAAGATACATGTAACAGAAGATAAAGGAAAGCCTTTTATCATGCTGGTACAGAGATTCTTGAGGTGAAAGAGCTTCTGTAATAAATAACACATTTGTCTCTGTTTATAGGTAAGCTATAGTGGCAAATTTTGCTGTTTTAAGTATAAGGAGGGTATGACTAGAAGGTTTATAGCTGCTTCTTCCCCCCAAAACAGACCTCACGGAGTTATACACACATATGTATGTATAAATATGAGCCATTGTGCTACTACTGATATACACATATACTATATATAGATATATATACACACGCATGCTGTACATGTGCGTGTATGTCTATATCTCTATCAGTAGAAGCACAATGGCTCATGAGATGTAACTGCCAGTTGCCCACACATAGCTGCTCCAGAAATCACAGGTCTCCTCTAACTACCTGATTATGTTTGCCAGCCTCATGTAGTGTCTTGGGTATCCTAGAGTCACCCCAAATGACACAAAATAGCCATATACTGAATTGCACTCAAAAGGACTGTTACGTATAGCAGATTCTTAACTCTATGTATTGTATGGTCTTTTGCGTTATAAGCTGATTCAGAATTTTGAAGAAAATCAAAACGAGTTTGTAAACACTTAGATATGTAATTTCAAGACTATTGAACATTTCCTCATTTTCAAAGTGTTCTCGATGTGTTACACATATAAAAGTTCTTTTGTGATGTTCTGTGACTGTTTACATCTAAAAATGTGGTTTACCTTAAAATATGGGCCATTAAATTAATTAAATTTTCTGTTGACATAATATGTAATTACCTAGTGACAGGCTGTAAATGGAGCAAGATCTGAGTATATATCTAGAATTAAAAAAGGAATTCATGTGAAATTCAAAGATTCTGGAGAGCAAATGAGATGATGCAGTGAGAGGCATTACTATCTGCTTAACTGCAGATAAGCATCTTTCTGTTAATTTGGAGAGATGATGACTTTGAAAGTGTTTGCAAGCCTTCAGCTTTGGTGAGGTGATCAGACCTCAATTTTCATCAAAATTAATGCTCCTTTCTTTTTTGCTTTGAAGGCAGTAACCTCTTCTTCTGGAGGCTGGTTTCTGTGATGCTACATGTGCTTCCATCTCTTTGAGATGAGATTATAGTATCTGAAGTTTCACACTGAGATTGTTCTCACTGTTCTCTTCTGATTGCTTCTTTCTCAGTTATGTTTTAAGCAAAGTGAGCCTAAGAAACTTTATTTGAGAGAATACTTCACACTTCAAGTTAGTTGTGTTTCTGTAGTTTCGATCAGGAAGGATGTGTTACTGGAGCTGCTTTGGCTTAGGAGAAAGGAACATAGAGACATGAAGCTATTAAGTAACTTATATAAAATATGAAGTAAATGGTTCAACTGCTCGGATCTCATGCCCTCATATCTGTCCTGTGTCAGCCAGATGTACTGACTTGCAAACCCTATTGCAAGATAAGCATGTTTTGGGTTTTTTTAGAATGACTGAAAAAAATAGCATGTTAGAAGACTGGTTATTTTCAGGATTTTTGTAGAGTGCTAACTAAGCTTCAGGCCCCGTTTTATTTATTACAATGTTTGTAGCTATAAATTTTTTTAAGCACTCAACTCCATGTTAATGTTTTTTAACATATTTTGGTAGAAATGAATAAAATACTAGAGGATCAGGTAGTTCTTGCCTCTAAATCTTTTCTTGAAATATGATGCCTTTTGATAGAAAGCCTGTTTTATTTTTGCCAAATATGATTTTAAAGTTGCTACACCTATTAAAGGAAGAGAGCATGAAGTGCTAATGGATAAATTTTGTCGCTGCTCTGTAAAATGAACAAGTTATCTAGAATGTGTTTAAAAGAGTAAGGTTATTCTGTTTTCCTTCAAGGACTTAGATCCATGAGAGTGAAAGAAGTCAAACATTCTTGGGTAGAGGTGTTATAGCATATCCCTAGCCATTACTAACAATATATGCAGGATTAAAATAAATGACAATTTATTCCTTCAAAGCAAAACAAATGTGAGCACTTGAAAAAATAAAGATCATTCAACTTTACTGGAGTTCAGACATGGTTGCTACAGTATCTTTCATGGTTTTGTATTGCTTAGATTCATAGAACGTAAGCAATCAGTGAGAGATTTGTGTCAGAAAATGAACTGTTAATTCTGTCAGTGAGGCTCCGCAACAACATTTGTTCTTGTATTTCCTCAGAATCAACATTTAAAAGCAGAAATAGGGTAAAGTAATACTACTTAGCAGTGGATTTTTTTTTTTCTTTTAATAATAAGGGCCATATTATTTCAACATAGCATTGTTGAAAATTTATTAATGGATAATCCTATTACTTTTACAGGGTTTATTTATTTATTGATTTTACGTGAGGACACAGTCATACTTATCATACAAATGTGTCAGTTACTACTTAAGTTTAGATAAAGTCCAGTCCAGTTTTATCAAGGGTGGTTTTATGCTGTTTGGATACCTCAGATAAAATAAATAGCCATCTGCATTCAGCATGTATTCCTGTTTTGTCACAGAGAAGTTGTAGATTTTTTTAATAGTGCTTTTATTTTTCATATAAAAGTATGTTCTATGTTATTTAATCATGAACAATGAACAGCAAGTTAAGAATACTACATGGAGAAGAGAGGGTTGAACTGTCTGGGAAAATAAACTGTGTCTGAAGTCATGAAGCATGATTCTCCACTGGTAAATTTATATGCTGGGAATTTTTGGAGCATGGTACCCACACAGTACAGTTGGATATATCTTTACAAGGCATCAGTGTTCAACTTATATTGTGGACTGATGAGCAACCATTTTTGTATATTGCCCAAAACACAACCTGACAACCATTGCAGTTTGAGCATGCATAGTGTCTGCACTTGACTTGAAACTGCTGTAATGTTGTTAACCATAGTCAAATTACATAATATGAGTGAATTCAACTCACTTAACTTTTTTAATTTCTAAAACTGATAAAACTCATTTATGGTATAAGCTCAAGAAAAACACCTGTTTGAGTAAATTCCAGTTACTTACCTTAAAATCCTTATCTCAGGATAAGGATTATATATATAAATATAGTACATGTATATAAATATAAATATGTATATAAATATAGTTCAGAAAGATAAACAGGCATTCGGTGGATCAGTCTCAAAAACGGTTCACTGAAACTTTTGTAAAACAATGCAAACTAACTTTAGTGCAAACTAGAACTGTGAATATCTTAGGATAAAATTTTATCCTGATTTTACTTCTGCTTCCAAATGATTTATCGGTGCATACTGTGTCAGCACCCAGACTACGTAAGAAAAGACATTCTAGCAGGTTTTTATATCTGAAGACTGAAATGTGAGGATTTTTGTTGGAGTACGTTTTAGTGCGCAAACTGTTATTTAGGCAGAATGCTATGTAATATTCATTCTGTTATTTGGAATACTAAAATGTATTGCAGGGATTGCTGGTAAAAGTATAGTGAGTAGTGAGTAGTCCTGGGTGTAGTCCTCAGTGAGTAGTCCTGGGTGTTTTATGCATGTGCTTTCTGGGTGGTGCAGATTTTGCAGACTGGAGTTCATACTGTGGCTTTGGAGCTCTTCTGGTTAATGAGCAGTGACCATATGATGGTGGAAAGGAAGAAGGACAAGTAATTTTCTCCTTCAGTAGCAGATGCAGGCTTTCAATGATATGTTAATTAATATTCTTGTAGTTTGATCTACTCATATTCAATCTTTCTGTGAAGAACAGAAACACAGGCATACAGGAGTTTCTGCTGTATTAGAGCAAAGCATTGATCAATCAGCCATAGTATTTTGCCTCCAACAGCCTTTCAAATCCTACGTGAAACTACTTTTAACTCTGACAAAAAAAATCCTAATAATCTTAACATTGTGGATGAACAATTTTTGATATTTCTGTCACTCAACCTGTAATTTTTAATTATTGAAATTAACAGTATATTTTATTTCACTTTTTAAAATTGAATAGTATATATTCTGGATATTTCTCTTCTAGTAACAAAAAAAAAAATCAGGACTCTGTCACTGTTGAATTGAGTCAAATTCAACAGTAGTTGAATTTGTAGTAGTAATTATGTATATTGTTCTTTGTCTAATTACAGATATTTAGAAGTTCCTCTTAGAAGTGGTTTATCTTTCTACTTGTTTTTTTTTTTGTATAGAAATTTGGGAAAAAAATGAACTGAACATCCTAATGAAAATTCTGAAAATCAAAATACTTCTTGATCTTAAGCAGGGACCATTTTTTCTTTTGCAAACGTTGAATCTTTAGATAAAACTAATTTAGTTGTTAAGGACAACATAGTATAATTCAGATAATAGAAAATAAATAAGCTGTGTAATAGGTATATACAATCCATGGCGTATTTGATTCAGTTCCATCATGACCAGTGTGAATATGTGGTGGACAAATGTCCCTTTGGCAGTTTGTGTCCTTACTGCTTTGCCTTGTTCTCTTTGAGTGCACTGTTAAATTAATCTCACTGTTAAATTAAGTTGTCTCTCTCTTCACTCTGGCCACGCGGTCCTGCAGTTTCATGCACCAGCATAATACTTAGCTTTCAGAAAACAACCAAAGCTTTTTGCGAATGCCAGTCTCCAGACTGGAAGCATGGAAAGATGCAGGAATGCAATGACAGGAGGAAGGATAACACCGTTTTTGTCAATAGTTTACTGCTAAATCACTTGAGCTGTATTGTAACACCGTGGTTTTTAAAACCCTGACAAGCACGAAAGATTGACTTTCCAGGCTGGCTTTCAGGAAGTTGAATTCCCTGAACACTGAAACAGGGATGTGTTTCCTCTGTGCCTTGCAAATGCTCCCTTGGCCATTTCAGGTCAGAAGTGCCCAGCGACTTGCTCTGCGTGCTCGAGTCAGGCTGAACCTGCTGGGAGTGAGGCATGCCCAGGCTTTAATAATCTGCATTGCTCTTGAACTTTGGCACCTAACAAGCAGGTTGCAAACCAATCTTTTGGATCAAACTTAAAAGCCAGAGGCTTTCGCTATAAACATAAATCAAATACACCCAAGATTATTCCCAGGCAGCTGGACCAATTGTCCTGGAATAGCTTGTATCTGTGCTAATAGTTTCCATGAAGTGATGGATGGATGCAAACCAAATAATAGGAATGGTCCTGTAATTTTTTAATCGCAGCGAGTCTGCAGGTATGTCATATTTTCAATAGAATAGAAGCAGCCTGGAGTTTCATCTACCTGTAGCTTACTAAAGGCAGCAATTCCTGGAGCAAGATGCTTTCAGCATTTTTGTCACTTCTTCATTGCTCACCCACCTCTGATGAGAGTGGCTGGCAATGGCCTCTGCCTTCTAACCTCCTTGTAGGGGTTCCAGCCTTCCTGCTGCCGTTCACAATGTTCACCGTGTTGGTTCTGGCCTGTAATGTGTCCCCAGTCCATATAGCTATAATGATGGCAGGACTATTTGTACTCAGGGGATGACAGTCAATACAGGGGAGAGTCTACGCTACCAAGCATTTTTATTTCCCGCCAAGAGGCAGGAAGCATACCTATCCTAGTTGAAGAAGTGTGGTAGAGAGAACTGTGCAATATTCCTGCCTGAATTAGTTCATATATTACACAGTACAGATATAGTAACTTGGTATACAAAGCAATATAACCATATTAGCATTATGCTGTCTGTGAGACAGGAGTTAATCATTGAGAGGATGGCACCATGCTAGCAGCAGTCTTTCCTCACGTTCCAGAGCTGAGACACGTAAAGAAGGCTTGGGACTCTGTATCAGTTGCCGTAGTACAGTACAGACCTGCCCTTTCTCTCTGTTGTGTTGCACAAGTGATGCATCACTGAAGTCATGATTGTGGCAAGATCTCATTTAGGAATTATTAGGAATAAGCCTATCCATTAGTTACACAATAAAAACTTGATTTTCTTGGTATTTCTGCAGGCAAGAAAAATTACTTAAAAAATTTAAATTAATCTACCACAGGTTTAAGAAGTCTGTGATAGCAGTGTTTGCAACTTTTAAAGGTTTTGCAGCTGTAGCCTCACTTCCTTGGAAAAATGACAACTAGTAAATATGAAATCTGGTTTTCCTATAGTATCAAATCAAATATCAGTATTTTTATATTGGACACCTCTAATGTCAATGATTGTTGTTCATTCTTTCTGCTTTTCTAATTCATAACTAATTGCTAATAACTTCTGTGGCTTGTAGACCATTGTGCTAAATGAGTATGTGGAAATGTGCATTTCACACACCCTAAGGAACAGGAAACCCCATGCAGCGCTACAGACTTGGGGAAGAGTGGCTGGAGAGCTGCCCAGTGGAAAAGGACCTGTGGGTGTTGGTTGAAGCTGGCTGAATGTGAGCCAGCAGTGTGCCCAGGTGGCCAAGAAGGCCAGTAGTATCCCGGCCTGTATCAGAAATAGTGTGGCCAGCATGACTAGGGAAGTGATCATCCCACTGTACTTGGCACTGGTGAGGCCCCACCTCGAGTGCTGTGTTCAGTTTTGGGCCCCTCACTACAAGAAAGACATTGAGCTGCTGGAGTGTGTCCAGAGAAGGGCAATGAAACTGGTGAAGGGTCTAGAGCACGTCTTATGAGGAGCAGCCGAGGGAGCTGGGGTTGTTCAGCCTGGAGAAAAGGAGGCTGAGGGGAGACCTTATTGCTCTCTACAACTACCTGAAAGGAGGTTGTAGAGAGGTGGGGGTTGATCTCTTCTCCTAAGTCACAGGCGATAGGACAAGAGGAAATGGCCTCAAGTTGTGCCAGGAGAGGCTTAGATTGGATATTAGGAAAAATTTCTTCACCAAAAGCATTGTCAAACACAGGAACAGGCTTCCCAGGGAAGTGGTTGAGTCACCGTTCCTGGAGGTATTTAAACAACGGGTAGATGTGGCACTTGGGGGCATGGTTTAGAGGTGGACTTGGCAGTGTTAGGTTGATGGTTGGACTCGGTGATCTTAAAGGTCTTTTCCAACCTAAACAATTATATGATTCTATGCTCTGATGGGTTTCTGAACTTATAGGAGAGCCTGTATTGCAAAAGAACCATTGCATTAGATTATTGACTGCTCTGTTTCAGGAAGACCTCCATCTTGTTGCACAAAACAATGAAAATGGTAGAAGAACAAATAAAGATAGGGGAATGCTGAAATAATAAATAACTCTGACCTTTTTTTTTTTTCTTCATTTTTTTTTTTTTTTCTGTTGGCATCCAGTTATTTCCTTTGATCTTCCCTGCCTTAAACAAGCTAATATCTGCCAAGAGAGTGCAACTGTTATTGAATCACTAAGGTCCTATTTGTTCCGCTCGACAGATGACAATGCATTTTTGTCTTTCTACAGAAGTACAGAAGTGACTTTGAAAGCTTTCACCAACCAGAAGCCTAGGTTTTCTCCTGCCCTGCTTTGCGCTTTTTTTTTTTTTGGGGGGTGGGTTTTGTTTCTCATCTCCTTGAGACAGAGTGTACTGTGGATGATTGTGACACTATTTTCTGTTTGATGCTGGTAAGACAGCACTGAAGTTGTCTGATTTTGCTGTTGCTCATGATTGTTCTGGCAAGAACTGAAGTCTTCAGCAGCTGTAACATATTGGTGCTCCAGTACTTTGACTAGTTTGTGAATGTCCTTTGCAATTGCCTACTTTGTAACTTCCCGACTTTTTTAAACAATCGCTGTTAGTGCTAATGCTGGGTCTGTATAGATTTCTTGTATTTGCAGTTGTTGCATTGTTTGATAGCTTGACGAAAAGATTTTATATTTAGAGTTTAGAAAACCCACTTCAGTTTTATTAAACAATGAAGCCTCATAATGGAAGCAGGAGATACATTATTAGGTCTACTTGCATTTTCTGAAGAAATGGAGAAATTATTTCTTTAAAGGTGCTGTTTTCAGTCACTAGTAGAAGCCTGGATATTTAAATCTGGGCTATTAAGTAAACATTCTTTGTTCCTAGTATACATTGTACTTAGCACAACAAGAACCTAATTTCTGATGGTGATCTTAGGTGCTCCTGAGTACACATAGCAATCATTATAGAACTGAGTGTTTCACACTGCTTTTTGGTTCAGATTCCATTGGCCATGTTTGAAGGCTTGTTAAGTCAGTTTTAAAATTGGACTTCTCCTTTGGAGTAAAGGGTATATGCTATATCACAGAAACAGAATTTTGGAAAGCTTGCAAGTTATTCCAAAAGAATGAGATATAACCTCTGTGGCTGTTAATTTTGGACTTCTCTGATGGTTGGAGATGATGTGCGTGTGAGGATCAGAGACTTAGGCCCTGATCCAGGAAAGCACTTAAACTCATTTTTGACTTAGCTCATCATGATCAGTTCCACTGAAGACAGTGACTGATTCATATTATCATAGACGGTATAGCAGAATCTTATTATGACTGTATATTTAATACAGTCCCTATCGCTTTTTTCAAATAAAAAAAATGTAAAAGTATCAGAAAATACCTTATAAGGGTCCTACATGTCTTCACTATAAGTGTTATGGAAGAAGCTGCTAATTAGATCCAAAATGCATCTTTTAATATAGATTGTATATTTCCACCACTGAAATGGAACCATATCTTCTGAGGGAACCTCTTACTGAGGCTCTCTTCTAGAAGGGTTGAATTTTTGTTAGAATTAAGAAAAATGTTGTTAATCAGTGATTGAGAATCTTAAAAAGTACACCAGAAAGAAGACACAGCTCCCAGTTACAAGGCCTGATGAATTATAAACTCAAGACATCTTTCCCTACAACGCCTACCACACTTTTTCTATCTAGAGTATTAAATTTGTTGTTTCACTTGGGGTCTGCACAGGATGACGGCAGCTAGTACCTTCCCTGCTGGACATGATCATTTTTAATGAACATTTACTGTCTGACCGTGCTTTTCTAGTGTATGTACCAGATAGATGACCAGTGGCAGCATTGAGCTGCTCAGACGTGGCTGTCGTTGCTGGACCAGTGGTGGCAATAACAAGCCAGTTCTTGACATCACGAAGAGAATACAAAAAAATGTATAGCAACACTGATTATTTCAATAACTGATACCCCTTGTGGACTTTTCCTTTTGGACTTGAGGTTTGTGAGAAGAGGTAAATTGACACACCTTCCTTATGTGGCAGTGCTAGCAGTCCAATGGCTCTGTGATAAACTCTAATTGGATAGAGAGAAGCTAAGGTACACAAGAGGACTTGATGTGCTGGCTGCAGATTATTCACACGTACATGTAGCCATGCTTGCAATAGCAGAGAAGATTGATTGACAATGATTAGTGAAATAAGTAAAGCAAATCCAGTTCTCTGAACATGAGGGACTTCTGCTATCAGTAGTTGAAGTCAAATACTCCTGGTAGGCAAGAATGGGATGCTGAAGCACCAAGACTTTTCCAGGCCATTTGGGTGAAGAGTTACCTTGGCCTTATGGTCACAAATAGGTATAACTTCTTGGGATGACAGGGTTCGCTTCACCACAAGGACCTTTCAATTGGAGGATCAGCTTCTAGGAAGGAAATGTGAATATGTGAGGTTTTAAAACCAAAGGGAGTATATCTGAATAGCATTACTGGAGAGAAATAGAGTTAAGAAACTAGGTCATGCCGTAAGATTGATTCTACAATGTCTTCTGGTTTGGGCTTAGCCTGTACCTTCTAAACAGTTGTACACTGTCCATGTCCCTGCATCATATGTATGGATGGAAAAACACTGACAGAGGGAACTAGACCCATGGAATGACACTTCAGAATGAGTCTTTTAATGGAGACAGTCATCTCCATCCAAAGAGGCATCTGGTTTTGTTTTGTGGAAGCCACAAAAGATGGCTGACTACTTACTGCCTCAGTCTTGGTGAGTGTTCAAACACAGGTATGCCATTGACTACTGAGAACAGGTAGGTCCACTACTGGGGCAATGGGTAGAAAAGGTATTTTGGATAAGGACTGGAGCAGTTTACAGAAACGCTGAGGAAGTACAGTGAGGGCAATGGATGTTTGTTTTTTTTTCTTTTTCTCCTAACTAAGATTATGATAGGGTACTGAGACTCTAATATATTGATCAGGCCAGTGAGTGGATGAATTGAGGGGAAGGGTGAATTTGCCCATGGAACTTCTTTAATTCCTATCTAACTTAGGGAAAATAGCAGACCAATTAAAAAAAGGCAGATGTCTTGATGAAAGAGGAGCAGAAAGGTTGAAACCATGAAATGGGATCTTGAAATCAGGCATCTGTGGAGAATGGGGAAACAGACCATCAAAGTAGTTAACATCTGAGTATTTTGTTGCAGATCTGTATCTTAGATGCATAGAATCATAGAATAAGTTGGAAGGGTTGTTAAGATGTCATCTATTCCAAACCCCTGCTAAAAGAAGGTATTTTTAGATCAGGTTGCTCAGGGACTTGTCCAAGTGAGTCTTGAACTCAAAGTTGACTCTCATCCTCAAATGACAGGGAGTTCCAAGCTTCTCTGGACACCCTGTTCCAGTTTTTGACCATTGTCATGGTAAAAATTTATACTTAATATATAATTGGAATGTGCTATAGTCCAACTTGTGTCCTGTTGACTCTTGGACTGTCACTGCACACCTCCAAGAAGAGTCTGGCTCTGTATTTTCTGTATTCTCTGATCAGATGGTTGTAGATAGCAATAAGTTCCCCCTGAGCCTTTTGTCCTACAATTTGAGCAGGCCCCTGCTACCTGATACTTTTCCTATATATCCTGACCAACTTGGGGCCTCTTGACCTGCTTCTTGGACTTGGAGACCAAAAAGGGAGTCAGGATAACAGGAAGTCTCACATTGATAGGCCTGATCTGAGGCCTCTTCAAGTGTGGACATTATAAAATGGCCAAACACTTGTATTTCTTTTCAGTTCTTCATCTGTTAGCAAATGTGTCTTTTGAAAAAAATAGAGCTGGACTTGTTTTGGGTATCAGTTGCAGTGTAACTTGAAACTACAGCAAGAAATATGAAAAAAGTAGTGTTATAGCACAGTATTTGAGAGGAGATAGCTGAGAGAGTTTACCTGAGGAGAATGTCATCATGCATATTTTGCATGCCCATGGGTGCACTTGCACAAGAACACTTGCATGCACATGTTTAAACCTGAAGTCTGAGAGGCTCTTGTTGCTCAGTACACAGTCAAGCATTTGGCAGGAAAATGAGTCTTGAGAAATAATACTGTGAGTGAGGCCAATTAATTATGAAATATGACTGATTAGCAAATGGAGCTGACATCCACTAAGCAAACCTGCTGAAACAATGGAAGACCCTGGGGGAAGGAGTGGGGGCAAAGGAAGGGGGAAGAAAAATGTTTATATGAGTTCCACATGCTCTGCCATTCTTCCATGTCAAAAAGGTGATTTTTTTTTTTTTGATTAATCCTGATATCTGGAAGATGTTTTTTCCACATAGATTCTTGTATTACTAACATCTAAATTGGTCTGTGTAGTTCAACAGAGGTACATCTAACATCTAAGTGATCTGAAGAACTGTGTTAGGTGTTACACTCGTGGTATTCATCAGTTTAAAGGTTTACTCTTCTGTAGGATGATGTACTGGGGTGTGTGTCAGTTAGCCTGAAATCACCCCAGGGTACTTCAAGGTTAAACTAAATAAATAATTTACAAATGTGGAATACAGGTATCACACTATAATGGTATCTGGGAGGCTTCTTCTTGCTGTGTTTCTAGTTAAGACGCACGCTTAACCCATGCCTAAAGGGTCAGATCTTGTGTAAAGCTTATGGTCTCAAATTGGGGAAGCAAGCTTGCTCTTATAAGCAGGCTTTTCTAAGGGTTTCCAGAGTTCATTCAGATACAAATCTCTTCCTCTACCCACACCATTCCCACATATCTCCTCCAAGATTTAAGGAGCTTGTTTCATCACTTTTTTCCTCAAACTGTCTTCTGACAACTAGGAATAAGTTGTACAACATTTGTCTTACCTGGCTGGGCAATGCTGAAAGTTTTCATGCCTTGAACCTCATAAACAAAACTACTCAGTTTCTTTAATATTGCCACATAAATGGGATTAAGTACTAGGCTCATTTCTGACTATTTTTGGGAGCCCAGATATGGTAATTTTGATCATTTTAAAAATGCCTCACGCTCTAAACCAATCTCAATAGATACAAAGCTGTCTTCCTTCTGAAGACTTTCAAAGTTTTCTTGCTAGGCTGTTTCCAGAACGCTAACTCGTGGTGATCAGTCACTCCATTCCATTTGTCTTTGATTTAAACACAACAAATGAATATGAACATGGGACACTAAACTCCAGCTTTGCATTACAGAGCTCATTCTTGTTTTTAGATGGAGCTAGATTCATGAGAAATGATCTGTTAAGATGATGTGTTTGTGATCAAGCAGGGAAAGTCGCTTAATGTTAAATCACAGTATTGTTGCTTTTCTATCAATGAACAT
Organism: Numenius arquata; assembly: GCF_964106895.1. Taxonomy (NCBI): domain Eukaryota; kingdom Metazoa; phylum Chordata; class Aves; order Charadriiformes; family Scolopacidae; genus Numenius; species Numenius arquata. Next base: position 11,972,085 of record NC_133577.1, on the reverse strand, counting down.
CTTTGGTCACAAGTGGTTAACATTTTGTGTAGGAAAGCAGAGAAATGTCTTTTTTTATTCCCTTTCTCTGCCTCTGTGAAAACATCTGCTAACTCTCTGAAACATTAGTATTGGCTAATATCTTTTGAGTTTGTCCAGAGTACTCAGGTATTTTGGCCCATTCTATGTATGTAGTAAGTAATTTATTCTGTAGGAGTTGGGCACAATTATTAGTCTTATCCTTTCCCATCTTTCTTACGTACAAAAACCTGAAGAAATGCACAAGCTAGTTGTATTTACAACATGTCTTCTAATGTCTTCTAGTCTTTTAGGAAAGGATACATTTCTACATGTTGTTTTCTAATGCTGAATTGAAAAGGCAGATGGTGCCCTGTCTTGGTGTCAGGAAATTCAGACTGTACATCTCGGGGCTGAAGTTCAGTCTTATAACTGACACAATAATCTGCCTTTAAGCCCAGACTCTTACTCTGCTCCAGAAGAATAATGAAAGGGGAAAACTTCCTCTATCTGTGCTAGTCTGGACGGTAAGATGTCATTCACTCTTCTGGGAAGTTTTGTGCCTTGTCTAGTCAGGACTAGGACCCGACAGAGGAGAGAGCAGGCTCAGTCAGGAGACAGGTTTTAGAAATCTTAACTTCTAAAAACCTGCAATTTTTCAAGGGCTGGAAAATCGACCAAATGTGGATGGAGTTTCAGAGCAACAGCAAAAGGCAGTTTTGTGACATGCTGTTTCAGGTCGCTGCCAGATTCAAAGTTTCTGCTCCAAACCTCTCATTTACTACAGCAAAAAGGGTTTCTCATTTCAGTAAAGGGTTTCTAGAACTCTTTAAGGAGGGAAAAGCAAAAAAATCATTTGGCTCAGATTATTCCGAATTATTCTCTCTGAGCTCATCGTTGGTTTATAAAATTTCCACCTGAATGGCTAAAATCTGACAGCATTGTAAATAGCTGTAAGCATAGTCTTAAAATTTAAAACTTCAGAATACTCTACCATAAAGCTGTGCTGACACCCCTGCCTATTTTTTCTCATGATTACACAGATAATGTCAAAGTATGTTATAGGCCTTTTCACACAAAGTATAGGTAAAACTGAATGTGTATTTAAATGTTGTAAATTAATAAACATATGTGTGGAATAATTGTATTCCACAGTTCCCTGTTTGTAATTAGAACTATTTTGAGCAAATGTTCTCAAACTCTCTACTTACATTTAACATGTGAAAGCAGAAGCTTCCCTTTTAACAGTAAAACCTACCTAAACCATAAACTTAGAATTAAAAATCTTGGGTCCAGCCTTTAGGTGTTATGGCTGGTTTTGGTAAGTTATTTGGGGTTGGGGGAAAAAAAAAAGGTATACATCTTTGTATCAACATATAAAGGTTTAAATGTTAAAAACTCTCAATAACAGGGTGAAGTGCTTATCTCTACTAAGAGCCTAAGGAATTTTTAAGCATACCTCTTGCTTTGCCTAGTGGTATCAAGGGCTTAATTTTTTTTTTTTTTTTTCAGGCAAGATTTATAAAGCAGTGGGGTAGATGGTGCTGTTCTCCAGCTGTCTATCTTGAGGAGTTTCCTCACTGGACTAAACACAACATAATTTCTCTGTAATGTTACAGTGGAATCTTGGAAAAACATAATGTTCCTCCTGTTATGTGCAATAGATTCTTCTTTAATTGCAGCAGCTAAAAAAAGCTTCTGTCTTTATAGCTGTGGAACCAAAGCGATGAAGTTTATGGTCTCTCACTGTCAGCAGGTTTATGGAAAATTTATAGTATATGTTCTCAGTTCTGAGTTTACCATTTTTTGTTTGAATACTTACTAAAACTAGTGCTGAAAAAAGCCCATTATAGGATTAGGAGTTTTGCTATCTTTAAGGATTCCTATAATTTGAATAGTGTCTGCGTAGTGTTTTTACTTTCATCTCCTTTTCCCTCGAACTGCTGTTTTATCTTGTTCAGAATCAAGAAACCGTTTCTTCCTCCTTTTCTTTTTCTTTCTTTCTTCTTCTCCCCCCACCCGAACTAAACTTACTTTGTTAACATTCCCTGACTGGCTTTCAGGCCTTTTTGTTAACAGAAAATTGCTGATGGCACTGGAAATTCCTAAGCCTTCTTTTGGTTATTTAGATAAGTTAGAGTAATATTCTCTATAATTTTTGTTATCTATCCTTTTCGTTTTTCTGTTTCTGAGTCCGTTTTGCTGGTGCCACATTATTTGCAATCAGTGGAAGGAGGCTACTTCTCTCTATTTTTTTTTTTTAAACTTCTGTTCCAGTTTTGAAGTGAAAATATATTCATGTTGTCTGTTATGGTAAGAATCCTGAATTTGATTCAGTACCCGCCGGTTTGTAGCTGGTAAAGGTGTTGGACTGATGGTCCAGCTGAGCCAAGCTGCACTATTGCCACCAAAAAAAAAAAAAAAAAAAAAAAAAGAAAAAAGACGAAAATACAAAAACTAGATGCAAACTGTTGCTGATGCTCAGATTTTGCCTTTATAAACTTATCTAAATGTTTTTCAGTTGTAAATGATGCTAATTTAACCACAGAGCCACAGAAATGTGATTTAGTTTTAATGTTGCTATTTTTGGTATTTAGTAGTGTAATTTAGAGTAAATTCTTCATTGTGGAAAATATGAGTTGGACATGGAACTGTGACATGTCTAGAAAAGGAAAATAGAAAAGTTGACACTTTAAAAATGTGAACACAGGATTTAATCGGTCACTTCCATTCATCGAATCAATTAATTTCTCATTTCCATGAGATGGATAGTGTCTGCCTCTTCACTGTTTCAGAAACTCAACTCTTGACTCAGTCTCACTAAAAAATCACTGTGTATGAAGAAGCAGTTTCTGCTTTGACCTTCCTTCCCAATGTGTCTGTAGCGCTACTCAGTCACAATGGACTGTCCCCTCCCATTTCTTCAGGATTCCGTTAATTGCTATTCTCGCTTTCCTTCCTGTTTCTTCCCTATTTTTACATATACATACATACTGTGTATGCATCAATCTGGATGGATCAAAAGCAACATTAATTTTATTTGTATATTCCCAAACTTCAGAAATATAGCAAAACCCCAATCTATACTTGATATATTTAGCAAATCTTCAGATTTTGTAGAACCAGTTTCCCTCTATGTTTTATGGGTGTCTGAGGAAGACTGGGATGGACAACTTTCTACTGTAGTATTTTCTCAGTAACTCCAAAACAATGTTGGGCCTTCATTAAGGTGAGAGAAATACATAAGGCAGCTTGGTTGCAGTTGAATACACATTAGTGGAGAAATTACCAAATCTGAAAAAGTAGATTTCCCATTGATGAAGTATTTTTCGAATACTTCCATCTAGCATTGGAAACGAAGATGCTGCAGCCAACACACACTTTTATTTACTCTCTGGTGTTGTGAATTTTTTATAAAAATGCACAGTGAATGAGGCAAACCCTTCTGTATGAGATTTGCATATTTTTAAAGACATACATGAAGTGGGATTTAGCAAAACCAAGTTTCTGTATAGACTTTGCGTCCACTAGTAAAAAGGACCAAATATTATTGCTATATCCTGTCCATATTTCCATATTGTGCTCATAATATGTAAAACCTGACATCTAGTAGATCAGAGGGATTAAACTGGGTGGTGGAGTAAGTCCTGTCCTTTAAGTGCAAAGACCAGGTTTTAGAAACTTAGATCGCATTTATCTGGAGGGTGAGCATGCAAGGAGATACCTCTAAAGGAGGGTGAATTTGCAACATGGGTTAAAGTGGAGCAAGCAGGATAGTCATCACCATGCAGCACGAAAACATAAGCCCCTCTGACAATCTGTTGCATTTCCCAGGTTTTTATATCTAAAAATCCCACATATATCATGCAGAATCAAAAATTGATTTTATGTGGTATACGCAAATCAAAAGTTCACCTTCTTCCTGGGATTTGGCTTGACTAAACCCCCACCTCACCCTTGCCCTTTCTTGCGCTCTCCTCCTTCTTCCACAGAAAAAGTGAGCCAAAAGTTATAGGATGCTCTCACAGGGATTCCAAGCCAGTCCCTAAGATCTTGTTGGTGGCACTCATGTTTTCTCTTCCCAGATGTGCACCAGGCTGTGTGCTGCAGGAATACTGCAGCTTTCCATTGCTGAGCCCTTTTAGGGGGCAGGACCGTAACTTTCCACACTGGCTTGTGGAAAGCTGCTCGTAGGGTCCCTAGTTTAAATGGTATGGAGCAGAAGTGGTGGTGCTTTTACTTAACTGTGCAGCGTGTTTTAATGCTGTTTGTACATGGTGGAAAGTTTAAATATTTGTCTCCGTGAAAACACACAACCCTCCCAAAATAATTAACAAGGTTTTTGAAAACTGCATGTAAGGAGCACTGAGGTTGCACAGGACGCACTCAGAAGTCAAGTCTCTGTGTGCACACTTAAATCTTCCATCTTCTGCATAGCTATTGCTATGCATAGCTTTTGCGTAGCTGGAGCATTTTATTGTATGTCAAAATAGTAATTCTAATGTAGCATACAAATTTAAAGTTCATTTTGCAGTACACTGTAGAGGTGGGTACTTCTTATGGCAGGCAGATTCACATTCATTCTCAGACTATGCAGTTTAATACAAGATAATGCTTTTTTCTATGTATTACTGAAGCACAAAATGAAATCTATAAGAGCGACTGACCTTAAACTCGTAACTGCCATTCACTTCAGTCTGTGTAGCCCAGCAGACTGGCTGCTGAGAGCGATGCTTGCTTGCTGTTTTGTGAGTCTCTGCAGATGCACATTCGCCCACTCTATGCAAACATGCACACACACTCTTTTTTTCCTCTCACACTGTCTGGCATATTTTCAGAATAACTCTTCGAAGACTTTCTGAACTGCTGGGTATGATTGTATGATGATTATTATTATTATTTTTTTTTTTTTACCTGGGAACATGTTTAGTCCAGTGTTATTTAAACAAGCTTATCTCTTTGATCAAAGTCTACAATCTGAAATTTGAACGGGGTAGGGAGGGTGGCTGGGTGGGTAAGGAAATCTATCAAGTACATATTTATGTGTGTGCTGCTCTCTTAGCTGCGTGCCTGCGGAGGGACAAATGTATATTGCTTCGGAATAATATTGCAAATTTAAGTAACTTTGGCCATTTTAGTAGAAGTTCTGAAAGCATAGTATTACTACTAAAATAAGACCATTTTTAGTAAACTTTTCTTGAAACTAGTAGTGACCTGCATATTCAGGTTTTCAGTTTCTCGGGTTTTTTGAAGGTTAAGCCGAAGAACTGTGGAGTTGTTTAAGTATAGCTTAGACTTTGCTAGTATTCAAAGCATACTAACTGGAGCCCATATATTAATGCGTTTAGGTCTGGCATTAACCTATTTTGCTGACTGAACCACAGACCACAGCAATAATGCCAGGGAGCTTGAAACGGTTTCTGGAGGTTTTCATTTAGCTGGTTCAGGAGAACTGGTTTGTGCAAAGTTAAAATTATATGGAATGAGATTGCAAGATGAAGCATGCATGCCACACCTTTTCATTATGTTCTTTCTCCCCCCCCCTTTTTTTTTTTTTCTAAATATAACTTTGAGAGGCATTTCAGTTTATTTTGAAACTGATCCCATTTGATTATTTTAGATTACTTGATTTTCTGGTCAGATTTAAAAATTCAGGTTTGCTGAGGTTTTGTTCACGGGACTAGGACAAAGAATTTCCTGTACTGAATTCATGTGTCATGCAATCAAATAACATTTTCCCTAACTTTTAGGTTATTCCTATGACAAAAGGCTGAATGATGTTTGTTTCATCTTTTTACAGCCTGAAAAGAAGCAGACAGAAATTTCTAGGCAAATCTAAAGCTTTTCCTCACTTTTTAATGTTACTTGTATACTCTAATAACTTCAGGCTGCTATTTCTGAGGAGAGTGGATTATAAACCTTTTCTTCTACATAGATATCATCCACTGCTTAATTCTTTTAGCTATTTTTATTGACTGAGGCTCGTTATACACACACACACACACACACAGAGGTGCACGCGCTTGCACACACACATTCTGCTTTGCTCTATCTCAGTTACAGCATAGTCCTACCCAGGGTCATTACAATGTACACATTACATATTTCTAGCAAACATGAAAATGAATCAAACGGGGGGAGAGATAAGCACAGATAGATCGGAGCCTGCTGAGGAAATAAAAGGCAGTAATCTGCCTGACCACTGGACTACTCTTCCTGGTTGGATTTAAGTGTCCTTTCCCGTTAGTTGCTGCGGAGCGCTGGCTACTCTGAAGTGAAAATTTAAACGACTAGTAAGAATGGAGTTACCTTTAGCGGGACAATTATTTGGTATAACTCCAAAACCTGATTGTTTCTGAAGTGATGTTTAAACCAACGTCGGCACAAGGCAAGAGTTTCTGGCTCGTGGCCAGCACCTTGTTGTGCATATTAGTGCAGATGAGGAGTTCCTAAAAGTTAGAGAGAGGGAGAGGGAGGGAGGGAGAGAGAGAATGTGCATTTTCAGTGCTCTCTCTGCATTTGTTTGTATCCTCCTCCTTGCCGAGATTAGAGGAATACCTGTGTAGTGCTGCTTTATTATGATTTCTGCTGAGCCTCAGAATAGGTTCTGGTATTTTTTTTAGGTGGACTGCCAGCTGCCGATCTCGCTGTTGACAATAAAAGCAGATATGTTCCTCGCTTACTGCCATTAGCACTGACCATGACCCTTCACACCAAAACCTCTGGAGTTACCCTGCTGCACCAGATTCAAGGCACTGAACTGGAGACGCTGAGCAGACCTCAGCTGAAGATTCCCCTGGAAAGATCGCTCAGCGACATGTACGTGGAGAGCAACAAGACAGGAGTTTTTAACTACCCAGAAGGGGCCACTTACGATTTTGGTACTACGGCTCCAGTGTACAGCTCTACTACTCTCAGTTATGCCCCTACTTCTGAATCTTTTGGGTCCAGCAGTCTGGCAGGATTTCACTCACTGAACAATGTCCCACCAAGCCCAGTGGTGTTCTTGCAAACGGCGCCCCAGCTCTCACCCTTCATCCATCATCACGGCCAACAGGTACCCTACTATCTTGAAAACGAACAAGGCAGCTTTGGGATGAGGGAAGCTGCTCCTCCAGCCTTCTACAGGTAAATGCTACAGATAATTTCTATTTTCTTCTTTAAGCAGATGAATTGAGAAAATTAGGATGTGAAAATATATATACCCTAATCTTTTCTTTTTGTGTAAAGGACCGTGTGATTTAATTGAATTATCCATGATATCTCGACCATAGAAACCACCATAGAATAAAACAAAGCTGTAATTCACAGCTCATTGTGACTCTAAGCTGTAAATTTTGAAAGCTGTACATAAAAGAGAAACGAATTGGATAATGAGTACAAATGTTTTCTGGGAAAATGTGGAATCATAATTGAATAAGGAATGGCAAACAACCTCCCTGTTGTAATGTATTAGAGATACTAAAAAGACTTCCACTATCACACATTTCTGGGTGTGAGTGGTTGGTTGTTCAGCTCTTAGCTGGTAGTATTTTCCTCCTGTGGCTTCCTTTACAGTGTGAGAAGTGGCTTATATAGGAAGTAGTCCAGAAGCATGATACCCTTCCCAATCAAACTGTTAGAGCTGACTCGGTAACAGTATTTCTGTTAGTAACCACCTTCATGAGCTGCATACATATTAACCTGCATTTTTTCATTGGAGGGTGAGATAAACTAACCATAAATCTGGCATGCTGCATTTCAGAAGATAAGATTTTTGGGGGGTTTTGCATTTTTATCCCTTGATAGAAGGCTTATTTTTTTCTGTCTGGAATGGAAGGACAGAAGTTTCTTTGAAGGGGGGAATAATTTCCCTTGTTTTAAATATTTATTGTCAGTTGTGAAAACTTTTATGTTATTTCTGAAGGGGTAGAAATTAATAGAACTGTAGCTTCCAAGAAAATGTGATAATATACTCCAATACCTACACTGTTAATGTTTGCGCAGTATTAATAGCATAGTTTTGCATCATCCTATTATACTGGACTTCGGTGAATCAAAGGGAACAGTTAGATGTAATTTTTTTTTTTTTCCTAAACGCTACCTGTATCTTTTTATTTGGGAGATACAGGTGAGTTTGCTAGAAGTGGAATGACTCTGAAAAAATAAAAGCAAGTTATTCTTTCCCTGTCGAGGGCCAGACTTTGACAGACATATTTGCACAATATAACATGTTTCTGGGAACAGCAATGTATGTTCTTAAAGACAGTCTAACTCAGCCTGAGTAGGAATCTGGTAGCAGAATCTGGTCCAGAAAAATGATGTGATTCCACTTTTTGCAAATGATTAATCAGTTTTGGGGAGCAGATGGAATAAAGACTAGTGAAATGATAGATAATGGTTGTGTCAGCCCGTCCAATACATCGATCTGTTAACTGAATTGGTTCAAACAAAATGCATTTTAGTGCAGCCAAATACAATACCTCTAGGAAGACTGAATACATGTCAGAACATAAAGATCTTGAATTATTACCAGTGACTTGAGAGTGAAACTGCACTTTGCACTAGATTAAAGGGTTTTTTTTTACATGAACGTCCAGTGCAAACCTATTGTGAAAAGTGTGTAAGCGACCTTAGATATGTAAACAGTGGAGTGGTGAGTTTGTGAAGTTGAAATACACTGGCAGAAAACGTACTATAGTCGAGGTATTTTACTTCAGGAGGAATCAAAACCAAGAATCACCTGGAAATAGAAGGTGAACTATGGAAGTAATGTCCTTTTATTTTTAAGCAGTGAATTGAGCTGAGACACTTCAAAATAAAATTAACGTACTTTTTCATTTTAACTACTGGAGCAAACATGTCAGGTCAGTGCTGGATTACCCATTTCCTGACATTTCTGATCAAGGATGGGTGTCTCCTTTGGAGATGTGTTTTAGCCGTATGCAATTGATGGGGCAGTAATTAAGTGAATTTATGATCTTGGATATGCAAGTGGTTTATCTCTATGCAGTGTTAAACAAATGATTTAATGGCCCCTTCCAGCCATAATTCTGTAAAGCGCATCTTATGTGATAATAAGAAAAGTGTATCAAAGTGCTTGCTATGATTCTCTTGTTAACAGGCATGTACTGTTGGAATTAAATTGATAAAAGTGTTGCTTTTTTTTTTTCTTTTCATTTCTGCAAGATTGTATTTACAAAGTTATCATCCTCACATCATTAAATAGTAGGTCTTTATTCTTGTGTTTTGACACAAATGCAATCACCAATAGTCTGTGAAAATAATTTGAATAGGTGTTCAGTGTGTGGGAAATAATTAAACATCTAATCATGGGGTTTAAGAACAAGTTCTTTAAAAAATATTGTAATGCATGAATTTGCAATTTGCTTTATTCATTTGGCTAATGTCATAATTTTCAACTGGATTATGGGAAAAAAAGAGAACATGGGGCAGTGTAATCTGACAATGAGCGTAACTACCAAAATGGTGAGTTTCTGGAACAACCTACCACTAGGAGTGGTAAAGGCAAAAATTCTTAAACCAAAAGCCCTAACAAAATTTTAAATGGATCTGATCAAATTATGGTACGGCTGCCTGTTTCTATAATAAGTAATGTAACCTAAGACCCAGAAAGGCTCCCCTGCAGTGCTTACTTACCTTTCTGTGTAACAGAATTGTGGTGTTTTGCTTGTAAGATTGAAATATTTGCATTGCATCATGCTATTATACTATGAATTTGAGATGCAAATAATGCACTCTGTGATACAAGTGGCTAGGGCAATAAATAATCATTGTAGATTGGAGCTGAAATTTTATTCTGTTAATAATTGGATAAAATGTTAAAAATCTTCAGTCACAAAATGCAAAACTTACCTTATGTGTTAAGGAAAGCATCTAATGTCATCTGATTTTGTTAACAAGTATTCAAAACCGTGCTGGCTGTAGCCAAATATATAGCTACATGTGCTAATTCTAAAGTTATATTTTATTTCTTTCAAATTATGTTTACTTTTCCAAAAGGCTTTGTCTCCTATTGCAGGATAATGACAGACTTCTATATCTAGCTGAAGAACCTAACAATAGATAGAGAAAAGAATGATTTTGTAAAGTATACAAAAAATATACCAATCCCCTCCTTTCTGGAGTTTCTAAATCATGGAACATCAGAATTTGAAAGAGAAGGGGTATAATTAATTCAAATTGTGCTGCCTCTAACTTGGCTCCTTTTATGTCTGACCTTGTGGCTGTTTTTATAGGGAGCCAAACTAAAATACCTTTCCCTTATCTTGCAGTATTAGTATCTTCAAGGAAGAGGGAGAAGGCATAGTGCTAGTTGTGTTTTTAATTCCCTTCAAATGTAACATATATTTTATTTTCTCAATCACTTCTATTGTAGGTTTTTTTATTAAATGATGACTAGTAGTTTATTATCAGAGGAAATCCTTTGCTCAGGGATATTAGGGTAAACTAAATGAAAGATTTCTTTTGTTCTTAATTATTAACATTTAATTTCTGGCCATTTCTGGTTATTTCCTTGTGGTTTTTGGCTGGTTTTTGTTCATTCAGGGAAAAACCAAGAAGCATTTCATTAGCTAATTTACCTCAGTAAATTCCTATAAGCATCAGAAAAGATGAATCTTCTTTTGTTCTGCCCCTGTGTGATGTTCCAGTTTCATCTCACTGAGTTTGCACTTTTCAGATCTGAAGCAAAATTGCGGTTGTATTTCAGGCCCTCTGTAGCCTGCGCTTAGTGCTGCTTCCAAATTTGGCCAAAACCCGTGTAAAAATGGACTGCATCTACCAGCTACCTGATGATGGAGTTGTTTGTCAATCTGTACTGAGTAATAGAGGCAGTGTAAATCACTGTACAAATGGAAGTATGAAAAGAAAAATCGTTCATTGCTCCCTCACTTTTAGTGGCTAGTTTGTGAATATCTTCTAGTACCTCAGGCTCTGGGTTCAGGCTAATATAATAAAGTATTTATTCAGTTTTAGTCCCAATTATCATGCTGAAAGTGACACTGAAACATTTTAAACCTGCTGTTCCAATCAGTATGATCACAGCTTTAATTTTTAACGTTTGCTAAAACTGAGAAAGATTACAAATGTAGATCTATCCCTCTTCTGCTGTAATTCATAAATCCACCAGTCTGAAAAAGTTGTTTAAACTAATATGTATTTTTTGCCTTGTCTGATTCATTATGAATCTTTCTAGCTGTTCATGTTTAGTGCTAAACCAAGAGAATTTTTGTAAATTTTAAAATTAAAAGAATGTTACAATGAATGCAAAATTAAAAGATTTTTTTTTCTTTTTTAGTGTAGTATGAGGTATTCCATAACATGGAGTACTATATAATGTAATATTTGAGTGGGTTTTTGTGGGTTTTTTTTTTGTTTGTTTATTTTCTCTAAAGTATCAACCTGTTCTGAGGTCCTCTCTTGAACAATTCGAGTGTTCAGGCAGTTCCTTGAACACGTGGAGTGTTCCTGTTGTCAGAGCTTGTACTGGTATCTCTGACAATTTTACAGCAATAGATGACTGTAATGAAAAATACAGAAAAATATGGAGTTATCCTATCTCATGGAAATTTTGTAAAGATAAACCTGTTAAATGTTCTAAGATACACATTACAACTATGAGGGACTTGTACAAACCAACTTTGCTGTTTCTGCAGCTCTTAGAGAATGTGCTGATGTGGATCTTGCTGCAAGTGTGGTTGTACCATGAAGTCACCAACCCATACTGTTCAGGAGCACATGTTCTGTGCCTCCTTGTATCCATGAATAAGGCCAGGCAGTGGTGGAAAGGGGTAAAGGACCTGTGATGCTTCCTCATTATCCTCCTTTCTGCCAAGGCAGGGAAATGGATCTCACCTGCTCTCTTCAAGCTTCCTTTCCAAAGTTTTCTACGTATTGAAGAAAACTTTCCTCACTTTTTTAGCAGATGTATTTTTTTTTGCATAAACCACAGACCCAGGAAGTGTGCCATATACCAAGTCCTTCCCATGTGGATTTGAAACTTGTGGCTAAAAACATGGCTGTTCAGGCAGCCTGTGTGGATGGTGTTCATTTGATTAAATGTAGACACCTAGGCCTTTATGCAGTTTTCCATTTCTTAAGCATCTGGTGCTGTTTGAGAAGCTATACGGTCAGATGGGTCTAACAGATATGACACAGGACCTACTGCATAGCTATATGTTTTTTGAGTAGGAGGTGGGAGTCAGTGAGGGTCATCACCTAAAACACCTCAAATGGCATGTAGCATCAACAACAGCATCAATCTTCACATGGTCTCCCTTAGTCTGTGGAGACGCAGAGAGAAAGAGGCACTGTGAACACACACACATTGTCTCTTTCAAAGATACCTGATTAAAGTAGATCAGGTGTGGTAGTGCACTCTAAAAGTGCAAATTTCTCTTTCTATACTATAAAAAATGGCTAAAATGACTCATTCTGGTACAGATATCTACTGGATGAAGACGGATGCCTAGTGACGTCCAAAGTTACATGAAATTAATCCCGCCCATACTCTCCTGTTTCTAAAGACTCAAAGCAGTCACCACCTGTGCTCTCCCTTCAGATAGACACTGCACTATGTCCCTTGAGAGGAAGATGGGGAATTGACTCTGTGTCATTGGCCTTGATCACTCTTGCTCTGAGGCTATTGAAACAACAAACACTGCTGGCCATATCTGCTCTGATAGGGAAAGCATTAGTTGCTGGCACCAGTTCCTTCAGCAATTGCAAAGTGAACATTAAATGCCAACATTTTTTATTAAACCAACAAGAAAGGCCAACCAGAGCTAAGGCATAGCTCCAAACAAAAGCAGAGGAAAAGAGTCCTGCAACTGAAGTGCCTTTGCTTCCTTTAACAAATTTAAATTTTAATAATTCTGGTAATTTGATATTGTTGACAATGAAACACTAAACTGATAATGAGTTCCCTGATTTCTCTGTAGGGAGTTTTCTGTTATCTATTCAGACATCAGAACTGAGATTAGAGTGGAGATGTTGTCCTGCAACATTCTAATTTAAAGTGTTGTTTTCATTGCATTCATTACGGGGACTGTTTGTAAAATTTGTTATACAGAGAGAAGTCACATCTAAGGTTGTACACTATCCCTATGTATTTGGGTGGCCTTTCCAGTGAACTGCAGAAGGTCAAAATTTGCCACAGCTCATTAGGAACCCTGATCAATGTGATGCTGGGCAAGGCAAAGCTTTTCTGCCAAGCTCAGATTCCAGTTGCTAGGAGGTTCTTACATCATCTCACTCAAGATACATCTTCTTCTGGTGCAAGACTATGAACACGTGAGATACTGCCTGCCAGGTTTAACCTACCACATACTTAACAATAATACCTGTTAGAGACAAGAAGATCATAAATCTGCAGGATGATCTTCTTCCTTGGTAACAAGATTGGATTCAGGAATGATCTGGGTATTTTATTTTAACCTTTTACTAAAAAATGGAAATATGGTTCTCAGAAAACATGGAGCTTAAATATGTCTGTCATATACATAAATACTATTTGATAGATATACATAACAATTTCAGTGGTCTTCAAACCATTGCAGTGACAGTCTTAACCAATGACACAACAATGAGCATCTATATAAATAAGAAAAGTTACCTCCCTTTTCCTCACTGCGTGGGAGCTATTAGTAAAAGAAAAAATAACAGTAGAGGTTGAAAGTCAGAAGTAACTCAGAGGACTTCTTCAACAGGCGGTTGGTGACTAACCATAAACAGCTGTGCATGTAACCGCTTCACCTCCAGTGGGTGGAATTTGTGACGACTGTTCCAGGAGTGCAGTCCATCTCCAGTCAGACAATATGGGTGGAATATGTCACATACTGTTCCCATGTGCCACTGTCTCACAATGCTGCTAACTGTCAAAACCTACCTCCCCAGGACCCAGGCAGCAGCATCTGTGTAGAATAAGTGTTCAATGTGGCAGGGGAGAGCCTTCCTCTCCCTTTGAGGATGACACAGTAGTGAGCATCTAGGCAGCACTGGGCTGCCTTTAATGCCTGTGCATTTCACTTCCCATTCATAAGCTATGTGAGTAAGCAGCTTATTTTTCCGTTGTCATCGTCACTTCCAAACAGGGAAACCGATCTTACCTGACTTTCTAGGGAAAACCCATATTTCTCCCTTGAAGATTTTTTCAGTGTCTCATTGTTCTGTGGTGCAAATGTCCAATTCGATTGCTACTTCCAGTCTTCCCTTTTATTTTATTACTTACTATCATGCAGAAACACTGCTTTGATCACCACAGCCTACTTCAGTACTGATTTGTGCTGCTAAAACATGACTGGAAAACTTGCTAGGATGCTACAAAGAGGGTGTCAAATCTAGGGAGAAAGGGGAAGGGAAATTTAGGGCAACACAGGAAAATTCTCAGCTCACGATGAATAAAAATAGTAAGGAAGATGCTGTGCAGAAAGCAGCAGATGCAGGAGAAGATGTGGCATAAAATTTAGGCCCCAAATCTTAAGTCGTAAAACTGGGAAACTCATAATATGCTTTCCAGATAGCGTCCACTGGGGTTTTTACATATAGCCTGTTAAATTTGGCATATATAATACTTACTGCTTTCTTTCTCTTTCCCTTTTATATTTTAATTTTTTTCACTCTAAATGTAATTCAGGTTTGTGAGACAAGAACTATTCATTCATAAGTCCATGAAAAATATTCCAGTTTTTAGAAACTTACTTTTTTTTTTCCCTTTAAGTTGATCTGTAAACAGATGGAAGCTTAGAAGGTGCTAACTCTAAAAATCGGCATTTAGTTTGACTATTGAAGACAAGTACTATAAAATCTGATCTTTGGTAAAAATGAAATGTCACGTAATACCTTGTCACCTGTGTTTTCAGTTTATAAAGCTAGTAAGCATTCTTAAAACATTTGTTTTGCTGAGCTATCTTGATCAAGCCTTATCTAGTTATTATTCAGTAACTTGTATCAGCCACTCTCTAAAGAAAATTAATTCAAGTAAGTGTTCCCTGCTTTGGTTATTAGTTACAACTTGAACTTGACAGTAAGATCCCTGTTTCAAATTACGTATTACAGAACCCCTGTATCCAGGAAACTGTAGCGGTGGCAGAGAATACTATCGCTTAGAGTGTGCACCAAATCTAGGTATCTTTGGGGAGACGATATGTCAAAACCCAGCTTTGTCTGTTTGCTTTCATTCTGCAGTAAAATGATACTTGTCCTTCAGCCAGATTGATAAACACAAGCAAGGAAAAATGTGTGTTGCCAACATATGAGCCACTGTAGCACGTTTATTACCTTGCAATAGTTTTGCATAGTTTGGATTATTTAGAACATACGGGTTGAAAAATATTTATAGCTTCGTCTTGCCATGCTTTGAGAAATATAATCCTAATTTTTACCTCTAAGAGTACCAGTAAGAGATAAAGCATGCAAATCCTGGAAATGGTGGTTCAGCAGAATATTAAAAATCTGAGAGCAATCTAATTTGCTTCATGGAGAAAGGTGGTGAGATAGAAACCCATATAAAATAACAGCCGAAAGTTTTAATGGCAACAATATCAGAACCAGAACAAATGTAAGAGGCATGAATGTATTAAGAATATCTGCCAGACATACTGCTACTTAAAAAGTCAAATGTTGCTAAAGCAGGTTGTCCATTGATAAGTTGTTACTATTACTATTTCTTCTTGATCGAAGCAATAAAATACCCAAAGTGGAAATAAATCTGATTCTGCAGAGAAAATTCGAAACACCCCAGAGCAAAACTTCACTTTATTTATAGACAGCACTAGTAACACTGCTTATTATTAAATCTGCTTGTGTTCCTCTCTTTTTAGTTATTTGTGTTGTCCAGCTTTGGCTCATATTTTCTGTGTTAGATGATTGTTTCGGGTAATTTTTTTTTTTTAGTATTTTGACAAAAAAAGGTTCAACTTTCTAAGTATCATGAAAGGAAAACAAAGTTTTGCTACACTCATGCAAAAATACCCCAAAACTTTTTCATTGAGCAGCCTAGACACCTTTGTATTGTAGATATAGCTCTGATGTTTGGTAGTTTGGGGATGCTGTCAAATTAGGTTTATCTTTGTTTGATTTTCCCCAGAAAACCTACTCAAATTTAAGCTATAAACCCTTGAAGCATCTTACTGTTCACAGTGGTGATTTTTTTGTATTTGATAGCTAAATTATATGAAATTTCATGTTTCATGCATGTTCCATCCTCTCTTAGTGATGATATATTGACTTGATTGCAAAAGCATCCTTCTGTGACAAAACACGTAAGGTTGCTTCATTGCACAGCTGCATGGCTTTTGAACAAGACTTTCTGTGCAGTTATTACTGTGGGTTGAGGCAAGTTTCTGTGAGATGAGAACGACAGACTAATAAGTTTGGTGCTTCCGGAGATTATCTGGTCAACATCCTGCTCAAAGCAGGGCTAACTTCAAAGTTAAATCAGGTTGCTTAGGCCATTATCCAGTTGAGTTTTGTAGATCCAGGAATGGAGACTCCACGTCCACAAAGGACAATCTGTAGCGGTGCTGAATCACTCTCACGGTGAAAAACTTTTTCCTAATGTATATTCACAATATTCTTTGCTCAAAGTTGTGTCAGATGTCCCTCGTCCTTTCACTGTGTGCCTCCAAGAATCTGGCTCTGTGCCCTTTAAAGTCTTCCATGATAGAGGTGAAGACAGCAATAAAATCCTGCCTTAGCCTTCTCTTCTGAAGACTAAACAAATTCAGTTATCTCAGCATCTTCTCATATGACATTTGTTTCAGGCCCCTCCTCATCTTGGTGGCTGCCCACTGGACTTGCTCCAGTTTGTCAAAGACTGTCTTCAGCTTGGAAGCCCTAAACTGGAAGCAGTCTTGCAAGTGCCAAGGAGACGGAAACAAGCTCTGCTCTCAGCCTCCTGTCTATGTTTATATTAGTACAGCCCAGGATGTGTTTGGTTTTTCCTGCTGCCAGGGCACGCTGCTGACTCCTGTTCAACTTGTCCCCCAGCTTCTGCAGACCATTCTCTGCAGAGCTGCTTTCCAGCCCCTTCTGCGTTTCTGCAGGGGGTTACTCCATCCCAGGTGCACGGGTCTGCATTTTCCAGTGTTGAACTTCATGAGATTCCTGTTGGGCCGTTTCTCCAGCCTGTTGAGGTCCCTCTGACTGGCAGCTTTGCTTCGCAGTGTATCTACCACTTGGCATGCCTCCTTCCCCCCCAGTTTGGTATTAGTGAATAACTTGCTAGAGGTGCAATTTCTTCCTTCATCCCTGTTGTTAATCCAATACTCACCTCAGTATTGATTGCACAGGAATGCTACTAGAACCTGGCCAAATTTGAACTGCTGATAAAAACCTGTTGAGACTAGAAGTCCAGTCATTTTCCACCCACCTTATGGTTCGTTTGTGCAGCCTGTATTTCACTACACTGAGAATGAGAAAATGGTCTCTCTTCTGGTTTTAGTGTCCTTCTGCTTCATCTTTTAGTTCTAAAGAGTTTTGCAAAAGTCCCACTAGAAAAAAAAATAAGCTTGCGGTGCGGAAAGATGGGATGAGGAATAAATCATGGTGGTCTTGCTGAAGAACAGAATGGGACCAGTGAAGAAATCTGGGGAGTCTGGTAAGGTAGAAACTTTGAATCTCTGGTGAGGTGCTGTAGCAGGCTGCTGTGAACCGGCGATAGAACACGGAGAAGAAAAGAGGGAGTGCTCTAGTAGGAGAAAATACATAGTGTATAAGGACTTGGAAGAGTTTGGGGTGGACCAGAAAAGTAAAGTTGAAGGAGAAACTCCAGAAAAAGAGTGAGCTGGAGATAGAGAGTAGAATTTAAAGGTACTCGGGGGCTGAGACTTGGACTGGGGGTAGGGGCTCTAAACGGGACTGAAACTGAGCAAGTGCATGTTGCAGAGCATGGGGAAATAAAAAAGCTGACAGGGAGAAACAGGGAATGTGGAGCAGGGCCTATGTAGAACAGTCTTCCTCCCAACAGATATGTGCAACTTTCACATTTTATTCCTGTCTATTACAGATTTACACAGAAGTCCAGCTGTTGATTCGTTCAGTAGCCCAGGTGGCAGAGGTCAGTGCTGTAGATATGAGCTTCCATCACTCCTGAAACACCAACTGCTACTCAGGACTCGATGAGTCTGGGTTTGGGTGTTGATTGTTTAATTTCTTTAAAGCCTTGGTATTTCTCATGCACATAGAGAAAATACAATAAAGTTACATCAGTAAGATTATGACATCAGCCTTCCCAAAGCTGAAACATGACTGAACTAAATTAGTGTGCGTATATCTTTCTCTGTCTGCCTAATGTCCTAACGTGAAATGAAGATACTACTGCTTTATGATGCAGGACCCCAATGAATAAACATTCATCGGTGTCAGTGAAGTCCCCAACAGTTATAATGTAAAGTGCCGTTGAAAATCACATGCAGAAAATTTACAGGACTGTTTTCAGGGCACGCTTGAATAAGAAGAAAGACATGAGGCTACATATGAGCAAGAGTGAAAACATCCAAAATATTGAGTAGGTGTTTAGTCAGTGAGTATGATTTTGGAAACTAACAATGATATTACTAAACACAGTGTATGAAATGGAACAAAAATGGTTTACAGGCTTGTTAATCACAAACACCTAGCATTTTTCTTGGAAAAAATACAGCATAAATATATTTCCATTCCAGTCCTTATATGGAACTCTATGTTCAGCTACCTTGCATTTATTTATTTCATAGGTAGGTAAGGGATAATGGCACAGAAGCAAGGAGTTAATGCATGAGTTTTTCATGTTCTCTAATTTCCTTCTGACGTGAACTCTCAGATACAACTCTCAGTTCATTGTAATCCTTACTTAAGATAAAGGATTTTGCTGTTTTCATTTCAGCAAAGCACTGAAGATCTTGCTCTTCAGAGGGAGAGATGTGTTTCAATACAAAAATTAGTGCATAAGCAGATATTAAATACTGTCTGTACCTCCCTCCCTCTTTTTTTTTTTTTTTTTTTTTTATCCCAAAAGTATTTAAGAGAATTACCTAGGGAAAGACTGCCTTTTCAAGAAGATCTGAAACTTTGCTGTATGGCTAGCATCAGCTTCTTTATTATTTATTAAATGGCAGCATTAGGTATTAATAGCTTCAAGCTGTTTTCATGTATGACCCATTTTCTGACTCACAGATGCCTTGTTTCCTCTCTCTCTAATTCACTTCATTGTCAACAAATGTGGATCTGTCTGGAAATAGCAAGCAATGTGAGAGTTGCATTGCCTAAGAGACTGGCCCTGCTTCTGCCCTGTCCCTCCAGGTTGTTCCAGAGCTAAAACCCAGGAGAGCAGGACAAAATGAGTTGTCTTGTTTATTAGAGGGGAGATATGGTAAAAAAGTAAGTGAAAACAGGTCTCCAAAAGCTCCACTTCATGAGTTCTGATGAGAGCCATGTTTAAGTCACATAGCACCTAGTGGAGCCTGGAGGTGATCTTTGTAGGGTAGACTTGATAACAGATTACTTGGGGAAAGTCTCCTTGTCTCAGAGGAATTCCTCAGGTCTCTGTCTTCTGACTACTTGCTCCTTTTCTGATGACATCAAGGGCTAAATTTTAAAAAATAAGGACAAAGTCTGTGTCTTATGGCCAATTCTGAATCCCAGATTCAATAT
This sequence comes from Numenius arquata, assembly GCF_964106895.1. NCBI lineage: Eukaryota > Metazoa > Chordata > Aves > Charadriiformes > Scolopacidae > Numenius > Numenius arquata. Next base: position 11,952,456 of record NC_133577.1, on the reverse strand, counting down.
CAGAGTTTTTATTGCAACTTTACCTCTCTGAGTATGAGATATTCAAGACATTTTCTGTGAGAACCAGGACTCCTTAAAAAGTGTAATGCTAGACATAAGTTATTCCAACTAAATTATGCCAACTAGAAATAAAAGAAGAAATATGGATCTAATGGAAAGGAAGTATTTCAGTGCTTAATAAATTTGAAATCACTAGCTTTACTGTACACCTCAGTGATCTCAGCATAGTCAAGGAATGGAGGTTTTATTTACTGCGTACTGTAAATTATTACATGGGAATCACTACAGAAATGTTTAGAACGGGTATTTCTGCAACTGGGAAATGAATGGACTGTGTGTTCCAGGTTTTTCACTTGTGTTAAAGTTGTCATGGCAAACACTAAATTGAAGAGCTACTTTTATTCCTTAGATTCCCATCTTGGTACTATCAGCACTCTCAAGCTATTTTCTTTGCCTGTTTAATCCTGAGATGTTCTGAGGTTGTGAGGTGCTATGTTTCTACTATTAGACACGTGCACAGCTGCTGTATAAAAGGAAGAAACCTTGTACAAGATGATGTAGTAAAAAAATCATTTATACTTGCAATCAGAGGCTCTGAGATAAGTTTGAAGTTCAGTACAGATTCAGATACATAGATCAGATATTAATCCTCATTTTGTCAGCTGAAGTCTAATGCTGAAATGAATTAACACCCTACTAGAGAACAGTAATTCCTATTGAATATGATTTTGCATAGATCTAATCTGTAAACCCATTTCAACTATATTTTCTGATCAGATTAATTTGTGATGGTGAGAGCATACTGCTTCCATAACAAATGATTGAACTATTGTGATTCATTAATTTAGCAAGGCTACCTTATTACATCCTTGTAGTTGCTACAGAGTATCTTTGAGGGGAATCAATGGATTTAAAGGAGAAATAAAATGTTGTATTAGGAAACTTGCTGCTAAACTTGAAATTGTAGTTTTTAAATTTTTTTTTTTTTCAAAATAGTAATAACAATTGCTTAAGCTCTTAGGACAAAACTTGAGTGAGTTGAATTTATTGTCTGAGAATATGTCCTTTTGCTTTTTGTATCTGCACATATATAACAAGGGGTTTAGTTAAATTCCATCTGACAAGCTCAGTAAAATATCTCCCATCTCCCTAAACAAAACAGAACCCAAACCGTTTGTTAGAAGGTACTTTGAATATGAATCAAATCTAACCTGAAACCTACTCTCAGGTACCTATTCATACATTGTAAGTTCAACTAAGAGTTGATGGCTGTTGTTTGGTGGATTTTTGTGAGTCTGCAGAGCTGCATCATATCAGGGGTGCGATGCTCTTTATCTCTCTTTTCCTATGTCTTTTTTTCTCATCTTCTGACTCACTAGCACGTGCAGCAGCAAGCCTTCGCTTGTGCACCATGATGCAGAGCTATGCTTACTTACCTTTTCAGAGCCTGCTGCTGTGCATACACTTGCACCTTTGTTCAGTTCCTGTGGGATGTTTGCTCCAGAGTGTGGAGCTGGAGAGGAGCTGAGCTCTTGGGCAGGAATGCAAAGGGTTCTTCACATTTTATCAGCAAGGAAAGCAAGGAAGCAAGAATATGTCTTTTGTGACAGTTCCCACTGGGATCTGTGGAGCAGTTCTGAGGCTGGAGAATGAAGACAAAATTAAGAAATTGTGTCAGAATCTTCAGTCAGAATCTCTGCACTGTTGTCGTATCTTTCCATTTTATGTGTTATACCTTCCAAGGTAACCTGATTGAAACTAGTTTTGGATTCTGGATTTGGCAATGGGCTGTTGTTGGTTAGAATTATTTAGCCTGGTGATCTGTGAATCTATATAAATATGTATGTGAAGTCAAGTGACTGTGGTTTCAAGCTTGGATATCTAGAGCTACATGCCTGAATTAAAAAATAAGTACCTGAGATGCTAGATGGAGCCATATGAAGAAAGACAGTACAATTTGAAAACTGTTATTGATATTTCAAAATATTTTCATTAAGGTTAGAACAAAATTAAAACCAAAATAGAAGTAAATCAACGAAAAGAGACCTTTGGGCAAGAATTCAAATATTGACCTATTTGTCTTATAGAATACTTCTGATAAACTTTTGAATGCATGGACTGTTGGAAAATCAAACATTAACTGTGATTGTATTTATACCACAGTAAGCCTAGACGACAGCCTGATGTTATGTCCTAATGTGCTACTCATTCAGATAGTTTTCTGGAAGAGTAATGTCTGAAATACAGTGTTGGAAACTTTTGGGACCATTTTGGTGTGAGGAAATGCAAAATCTGTTAGGTTGTTTTGAAGAAAGGTGAATCATAGCTGTTTAGTCCTAATGCCATGAGGGGCTGAGTGGTTGTGATCGGATCCCAGAGTAGACGTGAGAAGGGATGTGCTGTAGTTGGCCACCATCCCCAGCTCCACTGAGCTTCCTCTTTCCCCTCAAGGCTGGGCCTGGGCAATGGTGGGTTAATAGGTTTGTGGTGACAAGGTTAGTGCAACGTCCACTTCCAACATTCAGCTGTATGCAGCAGAGAATGTTTTGGCCAGAAATGAGTAAATGGATGGTTTTTCTGCCATAGGTAGCCATTAAAGAATATTGTGGAACAAACAGAAGTTGGAAGCTGAGTGTTCTTGGTTATTTTTTTTGCCTTTCATTTACGAGAAGTGTGCATATCTGGAAAAGAAAAAAAAAAGATTCAGCAGGGACTCCTTGTGTTTAGTACACTGGTATTATTAGTGTCCCATGTGAACAGGTAATAACATATTTTTAAATGTCATGACAGAAGAGCAACTGCTGTGTCCATCCATAATACTGTATATTTAATTCTGCGTGAATTTGTCTATCTAATAGACTTTTTTCCTTCCTTTGTAATTTATAGGGCAGGGAGCAATTACTGTCTACCAACAATAAAAGTGAGAAGATTAATGAGGTACTATACTGTGGCACCTCTGAAGCATTTCAGCTTATTCTCTGTTGCTGTGAGGATTAAGAAATGACACAAACAGATGCAACTTCTTAATGTCTTGAGATAAAATTATCACCAACACAAAAGTCAAGTGCATGGGTTTCTCACAGACCTAATTTCTCACACACTGCATAAGTTACCCCAAAAAATGTCAAACAGTTTTGTAAACAGATATTATACGCAGTTGACTACATGAAGATATTTCCTACATTTCATGAGTCATGTTCTCTTTGTTTACTATTGATTGTACAGTCAGCATGTGCAAATTTATCTGTGGACATTATCTGAATGAATAATTTAGCTGCTTTGGGATAATTTAGATAATGTAGATATGTAAAACTTGCTATTTACTATTTGGTTAGTACTGATGATTGAGACACTGGCACATGAAGAAAGATAGAAAGATCTGCAGTCTGCAATCAGAGGAATGAGGAAAAGAACACAGTCCAGTTTTTCAATCTGCTATTTTCATACTTTATACCATTTTAATATAACCATTAGTCTGATCAACTGAAAGCTGCCACTGAAAGAGTTTTTTCCCTGTCACATTTCTGGTCACCGTTCCCTTGGATGCATTAGTAAGCCAATGTGGCCACACAGTTGGGATCCTTCCTTCTTCACCCTGCGTTTTGTCACTTCCTCCCTTGCCTCAAGTCTTGTGACTGTGTTGAACAGCATTCATTTGCTACTCTGGGCCTCAGTGTCTAAGATGGCCAGAAATGAAGGGAGAGCAAGACTGCCCAGTCTGGCAGAAGTTTGAAGTTAATACTTCTTGGACATAAAAAAAATGACAGCCTTTGTAGCCTTTGACACTAAATTTTCAGAAGTGATGTCTAGGAGTTAGAGAGATTGCTGAGCAGTTATGGCTCTCCCTGAAGGGAAGGAGAGCTGTAGGATCCAAGAAATTTAAAATCAGTTTGGTGGGGGCATCTCCAATTGTAGCAATCTGTTCAGGTTCTATTTCTTATTAATTTTATTTTCTATTCCTTACACTTTCAATTATATTTTTAGAATATGTAATTTTCAGTTTTTGGAGATCCTCTATGAAAAATGTAATAGATAAGTTATATTTTATTTCACTGGATGTCAACAGGACCTGGTCTTATAAAGCTAGCACACACCTAATAACTAGGTTACATGGCATTGCCGGACTTCACTGCTCTGTTTCAAACTCTAACATGTTTATCACATGGTTTACTGTTCATTAATAGTCAAAGAATGAATTGGCATGCAAAGCTGAATTCAGCACTTTCCAGAGGACAAGCGTGAGTCAACTACCTCAGCTGGAGCAATGTTTCCCCACAGACTACCCAGATTTTGTGAGGCCTCATATTTCTGTGCATCCATCTTGCCTCTGTTTTGACTGAAAGGACAAAGTAAAACATGCTACTTTGAGGTCTGCATCTTTCCTGCTAGGGTCCAGACCTCTCAAGACTGCAACTTGACATAACTTGTTATTAAATTTTATTAACAGAGGAAGAAGAGTATAGAACAAGTTACAAGGCACAGGAGGTATTCTGTTGGCCTGACAGCACTAGAGTGTTCTGGACACTTAGCAGCCCAACTCTGCAGGTGAAGTGCAGCCCTTCTTGTATGCCATGACTGGTCGGTATGACGTGTTTTCAGACCGGCTATTTGCCTTCTGCCATGCTTTTGTTACCTGTCCTTTGGTAGGTAACGCTCAGCCATGTGCTTTTGTCTCATCTGTTACACTTGTTATGTTTTCAAGTTGTATTTGAAGTTCTGGGATGCATATTCCTGGCATGTGGGCATCAGCTAGGACTGCTGCCTCTGTCTTTTCAGCTGTCGATCAAGTGTTGCACCACAACATGCAGTGTACCACTCTTGGACTGGTTTCTGTCTGCTGCTGATACTGCAGGCTAGCTGTGACCCACAAGGAAGTTCTGCTCGTGGTAATGTGATTGTGGAGGTCCCATGTACTAATAGTTTGCTTTGATGAAACTGGCTTAAACACAAACGGGTCTGTATGTTTAGGAACTCTTTTTTTTTTTTTTTTTTTTTTATATTTCACTGAGCGCTTGACTGTGCACTGTTTATCCAAGGACTGCAGAGGCTCTGTTCCTAGGATTAATTGTTTTGGGGCAAGAACAAGGAGCTATGGATAAATCACATCTTCTGGGGCAAGTACACAAGCACTTTTACATGCAGATGTCAAATTTTCTCAAGTGCCTAGTTCCTTCCCTGCTGCCCATATCGTGTCTTTGAGCTTGGCACCTCTGCCTGGTCCTTTTCTTATATACTTACTAGGAGCTGGTGTAGGGTGGCTTGTAGATGGCCTGGGTAGTAGACTCCTTGGGAAAAGATTTTTGTCTCTTCTCTGTGCATTATATCAGTTGGTTCAAGAGGTCTGCAAGGACTTTGATGAACTTAAAAGCACTACCTTATGTAGTCTTTTATTTCACCAGGGTTTATTTTCCTGTGGCCTAGAGCCCTCTGATTTCCTTGTTGGGACCATATGTGGCTATAACAGTGTTTTGTTTCAAAAGCTCATTTTCAAATGCAGTTTACCCCTTAAAGTTACACTTTCAGTTTAAAACATCTTGTTTAATGTCAATCATTGAAAGATTTTCCTAGGAATTTAATGAACCTTTAGTTAATTGGTTAAACTGCAGTCTTAATATGTGCATCTGAAATATTTGGAAAGAGGGTTTGTCCAAGAATAAAAGGAACATGAGCCCATAAAAGTCCTATAAAGGCATGGTGAAGGAAGATTGATGACCGATTCCTGTGTTTTTGCTGGCGTTTACTTTTGAAATAGTCTTGGAGGTAAGTGTAATAATCTGACAGCACTTCCTGAAACACCCTTTGCCAATCTGTTGAGTGCATTTAACCTTTTCCTTTCAGATGGTAGGATTGTGCTAGTTTATCTGAACATTAAAAAAGAAAAAAAAAATAGCCTAGTGAGTAATTCTGAAGAAAGTTCACTAGGAACAGTGAAACCTGGAGAAAAGACTTCTGGCTCTGTTCTTATATGAAAGGCTGGACTTTAGCTTTTTCAGAAAAGTCATATTTTAATTCTAGGACTCATATGAAAAATAGTGGTATAACTTTTCAGCTTAGTCTTTGAGGCTTGGCATAACTTTAATGGAGACAAGGGTGACTAGATATTTCTGAAAGTGTGAAAGCTGTAGAGGATATATAGCAGAAATTGTCAGCTGAAGCTGGCCTTTTGTTTTTTTCATGCTTCCAGTTTTTCAAACGTATTTTATTCTCCAGATTGTTTATACTAAATTGAGATGTCCTGCATCCACGCTTCCAGAGTGTTTGCCTGACAGGCCCTCCACTTTGACATACTTGTGGGCACAGCTGATTGCCACACTCAGGCCCCTGTTGCTTCTGTCCCCAGAGCCACACAGCCACACACCAACTCGGTCTTGTTGCCAGAATACCACATCTGTGCGGTGCCCCGAGGCACTTCATCTGTCAGCAGTTTTTTCATCAAATTTGGCGTGCTTTTAGACAGTGGATTAAGGTGCTTACTCAGATTATATGACTCTTCATACACCAGAGTGTGTGGGAATGCCTAAATGAACGAGAGAGATGGTGTCAGAGAGAGATAGTGCCCAGGCAAAACTGTGCCTGGCAGGAGGTAGAAATGGGCAGAGAAACCCTGAGCAAGTTGGCTGGTCGTTATTTTGGATCCTGGGGAATCGGATCAAAATATTTATTTCACTGGTGGTGTTCCTTAAAGAGTAGGAGGGTCATCCAGTGATTGGAGATTCAAACGACACATCAAAACAATAATTAGCAGAGATTTTACTCCAAAGATAAAATAGTACCATTAATTTTTAAGTAACCAAATGGTATCTGTCAGTTGTTAAAAGTAGCATACATCTGTAAATGGGCCACTTGAAACATAAGTGTGTAAGAGAACATTTTTCTAGTGCTGCTTACCGCAACAGAATCCAAAACATTAAATATTTCTCAAATTCACTAAGGGTCAGTGCAGTGCCCAGCCTTTGGGAAGGAAAATTCTAATGCACAAGTACAGTAACTGGGGAATTACTAAGTAGGGAAAAGGACCGCAGAATGAAAAATAATATAAGGGGACCATAAACTAAATACAAGTCAACAGAGTAATCTTTTGCAGAAGAGGCAAATTTTATTCTATGGGCAGAAAAAGAGATTAGTAAGTCAATACGCTATTTTAGGAGAGGTTGGCAAGGCCTTTTTCAGAGTTTTATGCCCTCTAAGGGGCAAGTCTTATGAGAGCAGCAAGATGATGGGAGTATTAGAGAAGAGACTGGAAGGAAGGCTGGAGGATGAGAGGTGGCATAGCAGGAATGTTACAAAGGAAAAATGTGCACCAGTAGGGCAGCAGCTGACTTGCTCTCCACACTGACTGGAAAGCACAGAATCACAGAATGGTAGGGGTTGGAAGGGACCTTTGGAGATCATCTAGTCCAGCCCCCCCTGCCAAAGCAGAGCAGGTTGGACAGGAATGCATCCAGGCAGGTTTTGAATATCTCCAGAGAAGGAGACTCCACAATCTCTCTGAGCAGCCTGTTCCAGTGCTCTGCCACCCTCAAAGTAAAGAAGTCTTTCTTCATGTTGAGATGGAATTTCCTGTGTTCCAGTTTGTGTCCATCGTCCCTTGTCCTGTCACCAGGCATCACTGATAAGAGTTGCCCCATCCTCTTTAGATATTTACAAACATTGATGAGGTCCCCTCCTAGTCTTCTCTTCTCCAGGCTAAACAGACCCAGGTCTCTCAGCCCTTCCTCCTAAGAGAGGTGCTCCATTCCCTTGATCATCTTTGCAGCCCTCCACTGGAATCTCTCTAGTAGTTCCCTGTCTTTCTTGAGCTGGGGAGCCCAGAACTGGACACAGTACTCCAGGAAAATAAGTAGTTATGGAGAGCTTTGGATGAGATGCCTATGGGGAGTCTGGGCATGGGAGAAGTAGCCAGGCAGAGTCAGTCCAGGCACTGGAGGAGAGGAGTGCTGTACAGGCTCTCCTTTCTGGGCAAGGAGATAGAGACTGAAAGGAAAAGCCCAAAAGTGAACGTTAAGTATAAGAATGGGACAAGAGGAGCTGGGTGGATCAAGAGAGAGTACCTGGCAAAGAACAGCTGTGGGAGAACAGGGCAGACATTCCCAGTGGCAGCAGCCTCTGTGTATTTACTAGTTTTTACTTCTTCTCCTAAACTGGAGTAGAATAAAAGACTTGTAATGTCACTACTTATCAGTTGTTAGCAGGTATCACTGACATCCTCTCCTTCTTGGGAATGAGAGTGATCTGCCATTGCCTGCTGCATTAAGGTGAGAGGTGCACCAACATGTCCCAGCCCTGCTGTCTGTGACTATAAATATGAGGCAGAAGGATAATATTTTTGTTTTTCTAGATGCCCTCTTTAGAGGGTGAGAAGCTACATGCAGAAAGACATGTTATTTGCAAGCATGTTTTTAATAAGCCCAAATTAAGGCTTTCTGTGCAAATCCTATTTGGTCTCTTTGTGCCTTTGTGATTATTATAATAATAATTATTTTGATAATTATGAGGTAATCATAAGTGGACTCTGGAATGTGTCATGCTCATGTAGTGAAATATGTCGCTGTTTGTAAATTCTCTGCTAATTTCTTGCAAAGACGGGTAACTAAAAAAAGGGATGAGGCAAAAATTTCAAGAAGTATTATGTGAAGGCAGCTGATTGCTGGCCTGAAGAACTAAATTCTCTGCCTAATTCTGCCACAAATGCTTCTGTGAAGTTCAGAAATCATTTAAATCAAACTCCTCACAAGTAGTCTTGTATTGTAATTTTCTTCGTGCTGAATGGAAGTTCTACAGTCTGATTTATGTAAGTGTTGAACATTCACCCTTGCAATTGCAGACAAGGGAACTAGCACTCTGAACATTCAAAATGCTGTTTAATGGTGGGTACTTAAAAAACTTGCCCATAATTCAGTATATACTTTTGACCTTAATCTCTCTCAGCCTCACTTTTAATCCTTTCAACACACAGGAATATTGAAAAAATACATTCATTAGCACCTGTCAACCAATAAAATGCTGTAGTGGCATGGAAATAGTGGAAGGAAATTAGTTCTGATGTTGTAGCTGAATTCAGATAGTGTGCTATCTGGAGGCACCAGACACTGAACAGTCAGGAAAAAAAAACAAAGGCAGAATAGCTGCTCATTTAATAAATTCTTTTTTTTTTTCTGTGTACTGATGAGTTGTTGCCCTGTGAAAAGTATGGTCATATAATTAAAGATAATATATGCACAGGAGGGATAAATGAAGGTTTTAGTTGCATTTGCAAGGTGCAGTTCAGCTATAATCCTATACTTAAAATCTTAATCTTCTTTTGTTGTATATTCATATAAAGCATGTGTGGGGGTGTTTCTGCACTCACCTCATGTACAGAAAGAAATTATTAACCTTCTGTATATAAGAAAAAAGATCAGAAAATTGCCATTGCTTCAGAACTGTTTCCATTCTGGGCTACTCTGTGAGGTACGGCTACACCACCGCTCTTCACTTAAGACTAATGAAAATGACCCTGTCAGTGAGTTGTAGTTTAAATTCCAGCAGCAGTGAGAAGTAGAATGAAACAGAACCAGTTTATCAGTATTTATTCCAAAGATTTTTTAGTATGAATTTAAATTTCAGACCCATTGAACTGACAAACAGATTGAGCTCTTTCCTCTTTTAAACCCGCCCTCCCACCCCCAAACCCCCTGCCATCCCACCCCCAAACCCCCTGCCATCCCCAGGAAAAGCTTTCACATTTTTCAGAAAGTTGGGCAGACTTCTATGTTGTCCAGGGCATCAGTTGGAAAATGATTAGCTCACATTTATAAACCATGGAAAACCAATCCTAGGTATGGAAGTGTGGGAGAGGGAAATATTGAAAACATCCAAATTCAGGTATTAAGCACATAAATAAGAAGCCCGGGCTCCCTTCCCTTCCCCTCAATGGAACCTCCAGGAAATGTGGGTGGAGATGTCCCAGAGTGCATTGTGACAGTGCATAGACACACCTCTCTAGACTTTAATCCAGCCTGCAAATATTAGTGACAGATCTGAGAAAAAAATTAAATCTGTCAAAAATGAAATTTTAGGGGACTGAGATGGTGTGCAAATTTATACTGACTTTAGCAAATAGCTTTAAAGGAGATTTTTCTTCACACATGGCATGGTTTAATTTTGGCGTATCCAAATATAGTAATTCAGTCACTCATTTTAAAATTAATCAGAGTTAAGGATGAAGGGAGATGATAAAACTAATGCCAAAGGAAATGTTTAATTTCATGTTGAATAAGAAGTTTTGATGACCTAAAAAGATATCTTTTACTTTCATGTTGACAGAGCCTGTTCTCAACCATTTTTTGGTCAACACTGAGCTATTTTTCCTAAGTTATTTTACTTTTGTTACCAAATAAAATCATATTTTATTCTAGTTCCAAAGAAAACTTTCCAATATCTTCTGACTATAAAATACTTTTTCTGATACATCGTGAAATACTGGCAATATTTTAAGATTATTTTATTATTCAATTTTCATATAACTTCATTTCTTTTCATTTTTTTTTTCTTAAATTTCTCTTCTATCAGTTATCTTTTTTTTCTTCTTTTCCACACTGGAGCCTGTCCTATATTCAGTTGGTTTCCTTGTCATTTTTTTTTTTCTTAGTTGATCTTCACATTTATCTTCTGTTATTTTTAAAGTAGTTCTTCATATTGTCTCTCATCATTCCTTTATATCCATTATTTCTTCACCTCATCCACTCACTACACTAGCTTAGGGTCTTCTACACAGGTCATCCTGTTAAGGTGGCCCTGCACTCAACCTGAAGCAGCAGAGGAGATACTCCAGCATGGAGCCAAATCCATGAAACGAATGAGATAAAGCAACCAGAGGAGTATTTTTCCAGCATGAAGGTGTCCTCCTGCATTGCTGTCACTGGTGGCAAGGGTGCTGCTGTGCAGCTCCACTCTGGTGGCCTTGTCCGTTGGACATACAACTCTGTCTAAGACTTTCTCTCTTCATTGTCAAGTTGTATTTAGCTTAATTACAACCCTAGGCATTTTAGGATATTTGCTTTAAGCCAGCATTTTCATTTGGATGGCTTAAGATTTTTTTCAGATTCATCAGAGCAACTTTCTGAGCGCACAGTTTTGAGGCGCTTAGTGTGCTCAGCAATTTTCTGTTTATTTGTATACTTAGTTATTCCAATCTCCTTGAGATGCCTTTTAAATATTTCCAAGCACTTCATTCTGTTCAAATAATCTTTCATAAATACTCTGCCCCATATAGAAATTCACATTTTAACAGCAAGTTAATTAATTTCATATAAAATAGTAGAGTGGTATTATAAGCCTAATGTATTGAAAAGCATTCGTGCTAGACCCTTACTGCATTTGAAATGGCCATTGGTTTTGAGGCTTTTTACACTGGGAACTTCCATCCACTCTGGTAAGAAAGATTTAATAGCTGCAGACTAAAGTTTCTTGTATGAAAGTAAATTCAGAAAACTAGAATTTCTCAAGATGTCTCTCTTAACTGATTAAATAACTTTTCCCTTAAGGCCTCCCACCTATGAAATCTCTTTATTTCAGACAAAGCTGGGGTTGTGAATAAATTGGCCCTTAACTGGCTGTTGGGTGGATTGTGTACTGTGGGTTATCCTAAATTCATCCTGCCTGCCAGACCAATTACCATGATGTAAAAAACTGAGTTTACATTACAAAACTGTACTTCCCTCATGGACACATTCTTCTTACCTTACAGCCAACATGGGGTTAATGATCTCTTGGCTGATTCAGAGTTGCAGGTGGTGAGTGAATGTTTAAAGCAGAGGTGTCTTGGTTGCTAACCAAGATTTATTGAAGAGCAATCTCTGTGTGATATAGGTGGAAAAATATGAAAGTGAATATGGAAGACAAGTTTGTCCTGCTCTGTACGTTCCAAAACACTTTCCTTTTTATGTCTGCTGTGTTATTACACTGGAAACGAGCAGTAAATTCTGAGGTTTTTTTACTTTCTAATCTGTTCTGTTTTGGTGGGGGCCTTGGAGGGAGGGCTTTATCTGGGGTTTTCTTTCTTTTTGATTTGTGTTTCTCTTTGGTAAACATAGTTGACAAGAACTTTTGGTCTTTTTTTGTGTTATTGTTTGCATAGATTACAAAGGAAATTTTTGAAAAGGCTCAGCTATTGTATTTTGGGAATGATGATCTTGCCAAAGTTATTAAAGTGGGGTTAGGTTGTTGCACTATGTTCTCCAGAAGACTAACCCTTGAAACCTAACTGAAAACTGGATGAAGAGCAGACTGTTATTTTTTGTCAGGACACAGCATCAGTGGTCTGTGATGTGCACTAACCAGCAGCTGATTTCTGGATGAAATTTGAGATGTTATTTGAAGTTAGCAGGCTCTGTGTTACTGGGTTACTCTTTGCCCAAAATAATTTCTTCCTCACCTCTTCTAATAGGTACTAGAATTTATTTATTATCAGCTTTCATTTCCATTGTATAAATGGAAGGGGGTGGCAAGATGCTATTTCAGGGGAGGATGGAGCTAGGGGTATTTTAGTGTGCTTCCTGCTGTGGTTCACAAGAGCCTGAATGTGATGACTCTGCAAGGCCAGTTTGCAAAACCTTGCTCAAGTGATGCTTGAGTCGCACTGATTTTGGGGGTGTGCATGGGAAGCTGGCAAGGCCGTCTGTAGATTCATTTTGTGAAGGTCTGTGTTAACAGATTTATGCTCTTCCAATGTAGCAAGCTTGTGTGCAGGAAAGCAATGGAGGTCTAAGTCAAATATGAAAGGCGGGGGTGAGCAGTGGCATTGGTCCCCTGTCCCGTATGGGGACATGTGTGTGCTTACAGGGAGAATGCTGCTTCATTGCCTCTGCCTCAGCCTCCCTCTGAAACAGTAGCCTCTTGTCACTGAGGATGGACAGAACCTGTGGGACAGAGTACCTGCAAGCAGCGTGGCAAAATATGTCTGTCTTTACTGCATCTTTTGTGTTTGTGTTTATCCATCTTATTTTCTTTGGAGTGTACATTTTTCATAAGATTACTTATCTGTTCTAGACAGAAAAAAGTTTTTTTGTTGTTGCTGTTTCAGGATATTTTTCAGCCATTTATTATTATTATTATAAATATAATTTTAATAAAAGTTTATTTTTGAATCTAGTCTTGATCTGAGTGAAGGTGAATACTCTGAAAAGATGAAAATTTAAATTATGTGGACTGAGTGATGACTGATACTTTTTGATATTTCTTTGCTCTATTTTCGTTTACCTATTAGTTGATGTGATTTCTTTTGCATCCAACTAGGAAACTATGATTGTTTAGTAATTGTGTGTTTGATGTTGGAAAGTTGATACGCACCTGCAAAGATATGTAATTGTTTTGGAACTTGAAATATTTTTCCTTTTACTGCTTTTAAGGTGCTTTTTTATAGCTTTTTTATAGATAACTTAAAATTTAGAATTTATAAAATTGTAATTTATTTGTACTTCTTAGTGATGTGAAAATATTTATGGGAACCTTATCTTGTATAACATACATATTTGTAACAGTTTTGAAAAAAAAAGAAGACCAAAAATTATTAATATCTATCAGGTGGTCACGTATAGCTAACAGACTAGTCTATTGCTGTTAAAATTATATTGACAGTTATTGATTGCTGTTTTACTTCAAATATTTAAAATATTCTTGTAATTATATACACCTAAAAGTATATTTTTGAAAAAAGCTGCATCACGGTTAATTTAAACTTATACTGAGAGGATGGATTAGGTGATCTAGCTACAGGTAGGGGAGAATGGGGTGGAAAAGATAAGAAGCAACAGTTTTGATCAGTGCTCAGTAGGAAAAAAAGAACTCAATTAAATGAGGCACTGGGATAAAGTAAATTCAAAGGAAGATTCAGGACCTGGAGAAGAGTAAAAAAACTACCTAGATTTGGTGGTCTGGAAGAGGTACTTACACGAACAAATTATGTGTTATATCCATAATGATTTATTAATTATATTGTTTTCACCTTTTCACATTTTAACATCTAAAATATGCAAGGATTTTTTTTCCCCTTGCCTAGTTTGTCAAACTCATGTTGTCAGAATTGTGTCATTCTCCGTTTTTCCCAACTCACTAAAAAGCCAGAGTTGTGCCATGTCACCACTTCACCATTTGTAGTTTCTTCTTTCTTGTACAAGTCCCCAAACCCCCAAAATTATTTAAATACGTATTCAAAATTAGCTGGTATATAAGGCTTGGTAATGAACTTTGGGTTTAAAAACTGCAGTTTTCCTGAATGGTGCCAGTAGCAGTTTCTCTATCTAACATGGCAAAGCCTCACGCTTCGCTAATGGTGATACTCATTCAAAGCTGTTCAATGAAAATATATCTCATTCGGGGGGAGAAATTATATATATGAAAAGTCTTGAGGGGATTGCTGGCAGCACATGTGAGAGCGTCCAGGTGGCTTTGGTGGGTAGAAAGCTTTTGGGTGTTGAGTAGTTGGGTGCAGTTTTTGGACTGCAACAGGAGATGTCAGGGAACGTTGGCTAGATGAAGGAGGATAGTTGAGCATACTTTGATCAGAAAGCAGTTGGGGGCTATTGGTTTGGAGCAGGGAAGTGCTGTTAGTGCCAGATGCCAGTTCATCAAAACAAAGGAAATTTTGCTGCGGTGAAGAAGGAAATGAGGCAAAATTAGCTATGTAGGAAAAAATCTGAAAAAGATCTCCCACAGTCTTCTAGGCGGATATGTTTGTTTGAGAAAATGTTGGGACTCTGGGGAGATAAGAGCCACCTGTTCATTAACCAGCAATTAAAACATATGTGTTAAGTGGGTAATTACTGTAAACAGTAAGATTCTTCATGCTTTAGCTTGTCTGATGCTGTCACACCATTGTATTTGTCTCCTGGACAATTTGTAGTGCAAACTCTTACTGGAAAGCATGTTTTGCAAGAGCTGTTTGCCTTCCAGGAGCAATCCCAGAGTTCAGTGCTGGTTCTCTTGAGAATTTCACATCCTCTCATCATTTTGAATATTGTTTACCATGCCTGCAGGAGCTACCCAATAACAACCTCTTACCAGATTGACTAGATGTGAATTTGTTGCCATTTACACTGCAGTTTTTGTTTGGTTTTCATTCAGCAGCGTACCACACATGTGGGACACACTAGTATGTCTAGTACATGTCTAGTAACGTGTATGTTACTAGAATGAAAATTCTTTGGCAACAATTTTTAATACCTTCTGAGTTTTCTTGTTGTGCTAAAACCACTTCTTAATTTTTATGAAAGTGGTATTGCAATGAGAATAGAGATAGTTATATGCAGTATTATATCTTTGACAATGTGAGGAGAGTTTGCACTTCTAATTGGGCAATATTAACTGAAAATAGCCTGGTTGATAATTTAAGTGACTCGCAAATTCAGATGCAAACATTAAGTGATTTTTGCCTTAGATTCCCTACCTACTGATACTGCAGTCATGCTGAACCCTTTGGAGAGGAGCAGGTACACAAAAGAAAAAGGTGATTTTTTTTGTATTCCTTTGTAATGTCTTGAGAAAAATGGATTACTTTATCAAATAGCTTTTCAATTTTTCAAGGTACAATGTCTAATAACATCAGATTGATTTGTGAGAAATTCTCCTGTGTCTTACTGGGTCTACACTTTTCCAACTAGAACAGGACAGAGGGTGATAAAAGATTATATTTTTGTCCATCTGTAGTTTCAAAGTTAGATCTGCTCTTTCTTACTAAATGCCGGAGTGGATGATAATTAACCTCACCCAAAGAATCATGCTTGTTTTTTGCTATTAATAGGCCAAGCTCTGATAATAGGCGCCACAGCATCCGTGAGAGGATGTCCAGTACCAACGAGAAAGGGGGCCTGTCCATGGAGTCCACCAAGGAGACCCGGTACTGTGCTGTCTGCAACGACTACGCCTCAGGCTATCACTATGGGGTCTGGTCTTGTGAGGGCTGCAAAGCTTTTTTCAAAAGGAGTATTCAAGGTAATAAGTTGTTCAAGTAAATTGCCTTTACTCTTTGCTCTTGAGAAACCTGTGAAGCTACTTGAGATTGCAGACCGAGCCCAGGATAATAACATTTATTAAGTTTTCATTAGCAGCTGCTGCACTCTCCTATCTCTGTGTTTGATGAATGTTTGTAGCAGGTATATAATATGTTGTTATTTATTCCATGATTAATGAGGGAAAGAAAAACTTCTCCATATTCTCCGTGGTTTAGGTATGTCAGACCATGAAGGCAGTGAGAAATCTAATTTAAAAATCTGTATTGGATCAAGATGACCACTCTTGCAGGCTATGTATATCTCTTTTCAGTGACTAAGTTCTAATCTAAAACATATTTTTTTTGATAATTCCCCATCAGATGAAGATTAATTCATGTTGATTGATTTATTGATCTTAATTTAGTTCTCCATTAGGAAGAAGGTTCAATTCAAATCTCAAGTCCTTGAAGATGTGACATGTTTCTTGAGAACCAATATTGAAAAAGAAAGTTTCCTTGATGAAATAGTATTTGTATCTGTCAGCAAAGCAGGGCTTGGAACTATAGACAGAATGGTTTAGTTCACTGTCTTGTCATGGCTAAAAGTACACTGTGCAAGGTGTCCAGTGGAGCATCTAACAGAAACAATGTTAATTACTGTGACCGGATAATTCTTGATTTAAATGCCTGTCATTCTGTGGAATGGATAGTTTTTTGCTTTGTTCAACCTCTCTTAAACTGAGTAAGAAGTAAGTATGATTATACTGAACATACAGGTACTGTGCAGTATTTAAGTCTCACTTTGGAAAAGAAAACAAAACAGATTTCTTCCTTTCTGAACAGAAAACTATTAAGGCACTATGCTTTAGTTAGGTTTTTATAGTTTTTTTTAAATCTCCAGGGGATATATAGGCACAAAAATTCCTGTCGCTCCTTTTTTGAATTAAACATAGCGAGGAAGAGTTTTTACCTCATATCGCAAGGTGTGATTATTGCCTGTTTTGTTGCATGACTACCACTGTGGTGAGTTAAATAGGACTTCCAGCATTCAGCTCAGAATTTTGCCTGCCTTAAAGAAAAAAATGAAAGTTTGGCTGCGGGGTTGGCATTGATGAAATGATTTGAATGTCAGCGATTAGTTAATAGTTACTTGTATTTGTCCTTTTATAGACTCTTTGAAATGATTTTTAGAAAAGAGAGTTGTTACAGCCAGAGGTCAACAATAAGCAACACTGGAGGGAGAAAGGGTGACATGCTTTACTCTTAATATCAGAATAATTTACTTAAACTTGTGATGTAGGTAGAACAGCTCCCTTATGGAGCATTTTTCATTATTTTTTGTTTTGAGTTCCCCTGACCTAATCAGAATTATTATTAGAATTCCTCGTAGTTGGACTGAACCGTCAGCAACAAAGTGAAAATTGAAATATTCTTAAGCAAAAGTAAGAGTTAGTTATCAAGTAATTGTACAGCACAGATCTTCAGCCTTTGTGGAAGAAGAGGTGAATCTGACTCTTTCATTGAGTTCCATGGTTCTTTGTCAGCACTTGGGCAGTTTTGCCCTAGTCTCCACATAGACAAATGTTGTGGTCCTCCACAATGGATCTGTTATCTATTTGTGCTACAGTGCATCCTAAGTAGTAAATTTAGTTCTTGCTACATTGATATACTTAACATAATTTTTAAGTAGGTAAGCTTTAAAGATTTAAAGCTTAAATTTCCAGTGTCCCATAAAATGCCTTTCTTCATCCCTTTAAGTCATGTTTACTCTAATTTAAGCCCATTGCTTTTTGCCCTATGCCTTGTGGGCATGAAGAAGGCTTATTAAAACAACCTTTTACATAGTTGAAGTCTGTTATCATATCTTTCCTCAGTCTTCTCTTTTTTTAGACTAAACAAACCCACTTTTTTCAGTAGAACATGCTTTCTAGACTTCTGATCCCATTTGTTAAACTCCTCTGTACTTTCTCCAGTTGATCCACCCCTTTTGTGGTTAACAGTAAAAAATGACATCCACTAATACCAAGAAAGTAATTCAAGAATATGAGTACTTATGAGAGAATTGTGATCGCTTGATCACAGATGGTATGAAAAGGCCTCTAAAGGTCTTTTAAAGTCATAGGTACCCAGTCTTGATGAACTAAGGGACTTTTTGAATTTCCTACTGGATCTGGAAGAGGTCTCTACCTCAGCAATTACATGTTCTCATTGGAGATTTTTCCAATTTATGAAAATAACAGTATTTTTTTTAGATTGTGAACACATGAGAAAACACGCAATTTAACTTGCAGATGGTAATAATTTTAAATAGGTTATGATTGGATATCTAGGAGTGAATACTGCTAGTAGAATACGTGGACTAAATATTATTAGAGCTGCACTGTATATATGATGTGCATTCCTAAAAAAGAGACAAAAATTTCCTGGGAATCATATGATTAAACTGCATTGAGGTTACATAGGACTTGTTTGTATGAAAAAAAAAAGTAACATAGAATGCTTTCAGCAAAGTTTTTTGTTGCTGTTTATAGTGTGTCTTTCTTTAAATGCAAGATAACCATGCTACTTTTGTGTCTTTGTTGTCCTGTATTTCTTGATACATGTATAGATGCAGAGGTGATCGGTCATTTTTTGTACTTTTCATCGGAGATTTCATAGAATTGCTGTAGTGGAGTTTCATGTTCTTAATAATCTGTAGTTAAATATTCTATATGGATCTTAGTAGAACCACAGGAAAAAATGAGTACAGACATGAACAACGAACAAGCTGTACAGGGTAATCTGTTTTCTCCCTGTGTATATGGTATTCTCAATAATATCTGAGGTGTCTATGCTTATTCGCATATAGGTATATGCTTATTCGCATAGGTATATACTTAAATTTTGTGAAAACTCATATCCGCATTGGAACTTACCCGAGTGGAGATGAGTAGCTTCATTTTTATCCAGGGGAGCTGTAATCGTTCTGGAAATATTTTGTCAATTTTAAATGCTAAGTTGTTTTTCTTTGCTGTCAAACACTTAAAGCTTAAAAGGCAACCTGAATTAATATGTGCAACTGCTCAATTTTGTTTAAACAACAGATGCTTGGTGGAAAATCAAAACTGCATCCTGAAACTGTCCATGTCAGTCTATTTTGTTAGTTTATGTCCCAAAAGTGATTTGGGACCTTGTTTTGAGAAAACTCTGTGCAGACTGATATTAATGTATAATGTTTCATAGGAGAGAAAAAATCATGTAACACCAAGAACACTGTGTTGCTTGGTGATAGAAGAGTGCTTTATTCTTTGCCCAGTATATGTAGCCTTCAGGAGTGTACTTGGTCAACTGACTTGAATCCAGAAGCATAACAAGCAGTCACATCACAGCACGCTGTACTTCTCTATTAAAATATTTATGGATTTTAAGACCAAGAAGGGCCATGAGATCATTAAGTCTGGTCTTCTCTCAATATAAACTTTATATGCTATCTGTGTACAAAGCCTGGCAACTTGATGGAGGTAAATCTTTTAGAAGATGCTCAGCCTTGATCTGTGGGCTTAAGAGCTTTCATACAATGATTGCTTATTCTAATGATTTGTCCTCCCATCTGCTAAAATTTATCTTTCTAATTCGAATTACTTTGGCTTTTACATCACATCCACAAAGTCGGACTTAGTATCTAGTATCTCTCTCCTGTGGGAAGTTCTTATAACTTAAATTGTTAAATCACCTTGATATCTTAAGTGAACAATCTCCTGCTGTATATATTTCTATCTATCTTCTGGGTCTTTGTACCTTTGTACCTCTTTTGCACCTTTTCTGATCCCCCCATACCCATAATAGCTCCTTTAAAATTTGGATGTCAGAATTGGATGAAGTATTTCAACATCAGCCTTACAAATGCCATTTACAAATTAAAAATCCCCTTGTGACTCACACATTCTTTCCCACTCCTTCTAATTCTCTTGTTTTTTGGATAGCCACCAAAGGGTATGAGACAGGAAGGAATTACTCTTACCATCTCTGACAAGCATCCAACAAATGCCTATATATGTATGGCTGAGAACCCTCAGTGAGAGCTCGAGGGGGTCAGAGCGAAATGAGGGGTAACTCCTTACAGTGGAGGGTATCTTGAACTCAGAATTGCTGAAGTATTTTAGAAATCTCCAGTTCTATTTCCCTACCTTCTTCATATGCCCTTCTGATGGTTTTTTGGTGTACCTTCTCTGCCTTTTCTCACAGCTGTATACTCAGACAAAAATCTGGGATATTTCACAAATATTCAGTTAAGAATTACTACATGATGCAAGGCAGTACCAGCTCGGCAAGAATAGGTTGACATCCAAGAATGGATGAATAGGTGTGCTGAGGGATTCCAGAGGGCTGCCGTTAATGTTTTGATCACAGAGATATAGTGCTGTCTGAAGTGCAGGAATTTTTGAAGCTGGGGAGTATTTTAATTGTGTGGCTTGAACATGCATTTTATTTAACAGTTATGCCTTCTGACTATCAAGTAGGAGAGTTTTGGCAGTAAACTTTAAGTGTTATCAATTGTTTTAACTTCACAGCGATAGAGCTGTACTTTGTTGAAAGTATGTAGTTCAAACTTTAATGCTAGGAGTCGTGGTAATACATACATATTTTCTGCTGAGTTGGAGAGAATTTCACTGGTTTCATTTCAAACATGCCTAATAAGTGGGTGTTTACGTAATGCTGCAGTGCAGCAATTGCAATATTGTCAGTTTGGGAGGTTTCTGAGATCTTCCCTTTAACTTTCCATTATTGCCTTTTGTTTTCATGGTGTTCTTGTAATCTGTTTGATAACAGCTGCAAATGCTGCACAGATCCTGCAGCCAAGAAGACAGAACCTCCCTAATAAGACTGCTTGCACACTGACTCTATGAGTTGTCAGCAGAAAGAGCAAAACTACAAAGCATGAACCTAAGTGAGACTAGCAGAGGTAATCACAGCCAATGAACAGGGGACTGCAGACAGGTATCCAGTCTCAGAGTGGAAAACACACAGTTCCAGTTTGAGAGGTAGGTGACTGTTGGAAGTTCAAAGGCTAGGGATGGTGCGTTCAGAAAGTCCACCAGGGTTTAGCCATCATTGGAACTGCTCTAACAGCCTGTGGTCAGCCAGGTTCTTCTGAAAATTCTTTTGATTTATCTTTGTGTTTTTAGTAGTTTTTCTCTAGAGCCCCTTGAGTTAAACACACGCTGCGTTCCTTGTCCCCTAATGAACATTTTGAATTCAGCAGTCTAATTGATGGTGATATTGTTTCAGACACTTGGGTGTTATTGAAAGGCAAGAGTCAATACCTCTTTTTTTCCTAGTAGGGCAATTTCGGATGTGGTACCTTTCCAGTGAGTTTTAAGTGCTGTGTGCAGCATGGATGAGGCAGTGACTTAAGATGTTCACATCCAAGACACTTATTTTTCATGGCCTAAGCAAATCATAGGACTGCAATGGACCTTGAGCCCTAGGCCACCTTTCTCTGCTGTGGTAGGATCAACTGTTGCCAATTCCATACATGTTTATTGAACTGCTTCTTAAAAACCTATAGCCTGATCCAATGTTTTATTCTCCTTATCTTTGAAGGTTACTATGAAATTTGAATCTTTCTTCCTGAAGGTTAAGCTCATTACTTATTTTCCTGTCTATCATGCCACACGAAAAAAATTGTTTTTTCATTTTGCAACAGCAAAGATTTGCTGTTGCAACAGGAAGATTGCTATCACACTTTAAAAAAACCCACTAAATTATTCTGTTTTACCTAATCCGAAGCAGCACAGTTTATACATCCTTTTCTCATAGGTTTTGTTTTCTAGACTTCTAATCTTCTAGTTATTCTGCTTTGGGGATTTTCCACTTTGTCCTGTTTTCTTTTGTTTTTCTTGAAGCCTGATTTCCTTCTCTAACATGCTTTATGAGTACTGAACAGAGCAATAGGATAACCTTACAAGCCCAGCTGGTGGTATTCGTCTACATCCATCACACTGTAATGTTTGCCTTATTTGTAAAAACATGACACTGTTCACTCATAATCAGTGTTTAATGCGGAATAAACTCAAACATACTTTTCTAGAGAAGAAACCACTTTCCCATCTTGTTTTGTGCACCTGATTATTCCTGTTTTAATGTGGTGATTTGTACTGATCCTTACTTTTGCACTGTTTTTCCCCCTGTGCTATCTCTGGTTTGCCAAGATAATTTAGAATTCTCATCCTGTAGACTCCTGCCATTTATTTCAGATTTATCTCCGTCTGACTAGCAGAATAGTCTGGTCTTTTCTCTGTTCTTCTAACGCATATAAATGTCATCTACAAATGAATATCATTTAATAAAATAAATACTCCGGTCCATTATCCATCAGTGAGGAAAATACTGTATAGAACTGGATCCAGGACAGACACTCTGGAGCCTTATTCAATATCAGCTTCCATTGTAACAGTGAACTCTGATAGTTCTTCCCTGAGAGTGGTTTTCTGAAATCATCTAAATTATAGTTTTCTAGCTTACATATGAAATGTCACCCCAGGCAATGCTGAAAGCCTTTCTGAAGCTGGGCAACATACTAGACCAGAAAGTAGAGAACACTCACTGATTGTTATCTGATTTTATAAATGGTCACTTGTTCTTCCTCTGCCAAGCCAAAGCTTTTCCCACCTCCTAGACAAAATTCCTAGTCCTTAGAAGCTGTACTTAATTTGTCCTGTATTATTAGCTTTAATGGTGTTTTACTTCCTCTGGAATATGATTGTTGTGCCATATCAAGCAACAAAGAAATTTAAACAGTATTTCATGTTGCAAGTATTTAATTAATATTTCATTTGGAAATTCACCTTGTTCCTAGCTCAGGGTCGAGCCTGTCAGCAGTTCAAAATATTCACAAGAAAAAAAAAAAAGCTTTACATTGACAAATTACATGAGAACATGTTTCTTTGTCCAGCAGGAAAGTACTTAACTGTGCCACTTGGTTTTAGAAACTCTGCAGGGAAACATGTTTTTATAAACTCCTTTAACTCAGGTGGGTTTATTGATTTAAATTGGCCCCATAAGTTTCATTCCCATGAACTTTCAGACTTTATGTAGGTTAAGTTGTCCTTTGCAGTCACTTTTGAAAAGTGGCAATCAAACTAGGGAGAACTGTGTAAGATCACTAAAATGGTAAATTTACTGGAAGTGCATGAAATGATCTTTGACATAATTTATTTCCAAAACTATTTACAAACTTTTTTGAAGTATGTTTACTAGTTCAGAGTTAGTGTAAAAGAGCTAGCATGGCAATTAACTGCTCTATAACTTAGTAACAGATGTACCAAATATCTCATTGTCTGAATTATTCGAATAAGATTATGTATTTCTCTCAAAGATTTGATTTAATTTAGTTACAAATTGTTGAAATAGTTGAACTTCCTCTGTTATAAACATAGTTATTCTCCAATCTAAAATGTGACTTAAGATACACAGGACAACAGGCTAAGTTATCTTTGTTGACCTTTCTGATTGTAAAATGGATGAATCTTCTATAGGGCATGTGTGATGTTAAGGTATAAGTGAGTAAACCAAGGAGTACATGTATATCAGTAAATGAAAGAAGAGCATAAGATGGTTTTACTTTGCATGAGAAAGTGGTACATAGGCAGAAAAGGAGCTTTTTGTCAAATACTGATTTTAAAGATTAATATTATAATTTAACAAACCAGGAGTTGACTGCACTGCAGTTTCAGTTTCACAGACTTCAGTGCAGAAAACTCACTGTGCTTAGAAGTGCCCACGTTCACAGCATGCTCTGCCCAGTGAGACTCCCGTGTATCCCCCCAGTAAAATGCAAATGCCATCACTTCCTTTACAGGGGTGCTGTGAGGCTAAATACATGGCAGCTATTTGCAAACTTTATGATACCAGAAACCATTCAGGTACCAAACATCCAAATATAAAATAAGACTAGCTAAGCTTATTCAATAGGTCCCATCACAGTCCGAAACCTGATGCTATATCTGGAATAAAAATAGAGTTGTATTAGTTTTCTTTTTGCTAACAATTGATTGGATTTTAAATGCACAAGAATAACTTGCAATATTTTAAATTTTTCAGCCTCTTTATGTTAGTTGTGGGAGTTTTCTGTAGTAGAATTCCCATTTTAGCTCAAATAAACTGGGAAGCTAAAAATACAAGAGGTTTCATTCAAAGATTATGGGAATAAGATGGCCATGTCTTGCCTACGACTCTCTGAAAACGCTTTTTGTCTCTGGAGGGATCATATTGAGATGGTTGTGTAGTAATATATTGTGGGAGTTTTTCCCTTAACACAGCTGTTAGTTTAATCATGTGCCAAGGATTTAAAACAATTGTGATTTATCAGATAGGGAAACAGAAACTAGATGTCACACTCCTTGCCAGATTTTGTAGAGATTGGGATCTAGATTGGCGTCTTTTTTTATTTGTCATGAGGAAAAAATATACTTCCTATTTTGTTACCTTGTCTAAAATTGAAAAAGATGGGAATGGAATTGGGGTGGAAGTAGACTTTGTACATGGTATCATAATCCTGAAACAGTAGATAAAACACCAATTGAAATTTTAGGACTAAAGCCAATAATAAAAAATTTGAAATTATCTGCTGGAGTAGAAAATATAATTTTATATTTAGATATTTTTACAGTTAAATACTGTTTTACTTTTTCTACGTCAGCCTTTCTTAATGTGCATGATCATGCATTATTAAGCTGGTGAGATGGCAGCAGTTTTGGTATCCTCATGCAATCACAGAATCATAGAATGGTTAGCTTTGGAAGAGACCTTAAAGATCCTCTACTTTCAATGCCCCTGCCATGGGCAGGGACACCACCCACCAGACCAGGTTGCTCAAAGCCCCATCCAGCCTGGTCTTGAACACCTCCAGGGACAGGGCATCCACAACTTCTCTGGGCAACCTGTTCCAGTGCCTCACCACCCTCACAGTAAAGAATTTCTTCCTGATATCTAATCTAAATCTCCCCTCTTTCAGTTTAAAACTGTTACCCCTCATCCTGTCACTACACTCCCTGATAAAGAGTCCCTCCCCATCTCTCTTGAAGGCCCCCTTCAGATATTGGAAGGCTGCTATAAGGTCTCCCTGGAGCCTTCTCTTCTCCAGGCTGAACGACCCCAAGTCTCTCAGCCTGTCCTCACAGCAGAGGTGCTTCAGCCTTCTGATCATCTTCGTGGCCCTCCGCTGGACCCGTTCCAACAAGTCCATGTCCTTCCTGCGTTGAGGACTCCAGAGCTGGACATAGTACTCCAGGTGGGGTCTCATGAGAGCGGAGCAGAGGGGGAGAATCACCTCCCTCGCCCTGCTGGCCATGCTTCTTTTGATGCAGCCCCAGATGCAGTTGGCTTTCTGGGCTGCCAGTACACATTGCCGGCTCATGTTGAGCTTCTCATCCATGAACACTCCCAAGTGCTTCTCCTCAGGGCTGCTCTCCAGCCATTCTATCCCCAACCTGTATTTGTGCCTGGGATTGCCATGTCCCAGGTGCAGGACCTTGCACTTGGCTTGGTTGAACTTCATGAGGTTCGCACAGGCCCGCCTCTCAAACCTGTCCAGGTCCCTCTGGATGCAATCCCTTCCCTCCAGCGTGTCGACCACTCCACACAGCTTGGTGTTGTCAGCAAACTTGCTGAGGGTGCACCCTCTCCCACTGTCCATGTATCCAACAAAGATGTTCAACAGCACTGGTCCCAGTACCAACCCCTGAGGAACACCACTTGTCACTGGCTTCCACAAATGCCTATTCTCATTCTTTCTTCATTTTTCCTGTTAGCTGAAATAGTATATGGAAAGGTTACAGGAAAGATCAATATCATAATCATTTGGCTTGAATTAACTGCTATTGTGGAAGCATGTTTTACAGTCTTCTAGGCCCTTTTCCTTACTGTCACATGTAGTAATGTCTTGCTAGTTTAAAAACAGAAAATGATTAATCTTCTCAGCAGTGCTAGGTAGTTGCTAAGAGAACCCAAGTTTCAAATCCAAAGACCTTGTCTGAGAGTAATTAAGCTGTGAATTTGAGTGTCTGTGCTTATAAAGGAATCAGACATAACCTTCTGTTCTTTTGTGAAACCTGTTAGGAAAGAGTGAGGTTTTAAAATCAATCAGTGAAGTTTTACTAGGGCACTTTAACTTAAAATTGGTATAACTTTTTATTTTGCATTCGACATCTGTTCATACTGGGTTAACATATGCAATGTCCAGGTGCTATTTTTTTCCCCCTTTTTACTGTTTATGAAAACTTTCCACTTGCTGTTGAGTCTCTTCTTTCCACGGGTTTGCTTTTTATCTGAAGTCTTCCCATTCATCACTTGCTTGGCTCCTCAAGGTGTTGATAAAGTGTACGCTCTAGCCTTCCTTTCACCTACGTGTATGAAATTCTGCTAATTTCACTGTCAGAATAAGGTAATAGAAGGACCTGGTGCTTTCACAAATAACGGCTAACCTGGCAGATGTCTTTAGCAGATAAATAAAGAATAGTCTAAGAAATTTGTGTGACTTGAAGATTGAAAATAAAAGAATAATTAAAGTAAAAGGGTAGTAGTTATGACAAATAATAATAATAATTTGTTTGAAATATATGATGAGTTAATTCAACTGCATCAGTTTAAATGTTATACAAAATTCACCTGACAAAAATGTTCCTTTATTGGCTTTGTAGAATCGTCATCGAGCATTCTTAAGCTGGCATGCCCACATGTTGGTTTCTTTAGTTCATTTTTTTGGTAAAACGGTTGTACTGCTTAAACTAATCATTCTGTCAGTCTAATCCTGATGGTTATTGGAATATAATATAACAACTGTTTACACATTTAAGAAAAAAAAAGTATTTCTGTTATGTTAATTGGCATTGATGTATTAATATGACCCCAATTTTCATCCTTGCTGGTCAAGGACAAAACGAACTCAGCTCTTCAAAGCTGCAATTCAGTGAAACGCTCAAGCATGTACTTAATTTAACCATATATACTGTGCTGGGACTACTTGCTAGAAGTACACAGATGCTTACATGTTCTGCTGAATGTAGTAACACTTAACTTTAAGGAAATAAGGAGTGTTTTGCTGACTGAAGACCTCACAGATAAATCATCCACCCACTCCAATTCAAGCATGTGCTGCTGTTGCATACACCACAGCTATTCTGAGAACCCCTAGATAGACAGGGATGAGTCTCTGAACATAAGTATCAACCACGTGACTCACGGCAACGAGAGAAAGTCAGACTGCATGTGCAGTATGAAAAAGCTCTGATTATGACAGGCTGGGTTAGAATAGACTCAAAATCATCCAAATTTCAGCCGTTATCTTCTTGTTGACACTTTGCTTCCTCAGCCTTCCCCTTCCCCCCTTATTGTTGGTCATTATTATACAGACTGTCACATCTAAAGTTAGTGTTGTGAGAAAAGAGTCAGATCTCTTCACCCTGTTCTGTAAAGACCTTAGAATATAATAAATATGTGCTATAAAAATACTTAATGTTATTTTTACAGCTTTAAAATAAAAAAAAAACAAAACCACACTCCCCCTCAAGCTCCTCTTCTTTTTTAGCTCATGACAATGCGAGTCATACGTATGGGGGGATTAAAACTAGGGGCTCTACCCTATTAAACTCACTGCCTTTAATTTTGTGCAGGTTATCTGATAATTTATTTAAAAAACCCCAACAATAAGACCACAGTGGCCAAGCAGCATGTGCTGCCAACTATCCAAATAGCCTAATTAGTCTCTCTTCTAACATGTATTACTCTTTGAATACCATGAAAACAAAGTGCAGGGCAGCTGGGCACCAGTTAATGTTTCCACTTTCATGTTGATGATTCCAACAGCGAGAAATCTCTTCTAATAAGTCAGATTGTTCAGAATCAGCTTTGCCAAGAGATTAGTTTTAAGGATAAAATAAAAGGTAGAATAGTTAAAAGACAATTCACTTTACATCAGAGTTATGGAGTTACACTATTTCACTGTAAAATAAAACTTGTCTTTGCATGTTACCTATTCTTTAATTGTGTTCTTCTACCTTTTTCCCTTCCATGCCACCCCAAGCTAAACTGTCTTAGTCTGTGTCTGTGCCTTGCAATGGAAACTTCCTTCCTCACATCCTGTGACTAAGTACTTGAAATCAGATGGTACTGGAGGAGTAGGAAAAGCTCCTGCCTTCCTTCTACCCTTTGTTTCTTTCTTCTTTGTTAATTTATTTGATAATCATATCAAATGTATACTCTAATTATCAAACATTTTCTTCTGGTTGCTTACATTTTTTCCAGTCTCCTGAAGGCATATTGGTTAAACTAAACCAAAAATTGTGTGAAATATTAAATGGGTTATCTTCTTCTTAGATTGACAACAAATATGAAGTCTAAACAATGACATTACTATGACACTAGTAATCTGAAGAAGTATGCCCTTCACCTACAGTACTTTCTTTTTTTTGCATTCACAATTTTAAAGGTTTTGTTCTGTCAAGTCTGTCAACCACTCTGAAAGAAGAGTGGTTTGTCTAAGGTGCAGGCCATGTGCATGAAAAGAGACTAACTGTGCTAAAGTGTGTATTTAAGATAAAACCAGGACAGATGTGAAAATAGGATAACATGAATCATGTTAATTTCTAGCTCTATCACAAATAGGATTATATAATATACTATTCCACAAACAAAATCTCTTTTCCCAAATGCTTGCAGTTTGCATAAGGAAATCTAGGTTCAGAGCAAAAGAAAAGGTTATCACCCACACAACCACTGCAAAAAAGAACGGCTGCCCTGCTGATATTGATTCTACTTGGTTTTTGATTTTTGCATATTGTCACTTTTTTATTTACGTTACGTGCTACAATATTTTCTGCTGTTTAGTGTGACCTAATAAAAGTGCATTTTCTTATAAACGTGGCTTCCCGTTTTTGCTGCTTTTCCCTGTAGAAAACGTATTTTGTATGGTTAAGGCTGTTTTCATATGAGGCTGACTCAAATTTTTTTTTTTTACATGTGAAATGTTTTGTATCAGATATAGAACAGTCTGTATCCTACCAGAGGAACTGAAAATTAAAACGGTCTTTCATGCTGAGATTGAGGTAGTGTTTCTGTTCTACCTCTTTACCTCAGTTCTGGAGCAGAGCCTGTGGATTCAAATTTTTCCAGTATTATACCGTTCTGTCAAGTAGAGCTAAAAAATAATAATTCTGTCTATTTGAGACAGCGTGTAGTCAGCTGTCACCATATCGACAAGTTTATACTTTGGTTGCTTATTTTGATTGGATCCCAGTTATGTAGCATTAGAGAGCAGATGTTCCTGGTGTAATCTGATAGTAATTTTTACTCTATTTTCTAATTTCTAGTCAAGGATAGATGATTTGATGAGACCAAGGCCTCTGTCAAACCTCCACCCTACTCTACCTCAAGCTGATCCCTTGACCTGAAAGAAAGAACAAACAGTTCTGCAGTAAAATTGTTTCGTTGTGTGCTGTACCTTAGTTGTGTTTAGATGGATACAGAGCACCAATAAGATCATTTTGGATGGTCTTTTTTACCCTTGATAAACTTTGTCTATGGTTGGAAAATAATTTTATAGCACACATATTTTAAGAGAAAATTGAAATAGAGGCTTGTTGGCAGTAAAAATTTATGGTACAGTGAAAATATTTGTAACAAGAATTCAGATGTAGAGGGTAGTAAATGAGGAAGTAGAGCTCTGAAGGAAAAGGTACCAGTAACAACGTTGGTACTTTACAGGTACCAAATTTCGTAATTTAAGAATTTGTCATGACAAAAAGTTTTTGCATATATGAGTAGACATGCAACTGGAATTAGATACTGATTTATCCCTGAGATGCAATTAATTAATTGTTCTTGCTTCTATTTTATGTTGTTGTTTGTTTCTTAACTGCCCCAGATCGTGGTAGATACTAAAAAATGTTCTGTATGTAGGTCTTTTTAATTCTGTAAATCTCTAACCATTTTGTGCAGTCTATTGGTTAAACATCAACACTGGCACATAGACCAGATGGCATTGTATTTCTCAGACTAAGTGCAAAGGAGATCAGGGGACTTGTTCATAATAATCTATACTCTTTTGTCAATGCTTTAATTGTTCATTATTTTAATTATTCTACAGAAGTTGTAATTTGTGTTTTTAACAGTGTTTTTAAAGAACTTGTGAATAGATGTTAGTTTCACTATCTGTATCAATACATTTGTCATGGATTATGATGGTAGCCCTGCCGCCTTCTTGAAATGTTAGATGCTGTACTAGATAGTTAATGAAAAATAAGAGAGTACTATAGGCAGGTTTTTTATGTCTATGTATAACTGTGTCCTTACTTTCCTTCTGGTTTTGTAGGGCACAATGACTACATGTGTCCTGCTACCAACCAGTGCACCATCGACAAGAACAGAAGAAAGAGTTGCCAGGCTTGCCGACTAAGAAAATGCTATGAAGTGGGAATGATGAAAGGTGGTATGTACACAGCAATCAACAAATCCTCAGTGTCTGCCTTCCTGTCTTTTAAGTTAGTTGGACAGCTGATGAGATTCCTAAAGGAGGAAACAACTGATTTTATTGAGCTGAAGTTTATTAAATCAAAGAGCAATTAAATAAAAAATAAAAACACCCAAATACCATGTTATTATTCTTAGGAATAATAGGAACATTGACTTCAATGGAGTTAGGATTCTTCTGTTAATATTTTTAATTCTTTTTTTTTTTTTTGGTCTCTCATGATCGACTGCAGATAAGGATGAATGAAGCTTAACCTGAGATTTTGTAGAATTTTGCAGTTCAGTGTTGAAAGCACTGGTAATCTCAGATCAGTCCATATTAATTAAAATAAACTTCTGAATATGTACTATTTGCATTGTGAATTCTGGAAGGGAAAGTAAATTCTTCTATTCCAGTATTGCACACATATTTTGTATGCAAATTAATTTCACCCAACCATATTAAAGGCTCGCTCATTTTATAAAAACTGAGATAAATGCCACTTTCTTGGAACATACTTATGTAATAATGAAGTCAGAGAAGAAGAATCAGACACTGAATGGTGAGGCTGAAGTGAAATACCACTAAATTATTTATATACAGAGTGTTTAACTTTTGGAAGCAAAATTAGAAATATATGACAATACTGAACAATTGCTACTGTGTGTACTTAGATGGAAGAGTTCTTTCGTAACATAGTTTTCAGTTGATAATGATACCTGCCTTTCTCTTCTATGTTACAGTACCTTTTGTTTGTCAAAAGCAGACAAAAGTTAGCTATTTTTAATCCTTTTGAATAAACCATGCTCCTAAGAAGTAAGAATATTTAAGAACAGGAAATCATAGTTTCACGTTTGCTCTAAAAAAGAGGAAAGCCTTGTTGTTGCCTACTGAAAACTTTAGATTGCTTTTATTAGTGAAGAGTAATCATTGGCTTTAATGAAGCCTATATCTGTAGGAAAATTTAGCAAACTAGAAGGTGCTTAGAAGAGTACTCTACTTTCATGAGACCCCACCTGGAGTACTGTGCCCAGCTTTGGAGTCCTAAGCACAAGAAGGACATGGCCCTGTTGAAATGGGTCCAGAGGAGGGCCACGAAGTTGATCAGAGGGCTGGAACACCTCTGCTGTGAGGACAGGCTGAGAGACTTGGGGTCGTTCAGCCTGGAGAAGAGAAGGCTCCAGGGAGACCTTATAGCAGCCTTCAATATCTGAAGGGGGCTACAAGAGAGATGGGGAGGGACTCTTTATCAGGGAGCGTAGTGACAGGATGAGGGGTAACAGTTTTAAACTGAAAGAGGGGAGATTTAGATTAGATATCAGGAAGAAATTTTTTACTGTGAGGGTGGTGAGGCACTGGAACAGGTTGCCCAGAGAAGTTGTGGATGCCCCATCCCTGGAAGTGTTTAAGGCCAGGCTGGATGGGGCTTTGAGCAATCTGGTCTGGTGGGTGGTGTCCCTGCCCATGGCAGGGGCATTGAAAGTAGAGGATCTTTAAGGTCCCTTCCAACCCAAACCATTCTATGATTCTATAAGAGAAAGGATTAGAATCCATGCGAGATATGTGAAAGGAGCTGATTGTTAAGATACAGATTCATAGATTCATAGCTTGGTCTAGGCTGGAAGGGACCTCCAAAGGTCATCTAGTCCGACCTCCCCGCAGTCAGCAGGGACACCCCCAACTAGACCAGGTTGCCCAGGGCCTCGTCAAGCTTCACCTTGAATATCTCAAGGGAAGGGGCCTCAACCACCTCCCTGGGCAACCTGTTCCAGTGTTCCACCACCCTCATGGTAAAGAACTTTTTCCTAATATCCAATCTAAATCTCCCCTTCTCCAACTTAAAACCATTGCCCCTCGTCCTGTCACTGCAGGCCTTTGTAAACAGACCCTCCCCAGCCTTCCTGTAGGCCCCCCTCAGGTACTGGAAGGGCGCTATGAGGTCTCCCCGGAGCCTCCTTTTCTCCAAGCTGAACAACCCCAGCTCCCTCAGTCTGTCCTCATAGCAGAGGTGCTCCAGCCCCCTGATCATTTTGGTGGCCCTCCTCTGGACCCGCTCCATCAGGTCCATGTCCTTTCTATATTGAGGGCTCCAGACCTGCACACAGTACTCCAGGTGAGGTCTCACCAGAGCAGAGTAAAGTGGCAGAATCACCTCTCTGGATCTGCTGGCAACACTTCTTTTGATGCAGCCCGGGATGTGATTGGCCTTCTGGGCTGCGAGAGCACATTGCCTGCTCATGTCCAGCTTCTCGTCCATCAGCACCCCCAAGTCCCTTTCCTCAGGGCTGCTTTCTAATACCTCATCCCCCAGCCTGTATTTATACTGAGGATTGTTTCTTCCCAGGTGCAGAATCCTGCACTTGCTTTTGTTGAACCTCATGAGGTTCATCTGGGCCCACCTCTCCAGCCTGTCCAGGTCCCTCTGAATGACATCCCATCCCTCTGGTGTATTCCCATCCCTCTCGTGTATAGATCAGTTGTCCTTTCCTCTGGCACACCTAAATCTTACTTATTCCATGAAAAATCTGGGGCAAGACAGAGGAGTAGCTTTTATGCTTTTCTTTCTCACAACAAAGGATGGTTTAAAAGCCCAGTCTGTGCGGCCAGGGCAGGCCAAATCTGGGAATCCTTGGAGAAAGACTAAAGGGGTAAGAGTAAAGAAAACTAGTCAGTTGTTGCTGTGCTTTGAGGTTGAATCTGCATTTTTCTCCACTCAAGGATGTTAATCTCAGTTTTGGAGTATGAGGAGGATAAAGGTATCAAATCTCTTTTTAGTTCTAACACTTAAGCCAGTAGCTGATTTTTTTGGTAAGATTTAGTTTATCTATCCAGTGTATTTTGTTTTTGTCTTAACATCCTGGTGTATATGGCTAGAATTCTTTAAAGTAAAATGTATATAATTAGTATCACAGCTATGGTCCAGAGAAGTTAAAGTTTCAGATAAGGCAAACTAAGATCAGAAAATCCCACACGTAAATTTGCCATGCTGCTTTAGCTTCAACTCTTGTAACATATACCAGATCATAGTTATAGATGTTCTGGAATTTTTATTTCATACAGTGTCTCTCACTTGAGTAAAGTCCTGTGGATTTCATCCTTTCCTTTTACAATGCTGTAAGATTTCTGTAGTTGCTACAGCAACCAGCAGTTCAAAAATAGTCAATGTTGTGGGTTTTGGGTTTGGGGTGGGTTTTTTTGTTTTGTTTTGTTTGTTTGTATTTTAATTAAGCCCACAATTTACAAACAAGGAGATCAGGTGCATAGTTTTTTCCTGCTCCTAAAAGACTGCTGATAATGCACTGAAGTCTATCACTGGTTCATATGCAGGGGTTTAAGAACATTTATTTTATGAAGTCTTGGAAAAATTTCTTGAGATCCCTCAGTTGCAGGTCATAAATCTGGCATGCTTGTGCATGAAGTATTCAAAACAGGTAAAGTTAACGTAGGATGAAGTAAAACATTTAAGGTTCTGCTGGAGTCATTACTGATCCCATATTATCCATGGGAGAAAGAAATCTTTTTCTCTACGTAGGACTTGATAATTGCCACATTTCTCTCAGATGAAGTTAAAGGTTAAGTGAATATTCTTGGTGTACCATCTGATTAACTTTTAAAGTGTTAACTTTTAATGTTTCAATATATTTTTGGTTGGGGTTTTTTTTTGTTGGTTTTTTTTTTTGTTTTCTCTGCGGAGATCTCTTAAGCTTTTCTGTTTTCATAGATCTCTAATAATAGTACTTTTCTTCAACATACTTGAGTGTAGTAAGTACACACGTAGTGCTGTGGTTAACCCAAGGTCCACATTTTTCTCTAATAATTCATAGTTCTCTTGATTGAATATTTTAATTTAAATAATCTCCTTTTGTCCATATTGAAAGATTTGCCTTGTTTAAAGGCATTAATTATATCATACATTTGAAAAATATTCAGTTGTGTCATATCCCACTTCTATATCTATCTCCACAATTTGCTTATGATGATATACCTTTTAGACATAGTGGAAAACAGCTGTAATCTCTCTTTTCTCTAAGTGTAATCTCATTTCTCCTTCTGCACTAAATTAGCTGAGGTTTCTTAATAAATTGTCAAATCTGCTAACTTGTGACTTTTATCTATCATTTAACTTCTGAGCAATACCTGATACTACTTATAGAGTTTCAATAAATATGTAGGAAGCTAGATAAAATCTTGATTAAATGTCTCTGGTTAATTTTAAACATAGGTTATAAGCTATGGTTGCTGAGGTTTTTCTCATAGAAGGTTCATAAAAAAGTTCATATATATTATTTTTAATAGAGTTGACACAACTGAAATATGGTTTTGTGGCTTCATTTAGAAAAAAAGCAGGCTTCAAGTGGCTCTTGAGCTATGCTGTAGGAACATTTATTTGTGAGTTTCTATGGAAATTTAATAATTTTTTACATCCCACTGCTCTTTCATCTTTTAAAAACTTTCAGTACTGAAGAGTTATTTTCTTTCTCTCCTCTTATGTTTGCAAGTGTTTCCTTTTGCATCTGTTCCCATGCTGCTTTGAGAGACAATTAGTCTGCCAGAATCTCTGCTGATGTAGTCAGCATCTGAGGCAGAATTTACAGCTGCTATATTTTTTCCAAATGCTTCACCCTCTCATTCTGAATAAGCAAAAAGGACCTTATTATATTCTTAAATTATATGTTATTCTTTAGTCTGTGCGCCCTTGTTTGTACCTGTGAATAAAGTGCTCACATGGAATAAGCTCCTTGTCATCTCCCTCTTTCTTCTTGTTGAGTAGCAGAGAAGAGTAGCCTTGGTTTTGTTTATGATCCACTGATGCTTTCTTGAAGATTGCTTCTGTTCTGGTTTGGGGAAGTATATTCCAGCTTACTTTTTCACATGATGGGGTATCCCAGCTTCCAAATGGAGTTTTTACAACAGTTGCAATCCTGAAGCTCCAACCATGCGTATGGTCCAGGTGATCTCTGCTCCAATACAGATGTAGTTTTCCATTTCTTCATTGCTTTAATGGCTTTCTGATGACTTGGCTCCAAAAGACCTCATTCTCTCAAATTAAAAGTACCTTATTTTTATTGTTATTTATTAATGAAGTATTTTTATAGTGTGCTAAATGAATGGGAATTTCCAGTTACTATCAGGCTACATTCTTCCCTTCCTTTCACATGTGACAAGGCAGATTTAATATCAAGTGCTCTGTGGGATCAGTTATAAAAATAATTCTCAAAAGCAGAGGTAAATCGATGTCTGAAGCAACCACTCAAAGGGCTCCAGACTTCCTAGTTTTCCAAGTTATTATCTTTTAATGAAATACTATATTAAAAATAGAAATTGGTGAATGAAGGAAAATAGGTTAAAAATGTGAAACTATTTTGGTTTGTCTGAGGAGAACCTTTATGATTTTTATTAAACATACTGTTCTGTACTCAGCCAAATAACTGTGTAGGTGGGGCCTGATAAATGTATGAGGAAATGTACATTTTTAAGATGTAGTTGATGGGCTGAAAGCATGTACTGAAGCAGCACCTGAAGCAAAGTTTTGTGAATTTAGGACACCTGGAAAAGAAGATAGAATTCAAAACAGACTTTTTAGTGAAGTATTTCTTTTTCACATTTGTACACATGCAAAGTGGATTGTTGTCATTGAATTGTCCCAAAATATAATATTCCACTATTCTGTTTCGTAAATAAGGAAGAGAGACCATTGTTTTAAAGTATTTTTGGCAAAAGTGTTCATCTTCCTATTCCACTTCACAGAATGATCTGGCTAGGAGGAACTCCAGGAGGTCTCTTGTCAGGACAACTGCGTAAAGCAAGTTCAACACTGAATTTAGTCAAGGCTGTTTAAGATCTTTTACAGCCAGCTGGAAATGGGACAATGTGTCTTATGCTTATTTGTATGCTATAACAAGTTATATATTATTTTTTCTTTAATGCTGCAGAATTTTTGATGTTTTACTCTTGAACATTTGTTTGAGATTGTAAAGCTAATTGTGTCTGTATATTTGTTTACATTTGCTTTTTGTCCTTGACATACTTAAAAATTCCTAATTAGAACTTATTTTGGTTTTGATATGACTTGGGAATAGATACAGCAGTGACACAGTCCTCCTTTAAATTGCTGATTAATTTTAAATGAAGTCTAGGATCCTTGCTGTGTCTCCACCTCTGTCTGCCACTTGTTCATACCACAGGCACCTCTGTGTGTTCACTGGTTTCGAGCAAGCCTACGCATATCAGAACAGCTGGTGTCTTCTCCTTGCTGAGCTTGAGAAATTTCTGGAGTACTAGAGCTTCTGGTTCTTTACTTCATTAGGCGCTTACAGTTCAATTCTAGCACTGTGTCAGTCCTGATATATCAGGCCAAATAGCTTCAATACCCTAATTAATCTATCTAATGTCTAAAATGTAGCAGTTACAATATCCCGCTGTCTTTGAGAATTATACTAATGGGGTCCTACTCCTAAAACTACTTGGCTTTTCCAAATCATGGTTGATGTATGGTTCCTGTAAAGGCTTTATTGTGACCCCTGTAATGTGTATGGCTTCACTGTAAATATTGCCTAGAAATGGAGCTGTTGCTGTACTTACTGTAGCCAAAACTTAATATGATTTGCTCAGGACTGTCAGCACTGAAAGGGATTTGGTTGAATGATGGATTAATTGAACTTTTCTTTCTTCTCTTCTATATGTCCTCTGATGCTCTTTAAAATATGTGCCATGAATGCCAAAGGTTGAATGCCAAAATGCAGATTAGGATGAACGATGTCTTGCACCTTTGTCTTTAATTAGTAGATCATTGGTTCTAAAAAACTAAGTTATGAGTTGTCAAGACCCCAAATGACATTTGCCTGCTTGTTAACAGCATTTTTTTATCACTAGGTCTTTAAAAACTTTACATGGAAGACCAGTTTTATGATCTGCCTTGTAGCTGATAGGAGTATGGGGACACTGTGACATGTAATGTGACTTGTTCACTGAGAAAACTGGTGGCAGAAGTGGGAGTTGAACCAGAATATCTGAATGCACGGCCTGGGCCCTGCACCTCCCCTCTGTGGCTTCTGTCTTTCTCTCTCTCTCAGCAGAAGGTAGTCCTGATTATAGAGGAGAAAAAAGCCCCAGTTTGGAAAAGGATGAGAGACATTTTTTGAAAAAAACCACCCACATAAACAGACATACAGCATTCATCAACCACTCAGATGTGGAAAGAATTGCAACAGCCAGGTGCACAGACCAAATTCAGATCTGTTATTTATTGATACTACTGAGTGTCTAGGTATCCTCAGAAACCAGGCTATTAAGTAGTCACTTGAGGCAGGCCTGTTCAAAATTAGACATTAAATTCTGATTAATTTTTTTAGAAGATTTCAGACAATGTTTCTCATTTAAAGTAATTGTCAACCCACCTGGGTTTTCAGCACAATTTACATTTATGTTTGATTTTCTAAAAGAGAAATGGATATGAAATAAAGGGGCTGATTGTCTGAATCGTATTCAAGAGAAGTAATTGATTAAGCCTATGAAATTTGAATTTGGAAAGTGGTGTCACTTTCCTGTGACCAAATAATGTGTTTATGTAGAGAGAACTAGGCAGAAAAGCTCTCAAAAATCACCTTGGAAGGGCTATCATGCTGAGATACATTACAATATTAGGACCTACATTTCAGTCATAGCTTCAGCAATCTCCATCTCTTACAAATCTATCAGGAATATAATTATATTCTTGGCCTCTGCTTATGTACAGCATGTTTTAAAGGAAGGTGTGGGATTTTATTTTATTTCTAATGAAGCATTAAAAAACTGTTGAATTCAGTGGAGGTGTGCCTAATGAGGTCTATCTGCAAAGAGAAATTACTGCCATTAGGAGACAGCTACCTTGCTTGTATCCACCTTTTAGACTCTAAAGCCAGATATTCCTAGATGACACTCAGGTTTGTGCCCATAAGGGAACTGTCGGCTTGTTCACACTGTTTTCCTTTCATGTACTTTGGCCAATGGCAGCAGTGGCACCAGAGTTAATCTGGACTGAGTCCCAGAGCTCTTCTCCAGCAGTTTAGTAAATCCCTCCTGTATTAGGACATTTGAGAGAGGCTTTTGGTTTTCTAGCCTCTTCAGCTCTTGCTTCAGTTTCAGAGAGGCTCCCCTACTCCCATATAAAGAGTTTCTGGCATAGAAAAATCTGGTTTCTTTCTTTGTGAACACTGGCGTAGAGGATTTGTGTGGCTTCTCTGCCATGGTCTGTTCTCTGTGTGCTCCTTTAATACTCTGATCATCAGCCGGGCTATAGACTCTCTGGCTTTCTGAAGGATGCCTTCTTATTTATAATCTCTTTTACTTACCACATTCGTTTAGTCTTTTATTCTCAAGCAGGGTTTGTTTTACAAAACACCAGATATTTCTTCTCTCTGGCAATTCGCAACATAATTCTGATGAGGCAGATCAGTCTCAAAGAGTAACAAAATTGTTTAGAAGAGAAGGCGTTTCCAAGCACTTTTGAAATACTCCTTTGACAAACTGACAAAATTATAGGCTGGTAATGCTGCAAGACTCTGCGTGTATATAGAAGTGTCAAACGTCTCTTATCATCTGGGGTCTGCTGATGAGGAGCAGAACTGTGGACAAAGAATCTCAGGTTCAAAGGTTGCTCCAGACTGGGTAAACAATTTACCAATCACTGTTCCCAAAACCAATCATAGATCCGTCTTTTTATTGTCCTCTTTCTTACAAAAGAATCAAAAGTAATTCCTTTTCCTTTCTGCCATGATTTTTTTCCTCTCAGAATTTGGCCACAAACTATTGATTGCTACACGGCGTTTTAGCATGGTTCCTATGCCATCCTCACACTCCGACTTTTTTCCTCCAATTTATTTATAAGCCAAATGTCTTAATTTTGTAATCCTGTTTAACCTAGGAGCTGCAGTCTTTTCCTTTGCATAAGGCTGAGGCCGTCCTTTCCCATAACATTTCTACCAGCCCTGTTCTGAACCTGTTCCTCCTAGGAGAGGCAGCAGCTGTGTTGTTGGTGCAGTGGAAAAGTCTGCGTTACCAGGAAGCCACAACTAGGGAAGAAAATCTTCAAAGATAAAACCTCATTTCTCAGCAAACAGTTTTTAAGTAGGAGCTTCTTCCCTGGGTTAAAAGTTCCAGTAAGACATAATATAGTTCCAGTAAGACATAAAACAATGCTGATATGAATGAGAAGCTATTGTTTATATGCTTGCTGCCTAGAAACTGAACTCTGGTTCTCCAGTTCTGGCACTTAGCTTGCCTTTATGTTTTGACTTGTCAAATTTCCAAATCTACTTTGTTTCCAACTAGTTTAAATGCTTCAAATGCCATCTGAATGCCTGTCAAGTATAAAGTAGAAGTTAAATTGTGGAGCACTGACTATTACAAGGATTTGCAGAGTGCTGCCCATGGACCATTGGTGGTAGAGCTCAAAGTTATGTGTCAATGACTTTTGAGCAGTAATTGCATTCTTGTGCCCGTGGCCAGGGCAGATGCTGTTATCACCACCTGAGCGAACAGTAGTGAAACCTTTTACATGTCATTTACGGGGTTTCTAAGCTGTTAGGGGAAAAAAAAGCCAGATATTGTGATAGAGATTATTTTTGTCCATGATTTGAGATATCCTGACTACTTAACATTTAGTCCAACAGCATGCTGCTTCTTGGTACTTTGTCAAAAAGGTGGCACAGGATTTAACAGTTCATGTATTTGTTTTTGCCCTGGACTTCCCCTCTAAACCTGGTATCTTCCTGTAACCTAAGAAAGTAGAGAAGCTAAAATGCAGTTGGAGTGAATATGTTTTCCTTGCAGCAGTAGGAAACTACCACATTATTCAAATTGTGAATGTATGTAAACCATAATATTAAAACCATCTTCTACTATTTTATTAAAAAGCCTTTCTATTGTCACTGAATCACAATGTGGAAGCCTAGACTGTATCTACAGATAACTGTTGTTTGCATGCATCAGGG
Source organism: Numenius arquata (assembly GCF_964106895.1). Lineage (NCBI taxonomy): Eukaryota > Metazoa > Chordata > Aves > Charadriiformes > Scolopacidae > Numenius > Numenius arquata. The sequence continues at coordinate 11,912,033 of NC_133577.1, read as the reverse complement.
CTAGCACATGCTAGAAAAAGAAAACTTTTGGCGGTCCTAAAGTTGTAGATTGAAATGTTTGTTAAGTAATGCACACATGCATACCAACGTGAGATGGGTAAGCTTTACCAGTGGTGATTGAGGCATTGCTTTAAATTTTCTTGCTTGCTCACTGTGTGATTTTAAGTTTTTGTACATTGATTTTAACATTTTTGGGTTTTTGAGAAGTTAAAATCATCATGAGTAAAGAAGCCCTGAGATTTTCGGGTGAAAGATATTAAAATATGTTCTAATAACAGCGTACCTGAGATCTCACAGATTTATCATGGCTACAACCTATGACCAGTTACATTTTTTGCTATTCATATTATGCTTGTGTTGATATATGATATGACAACAGAAACTACTAAAAGCAAAATTTTACTGTAGATCAATATGAATTTTACTGTAGAGCATATATTACACACCCCACCCCCCCCCCCCCCAAATTAACAGTACGCCTCTAATCTGTGTTTCTATAAAGAGACACAAGGGACTTGTTATTTCTGTCAAGGCATTGCCCATGGAAACCAGTAAGGATTAGAAAATTATACTTTTAGTACTTTAAAAATCTGTAGTACTGTATAAACTCAGCAAGTGCAAGGAAAGGATGCAGTTAAAATTTTTGGAGCGAAAAGACACATGGATATACTGGCTGCTATATCCTAAAGCACATTTTTTATGAAGATAGACTTACTTGTTTCAGTCATTGCATACAAAGAAAAGATAATGCCATATCTTCCTTCTGAAACAGGAAAGATACACTGAAAAAAAAATAATTAATTAACCTGAATGGAGTACATTGCCTCTGCAAGTGTATAATGTGCTGAAAAATTATGCAGGCAGCAATGAGAATTACTTCCCAATCCAGTAGTTATGCCCTGATTTTTAAACGTATCCTAGAAGCATTTAATAATCCTATTCCCACATCAATTCAGTTGTCTTCCCCTCTGCAGATCTCCATCAATTCTCTTTCTAGCTGTTTCAGTTTATTTTTTCTGCTTTTCCCGTGAATTCGTAGGTGGTAGAGCCTTTCTTCCAGGGCTACAAGGGCTACAAAGAGAAGCAGCAGAGGAGTTACTTGAAAGCTGAGTGTTAAATTAAGGAAGTTTTCCCTTTTCTCACTTTCTCCTACAAATATCAGCTCCTGAGGTTGAGTGAGAGCTCTCACCAGTCATCTTTCTTTTCCCAAATATTCTCTCAGGAAGCAAACTAAAATCTTAATTATACACATAGAAAGTATATGTAGTAACAGGTAAAATTCTTTGTTTATAAAATGTGAAACAAACCCTTCTACTTCCAATAGACATTATATAGGAATTTCCAGGATAAAATACTGTCTCATCCCACTGTTTGGACCTGGAATTCTGAAGTCAAATGTACCACCATTTCTGGTTGTGCAGCATGTGCTTCCCACACCAGTCTTGGAGAGACTGCCATGCTTTTGCATGTTTATGGACAGAGAGTTAAAAACAGAAACTGTCTCAGAAATGAATGTATTTTTATGGTCCAGCTACACAATGATAATGAACTTCTAGATTTCTTGACAGAAGGTGGTGATTTTAAATTATCTTAGTTTCACATCGCTGTAAGGTTCTTCTAAGATAAACAGCACTGGACTAAGCCAGTTTTACTGAATGGGTTATTCTGAGAAAAATACTGCAGCTGCAACATCTTTACCAGTTATCACAATGCAAGAGATAGCGTTCCTGCCTAAATTCACAATTTGTGCAATTGCATTCTGCCTACTTACGTTTTTCTATAAAATGAAGTAGTTACATCCTCTCCCAAACTAGAACAGTGTGGTCAAATGACTTGTGTGTGTCACGCAGTGACAGCTACAATTTAATTGATGGAAAATCAACTTGTGTGTATGATATGTACAGTCATGATGTATATTAATAAAATATATTAATAGTTGATTAAAGTTGCAAAGTGGAATTCTCAAATGTCACAAAATACAGAAATTATCGGTGTGACCTATATTGAACCCCCTTATGGTATGATCTTATTAGTGTCCTGTGCCCTCCAGAAAATTGCAAAACTTTATTTCTGTTGCCACAGTTAAATATGTATCTTGATACTAGTAACTGATTTTGCAGATCGTTTGCAAGATGAAGCACAGAGATGTGTTTGAAACAGAAACTTAAAGAAAGTCTGAAGTTTTTTAGGTTGTGGATGTTGCTCAGGGCTGATATCTTACCTTTTCTGAGGTGATCCAGGAGATCGCACATCAAGGAGTTAGTGTTCTTCGTGAGGCTGGGCTCCACATGTAAAATGCCTGACTTCACAGTGATTGATGACCACTGATACAGTTAGTTTAAAAAATGATTTGCTGAAAATCTGTATACTAAAATGCAGTTAGAGGACTAGAGCTCTGTAGAATTTTTGGGGTAGATCTCATTCCAAAAATATTGGGGAATGGGTTAAACGTGCTATTCACCTGAGACTTTTAGACTTCAAAAAAAGGTACTATTTGTAGTAAGTAACTTTGTTGTAGTTTTTGCTTGCAGCTATCGGAAAGCTGTTTGGAACTCCAACGCAACCAAAATGGAGCGTGAAGAGATGAGTTAATAAACAGGCTGCAAGTGAATATATTTTACAATGACAGGCAGATGCAGTTTCTGTATTTAATACCCACCCCTCGTGTGGGCAAGCAGAGTGAATGTTGTACCTATGGGAGAAAGAGAAGATGAAGGTCTTTTGCATTTTTTTGGTATCATGTTAATGAAAATAGCACAAAAAGTATTCCAGATAACAGGTGGGTGTTGCAAACAAGACAAAAAGCAATAGCTGTTGTGTTTAGGTTTTACAGAATAGTGAACAAAAAGAAGGGCATAAAAATATCTTGGCTGTTTCAGTTTTATCAAATAAGCCTTTTTTTTCAGTCTTAGTGCCAAGAAAATTTTATTGGGTTTTATCAAATCTGTTTCCATTTATTGCAAACAAAAAGCATTCTTTACTTGACAAATATTCCTACAACATTTCTAATAATAAAGAAATTTAAGAATATTGTATAAAGCAGTTAATAGGAAATATATTTAAGTAGAATAGAATTTGAGATTATATGTGTATCTTTAAATCTAAAATGCATAATTTTGTGGTTCACATAGAGAAAAGCAAATTTTATTCTACCTGTTCTCCTTCTCTTCTTCCTGTAAATTCTTGAACATTTTATATAATACTGAAGGCGTAAAGGAGGAAATTTGTTCTTAGCAGTAGGTAGGAAGAAGCTGGCTGTTGGATGGCTGAGATTCGATATTCATCCAATATATTCCTAATTTAGGATTATTATTATTTTTTTAAATAATATGGAATTTATTTTTGTTCCGTTTTAATCACGTATTGGAAAACACTACTGAAGTGTTTCATTTGGTTAATGTTACCTTCACGGTCACTATGCAATTTTATTGCTGATCAGGTTCTACTGACTGGAATATATAATTACTCAGCAGTTTTGAAACCTCCATATCTAAAAGGCTGGCTGAATTTACATATGAAGCTTTATAAAATTGTCTTTGAAAATCTTGGCTCTTGAAGCTTTAAAACTCAAGTGGAAATTGTTTTAGAGCTTTTGCAAGATACATAGTACTTCCATTTTTGGTAGAATGTTGCTTTTCATAAGCATTTGGCAATTCAGGTTCCTTTGTTGGCTGAACTGTGGAATCAAAATTAATGCATTAATATATTTAAAAAACCTTACAGGATCATTGCACTTTTGCCAATGAAACTGTAGCTTGATAGAGTTGTCTTTTTTGGAATTAGTGACTATGCATCACTATTATCTCTTTTTAAGAGAGATAAAATTTGACTAAGCTGAAGGAGATTTGAAGGCACTTGCATTTTTCAGGGAGATATCACTCCTATTTGGCCCAAGAAAATGAATAATAAAATCACTGTGTTGCTTGTCCATCTAGGGGTTAGGTGAAGAGTTAGTAGTAATTTCTATAAATCTCTGATGAGTATGATGCTTATACAGATTCAAAGACCTTTCTGTCTGTGATCGTAAAACCTGCTGATGTGTTGCAGAAGGAATGCATACTCTTACTGACTTTTTTTTCTCAGATCTCGTCTTTACAAAATCCAGTGTAAGCTTACTGTATTTGGTTGATTGGTTGGGTTTTTTTAATCCTGAAATTAAAATGTAAAAATAAATTTGTGTGGGACATCTCCTCCAAATCAGTTATGTTCAACTTTGCTCAATACACCACTTTTTTCAAGGTGAAGAAAAGACGGTGGGAAGCTTGCAGTCAAATTAAAAACAAAACTATTGTTCTTATTTTGTAAGCTGCTAAATGTGCTTACATTTGACACATTTCTCTGCTTTGTGAAATTCTTATACATCCTTGTTTTACTTAACGAGTCAGGCCTGGAATAAGTAAAAAGCAAAATAAAGAAAAATCCTTTCTGATCTTCCAGTAATCTATGCCATGGGGACTTAAGTCAAAGGTGCCTTACTTGTGTTTATTAACCATTAAAGTATTCTTTCTCCATTAAATTTGACTTACAGTTTTCTAACATATACCAACTTCTAATGTATTCACACATTCAGCTTTGCTTCTGCATGGTGTGAAAAAGAACCACCTCTCATCTGTCCTGAACCTTACATGGGGTAGTTTCATTTGATACCATCTTGTATTAGAAGAGAAGTGGGAGCGTTTGTACTTTATTAATCTTGCCACTCCTGATGTTGTAGTCTTGTATCTGACTTGCAGGCCAAGTAGACAGTCAATTTAGCTTTTTCTTGCACCAAACTTGGTTCACACTTAGGATCATCTTATCATTCTCTTATCCCCTTTTCTTTTCTTTTATAGCTTTTTTTTTTTTTTTTTTTAAATGGGAAGAACAGAACCGCACAGAGTGTTCATTGTGGTGTGCCTCATGAGTTAATAAAATCTGATTTATGAAGATGCTCTGTCCTCCCTTCCTCTCCTAGTAATTTCTAGCCTTCTATTTACTTTCTAAACTAACTTATCTGATGTTTTTATAGTATTATTATAACCCCAAGATCTTGTTTCTGAATTATGTCAGTTCTGAGTCCATCTATTTATGAGTATGTTGAACAATACGGGCCTAAGGATACTTTACACATTTCAAAAGGAAACTGCTAGATGAGCAGCTGTAGAATTTGGGATATGAGAAAGTTAACAAATGCCTTAGTGTGCATGAATCATGTGGTTTTGCTTGAACGATTACGTCTGTGTGTTTCACAGGGCAATTTTAATTCAAAAACATTACATTGATAGAAAGCATAAAACAAAAATACCTGTTACGGATAGAGCACACATGCTATTGAGTATTGCAATGAAGTAAGCTACCAATGAGAACAACACTAGGGTGACGTTTTGCCAAAATAAGTCTTCTCCTTAATAGTAAAAATCTCCTCCTCCTCTCCTAAACAGAAACATTTCAGTGGTATGAAAAATTGGTATCGGTGAATGAAAGATGGGAGCAGCAATGCACTTGAGACTTTTGGCTTACAACACGTTTAAAGAATGGGAAAATGTAGAGAGGTTAAGTAGTAGGAGTGATGAAAGATTTATTGAACTTGCTTTATCTGGAAAGATTAATAGAATAGAATCAGAAGGCCTACTAGATTTTGAATGAATTAGACTTAAAGTGCTTAATCTTCAAGTACTAATTCAGTGAAAATATCACCTTATTTAGACAAAGAGGCAAACAGATCAAAAGATCTTCTCTGTTGCTCTGAAATTGGGAAAAGACACCTGCTGATATGATCCAACATTTATATGAAGGAATATTGGATGTGAGATGAAGATGCTGCTAACAAATACTGGGAATCTAAAGGCTTAAACTTTTGTGGTGTGAAAAAAGCTGAGCAAAGATTGTATTTCCCACTCCCCCACTGGTCAGAAAGATTTTTACTGATTACTTGCAAGCGCCAGCAGTTCTCAAAGCTATTTTTTTTAAAATAAATTGTTCTGTCTTCTCTGTTTCTTGAATACTTTGCCGCCTCCTCTATAGATACTTCTTTTGATTTTCAAACTGGCACTAGTGCTGCTTTTCCACAGTGCATGAGAACTCCAGAGTAAGCCCCATCATAAGTTGCCTTCTCCTCATAGCTCAGTTTCTTGTGTGCTTTCCTTATTACTTGCTTGTACCTCGCCCCCACTTGATGATTGATTTAAGTTTTTAACTCAGCTTCAAAATGCCTGTGCCTCCTCCACTCAGAGCCAGACTTAATCTTCCCTTTATGGCTGGAGTCGACATGGGCTTTATCATTATGTTTTTCTTGTAACCTTTCCACAAAGGGAGATTTTGTTCCACTGAAAGGTCTTATGTTGTTGTTCTAATTGGTATGGCTGACTTGATAATATCCCAGGGTTCAGGGTCATACAGTGCTAAGCACATTGCAGAAACGTGCAGTAATGACAAAGACAGTTTCTGCTGTAGTTATTACAGCCTTTTGACAATAGGTCTCCCACATTAGATTCTGAGGTTACCATTATCTTTCCTTTTCTTACTTCTGTTTGTCTACTTAGATGGCATTCTTTATTATTCTTTATGTATAAGCTCATCTTAAAATGGGAACTTTTTTTGGATGGTTTTTATGTAATTACAAAGATCACAGGCTCAGTAATAGGCTGATATTTAATTAAAATAATTGGTGAACTTGAGCAAAACTTTCATGGATAATTTTTGAGAGCTACTTCTGTGATCCATCTGGCCCACAGAGATCATTAAGGTATCATTGATCATTTATAGAAGAGCTGTCTGCTAGGGGTTGGGACATACTTTGAAGTTTGTGCTGTAAAGAAATATTTATTCCCAATTACTGACTAGCTTTTGTGGGGCTAAAGCAGCTCTATAGTGTCACTAGTCTAGAGTCCTGTGTAAGCCCAACTGATCTAAATTTTAGGAAGGGGTGAAACATTTAAAAATAGTTTTTCTCTCCAACTACTCATGTAAGCTCCATATGTGGGAATAATTCTTCAGAAGATAATCCAGGATTTAATGATACCTGGGTCTAGCACCAACAGCTGCTTATTGGCTAAAGCCATGTGTAGGTAATACATATGTTCAAGGAGTTCATTATATTCTTGTGTGTCTCTAGGAATCCGGAAAGACCGCAGAGGTGGGCGAATGATGAAACAAAAACGTCAAAGAGAGGAGCAGGATTCCAGGAACGGGGAGGCTTCTTCTACGGAGCTGCGAGCTCCCACCCTTTGGACAAGTCCAGTGGTGGTTAAACATAACAAGAAGAACAGTCCAGCCCTGTCCCTGACGGCAGAACAGATGGTCAGTGCCTTGCTGGAAGCTGAGCCACCCATAGTTTATTCTGAATACGACCCAAATAGACCATTCAACGAAGCCTCTATGATGACCCTGTTGACCAACCTTGCAGACAGAGAATTAGTGCATATGATCAACTGGGCAAAGAGAGTTCCAGGTAAGGACAAAAAAAGCCCCAGTGGACTACAAAAGCATCTACATGGCAAAACAACAGGAAAAAAAACATCCCGGTTTTCACACTACACATTCTAATTTCATGTAAATTGTTCACCTAAGTATAAATGCATACAAAATCACAAATTTTATGTTATATTGGTTGATAAAAAGCTATAGTGCAATGTAAGTGACTTTTGAAGAAAGATTTATTTAAGAAAAGATATTTCCCCACACTGTAGCATGTCATACAGTTTTTTGATTGCAAATAATTTTTTATTTGGATAAACCCCAGCAAAATTAAAGGTAAAACCAGATTACTAAAAGCCAAATCTAATTAATTTGATCTAATTAAAATATGTTAATTACTTGGATTCCTTTTGAAACAAGGGTTACTCTCATGTCTGTAATGTAAGCCATAAATTCAGCATCACTACTGAGCCCATAACTTGCATTATTATTTAATTGCCAGTTTATCTTTTTGACCATAAATTACATATCTTCCATGAGTTTTGGGTCTGAAAAACAGAGCCAAAATAGCAATCTTTGTATGAAATTTTTTTCCTGCTGGAACTAGGTGTTTTTATCTTTATCATTTTGGTGCATCATGGTTGCCCCTCTTTTCTTGACGGGAATTACAGAATTGTGGGAAGAATGTAATGTTTTTATTTGAAGGTATGTTACAAATTCATTCATGTGGTTTAATTAATTTATACCAATGAAATGAGAGAGTAGTTTTGCAATTAAAATTCATCATCTTTTAAAATTTCAGTCTACAAGACTACTTTTCATAAGCTAACATTTAAGTGTTTATTAGAAATTTATTGCACATGCCATACTTCTAGCTTTGTAAAAACACTGGCATACACAATTTATAATTCACTAGGATTCTGATCTCTAAACTTCTACTGTATCCATTTACTTTGTTAAAAATATGCAGCTGCTTTATGAAGGGATGTTAGAGAACACTACCACAGCTCTCACTCACATAGTGCATTACCTCAACACCATTACACTCGGGTTATCCCATTTTTCTGTTTTCCTTCATTTAAACTTGGCAAGACTCTTCCTGGTAAATCAATAACCCATAAAATCTGAGTCTTTTCCAGTCCTCACGGGTTCCCTTTTTACCACTTTTCACATGTCACTTTGTGGGCTCCAGCTATGATCAATGAGAACCTGTGTGTGTTTCATTTCTCATCGTATCTTATAAGAAATCACCTGAGAATTTTATTCTTGACAAAGTCACAGTGGTTAAGATGTGATCCACAGTCTGTTCAAGTCAGAGGCAGGTTTTCCTGTTAATTTAGGTATGCTTTGGATCATGCCTTTACGAAATGCTTTTGAAAAATGAACATATGTCCATTGTGTTAAAGCTATTCACTATCAGAACAGCTAAATTCAAATGACTTTTCTACTGATTTTAGAGATATAATTAGTCTAAGTCTGTTAAAATCAATTAATTTACATTCAATGTGAATCTACCACACTCTCAATTCATTACATTGTTCAACTGGAAACGTTTGTCTTCTATGACATTTGATTTTGATAGTTATTGTAATTAAAGAAAATGTGTTTAGATACAAAGCAACACTGTTAGGGAACTGAGATATGTTTTTTACTCAGAAATCTGTCTAAAACTGTTTGTCACAAGATGACTACATCTGATGAAGATCAAAATACTACCTGATTTACCAAATATACCCTTTATTTCTTATGCAAGCTTCTGAAATTGGACAATCAAATGTATAAAGTTATAAACTATTTGTGTATATCCAATGTATTTTACATTTAAATAAATGTGCCTTTTAATTGCCAAAATAGCTCCCAAGGAGAAACTAAGCCAAATGACTCTATGTATATGCATTAGTAAGTACTAGGTGAGGTTTGATATAAAACCAGTGAACTTCTGTTAAAGAAAAAAAAAAATTCCTTCCCAGTTATAGCTTAATCTATTAGGCACTGTACAAACAATCATACCAAAGGAAACTCCTAAGGCAGGAGAGGTAGAATATGAATAGTTTGGGAATTCTGGAAGTGCTGGACATCTAGCTGATTCTTAGTGTTGTGTCTTGGAGGACAGTATGCATGACAAAAAGCAGAAATTAAAGTATTTTAGAAAGTTGATTTAAAAGAATTCAGGCCCAATTGTTTACCTACCTCTAAAATTGTGTCCTCTTAGAGTAGGAGTTTTGGAGCTTGGTGCTTAAATATTATTATTTTTTTTAATCTCTCATTTGGTCCCTAGAAAAGGTTGAGTGTTCTTAGTTGCTGATATTAAATCTCAGAAGTACTGGTCACCTTTCAAAGACAGGGCCTTTGCTTGGACTGTTTGCCTGTTTCCTCCTTCTGGAATGTACCGGCAATGTATATTAAGAAACATGTGTCTGGCAATGTAAGTTGTATCTTCACCTCCACAGTATGTTGCCTTTGAATACTCCGTTATTACTAGGAATTATGCAATAATGCTTAATTAGAGAGGATTTTTGTATACTTTACGCATAAACAGAGGAACTGAATAACTTCTTTCTGTTAGGTGAAGTATTTTGTACAACAGCATTGTGGGATTCCACTCAGTTATTTTCTCAGCTAATCTACTAAGGTTTCAAGCTTCACAGTCGAGGGTAAAAACATCTTTTTCTAAAAGTGAATGTGCTTTTTACCAGTAGAATTGCACATCTCTCAAGCCTTGGAAGCGTTGCACTAGTGTGTTTAGCTGAATGCAGGCACTTAGCTGACAGAAAGCAAAGAGCAGAGTCAATGTGAGTGTCTGGGTTGAAAGCATATTTCTTGAAGAAGAAATTGATATTAATAGAGAGGAAATGTAATAAAGATATAGCTTACAAATAAGCATAAGGACTTCCAGGGACACGTCTGGAGTTTATTTTGCTGTGTGGGCTTTAAAGAAAAGGGAGTGTGTCAAAGCAACTAGTAAAGATGTTGTTTTGGTCAGCCAGTCTTTCTAATGTACATCGGTGAGTGTGGAGGAATAAACAGCTCATTAGAAGAGGTACTGGACAGAAATCAATCTATTCTACAAAAGGAGTAATAAAAATTAATTTATGATGAACTGTGTAGTATAATGTAGGCAGAGATCTGTTATAAAGAAAAGCTGAGAACAATCTCCAAAATGAGGTATCTTTGCAGACATACCCTGAGGGGAAGGTGAGAACTGATCTATATCTTCATTGCAACTTGCTCAGCGATAGTTCAATCTTGCTTAATTTGACTCTGCAATCTAAGTAGTGTTATAAACTGCTGGGGAAAACAGAACTTGTGGCTGGCAGCTTCTTGTGCATAACCTTAAAAAATTATCTTCAATATTTAAGTATAACATGTTTGTTAACTGAGGTCATAACAAAGTTCTCCCATGACAATGCAATTCATAATATGCCAAGCATTTAAAAGCATGTTTTAATTTTCTTTGAAACCTTGGCCACTGATACAAGTGGGTTTGCCAGATTACATTAACAAAAGTCTTGTACAGTGTCCTATGACATATAAAAAAAATTCAAGGTGCCCCATAGGACTTGCTCTTTATGTTTCCCCCTAATGGGGGTTTTGGCTTAAGTCCTCCCAGATGGCCCTGTAAGACACCAGTGATGCCTTCTGATTACCCCAGTCAGCTGGAAAAGCAAGCAGCTGCACAAAAGGTGGGTGCAAACAGATTGTGATGGGCTAGACTTTACACATGTAAATCGAGCCTTTTACTATTTAACTGGGACACCTCACTAAAAATCACATGTAGGCAAGGTATCAGTGTGGATGGATAAATGTTGTGCTCACTTCTGAATCACATAGTCCTGAAAGATATGGCTTTCTATTTTCTTCTTGGTTTACCAACATCTTGGGGGTATAGTACCACCTTCAGTCGCATAGAATGAGTTTTTTTTAGTTTAGTGAATTTCCACCATGGTCTTTTTGCAATGAGCAAAACCATTACTTTGCTTTTCTACAGAAATGCTGATATGTCAAAGAAATTAACTTATTGTGTTTCATTATTCCCTTACTGTGTATATAATTTAATATCTATATTTGGAGTACTGTATTCTCTAAAGGAACTTGGTATTTTCAGTGTAATCCCCAATAATTTTTTTGTGCAGAAGCTCTTGAAATGGTAAGAGACATTATGAGCTTATACAGTGAGCTCATGGTAAAGAGTGTAGCTTTAAGGAAATTTTGCTGCAAGGGTGAAATCTTTGGCACTGCTGCTACAGTTTTGTATAACTATTTACTAGAAGTACAGTAGCTGTACAACTTAATAGCCCTAAAATGGTACGCTGGGCATACAGGCTTTGAAGTTTTGAGATGATTCACGGTGCTGTACTTATTTTATGGCTTCGTGAACCGAGGAGATAAACATTTTGGCACTGATTTTTTTTTATTTCAAAGCCACAGAAGTTGCTATTTTCTTAAGATATTGTTTTCCTATTTGACCTTCTAAACTGCTCTGTTTGTTAAATTAGGAACAGTGTGTAAAGAGGCCAACAATAGCCACAATTTTACACTGCACTTCAGTGACACCAAATCTTGGAAAAAAAAAAAATTCAGCTTGCAGTGGAAGGAAAGAAGTCTTATTCAAGAGTAGTGTGTGTTAATAAGCGTTTAGGTGCAGGCAGTTTACAGAGCTACAAAGTCTAGAGATCCTCCTGGCAATAATTTACACTTAGTTTAAAAAAGGAATTGCTCTCAATCCCTGTAATAATTTTTAACAAACCTCCCAAAATATCTGCTTTTCTTCTTTGACTGATGGGCTTGCTGTGGAAATTTGTAAAATGTTATTTAAAAAACCAGCCCTCTGCTGCGTATCTGTTTAATCTGTTGAAGTGATACTCTAACTGCTGCCCTGACTTCATAGGGAAAAAACAGAGGAAGTAAATAGATCTGTAAGCAAAAGAGAAATAATAACACACATCTGGATCTTACTTTATGGCTGCTTTTTGCTAATTTAATTTCTGTGAAGTTTCAATTCATTACTATGAATGTAAGAGATAAGGATCAATCCTTATAGTGGAATAAGGTAATCACTTACCATTTGACCTTGAACATCAGACTGAGAGGTATCTATCTCTTGCAATAGCATGATTATGCAGGGCAGCAGAGATGAATTTGTTGAATATGAAACAAAGCTTTCCATCCCTGTGTTTTCTTAGTCTGGGAAGCATCTATAGTCTTTCATGTCTATATTGTGTAAAACCAAATAAACCCCCCTTTCCATCCTCCTCCCTCAACTTCTGGGTGCTGTGGCACAAACCTACACTTGCAAGTAACTTTTATTTTTATTATCTATAGAATTGTCTTTCAGTGCTTTTGAAACTCAGTGAGGTGTATTTCCTTCTGTAGAGAAATTTAAATGAGAGAAAAGGATGAGAAAATGTGACACAATAGCTTGTCGGTGAGAAACCGAGGGGAAGACGCTGATTCTAAAGGTTAGGGAGACATCTGACGGAGTTATATACACTGGGAGCTTGTGTCAGACAGGGAAAAGCCAAAAGTCGAGAAGAAACAGTTTAGCAGAAGTGCTTGGAAAGGAACATAAACTTTTTCTGCAGGTATCTATGGGGACAAAAATAGAGGCAGTGCTTTCACTAGCTGAAGACTAGAAGAAAATGATAGTAGAAGGAAAAAGGATCAGGGTCTGAATAACAACTGTGATTTTGGAAATTTAAGAGGTATCCTAATGTAATGGTTTCCCAACTCTAGGGAGCCCCTAGAGTTAGGAATGTAGAAGGGGAGATAAATGCACCAGGACCAGCATCAAGGAGAGTCCAACTGGGAGAAAAATTAGAGAGCGCATTCAAGAGAAGCAGAGGAAGAAGATACTGGGAATCGGTCACATGAGCCAACAGTAACTTCAGCAGCTCAGTCCTGGGCCTCTTACTCATTCCTAGGGCTCCTACTGGAGGACAGTAATTTGTTCAGGGGCTCTTCAAAACAGAAGGATCTGGTTGTTGCCTGGTCCCCCTGCCACAGGAAGAGACTTGGGATGTTGTCTGCTTACTAGCCCTGTCACATTTCCTCTTCCAAGCCATAGTCTTTGAGCTTCATGCCATATTCTTTCACCAGGAGTTTCCTGGCAGTGGGGATTACAAGAATCTATTCAAACAGGGTCACTTCATTTGCATAAATTTTCAATCAAGGGAAACAGAGTCAGGAAAGGAAAAGTAGTTAGACAACCACTTTGAATATTTCATTAGAGAACCTTTGAATGAGCTTGGAAGTATATCCTTGAGGGTTTTCTAATACATGTCTTGCAACATTTAATTTTTTTTACAAACTTCTAAAGCTAATTTTGTAGCTTTTCAGATTTTATTTCTTTGTCCAGAAGAAGAAAGAGATTCTGAAGAATAAGTCAGGTGTTGGTGCCATTATGTGAGTGCACCTGCCTGTACCCCTTTTAGCAACATTCTGTGGCCACAATTAAAAGCTCTACTGCATATGTAAGGTGATATTTCATTCAAAAGCATGATAAAGGTCAGTAATTCCTTCTAATATTACAAAAATCCAGTGTTAGAGTAATTCATGAGGGTGCTATATTGTCCTCTTGTTCACAGAGATAGTTACTTTGTGTAGAAAGGTGACTGCTAAAAGCTATTGAATCAAGCATATTATCCAACCTTTTAGCCTCCTTGAATTTAGGAAAGCTGTAATAAGATAGAAGTTTATAAACAAATATAGAATGAAAGTGACTGTCTTTTCCTTACATTTCACAATTGTAGTTCTCTGTACACAGGACCAAAAAATGGCTGTGGCTTTTCTCTTAAGAAAATTAGTTTCTGTTAAGATGGTGGTGAATGTGTGTAACGCACTGGAAATTTCACTTTTTTTTTTCTCAGATAAAGTGTGTTTTGTATCTTTAGAAAATACGAAATATAACTAACTACGCTCTTCATGACATTTGTCTAATAAATCAAGTTGGAACCCCAGTATTTCATTTAAAATGCTATTATATTTGTTTTCCCAGAGAGGTCTTAGTTGTCTTCTCTGTTCATGGAAGTGAAGAGTTTGAAAAACAATTAATACAGGCATCCAAAGCCATCCATTTATTAGCTCAGCACAGTAATTATGTTCTACTCTAGGCGATTTTTTAAAAAAAACCCCACCCTTCTGCTGAAGTTTAAATTTAAATCTGAAGACAAACTTATCCTGTAAATCTCTGTTTCTTTAAGTATGCACATGTCCAGATACATTTGTTAAGATTATGGAACTCCTTCACATATGTAAAGTTCTTATGTACATAGTGGTTTTAAAATCCAGACCCAAAGTGCTTTTACAAGGCCAACTCTGTTCAGAACTTGCCGGAGTAAGAAATATTTGAATTACAAAGATTTGAATTTTTGGGGCTTCCCAACAAGCTGTCTCAAAGAACAAGTATCTTCAATAAATAAATTGACTTACTGTAAGTAATCTTAACACCCAACATGTAAGAAGGAGCTAATGTTTTTTTAATAAGAACTGCTTATGTATTGGAGTTCATTGGGCATTCAATAGTATACAAGTTCATTTGATAATAAATGTTTGAAGATGAAATTCTACTGGTCTTGGCAAAGAGGCAAAAATGAGCATCCACAGTAATAATTTTTATATTTTTAGCCAAAACTTAGGGAAATTAAATACTTAAACTGTAATATTTTATTTCTAAAAGAAATGATCCTTTTATAAAAACATTTCCTGCTATTTTTCTTTAGCTGATAAGTAATTTACACTCTTGGATGAACATATCTGTCTTAGAGTCTTCAGCTATGCTGAACCTTGGAGCTTTCCAAGAAACGCTCGTTAATTTCCAGTCTAAGTAAACAGTAAGTAATGATCCCTCCTGATTTATTTATTTCTTAAAATAATTTACAAAAAGAATATGTGATTGTTGGAAAGCACTGATGCGATATGTATGTGCATGCGCACATATCCATTGTTCCCTGTTCACATAATTCACATAAATTGGCCCTTTTTACTTGATGTTTAATAGCTTCAGCCTAATTCTTTTATTTTCTCTCCAGTACTACGTCTCTGAGCACAATCAGCTGTAATTCCTGTTTAGAGGTTATTTTAATATCATCTATATTAAGTGAGTCATTCACTAAAATCTCACACTAGATATATAGGAGTTTTTAAGATACACAGAAATAATTAGGAAAGATTTATTGCAGACGTCTCCTGGATAGACTCTTACCCTGTCTGTATCACTGCAATGGTGCATTATATGACACATCTGTACGCAGCTCATTTATTTTCTTTGATTATCTCTCCAGGAAATGAACTTTGTGTGTAAAGAGTGCGTTGTTTTGTCTGTTAGTTATGGACTGCTGCAAATTTAAGCTAGTGGAAGCAAGTTAAAGCATATCCCACAGTGGGATGGGGAATGAGAAATCTGTGATTGCCTTCGTCCTCCAGGAGTTTGTTCTCAGCTAAGAGTGGCCATAAAAAAAAAAAAAAAATCTCTTCCTTATGGAAAGTTCTTTTCCTTATAAGAAACGTAACTGTCCATCACAGTCCTCATCAGGGCAGTGAAAATAAATTCTTTATCACTGCAGCTAGAGTCTGGGTCTAGACCTAAAGCTTCTTAAACCTCTTGAAAAGAGCTGTCCTGGAAACAGGAGGGAGGAATCAAGATCTTGACTTTGACTCCGTGTCCTACTCCCTTTCCCCACCCAAGAGGGGCAGTGCTCAGGATGTCAGGTGGTACCCAGTGAGTCTCCCGGGTATCTGGTATTCCTTGTGAGCGGGCTGACCTCAGAAAAAGAAAATGCATGTCGGCACAAATTTCAGTGATTTTGTCTCTGCTGCTTGAGATTTTTTGTTTGGAGTTTTTTCAGTTAATCCTGTAGGAAGTTATGAGACCCAGAAGCAAGATTAATATATAGACAAGGGGAAAAGTGCCGTTCAAAACCTCACTTAGACTCTAGACCAAATGAGTTGTGTTCCCTGTTAAATTATATTCTGGAGTGTTTGAGGTGATTTAGAAAATTAAAATTCAAGAAATCTCATTTATTTGATTTACAAAGAGAGGGAATGTGGCACACTTGGTTAATTAGAAATTTTCCAGCGAATATCAAATCTTACCAATAGCCTAATAATGAAGCATCTTCTGCAACAGCTGCTGTCCCTCAGAAAACATGGCTGCAAATAGAGAAGTGGTTATACAGGCTGCTGGCAAGTGAGCCAAGTGTTTACTAAAACATTGAGCAGTCTCTCATGGGTATGATTGTTGTATTAGAAAAAACAGACCAGAATAAAGCAAAAATCGTAATATTGCCATATGAATATAAATGAATATAGTAGTCTTGCATGTCAGACCTATTTCAGAAATGCCCTTTGATTGCTACAGAGGTAGTATTTCTTATGAGTTTCACATACATTTGTAGGACATACTTTGTGGGATTGCTGTTAAATAAGTATTTCTTCCAGTTGCAAGGCCAGGCGGAGCAGTTCCTACCCTTCTCCTTCCCCTTGGGTTGGGACAGCTGTGCAAGTAGTGGGATTGATCTGGGTTAAAAATAAACCTTTTTTGTGTGTGTTTTGGGTTGTCTATAACTTGTGTGAGTTCCCCTGTTCAGTTCACTGCAAAATAGCTAAGCCAGTTGAAATGTGAGGGTAAGAGTATACCAGGAATCAACAGGCAAGTGTTAATATGAGGGTGCTAGAAAAAAATATTCATGTATCTGCTCTGTCAATAGCAACATACAGCTCTAACTCAAGCCTTTTTCAAATTTAATTTGCCTTTATTTCTACTTCAACAGAGAGGTTTTTTCCAATCTCTGCTGTACAAAAGGCAAGAATCTTCTAGTTACTGGCACCATTTACAGTCTTTATCCTGTTTGCTGAAGTATATACTGTACAGGTTCTACTTTGCATTATTTCTGCCTAATCTGTAATACCTTCTGTAATGTGATGCCAGAGCTGTGAGGCGTTGGAGAGTCAAAGGGAAAAGGAAGCACGGTGATTTCCCCCTCACTGCCTGCTTAAAAAGGTTTGGGAAGACCCCACACATTTATATCAAGATGCATCCTAGTTCATAGAGGGTCATAGTTCCTAAGTTTGCATCCATTGCTGGGGTACGAGAGATTTGACTTCCCAGGAGGCAAAAACTGGCTGCTCATTTACCTGCGCTATTTGGCAGATAGAGGAACTCTGATGCTTTCTTTTTGCTGAGTTCACTTGTGGTTGGTTGCCTATTCTAGTGTGTATTTTTTAGAAGCTGTTCTGCTGTCTTTGTCTTCCATAAAGCCAGCAAATACTTCTGGAAGTTCTTTGGGCTGTTCGCACTGGACAGATAGTAAATAGTTACCTGTAGCAACAGAAGCATGTGGTAGACTTTTTGGAATCAGCAGCTGATTTTTATTCTTCTTCTGCAGGGTGAGATTTTGCAAGGTCTGTGGAAAAGGAAAGCTCTAGCATATTTTATTCAGTGGTGGTGGAATAAACCAAATTGGTTAATGTTTTGCACGTTTTAAAAGTATAGGTAGGTGCTCAGCTGATAGAGAAGAGCTGCCTGTGAAAACGTAGCATATTTATCAATGCTGCTTGTGACTTCGTATTTTTTTTTCCATGTAGTATTCACATAACACAGCTATGGAGAATCATTGACTCTGATATGAATATCAAATGCACCTTTTTTCTTTTTTTTTTTTTCCCAAGCATACATGTAGGATTATATTCTTTTATACTTGGTCTTTTGGGAAGAATGTTGCCTTACCACTGGGAAACACTAATTTTGCTCCTGGCTGTGCCAATGCCTCCCTGTGTTAGTTTTGTATAACTGTCATGTAAAGTGCCATAGTGTGTCCATCCCTAAATTGCTACCTCAGGACTTTATCTGTTGCATGGGAAAGCTGAGATGCATGCTAAATAACCCTATTGTGAAACAACTGCTCCCCCTCCCCCCAATTTGAAGATTCTCAGCCTACAGGTATAAATATGAATTAAATCTGCTATTTTTCTTAGAATGCTCATTATGCTCCTGCTTTATGCTTCACCAGTATGCCTCTCCCCAACAATGTGGCTTATATCTTGCAGGAGTTTTACATGCTACTTTATCACTATCTTGAGAAGTGATCTTTAATCCTGCTAAATATGTCTAAGGAAAAATTAATTATATCTAAGTCTGAAATAATGTAGCATATTAAGATATGTAATTTATTTGAATTTAGTTATGTTTCTCAGCTCTCTTTCTTCTCTGTTTTTGTACCTTTTTTCCACTCTATGCATTTTTTTTGAAGGGGCCACTTCTAATCTACTGTTCGAGAAGGATCGTGACATTTGAATGAGACACCGCCAGGCAATACAAATACATTTCCCTTACTCTTTTCTTTAAACTCCAGATGAGGCTTTTTTGGCCTTCTTTATCAGTAGAGGGGCTTCTGAGAGACCTTGGTAAAACTCCATCATTGGAGTATGATGAATTCGGTATGCTGACTTGGTACCGGGAAAGATCATGGAGAGGATCATCTTGAGTGAGCTCTCACGGCAAGTGCAGGGCAGCCGAGGGATCAGGGCCAGACAGCATGGGTTTATGAAAGGGAGGTCCTGCTTAACCAACTTGATCTCTTTCTATGACCATGTGACCCACCTTCTCGATGCAGGGAAGGCTGTGGATGTTGTCTACCTGGACTTTGGTAAGGCCTTTGACACTGTCCCCCACAGCGTTCTCCTGGAGAACTCATTGAACCTGTTGAACTCACATTTCGTATGCAGGTAAAAGAAGAAAGAAAATAAAAATAAATAAAATTTTCTCTGTAAATGAGAAAGATGAAAACTACCACCTTTTTAACAGTTTGAAAAAAAAAAAATCAAATTATAATTCCAGGAGAAACTTGCCGAGTTTTAAGTTACACATTTTTCTCCTAATCTTTAATTTCTGCTATTGTACTTATTAGAAGATACTATGGTGATTTTTCTTAATGTAACGGAACTCCATGCAACTTTCCAGTCCTGACAAAGGACAGCAAGTAGGATTTATAGGTCCAGTTAGTTTGGATGAGCTTGTACACTGTTCCAAAGCTTTTCCAGATGTCTCCATCGGTTGTGTGAATAATTAATTTCTTGTTTCCTGGCAGATAAAAACAATAAAAGAGAAACATTTTCACTTAATACAAAATGACATTTTTTTTGACCTTTTTGCTAGATAATAACTATTTCAGGTGAAATGGAATATTTTATTCAATATACACTTTATTAAGATTTCGAATATTTTAGTCGTCTGTTTAAAATTAAAAGAAGACAATTTTAGAAAAAAAGATCTTAGATTTCATAAAAGTTTAGGTACCTTCCACCATGCTGAGTAAGAGTAGGTGCCTGGTGGATGCTGAAAACTAAGACGAGGTAGCTGAGAGAGACACTCTGTGTTCTCTGATAGAAACCAGTCTGGTTTTATTTGTTTATTTTTATTTTGTGAAATCTGACGTGTTCTCCAGAGTGTTTTAAACTCATCAACCTGTCACTTAGCAATGTAAAATGCTCTGTCAGAGTGCTTCCAACCAGCTCTAACTTCAGCTTGTGTCTCAGCAGCCAGTACAGGAGCTTGAGCACAAGGTGATGGTTCTCCAGGAGTAACACCTGTGTTTTATGTACACACCTAAGCCTGGTTCGTGCAACTTGCAACAGTTTCCTGAGGTTGCCTGAGGCTTTGCAGATGCTGAAATGTACCTTGCATTTGTTATCCATTGAAGGAGAGTGTGCAAGAAAAGGGGCTTAAGTGAATGATGTGTTTTCTGGAAACATGCTGCTTGCTAACTCACTAGGTTTCCCTGGACAAGAAAATGAATATAAATGGCCAGATGCATTCCAGTGTCTTGCTCTGCCTGTAATGTATTCCTTTGCTCTGTCATGTGATGACACTCCCACACAGCTGCTAAAATGCTCTTGTTGTTATAGTGGTTAAAGGAAATTGCTGCAATTAATTTTGCTGTCTTTCTTCTCTTTGATGTATCATTACAATTTCTTGGATAATTTTTCAGAGATTGGGTTCTGTTCAAAACCAGGCATGTAGGGGTGAAAAGAATAGGAGGGAAAATAAACATTTCAGCCTTATTTATATATGCTTGCGTTTCTGTTTTGGTGTAGGTATCAGCCAAGATAATGAACATGAAGCTACTTATACATACATAGCTTCTGCTACTCACATACAAGTGCAATAGACAAAAATAAGACTTCTCCAGAAGTGAACAATCTGAAGAAATAAAATGGATGCAGGTGCCTTAGTCAAGCTAGTTTTATTTCCTAATGCCTATAAAGAATGACCAGACCATGAACTCTGAGGTTATGCTTCATTTCTTGGGTACAGCACGTTATGTTCTGAGCAATTTCTATTTGTAGTCTTGAAGCAGTTTTAATCTTCAAGTTCACTACAGACTTGACAGTTTTTCCCTCTTTTCCCTGGGCTTCAAAATAATTCTCTTTTCTGCTAGTTCCAGATGCTGCTGCAATAAACGTTAATTGGCTCAGTGGTGAGTACAGTAGATCCTGGGGTGGAATAGACTGAAGCAGAAAGCTTAGTGCTTTGTTCACTGGATTTTATGAATGAAGAAGGGGAGAGGGTGGATCTCCCAATTTCATCATGTGAAAGTTGCCATAGTCAAAAAAAGGTGTTAAATTCGAAAAGTGACATCTCTCAAGCTTCCAGGCGTAGGTGGAGATATAAATTGAAATGGTGAAACTTTAATTCTTTAAGACTTAAACAAAATTATTGGAAATAATCAAAAGTATAAAAACAGGATTTGGGGGACATTCAGAAAGAATAGTGTTAATAATAATTAATTCCAGCTTCTAATTCCTTCAATAAATAACTAATGTTAGTTTAGAAGAACATCTAAAGCTGATCGTTTGTCTTACCTTGCAAAGGTAATTTTATCTCTTTTCCAAAATGTTCTTGATTATGTTATGACAACCTTCAAGTATTTCATATAGGTCTTATAATTAGTGGAATAAAAAGGATAAGAAATAGAACAATGAAGATATTTTTATACCCTAACATTTGTGGAAAAAATGAGGTGGAAAGAGGTAGAAGTGAGCTTCCTGTGGTAGAGTAGGTCTCCAGGATCACTTTAACCGAGTTTTGTATACATGCCACCCCTATCCTGCCACCCACACAGCCATTGGACCGTGTGACGTATCTGCATGGCCTGTGTCCACTCTGAGGCTTTTCAGAGCCCCCTTCCTCTAGCCAGGTCCATCTCCCTGGGGCAGCAAAGGGCAGCCTGCCTTGCTGCTCCTGCTGATGCTGTCAAAGTACTGCCCATTCAAAGTGCCTTTGCCAGCTCAAGTGCTTATGGAATTAGTAAAAGGATGTAGTGAAAGCATGTAGGTGCACTCTGTAAAAGAGAAAAACAACTGGGAAGTCTCAGAGATTGATCTTTGGTTTTAAACTTCTCCCCTGATAACTGTGCATTGAAGTGACCGTTTGAAACCTCCTAGGGGCATGCTGGGGTCATTTAAAAAGCTGAGAAAGAGTCTACTTCAGTCTGCTTCCTTTTTCCCCTTCCAGTGACTATATGTCTGCTTCAAAACTGTGATTGCTTAAAGACTGATTGCTTAAAGTGACCTTTTGCCTCAAATGATGTTTCTCGACAGCCACAAAACCCAAAATTTGGGTTATGATTGGAGCACAGCCTGGTACTTCAGTAAGGAGGTCAAACAAATGCTGAAAACCTCATGCTGTCTTGGATGCAGCTGAACATACAAAAAAATCCAAGTCATGCTGGACATGACCTCAAGTCTCGGGGCAGATTTACACAAAGCGTAAACCATCCGAGATGGTTGGTGCTCCCTGGCTGCCTGTTGCTGCCCTTTCACGCTGCTCCTTCTTTCCGGGCTATTTCGTCAGCTGGTTGAACACGTAAACCAGCAGAACAGAGCAGGAGAGTATCAGCCCTGGTGGGACAGGGAGGGGGAGAAGAGGGAAGAATGAGGCAGAGAGGACAGCCTGTATTTATGAGTGTGTCTTTTGAGTTCGTAAAAGTCAGGCAAGAATGCATAACCAGCCCCGCGAATTATTTTAGCTGGATCTGCTTTTGATGGAAAACATTTTGCATGTCAGTGACCTCTTACAAAAATGACAAATTTAAAAAAAACCCTCAAACCTACTTGCAACTGGCCTGAGTACTGGTATAAATTTAGCGTGATGTAATTAACTGTTGCAGAGACAATAAAGAAAAGATGTATTACTTCATACTGTGTATTTAGTCAGCAGCTAATAAATTTCGCGTGGTATCATTCTTCACCTGTGCAGGGAAATATTCAGAGGAGACCCTTCAAAAGAAAAGCCTTCACATGCAGTTGATGGTCTGTTCCTATGCTTAAAATCACTGGGAAGGGCTCCTGTTGTCCCATTCTCAGTATGCAGAAAATGTCCTGTGCATTTTATTTGCAAGCCTGAAGTCCCTGAGAAATAGCACAGCTCTCAGTGGTAAAAGAACCGTAAAGTAGCATCTTACCATTGTCAGAGCGTACCCTGAGTCTCAAATGTCTGGTTTACAGTCCAGGAATGAATGATAATTAACATGCTTTAAATAACTGCTTTATAGTGCTGCAGGAATTTGTCATGTAATAATGAGCATCGCTGTTTGTTGATCATTTGAAGCGCTTGTTTGTGTGCAGAAAATATACATATGTCTCCCTTCTTGCTTTATAAAAACAGTATGATAAACTTTCACTAGCCAACTGGCAGGCAGCTTTTACTAGCAATAATCTTATACAGTAGTTGTTGGTGTAATAATAATAATTATTAGTAAGGATTTGTTGTTATTTTAATAACTTTCAAAATTGCTTGTTTAGAGGGGGAAGAAAGCTTAGGCCTAGGACTTTTTATATAGGCAGTTACCTTGCCTGGATTAGTGAGTGTTTTAAAAGCAATTAAGAGTTAATGCTTGTTTAGTGCTCTGCATCCGGGTTTTCTGCTCACACTCTAAACAATTTCCTTCCCAAGTCTAACCTGATGAGGCTTTCTCTCCTTTTGCTCTTTGAGATGAGTTCACTTGCTTCTCTTTTTTCTCTTTTTTTTTTTTTTTTAATTACCTTTTTACTGATTCGCAAGGAAGAGAGCTTGCACTTGAGTTCAAGGAGGCTTCTCCCTCCCAAAGATTTTTGTGGCTGAAAGGTCTAGAGAGTGTGCTGAGAGCCTGCCACACCTCTGTCCTAATCCTGCCTCCTCCTGGATGAGGCACTTAACCTCTCTGTGTTCTATCTATAAAATACATTTAATAATACTTAATGGCTTTACTGCCCTTTGAAAATGTAAAGTGCTATGTGAGTGCCGATTACTTTTATTATGTTCCCTGATGGAAGCTCTCAATGTATTTGTGTTAACTGGTTCTGTTAATGCGCTTTCTGGAATAATCTTTGGTTAACAAAGTGAAACAGTTGCAAAATAAAAACTGTGTTTTAGGCAAGGCAGACACAGTGACACATGCAAGGAAAGTGAGGACATGAAAGCACTTAGCTTCTCTGGGTATGTCTGTGAAGCATGTCAGCCATGGGCTGGAGCTATAATGCAGCCCAGCTTGTCTTGTCTCCAAGCTGCATCCCTGCCAGGGAGACCACAGCGTGGAAGAAACCTCGAGCTTTGGACAGATGGCCTGACCATCCACCAGCATAGGACAGATTTTCCCAGACAATCAAATCCTGCAGAATAATTTGCTTGGGCTGGTGTTCAGTGAGAACTCACTGTCCCCAAAACTCACAGGAGCACTCCAAAGCCAGGGGCTGTCTCCGGGGATGGGTGTTCCCACAGCCCTGCTGGGCCAGCCCATGGTCCATCTCCCCAGGAGCAGTGCCAGCCAAGCTGGTGCTGTGCTGTGGGCTTCTAATGTTTCTGTCAGGCAGGGCAGCAGTATTTCATAAAAATGTGGCAAGGGTTTGTCAGGAGAAGAGAACGTATGTCTGACCAGCATCAATTATCTGTCACTACCCATGAAGTGTTTCCACAGCCCTAAATCTAGATTGTGCTTGGTGGAAAGTATTGACTTTGAGTAGATCGACTTCCATTTGGCTGAGTTCTTTACAAGCTTGCTTTGGCATAGGCAATCTTAAATAGGACAGAATTTGTTAGGTCTGATGTATGCAGGGTACATTTGGATGTAGTTTAGACTGGCGTGTACCTGAAGGGGGAAGGAGAGATTCTTGTCCTGAATGTGGCATTGGCTATTTGGACCAGGAGTGGCCTCAGGAATGTTTTAGTCTCCTCATCCTGAAAAGATATGGACTCAACAGGTCTGAAAAAGGTATGCACTTTTTGTGCAAGAAGAAAGCGTTGAGTGAAGTCGTGATAACTTTACACATTCCTGGAAAATGGTTGAAACGGTTCTTGTTTACTTGAGAAATGCATTTTGGAACTGTCATGGCACAGCTTTTAGGTGGTAGCAGAACATATCAGCTCCTAGAAATGGGATCTGAAATAAAAGCAAGAAATGTGACATCCCTGCAGCATCCTGCTTTGGGGACAGTGTCAGGGTGGAGTTTGGCTGGGGCTGTACACCTGTCAAACTGTAATGCAGGTATCCCAAGGCGAGCTCAGGGAGGATGGAAACACCCCATGGAAGAGAAGGACAAACACTTGTTTGATCTTGACTTTCAGTATGAACAAAGACAGTGAAAGAGGGGCCTCGTGATCCTTCTGACTTTTTGAGTTTTGCCCCAAACCCCAAACATCCCTAACTCATATTATGTTTACGCCTGTAAATTGTAATTGTTATTTTTCAGAAAGATGTTTAGAAACATTAGAGCTGAAAATGGCAAATGTGAAGTAAATTTTTTAAAAGGAATTAACAGAAATTAAGAGCAGATGGCCTACTCTCTGATCTCATTTCATTTCTGACAGACTGTTTAGACTTAGGGAAGACAGTATATAGATTTTGATTGGTTTTCTGCTATATTAAAATTATACAGGCAATGAAAATAGAGAATTCTGAAACACCAGAGAAAGTATTTGGAGATTCTTATAATTGTGCCACTTCTTCTGTGTTTGCCTTTCAGGCTTTCCTCCCTGGAACTCAGCAAATCGTAGTTAATTTTTTTATGACCCCACTTAGAGAAACAACAGTAATGTCCCTTTAAAAAAAAATGAAATAATGAGTCTACTTTTTTTTTTTTTTTAGCAAAATATTTGGATTGAAAATGTTGGATTTAGAGCTTTTTGATTTTCACTCCTCAAAATAGGTTTTGACTTAAAACTGGAGTGTTATAATTTTGGTCTGAAGGTCTGTGGAAAGAAGCAGGAATAAGTAGCATTATAGAAATAGCTGTGTGAATACTGAGACCCATGGAAAGCAGTGTTTGTGATCCTGTGATTCACTTGTCCTTGTGTTCTGTTTTGCCCTGCCGTTGGTGTGTACAGACAAGGCTGTAGTCAAGGTGCAAGTTTTAGCCACTTCTTAGCTTTTACACACTTAACTAAGAGGTTTCAGGGCTCAGCCTTAAGGGTTGAAGAGGCTGAGTGATCCATGCAAGTTTAGACCAAAATGTCATCTTACGTGCTAGATAAATGTGTAGATGTGGTCTCACCACTCTGCTTGAAGTGGAGAGGTTGGGCACTGAGCTGCTGGCACTACAGGAAGTACAGATTTCGTGCCTTGATCAAACTGTGGTGACTGAGCTATTGGTCATCCAATGTGCTTTGGGTTAGGAGAAACAGATGCTGTTTTTCCTCTTAGCTCTTTCTTGAGAATAGAACCTGCTGTAGGAATTATTTTTCTGTTCGTCTGTTAGATATTTTTGTCTATATAATCCTCTCTTAATTTGGTTGCTTTATTAAATGATTGCTAGCTATTAGGTTGCAGCACTCACCACTATTTTCCTGCTGTCTTTGCCAACCTAATTAGTGTTTTGTTCCAAGTGTAGCCTATTACATGACCATTACATAGCTGAGATACTGTATTGAATTGTAAATAACAGCCCTTTTCTGTGGTTGTTGCCTCTTTTCAAAACACTGTGTTAAGTTAGAAAAAAAATAGTGGTTCATCTGTACGAACTTAAGAAATATGATGTGGGAATGTTCTGATTTCCCACATTATTTTTGTGTAGTATAACAAACTATACTTTTTGCTATAGGAGATATTATAAAAATTCCTGTTGCTATCAAGTTAAAGACTTTCCAGAAAAGCAGGCAGGACATCTAGGAAAGAAATGATCTTTGGAGTTAGATAGGTGTGCCTATGTTGTTCAGCATATTCATAAGTTAGCTGGAAAAAAGGAGTGAATAGTGGTGATAAAAATTTGGTGATAAAAATTTTGGATGATACTAAATTGACCAAGGTGATGAAGTCAAGGGCAGCCTGAAAAACTGGGCAGTCCTATTCTCACTGTCTCTGAAAGGGAAACATAGTCACCAAGGACGAGGAAAAGGCTGAGGTGCTCAACGCCTACTTTGCGTCAGTCTTCAGCAGTGGAACTAGCTGTTCCCTGGACACCCAGCCTCATGAGCTAGGAGACAGGAAGGGGAAGCAGAACGAGGGCATCACAATTAAAGAGGAAGAGATCAGTGACCTGCTACGCCGTTTGGATGCACACAAGTCTATGGGACCGGATGGGTGACACCCAAGAGTGCTGAAAGAGTTGGCAGACGTGCTCGCCAAACCGCTTTCCATCATTTACAGGAAGTCATGGCTAACTGGGGAGGTCCCAATGGACTGGAGGGTGGCAAATGTAACACCCATCTACAAGAAAGGCAAAAAGGAGGATCCAGGAAACTATAGACCTGTCAGTCTAACCTCGATACCAGGGAAGGTCATGGAGCAGGTCATCTTGAGTGCGATCAAAACCCACATAATGGGCAATCAGGGGATCAGGCCTAGTCAGCATGGGTTTATAGAAGGCAGGTCCTGCCAGACGAACCTGATCTCCTTCTATGACAAGATAACCAGATTATTGGACGAGGGAAAGGCTGTGGATATTGTATACCTGGACTTTTGAAAAGCATTCGATACTGTCCCCCATACAATTCTTGTGGAAAAACTGGCTTCACACGACCTGGATGAGCATACGATCCGCTGGGTCAAGCAATGGCTGACTGGAAGGTCCCAAAGAGTGGTGCTCAATGGATTTAAATCCAGTTGGCGGCCGGTCACAAGTGGTATGCCTCAGGGTTCAGTGTTAGGACCATTTCTGTTTAATGTCTTTATTGATGATCTTGACAAGGACATAGGGTGTATCATCAGCAAGTTCACAGATGACACCAAGCTAAGCAGGAGTGTTGATTCCCAGGAGAATAGGGAAGCTCTACAGAGAGACCTAAATAGATTGGAGCATTGGGCCAAAATCAATGGCATGAGTTTCAACAAGGGCAAGTGCCAGGTTCTGCACTTGGGCCACAACAACCCTGTGCATTGCTACAGGCTTGGGGAAGTGTGGCTGGAAAGCTGCCTGGAAGAAAGAGACCTGGGGGTTCTAATTGACAAGCGGCTGAATATGAGCCGGCAGTGTGCCCAGGTGGCCAAGAAAGCCAACGGCATCCTGGCTTGTATTAGAAACAGCGTGACCAGCAGAAGTAGGGAGGTGATTGTGCCCCTGTACTCAGCACTGGTGAGGCCACACCTCGAGTATTGTGTCCAGTTTTGGGCACCTCAATACAAGAGAGATATCGAGGTGCTGGAACGAGTGCAGAGGAGGGCAACGAAGCTGGTGAAGGGCCTGGAGAACAAAGCTTATGAAGAGCGGTTGAAGGAGCTGGGACTGTTTAGTATGAGGAGGAGGAGGCTGAGGGGAGACCTCATCACTCTCTACAACTACTTGAAAGGACACTGTAGAGAGGTTGGTGCTGGTCTCTTCTCACAGGTAATTAATGACAGAACGAGAGGGAATGGCTTCAAGCTCCAGCAGGGTAGGTTTAGACTGAACATTAGGAAAGAATTTTTCACAGAAAGAGTGGTCGGGCATTGGAATAGGCTGCCCAGGGAGGTGGTTGAGTCACCATCCCTGGATGTGTTTAAGAGACGTTTAGATGTGGTGTTGGGGGATATGATATAGGGGAGAACTTTGTAGTGTAGGGTAGATGGTTGGACTCGATGATCCCAAGGGTCTCTTCCAACCTGGATGATTCTATTATTCTATGAAAGAGTATAGTTTAACTGGAAAATTCTCCGAGAAGGACAAGACAAGTTCAAAGGTGAGTAGAATAACATTAATGTGAGGAATGACTGAATATACTAAAACTGTTTGGAAACGAGAAGATTAGCAGTGAAACGATGACCTATGGAATAATGGCATCTTCCAGTAAAATAATTTGATGCATCAAATGAAAGTAAGAGATTTTTTTCAGAACAACAGGAGATTATTATTTTCCCAGTGTTAACTTAAGAGTGCCAAACTTCTTAGCAGAGAGTACTACTTCCAGAGTATATAAAAAATCTGAAGTGAATTAAATGCCTGTGTGGGTTCAAAAAGCATCTGGAGGAAAAAATTGTTAAGGGACATTAAGCACAAAAGACCACCTTTGGCTCTGGAAGTCCCAGAGCCACATACCAGTGGAGCCTGAGAAAGCTTTCTGTAGAAGCATATGTTTGTCCTGCTGTATGTTTTGCTGTAAGCATCTGGTATCAATTGCTATTGTAAATGGGGTACTTTGCTAGATGGACCTTTGCTATTGCTTTTAAAGCTTTTTGCTGCTTTTCCCTTACTTTTCTTCAAAGCATCTGGAGACAGAGTCATTCTTTATGGCACAATGTTGTTTATTGTCTTGCAAAAATCAGCTGAAATTTATATTTGAGGTACCATCGTGGTAATTAAGATATATGGTATAAACATATAGGTAGGATTACAAAGAAGATTGCTTCATCATTTGTTGTGGGAAGAGGAATAATCTGGACACCCTGGACAATTTATAGTTGTGGCTTCAGAATTTTAGTAGAAGCTGCAAAATGATGGCAATTAAATAATTCCCAAATGATACTAAGTACATATACTAAGTGGAGGATTTATTATTATAGGATTAAATCTGCAATGCCACTGGATATTGGGTCTCAGAGAAAATGTTAATTGCTAGAGAAATTGTTTCTGATAAAATAGAAAGCTACTTATTAGGTCAAAAGTCACCAAAACAAATGATGACTTTATTAGTTTCAAAGTATTTGATTGGTGAAACTTCACATATATATGTATGTATGTTGGGGGTGGTTATTTCGGAAGACTGCAGGGTTCACAATATATGTTACAGTAGCAATAAATGAAAAACATCTGAGCTTTATGTTGTTCCTTACTGCAACCAAAGAATCTTGTACATAAATGACTTCTTTATTATTGTCAGGGATATATATTTTACTTAATACTACTTCCAGCAGTCTTTGTATTCTTTCATGGCAACCCTTCCCTTTGAGCAATGGCCCAAATTCCCAGTCTGCAAAGAAATTTGCTTAAACCTGTTGTAGATGGTTGCTGCCTTCCCTTTTTAGGATGGTAGGGTCGTACAATTTTGGATTCCCAAGTGTAATGTCACCTTTAGCGAGTCATTAGACTAGATGATCTTAAAGGTCCCTTCCAACCCAGACAATTCTATGCTTGCCGAGGTAGGGCTTTTAATAACTTTTCCTCCATGGATCCACTGCTGCTTCATGGTGTCTTAAAGTCTGGAAGACAAATATTTGTATTGTATTGTCACTGATGCGGCACATACTGCTGCTTTATATTAGAAAGGGTAATCAGTTTAGTTTGAATATCACTGTTGTGTATTCCACATATAACAAATTTAATTGCCACCTACTCTTATCTGAGTGCCCACAAGACCTTTCTGGCTTTTCAGAAGTTCAGATTTCCATATTTATACAAGAGTTCATGGAACAATTATTGTGTTCTGTGTTGACAATCACTCAAAAATACTGTTAATTTGTTTGTATGTGGAAAAGGGGTGGTCCAGCCATGGCTTTTATTCTGCAAGTGTCTTTCTTCTGCAAAGCGTATGATATATGAATGGTTTAATGGCAGACTAGGTCTTGTGGGTTTTGGCCACACAAAGGTGTTGATATGTCTCATGAGGTCATACAATTGGTCAGTCTGCCATATGGAGTCAGATGTAGGTTATATCCATAAGCTGTACCTAATTAATTTATCAATGAAGGTCTTTCTTTTTCCTTAAAGCACAATAACCAAAAATCTAGAATTCAAAAATATCTTTTCTTTAAAAACTTGGCAGCATTAAAAGAACACTGATATTTGAGAATGCAGTGCACATCTACACATAATTTTAGCGACATTAAAGTGCAGCATGCTCTGAGTGAAGTGACTAATGATTTATTCATCATTTAATTTAACCTTCTGTAACATTATTCTGAATTAGCTTGCTTGAACAAGAGTATGTCTTAAAAAATAATAATTAAATCTTGATTAACATTTTTGAGGATAGCAAATTCATGGAATCTTAGTATGTTGCTTAGATAATAACTACTTTTGTTGTTAACAATGGCCCCTCATTGCTAGTCTGGCTTGGAGAAGGCTTAGCTTCCAGCATGGGCTTCTGTGTGTTATGCCATTACCTTTTGTATTGCCATTCTCTTTTTCCTTTGATATATACCCTTTGCAGTCCCTTAACGCCTCTAGCCTATTTAGCTTCACAGAGTAACTAAATTCCTCTTAGAAGGCATGTTTTTCAATGCTTTATTCATTTTGTCGTATCTCTATCATTCTGTCCAACTTCTCATCCTGCCTGAAGAATGTTTACCAGATTCAGGTAACACAGAGTAATTTAAATTCCTTACTCTCTCAGAATCTCCCTGGCTTTTTATAAAGTCCATCATCGTTATTAGATGCAGCTTCCCTCTGGAAACTCAAACTGCTGATTTTTCTCCATCATTTCCAAGTCCTCTTCATTGTTGCTACTCTTTCCATCTTGTACATAGGTCTAATATTCTTGGTTTCAAACATGTCTTTATGTCTTTTATGATGAAGTTAGTGAGTGATTTAGATGGCTTACGTTATCAACCTGGGTTTTTGCATTATTTTCCACATGCCATCATGCCATCTGAATCATGATTCCTGGGGTTTTTGTTTGTTTGTTTTGTTTTTTTTTTTGTTTGTTTGTTTTTTTTTTTTTTTTTTTCCCATGTCATAATTAAAAAATAAGTCTAGGGTAAAGAAGTAAAATGTATGGTGTTCCTCTAAAAAAATTTCCATTAGGTTTAGTTCAGTTCAGTTCATTACCATTACATACTAAAATGTGTCATTTAAAATATTTTAGTTCAGCTAATGTTGCATGTTTTTACAAAATCAAATGTTTTGTTCTGTTTCATCAAAATTATAATTTTTATCAACTAAACCTATAATGTCACCTAAAAAGCCATCAGGTTAATTTGATAAGGTTTTCTATGAATTACAGCTGATGTCTATTATTATATTAAAAACTTTTAAACCTGCAGTAATCAAGTTTTGTGTTAGCTGTTTTGTTATAGAACCTAAAGTAGATCTCAGGCTGACAGATCGTTTAGTGCTTTAAATGATGGACTCACCATCAGTTTTCTTTTTTCATCCTGTTTTTTTGAAAATTCCTTAGCTTCAGTGAAATAAGACCTAATATTCCAGACACAAAAATACTGTTGGCCAAACCTTTTACTATTTTAAAATGCAAAGTATTCACATTTAGGCACTTTAAAAGATATTAGTGTTGTTGAGTAGTGTAATTTTATTCTCAGAGCAGGCTAACAAAATATCCCTCCCCTACAATACTAGGGAGGTTATTTATTAGCTTTCTTTTTTACTTTATCTTTTTAGTTTTTGTGCAGATTACTTAGCCTCAATGCAATCTGAAATTTCAAATGTGGGGATGGGGAAAAATAAAGCTATTTTTTAGTATTTTAGCATCCAGAATATTGTAGAATGAGCAGAGTTTTACAGGACAGTGAATTGCCACAGTTGTAACAAGCTCAGTTTTTCTGCAACAGTCAAAGCAATCCAGTCTACTGTATCATAGCGTGCAGCCACGTGAAATGGGGGCAATATAACTCACTTGTAATGCACTGATTGCAAACCTCAGACACCACACAGGGATTTGTGTTCCTGTGTTGCTGTGGTACTCTTCAAGCTTAGATAAAACCACTATATTATTATGTGTTGTCATACTAAGGCAATACTTAATCGAAAACATGCGTACTGTTTGTTCTCCATATATAGACGGCAGGTTCTTTCTGCCAATTTCATTCTTGAGTGCTGTGTAGCTTGAGTGTTCTTCAATGCTTTGTAGTTGAGAATGTTGCTCTTTTAAGTGTCAGCTCTATTGCTTCAGGGTATTTGGTGACTCAGGCAAATGCCATTCCATCAGTCTGTGAAGTCTGAAAGTTATTTTTGCATTTGGAAATAAAGAAAAAATACAGGAAAAGAACACTTCTTAAAAAAATAGGTACCTCTTTCATAAAAATAACAGTTAATACAGCTGTCTAAATTCACTCCTGATGATTGACAGATGAGTTTCATTTCAAATGTGTCGAGACAGTTTCCTTCTTTTGACTGATTCTTTATGAATAGGCTGATTAGCTCGCTCAGATGTTTTTGTTAAAAATAATTACATCACCAACTCTTTTGCAGAATGTAACAATATTTTCTAAGTTGTTGTGAACTATATTTTGTTCCTTCTCTTCCTCTTTGTTATTTAAGAATGTATTTCACAGCACAACATTTAACTTTAAAAATGTGTCTTTTTTTTTTTCTGAAGGTAGTATTCGAGAGAATGTCAGATATATTACTTGAAACTGACTCAGTGTATACCTTTAGTAAGGACAAAATACAGAAGCAAAATCACTGCCTTTTACTGGGCTGGTAAGGTAGTTTACCCTGTGACTTGTATTCTGAAGGCTAATTTGAATAAATTACAATTGAAAAGAAAAAAGCCAATGTTTAATAATGTGTTTCACACATAGCACTGAGTAAAAGATAAATATAATCTGTTTTAAGGAAACTTCTACAAATTTCATTTTAGCAAGTTCGTACTAATTTCAAAGCATAACTTAATGCTAGGATCTAAAAAAATTGTACTACACAATCTTGTCTTCGTTTATGTCTTTGGATTGAAAGTAACACTCATGAAAAGTGAGAATCACAAATAGAGAATGACATAATCTGTTCCATGAAATGAAAACAGGAATGACCACTGTAATTATGCTTTCATGTCTACCTTCATTGTTATCCTTTCATATTAATATTTTAGTATTGTTATAAGCAATTTTGCATTTACTGTTTCTAGCATTGTTTAAATACAGATTAAGAGAGGTCACCTCCTTCATCCAGGTGCTGTATTTCTACAGAAATAAAAGCAACTGGTTCATCAGTGAATTCTGATTGTTCAGTGGTCAGCATTTGCTTGCTAGTATATTTGAAATGCTGTTTTAGGCCCTCTTCCACATGGGTATGGCACCTGCAGTATGGTGAATTGTTCATAAGTCTGCAAAAATGGCATTCCACCAGGAAAAGTGGTCTGGAATTAGCTGATTGGAGCTGTAATTTCATTTTATAAAAGGTGTTTTTCCATTTTCTCTCCATCACGACCACTGCTCTATCTGCCCCTCTCTGCAGCGTGTACCCGGCTTCCCAGGCCACCAGCAACAGGCGTGGGGATGGAGATGCTCATCTGGCTCTTGCCCTGCTCTTGGGGCAGGGCGCAGCCAGGAGACAACCAGGGGGCTAGAGGGTGCTGACTGTTCTGTAGGATGGAGCCATGGTGGACCTAATAATGGACAAAACTCAGCCCGAAACGTAAAGAGGACAAATGTCCGTTTTATTGCTTTTTCTTTTTGGTTATCCATCTCCAATGCACTTTTTAACCCGATTCTCTAAACAATGTTATTCCACTTACAAACCTGGAGTGTTTTTCTTTCTCCTATTTGTTCTTTCAGGATTTGTGGACTTAACACTCCATGATCAGGTCCATCTACTGGAATGTGCCTGGTTAGAGATACTGATGATTGGCTTAGTCTGGCGCTCCATGGAACACCCAGGAAAGCTTTTATTTGCACCTAACCTATTACTGGACAGGTCAGTCTGCATGTTGCTGTGAGTTATTTAAGTTAATGCACTTCTACTTGTGTCAGATTAATTTTTAGCTTGTTGTCATCCCACTGATACTACAATTTGACAGTAGATCGCAAGTTAAGCAGATATAGTAGCTGGGACTGGAAAAGGAACTCTCAAAATCCTAGAAATGCTCTGGAATGGGATGCTGGTAATTAGACAAATAACACATGTGGAAGGTGTTTGCTGCTGGAAGTGCTTTCTTTCAAAGGCGGCAGAAAATTTCTTTTATATTCTGTACAGTTTGTTGCAAAACTAAATTAAAATTAAATACTGAACTGTAAGAACTTTCATTAAAATAATTATTTCTACTTACGTAAAATCCTCCTTGTTAGTCTTAGAATTGGTTGATCCAAGCAGACAGACAAAATTTTAGAGTCTCTTATTTGCAGAGAATACATTAGAGTTTGTCTGTTTGGGTTTTTTTCTCCTGAAAACTGGAGTCAAATATGTAAAATACATACCTGCTTGCTGCCTTAAGCCTTTTTCAGTCAGTCTTGCTAATACGCTGTGGGCGTTTCTAAGTGAGAGAGAAAAATATGCATCTCTGCCATATGATATCCTGGATTTTAGCTGGCAGTCTTCACAAATAAAAGCAGGAAGACTGATAGATTTTTAAAATGTATTTGATTTATCTTAAGGCAAACTCAAGTTCTTTTTTTTCACAGTCATGAAAAATTTCAGCCCTGGGAAAGAGCATTAAAAGAGAATAACCAGTGAGCAGAGGTTTTGGCAAATGCCTGTGGCAAATCCAGAAACAGCTGGTCAGAGTTACCCTAGCTATTGGTAGTCCTCTTCTATTGAAGACCACTGACCATGTAGCAGAGTTGGCAGGAGAAAGCTTCGGTGCGCACACTGGTCACTTCAGTGCAGAGTTTGGCTTCTTGGTGTAAATTGAAGGTGGAGGAAGAGCTGAGCTGAGGAGCTAGAGGATGCAGGGTGGCAGATAAGAGCTGAGTGTGCTTCTGATCTCAACACATAGCTGCAGGGGCAGTGAGCTACAGAAGAGGGATGGCAACAAAAAGTCAAGGGCAATGCCTTCAGCTACTGTGACCATTAGCTGGTGAACAAATCAAAACTCTTATTCACAGAAAAACGTCTTTTGAGCAACTTGCTCTTTTAGCTGTGGGCTACTGAGTTTTCGTGTTTGCATTTGTGCAGTTTTAATCCTTTGATTTTTGTTCCCCCTCTAATGGTTTACTTTTTATATTTTAGTAAAACATAAATGATAATGCCTAACAGTATTAAAGATAATGTTTCATAGGAACAGAGAAGTATTTAATGCCTTAGAAAAAAACCCATTCCGTTTGTGTAAATGCATGATCTGTGAGCTATGGAACTAGATACATATAAAACACATTCTCATTTTGTGTACAGAAAATATCTGTTTGCCTAACTGTAAGTATAGTCTTCTCAAGAAAACATAACAGTTTTAAAATAATTTCTTAGTGCACATAAGAAGTAAAAGTTACTACTGTTGGAAATTAGGTATAACATAATATTGAAAACTACTATAAATTGCAATATAGCTGCTAAAGACCAACCCATCTCTTCCACATTCCATAATACAGGTTGCGAGAAAAAAATTGAAAACTGAAGAGCAGAGCCAGAGTACCATTTTTCCTCCTTTTAGCTAAGAAAAACAGCTAGGGAAACACTTGAAACTTAGGTCTACTTCAAATAAAAAAGCCCACACTCTGAATAAAATGGAGTCTGAGCAGTTGATTCACACAGCTCAAACCAACTCTGCAAGATTAAAGAAAACAATTGCATGCAACTGGAACCACATATTACTTTAGGACTCAAAAATTAATTAACTTCATAATCAAAACAGGCTGTTTGTTTTCTGACTTTCAAACAAGAATGTTTCTAAAAATGTGGATCTATTACATCTCATTTTCAAGTAATAAGAAGCATGTTTCTAAGGCATCACTCTACTTGTATCACTCTTATTTGGTAGGGATAATTGCTAAAATTAAAATAATAAATTAGTTCACTCTGGGGAGCACTGATATGCCAATCATTTAGCTAACTGTTGATTTACTAGTTAATTACTGCTAACAAAAATTTGATGTGCTAATCTGATTTAGGCAAGTTGCCTTTTGAGAATGTTATAGGGCAAAAGTATATTATTTGTCAGATTTGAGAGGACAAGACAGAGACTGCTTCAAAGCCTGTTTAACTCAGTGGTCCTTCCACTGGATCAAGTATTTGGGCAAATACCACAAGAGTACAAAAATTGTTTCATGCGTTACTGTTCATCTAAGTAATTAAATCATCGGATTGAATGGCTAAAATAATGGAAAAGATGGATGCTGTAGTACAATTTCCTTTCATCTGTTCCTTTCTTATCCTTCAGCATGTTCGTTACAGAATACTCCTTTTCTAACCCCATAGATCAGGTAACAGGGGTTAGCAGCATCTGCAAATATTAATTTAGCTACTGTGTATAATCCAGAGTCACCAAATACAGATGGTAAAACCTAGATCTGTCTCTAACCTGTGTTCTTCTGGACTTAGTGCAAATTCAGTGTTGTTAGTATGGAGCTTTACTGCGTTTTGCATACACCTCTCCCTCTCCCTCTCTCTGATCATTCCTGTGGCAGACATCCTCTCTGATTTGCACATCCCTTTCTTTTTTCACATTCGGGCTTTTCCTGTATCTAACAGATCCTTTCTGTCTAGAATCTTGGAGATAGATAGTCATTTGTATACATTTATACATAAAGCTCAGGTCACATAAAGTTTTATTATGCAACTTTTTACCTTTTGGCTAGATAAATAGTCTTGTCTTGCTCATATCTGTCCAAAATGCCATAAAAATAACATTCCAGCTTTTTTGAACAAATCCAGTTTTTCTTCTCACAGCTCAGTCCTCCTACTTGGGTCATATTAAACATGAGCTTGTCTTGCCTCTGAAGATCTTTTAGAGACTGTCTTTTCTCATTCTGTGAGAGTCTACTTGTTAGATTTTCAAATAAATACCTTTATAATTTTCCTATGTAACAATTCACACTTGGAAGACTTCTTGAAAATATCTGTAAACCAGCCTTTTGTTATTCATTTTAAGTTCCTTCTTAAAATTTTGCTTTGCCTATAGAAATAATTATACAACAATTAAGCTGTCAGTACATGTAGGCTACTGCCTTCTGTATGGATGAATATCGTCACATTATTCCTTTCTATTCCGACTCTGCCTTGTAACTAGATAGGGTATTCTGTGGGGTCCTGCACCCTTTCCTATTCAGTTAATGCACTACCTAAACACTGGAGTCTTGGTTCAAAATCAGGACTTTTACCAGTCCACCAGTTACATATAACTGGCTCATTTTTACAGTGTACAACTGATGCTATTAAAAACACTCAAAAGACAATAACTATAGATTAGAAAAATAGGCCTAAACAGGAAATACAATTGCAGACTCACAGTACTTGCAATTACTGTGCAGTATCCGATACAAACAAAGAAAGCTCAGGATAAATCCATATCTTTTATATTCTGTGTTTGAAAATTAGTATCTTGTATAAGGCAAATCTAGAAGAAAGGGCTAGTGTTTCTAATGGCACAAACCAGATGTTTCCTGTCTGGAGGGTTCCCAAGAAACTAGACCTTAAAAATGTCATTAGACCAGTACTGAAATTTGTCAGGCCTGACAATAGGCTGTTTATAATTTTGAAGAAAATGTAATGTTTCCTCAGGAATAAGAAGCTCATATTTTATTATATTTGTAAAGGATTTGTTGCATTCAAATATCATGCCGATCAGCGGTTACTTAAAGGTTTGAAACATAATTGTAAGGAAACGCGTGGTAGAAATAGCTGAATTCCTGACTGAGGTGGAGGACTTCTCGCCCGAAACATTCTCAGTATCATCAAAATGGGAAACTCAGTGCTGTGTTTTAAAAAGGTGGGTAGAACTTCTGCCCAGTAAGCCTGGTGACGAGTGTAAGGAAAATGATGGGATGCTGTCTGAAGAAGAGAGTTGGCCGAGAAGTGAATAAAGATGACATAGTGGCAAAGAGTCACCATGCATTTTGTAAGGGGAAGCCATGCCTCATGAATACATTGGAGTTCTTTGAAGAAATTAACAAGGAAGCGGATGAGGGACATCTTATTTGATTTTGAAAAAAGTATTAAACAAGATTCAGATTTTATGTAGACAAGTGTGAACTGATGCATATAGGAGAAGAATAATCCTAATCTTCATAAACGGCATTCTGAGTTGATCTTTCCATCTCACTGTTAATAGTAGTCAGTTCTATGGAACCAGCAGTTCTTTGCTTGCCAGCAGTCTAAAAGTAAATAGGCTGCAGCTTTTCCCCCAAGAATCATTACAATAGGAAAAAGAAATAGTACAGATCATTGTTATTCCATTGTTTAAATCTCTGCTGCATCTGCGCTTGGAAAGCTCTGCCTTTCTGATTTTCCTTATCTTAATAGGAATATTGAAAAAACAGGAAAGGTACCCAGAGGGGTTGCATAGATAATCAAAGAGAGAGAAGAGCTTTGGTACAAAGAATAGCTAAATAGACTGACTTCTCTGCCTGTGATGCTCAATAGAAGAAGGAAAACATAATAGAGATGATAGAATTGAGTAAAGTCATGAATGTGTTGAGAAGGTGGCAATCCACAAATTATTATCTCTTCCAATCTAGCACCAGAGGTAATCACATGAAATCAGCAGATCTAAATGCCTATACACTTAGCCCAGGGCTAAACATACCTTTGATACAAACGAGTACAGCTGTTCTCATGTTATGTTCTAATGTTATTTTCTTACTATGACTGCAAAAAATGTCTAACAGCAAAAAATCAGTCCAGGGACTTACAAAATTTCAGTTAAACATAGTCAGTATTTCCATGTTTCTACCAGGTTATTTCCTTCTTCATATAAAGAAATCTAGTCTGCTGTTCAGGTTTTTTATTTTATTTGGAAACTCTGGTTCACTTCCTCTTCCAGTGCTTGATGGAGCTTTTTCATTCTTTTGGAAGAAACTGAAGAATTTTCCTTTTACTGACTTTCATACTGAGCGATGGCAGGAGGCCATGTCTTTAAACAGCAGCGAGCATGAACAGCATAAAGAATTAAAGCATTCACTGTAGTAATAGTGAATGGCAGCTGAATAATTTACTGCTTTTATGGCTTTGGTCTGAAAGTTTCTCACCACATCTGAAAAGAATCTTTTATGTTTTCTGTGCAGATAATGTTTTGATAGAAGATTAGATACAATAGAAGAGCATCAGGATGAAATCTGAGTATGTTTTGCTAGTCACTCATCTTGTAAAATGTTCCAAATGCCTAAGGACATCACACTTGTACTTGAGTACGCTTTACTGGAGTAAATGCACAACAATTTTTTTTGGCACTATGTAATTGTTGCTGCATTAATTAACACTGACTTATTAGAAAAATGGAACCAAAGTGGTCACAGATACTTGATTCAGAATGCTTCATTAGTGAGTGACCTGCTACTCTTAGTTATTTCAAAGGGAAATGTTACCCATAGGTAACAAGTATATCCAAATTTGTGCTTAAAAATAAATTTGAAAGACAATTATGCATTTCTTTTTTATCCCATCTTTAATAGCAATAGATTCTGTGCTGGAAATGCAACTCAATCAATCATCCTGTCATCAGGCTAGTTACCTGATAGAGCTGAATGGATTGACTTGTAGAGAGTTAAGGAATCTTTTGAAATAATTGAATTTATCATTCATCTTTCACTTTATTGTTGTATTTTGAGATGCATTATTATACTGTAGACCCCAGAGAATGAAAAAATAAATATTACAAGAGACAGAATGATACATCTTAAAACAATGTGAAAGGAATAATTTCAATTTATTGTAAGTCAGTCTTTATTGTGCCTTGGAGCAAAAGTCAAAGACTGCCTGATTATGTTATTCAGACAACCTAAAGGTAAATCAGGAGGGCCCTTCCAGAGTTTAGGGAAGTTCTGGGTAGTGCTTAAAGTGATTAAATCTTTAAAAAAAAAAAAAAAAAGAAAAAAAAGAAAAGCCCATCTCATTATGATCTTCCCATTTTTCAGCTGTTAGGGGGGGGGTTGTAGGCACAGAACAGAATTTTTCAGAGAGAGTGAAATCATTTCTGGATTCAGGATAGCCCCTACACAAATTATAAGATTGCTTGTTCATCTAGTCACTCTGACCTTGGAAGCTCAGGCCCCAGTTCCGGGTCATGTTAAATTGTGATGCTGATCTTTCCAAAAGTAAACTTTTTTTTTTTAATTTCTGATATGAAGAGAATTTTGAAATATCTTTGGCTTTAAGGTGATTCAAACTGAATGTAAATTAAACTGAAAAAAGCCATCCTGCCAACAAGAATATTATTATTCCCAAATGGACAGCCTTCATAATAATTTTCTAATCTGAATATCTCAAATGTGACAAAAAAAAAATAGTATCAGTTTTCTTAGAATTATTATAGCAGCATTTTAGAGATTTTTCCTATCTGAATATTTGTGGATCCATTTTGCATCATATTTTATCAAGAAAAAATAATTTAAAAGGTACATAATAGTTAATTGTCTATATATTTCAGACCTGATTCACTACTGCTGAAATGTATAGTGTGTTCTTACTTTATCTGCCTAGGTAGACAATCCTCTGTTGATCTAGTCAGGAAAGACACTTTGTCATGACTGTATGACTCTGAGGGCAATGATCAAGGGCATGAGAGCCCAGATGGTCAATCCACTGGGGCGGCTGAAGAGAGATGGCTTGAGGAAGAATGGATAGATCCAGCAGGTCAACAGCTGTTTCCATAGCTGTGTTAACACCAGGGATTCAACTTTTATGATCATGGAACCTGCTCTGAGGATCAAGGATGGCTAGGAGGAGATGGGATCAAACTCATCAAGTGGTTGATCCCATCACATAATTTCCATGGGTTGGCCAACCTGGTAAGGGAAATTTAAACTAGAAATGAGAGGGAAGGGAGATGGTGACCCACAATCAAGTGAGGAAGGTGGCAGTCTAGGTTGGCAAG
Source organism: Numenius arquata (assembly GCF_964106895.1). Lineage (NCBI taxonomy): Eukaryota > Metazoa > Chordata > Aves > Charadriiformes > Scolopacidae > Numenius > Numenius arquata. The sequence goes on along the minus strand of NC_133577.1, from coordinate 11,870,629 downwards.
AAAAGGGCTCAGGGTGATGTGGACAGGACAAATGTTGTGATCAACAAAATGTAGTTGTAAAAGACCCACTTAAGTGTGCGCAGGCACATAAATAAGGAAGTGCCTGCAGGACAGGATGATGGGGAAAGCTCCATACATATTCCAGGAAATCAGCACGACTGGATGCTCTCTAGTCAGCAGTGATCCCTCATGACAAAGAAGGCCAATAGGCTCCTGGGCTGCATTGGGAAGAGCATTACCAGCAGCTAGAGGTAGGTGATCCTTCCTCACTGCTCAGCCATGCTGAGGGAAATCTGAGTGCTATGTCCAGTTTTGAGCTCCCCAGTACAAGATAGATAGGTACATACTGGAGTGAGTCCAGTGAAGGGCCACAAAGATGATTAAGGAACTGGAGCATCTCTCATGCAAGGAGAGGCTGAGAAGACTTGGTTCTGATCAATGTGTATAAAGTCCTGGTGCCAGGGGAGGTAAAGAAGAATGAGCAAGATTCTTCTCAGTCACAGGACAAGAGGTTGTGGAGACTCAGACCTTGGAGATACTGAAAACCCAACAAGATATGGTCCTGAGCAACCTGCTGCAGGTGGCCCTGCTCTGTACAGGGGCATTGAACTAGATCATCTCCAGAGAGCCTTCCCAACTTCAGTAATTGTGGTATTCGGTGACCAACTGTAGGTGAAAACAACTTTAGACTAGATTTTTGTTTCTTTCTTAATTTATAAATGTGCTACTCCATATTTATTCCAAATATTTGTCAATGATAACTTTTAAATCTTGGACTACAAAACTTTTGAATATGATTTAGTCAGCAATTTATCCAAACCTCTCTTCAGATAAGCTTATATCGAACAAAAAACAAAGGTCTCTAATAGTACACTCCAGGAACAGCAGGCTGTAGTACTACCCATTGACTGTAGTCTATTAGGTTCTTCAAGCTGTGTCATTTGAAGGACAGTGTTCAGGGAGAAATGGGACGAGTAAAAGATGTTGCTACCTCTGAATTACTTTGCTACCACCTTTAGTAACAAAGGCTCATGAAAACTCAATTTAAAAAAAACCCTCGCACATGCAGAAAACAACACAACAGAACCACTTCAGAACAAGCCTTGTATCTTTAATTTCTATCTTTCTGAAGCTCTCACCTTCATGCCCACCTACCACTTACTGGTCGTTTTTTGTGACAGTACAAACCTAATTGTGATCAAACCAGCCATTTTTTTAAAGGAAAATGCTATTTAACCTTATGACTAATGACACAGAACAATAAATAAACTAGGCATTTCTCTTCATCAGCAGGCCTTGCATTTGATACTGTGGTTTAGTTTACTCATGGTAGTCTCTGCTTTTCTCTTTGCCTCCTATTCCTTGGAGATTGCTGTTTTGTTCCAGAGCTTTGGGGGCTAATTTTTTTCAGATTTTTTTCCTGCTTACTTATTCCCTAACCTTTTCCACAATCTTCAGAGTTACTGGTTAAATGCAGGATGGTCTGAAGTAAAATTTCACTGCTGATAACAATTTCCTCATGTTTTAATTATCGATAAAGTGTACCATTGTAAAAAAAGGGGACTCCTCAGTTGCTTAAGCAGTGCTCCAGTGCCTTAAGGCATCATACTTAAGGCATCCTGATGGATGTTCTTGATTTGGTCTTAAAACCTTGGAGATGGAGCTTTCCTGACACCTTGCTTCCTTAAGCTGTTTTAGTGCATGACTTCACATACAAGTAGAAAGTGTTTATCAATGTCTATTAATAGAAGTAATGTATATAAAACACATTAATGTATATAAAAATCGTCTCTTGTCTTGAAGACAGGCACCACTTATGCATAAAGCCTGCAATAATATTCCAATGGAGAGAACATAAAAAAATGTGGGCTGGTAATTTTGTCAGTACTGGAAGAGGTAGGAATTGCCTAATTGGGCTTTAGGTTCAATCCTAATTGTTGCTTTGTTGCTATGGAAACATGGGTGCTGGGTGAAAACTGATGCTGTGCGTGGGCAACGACGTTTTTCAACCTGTTTTGGGGAAGTGATGAGGCCAAGAGGAGTAACTCGAAGAGTGGGTTATGTGAAAAGGTATAAACATAACCACTCAGCTCACTTCAGGAAAAAAGATCATTGCTCTTAGAGGTCCCTTCTGCTCCTGCCTCTTTTCCTCCCTCAAAATTATGTTTGGAACTGATATTTCGGTTTTATTTCTTATTTGGCAAATGTCTGTTTCAAGAAACTCTTGAAGGGAAAAAGTCTTGATTTCATGTTGAATTATGCTAATTCTAGTCCAGTACTTCTCCAATTGCCCAGCTGTGAGTGATTCTCAGACTGTGATTCATGCATTGACACTAATGGCACATATTTTTGAGTAAGTAGCCAAAAATATTCTATTTGTTCAAACAACAAGAAATAATTACTGCAACAGGGTTGTAAATCAACTGAAAAAGATTTTAGTGAGCTACCCCTCACCCCCAAAAAAAGAAGAAAACCAAAGAAAGCAAAATTAATACTTGAAGGTAACTTTTAAAAAAATGTACATTCTCTCACTTTAGGTTTCCTCCCCCTGAATTTGTGTCCTTGCCTTTGGACAGAGAGACATTCTTCCTTGCCTATGCCATGACTGAATAAGTTAATGAATTAGAAATAAATCCTAATCAAATATAATGGAACTATGAGAATGAGATGTAAGGAGGATAAAATGCCAAGAAGATAGGCATTGAGAATGAAAAAACTATAATGAATAGAAAGGACTGTACTCCTTCCAAACCTTTCTCCAAAATACAATCCACGCTTAAACTGATGAGGAGATTTTGAAGCATGAGAAAGTTGGGTTAACTTTTAAATTTTATTTTTTTCTTCTCTATTTTATATTCTGTGCCAGATTTATGCATAAGCTGAAGCCAAAGGGCTGTAATATGGTGATGGAGTTTCTTTACAACTGCATTAGTACATCAAACCTTATTTGTATGATTTAAGGATTGCTTTTATTCTTTATTCAGGTGCTGACTGCATGTTTGGATTCTTGGTTAAAAAGCACCACACCAGTAATAAATCCTTGCTTCTAATGGTACCCTCTGAAATGAAACTGTTTCAGGAACTTGTCCAACAATTTACTTTAGAAACAAAAATTTTGGTTGCAGATCATTTTCTCCAACCTGCTTCTTGAAGCAATACCATTGCCAACACCAGCTCAGGCCAGCTGTGATTTTGTCTAGCTTTCCTGAAAGTCTCTAAGGTTGGAGGACACACAGCCTCTCTGGGTACCTGTTTCAGGGTTGCACTACACTGCTACAAGGCAGCCTGAACCTTCCAAGCTGTAATTTACAGCAGTTACTTACCTTTTGATTTAACATTCACTGCTCCTGAGAAGACTTTGGTTACACCCTCTTTGTAATGCCTCGTCACGTGGCTGTAGACTGCAGCTTAGTTCGTTAAGGGGCTCCTTACCTAGCCAAGTGGATCTTCTGTTGAAGTACCTGGTCTTCCTCTACTATGGAATGGGCTTGTTCCTGACCTCTCAATAAGTTTTACTTAAAATATTGTCTAGTTCCCTTGACACTTTTCCCTATCATGTCTCCAAGAATATTCTGCCTAGCGATTCACTAAATAATCTGCACTTTGTTCCTCTGAAACCCCGAGTCATAGTTCCGTTGTTTGCATTCCCAGTCTACGTCTTGATCCTGAGCTCAATCACATCTCATGGTTGCTGCAGCCCAATTTCCTATCTGTGGCTACATTCACCAGCAATGTCTCGTTGTTTGTGAGTAGTGGGCCCATAGAGCGTTGCCCTTGGTTGACCGTTGTGCTGTTTGTGTTGGGAAGTTATCATCAACGCTGTCCAGAAACTCCCTGGATTACTTAATGCTATGTTGACCTTCCAGCCAATGATTGCAGTCTATCCATGTAGAAATCCTCCACAAGATTGTAGACTTGTGAAACTTCTATGAGTTATTTATAGAAAGACTTTATATTCTTGCTCAGACAGTTTATAGCAATCCCTGTCCCCTCACTTCCCAATCATTGGTGTTAATTTCTCCTCTGACCTATACAGAGTCTCCTGACATACGTGGTTCTGGTTTCTTATGGTCTGTGCAATCAAGGTCTCCCTTTATGTAGAGCTCAAGTTCTTTCCCTCTTCTTCCATACTTGTCCTTCCTAATGAGTTGTGCCCATCCATGACCATTCTCCAATTATGCATGCCATCTGATCTGATCTGGGCAATATCCCACCAAAACTCTGTGTTTCCAGTCTCATCAGAGCTGTCTGACTGTATAAGGACTGCCAGTTCTCCTTCTGTGTTAGAGCATAGGCATTTGAGTTATGTTTGTGAATACCTCCCTTCTAACTGGGGATGTGGATGTTGTCCTTGCAGCTTTTTCTCAATCATACCTCCCCTGTTTCCTAACCTACCTTTAGGCTTAGGAACACATTCTGCGATAAGCCTTCTTTAGAGGATTCCTCACCATGTTACTAAGTCCATTTATGACCTTTCCTCTTCTAGTCTGGTGGATCCCATCTGTTCTTGGCAGTCCCTTGTCATCAAATGAAGTATCATGATCAAAGAAACCAGAGAGAAAACAAATACACAGTCATGCTTTGGTTTGATGGGCGCATCTGTGCCTACTTAGGCTTTTTCCTTTGAATGGAATGTTTGATGAGAACATCCCATGACTCTGTGTTCCCTTCATCTAAATACTCTTCACTGTTAATGATTACTTGTCTGTCATGTGATCTTGTGTTTCTGTAAAAGACATTCCTGATATCTAGGTTTTTTCCAAGACTTAAATAAAATTTAGGTTCTTATTCCTACATACTGGGTTTGAGGAGGAGACGATTGAGTCAGTAAAAGAGAACTCAGTCATGAATCTCTTAAGAAGTCTTGTTACGTGCAAGTCCATGGGATGGACTGCATCCAAGAATGTTGGATGGTGTCATTGCATGGCTGTTCTCTTATCATCTTTGAAAGGCTGTGGAGACCAGGAGAGGTCCTCAATTATTGAAGAAAGGCCTATGTTGCACCCATCTCCAAAAGAAGAAAGAAATACAGTCTGGGAACTACAGGTTGACCAGTCAGCATCATTTCTATCATGAGGAATATCATAGAGCAAGTTCCCTTGGAAGTTATTTATGTGAACAGGAAGGAGAAGATGGTGAGTGTGAATTAGCATAGATTTAGGGTATATTGTGCTCGACCAACCTGATTGCCTTCTGTGATAAAGAGACCAGGTCTTTTGTCAATGGTTCACACTCTGCCCTGATACTAGTTACAGCTGGAGTTCCTCAGGGGTCTATCCTAGGACGTATCCTGTTAAATGTCTTTGACAATGACCTGGAGGAGGAGATGAAGTGCACTGTCTTAAAATCTGCAAATGACACCAAAGTAGGGGGTGCAGTAGATGTGCCTGAAGGCAGAGCTGCCATGCAGAGGGACCTAGACAGGCTGGAGGAGGGGGCTGACAGGAACCTCATGAAATTCAGCCAGGAGAAACGCAAAGTCCTTCACCTGTGATGGACTTAATCCACTGCTGCTGTTCAAGATGGGGCATAACTAGCTGGGGAACAGCTCTGCTGGAAAGTACCTGGTGGGCTGGTGAACAAGCAACCTGTTCATGCGCCAGTGCTGCAACATGACAGCAGTGAAGGCCAACAGCCTCCAGGGCTGTATCAGTGGCGGTGTAGGTAGCAGAGCAAGGGAAGTGTTTATTCTGCTTTCATTTGGCACTCATTAGACAATGTCTGGAATACCACATTAAGCTTTTCACCTCTCATTACAGGAATCATGTTAATAAACTTCAGTAAACCTAGTGGAGGGACACCAAGGTTCGGAGCACATGCCTCGTGGCTGAGAGAAATGGATTTGTTCAGCCTGGAGAAGAGATGGCTTTTGAGCATGCTTAATCTAAAATCTATAAGGAGGTTATCAAAGCTCTTTATTAAGGTGCCTGATGGGAGACTGAGAAACAGAAGTCATAAATTGAAGCAGAGGAGGTTCTGACTGAATATAGGGGAGAAAAAAACTTGATGATGAAAATAATTAAGCTGAGAGAGGTTATGCTGAGAGGTTATGCAGTCTCCATCCTTGGAGGTTTTCAAAACCAGACTTGCATAAAGCCTTGAGTGAACTGACCCTGCTTTGAGTGGGCGGTTGCACTAAAGACATCCTGTGTTGTTTTCGAGCCTGGATGATGCTGCGGTTCTGTAGACTTCCTAAAGTTAATGCACGTAGAACTTTTATGCAGTAAATAAAGACTTCTAATTCACATATTTTAACTTTCCTAAACATTTCCCCATAGTCAAGTGTTAAGTATTACACTCTGATGCTTTGCAGTAAACAAGTTTTTATTGTTTTGTTTTCAGTAAGCTGAGAGTACACAAAGACAACAGCATGATGGTGGTATAAGGATAATTTTCAAATCTATTGCTTAATTTGTCCTCCAGGAAAGTTATCTAGGCCTTCCTAGATAGGCTGTCCTATCAACTGGACATATAGCTGTGAAGATGTGATAATACTATCAGCTTATGTTAGAAAGTTAGAAGGCAATTTAGGAGAATTGGAGATTCCTATTTCAGATAGTTTCTGTTGGTTGACAAAGAAAATCAGTGTTGTAGCCTAGATAATAAAAACATTTGATTAGAAGCCTGCATTTCAAAAATATGAAGCTCCTGCAGTTCCCACTGATTTCAGTGGAGCTGGATCTGCTGCCTGACTCTGAAAATAAAGGAGGAATTTCTAAATTGTTTCTTGCACGCATGAATACCTAAAGCTAGGTATCTAACTTCATCTAATATACTTCACCTACAGAGATACTCTGCTTTTTCTTATGGGATAGCCTGGCATTTCACACACAGCAGATAGCAAAACAAATGAGATTAGAAAGTGTTTAGAATCGCTTAAATCTACATAATTTTATTTATCATCTCCCATACAAGTTTGGTTGGTGGGAAATAGACACACATGGAGATTTAGGAACATGGACTATGTGTTGGAGGACTAGAGATTTTTGTCCAGAGGCTGTACTTGTCAGCAAGAGGATCTGGATTGGAATATTGATCTTGTAAACTACAGTCCATTGAACTATTTTGGTAAGAAGTACCTGGGAATTATTACTTGCTATCAAATGTCTTTTTGATCTTATGAGTCTCCCTAAGGCATTTTAAAGGGTCTCATTTTCTGTTTAAACTCTGGTCTTGGTTATGCAAATTTTGCATTTTTTTCCAGACTGTTTAATATTTTGAATTGTTTGGAATACTGGCTGGCAGAAGTTTGATGGGGTTTAGGAAGCAAGTAAATGTCTTAGCCAGACATGAAGATGTGTTGGTTGTTTTTTTTTTTTTTAAAAAAATATGGGTCATTTGCCCTATGGTCCACTAAAACTTTTACTTTCTGAGTAACCCTGAAATAGTGTATTCTTAAACTAACCTTTATTGGGTCATTATTTAAGTTAATGCAAAACTATTAAAGGCTTTTAGACCTCTCAAACCGTGTTTAACTCTATGTATGCAAAATTAATATTTCTCTAGTTATAGGCAAATATCTTTTATCAGAAGCAGTGGAACTTGTCCCATTGTAAAATTTCATGTTTATTTTACTTCCATAGGATTTGAATTTTATCACACAAAATAGATTTTGAGGTAATAGTAATCATTCGTATCCTCATGCCTTGACTGCCTGATTTTTGCTTGCTTTTTGTTTGACAGTGGTGCTATTAAACACTACTTTTCCTTGGTTTATTTTATTGATGTCCAAACTGAGGAGGAATATAGTTGAATCCAACCAGTTCAGTTTTATAGCTTTATTCTGCCTAAGCAGGATTCATCAGGGCAGCAAGATGGTCGTTGCTGAAGAGCTCTCTGCATCCAGGACTGAACAGTGTAATTTACTGGTCGTCCAATCATTGAAAACTCCCCAAGTTCAGATTCAGCCTTCAGGCAAGAGACAGAACTGTGAATTTCAGCAAAGTTCAGATATACCTGGCTGAGGTCAGTCCTTTAGTTCAGTTCATCCGTCAGGACATTGTAAATGAAGGTGCAAAAGGCATCACACACTTTACATGGAACATAACATTGAGCCTGCTAATCTTAGACTTTTGTCCATGACGTTTTACACTGCGCTTGTTACCATCAGCTGTAGGAACCTAATATGTGAAATTACCAATGTTGGTGGTCATACCCGAAAAGCTGCTAGAGCTTAAACCACCATTTCTTCAGCAAAATTTTTAGGAGCCAGAAAAGGCCATAAAAGTTTCATTCCAAATGTTCCAACTTGGGACTGGGTGCCTTCTGGAATCAAGCTCTGAGCTAAGTATTAATGAAGTGCATGGGGAGAATTAGACACTTCTTAGGGGTGCTCAGTGTGCAGCTGCTTGGTAACCCACAGGGATGAGCGGTGAGAAGGAGCAACCCATCCTCCCTATTAAACATACTTTTCTGCTATTTCCATTCCCAAGGCTAGATCATCTCTTTCTCAGAGAAAAGGCAGAGAACATGTGCTATTGTAACAGTGACTGGAAAAGTTGTTTGGGACCCCACATTTTCAAATACTACTGTATTTTAACCAACACCCTATTGGCTGTTTTAAGGGAGTACCTCCCACTTTATTTTCTTGGTATTGTCCTGCTTTGTTTAAATATCTCTGAAAGCAGATGAAATACCTTCTATCATATGCCATAGACACTGGCTTATAGGTGCTGCTCTGAGATAAGGGAGATGTAGATTTAACTTCAAGTACCAAATTAAACTGAATTGGGATGTGAACTTGAAAGAAGATCGGTGCACAAGGGCTCACTGGTACCTCCTCTCCTTCTTTGATTCGATTTTAGGTTTAGACATGACTGACAAGTGCCTCAGAAGAGAAGAATTTTCTCAGGCTGTAATCAAAAAGGAAGATGACTGCTTTGTCTGAGGGTCTGCTGTGGGTTTAGACATAAGCTACAGGGTCTCAACAGCATGGCTGTATCAGGACTGAGGCAGGTGTGTCTATGTTAGTAGTCAGCATTGTTTTTGTCACAGTGAGATTAGGAGATGCTCAATATATGTTCAAGTTACAAATCATATACCCATCTGATCATTTGAAATTTCTTTTGCATTTTCCTATAGCAATGATCTTCAAAATTTTGTTCATGAAAGCCATATCTAAAAATAGTATATTTTGAAACAGGAGATCTGATCACTCATTAAGTCTTACATGTTAAAATTTCACTCAGGAAGTCCTAATAAAATTGGAAAGAGGTAGGTTTTGGTAAAAGGTAGCAATCTAAATGATCTAAAAATCATGACTCGAAAATCTGCATTAGAATCTGCATTAATTCTTGAACTGCAGGTTGGGTATGCAAGATGAAAGTTAGCGAGTGAGAATACCTTGTATTGTGAGCAGAGGGAGGTGGTTAATTGTTGTTACTAATGAACACTTTGAGATTTCCCAAACTTTAACGTTTAATGCTGTAATGTAAAAAGTTATCTGATTTATGGAGTGAACTGATAGTTATAATCAGACTCAGTCATAGAAGATTTTGGCTTCACAAGTCCTTCTTGAGCTCATGCATAAAATTATTCTTTAAGGAGGCATTATGTTGATATACGAAAAATGGGAGAAATGTGTTGGAACGCTACAGGTAGCAAGGCCAGGTAGAAACAAGTACAAAATGTTAGGGAGAAATGCAAAGAACTGGGACTAATTCAGTTAAAGGAAAAAATAAAGAAAGGGGAAAGACAAACAAAGGGGTAACACAAACGGAAAAAAAAAAAAAAAAAAAGAAATCAAAAGGTAGTTTTAAACAAATCTTTTCCTCAATATAAAAGTTTGGTTGATTCAATCTCATATGTTCCAACACAGTAATGCCTTGGTGATGAGTTTATGAAATCAGCATTTTTTGGGGAAATATAGTATATATTTATTCATTTTATGTGTGATACTGAGAACTATGCTTTTGTAATTGTGGATACACCAAATGAGCATAGGGTAGGAATTCACTCACTAGCTAGTGAACTGATGAAATCAAATTGGAAGGGAATGATCCAAGGGGATGGAAAGCTCATGCTGCCACCAGGTTAAAGCTGTGACTATCTCCCCCTTGATGGTATTTACACAGAAACCAAGGAAAATGTGTAGAGGGCATGGTGGAAATCTTTGACATGCTGCTGGCTACTGCTGCTCGGTTTCGCATGATGAACCTTCAAGGGGAGGAATTTGTGTGCCTTAAGTCCATCATCCTGCTCAACTCTGGTAAGTGGTGTGCTTTGCTGTCCCTTGGGTAATTGTGATTGCTTCTGCGTGTGGTTCAATGTTGCTTGTTGTCGCCAATGAGGTTTTCATGTTGAGACAGTAGCAATCAAAAGGGGGCTGTCAACCTAGACACAGGCAGAGCCACCGGGCAGGGATGGAAGCCGGCAAACCTGTTCACTGGTGTAGATGGGACCCAGCAAACTAATGCAGTAAGTAGCTGATACACTGAGTACAGCTGAGGTGAAGGGCGATCAGGGCAGTGTTTTGAACTGGTGCTCACCGGTCTTAAAGCTCTGATTACAAGACACTGAAGTAGCTGGAGCCACACGTAAGGCATTCAAAGGCAACCCTTAGTTGTAAACCTACACCTTCCTTTTCCAGCAATGGCAAACTAAAGGGAAATAATGGCAAAAAATATGGCTGAGTTTGTAATGGTTTAGTTTATATTAAAATACAGGCATCTAAAACTCATGCCATCACCTTCCACTTCCTTTACAGTTAATGAAATAAGTATTTTTGAACTGTAAATCTCATTCTGAAGTACATTCAAAAATTGGTGACTAGATAACAACTATAGGTAGAGATACAAATATGTAAGGTTAGCTGACTTGAATTCTGCATAAGATGATTGAAATAAGCAAATTCAAGTTGAGGCAGGTGACAGAAAATTTCTATTGCACACCAGAGGATCCTTTTCTGTTTGAAATGAGAAAAAACTCCAGATAATTTATTTTTAAATGCAGAAATGAGGCCTGTGGTGTTCTCATGAAAACTATCTAAATTATATAAAATAATAATACAGACACCAAAGTCAAAGTTTTAGACTCAATTTTCTGCTAAGTTGTTACTTAATGACTAGAGATGCTAAAGTTTTCCAACCCTGAGGATTTACCCACTTGTTCTCCCCTTTTCCTGTTGTATTTGAGCTCACAGATGGTATCAGCCTAGATAGGCAGGCAAAACGTATGTGGAGGTCAGTAAGTCCTTCTTATCATGTGGTGTAACAGATCACTTGTCCAAGTTGCGTGAAATTCCAATTCAGGTAATTCCCACCAAAGGCTAACTCTAAACACAGCAAACTTTGCTTTATTGATCAGACACTTCTTCCTTTACGGAAACTTGGACCTAGTCTACTGAAAAAAAAAATGTTCAAGCAAAATTATATATTTATACAAACATATATAGAAAATTTCATTTATGTTCTATGAGATATCAATGTAGTTCAGGTTTTGTTGTGATTGTCACCAGTTACCAAAAAGTGACATCTGAGGCAGACATCTGGCATATTGGGAATGAAGGACTATTGTTTTTATCTTGGATGCCAGGGTGTGACACTTATAATTACTATTTGACATTTTATTTTCCTTTTATTGTCCTTACAACAGAATATTTCCTAGAGTTCTTCCTGAAAAGTGATTCTCCTCCAGATTGTAATTATATTCTCAAATAAATTTAGAATATGCATTTATAGAAATATTGAATTAGAATCAGAAAAAAAAAACAACTAGAAACAGAAGTTTGAAGAAAACACATTAGATGTTCATGTCTTGAACATGAAGACATCAAGCCATGCTGCTGAGAGTTTTTGACCCACTGCTGTATTTAATGTTGATCCAGGTAACTAAATTTAGACAGATCTCTGCCAGACATCACAAGCTATCCTTCATAATTACATCTCACTTAGTTAATGGGATTTTTTTTGTTTCAAGATTCCCCTAAGGAAAACTTGTAAAAAAAAATATAACAAGTGAAGTCAGTGATAAACAAAGGCAAATTTTCTTCTGCACGTTAAGAGAGATGGGAACACTGAATGAGTCTAGGAGATATTACATCTTCATTTTTTCAAGGTTCATATTCAGCAGGTTAGAATCAGTGGTGTTCTGTGTGGTAGAAGTCCAGAGTTGATCTGCTTTTGGGTGTGGGTTTGGGTTTTTTTTAACATAAAATGAAAGTTTATAGCTGCTCAGAAGTCTGGTGTTTTTATGAGACTTTTAACTGTTATAGATCAGAGGGCACGGTTCGGTGAGATGTTACAGGTTCATGACGAAAGCAATTTATACCATTGTTGTGTAGAGTGTCATGTATTACTCTGGCTTGTATACTGTACTTATTGCAGTATATCTGGGTACACTGTAAGCTGTGTATGTATATATGATGTACAGAATGTATGTCTGTATTGCTTGTAATTGCCTTTATACATAAAGGTAATTAATTTTATATTTGTTTTTGCATTCCTATAACCAACTAATTTTATAACTGTCTGAGGAGTTAACTACTAGGTGGTAAGAATGTGGACATGAGTTTCTGACTGTCAGGCCCTTTAGACACCCAAATTAGGAGGCTAAACTGCATTAACAGAGATAAGTAGCGTGATTTGGGGTATGTATAATAGTTGTGTAAGTGTTGTTTGGCATAGATACTCTAAAATATCTTCTGGAGATGCTTTTCCTCACAGAATACAGCTAGCCTCCTTAGATAAAGTCTTGGACACACATGAAATATGTGCTCTGAAGCACATGGTGTACATGATGTATGAGGAGAGGCTGAAAGAGCTGGGTTTGTTCATCCTAGAAAGGGGAAGGCTAAGGGAAGGTCTAGCTGCAGCCCTCAGCTGATGAACAGGTTATGGAGAAGCCAAGGCCAGACTCTTATCAGAGGTGCAAGAGGAAAGGACAAGCTGCACTGGAGACAAACCACAGCAAAGGAGATCCCGATGAACAGAACAAGAAATCTTCCCAGTGTACTAAGTTCTATACTAAGTACTTCCCAGTTCCTAACTGGAACAAGTTGGCCAGAAAGATGGTAGTATCTCCATCGTCGGAGATACTCAAAACTCAGTAGGACAAAACTCTGAGCAGCTTGACCTAACCCTGAAGTTACTGCTATTTGAGCAGGAGGTTAAGCCAGGTGACCTCCAAGCCTCCCTTAACCTGATTTTTTTTCTATAATTACACATGGAAATATACACAAGTTTTCTGATAAAGAAACAGCAGATAAAAACACAATGAATTTTTGACCCTTATGCTATCTGTATTATATATGCGTATGAATAAAGCAGCTGATCTCAAAATGATTTAATCAAGTGGAGTAATTAAACAAATTGGACTAATTATGCTACATTTCATATTTAAAAGCAGTCTGCATTTGCATTCTAAAGCTTTGTGTGGATTTAATTCACTGAGTGTACACAAATATTTCTTTGTTAAATCCTTTGACATCTGTTAGTCTCCTCACATGAGGAAGTCCTGTTTATTGCTTTTGTTGGACATTTATTTTCTCTTCTTTTTTTTCTTTCCCAACATCTTTCAAGGCTGTTTAATATCTTTACACTCCTTTTCCATGTGATCTTGGGCAAAATGCAAGTGATTTTTTTTTATTTGCTCTCAGTGCATGTGGAAAAGATGGAAGGTTTTGTTTATAAAGCAAAATATACGTTTACACTACTTCCAAATTTTTCCTGAGATATCAAGGAGACAGCATGTCTGTAACAACAAGGACAGCATTGTCTCTAACTAAATAACAAACCAGAAGGTGCCCCACTTAAGCTGCAGCCATAAATCTTTTGACTAAAAAACAAAGTTGTATTTTTGAAAAACACACTCAGCTCAATAATAAAGGGCTGTTTCTTAATACTGGAACATAAGTATTAGAAACATGAAAGGGCAACATGATGCCAGATGTTTTAATTTTGAGTGTGAAAAGAAGAGTGGTGCTATGTGGCAAAGCAACAGGCTTTTGTTTTGGAGATGAAGATGTAGGTCAGGTCTACTGTAGCAGCCGATTTGCCTGATTACTTACCTGGTTAGTCCATCAAGATAGAAACATTTAGCTGACTTTATGGAGCCTAATACATCATCATTCCATGTGACTGTTTCTTATTCTTTTCTCCTGAATTTCCAGCTCCTGTTAAATTGTGCTCTTTGCTTATTTCTTTATTTCAGGGGCTGGATGATTACATGAGTGCATGGTACAGAGCTGAATTTGCTCATAGCTCAGCCTGACTTGCTATAGACCCAGAGGAATGGGGCAAGGTGGAAGGGGAAGAAGAGCCATGGGTATTGCCTTGTGAGCCTGAATACTAAACGTAAAGATATTTTAAACTGGGCTTTATTGTGACAGCAAAGATGCAGAGTAGAGGGTGTTCTCCTCTACAGTGATATGCAAAAATATAATACTACATATAGCGACACATATAAAATTATATCAGTATATGCCAACAGCTGACACGATAGCACTGCAGTCCCCGAGGGACCCTGTGGGCAAGGAGCAATAGACTTATTTGCAGAGCAGTGCTTTCTCTGTTCTTGCTCTGTTTATGTTTTACAATACTGACCTACAGAAAGAGCTGGAAAACAACCTGGTAGCTATCCAATTTAGGCTTACTTTCAGCTTCAGAGCTTAGAAAGACCTTTGAGACTTAAATTTCACTTTGCTAAGACAATCTTCTGCACTCTTGTTCCAAACTATGCTCGTGTGTGCATGTGTGTGATGGATAGCTGGCATTTCTTCTGGGGAAATTTCTGGTCATTGGCCTGGGGCAGGAGAAGTCACCAGAGGGGCAGAAAGGAAAAACAAATGCCATTTTTCTTGGCAGTTATTGACTCACAATTGCCTGAAGTCTCCACTTTTTTAGGGGAGTAATTTTTTGATTTATACTTTTTAATAGCTTCTGGACTAGACCTAGGTGAGAAATGATGTCTCCTAACAGCTTTTTTTCTTTTTTTGGTTTCAAAGTTATGAAAATAAGGGGTATTGCTGCAATGGCACAATAGCATCCTCTGGCTGACACAAGCTCCTCTGAAGGCACTATGGGTTTATGAGACTAATGTTTCCTTCTAATGGACTGTGTTTTGTCAGAAATATTTAAGAATCTTGCCCCACCTGCTAAGCTATAAAGCCTGATATTGTCAGTAGGCATATGTGAGGGTGGTTGTCATTCAGCTGAGAGAGACCTTAGGAGCTATTTCTCTTTGATGAATTTGTTTCAGTAAAAATAATCGTAAAAAGCTTTGTGAGAAGAGGCCATTGTGCTATCTAGCTATATCAAATTTGAAGCAATA
This sequence comes from Numenius arquata, assembly GCF_964106895.1. NCBI lineage: Eukaryota > Metazoa > Chordata > Aves > Charadriiformes > Scolopacidae > Numenius > Numenius arquata. The sequence goes on along the minus strand of NC_133577.1, from coordinate 11,855,362 downwards.
TTCATTACCAAAATTAAGAGCTCTGACTGATGGCTTTCAGAAGTTGTGCTTTGTTTTGAGTTATCTTTTGTTTTTTTAAAGAAGTCTCTCTCACTCGCTCTCTCAGAGACACTCATACTGAAATTCACAAACACAAATTCCAATTTCTTTTTAGTGCAGAACACCCAAAGTCATAAAACCTACTTTCAGGTTACGGTAGTTCTGGGTATCAGGACCCTGAGCTACCAAGATGATGTGAAGTACGCCAAGAAGATGGTAAAAAAAATCTCAATTTCCCTGACTGCTCAGATGCATGGCAAAATATTCTTATCTTCAAATCCGATGGTACAGCCCCCAGACTACAAACAGTACAAACAAGCTAGAGCATATGTGTCTGTCTATGCATGTATGTTAGTGTATGCGTGTCTTTTTTTCTTAATATTGTATATTCACAATATGCATTGCATATTGTGCTATATATGAAGCTTTAGAAAAAAGCAAAATGAAAAGTAGTTCCAGAAACCAATTTTTTTCCAAGGACAAAGTCCAAAATTCTTCTTGGCTCTGTGAGCTGATGCAGAAGGGCTAAAGCACAAGATTTCTCTCATTATAGATACAGGGCAACAAACTCACCATGATCAAGCCAGTTTGATAGTATTACTGTACAAACATCTTAAGCTTTTGCTGCCTCAGGACTGGATTATAGTAATACAACCTGTTTAGAGTTATTGGCTTAATCCAGAAGATTGAAAAGCTGTTGCTGATTGCAACAGCTGCCTTTTGGCAGCACAGTGCTACTGTGACCTGATTTACATTGGCCGTGTGTTGTCCAGAATAAATTCAAGATAAAAACATGCAAAATAGTTTAGAATTTCCCATTTAGAAAACTGATGTGCTTCATGCACCCAAGAATTACTACTGGCAAAAGCTCTTATACCTGGGTTAGTTTTGTAGGAGATGTAGAGGGGCTGTTGGAAGGGGAGTTTGAAGGTGTGATGATCTCTGGAAAATTTCCGTACGGTCCAAATCTTCAGGTTGCTCACTTTCAGCAGTAAGCAATGCAAGATGGCTAAATTTACACAGATTGCTTTGGACATGGTTTTTAAAGGAGAGTCGGGTTTGCAAGTGAAGGAGCACACCTTTCAAGGCTCTTGTTTCTTGGGAGGGTTTTGTTGAGGTGAGTGTGCGTAAACAAATCCTGATTTTGTTTACATGTTTTATGATAACATATTATTCAGTTCCAGGTTGACTAGCAAATCGCCAAAAATCAAACATTAAACAGCAGAGAAAATGGCAAAAACTGCCGAGGGCCTGGGCTGGTCAGCAAGTATTGCAGAGCTCTCAAGGGGTGACAGCATCTTCTCAAGGTTCTCAAGGTTTCGGAGCCAAGTGACAGAGAAGAATGCAGCCCATGGGTAGGTCTAGCTGCAGGCTGCAGGTGTTGCCCATCACCTGGTCCAGATGGTGGACAGACTCAGGTGGGGAAGAGGCGTCAACTTCCTCCTCCTGCTTTGCCTACAGTGACCAAATCCAAGCTCTGGGGTCATTCAAACCAGTGGCCTGCCTGGCAAGCAGGAGGTTTCGTACACAGTCAGCTCCTATGGTTTAACACAGCCGAAGAGGCCAGCCATGAGGCGTACCTTGGGCGAGTTTGACTCCATCAAAGTAATTTTTGTCTGTGGTTTGTTTGTTTTCTTTCTCCTTCCTACTCCAGGTGTGTACACTTTTCTTTCCAGCACCTTGAAATCTCTGGAAGAGAGAGACTATATTCACCGTGTTCTGGACAAAATCACAGACACTCTGATACACTTAATGGCTAAGTCGGGTCTTTCTCTGCAGCAGCAGCACAGACGGCTGGCTCAGCTCCTCCTCATCCTCTCTCACATCAGACACATGAGGTGAGAGCAAGCAGGCAGTCAGCCTTCCTGCACTGCTCCCGTGCAAGGGAGGTTTCACAAATGCACACACACGTTTTTCCTTTACAGGTGGGAGTGCAAAATGTGCGTAGAGCTGTTACAAAAAATAAAAACAAAAAATGTCTACTTTCCATAAGGATGTATGGAACGTGTGCAAAACAGTACATTGGATTATGATGTGAAAGGAGTAAATGTTTTCCCCATTCATTTTTTCTAGTTCTCTTTTCCTTTGCTTCTTCTTTTGATAGTGCTATGAGCAGTATCTACTTTTAATGTGATGTGCATCTTGTAGTCTTTTTGAAAAGTAAGAAGTAGAATACTAATGTAGCAGTAGCTTAGTTCTGCAAACTTTAATCTCCTATAAGATAAGATTTAATAAAACTACCACTTTCACGTAGCCACTTTTCACAAGTGTCTTGATTGCAAATCACTTTAGAAAAGAGATTAGGTTCATTATGTGTATTTTATGGGTTAGGATAAGAGCAAATCTACTGAATCCCAATCTAGAGGACTTTGTCCTTTGCTAACTAGAGGTGAAGTGTCTGAAGCACTCTCTTAGTAGCTGCAGCAATGAATCTCCCAAACATAATTAACTCTTAAGGCAGCTGCTCAGTGGCTAGAGTGTTAACAACATGACATGTCTATACAAAGATACAGTGTAGACTTTATTTTTATGAAGGAACAAGAAATGTTGTTACACAGATTTTAATTTTCATTATTTCAGTTAATAAAATTAAAATTAGAGTATGCAACACATCATAGCTACTAAAGCTGAACCATACAGATTTTAGTTCCTGGGCTGACATACAGGTCTTCAGGAAAAAGTCGAGGACTATGTGTAGGTGTTTTTTTCACTTGTGTCTTTTTGCAGTTTCTTTGTCTTCATGTTAATCATCTTTTTTTTTTTGTTTTGTTTTTTTTTTTTTTTGTTGTTGTTGTTGGTGGTGGTGGTGGTGGTTTTTTTTCTTTCCTTTTTCCCCCATAAGAAGAATTTGTACAAGTAAGGAAGTTCCAGATGCACAGTGAAGTTAATTATTGTTTCCATAGTTCCATAGTTTTGTAAATGGATACTATTACAAGTCAACATTTGCTAAAAAATTGACTGGGGTTATTTTCTAGGAAAAAAAATCTGATATTTTAGATTTTAATATGGGAAAGCCAAGAGTCGTCCCATCCACTTAGTCACAGTACCTAAATTAGGAGTCCATGTGCTCTAGTCTGCCTTTTAGGCAAAGGAGAGTGAAAGAGCCCCCTTTAGAAGGCAACTTGCTCAGGGGCAGCCTTAAGTGTTCTTTGAAGGTGCCTTATTCTGCTAACTGTAGCAGGAGCATACAGTCAGTTGTTTTGTACAAGGTGGAATTTATATGAACCTAATAAATATTAGCTGATAGCTTTTTTTTTCCCCCCGTAGCATATTTGGAAAGTAACCTTTGTTTTGTTACAACCCGCAGCAACAAAGGAATGGAGCACCTGTACAATATGAAGTGTAAAAATGTAGTTCCACTCTATGATCTCTTGCTGGAGATGCTGGACGCTCACCGGCTGCACGCCCCAGCAGCCAGGAGTGCTGCACCGATGGAAGAGGAAAACCGGAGCCAGCTGACAACTGCATCAGCTTCATCTCATTCCTTGCAGTCTTTTTATATAAACAGTAAAGAAGAGGAGAATATGCAGAATACAATATAAACAAAAGTCAGCATATGTAATGGTATGAGAAACCCAGCAGCCTACTACCTAGCTCATGCCTCGTTTTGTCTATAGTGCCACCTATGTAAACACTCCAATGACAACAGTCATTTGCATTTTCCATTTGAGTGTTTGTCAAACACTTGCCTAAATTGATTGCTTATCCTAAATGGAAGATACTTCATTGCTATGGACAGCCAGCAAGGATTGTCAGGCTAGTTTGATTTGGAATTTGCAGTGTTTTTATTTAATTTTGTGTGTAAATTGGGTAAATCCTAACCTAAACCGAACATTCATTTTACTATAAATTAATAGACCGTACCACCCTTGCATATTGGTATCTTCATGAGTGGTAGCCTTTGTTGATAACCACCTCAAATTCTGAGCTTGCTTAATGCTTTACTTGCTTGAAACTTTGCAGCAGTTTGGTAGAGATTCTGGATTACTTTTTTGGGTGGGTAAATGGAAAGTTGATTGGCATCTTAGTGAGCCATAGTGAAACTGCAGTGCTAGTGGCTGCCTTGGTAGTTTAGGTAGATTCCCACCTCTTATTCCTACAGTAGAAATGAATCCCTGTCTGAGAATAATACTGTTTTACCTTGCTGGCTTACATCAGCAGACAAATCCCTCTCAAGATCATACTGACCAAACTTTTAGGATCCCTTACCATGTCCTCTAGCTCAATTGCATCCTATCTTGTCTGATTCTGCAAAGCTAAATTTTTCCGTTGTTTGGCAGTGTGTATTCAAGGACAACACAGCAAACAGTGATAATATAGACAATTACTCTTAAATGAGGCCAGATGATTAGAAAAAACATCAGGTCTTAAAAAAAACCCTCAAAAAAGTCTTCAAACACATACATGATCCAGTGCCAGTTTATAAAAATCCTCCCCTTGTCCTTCGCTTTGTTGTGCTACAAACCAAGGGGTGAGGATGCCAGTGCAAGACTGGCACAGGAGAGTGGGATGGTCCCATCCCGCTCCGCAGAGTATGTGGCCTCACCATGTATGGGAGGGCTGGCATCCCAGCCAGAGCAAGTAGGCTGTGCATTGCCTCAGCTTTCTTTGGCTCTTGTTGGGGCTTGTTCAGAAATCACTGTTAAGAGCCACCTCACCTGTGACACCAGAACTGGGCAGTGAGCCTCAGACACGGTGAAGACTCTGGGACTGCATGTCCAGGAAGATCAATCTGGCTTTCTCCATGCATGTGTGTAACTGTTTTGCATAAGGATTAGTCAGAATCTTCAGACCAACTGTAAATAAACAAAAGGTCCACTGACATCAAGAGTTTCAGCAAGACATGAAGGAGAGAGGCTGCAGAAATCCATACTATGTGCTATTCAAAGTAGGAGTTGGTGCTGCTGTTTGACTGCCTCTATGCTAGAAAATTAAATGTGTCAGGGAACGTTGCTGGGTACTGGAATGCACTTATTACATATGCCAGGAATATTTTATTAGTCTAATGAGAAACTTTGCCTGTGCTATCTGCACTTCTGGTTTACAGGTGCAGTTTGGGAGTTAGCACAGACCAGGGCGTATTCCAATAACTGGTTGGAAGCGACCACCCTGCCAGTAAGGATGTTTCATAGCACGTGCGTAGGCTGCTCCACAGCAGCTGGCCACAGTGCTAGAAAAGGGTTCAGGGATGCTTCTTTTACTGCTATAGTTGAAACCTTTATGTTAGATTATGCTGATTGGAATATCCTGTAGCAACTAAATATAGGAAATAGTGCAGCTAATGCCATACAGGAGTGCCTATGTCTAATTACGCTCCCTGTCACACGAGCAGAGTGTGTGTGCAGCGAGATTGAGTTACGTAGCAATTGTGAAGGCAGCAAGGAATAGGACGAGTTTGTGCTCCAAGTCAAGGATTCTTTAGTGAATGTACATAATGATGTCTATAACAGTTTCATGTACATATCCGAGGATACGCGCAGTTTAGAAGCTAGATGCTACCTACTTTTGAGAAGATTCCTCCAAAATTGTGCAAGCCTAAACATGTGAAACAGTCACTGTAAGTTAATAGGCCTTTTATTGATGCATATTATAGTGTCATTTTTTCTCTGAATGTGTTGGAGGATTTATCTTTTTGTGTATTCAGTAAGAGTGTGCATGTGTGTGTGCAAATTTGGTACTGAAGGGCTTTTGGAGGCCTCCTAAATGCCTTGAAAGAAAACACGTTTTGTTTCCCTTAGTAGCTGTTTTTCAAATGTGTTAGAAAAATCATGAATGCTCTGAAGTGAGTCCATGCTAAGATCTGAATGGAGCACAGGAATCCCTGTAGTTACATTTATGTGCTTATACCATCATCATTCACTTGTAGCCCAGCGTGCGTCAGAGCTGCTCTTTAAATACTGTACGTGCAACTTGCTGTCCTCTACGACAGAACACACAGACCAAGCTCATAAGCTGCAAGGCAAATTGTTTTAAATTAATGCCTTCCTTCCTACATCCCAGAACAGTTCATTACATCGATTCAAGTGTAAATTTGGCCTAGAAGGAAAAAAGTAGTTCATGGAGAGCAATTCACAACAGAGGGTCAGCTTCTGATGATACTTACATAGGTCAAGTACCACTACACTCTACAGATTTTCCCGGCGAAGTTGGGTAAGTGTGATTTGAAGTGGTATGCAGCAGACAGAAGGGTATCGTAATATGTCTTGGAACATAAGGAATAATCAGTCAGCTCACAGTCTTAATTATAAATGCTTTCCTAGGCTCAGCCCTTGCGAGGAAGTAATTTAGATTCAACCAGTCCTCCCATGTTTGTGGTGACAACAGTGGGGGGCATCCAAGAAAGAAAAACAGTGGTTCCCAATAATAGTTTCATTTACTTTGGGTCAGTTTTAGGATCTGTGTCGTTAATTTGTTCATGAGATTTTAACTGAAGCAGCACCTTAATGAATATAGTTACCTTCCCATAGTTATCTATAAAGATGATTGTCCACATATCAGACAGCTGAATGTAGCTATTCAATTGATTAAACAAAGTCTATGATACAAAAATGGCAACTTTTTCATATGTAATTCTGAATTATGCTCTCGTGTATGCAAACAATTGTGCCTGACATTTGGTAATTTTTATTCACAGAATTCTATTTTATGTGTGTATATATATATATATACATATATACTTTATATTTGCAGCTGACAAACCAGTACTACCTGAATACCTGGTGCTGGATATTAAATAAAAATATATAGCATGTAAAAAAAAAAAATTGAAAGAAAACTATTCATGGCAGCTAATTATGCTTTTACCAAAACCTTCATAGTGATGTCTCTGGACAGCTAATGAAAGAATTATTTTATAATGTTTATATGTGGATTTTTTAAAAAAAAAATATCAAAAAAACCAAAAAACCCCCTAGAAACATAGGCAATGTAATACCAGCACAAGCCAAACAGAAATAGACCAGATCAACTTGCTTTGCTTGAGAATATGGTTGTTACTGAATTATTACAAAAAGCTTGGGAGACAGGAGAGGAGATAGGGTGATGTGTTGCACTTAGTGGTGTCTGAATTTTCAACAATATGTGAAAGTTACTCTGGTTTGTAGTGGTTTGAGCCATGTCTCAATGTTGTAGACTTTGTCTCAGGTAAAACTCCCAGTTGGGGCAGTACAATTGGTACTGGGGTAGAATAATTTAATGAGAGTTTATTGGTGTGTGTTTGTGGTAAATTTATTATGTTTCAGTGACATCTCTTGATGATTTTTCTCCTTCTGTACACTGAGGGGTTTAATAATTTAAAAATATAATTAAAGAAATATCTGAACTAAGCTCCTAAGGATATTGCAAGGACTGTCGTCCTTGCAATATCCTTAGGAGCTTAGTTCAGCTATTTCCTTTACATTATCATTTTTAAATTATTAAAACCTCAGAGAACAGAAGGAGAAACAATCATCCAAGCAGATGTCACTGACAACCATACCATAAATTTACCACAAACACACACCAATAAACTCTCATTAAAATTAATATCTACCAGCAAAGTAAAAATTCTGCCTCACTAGGTCTTATCACAGGCTTTGATAGGAACACAGCAAGCCTCTCTTGTGTATATAATATCCTGCTTTAAATTTCGAATGCAACCCAACCTAAAGGTAATGGGATTTTGTATATAAGGTATTCTCAGCTGAACTTATGTGAAGTGTATTTCTTACTTTCAATAAAGAGATGACTATTTGTGATGCTATCTATAGTTGTAATATAGCTTTACAGATAGAAATGCAACACATGTAAAAGAAGCGTCATGTTAACGATGGTATTGTAATACAAACCGGTCTTTGCTGTCACCTGCAACTATAGCATAATCTCAAATTGATCAGAGAATTTTAAATTAATATTTCCCTACTATTAATGTCCTACCCTTTCTACGCACATTTCCCTTTCATCTTTCAACTGTAGATAGCCTTATATCCCAAAAGCTGTTTTCAAAGTGATTGTTGCCCATAAGGGTATTTGGTTTTGCACTGTGTTAAAAAAAAACTAAAAAAAAAAATAATCTTTTGCATTCAAATGTGCCTAAAGAAACAAACAAAAAAAATTTAAAAAAATATATATGCTGCCATCTTGCAAATTAGTATGCTCTGTACTCCTGTGTGCCTATAATTAGAAGTCTGTTTCTTCAGAAAGTGCCCATCAGAAAATGAAGGGATAGACTGCTGGTCATGAGACTTGCATTAACAAGCCACTTTATGTATCACCTTATTGTATATACTATAAAACTAATGCTTTTGTGTGCACTATGTAGTCTGTCAATGGAAAGTCCTTTCTTTGGTATAGGCTCAGCTGCCATAATGTATTTGTTGAAGTATTCTGTTCTTTTACTCATGCATATAAAATTATTGACGTCTTTGTTTTGGTGAGATTTTTTTTTTTGTTTTGCACCTTAAAAAAATTCTAAAAAAAGTCTAAATGAAAAATCTGGTAGGCTACCTGATTGGTGCAAGATTTTTATCAATGTATTTGATGTGGAAAATAAAGAATTAACTAGAGCATTTTGTTTCATTTGTTATCTTTTGCATAGTTTTAAAAATATGCTTCTCTGCTTATTGTTTTCCAGTAGCCAGCGAAATGGTACACTAATTTTTACAGAACGAGAATGTGTCTGTTTCTGCGCATCTAAGTGAAAGCTGTTTCTTAATCAGTTTCTTCACCTTTCCCCAAAAGCAACAGAGAGTGGCCATATCTAGAGCTGACAATATGTTAGGTCTAGTCTCTAGAATTCCTAGTGACAGCAGGGAAGTCCCCTATGTACTTAGTATTTCATATGCTTTAAGTTTCTTATTTTGGCTCGTGAAACAGATTATGGTGGAAGAGAAAACTGTGTTGATTTAAGCCTTCTGTAGTTGACTTCCTCTTACTGTGAGTTAGCTAATACCAAGTAAAGTAGCACTACTTTCCCAAGTGAAAGCTAGTCCTCAGGGAAAAAAATTGTCTTGACTAAACTGTCAGGAAGGGGATGAAAAGGAAATAAAAGATACTTTTATTGACATAAATCACTTTACCCCAGCCTTATCCTGTAAAATCCTCTCCAAATTATATTTGGTCTTTGAGAAGAATCAAACCAATAATCTATAGCATTTACATACATATGTAGGTATTTCAATAACTAGATATATCTATCTATCAGTAAAAGGGAGAGAATATAGTCCCTATATTGATTCTTTTCATGTATTTTCTGTGCTGTGCTGGTTCTGAGTGGAACTATTGGCTCGTAGGATCTTCTCTTTTCCTACCTGAATATATACATAAAAGCTCTTTGGTTTTATGTGATGTTTCCCTGTACATAACTTGCAGTGTTCCTTCACGGCAAAGAGCTTGACTGAGAGCTGCTGCTTTGGCCAGGAAGGGTGGGCTGAAGTAGTATGAACTAATTGCACACCTACATGTGCTCAAAATAATAGCATTGTTTTCAGTGTTGGCTGACTCAAAATCTGACAGCATTCAATGGCTTTATGCAATTTTTTTATCCAGAGGACCAAATGAACCCTGAAGTCAAATGCTTTTACCATTCATGGAGAACTGTCTTAAAATGGCAGCTGCTACATGATACTGAATTTACAGGCTTAATCCAAAAAAAAGCAGCTAGACAGCAGAATACTCTTGCAAAATCAAAGGCCTGGCACTCCTAAATTAAACACCAAACAGCTAAAGTCTGAGCATACTTACATCTGCAATAATTGTAACAATTTGAATGGGCAAAGGGTTTCACATTACCTGGAGATTAAGGCAGTCTTTTGCCCATCTCTTTCTGGAGAACAATGTGACCACGCAGTATCCCAGTACAGCTGAGCTGAGAAGGCACCTCTGGAGATTGTCTAGTCCAATTCCTGGCTCAGAGCTGGGTCACCTACAGAACACTGCTCAGGGCCATGTCCAATCGCGTTTTGAACATCCACAAAAGGAGACTCTACTACTACTCTGAGCAACCTGTTCCAGTGTTTGACCACCCTCACATTAAAAAAATGTTTTCCTGTGCTCAGATGGAATTTAATTTGTACCTATTGCCTCTGGCCCTGTCAGCAGGCACTACCAAAAAGAGTCTATCTCATCTCCCTCTTCTTCATTCCCTCGTATCATGTGTTTTCTGTGATCGGAGAAGGTTGGTGAGATACCGCCTTGCTCACACCCTCCCAGAGGAGGGACCCATTAGGAGAAGAGCTTCTGCAGCCAGCCACTGGGCACATTTCCACAGCCAGAGGCCAGCTGGGACTCCAGCTTCATTCCTGATTTCTTCCATCTGTTGGCTGAAGTAATTTGAGAAATCATACAGCAAGGCCATATCGCTGCAGAGCTCTTGCAGCTGAAACTCCTGGCTCATCTTTACTGGGCCCATTGCTCTTGTTTCCCTCACTACATATACAATGCCTTGCAGAGCAGCTGCCTACTCCCTTGAGCGGGCCCATATACATGCAAACAGCCATATGCGTTGGGCTCCCCCTGTACCCCTGATTTCTCTCTTTCCTAACATGTAAGCGATGCATGTCTTGCTCCAGCATATTTTATTCTATGTAACTAATTAGAAAGGTATGGCATAGCTAAGGCATCATTGAAGAACATATCTGACTGCTTTTACTTTTCTGTTAGTTAAGGCAATTCCCTTGTTATGCAATGACAGCTTCTTCATGGGTTAAAACTTGGTGTTCGCAGTCAGTGGGGCATCCATGCCTTTTAAAAGCCTTGTGGCTATGCAGCTGTTTCTCAGGCTGGAAAAGTCTGACATCTCTTTCCTCTGTATTACACCGCTTGTCTGTACCACTCAGGCAGTGAAGAGGAGGGGAAAATCCAAACACGTAAAGTAACACTCATCAGCGTGCTCACAGAGAAAAAGTGCCCGCGGAAGGCTGTGGAGTACATGGTTTTTCTCATGCCCAGCCAGGCTCCAATTACTCCCATTCACTGCGGCATCCTGCAGACACAGAGGCTGAAGTGTAAAAATGTTCATGAAGCCTTCAGGAAAATTGACCATCAAAATAATAACATTTGGCACTTAGCAGAAGCAAGGCTAACTAGCTCTCATGTCCCTGTAAGATCTGTATGTTGCAGTATTTAGGTGTCACTCTGCTAATGTCTTCATTTCTGCAGGCATACAGGGAATATAAAATTTATCTCCCGTGGTTTTCCATTTCTACACATTTGTGCACCACTCCAGTACGTTACCATTTTAAACAACTGAAAAATGTACATGTGAGGAAAGGTTGTGCTTTCAGGATTCTTTTTCAGACAGATTTTGCAACACATGCATGGGACTGTAAGACATTTATATCCTCTAAACACAAAAATTGAGTGCTCCTTTCTAAGACAGAAAGATTTGCTTCCTCTCAGATGTCTTTTTTATTTTCCACTCACTTGTGAACCTGTGTTGTCCCTGGAAAGGTGAAACAAGTATGTTACACTGTAGAGGCAAGCAAAAAGTGCTACCCACTTTGCAGTGAGTGTCACAAAAGGTCACATAAAAGCTTAAAAGTTTAGACATCCTTACGAAAGCAGCAAAGTTTGAGTTCTAGTCTGCCTTTGCAAGATTATTTTTTGCTTATGTTAAATCTGAAAATAGGAAAAGAAACTTCAGCTCCAAAATATCTTCTTTGTATCTGTCTCAACCAAAATGCTACAGCATCATGTTATATTCCATGCTGTATTTTTGCCACCCCCCCCCCCGTACCCCACAGTCTACACGCCTGGCCGCACAATGCTTCAAGTTTAGCAAAGTACTCAAAATTGCAACCCTGCAGCTCATTGGTCAGGGGAGCCTCTCAGACAGTGTTTGAATTATTTATAAAGAGAGTACTACAGATATGAATGTCCCAACTTCTTGGATAGGCTTGTGAGCACATATATAAAAAAAAGGGGGGGGGACACGACACACGACACACACGACTGGTAGCTTTCCTTCCAGCTGTTTTTTTTTAAAATATCCTTTCTAAAAACAATGGAATTAAAATCCCCTCAATTACAACATCAATAACAGCAGTCTCCCAGGAATTACAACGTGCCTGAAAATGCAAAGAGCCTGACTTGAGAAACCTTTGTGCAAACTACATCCACATCTGCATCATTGCTGACACAGAAGAGCTCAGTGTCTCACCTCTCCTCCCCCAAGGCCACCTCTGATACAAGAAAAGGATAATACTTTCCTAAAGCCTCCTCTCTCTTCCAAACATTAAATGCACCATTGTTTTATTCAGACCTCATTGTGGTAAAATCCATTTGCTATATCTCAGGTCTTTAAATAGATTTTTACTGAACCAAGCAATTTTGATGAGGTCAGTTTTTGAATGATGTATTAAGTGGCACCAAACAATAGAAGTCACAGCTTTCAGTTCCTGTCTGCTTTTAGAGCAACAATTTAATATAATTCAGATTTCTATCATTTAACCAGACTTTAGTCTATGACAAGTCTTCAGTGCTTAAGCTTGCAGTTATGAATTTCCTTTTATCATGTTTCACAGATTTCTATCTACTGCTTTTTTTTTGGAAGACAAATTAATTCTCTAAATCATTCCTATTTATTTCTTTACTGTGGAATGTTATCAGACTATTCCAGTGTTCTTAAGATTGCTAAAACAAGCATAACTTCTCACAAATACAGGTTTCACATCTATGTCCCTTTAGGTCTAATTATGGCCAAATAGCACAACAACAGAAGAATTCAGTTGGCTGTAGAGCATTTCACCACATTGCTGCCAAGGTTAAGAACAGCCAGCCAGTACCTAGTCTAGTTCCCTTGTGTAGGGAACTCTGTGACTGTAAGACACACATTCTTCCCCTAAAGCCAAAAGAAAAATAACCTCCTCCCTCCAATTCCTCCCACCCTCAACTTAGGCACACACTGGTTTAGATGAATTCTGCAATTGACTGCTGCAAGAGCTGAACAATTTTATAGCCAGATGACCCATCTTAAGCACAAACCTCACTATGGTATTTCCTGCTCTTTTCCTTTCTACAATCCATTGCTTCAAATACCAAATAAAATGTGGGAAGTGCAAGTGGGAAGATCAATACTCTCTTCTTCTCTTGCTTAAAACCTGCATTTCTTCTCCTTGTCTCTGCTCTTATCTTCCAGAATCCTCCTACATTTGCTAAATCCTGATAGCATCTGTAGTTTGAAGACTGTGAGTGACTGGTTTCTGTTACGCCTTTGAACACGCACACAAATACACTCAGATGCACATGATGATGATGAGCGTGTTGAGAGATGCTATCAGTTGTAAACAGATTTCTCAACCACAAATAGCACATGACTCTAAGTGCCAGGGATGACTGTTCATAAGAAAATCCTGGCAGCTTTGACCTCATTCAATAACCAGCTGAAGGAGAAAGCTCCAAGGAAGGAGGAAGCAAGACTGCAGGTGTTCACAGCATTTACAGCAGAGCTGGAAGGGTGGCAAACCAGTGGCGAGAAACTTATCGACCTGTTGCAAAATGAAGCTGTTATCACTGCGGGAACAAGGTGGGGGATAGGCAATGGGTACCATGCTCACAGCTGTGAGGAATAAGGGCACACTATTGCTATGCACTTCAGACCATTTGTACTCCTAACACTGTCAGATGTCTCTAAGTATCACTCTTCAGTCTGCCTTCAGATTTTGCAAAGCACGCTCCACAAACAGACACAGTAAGTTCAGGGCAAATCGTGCTCATTATTTTGCACTATTATCACTATAAGCATAATGAGACAGTGCCTTGATATTACTGCATGATCTGGAGTTGCTGAGCAACCAATTTCCATTATGCCTTTAAACACCCACTAGTTATGAGATCACTACAGGGGGATGATTACCCCTATACAGCAGCTACTGCATCTGTTTACAGCAGAAAATGGAGAAAAATATACTGCAATAATGACTGGAGTTCCCCAAGACGCAGAGTCTACTTTCTCTATGCTTGAACACGTGCCTTCAACACAGACCCAGAGGTCTGCAGCTCCTGTACTGCCTTTCCTCATGCCTTGCAGCCAAGGCTCAAGGCACATTACCAGAAGCCAGTTCTTTGTATTTGCAGAGCCCAAGTAGGTGAGGTGCTTTAGAAAGAGGGTACATGACGGGTTGCAGGCTTAGCACAGAGACAGGGCATCTCAGACTCTAACTTGTGCATTTCTTCAAAAGTTTGTCCACATCCAAGTCCTTTGTAACAGTGTCCCAATGAGACAGAGAGAGTAGCTTGACATTATCAGGATGAGAAAGATGCCCAGGCTGCAAAGCTGGCTAGTGCCACTGGCTGCAATGCTTGACAGCTTTCTGGGTGTGTTTCCCCCCCCCCCCCCCTATAGTTGCCCCATTTACCCTGGTTCATGCTGTGGCAATCAATGCATATGTCGATGTTGCATTGGGGCTTGCAGTTCAAACTACACCTTCAAGTCACTGGTGCTCTTGGGTTGGAGCTTTCTTAAACAGGATCCTGTGAAGTGCCTGGCCGCTTGTTTCTGTTTTAAACAACTTTGTGCCAGGTTTTAGGATTAAGATCCAGTTTTGCAAAATCACATTTGAAGTCACAGTAGAATTGGTTCAGGACCAGTAAATTCCTTTTGGAGGAGCCTATTGCTCAAACCACTTCAACTGGTCAGATGTTGATTTTGTCTGGAGTTGAGATTGAAAGTCCCAAAAGTCTGAGGTGGCATTTGAGGAATCCTCTAACCTGCTGGCACAAATTGCCTACAATTTCCTTGAGACATTGATTACAGACTGACATTCCTATCCTTGAAAGTATGGGAGATTTAGGATTTACAAATGTGTTTTTCCTGTCTATGACATTTTCTTACGTGTGTCTATCACTCTCTGTGACTGCCTTATTCGCAGGTGTTGTAGACAGTTTGCTATTTACTGGGAGGATTGCTCTGTGTGAGCAGATCACTTAGGGTCAAAAGAAAATTCTCTATATCTAACTTCTCTTTCAAATTAACAGGCAATACTTTGAAACTATAGTTAGCTCTACGGCTAGAGCTCAGAGATTGAGGCTATGAACAGAAGAAGCTTTTCTTTGAAACACCTGAAAGGGAGCAAGGCATAGCAGGTACACTCTGCCCTCCGGTTCATCAGCAAGGCAGAGGTGAGACAGTACATGTGCGCCCCACAGCTAATCATCAGCCAAAAATGCGCTGAACTTGAAAGGGCTACTGACACTTGATGATGTGACCTTCCAAACTCTTTACTTCCTTTAATTATCATCACTTCTTTTCCTTAGCCTTAACTCTATTTAATGAGTTAATTATGAAAAATTCCTATGATTTCACATCAGTTTTCCCCTGCCTATTTAACCAGCTAACCTCCACTCCTATGGCAGTTCATCACTTTCTCATACTCCCTGGACTGAACATTTCAAGAGGCAAGAGAAAATAAAAGGGCATGACCATCATGAACAAGATAAGACTCATTCTGCACACCACCCCCCCCCCTTTCATTTTAGTGACTACTCCCCAAAACACCCCTGGGAGCTTGAGTGAGATGTACAAATTCTACTTTCCTTCTGCAGAAGACAGGCCGTTCTTCCCTAGGTGTCAGGAAAGTGGGGAAGGCATTCAAACAACCAAGGCAAGCAGGGGCTACAGAGTGGCAAAATAGCTGGCAAAATTCAAATGTTAGCTTGCAATTCAAAGCATAACAGGTGCTACCCTTTATACTTTTGATAAAGTATTTTATTAATTGCATCTGACATCTTTCAAACTGAACTCTCTTCCTTGCACTCCCCTCTCCTTTCTAATGAACTCATTTCAAACCTCTCTGCCTCTCCTTCAGTTTCCAAATACTACAAGAAATGAACAGGTCTCACCTGTGACTTTTTGCCTGGTTCCTTCAACAGACTGCTCTTCCACAGGTTGATACTCACAGGCTATCTATTACCCTTTAGATATAATCTACTTCCACGAGATCACCGATAGTTGGCTGGAAAATAGGACACAAAGTCAGGCTGAGATCCTTATTTCTCACTAAATTAGTATTTTTACTCATTTCAGTATTTTCTTTTAAAAGAAAACAAAAATGTCTTTCAACAAAAAATTAACAACCAAAACCAGAGACTGACTGATGAAAGGACGTCTAGAGCACGCAAAGATCTGGATTAACAGCTCTGAGCAAACTACAGAAGTGTTCATGTAGGTGCACTGATTACGACTGACTAAATATATCACCAAAGAGAATGATATCAGAATAGAGAAGAGGGGGCAATTTTATGGAATCTGTCAAGTCTGTTTCAAGTAACAGTTCATCCTTGTACCCCAAAAGTGCATTCCTTATCTTTGTCTACTCAGAATCAGTGATTATGGATACTAATCTAGCCTAGCATCACTTCTGAATACCAGTGAAAGAAATTAAGCCTTGCAAAGGATACACAATCATGTCAGTCCAAGTCTGTGTCTCAGACATTGGAGATCCTTTGTTGACATACAAAATCCGTTTCAGGAAAATGTTAATGTTACACTTACCTGGAAAGGAAGCTTTAATGCTGGATTTGAGCTTGTGGTACGCTACCTCTGAACAACCTCTGCTCATACCAGCTCAAATGATGATATCATTTGATATGTTCAAATGTAAAAGTAATTTACATTTGAAAAGTAATCCTAAGTAACAGCAATTAATGTGATTGTATTTTCTTCTGGCTTTTTTTTTAATTTCTGTTATGTAGGCCAATATATTCTAAGTAAAAACATTTAACTTGCAGAAAAAAATTACGTTGTGTCTCATGGCTTAAAAAATCTCAAACTTCGTAGAGGGCAGTATCTTAGAGCCATGCTCTGTATTCTTTCTAAATTGAAAAGAATCCTGTTTTGGTCGAATTTAGACTGATAAGCTGGTCAAAGTGTCTGCCACTGCTCAGACTGCAAGTTTTCTGCAATATTTCTGGAAAATTTATGAGTTTTCAATTTGTTATGTTTTTCTGTTATTTATGCTTATGTTTTAGGCATATTCCACTAGATTAACTATTGTTAAAGCATAAATACCTGTCTTGGTATTAAAATGCTGTGGAGAATATTAAGAAATTTCTGGTATACCCACAGGAAAAAAATGCTTCGGTGTGGTCTGGTACAATCTCAATTGCCAAAGATTGCACATGAGAGCATACATAAACACACACACACAGAAACAATACATGGGTGAGAATGAACTTCAAGCAAAGCTTGAGAAAAAAAACTGAAATGACCAATCATTAATTCAAAATATAGACAGCTTTCAATACTAGCATAACTTCTAATGTGATACTTTCCCATGTATTTTACCACTTGTCAAGCTTTCCAGGTCTTCTCATTCAAACACATACCTAATACCATTAATTTGTTACAGCATTTTTTAATTCTTTTTAGAAGTGCAGCATATGTACGTCTTCTAATTTTTTTATACCATACATATCTCATTCTAAACTTAGAGGTTTCCATAGTTGTCATTAAAAAGCACGTAGACAAAATATTTTATGGTATCTATAATAAATGCAAAGAAATCAATACAAACAAAACTTGGCTTAGCAAACTGTACATACATAAATATGTCCTTTGTTTTTCAACTTGACATTCAACATTTTTCCTCATAAAACCTTTTATGATCTTATTTATTACATCCATTTTTTTAAACCTTAAAAAAGTGCTTCTCAGATTTACACCTTGTGCATCCAAAGCAAAAGTTAGAACACCATGCCCGAAACAGAAACCACGGGGAATAATACATTGCCATACAAGATCCTTTAAAATTGTATGTTACAAATGCTCTAAAATTTCTTTAGCATTGGCTATTTTGTATACCGTAGATACTGAGAGGGAATTTAACAAAGACTGGCTAACAGCTCATTTAGAGCAGCACAGAGGAAAGGATCTACAGTATCAAGTCCTTGGCTATGCATAGTACAGGGCAATGACCTGGATATAAAGTGGCTAAAAGATCCAGAATGCTGGACAGAAGGACATTTCCCTCATACACGTCACATCCTCCTTGGTACCCAGGATGTGAGTATTGAAATGATGCTACTCAGGTAATACGTTGTGCAGTTTGATACTGATATACTGATGCATTACGAGCTGAGTGCCAGAAGGGAATGATATGGACACAGCAGTGGTTACAGCAGGTAGGTAAAGCTGCCACACTGAATCCTGTCACCCTCTAAAACCATCCTGCCTCCCAGCTAGCACTCCAGCAAGGTCACCTGCTGTCTCACGGGTCTCCTTCATAATGGAGGTGGACCATTCACGTACTTCAACATGGGATGGAAAGAGCGGGCAAAGTTGTTGGCCATAGCACAGCTGTAGTCCTCCTTGGTCATTGGCACCAGGCAAGCCAGCCCGATCAGGAGTAGCAAGAGGAGCTGAAGTGGCAGGGCAGCTCTGAGGACTCTGAGGAAGAAAGATGGGCGCTGCCATGCTGGCCCGGCCTCAGAAGGGGAGGAACCTGAGCCACTTCTTGTGGACCTGAGAAAAGAGGATGGACAGGTGAATACACTAAAACATTTCTGCAGCAGAGGCTGCCCTCGGGCACTCAGCCTTCCCTGAAGGCTGGTTTACAATTTATACAGACATTGATTGACAACTGCAGAGGTATTTTTCTCTGAACATGCTATTTCCATAACACCCTTTAAAAGATCTCGTATTTCTAGCCTGGGTAGGAAAACACCAAATGATCCCAATAGAATGGGCTTTGTGACCTCACAGCCCCCTCATCAGTTCTGGGGAAGACTCTCCGCTTAAAGCACTGTGCTCAAGAGAAGGGGAAAATAAACGGTGGGCCATACCTGTCACATGTGTTCAATGCCTCGTCGTTTAAAATGGCAGTTGTATTCAGTTTGCAGAAGTTTCTACGTTCATTTCTGTGTATAGTATCCGCAAGGGTATAATGCATTAAGTTTCAGTTACATCAATCTTCATTTAATTAATACACCAATACACCAATAGTCCCAATGGGGACTCATTTTCTACAAATTCCATTGTATTTTGAACCTTGCACTGAATCAGCAGCTAAAATCTATTTGTTCAACTGACTTGACACTGTTACCTTCCGAGTGATTTTCTCCCTTGTGTCTATGGATGTAACTTGAAATGGCACACACTTATCACAGGTCTATGGGAGAAGCGAAACCTAATGCAAACATTTCCACAGGGACACTTCAAATTAAGCACAAAAATCCAACTTATTTTTAAATGAAGGATAAAGACATAGATTTCACATTTTCCTTTTTGAATGAAACTGTCAGAGCTCTAATATATAGATGACAGGTTTTGAGGTACATGGATGACTGAAAAGAGTGACTATGCAAGTTAAAATCTGAAGGTCTAATTAAGTGGCAGAGGAAAGTATTGTATTTTAGCACTAGTCAAAAATGAAGAACTTAGAGCCTTCAAATAATTTGCTACAAGAACTCTTAAGACACTAGGTCATGAATTTTGTCTTAGACATGTTGCTATAAAACATCTGTGTGGCTGAAGCCCCAGAAAATTTATGGTTTGCTAGGGTTTAAGAGATACAAACACTCATAAGGATGGATTTAGTCTCGACTTGAAGGTGTGGGAGATCAGGCTTTTTGGCTGAGGTCAAATGCTCCCCAGTAAAGCAAGGAGGGGGTGAGGGTTCCTTCGTGTCTCCTTGCCTTCCCTTTTGATCCTGTGTCCCAGATAAATCTGAATCTGTGTGAGAAAGCATGCAAAAACCAAAATACCATCTTCAAAACTATGCCAGGCTTGGCAAGGATCCCCTTCCCACATGTTTAGAAAAGAACTCTTTCTATGTTTGAGATTATTTTTATTGTCTTGTTCATATATATGTATCATCCCACTATGAAGACCTCAAGAAAGCCATAAAGATTTGGTAAAGTTTAGATGACCAACATAAACACCCAGGTATGCTAAATTATTAACTTGACCTAAATCTCCCAGGAAGGAGCAATGATCAAAACATCAGATCGCACGTTGTTTGAATCCACATTATTGTAGCTTGGATGGAAAGCTGCTTATCACATAATGTAAGAGCATGTACTATAAAGAACATATTGAAAGGATATGGCACATTTAACAGCATCAGAGCATTCCATATTAAATTTCAATTAGATCAGGACTTCTACTGTCTGAGAATGCCAAAACAGAAAGTTAATGGACTGAGGTAGGAACAAAGGGAACAAGGAGTGCTTAATTACCTTCCAAGTATTTGATTGCATAGTCTACCCATTTACAAGACTCTCATTGTACAAATGTTAATCCCAATCAAAAAAAGGCCACATTTCTGCAGTTGGTAACTGCTGTTTGATAATGAGCAAAGTCTGAATTTTCTTCATTGACTCAGATTTAGTCTGGGGCAACACTGAGTGTCAGAAGGGGAATTTCCAAAAAGTGGAATAAAAAGGGAGCAGGCAAAGTTAGCATTTAATCTTTCTTTTCTTTTCCTATGGCTCCAGTAGCGCAATCCAGCCCTTTTTGCTTTGTTTTACCAAAAAAAGAAAAAGAGAGGTGTGTGTAAGCTGCATGGCCGATCTCAACAAGGAACACAAACTTTCTTTCAAAAAACAGTTCATGGCAAAGTTTTTCGAAACACTTTCTGCAGTGAAGCAGGGTGTTGAAGAATAGTTTCTAATACTCCATGGAAACAATTAAGCAATCAAATAATGAAACAACAAGGAAACATCTTCAGAGGGGGAGTTCTAAAAGTTTGAATGCTGCATTGCCTGTGTTTATTGCAGGTACGCCTCTGTAATCTACATAATTGGCTGAAAAATGGAATGGCTTAGCTTAGTGTTGGTAAGGAGAGATGGTTAAAAAAAATACATTGTGAAGAAAAAAGGCTCACTATTCATGATGGCTAGAACTCTTATTTACTCCAGCAGAAGAAGGCAAAGCTGGAGCATTGTATGCCACTTTGGAGAAAAATGTAATGTCTTTTTTTTGAGCTTGCATCTTTAGCTGTCTCTCTTCTAACTGCTCCACCATTTGTCACACTGATTCCTGCTTGAGGAGGGAAGGAAGTAAGGCCATCTGCTACTTGCTCCACGCAAAATTCCTACTAACTAGATAAAAGGGAGAGGCACAGCTGCAGAACTGGCCAACAGTAAGCTTCTTCATGTCAAGAAATCTCATAAATTAAAATAAGAAGCTAAAGCAATGGCTACCCTTACTTTGGGAGTTTGTAATGTCAGTGAAATTGGAACTCTTTCCTAAGCATTTCAAGAGAGAAGAAGCTAATTTACTAGGCTATAGATCAGATGGGCAAAGTGAACTTTTAATTTCAGCTCAGACGAGTACCTTTTTTTAAAGATGACTGATTTTTTATTTTTTTCTCCAAGGAAAATATGGTTCAAGCAATCTATCTATATTGCAGTAAACATCTGAAAGATTATAACAGAAGAATTTCTCATTCAAGCGAAGCTGATAGGAATAAATAAAGTGAGTTTAATGGGGAAGTGACTAATGGAATGCAGACAACAGGCTTACATTGGAAGAGGCACTGCTGGGCTAGTAGGATGTTATTACTGGAGTTAATCAAGTATAAGTCTTGGTATAATATCTTTCTGAAAAGACTACAGCACAAAATATAAGAACAGCAAATTTCATCTGTATGATGACAGAAGCTGGAAGTCTTTGCAAATATGAAATAGGATTTGGCTTCTTGCACAGAAAAAACCTTCCAATAGGTTTAAGAGCTATAATAAGATTATAGTGTGCAAGGTAGCAACAAAAACTTCTGCTATAAACATGGAGGTTCACACTCTGAAGATAATGAAGAGAATCTAGAGCATTTGACACAGGATAGCCACAAAGCAGTAATGTGGCTTGTGAATAGTTGTGAAAAGGGACAAAAGAAATTTTAAAATATATTTCAGTTCAAGATTTCCAAAAGAGAAAAGGGGTTGTTTTAATGATGTTCTATAAGGCACTAGTAAGATCTCACCCTGAGCAGTTTGTATCATTTTGGGTAACATACTTCTGAAAGATGAATTCAAACTTACACAAGCTTAAAAGAGTTGTTTTGGTTTGGTTTTGGTGCTGGTGTTCTGGGATTTTTTGGGTGGGTGTTTTTTTTTTTTTTTTTGTTGGGTGGACTCAATGATCTCAAAGGTCCAATCCAACCAAAAATATTCTGTGATTCTGAGTCAAAAAAATGGAGTATTTCTCTTACAAAGGAAATAAAGAACTGAGCTTACCAATATAAAACCTGAGAGATACTAAAACTACTCTCTATAAAATAGTGCAGAACAGACAGAAATAAGGGTGAACAGTTGCTAAAGTAAAGGAAGGGATAATGTTTGCACAAAACCAAATTGTTACATTTAGCCATGGATATATTCAAGATGGAAATTATTGTATTTTCAGATAATCAGAGGAATTAAGTTTGATAATGACCGTCTAATAGACTTTTTGTTCCCACTGATTCTAATTTTTTAAGATGGAGGTTGCTAGAGTTATGAAGGAGAACATATGATACTCTGCCCACAAGAGTAGGCAACAACTCCTCTTGGTGGCCTAAGAGACTCTCTAGGATCGACATTGTTTGGGTGTGTTCTGACTTGATTTCTCTCCCTAGCTTTCAGCATCACACCACCCCAACCTCAGATTTGGCTCACCCTGTAAAGAAGATGAATACGTTCATTTCGAAAGCAGTTACATATGAAGTTTAGTTAACAAGCTTTAAATGAGAGTGTGGGAGATAATTGGGAGAAAAATCATGGCAAGTCAAGCCCAAACCTCATGTTTGAGCTACTGTGTGGCAATGACTGCCATTTTGTGGCCAAAGGCACAGAGAGTGTTGTGGCCTGGTCTGTTCCAGGAACAGCAAGTGACCTTTAAAGATCCACTAGTCATTTGGGGAGGCCGGGGGAGAGCAGGAAATGGAAGTTGGCACTGCGGCACCAAGACTTGAATAGAGCTGCTCAAGAGAGACCATATAAACACCCCTGAGCAAACTGAACCACTATTTTAGTCTTTTTAACATTTTAATCACTTCAAGAAAATCCACAGGCACAGACCCAGGTATGCATTTACGACAGCTCTATTAAACTGATGAAGAAAGAGGAGCTGCTTCTTGGATTTGCTTTTCCCACTTAGCACATGAATACTAATTATTACTATTTTACTATATTAATAATATCTCTTGAATGAGCCTTTAGTTAAATCCACG
This sequence comes from Numenius arquata, assembly GCF_964106895.1. Classification (NCBI taxonomy): domain Eukaryota; kingdom Metazoa; phylum Chordata; class Aves; order Charadriiformes; family Scolopacidae; genus Numenius; species Numenius arquata. The sequence goes on along the minus strand of NC_133577.1, from coordinate 11,832,200 downwards.
ATATAACATCTAGTTTAAGGTTGTACCTAGCATCACACTATGCATGCTTGTCTTTTTGCAGTGATATTGGGGAAGGCAAAATGATATCACACCTGTTATACACAAAACACAGCTCCTCTAATTTTTACATGAACTTTCTTTCACAACCTCCTATGTGATAAACCTTTTAAAATTGACTCGTAGTTCTGTATACTAAACCCTAACAGGGTTTGCTGATCCAGTGCAAGATCAAACACAAAGTACTCTGATCAGAGGCATGTCAAAATATTAAAGAACACAGTGACAGCTTGTACTGCTTTATCAGTTAAAACCACATTATACATCAACCACAACCTGTCTGGCTTGCGCATTTGATTAAGTTTCCTATTCAGCAGTGACTCATTCGTATTCCATGCTTGTCTGAATGACAAATTGAACATTGTGTTGTCCTGCTACAAGATGTGTTAATAAACAGTGGTGGAAAGACTGGATCTGAAAGGTGCCGCACCAATGCCACTGCTAGAACAGAGGTTGATCCCAAAGCTGCAAAGCATTGCTAGCTGCATTTTGAGCCAGCGGCTCGCACCTACAACCAGAAACCTTCTCAAAGGATTGGCAGAAGTGGTCTGGCTATACAGGAGAGCGCAAGAGTGCACACAATATGTTTTTTGAGTACAACGTTGCTACTGCAAGCATGGTAATCTGCTGAAGGCATCCTCCATTCCTCCTAGCTGTTAATGGTTGCAGAGTAAAGCCCCACTCTTCCCTCTTCCCACTCCCTATAAGAAACAAATTGCCAATCTTCATGGCAGACTGGAGTTGGAAAAATTAATTCTCTTTCTCAATCAGACAGAAAGATGGAGTCACCTCCATAGGTGACACGTGTCACCTATTTCCTATGTGGTTTCCTTATGTTTCAAAGAAAAAAAAGAAACCCTAAAAATGAGGCAGCTTCCAGCCAGTGAAAGATACTCCACCTGTTCTACCTGCTCTGCTATGTGGTTTTGCAACTATGCCCCTTTACTCAGTTACTAACTACACATATAAAGCAAACTTTCTTTTTTAAGAAGTGTTTATGTAAATATCTACATTGTAAGTAGTTTTATTCTTTATTCCATTTATATTTGAGAATAATTTTGCTGAACAAGGCCTTGATTTTTCTCATGAAAAAAATAATACTCTTAAGGTATTTTTTTTCTGCTTGGTTATGCTCAATTGCTGTACTAAATCCAGTGTTGCCTCCTTCCCAACATAAAACCTTTCATTTTAACAGGAGTTATTTTAAAAATTAAATATTTAATTTTTGATATATATAGAATAAACGAGACTTACGACTAAACTATAAGAACAAGTATATTTTCATCATACTTTCTGATTACTTTAGGTGTTACAATGCATAGGATGCTGGAATAGCAAAAATATTTATACATATTGGCCTGCTCTTCATACATATTGGCTGCTCATGTAATTTTTTTTTTTTTTTGACTTCATAACTCTAGAAGCTAGTGAACTGATCAGTGAAAGAGTGAAGATACACACATCACACTGACAACAACAAAGAATGCAGAAGCACTGTTAGCTGCAGAGATGACAGGTTGCCGGAGACAAGGTGGAAAGCAAAAAGCTGTAGCTGCAAGCCTGCTCTCTACTGGTCAAATAGAGATGGGGCAGTGCTGCTCCCAGAGCAATACATGGATGCAAGCACTTGGCAAGAGTCATGGCAATGTTAGCACATTATATTGCAGTTGTCTGAGGAGGGGAAAGTGGTCGCAAGTCTCAAAACCCTCAAATTCTGACTTTAAATTTTGTGTCTTAAGTACTGAAAACCCACAAACTGAACAAAACATTTCAGGGGAAAAATAAAAAAAAAAAAAAGAAAGAAAGAAAAGGATGTTAGTATGTCTCATCCAGATCTGTGGGTTTTGTGAATTCTAGAATATGATATTGGCCTATTACCTGCCTTAATTTAATATCTAGAGGTAAAGAGGATGATAAAAAGTGTTTGCCATGAATGTACTGGAATTTCTGTTAAATCATGACAAAATAAAATAATCATTAAGTATCATGAGCGTAAACACACACTCATCCTGATCAGGCATATGAAAAATAAATATTGATTACATGGCATTCCTGGGAAGCAAAAGCTGTTGATGTTGAAGGATTAGCCACTATTGCTATTTAACAAAAGAATTTGAAGTAATTGAGAACCCCTTTTGCCAAACTATCAACAAAAGGGAAATCTTCACTTCTTTAAGTCCAGGCCACCTGATGGAGTCAGTGCGGACAGAGAAGAATCATGGCCAATTTCCATCATCCTCTTGGGGTTCTAGAACAGAGTGCGGAAACCAGGAGAATAAGGTACCTGCTATGTGGACTGCTGACAGAGGGTCCAGGCTGTGAGAGACTACATTTGCCCCGTGGCTGTTTGCAATGAACAGGGGGTAAAGAAAGAAGAATGTTCAGTCCAGGCAAATAAAGACAAGCTACTGATGAAACTAAATTAAAAGTGCAGCAAAGGAAACATAAAAAAAATAATCAAATGAAGTGACCAATACCCATGAACCAAGGAAACTGGCTTTTCTTTGTACCTAGCTGAGTATGGAAATGACTGGTACACACACAGTGAACTTGAAAATAACAGTTTAGTCATTACATTTACCAACAGTAGCTCTGGATTTAAAAAAAAAATCACTAGAAATTTAGCTCAAATACTTTGTAAAAGGAAATAGAAGAAATTTGAGTTCAATACGGGCAAATATAGATATTTTGAAATGCAAATGCAGCAAAATTAATATTCTCAAGGAAAAAAGGTCCAAGGGCCTCCTTTGATGAGTCTGGCCTCTTCTACACCCCTATCCCCCCACAATTTTGAAGGCCAAATAACTGTAGGTGCATTCCTGTAGGTGCACTCACAACTATTTGCTGGAATATTTAATGCAGTTAGATGATTATAATTCTGATTGTATTTTTGGTATTAGTATTTATTCATTTATTTAGCATCAGTATATTTGGCACTGAAATTATAAACAATATCACTTGAGTCTCCAAAATTGTGGGTGCAAACCCCAGAAGTTTGAAAACCAGACCCCAAGGAATCATACAACTTATCTATACATTATGGATGAAAATGATAATAAGTAGTCACATAATAAGTTAGAGATAGACAAATGCTTATTAAAATGTTAAGATGAAACCCATTATAATTCTATATACTCTTTAGACAAAGATTTTATGGTAAAATACTTCTCCATTTCCTGTAATGGTCAGGCATCCTCCAGTTACATCTGTGATATCAGAGCTTTTATTAGTTATTTAAGTTTATCTTTAAAAGATAAAAGCATTAACCTCTGAAATAAAATGTAAAGGTTTATATTCTTTCTCTTTTTGAAAAGCCAGTGTTCCTTTACATTCTCATACTAGCATCTAAAAGAAAACTAGTGAATGTTAAAAAAAAAAAAAAAAAAAAATCAATTTCAAGAGCCATAAAATTTATGAAGACAGAACTCAGAGTCTTTAAAAAAGTGCAAATGGAAAAAACCACCAAAATCAACCTGATTGTTTTAAGAACTAAGGAAAAAAAGCAAAGTAATCAACCAATAGAATTGCAGAAAAAGACAAAATAATTGCAGTTCCATTTTGGGCTCAGAGTATGGAAGTGTTAAGTACTAGGCATGTATTGCTACATTTCTTGAATTTTGTGCCAGCGATGTAAATCGACAACTCCAGAGCTGCCATCACAGCCACTGATTAGGTCCTGTGCAACTAGCTGTTTTGAATAATGTTTTATGCCCTTCAGCTCTACTTAGCCATTCATCCAAAGTCTCAATAAGACCATCTCCAACCATCATCAGAAATGACAGAAGAACCTTATTGAGATTCTGGATGAAGCAGCTCTGAAGAGAAGGCCAAACAGAAATGGAGGACTCATTATACCAGACAAGACCAGACTTTGGGGTGCTGCCATCACTAGAGCAAAATACAAGAGACACGACATGCCATACCATGGTAAACCAACCACACTGACAGCCCTGGGTTTAGATAGTATTTACCACTTCTGACTTCATGCAGGATGGGATATGCAGCAGGGTTGGGGAAAGCAGCTGTGTTTTGTTCTTGGTTTATGCCATTTCCTTTCCTATCAAGTGAGAAGAGGGGTCTTCCAGCTGGCTAGAGCTACTGTAGACATCTACAGCTCCCACCGAGGAGGTGGCAGAAAATACATGACATGAAATTACCGTTCTCTGTCTGCTTGGAGTGCTTCTTCCAGATACAGGACTCACTGAGCCCGATGTGTCTAATTCATCAGCAGAGGACCATGAGGACAATTCCTAAAGTTAGAAGGAATGGAGCTCAGAAAAACAGCAACTAGCTGTTCAGGTAAGCAAACTAAAAAAAGCCCGGAGTGAAATCCCAGCAGAGTTATTTCCAAAGCAAATAAAATAAAGCAGTTAAATTTTGTTACCAAATTTTATAAGACTAAGGCATTACATGTTTTCTCTGTTAGCCCTGAAGAAGAAAAGCAAACGGGTAGTTAAAACTTAATTGCTTTTTTTCCACAAAAGTCAATACAGAGGAAAAGCCACTTGCTTTTTATTGGCCTTTAATTACAACAAGAGGTTGGTACCACCAAGATTTTACTTAAACAGGCATAAATTCACTGGAAGGAGAGAAGAGCTGAGTTCTCACACCTTATGGACTCTGCTAATCCAAGACTTAAAAAAAATTTAGCTAAAGGAGAACCTTGAAATCTTTTACACCTGCCACTGTTGATGAAGACGTACGCATAATTCCCTCTCAAATACTCTGAAATACATGATAATTTGAAAAGATTTTGAGGACAGCTCAAAGCTCAGAGGGCACTATGAGAGATTTGTTAGCCTGTCATTTATTTTATGTTTTTTTCCCCCCGTTTGACAGAGTGAGCATTATCTTCTTTTCCAGTGACAACTGACATACTGTAATTTTCAGTACTGCAAGTAGAATAATTATCTCATGTACTTTGCCAGTTGACTGAATCAGTAATGGCAGGATAAACAAACCAAGATGTTCACTACTTATTACTACACCGAATAGGAAAAAAATACTGGATTGAAAAACCCCACCATATCAAAAAATAGATGTTTAAATTATGAAGTGTAAGATTACTTTATGATATTCAAGATCACATGTCTATCATCTCGAGAAGTATTGCAAACAACAGAAATAGTGCACCCAACAGCACTGATCACGGAAAGACAGTCAAAACAGTGGAAACGTGCTCCCAACAAACAGCAAGGAATAAAAAGACGTGACTTACCAGCTGACTACTTGAAATGTCTAGAATTTTCTCTAGGTCTTTAATATGACGTGTGACCTCTTTCAAGAGGACCTTCAGTCTATTACCAATGACATGCACCTTCTCTTTAGCTTCAAGACAGTCCTTGCCTTCAGCATTGACTAGCAACTGGCGGGACATATCTTGCAGTGACGCCACCTTCAACTGAGACTCCAGCAGTTCACGTCTGATTTGCTGTTGCCAAGGCAAGCACCAGATTATTTTAAGGGAAATAAAAAAAAAAAAAAAAAAAGGGAAAAAAAGCTAGAACTCACAAAACTGGGCATTTAAAATCAGTGAAATGGAAAGAAAAGAGAAGCAATAAATATTTCTAATCTGACAGGAGGATAGACAGCAGCCTAGCAGTTGTCTGAGATTTTAAATCACAAGTTATGCTACTAATGGAAGTTAAGTAGTGTTCCCTGCTGAAGTAAAGTTAGTTACTGACATGAGTCCCACAGTTGTGTGTTAGCATGCAATGTACAATGCTAAACCTCAGGAGAAAGATAAATCTGATTAGGTGTTTTTCTGATGATGCATTTTGGGAGAGAAAGGGGTGATTATAACCTTACCATTAAAAGTCTGTGATGATCCTGCAGCGTTTCTGAGTCCAGGTTTGGATTGATGGGCACAATCTCATTTTTTCTTCTGTCAATATTCTCTAACCAAAGCAGTAAACCATGGCTCATTTCATGGAAATCCTGCAAGTGATGAGTGATGATTTTAATAGCGTAGCAGAAAATTCCAGTCAAATTCAGTTTTTTTTAGTTTATCCTATGACGGGTCCTACTGGCTAAATAACGTATCTTACAAAGAAGAGTAGGATAGTGTATTAAGAATACTATTCCAGAGATGACAAATTTAGAAAATCTTGGGCTGGAAATACGTGCTACAGGTAGTGCAGGCGTAGCTTTCAGAAAACACATGCTGAAGCTGTATTTTGGCTTGCATGGGCAAGTTTCAGACTGGATAATAAGCACTTCAGATAATGATATGGTTTACGTTTTTGATATGTGGGATGCTGACAATTTAAAATGAGCGCAACACAGACCTGGCACTGCATTAATGCATCCTGCAATGAGCAGCGCCACTCTTCGATCATACTGCATACGTGGTCCCAGCGCACGTTCATCTGAGACAGGCGCTCTTGAAGCTTCTTGCTCTCTTCGCTGTCAGACTGAGTGAACTCTGAGCTGCACAGATTGATGGATAAGATGATCGCTTTGCGGTTATCAACTGCTTTCTGCAGATCCTTGATGATAAGACAAAGTGGGACAGGGGAAGAAAAGATGGAAATTGGTAAAATGTGTGGCTTTCAGAAGAACCAAGTAGAGAAGGCACCACAAGAACGCAATGCTTTGCCATCAGCAACTGCACTGTGACAGTCTCTTTACTCTGGATATGAGATTTGTGTGCTCACTCTGTGACTCTGCAAATGTTCACTCTTTAACATCTACTAAAATTTTACTGTGAGCACAACTAGAACAAGCCAATTAAACTTGTAAAGTCTTAAAAGCTTGAAGTCATAGTTGAGTTTGAAAGATCTGGCTCATGTTTCAGATATTTTAAAGACAGAGCAGACCCAACAAAATTTAAAGAGATGCAGGACAATTGTACTTTAGCTCACAATAAAACTTTTGCCCTCACTTCTCGGTTTTGCTGATAAATGTAAAAACCAGTATGTTTTCAAGTGGAAACTGCTGTCAACAGTATTTTAAAATAAAAGCTTTTACTGAGGGAAAAGAAAACATACAAAAACTATAAACAACTTACTCCAATTTATAGAAGCAGGACGTGTATAAAATCTCTGATTTGTTTACACTGGAAGCCACAAAGGAAACCCCACCTCTTTTGGTTTGGAGGGCACTAATGGGCTTTCCAAGAGTGGGTGAGATAAGAACAAGATTCTTATGAAAAGCCCCCTTTTCCACTTACTTTACAGCATTTACTTAAAAGCCCCATGTCACAGTGACCTTTGTAGTACTTATGGCAGCTATATTTGGATTCCAGTGAAGATCAGTATTAATATGCTTTAGATGGATCGCTGCCGGAAACAGTCTTTACTATCTGTCCACCTCATTCCTAGCATGGAGCACAGTGCATTTTGACATTGCCTCCCACATTTTTGTGCCCAAGCTTATAAGATGCTAGTAACTGAATGTGAAGTTGTGGACCATCAGATTTGTAGCTCTTTATAGCTGTAAAATACCCAGGACAGATCACAAAGGCAGCATTCGGATCCTGGTGCATCCGAGGTCACAGAAGAAGAAACAGAAATTTGCTGAATGACACCAAATTTTTCCTATGTTTTACTCTTGACAGCAGTGAGTAGGCTACAACCCCTTTGTACAGCCCTCTCTCCTTCTTCCACACAGTAATATGTCCCAGAAAGGCATTTCTTTTAAAGTAGCTATGTTGTTGCCAGTTTGACTAGAAGAGATTTCATTTAACTTGGCTTTTTTTTTTTTTTTTTCCCTTTCATCAGCTTGGCTGACATCAGGAATTATCTGTACAATCTGGAATTACACAATTGCCACAGAGTGACTATTTCAAAAAAATTCATTTAGATTATATAAGTAAATGCCAGTGCTACATTTTTCTGCCAAAAGGTGATTCATAATATCACTTTCCCAGTTACTTCAGTTATCAGCAGTAGCCTGCTATGTGCAGAAGGGCGCAAACCAGCTGCAACTATTGGCAACCTCTTCAACATACCTGTGGCACTCAGGTCTGTTTCCAAGGTAACTCATGGAAAAGAGAAATAAAACTCACTTTCAGTTTTTTAATTCTGAGTTCAATAGTTTGTATGTCAGTGCTGAGATCAAGGCGGCGGATCTTCTCCAGTTCCTCTTCAGTTTCTCCCAACCAAGCCCAAATACTATTAAGGTCGGAGTTAAACTGCTGCCATTGCTGAAGGTTCTGTTTCATCCTCAGCTCCTTGCTTAGAGCTTGAGCCTGGATTAATTCCCATCGGTCAATTACACCTGGAATGATGAACACCAAATTCAACAAAAGCAAAAAGCAGTAGCTACACATACAATTGCATCAGTCGAATTCTGTACAATAAGCACAATAAAAAAACAAAAGGTTCCATAAAAATCAAAACACCCTAATCCACGAAACACCACACTGAAAACTAAGTTAGACTGAAAAATGTGATGTTGGAGAGAAAGAATGAAGAACCTGGATGATTCCAGGCAGCAGACAATTTTACCACTTTCTAATGTCAGAATACTATGAGCAGAATTAAGGTGATACATGTGATACATGCAGGTCTCTAAAACAGATGTATATGTATACTAGGCTGGTATAAAGACATAAGAAATTAGCATAAATGCAAGCCAGACAAGGAGTCTGAATATGTCTAACTAGCAACATATTTATTATTATTTTCATTGGTATTTTTACCAATCACAATTTAATACACCTCACACCATTTGCCTAAGCTACTGCCGATGCATTGGATAAATACCTGTGCTAAAAAGAAATTAGGAGCTATTTCTTCTGGTTAGTTATCTTGAAATGCTATGGCAGAAGGACAAGTTATATCATTCCATCAACATAAAATTAAAAAAAAAAAATTAAAATAAAATAGACTGTATGGGTAGCATATCTTGCCAATCTAAGAATACAGGTGTTGCCTTTACAATCTGTGGAACAAATTCATGTATGCACAATGCAATATCTCCTGCTCTACAGCTGATTCTTAACATTAGTCAGGTGAATACTTCTACCAGGTGAATATAGATTTCTGTACTGTAGACAGGTAATATTGGAAACAAAAGCTAATATTAGAAGAAATGAACACTGGTTTATGTGTTTTGTACAGCAATATAAGCAACCTTTTTTTCATCAGAAAACATTCAACAAAAATGCATTGCATACACAAAGGCTTTTTGAGAGGCTTAGGGTTATGTCTCATAATATGAAGGGGTTCTTAAAATGCACTTGTATGCCTAATCTCTTTATAGGGCATATACAAGGAATACTTAATATTTCTTACTCTTGCTATTAAGAGATATTAAACAGAATATGGTAACAGCCATAGTCATGTAAATCTGTATGTCAGTAAATAATACCAATATTTAGAAAAACTACTTGCTACTTTTTGTAATTACTTCCCATCAAAGAAATAAAGGTTACTTACCAGCTGTTTGTGTTTCAGTACTGTTCAGGTTAATAAGTCCAGATAATTTTTCTTCTTCTTCCTTCAATTTATATCCAAGCCTTTTTACTGAGTCTATGCTTCCACTGCATTCACCTAATAGTTTCATCTGTATTAACAAACAAAAAAAATCTCATCTCAGTGTGCATTGTACAGGACTAATTGCATGGAAAATGCAAATTACAATGCTACTTCCAAAATTTTCCAAAAGTAGGTCTCAGTGTGAAGATAAAAATCTATTACTTTGACAATCTGTTCTGATACTATCAAAGAAATGTATATGGAGACAACAAAGGCTTAAAGCGTAAGTTTAGACTAAACAGAAATAACTTAGTGCCACTGTGCCAAATTGTGCTGGATGACTTTAGGTGACATCTGTTCTAAATGTTAAGACACTATGGCAAAGACACTAGAAGATGTGACAAAGAAAATAAACCTGTGTGGAAATATTACTATGCATCCAAGCAGCTAATCTTTCAATTCTGTCAGTAATAAAATTATTTGAATCATTTTGAGAGAGATTCTTCTTCCAGAAAACCTCTCTGAGAAAGCTTTTTAATCACAGATTCCATATATGCAACCTTGCTTACATGATGCATGTTTATAATTCATCAGCAAGATGAATACTCTGCATGAAGCTATAAAATCTGCTTTTAAAAGCAGAGGAATTTTAAACAAGGATACCATTATTAGATGGATAAAAACACATGTGAGAAAGTACTTTTGGACATCTAAAAAAATGTAATAGGAAAATAAATTCCTTAGAGTCATGTAATCTTACTATTGTAAACAGACTAACAACATAAACAGCAATAGCATGTGGTTAAGGGTAGCAACCATTTGAGTAAGTCTGAGAAGCAAAATACACGCACATATCCTTTGTAACTGGAATCCAGCTCTGGTCCTGTAGGTGTTTTGCTGCGGATGATGTTTTCTGTTTGCTGTATTTGGAAACGACTGGTGTCCAAGGCCTTGTCCAGCTGTCGGATATGTGCTTCCAGGGCACCAGGTTCTCCTGTACCAAAATTAAAAAAAGTGACCATCATCCCAGTTCATCCCAGTTCTTTTTATCTGTTGCCCAGGCAGAATAAATATCAGGAATACTATCTAGATTAGACAGTAAAGGAAAAATGTGACTGCAGCAGGGTGAGTGGTACAACGGTGAGTGGTACAAAGTGAACAGGTATCTAGTTACGTTAGAGGGTGTTAGTGACCTTTAGAGGACAGGTGACTATACCAATGAACATGCTTGCCATAATCACACTACCAAAGAGTCCACAGTTTAAAGCAGGCTTGCAAACTATTCTGAAGTGACTTTTTCCCTTGGAGAATTCCCCGCCGCTTTGAAGGGGAAAGTTCTTAGCAGTGTGTGCTCTAACCTCACTGATTTTGGAGAACACCTTGCTCCTTTCCATGTACACTCTCAAATAAAATGTTCTATCCCAAACTCCTGATCCAAATCCACGTTAAAACTTGATTTTTCCTCATCTTCTGTTTTTCTCACTTCTCTCCACTAAAAAATAGTGGAATTTTGATCTACATGAAAGGGTCCTATTTGTATACAATTTTGAAGATTAAAAGCAGTATACAAATGCTAAGCAATACTGTTACAATTATATTCTCAAAGCCCACAGATTGGACGTCTTGAAGGCCCACAACAACGAGGCCATGACTGATTTAGGCAACCACACTAAGCAGCAAAATTTATAGTATTTTTCCAATTAGGCGTTTCATAAAATTTTTGCTTAACACATCTGCAAGATGGTATTATTCATCCAAGCTGTTTGCAATTCATACCAACGTTTTTGAAGCAGGACTAACTTGAATTTTCCTTATAGAGGTCAGTTGAGTTCTGTGATATGAATTTGCTAAAGCCAATTCTACCCTGAGGCAGGCTGCAGTCTAGAGGACCACATGAGATCCCTCTTATCCATATTCTATCACTGTGCCTGATTTCCATCTGTTTACAAAGACAGTTTGAATTTATTCATAAAGACACAAATAAAAACAAGCATAGAGAAGGGGGACCTTCTGTCCACCTAACTACAGAAAATGGAGCCTCTTGGATTTCATCTTTTTTCATACAAAACACCGCCTCACGCCAAATGGACCAAACAAAGTGCTCAATATACTTTTCTCTCACTATTTTCAAAATTTTCACAGGTCAGAAAACTACTCATAGTTTTCTATATGTATTACTATTATTTATACTCCTTTTTTCATTTGTTTGGAGAAAAAATAAAAAAGACAGTGAACCTGAGGTCTGTGCCATAGATGCTGAGATTTTAAATGTTTGCTATTTCAAATTTGCAATAAAGTCATTGTTTCAAAACAGGAGAACTGTGAAATCATGAGAAAAGGTATTTGCAAGTGCACCTAATCCCTCCAAGAGAGTCATCTAACAAATGAAACAGTAGTTTTAATATTGTGCAAAAATGCAAAAAAAAAATTAGTCCATCTTTCAATATAAAAGACTGAGATGAATTCATTGGACTACAGTACCTCCCCTTGGCATTTTTATCAAATGAAACAACAGCTAACCTAAAAGTTTATGTCTAAGTAATAATCCAAGCTGTGGCTGTGTTAAAAAAGTAAGTGCAAAACCGAACAATTCGGTTTTGCTCTATGTCTTTTCCTTCTGCCTTAACCTCCGTAGAAAACACTCTTTTCTCAGAGACGTAACAAAGTATTAAGTCCTGTTGAGGAATTCCAGAGAATAAAGACCAATCAGAGTAGCTGACTGATCAGTTTAGTCTAGTTAGCTGATGTGGGAGGGCCAATACTTCAAGCATCGTTGTTTCATCCATGCACCTAATACCTTTAAGCACAGTAGTAAAGCAGAACACTTCTACATTAACACGCCAATGCTGCCATGTAAGAAATATTTATCTTGTAAGTCAGGAAAAGTATAGCAGATGCTAAGAGAAGAGAAAGAAGTTATGCTTGCGCACTGTGGTATTTGCATCTGACTATGCTTAGTCTTTTTTAATGCCTACCAGAGATATTTTTGAGTGCGTTTTCTGTGAGTGTTACATAGGCCTCAAGAGTTTCAGGGATCTCTACATCTGAAAAAATAAAAGCACAGTCTAAATTGACAGCTCAGCAATGGCTGTCTCCTTCCAACAGGAGTTCTATTCATGGGATGGAATATATAAACAGTTCCAATAGCAAACATCTTTTCTGGAGAAGGAAAAAAGTTGAAGACTGAAACACAGGAAGCCTGCTACAAAGTCACTTAATATCCAGGCAAACCTGACTCTTTCTGGAGCAATGACCTGGAAAGCAAAAGACAGCCACAAGATCAGAGTATAATATACCACTATGTTTTCCCCCACAACTGGCTGCATTTGGACAATTTCACTCATTAAGATTTATTGCACAAAGCACACACATTTCGAAAGGATTTTCAGCTTCATTGGACAGCAAGACCCAAGATCCCACTGCATGCTAAACACTCATTTGCTGGAGTCTTGCCTGGGTAAGGGCTGAGTTAAGATTTACTTAAGCACTTGATGATTTTGTCTGCGGATCTCTCTCACAGCATTTCTTCATCGGTTTGTTCTGCACTTCTTGCCATATCCGGTATAGTTTCTGTTAGTCAGAATAACTTAGGATGCATTGCTCTTACAGATGACATATCCCATCTGGCAGGCCACAAACAGCCAATTCCCTGTCACATCATACACGCCTTTGCAATTTTCCAACGCTGTAGTCATCCAGGAATCTCCATTGCTGTGTCTAAGGCCAGAAGGCCACTAGGATCACTTAGGGAAAGCTATTTAAAATCTTCAGGGGCTATTTAAAATACTTTTCCCTGAACATCTTGGCCAAGCAATCACACATGTAACATTTGCTTCTTTTCATTAGAAGAAAACAGGACACACAATTCGCCACCATACCTGCTATACCAGTTGCCCCTCTCAGGTAGAAGTCCTTCTCTTGTCCTCCATCTTCTTCCTCAGAGTGCAGTGCCCGTGAAACAGCTGTCTCCAGGTCTCTGCTAAGGTCGTAGTCATGATCCCACTCCAGGGGAATGGAGTCCACGCTTGCAGGTGTATCTCGCCCTGATCGCTCGCTTCTCACCGGCTGGGAAAGAGGCAGCGAAAGGTTGGAAGAGGGGTGCGGGGAGAGAACGCTGTCCGCAGATTTGTCATGCCAGTGTATGTCAGAGAGATCTGCTGATTCATCCAGATCCACCTCTCTGTCAGAGAGGTCATGTTCGTCATCTGTCAGCTAGAAGCATAATGCAAACAGAACTCATCAATGAAACGTGCAGAGGCACTGCACGTTCAGTCTGGGTCAGTGAAATAAAGTAGTATTAGGCAACAGTCACACTGGTGGGGTTTACATTTTGTATTCTTTTGCACTTTCCCTTCATTATTTTAAGATGCACTAAAAAACTAAAACAAGAAAAAAGTTGATAATGCCAGTTCCTTTTAATTACTTAGGGCACCACAAAGTCTCATATCAAGAAAATGCCTCTGGACTTTTTTACTGATGCCACTGCAGTGCACACATCAAGTTAAACAAAACTCTGGAATCGAGTCATAGGAAGCACAAGTGACCTTTATTTTGACCACTGCTCTCATTATATTCTTTCATATTTTGAAAACTCTGTGTTGTTTTGAAGGCTCCATTCCTTCGGTAGGACTTGAGCTACCAAAAATCATTTTGCTCTCAGTTACTCAGCTGTGTGTTCAGTTCTGGAGACAAATTTCTGTCTCTTCTGATGGTGATAATCATTTTATCACTGTTTTTTAAACAAAATGGAACTCAATAAGCTGCCAATGCAACCATCTGACAGAGCACGGAGATGTTTCTATTACTAGTACCACACTGATACCTCCATTAAAAAAGTTTTATAAATCTCCAATTTGCATGGATTTTTCATGAGTATTTACAAAAACGCCAGATCTGGTGAGTTTGCTCTCTGGAACGGACATAAGCAGTATACAAAGAAAGGAGGCAGATGGTCAAATTTATAACAAAATTAAATGACAGGATTTTTTGAAAGTTACAGAAGTTTCATTTCATTTCGACGTCTTTCCTCATTCTCACACTTGTAAATGGCAACAAACCAAACAAATATGTATGTACGTTAAGTATACACACGGGAAGGCGGATGAGTTTCTTGTGATAGCGTTCCACACGTCCAAAGACCTCTTGGCAGTAACGACGCAGCTCGTCTAGTTCTTCTTCAATGACAGCTGCATCCATGGGCTCACTTTTCTCAATGAGTTGCTCACCCTGCACGATTATCTGCTCAATTTTGTTGTTGTTCAGTGAGATTTCTTGCTGGAAAGCCTGCATAAAAAAAACAACCTATGCTTTATCAATGAAATCAACATTACAACAACCTAAGTTATTAAGGATGCAAGTCAGAGTTTTTCAGCAAGAATGGTGTGGACAACAAACAGGGATCGTTCCAAATATTCTGGCATAAGCAACAATGAGCAATTAAATTTAGCATTCCACAGTCTTTCTAGCCAAAAACCGTGATACTTCATGGTTTACCATCTCATTCCTCAGTTGTTGTGTTTGGAAAGAAAGCTCTTCTCTAAACAAGCCATGCCCATGACCAAACGTCTAGGATAAACACAGATGCTAAAGCTAACACACTGGAATTTTGGTAACATGACATTTGATATTTTTCTCTAAAAATAATGATTTTTCTGATGCAGAAATGGTGTCAACAATAATGGAGACTTGACATTTTTATCGACATTTCCTCTTTTGATTAGGGAATGGAGACTATCACCCTTGTTTTTTTGAAAATTTTTCATAGCACAAAGATCTTCCACTCTAGCAGAAAAGTATATATTGAAACCTGACATAGCCCATAACTTCCGAGGTTGAAGCCTTAGCCTGCAAGTAAGGGACTGTACCTGGCTGTATTTTTGAATAATGTTTCCTAAATTCTTTTCCCCACCATGAATGTTTCTATCCCTTCTCTCATCCCTCTTCCTGTTACCCTTCAATCATTCTTTACCTTAAGTTGCTTTATCTTTGCTTGGACATCACACTCTGAGAAATGCTCAATGTTGGTTAGCTGCAGGTCCATCTCTGTTAGCCATACCAGGATGCTATCACGTGCTGTCTCAAACTCCTCACGCTGGCCAATAAAATGCTGAGGGATGCAAAATGGAGTGGCATGAAATGACCAAACAACCTAAAAAACCCCGGCAACAGTGTTTTTCCAAAGAAACAGCTTTCATCACTTCAGACCTAACCTAAACTCAGTACACCTTCTTTCATTTCCTATATGCTAAGGTTCCTTTTCAGTAACTTCATCTACAGCTGCAATTAACTGACTAATGAAAGTTATCTTCTATGAAGGAGGTGGTGGCTGAGGTCACCAAGCATTTCCCTACAGACTTCATGCTTTGGTTTTCTCAGACAAAGCGAGCTGATAAGCTCCCTTCCTCTTCCAAAGGTAGAAGTCCCCCCAAAACCACTGTGCAAAGTGGAAGCTTCTGGAGTACCCCCAATTTGTAAGTACACTAGTGAAACTGAAGGGCTTAAAAATGAAAAAATACTTTTAGCCTGCGCAGGATGGAGGTAACTCGCTTTTGTAAGTTGTCCCATCTCTGGTTCCCCTCATGAACCATCTGCTTGAGACTGCAGTCAGAGTCAGTGCGGTTCTCCCGCGCCAGGCGGCGATACTGCTTATTGATCAGTTCCAGCTGAGTCAGACTTTCATGCACTTGTCTCTGGAAGGCCTAAAGCAATAGGAACAGAAGACATCATTAGATTTTATATTATTGAAATGAGGAGACATATTTAAGCCTCTCCCTTTATTTTGACCCTACTTCTACACTCTGCCCTGTGTTAGCTGATAGATTTTCCTACGGATGCAGTCAGCTCCTGAGGTCTATTCTATTGAGAGGCTGCCTTCTGATTAAAATGAGCAAAAAAAAAAAAGAAAAAAGTTTACAAAAATGACATTGTTCACTGAATGAGAAATTGCAACATGAACACTTATTACAATGGCAAAATCATCACAAAAAAGACTCCCCTTTCTACTCAATCATGCACCTTTGTATTTGAGAACAGAAACACAAACAATGAACATGAAACATTTTTTTAAAAGCTGAAGAGAAATCCAAGATTCCTGTAGTTTCACTGGATTTCCTTGCACATACTGAATTTGCTGAAGTGCAAACATTGAAGAGATTTGAGTAATTGTTTATTCTGAGTTTTACCAAAAATAGTGAAAAAAATAGTGAAAAATGGTACTGACGGAATCATCTCTTTATCTTCAGTACACTGGTATACAAGTAAGTTTTGTCTTAATGTTTTCATGGAAAGCAGATGTCATGAACATCCATAGCAACTTATGCCTGGGCAAGTGTCTGTACCATGTACTTTCAGAGCTTCCTCTACTGTCACAAAAGCCTCCTCAGTCACCCAGCTGGGGAGCAGAAACAGTAAGTGGCTTGACCCATGAGTTTCATGTTGTGACTAGCAATCACAGAGCAAGTTGGAGAAAGGACCTTGCAAGGAGCTGAGTGAATTAATCCCTTTAATCCTTTTTTTCAAAAAGAGATGAACAATTTTTTAAAAGAAGTATTCTTTTTTATGTTGTCACAGAAACAGAAGAGCGATCAAAGGAAGACTTAACAACATAGACTACACCAGACCTCTTGTGAATACAAGTAGCTTTTGCCTTCCATTGTAGTTCTACAAACTTGCTCTCTGATATTCCTCACAATGCAAACTGACTGTTTGTCAATCTCTCCCAAAACTAGACACCCTCCTTACTAAGGACTAGAGAACTGTGACAGGTAATATACTTCTGTACAGAAGTTTTCATTAAAATCAGCTAAGAAATGAGATTTCATAAACAGTATATACTCTTCATATTGCACCAGTCAAAGCTAAAAGTGAAATAAGCCCATTTCTGCCGTAATACTAGGGACAAAAGTAAAGAAGCTGGTTTGAAAAAAAGAAAAAAGATCAACGTCTGTAGAGTTGTCTCAATATAACTATTCCCTTCATTAAATGGCCATCAAATTGACCAGGGGACAACTGAGAAGGAGCAAATGGGCTTGCAACTGGACTGTAATGCTCAGCAGAACTGAATTCACTTAAAATTGCACAAGGAAGCAATTCTCGTATCAGAGGCACAAATCTGGCTATGTTTACTAGGATCATGAAATCTAAAAGTGTGCAGTTGTCGTTTCACCTGTTACCAAGCCTTGTCCAGCAAAAAACAGCTGTGTATTTGTCTTCCATTTTTTCAGCTCAGCTACACAAGAATTCATCTGTTGCGTTCCTTCCTGTAACCTCTTTTCATTTCTCCATAAACTACTGGAGAGGAAGGAATTTGATTTTGTACAGTGAAATCAGTGAGAGCCATCTCTGACCTCTCTGCTCAGGAACTAAAAGATTCTTACATGGTCTGCTGGGCTCTTTTTTTTTGCTTTGTTTTAGGTTTTTTTGAGGTCTGCGGGTTTTTTTGTTTGTGTTCTTTTTTTTTTTTTTAATTCAACTAGAGATATGGAGGGGAAAATAAAATTAGAAAAACAACGTCTAGTTAAAGCAGAAGCCTGCTTCAGTTAGTATGTATATGTGGCTGACTTTATACTGACTTTACAGTGAAGTTGCTGAATTCTGCTGAATTTGAACATTAAACTTTTGTCACTTGCATTCCTGCTTTTTGGTAGGTGTAAAAACTACGTGCTCAGAAAAACAAGAAAGAAGAAAAAAAGAGAAAGAGCAAAACTGCAGGGAAAGCAGGCTTCTGGAGAGGCTGCTAAACTGTTCTCTTCACAGCTAGTTCCTGCTGACACTCTGTAGACAGTGAAAATTCCACAAGTCTGCAGGAGAGGGAACATCACCATAAAGGCTGGGGTTCAATGAAACTGATTTTTACAGCTGATCTGACTTTGCCCAAAGTCTAAGACAGCCAAGATATTTTTGGTACTATTTCTCACACAGAGACCCGTTAAACAACATATTTAGATCCTGATCACTGAACATAGGAACAATGAGAAGCAGGTCTGAGACAGAGTACTTGTCCAGGAGGCAAACATTTTTATACTGTGGCAACCTACCTCACAATAATGAAGCCTGGCAGTGTTTAACAACAAAAGCTGGCCAGTACATTCAGAAATGTGAATGTCAATCATAAAACTTGAATCGGTGCTTCACAATTTATATTTTTGAATTAATTGTTAAATCAAAAAGCATTAACTGGTCTTAGACATTGTTTAAAATTTGCACTACTTCGCAGCAAATACTTCACAGCACCTGATTGTTTACAGAATTGCCTAAACAATTTGTTCTCTTTCTTCAGAATTATTTTTCTCTCTCATCTTGATATACTCCAAGCCAAAGATTTTCACTGGGGACTAGCCACATGGCGTGTGTGCCTGCTTTACACGCAGGTATAGACTCCATGGTAATTATGAGAGAAGTCATCATCACACTGTAGTGGACACAACAGAGTTACGTAACAAGCTCTTAAACGCTGACGGAAGTGACAGCCTGTCAGGTTTGAAGCGTGCACTGAACTTCTAAGTGTCGGGGGACACCATGTGGACATATAACAATACTTGCACAAACACGAATTTCAGGTATAAGGATCTAAAAAGGGGATATTGTACACTGTACGGAAGAAGAAAATTGTTCAGAGGGCTGGTTTCAGAGAGTTACAGGAATGAGGGATAAATTCAAAGTGAAAACTTAAACACGCAGCGTGGATTTGAAGACGTACTCGATGAAGGGAGATTTATGAATGCGCTGGAGCACCTACTGACTGGACATATTAAAAAGTTACAGAAATAAAAGAGGTGAGAAACCAAACTTTGGTGAACAAACAGTAAGTGAGAATGGATTGATTTATTAAAATTTTCAGTTGCCACCTTCTGCTGTTTTTTCATCCTAGAAATCTGCCACTGAAGGCAGCTACTCCACTCTATTAATACAGCATCTCTGCTGAGTGACTTGTGCATGGGAAGGAAGAACACCAGCTGGCTGCTGTAATATGATCAGTAGAGATTAAATTTCGACTACTATAAATCACCTCAAATTTCTTCAGTTCTTCCTTAGCAACCGTGTAAAGCACACCAGAGGAGCTCGGGAAAGCAGCTGTCCTCTCAGAGATTTTTAGCCAGTCCTCAAATCTGGAGTAGTCATCCAAAAACTTTTGCCATAGCCGCCACGTCTCTTCAATTCTGCAATAGATAATGGAAAATTAGGGAATGCTCAGACTGAAGGTCGGCTGAACTACAGAACTTTAACTAAATCATCTACAACAGCAAACTAGCGCTGCACCAGACAATAACTGGCTCTTAATCTGACTGAGCCAGGCTGATAAACAGACCACAGGGAAGGCTGGCTCATTCCAGACTGAACTAGAATAAGATGATGGCGGTTTTTTTTTTGTTTGTTTTTTTTAATGCCTCTAATTTTGGAATCCGTATAAAAAGAAAGTTACAAGTATGCAATCGGAGCTCTGAAAATCTGAGCACATGCTACATAACTTCTGAAATACAGTCCCAGTGTAGGTACCTCAGCCAGTATTTTAGAGATTAGAAATTCCAAACTATCTTCAACCACAGAACTTTTTCTTACAGAATGCTGAAGATGTTTGCTGCATATATTTTCAAGTTCTTAGTCATTATTCTGCATTGCAAAGGGACACTAACATTTATTTTTTTTTGCACTCACCAAGTGGTAAAATGCTATCTCTCAACATACACTGTAAAGATATTTTTATTTTAAAAAAAAAGTTAGAAGTTATTCAAATGTTTTAAAAAAACCCCAAAACAATTTTACTTCAATTGAATATGTAAGAACAGCGGCTGACTCTTGATCCTGAAATCAAATTGGCTTAATACTGAGTCTCTAAAATCCCAAGAACTTCAACACCACTTGATTCGAAACAACAAGATCTGTTTTTGGGACAGGTTGTATTACAGCAGAACTTCGTCTGTTTCCACATATTGAATACATCTTTCCCAAATCTTAGGTATGCAGGTCTGAAAAGGACCTGATCCATACAAAATTCAGCTTCATAAATGCAGGAGTTCAAACAGTTAAGCATGGTTTATTACTGGTCAGCACAGAATATATAGCATTGGCCCAATCTAGCCTACATCACTATGGCTATCAAAAACACACATGCTATCCTAGAAAGGAATAGAAATCAATGAATCTTCTAGATATCATGGGCACGCAGTGTACAGATGGTCTAAGCACGTGCAGTAAACCAGCTATGCCTCAGCAAAGCCAAGGTGGGCAGATGAGGAAAGTCCAGATAACTGCTCAGTCCTAAAATTCTTCCATATAAACAAAATCAAACATAAGAGAAACCTGTTAAGAAACATTAGGTGTATGAATATCCTAACACCTGGAATAGCATTCTACCCATTTGATAACTAGCTTCCCCATCCATCAGTGTCTGGAGTTCTAGGGTAAACTTAAGTGTTACAAATCTTCCTTTTAGGTCATGTCCTCTAAATCTCCTGGAGTCACTGCTATCATCTAAGCTTTCTCTAGTTTCTCTCTCATGATTTCCTTGAAGTATGGGAAATATGACATCATTCCATCAAAGGCCTTGTGAGCAAAACTTGATAATTCATGTAACATGTATAAAGGCACATAGAAATGCAAGCTGAAATTTCTTTTTTTTCCCCTAGCATAACAACTATTGGCTTTTATTCAGTGTATGACCTTTTCCTGATCCCTACACCCTTTTCTTCATTACTGCAACCCTATAACATATATCCCATCCTGTATTTGTGCCTGTGAAAGCAAATACTAATTTGTAGGCATTTTAGACTTACTTAAGTCGCCTTTCCATGGACATTGCACAAATGTTCCTCCACCTTCTGTCCAGATTGCGTGTAGCCTGCTGGATAGAGTCACACTCTGCTTCTGTGGCACAGGCATCACAGTCATGCAGAAGCACTTCACACAAATTGAGAACAGACGCTACTCCAGTGCTGTGTTTCTCTATGTCCCTCTGAAGTTCCTGCAGGTGAAGAAATTAATTCTTAAGAGAAAGTGCAAAATATGCATAAATACAAATTCATTTCTCTTCTACTTATTTAAAAAAAAATATATATATTAATAAGCTTGCAAACAGGAGAAAAACATCCAATGAATACCTATTAAGAGACTGCACCTGCGCAAGTGGTGTTGCAATGTTATCAATGAGGCCAGGAGAACCTGGCAGCATGCACAGCTCTCCCAGGGACTATGAACACCAAACCATTCCCTGGGACAAACTGCCAGAGCTCTGCATGCTCAGCTGAGCATCCTTCGCATACATTTAATCAACATCACTGATAAATGGTGGAGTTATTCCCAGCCCTTTCTCATAATCACAGAGAACATAAAGCAGAAGTTAGTATGGGATGTGTGACAAGAAAGTATGTTCTTATCTACTGCAGGGTGGATGTACCCTTTCTGAATCTACTTTTCCCCTGGTGAGCTAGCTGCAAAGTGGCATGTTTGATATGGAGGTCAGCAACAGCACATGTTGAACAGTACTTCTCTAGTAGGAGATTTTTCTTCCTTCAGCTTTCCAATTCTATAGCGTTTTCATTAGAAATGGAAAAGGAAAATTCAGGACAGCTAAAGAAAATGCACTTACATGATTTTAGCACTTATCATATTTGATCAAGTATTATTTCTCCTGTCGGTTTCTTGGTTGCAATGGCTTGTTCTACACTGATGATAATGTTTCATCTTGAAGCAATGTTTCAGGTTCAGTTTTGAACTACAAGTTCAAGTTAAGACAAGCCACAAAAGTAATTGGCTACTGCTGTTGGATCAGTGCAAGTAAAGAAACCCAGCTTGACTTCTGCCTACATTTGCAATGAACCTTTAGAATATGAGATGGAAAAATCAGGATGGACAGTAACAAAGCTAAGACAACATAATTCCGATAGTGACAAAGAAGTACTAATTTGATTACACTAAAAAGTGGTATATTGAACCTAGAATGCTATTTTCACTTCTGGTTCAGGTGAATAAAAGAACTACTAGGACAATTAGGGATGTGGAAGCTTATTTAGGAGAACAAGAACTTGGCAGCTTGAGGATGAGTAGAGATAAACAGCTCTTTATAATTTTGCTAGTGAAGTAAACTGTAACACGCAAAGGGAAATACACTGTCAACATAATGTGTCTACATACATTTAAGGCCTAACTAGAGGAACTTTTCTTACAACTATCAATATGATGTTCTGAAAATGCCTTCCAGGAAGAAATGAGATCTAAACGTAGATTCTAAAAACCTCAGCAAATTTGAAATGGAGCAAGGTCAACTTGTATCAACCATCTGATTTGGTTGTTTGTGATAACTGGGGTTGGACTCAATGAGGTAATCTATTTCCTATTCTCATCTATGAAATAGAAGGCTATTTTGCGAACATCTACATGACACCATGAAGTGGAAAATCACGTTTTCTTCCTCAGCGCTGGCCCTTTCACTTTCACTTGCCTAGAAAATACTCTTTCCTTGTGATGTCCAAGTGCTTATTATTCTTTCTACCCACCCTGAAATGTTATATAAGGGTGGATACTACATGAAACACATACTCCAGACAGTTATGAGACTTGAGGTTAAGCAAGTTCAGGTAACACAATCTCCTCTCTGCTGTTTTGGAGCAGAGCAGTAGTGAGCTGCCAGTTGGTGGTCCTGAGGATTCCTAAGGTTTAAACTTTTTACTTACCTAGAGAACCTTTCTACAAATAATGTCTACACTGTTTTTTCTCCATAGCCTTATATTTCTTTCCCAGATTTAAATATTTTCTATGTTTATTAGAGAACATTTAGCCTTTGGGTTAGTTCACAAAAGAACATCACTTTTATGCACTGCTGTCACCCACCTACAGATTTTTTTTTCCTTTATCAACCCAAAAGCAATCACCATTTTTTCCACATTTCAAGTGGTTGCAGACTGAGAAAATAAACAAATAAGTAATCCTTGAAATGCAGTTCACGACCCGAGGAAAATATTGCAGTGCAGTGAAGTTACTCTACCTTTCCTGGAACATCCAGCTTCAATTGTATCTTTAATTTCAGTACAGAGACCAGCAAAGCTGATTCTTGGATGAGCTAGATGCTGAGAAGTAGCTAATGGAGTTACAGAAATTGAATTTGGTCCTCCTCTTTCACAGCATAATATTTTTAATGTAATTTTGTATACGAACAACTGTTAGTAGTATGAGCAGGGAAGACAACATGACTTCAGTGGGAGACACCATAAGATCACTAATGGAAGAAGAAAGAGGGATGAAATACTGAGAAGATGGCCAATGTCCTGTCCTTCTGAGATGTGGTGGATAGTGACAGAGCCTCTGACTAATTAAAATACTGGTTGCCATACACTGAAGGTGGGTGTTTTTTAAAAATTATTACAAGAACAATGGCTTGCAGTGTTACCAAATCAAATTATCATCAAGTTTCCAAACACGGCATCATCCTAGGATAAGACTCGCCTCTACTTCTCCCCTTTGGAGTTCAAATTAAGCCACTCACACTTCTATAGAATATCACTGCATGCTGCCCCTGCATGGGGATCACCACAAGGAAACAGTAGAAGGCAGAGATACACCAGTCTCTGTGCCCAGAATAAATCCCATAAGAAGTGGCTGTAGCAAACTGCAGGATACCTGCATAGGGATGCTAGTAAAAAAATCTCAAATATCTGCTTTGTTGACAGCAATGTTTAGCTGTCAGCACTTTATTGTCTCAGAAACACCACTCATTAGTGATGCTTGTGTGTTATAAATTATTATCCCTATGTAAATTACATATGGAATATTAATAAGCAATTCTGCACAGCCTTGTAGCAAATCAGTTGGGGAGCTGGCAAAGGCTCTGAGGGTGTTCTTGGGTCTCAGTCCCACACTTTGCTTAAAAAAGCAAAATGTCAGTTTGTACACTTCATAAATTAATTAGCCCCAAAACATTCTGGCACTCCTCTTCCCACACATTTCTTTCTCCTGGAGAAAGAACTCAGGAGAGCACCCAACTCATCTCCAGTGAGGTATGATAAAGTTATTTTTGCCAATAAATAATCAAGAGGAACACAACAGAGCAACAGTCCTCCCCAGCAATGTGCTTTAGGTAAAACTGCACCGGGCAGTGATGTGGAACAGGAAAGAGAAAGTATAGTAAATCTTCTTGGAGAAACATTAGTTTTAATGCCAAAAACAAGTTGCCTTCCCTTTTTTTCTGCCCATATCAGTGTTGACTATTTTTTCTAGCACTGCATAAAGGCTTTGGGTGCTATAACCCAAACAATTTTAATTTCACATATATAGCTCATGCAACTTTGCGTGCAAAGTGATTCTCAAACAAGCTGCAAAATAAAACTGAGTTAGAAAGATTGCTAAAAAATAGTCATTTTCAAGCATGTGCAAAATTTGCAAGGTCTAATAGGTGTCAGTTTTGCCTCTGGGAACAGACAAGTCAAACAAACAAAAACCACAAATCCCAAAGGAAAAACAATTGCAATAACTCCTTCAGGTTATATCTCTTGGTGCCTTACCTTTCTTGAAAAGGTCAATCAGCTCCTGGTGGATTCGCTGTCAAAGCCAGCAGAGGGCTCTATAAGTGACACAGTAAGTACCACTCGCCTTGATATTTAAACACTTCTTTGCCTCATGCCCTCTCAGCATTGAGCCGGGTACGGCCAGCCCAAGGACACTCTACTTCTCCCCACGTCATCGTGCACCTGATAAGTGTGTTGTATTTTACCTGCTGTTCATTTAGCTTCCTTTGTATCTCCTCAGAGTTACAAGTTTCATAGACGATAGGTTTGGACAGCTCTGACTCAATGTGGGCAAGCCAAGATCTCAGGCTACTCATGTTTTTATCCAGTTGCTGCACTGCAACGAGGGTCTCCTTCAACTTCTTTACCCTGTAAAGGAAAAGAAATGGCAGCATAAGTACACCCCGATGGAGAATTTCCACAGCATGTGTTTTGGGAAGTTTTCAGAGAAACTTTGATGGTAAGTTCTGTTCTGAAGTCTGCCTTTATTATGTAACAGAAGTACATGTGCAAATAGTCCTGCATTCATAGGTTCCAGTTCAGAAAAATTAAGAACTTAGTAATACCAGACAACATTTTCAAAGTTTCTGTACCTTATCCATTTAATCAGTACTACTGGTGGAGTGCACTGTGTGAACAAGCCTTTTTCACCTCAGTGATTTCTAAACTTTGAACGTTGTATCATAGAATGATTTGTGTCAGAAGATCATTGAGTCCAACCCCCCTGCAATGAGCAGGGACATCTTCAGCTAGGTCAGGTTGCTCAGAGCCCCATCCAACCTGACACTGAATGTTTCCAGGGATGGGGCATCTGTCACCTCTCTGGGTAGCCTGTACCAGTGTAAAGACTTGTCCTTGAATAAATAAGTTTTAGAGAGAGAAATCCAGCTAAGAACTTAGTGAGAATTCCTGAATCCCAAGGGCTGCCTCAAGTTGGTTTTGGTCTTAATGGACTACAGGTTTAAACAGATGAAATCGGAATGTAAGTGCATGGCGATTTCTAAGTAGTATGTTTCTTGAGACTCTGACCCTGTAACAACAACGTCCAGGAAAAATTACGTAGTGGGATGTTTTATTCAAGAGAACATTAAGCTTACAGAGTGAGGAAAATTTGACTAAACCTTCATCCTATCTCGATATTTTTTCCTTCAGCCTGTTTCAATTGCAAAAATGTTTGTCAGTAATTCCCTTCTTCCTATTGCCATGTTACATAACATACATTAGTGGATTCTGAAATTGTTTCTAAGCTTCTTTTTTTTCTCTATTTATGTAGTACCACAAACAATTTTGAGTAACATTCTTTTTTTTTTTTATGCTTCTACTGCTCTTCCACTTTAGTGTTTCAATACGAGAAATGTCTGAGATGAGTGCAGCTGGGAATAGACAGACTAAATAGGGTTGAAAAATACAAGATTGCCAGATTCATCAAACAAACAAAATGCCACCTGACTGTCCTATAATTCAAGCAAAGCAATTCACATTTTTTCCATAATACTAACCAGCAAATTTATCGAGTGTTTCCATATTTAATACATTAGTTGTAGCTGACCATTAAGATTCTAATCTGGATGTCCTTTTCTTAACAAAGAAAATGCAGAGATCCTAATGTCAACTTAAAAAACTTAAAAGTTAAATCCTTCAAAGTTTTGTCTCTTTCTAGCCCTCATTTTTAGATCACAGATGGTCAAACTGTGGTTCTTTAGCACCAAACATGCTTAAGAACAGTTTGAATGCATCTTCTTTGCCAGAGTCTCATGAACAACACCTGCAGGGTTGTGATATCAAAAAACATTTTGGTAATTGGAAAAAATCTGGGTAATCTGAAAATCTGGCTATGAAGGGACTGAAGTCAATACAATCATGCTGAAAGACTGCCCCACTCCCCATCCTCAGGTTATCCTGAAACGCTACTATGTGTTAAGCCTTGGAGAAACAGTAGGAGAACAACCAATGCCTGGGGGCAACATCTCCTCACCTATGGTTGTACATACAGTGCTTTGCAGGTTTGGACCAATTGAAACTTGCTCATGGGGTGAGCAAGAAGGTTGGTTATCACTCTTCTGGAACTCACATACAACTTTTCAGTCTCTGACCTTAATTAAGAGGAGTGAAATCCTCCCCATTTTCTGCTTAGATTTTCAAGGCTGGATGCCCCTGATCCTTCGCTGGCACGCTGGAGCCGGGAAGGGAACAATGAGTCATGTTAGGCCTGTGCAGAAGCAATGTCACTGTCATTTGCAAGCCCAAGCAGTGGACCAGGCTTTGCTTGTTTGCAATTGTATAGCACCCAAACCTCCATGCCGGATTTTATTTACATGTTGCATGCAGCACCTGATAAAGGGCCTGTTATTTAGAAAGTGCCCTCTTTGCCTCAGGCAGACTGCATGGGAATACAACCCTGCCACAGCAAAACCCAACCTCCTCCCAAATAGAGCTATTTTCAGTCACATGACCTAAGCTACTTGAAAGAAAAAGGAAAAGAGAGTGACATACTAAAAAAACACTCCAACCAAGACCAAAACCTAGGCCTAAACCTGCCCTCCTGCCAAACTGTTGCAATTCTCCACACCTAATTTCCAAAAGTTAAAAAAAAAAAAAAGAAAAAAAAGAAAAAAGAAAAAAGACAAGGACAACTCCCTTCCAGCCCCTGCTACATTTAATGTTAACACTGTTCTTTTTTTGTACTGAGTCTAATGTAACAGGTTCCTTGCCCATAGTACAAATAGAAGCAAATAAATGAGTGCTTCTTGGACTGTGCTGGGCTTACTTTTTTTGACTCAACTGCCATACAGTGTTGTGCCTCTAGCTACTCTGAAAACATATCTGCAAACAAGTAAGAGATGGAAATTCATCACGTCTAAGAGTTTTCCTCCTTATTTTTAGCAGGCAAGATGTCTATGCTCTTCATCTCGCTGAATACTCTGCCTGTGTACAAATAATTACATAATGCATGTGTGTCTCTTAAAAATGTAACAGTTCACAATCCTATCTTTCCATGCTAATAGTGGGCCCTGAAAGCTAATGACACTAAAAGCTCTGTTTGGAGACAAAGGTCAAATTATAAACCACTGCAGTATGGAGGATCCCTAGCCAACTGTAATTTTGACCTTTTGATATTTCATTTACAGGTTATGTTTAAACAGTTAATTATTCCAATAATCATCTCACATTTTTGTTGTAGCACCATGCATGTTACTGCAAGAGACTTGAGATAACTCCTCTCCTTGATAATGAAGACTCCGCATTGAAATCAAAGGGTTGGACCCATAACACGGTTGTTTTAAAAGCTGTTTTTTATACAAGACACACACATCAGTCTTACTGCATTTTACAAATGCTTAAGACTCTCAGAAAGGACAATACTGCAGAATTCAGTTGTTTATTTTTATGATTTACTGATGAAAACTCATCCAAAAATTTGAATGGGCTAACAATGTTTATGTTTCCATGTTCCAATTACTGTACCTCAATTTCCCCAAGGAAGTAATAACTTTAAAATGTCTATTTTACAGTAAGAAAAGACAATGGGAGAGGAACTTGGAGCTGAAATTAAGCACAAATACCTTTAAGTCAACTACTCCTAAATTAGACAGCCTTAGATTCCACTTAAACCAAAAAAGGAACAACCCTGTAAATACATAACAATGCATCATATAGAACTCATAGCTACTGTGTTAGTCATTTAGACAGCTGGTTACTAATATTAAACTTTAAAAGCAACACAAAAAAAGTCAGTAAGAGCATCTTCTATGAAACAGTGAAAAATATGATTCTATTAAAATCAGTTTAAAAATAATATTTTTATGATTAAAAAAACTTTATTGTCCAAGGTACAGTATTACTGCATACCAGGACACTAGTACTGCCAGTTATACTTGGTCTTCAGATTACAGTTTCCCCCTTCAAACAGTAAATTTCTAGAGCTCTGAACAACAACAGCAAAAATTCTAGAAAAGATATTGAGAAGAGGGAAAAATAGAAGCTGAATCAAAAATCTAGGGTGATGTAGGCTGAGTCCAAGTATTATATGCAGTTACAAACCAGTCATTAATATGTACAGGGCAGACCAGCTTCGATAAGTTAAGTCTGAAATACTTTCTTTACAGTGTCTCTCCTTCTCTGCCTTTTGCTTGTAGCCATGCCCCTTTGATGACACAAACAGCGAGCAGACAAATACAAAGTCTGCTTTCTCTCATGTGTGTACGTGCTCTTGTATTTAAAAACAGCAGTAAAGCCAGACTACAGTTTCTTTCAGATTGCTAAGAGATTCTACGAGTTCTAAGTATGCATCAGTAATGAAAAATTACTCTGGGATCCAAAAGTACTAGCTGTAAAACAAAGTATGCTGTTATCACTGTCAACTATTTTGAAACTGAGCAGAAAACAGTAATTTCTAGCTAAGGTAGTGATTTCTACATATCAATATTTCAATTAGTTTCCCAGCAACCCAAGACTTCAGAAAGAACCATATCAATCAAAAGCAAACAAAAATAGCTGCCTGCCTTGTGATATCACAATTACAGTCTGGGAGATCTGAATCCACACTGCCGTCCTCCGCCATCCTCGCAGCATGCAAGTCCTCCGCCACCACCATGAAATTTTCCAGCATTAAAAAGAAGAACTTCCACTCCAAAAGCCTGCAAACACTGTGCTTTGGGCGGGGGATGGGGGGGGAGGAAAGGGGACACACTTCTCTTTGCTGGTGAGTACTGTTCAGAAAATGTTGCACGCCAAACAAATGCCAGCAGCCGTTGCCTGATAACATGAGACTGAATGGTGACAAGTGGTCATGTTTCTAAATAAAACCTGCATTCATCAACATGTGCCAGGCTTGATCTCCAGGAATGTGGGCCGTCAGTGGCTAGGGGAAGGGATGAAAACACATACAACAAAGCCTTCTTTGCGAAGCCTGAGCAGTTGCGGCAATAGCACTGCTTCCTGGCTGTAAACATCTGTAACATTTTTTTTCACTGGGCTGACATATCAGAAAAATTCATCTGAAAGGATGAAAATGTTCTAGAAGGACAGAAACAGAAGTCTCTGATGCAGAGATGCAGCTACCTATCTGTAGCTGTCTCTTCTGCAGTTACAGACCCCCTCAGAATAGAGAGGTAGTTAAAAAAAGTGTGTAAGGAAACAGAATGTGAGAAAGGAAGAGGCCTTTATAGGTGAATGGACTGCACAGTATAAAACGAACAGGTAAAGAATCAGACTGGATGCATATTACCATTCTACATTACTAAAGCTTTTTCATAGAGCACTTTCTATTCGTTCACAGCTGTAGGAAACAAACCACTAAGAAATACGCTCCAGGCAAGGGTTGACTACAGCTTTGCAGAAAAGCACACAGGCCCTAATAATTTATTAATGCTGCCAGGGATCCAGAATATTAAAAGATTTGTTTTATTCTCAACACCAGAAAAATCAATCTGCATTTACTAGCTGCGTGCAGCCAAAATCATGTCACAGGGCACATTCCAAACTCCAAAACATCATAACATGAACACACCCCAATATATAACAACATATTCCAAAAAGCCTCTGGAGCCTTCTAAAAATTATCTTGGAGGATGCAAATCCTTTCGTCCAATGGAAATAGCCATCAATACAAGTACTTTGTACATACATTAATCAACAACTTGGGCTTTAATTGCTATCAGCCTAATCTACAGCCGAACTAGCACGATTTCCACAACCTAGCACCAACCTCTTCACCATTTACTTCACAACTTCAGCAATGCAACGTTCAAACTTTGCAGAGTTTTGTTTCCACTTCAGTAAGCACTGGAATGGAAAGGGTTGTATGTTTAATTGCATACAGTAGTGCTGAGCATGCTAGTTGAGAAGGCTAAGTTGAAAAGATGTGGAAATAAAAGTAAATAAATATTTTACATAAATTAGTTTAGAACTAGGACTTGAGACCTTCCTTTGTGATAACAGAATGAGAAAGTTTAAGTGTATGATATTGCAGTTTATATCTCCCCCCCACCATATAGCACAGAATCCTGACCCCTTACCTGTCCCTATGGGGACACTAACCTCTATTACTCAATCCACAATACAGATATTCTAAAGATGTGTTTTGCAGTTTCTGAATGCAATCACTTTTCACTAGAGCTGCCTGAAGGTATTATTTGAACATTTGTCTGAGTAGGTGTTTCAAAAGACAAACACAAAAGTATGGTAAATATACTTTATGTTCAACAACTGGTGATGTATCACATCCTCTGAAACTAGCAGGCTTCTCGACCGTAATGCACCACTTCCTGACTTAATTATTCTGTAAGAAATATACAGTGTTCGTTACTTTAAAATGAATCACTGTAAAAGGAGCTAGAGCCACCAGAATGCTTCTGCTTACATAAAATATACTGCTCCCATGTTTACAGATTTCAGAGGAGGAATGCAGTAAAACCATATGAAAAAAGAACAGATGAAAACAGATGATGAAAGTAAACAAACCCTTTTTCTGCTAACAGGACTAAAGTATTACCGATTCATATGTCCTTACATCACAGAAGTGTAAAATATAAAGTATATTTACATTTTATGAAGGGCAAAATTGTGCCAAAATTATTGTGGGTAATGGGGGAGGGAGCCTGTAGCACAACTCAGCAGAAAGTATTGAAAGAAATAAACCAGTTTCTTCACATATCAAACAACAATCCAGTATTTCTTTAAGTTAATGAAACTTGCTGTTATGTTTTTGCCCTTGAGTAAAAAGAATCTTTAAGCCCAGTGTGCATATGTCTACCTGCAGTTTCTCTTCTCCATCAGTGAAAAACCTAACCAGGCAGAAAAACTAAGACTTAAGTTTTGGAACAGCTCTTCTCGAAATCCAAAACTACAAATGCACTGTTTCAATTCCTCTGCCAAGAATTTTTTAAGAAAAACTACATTTGCCCCCAGTTTTAAGCGCTCATCTGAAGTAAGATAGTACTGGAGCAAGGCTCACTAAATCTGACTGCAACGGATCCTATGCCATTGTAACAGATGATGTTTTGAGTTAACTCTTGAAGAAATGCTGTAAAGTAAAACAGGAAGGTGAATTTCACAGAAATGTGTCGATGGTTAAGAATAAACTCATTTCACAGTTAATGATGGAAAGCAGACAATAAAAAGATTTTAAATTAATGACATCCAGCAAATTAATCCGTCCCACTTAGAAACAAAACAACTGTTTTACCTGGCTGCAATAAGATCCAGAAGATGTTGCCACCTGTCATTGATCTTGCCAAGTTTGTACTCAATCTCTGATGCCTTACTCTCATGGCTGGCTTTCGCTAGTCGCTCTCCCATTTGCTGGAGCTGGATTTTGTTCTTCTGGGCTACAGCAATTTCCTCTTGATAATCCTGGACAGTAAAGAGCAATCAGAAGTCAGGGTACTTGTTCTGAATACTCTCTGCTCTACACCACTAAAGCAACCATACAAAACTGTCAGTGAATGTTGGCTTTTTGGTGATTGGTACAGTGGACAGACAATCTCTTAAATATTAGATGTACAACCACAAACAACTTCATCAGAAAAATTAAAAAAATACCCAAAACAAAACAACGCCTTCTAGAAATGTATCTGCTATAGTTAAACTCATTATAGGCAATTCTGACTAGACATTTAGTAAAGTATTCAGATGTCTTTGACTTTGCATTCAGTTAATTTTCTGGTATCGCGGGAGGTCCTACCTCAAGAAATGAGGAAAATGTTCCATAGTGAGAGAAGAATACAAGCATACAGTCTTACTGCAACTTACAAACACAGTGGAAGGTAAAATCTCCATTTAAGCTAAATCAGTATCCTCTTTGCAAAACAAAACAAGTAACTAGTTAAAGAACAGCATGAAAGCATAGAAGCACTGCATTATACCTTTTTAAGTTTCTCAATCATTTCTTCTATGAGGATATCGCCATTTTGAGAAACCTTACTTTCCATTTGTGTCAGCCACTCACAGAGCTCCTTGTTCTTCTCACTGAAGACAGCCCACTCATTCAATCTCTCACTAACTTGCTGTCGACGTAAGGAGACCTGAAAACATTTGCACAGAGTGAATAAAACCAAAATAGTAAATGCATTTAAGAGATGCTTGAAACACTTTGTGCCGCAATGTGAACTCCTCCGGCCCTGCAAAAATGTTCCAGCTACTTAGCTGCCATTAACACAAACCGGAGCTGTACTGCAAAAACTTTGTGTAGTTCTCTGTGAGTTTAGAGGTAACTGTTAACCTCAGGTTTCCTGTTAGCTACATTCTACGCATAAAGAAAGGCATCCAAGCATTACGCTCAGTAGCCTGTCAATATCTTACTTTATAATGTCTCTAACCCAAAGGTTTCACTACAAGATAAAAAATAAGTCTTACAATTTTTGCTCACTTATAAAATGCTATGAAGTATATTAATAGTTTCTTTTTAGTCTAAGAGATTAAATAAGAAAGGAAGATATAAATGCTTGACCAAAGCAAAAAAATAGATACATATATATAGCATAGGACAAACTCCAAAAGACTCTGTAATTTTACATCAGCGAGATTTGTAAGTACAAAGGTAAATCAAAGATACACTGTTTTGCATAAGCTATTTTCTACTTGAGTCCCAATGCACTCATTTCATAGACGACTATTTCTCCTGAATGGGCAGGACACCTTGAGAGATTCCAAAGGACTGAGGTGTGCCCTGACAGGAAAGAATAGGCATAAAACATCAAACAAGTTAATGGTGTAGTTAATACAGGAGGAAGGAAAACATTGCTATGCTTAAGAAATTTCTATGGCAGTAGTACCATCTCTGACTATGAATAGTAATAGACAGACAAAGATGACACTGAAATCAAAATATCAGCAGAGGGTGAGCAGCAAAGTCATCTCTCCACTTTCAGACATTTGTACAACTACTTACTTCCTCCCCATTGTAATCTGCATAATTTCTGAGTTTATATCAGTATTTCAGCTGGAAAGATGAAGACTGCATCTGCTCTTTCATAAGTAAAAGTGATGTGTTCTTTAACTACTGTGTTAGGTTTAACAAGGGCATACACATGATCTCTCATTTCCTTTTTGCGGTTCTAAGCTTGATGGCAGCTTTCCGGAAATAAGCAGCAGTTGAACAAAGTGTTGCACTAGGTTACATCCTGAAACACTCAGTACGCACAAAACTAAGATAAGACCTCTTTGCTCGACTCCCTCCTTTACCATAAACATACATGCAGTAACTACACCGTAGTTCAGATGTATCGACACTGGCGCACTCAAAAACTCATAACAAGTTCTGTGCTGTTAATTGTGAAGCGTTTTTTCCAACTTTGGGGGTGTTCTTGAAGCCTTCACAGGTACTTTATATGAGGTCACTATTTCAGAATTAGCTCTGGTATATCTGGACTACAGTCTCTACTAAACCACAGAAATAACGTTAGGATGATCTGAAAAGCTGGGTAAGGAAGACTCCACTACCTGGATTTCTAAGTGCAAAATGGAGGCAGGGAACACACTACTAGCATGATGCACCGGAAAAATCAAACAATAGTCCTCAGCTCATTTTGCAGCCAAGTAAATAACCCTCAGACATCAAAGTCTGAAGAAGCAGAAGTTATCACCCAAACTGAAGGTACAATACATTAATGTTGAGCGAGGGAGGGACACCCTTTCTGAGCACAGCTCCTCCACCAAAGCACAGTAAACTGTGTATTACTTGGGTGTTTTCCCCAGCCAGCCATGCCACAGTCCCACAGCACACAGCGTGACTCTTCTGTTGTTTTTTCAAGGCTGCTTAAATATGACCTCATGGCCATGACAAAGTTCAAGAGAACTAGAAACACTAGCAGTAACTAAAGGAAGCATTTCAACAGATGTTTTCCCTGATTCGGCAAGAGTTCAGTTTTGGATCTGAGTGTGCCTACGTGCATCTTTACCAAAAGCTGCCACTTGTATTCAATTTTTTTTTTTTCCCCAACACTTTTGTAGCCTGCATACTCGTATCAGTGCTCAGTAATACACTTACCTGGTGGCACAGCTCCTCCCACTGTCTGTGTAGAAGCTCTATGCGCTCACTGAGGATTGAGATATCATCTGCGCTGATATATATTGACAGGGTCTCCTTCAGCAGAGAGAGGTGTGCAAGGTCATCTGTCCATCCTTCAACAGCATTCTCTAGCTCCTTAAAAGCAGCACACAAGGAAAAAGGACCAGTTTGCTAACAAATAAAAATTTCAATGTGTTGATGAAGCCAAAGATGAGCATTGTTACCCACTGACTTAAAGTCATATCTGAGCAGACCCACCATTTCAAGAAGACTGTTTCAGCCTTGTTTAAAAGAAAAAGAAAATACCACGTACCAATATTTTCAGAGTTATGAGAGGTAACTCCCCAACAGAGAATGATAAGTCAGCCTTGTAACAAGTACTCACAAACTAATATACTACTCAAATCTCTCTAAAGTTCAAAGGTTTTTGAGAATTCCCAGTATTGGTCTGGACTTCTCTGTACTTAAAATATTCTAAATCTGTAATACATTTCTAAACTGCAAAGAATACAGCAAAAAAGTGTTATCTAAGATCCCCCTCAGCAATCTCACCTCAAATAAAAAGCAATAAAACAACAGTTTAGATACCATGAGTTTAAATTCAAAGTTAGAATTTCTATAATAAAAACGCACCAGTATTTAGCACTTCTACAGTACTTTTCAGACCCTGTTCTGATCTCATTTTGATCAGATCTGTGTTTATGTTGCAGGTACTATGCTGTCCAAATGTTACGTGGATAGTTTCTTGTAACAGGGGTGGCTGACTGGTTTGCACAGTCAGTATTGTGAAGCCTATTAACAACGGAAAATGTTACTGCGCAAAGGCAGGCAAAGATGAGACAACAGTCAACAGAGAACAAGTGCTTTACCTTGCAGCGAATCTGCTCTGCATGCAACTCATCATGGTGTTCTGGCAAAGGCTGAGAAAGGTTTTTTTTGAATGATCTTAACTTCTCCAGGGAGTCTCCTATGCCCTTTTCACATTTTTCCCAGTCCTGAAGGCAGAATGTTTATTAGACTTCAATTCAGATCTGGATTATACTTATGTCAGTTGATTTGCCTAA
Source organism: Numenius arquata (assembly GCF_964106895.1). Classification (NCBI taxonomy): domain Eukaryota; kingdom Metazoa; phylum Chordata; class Aves; order Charadriiformes; family Scolopacidae; genus Numenius; species Numenius arquata. The sequence continues at coordinate 11,796,154 of NC_133577.1, read as the reverse complement.
CTAACCACTAAACAATGAAAACTTTTGCATAATAATAACATGCCCTGAAATCCCTCTCTAGAGAATACTTAGTCTCAGAGCTTGAGTCGTGTACAACTGTGTCAATTCTTTTTTTTTTTTTATGTAGGTCTCTGGTAGTAGAAATAAACAAGCCAAAGCTTCCTGTTACTACAATGTTGTCTAGATCTAACTTCATCCTTTCAGAAAAGCCTCTCCCTGCCAAAATTATTTTCTACTTCCTTTCTTGAATGCCTGTACTAGACACACCACTGTTCTTTGACAAAAGCTCCATTCAGGTGCATTAATCTCCTGGGGGAAAAAAAAAAAAAAAAAAAAAAGTCGGGTATACTGCAGATTCAGGTCAGATTGAAATACCTTCAGTATCTCCTCTAAATTAGGATTCTAGCAGCTACCCCCGGCTTTAGTGGTTGTATATTTTCCAAAATTTTAAATGTGTCCAATGCAATGAAACCATACCAATCATCATGTGACAGTATGGTTTTACCTGCCTCACCTGCTTGTTAAAGCCTATTAAAAAGGTAGTCACAAACAGAAAGATCTCTAATAAGCCAGTCAACCCATAAAGAATGCCAGTTGTGTGGCACCAGAAAATAAGGAACATGTTTCTCTTAGTCTCCTATTCTCCTTCGACTGCTGCCTTTCTCTCCCATTGTTTTTTCCAATCTATGCCAGTATTTCATGCTTGTGTTTAGGACGGAGAATTACAAATTACAGGTCTTGCAAAAAAACCCTCTTTTTAGTGTCTTCTTTCTTCTCTCCTTACAATAGTCTGTGATGCTCTTAATGCAACACATACTCTTGTAGAATATACACTTGTGCTTCCCATTTGGTTAGAAGGCCACTAAAAAGTCATGTATTTAAGACCAAGACAGCATAACGTAATGAAGGCTTGATATCTATGAGACAATTTATGCAATTTGCATGACAATTTCCCTACTTCCTCACCTTCAAGCATTAGCTTCCATATTTTCATTGAGACAAAATACCACAGAACTTTTAGTCTCCCTAGATAATAGCTTTCATGACTAAAATTTCCTGACATAATTCCCCCACTAGAAGCTGGGGTACAAGGAACAAGGCCTGAAATAGGAAGAAAAATTTACTTGTCTGAACTTTTCCAAAATAATATTTCATTTTATTGCACTGCCTTGCTTCTCGCCATTTACAAACAAAAGTGTCTGCAATTCTGTAATTCTACTAGACCACTGAAACTACTCTAAAAGCACTTGTCCTATTCTATTAATACACACAACTCCAATTTTCCTTTTCCCCCCTAGAATGATTAAAAGGGAAAAACAAACAGATGAAATTTAAATTCCAGCTTATCATCTTCAGACTTTCAGTGAGATTAGCAGGCATTCTGGACATTGCTTACATCAAAATAAAGTTCAAGGCTCCCTTCTCCAAGAAGTTTATCTAAACTAGAACATACTCAAGACACTGTGAGGAAACGCAGATTACTACATTGCTAGATAGATCTTAACATTGGCATGTAGAGGGAATAAGGCAGGTCTAATTTTCAATACCGTATGTATAAAAATTAACCAGCACTGTGCAAAATACAATACATTTTTGCTCTATGTTGAAAATAGGACTGGTAGGAATATTCTTTATTGGCAGCGTTTTGAAAATATCAATTGAAAGTTATCAACTAACATACAAGCCTACTGTGAAGTATTACCCCTCCTAGTTTCAGAGGCCGTGAAATGAAATCATGAACTTATGTAGTGTACATGCAAACCTGGTATTTGTGCTTATCCCTTGAGAACCCTTCACCGCCCCCCCCCCCCCGCCCCGAGAAACCATGAACTTGCTGAATAAGTACAGAAGAAATCACATACTTTCAGTAGTAAAGCAAGTTGTTTCTTTTGTTGCTCCAGTTGGGTGCTAGCTGTCTTCCAGCGCTCCTGAATTTCAGTGAGCTCTGCCTGCAGGGCTGCCTCAGCTCCACTGTCAGCAGAGAGCAGCAGTTGCTTCCCAGCTTCCACCGTGAGGATATAACTCCCTTGCTGCCTCAGGAGAACTTTCTCTTTAAGCTGAAAACATCAACAGTTTTTTGACAGATTTGTCTTTTTAATTACAGTTAGCAACTCAGTATAATTCATTCTTAAAACCATCCTTTAATTGATTGCATACCTTGGCTTAAGCATGAGCTATTGCACGAATGCTTTACCCTAATTTTTTCACAATCATTTACCACAGCAGAACTTTAGAAAATTTCTCCAAGGAGATAAAGACATGAAAGACTTCTGTCTCCCAATTAATATCAGTTTCTCAATTGCTCTTAAAAAGAAATATTTCCTTTAGAGTCTATTTTGCTTATAAGTTTTATTATTATATGTATCTTCCAGCCAAAAAGCTTGAAGACACCAAGTTGCTAAATAGATACCGTTAACCTCACACGAAGATTGACACTCAAGGAATCCTTTTTTGTTAGCTAGAATATGTTCCTCAAACAAGACATCATATTTTTTTTTCAAGACACTTTCAGTACGATGTTAGCTACACAGCAAAACCAGCAGCAAATGAGGCTCTAGAGAGAGGCAAGTTCTTTGTTGCATGTTATTTATGAACTCCCAACTTTCCATCACACTGCTGCTTTTGAGGCTATGCCAGTTCCAAAGAACTAACATCCAGTACTGCTTTCTGCAAAGCAGATAGTTTGAATCTAACATATTTTAAAGAATATTTTAAATGATGAAGGCTGTAAAAAAGGTGGGGATTTTTTCCTCTTTCTTCAAACACACTGGACATACCTGCACTTCATCCAGTAGCGCTCTGGCTTGCTGTAATGGGAAAGGAGCGTCGCCCAGCCCACTCACTGGCTGACAGGATATTTCCACCAGCCACTTGCGCAGCTTCTCTGCCATCTCCCTGTAGCGTTGCCACTGGTGAATCTGGCTGTCAATGATCCCCCTCCTCTGCTGTGCCCGGCGAATTACTCCTTGCCATTGATTACTTAGAAGAGTCAGCTTCAGATTAAATTCATCCCTATTATAAATCGATAAACAAATAAAACCAGAGATAATCTTCATACTTCGACCTATTTGTTTAATGAAATAAACTGAAGGGAAAGGGAAGATGTTTTCTGGCTGTCAATTATGAAACACTAGGAGAATAGCACTGAAGTCTCATGATAGCTGACTGAGGATGAGAACATCATACTTCATGTACTGGGAGAATCAAAGGGCTCCGATTATTGAGGCATTAAAAATCCCATACCTTTAACACACAAAACTCTTCTACCTTCTCCCCAGAAGTATGCAAAGAAAATCCACAGGCTCTGCCAGTTTGGATTAGCCAAATTCATAGTAAATAATGGAAATTTCACAATTCTCCCACAGATTTACTACTAAGCTCAAAGCAGGCATAAGATATACACAGCATTAACAAAATTCTCACATCCCAATAAACAGTTCATCTTATATTAGGACCGTGATACTCTTAGCAAAGTCAATGCACATGCACAAGTTTAAAACCACTGATTTTCAGTGATTCAATGATTTTCATTCATTTGATCACAAGTGATCAGATCTCAGACAGTGATGAATTCATATTCCACCACATTTAGGCTGCAGGTGTTCTTAAACGGCAGTAGGGAATCCTCTTGGTACAGGCAAGTCCCCAGCTGGCACAAATCAAATGTAACTCACTAAATCTGTCACTGCAGGCTCCTTTGGTGAAAGTGGCATTTTGAAAGTACATCAAAATAGGCAAATATGTCACATGCTTGATAATCCAAGACAAATCTTTGTCAGAGAAGCAGCCCCAAGGCTGTTGTATTCCCAAAGGCATGCACACATTCACAAACCCCAGAACGCTATCTTAGGTAAGATCTGGCTACTTAATAGCTTAACTATGGCAACAGTAACTTCTACCTCAGAAGACCACGATCTAACACAGATGTTTGTTACCTTCTCTGTTTGGAAGTCCCCCACTAGCCTAAGTACTACCTGACAGAAACAGCAGCAGCAACAACACAGGAATGTCTACCTGTCATCCACCTGTCCTTGTTCTATGAGGTGCTGCCCATCAGAGATAATTGAATGCAAAATTTGCTGGCGGCTGAACATCTCTGCCTGGAAGAGCTGTTGTACAGGAAACAAGGATGTTAAAACAAGATCTTACATTTTAAATCTATCTGTATGCACTGGTAAAAATGAATTTTCATGTATTTAATTTCATTTCAAATTAACTCAATAGAACTTTTGTCATTAACTTAAACAGAAACATTTGGACTTCTTTGCTGCTTCTAGTAATTATTATTAGCTGTTTGAGATTTGAAAAAAAAAAGATAAACAATATCAACAGGAGGTAGTTTTTATGTCTTTGAGTACAATTGTGTGATTGGCACTATAACTTACAAAAAAATCTAGATAGGGTATTTATTGCATGGACCGAAAGGGCACTTTTCATTTTCTGAAGCATTGAAGATTATTATAGTCCTTTGCCTTGTTAAACTGAATTTATGCACAGATTGTTTGTGATAGTGTTATAGAATTTTTAATGCAATTTTACACTGCCTATAGAACTTTAAAAGAAATGGTCAGCCATGCGTAGGAGATAAAAGTGAATTTTCTACTTCTTCCAATTTTTCCAATTTATTTTTCAATTTTCCCCATCAGTCACAGTAAATACTTTACATCAGTCACTTTAATTACTTTAAAAACTCCCTTATTCCTTAAATACTATTTAAGACAAAAAATTACCTAAGTACTACTTAAGCAAAAATTAATTAAATATATACTACGTGCATTTATTTTTAAAAACATCTTTTCTTTTAGTAATGGACCATGTCTCTAGATAAGGTTGTTCAGGAATATTCTTATGTTGATGAAGGTGCACCAGCTCAGGACCAGACGCACACCACGTTCAAAAGCTTTTTAGAGAGATTAAAAGAGAACATATACGAGCATGAAGCTTGAGATTTTTTTCTCCTTTTGTTAGTGGTAGTGTTTGCAGTTGATAGTTCACCCTTGCCTGAACTGAGAGCCACTATTCCCCAAATCAAGATTACACCTCTGTTATACGGCTTCCCACCAGCTCAAATTGTGATGTACCAGTCCCTGCATCTGCAACTGCCAGCAAAATACCTGCTGGCACCTGCACAATTAAATCTCTCAAGCACACTGTATGTAGCTTAGGACTTCTAGACGATGGACTAATTTTTCAAAATAACATTTTGACTCTCTGGATCACTGAATTACTTTTGAAAATGTTACCCAGGTCATAAATTTTCCCATAGAAAGAAATAGTGTTATCTGATTTCCTTGCAGAAGTATTTGATAGCATTCTTCGAATATCTTGGCTCATCTGAATGACTGAGCCTGAACCAGAGGGAAACTAATTGCTCTATTATCTCATGAACAAAACCACAATACTATTGGTTTGAGAATTTCAGAAAGCTGAGCAAGAAGGCAGAAATTTTACTTCCCGTCTCATCTATTTCTGTCAGGTTAGGGGGCATGGATGAAGCACAGGAGGCAACAGCATCTACCAGCACTGTTGAGAGATTGAGACTAAACAAAATACAACTGGCTAAAAAAAACCCCAACAAAACCTAACAAAAGCAAACCCCCCAAAAGCGACAATTTAAATATTTTGTAAGGGGACAGGTGAAACAAAAGCTTGCCGAGCATGAGGAACCCTGCTTAGAGTGGAGGTATTCAAGCCCTACCCAAAAGCAGAGAGACATTTCTGTCAACATCCACTGGCACTCCACATGTACACTGTACAGAAGAGAACAACTCTGTAATGTGGGACCACTTGCCACTCCAATTTCTTCTCATATGTAGATCACTATGAATCACGGAAATAGAAATCCAAAGGAGGAGGAAAGGAAGGCAGATTTTGGAAAGCACAATACCAGCACACTGGAAAAATTTCAGTAATTGAGTTGGCAAGGAACTTCCCCTTCCTCTGCCAGCACTTTCTCGAACGCTTGTCTCAGTGCATTCCCACTGCACGGGAGTCCCAAGCAATGTACCAGGCTTAGGATATCTGGAGAATTGTGCCAGAATGATGAAAGATTGTCCTGACAGACTTGTCAGATGCAGATACCAGTGTTAGCGCACAATATTTGAAACAGGCATCACCTCCATGTTTCTGGTTTATAAATTTTGGTGGGAAGTTATTTCTAAATAAGGCCACTGAGGTAGCTGAGGTCCTCTTTGAATAAACCCCAGCAAAGTTATGAGTCAGCACTGGAAAGCTGATAACTGAGCTGGAGGCATTTCAATATCCATTCTGGGAATACATGTAGAAACAAAATATTTTGTCATTATCTTCAAAAATAAAAAGTAAAAGAATCTGGAAATTGGTCTCAAGAAGTTTAGATTTGACCCTTTCAGCTGCAAGGAGTGGAAAGAAAATTCTTCATGAGTATGAGGAGGCACTGCAAAGAATATTGAGTACTGAATACATTTAGATTATATAAAATGCCAAAAAGCTTTAGGTAAAAATAAAAAAATGCTGTTTACAATATTTTCTTAGTATGAATTGCAGTATTTAGAAAATCAGATATTAGTTCACTGAATTCTGAGATAACTTTATAGTTGTAATAAAAAAAGCTTCAGAGTCCCTTAGTAACACTCATCTGAATTGATTGCTCAGATCAAGATTTCAGGAGATCTCAAGACAATTGTAAGCAAGAAGATTGCCATAAACTCCTTTCAAAAATTATAGCTATGACTGGACACAACAACAGTAGGAAGTTACCCACTTAGACAGCAATGATTTCTAGACATTCAAATCTCAATGACCTGAGATGTCTTAACTTACACAGACTCTGTCCAGTTAATGCTGGCAGCAGCAAGAGGAAATGAAATGGATGACGTTTATGAAAGCAAAGGCAGTTAAATGCTAAAGCAAATGTATGCTAAAGCAAGTAAAAATGGTTGTGAATTACTTTCTGCTATCAGACATTCATCCAAACACTATGCTGTGAGAGGGGAAGGACATGACTCTCCCTATGATCTGGCCCGAGTCTATGGGTAGGTCAGCTGAAAAAGTTGTGGGAACTGAAACTACTGTGGCCACATGGGAGCTTTGGTATGAAATTTGACTTATCTTACTTGATCTTTACCAGAATTCTTGGCAGTAACAATATGGGTGGAGAAAAAAATGTGCATCACTTGACTTCACTGAAGAATCATAAAGGCATCTTCTAGTAAAAACTCTGAATCAGTTTTTCCCTGCAGCAAAAGCTGGGCTAGCTTTTGATTTGTTACAAACAGAAAAATGACTCCAGCATGTAGTGAAGATCAAATCAGTTTGTTCTCCAAGGAAATGTTACCAAATGGAGGTCCCATGATGAGTTATATAACTCAGTATTTGACAAAAAAGTCTTCCTTTAACATGCTCTTCAGATGCTGTATATGTTGGTAATTTAATAACAAAAAACAAAATCAGAATAAATTGAAAGAACAGAGATTTTCTCCAGTTAGGACTGAAGACAAGGGGCCAAATTGCATGAGAGTAGTTAGGCTCTATGGGAAGACCAATAAAAACTTTGATTTACAAATCTGAAGTAGTAATACAAACCAATCTGTAGGGGACAAGCACTCCTAGGCATACTGACACATTATACAGAAATGCAGACAGATACTCAAGTCCTCCCCAAACTGGGTATTATTGACATATTTGTACGCTTGTGTTTTTAACTTAAGATATCCTCAGATGGTGCAGGCAAATGTAATTCAATTCAAGGCATGCTATTACATTACTCCACAAAAGAATGTGCATTCCATTTATGTATAAATAGTATGTGTTGTAGTTCTATATAAATACGCATGATGACTTGCCTCATGTGCTCTTTGTTGTTCTAAAAGGCTCTGGTAGTTTCCTGAAATCTCTGCCGCCAGCTTCTGCTCAGTCTGAACTAATAAATCCATCCAAGTCTCACACTTCTCCAAGAAGGTCTGCTGCTGCAGTAAGAAAGACTGCAGCTTACTGAAAGAAAGAAATAAAGATGGATTCAGGTAAGGTCTTCTTCTCTCACACACAGTGTTAAGGGTCTTGCGATAACTTTCCCAAATGAATTCCAAATCAGATGGTAACACTTTTCCCACTCAGCTGCCTCATTCAATTTATCTAGTCAACACTTTGAAAAGTAGCAGTGTTCCCCATTTCAAATTCTGTTAATTTGTGGCAAAACTAACATCTCAGCTCACTGGCTTCACTTTTTATTTATAATTATACCAAAGAAAAGGGACTTTGGTTAATGAAATATCTGAAATGCTTTCTTTATTCGGCAAAAGGTATACTTTCTAGCTGCTGTAATCTAAGAAAACTATACAACGATCTTTAACTATCCCCACCTGAATCTCTCCGTAGTCTGAGATGAGATCAGAGACCAATGTCTGTTCAGGTTCTGCATCCTTTTAATTTCTTTATCATTCAGAGGAAGCCTATAACCCAGCTCATTAAGGCGGTCCAAATCTGGGCTCATACTGCTGAACTTCAACATCTGACTCTGCAACAAACAGTAAAAGTGGTAACCAGAAAGTTCAGTAAATACGCTGTTATATACTGCAGAATTATGAACTAGCACTCAGTTTAATTTGGAGGGGCCTTGGTTGCCACCAAGTGGCAAGCAATCCCTATGCCAGGGAAAAATTACATTTCCAGTCTTCAGCCTCTAGTCTCAGACCAGGACAAGACTTATGTTCATGTTTAAACATGCACAGAGAAGTAAACTCAAATTGCACTGAAGTCTTTTGCTGAATTGGGGATTTACCACTCAGAGCTGCAAAAGTAGGCTAGTGTTTGAAGCCATATGATTATTTTGTCAAAAAAGTGAGCCTTTTTCTTTTTTTCTTAGCCTGAATGCTAGGCTGGCAAATTCCCATTGAACTTATTCAGCTTTTTATTTTTTGCGTTTTTGTTTTGCAGTACAGAAATATCCAATTCACTCTGATAGGAAAATGTCCTGGGTTTCAGCATGCCCAAAGTGCAATTACATGTATAGTTAATCCTGATAGAAAAATAATGGAAGACTAAAATGACAAAAACAACTTAGATGGCAAAGTTCATCAACTTTGAAAGAATAAGAGGGTAAAAAAAGCCCCACAAAAAGAAAGAGTAAAGAGCTCAAATTGAGATCATGCAATACACAGTATGCATATTTCTTCAGTATATCAAGATACTCAAAAAGAATAGATGATTTCATCCCTACACTAAATACTACTTTAATATGTATAGAATACATGTATGATATTTGTGCATACCCTGTACTACAAATAACCAGGCTAACAGAAAAAAAAATTAATTCAACACTTTCTGCATTTATTAATCACCTTGAGTTCCTCCATTCTACTCTGTATCGCTGAGAGATCAGATGAGTGACTGGGATCCTGTCCTTTCAGTACTACTTCTGCTTCTGTTATCCAGGCCTCAAGGACTTGCAGGTTCTTGGCAAAGGTTTGATAGTCCAGCACTCCAGCCTTGAATAGAAAAGGACCCACAGTGTAAGAACTTTGGCCACATAGCATCCATATTGACATTACACTCCTGGTTATTCTCATTATAATAATTCTCATTATTTCTCGACAAGGACATAGGATGTATCATCAGCAAGTTCACAGATGACACCAAGCTAAGCAGGAGTGTTGATCTGCATGAGGATAGGGAAGCTCTACAGAGAGACCTAGATAGATTGGAGCACTGCGCCAAAATCAATGGCATGAGTTTCAACAAGGGCAAGTGCCAGGTTCTGCATTCCAGGCCACAACAACCCCGTGCATTGCTACAGGCTTGGGGAAGTGTGGCTGGAAAGCTGCCTGGAAGAAAGAAACCTGGGGGTTCTAATTGACAAGCGGCTGAATATGAGCCAGCAGTGTGCCCAGGTGGCCAAGAAAGCCAACGGCATCCTGGCTTGTATTAGAAATAGCGTGACCAGCAGAAGTAGGGAGGTGATTGTGCCCCTGTACTCAGCACTGGTGAGGCCACACCTCGAGTATTGTGTCCAGTTTTGGGCACCTCAATACAAGAGAGATATCGAGGTGCTGGAGCAGGTACAGAGGAGGGCAACGAAGCTGGTGAAGGGCCTGGAGAACAAAGCTTATGAAGAGCGGTTGAAGGAGCTGGGACTGTTTAGTATGAGGAAGAGGAGGCTGAGGGGAGACCTCATCACTCTCTACAACTACTTGAAAGGACATCGTAGAGAGGTTGGTGCTGGTCTCTTCTCACAGGTAATTAATGACAGAACAAGAGGGAATGGCTTCAAGCTCCAGCAGGGTAGGTTTAGACTGAACATTAGGAAAGAATTTTTCACTGAAAGAGTGGTCGGGCATTGGAATAGGCTGCCCAGGGAAGTGGTTGAGTCACCATCCCTGGATGTGTTTAAGAGACGTTTAGATGTGGTGTTGGGGGATATGATATAGGGGAGAACTTTGTAGTGTAGGGTAGATGGTTGGACTCGATGATCCCAAGGGTCTCTTCCAACCTGGATGATTCTATGATTCTATGATTACAGATTTGCAAACAGCTGAGTACACTAGGAGTAATTGTAACTCCTACTTTTCTCACAGACTGTGGAATTATTGGGCTTTTTTTTTAAAGTTAGAACAGAGGATTTTTGATCATAGCAAAAAGGCACCACTTCAACAAAGTATGTAAATATCTCCTTGCCTTGAAATAGGTAACCTTCTCCAACTTCCTTCTATGAACTAACTCCTCTGCTTAATCTATTGTCAGCAGACAGAAGAACTAGTTGCTATTAGTGCAATTTAAAACTTCCCTTACATTTTGTCTCCTCACAGAACAGTGATGTTATAATCACATTCTAGACAACGCTGGATTTCTTGGGTAATTCCCCTTGTCACCCAAATAGAAGCCACTATTTTTGTTGCTTTGTCACCCATATACTTTCCTATGGAATACATTCTGCCACCCTCTTTTTTGCTTTTTACTCCCTGGTGACACAAACAATTAGCAACATCTGCTGAACAGGCTTTGACACAAATGGTAGGTGTCACTCTGGTCACTGACATTAATAGGAACTGTAAAAATCAATTCTACACAATTATTCAGAATCTCTCATTTGTTTTACTGCTAAAGATCTAGCTGGGAAGAGAGGTTGTCCTCAGGGAAGCAGTAGCTGTGGATCCAGCTGTTAGCGCTATTGCTGTCTGTAGAAAGCACGGTGCTCTTGGGATTCTAGATAGACACTTTCCTCCATGAGGTTTGTTATCCTCTTCACAGAATTTGGACCTTCTTACGAGATCTCTATGCTGGACTTGAGAATATTTTCTGCTCTCAACTTTGGCTTCCAGGAAATGCTGACCAACAGGTGACACTATCCTCTTTCCCCAGGCAGTTTTTTAACTAATTTGTATGTTTTCAGGTACCACAGGATGATCAGATTCAAGGACTGAAAACATTCTTGGCATACCTGAAGTACAGCCTGTTGCTTGCGGAGAGCCTGTTCTAGGGTTGACAGATTCTGGTTCAGAGAAAGATGTTCAGACTGTATAGATGCTGCTGCTGAAGCCTCCACCTGGCTTTTCAGCTCCTCTCCCAGTTCTTGAAGAACAACCAGTGACTCCTGTGCTGTCTTCAAATCCGTGAGTACATCCTGTGGCAACACATTGGATAAAGATATGAAGAATTAACCTTTCACTCTCCTGATGTCATCCTCCCCTGATTTAAAGAAGAATGAAATGACCAAACTCCATCACCATATGAAAAACTTATATTTACTACTGTATTTCAATGCAGAAGTGTCCATCCACGCTCTGTATGAAAAGGAAATGATGGGCAGAATAAAAAAATATTTACCTGTACACAGAGGAACAGAAAGAAGGGACTGCTCAGCTACCTTTGAGCAAGCCCGAGTTACTGATGAGGCAAGACTTGTTGAAACAAACCTTTTGAATCTACTGACATGCTGGTCCTAAGCAGTGGCAGCCCTCACTGTGAGTTGATTCAGGTCTGACTAGACCTGCCTTTTAATTCCTGCTATGAATTAGCAGGAGAAATGAAAAAGTAACTTTTGTAAAAGGCCTAACATAATGGTTAAAGAATGGGACATCAGGAAATGAAGAAATTATTCAAACTGAACAATTCGAATTGCCAGTCCAGATGACTATGGCAGCAAATGCTCAAAGAGCTCATTAATGTTTTCTTTTTTCTCCTTGCAATTGTTTTGCTTACAGTAAGACAATCAACATTTTAATTTTTTCATCAATGACACAACATAAGCTTAAACTCAAAAGAACAAAAATGTAACCACAGATAGGAGATAAACTATCCTGCTGTCTTGAGATGCAGTCTTGAAAAAAGAAGAATCTCAAGGTTTCACACTGAATGGTGTCCTTCCATAAGGAAGGATAAACACATCCCCAGAACGTTCAGTCTCTCTTCATTCAGAAAAACCAAAAAGCTTTGATTGGTCGGAATATAGTCATAGGATCTTGTGCTTCTTTCTATTACAAGGAACTCAATAGATTTGGTAGAGATATTTTCCTAAGCAAAAATACCTTTGATAACCAGGGACTTAAAAATTAATCAAGTGATATAATTTATCCGCCTTATTCAGAGAAATGACTTCAGATACAAGCTTCTGGAACACCACTACAAGTAATGGAGGGATCACATGAAAAGCCTGAGAAACTCATGATATTTGGGTAGCAGACATAAAGCTGTCTCTCCTGTCCCTGAGACGTATCAGGAAAAAAAGAAATGTGTTTCTATGCAAGTTGCCAATACATCAAGTATAAAGTTTAGTAATGGAGAGCCTCTTGTGATTTTTAGCCCACAGAGCTGTAAAAAACTGCAAAGCTTAACTGAACATACGTTACAGTCCCGAATCCAAGTAGTAACTTCATCATCAGCAATGTCTTTACTGGTGGCAGTCTTCAGGAGTTCATTGGTCTGGTCTTCCCGCTGACGGAGTGTGGAAGAGCACTGCTGGTAACAGTCCTTGTACCTCTGCCACAGCTGTAGGAGGCCCTTACTGGCATGCAACCGCTCTGCAATCTCCTGTAGAAGGTTGTTCCACCTGGTGAAGAGATTGGATAAATGATCGAAGCCTGGGAGTCCACAAGAACTATCCCTTCCCCTCTTCCTCTCTGTTGTTTTCCATGGTCGTTTGGCTTTTAAGAAATTTGGTAATAATCAAGATCAAGAAGTTTGACGAGACGGGGAGGGGGCAGAGGAATCCAAGAAATATGTTAATGGGCTGTTCTGACCTGTCACAGGAGGTCTGCACTGTGCTACATCTTGGATGCTGTATATTAATGCTTGAGGTCAGAGCTGGAGTGCACTTTTTGAAGTGAACCTCCTGCTATTTCCACTTAGTACACTTTGGTTCACTGCACAGAGCATCCACGACCAACAACGAACTAGCAGTACCAGATTTCTACAAGGGTCTAGGTGGCTCAAAACAGGTATAAACAAGAAATAATTTCTTTTGCTGTAATTTCTTCCCAAACCCTGACAGAATATTTAAAGTCATAAAGCACTGCGTAACTTCCTTCTAAAATAATCTCAGACCCACTGAAACTCTTTATAATTTTGTTATTCATTTAAATATCTAATCCCCCTTTAAATTCTTGGCTCTAATGGCAACCAGAAATATGTGCTTTCTCAAATGTTCTGGTATTTATCAAATTGCTTCATTATTTCCTCACTAAAGGAAGCACAATATTTTTCATTTATTATTATATGATAAAAATGGTGACATGAAAATTCCGCCAGTTTCACTGAAATTGTTAAATTCTACAGCATCTTTTTTGAAATGGAGTGAATAATCCCTCCTCCCCCTTCTGGATTCTAGGACAGGATAGACCACAGATAAAAATGAATTTGGCATGACTGTGTTTTCAAAAAATCCCCAAACTTTCCATCAAACCAGTTTTTGCTTTTGGATCCTGCCTTTCTGCAGCTTCTCTGAGTAAACCCTTACACTGGTTCTGGCCTGGTTCCAAAGTTGGGGAAGCTGTTTGCCAAGCTACTGGTGAAGGCTTAGGGCTTCTTGCCCTATCATGCCCTTCCTACAACTAGAAATAGCAACCTAAAATCTGGGGAATCTGGTGCATGCATAGCAAACAAACATTTCAGACAGGATTCTCACATGTTAAGTGCAGTATTATTTTCCAGCATGGTATTTATTAAACTTGGTTGGTAGCCATGCATGGAAGAATAAAATAGAATAAAAATAAAAATGATGGAAAACTGAGTCAGTGGATTTTTAGTGCAAATTTACCACTGAAAGCAAAGCTTGACACACAGACAATTTTCTACCTCATATTCACTTCTTTCAAAGTGTTGGTAAGTGTTTCAGTCACTGGTGGGTGACACTCTTTCAACAGTTGATTGGTCACAGAACCAAATTTCTGTAAGCTGTTTTCTTGCTTTTCCAATTCATCTTGTAGGCTCTAAAACAGATAGAATAATAGTAAAAACGAAGATACATGAGGTATTATAACTGCATGATGTAGAAACATTTCAAAATACTATGTATCACTTACATCATACAGGTTACGAATGCAAAACTTGATTTCATGCATGTTTCATCTAAATAGAAGGTTGTTAAATATGAAGACTGGCGTTAGATTTATTTGAGATATTGTCTATCAAGGCGTAGCAAAAAGTAAATTTTAACCTAATATTTTCTAAAAATGTAAAAATCTTATAAAAGAAATTATTCTAAACAAGTACTCTTGCACAGAAGGAATAATGCATGGAACCGCTTTAAACTTTAAAACTTAACTAATGGAAAAAAATAAATTACATTTTCCTGTTTAGAACAAGATGAAAAAGTAACAGCACAAAATAAGATTCTTGCTCTTTCATTTATCAGTCTGAAGTACTGCTGGCAAGGGAAATGTGCTTTTTTTTTTTTTTAAACCTTAAATATTTTTATGCATGTTAATACAGTTTGAACAGCCCAGCAAATCTCAACCTGATTAAACAGTATAATCAAAAACTTAATAAGCAAAAAACCTAATTTTCTGTAACTACTGTTTTGCTGACTCCTGTCTGACACATAAAAAACTGAAAACATAGAAGAGTGGATGTAAACTGCATTAATGGGTGCTCTTTAAATCATGGTTTGGAAAGTGCTGTTCATGCTTAGGGCATTTGGCTTTATATCTGTCTGGACTTCAAATCGCACAAAATATTTAAATGATAATGTAAACTTAAATTTGCTGGCAAATAGCACCAACACAAATTGTTGCTTTAAGCATCTGGAAATGTTTGCATATTTATTTTTGATTGCAAAGACAACAACTTTCTTTGAAATAAAAGGTTATTCTATGTAATAAAACAATATTTTTAATAATTTTTAATTTAATAATTTATATTAATTTATTTCCATTAATAATAATTTTATAACAGGAATCTCATTGTATTTTATGCATTTCTTACAGTGGAAAACCACTTGAACAGCTCAGCAGTATCTCAGCTTTTGGAACATTATTTTCTTTGATCTTCAAATTTACTGCAACCACAGTGTTGAGGTGGGGGAGTAGGTTTAAAGTATGATCTCAATATGTGTCAGTAGCTCAGAAGCCTGACAAAGCACAGTAAGAAACTTTAGTTTTAATGGTCACCAGCATGATTTAAAAACTTTTAACGATTTGACAGTACAGCTCAAAAATTAAAGAACAGCATCAAAAATCTAAAACCAAAACCAACTACCACCATTTTATTTTTCTGCAAAATGAAAAATGTGATGACTATTTGATAATTTCACAGGATTTTAACGTGCCAGTATGTCTATGCTTCCATCTCTTATGAACCAAAATGTATAGTTATCTACATCTGTGCAATGAGAACAAAATTAATCCTTAGATCCATCCTTAGTATATCAAGAGGCATGGTTTTCTTTTCACCTGAAGGCTATCAACTTGGACTTTCACAGCTTCCAAAGAACCAGTAAGAAGATAAAACCGGGACAAAGAGTATCTGGCTTCTGTCAGGTAACTATTCAGTTCTTCATAAGCCACCTTGTAAATGCTCCACTGATCAAGAACAGATTGCAACAATATCTTCAGCTGGCTAACCTAGGAGGAAGGAGGAAAAAAAAAAAAAAAGTAAATTAAAAGCATTCACGATCTTTGGGTTTTGTTTAAATTATTTCCTTCCTTTTGATCTCTAATACTACTTGATCTACACGCCTAATTTCAGACTCGTTGGAGAATGAAGATTTTGCACTGCAATCAGACAGGCTTACACTGGGTACAGCATAAAGTTCTGCTTGATTTTGTAAAGCTAGGATGGCAGGGACTGAGAAAGTATCAAGCCCATTCTACTTTGGTCCAAAGCCAGATCTAGAGAAACTGTCTAAGACTGTCAAACACATATCCCTAAGGCAGGCAAGTCAGGCTATGAAAGTCGGCACAGACTGAGAAAGCGGACCGATGTTATCAAGCTTTGGATGATGACAATGACGATCTCTTCCTCATTCTGTGAGACCTGTGTGCTTGTGAAGGTAGTTCCTTACAGATCATTTGGTACCTTTCCACTAAATATCAGGAAGCACCTAAAAAGCTTCAATTGCAAGAATTAAAAGCACCCTTGAAATAGGAAATCCTACGTCCATTTTATGGGCAGTGTAAACCCAAACTTGGGGATGGATGGAAAGAGGGACACAAGTCACAATCTGTTCCCCTACAGTATAGAAGAAATCCACTAGTTGCAAACTGCTAATTCCCCCTCTCCTCCATGCCCTGTTCTGGAGCTATAATTTGCTCCTTGATGATTCTTTTACCATGTGATCCAAATTGGCCCAGGAATGGTTAATTTCTTGCAGTGTTTTCATAACAGCAGAAGAGACGACTTCTTTCTTGTTCTGTATCAAAGACAGACCGCTCTGTTCTACATTTTCTACTTCTTTTTCCTTTGTTCTTATTAATTCTTCTAATTCCTGAAAAAGAAAAAGAAGATGCCTGAGCATTTTTGTTTATTTAATTGGATAGATAATGCCTTGAGATAGAAAAGATGCCCATAAGCTCCTTAGTTTAAAAAATAGGAAAGTCATGCTTGCATACTTTGGCTTTTTATTCTCAAGAGAATCATAACTCATCAGCAATTTTACTTAATATTTTATGTTCCCTTTAAAGCATAGTTGTTTGTCTTTAAGCATGTCCTCTACATTAAAGTTCTGTGTAATTTTCTGTTCTCATGTAAGAGTCCAAAACTCATTAAAAATAGGACAGCAGTTTGAATACATGGGAAAATTGTTACATTTTTTAGTTTGTCCTAGAACCCTGAGAGGGCTTTTTAATTAGTCCAAAGCTACCTCAAGCCTCTGGAAAAAAAAATGAATTTTGCCACCCAAGGAAAAGGACAAAATTACTTGCTAGGGAAAGATGTCAATTTGCCTTTCCTCCTCACATGAAGTGGGTCCCTGCCAGGTCCCAGCAAAGCCCCTTGCCCAAGGACAGTGAGCCTTCCCCTAGATGACAAGTTCATTGGAGTCCAGCCAATGACAACAAGCAACAGACTGCAGGAATTTTCCTTATTGACTCCTCAAGGTTGCATGCCGTTGGGAAGCATTAATGAGCTCGACAGCATTTTGCTCTGCTCACAGTTCCCACACACTAATCCAAGAAAAGTGGAAGAAAATGAACAGTTTGAGTGAAAACAAGTGAAGAAAACAGGGCTGAGTACGTAAGCACTAAGGCCATTGACAACTTGTTAGTGGCTTGTTTTGCTGCCTCAGGCAAGTGCTGACTGTGTTACTGATTTACGATGACCCTCGACTGGTCACAGAAATGCCGATTCAAAGTTCCCTGGTTTTATCAGTAAGTGTAGTTGCAGAAGGTCTGGTATGTAACATTCACCAGTCACAAACCTTGTGATCAATAGCATGAGAATGAAGTCACAAAATGAAGGAAGAACAGGAAGACTCAGTGAGCAGCAGAGAGTCATACAGCATGCTCTCATAAACTCATCCCTAGCCAGGAAACTACCTATATAATTTCATGGGACGGTGCAGGGAGATCCAGGAAAGTCCTGCAGTGCTCTGACTCATATGGAAGCTGTGTAGCTTCAGACAGCACAAACACTGAATCTGAGCAGAGCAGGGAAGTCTGGCTTGGAGGCTTCAGGCCAGCACAAATTTGTGTTTACCTGTCTGGAGATAAAGTAGTCAGTGTGATATGGAAAGCAGACTGTGAGGCGAGAGCAATCTTGGGATGCCTCTACATGAAGCAGTACATCTTGTGCTCTCAGGTTGTATTTTAATTTTCTGCAAGCCTTTCCTTACTGAGAGAGGTGTATCATCGGGGAAAGAAAACGCAGCAAAACTCTGGGCAAACTGAAACCCCACGTCTTTCAATAAATTACTCTCCCTAAGAATCAAAAAACCCCAACAACAAGAGAACCAAATTCTGCCAACTCTTGCAAACGCTATTAACAGAATTTATCCATGCACACATACAATACACTTTTGTCTATATACGTGAGAGAATTTTTGCTGTACTATATATTCTTAGCCTTTTCTTCTGTACTATTTCACATTTCTTCAAACTTCTAGCCACGACCTTGTTTCAGACTACAGCCTTGGAGCAATACATCTTTCTTTTACCAGCTTACACCAAAGCAAACACTTCTAAGTTGTACATAGTAAATTTGACTTTCCAAAAAGTGGATTATAACATTAAAAAAGGCATTTAAGTTTGTACAAGATTGCTCCAAAATTCAGAATGGAAAACAGGCAAACATTTCAAACACCAAGAACAGCAAATATTTCTGGTTCTCTGTGAAAAGGGGCTTCTTATTCATTATTTTAAACTCATGACTGAATTAAAGACACGTTACTGTTTCTGATCTGTGATCGGAAAAAATGCTCGCCTTCATTTATTAATATGACACTAGGTAGCAACTAACATCAGTTAATAAATAAACTGCAGCTTTTGTCCTATTTGAACCTGATACTTGGGAGTACCTGATACAGCTATTTCTTAAACAATTTGTTTCTCTGATGATCAAAGCCTTGCCATTCATAACTGACTCCCTCAAGTGTATTTGTTAACTTCCCTGACCAAAAGAAACCATAAAGGTGATAAATCAGACTCAGCTTTGAACTCCAGCCAAGCACAGCCCGCTGATTATGTCAGGCTATGCTAAATTACCCTTGCTTCAGTCGCATGGGCTTATTGTCCTGCAAACTTAAAGCTACTTGAATTGAAACTAAGCACTGCAGCCGGTTTGAAAACAGGTCAAGAACTTTGGAAAAAAAATTGACTTCAAACATATCTGGCCTAAACACCTATTTGACTTTACAGAAACAAAGATGGGTTTAATACACTGGTGAATATAGATTCACTTCTCTTATGCATTTCATTTGAATAGATTTCCAGCTGTTCTGTTTGTGAAGACTTAAAAATTTGATCTGGTATGAAATTTATTATTTGGTGTATGGTAGAACAAAATACTTTTAAGCAAAAATTATCTGATGCCAGATCCCATGTAGAGGTCCTGTTTATAAATTCAGAAAAATCTGTTTTGCTTATACACCTATAAGCTTGAACTCTAGCCTGAGAGGTCCAGAAGCATGCATGGGAGGGCAGAGGGCAGCAGAGGAAAGACATTGATAAGGCAGAAAAAACAAGTTTCTGAATAATCAAGCATGGTGTTCATGACATCAAGTCATCAAGTTCCATAAGACTGGATAAACAGGAATGGGAACATATTCCTTTGACAGCTTTTATAGTTCAGTTCACCTGGCATGTTTAGAAATGTCCATGCTTCAATACACAATACAAAAAAGAATAATTACTTTGGTTGCCTTAAAAGATCTTTGGGACATTATTGTTCCTTTCTCCTTTCACTTTTGCAATGAAATCTCTCCCTCACTGAAGTAAACATGAATTCTGTCACTGACTTCACTGATACAAAGATTTCACATGGCTTTATTAAGTGCTGCTTCTAACGTTTGGAAAGAGAATATTATTATTTGTAAGGGGATATTACCTGACAGTCTTTCAAAGCATTCTGTACTGAAGCCTGGTCTCCAATTTTCTGTTGTTGTCTCAGCTTCTTCTCTTGGGTTTCAAACCAAGTTTTCAGGCCCTGCACATTATTTTCATATTCTGCCCAGGATTCCTGCAGACTTTCCAATAGCTGGATCTGTAAAGAAATATGACTATATACTTTCTCATACAATTACCCTTATTGTTGGGTCAATTAAAAACATCAGTGAAGACCAATGCTGACCAGTGCTTTCTCAGAATTCAATGCTTTCAGAATTTAAAAACAGTATATGCATTCAAATCAAGATATATCTGCTATTTGCAAAAGAGTCCATAATAAAAAACCTGCTTTATCCAGAAGTAATAATATAGAGATAAAGTATTAAAATATTATGACATGCTGAAAGAAGCTAATACTTTAGTGGAACACGTTTATGAAGTGGAATTCTTTTCAGAAAACAAGGAGGACTTCCCACATAAAACTAAGCGTACAAACATTCATTTTATATTCCTTGTTTATATCTGTGTAAAATAGATGAAGATTTATATTACCTTCTTTGTCAATTGATTGTTTCAAAGTTTCTTAGATTTTTCTGATTGTTTTAGGTGTTATTCGATGGCAAATGAGATAGATAGCACTTCTATTCTAAAAAAAAAACGCAAAACCAAACCCCAAAACAGGATTTGAAAACAGCAGATAGAGAAATAGGCTCATCAACCCTCAAGAAATTCAGTAAAAACAAATGTAAAGTCCTGCACCTCAGACAAAATAACCTCATGTAACAATACAGGCTAGCAGCAGGCTGGAGAGAAGAATAGGACCCAGGGGGCCATGGTGGCCAATAACCTGAACACAATGAATCAAGAGTGTGCGTTTGTGCTGATGAAGGATAACTGCATGCTGGGTTAGATTACTGAGAGTGCACCCAGCAGGTCAAGGGAAGTGGTTCTTTCCTTAACACTTGTGACCCATTTTGAGCCCTCCAGTGCAAGGGAGAGATTGACAAACTGGTGAATGGTTACTAAGGTCATTAGGGGGTTGGAGCACATAACACACAAGGAAAGGTTGGTTTCACTCAAACTGGGGAAAAGGTAAGGGAAGCATCTCATTGATCTGTCCATTTGTTATGGGGAGTTATGGAGAAGATGGAGGCAGACTATTCTTGGAGACGTGCAGTAAAAGGAGGAGACAGAACAGTCACAAGTTGCAACAAGGGAAATTGTGATTGGGAGCAAGGCAAAAACTTGTCCCCCACAAGACTGGTTAATCACAGGAACGGACTGCCCAAGGAGGGTGTGGAATTTGTGCTTGGAGATTTCCAAAACTCAGCTAAGCAAGTCCCCATCAAATCTGATCTAACTGTAAAGTTCGCTCTGAGCAGGAGGTAGGACTAAATGACCTGCAGAGGCTTCCAACCATTATTACCCTGTAGTTTATGGATTTTGAAAGTTCACCACAGAGCATCTAGTATTTTTTCATTACCTTTTCTGTTATCAGGCCTTGCAGGATTTGCCAACGTCTGTTCATTGCTCCAAGCTGTTCTGCAAAATCAGTCTTGTCGCTACGTTTACTTTCAACATCCTGGCTGCTAATTTGCAGCACTGATTGGTTCACAAAGTCTACCGTCAACTGTTTGCAATTTAAATCTATCTTGAAACCCTAGTAGAAAAGAAAGGAATAAAAACCTCAAAACATAAGCACCATAATTTCTTACCTTCCTGCAAAAAAGAGGAAAAAGTTCACAAATTACAGCTTTATCACAATTTTGCTAAGAGGTTTTTTTAGCAATTGAACAGCAATTAAAAACACTGTTGCTTTTTCCTAAATATTGAGAAATAGACCAGCAATACTCTGCCTTTTGGATAAAGAACCTGCCTTCTCCCCTACCCTTTAGCACCCTCACCGCCCCCCCCAGAAAAAATCAGTAAAGTTATTGATATCAGACTCAAGAATCAGATCTAAGAAAAACTCTGTAAATATTAATTTTTTTTCACTTAGTCTCAAAATTTTTAATACAAAAACAGATAAGATGGAAAATATTCTTACATACAAAGAAGAATAATAGCCAAGAAGTAAAGTGATTTTTCAGGAGACTAGTGAAACAAATCTGCCATTGAGAATAAAGTCACTGTGTGCAGATCTATTACAAGAGTGCTACTGATCTAGTTAAAGAAGTGAAATTCTGCTATATCTATACTCCTCAATAGTTATCTCAAGATATAGCATCTTTCATTTTTGCTTCAGATACTGATTAAAATTATCTTGATCTGTAAATCACTGGCCATCTTCCATTCAAGAACAGGCTACACTTCGAGGAGAAGGTGATATTGTGCAGAGAATTCATAAAAAAGCATATGTAATTTGCAAAGTTCTTTGTGGTTTTGGGTGAAAGGAAGATCTAATAAGGTTTAATCATGTGCATATTGCTTTGGATTTACCTGGAAATTAAAGTAAGTATATTAAAAATTATATTCCTGCCATAACTAAACAGCAGAGAAAAACTAATTTTGGCTTCTTTTCCACTGTATCAAATATTACCAAATTGTAACTTGTGTACAATTTTAACCACTTCACAGTGTAAGTTTTGGGCTTATTTTTTTTCCTTAAATCACTTATACTTTACATAGGTATACATATCTAATAGTGATAATTCAAAGGGAAATCAATAACATTTCCACTCAGTACCTTGTACTTCTTGACATAATCTTGAATGGCTTTCTGTCCTACTACATTTTTTATATTCTCTTCATCCTCCTGAATGACATTTTCCATCAGGGAAATCCAGCTCATAACTTCAGTGATAGCATGACGAGAAGGAATTTTCTCCATCTGGAGCTGCAGAGATAACAGACTTAAAATGCATGTTGTGAAGAAAATGGATAAGAATTCCTTGCATTGCCTTATCACAGAGCATTTCCTTTTCCTGCTCTTATTACTATGTTATTCTACATCCCTAACATATCCCTGAAGTTTATTAAAAAAAACCCAACCCTGTATAACTGCATGCATCTTAATAAGAAATAAAGGCTTCTTATTTCCATTCTACATTGTACAAAGAAACTGGACAAACTCAAAGATTACATTTCTGATTTTCAGATTTATTTTGCCTTTCATAGACTTGAACCCCATTTATTTAATTTGAACAAAACCACTATCCATTTCTCACGGATATCTCACAGGACACAGGGATGTGAACTCCCTTTTTTCAAAAGGCATACAAACATGTTGAAAAAACCCTCATCTGTTCTTTGGTTAAAATTTAACAAACGTTAACTGTGAAAGTTTGACATTAACACCAATTGGTGTTAGACAGAATGGGTAGACAGGATTTGGACATGAGTGTAAACTGTCTCACATTAAAACAGCAGTACCGTTGTCCCTATTTTGCCTCACATTGATAAACTGAGGAAGGGAGCAACTATCTCTCAAAGGCAGTGCCAAATGTATAGTCTGAATTTTCTGGAATATCAAAGGCCATGACTGGCCTTCCTTACCTGGTGCAATTTCTCTTGTACTGCTGGGATTTGCGTGAGCAGCTCTGTCCACTGACTGTCAATGTGGGACAATCCCGCGCGCAGTGCTGCTGTATCCACCTTCTTCAGCCTGAGAAGCTGGTTCCCAGTACTCAGGACAGACGATTTCTGTGATGATTTAGCATCCACCTCTTTTGAAAACTCCTACAAGCAGAATCATTTTTGTGGAAATAATCAGCTTACTGTACTTAAAGCTATACCTCAGAAAGCTACGAATATCCTCCCTTCCCTTTAAAAATATGTACTTTCTATTAGTGTTTACCAGCTATACTTCAGACCAAGTGAGAACAACAATTGTTTTCAGTCATAGAACCATTTTCTGTTTTCAGAATCATCAGGCTTTACAATCATTGCATATAGCAAAGGAGTGCTGAACGTGCAAACACACCAGTTCTTTGAAGGACAGCTCACCTACAGAAGCAGATTTTTTTTTTTTTGCATACTCACTACTTCAACGATGAGAAAAAGTTTATAACCATATGACTGCTCAGCTGTTTATTTGTAATTGAAAAGAAAAAGTTGTCCAAGGTCCATGAATGACTTACCAAAAAGGAGTTCAGGTGGTCTCGGACCGTTTCCAGTTCCTGAGGAACTGTCAAAGACTGCTGGCTCCAAAACTCAAGTCGCTCCTTTGCAGATTGTAACCAATGTGTCAGTTCACTTGATTCACTCTGATATCTGTAAAGATGTTTAAGAAAACTAAAGCAATCATAGCCACTTCTTGCCTGCAACCGAGTAGTCTCTCCTCCACGTGTTAGAGAAAAATACTGTATGCCAGATTTAAAATAAAAATGTTTTCTTTCCTTTATTAATTTCAGAAAAATGTGATTTAATTTTACAGGTAAGCATAGTATCAGAAAGCTCTTATTTTAGCCATTATACCCAAAATACTTTGGCCAGTGAGCCAACAAGCCAGGGATATTATGAATAACAGACAAAGCTTGAATATCACTTAGGGAACTGATTTCAAAAGTAGCATATGAACATTACCAAAGGCAGCTAAAAGCTCCCTTTCACATATGCAATGACACAGACTCTCAAGAACTCAGCAGTGATAATGCCCTTACCAGAACATGCTGAGGCTACTCATGCTACCTAGCAAAGCACACACCCTTTCTCATCAACCTGTATGGATATTGGGCTTCTAACAGTCATCTGAATAAGACACCTTCTGACTTCCTCCCACCAGCTGTTACATGTTTTATTGCAAATGTGAGAGTATGATAGCACTTGTACGGAACAGAAGTAGGATATTGTAGAGCAGTCAAACATACATCTCAAAGTACCTTCTTTTAAATGTCAAATCTAATAGTTCTGGGTTAAGAATGACTTTGACCTGAAGTTTATATTGTCCAGCACATCAGCATTACCTTGTCCAGTGCTTCAGTATTGTCTCCAATCTATGAAGCTCCTTGGTAACCTTGCTGGAGTTACTTAACCAGCGTTCTCCTAGTTGGTTCAGTTGACTTTCGAGATCTGAGCAGCTAACAGAAAAAAGGAGCCTTTTCCCATCATCTAGCACTTGGTATAATTTAGGTTGGTATTCAGTCAGGTTAGATCTCAGATGCTGTAATGACAGAGGAGATGGTTAGATAGCTCTGCAGGTCTCTGCTACCATACTTTCTAAACATTTAGTTTTCTTTTACTGCATTTTGTAGCACATCGAATGTCACCACAGCACATAGCATTTTTTCCCCTCTGCACCGGCTCTAGAGCTCCCTGAGAACCATCATGTGGGTAACCTGCTCAAAATCTGAATGTGCTGTCACAAAAACTCTCACTTTAATATGTTTATTGACACTTCCTTATGATGAACTCCTCCTTGGTATAGATATTTCACACTTGAAAAAGAACAATTTCAAAAGAATCTTGGTGGGGCAACACCATTTCTGAGAGAAATTCATTAAAATGTCAGAATTTAATCTACCATCTGCTGAAAACTCTACTGCAACAAAAGTTAAAGGTGTCCAATACCAAGTCATTAACGGTGGCCACACCAGCCCTTTCAATGTCTATTTTCAGTTCTCTGGTCATCTAACTCTTCTTTTACTGATGGTTACAGAAGAGGAGATCACCCTCAACCCATCCAAATCCCTGAACAGAGAAGCTGATTGTTAGGGCAAAAGAAAGCAAAAAACGTACTGAAAAAGGAATGGTACTGAAAAAAGAAAGGCTGCTAATACTCTTAACCTGAATCCAGCTGGGAGCAGAGACAGATTTCATTTAAATAGAGACTTGTGGATGGGTAAAGAATTTGGATATGTGGACAAATATACCTGCCAAATTCTGCTATTATTACACAAATAGTACAGATTTTTAAAACGTCTATATATTTGACTAAGCTTCAGTGCAAAATGTACACACATTCCCATTTTTCAGTTATGCTGAAACTAATCTGAAGATAAAGTGTACAAAACTACCAGTCTCATGGTGTGTACATAAACTTTCTACCACTCTTCTTATTTTCTCTTTCACATGGAGCTATAATAACTTAACAGATTTTTTGTATCTATATATGTGTGTGTCTGTGTGTGTACTTACATGTAACTTATATACACAAATAAATGTATAACTCCTAGAGAGTTGCATACAAATTCCAAGATAGCCATAAATTAATTATGACGGATTTTTAACCTATGGTTAAAAATGTCTCCAACATGGCCACAGGGAGAGAAAAAAAACAAGGTATTAAAAATTATGCCATAGCAGAATCTGAGAATCTGGATTTGAATAGCCTAATATATGTAACTGACATGAGAAACAAAATAGAAAAACTAATTTAGGGTCAGAATCAACACAAACAATGCTTAGCATTGAACAAAACCAAAATAAAACCCACGCTGAATAGATTGCTGAAGTTCTCATCACACCATTGCAAAAACAGAAAGCTGTCTAGTAAAAGAAAAATATACATAATAAATTCAGAGTAGACAAGAATTCAATTTGCAAGAAAAATTTGGCAGACATTTTTCTATAAAACAAAACAAAAAAGAACTCAACCAAAGTGTCCGGTGTATACTGAGACAAAGACAAAACACTAAACCAGAATTCTCATTTTGAGAACAGACAGAAAAAACAGGATGTGGTAGAAACCTATATTTAAACTACTAGTTCTTGTTGCATTTGAGGAGGAAGGCAACTTGGGGATCTGTAGGTTGTTCAGCCTCACCTTGCTCTCTGGAAAGATCATGAAGAACATTCTCTTGGAATCCGTTTTCAAGGACAAAAAGGACCAAAGGTAATCAGGAATATTCAGCTTGGATTCGCTAACCTGACAGCCTTTTAGGATGAAACTACTGGCTCTGTGGATGAGACTGACTTCAGTATGGCCTTTGACACTGTCTCCCCCAGGACCCTCTTCTGGAAGTGGAGAGAATGCGGGCTGGATAAATGGACTATTATATGGATTGAAAACTGGTGGCATTACCAGTCTCAAACACTAGTGATCAAAGGCTCGATGTCTGGCTGACAGAGTGTAATGGGCAGAGTACTCTAAGGATTGCTGATATTTGAGCCCAAAGATCTTCAACATCTTAATTAATGGCATGAATGATGATAGTGCTCCCTCAGTAAATTTGTGGATGACACTAATGTAGGAAGAGTGGTTGACAGAAAAAATGGCAGACTTAGCCTAGAGACACTGATAAACTTGGAGGCAGCAGAAACCTTAGGTTGTTCAACAAGAAGTGCAAATTCTGTGCCATGCACAGAATAACCCTGTTCCTCAGTACAGGCTGGGAAGGGAATGACTGGTGTATTTAACCTGGCATCTTCCATAACCAAGATGTCGTGAATAAGGCAGGCCTCAGCACTGGCCTATGTTAGGACTGTGAACACCTGACAAGTTACTGTATTATCCCCATCTACATGGTGCTGATGAGGCCACATCTACTGCATCTGATTCTGCCCTGCCCCCACCTCCCACTGAGTTCAAGAAGAAGGAAGTAGTCAGGATCTCGTGAGGAGATATTAAGATATTTAGGGACCTAGAGTACACATCTTTTAAAAAGAGGCTGAGGGAGGTGTGCTTCTTTAGATTTTCAAATAGGAGGCTAAGGGTCAGTCTAATAGAGGCCTAAAACTATTTTGAGCGGAATTAAAAAGATTATAGAGGTAAATGCTCCTCAGTAGTGCCACACAATAGAAAAAGAACAATGGAGACCAGCTGGAAGTTGAAGGTTTAGATCGGGCATTACAGAAAACCTTTTCAGAAGGAGGTGATGAAACACTGCAATTGGTCCCCAGCTTGGCTGCGTGTTTTGAGGTTTCCAACACTGTGACACTTGTCCTGCTTCAAGCGGGAGGCTGGACTAGATGACCTTCAGAGGTCCCTTTCATCCAACTTTTCCATAAAGAATGTCTAAAAAGCACCAACCTGAAAAAGTGTAATCCGGTCTGTAAGCCTGTCCTCCGTCTCTTCCACCAAACCGACTATGGGGATGCTACCTTCAATAGATTCCAGCTGTCTGGTAAGTTCCTGGTAATCTTCATCCAGATGCATCCAGGTCTGCAAGCACAAATTATCCATGTATATGGTGAATATTGATCTGGATATCTAGAATATTTATTACTCGCTTTCTCAGTCTGAAATCCTATAGGTGCATGGTTGTAAATGTACAGAAGTAACAGTACAGATGTCTAGTTAACCTATAATTAGACACCATCTCTGTGTCAAGCTCAGCTTTTATTTAGAACACACAGATAAAGCTGTCATGTTCTCCTTGTCAGCTGTAGCTAAGCAGCTCTTTGAAATTTAGAGGAACACAACTTGAGTCACCTAAAGGATACAACAGTTAAACAGCAAAGATTACACGTAGTCTATCAGTGCCTTGTGTGTATGATAAAAGGGACTGATGTCCACCAATTCTGTCCAAGCACAGGAAACCAACATTACAGAATATCCTGGCAGTACAGAAAAGACCACAGAAATTCTCACCTCTAGAATGTATTCCAGCTCCACACCTCGTTTATGAGCCAGCTTTAATACAGCAGAAGCTTGTGTCATTAGGTCTGAATGTGACCGAGTTTCCTTCAAGAGGGCAAAGCTACTCATCTTTCTAAAGAGCGTTTCCGTCAGGATCATGTGAGACTCCAACCCCTGAAAATATTCCTGAGAAATTTGGTGTGAGGGAGATGGTAAAGAGAGAATAGAAAAGAGAAAGTGCAATTGTTACTCAATTCATTACCACTAAAACAAAATTTTAAGACAATAGCAGTACAATCAAAGAAGTTGTAGACAGGTAAACTTTTCATTCCACCACCATTTCACAAAATCCAACCAAAAGGAATTCATCTTTTCCATGCAAGCTCTATCCCAACTCTCATTCCATAAACAAAAATAGCTTAAATCAGATATACACCACCAAAAAATTCTGCATAATAAAAAAATGTGGGAAAGTCTTGTTATATTTTGTGGGTGCTATTAGCAAACAACTTTCTGTTGGGAAAAAATGGAGTGGTGGATAAAGTTGCTATGTGGCATGACAGGACAAGAAGAACTTTTTATTAGAATGAGAAAGAAAATGTGATCTACTTGGGTTGACTTTCAACAGAACATTTTAAAGTTACTCAGTCAGAACAGTTCATTGATTCCAATTTGAAATACAGTAAGTTTTAATATATCTCGATTTAATACTGGTCCACCATTCTGAAAAGCTCCTGAACCCTTAGGAACAGAAGATTAGCAATTTTCCATGTACAACCTTACAGTCATGATTAGTCCTGAAATATGTCACAGTTTCTTACCTTATGTTTGTCAAGTAGTGATCGAACCTCTTCCTTAGAAGCAACAATCATTTTCTGGTCACCAGCCATCTTTTCTTGGCCTGTTTCTAACAGGTCAGCCAGGTCCTGTAAAGCCCGTTCATACTGCCTCTTAAGAGCCAGATTCTGATTCAGGTCATTCCGTCTGGATCCAATGATCATCATCAGCTCATCATACATATCCTTGGGGGCAAAAAGTAGCAATGGTGAGTCTTATTTCACACTTAATACGTCTTCCTACAAGCAACCTTACTGTCTCTGTATTCCCCTATAAATACTAGCAGAATAATACCTATTTCCAGCTCAAAAAGACTGTGCAGATATACTGACTTAATTGATAAATTAACAAGTCACCATTTAAAGACAGAAAAAATAAGCATGACTTGCAACTCTTTCAAGTGCATGCATTTGGGAACAAAGTTAGCAGAATCCCAAAGGCTCGCTTTAAGCAGCAAAGGATTGTGATTGGGCTTAAGTCATCAAAAACCATATTACTCTGTGGCTACTGCACACTGGAGATGCTGTTTATATTTTGCTTCTTGTAATGCAGCGGGTTAGATGGGCTCTATCATGGCTACAGACTACTGGTATCTCAAATCCAGATTTGTCTCCCTCTCCTGCCCCAGCAGCTTACTGGTAACAATCAAGATACAGACAACCTGTAGTAAAAACCAAACCAGCCTCAAAATAGCAATATACTCTATATAGAACAGTAAAGTGTAGATAGAAAAAGTGCAGTGTGTATTTCACAGTGTGCCCATATCGCCAAATTACGAAACGAGCCAAAAGGCAGAATTTCGTGAGTTCTTTTGTGTCTTTACTCATCTTGTATACCTCAGCCATAAAAGAGAGAACAACCTAAAGATGCTTTCCTTCACCTGAACAGGATTACTTTCTTGATTTGGTTTTCAGAATTGTATTCTCAGAACATATGTCTGACTGTGAGGGTAAGCCCATATTTTTGATCAAGACAAGACATCCAGAAACTAATAAACCAAAATATCTCTATGACCATCCAGTGCTACAGCAAACTACCCACCCTTGGACTGCAGCTCTCCTAGATTTAAAGAGACAATTTTGAGAAGCACAACTATTAAAAAAGGGAAGGCTTTTTTATAAACTGAAATAAATGAGAGGGGGATATCTACACATAGTCTGACAGAACAGAAAAAAAAAAAAAACACAAAGCAGGAGGCTCTATGACTAAAAAGGACCAAAAGGATAAAGAAAATGGGCAAAAGACACATTTGCACAAACACTTTGCCATTCATTTTTAATTGAGATCACTGTTTTGCCAGCTTAATATGTTTACAGTCTGGTTTCAGCTGTTGTCTTTCCTTCCAATTTATTATTATTTCATTATAAAAGGGTAAAATTCAGTCATAAACCTTCTCATTGATCTTTCCTTAAGCATTGCCCTGCCTCAGCAGCAAACCGCTCAGAAAGAAGTTTCAACAGCCTGCTAGAAGTTCTGGATTGATTGCCCACATGTACCTACTTCAGAAAGCCTTAAGGTAAGAGTCCTACTACTCAGGTGTGTTCAAAATCAAGTCTAACCGAAGGTATGCAGGAACATGAGAGGCATTCTATTAAAAGCAGAACATTTCCAGTTTCAGGTCACATTATCTATCTATCCTGCCTCATCCCCCTCTTTTTTTATTTTTTTATCTATCTATCCTGCCTCATCCCCCTCTTTTTTTATTTTTTTATTTATTTTTTTTTTTTAAATGATGGGTGTGAGAGAGAACTAAACCCCAGATCATGAGACATTGGTGAGAACCGGGGTCAACCTTCAGCAGATGCTTATGTTTACATGCTTAACTTTATCTATTTGAATAGGGGCTCAACAAGAGCTGAAAGAAAACATTGCTTTGTGTGCTTCTATGGTTAGTACTACTAAAAATAGAGATGTTAGAAAATCTGAAAATGCAAAAGTAGAAAAACTAAGAGAATCAGGGAAAAAATAATCTTTTCTCCAAATTAAAGTGCTTTTAATTATGCTTTTCTAAACTGCCTTATAAACAATAAAAAGGCACATAGTAATATCTTTGATATCACCAGACAGGTCTAAGATGGAATTTATGAACCATACCTGGATCTTAGACAGCTCTTGCATGGAAGGTTGGTCAATTTGTAACTTGTCTACATGCTTCTTTAATTCATTGATTCCAATATCTAGTTCCTTCAAACCTTCTTCTGCCTGCAGTATGACCTGTATTTGAAAATTGCATCATTTAGTTTGAAGGTTTAATAACCACAACGTTCTTTTTCTGTTTTCTGCCTGAAGAATTAATCAGTTCTTCAGTCTGCTGAAATTTTAAAGGATACTATAAAGAAAAAGTTGTAATTCAAAGTTGGAAGAGCCCAGCTTCTTTCTTAAAGTTAAATGTAATATGGCATTATTACTTTTTTAATAACAAACTGGCTTAGTATCATACATGACTTTACACAAAACCTTGCTGTGAAGTTCCACACTTTTAACTATTTGGTACGGGCACAAAAGGACTTTCAGTTGTTCTAATACCTTCTTTTAAAGCATTTTTTTATTAACACATTCCTGACATATCTGAGAACCAAGCAAACAACCATCGCACCAAAAGACATGCATGACAGCAAAGAGCCATGCACAGTTCCCTTACAGGACTAGGATAGGGCGAAAATTACTGTCAAGGAAAAGGACTTGTACATCCCCTTTTGTACTTGGACATTTTGGTAGTTGCAACAGTATGCAGGTGATAATTTGACATTTTTCAATGGAAGTTGCAAGAAACAAGGTCTTTCAACCTAAGAATCTGCTGAATTAAGGCATGCAAGCTATAACAAAGTTAAAAGCACAACGTTAAACTCCTGTAGTTGAAGTCCTTTGTCAAGGCTCCTTCTTGGAAACTGTATATCCAAATGCTGGAACTATATATGTGAGTATATCCTGAGTCCTAGTAATACAGTCACTAAACTTACACTTCATGCAGCTAAGCTACTTGGCTGATTGAGGGTCTTACTTCTGTTTTCCCAATCTCGTGTTGAACAAACAGCAATGCTTTTAAACTTGAATGTTTTATCAGCCAAGGTGGATGTTCAGAAAAAAAAAAAGTTTGCTTTTATTTGGTAGTTAAATTAATCATATAGGAGCTAAATTTTTACCAGTCTTTCATGTCATGGAAAACAGGAAAGAGAGACACAGACTACCAGCTCTCTTACTCATACACGAATTAAAATTCTTTCAAAATTTGATTATCAGATATATAAAGGCCAGTAGTACTGTGTAGCTGAAGGCTAAGTCTCTTCCTCTCAGTCACCTGCTGGTGCCAGACAAGAGTAGCGCTCTTGGGTAACAAGAAACATCTACAGAAAGTAACCCTTAACATACTTTGTTTGGTTTTTTTTAAATTTATAAATATGTGTAGTGCACTCTTGGAAGTGCACTACACACTCATTTTCACATACTTTATGTGAACACATACATTCTCCCATAAAAAGGAACTATTGTCTAGAATCCAGTCATACCTTGAATAGAAATTTTATCTCTTCCCTCCCTCCTGCTCAAGTAATAGACATTTGGTAATACCTGCATTTGTTCTGTTTCTGGTCTCTCAGCTGCCTCTGCTAGTTTCTGTACAACTAAATATTTCTTATCAGCCACCGATGTAAACAGAAGCTTCAGGTCATTCTACAGGAGAAAACAATAACAAATTATAGCAAATCACAGCATAAATCAACTGAAAAATATTTTACGATCCAAAAAGTTTAGTGTTACAATGTTACAATGTCAGCACTAAGGCATAAAAACTCTTCAGCCTAATTAGTACACGTAAAAAATGCAACATTGTTGAAAATCAATAACGATATATACGAGCAAAAAAGCTAAACCAACTTCTATTGAAACACATCCTGTGAACACACTTCTGCTTTTGCCTTCCAATTAGATGATCATTTAACAAGGTTCAATTAGCTTCATTTAACAAAAATACATTATTCTTGTATAGTTTGTTCAATCCCATGCTCATAAACAAGCTACATTTTACTTTTTAAGGTAAGCTTTTTTCATTACAAACTTAAGCAAGTATATAAAAAAAAAAGTAAACAAGGCTTCAACACATTACAGGGCTAAGAACACATTAGAACTTTTAGAGTACCTTATTAGACTAGGCACATACATATCACTTAACAATTTTACCAAACCACAATTTTTTTTTTCATGCATTCATCCCCAAAAAACTCCTAATATTGGTAAAATAGAAAATAAACAGCACACTTCTCTAAGACTTTTAGCATTATATAGGAGTGTGTTTCTAATTTTTTTTTTTTTTTTGGCAGAAACTCTTTTAAATATTAAATATCTCTGGTATAACAATAAGGCACAGGATTCTAATCAGCTTGTCTCCTTTCTTCAACAAAGAAAGGCCTTTTATTGAAAATTGTTGGAATTATATTTTTTCCTATCTGCTGCAGAGGAAAGGTTATGGAGTTTGGAAAGAAATCCTATAGTACAACCTATGAAATGGTGATCCTATATCTGAAGACACCAGCATACTATTTTCCAATTTTTTGCTGGAATTTATGTGGTTTTTTTCATTAAAACTAAACCATACTGGAGGCTTTATATGATACGAATAGGAGAGAAAAGACTGAAAAGATTTCTAAAAGCAAACATTTCTCCATTTCTCTTCATTATTTTCTGCTTTGCTCAATACAGACAGCTTGAGACGCAAGCTCTTACAGAATAACAGTATGGGTAAAAGGTGATCAGAAAGCTGGGAATCAGTATTATGTTTTCTATTTTATCATAGCTAATAAGAACAGTGTACTCTGTCATTTATGAAATTATAAAATGTGTAGAGTGGAACTCTAAAGTTGCTTTTTCTTCTTTGGGAACAGTAGTCAACAAATTCTATTTATTATAATGCCAGGGGGGTAAGAAAATGAAGGATGAATGATAATTTCTGCAATAATTCCATGAGTTGCAGAAGGCTTCTAGCAGAAATTTTAAATTTTGGATCATGATTTGGATGCCATGTTTTGCTTAGCCTAAGAAGTTTGACTTTCAAGTACAAACCTATGTTCTCTTGATTTGGTACCTAGAATTCTCATTGCTTTGAGAATCAAACCCTTTACATCCCCATTTAACATGTACTCCTGTTTATTCCTTCAGATGGGCATCATACCTTGAAAGTCGCTATTTGCTGGAGCCTTCCTTTCATCTGACGGCATCTCTGGTTTACTACTGACTCCAGCAAGGTCAGTCTTCTCAGGAGACAATCCAAAGTGTCTTCCATAATACCCCTATTATCACCATTCTCAGGAAATATCTGAGCAAATAAATTCTTGTTCTTATTCATTTCTTCTGTTATCTCTTTGATTTCTTTGGCAAGAGACTGATTTTGTAGAAAACAAAACAAAGCGACGATTAGACATGCTAGAAAGCAGGCAAACATATTCCAATCACCAATGCCAATTTTGCAGTGATGCAGTGACTTTTTTTACATTGTTAATAAACACACACTAGACAAAGTTATGCAGCTACGGTATTTCTGATAATAAAAAAAACCAAACAGACTTCTCTGAGGAAAACAAATGCTGAAACAAAATGAACCTGCCCAATAAGGGCTTTGTGAAGCAAAAATCCACATAGCTGTTGAAAAAGTCTTTTTACCTCCCTCTCCCCTCCTTCCCTCTCCCTTTCACCTTGATGAATTTGTACTGTTTCCATATCCCAGAGCATTCCTCCCTCTTTTTCACTTAATTTCAGTTTCAACACTGTGGGGTTTGCTAACACTTAGCAAAAAAGTTAAACAGAAGAAAGATTCTATGTTTATTTCTCTTCTGACCAGACAAAATTCAGGTCAGGTGCTGCTTTCTGCAACATTCTTGTACTGGGTTTGCATGGCAAGGTTTCTGTAGTGGGCAGGGGGAGCTACAGGTGTGGCTTCTGTGAGAAACTGCTAGAAGCTTCCCCTATGTCCGATAGAGCCAATGCCACCAGCTCCAAGACGAACCCACTGCTGGCCAAGGCTGAGCCCATCAGCGACACTGATGGTGCCTCTGGGATAACATATTTAAGAAGGGGTAAAAAAATCTGCTGAACTGCAGCAGGAGAGATGAGTGAGAATATGTGAGAGAAACCACTCTGCAGACACCGAGGTCGGTGAAGAAGTAGGGGGAGGAGGTGTTCCAGGCACCGGGGCAGAGATTCCCCTGCAGCCCGTGCTGAAGACCATGGTGAGGCAGGCTGTCTTCCTGCAGCCGATGGTGGTTAATGGTGGAGCAGATATCCACCTGCAGCCGGTGGAGGACCCCACACTGGAGCAGTCAGATGCCTCAATGAGGCTGTGACCCTTTGACGGGACCCACGCTGGAGCAGGCTTCTGGCAGGACCTGTGGACCCATGGAGAGAGAAGCCCATGCTGGAGCAGCTTTTCTGGCAGGACTTGTGACGCCATGGGGGACCCACACTGGAGCAGTCTGTTCCTGAAGGACTGCACCCCATGGAAGGGACCTACTCTGGAGCAGTTTGTGAAGAACTGTCACATGTGGGAAGGACTCATGTTGGAGAAGTTCATGGAAGACTGTCTCCCATGGGAGGGATCTCCACGCTGAACCAGAGGAAGAATGTGAGGAGTCCTCCCCCTGAGGAGGAAGGAGTGGCAGAGACAACGTGTGATGATCCGACCACAACCCCATTCCCTGTCCCGCTGCACCACCGGCGAGGGAGGAACTAGAGAAATTAGGAGTGAAGTTGAGCCTGGGAAGATGAGAGGTGTGGGACGAAGGTGTTTTAAGATTTGGTTTTTATTTTTCATTATCCTACTCTGGTTTTGATTGGTAATAAACTAATTTCCCCCAAGTCAAACCTGTTTTGCCCGTGACGATAATTGGTGAGTGATCTCTCCCTGTCCTTATCTTGACCCACGAGCCTTTTGTTGTATTTTCTCTCCACAGTCCAGCTTAGGAGGGGAATGATAAGAGTGGCTTTGGTGGGCACCTGGCATCCAGCCAGGGTCAACCCACTACAATTATCTACACAGTGAATAACGTTACTTCTAAACAGTAGCAGAATACTGCAATTACATATAGATTATGACATGTCACTTATCAAGGATTCTAATATTTTCTTTCTAAGCGCTACATAAAATGCAGTCTTATTGGCAATTTAAAGAAACTCCTATTCATGGATTCCTTACCTCTTGCTTGCAGAGGTATGTTTCTGTTTCTTCCTCTGGCAACAGAGCTGTATCAACAAAGACCTGCTCTTCCACACCATCCAGCCACAGGGAGGTGGCTGCAACACCATCATACAGTTTCTGTTCAAGATGCAGGCTCTCCTCCACCTGTCCAGCCTGAGCAAAAGGAACCAGAGAAGTTGAGAGCAGAAGTACAACATACTCTTTCTAACACCTAATATTTGTGAAGGGGCTGGATTTCCACATGGGAGCTAGAGGAGTTTTCATTGTAAATGCAGCTCTGCTGGAAGATAGTCATAAAGACAACCGAAATGTTACCTCAGATGACACATCTTCAAAGGCCTGATTCAATTCAACCAATACTGGTGACACTGAGGATTTATCCTCATCCTGTCCTTCCTCCATATACAAAGGCATTCCAGATAGCAGTCTGTTTGGTCTGCTATACAGCTGCTGAGAGAGAAGTACTAATTAGGAGTGCTTCTACCACACATATAGGGCACAAAATTCAGCTATACAGATTCTACTGCTGACTGAGGATATCACCAAATAACGGTCATGGCCCTCCCATGACTGTTCTGTCATGAATATCTTGAATAAAAGATTCCTCAACAGGACGTTCACTAGAAGTGCAGAATAAATACCTGTGGCCAGAATTAGCAATGACTTGTTTTTACCAAAAAAAAAAAAAAAAAATTAATTACTGTGAAATGAATACAAGATATTTAGAACTTTGGAAGCTGATTTTAATGTAGTATTATATAATGAATAGTGGACCTGGATCTATTAAAAATAAAATGGAGGATGTATATTAATATAGATCTTGGACTGTTCCCAATTTATGTGATTAATCCCTGCTTCTTCGAGTAAAAATTCTGTGGCTGAAATCACTTGCTGCTTTTTCACATACTCAATAAGACCATGTATGTGGTATGATATGTATGAACGTAACAAATACATTCAAACTGAAAATACCAATTTTTCCTCTAAGTTGTCACCACTGGTCAATTTCAGAGGGATGATATGTTACAGAATTATCCTGGGTTAGAGAAATAGGTCAAAATCTTGTTCCTATTTACCTTCCTGAATGGTAGTGCAATTCAAATCACTGAAAAAGAGCAGTGCTAGTGCCAATATTTAAAGATTTTAAAGGTGTCACAAAAATAAATTATTCCATTATATATTATTAATAATTTATTCCATAAATTATTTGCACTAACTACATCACCTTAATGCATCTTCTATGAACATACTGTACCTCATGTTGTGACAAGTGCTTTCATAGAGAAAATGCAAAGAGAAATTAAAAATAGCTACCAGCTGTTCTTGTTCCAAAGCTTTCTGGAGCAGTCTCTCCTTGGTATTGAAATCCTGGTTCAGACTTTCCCATTTCATCTTCATCTGTTCTTCAGATGATGGTTTCTCACCTTCCAAGCCTAATTCCTCTGAGAGTGTATCAGGCTTCTCACTGAATGGCAAGATGCACAAAGGTTTAACAAATGCAAGAGTTATAACACTTAAGGTGTTTATTTCCTCTTTCAATTGGAAAAGTCTACGTTTAAATTGCTACTTTTTAAAGATTTTACGTGGCTTGTTTTTTTCAGATAGAAAGACAAAGGTTGGTTTGTAACTGCAAGAAGTTCTTTACTGATGAGATACTTTCTAAGTACTGAGAACCTTCTAAGAAACTGTTTAGACTTGCAAGTACCCTTACTAAGAAAGAACCCCCAAAACAGACTGAATATGTACTACATCAAAATGTAACCTTTAATCAAGCTTTTCTTCAAAGCATTAAATAAAAAAGAATATTTTATTTGACCCCCTTATTCACCTCCCCTCTCAAAATGCCAGACATACCCTGATATTTTAATGCAGGACAAGCATATGAGTTTAGCTTTGGTAAACAGTGAATGAAGTTCAGCATTTCCTGTTTGATTTTTTTGTTTCTATAGTGTAACATGTTGTGACAGAAGGAAGCCTCAAAAAGAAGATAAGTACTTTCTGGCATTATAATAAAAAACACATTGAATTGAAAGAAATGCTGAGGAAAAGAACTTACTGAGCACATTCCCTATGCACAAGTCTTGGTTCTGCTGTCTCATGAACCACCTTCATGTTCTAGACATTGGCATGCTGGAGGAGCCACAAAGGTGCTCATGACTACTGAGATACATCAACAAACTAATTTAACCAAAGGACTGATTGCTCCTTGATCCTCAAGCTGGTAATGTTCACCCTGGTTTCCTCTGCCCAAGACCTAGCCTTTCCTGCTCCCTCAAGGTCCATGTTGGCAGCAGGCAGTTATTTTCTTCTGCCTTTGCTAGGGCAGAAGTCTCTCCCACCCAGAGCCAATGCTTTTATAGACATCTACTTCCCCCAAATGGGCAAATGTACAAGAAAATATAGACTAGAGATGAAATTAAAAATACAAAAGGCTTCAAAAGGAAAAATATTCACTAACTGCAGGAAAAATAAAATTGAGCAATGAGTATTTCATCTGGAAAGTTCTGGTTACAATGACAGACTACACTGTTTTAGAGATCAGCTATGATTCACACACCAATGCTGGACCATCCACTGCTTGTCTAATGAATCCTAGTTTGCAGTTTTAGTGTGATGCTTGATAATACGAATAAAAGGTATTTCTAAGTGCTAAAGATGATCTATTAGCACAAAACAGTTTGTGTAACTATATTATGAGACTCCTGAATTTTAAATCAGGACTCCAGTATCGTAGGTGCTGTATAAAAATGATTTAAAAAAATCAGTGGATTACATGCAGAAGAGGGATGTAAACACAAGGATGACAAAGCACAGGGTCATAGAAATTTGCTTTGCACAAGAACACATGAAAGCACACCTTAGGCATAGGCCTTCTGGAGCAACGTGCTGTGTTAGGATTTCTTCTCCAAGGGATGCTACTGACCGAAGCAGTTTCTTCTGTTCTTCTAGCTCTTGTTCCAGCTCCTAGCATAGCAAGTTACAGAAACCAAAACAAACCTCAAACAGATTGTTTTTGCCTTTTTTTTTTGGACACAGAAATATTTGGTACATAAACTGGATCTTTGAACTGATTGACTCATGCAATGCAGCTTCTGGAACCCAAGCTAGCGAGGATATCTGTATATCATCCATCGTCCATAGACGTGTATATCATGTCTATGATCATGCCACACAATATACCTTGTAATGTGTGTATCTTTGTATAATGACAATGTTGATTACTATTTTGAACAAATACCATCATCTCCTTACAGTAACTTTAAGGGTTGATTCAATTTAATTTTCCTAATGGAAAATGGAAGTATAGAGTTGACCATGGTCACACAGGAAGTCTAGTCTGCCTGTCTGTTACAGATACAAAATAATGAGCTCAAACACATCATTACAAGACCCCTGAGTAAGAAACAGTGTAAAAATGAAGATGTCAGTGGAAATATTAACAGAACGGCTCAGCTACAGTGTTAAGCACAATCTAAACATGGGAGTAAAAGACATGCAAAACACCAACTTTCTGTTGCTGCAGGGTGCTCTGCTGCTGCTGTGAGCGAGTGGTTCTTGCTTGCACCAGCCATTCTTGGACACTGGGGCTTTGTGACGAAACAAAGTCCAGATCACTCTCCTCCTTTTCTTGCAACGATCCCTGCTTTAAGAGAAAGAAAGAAAGATTTTACAAACTCTCATATTGCTAGAGAGCTGGCAGATCCAGCTCATCAACTCCAAACCACAAGTAGTGCCACCTTCCACTTCTCAAGCTGCTGGCTCACAAGTATTCTGAAGTGAGCAATGATTTTAGATTTCTGACTTGTGCTGGTAATTGGTTACTTGCAAGAAAGCATCCATAAAAATGTAAAAATAAACATGCACCACTGCACTTAGCAGAATGAGACACTAGAGATCATAGACCATGGACTGATGTGTTTCTGAAGACTGTTCTGCTTCTCTGAAAAACAGCACTAGTCTGTAATGGAGGGTGCAGCTCTAACTGGCAATGCAGGGAATCAATGGATTGTTTCTGCCAGGTTTTTAGTATAATTATTTTGTCTAACTAAAAATGAGAGAATGCTAGTTGTCATTCTAGAAAAAATTTATTTATCACTAAGTACTCATGGCTGGCAGAAACACAGTCAGTTAACAGCAGATTATATGATATGAACAGTAAAGACAGTAAGAGAAACCAAACCGCAGAATGTTATAATAGAACAGCAAAAGCAATAGTCCCTTCACTTCATAGTTCTATCAGTATGATTTTCCAACATGAGTAATTAAACAGGCCTTCTGTGCAAGCAAAGTAAAAAATAGCAAATGCCACAATAGTTCCCAAAACTGCTTTATCAACTTCTTGACTTCTGAAATCCATGTTGGCTGTAAATTTAAATTATTTTAACGGCCAAATGCAAATGCAAGGTTTTTAACACACCAGACCTAATGTTAAAGACAGAGTTGTTGTAGGTCTGGCTACTTAGATCTACACAACTCTCTGGATTTATTTCATGTTACTTGCATGCACACAATGACTGTAGAGTTTGCACTTAAGCTTCAAGAGCTAAAGAGCTAATGGAGCTTAATGCCTCTCCCATGTTGTTTATATACCTCATTTTTGTAGGATTCACATTTTACCCATGATTCAGCACTTATTCTAAATAAAGTAAGAGCACCAAATGCTTCAGAGATTTTACAGCAGGCTCTCCAAAATAAAAACACGTTCCACCTTCCAGAGAGCCTTTGTCTCAAATCAGGCAAGGACCAGCAGGGCTGAGGAAGCCCCTCTTGCCTTGCCTGGTGCTCCTTGTACTAACAACAAGGACAGACTTCTGCCACCAGCGTCCCTGGCATCGGGCACTGAAAAGGCAGAGTTTTCCTAAATAGCAGAAGTTAGGCATAAGATTTCAGTTTTGGGGGATGATGAGTATACTGGAGTTGAAAGGATTGATTAGTGTTCGAGGATATAAACTGTAGGTTTATAAACTATAGGTTTATAACTGTAGGTTATATAAACTGCAGGTATCTAGAGCTGGAGAGAACCATTAGCCCTTGCTCTATGAAAGAGCTCTGTTTCATTAAGGATTCAGTTTGCAGGTAAACTGTGATACTTTGTAGGAACAAATTCCTAGAAAAGCTGACATGGTTGTTGTATGAAAAATGTCATTATAGGACATAGATTAGGCAAATAAAATATTATATGAGGGATATAAAGGGTCTAGAATTTTAATTTTTTATTAAAAGTGAGAAAAAAGACAATATTTCTAGACTTTATATTTAAAAATTCTGCTTCATTTTATATGCTCTAAAGACAATAGCTGTTCAACTTGTAAATTCCTACAGAGAATAGTATCTAGTTCTTCATTGCAGTTGGGCAGGCTGATTTCCGTTAGATTTTGTCTCCTCTTCTCTGGGAAGAAGGTTGAGAAGCTACAATTTTGGAGTTATACTAGGACAAATAAATACTAATCCCACAGTTCCTGCAACAGCAGAGTGTAAAAGGGGCTGTGGCATTTGTGGATGCAAATATGATATTGTGCACTCTTTTTAGATCAAAATTATTTGTGAACCAGATTTTATCATTCTCAAATCATAGAATATAAGTTTGAAAAAAACACTTGCATTTCCATTTGAATTCTGACTGAAGGAATTGTATTACATTTCCTTTAAGTAGCCAGGGAAATACATGCTTGAAGCTGTCATTCATGGGGACTATCCAGTCCAGCACAGAAATAACTGGAAAGTCCCTGAAGAAAATGGTGATAAAATTGATCTCTCAAAGGAGTTTAGAATTATACAAACTTATATCAGGCATATTTCTCTTGTGGAACTGAAGTCGTCCCTCCCACACATATACTTTGCAATAAATAGTAAAACCCTATTTTCTGGGGTGGGTTTGGGTTTTTTCTGTGTGTGTGTTTTTCTTTGTTGGGTTTTTTTTTGGTTTTTTTTTGTTTGTTTGGTTGGGTTTTTTTACTGCAGAATTCATTCTGCTTCTTTGCATTATAAGGATTCTATTTATTTTTATTGCTCCTATGTCACAGAAGTTAGTAGGTAACAGTAATAAGGCAACATTTTGTATATCTTTCAAAGTGCATGAAAAATGCTACATTCGGAATCAATGTAGTCTGGAACTTTCCTGATCCAGCATGTTTCTGATGAGTTTCATTGCTTCATTTTATGAATAAGGAGTTGGTCTCCAAACCACATTTTCCATATCATTAGTGACATCGATTAATTAAAATTAGAAGGAAAACTGAAACTGTTGCAAGGAAGTTGAAGAATCTCATGCTGGCTCCTATAAAGTGTTGTGTCACAGGAATAACAGATATGCTGAAATACCGCTTTAAGGAAAATATAGCTCTTGGTCTTGCAGTGCAACTTGGGAGGATCCTTCCTTTTCTGAGGGCAGGCTGGTCTGTATATACCTCCAGGCAATTACAAGGTTATCAGTACATCTAAAGACATGTATGTGTAAGTCCGAGTTTCTTACATGCCTGAGCAACAGCGCTGTCAGTACGTAATGCTTCTCAGGCTTAAAAATGGTAGAAGACAGTTAGTGCATTTTTGGGCACCTGATGCTCTGAGACTCAGTCCAAAGGCAATACTTTATGCTTGATTATTTGGAAAAAGATACTAAAGAATTTCTCACTTGAAAAGAACTGCTCAATGAAAATTTGATGACGTCATACTGCCTATGCTGATTTTCTTCCACAATGGATAAGTACAAACTT
The DNA here is from genome assembly GCF_964106895.1 of Numenius arquata. NCBI lineage: Eukaryota > Metazoa > Chordata > Aves > Charadriiformes > Scolopacidae > Numenius > Numenius arquata. The sequence continues at coordinate 11,753,017 of NC_133577.1, read as the reverse complement.
TTTTTGGACTACAATTTTTAAAGAAACTTAAGTCTTGCATGCATGTAGCATCTTAAATTATTCATATTCTACATCTGGAGATTATTTTGTCATTATTTTCAATAATAGAAAAGCATCCAAAAATCTGTTTTTAAAGTTTATTTAAACTAAATCACACCATTGCATTTTAAAATGCAGCACATTTCAAAATGCAGAATACATATTTTAAAATGAAGCAATAAAGTCTGTAATGCCTTTTCACTTCACAAGTGATATATCAGGATATAGTATTATATGCCTACATGTTGTTGATAACACTTTTCATTTGCCTAATCATGAGGTTTAATACAGAAGACTAACGTTAAAGTTACTTCATCTTAAAGGGAATAGAAATGAATACCTGGGGGGGTTTCCTTCCTTTTTCCTTTTTTGGTGTTTGTTTGTTGGGGTTTTTTGTGAAGCTATGTTAAGTTTTACAGTTATCCACTTGCCTTGGACTAAAAATAGTTCTTAGCAGGTCAAGTGACTTTTCAAGCTAACCTCTCAGTAGACTTTAATCTGCATTACAAGCTAGAAATCTTTGAAGCTTATCATGTTTAATTTGCACAGCAAAGCCCAGAAAAGAAGTGAAAGAAAAGGTGAGGGAAGGAGTCACAACAGGGCAAGCAAATTCAAAACCAGTCAGTCACATTACGTGATTGGGTTTCTTGTATGTATCCGGTTCTCCACATGCTAGTTTAACCTGAAGAATGATCAAAACCAACTGTTAAATAAAATTAACTAGTGGCAATAAGTAGACCAATGCTGCTAGGAACAGAATCCTAGGACCAGACAGGTTAGATGTTTCTTTGTTTATATAATATTTTGTTTGGTGTAATGATTCCACTAAGTATTAGCTATATTTAAAAATATTTCATTATCTTGATGTTACCTGTTCATTGTGTTTTGCACACTGTATGGAGGGAAGCATTTATTTAGGGTTATTCTTTTTTTTGGGGGGGAGGGAGCCTGCCCCAGAGCATGTGCAATCTAAAGCGACTGGGAACAGGAATTGAGTGCATCCAGACCAAGCTAATGATCTATTTACTTTATTACTGTCCTTTCAGTGAAGACAGGTTAGGATAGTTTCACCACGAAATGGTGCTGTTAACTTGAAAATGATAAGCTAAAGCTTTCTAGGCAGTTCTTTATTTTGGAGTGTAATTCCATTTACTACTTAAAGACGAATAGCTCAAGCTAAATCAGTAAAATATTTTTACTCCTTTCCCCAGTTGCATACAACTTCTATGAAATCCCGGAACCTTCTGCCCACTGTGAAGCCAGGTGGAAAGAGCCACTTACCCGAATGTTGATCTGTTTGTCGTGGAGCACTCTCTGCAGCTCCAGAAGGCTGCCCTTCAGTGTCCTGAGCTTCACAGCCAGCTGCTCTGCCTCGTCCTTGGTGTGAGCCTTCCCTTCCATAAGCAAGTTCTCGTTGTGCACAGATAACTCTGACAGGGCTACCACCTTCTGCTCTATTTCAACCAGCATGTTCTGCAGCAGCAAAAACAAAGAACCAAATTCATACATTTTCCAGCATCCGTCACGCTTTGGGCAAGATGACCTGTGGTCTCTCTCGCCTGTCACCAAGCTAAGGGCAAGCCAGTTTGTCATTGCTTTGCCTTCCAGTCCCTTTTAGAGTCCTTAGGAATATGCTTGCAAATGTTTGCATTTGCCATTTCTGTTTGCAACCTTTTCCAAAATAGGAAATTATAAAGTTGTTTGAAAAAAAAAAAAAAGGATTTGTTGTAGAGAAGATGCTCTTTATTTGCACATTAAAGGTAAGGGTGGCTAAGATGCTAGACTGACATCCATAATGACAAGAAACCGAGCACGCAGCTAGAGTTACTTCTTTCCTCTTCTTTAATGCACATTTAGTGAAATGCTTCCTACCTCCTCCTATGTGTTGCTCTGGCTGCATTGATAAGCTGCTCTTCTCGCTGTTTGCTCTTTCTGATTGGTGCATGATGGACTTAGGGATTTCTGTATAATCCTCTTAAGAGAGAATTAAAGTGACAAATCTCTGGCATGTTTATTCTCAAAAGCTACTTTCCTGACATTCCATTAACCATTCATGTATTACAGACATGGCGCATATTTTGATCTTCCAAACTCAAAGCTCATACAATTATTGCTCAAAAATCCAGCCTGACATCAAACGTTTTTGTTTCCGTTGCAACTGTCAAGCATAAAGTTACAAGTATTGCTCCTGAAGAAATGTGTGCAGGGTAAGATGGACAGAGTCTTTAGAAAGTGGGAAAAAAAAAAAAGGACTTTTTATATAAAACAAACTGTATTAAGATTTTAAGAACCAGCAAAACAACAGCAGTATTAACTTTTCAACAGTTAACTGCTCTTTTTAATGGTGAGATTCCTACAGATGACATTAAAAAAATAAAAAATACTCCTCTGTTTAAGTTCACACGGTTTATCTATATACAACAAGCAGCTCCCAAGGACAGGTGATGAAAGAACACTTGAGACTGAGCAGACTGAAAATTCCAATAATGGAGCAGTGTCAGTGGAAATTGAACTAGATTTTTAATTCATTGGATTTATATGAAACTTAACTCCCATTTATCCTAACATAGTTGAGATCCTCATTCTTTAATACGAAAAGGGATCTTTTGCCCATCTGTCTCTTGTCTATCTTGTAATTTTAATTATAATGATCACAGAGTTCTAAACTCTCAATTATAAATGGAAAAATCCCACTGATTTGAGAACCTGGATGTTATGACTGATCCAAGTCTTGTTAATAAAAGTTATACACAATTAATCCTATTGCAGAAAAATGTTTCTCCTCAGTTGTTTTGGTATTCTGGTTAATTAATATTCAATTCATAAAAATAGTAACTACTGATGATATGTACTTTTGAATGTGGGTAGGGATTACTCCTGAAGAAAACACAACACTCCCAGTCACCATGGCTAGTGGGAGTGTGTTTTTCAGCTGGAAAAGGAGGAGTAGGAAAGTACACTGCAGGTGTTTTCATACCTATCAAGTGAGCTATTCAACAACTCTCGGTCGAGTGTAGCAAAAACAGCAAGTGAAGCAAATACAAGGCCTTTAAAGCAAAAAAAAATGCCTTCTGAAAGTTGTACAGCTTCAAATGCTTTTGCAGTCAGGGTGTCTTGTTTTCCTCCTGTTATGTTTACACGAGCTTCCCAAAGCACTGTTTGCAATCTTTAACAAGAAACGAAGAACAGGCTATATTTTATTTCACAGATCACTAATGAAGCTAACTGAGCATATGTGAGGTTCTAAGGAGCTCAGAAACTTCTTCCCCACTAATATGCTGGCTCATCCCACTCAATAATGGTTATTAATGCTCCATCTTTGCCTCTTCACTCAGATAAAGCTGCGAGCATCCTATTCATCTAAACATTACAGGACTGACAATTTTACCTGACAGTCTACCAGCTGTGCTTCCATGTCCATAGGTTCCTCAGCTGTAACCAGAGTGGTGTCCAGTGTTGCTCGGGTATTGAGTAACCAGTGGTCAAGCTCATCAGCTTCACAACGGTACCTTTGAAGAGCCTGCTCCTGCCTCTGTTCTTCCAGCTGCTCATTCAGTTTTTCCTAGAGGTACAAATTATATTTTACTTTTTAAAAGAAATATTATGCCACAACAGTCACTTTTAAAAAAAATTCCCTTTCTGTCTGTCACAACTTCTATACAGTATTTCTAAGCCATAATAAGCCTTTTCTTTCATAAGTTGGAAACCTTTGCAAAATATTATCACTTTCAATCTGTAAGCATGTTATTCTGGTTACTGAAATTCTGTTTCAGTTCAGTCACTGTATTTCTGCTTCCTTCAGTAGATCTCTGCTATTTCAGCCTTCTAAAGGCGAGGTCTTTTCTGACTCTTGCTGCTCTCCTTTGGGTTTCGCTCACATAAGATTCAGATTGCTCAACTAGCACGGCACTGTTTGCTTAAGGAGAAAGATGGATGGGGACACAGAGCTGGGAGTGGGCTGCAGGGAAAGGACAGCAGCACTGCCTTTTTTGGCAACAGCAGGCTGTTAGATAGCCTTATGGTCTCTCAAGAGAGGCATGAGAGAGATGCTTTAAGGACCCAACAGGGTAAGGGTTGGCCTTTGATGTAGCCAGTGGGTAAAGAGAAGACTGAAGAGCTGTCTACCTCGTCTGGCCTCTCGGAGGATCCCTGAGCCTGTGCCATGGGGTGTGAAAGGACATAGAGCTCCAATGGCTGCTGCAGCAACAGCACAGCAGCAGCACAGACTCCCTGGCTCCATCCGTCAGCTGGTCCATCCATTGGAGAGGCAGGGAATGATCCAGCAAGACTCGCTCACCCTTTAATAGTCCCATATGAGTTTGAAAACTGGCTGAATAGCTGGGCCCAGAGGGTGGTGATCAGTGGCACAAAGTGAGAGGCCAGTAACAAACCTCAGATAGTTTACTGATGACACAAAATGGGAGGAGTCGCTGATACACCAGAGGGCTGTGCTGCCCCCCCGATGGACCCTGACAGACTGAAGAAATGGGCTGACAGGAACCTCATGAAGTTGAACAAAGGGAACTGCAAAGTCCTGCACCCGGGGAGGAACAACCCCAGGCACCAGTATATGTTGAAGGCTGATTAGCTGGAAAGCAGCTTGGCAGAAGAGGACCTGGAGGTCCTGGTCGTCCAAGTTGAACATGAGTCAGCAGTGGGCTGTTGTGGCAGAAAAGACTAATAGTATGCTGGGCTGCATTAGGAGTGTTGGCAGGAGGTTGAGGGAGGTGATCCTTCCCCTCTACTTAACAATGGTGAGTCCACACCTGGAGCACTGTGTCCAGTTCTGGGCTCTCCAGTCCAAGAGAAATACAGAGCTCTGGAGAGAGGAGAGGGGATTTCAGGTATAAGAAACAGATAGAATGGCATGGTCAGAGGTTACTTCGATGTATGAGATAATGTGGAACCTAAGCACGCTGCAAAGGGTATGGAACAAGGGGACAAGATTGTACTGGATCTGGGTGGGATGGAGTTAACTTCATCACAGCCTGTGCGGAAGTGCTTGTTAATAGCAATGTTTTGGCTACTACTGAACAGTGCCTGCACAGCATTAAGGCTTTCTTTCCAACTGCCCCTCACAAAGGCCAGTAGGCTGGGCGTGGGCAAAACGTTGGGACACGATATAGCCAGGACAGCTGACCTGAACTGACCAAAGGGATATTCCATGCCATGTGAGATCATGCTCAGCAATAAAAGCTTAAGGGAAAGGAGGTGGAGGGCAGGAATTTGTGGCTATGGCGTTTGCCTTCCCAAGCAGCTGTTACATATGCTGAGACTGCTTCCCAGGAAAGCAGCTAAACATCTGCCTGCTGATAGTGAAGTACTGAATAAGTTCTTGTTTTCCTGTGCTTGCATGCACAGCTTTTCCTTACCCTATGGTAGGTCCTGGTTTCTCACACCCTATTAAGCTGTCATTATCTTGATTCATGAGTCTTTTTGCCTGCCTTCTATTTTTTCCTCATCCCATGGGAGAGGGGAGTGAGGGTGGGTGTTTGGCTGCTGGTCAGGGGCAACCTACCACACTTCTGTAAGGAAATTCCGACCCGCATGTGCAGGACAAGCCCCCCACAAGAGCGGTGTTTGTTCAACTTTTCTGAATGCTTAATTTTAATGGGAAAATTAATAATTGCACGTTGGAATAAAGAGTAATGATATTTTTAAGTGTCTCAATCTAGAGCCAAACAGTTCTCAGGCTCCACTTGTTTAAATTAGGTCCACAGAAAGAATGATATTACCAATCCACACCCTCAACAGCAAAATATTTTCATTACCTGTTCTAAGTGTATGTCTACACTTACATCCCTGCAGTGTTCTGGAAGATTTTATCTGTGAAATCAGAGCTATAAAGCGCACAGGTTAAATCACTGAATATTCTCTGCATACCATACATATTTCTTAGCCGGGATTATTATGAAATACTCATTCTATTGTATCAAAATAACTGTCAGAATCCTAACCATAGTTAAGATTAGTATATTTTACTCATGCTTTATCTTTGAATTATTAGTTAGAACTTCCTCCTAAGTACGATCAAGAAGTTTGTAAGATCCTGTACGGAGTGCAAGCTATAAATGGCAAGATCCCTATTCTACGTCCAGTTCCTTATTTTTACATAAAAGCCATTTTTCTTCAGAGTAGTAAAGTGCAATTTTTTAAAGAATAACAAAGAATGTTTTAAGGACCTGTTCACTGTCTCAGGTCACTGCACAGAACTAATGCAGCTGATGCACTCTGGGACCTGGGACTCCCGTGTAACCCAGGTAGATCCACAGAGCCAGTTCTCACTTAATCTCTCAGAATCGATTTATGTGGGAAATTATGAAGGCAGCAGTAAAATCACTGCTGCAGTTCTTAGTAGTAGAGCAGTAAAGCTGCCCTGCAATGTAGAGAGTAGCCTTCTTTAGCATGACTGCATTTTCTCACCTGTATAATATACACAGCAACATTCCTACATGTTTATCACCTTAGTATTAGAGGATTTTCCATAACACTGACAAACAAAGAAATAAAGGGATGCATCTTCCATGATAAAAGTTTGCATGCAAATCACTGGAAATATGAGTGTAGACTACAATGCAAAGGTTTAGAAGAGGTGCTATTTCTTTCCCCCTTCTTTTGTCTCCCAGTTTGGACAGGTGATTGCTCAAAAGTTCACTGTAGATAACATGAATTTTAATACCTGCACTTCATTACTTCTCCTGTGGAGGACAAGGAATACCAAGAGAACCTATTGAGAAAATGTCAATGGGGTTGTTAAAAAAAAACAAACCCAAAGGACTATATAAAATATGACTCCTGCAGTGTGTTTCTAAGTTCCTTCTGGTTACTTATGACCTAGGATTAAGATGGGGGGCTCACTAAAAAAGAGCTATAATTTATTAGTGAAAGGAATTGTGAGAAATGAGCAGAACTGAAAATGACTTTTTAAATTCAATGGTGACTAAGGACTTTAGTGAAAGTACAGGTCTGCCAAAAGTGGTTCTAAAAATCTGGAATGTGATCCAAAAGCCCCACTCCTAAGGTTTTTTCTTGTACCTCTAATAGTTGTCGTTTTCCTGATGCCTTCATTCGAATTGTGGCCATTCGTTCTGCCAAGACCATGAGAGTGGACTGCAATGCCAGCTGATCAGCAGCTTCTGCATCCAGTCGTTCTGAAACCAGCTCCTGGGCTAATGATGTCTGAAGCTCAGTGATTTCTTCTTGTAACATTAAAATCTCATCCATCAAAGCCTATTCAAAAATGAGAGCAGAGGAAGTATTTACTTCATTTATCGGTGAGAAGAAAGTATCTCAGGAGGTGTAGGCTTAATATAAAATTCAAGATGACTGTCCCAAGGGAGTATGAGTAACATAGAGTAGTGCAATATATCATTGCAGGTTTGGTAGAGCCAGAATTCAGAAGGACTGACTCCTGCTTTTAGATGCTTAAGCTAGGATCATGCATCTAGTAACTGAAATATGGATTTAATTCATTATCTTGAATTTCAAACATATCACCAGAAGGAATTCTTTTGGAAATATTATACATACAGATTTATTCTTCCAACAAATTTTCTGGGGGTTATCCTAGTCAATACAGTGAAGATAATGAACAAGTAAGTACATGTGTGCTTGGGAGAGAGAAACAGATGCATGAGTAAGCTTCCAGCCTGAAACTTACTAACTGGACAAAACCCATCCAGCAATATATGTAAATATCCAGAGATTAACTCCATAATGTAAAAGACGTTCCTATTATCATTCTTATCCTAGAAATCAATTTCTAAAATACCTTCAAAAGGATGTTGCATTACCAGTACCTTAGAGCAGATACTTTACTTTCAGGTCTGATAGTATATATACATTGGATGCACAGGACAGCACACAGTGCTACAAAAGCCAAATGTTATCCTTTTCAGGTCATGGAGTTCCTACTGAAATGAGAACTGGGCCCATCATATAGTTTCAAGCTATCAGATAAAAGGCTTAGATGATAAATTCCTTTGGGAGGGAACTTTGTGTGTGCTTTGGTTTGTTTGCTTTGTTTAACAAGGCAAAGACTGCATTTAGATTAATTTACAATGCATCAATACTGGTTATGATCTTAGCAAATTTGGGAACATTATAAATAGTCCTATATATGCTATTAGCACTGATGCTGAAGAACAATATGCGTAGGTGTCTCTGAACACAATCTTTGACAATTTTGTCAATCTTTGACAAAAGATTTTGCTGAAAATTTTGATTGGACAAGCTCTTATGATCTATTCTACTTTTTAAAAAGGCCCCTTATTAAAAGAAACCCCATTACACAGTCTTTAGAACAGCAGAAAGTCCAGAAAGGCAAGATATTCAGTTAACAGAGAAGGTTCATACAACTAAAGCATGTTTTTGAGGCATCCAGCCATGAAGAACGCCACTATCTAAAAAAAGGGAACTAAAGATAGAGGGAGAGCATACATTTCCTGTATATTTCTCACATCTGAGTTTTACCTGATGTTCAGCCATCTGGCTCTCTGGGCTTTTGGCTGGTTCCAGGCTCTCATTTAGTTTGACCTCAATGGTCTCCATTTTTGTGGATATAGACTGGAGTGTGTCCTGATATCTCTGTTGACGCTCAAGAGCTTCATAAAGGGTACGCTGCTTTTCACTGATCTGAAAAGGAATGGAAAGTATAATTTCTGACCTCTGATATGGGATTTACTCTTTCTTTGCTTCATACATCCTTAGGCCTATGAGACTAAAACCAAAAACTTACAACAAGTTTTCAGAAGTATAAATTTTAAAGCCAAACATTCACATAAAAATATTTATCGGTTTAAACATCGTAAATCAAATCTTAAGTTCTTTGAGTGAAAAAAAATGGACTTTAATAAGCAGGGGAAACATAGACACATGCTCATGCCTTATTTTAGATTTCATGCACTCAAACGTGTATGTGCACAATTTGCTAGATACATAGTTCTTAACATGCCACAATAGCTACTGTGCCTCTGCAAAGAATTAAAATTTATAGCATGTGTTCAAAACTTTGACCATTCTCATACATCACTGAATGATTATGCTGCCCGACTATGTAGAAATGTATTAAGTTAACTTAGTATTTGGAGAAACTGGATTCTTGGGCCTTTTTTGCCAGCTCATCCAGCATGAGTAGATTGCTCTGTTAGGTTACAGAATATAGTCTGACAATAGCCAATATTTCTGAAGGCAACTATCGGCGTTAATGACTTTTATTTTTTCTTAATGGAAGTCCATCCTGCATGCACTTTCAAACAAAGAACAAAGCCAGCGTAAAATAATATCACGACCAACAATTTTTGTTACCATCTGAAAACTAAGAATTGCAGAGAAGAATATCACTGAGCTAGTTCTTTGCATTTTATTCCTTACAAGGTTGTTGATTATTTTGAACCCTGCTGATGAAGACTTACCACATTTTTCAGTGTTTCCCAAGAACGCTGCAAGTCATCCAATTTGGCGCTAGCAGCTGATTCTAAGCCTGGTTCATAAAACTCCTGGGTGGCTGAAGTGCTGGGTTGAATTTTAGCAGCTTCTGTCTGCAACTGTTCAGCAGATAAGGCCAACTGTTCAGCAGATAAGGCTTGGTAATAAGCAATGTCCTACAAGCACGAAGCACGTTATTGCACTCTCAAAATAGAAGATACTACATAAGAATATCATCCCACATACTGTCCCATTGCATATGTCCATTAAAATGAAACCCACAAAGCCAAACCCACCAGGAAACCTCTGAGCAACGCAGTTACTAAACACTTAATAGTAGTACACTAAATATGGTTTGGAGCTTCTCTATGGTGAAGATTGTGGAAGCATTTTTTTCACATTCATATTATCTAGGAGGAAACTGTGGACAGACATGGAAAGACCGGGAGGGGAGCGCTACAAGCGGGAGTGTTGTTCCAGTATCATCAAACCTACACAGGGGGAAAACCTGTGGGAACTGCCCTTTTCCCAGGCAGTGGTTTATGGTACTGTAGGTGGCAAAGACTATAACCCTAATGAACACTAGCACAGAGAAGGCAACAGAAGAACCAAAAAGGAATATGCTGAAGAACTACTCAGTGATGTAAAAAAGAGTATAAAGCACTATCTTATAGTAAGCCTTCAAACAAACAGGCCCTCTCAACGTGTAAAAGATAGTGGGAAAAGGGACCAAAAGTGCTAAGGAAAGTGGGTAATGTTCAAATTACCATTGAAAATTCAGGATGGAACTGTTTCTCACTAGAACTTCTATACTTAGTGTATGGGGATTTCTTCAAGTATTGGAGGTGGCAATTAAAAAGATCTATGGAAAATGTAAAATAAAGGAAACACAGTATCTATATTTAAGTCAGGAAAGCAGACTTGACAAGAATTATTTAAAACTGAAACCATGTATGACAATTACCACCATATCCATGTAGAAGGTGAAAAATGTTGTAACCTACTTTCTTCACCCTTTGTAGCCCCACTTAGTGAACTATGCTGCAGACCATGCAACACAGCAGCTGTCATCCAGTTTCCTCAATCACTTTGAAGATACTCAAAAGCCACCTCAATATAGTCCCAGACAACCTGCTGTATGTGGCCCAGCTTGAGGAAGAGGGTTGGATCAGATGACCTCCAGAGGTCCCTTCCAACCTCAACCGTTCCCCGATTCTGTATTGGTGTATAAAAGCTAGCTACTAAACAAGACTAATTCTGAAGTACCAAAGCTCAGAGTATAATTAGGATCCTAATTTGGAGCAGAATCATTGTTTCCCAATGTCATTTCAACATGTTATCCAATACCATATGTGAACAAAACCAAAGAAGCTCTGGAAGAGCACAGAAACCAGGTCACTCCCCAGGCACAGTCACCTCTTGGGCTCTCTTTCTAACTAAACCAATGGGCACAAAATGCCCACCTGTCCCAGAAAACACCCCGTTTTCTGCAGCTGCACAGGTACGGTTCTTCAGTCCTTCCCCCAGAAAGAAGAGACTTATCAGAGGTTATCCGCTTCATGTATGGACATTTTAACAATGAAGGTGTTACTTGCAGATCACCACTGATATTTTTAAAGGGAGGCAGCATCCAAGAGCGTATTTTACACAGCTCGATCACACCTCTTTACTGAGGATGCCTGAAGAAGTCAGTCTCTCCAGAGAAAGAGAACACCCAAGAATGGACAGCACATCAAACTGTAGAAAAGTGTCAGAAGATGTACCTCTTCAAAAGCAACAATTGGGAAACTTGAAAAATTTAAGGATGAAAGTGCTCAAGATGTCCAGGAGCCAACAGGGAATAGGTAACAGCTTAGCACAGCATTCAGTACTGCGATTTCAGAATTTTTTACTCTGACCACAAGTGATCTTTCCAAGTCACAGAGAAAAATTGCACCAGGGTGAACAACTTCTCATTTTGCCTTGTCTGCAGCTACTCTCCAGCCCTCAGCTAGTCCTCTCTCAAGGTCAAGAGATAACCTGGGCTTCTGAGACTTCTAAATCATTATTTCCAGAATAAAGGCCTTGCTTTTAAAAGATGGGAAAGCAATCTCTTTCCTCATTTTTCAAACTAATTTTTGGAGTAAACAACATGGCAATTTCTTTTTAGTAGGGCTTTAGTGCTGACAGCGTGAACCCAGATATTCTTACACGTAACAGATTTTGTTCCAGCTATAAAGGACCTAATACCTCATACTTTCTTTTATGAAAATTAGCCAATGAAAAGTACTCAAGCTTTGTTGTTAGGATGTAGGGGAAAAGGGTGTGTTTAGATTTCAGAAGATATTTAACAAGGGCTGTTCCACCCTCAGTGAGTTTTCACAAGGAAGGGGAAAGAATGATTAAGTAGGCTGTGAATAAGGAGATAGAAAGACATTTAACAGTGAGGCAGTGCTGAAGAGTTGGATCACAGGATCAGCTGCAACCTCCAAGGCTTTGTATCAGCACTTGAGCTTTTTCAATTCCATTGCTCTGCATTATGTGGCTGGAAAAGAAGTTTTAAAAGAATGTGCTAAATTTTAATCAACTATTTTTTTGGGTAAGGGTGAGATGTCCCAGAGGTCCCAGAAGGTCCCTTGAAGTCCCAGAGGATTCTCATTCAGTACTGTAGCACAGATGAAGTGCCTAATTTTGCTACACATCAAAATAAACTGCATTAAAGGGCTGTTACCTATTGCTGAAATATTATACACTGTGAAATCCCTCAGCCTTTTAAAAGTTAACAGTTTTATAGTTGTTCCCCATGCTCCCGAGTTGTTTTTAGAGGAGTTTCAGTACAAAACAAACGACGCGGGAAACTGTTAACTTCTAACAGTGCTAGATCTGTCGCTTTCTTGTGTTTATAGTCTCTGTTTAATCTATTTCAATACATAGAACCAATATTTTCACTAATATGCACTTAGCACTTGCTTTATATTTTCATTACTTGCTTGCAATGTAAAAAATGCACATAGATATCTCAGATCAGACTAGCCACATTTCACCATTAAGAGATGCTAGGAAACCCTGATGAAAGATTGTACATAGAGTATTAGGGATGAATTTAAAAACAGCCTTAACACTCAACCTGCCCTCCCAAAAACACCCCACTTCATATGAAAAAATATAAATTTTTTTCCAAAGACTAGATTAATGTAATTCTTTGCTTTCTAGAGTTCCTGTTCACATGTTTTTCTGGTACTTTGCAGGTGATCTTCCTGCGAGACACTATTTCTCTTAACACTGGCTAATTTTAAAACAAAACATTTCCAAATTAATTTTGCTGAGTCTTTTACTGAATACAAAATATGTTCCACTTACATTTAAACTCCTAATTTGCTATTGTCTAGATTTTTTTTTTTAACCAACCTTCTTTCATGAAGTCTCCCTGGGTATTCATCATAACCAGCACCAGCAGTTTCATAGCTTCTTTAGGTTTAATCTCATGTGAGTGTGAACCTAAGCATTTTGTAAGTAAACCACTGCATTTTGAATGTTCTTCCGCTTACTGTTTAGTACGTGCAGTTCATTTCAACATTAACCACACTGAAGAAACCTTAATCTGTCAGTGTTTTAGATTATTATAACACCAGCAATTTTATCTCAAAGATCTTCAGCTAAATGAAAGACAGTGTTTTTGTTCAATTTTGCTCTGTGAATCACAGGTTCTAAAATTTGCATTTTGGTGTCAGCTTATGGGGCAACAGCATTTCACTGGATTTTCCTTGAGTTATTGGAACTCTTAATCTTTTTTTTTTTTCATTTTCAGAGAAATGTAATAAACTGACACTGAATTTGTTTATTAGAAAGCAAGCTGCTCTTGCTCCTTTAACTCTTTCACTGATTAAAAATGTCATAAGATTTTTGTGCTGAAATATATAGCTACCTTCCTACTGTAAGTGAACTTTACTGGGAAACTTCTGATTATCTGAAATGACAGAACACTACAAAAAACATTCTCATTCATTATGTAGCTTTTTAACTACAAAGGTAACTTTATAACTTTATTATCATGAAGATTTTGTCACCATTCTTACTATATTACTTTAGCATTCTTTCTTATGTCAGTTCATGAAAACGAATCATTTATATTTAGCAACTTCATCTTTGAAATGAGTGGACGGAACTAGTAGGCAACTTGCTCAAACTTCTCTATTTCTACTCAGCAATGCAATGCAACACCATTCTACCCTTTATGTCTGCAGTGGTCAATTTTGGAAGCAGCCACAAATTAAAAAAATCAAACAAACCACCACAAAACCCACCACATGATGAATGAAATGAGGTAGTGACTGCTTCTAAGGCTCATTTCTAAATTTCCAAAGTGTAACATTTTATGTGTGTCTTTATGGGCATGATGCTTAATGAGCTAGTTTCTTGCTTACATTTTAGTCAATGATGATGTATTAGAAGTGTCAGAGTCCTCAGTTTTCATTTAAAAATCTAACTTTAGCGATTTCACTGCTCTGCCTCACGAGCACTTAAAATAGACTGTCACTGAAAGTATGGAATGAAAAATACATGAAAAAAATACATGGAAGTTAATACTTGAAATGGTTTGAAGTGGAAGTTATCAGACTCCGGCTTCAATGTTACAATGCCAATGGCACCATAAGGTAGACATATATGGACATGATGCAGTGTTTTATTATGGCAGTACAAAATTGCATTTTTTCTCAGAATGCAAGATTCCATTGAGTACCTCTGTGAAAATAAAATTAGGTTATAGATAGAAAATTGCAGTGACATGGAAGAGCTTTGTAATTGTAATTTAAAAATTATTTTTAAAAATAGTGAATAGCTGTAACACCAAATTTATACATTTTAAACTCAGAAGTCAACATTTGTATTCATTTTGGACTAGAACCTGAAGGTTCAGTTAGGTCAGAGGTTAAGCCTCAGATCCTTGGTAAATACTATCTCAGACGATTAAATAAACCACCTGTGGAATGGAACCATGCATGTCTCTGAGATAAAAGCTGAATGAATGCCAAGAGGGAGGTACCTGGTTAACAGAAGCATCTGTATTAGCCACAGGTGAGGGAGAGCGACAGGCAGGTGGAGAAGAAATCTCACTGTTGGTTCCCTCCTCCCCAGACTCCTCAGTGACAGGGGAGAGCAGCGTGTGACAGCGACCAGCAGTCATCTGCCACAGGAAAAGCAACCCCGGAGCACAGGAAGAAAATAAGTTACCTCAACTTTGGTTTGACTTGGATTTAGATCAAAACAAGAAAAACAACACATGCCCAGAACTACCATGACACTATTTAGTCACACTTAATACTATTACATTTACCAGCTTCAAAATTTGGTTCAATTAATAGTTTCGTTTACTTGTCACACTTCAGTGTGAACATGCTCTCCTGTCCCCTAATGAATTTAAAAGAAAACGTATAGCAAGCAACTCAATAATAACAAATTAGGGTTTGCCTAAATGCCTTCTAATAGAATCAGTGTTGCATATGGAAATACTATGGAGAGCTACAGAAAAATGCAGTATTGGCCTCAGTATCCAGGCCTGGTTAGAACAACAAGGAATAGACTTGCAAGCTAAAATACACACAATCCAGTAGCAACATACTTTTCTTACTTTCCCAGTGCTGTTATAGAGTGATAAATCCTGAAATCCGCACTCTGTTTTCACTCAGACAAAAATCCCAATAGCATCAGCAGTATGTTTGTAATGAGACCCAATTAGAAACAAATAAAAGCAGAGTAACTCAAACAAGAGGCCTCTGGCAGTACTTAGTCAGCTTGCATTTCCAACACGCTCATCTGAGAATATAGGAGCATGCTGTCAATTATCACATCAACATTTAAGGCATATTTAAAAATACAGTCTGTAAAACCTATCCACCGCAACATGTTATGAAATAATATTTATTCTGGTTTTATCCTGCAATTCAGTAGTTTCTCAGCATTTGCTCTTGCGTGCTCATAGGTACGAAAAAGCACTGTATTTGCATCTTATTACAGACAACTTCCACTGGTATTTGTCTGTTAAATAGCTTCATCCTTTATCAACAAGTCTTGAAAACCCATATAAAGCAAAATACAGTAAGGGGAAGCTGCAGCTTGTTTGGTTTGCCTCACTCCAGCCATTTCAAAAGCAAAACGTAGATGTGAGCTGCGGCAATTTGCTACACAGGAGTGTTGCAATGATGCAAAAGCAAGCAGCTCAGATAAACAGCACCCAGAGCAATGCATTCCTTACCATAACCACCGAGGGATGAGCGGGGTGTGCTGGAAGCAGGTCTGAATCCAGCTCCTCCATTCCCTCTGAAAGCCCCTCCACTTCTGTCACTGTCAGCAGCATGGTGGCATGTTTTGCTTTCATTGTCAGCATCTTGCACTTCGAATTCAAAGAAGCAATTTGCTCCTGGTATCCCTTGATCTTCTGAGCCAGCTCCTGAGGAAACATTTTTTCTTTTTTTTTTTTTTTTTCTTTTCTTTTTTTTTCTTTTTTTTTTTTTTTTTTTTCCCCGTAACGCAGAGGCAGCCAATAGAGGCCACAGGACCTGCAGCTTTTCAGCTGCTTCCGTGGCGAAGGCGAGCTCTCCCCTCCGAGCCCAGCCAATAACATCCTAGCGCTGCCTCCCCGGCACCCCGCATGAGCCGCCGCGCTCGCTGACAAGCAGGATGTTGACAGCGGAGGGAAGGAGTCAGGCTGCGTCTGGCTCCACGGCAAAACCGCAGAGCGGAGGGCTTCGAAGCGAGAGCGGAAAAAAAAAAGTGCTGCGAAAGGCTCTGCGTGCGTGATAACCGCAGAAGGGAGGAAGGAACCCCCTCGCCCTTCCATCCAGCCTGAACCTGACATGAAGTCTCTGAGCGTCAGACTGCAGCAAAGGGGAACGTCTCTCCTTCTTCCTACTTTTTTTTTTTTTTTCCTCCCTCTCCTATCTCCATTTATCCAAGGAAGATGAAGCTTCTCCGCAGAGTGCATGCCATGGAAATGAGGTCATGTGGTAACCACAACTGTAAAAAATGCCCCATTCAGCTCTCACCAGAAAGAATGAATTGTTCAGCCAATAATTTCGCAGGGCCTAACAAGATCAAATGTGATATGAACAATCCGTCCCATAGCAGATTAAATGCAGACTGGATCACTTTTTGCCAGTGTTTGGATAAACTCTACTTTAATCTTGTTTCGGTTTTGTGTAAGTCTTCAGAATTAAAAGCTGAGCTGCCCACAGTACTAAAGCAGAGTATATTTTAAAATACAGTTTTTTATGGTTACGAAATGGTCTATCTTCTTGGCCAAACACCATCATAAACTTAAGATGATGGTGAGATAAGAGAAGAAAGATGGAAATGAATAGCCTTAAGAACTAACTCATTTTCTCTCCTACCCTGTACTGCTGCCCAGTTCAGTGTCCAGTTTCAAAGATTTTAATTCATAGACTTAAAATAAAAAATGGTGGAAAATTTTCATATTTCTGCCAAAGCTATTGTTTCTGTCTCCCTAGAGGCTCAGTAAAATGATAGAACTTTGATCTGTAAAGTGAAATAATTTGTATAAGATTGCCTGCTAAATCAGTGATTATTAATTCGAATACATATTTCTGCTTTATTTTTACATCTGCTTTTATTTCTTCAACAAACACAAGTTTTCATGGAAAAATAGCAACAGAAGTTGCAATATCTAGTAGGTATAATAGTTAAATAATTACAGTAACTTCTAAAAAGTAAATAAGATTGCTGCTTCAGGCCAGTAAAATTATAATATTTTTTGGTTATATAACATTTTCAGGGAACCATTTTCTCAAAATCAGAACAGTCATAGTGAGAAACACAGAGTTAGAAATGGAAGCAGCACAAAGACTGAGGATGACACTTTACTGCCTGAGTTTCAATGGTACCTAGTCACTGTCTGCCACGTTAGCAACAAAAGGAGCTCTTTTGGAACTCCAAGCCTTACTTTGGAGACTAGGCAAAGTCTTGAGTATAAAACATAAACTAGATCAATCAAAAAACAAACTGCAATCAAATCAAGCCATAACTTTAATTTCTAGCAGCTGGAATAGGTATTTGCTCTGTTTGGCAAGTACCAGCCATTCACTAATGTTCAATGAATGACATCTCTGGGGCTTGATGGGAAATTATTGTCATTCAATATACTCACTATACTCCATCAATATGACTGAGATGCAATAGCATTTGTGATATTAATGTCCAATACATTGAGTATCTAACATCCCCCTCTCAACTGAAAACTAAGAAAGGGAAAAGGAGGCAAAAATGTGAGCATGAAAAAATTAAAGCAATTTATAATAGCAGTGTCCTATGAGATACTATTACCCATTAAAATAATTCACAAGTATGGAGATACTTGCTCACATTCTTACCTGAGAGTCTAAAGAAACATGGTTCAGTCAACATAGTTCTAAAGTGTGACTAGTTACATACATGCATAGTGATACAAGCTTCCTACAAATCAGGGTGTATTTCCCTTCTATTTTCTTCCTCTTATTTTAATTCTAAATATAGCTACTACAAATGTCCCTTTAAGTTCTTGTTCAAGCAGGCTTCAGCAGGCAATCTGGTAACTGATGTTTTCTTAAATTAACAACACACGTAACAAATATCTTGACAGACTTGCCTCTTGACGTAGTAAATAACATAGTGTTCAATATACCCCCTTTATGCTACGCTTTTCCACAGGTATTTAGCAGACAAAATATTAGCCAAAGCCACACATCTTCCAGCCTTTCAAAACTCCATACCCCTAAACCTGGAAAGCTTGCAAATATGAAACCTGTCCGCTCTGGTTGATCCAAACATGTGCAATAGAGTAAAGCTGCTGCCTTCCTGCAGACGTTTAGAAGAACTCCTGGCTACCTAACTTGTTCAAATGCAGATGAAACTTCAAGCTGCCCCATTTTTAATTCCTTCCTCTAGCGATATTACCCTGTATCGCTGAAGTCACTCTCCTGCATTTGCTGCTCCAGAAGATTTAAATAGGGAATAGCAGCATTTTAAATTCAGTACTGAAAAGCTAGAATTGTTTAAGCAGACTGCTCTGCATTTATAATAAGCAACTTTTGTAACAACTGCATAGAAAATGAGGAACACATATAAGGTTAGGTTGTATTATGTAACAGCACAGACAGCTTTTAATTCAAAGGTAAAGAAGTGGTGCCATCTGGTGCCAAAAGTGACACACAGAGTTCAGTGGTGCATTTTCTATCCCAAGAAATACACAGCAGACAGGGGAAGGTGAAAAAGGCTTAGGAGGTCCCACGCCAGCAAAGCAAGAAGGCTGCACAGAGACTATCCTGCCTCATTTGAGGGCTGAAGATCAATGAGTTTGAGGGCAGGACTTGTAAATCCACTGGACAAAACTCGGAATCAAGGAATTGTCAGAGTTGGAAGGGACCTCTAGAGATCATCTAGTTCAACTCCCCTGCTAAAGCAGGATTGCCTAGAGCACATTACTCAGGACTGCATCAAGGCGGGTCTTGAAAATCTCCGGAGAAGGGGACTCCACAACCTCCCTGGGCAGCCTGTTCCAGTGCTCTGTCGCTCTGTCACCTTCACTGTGAAGAAGTTTCTCCTCATATTTAAATGGAACTTCCTATGTTCCAGCTTGTGCCCATTGCCCCTTGTCCTATCACTGAAAAGAGTCCAGCTCCATCATCCTTCAGCCCACCCTTTAGGTACTTGTAAACATAGATAAGGTCTCCCCTCAGCCTTCTCTTCTCCAGGCTAAAGAGCCCCAGCTCTTTGAGCCTTTCCTCGTAAGGGAGATGCTCCAATCCCTTAATCATCTTTGTTGCCCTACGCTGGACTCTCTCCAGTAGTTCCCTGTCTCTCTTGAACTGGGGAGCCCAGAACTGGACACAGTATTCCAGTTGTGGCCTCACCAGTGCAGAGTAGAGGGGGAGAATGACCTCCCTCGACCTACTGGCCACACTCTTCCCTGTGCAGCCCAGGAACTCTTCCCAACGGAGACTTTAAAAGGAGCCTTTGGAGTGATCGTGTCAGAGTTTTCCTCCAAACTGACTGTGGTTTTCACGTAATTCAAGTTCCTTGGTGTTCTTTTACAGAATGTTACTGGGATGGAAATGAGTAAGTACTTTAGGATAGATATATATATACACAAGGATCACTGAACTAACAGCGATCACCTGACTAACTGTTCAGCATTGACTTCTGGGACACTCCTTAGTTAAGTACCTATGTTAACTGCCCCTTAATTATGCAATGCTTTTGCTTGTCACAATGTTTCCTGGAGATTAGGACACATCTAGCTGAATAAACAAGTGAATACCCACACTGTACCAATAGCACGAGTTTCCTACCTGGTATTAAGTCTATCTGCTCAACTAGCCTTAAGCAAGTCTGAAAAGCTACTCAGCTACTCTATGACTATTGCTTATGAAAAGATTTTTGGGTCAGTAAGGTGCTCCTTAGCCCATTTTGTTGCACTCCTACCTCATGACGCGAAATCTGGGCCTGGAGTTCCCGGATGTTGCCGGTTGCTATTGGCTTGTCTTGGATCTCACAATGGGCGCTCTCTATCATCTGCTGCAAATGTTTCATTTCTTGCTCATATTGTTCATACTGCACCACTGCTTCCTGGAGAGGGAAAAAAAAAATATTGCATGTCTACATGAAAATAAGTATTTACTTAGTCCAGGCATGACTGATCTCCCTTCTGAAGTAGAGCAAACTTACATCTATCTGGCATTTGCATCTGGATGAGCAAAGCAGGAATATAGTCAGGAAAAAGTCCATTCAGAAATATTGTGAACTGCAATGAATTCAATGTTTTCTTTTGTTTAACGATTTCCAAAAAAACCACGTTCACATAACATGATGATATCCAATATAAGGAGGTAGAACTTCTGCTTCCAACAAGTATCTGCACCAAATATATCCACCAAAAGACAGTATTGCCTAGTTTCATGGTTTTACTACAAAGCATTTTGATCTGCTTTTTAACTTCAAGCCTCCATTTATGAAGTGGAAAGACTATATGAAAAAACTTAGATTTTACAGAAAATACAACTGGGAGAGGATTATGAAGATTTATGCAGGCCATTATCCTACCAGTGTGGTATCAGTTCTCTCTATCACAGCTTCTTTTAACCTGCTTTTAAAACTTTTCAGTGTGAAATTGTATCCTTCCTTGTACTTAAGTATCATTAAGCATCCTTCATGACTGAAAATCTCTTCTGGTATCTAAGTTGCATCCTAGTTCACTATGTGTTTTTCTATCACTAAATAGCAGGAAAGAAAAGCTTATTCTCTTCTTCACTGGAAATGTCTTTAACGTGTTTAGGTATGAATCCAAACAATCAAACAAAACCTGGTTTTCTTGTATTTGGCAAAGCTTGAAAATGCAAATTTAATAGATGCTTAATGACTCCAAATCAGAAAGCAAATACATATAAATTTTAAATAAAGAGAAAAAACATTCTTTATTTTTATCCTAGAAAGCTATTTAATTAAATCAATAGTTTTTATGCGATCATTATAAGCTGTTGATGTTATAATGAGATATTAATTTCATTAACTGATTATAGATGTTATAAAATTAACTTGCATAAAATTGTATATTAGCTATTTGTCTAGATAATCCTAACAGCATTACAAAATACAAGGCAAGATCAAGGAGAGAACAGAGACAAGAGTCTGATGAGTAAATCAACAATTAACATGCTCATGAATATTAAAACCCCCAAAACCAGTGTGTCAGAAACAACCAAAACTTAGCGGAGAACTTCTTAATGGTACTACACGGAAAAGAGGACTGCAGAGAGGTATGAAATTCTCTGTTTTCATGACCATTTGTCTGGCTCTGTTCAGGTTACTCGGAGTAATTTATGGGTTGGAGCGGCACTTGCCTGCATGATGTTGCACTGCTGAATGGCAGTGTGCTGCAGGCGGCTGGCCTCCTCCTGCAGCCGCAGGGCACTGTGGCACATGGGCAGGCTGGTGACCACCTCTTCAGGAATCCTCAGGGCGCTCTGACAGACTTGTACCGCGTGAACTTTTGGCTTCAGTGACTCCATTTCAGACAACAGATGCTAGAAACAAAGTCAGTGCCACAATAAGCCAGTTCTGCAGAACTCCCGGCGCGTTTCACCCGGCAAAAGAAAAATAACCATGAGTTCAAGCACTAAACCAAACAAATTTGATTTTCTGTTTTCTATATTGAATATAATCAGGACACACTGTGTCAGAAATTGCTCATTATGAAATAAGCATTCTTTTAAGCACTAGTTAAGCAAAGTGCCCATATAAGAGAAATAAAAATAATTAATGAAAAATCATAGGAGTAACTATTTCTAAGTGTCTAAAATCAAAAATATTTCTGTTAAAATATTTGAAAATAAGTATCTTTACAAAATCCACAAATCAAAGCAGTATATGTATCAAAGCAGCAGTCATTTATGTATACACATATTTTAATGTTAAAATCTGAGTGGAACTCCCTGCTAATCCACAGAAGCATATTTTCAAAGCAGCAAACTAATCCTGTTGTGTTCACAGCCTTCCTTTGAAAATACAAACCATGTCTGAAAATGTCGCTTAAAATTCAAAAGGCAATCAAACAGAAAGAATCATGGCTACACAGAGATCTTCTCCTTTGAATAATCACACACTGGATGCCTTTGTTAATAGTCTCTATTCTGTCCACAATGTCCATTCAAGCTGCCTGTTCATATGCATGAGAAGAGTCTAACTGCAATGACTGGAGAACAGATTTGATCAGCATTCTTTTCACCTTCACTGGTGAGTTTAATGTATTCACAGATAGAAAAGAAAACAATTGTAAAAAAAAAAAAAAAAGGAAAAGGCAAAGTTGATGAAAAGGGCTTTAGCACATTAGAAAAAGATTTTAAGTTCAATAGATATAAATAAGCTGGGCAATGTATGTGGCAGTCAGCTCCCTTCTCCTATACCATATGAAGAAAGATAGTTAAGTGGGTCTGGAGTGCATACTGATGAGAGAATTGTGGTTTGCTCTTTATTTCTGTGCCTTCATGACGTATGGTGGATAAACTAACCAGAGATTTGGTATAATGACTATTCCTCGGACAGCACCAGGGTGGCCTCCCCTCTGGCAGGCCCCATACTGCTGGCAAAGAGTGTCTTTATGGTGCAATGGGCACCCAGAGGTACCCTGGGGGCTGCATCCCAGCCAGGCACTCTCCAAGACCCCTTCTCTGGTCTGATGAAACAGTTGGGCAGGGGCTACAGCTCCTTTCTGTAGAAAAGCAAGTCATACCGTGAGACCTGCTAGAGCTGGGACAAAGAATACACATAAACAACAGTGTAAACTCCATATTCCTTTACTCTTACATTGGGTGATGTGTTTCACTTACACTCTTCAATGCCATATTCTGAAATTTGGCTGCAAGTCCCTAGAATAAAGACTGCATATGTTAACCAAAACGGAAAGCTCTGCAAATTTACCTTTCATCTATATATTTTTCTGCAGGTTTTAATCCTAAAGTCGATCTGTTGACATTTAGTTTTCACTGGCAGACTAGGACAGTACTATATTAGCTTGTAGCAAGAAATGTTTCTTAAGCAATTCAGAAAGCTATAATTTGGGTTATTGTCATAAGACTGAGACCAAAAATAACAAATTGAAAAACTCTGTAGTAGGCCAAGTGCAATACAGAAGGCAGCAATATCTTATGGAGGTAATTCAACTAAACATACAAAAATGTAACTGGGCTTAAAGAAAACTGAATTTTCTCTTCGTTTTCCAGTTGATTATTGAGGGAGATAACAACACCTATCTCATTGCATCTCTATCTGTAACACTGTGATAAAAATCTAGACTTCCTTTTGAAGTACTTGAAGAACCTATTGATGAAAAGCACTGGATAAGAACTGAGCTTTAGTAGTAGTATGGATTGAACTTGAACTGGATACACGTTTCTCTGAATTGCATCAACCTAAGAACAGACTCATCAAGGATTATACTTCAATCATTCCCTTTGAGGGAATGATTTTTCCTATTCCATTCCTTATTCCCTTGGCAGTAATTCGGGGCTACACTCTGAAACGATGACTCACCTAAGTAACAGCACAGTCTGTCTCACGAACATTCATTATTCCTTGTGTAAACTCACACTACCCAAGTGCTAACTTTGAGATCCTGGCCTTTTACCTGTCTGTGAGAAAGTTGCTCCTTCAAGCTCAAATGCCCAAGCTCTGGAGAGGTCAATGTGGCTTGGGCTTGCTCCAGAGCAGCCTGCAGGGCTCTCAGCTC
This sequence comes from Numenius arquata, assembly GCF_964106895.1. Classification (NCBI taxonomy): domain Eukaryota; kingdom Metazoa; phylum Chordata; class Aves; order Charadriiformes; family Scolopacidae; genus Numenius; species Numenius arquata. Next base: position 11,729,301 of record NC_133577.1, on the reverse strand, counting down.
AACTTCAAATTTCTTCATGTCCTGTAACACAACACATTTGATTCAGGGATAAATAAAAAAAAAAAAAATTAAAAAAAAAAAATCACTATAAGTATATCTGTTTGGATTTTGTAGCTACATCTCTTATATACAGTGTCAAAACTAATTCATGGTTTTAACAATGAAATTAAATGTTAAAAATATTGGATAAAAATACCAGTCATATGACAGTCTAGAAAAAGAGGTCTCAAAGTCAGAGTTATTATTTTAAGTACTTCCTCAATCTCAAACACAGCATGTACTTTATGAAGCCGATTTCATGAAGTTCAAGGCCTAGAAAGAAACTCAAGATGTTCTCTAGTCATTTTCCTCTAATAAGACAGGACACAACTGTCTTATCTTTACAGACTGTTCTTAAAGACCATTAGCAGCAGAGTCCCACTTATCTCTACAGACAGCATATCCTAGTGTTTCAGTACTCTCTTTTTTGTAGAAAGTTTTCTTTGATGGTCTGACATCAAGTTACCTTTTGTCACAATTTCAATCCTCTATTTACTATTCCACTAACAACAAGACATGAAGAACAAATTATTTTTATTCTCTCTGAATACTTCATGTTAGGATAATCCTTTTTCATGCATCTTTTCTACAAATTTATACACGTATCACAATCGTCACTATCCTCCGTTCTTTCTCCAGTTGGTCCATTTCTTTCTTCAAGTGCAAAACTGGACATAGCTGAAACCTCACTAGCAATCAATAGGTAGAACAAAAGGACTACTTCACATACCATACAATTATATATTTTATTTTCTGCATGGTGTTTGGGTTTTTTACAACTATGTGACATTGTTCACTCATTTTTACATGATCCACATTACTAAACTTAAGACCTTTCAACAGAGTGTGTCAAGCCAGTAATTCCTAATTCAAAAACACAAATGCCTGGTCGTTGCTGTCTAAATGTAACAATTTGGCCCTGTCCCTGTTGAGTAGCAGCCTAAGATTTTTCAGGTAGTCCCTGTACATTTGGTTAAAATTTCTTGCCCTGAAGGCAAGAGCAAGTAGAAAAGACTTCTGTGCTTTTCCCTGTGTCTTGCAGCAGTTTACCATGCATTGCATAGGTGTAACACATATTTACATTAACAATAAATCCACATGGAACAGCTGCACAGAAATGTCAAGGACATGAAAAAGTGTGTTCATTCTTTTCATTGTTCTCCCTTGTAGAAGTATGTCTTACATTATGGAATCCTGATCTGGTCCTGTACTAATCTGAATTAATACACAGCAGGCTTTAGATATTTTTTAAGAGAAAAATTAAGGAAATGGCACAGCGTAAGTGCCAACACAGACACTTTCCAAGTATCTAAACATAGGTTCTCAGTGCACACTGTGGACTGCCACACCTCAGTGGAGGCACACTGTGATCTCCAATACATCCACCCTTAATGGGCAGATGTGACAGGACCTTCAGGAATCTTGTCCCATCTGGATCGGCACCTAAAGACAGCATCTTAAACAGCGCAAGACATCTTGCATAAGTCACAGAATCACAGAATGATATGGGGTTGGAATCATCTGGAGATCATCTAGTCCAACCGCCCTTCCAAAGCAGGTCCACCTAGAACAGGCTGCACAGGAACATTGCACAGTCATGCCCTTTATAGACTACAGTTAATCTGTACTGCTAATAGTCTCAGAAAGATGATGCACACACCAGCCTAGCTGTCAGATAGCATTAAAAAACAAACTGCTTTCATATACCTTGGCAGCATCTTGGAGATTTGGTAGCCGCACTTTGATAACTTGCTGTAACTCCTCTGTCCGCCGCCCCAGTTCCAGCACTTGCTGTGACATTTCTTCAGTACAGTATACACTTGCCAGATACTCAGTCCTCTCAGTCATGGCCTCCAGATCACTGTGAATCTCTCCGGACTCATCAAGCATAGTCTATATGGAGATATGAACAAATCGAATGCCAGAGTTGAGCTTCAGATTACACACATCTTTAAGTATATTCCTGTTTTTCAAATTCCTCAATTTGCACACATCTGTAAGCCTATGATTAAGTTCTACTAATTTCCTGCAAGGCTTCAGCAATATGCTTAATTCTGGGTGTATGCTGAAGTGCTCCAGCTTATAGAGTCTGGGAAACAAAAGAGTAAATTGTGAAACTTCAGAAGCTGTACTAACCAACACATTCATTTTAGTGTTTTGCTATGCACACTTGCCTGTAAAAATACAATACACACCATCTATGGATAGGATTTGTTCTGGAAGCCTGATGTACCCAATAGGAAGCAGCAGAAAGCGCTTGGGTACAGTGTTATAGCAGGGCACTAGTCATTAATGCTGCCTCAAAGATCGCTACCAAAGTGTTACATGGGATGGTATTGGTTAAGCATATATCCTCATCAACTTTTGAAGCAGGGAAAAGGCCATAGCAAAACGAAACCAGAAATGCTAACTCCCAGATATGCTCAGGATAAGTTTCCTAGAGGTTCCTCTTCAGAATAAGAAAGCGTGACTACGTTTCCCCAGTGTAAGTGAATGCAGCTGACAATTCACTAATGTATGCATAAAACCCATAATTAACACAGTCTTATTTTGGCACTAGTGAGACATGATCATCTTATGATGCTTTGATTTGTTTCACGTGGTCCTGTAACAGTGGACAAGCTCCAACCTTATCAAACTGCTCCACTGATTCCACACTTACACATTCCACACACAGACAGACACAGACAGAACAAACTGCATTGTCACAGGGAGAGCAAAACACACTGATGCGAGATGTTGAGGAAGCAACTGGAAGAAACTCATCCACTGGGTATCAGTCTGAAAACATTCGGGGTGAAACTCATCAGATGAGAACAAAGGGTATTCCAATTTAGCATAAAGGAGAAAGTAGAAAACAAACAAACAAACCAACAAACAAACAAAATACCCCAAGCCTGGAAATCGTGTTTGGTTAATTAAAGTTCTAGAGGAATATTAACTGCAATGAGGTACTCAGTGCGATAGAGTCACAGCGTATAGACATGCTGTTCAATTGAAAGCTGCTATGAAGCCAATGTACTTGAGTAAACATAGAGATCAACTTTGAATCACATAGTTCTATTCAACAATATACCTTAATTTAAGTGTTCAAAATAATTGTCCAAAATAAATTAATAATCTTCAAGACTTAGGGGAACTGCCAAAGAAACCTAGTATTTTAAGACACCTTTTCCTCAAGGAAAGGAAGTAAAAAGTTGTAGAAAATAAAACTTCACTGCTCAAAAAACAGATTCTTTCGTACACTGCCCTTTAAATTTCATAGCTCATGTAATCACCTGGTAGGCTTTAAACTGATCACGAAGCTGAGAGGAAGAATTCCATGTTATACTACCATGCACTAGGATATTTGCTTTCTCGATCCATTTCAATATGAACTCCAGCATCTCATTGTATTCTTCCAAGTGTGAAGCAGCCTGGATATAAAAGAAAAATCCACTTAAGTCTAAGATGTAATTCTGTACAGTTCTTAGAGAATGATAAAATTACTTTTATTTCATTTACTGTTTTAAACTTGGGGATCGTTTTAACAACTTTACCTTACTGTTGAATATAATTTAATTGCTTCTGTATTTATGGAGTTAAAATAGGTCTGCTTCCAGTAACCAGGGTATTTATTTCTGGGGAAAAAAAGGCACTACAAGAATGTAGGTCACACTGGGAGAGTGCACTGATGCTCAAATATATTTCTAGAGGGTACACTTCCTTCACACTTCCTTCACATATTCAGTCTCACACATAAGTTCCAAAATACCCTCTTGCTCAGTTTGTGGCTCACTGCAAACCTCTTTTATGTCATTCCTCATTTTTCTTTGTCACTTTCCATGTCATCCCCAGAATCACCTTTATTTAAAAACTGTTTTGTCCACTTAGCCTGTCATATTTCCAAAAAAATAAATGTTGCACTTGTTTCAAAACAGAGGACAAAAGCTCTGCTTTCTGATTAATCTGATTTCTATTTAGCAAAGTACTCTATAGTTCCAATTTTCTTCTCACTTAGCTGGAATAATTTCACTGATTTTCAGGTATTTGTCCTGTATGAAGGATAGATCAAACCCTAGGTGACACAACTGTATTTGCATGCAGTTTGCTTTACCTATCATTTTTTACGACAGGAAGTGGATTTCTTAGTGCTGAACAAAATTATCCTAATAGTTAAATCCCTTCACCAAGTACCTTTGACTGAACTTTTACTTTCATTGTAATTTTCTATCTCTTTTTATAAACAATACTTTAAAGGAAACTGAAAAGAATATCATGACATAGTTATCTTTTTCAAGCCTTACAGAGGCTTCCTTACGTATGCAGAAAAGAGAACTCATAATTTATCAGGGTATTGATGGCAGAACCATAGACAATCCATTTATTTGCTTTTAGCTTGCCTTTTTTTTGGATAACAACAATTATCAAAAAAGTGCATAAGAGAGTTTCAGGGACTTTGAACTGCAGGGGAAGAATCTTTATAAATACTAATTGTTCCATAAACATTGTGCATTATCAGGGCCATTGTATCCAGGCTTTTCTATTTAATCTATAAATTATATTCACCCTCTATAGATTGTCACTAGAGTAAAACTTTTTTTTTTCTTCTTTTTTTTTTTTTAATGCTGCAAATATAGGTAACAGTGATAAGACAGAGGCCCTGAAAAGTACGATGAGATAGTATTTCCTCGCATGCTACTGTTTGTGGGAACGTTTGAAATCTTTTCAGGGCACTAGAGGAACCAACCAGCGGATGATTCATGGAAGAGGATGTTAAAGCAGTGTCACAGAATTATTCCACCCTCCTGATCTGCCCCATCTGTGCCTCTCTTTAAGGTGTGATACAAGCTCTGACTAATAGTAGGCAGATGTGCCAAGGAATGCCCCTTCTTGCAAGGAAGTGAAATAAATGAGAAGCTTGCGTGTTCCTTCTGCTTCTGAAAGGAAACAGCAGAAGAGAGTTGAAATCATACCTGACTGAGCTTGGCTGCTCTGTACTCAGCCTGCTGTATGGTCTGTTGGTGCAATGCAGTGAGTTTCCCTATCCTGTTAGCCAACTGCTTGGCCAGCGGTGCGTTCTGCTCTGCAAAGTCCTGGACTGATGCATCTAATTCCAACAGCTTTATGTTGCAGCTGTCCAACTCTTCTCCGAGGATCTAGACAGAAAAACAAGAAAATCAGCGATCCAGGAAGTGTTAGCTTTCTGGTTGATTATTTCTAGTCCAACTTGCAACTTTTATATCCTGTCCAAAGTCTCCATAGTTTGTTCCATTTTTATTCTGGCTGGAAACCAACAACGCTTGTCTAAGCAAGAAGGCAGAACAGCAGGATGTTTGGTCATCTCTGAAATGTGTGCCATTATTCTTTCTTCTCTGACTTCCTGGCTGAAATAGATAACCATTTTCCCTCCCATAGCAAAAGACTGAATCACTTCAGAGTGACATTAATTGGCCATCTTTCTGTGTTTGTTTTTGAAATTACTAGTCATTGCCATGACAAGATTTTTATATATTAGAAAGGGGTTTTGTATTGTTGCTGTCTTAAAATATACCCTTACAAACTCAGAAATATGTAATTACTATATGAAATTACATTTGAAAAACTTTCATTTTCATTTGAAACTTGCCTTTTCACAGCTTGCACTTGACACAGGAGCAGTCTGGATCATGCTAGACTGTTCCAATAGAAACAGATTTTAAAATAAATTTTTCTTACCATACTTACAAAGTTTCTGACAAGTTTAAAAAGGAAACCTAAAAGGTTTTCTATGTTTGTCATAGATCGATAACACCGTGTCTTGGGGAGGCGGTATTGGGAGAGAGAATATCAGCTCAGTGCTGACATAAATGCAGTTGAGGGAACATTATTAAATTTCCAGTGAGAGAGTTTTCATCTATGTAACATGAGAAAGCACATTTTACTGGTTTTCTGCTTAATTACTGGGATCAAGGAGATACATCAATATTACAAGGATATATTTCAGTGATACCTCCTGCAAAGCAAATGGTACTTTGGAGCATATGGAGAGCAACTCATTAAACTAAACAGGTAATTTTTGACATACCAGACATGCCAAATCTCTTCTTATTTGGTATGACCAGTAACTTGGTCAAGTTTAACTAGTTAAAAAAACAAGCCAAATAAAAAAAACCCTAACCCACCGTCAAGCAACCTCTCCCCCATTTCTCTCCCCCCAAAATCCCTTACTCTCATATGATAATTCTAATTTGGCCATTACACCTCAGTACAGATGAGCTTTTCTGAGTGTAGTACATACCTAAGATTAAGAAAACCCACAAAAAGAACCAAGAGTCCTTTGCATTACCCTTTACCACACCAGTAGTACTTTACCTCATTATTCCACCAAATGATACTGAGATGGACTACTGGCTAAGTAAAATTCTATTTGTCACAAGTAAAGGTGTACTGTAAAGAATGGTCTTTACAGTACAGACTGGGACAAGGAGCAGTTTGGGAACCTCTTAGGTTTTCCCAGATTGCAGTAATACTCATTATTGAGAGGGAACAGTGTAACTGCCCATCTATCTTTCTTTTACTCTCAGTGACTTCCTCCAAGTTATGTTACCTAGTTTGCAAAGAATATAATTAAAAAATCTCATCAGTCAACCCTTATTTCTGTCCATTCTTCTGTTGAACTACATTAAAAGAATGTATCACACAGGTCTTTCCAAATACAACGTTGGTATGAAGTGAATGTCTCAATGCAGAATTTATGATGTAACCAAATAAGGGAAGCCTTGCCTTACCTTTTGTTCAAGTTTAGCTTGTGCTATATCAGTTGTTTTCTTTTTCAGTTTGGAAAGAATGGCATTTAGTTCATTTGCTATCCCCTGGATTTTCTGACCAAATTCTTGATTCAATGTTTTGATCTGCTGAGTTTCTCTTTCTTTGGTTTGAATCTGTCAACAAGAAGAATTAAATTCAGCAACGACAATCTCTCCTCCTGATAGGAAATCAACTTTCCTTTAACTTACTTTAATTTAAAGAAAGAAGGTAATTAAACTACTTGTCACAGTTTCAGTTGGGATAGAGTTAACTTTCTTACTAGCAGCTGGTATAGTGCTATGTTTTAGATTTGGGATGAAAGCTATGTTGGTAGCTTACTGATGGTTTTGGTTGTTGCTAAGCAGTCAAGGCCTTTTCTGCTCCTCACACCACCCCACCAGTGAATAGGCTGGGAGTGCACAAGGAGTTGGGATGAGACACAGCTGGGACAGCTGACCCCAACTGACCAAAGGGATATTCCATACCATATGACATCATGCTTAGACATAAAGCTGGGGGAAGAAGAAAGATGTGGGGGAACATTCAGATTTATGACATTTGTTTTTCCAAGTTACCATTACACATGATGGAGATGGCTGAACACCTGCTTCCTGATGGGAAGCAGTGAATGAATTCCTTGTTTTGCTTTGCTTGTACCCACAGCTTTTGCTCTATCTGATAAAGTGCCTTTATCTCAACCCATGAGAGTTTTTTCTCACTTCTCCCCAGCCAGGGAGAGTGATCGAGCAGCTGAGTGGTCCAAGTTGCTGGCTGGGGTTAAACTACAACACTACATTGTCATAGTTTCATCACACTTGATTACTGTATTTCACCAGGTTATAAAGAGGGAATATAGAGCTTTAATGTAATTATCTGCTATGCTTTACCTGATCTTGGACATTTACAAGGGCCAGCCCAACTTCTGCTAAATGAAGAGAGAGTTCAGAAGGCAAAATGGTATAAAGCCCCAAGTACTTATTCTGTTGTTGTTCAGCCATTTTTTCAACAGCCTGACGATGAGTAGTTACTTCACCAAGGAGAGACTAATGACAGAAAAACAGTATTGTTAAGAACAATGGGAAAAAACACGTCTGTGTAAACTTAGCAAACGCAGGCATTACATGCAGCTTGCAACAAAGTTAATTACTTTCAAATTTTTAAATGGTTCATTAAAAGAATTGTATCTTGGGATTCCCTAAATTCTCATTTATGACTGTCCATTTCTCCGTTCCTGTGTGAGCACAAGTATATAGAAAATGTCAATTTTTCAGCACCTTCAGTGAAACTAACTTTATTTTGTTGCTTCCCTCCCCATCCCAAACTGCCAAGATAGAAAAGAAATGTCCATTCATATTCTATATTTCCCCCATATTTTAGAGGAGAGGAGAAAAATTACTAAACAATATGCTAGTACATAAAATTGCGTAAATGCAAATACTTAAATATATCTTAAATATCTTTATAATAAGGTATTACAGCTCATCAGCCACTTCATGCTTTGTGAGTTTATCTAGTGACTTACTCAAAAGCTAATGAATATTGTCTAATTTGATTTCATGGTATTTTACACTTACTAGCAGATTACAACAGAGATAAATATTGCAATTTGGAAATGGACAAATTTGATATACCTGCAACTCCTGAAGTTGAGTATCCACTTCTACATCAGGGCTTAATAGATATTCTTTTGTTTCCTGGATCCAGGTCTGCACAATATTAATATCTGCTTCAACCTCCTCACGCTCCTTCAGCTCCTGTTTCACCATCTTCACACCTTTTTTCACTTTCTGTTGCATGCTTCAGAAACAAAGAAAATAACTATTCATGAAGAATTAAACAATGTCTAAAAACATTGCTTTGTCAAAAAATATTTAATAAAATAGATAATGACTGATAGCCCCATATCCAGAGTAATAAAAAGTAGGGCAGTCCTGCAAAAGATTACTAAAGCAACACACTTAAATTTCTCATGTTCATTCTTCAGTTCATTCCTTTTAATTAGCAGTTTTACGTATTTTGACATTAAGCACACAATTCTTTTGAAGAAATGCAAATGTTTACAATAGAGACACCTACATCTCAGCTCATAACTACAGGCTGCCCTTACTGTCAGTGGAGGAAGCAGGCAATTCTAGGGCGTGATTTAGGATGATTCATCATAATTCTAAAAGAAACTTCTAAAACTAGTCAGAAAAACTGCATCTTAGACCTGTCTATTTCTCTCCGCTAATTAGAGAGTGAGAATTAACCAGTTCAGATGTGGATATCTATAATCTAAAATAGCGTGAGATAAATTCCACCCTTATCGACGGGATTGCATTGGCAGAATACCTAAGATAAAGCACGGATCAAACACATGAACACCATTTTTGACCCAGGGACCTATCTCCATGCTTCCACTAAGAGAGTTTTCACATTTTCCTCAAGAAATTGGATCTCCTATAAAAAATAGAATCTTTTTCAGATGACAGCTCTGTGAATGATCTAGAGGACTACTTGTAGCTCTCATGTACGTGACATGGATCTTACTTTGATATTTCCATATTTGATTTATGTTTGTATAACCTTTCATAGCTGAATCATGCCTTATTTACATGACCATGAGATCATCATAGACCCTATTTCTTAGAAACCAATTCAAGGGAAGAATGGAATTACAAAAGTGCTAATATCTACACATTTTCTACAGGGATTGCTATTCTGCTGTATTCAGTTGTGCGCACACACAGTGAACTTTGCACAGGTTAGGTGCAGGGTTTACAGTTTTTTCATTCTCTGTCTCTCTCCCTTTTCCCACTGTGGAGATCCAGTTAATGGCATCTTAGTGTAGTTATCGGGTGGATATGAATCCTGAAACTTAGCCATAAAACTTGTTTTATATATGACAGGGAAACATTTTAGATTTAGATAAATATTCATATAACTGCAGGGTGAAATGTTAAGATATGTTTCTTCTGCATATGCTCTAAATTCCCTTGTAAATTTTGTAGACTACCGATGTTTGGTACCTAAGTGCTTCCAACTGGGTAAACAAAGTGATAAACTAGTCTAAATTTAGGACAAAAAAATAAAAGTTCACTGTTAATGGTGAGATGCAATGGAAGTATTTAAAAATCAGTTACAGCTTTTACATAAGTTACTATTATGCAAGGAAAGAAGTACATATTCTAAAATGCATACTCCTGCTGATGGAAACAAAAAATAATGGTAAAAATGTATTTCAAAATTAATTAAAGATAATTTAAAGTTAAACTGATGCTTATTTTAAATACAATAACTAATATTTATTTTAAGCATGGTAATTGTTAATGACAACAAAAATGATATATGAATTCTTATTAATGAATTGTAAGGCACCATCTTTTCCAGTGAATCTTTTAAAATATTGCCTTACTTGTGGCATCGATCTTGCATTGCTTTGATTTCTTGCATGACTGGTAGTTCCTCCTGAGACAGAGGCTTTATTTCCACATCCTGAAGCATGCTGACAGCGTGCTGTTTGAGCAGACCCAAAGATGACAACTGGTGCTCCACCTCCAGAAGGAAACTGCTGTGGTAATCCAGGAGTTCCAGAAGCTCTGTCTTGGAAGCCTTTTCCACTGAGCTTTCTGGTAAGCGACCTTGTAACTGATCTATTGCTATGGTGGCTTTCTCAATCTATGAAAAGATATGTAGTATTGGCAGTAATGAAATTAAAAAGAAGCAAGGACAACTGATACCAAAAGGTGCTAAACCCAGTGCTGTACATTTAGATGCTGTAAAACTGTTGTAGTAAAGGGCTTGTGCAGCAGCCTCTATAGCAGATATAAATCTATGCTCTCATCTGCTAGATCCAGATAGCTAGCCCTAGCTCTTCACACTGGACTAGTACTTGCTAAGGGACTTTTTTGTCAAGTGATGTGTGGCTTCTCATATTTTTTAACATTTATTATCTTTATTGCCACAGGACCTAGAACTCTACCTGTATTTGGCACAAGTCCTACATTTAACAAATAGATTGTCCCCATTCTCAGAGAACCTGCAATCTGAGCATAAAATAATGGACAATGACAGATAAAGAGAGTCAGGTAGGATAAAAAGGGAAAAAGAGACACATGACCTGTGAGCAGTGACTGGCAATAATATCACTGCATAAATTCAGAAATGGCAACTTCATACTATTCTGGGAAAAAAATAGAGGTTGACCTAATCTAGAATAGGCCATCTGGGTAAGGTAAACATAGAGGTTAAGATTCTGAAGAACGACCAGAAAGCAAAACAACTCTGGATTTACTATACTATGTATGCATATAGAAGAATAATGCAAGCCTTGGAGGCAGTGATAAACCTAGGACTTCCATAGCTGTTTTTAATATGACCTGAGAAAAATCACTGTTATTCCTGCTATTTGGTGCTGGTCTCTTCGCACAGGTAACTAATGACAGAACGAGAGGGAATGGCTTCAAGCTCCAACAGGGTAGGTTTAGACTGAACATTAGGAAAGAATTTTTCACTGAAAGAGTGGTCGGGCATTGGAATAGGCTGCCCAGGGAGGTGGTTGAGTCACCATCCCTGGATGTGTTTAAGAGCCATTTAGATGTGGTGTTGGGGGATACGATATAGGGGAGAACTTTGTAGTGTAGGGTAGATGGTTGGACTCGATGATCCCAAGGGTCTCTTCCAACCTGGACGATTCTATGATTCTATGATCAGCTTTTTCTACCATAAGACTATTAATGAGGCAGTATAATGAGTGAAAACCTATGTAAAGTTAACAAAGGAGGATTTACAAAGACCAGAAGTTACCTTATCATTAAAGCCCTTCCATTCCTGCACTGCATCTTCCAAAATTTTCTCTTGTTCTTGGGCTACATTCCGGAGCCGTGTCCAGCGCTGCCAAACTGTTGTCATGGATCTACTTATAGTCGCCCTACTGGCATCATTGCTAACTTTTTCCAGCTGTGAAGCCTTTTGTTCTAGGGCTGTGATCTTCTCGTGGAAAGAATTCACTACAGAAACAAGAGTCTGAAAAAGAAAAAATAACCACTGTTTTCCTCTTACACAACACAACACAACTCATAACCATTCAACACACTTGCAGGCAGATAAGCCACTTCCATCCACTGCAGACAAAGGGGAGGTACCCTGTGCTGAGTAAGGTGGCTAGGGCTCACTTTATTTTTTATCTGCAATATATTAGACAACCCCTGCTGTCCTACTGAAACCATTTCACATGATCCAAAGTAGACAAATGTTTCTGTTGATCTGAATTTCTTGTAGGGTACACAGTTTTCAGACTTACACACTCAAGGCTTTTAGGAACTTCCTGGTTCCTTCCAGTTCCCTACAGTTATAGGCACATAGACAGACATTAATCTGAAAAGTGATAAAAGTGATAAAATCCATTTTTCTTCCCAGCACAAACACCTCTTGGTGTGCTATGGAACAGTTAAGTGCTGCAGGAAAAAAATTAAAAGCTCAAATTCAGGTTGCCACAGGTAGAGACCTACATAACATACATTTATTTTCACTGAAGGAAAAGGATTTCATATAATTTTCAGTATCTTACCTTATGTGTTAGCAATTTCTCTTCTGCTTCATGAGAAGAAGCAGCTTTAGCTACTGAAAATTCAGACAACTTTTTCTCAGCCTCATTCATCACTTCAATAACCTTCTGTCTTGCTGTCTGGTACTCCTGCCACTCAGAAGCACACCTTGAAAATACGGTTCCAGAAAGAACAATTTATTGCAATATAAAACCATTTGAAAATCAGGAATATTGTTGCACCTAGTTTTCAATGGAACTGCTTCGTTTTGCTGTTACACTGAATTTTCCAAGAAAAAGAAAGATTATTAGGAAAGAGCATACATAGAAGCATATGCCGCTGATTTTCAGCTGTTCCTTACAGAAACAGCTTGGCATTTAATAGCTTTTGACTGACTTTTCCTCATGACTTTGTCTAGGTTGTGTTTTAAACCCACCCAAACTTTAGGAATCCAGAATATTCAGGAATAATAAGTAACATAGTTATGCTGTTTAAAACGATATTGCCTTTTAGTTCAAAATGTCTGCTTCAGTTTCATTTGTTTCTGCATAGGTCTTGTGCCAGGTGAAATAACAGACAGTAATTTCCTATTCTTTTTGGTGCTGTTCCAAGCTTTATATAATTTTATCATAGCTTCCTCAGGATCATACATGTAGCCAGTCAGCGGCAGAGGAGAAAACAGAATCCAAGAGCTCTGAATCCCAATATCCACTTATCTCACCAGTAGCACAAACTTTTTATAAAACTCCAATTAATGTTGTGATCTCCTTCTTCAACAAGGCAATCTTAAAATGAAAGAAAAGAAAAAAAAAAAAAAAAAGATGAATATACCTTTGCAACTGCTCTTGCTGGGTTTTGGCTTCTTGCTTTGTCCCGTTGGCCTTTTCCTCCAATGCAGCTACACTCTGCATCAGCTGCTCTCTTGCTGTGGCTTGGATATAGGGCTGTATCTCAGACACAAGTCCCTGTAACTCCTTCAAATGATTACTGAACTGACTTTCTGTGCTAAAAAATTCAATGTGGTTCCTTAGGTTCTCCTCAGAGTTCTCAACATCAAGGCCATTTCTTGCTAAATGTAGAAATTCCTGAGCATCTTCAAGCCAGTCATTTGCTACCTGCATCACTTGGTAGTATCTTTGGCAGAGGCCATATAATTTATTCAAGGTAGCCTGAAATAAAAGGGAAAATTATACAGAGGGTCACTGACATAAAATTCACAGCAACAACAAAAATATCCTCTCCTGAGTGTCTGGATTTTGCCCATTCTTGCTTTCTTTTCTCTTTATTATATCTAAAATACAGGTCTGGAGAGACTACATGGAAGCAGGTTCGAGTGAATTCCACTTCTACATGCAGGTATAAATGCATATTAAGGAAGCCTTTCCCCCCCCACGAGTTGTCCAGGGCAACAGGCTGCAACCTAAGTCATTAAACAAAAAAATAACAGGATTACTAAAGTCAATTTTTTCATAATGATTACAAACACCAAGCCACAGAGCCATATTTTTCAGCTTCATAAGCAAGAAACTAGTGACGCTTAGGGTGCACTAACCTGTCTCACGTGTATAGCTTCTTGAACTTCACCATCTAGTTCTGTCAGCTCAGCAAGAGTGTTTTCCAGGTCAGCAGGTATCAGCTCCTTTGCTTTCATATATCTCTCTTTCTCTTTATTGCTCAGTGCATTCATTACTCTCAGGCTTGACTGCACTTCTTCCTGATGTATCTGAACCTTTCGAATTTCTTCTTGGATGCTTTGCAGTTTGAGGTCCAAACTTAATGTTCCATTAAGTTCTGTTTTCACCCACCTCAACCAGTCAAGCGAGCGGCGGATTTCTGTCTGGAAGTCTATGCTTTGCACAAGTCTGTTCTCGCACTCCATCACGGTGTCACCAATGGCAGCATGCAAAGACTTTAGTTTCTCTTGCCAAGACTGCACTTGGTGATTTGCTGTCTCATATGCAGATGAGTCAAGCTGGGGAGAAAGGGTTTCTAGATGTTCAGTTATTCGCTTCAGAAGACTTCCTGAGTCTTGCAAGCTGCCCACCAGAGAATGGTATATTTTCAGCTTTTCATCTATTGGGAGCGTTTCTTCATTTACTTTAGTCTGCTCCTTCTTCACCGCCTCTAGTTGTGCCTCAAACTGCATACACATTTTCTCATGCTCCTGGCATGCTTCTATTGTGTCTTCCAACAGGTTTATTTTCTGTTCTATTTGCCTCTTCAACTTGTGATATAGCGTGACAAGTTTTAACATCTCATCTGGTTGCCATGGCTGGCCAGTGCTTCGAAAGGCCTCCTTCTTCTGATTTAGTTCATCCACTGCTCCACCAAGGCTCACCACTTCACCTAGGAGATCTCTGTAGGCTTGCTGGAGAGACACAGCTTCTTTGGCTAAAACAGCAGCTGGAGCTTTGTCCATGTTAATAAACTGATCTTCTAGCTCAGTCAGAGTTTTACTTGTCAACTCAATCAAAGAGGCATACTCTTTTCTGGCACAAATTGCTTCCTGTACCTTATATAATTTTTCTTTTGCCAGAGCAGTGACAGTATTGAACTGCTGAGGGAGACTGTTAAGCTTTTCATCCAGATAAGAATGATCCACTTCATTAAGTGATGGTAGGATTTCTTGGCCATCTCTCTGCAGTGCAAGTAACAGATTTTCATATTCTGGAGACTGCTCAAGAATCTGTTGGTATTTTGCCAACTGCGTGTATAGTTCAGAGTTACTATTCATTACATTGACTTCTGGAAATGTGACAATATCCGTTTGTTTTAGCCAATGGCAAGCTTTATCCAAGTCTTCTTTAAAATATTTCCTGGAAACTATATTTTTCTCTAGTTCTACCAATCTCTGGTTACACTTTTGTAAAACAGTGTCATACACATTCTGTAGTTCTTGAAGCTTACCTAACACTTCATTCTTTTCTTGTTCTGTTGCTTCTTTCATTAAATCCCTTCCTTGAGCCCACAACCCTGTGACTTCATTTTGATAGGCCTTCAGGTTAGCCTGGGTATTCTTACAAGACCTAATCTGTTTGTTCACATCTTCTGGCAACAGACAAATGTGTTCTGGAAATGTTACCTTCTTCTCGTGCTGGTGAATTTGATTTGTAGCCTGAAAGACTGCCATAAGAAACTGAGTCTTTTCAGATAATGCTTTATTTAGGTGCTTTCTCCTCTGGCCAACCAGATCGCTGAGACAATCTACATGGTGCTGTGCATCACAAAGTGCTTTCTGCAGCTCTTGCCTTTCATTGAGCCCTAGGTTGGTCATCACCCTGTCAGCATCCTTCACAAGCATCTTCAGAACAAGCTGTTTGGCTTCAAGCTCACTGCAAATGGTAAGATGATCCATGAGAAGACTCTGAGCCAAATCTGGAGGAGGGCTCTGTTTAAGAGCCTCTGAGATACTAGGTTGCTGCTCCTCTGCCCATTCCATTAGTTCCTGAAATTTGCAATGCACCAAACTGAGCTCTTCTAAAGTTGAAACAGAAACTTGAATTTTCCTTTTGACAAGGTCTTCCAGCTGAGCCCACCGTTGCTCAAAATGACCAAATTGCTCCTTTACTAATTCTTTGTCATCAAGATTCAGATGTTCTATCATCTTCTGTTTCTGATCTTTCAAATCTTCCAGAGCAAATCTCCTTTCCTGCAGTGCCAATGCCAATTTTTGCAAAGCTTCAAGGTGCACATTTGTACTTTCAGCATCAGATCTGTTACCAAAATGGATAGGACAAACATTAATTATTATACTCTATCTCAGGATAGATTTTTAAAAGAGGTCAGGATGAATTATAAGCCCACCATATACTGAAATCAGTATGCTATAAATACCTACAGTTTACACATTCTTTTGAAGGTACCAGTCTTTAATATTAATTAAAAAGTTTTTTTATTCCTCTCCCTTTCATCTGCAATCTGGTCATCAGGCTGACCATACAAATTAACATGAATACTACAGAGTATACTGGTTGTATTGCACATATGAACAATAAGTACTGAGGTTGAAATGAATCTTTTTCCATGACAGTCATAGCAGCAGTAATATATTCTCACAATTTTGCACACAGTTGGTGTGTTTATGCTATACAAAGCATCTGCAATCATTTAGCAGAAGCAACTAAACTGTAATATAATAGCCTAGTATATGAAACAATATTATAATAAAAAACACACATGAAACACAGTAAACACAAATGAAAGAGTTCAAACAAAATAGTCAAAATATTTGAAATGTCAGAAAATGCTATAACCTGAGACGGGATCAATCAGTACTTGCCTTAAAGACAAACACTGAAGATCTGGCTTCTCAAACTCTTTATTTCAATACACATCATTCTCCTATAATTAATAAGGGAGGCCTGCTTTTAATTTAGCCAGGAAAAAGGGATTTTTAGTGCATCTAACTTCAAGACACTCTGTAAACAGCACTTTCAGCATATATGCACTGTCAGCTTTGTGTGTGCTACTACTTTTTTACCTAGCCAGGTTGTCCCACTCTTTTGTGAGCTTTTCCAAGAAACCTTCAACTACATTCATGCGATCATGATAATCCCCCGTCCTCTGCAGATCCTCCTCCCTCTGGATGAGCAAACTGTGTGCCTGAAGGCAGAGGTCCAGCCACTGGTTGCTCAGGTCCCCTATTTCCTTGTGTTCAGGTGATTCCTGTCCTTGGGTTAGTTTGTTCATCTTCTCAGTCACAGAGGTAAGAGCTGACTGCTTAGACTGCAACTTCTGACTGAATTCCTGAAAAAGATACAAGTCAAAACCAATATGGTGACATCCAATCAAAATTCTAAGTTGGAATTTAAATAAAAACTCTGAAATAAACAAATTGTGTTAGGACTAATTATCTGCCCAGGCAAATGTTGTGCAGATATAAATTGGAAGAAGTGGTGCCTTCTCTCCCCTAATCTTTCTCCTCATCTTCTCATGTGAGGACAGGTTGTTTATAGACATGAAAGCAAACCAGAGCGGTTTCCAAGTGCCAGTGATAAACAAAAATCACGATCAAGCCACACCTTGTTGATCTGGGTTTCCAGATCAGTGCAGCTCCCACCATACACTAAAACCGCAAGATACTTTAGCTCTCATGAGAATTCATTTTATCGGTACTGTTTCTAGCTCATTTTATTCTTTTTTCCTTTTCATTAGAGACTAAAAATAGGAAGCAGAGTCCATGAGTCAGTGAGCCCCCACATCCATACTTTGTTTCGTTCCTGCTTCTATAATAGCGACCATTATCACTGTCATTATTGAAACCAAGCCAGTGATTATCTAGGTATGATTGCTATTTAAGTTAATAAATTCCAGAAAATAAAAGAGTCCATCTGGCCACGCATTTCTTACCAAATAAGAAGTCACAGAGAACCCCAAAAAACAATATATACAATATACTAACAACTAAAACTAACCAAATATTTTTCAGCACTTACACACTGTTTAGGGTAAATATAATCTTTTGCCAAATTCTAGTTCCAATAACTGTAACTAAACAACCATGCCCAGCTCCAGCACTTTGCTAGGGTGATGGGTTTTCACTGAGGGCTGTTAGGGGTTCTGGAGAAGAGATGCTACTGCCCAGCTCTGCTTCATTCCCCTTTGTGAATGTGTCAAATGAAGCTAGGCATCTTTAGTTATTGGAGCAAATTCTAGGAAAAAACACATATTGTGCCACATCTGACAGTACATCAGATGCCTGCCTTTCATAATAACCCTAAGTTCCTGTCTCAGATAGTGAATATATACAGACTCCTGCTTCTTCCTAGATGCAGGGAAGTGGTGGAAATCATCATCTCTGGAGGTATTTAAAGGACGGGTAGACATAGTGCTTAGTGATATAGTTTGGTGATGTTTTTCGTCAGCGTTAGGTTGATGGTTGGACTGGATGATCTGAAGGGTCCCTTGCAACCTAGACAATTCTGTGACTCTATGATTCTAATGATAGCAAGCGTAACTCAGTGCAACATGGACTGAAAGCTGTTATCTTCAACTGCTATGACTTTGTTCAAATGCTTGTGTAGAACACACATGAAAAGGAAATGCTGTTTATTTTTCACCTAACTCCTATCATATCAGAAAAAGAATGCAGCGAAGTCTAGACCAAAACTGCAAACACCAGGCATTTAATCATTTATCAAAGAAATAATCTGTTTTCCCGTTTCTTCTTGCTACTTTACTGGTGTGATGTGGGCAGATTGGTCATAAAAATTCTCTCATCTGTAAATGAATGAGTGAAGATCTGAAGGCATTTGTCTCGCTATTTTGGGTAAAATAAATTAGGTTACTATCTTACCTATTCTGCAGTGGTTTTCAGAGTCCAGCAACATTGTATAATTTCCTAGACTAATTCTAAAATAGATCTAAATAATTTAGAAGTATTGGAATCAAAGAACTTAGCAAGCACAAATTGCAGATCTTATCTTCAGGTCCACTGTGATCAGCAATTAGCTGAAACCATGACACTAGTAAAAGTGAAGGCAAATCAGAACAGTAGGTTAAAAATTGTCTACTGTTAAAAAGACATACCCAGAAAAGTATTACAGTGTTTTGCTTTCTGTGTCACCCTGTAACATCAGTAAGGAAACCCTCTTTCCTCTATTTTTGCTCTTGCTTAGAACATGTTAGCAATTCTGTGCAATATATGCATATAACATGAATTATAATAATATCAGCCACAGGATGAATTTCTTCCTTACCTATTGTTTTTAACCTAAAGTCTCCTTACCTTAACCTGGAATACCATATTCTGAGCAATGTTTAGCTCCAACTCTGCCCGTCTCCTTTTCAAATTCTGTAGTTGTTGATCTGCATCCTGGAAATATATCCAGAGCTCAGCCTTCATTTGTTTGATCTCTTCCCAACCTTGAGCCAAATACTGAGAGTGCATTATCTGTTGCTCAATCTAGAAGAAAAGAAATGAAAAGGAGTAGGAATGCTTTAATGCAGCTATTTTTGGAGAATGGAGGATGAATACCATTCTTTCTCTGAGCACAATACTGTACTAACAGGAAATTTTTGCACTAGATTCTGAAGGGGCTAATATTATCCACAAAAAGTCTTAACCTTCAAAAGTCATAAAATCAGAGCTATCAAAGGAAAGCTGTGGAAAAAAAAAAAAAGAATTATCATTCACCCTCGAAAGAAGAAACTGTATTTATGAGTGTGTGTATTTCAAAGTGTTCTCAGTCTTCTGTTAAAGTTTAAATTAAAATTAACCATATGATTTAGTCTATTGCATGCCAAGAATATTGCTGGACTCTGCTCTACATACCTTCGCTATGACTAAATAAAAGCTTAAACTAAACACTTTAATTTGCTTAGCCTGGTTATTTTGCCTATATGCCTTTTGTAAAATGCCAATGAGAAGAATGCTTACCGGATCTGAGCCCATCAATCACCTTAAACCAACAGTCCCACAGCTTCTTTTGCTCCAAATACAGCAGTAGGGCGCCTTTAAGGTTTAGGCACTCAACCAGCTTAATATATCTCAGCACTGTACCGTCTGTGAGTTCTTAAAAACGTTTCACTGCTTTATATATAAAAGGAGAATCTTACTCTAATGTTTGGGATACTTTTGAGCTAATTCAATATTTGGACTGCCATTTTTTAATGGATTGCTTGGATTTGTACTATTTTCTTCTCTGGTATGGAAAACTGTTACTCTATATATTAGATTTTTACTCTCGGTAGAAGTAGTTTCGAAAGTTTGTGTGTGTGTGTATGTGAAACTAAAATTTTCATGTTTATTACAGGAATGCTCATAATGTTTCTTTTCTAATAACTTATGTTTATAATTTTAGTTTAAAATGAAGCATTAAGCTACTTAAAATTCAGGTACACTTCTGTGAATTCATATGCTGAAACAGATCCACTCTGATTTATGAATAGAGCCATCATAATTTTATTATTATTATTATTATAACTAATATTTTAGTATATCCTAATAAGAACATCAGTCTACTGATGAATAAATAACACTAAAATATGTCTAAACTTAATAAAATACAGAGAAGAATAGACTGAATTTTGTTTTATGAAAACAATAATTTGGATCAGGTTTTCTTCCACAGAACGTTATTCGTGTGGCTTTAGGCCAACATCTTGTAACAAAGTGTTTTTAGCAACCCTTGTCATGTGTCTTTGTATTACTACCAGGATAGCAATGTATGGATTTTATTTAAAAAAAAAAAATTAGAAAAGAAAAACTATTTCTAGAAGAAATACTTCAGATGAAAGTAAAAAGACATTTGTTTAAACCATTACCCAATATGACCTTTTTAAAAGAGGACAGATCAAGGCAGTTAAAGCTCTAAATAGGATTAAAAGCAGGTTATCTTGTACCGTTTGTTTTGTGTGTTGAATATCTGTTGCTGTACTCTTCACTGTGGCGTCTGACAGGTCACACATGGAGCACAGAAGATCCAAGTATGTATTGGCCTGTTCCTGCAGAGCCCGGAAATGTTTCACCTGAGGGAAGACAATCCTCAAATAAACTCTGAGACTGTGGAAATAATATTTTTCTTATTACAATTATGTATTTTAATATTTTGACTTTAGCTTATTATTTCCAAAAGATGAAATGTAGATATACATTCTTTTATTAGGTAAGGCTGCTTTGTCATAATTATGGAAAAGAGTAACTCTAATTGTTTATCATCCAATTACCAAAATGCTTAGTAACATATGCACTACCTAGTTTATTTCATTATAAATAATGCGTTGGATAGATACACACAGTTTCAACACGGTGACTTACTTTCCCAAGGTGAATGGGAAGCAAGGCTTTATCCAATTATTAAAGTGTCATGTTGCCCATACCTACAAAATTCTCCAGTGTCTAACAGATCATGGGGAATCCAGCCCAGTGGCACAACACGCTTCCACAAACCTTCTGAAACCCTCCCAGTATCTACAGTTGCCAAGATCAGACAACATGACATTGTTGAGGGTTCTTGCTCTTGACGTTGCCCGTAGGATCTCACCTCTCCCTATGAAGAGTTTCCTCACCCCCAAATAAAATGATGATATTAGTGTTGACAAGCAGGGCAATAACACACCTCCTATAGTCCCAGAGAGGAGGGGTGAGTGACCACCTAATGCAGAGGGCTAGTGGTGGGTCCTTGTGGGCTGTCCTTGAAAGACAGCAGTGTGTCCTTGTGGGAACACCAAATTACTGTATTAGCAACAATGCAGAAAGCAAGCTGTGGGGAGCGATTATTCTCCAGTACTTACACTAGTTAGGCTGTCCCTGGTGTATATGGCCCAGTTTCCCTCTTCCCCCATAGAAGAGATATTGGCAAACTGGTGCAAGTCCAGCAAAGGGCCAGGGGTGGAGGTGGGATATGGAGCAGTAGTACCTGGCATTTGGGCAGTTCTGAAGGAACTGGGTTTGGCTGCCTCTGCTCAGGGCCTGCACTGCCTTGGCTCAGCTGGGACCTGGCCAATGGAAAGGTGTTCAGAAGCCTTCTCCCTTGCTTGAGAGCTGCACATAAGCTCAGGCCCTCATCCACCTATGGACCTCACCTGAGCTACGTGACAGGTGCATCTGAGCCTGGTTGATCCTCCTGGTCTTGCCTTGCTGCCCTGACCTCCTGCCTCCATGTGGGACTGGCCTCATACCTATAGACTTTCCTGGTGATCACCAGGTGGTGGCTGACACCAGGGGGACTCTGCTCTCCTCACCTGTGTGCTGACAGTCTGCGCGTCATTGGAAAGCTGCTGCACTGCTGGCCCCACTGTCACCCTCTGCTCCCCCTGGCCTTGCAGAGCTGCCAGCCATAGCATTTCAAGATCCCTATTAAGCCACACGGCAGATGAGAAAGCTCTGAACTCCAGCATTTTTAGTACCATACCAGTTTAATTTGAAAACAAGGGACAAATCCAATTTAAAATACATGAAGTTACTAAGAATAATCAAGAAGCAAAGACACGATTCTTAAAGGCTAATGTGGACTAGAGGCAGTTCTACACTCTTAGGCTGAAAAATTATTTTAAATGCCCAAAACAGACTCTGTGTCCATGGTACTATGAAACCAGGTCTCATATAGGAATATTAGTAGACAGATGGGCAACTGGGCAAGCAGAAAGACACAATCTCTCTGTTAAAAACATCTGTGAAGTATCTGAGCAGGTTTATCTAATCAGCCAATTTTTTTTTTAATTTAATTTTTTTTTTCAGGTAAAATATTTCTAAGCATTAAGCAGAGCTAGCAAAAGCCCTGTGTGGTTTTTCACCTACCATTACTTTTCACTCAAGGTATTCCTTTTGGAGCTGGGAATAAATAATGAGGCTACAGAGCCCTCTGAGAAGGTCAGAGGGACTATCTAATTTCTATTAATATAAAGCTCTTACCTAACTCACCTTATGAAGAATAACTGAGCATTTTCAAATGCTGAACTTTTACCTGTTTAACTGCATCTGCCAGGCTGAAAGGTGGCCAGGTAGTTGGCTTTAGCTCTGACTGCACTGTAGACAGCCAAGTCTGGCACTGTTGCAGGGTATCCTGATGATTAACATGCTTCTGGAGTTCATGTTCCAAACTCTGGTACACCTAAAATAAACACATTGTAAGGTGATTGCATTTTCAAACACCTTTATTGGCTCTCCAACCTCTAAAACGGCAGATAAAACAGAATTATTAACACTGTGGTTATTTTAGCCCTTGTACATAAAAGTACCAAGGGATGAAAGCTCCTTAGCTACCACTGCACCTTGCTAATTTGTGGAGAAGCTGGATAATTTCTAAGGCACGGCTTCTGGAAAGAAAAAATAAAGATGCAGTTGAAGAGCATTATCTCTTATTTCTTTATTGTTCAACATTTTGCCATTTATCTAGTATGAGGTTTTATCTACTTCTACAAACGTTACTGAATGTGAAATCTACTTCTGGGGGTTTTGTTTGGGGTTTTGTTTTTTTAGACTATGCTAGCTTGATCTCCTAATGGGATTAACAGAATGACCCAGCTAGCCCTTCTTAACTGTATATTCTGGTTTTACTAAGAGAGACAGTATTTCCTAGCACATAGTTAAGACCCGTTATGTATGTATGCAAACTACTGACAGTAAGAGTGCGATTTTCTCCCTAGTTTTTAAAGTAGGAATAGTTCTTATTTCTTTGCTGCAGCTGCTCAGAAGCTAATATAACATGAAGGTAGCGAGGGTGTGCGGAGATGAAGGTAAGAACTGGTATGCAGGTAGTTTCACTGGCTGCTAGGCAACATTTGGATCATAACTGTAGCACAGTAATGATGAAGTGCTACATTAGTAACATGTAGACTCAATTTAAATGGAAATAGTAGAGTTTTACACCATTGAAAGAAACAAGTACTTAGAGAAACAATAATGCATGGTATTCTTAAATGGCATAAAAACATTTTTGAAACAAGACTTACTCTTTGGGCTGTGCTACATATGGCAGAATAGCTGTCCTTTGTCCCCTGAAGATGGCTTTGTATGTTTTGCTTAAATTTTGCTTGAAGATGTTCAGTGCATTGATTGATCAAGTAATCGCCTTTACTCTTAAGGTTGTTCAAACGATCTTCAAATCCTGCAATTTCTTCCATGATAGCCTAAGAAATAGATAAAATACTTTTGAAGAAATATTTTAAACTTAAACATGTTCTGCATCACAGCCTTTTAAATGAGCTGCTTTTTAAATTTTTTTCTTCCTTAAACACACTTTTGTCTTCAGATTGGTAAAAAATTTTTCAGAGATTGTGTGTTGCTATAGTCAAGCTCTTAGACTGTATACTTACTGTAAAATCATTGTCAAAAGTCTATACACAAATATCCCACAGAAACATCAGTAGCACTGTCATAATGTGGAAAATGCTCATGCCCCAAGTCTATCCTTAGTCTTCCTTTGTTGCACGCTCTCCAGGGCTCCACCAACTTCTCGTGTCTAGTAATGAGGACTAAATCTGATGCTGAATCAAACCACATTCTGTAAGCTCTTCCACTGCAGTCAGTTCTTTCCATTGACTTTGGTGGAGCCAAATTTTTATCTAAAGAGGTCGCTTAAAGAATCACACACTAATCACAATGAGTTAAAATATTTCAATATTTGCCCTTGGAACATCAGTTTCAGTGGGTGGTGGGGAGGGCTGGATTTTGCTTTCTTTTATGTTCTGGACACCATTAATCATGAAATTAATTAATCTAGAAGTCATCAATAGCAACCATAACAATGTCTTGAATAAAAGCAATGGAGGAAATGTTACAACCTAATGGGGGGGAGAGGGGGAGGGATGAGAAAATTTAAAATATTTTTTTTATCCTTAAAAGTCCCAGAGCAAAAAATGCCTTAAGAGTAAAATTACCCTAATCTTTTTGTGTTCTACTTCCTGGGACATCTCAGCAAAAATCTGACACAGAATTCAGACCAGCGTACAACAAAGCTCTTGTGCAGATGCAGTCTCATCCAAGAAACAGTGCTAACAACAAGGTACATTTGTTAACTGCATAAATGACACTGGTGCTTATTTACACAGAGTAAGAGGAATAAAACAGCTGAATGAAAAATAACTAGAGCTCTGGAGTGAGAGAGACAGACAAGCAAAGAAGAAAAATTCTATTTTACCGGAGAAAGTAAGTTTACGCAATAGCAAACCCACCTTGTGGTTAGCTAGTTGCTGAGTAATTATTTCAAGACTGTTACTCTCCATGAGGTCAGGGCTGACCAGCCTGCTGGACATATGTAATAACCATTTCTCTCCTTCTTGCAAATCACTGTTGTAGTCCTCATGTTCTTTTACTCTCACCTCTAAGGTTTCAACGTATGCCTGCAGGTCCACAATAACCCAAATTAAATATTCAGGTAATTACAATAATTGATACACACCTCCCAACCCACCCCAAATCAGAAACCACCAAGAGCTTGAAAGCACAGTAAGAGATCTATCTTATAAATTTATATTTCTGTGTGGGACTCTCACATGATTAGACTGTTACGGAAAACATCAAAGGGATTCCTTGTGTGAATAAACATTCTGGTACAGAGCGGTATTTTCACTCCAGATGAAATACCATACTTTGAAGACTGAGGAAACACTGAGGAGCTCCTTACTTTAAGAAAAGGAACACTGTCAACTTAACATTAAGTACGCTTTGAAACGGTCAATACATGCTCTTTGAGAGACTGGACATGAACTACCAAATATTGTGGTTTGGTCCCTGCTGCTTACAGCCTTTGTGTGTACATATTGCCTGTGATTGTGGTAGGCAAATTAAGAATGTACACATTGAGTTAAAATGTATTTATTCTTTTGAAGAAAGATTTTTCATAAGTTTCTCTACATTTAAGTCAGCAACATTACATCTAATGCAACAGATATCGGTTTTGTGGTACAAATCAGAGAAATATCTGTAAATTGAAAATCAACTGTGAAAAATAAATCTGCTATTGGTGGATGGATTGGCAATTAAAGACACTTAGGTCAAACATAATACTAACATGGTTTGCAGAGCTTATCCTTGTTAGGAGTATAACCTATTAAAAGCTTTAGTAATAATTATACTTTAGGATGTATTTAGAAGTTTTAAATCTTTCAAAGTACTACAAACGTGGACTAATGAATCAACTGTAATTAATAATGCCCTTGCTGAATTAAATCAGATCTATCTTGCAGTTCATTTTTTCCTGTGACTTCCATTCAACAACTAAATTAAATTAAACTGAGATCTAGCAGAAAGAAGAGACAAAATGGTATAATTTAAGGGCATGTGTCCCTTCAAGAAATAATGTATTTAGAGATCTAGTCAAAGCAATTTAAAAAAGTAACAATAGTACAAACTATTCACTGATATATTTCCCCTTAGTGCTACGAAGACTTCACCTGCCACACTCAAAATTAATTTCAGATACTCTTGTTATTTAGATAGACGTTCTTTCCATATTCAGGAATCCTACCCCCTCTAACACTTTCTGCCCGCCCCCTCCCCCTCCAAAAAAACCAAAACTAAAACCAAACCACACAAACCAAAACCCCAACCAAAATAAAATTAATTCTAACTGGCTCTTTGTACAGGGTGTGATGTGACAGCATGAAACAAATAGTCAACTTCTTAAAGAGGGGGAAAAATACAGCAAATTGAAAGAACCTAGAGTTTTCTCCCTGACTTTTTACCTTTGCTGCGCTGCAGAGTTCTTGGTAACTGCTCTGAAGGTCTTGAATGTTGTTCTTTAGAGTCACATCATTCACCAGATCAAAAAGTGCTTCTCCCTTTTCAGTCACTGATTTTATTGAGGGCTCATGGGACAGAACAGTCTGCTGTATGGACTACAATGCAAGCAAGAATTAATATATGTGTACTGAACACTGAAGATCTATTTCACTAACTTCCCTTTGATCTGAAGCACAGCGTTCTATCATGGTATATATCAACCTTTCCAGACGAGAATAGCTTTGCTACTAGTACAGGACTATGTTTCCCACCTATGCCTTGAGACAACTTTGCAGACACAAAAGGAAAAATTGCTCTTAGATAAGTAGCTAGTAGCACAGCTGATAATCTGGAGCTGGTGAAGGAGAGGGAGTTAACATGTGTGAACAGGCAAGTGCTACAGGTAAAACTTGCTCAGAGGAACAAATTCTGCAAATAAGTGGGAAAATATCACCAAAGCAACACTGTTTGTTAGCAACAGTGTTTTAGCCACAAATGTAAAGCACAGCACTATACAGGCTGCTACAAGGAGAGTTAGCTCCATCCCAGCCAGACATCTTAGGAAACATCTGTAATCCTGGGGTATTTTATAAAAATATCATTAAAAGGAGCAATGGGGTTTGTTGCATATTTTTTCTATTCATTTTTACAACTGGAAAAAACCCCACAAACCCACTTCACAAAAATCCTAACTAAAAGACAGAGGAGGCCATAGCAGTTGACCATCTTAGATGTCAGTTGAGCTGGGACATTCAGCTTTAACCAGAAAGCTGATTAAGTTACTTTAAACAGAGGCGATGTCTGCAGTGATGACAGACCAACTGAATTCTATCCTTGCTTAAACAGCAGTTAACTCTGTTGATATTGATGGAATTACTCATATGTGTACTCATAAAAGAATTTTGTTCCATAACAGGAAATTTTCAGATGTGGAAGCCTTATTAGGACATCCATATTTCAACTCCAGGTGCTCACTCTGGTTCATAGGTGCAGGTATCATGCACCTTTTCACTTTCTTTGCTGACTTGGACATCCGGATCAGAGACATTTCGTACATCTACTGAGGACTTGAACAAACACCTGGATCAGAGAACTTATTGAGAGTCATTAGGTCAAAATCAATTTGCACAGTAGAATGATATAATCCCTTTTTACCTTGTATTTCGACAACTGAGCCTTCTTCTCATAGAGTTCAATCTTTGGCTCTGCTGGAGCATGTAACATGGCTTGGTGCTCCACGACCCACTGAGTCTGTGCCTTGTATTTGTCTGAGAACTCCTTTGCCAGCTGAAGGCACTTCTCTGAAGTCATGTGCTCTTTCCTGATGGAGCCAGCCAGCTCTTCAAGCTGTTCCACATGATCTCCAATTTCTTTTCTTAACTGGTCCACTTCATTTTCTTCCATATACTTTATAGCTCGCTCCCCCTTCTCACGGGCAGATTTCAGTAAACTATGGCCTATGTCCATGTCACTCAATAGTAGCTGTGAAGGAAGCATTGGTTAACAGAAAATGTATGCAAGCTCTTGCCTTTTTTCCTTTCTTTCTTTTTTTTTTTTTTTTTTTATTCATTGTAGTTCTATTATCAGTGAGAGGCTAGGGTTTTTTTTTTTTTTAAATTTTTGCCAAAGACATGGAAGGAATTGCTAGGGAAATCCAATGGACTTTTCATTAGATAATTGCAAAGATGAACACAGAAACTGAGGGCTATCAGGAGAGGATTCGTACTCCGAATTCTGGAATAGAAGAAAGTTTTCCCTTAGCGTATCACGTTTAAGCTGCAGGACATATGAAAAATTCATCTACAACTCTGAGATGAAACATGAGTTTTACTACTGAGTTATTTCAATGAGGAGAAATAGGAAGCACTTCTTGCCATAGTGCATACTGGTATAAAATATACTTGACAGGTTGCCTTGTGAGTGGAATTTATTTTAAGTTTTAACGTAAAACAAAACACATACAAACATGCTTTATTGAAAGGATAGGGTTATGTTATTTAGAACTATTCACAACTTCAAAAATCAAACTGTGATCTAATGTGTAGATGACCTGAGAAGTCAGGACAGTTTATACTGGGTGTTCTTTATCTTTTATCTTCTCTGGGCAACGTGAAGTCAGAATTTTGAGCAGCTGTTAAGATGCATGTTAAAGTATAGTCTCTTTTTGGTGGACAGAAACAAAAATTGCATTCAAGAAAGCTGTACCTCTAGTTTCTGCACTTTTTTCTCCATTGCTGTTTTATCAACCACGTCAAACTTGGTGATCACATTTCTGAAGTTCTTGTTGGTAGCTCCGTACCAATTTGTGTAAGCGCTAAAAGCCAATTCTGACTCCTCCATACAGCGTATTTCTTCTTCCAGGAACTTTATTTGCTCCTTCAAACAAATATGGAGGGTAGGGGGAGAAAACAAGAACCACCCAGGTGTTTATCATTGCTATTGGCTCAAGGCAGGAATAAATCATTATTTATTAACAAAACCTGATATACTAAGATTAAATACATAGGTTTTAAGTATTTTCATATCTAGTGGATAACTCTCACTGGGGTCTTCTCAGGGTGTACATATAGCAATCACTAACGTTAAAACTGAGCTAATGCTAAACACTGAAAAGGTACTTATATTTTGAAATTTGAATTGTGACTTGTGTTATGGTACTGTAAGACACATTACTTAAAGTGACCTGAAGACTGTAACTTATCAATTAAAATTTTTCCTGTACCTATGTGTTTCAGTGATGACCTGAAAACATTTCTCTAGAGGTCGTTCAGCATTCAAACATACTGAATTCTGAATTTCTCCCCTGAAACTGCCAAAAACCACAGTAACAACATCTGAATAATACTGAATATTTTTGAAAGGGCATTATTGTGATTATGGTTCTGTTATACCAATGAAAATCCACATGTATGTGTGTGTATATATATGAATATATGTGAATATTATATTATTGAGTCTACAGTAATGAATAAACTCTGATAAAGTCTAATTAAGAAAGTCTGTTAATATTTGCTTCTTAACCAACAATTTATGATGTTATAATGAATTAATTTTCATTACTTACCAAGACATGAAGAAGAATAGTTTGGTAGCGAGATGTAAGCTGCGTAGCCTGGCTTCCCATTGTACTTGCAGTGAGACTTTCCTCTAGTATTTGCTGAGCCAATACCCCAACTTCCTCCACATCATCTTTGTAGATAGTAATTTCTTCATGCCACTTCTATGACAAAGACATTATCCAGCTTATATGACTGATTCAAACATCTTATACACAACAGGGATTTATTTGTAACTCTCAGGAAATCATTGAAAAGGAAAACAAATGCATGGTTGTAAACATGGATTTAAAACAGGAAAGTAGAAGAGAATCTGATGGAAGGTTAAAGTAATGAATATGCTAGAAGATTTATCATACCATATGGACTGCATTTCATTACAATAGATTCAATTTTATTCCCCCCCCCTAAATAATAATAGAAATGCAACCTGGACTTCTTATAGAAATTGCCTGAAGTTTTACAGGTGACTCTAAAGCATAACACAGAATGTCTTCAAATCTTCTTCCTGTGGTTATTCAGACCCATATGTTCTCTTTGCAGTGACTAAGGGAGTATTATTACATCAACACAGCAGAGACTTCCCAACACAGCAGGTCACACTTTACTCTTGTTACATGTTACAACACTAACACATTCCCACTCCAGGACCAATCTTTGTCCTCAGTTATGCCTTCATATACCACAAAGCATATGAATTCCAGATCTCCCTATGTGATTTCAACATCGGTATAGCCATACCCTTACCAGTAAAATGGGAGGAACCTGGACCTAGAATCCCTCTTGGATCCACCATTCTAGGCACCACCTCAGAATAAATTCCAATGCTTCCTGTTATTTTTACAGTGCAACCAGGAACTGATGCGGAAACTTCATATGATACTTTGCTTAAGGAATGCCTTAACTATACTCTTACCTTCATTTGTTGAAGCTGAACCTCCTTTGTTGCTCTGCCAGACTGCCTCCCAGTCCTGATAGCAACTTTCTCCTCCAGATCTGTCAGCCAGTCATTAACCTTCTGAAATTTTTTCTCCATTAACCTCAGCCTGCTCACAGTGGCATTTAATTGGCTTCTTGCTTCAGAAAGTCTGTGCTGATAAACTTGCCAATCCTGTCGTAAGGATTCCAGGGCTCTGTCTTCTATCTGAGGAATGCCCCAGGGAATCACCTCCTCTCTGGCATGGACAGCAGCATTCAATAATGCTTGTCCTTCTGCACAGTGGACCTGCAGCTCCTGGAAAGGCAGAGTTATGGACACATAACCTACATTAATAGCTTTCATTCACAGATGGAAAACAAAGCTCTGGTTCTAACAACACAAAAACAGTTACCTCACATTGCCTAGATATTCCCTTTAGTTATCTATGG
The DNA here is from genome assembly GCF_964106895.1 of Numenius arquata. NCBI lineage: Eukaryota > Metazoa > Chordata > Aves > Charadriiformes > Scolopacidae > Numenius > Numenius arquata. Next base: position 11,698,381 of record NC_133577.1, on the reverse strand, counting down.
TTGAACACATATTACACTATCTCTAAGAACATCTATGATGGCATGCTGACTTACGAATCGAATATCACTATTATTGGCAAGTGAATTGGAGAAAATTATTGACAAAGCATGCATTAAATTCTTTCCCCTCTTTCTAAGTTTATCATCAGTTCTGAAACATTAGCTGCCTGAACTGGCATGGGACAGATGCAATGCATGTAGTGTAGGCTTAAATTCAAAACTTTCCAGGTGTGGCAAGCAGACTGTAAGACTGATTCTAAAATTGAATCTGTTTAAAAACAAGGAACAAGGTGAGGCTTCAATCTTTTAAAATAAATAAGCATTTATTTTCATATATGTTTGAGACATCATTCCAAAATAATTCTTGATAACCTCTTCTGGACATGTGTGGCATTTTAATGCTTAATAGAACTTGATTAGAAAGTACGAAGGTATTCAATCTGATTAGAAAATATAACCAGGAAATTACCTTAACAATATATATTTGTGTGTTGTCTAGTTTATATTTGAAATATATATTCAGATTTTCAAAATGGATTCAGATTTGGTAAAGTAAACTATAATAAAAAGAGATATATGCAGAGTCCCTGATCACACAAAGAGCTTCTCAGTATCCTGAATAAAGTAATAAAAATTTCATAACTCAAGTACAGACCTGTTGCTAATTCAACAACAGGTATGAAAGTATTTTAAGCCAGTTTAAGATCATAGCTGGGAAATTACAGAAGTACTATAGGTTCACCCTTCACTGTCACTTAAGTGATTCAGTAATGGTCTTCCCATCTCACCATGGGATCCAGCCTACATGACTGCAACTGCCTGAAAGAAGATGCATCTCCACTGTAAGCAATAAAAGATGAAAAACCAGTTAAAGAATACTTTTGATATTCTGTGAAATACAGGGAAAAGAAGAAATAGGCCAACATATAAAACAAATTCAGTACTTGCAAGAAAGCATTAGTATGCCTGGAGATTTCATGCAAGGCCTAACACTTCTTTCTGGAAATGAGTGACAATGTTTCCACTGACTTTACTGGAATCACTTTTGAGCAGCAAAGTACTTCTATATAATGTGATTCCAAGCTGTTCTTGACAACAAAAGAGATGCAATTTTTATTCTCTTATTTTATTAATAGGATTTTTTTTTTTTTTTTGCTCAGGGTGTCACACATTATGTACCTGTAAATCTCGGAGTGTTGCCTCCTGTTTCTGGGTATCACCATCAAGATGTGATAAACAGTCAAGTTTTTCCTGTTCCTTCTCCAGCCATATTTCAAAGGTCTTCAGATTTCTTTGGTACTCTTGATGTAAGTTAAGCAGTCCTTCAGCTTTTGTTACTGCCTCCTGCTTGTTAAAATATTTACATACATATATACTTATCTTAGTATATCATCAAACCAAGAAAACATAAAACCCGGACTTCCATTAAGGTGAAAAGCTTGTATCTGATGCTGAGCTTTCCTAGAATTCAAGAGTAGTTGGATTCTGAGGATGGTTTAATGAATAACGAGGAGGCAAATGTCAGGATGCATATAGTTATCCTAAAAGATTTGAAGTTTTGACCTTGGATGAATTTTAAATAACACCTTAGTATCCAATAACAAAAGACTTAATTTTTATATCAATTTAAATTCACTTTACTGAAGCGATTAATAAGAGTATAAGCTTAGAAATGGCTTTTTTTTTTTTTTTTTTTGCCAATGGAATCATAATATTCTATTAAGGGTATCTGATACCTTTAGGTTTGAAGACTACCCAAGTCCTTTGTGAGGAGTTCCTACAGAGCACAGTGAGGAACAGAAGGCAAGTCACCTTTGTATGTGGGTGAGCAAGTTACAATAATTTCACAACCCAGCACTAAAATATTCCCATATCTGGAGTACAGCAGGAAAGGTGTCATATATTAGCACTAGACTAGTCTTTCTAAGCACAAGAAAAGTATACATGTAATTCACATCCTATAAGAAATTGTGGGAATGGGGAATAGAGTTCGGATGGAAGCATGAAAAGCTGCATCCCAGGGCAGCAGGCTACATAAGAAGAAAAACACTTTCATAAACAGCAGCCATTAACCTACTGTCTGCTTTACCTATTTCTAACAGCTCTGAATAGTGGGAGGAAGGAAGAAAAGAGGAATGTTATTAATCCTTTACAAGGCCTGCCCATGCCAAGCAGTGGGAAGAGGGAAAGAGAGAGTAGTTCTCTTGCCTCTTGACAGTGGCTGCAGGGAATTACAGGTCTTGGTCTGCTCAGGCCTGGGCCACAAACCCTTGGGAAAACTTGACAGGTTTCCCATCTGGTCAAAGAATTATTAAAGGATTTGACCATTCTTTACTCTCCAGCTATTTGCTTTGTACTTTTAATTTCTTCCTAAGGCTTGAATGTACTCTTGACACTTAACATCATCCCCACAGTTGGGAGTGGGGAAGATCAAAGTCATCTGGAGTATTAGGTGGGAAAAGAAAGAGAGGATGCTTCTTGCTACATGAGGAAAGAGGTATGGAGCTCTTGCCTCTGAACTACCATCCATTCCTCATTGTTCCTACTCTGTTGCTCGAGCTGAGCAATTACAGGCAGCCTATATAGCTTTGTGCGGAGAAAATGGTAAAGGTTAGACGATCCCCATGCTAAAAGGAATAATAGGTTTTCACTAGCACTTCCCAGGACTCACTCATTTCTCTGGCAAACCTGAGTGAATACATTCAAAGAAGGTCCAAAGAAAGAGTGCATCGCATTCTTTGCAGTTGTGGAAGAGAGTACCACAAAACAGCGAATCATTTATGTGTCTGAAAAATTGAATTTTGGCCCTTCCCACAGGACAAAGACATCATTGAGAAAACAAAATTCAATTTTACTACACTGCTGCATGAAGAAGAGTTGCCTGTCTGAGCACATATTATGCATTATTTAATTACCACAGAAGAATTTGGGTTAACTGGAGATAATCACCTAGCTTTAAATGTATCACCAGGCCTTTTATTATTTCTTCATTACCTTACCTCTTACATTAAAACCCATCTTGGTCTTTATTTGTCTATGCCCTAATCTTTTCCAGATCTATGGTACTAACACTTATCAGTAAATGTAGTAATTTTTGCTGGGTCTTTTGATATTAGAGTCAGTTTACTTGCTAATAATGTCTGTGTTCAATATAGTTGTCCACAATTTGTGAACTACCTGATTGACTGGTTGTATTTACTGCAAAATTTATGCAAATCACAGATTCAGAGATGCTTCCAACTTTTCAGTCACAACAGGTAAAATCATATCTGTGCTGAAGTCAGTAAGACTTTTTACATGGAGTTCCTCAGACTATTCACCTAATGATTTTTTCTGATTCAGATTTTTAGAACCTTTCTGAAAATATCTGAAGCTCAGTGGCCCAGGAAGAAAGATTGATAAATCACCCTAATAACTTTCTGTTACATTGTTATAGCTGTCCCAAATCTTTTACTCCTCATTTAACTGTAAAATAAATGATTAATGAAAAGACTTTCGCTTTTTCCTTATTGCCAGCAAAACAAGAGGGAGTAGTATCAAGAAAAACTGTACCCTTGTTCTGTCTTTGAGGAACTTATACCGCTCCTGAAGGTCCTGGAGTTCAAGCTGAGTGACATAATGCTCAGCCATCCCACTTCCTTTCACTTCAATCGTCTCCAACAGGCTGCTGTGACTCAGTACCTCTTCACTGAGTAGCTGCAAAACAAAGAGAAGAACACATTTATGAATGAGCAGCATTTAAAAAAAGACCACAGATTAATCTTGCAGTTATTCAGCCTTTTTTGTTGAGGTGATATGGTCTTGTTACTGTTTGTTGTAAAGCAAACACACCTTTGCTTTGCTGAGGGCAGATGTTTTTTCTCTCAGTTCAGGATACTGCCTTTCAGAAGCATTCATACTTGCTTCTACTTTATCCATCCAGCCGGAAAACTGACGTACATCCTCCTGGTAACTTGTCCATTTGGAGAGAGCTCCTTCCAGTTGGCTGTAATTTAAAAATACATAGTTGTTGTGATAGCAGAAGTTGTCATGCTATTTAAGCAATGACATATAGTCCTATACAGTTATTCTAGACAATATTTATATGAAAGATACATCACAAGTTAAGCAGTCTGAGACAGCTGTTAAAACCCTACAGGTTTTAACTAGGAGCACTGTTCGGCTGATCAAAAGAAACTAAATTTTCCCAACTTGGAATAGTAAGGAGGTCTGTAAATGATGTAGCTAGCTGACATGTTGTAGCTCTATTAAAAAAAAAATGCAACTGAAAGCATAAGATCCAGAGTCATAAATTTTCTGTTCCTTTGCATACATTCAAAAGTTGCTGCATTCTAATGTTTAATTACCTTTGTTGTTTTAATTGAAATATTTGCAACTAGTGATGCTGCACCAAAGAAGACTACATTTTTTTGCCTTGTATTTCTTCATGAGAATCACTACAGGACACTGTAATTACAGTACCTTTTGTGAAATGCTACCAAGTGGAAAACAACACAGGATCTTCACAGAGCAACCATTAACATCTGTGACAAGATCTTCTCATTTCTGAGAACAATTCAAGGCATACAGTGCAACTCAAAGTAAAATTTACAACAAGATTATGAACCTGGAATCCACTTTTAAGAATATATTGACAATAAGTGTTAAAAAAGCTTAGATCCCTCACAGTTTCCTCCCCTTTTACTACTTCAAATGCATACATTGCTTAAGGCCTCTAGACCTGCAATGTTAGGCATATGCAGTCACTTTATATGAATTTGACTCTTGTAATAATAAAACTCTGGGAATTAAATTTTCAACAATTTTGACAGTGCTTTATTGCTAAGCATCATTCTGTACCTCATACCCTTTTTACCTCTTGCACTGGATACAAGCAGACAGAAGAGAAGCCCAGTTGTCCTTCAGGGTTTGCAACTGCCGTTCAATCACTGGTAGTCCCTCCAGAGAAGTATTTTGCAGAACAGATTCTCCTCTTGTCAGAACCATTTTCATTTGGATTTCTTTTTCTTGCTTCACTGCTAGCAGTGCCTAAAAAATGACCAGATATTATTCTACTTTTATCATTAACTGGTCATGAATATACTAACTGGCTTTACTGGAAAATAAGCTGATCAAATTTAGCAGCTTGTACAAACAGTCAATTGGAAGAGGGACAGTGGGGTTCACAGCTGCGCTTCACAAGGAAAAAGTGACTTTCAAAGGGTAGGTCTAGGTCATTAAAAAAAAAAAATAATTAGTTGCCAGGAAGTTTTCATGGAATCTGTGCAGGTACTTACTGTGTAGCAGAGAAGGTGCTGTTGGGTGGAAAAGCTGACATTCCAAAGGGAATGTCATTTAAATGGAAAACAAGATGATTCATTCATAGAGAAAACAAGAAGTGATGACAAAGCTGTTCTACAGGGGTGAAATACAGTTCTACAACTCTAGGATCTCTTTGCAACACAAAGGTACCAACACATAGACTCAGTAGACCATCAGCAACGTCAGCATAGAGACTTCAGCTCCTGAAACTGCACAGTTGCAAACTAACAGCTTCTAACACTACACAAAGTGATGAAAAGCCTGAAAGCAGGAACCTGAAAGACTCAGCAAACAAAAGGCAAAAATATAATTTTGGTGTTTTGCCATAATCTCTTAGTATTTGATGTATCCTTATACTTTTAAGGTCTTGTCCATATTTTGGCTCAAAAATTGAGACATCAATAATACGAAAAGTACTGTTTTCTGAGCACAGCCATTTTGAATGTGTGTGAATGCTGTCTTTCATGCAGTGATATCAATAGATGCTATTTTCTTAACTGTTGTCACCATTTTTAAAGCAAACAACTACAGGAAAAGCTGTTTTGAATCATTCATATCACCTGTAAGATCTAAGACATATTAAACTCACTGAAGTGAATATCCTACTTCTTTCATTTAACCTTCAGCAGCCACGCAACATCTTTTGAGTTTTTTTAAGAATTTGCATATATGCAGTTTTTCATGTCATAAAGGTCCCTATATCCTTCTTAGAGAAAACTTCTAATGGCCTCTTTCATCTATAAAAAGAGTTATTTTTGAGCAAATTGAAAATCAATGTCTGAACGACAACAACTAATGTAAAGTATCCTATATTTGCAATCTTCTTACAGATCTAAAAAGAGCAAGTTTTGGAGTCTATTGTTTCCATACCTCTAGCTTTAACATCCGGCTGTCCAAAACACTCTTGTCTGCAGTGGGATGACAGTAGGAATCCAGCATGTGAACTGCATCGGCTACCCAGTCCTGGAGGTCCTTGACACTGTGTGAGAACTGCTGGTGCTCTGCTACGAGCCTATCCATTCTGGAAACTTTCTCCTGCAATTCATACAGCAATTAGCACCAGTAGCTATTCAAAGGATTGCTTATTCCCCATACCTACTTATAGACTTTAGAAGGTGTTTCATAAACTACAGTCAGAAATTTTCTTCATACATTGATAATTACAAGTACACTTACTGGAGCATGGAATGAATTTTGCATACACACACACACACACAAAAAAAAAAAGTTGTCCAAATATAATATACAAATGAAAATTTCAGAGATGCCTCTTTTGTTTTCTAAATGTAAAGCTTCATCTAATTGTCTCCTCTGATCCAAAGTAGATGAGAGTTTTCTAGTTTCACTTTTTCTTAAACATCTGGTAAATAACACCTAAACTCCATTTCAGTGTTGCAACTGAAGATAACTTGTGAAATCTGCCAATGCACAAGACAGATTTAAGCTTCTGAAGCTATGCCACCGCAACAACACTACTTTATTAATACTTGGAAAAAAAAGACCTATTTTCCTCAATATCTCCCATTGGTATAGCCATTATTCTGAAAAATTACTGACACTCATGCTCGAGTTACATTGCTGAAAGGTCTGAGGTGAACAGGAACAGAGTAGAGTGTATTTCATATGGTGACAAAGAACCAAAGTCAAGCCAGTGAAACAGGCTTACGAAGTTACAGACAGGGATCTTTCTCAAGCATCCACGGCTATCTAAAGAATTTCAGGATTTCTGCCATTTCTGCCATAGATCATATGTATCCTCTGCCTCAGATTCCCTCTTCTCATCCTGACATCTCCTACACGTTCTGTTCACATAAGCCAATGTTAGTAACTCAGGCATCTTTCCCCTTCTCATTTTGCAGTAATGAAAACTTATTATGGCCACGTATACAATCATTTCCAGTAAGTCATACAGCTCTAGACATTCTTTATCATTTTTATTTCCACAGAAAAATTAGAAATTAAAAACCTAGCAACTACCCAAACATAAATATTTTCTGAATTTAATTTTTATCCTATAACACATTTCCAAAATCCTTAATTATTCTCATTCTGTAGTTAATTATAAGCCTAATTCAATATCAAGCCTCCTTCACAACTGGAACTTTGTGAAAATTAACAGTCCTAATATGACTACCTTCTTATCTGTTTACACAATAGAGATAGTAGAACTATGAAATGGTGAAGTGAGTCAAGCATCACTCAGTAAAAGAGTTAGGTTGAATTCTCATTTCTTAGCCTGATGCTTCGGTCTGGCCTATGCCTCCCCTTCAACCTTCAAAAGCAGCCTAAGAGGTAATTTTTTTAGTTTAGATTAAGATGCTGACAATGCAAATTATTAATCATCATTGTAGGATGCAAGAAAGTAATAACTTTTCTGTATTCTGTATTTTCTAACAAAAATAACTCCCCTAAGTTTTGAAAAAATACTTCTTTCATGTGCTACTTATTACAAAAATAAATGTCCTCAATGCTTGAAATTATCAAAATCAAACCTGATTATTGAATAATCAGGTGGGGTTTATTTTTTAATCAAAACACATTTAAAAAAGAAATACAAAAAAAAATATCACAATTCCATTTTGTTGACACTCCATGGAATTATCCAGGTCCTTTCTACTCTCTAAAGCCAGTGTGAAAGACAAGATAGCTGAGACATACCACAGAGCAGACAAGCAAGACAACTGCAGTGCTTCACATTTCAGTCTCTTTCCCCCACATACATTAAATGAGCTGCTTAAAAGCACATACACTGAATGCATTACCTTTGTCAGATTGCTTAGAGTAAGATATTGAGAAGACAACTGAGACACTCTGCGCATAAAGCTTTTGCTGACAGCTTGCTCTTCCCACAGCTGCTGAGCTTTCTCTTTTAGCCTGTTGAGCTGATGCTCGTGGCAGCTTATTTCCTCAAGGACAGACTGTAAAGCACAAGCACGTTAATACTAAGAGTGGGTGCAAGAACGGAGGAAAGCGAGAAGCATGAAGGCCCCATGAAAAATAGAAGTGACATATGGCAAGCTTGCTGAGACAGGCACACCATACAGCTACAGCAGCGAAGCAGAATGTCATAAGAAATGTGGAGATGCAGAACCTGATGAAACAGGATCATCAACAGCAATCCTTGAAATCAGTTCTCATCTTATTTAGAGGTCAGGATGCTAGAATGATCAAGCTTTTGTAAGAAATCAATGAGGCCAGGAGGATGGGACAGGAAAGCCTGGCTGTGTTAAAAAGGGTTATAAGAGGTCACCTGCAACTTTTGCTGTTCTCTCCTCTTGGAAGGAAGATCATGGAGCCGACTGCTACTTCCTTGTACTATCCTCTCAGTTGTGGTCAGCCACTCCTGGAGAGGCTCAGCAGTTGCTTCGAAGTCCTTCATCTGGATTTTTAAGTTCTGGGAAGAGGTACAGGTACAATTTAATCAACAGTCCCACTGCACTGGGCACAACTGTAATGCACAACACACAGATCAAGCACACAAAAAGGATACACAAATGCAGCCAAACACTACACAACTCTTCAAAATAAATTACACCAGCCCTGCTCCTTCCCATCTCACAAACAGACACGGAAAGAAAAGTCTGAAAGAGCACCTCTTTAAGTGGCAAAATAGAAGCCACAATGTGGGATATGTCTACACAGTTGAGGAGAGGCTGAAGCCAGTTTCCTCTGAACTGAAAGCTTTACAGGTCTTACCAGCTCGGACTCAATGAGTTTAACTCAGCGAGGGCACTCTGAAGAAAGGCTAATTTGGGATACAAATTACTTAACATCTGACTGCATTCATTCACACTGACCCCTCCTTAAATGGGATGCCACTATTCCTAGGTGATGAATGACTAAGTTCAACCCAATTCTGGTTATATTCTGTTTCAGTGTAAAATTTCGTTATAAAAATGTGTGTGTAAAGGTATATGTAGGCATTCCTTCGGTGCCTACATATTTTTATTATAGGCTTATTCTGCTTTATTTCAAAAATAATGTGGAATAGAAACCTGGATAGCATAGCTCCTCTGCCCTAGTTATTTCTATTTTTTTTCCCCCAGACTGATTTAGTTTTCTTTTTAGCTATAGCCTTATCACTTCAATTAAATATCAGAATGAAAAACTAAGCCTATGAGACTCAAAAATGCTTGGGTCAAAAAGATTAACCTCTAATCCATGGCAACCCTAAGACAAAGAAAGGTAAGTCCTTGCCACCTGAGAGGTTTGTTTTTTTTTTTTTTTTTGTAAAGGCTTTCCTACACAATATATTAAATGTATTTAAACATTTTCTCCATTAGCTAAGCAGCATTGGTTTGAAATAGGAATGCCTAAGAACTTTAATTCTCCTACACTATGCAGGGAATTCCAGCTAAGACCTTTTGACCTTAAAACCTTTGACCTTAAAAGACATTATGTTTTTAAGATATTCACCTTCTGTGCTGGTTGAATTGTAAGTTCTGAACAGAGAAAGGCATTGGAGTTTATTGAAAAAAGTTGCTCAAATAAATCATTACATTTCACCAGTTTGCAATTTGAGAGACAACATTTACCCACTGTACTGGGACTGTTCAGTCAGCAACAGTGTCAGAAATCTGTGCTAAAACAGTCCTTAAAAAAGAGATTGTGTTTTAGTGATCCAGTACATGTGACGAGATTCAGGTTAGTGAATTTGAGCAACTGCTGTCTTTCCAACCTTCAGTTACTCTGAACAGCACTCTTCTACGTGAAACACCCTACTTAAATCAAAGTGGAATCAAGTTGTAAGGATGTAAGTAAACAGAAGTAAAATGTAAGCAGAAAAATGAGACTTCTTGAAAAGTGCTATTTATTTTAGTTCTGCCACATCGTGAACTCTTACAGCTATACAGGAAATCTAAACTGTGCTGTTTGAAACAAAAAGCAAAGAGGAACTTAAGATCCAATCTTTCCCCACTGTGACCAGTTCAGTACCTCCAATGCAGATTCCTTCCGGTGGAGGGTGGTGATAAAACTTTTCCAGTCTTCTTTAGCGGAAGCGCATTTGTCCCGGATAACTTTAGCCTTGTCCTTTGGTAAAACAGAGCACAGTAGTTCTCCTTTGGACGCTACCAGGTTTAGTTTTTGTTGTCCATTCTCACTTTCCGATAAGAATTCCTAAAAACAGTAATAAAAGAAGCTAATTGGTGAACTTTGGGTCCCAGTAAAGCTCAATGGCAAGCTCCGAGAAAATTTAATAGAGGCAAGAATTTACTGTTTCTGCTCATTAACATGCTAACTCCTCTTCTGATACATTCCATTTTAATATTGTTTATATTTATGGGATTTTGGGACAACAGCTACTTAATCCAGAAGTGCCATATGTCTAATTAATGAATACATTAAGATTCTAGGATTACCTGTATATTCTGCATTTCATGAGACAATTGCTGGTCATTTAGTTGGGTATTATACTTCTTTAAATCTCCAGTTTCATTTCAGGGAACCAGTATCCTGGCACAGGTAACGGCAGGAGCTGGGACCCACCCTGAGGCGCACACACTTCCAATGAGCCTATAGGGCTGTGGGCTGATGCTTAGACCCTGAGCAGCAATGTCTAAGCTGCGTGATTTACTCCTCTGCACCCTTAATTTACCTTCCGTCTTTGAAAGTATCTTTCTTCACAGAAATCTTGCACAGTGATGGCATGCACGAAGTGAATGGAAAAATGCATGTGCAAGAATTATACAGAAATGTAAGGAAACAGCCAGATTCATTAAATTCCAAGGTTACATCCACATTCAGAAGTAACAGTCTTGATACAAAAATTACTAAGTCAGATTCTGATTCTGTGTTACGCTAGAGGTCTTAGTAGAGAATGCAAAGGGTCTGTTACCTTTGAGATACCTGATTCAAGTTCTGACTATATTGAAATCAAAGATATAATTGCCTTGTGACTTAATGAGGACAAATGTGCTAACTTTAAAAAAAAATATTTAAGTTTATACAAGTTATCAATACACCTCTAGAAGTCCTAAAGCATTTACTGCATAACAAAAAAGTCTATTTCATCTAAAGCAGCTTTCTGGGAGGAGGAGAACAAAGTAAGGTCTTATGATGAGAAGGGGCTGCAGTAATAAATAAAAAAAATATCTTACCACTGTTGAAAAAAAACCCAACAGCAAACCTTGCTAAAACTCTTCAATTCAAGGTCAAAAACTACTAGGATTTGTTTTCCCTGGTATTTCCTCTAAATGTATTTTCATTTTGGGGTAGTCAAAGACTTGATGTATTAATACAGTATTGTTGACACTTTTGAGTAAACCATTTAAGCAAGGAAAAGTGAATTTATCAAAAGGAGGAGGAAGCAGTTTGGGTTTTCGCATTTTCTGAGAAACTGATATGAATTTCTTCTGTTGTACTATCTAAAAGAAGGTTTAACAGTCTCATTATGTAATTCTCACTTTGCAATTTTCAGTTAAAATTATAGTTGTAGTCTATTCATAAAAGTATTTTTTTCACTTGCTTTATTAAAATAAATTTTTAATTGGCATTCCTTTCCACAGAATTGTTTGGGCTTGTTTTAGCTTTATGTGAAAAATATACTTTTTATATGCCTGCTTGCACTGCATACATTTTAATTAATTTAACTCTATTCTTGCACTATAAGGGCTCTACTTTCATATATGAGGCAAAATATTTACATAACTGAAAAAATTCTAGGTACTAAGTCCCGATTCTGATATTGGTCTCATTTTACAGTACTCTCCTACTTTAGAAACATATTTTTTTTCCTATTGTAGAAAAGAAACAAGCAAGAAAAGCTACTATGAGAGACAATGACTACATACAAACTGTAGCCCAACAATTAAACTAATCAAACTAGATTAAAAAAGAAAAAAAATAAGGGCTTATTTCCTTGCAATTAGTCACCGTTAGTGCTGACAAGAACAACAGTAACAAAAAATGGTAATTAACCAAAAAATTAAATCTGAGCTTTATATGAAACTGATTGGTTCTCCCTTAGACTAATATTTCACTGCTATACTTACCTGTATTTTCTGCAGACTTGCTGAAACTTCACTGATATTTTGAGGCACGTCAAAGCATTTGGCTGTGGTGACTTTCGCATTGACCAGCCACTGCTGGAAGTCCCTGAAAGCCGTCCGAAATCTTTGCTGCAAGAGCTGCTCTTTGCTTTGACATCCTTTTGAAGCTTGCAGGCAGAGGCTGGATTTATCACATCAGGGAAGCAGAACAGAGGGAGGGAAGAAGGGAAGGAGAGAGGAAAGGCAGGACTCTGTTAGGTGACAACGCTATTACTTAGTTCTCTGAAATACAATGGTAAGGTTAAGTTAACCTGGATTCCTCCTACCAAATTTAAGCACTTAACTGAGGCACCCAGAAAATCCATTAGAAGCTTTCAGTTCCTTAAAAGTGAAGCATGTAAATTGGGACGTAACTGTCACAGATATGACAGGTATAGGTGTTTCCAGAGAGCGACTCTGCATCTAAGCATGAACAGTTTCTGCAAGTCCCTTTCTCTCTCTCGGGACAGGACATGGAACTACAATGGTTATAATTCTTACTTCTATGGCTCAGTTAAGCTTGTAACATTAGAAGGGATCAATCTGGGTTATCACATCCTTCTTCTGCAACTACAGAAGTCAAAAACTATAACCTCCTGCAAGAGACAACAGCATCTTGTGTTTGAAATGCAGGTGTCATACTCCCAAGTAAATCAGCTTGATGACCTGAGAGAAAGCAAGAAAGCAAGCAAATGCCACCTCCCCTGTTTCATAGAGCCAGCGGGTCAGAGAAGGGTAAACTGAACCACAAAATTAAGAGAAAGATCTTAAATTGCTGGTATAGCTTATTTTCCCTTCAGACAAATCACTCATAGTGCTACCTCACAGTTTCTTAAAAGGATTTCTCCTGTAATAGGTCAGGTGTAGATATACATTAGTTTCAGATGAGTTTAGTGGCATAATCTGGCTTTTAGAAAAAAAAAAAAAAGCCACCAAATTGCTACTTTTTAAAACCTCTATTGACACCAAAATCAAAATAGTGATTTTAATCATTGTACACCTCTGTTTCTGATTCAAAAATTCTAATTAATGTTTCCCTAAAAGACAGCTCATGCCCGCCCGCCTACCTCCCCCCAGGGACTGATTAACTATAAACAAGATGAATGTGTACCTGTTATACTCCTTAATCAACCCTGAAACTTTTGAAGAATGAGTACTCAAATCTCTGGAAAATCTACAAAGATCATTTAACTGAGTTTTGATCTCATCTGTCATATGTTCAGACTTTACCAGAGCATCCAATGTTTCCTGTTAAAAGAGAACAAATGAACAACATTGGTGACTAAATTAAAAAAAAAAAAAAATAAATTCTTTTGAATCAAAACTTATCAGAATTCAAATTCAACTTCATTTATGATCTATGCACATTCATGTTCAAGAGTATTTTTGCAGTCAAACCTGCAAAAGAAACCAACAGAAGCTTATTTGAAATTATGAGCTTCTAGAGACCAAATTTATGGGAGCCTCAACTTTCTTAGGTCAAAATGTTCTCAAAGAACAGTTTAAGATATAAATTTCATCTTAGTAAATGAGCTACAGTATTGCCAATTAGCTGTATATGTATAAAAGTACATACATTTAGGGAATAGCAAATAATATATGTTTTTATAAATATAATTAGCTTGAGTTTAGCATGTTCATTAAAAACTGTTTCAAGCTGTATCCAGAAAACTAATTTACACACAAAGCTTTTAACATCTTCAACTCTTTCACAGAGAGCTTCATAATGTAAAAGTACAGCTGCCCACAGTCCTGTGAGAGTAAATGGGTTGCTGCTTGTCATTGCTGCACTGGAAAGACTCTTGCTTTGGAGACAGCTAAGCCAACAAAAAAAAAAAAAAAAAAAATAAAATGCTTTTGTTGGCTAAGCTTACGTCACTGGGAGAGGTGTGATAACCACACCAACAAAAACAGTCCTTGTTGACGTCCACAGCATCTCCACTGAAGAATCCCGCCAGCTCCTCCAGCATAATGAGCAGTGCAGACTTGGCTCCTTGCCCACTAGAAGCTAAATTCTTCAGGCATTCCTCTTAAACTACCAGGGAGAAAAGACAATCTTCTAGCTAGTTACGTTCACCATGGCAGAGATTCTGCAGCACAGGCAGGGCAGAGTGTTTGGCACAAATAGATCAGTTTGGCTAAATCTAAGTGCCAATCTGGAAGAAATGTGCAATATAAAGGGAATACAGATTTGACAAGGGACATGGAAGTGGGACAAGGAAGTCCCCAAATAGTATTTCTGAATATATATAAAAAAGGATGATTGAAAATATACGTAGCAAACAGTCTGTAATTATTTATCTACACAAAACTGAATTTTCACAAAAGGTACAAATTACGTACATGAAAATATATGCAGGATATATGTGAAATTTCAAAATATCACAATCCACATGATAGAGATAAAAATGTTCACTGAGTTTTCACCGTAAAGTATTAACTAACTCTGCAATAAACAGATACCTCTTTATGTAAATCAAATGTAAAAAGAAATATTAGCAAGGGTCTAAGCCAATCAGCAGACTAAGTAAGAACAGCAAATGGACAGAAGCCAGAGATTCAGCTCATGTGTCTGCTGCCCAGAAGCAACTTCAGGCTTCCTTCACATTCCTTTTCCTGAAAACGTCTGCAGAGCTGTGAAATTAATTTTTTAAGATCTATATCATGAATTTTTGAGCAAGTAAAAAAAAAAGTTTAAAATATATATATTGCTTCTTTGTAATACCTGAACTGCCAGGAAGAAAAAACACAACGATCCATTTTGAGAAAAACAAAACTATAAGCATGCGTTGGCAATGAATAACAGTGGTTTAGCCCATAATCACAGCTTGGTTATATTAACACTACTGAGATCTGTTTGCATTTATAGATCGCAGTGAATCCCTGTAAAATTAAGCCTAGAGACATTTCAGATGTATTATGTGTACGAACTTTCACATGTTCTTGCACGTATGAAAAAATATTTTGCTACAGAAGATTTTCAGAACTCCTCTGATTTACATTACTTATGTTCGTATTATGGACTTTATCTGCTTTGAGTCACTCATACAACAGAAATCTGTTCAACCATCATTAAAATATACTTGAAATAGTCACACTACCAGTTTGCTTCGATGCCATATAAAGTAGCATTTGAATTAAGTAATTATGTAATAGCAGTGACACTTAGAAAAAAAATGTAAACTAATGACTTTTTGTTTATCTTACTTTATGTTGAACTACACACAGCACTTCTTTTGAAAACATTAGGAATAACAACACAATGGCTGTTGCTTAAACACAGGATGTCACAAATTGTGTAGAGCAGGAATCACCATAAATACTGTCAGCTTTTTTTTTTTTTTTTTTATAAAGAAAACATGTCCTAAGAGTAACACAGGGTTAGAATTGCCTTTTTTCAATGAAATTTTTCATTTTCAAATAACCTACCTAAATAACTACTAAAAGATTATTCTGATGACATACAGCCTTAGGCATAACCTATTAACAAACAGGAGCATTAACTTGCAAAACAGGGTACATTTAACTGTGGTGTTTTTCCATACTGAAACACTGATAGTACTGCTGCAGCCACTTGGATTTAATTTTGAATCTGACAATTACCAAAATAATTTGCTGAATTCCAAGTGCAAGTTCTGTTGCTCTTACGTTGAGCATACCTAAAGGAACAGATCTTAAGCATAACAGAATAACGGAACGAGCTTGCTAATTCTGAGAAGTAGGAAATGCATTTTTAATTTGTGGCCTTGGCTTACATGGCAACAGTATCACCATGAGGCAATGGAAATGGAAAGCTGCAGTGCTATTTTACGTTTACAATGGGGCCTATCCCTGGGGTCCAGAAATGGAAGGATTACTGTCACATTTCCTCTAACTATAAATAAAATTACATAGTAGGGCTGGCCATAGTAAGTCTGGAGATTCCTCTGCATTCTCCTCATTAGCCAAAGTTTACAACTGTCTCATCTAAATGAAGTGTTGCTGCATAGAGCTACAGTACATACACAGTATGTATATTACCACTAAAAGCAATACCCTTTGAATTTAGTACTTCTCCATTTACAAAATAAATAAAATGTCTGGTAACTGTTGCTGTACGTTGATGTCTTCCTTTCCTTTTTTAAAACACATAAACATGGAAAACTTTGCATATTTGTACCATTATTTGCTCCAATGTATTGTCAGCTTTGTTACTCCCACAGACACATACTGGCACTCAGGCAAGCAGTTTCCATAAATCTGTGTCAGGGAATTCTGTGAAAGGGAAAGCCACAGAAACAACTTGGCACAGACATTGGAGGAGGAGATTTATAATCTCAGTTCAAAGAGAAGGTGTTCTGGGGTTTTTTGAATATTTCTTCAGCCGAGGGATCAGAAAGCAGGCATCACACACCTCTCTTCCTTTACTGAAACTGCTATTACAACACTACCCTGAAAGGGCAATACTCTGTATTTTTTCTCAACATCTATGATACACAGTAGTCAAGAAACATACAAGCATATATCTTGATCATTGTGAATATATCTGTTTATATATAATGTGTGTGTGATACATACATGTGGATTTTTTTTTGCTAGAAGACAATCAGGAACAGAAACAATCTCTCTATTTCTCTAAATTCCATTGCATTCCATAACAAAGCAATTAGCAAGGATACTGGTTTCCAGTATAACTTCTTTAAATATTGGACAAGATCTGAACGTGCATAATGTGAAGGTTATTTCAAGAAATGAAAAGTATAAGCTCAACATGCTCTTGATAAATTACAAGTAAGAAATGGCTCCAGCTGCTACTTGGCTTTTAGGAAATGCTTCACATTTCCCTGATCAAGTGCTGCTCTGCCTTGGAACACTGAGCAACTTGGAAGAGAAGTTGAGAGCTGCTGTGCAAAGCTCCTTCGCTTTCTCAGAGGCAAGCCCTGTTTTTAACATCTTAAGATCCAGGCAGCATTTGCTAAGCCTTGTCCAGCAGAGAAACATCTTCTGTGCTCCGATTACAGTTGCAATAAAAAAAAAAAAAAAGTTTGGAAAGTTGGGATTTCATAGAAATATTTTTCATAAATACATTTTATCACCTTCTACTTGATAGCGCCTCTTGGCCAGAAGCTTTCTGCCCACGGCACCCATACATTTACAACCGAAAAGCTGCTAGGGAAAGAGATGTGTCCTTACTTTCTCCTTGCGCCAGCTTTCCACCACCTCGGCGTCGGTGAGCCGGCTGTCCGGGGGCACCAGGCTCTGCGCCCAGGCGGCCAGCAGCCCTCCGAACCGCTGCGCGGCCTCCTCCAGCTGGGCCACCTGGGCGGCGAACTCCTGCTCCGACAGGGCCATCTGGCTCAGCACGTCCCGCAGGCTGCTCTGGCTCCGGAAGGCGCTCTCTTCCCACTGCCTCCAGTCCGACTGCAGGGCCCGCATCTCGGCGGCCAGCAGCTGGCAGCCGCCGGCGGCCGTGCCGCGCTCGGCGGCGGGAGCCAGCGTCTCCACTCGGCCCAGGCGTCCCGCCCCGATCTGCCGGGACTCGACCAGCTCCTGCAAAGGCGACATTGCCATGGTAACCCGCGGAGCTGCCGCCGCCGCCACCGCCGGGAAGGAGGGGAGGGGGGCGTCCGCCCGGGCGGGGGTCCCGCGGCGGCAGCGGTCCGGCGGCGGGGGGGCTGCGAAAGGCTGCCGGAGGAGACGGGGGGAAATAAACACTCGGCTTTGCCTGGAGTAAACAGAGGATCCGACGCTTCCATAAGCTTAGGGGAGAAAGAACTTCTTTTAGACGCTGCAAATATTGTTTAGGTTGAGATGCGGAAAACAATAACTTTGTTGTGATCTTTTACATAAGGAACGCTGTTATGGAGCTGCTCATAGCAGTGTTAAAAACACCACTGCGCTGCTCAGAAAAAGCAGTTTACAGCCTACCCGTGATCTGCGATGTGCCATAATTGGTTGCACATGTCTTTTTTTTTTTTTTTTTTTTTTTTCCTTTTCCCCAGAAGTGAATTCTTTCTGCAGTGTCCTATTTCAATCTTACACATGCTACAAGGGAATTTTGGGAGTTTTCACTTTAAGAAGCTGGAGAATATAAATATCATCCCCAACACTGCATGCCAGGATAATGTTATTTATTCTCTTGCTACTCTTAAGAGCTAGAAACTAGTATCTCCTCCCTTCCCTGTTTTATATACGGGGAGTTTGAGCACAAAGGAGACTGAAAACTATTCAAGAGCGCACAACAAATTTGATCTTGGGTATGCTGAATCTTCATTTAGTGCTCTGTTCGCTGCCCCGCTGTCTCATGTACAGGAGCAGACTACAGTGTTGCTAGCACAAGTATCTGAACATAAACATCAGCAAAACACACAGCCTGCTTTAATGCGGCATTCAGGAAAATGTAACTTGCTCAGGCACTCGGATGCCTAGGAATGGATGCCAGGGTAAGGCAGAGAGTATTCACAGGGAAGCAACCCATACATTTCTAGCATCTTTGGGGAGAATGACACTTGCACTACTTTATGCATTCATGTAAATCAGGAAAGGTTGTTTCTAACTTTCGTTCAGAGAGCTCTGTTCATGGAGAGAGCACATTCGGGGGTGAGGGCAGAGCAGTATTCATTAATCAGCTAAGCCACATTCTTCGGTGATGCCACTGGGCTTCCGCTCTTGCAAATTGTTTCCACGTGTGCTGTGGCTAACTGAGGTCTGATTGTACTTTTACTCCACTAGTTTAATATGGGAAGGGAGGAGAAAACAAAACATAGCTTAGAAAGCCTGCTTTCAGCTCGCTGCAATGTAATCACAGTTTCAAATACACAAAGAGCAAGATCCCACAACTTTTTTGCTCTGGCCTATTTTAGAGCATAGGGTCTGAATCTCAGATGAAATCATGAAACCTGAGTTATCTTACATTGATTTTGGCGAGCTTTTTCTGTATGGTTGATGTATCTCCAGATGTATCTGACCAGCGGTGCAGCTCTTCCTTTGCAGAATGGAGCCAGTCTGTGAATTCATGCACAGCATCAAGGTATAGCAAATGATCTTTCACAATATCTTCCACTTTCCTCATTTTCTCCTATCGTTTAGAAGAAAAAAAAAAAAAAAAGACCATTAAAGTGCGTAAATACCAACCTGGCTTTAAGCATACTGTGGTATAGGGTGCTGATCTGAGTCTATAGCATCCATTTGAATGTTGAATAGAGCAGCCGAACACAGTGCTACACTGCACAAGGTTTGGTTAAAGTTGGTCTGGACAGGCATGTTCTGCTCTAGCAAAAGATTAAGAAGTTTTCTGAAAATATACACAAAAATGTACTTTAACACATTCTTTAACACAAAATCTATCATTTAATAGATGTCAAAGCTGCAGCTGTGCAACTCTGGCATGCTTTTCCCAATACCCCCTGGAGAGGGTCTTACAGATCACCCATGAGCCATCCCAGGGAGCAGCATACTGCCAGAATCATAGCTCTTATGTAGAAGTACCGAGTCACTATAAATGCTAGGCGCAGTCACAGGGATGTCCCATATGAAGATCACAAAGGAGGACTTCCGCTGCTCAAAGTGCAAAAGATTCTTATGGTGCTGAGTCCCATTTTAAGCACCAGATCAGAAGTGATGGCTGTCGCCAGCCACCTGCTTTGCAGCCCTGGAGGATGCTTTCCCTGACGCAGACAAACAACAGCTTATGGCTCCATCTCAGCTTTTTAATGTAAGCTTAAAGTGGGGCCAGTTTACCTTACTATGAAAAGGTGAAATAGTGTACTGGTCTAGTACACTGTTTGGTTTTGGTTTTACTAAGTAGTTTTATTCCTATATTCTTGTGAACTAACACTGCGGGACTGTTTATCAAAACTAACCAAAAGTGAACTGAGCTAATCAAATAAGTTTTTAGTCCTGTGTGGATACTATAGATCTAAGTGTTCTTAAATCACTTTCAAACTAAAACGCTTACTTATGAATTAAATTCCAGTTATTTTTATTTTTGAATAACTCAACATTGAACTAATGCTTTTAGAAATTAAGTTAGATTAATAAGCCCTACTGTTCCCTCTGAAAATAATCATCATAATTTCTCAGACTGTGTCAAACCAACTAGCCAATGGATGGGTACTAGCTAAACAAAAATGACCTGAAGTAAATCCTCCAAGTTTTTACATCTTAATGCATTTTATGCAACAACAGAGCAAGAAAATGTCCACGTGCCTGACTCTAAACAAAATAGATAGCTCCCTGTCCTGGTTTGAGTGGAACAGGACTAATTTCTCTTCTAATGCCTGGGAAAACTGCACTTTTAGAAGACTCTGATGTCTGTATTTGTGAAAATATTTACTTTATAGGCAGCTATGGTATGTGGGTTTCAATGTCTCAGTGTTTTCGAGTTAGCCAGGTGCAGGGACGAGGAGGAGCGAGACCCAGGCACTTGACCCAGGCTGGCCAACAAGATTATTTCATACCAGGAACATCACATTCAATATAAATTAGAAAGTTTGCTGAGGAGTTTCTCTCTTCTATGATGGCTGCAATCCTAAAAACGTCCTGCCCTGATGCCAGACCACTGAGGCCTCCCCTTCCTCCCAAAACTGTAGTGCTCGCAGTGTCTGACATTTGCTGTCTACAGCGAGGAATGCATGGCTTCCTACTGATATGATTGGCTGAGTATAATCTTTGTATATTTTATACTGGTATCAGGATCAATACTGGGTTTTTTTTTTTTAGTATTATCAGTGTTAATTATTTAGTCTTATTCTATTAAATCTGTTTACTTCAGCCGTCAGGTTTCCTTGATTTTTCCCGATTCCCCTTCCTGGGTGGGGAGGGCTCATTGGGTAATAGAATAATTGTCTAAATGATAATAAATTGTTGTGGGTGCCTTAAACCATAGCACTCCCTAAAGAAGCAAAAGAGCCCCAAGAAAGACAACTGCACACCTTTGTTTACTTTGCTCACACCAGTAGAGGGGGAGAGTGGAGGCAAAGTGCAGCTTTAGTTGGTCTCTTCTGGTGGCAACAGCTTCTACCAGTTGCACTCAGTGTTGTGCTCTCCCAAGGGAAAGATTGCAAAGCTTAATTAAATTTTTGATGAATAATGTTTTTAGAAGAACACTTCCATGCTCACGTATGATACTCTTTTCACACAAGTTTAAAAGCATTGTATTGAGTGAGACAGTAATCTTGGTATTGCTCCAGATTTAACACCACTGAAAGAAGTAGAGTTTTATGAGCATGAAACTGTACTGATTGTCTAGAAACCAGATTCATAGCTTACTATATCCAGGAAAAAAAGAGAGCAAAAGTTCATCATAAAACCAAAAGACTGACAAATTACAGACTTATTATTAATTGGTAATTACAGACTAGATACATCTGAGAGAGCTCTAATATCTACGGTCTATCTTTAAAGCAATGAAACAATGGCAATAATATTATATCTTATTCCCAAAATTAAAAAAAAAAATAAAATCCAAAACCAAACTACATGGTTCTACATGACGATTTTCCTAAATCAAGTTTAGTAAGAAAAATGCAGATTTTTACTAAAGAGGTAAATTCATATGCCCTAGATTTAACATTTTTCCTAATAGATAATTTGTTAGATTTTCCACTGAATTTTTACTCTGGTAATATTTTTACATAGACTATAGATTAATTACCTACAGGCCATCCACACTATTCTCAGTACATGAAAACCTGAATCACACTTCCATGAGATTACTGAATTCACAGTGCTTGCTTCAGCTTCACATTAGCCTGTTTTTACGTGGCCTTTTCCTGATACAAACTTTCCCGTGACCTGAGAAGGTGGAGACTAACTCAGAGCTAGTGTTCCTGAGATGATCTGGTTGGCAGAAGGTCTCAGTGAGCTCACGTATCTTTCCTTAGAAACCAAACTGAATACCTGTATAGCATGTGCACTGCTTAGTGGCTTGGAGCACCACAAAATATAAGCATATATCTTTCTGTCAATAGGATTCCTCTTTCTGACAATATGTTTTCTGCTCAGGGAGGCATTTCATTCTTCCTGTTCTAGGGAAAAAAAAGTGCTAAGAATGAATGTAAAATAATTAGATGAAAATAAATCTGGAAGAATGTCAAAAATATTGTTGAATATATGCATGTAGGAATAAAATATATACCCTTCACTTTTCAAAAATCATAACCATACCAATTTCAAACCCCAATACCTATTTCGAATTCCAGTGAATTTTAGTAAACTACGTCCAACTTTTTTTTATTAGACTCAACCATAACAAAAAGCAAGAATATTCAAAGTCAATCCTTTAATTACTAAAAAATTACGAAAAACAAAATTTTAGCCTTATGTACAGATGTTTAAACATTTTACTTACTTTAAATGGAGACCTTGGCCTTTGTCTTACCTTAGCTACAGTAGTGATGTCATTAAACTGTGTTTTTAGTTCTTCTTGAGCTGCTTTTCCAAAAGAATCATCCTCTGTTTTTTCATACAGTTCTGCAGCTTTTTCAGTGAGTTGCTGTAAATCACCAGAGTGATCCTCTATCTCAGAAACAATAGCCTGGAAGTGGTCCAGCTGAGCAAACTTCTCCTTCAGACCAATCTGTGGTTCTAAAGGCTGTTCCACTTTGTGATCCAGTTTCTCTAACCACTGCTCCAGCTGATTTTTCCTTTCCAGATATTCATTCCACTGGCTAATGACAGTCTCTAGGCAGCTTACATTAAAAGAAACATACACAGTACAGATGAGAACTTTTGAAAAGTCTGAAAAAAAAGTTTGCTTATACCTTAATTCTTACACTGTCTGTAGCTATGTATAAGATGTTTAGAATATGCTTTTTCCTCCATCTTGCTTTAGTTTTCTGTGTCGACTTACATCCAGGCTATTTTAGAATTTCCGTGTTCTTTGGGCTACTGCATATAACCTGATACAGCTGCTTTCCTGTTACAGGTTTCATGAACAATCTGTCTGTCTTGGACTAATGAAAATCACATTTCAGTGTCTGTCCAGCAAAGTAAAATATAGAGCATTACTGGAGTTCTTTATAGTCAGAGTAATAAAACGTACAGCAATCTATGAAATTATTAAGAGATTAAGAGATATTCTGGCAAGTTTTGGAAGAAAAAATCAATTACAGATAGTCTCATTTACAATTTAGAAGAAATACTCGCTTCTGCTACTCCTAGTAGATCACCAGATTTCTCTGGGATTTGTGTTGAGGAAAGTAATTCTCATTCCACTGGATTTAATGATAGACATGAGTGTGGTAAAGGATTTAATTCAAAATGTAATGGCATAGCCTAATGTAAATAATATTTTATGACACAAAATGGATGAAATTAGAGTGAAATCTTAAAGGCAGCCCATTATAATTTTCTACATATAATTATATTA
The DNA here is from genome assembly GCF_964106895.1 of Numenius arquata. Taxonomy (NCBI): domain Eukaryota; kingdom Metazoa; phylum Chordata; class Aves; order Charadriiformes; family Scolopacidae; genus Numenius; species Numenius arquata. The sequence continues at coordinate 11,674,702 of NC_133577.1, read as the reverse complement.
AAATTTTGAAGTAAGAAAGTGGCACCACTTTCAATTTAAAACTTCCAATTTACCTATATCATGGCTCCCACTATTGACAGCTGATATTTAGGACCCAGTTACCCTAGCACTCAGATTACCTACAGTACAGATCTATGACATCTCTGATGCAGATCTCTGAGTTTTCTTATGCAGGGAAAACTTTATTTTCATTAGAGAACTAAGGAAGTATGATCATGCAGAAGTTCATCAAGGGGCCATTTCTAACTGGTAATGACTGGGATGATGGAACAGAGAGTGCTTTTAAAACCCACAGAAGAAAGCAACCAGGAAGCAGCTGCAGCTAGTTGGACAACAGGATTTAAGTGTCAGATGTTCTTAAAAGAAATTTAAAAAAGATGGAATTTGATGTTGAAAATAATGCTTTACTTAGGAAGGAAAAATCAGATATGCCAACACAAAATTGGGGATAACTGTCTAGACTTAATACTGTGAAAAAGCATTTGGAGATAGTAGAGGATAAAGAAGTAAACAAAATTCAACAATATGACACTGTTGGGAAGAAAGGAAAATCTCATTCTCGAGTGGATTAAGAAGAGTGTTGTATGAAGGAAATGGAAAGTACCGATATTCTATTCAGAACTAATAAGATCTCAAATACAGCAAGAGGTCAGCCCATTTTCAGTTATCTTTTAAGAATAATGTAGATAAAGTAGTGACAGTCTGCAATCCCCTGAAAAAGAAACAAGGATGAAAGAAGTCCAGAAACTATCAGTACTGAGAAACAGAGAAACATCAGTCTGTCTAGAACAGAGATGATGGAGGCCTTCTAATGCATACAATATTCTCACACAGGCAGTAAGAAAACCTTTCCATTTCCACCAAGGTTAAGGCAAGAAGAAATCACCTTTGCAACGAATGTGCTTTAAGGTGCCACTCTTTGTAAGCAAAGGTGGCAGGGTCTGACCTGTGTTTTCCAAGGAGTTTTACCTCTGCCAGTTCACTGATGTGCTAATGATGTCATTCCACACGTCCTTCAGTGTCTGAAGCTCGGTTTGTATCACCTTTTGTCCTTCCTCATTGCTGCTTCTAAGTGCTTGCTCCCCTTTGCCAATGGCCATGTTCAGTTTAACATCACCATCACCTTTGAGTAAGAGGATCTCCTGTGAGGCAAAGTAAGTCAAAATATCAAATGCAATTTGCTGAGATGAAAGCTGTTATTCTTTCAACAGTGGACACCATCTTCTATGAGCTCATTTATCCTTGACAGCCATGCCTACTATGAATTCCTAGGCACCATTTCTTCTAAGTACCTTGCTATGTACAAGTGAGCCAGCAGTTTTCCCCGCAGCCATACAGGTTTTTTCACTGCATTGGTCACCCTGAAATGTTCTTCACATTGCAGTAGACAATGAGTAGGTCAAGCACTACACAGAAGTACAGTACCACATAGCTAGAAGATATCTCCAGAAAGCCTATGGCTTCCTAATAAGAAGCTTGCCTAACCTGTTCCTGAAGACCTCCTGTGACGGCTATGTCACAGCCTCTTTTTGTCAATTATTTCCAGGCTTCCCCTCCATTAGAAAGCTTTTTGAACCCCAATGCGCATTTTTATAGTTTGTTATTCCTTATTAAATGTAATACCTGGCACTGTCTCCATTAATCTTCACCCTGTTTTTCAAACTCCAGCTCCTAATTTGTCACTATCACCTTAAATTCTAATCTTCTCCTTCATAAGCGTAAAAAGAATAAAATACAAAAAAATATTCATTATCCACTGATGTAGCCCACACCCAATGTTAAACTTCATGTGTATTCTCTAGTTGAATCCTTCTTTACCTGAATTTGTGCCAGTCTTCTCTCTAGTGTTGCTTTGCTACCAACAGTGCTCTCTGAAGATGCCAGTTTATTTTGAACCTCTTTCACCCATGACCACATACTCTGTAATGCCTCCTCCAAAGTGAGATGCTCTTGGAGTGCAAGCTGACATGTTCGTAGCTTCTCCTTGACAGTTTTGACCATATTTTGATAGCTGGTGAGATGTTGAGAGGCCAGGCGCACTTCTCTCCCTGCACCATGTCCTTCTTCGTTTAAAGCCTGTGCCATTTGGGACAGCTTGTCAAAAGATTCCCTGAAAGAAAATATTGAGACTGAAAATCAGTTTCAGAAATCATATAGTATCATAGAATCATAGAACTGTCTAGGTTGGAAGGGACCTTTAAGATCATCTAGTCCAACCATCAACCTAACTCTGACAAAAACAAAACACCGCATCACTAAACCATGTCACTAAGCACTATGTCAACCCGTCTTTTAAACACCTCCAGGGGTGGTGCCTCAACCACTTCCCTGGGCAGCCCATTCCAATAACCTGATAATAACCTCCAATAACGCTGACAATAACCCTGATACTGGTACAGCAATTATCAGAAGTTATGAAGGTTGCTGACATAATCATCTACTCCACCAGTGACAGAGTTCATAGTTAACAGAAAAATTAGCTGGGAGAGAATGAAAGGAAATATAAGCAGTGTGTATTGATTAATATCTTTACCCATGTACACTGCCATTTCTTGCAGATTTTGGTGCTCAAAATGATCACAGTGAAATCTTTGTGTTGCACATTTGAATTAAAAATTGTCTTAATTTTCTTTTTGTCTGTCAGACTTTCCATTTCTATATGAACTGCTACCTTTTTGTATCTGTCAAATCTTCTAAGAAGTTTATAGTCTTTGACAGATAGGAAGTCATGCTGGAAAGGTCAGGCTGTTTGTCCAGTATTAGACACTGACTCTGGTGTTCAGTACAAGGGTCAGTAAAAGAGATTAAAAATCTGGGTTTGTACAGCCTCAGTTAATCTCAATCTACTGGATCACCCTTGTTCATACCCTGTGATTACATGGAATTTACATCAGACCAAAATGTCTTGCATCAGTCTCCAGGGGATAGGTAGAGACTGGGTGTTTCCTTTTAGCATGCTGTGAGGCTTGAACAACTGACTGCTATTTCTGTTCTGTCTCCACTAACCTACTACTAATAAAAAAAGAATATGAAAAACCACTGTGTACTAAAAAAGGCAATTACTTCATCATCTGTTGGCTAAGTCTAAATTCTAGAAAGATTTCACAGCCAACATGGATGTTATTTGAGCTCTTTTATAAAGTTAGCCATATGGGAAAGGGGACTCTGCTAACCTGTTTGGATCTCAGTGTCGCAGGACAGAAAGAGAAAAAAAGATTTAAAATAAATATACTGATAAGTGCAATTTTTACTATTACTTTCACAAGGAATATTTTTAAGATTTATTTTTTTTAGATGATATTTTTCAGTTTCCATTTATTAATGAAGTAAGATAAGCTTTTCTTAATGAAAAATGTATCAACATCAAATTTTGGAGTTGGCTTCAAATTCCAATTTCCTTAAAACTGGAAGTATCTGGATTCAGCCTCTTTCCACAGAGTATGTTGCAACACCTTTCTCTATCTTTCACAAACACATTTTACCCCAACACTGTTGCCTTAGCAGATGAAAAAGTGAGAGTATTTTAGGAAATGTATTTCATACTACCTTGAATTCAGTAACTCTTCCAGGAACTTCTCCACTTTCTGTACCTCCTTTTTCTTCTCAGGAATAAGCTGTTTGCACTCTCCTAATGCTTCTGTGCTTATTCTTTCTTCCATGTCATGTATCCACAGGCCAAGTTTCTTGTGCTGATCTTCAAAGCTACAGAACAGATAAATACTCCCTTAAAAATATTTCTCAGGTGGAGTAAAGTTCGTAGGAAGTTAATTCAGTTCTTTCAATATCCACAAGACCAGGAAAATAAAGCTACATATCAATTTCATACTTCAAGAATAAGAGTTGTACACAAAACATAATTGCACAGTGACTACTAATCTAAAAATATTCAGCAGCTCTCTAAAAATGTTCAGCAAAATCATGGGAACTACAGTAAGAAAAATTTAAAGTGACAGTGCTTTTATATATTACTAGATGCAATAAAGGCAGACCAAAAAGAAAGCTTTTTCTAAATCCTTATAATGATTTAGTCTAAAATTACAAAATGGGTAAAAATGGGCTTTAACTCTGTATTGACACTTACAACACCTGAAGTGATGTGCTTTTAATTTCTTCAACAGAACGTAGCTGGAATTTCAAGCACTCAGAACTCAGCAAAAACAAGTTCTGGCCCTAAGTTTGAAAACCTTTTCCTTACATGAAGGCACACCATCTCATCTTGCTGTTTTACCCATTACTGCTACACTAACATTGCTTTCAATTAGCAACAGCTTTGAATCTAGTTATACCTAAAAATATTTGAACTCCAAAAATTCCAGTCCCAAGTAATAATTAAAGGGTGGTTTTTTTATTAGCTCCTTAGGAAATATGTCCATCTGGAATAGGATAGGACAGACGCATGCTGTGTAAGAAGCATACTGTTGTCAAACCCCAGGACAGAACTTGAAAATTCATCACACCTTTTTCTTCCAGGAAATTGCATTTAAATTATTGAGATCCCAGCTGCTGAGTTGGGATTGCATGAGCTACACAGATCTTCTGCATATATGATCCTGACCTTCCATTCTGTAACCAAATCATGCAAGACCTGTTGCTTTGTTTTTAGCAGAGAAATTAATTTTCTTGTAAATATTTCCAAAGGAAAAAACAAACAGGACTTGAGTAACTGAAAACAATTTCAAATTGTGGCATGTATTTCTGAAGCCGGACAATTTCATGCAGTCCATCTGTGACTACTGGTATTACTCACCTTCCCAGGTGTGAGGCACAAGCTTCCAGGGCCTTCTTATCATTCAGACACTGGTTGAGGAATTCCTGGAAGTTCTGGTTAGACTTTGCTATTTGCTCCTGAATATGGCTTACAACTGGTTTGGGTAAGCAAGCATACAAATTTTCTCCTTCCTTGCAGGCAGCATCTAACTTGTTCCGTCCGTCGCTAACAGAATCCAGCACACTCTGTGTAATGAAACACAGTTTAAACATGCGTGAATCAATAACTAAAGATAAGCAATATTTCTATTAGAAGAGGTCAGATTTCCCCAATAAGATGAGAGCCATGTCTAGCCATGGAAAAAAATTCTAAGCAGGTAGTTCAAATAAAATTTTATTAAGTGGTGCTACAATTCACAGAGCTCAATTTTCCTATTTGATTTCAAGGTCTTTCTCTGCATAGTTTAGTCATGTCCTGAGGAGGTTATACATTTCAGGAATTAGGGATGTTTGCAGTAGGTGTCTGCTATTTGTGTTCTGTCTCATTGAAAATCTACACAGATAAGCTTTAACGTATCAGTGTTTAGACTGAATAGACTGAAAGACTGAATGAGACTGAATGAATAAGACTGAAAGAATGAATAAGCAATACTGTAAGAAAAAGCAGGAAAAGGAAAAAAAGGGAAAAAAAAAGAAAAAAAGATTAAAAATCAGAAACAAGAATACTTGTTACACATAAACCTTCCAGAAATTTAATTCTGATCTCAGAAAAGTGAACACAGTTTCACTGTATTCCTTCTATAGTACATATTGCCCTCTTAAAACATCCTTACATTACCTTTTTGGAAACAAAACCAATAAATATGATAGCATCTATGAATTATTTTAGAGATATAATTGGATACATGTAGTTAATTGCTAATTACTGTTTTTTAATTTGTTCACTATACCTGCAAGTCATGTAGCTTTGCCTCTATGGCTTTGCTGTCTCCAGACCTGTCAGATGATTCTTTTACTGCAGCCTTCACACCAGAAAACCATTCCTGGAATTCTTGCATAGAATCTTATTTAATAAAAAAAATATAGAGAAGAGAATACTTGTTAGGAAGCAGCATTATCCATGATACTATACAGCTGTCTTCCACAATTCTTTTATCCTTCAGGAACAGTGTTTAAAAGCTAAAAGGATGAGTCTCATTGCCTTCAATGACCTTGGGGAGTGGGATTTGTTTCACAAAAAGTTAGATGTTTCCACTGTAAACATCCAAGTTTGAACAGTCACAATAGGCTCCGCTTTATAGTCAATGGGAAAAGACAGGTATTTTCAGTCCATGATATGTCCCAATTTAATGTTATATAATATCTAGATTATTATTTTAATTTATAAGATTAAAAATTGCCTACTTTCCACTGACTATCCAGGGAGCCCAGGGAATACTTCAGATGGGGACTTTTACATTATAAACATCTCCATTTGGTTATATACATCTTTTTATGGCAAATACACTAAGTGTACGTATGCAATAGAGATGTATACCAAGAGTGAAGAAAGGTCACGTTGAGCTTGCCTTTCATGCATATTACGTGTTTAAAGTTGAATTCTGTTTTTTGTAAAATGCTTTTTTTTGTAGCAGTTATCAAATGAACATTTTGTAACAGGGCTTTTTAAAAGGCTCCATACAAAAATAAAGTTGTAATTGCAAGTGACATCACTGGAAACTCTGGCAGACTCCCGAATGATTCATGGCTAACGGTTCATATTAACAAGCCTGAAGACTCACGGAGGAAATGTTTTTCCAAGGACTCTTGCATGCTGGCCTGGGTTCTGGAACACAGCAGATTCACACCTTCATACTTCTTTATTAATGAAGTGACAGTGCCACCAAGAGTTTCCAGCTCTACAGAATGGTATTTGCGACACAGGCTGTTGAGGTTCTCACGGATTGAGTCAATGCTGCTCTGCTGAAGCTGAAGGTCTTTTTGTGTTTCCTGAAAATGAAGTTACAATACAAATATGCCATTTGTAAAGAAACAAGAGAGCCCTCTCTTTTCCTCAAGCACTCCTGCTCCTCCCATATGCTGTATCCTCCTATGGTCTATTGCAAGTCGTAGACACAATGGAGGGAAGAAGTACTGGAGCATGTTTCCTGAATTTTCCAAGTGAGATGAAACCTTGAAACTGAAAAGCCATCACAGAAATGTGAAAAATGCTGTTTCTCATGGTTTACTACTCTTAAAAGTTAAGTAAATAAATTTCAAGGCATATTGAATAGCAATAGTTATTTTCAGCAAATTCTGAAGGTGAGATGCAACCTGACACTGGTGTTTGGTGGGACTTCTGAATGAAAGGGAGCTTTCATCTGACTAGAGAGGAATATTTGCTTGAAAATTAAATTTGAATTGGCTAGTATGTCAATGTTAACATACTCACACTGAAAAAATCTCTATGTGGTTTGTCATGGTATGATGTGCATAATTGTATGCAATCAAGAGAGCCCTAGGATGTAGAAAAAAGAATTACTATATATGAGCACTAAGGACTTCTGAGGTAGAATTTTGTGTTAAGATTGAGTTCAGTCCAGGCTCTTTTACTGTGGTGAGTTATAAGTTCATAATTTATATTGCAAGGGAGTCAATGGACTTGTAAACATGCTGGAGTAATGACTATAGAGTTCAATGTAACAAAACCGGTTCTTGTCACAACAAATACCATATCATTCATTATAATTTTCTAAAAGGTTTGTATAATGTTAATAGATCAGAACTTTTGTTCATTGGTAGAACTTCTTAAAGAGCATCACTCTATTATTTGCTAATATTCTAGAAGCTGTGTAGGAGATACTTATTTTTTATCAAATGAAAATAAAGTACAATGCTTAGCAAAAACTCTGATAAAACCCCAAAGATCACTGCATAAGAAAAAGCATATTCATTTTCTTCAGCACTGACCTTCACTTTACTTAGAGCTTCAGGATCCAGTTCACGTGCGCAGCTTAACAGAGTCTCTTCCACTTCCATTAACCAGTCTGTCATCTGATCAATAGACTTCTGTAACTGCATCTTCTGAGCACTGAAATCTTTCAGTGTCTCTTTTGCTGTTTCTGACATTTCTTTGACGTGATCCAACTTCTGCCTCAAGTCTGATTCTATAAACTAAAAGCAAAATGTTATGTATTAAAGCATTTAGATAAAACATTTATTATGGAAAAGTTTTATTGAAAAAATGGAAGGTAGTAAAGTGACACACTGATCATTTTTCTCTCTTTACATCAGCAACTAAAGATACTTACATAAATACAAAATATCAACGATTCAGGATTATGTCTTAGAGATACAGTAATCCAAAGAACGGTTACTAACTTATAAAAAGCCAGACTGCAAACTGTTGAAGTTATTATCCACTTCTGAAAAACTAAATAGTCGATCTTTTTTTCCTTTTCAAATTTTCCATATATACAGAACATGACCTAAACACAACTAGCTCCATAAAAAGAAATATCAATTGGTGAGATTTAAGAGCACCGAGGCTTAAAGTATCTCAGTGTAAGGCAGGTTAAAATTGAAGACAAAAACTTATAGTAGATGTTAGCTGTGCACATATTACTAATAAAAAGTAAATCAAATCAGTCATAACAGGATTGTGTTTATACATGAGAAATTACTGCAAATTCTATTAAGGAATTGTTTATGTTCTTAGGATATGAACTGATCATGCTGAGTTTATTTAGCATTTGATTGTTGGAAAATAATTTGGGGATTTATGCTTAGTTTTTGAGGCTTTAGTTTCAAATTTGCATTTATATATTAACAATTATTTTATTATAGGTCTGCTTTAAATACTTTTATTGTATTTATCATATTTAGTAGTTGGAAATAGGTGTGTGTTGGTTAAAAGTGATAGTCTGCAAAATAATTTGCTCTAAATTTCACTCTATAAATGGACAGATATTTGTTATGAAACATATGAATAAACCCAAATTTTCTGAACCTCTCACGTAAAGGAAGAAATTTGGGAGAACATAAGCAGTTCCATATAATTTGTAAATCTCTATACTGTAGGGTTCTTGACCCATATCTAATTAGTAATTTAGGCTTATGTATATGGTCACAGCAAAACGGGGAGAAGGCTTGAGTGTTATGTTAAGTTCTGTTAAAATCTGATAAATGGTTTTGAAATAAATATCTATTGAGCTATTTCCCTGCCTGTGGAAATGGCAGAAGTCAGCTTGTCCTTTAAAACTTCTCACATTGAAAATGATTAATCTCACATACCAATTTCCATTGGAAATCAAACATCCAAAATAGTCATACGTTGGTTTTGCATCTGCCCTATAATATGGCCAATAATAAAAGTTCAACAGCTCACCATCAGCGTTCATGTTTTACCCCTCTCTTGTAACATGTAGGTCAGTGCACTAATTTCCATCCACTAAAGAATACTTTTGGTTTGATAAAGCAAATGAACATATTTTACTGCATTATAATTCTTTGAAAGACGCAAACAATGTATGCACTCGCATATGATATGGCTTAATGTTATGCAGTATAGGGAGTATTATCTGTCTCATATCTCATCAGCTACCTATTTACTATTAACTATTAACTATTTACTCTATTTACTATTTACCTATTAACTATTTACTCTATTTCAATCAAGTTAAAAATACATTCACAACTCTAATGTGCAATTACTTTTGGCATACTTTTTTGAGAAAAAAACAAAGTTAACTCAAGAAATATGAACGAAGAATAGTCACGATACATATAAATAATGCTGTATCTGTCACCTTGAAAGAAAAAGGCAGTACATGAAAGACGGAAATTTCAGGAGGAGTTTCCTCTTAGTCATTTGAGCACAGTCTGTGATTACCAATATCTTTATTTTACCTGGAGATCTGCAGGAGGCTCTTGGCTATGGGTCAGTTCTTTGAGATCTGAAATTTTGGAACTAAGCTGCTCCAACTTCAGTTCATTATCCTTGACTTCAGACTGTAAAAGAGATGTGATCAAAGTTTCATACCAAACTAAAAGAAGGTTTTAGATCTTCAGAAGGATGCACCATCAATTGCAAAAATGAAAGAAAATGTAAACAGTTTAGCAACCAGAGGGAAAACACTTGTTCTATTAGTTTTCTTCTCTAAAAATCTCCTATCTCTTTTCCTTTATTCGACTCAGTTCAGAGATTTTTTTCCCATCCATTAAAATAACCACACACATTTTTAGCACTTAAAATGCGCTAACAGCTTTATTTTCTTAAAACTGGCTGAATAAAGATGGGAATGTCATTGTTTATTCGACTGGAAAAATCTACTGTGGTTGTTAGGTTCCACTTAATGGCATGCAGAGTATAATACATGTGCTCTCTGGTTTTTATTACAAGGAAACGAGCTCTCTGAAAAAAATTAGCCACAAATAAATTTTAACCTTAAAAGGGAATTTAAAAATGCTGCTATATGTTCATTGACATATCTGGGCCTTGTATTTATTGTGGTCATATAGATCCAAGTTATAAAAAAAGATTCTACTTTCTAAAAAATGATAGAAAAGTGAAAGAGAAAATCATAATTTATATAATTGTAGTTCTGAAGTATTAGGCAAGTAATTGGCGCCTGTATCGTCTTACCCAAACTTTCTTTTCAAAAAAATTCAAACAGATCACTCCAATTAAAATATTGGACAGTGGATTTTAGGATTAAATTGCTTCATTTAACATCTGCCCTGAATGGTAGAAGTTCAGGTAGCCCCAGAAGAATCCTCAGGGGGTATTTTGTGCTAAGGAGGATATAGTATTAGGTGACTGATCAAGAAAGAAACCACTGCTATGGACCATATAAAAGGTACCCTAATTATTTCTGTCCATGCTCATATATTTCTGATTGCTGAAGTGGCAGGACCCTTCTGTCAGTGATCTGCCTTTCCGCTTGCCTTCACAAAAGAAAGTGCAAAAAAAGTATTATGGACTATGAATTCTGTGACTGCAAATGTACACACAGTGCTCATGTCTTCCGCTATTCTAGCCCTGTTGTGAATCAGGTACACCTGTGGTTTGGGTATTAATAGCAATGAATTTAGGTGGTCTGATCGCTATACTAATCAGAAAGATGTTAGATAAAGCTTATCCTGAGCAAAATACTGATTTAGCACCATTTCACATTCTGTCATACTACTTGTATATGTTCATTGTGCATCTTTGTGAGGACATCACCTATTTCAAATGAAGTAGAATATGGCTGATCTGCTGTATATTTTAAGCCAATAGAGGCAGAATACATCCTGAACATTGGCTAGATTTCTAAAACAGTTTAACAGTATCCAGAAAAGGAAGATCTCATCTTACAGAAATTAGTAAATTAGAAGGTGACTTTAAAATTTGCTCTCCAGTTCAGCATATATTTTTTATTGTCTAGAGAATCTACATTCTTATATGAGATTTTAGAAATTACTCATTTTTTGCTTAACTTCAGTTGAAGTTGTCTAAATTTCCATTAATTTCTACTGGAAGAGAGTTAAATCCAATGCCATGCTTCTTAAAATTTTTGTGCTTGTAAGAACACATTATCATGTCCTGCTAGAACCAAAATAACTAGGGAGCTTAAATTTAGTAAAAGATGAGCCGTTCTTGTTTCTGTCAGAAGCAAACAGCTTCAAAAAAGGTCTGTAATGCTGTCAGCTAGCCACTGCTTGAACAGGGGACATGGTGGTCTACAACAGCACAGCCTGATATCACTTGAGATTTTTGTCCAGAACATGCTTATCACTGATTTATGAGTAAGCACCTGGAAGTCCTTCAGGAAGCCCTCCATTCTCTGACTGTTACTCAGGTTGCTGATGCCTTCATTCAGTTGAGAAATGCACTTAGTGCACCATCCATCCATTTCATCTCCAGTTTTCAGGATGTCATCCCACAAAGACACGCTTACACCCAGTTGGTCGATGTTGCCTTCAATTCTTTCAGACACCTTTTAGGAGAGAAGAATGTATCAATACCATTCACAAATTAGTTTTATATTTCTTTATTTTGCAGCCAGTTGTATGACAAGTGCATCAGAAATAATTAGTAAGCCTAGGCAAAATAATTTTCTTAGTTAGGTCTAAATTCTTAATTCTAATTTCAATTTAGTTATCCAGATTATAAAATTAACAAAACCCATATGTGACTGGTTCTAAGAATTTGTATATTTTTTACTGGGAAAGAGTTTTATGTTTAAATAAGCTTTATCTTTAAACACAGCTACATTTATCCTTCTTACATAATGTAGGAATTTGCTAATAAAGAAGTATAAATATGAAAATGTAAAATATTAGCTTTTATATTATGTTGCTGTGCTATAATGTTGTGTTTTTCAACATATTCACTTCTTTTATGGTGTAGCTTAATACAGTTTACTACCTAAGTTATCTAGTCCAATTTACTTGGATAAAATAATATGGGCATACATTAGGTGAGAATCCAATCCAAATTTATACTCAGAAGTGTGCACTGAGAAAATATATATTAGTAACATTCATACATTGTTATAAGACATTGTTTTAAATCTATAAAATGAACGTCACAACTTTGTGCATACAATGGATGCCAAATCACTTTGGTTAAGCCTTTGAGATATACTTCAAGGTAAGCTTTACAAACAATTGCACTGTAAGATTCTAAGAAAATATTAAAACTGTAACCCAGCCCAAATTAAAAACTGTATTCAGCATATAAAGACCAGACACTTACATCTAGCCATTTGTCCACCGTACAGTCCAGATCTTTTTTTACTGCAGTGGAGTCACAGTTATGCACCCTTTTCAGTTCTGCTAACAAATGTTTTCCTTTGTTGGTGAAAGTATCCAGGTCTTTTTGTTTATCACTCAGATCGTTCTTGGCAGCTTCATGCTGTGGACATAAATATTTGCTTGTTTAATGAAGCCTTGAAAAAAGAAAGAAAAATCCAGTTCTCCAGGATTCTCTTGCCCGGTGGTATATTATGCATTTGATTACTATCATTCAGCATATCTTTTAATATTTAACTATGCCACAAAATACAGAGCAACTGACATGGTTTTCTCATGAGCATAATCAAATAGCATGATTGTTCTTATAAACAAAACACACAAGTGGGAATAAACAAAATCTGAATTTTCCCCATTGGTAACCAGCTATTTTTGGGACTGAAGGCAATCTTTTTTTTATTACTATTCTTTCTATTCTTCAGACTTTACATGTCTAAAATTGAATAATAAGAAGTCATCACTGACTAGCTAGTAACTAAATTCAGTTCTGGAATTACAGCAGGGTAAACAGAGGGTGTTGCAAACAAAATTTAGAATTGTAAAACCTGTCACTCCTAGTTACTCTGGAAAACAAAAGTACAGATGTGTTCAGAGAAGAATTAGACAAAATCTTCAGTTTGCAATTCTAGGCATAGGGAAATCTTTAAAACCATCACTGAAGAGCTGACAACATATGGAGAAAGGATCACAGTAAGAATCTCATACTTTTTTTCTTTAACAATTATAACGGAGCAGCATTAGAGATAAGCTACTAATCTGGCTGCAGTACGGCCATGTGACCATGCCTACTTTATTATGGTAGGAGTTGTGCTATTATGGTAGGAGTATTTATTGTGCTCCAACTACTTCAGGCCTAAATGTGGCCACTGTTGTAGCAGGGAATTCTCCCCAGCCCAAGGCTCACATAAGGAGAAGAATCATGTGGAAGTTACACACATTTCTTTCTTAGATTGGTGAGGTCTGCTCTGGCTTTCAATTCTAGTTAAAATGTCTGTTAAAAAGAGGCCATAAATACACACAGTTTAGAATGAGGTTTATACAGATCTGACTGAAGAATTTTTAATGAAGAACTCAATAGGTTTTCAAATGAAATTACCCTTTGAATGAATGGAAGGAATTTCACTCAGAACTGTTTTTGCTGACAGGCTGATGGATAGCAGAATTTAGAATTTTAGAAATATGATCCAGTGAAATGAAAGGAATGCAGGGATCCAAATTCCTTATCTCTGTTTAATGGCCAGTATCTAACATTGTACCCCATGTAATAAGTCATCTTAGGGAAAGTGGCAGACATAAGAATTGCAGTCATCAGAAATGTGTACAATTCTTTTCCTTTTGTTGACTTTTATCTATTTAGAAAATTACCCAATATGGAAAAACATTGAAGTATATTGACTGGAAATATCCTCTCATACTATGATAGGAATATATTCTCAAAGTATTTTATATAAAGAGCAGATAACATGCTTTCCCTATAAATCACCTTTTGCATTTCTAGGTGTTAAAATTGTAAATAGCAACAATCAAATACACATTAATGGATCCCACCAAAATGCTGAAAGGACTATATTAGTACAACTTTAACCCTGAATATCAGCATGGCAAGATTCGACAGTAAATTCAAGGAACTTTAAATGCAGCTCAAGGGTACCTTTCAAACAGAAAAATCCATCTAAATCAAAGATCATTTAAATCCCTCAAACAAGAATATATGAAATTACCTTTGATAAAGCTCGCCTGACATCTTCGTGATCCTTCCAAATCGATTTGATCACAGAAGCACTGTCAGCACTGTCTATGACTTTCATTACTGTTGACTTCAAGCTCTGATATTCCTTCATCAGATCGATAAGAATGCAGGACTGCTCCTTTCTGTAATGTGAAAAGGCTATGTTAGCAGGATTTGTTGTCATATTTCTGAAGGAAAGAGAATGTAACGTAGTAATTCACCATGGGAAAATCAGGATGCAGTGCTAAACATGTTTTGGGCAGCCAAGGAAATATTATTATTTAGGTTTTACAAATCACTGTGGGTCCATACATCACAAAACATCTCTCTGAAGAGAGAGTATATGAATAGCCATCTCATATAGATCAAATATCAAAGCAACTGATGAGCAAAAGAAAGACTGAAACTGGAATTCAAGCTTCTCATGGCTTGAGTTTAGCATATTGACTGGAAAGCACACTGTAATGATGCTGGCACTCAGCTCTTTTTTTTTTTTTTTTTCTTAAATTGTTTCTTTAACATGGAGTATTTTGGGGGATAAAAAGAAGCAGAAGTAAAGACTAAAGCAATGCAAGATAAGTTTGAATACTTTGTCCTCCAATTGTCAGATGCATGCTTTTGAGTCTAAAACATTACATTCAATTTACCTGTAATTCTACTGAGAAAGGAATAATCTGCTGCTAAGAACAGGGCTAATATTTTTTCCCACCCCCTCTCCAGAAAAGCCTATTTCTGCTCTATACGAGAAAGAAAACAGTTCAAAATGATTATAATTAAATTAATAATTTAAACAAAAGATAACATTATTTTTATATTAGAAAGGAATCATGAGGTACCTGAATATCTTTCAGTTTTAGGTATAAAGATGGCAACAACTACCCCACTATGTGAAAACTGGACAACTCATTTACCATCAATAATGCATCTATAAGGCAGGGACAGCTACTTTACGTTTTCTTCACTAGCAGGCTGGTACTGTCTAGCTTCTGGCACATGTAGGTGGAAATTACTTGGTTTATTGTTATTAAGGACTTCCAGAGATAAGAAAAATGGGTCACAGCAACATGGAACATGAAATACAAATTAGCAGCAGTATTTAAGAAAAAGGAGCAATAGACATTTTTAAACAAAGCTATCCTTTTCTTGCACTTAGTTCAGATTTATATATTTCTTAAAAATGCACTAGAAACCAGACTAAATTCTGTGGGGAAAAAAACATCAGAAATGCAATTTATGTAGCATATTTTCAAGAGGGAAAATCATAAATGGATCTGGTTAAGCAGCAGCATATTTACAAATGTCTGTATGGTCTCAATCAAGAAAATAGAATAACAGTACAGTATACAAACCAAAGGAAAAAAACCCAACATTTTTCAGCAAAAATGAAATTTTTTCTTGAATTGTTGTTCCAGTACACTAACCCAGCAGTTACATGGGGATCACCAAATTGCATGTGCCCAATGAAATATTAGCCAGGCTTAGAACCGATTTGCTTCTGCACTTAGACAAAACGAACGTACATTGAGGATGTACTGTGTGAGTAGTACTGAATGAATCTAGCAATTAATTCCACCATATACATTTAAAAAAGAACATTTGAAGAAGTTTTCTTCAAAGATGACAAAGAGAAAGCTAAGACAAAGAAAAGGGTACAATGAAACTTTCTTTTGTTTCTTTAGTTCAACTTTCATTGATATACAAAACTGCCTTATATCACTGATTATACACTAATGATTGTTATGAGCCTGGTCCCTTGAGCAGACAGAAAGACTGAAATCTAAGAATGATTTAGGACCACTGGATAGGTTTTCAATAACACACATCCAATAGAGAAGGGAAATACATGCTAGAAGGAGAGTATGTGCTAGTTGGAGTGATAGTGAAATCTCAATACAGATTTCTTATCTTTCAGGGTAGTAAACAATAACATGCAAGGAAAAGCATGTAAGTACTAAGTACTGTCCTAAGAACTAAGTACTCTACTGCCCTGAAGACCTATCTGTGGCTTCATTAACAGAATAATTACAACTGTTACAAAGATCCTGGTTTACACTGTATTTTATCTTCTACTCAGAATTTAACATACAAGCCCTATTTTTTATTGGGATTAATATGTCAAGAAAATATTAAATGTAAATAACTGGGTCTCTTCCCCCACTAAAAAATCCCTCTCCTTTCTCGCCTTAAGTCTAAGATCTACTTACTTTTCGTGTATGACTTTCTTGGTATCCTCCCACAGAGATTCTAGGCGATTTATCTCTTTGTCGATCTCAGGAGCAAGTGTAATATCTTTTTGGGCTATTTGTTTTGCTTTATCCATGAGCCACTGGAGTTCATGCTGGTGAGAATTCAATTCTTCATCTAACTGGTTAAAGATCCTCAATCTGCAAGTTAAAAGGCAGATTTCCAATTTACTTATCTTCACGTTTTTTGCAAGAGAAAAGAAGACGAAGAATGAAACAGTTGCTGTTAGATCTAACAAAGTTAGAAACTTTGTTACTGCACACAAAGTTCCCTTTTTATAACATTTCCTACAATATCTTCAGAAAACAGTGCTATCTGGACTTTTTTTCTGCTATAACTGGGCTTAGAATGTGTTTTTTCTGATACATATACAGTTATACAATTCTATAGATATATATATATACCTTCACCTCACACAGTGACTCTGAAATATACTCAAATATTTAGATTAATATTGTATTATAGTAAGTGTTTTCAATTCCTTCAGCACATGTACAATCTTCAGTTCTGTAAGAGTAGAGATAGTCATGTTATATGGCATTTCAATACCTGCTTGGAGCTTGGATTCATTTGGAAAAAACAAATTTCTCAAAGTTTTTCTTGACTGTTCTTTCAATATAAAAGGTAAGGGAGACTTGCTAAGTGTTCTGCTCATGTCCTCTCTCCATCCCAACAGCTCACTCACTCTCAAAATTTTTTTAAGTAGATATATGGACTCATATATTTCTGGCAAGAAATAAGGTACCCAGGCAGAAAACTCACACATGCCTCCAATGCATCATAAGAAGTCTACAGACTTCAAACAAATGGAGAAGTGCCAATCTCAAGCATTAATATTGTTTTTACCTTTGCTGGAGGGCTTGCAGTGTTGCCTCCTTCATGCCCTCCTTGTCAGCCTTTTCCTCAGTATCTTCAATTCTCTTGAGTAGCTGTTCTTTACGTTCCGTGAAAGATCTTCGCAAGGCTCCAAGAGCTTCTGCCTCACTCTGTTTGGTTCCCAGAAGGTTTTGAACTGCTTCCAGTTCCAAGCACAGATTATCCACCACAGCCCTGCAGGAGGTCCTCTGCTCAGAAATGCTGTGTTTTAGGTGATATTGTGCCTTAGTAAGGGAACCATCCAAACTGATCGCAACAGATTCCAGCTTGTTAAGGTCTTGAATAACATCATTGAGTTTCTTCTCCAGTAATTCAGATTTGGCTTTATCCATATTTCCTGTTTTCTCCACTGTCTGCCTCAGCTGGTGGAGCACTCCTGATGCAACGCTGTGGAGCTCCAGGAATACCCGCAGCTGATCCAGAGCCTCTTGTCTTTGGCTAGTTATTTGACTTGCCTCCTGGAAGATCTGAAAGCAATCTTCAGTCTTTCCCTGCAATGTCTGCTGGTCCTCTGGGCAGCAGAAAGAACACAATTTATCTACATGTTCCTTCAGACTTTGTAGTTGCTTTTTCCTACTTTCGATTTCCATTGAATGGTTCTATCGGAAAGAAAGACAATAAGGATGGGTTTTCTTCTTCCACTCAAAAGCTCAGAAAACATTTTAGTACTAAACTTATAAGCAAAACAAATCCTATTGAGGGGTTTTCAGAAAGAACAGTTTAGTGCTACAGTTTTGCTTTAAACTGGTCAAATAACAGAAATCTGTATGTGACTGCAACAGCATATCGCTTTTCAAACAAATAAAGGACCTCATCCTAGTTTTAGATGACTATTTAGCTGAATGCACTGTACAATTTCTCTGTCTTTAATATTTACATCCAAAAGTTTACCTTATTGTGAGATGCAGCTAGTTGTTGATCAGCTGTGTTTATCTCTGAAGTGGCTTGTAGTTCAGCAAGGAACTGCTTAATCCAGTCTGAAAACCTGAGCAGGAGCTCATCAAACTGCCCATGCTCAGCAACAAGAGATTGAAGGAAGTTGATCCTATAGGATATCAGATGTAAATATGAAAGCACTTGATGTAAATTAATCACTTCCTATAATCAAAACCACAGCTGACTGGACAGCATTAAAATCAATGCCAGGTGGAAGGAAAGAAGGAACCATTAATTTGTGTTACAAATGTGATGACTGCCATGTTGATTTCTCAACTGGGGAATAAGATAACACTTGAAAGCATCGGATTGGCTCTTTCCTGTTTCCACTGTTCTATTCATATAAACTGTTAAAAATGCCCCAAAGAATCAAGGTATGTTTTTTAACTTTTCTTCATGGGGGTAGTCCCAGCAAAAAGAATTATATTGATGGAAGCTAAACTTCAGTTTTCAGACATAGCAATTCTGTTTGCCCTATCATCTGCAACACTGCATGTAAGGTGAAAGTCTCATGAATTAAGGCAGGGGGTGAGTAACAGCATGCTCAACTTACACTAAAGTAAGTGAGGGTCAAGTCTGCTTAGAGGAACACAATTCAAAGGAGCAATGTATCCAGAGGAGTACTCGGCACCTAGCAGAACCAGGCTTCTAAACATTGACCTTGAAAAAGGCCTTGTCATTTACCTTCCTGTTGGCCTTAGAAATTTCTCTACACAATTTTCAACATGAAATGCTATGTAGAAGATCATTATATTGTAAAATGATCATATTGATAAAGCACCTAGAAGATGATATCATTGACCAGAGTCTAATATTTAAGCTCCTTTACAAATAGTAAAATATGTATGTTCATCACCAAAACAATTGAAATCTAAATATATGATAATATACAGTTTCGGAAAAGGAGGCAGTGTTCCTGAGCCCTCCAGATTCCTCATCTGGCATATTGGTTACTCTCATTTAACATCTAAAAAAATTCTGAAGCACAAACCTTTTATCAACAGTTTGTGGTAAAGCTTTCCACCTCTCATCCAGCTCTTCCAATTTTTCTTTTATTGCTTTTACACACTGTTTGGAAGCTGTTGGGAATAGTGACTCATTTAACTGTAATAGGCTTTCATAAACTGAAGCACGGGACTCAATATCTGCTCGCAAATCCTGGGAAAACAATGGAATGTACAGCCTTTAGATTAAATATGGCATCATATTATGAAAATAACAAAAATAATGAAAAATCAACTAGGGATTTACAGTACACCACTTTGAGACAAGTAAATGAGCATAGTCAAATACTTGGAGGAATTGAGGTCTATTAGGACAAGCAGGTACTCAAAAACTCTCAGACAGATAAACAAACCAGGGACTGTAGGGTGACAATCTTTTGGTTGAAACATACCTGCAGTGACTGCAGTTCAGCTTCCAGTTTAACTCTGTCAGCAGAAACATACTGCTCCGAAGGCTTGGCTGTAGCTTCACACTCCTCCAACCAGGTGAGGAAGGCAGACAGCTCCTTCTCTTGCCTAACAAAATCACAACGTAGAGTTACCAACTCAAGTCATCCCCTTGGTCTCACACACCGACTGCAGGAAAGTCTCTGTGTCCATCATAACAGATGTGAGACCCTACTCACTTCTGCCACTGAGCCAGAAGAGTCTCTAATAAGGTCTGTTTCTCTTTAGCATTTTCTAGCACCTTTTCGTATTTCTGCTGTAATGATGTAACCTCCTGAGCAGCTTTTTCTTTGTTGGCCAACTTTCGGGCACAGGCTGAGAGAGACGCCAGAGTGTTGCTCAGTTTTTCCACAGTATGACAAAGGTCCTAGTGAACATGTAAAAGAAACAGAAGTCACAAACATAAACTACAGAGCTATGGTAATGATGGTGGGGTAAATTCTGTACTTCGACTCGAAGTCTGAAGCAATGCTACATCTACCAGATCATGAAGTCAATGCAAAGATTATATTTCACTCAGATCTATCCTAGATATACATGCCTCAAGCATATCACTCAAATAACTTGTAGTGGGAAAGACTTTCCTAAGAACAGCGTTAAAGAAAAAACAGTTGGCAACAAAAGGCTCAGATCATTTGAATGGGTATGTGACACAGCATGATCATGTAGGACAAAGCTCAAAATTCTCTAACATCTGTCTATGAGTTGCTCTAATTTATACATATCCAGTAAATACAAAAAGCTCACCGAACATGTGAGGACTGCCAGATTTTCAGCCCATGTCTTGACATGGGAGAGGTAGGGAACAGTTACCACGAACTTCTGTCACCATTAGCTAAAGGTCTTTTTCATGGAAATGGCACCTGATGTTGACTAGACTTTCCAGAATTACCATTTCTAGAGAGCTGGGAAACTTGTTTATATTAAAATGATTGAAATGTAGTACAATCAGTTAGAAAAGCACAAAAAGAAATAGATTTAAGACCACTAAAGTTCTAACTCATATAGGAGGAAATGTCAATTATATGGCAACAAGCTGCTGATGTTTAAACTAAATAACAAAAAATAATTTCATATTAAAGCATTGAATCATCATGACCCCACAGGCAGGACAAGAGTTTACAATAGCAAGCTCAGCATATTCATAATGTTTAAAAGCCAGTAACAATAATGATTGCATATGTTTTCTGAATAAATTCTCCATATGCAAAATATTTTTTCCTCAACAAGTATCAAGCTTTTTTGAAGCAGAAAGGCCAGGTCTTCCTTGCATACAGCCTTTGCAAGTAGATACCACTAAGTTCAGAAGAACTGCAAGAACAACATGATTAAAAATTTTTACAATATTTTCTTAGAAAATAGGATAATGATTGTTGTGGAAAGAACACATCACAAACTTATAGACACAGACAAAAATGCTACAGCAAATTCCCTGAGATTTGAGTTCTTCTGTAGTTTGAATACCAATCCAGTGTTTGTT
This sequence comes from Numenius arquata, assembly GCF_964106895.1. Lineage (NCBI taxonomy): Eukaryota > Metazoa > Chordata > Aves > Charadriiformes > Scolopacidae > Numenius > Numenius arquata. Next base: position 11,653,503 of record NC_133577.1, on the reverse strand, counting down.
TTCCTTTTGTAATGGACAGAACCAAATGTACAAACACCCCTGGATTTCTGGCATCACAGATAAAAGTTTGTCAGCTGATACTCTGTCCAGTCTCTGCATTTTCCAAGAAAAACTAGTTTTTCTAGTAAAAAAAGGAGATTTTTTTTTTTTAAATTACAGTTCTCTATACCAAGACCCAAGTTTCATGAAAATCTTTGACTAAAAACCTCTAACAGACGTTTTTCTTACTTCCTATTTTTCATAATGTTTTAAATGCATAAAATTAAAAATAATAGCCTGAAGGATTAATTCATCCTTTTGGGCTTTCCTTTCTCTAGAGTGGGGAAGAAAACTCTCCAATCCTGCCTGAAATGGTGAGAAGAAATAGCTGAGGAAGCCTGCTTAAGCCTTTCCTGGGGCTGCCCACCCCAACAGGCAGCCCTTGCCTCCTCCTGCCTCAACCCTGGGCTGGGTGGCACCAGGCAGCCCCTGGTCTGGTTATTGGCATTTCTGTGAGGAGGTCAGTGTGGCACTGTTTCCCTGGACTCGGTGGCAGGAATCACCAGCGACATGCTCACCGTGCAATCCTGAAGGGCGGTGTATGTTGCTGCTGCTGAAGAGCACGATGTGAGAGGCTCAGCCAGCTTAGCTTCAAATTCAGACACTGCCTGCTGCACCTATGAAGAAAAGGCAAACCAGCAGGAAATATATAAATGATTCTATAAATAACACCTTTAAATATTTAGTGCTAAGAGAATATTATATCCTAACCATTTGTAGTACTGAGTGCCTTTTGAAGTTAAAAGATGTTAACCTTGTGACTGGGCAATAATAATATTTAAATTATTTTCCTTATGACCTACTAACAACCCAAGGTTGAAACTAAAGTGTTTAAAAGAAGTATGGATGTGGTTTATTAGTGCAATATCCAGGAGAATCACTTACGTTTTCTAAAAGACAGCATATTTTTTTTGTGTGCATAATTTAGTGTCTTCCTGAACCTGCCTTCTATGTCATTCAAAGCACAAATTTACATATGGAGGTCTTGCAATTACCTTACAAATCTACTCATATATTCTAGTCCATTCTATTATAATATGCATTTTATATTCAATTTTGGAAAAATAAAGAGTAGTTCTATAAATTGCTGCAAACAATCCATTAGATTTTGCATTGTCTACCTGTTTAAGATTTTCTTCATGCTTCTGCTGTGCTAATGCATTCCCTGTGATTGTTCCTTCCAGTCTCTGTGCGTGATCTCTTAGCTCTTCCCAATACCTTTTGACCTGAGTCAGTTTGGCTTTAATATGTGCATATTCTCCAGAGGTAACAAACTGGGAAAAAGACTCGGCTTCCTCTTCTAGTTTTGAGATTCCAGTTATTTTACCATCTATTTCTTTATTAATAACCTAAAATGTAAAGTAATAGGAAATTAAGAAGCGCAATAGGTTTTCAATTATCAGAATAATATTTTCTACTTCATTCTTTTACCTGAGCTACTAATATTCTTCATTAAAAAAAGTAAATAAAAGGAGAGTTCATTGACCACTTGAAATAACTAGTTATAAAGGTCTTTAATATGCTCTATAAATTCCCTTTTTCTTCTTGAAATTAGCACTGGAAAAGGCTCAAAAAACAACCTGCCCTAAAAACAGTGTCTATGAAGAGGAATTAGAATTGCCTGAGGTGCATATTTTCATAAGCAGACAAGATGGTTCATATTTTACCATCTCTTACTTAACAGCAAGTTAATACACAATTCTCTTCAAGAGTGAAAATAAATACAAGATGAAAAAAAGTGTATAACTGAAAACAATATTGTTAAGGAGCCGAACCTTAACAGTTGATTACTTGTGTTTAATAAGTTTTCAACACTTCAAAAATAAAACATGCTATGATTTGAAAACCAATAGAGATTGTTTTCATTTTTCTAATTTAAAACTCCATGGTATAATAAAGAATAAATATTAGATGATGAGGCAGGGTGAGTGTGCCCTCAGGCAGAGGATTAAATAAAGAACCACATTACCGTATAAATAGGAAACCATGAAACAAGAGTGATAATGGCCTTTGGTACATTTCAGCTGTCTTCTACAGCAATTAGTAAATGCATAAAGACAAACTAGCACTGGCTTTACATTTCCTCAGCTGCATAACAGCAACTGGCTCCTATTTGTTTGCACTTTTTTTTAATTGCAAACCTGAAAGCTACAACATCTGAGACAGAAACTTATGGTTTGAATAAACCACATTGAGTGGCTATTTACTCAGTAAGCATCGGTGAAATTGGAAATAAGATTTTTTCACAACAGAATTCTTTTAATTTCTGCAGCACGTCCATGGAGTTCTTCTCAAAAGCAGTGAAAAATACTAATTGGGAGGGAATTGAAAGAGCCAAGAGTGCTCTTTGAAATTGAAATAAACAATAACATTCTCAGATATAAAAATGTTAAGATATATATGCATATGACATCAAAAACTTTCCTGAAAATGCACTCTCGAAAGCACAGAAAGTGGCCACCTTCTGCTATAATTGTGATAAAAACGTGGTATCTTGCTTGCCATCATAAAGCTAAGGAGTGGCTTACTGCAACATTCAGAGTCTAGAATTAGCAGGGTGACAGTACAGAAAAAGATGTGGTGCTGAAAGCATTTATAGTATCTCTTTATGCAACATATTCTGAATTAATTTGGGTTATAAAATCACTTTTTTGCATGAGAATACGGCACTGAGGAAAAATACCGGATTTGCGGCCCTCAAGCTGAAATTATCTAACAATGCAGCAGATACAAATGAGGCAGCGCTTTTTTACTCCCACGCTATTCTGTTAAATTCACTGAGTTACATAAAAGAAGGTGGATAATTGAGGCCTTCAAACTCTCACTGAGCCTGCCACCAATGCTAACTACTTGTGATAACTGTCATTTTGTCCACCAGGAATTTCAGCGAAATGCGTAGGTGAAAAACTGGCTCTGCTGAAGTCATCAGGGTTTTGAAATCAATGTTACCAAAAGTAGAATATCACCACTGTGTATGATAGTTATATTTAGCTGACCCCAGGTTTTATATCTGGTCAGCCAAAGATATGAGGGACCGTACCATTTCCTTTGTGTGTGTGTATTTGCCTCAGATTGCAATATTCCTTACTAATATGTTATACTAGAAATTACAAACTAAGTACTCTGACTACTGTTGTGACACAGACTAACTCATCAGGAAACTCGCATCAAAACATAACAAATCCTTCAAAATCAGGCACAAAGCAATGCTGCTGAAGAAGATCTCCAGCTACGTCCACATGTTGGAGGTGAGGTGACTCATTTCACACATCACAGTCCATAAAGCTGTTTTGTTCACCTGAGTTACAATGATGTACTCTAAGCTTTATCTGGAGGATTTTCTGTGCTTTATATCTGTTCACTCAGACATTTATAAAAATTACCCACTGACCATTTTCTTTCTGTCATGATGTTTAAGAGGAGAAGGCTTATGTTGGCATTTTCAAAAGCTTGCCATGCAGCGCAAGAATTACTGTTTATCTGCACCTATAGCAAGGAACAGCCTTTCTGAGAAATTGGCTTGAAAGGATGCTAGGGTTTAACTAGGATCCATTTAGACAGACAAGAGCTGTTGTCACACTGTAATGCAATATTAATATCATTTGATGCACTTCCTGTCTTAAACATTTGAATCATATCTCGTAACTACTGAAAACTATGGCTACATGACAGTGTGTGCCAGTGGAATTAATGCATATATAATATTTCACAAGGAAGCTGTTTTTGACTTGCTGTGGTGATGAAGAAGAATTCAAGCATTGTTTTATTCTCCAATGATGAAATCAAGAGACTTTATTTATTTGGTGTATGTAAAGTGGTGATCAAATTAAGAACAGGAAAATCTGTCGATAAAGTGTTTCTGTCACATGAAACAAATGCCTTAAGGGATCATTTGGAAATATTTAGTGTCATTCTGGTCCATGACTGCCAGGAGCTGCACACCTTTGCACTTTCTGAAGAGCAAGTAGGTCACGAAAAAAAGAAAAAGGCAGCGTGCTCTGCATATCGGAAAACTGTCCCCTTAGAAACACACAGTTTCGGAGAAGGTACGTTTTCATTTATGGAAGGATATGAAGTCAGCCCTTGAAATGCAGTGCTTGGAGACAATATGCACCTCAGCAATAAGAAACTAAACCCCTATGTATCTATCTACAGGAATGTGTATAGATTTTAAGACAGTGTGAATATAATAGCAATAAATGGCATCTAGGTTTGCCAGCTACCAAGAGCAATAGTTTCTTTATTAATTCAGCATAAAAGATACATAAATCAAGTTATAACTTTAGATTGCAAGATTAAAATCCAGTTCTATATCCACTAGCTGATGTACGTTTTAAAATAAAAAGCTTTATGTACCTTGCATTTATGTAGCTATTTTGTACACCAGTTGAGATTACTCAAAAACTAAGAAGAATATAAATTAAATAATGTTTTTAACCGTACACACAAAGGCTTCATATATGTAAACTAAACACTTACAGAGAAGGCAGCCTGTATGAATTTCCCTTTAATTTATGTAAAACCTTACTGCTTGGTATATTTGTATACCAAGTGTGCATCATTACCTCAAGGTAGTTTTGAAACACGTAAAATGTCTGTTCTCCCATTTGGCCTCTACCAAAATGACATATAAATGGATTTTTAATGCTAAACGAACAAGAACTAATCACCTTGATTTGGCTGATCTGTATGTCCAAAGGAGATGATGATGTTTCCAAAGTTTCCAGTTCTTTCTCTTGTTCAGCTATCCAGATGGACAGAGCTTCAAAATTATTGCCAAAATGATCCCACTTGCTTTTCACCATTTCCATGCTTTTAATACTAAAATTAACCAAATTAATTAGAGAGAATAAACAGTTTAATATCACGAGGTTGCCTATATTCTTGATAGAATAAATATGTAACTTATTCAATCTACGGGAGGGTCATTTTAAAAACTCCTGGTTTTAGAGGACCAAGTTGTGCACCTAAATTCAAACTTGGTTCTCTCTTAGTCTGCACCTGAAGTCAAACAATTATATTGGCCATAGTGGGGACACTGAGAGGTGAAAGAGAGCACAGCTTCATTCATCAGCTGTACAGCAAGAATCTCATCATAGCAGGAAGAGAAAGGAAAAATAGCATAAATATGATTTATATGAAATAATATGGAATTATGATTATATCACATATCTAAAATTTGAGATAACTGAGTGCATAGAAGTTAGTAATTTAGTCACTAGAACAGAATGATAAAAAACAGTGTATTGTGGATTTACATATATTCAAAATGCTTGACTGCTTTATTAAACTTTTTTTTTTAACAGCAATTTGCCCATGTTATTGGAAGTTTGTGTTTTCTGAGGCAATGATTTAATATCAAGCCAAAGAATCAACAAGAGATTATGACTCAAGTACCTCAAAATTAATAGATATATATTCTTTGAAACATACATTATAGGTATGTTAAACAGAGACAAGGTTATGCCCTATTCTTTTATATATTGGATAGCAAACAAAGCACCCCTTTTTTGGTCACAAGTAAGAAGTCTAAGGCCCTTATAAGGTCTAACAGCATTAACTTCCAGTATACAAGTTTCTGCTCATTTCAAATCATTGTAAAGAAACCACAGCTAATGTAGGCCCTACACACAGCTTGCAAAACACACATTTTGTATTTCATTGAAAATACTAAATTTTCATCAGAAAAGTTTGAATATTACAAAATTCCAAAATACATTTTTCTTTTAAATATAGCCTTAAAAACCATTCCATGTTAAAAAGTTTTTGTTTATTTTCTTTCTCCCACCCCTCATTAAAGGTAGAGGAAGCTTTAGGAAAAGATGTAGTCTAAAAACGTAAAAATTGGCCTTATTATTTTTTCTTATTTATTTTCAAAATAAAAAAAAAAAAAAGCAGTGTCAACAGCCATTTACTGATAAGACTGTATTCAAATTCAAGTTAATTCCAGGAAAATAAAGTGGTAAAATATCTCACTCAAGTCCAGCCCAAGAAAATACAGCTGGAAATCAGAATCAAGGGACCACATCAGTGGCAAAACAGCTGAAAATCCTTTGCCTTTGTATCTACCTTCCTTATAGTTGTAAGAAAGCCGCAGACTCTAAAGAATATAGTCCCAAATACACCGCACAGCTACGCATCATCTCCTTAGAAAACAGATGTGCTAAGTTTGCTCTGTAGCTGACTATGGAGAGCTGCTCAAACTTTTCTTTCCCTTTCCTGTTCATTGGAATAGTATGTACCATATTTATTTGGAATACCTTCACTTTAAATTACTTAGCCAAGATTTTATTGAGGATGTGAGTTACAACATAACCCTTACACACTGATTATATGTTCTGTAGATTCACTATAGAGAGTTGTATATATTTACATGTTTTGCAGAAGGGATTTATTTTTTTATTATCTGTCACAGAACCACAAACATTCTGTACAATCCATACATTCAACTAAAACCTGTTTCATATCTACATTGAAAGGGGTTATCAATGATGGCTTTCATTTAAAAATAGATTACATTTTTAAAAAAGTGAATATTCACTGTTGGAAGGATGAATTTCTTGATTTGAAAAATCATAGTAGTTTTCTCTCTAATATTGGAGAACATGTGTAAAGCGAAGTATTCAGTAAGATATAGTAGCATTTGACTGCAAATCACTGTAATACTTCATATTGGAGAAAATGTTATGTAAAAAAATTAGACTACCAATAATCAGAAAGTTACATCTGCTGCAGAGGTTAGTTATTCTGTTTCACAACTGTTCTTTTATCTTGGGAAGAAAATGGCACAAAATTAAAGTCAGATTAGCATGACAATGGTCAATACAGGGAAAACCCCCAATAATGGGGTCATTGCCCTTCACTCGTATTCAGAGGGGGACGGTGGTACTTGCTTAAACTTATACAACAAATTAGTCTACATAGTAATTCCAGTAAGACAACATAGAATTGGTACATATGTCCATGTACACAATTGATTATGTATCAGATCTAATATATGCAAAAATACTAAATTTCATACACACATATAAATGTATGAGTATATAGACAAAATGAGAATAACAACAGCTGAAGCTGAAGTTGAGTAACTTGAGTTCAATAACTAAGTTACCCACTTGAGAAAAGGGATGAATTTTTTTACAAATACAAAAAGCTACAAATATTTATAGGATTTAACAACATTTTCTTGGAGTTTGAACTTTCAATTTTTAAAACAAAATTTGGCAAATGATGCCTTAGTTATTTGCAGCAGCAGAAGTAGCTTTTGATATTGCCCATGAAATAAAATCTGGGCAGTCAGCTAAGATGAAGGCACTTCTTGACATTCCTATGGAGAAAGTAGAATACTAAAAACAAAAGCAAATATTGTAAATGTGCTGTTCTCATACTTGCATTGAGATTTTTCTTTCTATAAGTGTCTAGTACCTTAAGATTGAGTTTAATTATCTCTTCTTCACAAAACTGGGGCTTAAAGATAATCAACAGGTTAAATGCAACTAACAGTGGTTTTATAAACTGTGTATTATTAAACAAAGATTTTGTTTATTTGCACACACTCTTTTGACATATTTGGTACTATAACCTGGTTACTATGCCACAGCAAACTGTAGGTGATGGAGCTGATGAGACAACACAAGATGCTGACAAGGTATTTCTAGAAATCTGATACAATCTTATAGTGGAGAATAAATATTAGGACTTGTTAAGAACATACTCTTCTTCAAGAGTAACTTCCACTTTTTTCAGTTGTTCTTGGATTGATTTTGCCTGCTGTTGAAGAGACTGCTTGTTCTTTGAACCAAGCTGTATCTCAGAAGAATTCTTCACCAAATTCTCAGCCTGCACAGCCATTGCTTCAGCCTGTTTAGAGAGTTCCTGTAAGGATGTAAGGCACATTAATACAACTATAAACAGTTCATATATTCACACAAAAAGCATTTTTCCTCATAATTTGTGGTTAGAAAAAGTATCTGTGTCCTATATGTATTTTGAATGTGTAAATACATAAAAACAACCTCTGAAGAAAGTTATTTTCATGTTGCATTCAAGAAATGTTCATTTGAGCAAACTACCTTGAATAAAATTTGGCAAGGGAAGCTGTGTGTCCAGAAGTTTTTAACTCAACCAATCAAAATTTATACTACAGCTCTTCAAGAAATTTATTTATGAATTGTCAAAGATTATATGCATTTATTTAATCTTCAGATCCTACCCTTTACAGAGACGATTTTGCCATATCCTGTAGCTTAATCTCAATTTGTTTAACAACTATTTTCTGTCACAAACAGTAAACCCATACACCAGAACAATGGATGCTAAGCATAACCAAGATATGTATAACTTGGTATCAGATTCAAAGGGTAAAAACACCATGAAAAGCATGGCATTTAGGAAAGCCAATCACTACTATTCTGTATGAATAAATAAAATGGGCTGGGGTAATTCTGTGTTACTAGTGGCAAGTGGCATGTTACGGTTTATGTCCATATTGCAGAAGTCTCTCCTTTTTCTCTTCAGGGCTCAAAGAGTGCTAGTTGGTACAGTCCACATAACCTTGCCAAAGAGCACACTGTTGACATTGATACACCAGTGCTTGAGACTGTTTAGCTTACTAGTTTAAATGATTACTGAGTATAAAATGGAAAGTCCTCAAAATCACTTTAGCTTCTATACATGTGCTTCAGATACACATTTTGAGTAATTCTTCATGTTTTTTTCATAAAATAACTTTTTACCTCTAAACAATTCATGCAGTCTCTAATCTGTACATGCAATCTGCACTGGCACTAACAGGAAACTATGCAAAGATTGAAGGCAATATGCTCGATACATGTTAACAAGCAAGGCAGAAAGATATCTCAGTTCCTGTATTTCACACAGTGAATACCTTTGTCTGGTCCAGTTCTGAGGAGAGGCTCTCTAAACTGCTAAAGTTTAAGATACGTTCAAGTGCAGAACTTGCTTGATTGAGGTATTTTACTACTGTTTCTTTGTCCCTTTCAAACTGCTCCCATTTATTTATTGTGACCTATGAAAACAAACAAACAAACCAACCCAAAACAGGAACACAAAGACAAAAAGATCAAAGGGGAGAAAAAAAAGAATTTCGTTGTTACTGAAGAATGAAAGAAGAGAAAGACCTGAAATAAAACAATTTCTCCTGAAATGCCACCTACTCCACAGATGAAACTGTTCTGAACCCAATAAAATATAAGTTTTCCCTTGAATTTTCACTGATTCATACTGCGCTGTGCAAAAAAGCACTGTTCCCTAAGGTGCCAGAAATATTTAATCTTATATTTGAATGTCCTAGAAGAAGTTTGAAATAATAAATGCAAATGCTTATGCTTATGGTGACAGGTAGTCAACAATAATTAAAAGGATTTTCAAGTTCTTTAATGAAATAAATTACAGTAAAACGGCAGAAGAAAATCACCACTTATAGCAAATTCACACAGAGGAATCTATTTTTTCTTTTCTGATAGTGCAAAATTTTTATTAACTTAGAGCATTCAATTATCAGTCACAAGAATTACGACAGTATAAAGAAATTTCTTTATCCTGAAATAAAGCAAGGCCTGAGTTAAGAATTCATATATGGGAATCCTTAGAAAAAATGGTTTCAATAATAAATTCTTACACTAAGAAGTTATTTGAGCTCTATTTATCATGTTTTTCATCTTGTGCTTTATCATGAGAAATAGTTTTGATGACTTTAAACATTTGTGTGAAATAGTGGACAGCTGGATTACCATTCTGCTTACAGAAATGTAAAGGACAACCCACATATGGGTGCAAGAAGTTTTAAATTCTAATCCCAGTTCAGTCAGTGATTAGTTATACAGCCTGAAGCAGCCCATTCAATTTCTCTGTGACTTTTTTCTGCCTTCTTTAAATTTAGGATGACAGCAAGATTATATTTGCACAACATGAGGTGTTACTAATCTAATATCCAGCCTAAAGACTCTCAATTAAAGGGCAATGTCATCTTTATTAACCTGGGGAGATAGCCCATCTAAAAATTAATTCACAGATAAATTATTTTAGTTATCTATTATGACTGAATAGTTGGAACTTTTAAACACTACCAAGCAAAATTCTGTTTCTTTATTAATTAAGAGGTATCCAGCGTCTTCAAGAAGGTTTCATGGAGGCGCTGATTATGAAAAACCCAAGGACCAAGATTCAGAGAGGAGAGAAAGTGATCTTGGATATTTTACATTAAAAAAACAGGGGTTTTACTAAGTTGAAAAAGAAGAAAACATGGGGTTTTATTTCTACTTGCAAAGGACCCACCTGCAGTTGCTCTTCACGTTTCTCCATAGTCTGCTGCATGTTCTCCAATGTTCCTTCCAACTTTTGCAAATCCTCTTGCATTGTGCTGGGCAGTCCACCTTCAGTCTGCAACTGCTTAGCTTGGGAAATCTGCTGTTGCACATCTTGCCTTTTTGCACGGAGTCTCCTTGTCCTTTGCTAAAAGGATTCATCCAACAGGAATGATTAGACTTTTTAGCTCCTTCGGGAAACTGGCACAATGAAACCACTTTTTGCTTTTGCAGGAGTGTGCAATGAGAATAACAGACAAAGAGATAAATTGTGGCGAGTGTTCTTGAAAGTCTCAGATAATCATCAAGTATATGCCTTGAGTACCAAAATGTGTACATGGCTTTTGTGGTGTACAAATGGAACAGACAGTATGGCTATTCATCCAAAAAAATATTTTAGAAAGCAGAAGCTCCAACAGTTGAGCAACTGCAGCAGTAGCCACAGGTGCATGCATTCCTCATGACTGCCTGGAAGCACCTACATCTACTCTGCACACTTTGAGGCACATGTTGGAGCCTCAGACTTATCAAATCAATTTATCAGCCTCCATTAGAGAAAAGTAGGGGGATGGCCAAGTTGCATTACTCTTTCTTTGATGCATTTTGCTTTGTAGCACTATCAGAAACTCCTAAGACTATATTCCCTCTCCTTTCCTAAGATTTCTGACCCATTGCCAGTCTCACTAGGTAAGGTCACAGCTCCCTGCTCAATTCTGCTCTGGGTTCCTTCAGTTCTTTGTCAATGTCAGTTTTCACCTTAAAAGACTCCATATCAAAAGAAGATGGAGAGTTTGAGAACTCAAGGAGAAGTTAACTATTCCTACTACTTATCCGATGATGGATAAGGAATGTAGAGTATTGAAAGAACAAATATGTACCTTAACACATACAATAGCTTTTACGAATACCAAAGAGTTTAGATGAGAGAGAGGTAAGACATAGTATTGCCGGGTCAGATGATAAGACATGTCTGACCTTACAGATAAAGATGTTAATATAAAACACTTATATAATACCCAAACACTGACAGTAAGTAATTCTTTTTCTTATTAACTTTGAGCAGGCCTCAAAGATAATTTCACATATTTGGCCTTAAAACCTATGATTCTTGTTGTAGGCAACCTGTACAATTTATTTTTACTCTAGGCTGCAGATGTTTTGATCTATTATCAGTGCATAAAAAGCTTCCTGTTCTATTCCTACAGACGGGAGGCCAACCTGTCAGTGCAGTAGGTACCTAGAGGAGGACATGAGGCTAGTGGTACACACTCCTCTCTAGTGGTACATCTCCTCTTCAGAGTTGGTGCCACATCAAAGCTGCTAAGTCGACACATTTCCAAAACTAGGATCAGGCCAAATTTACCATGATCAAATCTGACACGTAGACTTTAAAAAGATAAAAAGAGAGACTGAGAGACTACATACTTGTAGAGTACAATTACCCGAAATTTCAAGTAAATGAAGCTTGCTTTTCAGGTATTCTGTGCCCAAAATCCCATGCGAAATAAAAGAATATGCAAAGAATATTCAATAAAAGTTGAAAAACAAGCTCATCTTTGAGTACTTTTTTCATTATAAGAAATCAACACTAGGCGATATGAGACTATTTTCTTTATAGCTCTTTCAAGCTTAAATATAAGCAATTATGCTAAAGGACATAAAAAAAAAAATAGTAAATTACATACCTTAAAATAAAAATTGAATGTGGACATGAAGAACTGCCATACCTGATGATGAAGTAGTAGTTGCTGAGCTTGTAGTAAACTTTCTGTATCCAGGATCTTTTCAGCCTCTGCTTGGGCTTCTTTAGAGTTGTTGATTAACTCTTCAATTGCACTTTTAACTTCTTCTTTGTACTGGACACAGTCTCCAACAGTGCCTAATGTCTTTTCAACCTACAAGTACAGATAACTTTAAGTATTTCATGTTGAAAGGCACATCTATATTTGGAAATTTTTTTCAAAAAATATAGTAAATTTTCTGAATTCAAATCACTTTTTGTCTCCAGCATTCTAACAGGCACCTTTAACTGTGCATTGAAAGAGTGACTGTAGACTTAAAATGTGATCAATTATCTTTTTCAGACGTACTCCCTATTACGTTGCCATATGGCAAGTAGCTGTCTGTGAGAGCCCCTTACTGGTGATCATTTAGAAAATACATGCTGTCCTCACCCTTGCAAGGTGACCCAGATTTCAATGTACCTGTGCTACTCAACACACATAAAATCTTGCTGCCTTTTTGGACCTTCTGGAGCGATGCCCTGGTGAATCAAAAATATGCTTAAATGTCCTGTTATCCTGTTTTTATGGACCACAATATGCATGTGGTTCAATATCCAGTCTCAGTTTGCAGAATTTTATAATGAAAAAAAAAATTATCTATTCAACATATCAGAAAGATCTTCCTTCTTTGCATGATCCACCTAACTACTCATACCTGATTCTCAGTACAGGCTCTGTTCCTCAGACAGTTCCTGTGTTTTAAGGTTTTAATCACAAAGTATTCTAGAACTAAGAAGTTCCTTTCCTTTCTTCCTCCCTTCCTTCCTTTCCAGTCCATATTCACTTTGGAGGGTTGTTCAGATTCAAGTAATTCTCTTTCCTGTTATATAAATGTTTAGCTTTTACTATCCAAAAAATATTCCTGAACTCAGGAAATACCCAGTATCAGTCCTTGTCTAAACAGTCTCATCCATCTGCTTAACAAGCTGTCAATTTAGCTGTAAGAGTATTCAAACTGTTAAGAATTAGCAGTCTCTTAACTATAGTATAAAGTGCCACTTAGATTATGCTTTTAGACTTAAAACAAATTTAGATTCTAGTTCTTATTTTCTTTTTTTACCTTCATGAACCTGTACTCTCCTTAGTTCTGACTTTTGGAGGAAACAAAAAGCAAAAGTACTTTAACACAAAATAAAAATAATTTAAAAAACCCTATTATCTTAAATTTTTTGCAGTGACTTGGAAATCATAACACTGCTTCCCTCAACTTTCCAAACAGTTTTCCACAGAAAACTGTTTCCACTCCACAGAAGTTTAGAGAAGTTTCAATAAATACATGGAACTTTGATACATTTGGAACACCTATAAGGCCTCCACAAGAATCAGCATTAACAATGAAGCCTGAACTCTTTCTCTATTCTGAACTCTTTTTTCAAATAGTCGTGTTCTGTCTTCTAACGGTAAGATGTTCTAAGTTTCTCCTGATCTTTCTTTTTACTGCAAAAACTGTGAGGCATTAAGTTCCCTGAGATCCCCCAGAACTCAAGGGTTCAGTGGGTTCTAAGAGGTTTTGCCTGTCAGTTAGAAACTTCCCATCATTTCAGCAGTTACAGTATCTCATTATCATTCAGACCTCAGAGAATTGCAGCCTTTTCCTGCAAATTCAGTACATGATAGACATCCTTAATGATTTGAAACTACCTCACAGTAGTTCCTTTATTATTCAGCATAAAAGATACATAAATGAAGATTAAAGTCAAATTCTATATCCACTAGCTGATGTACATCACAGTTTTACCAATGTTCACTAAGAGCTGATTTTAGAAAACAATCTTTTGCCTCTAAAAATAGCGACATTTTGATTCCAGAAACATTAACTATGATGCTTTCCAATCCTGCAAAGGGAAAAGATCCATAATCTCAGTATTTTTTTGCCTGCTGTTCTCAAGTCTTTACTACCCAGGGAGTACAAATGAGTTTTCCCATTGCTGAACGCTTGAGGTTTAATTAAAAAAATGCAGCAGGGAACTAATGCTTGTGAAGCCATGATTGATGTCATTTCATGTGACAGTGTAAATGGAGAGTTTTTGTGTCCCTCATACTGTACCTCAGCCAGCAAATCTAGGAGTCCCTTGAAGTCACTGGAAAGTTTACAAAGCTCATCCTCTGTCTTTTTGGCCTCCAAATCAGGACATACTGTGGTTAAAACAGCAAGCCTAGATTTCAGCCAGCTGTGATTTTCTCCTTGCTTGTTAATACGCTTCCTAATTTCCTATGGAAGAATCAAAATGTATTTTCTTCAAATAAACAAAATATATTAATGAGCGACATCAAAGAATAGTATTTTAAACATACTACCATTGTTCTTCTCTTGAAACACTAGAAATGTATTATTTTTCTATTTGCATACCCTATCTGATTCCATTCCAGTCAATGGCTAGATTTCTGCATTTCCTCCACAGACTTTTCTCCACTACTACTTATTAGACTGTTCTTTAACAAGTAGCAGTGGAGCACATTTTCCTCACAAACTAACATTTTTAACCACAGATAGTTGGTAGATGCCATGTATATATTTTCCATATATTGACCAAATTTCTTAGTAACCATTTAAATCTTCAATGCTGACTTTTCCAAACAGAAAATTTCACGTGATATAAATTTTTGTGTATTTTTTCCGATTTAAATAGCTCTTTCCCCGCTCCCCTCTTTTCACCCAGGAGTTCATTTATATCTTTGTGCCAGCACTGGTGAGAAGTTGCCAGCAGTGAAACTGCATGAGTAAATCAGACTTTTTGGAGCAGAAGCACTCATTAAACCAAAGGTCTATCTGCTTTATCAAGGTCATCCTAATTATGTTTCTCTGCACAGTCAGCCTCATAACCTGCTCATGAGTTTCACACAAACTTCAACAGTATGTGACATTTCTATTTTAGCTCCTAGTATGTAAAATAAAATAATAATAATAATAAAAGCAATAAAGGGTCAAGCTGGGTCTCAAGTGACACAATAAATTATTGCCTAAAACTAATTTAACCAAATGACGCAATCTTCAATTATTCTACCACTTTTGTTACCGGTCACTAATGCAAAAGTGAATGTTAGGATATCTTTGCCTGTTACACTATCGTAAAAGAGAATTTTTATTATAGAAGACTTCCCTAAATTTAAGACAGTACCTTGAACCTTCAAAAACCCCCAGTCCAGAAATTTTGGCTCTTCTTTGCACTGCATTTTTAGCTGTGCACACAGCAGAATAAGGAGCAAGTATTTATTCTGTCCGCTTCTACATTTGGATGTTTTGAATATACCGGTAAAGGGACCTGCCCACTCTAAATATTGCAAGCAGGAACTACTGCCACACTTAGCTGCATGTGGAACTATTCCTGGAAATGTTTTTAAGAATATCAGGAATCAGCAGAGCTATTATGGTCTCCGTAGTAAACCAGTCACACTACTTCAGAACACAGTTTTATCCAGAGTCCCAGTAGTAATGACTCTAGCTTTTTTAGTATATGTCAGGGCCTCACCCCCACAGATGCTTTACACTGCTTGAATTTAGCAGTATCATGGACACTTTCCTTTATCTTCTTTAGCTCTGTTTCTGTTGATGAAATCCAATTTGCCAATTCAGAAAATCTGAAATAAAACATCAAGTAATGCAAAGCAAGGAAAAAAGTTAGACAAAAATTGCCATCACCAAATAATAACCTTAAATTTAAAGCAAAAATTATAAAATCAACTCAAAACCCCACTATAATTTGTGAAATTCCTACATAAAGTATAATTTTCTACTTGAAGCTAACAACACAGTATCATTCTTTACATGGTACTGTTCTATGATGATATTTAGAGGAGTGACCACACATAAGGCTCTATGAGACCCAGCTAGCAATTGAGCTGACACCTGTTCTTATAGCCCTTCCAGGTGTCCGAGTGCTCTGTTAGCTTTATGTATGTGCTGTTTATCTGGGATTTGAGATCCTTCAAGATTCGTTGGCTGCTTTCCAATGTAGCCCTCACTGGATCAGAAACTGGCAGTTTTTGGCACAGTTCTTCAATCCTTTGTAGCCTTTTCTCACACAGCTGGTAAGGTCCCTTGTCACCGAAGAATAACTGATGGGAGACAGCAGAAAATTCAATAAAAAAAAAAAAATTGGCAGAAATCACAAAGTATATCTATGTATCTGTACTAAGCTCAAATAAAAATTTTTGCTAAAGACTAATTAAATTTGTTAAATTTTTGTGTAGTTGTGCACAGTGTTTGGTGGCTTAAGAGTTGGTCAGACCTTTTTATTATTGACATTGAAATGCACTTCTGTAAATGCCCACGTGGTGGCATATAATTCATACCTTGTGCTCCTCAATCATCCTTTCATTGCCTTCTCTTGACAACACCTTGTTCTGTCGAGCTAGTTCAGCTTTGCACTCCTCCACTGTGACCAGGAACCTGCTTTTCTGTATTTCTATCTTCAAGTGGATCAAATGATATGGTGCCTCTGTTTGAAGATCCTACACACCCACAGGGGCAATAAACAAGCACAGAGATAAAACATTGTTCTCATTAGCTCAATGTGACGTTACTACAAATAAATTATCTAAAAACTGCAACTATGGAAAATAAAGCATATATATTCACGAACAGATGGAACTTTCTCCGTATTTATTTAAGTAAATAAAGCAACTCTGTTACCAGTATATATCATAAGGTCATACATTTTTGGGGAACAGAATATGTATGTATAAAGGCAGATTAGAGAGACATCTTGATTCCTGGCAAGATATACCAAATATTTCCTGTATAAAACAATAAAGCAAACAATAACAATGCTATATTCACATGAAGCTATAGTCACAACTGCTTCCAGAGGTCCCTGTTTGCATGCTAGTGAGAAACCACTCATCCATCACTCCAGCTTTGACCTGCAACATGCTGTAGCAGGCAAAAAATTCCATAGCTTATGAGCAATGTTTGTTCAGTTGTTAGAGGCTTTGGCAGAAGACACAATTTAAACTGATAGCCTGATCTCTTACAAATTTGTTTAATTAAGGTTGGGAAAGTCAATCATCCAACACCAGCATAAGGTAAGAAAAGCTAGCACCTATTCTCAATAAATCTTCTTAATGCAGGTATTATTATGGCTGTATGTAGGGGGAGAAATTAAGGTTTCATAATTAATTTCTCAGTTCTTGATTTCTGACCACTTAACAGGTTTTTTTCAAGAGGGTACTTGCAGGTGTAATTGTATCTAATGTTGTAAAATAAATATTTTTTTCTAATTGTACAGGAAGCCAAATAATACAACTTTTTATTTTATTTTATTTTTCAAAATATAGATCATGCAGAAACATTCCAAAGTTAAGACTTACAATTTCCAGAGACATCATTCAATGTTACTAACCTTCCACTGCCTATGGAGTTTTCTGACAGCTTCCTGCAGGTTGTGTTGCTCTTGTTCTGGGAGGATGTCAGTAAGTTCATCACAAGCTTTCAGAAAGGCATTTAGGACTCTCTGATCCAACTGGTTAAAGAATTCCTGAAGTTGAGGAGTAAAGTGAGAAGGTGAGAAGATGAAGATGGTTATTGATATGATAACCTGCCAACATGAAGTTCCCTAACATGATCTGTAAGTTTCAAGGTTGCTTGTGCTGCATTGAAGAACTGAAGTTTGAGATAAGGAAAGAACTATTTCTAGCTATTTAAGGTCCAGAAAATTAATTTATTCTCAGCCAGTATACTAAAATGGTATTTTAACAAGAATACATTTTAAAGTTGCATGCATAAGTAATGGTTATGGGACATATATTAATCTGAAAGAAAAAAAAAAAAGGGAGTGGATTTGCGAGACTGGCAAAATGTAGTGTCCTCACTCCCAATGGTTCTACTGGCAAAACAGACTCTAATTTCTAGGGGATCTTCTCTCTTTGCCTTCTGCTTGCTTACATTCATCAGTAAGAGGGGTGATCTTTTTTCCTTTTTGTTTTTCAATCTTAACATTAGTTTGACTTGATCTGTATAACTTCTATATGTGAAAGAAATCCATATCAATTTTAAAATTAAGTAGGTTTTTCACTTGTATGTCATGCACTCAAAGATTTCCATAAGGAATGTCGGACAATTTACTCACGCTATGTTTCCTGAGAAGTTCTTCAGGATTTCCTTTTTCTTTTAAGCAACAATTGGCAATCTGTATTACATTCTCCAGTTCTGCTCTAGACTCCTCAAATTTCTTCATCAAACGGCTATTTGCTTCTATGTTTTTTCTCCAGTCACCAGCTTTCCTGACCATATTCTGAGTTATAAGCAAAGAAAAACAGCTGGCACTTTCTCATTGATTTTTATTTGCTCTCTTTTACCATGACCTTACAAAAATGCATGTGATTGGTGTCACTTTTTCAAATATATAGTGTTCACAAGTGTTTCTCCTTTTCATGCTCCCATTTTCCCAATTTTTAATACGTATACTAAGGTTCATGCTAATGTCATCCTTCATTCAAATAAAAGTGGATAGCGACTTCACAGAGATGTCTCTGGTATACCTTCAGAATGCCTCTGCCATGTGGATGGTGTTTCTTTCCTAAGGCCTGCTTTCAAGTGTATGGTTGGTATGGCTAAAAGCTTGCCATTCCATTTTTCTTAGTACCAGACTACTTCCTCTTACACGACTCTACATTAAGGTGGTTTGACCTATGGATCCAACCAGTTCCATGCTACAAGTCTTTGGACCTGAAGGGGATTTATATGATTATCACATGAGTAGGCTAGATAAGAACCAGGAGAAAGCCACTTGAGAGAAAGGCAGCAAATTATGTGGTTTAGTTGCTGCTCTGAAATCTTTGTTTTGAAACCTTAGTTGCAGCTCTTCGTTACTCTGCTTTGTAGTCTGCCCCAGTGCACTGCATTATCCAATGGTTATAATTCCATAAGCAAGTAAAAAATTTACCAGGAGAAATGAACATTTCACCAGTTCAACTGCAGCAAGGTAATTCCAACACTGCTTACTAACCATAAACTTTACCATCCTCACCGACTACAGTGTAAAGAATTGTAATAATTTTATCTAGAGAGCTAATGAAAACCGTAGTTCTCACACATCTTGCTAAACTGTTTAAAGTTTCCTGATAAAAATTTCTGTAGAATCACATAGGAATGTATTCTTTACATGAGAAAATGCAACCTTACAGATCCATAAATATTTTAACTCTGGGTATGCCACACTTTGTATGGTTAAGCCATGTTTTATAGGTTTATTTTCCAACACAAGATAGATCAACACAAAAGAGATAAATCACCATCCATCTTTATAGAAAGAAAATAATTAATGTCTAAAATGGTAAATTTACCAAGCTACAACTGTATCTTCTTCTCTTACTGTAAGCTAGAATAATTTCTAAATTGTAACCCAAAACCCACTGATCTTTTATATTGTATTTTGTGGGTTGTACTTAATTCTGAAATCCATTTTTCAGAGACAGCTCTTTATCAATTATTTTCCGTAGATTTAAATTCAATTTAGATAGCTTTATATTGAATAATAATTGCCTGAAAACAAATCTAATAGAACCCAACATCTGCAGATATGACTCCCACATAATGGTTAATTTCATGCTAAAGCAGGGATAGACTGAGGCTGAATGGCCCCAAAAATATCAATACGGCTAATAACAGTATAGAGCTCTACAGGTAAGGGGGATTATAGTTCAAAGTAACATCTTTACATTAACAAATGCAAACATATATTTGCAGGTTCCTATATTCATGATCCACTGCATTTTCTGAGGAAATATAAAGCCCAGCAATAGTAGCATTTGCATAAGTTTACATACTTTGTGTATGTTTCCATACTTTGTGTGAAAGGGGATGTATGGGAGTATAGGAGCCAAGAAAGTCAGGAGAAACAAAAAAAAGTGCAGCCCCAAGAGGTGGATTTCAGGTTCCTCATTCCAAAGGAGCCTGAGATGTGTGGAAGTTCTCCTTAAGTCCCAGGTTCCTCTGAGGCAGGCTCACCCCTGAATAACTGCATGGAAAACATGACCATTGGTTTCCCGATCTCTTAGTACATAATACAGGCAAATCCTTAATTAATAACTTGACACCAGAGAGAAGAGCTCTCTATGACAGTAGCTACAGAGTGATGAAATGGAGATATGGTAGGATGGATCAGCTGCATATAAACAAGCTTTCAAAAATATGCACAAAGGTATGACATATTTACCTGAAAAGTAAGCTGAACTTGTGTAACTTTCTTCTGAAATGTTGACTGATGGAAATGCTGTAACACTTCGCTCGAAGCCACGCACTGCAGGATACTCTGACTATTCCTCTCAATCAGGGACAAATCTTTCTTGCAGTTTTCTTGATAAGCTACCAAATCCTGAAAGAAAAAAACATATATCCACCCTGGCCAGGAACAAAGGAGAGAAAAGTTTGGCAAAATAACAGGAAGATATTTTTAGACAATAAGAACAAAAGTGATGAGGTTAAAGCATCACGACAAACAGACTATACAAAATGTTATATGGAATAACACAGACCACACAACTTTTTCCTTGTGTACAGAGTCCTGTACCCAAATAGAATTCTAGCTGTCTTTAAAAAGACAGACATGTACGCAAGCCTTTCGGATAATTTTAGAGAATGCAGGTCAATACATTATTCTGTGTTTTAATGTTTTGGGATGTCCATATTTCTTGTATAATTGTAAGTAGGCAGCAGTGCAAACAGTAGATAGTAGAATGACAACTCTCAGTAGCAGGTTGAGATGTTAACCTTTCTTGCCTTTCAACAAATTAACCTTTCATGTAAACTATTGGAATTCAGATTTCACCAAAAATGGCATTAAATAACGAGAATTATACTAAAAAAGAAAAACAAAACAAACAAAAAAACCCCAAACAAACAAAAAACCCCAAACAAAACAAGCACCACCCCCCCAAAAAAAAACATAAACAAAACAAAACAAAAAAAAAAACCAAAAAACACCCAAACAAACAAAAAACAAAAAACAAAAAAACAAACCAGAGAGAGAGAAGAAAAGAAAACATGCATGAAGCTGCACAGGCTGAAACGAATGTTTAAAACATTCTGTGTTGAGAAGACTGTTCTTCTATTGAAGGAATACTGTATTCTGTACTCCTCAGCACAAATCTCTGTTTACTGTCTGATCTGCAGAAACCAACACCCTCCATATAACTGAGAACATTTTGGTTCCTTGGTTGGCAAGTCATTGCAGAAGAAAAATGTCTTTTTATTACAACTTTTTGGGGCAGGTTAACCTTCAGAAGCAGAGGAAAGGAGCACTCTTATAAGCTGCTCCTTAACCTGCAGCTTGGACACATGACTCAGCCAGCGCTCATAAACAGAAAAGGATTTACTTGGGAAGAGAAACAGACTGGCTTGATTCAAGCTCACCAGTTCATTTTTTACTGAAATGCAATAAAAGCTTAAAGTCACTGGAAGAGAATACCCTTCTTGTTGAATTATTGGGCCAATCTCCAGAGTCATTATAGGTTTGAGCTAATTTTGTTTATATATATATATATATATATATATATATATATATATATACACACATATATATACACACACACACACACACAAACACACAAAAATAAATATCTTTGTTCCAATATATTATTTTTTTTTATTTTTTTTTGCAAGGGTCTCTAAATGGCTTTGAAAGACTTCATCTTCCCATAAAAAAAATCCATTTAATTATATTACCTGTCAAAATTGATTGTAATGAAATGTGTACATCAATTTTGAGGGACTATCTCTAGGCTACATACCACACATGTACAAGGATGAATGCCAATTCCTATGCAAGATCCTCATACTTTCATTTACCTTTCCAAGTGAGTTCTGACTAGCTCCGAATTCCTCCAGAATGAAACATTTATTGGTCAGGGAGAAAAGTTAAGGTTTTACTACAATGCACTTCAAAGAAACTACTTCCAGACTTCTAAGAAACTTCCATAATTGTCCAAGCAAACCTAGGGAAGTTCCCAATCATGTTATTTCATCTGCTTAATAAAAAATCCAATGTATTTCTGATAATTCAGGCCAATTTCCACTACATTTAAATAAAAAATAAAAAAAAAGGTCTTATATTTACTTCTTGGATTGAAACCACAGGCACTAGGAGGGAACACAAGTTTCAGTCGTTGTAGCTGACTTTAGGATAGGCTATGTTTTCTGCCTGAACATGAAGAAACATTTGCTCAGCTTTCCAAGGTGCAATCCAGATTCCTAGAAAGTTAATTGTAAATATTTGAGCAGCAGATCTTTGTTTTTGAATATGTTTTTGAAACTTACTTGGGCTTTTTGTTTAAGAACAGATGTGGGTTGTGCTTCAGGATCCAGGATAGAAATTATTTCATTGACTTTTTCAAGAGATTCATAAAAATGTGTGATTTGTTTCTCCAGTTCTTCCAGTGGAGACAGTAGACGCTGGCATTCATAGAGCAGGGCACAGGAATACTCCTTAACCTTTAGGCCATTTTAAAGAAAAATAATTATTAAAAAAGTTGTAATATTCAAAAATAGCAGCTTCTTCTTCATGTGGGTGTATATAGTTGCTACCTGCCTCTTTAAAGATAGATCAATCCTGATTTTGTATTACTTTTAAAAGAAAAGAGTATTAAATTTAAAGATGCTAGTCTTAAAGTCTAAAAGAAGTAATATTTTTCTCTGAATCAATCTACTGTTACTATAACTATATATTTGCTAAAATGCATGTATCTGAGCATTTTTGTAGGGGAGTTTACTATTGATTAGTTCAACAGTCAACAACATACAAAGTAGAAAAAGTATTCTGCAACCTTGCTCAGCTGCTCTTTGATCCTTGTCAAAGTTCCAAGGATTTCCTTCACTTCCTCTTCGGAAACTTCTTTTGTAACAAGTTGGGCTGTTCTTGTAACCATTTTGTACTGAGCTTCCATTGCAGGCAATTTTTGCTTAATATTCTGAAACAAATGTTTAAAAAAAAATAAAATTAACAACAGCATTTATACATTCATGGGAGAAACAAGTCTGTTCTCAAGATATAAAAGGTATATATTCCAATTATTAATTGTTTTCATCACTGATTTTAGTGAATACCGGATCATAGTTCAAATGCATGAAAGCTGTGTCAAAGGGTATCAGTCAGCTCACCTGAATGTGATTTGGAACTACACAGAAAGAAATATCCAGTTGGATGCTGTTTTGGAAATGTACTCTAGAAATGTCACTCATAGAATACAATGATTTATATTAGCTATAGCAAAAATAATACGAAAAGCACCACTGGTTAAAAAATAATAATAATTGAAATGCATAATAAAATAATTTTATGCTCACAGATTTAAATAGTTACAAGTTTCTGTCTTACGAAGGAGAAAGAAAGGAATGGAAGCAAGACACTTACTTCTAAATCTTGTACAAACATTTTGACATCAAGGAAGGACACTTCTACAGGGACCAAAAATTTCCTGTTGCTTCCATCAATAAAAGCTGTCAAATGGGCAACACCATCCAAGTATTCCTTCTTCATTTTGTCCAGTTCATCTGCTCGAGCATACTAAGAAAATGTAAAGTAAAAGGAAACAAACAAAAAAATAACACCCCAAAATGAAATATCTGGCAATTAAATAATGACTTAAGAGAATTAGCATGTATTCAGTGTAATTGTTTGCTGAACAAATTGTACTCAACACAATACAAAATAATGGAAACTAATCTAAATTTGTTAGACACTAATCATCCGCCTCGGTGTCAATAGTGCTGATACATTCATACAAGAGGTCAGCTTTTTCTAATGTTCGGGTCATTTGGTGAATGCCAGACTCTCATTTGTTTCTAACCCAGAATCAACATCTCACTTCATTTCTCATTACCTACAGTATAAATTTTGAAAATTCAGCAAAGAGCATAGAACATGGAAAGCCTAGAAAAGCTGAAGGGTAACTAAAAGTGCTGCTGGCTGGAGGAAGGGGAAACACAGGTCGAAGAAAATGGAAAGAGCTGTACTACAGACACATGAAAAGCCAGTGAGAAAAGACAGCCAGCACGTGAAAGAAGCTGCATAAGTAGGGGAAGAGACATTTACATCCTGGACATTAGTGTTTTACAGTGAATCATCCTAAATATCATCAGCAAATAAAGCTTGAGAACATTCTAGTCAACGGTTTGGAAAAGTTACAATAAAAAAGAGGCAATCATTATTTGCTTTTCCACTTAACTTGACTGCAATGGAAATAATCATGCCAGTAAAGAAAATAGGTTCAGCATCTTCAGAAGGGCAACTGCTATTTAAAATCACTGGAAGGGGAAAATATCATCAGATGTATATTGGCTATTGCAAAGATATTTCCTAATGTCTTTATAAGGTGTGAAATACTTCTGTGTAATTTATCTCACATCTTCTCTTTGCTTTTTAAAGAGCAAATATAGAAGCAACAACTCTTTTCCAATTAGTTGAATCTCTTACATGATATAAAGCGTAGTTTTTTCATTTAATATCAGTGCCTTCTTGTGCACAAGATCAAAGTAATGTCTGACCAATTTGGGGAAAACATTTAGTTTATTAATTTGTATTGTACCTGCTTATGGTTGCAGTAAAATAATTGAATACAACTATCATTAAAGAGTAGCAAAAATATTCAGTTTCACCATTTTCACTGTCAGTTTTACAGAGCTTTTACAATCCCAATAGCTACTTAAAACTAAACATTTTCTTTGATGAACAGTAGATGATATGCATAAATAATATTCACTGTACCAAGACAGGAAATTATAAAGAAAAACTAGAGCTTATACTAGCTGAAAACGTCCAAAAATAAAAAGTTGTATAATCAAAAAGATAAACAAAGGAAAAGCCACAATAAAATAAACTACTGTCAGGGATTAATTTCTAATTTAAATAATGATGCACAGTTAGAGACTTTAGTAAGTGGTCCTACAGCCCTGCTAGTGGGGCAAATTTGTCTTGTTTGCACGGAAATGACAAAGTAAATATTTAAAAGTAACAGCAAAACCTCATACCTGCTTAACTTGCATAAACAATTCTCTCCATCTTCCATTTAGTAACAGAAGCTGCTGTTTAAGGTCTCTGGAAATGGTCTCATCACATGTTTCAATCAGAAAATTACCAGCATCATTCATGGCTGTGTGCTGTTGGATCCAATGAGGTAAGTGCCGGAAGAAATCCTGAAGAAGAAAATGGAAACACCTTTCCAATTACTCTTTATCTTAAATCATTAATCTGAAATTTAATCACCAGTTAATGGCTTGATAAAACTCTTTGAATAATTATCCTCTGAAGCTTTTCATATTAGATATGCCATAATAGAATTTTATGTCTGTGAACATAACCTGTGGAATTAAAATTTACCACAGTTTACTTACAGCTCATTTTACTCCAGTGAGTAGCTTCAATTAAACTAATAGAACTCCTCCTTAAGAGAAAGGTCCATAACTGAAAACACTGTTAGGGCTCATCAAATTTCTGTCTTGTCTTGAAATGGTATGGGCTGATAGTAACCTAGGCCATATACAGATTGTAGAAAGATTGTTCCCCTGCTGTGAACCATATGCAGCTTTCCAGGGTCTGCCATCCCATGAGATCTGAGAAGACTGATTCTTTATCATTGCTTCCTCCTATCTCAGAGTAGGTCAGTAGGGAGGGGAAAGGGATGGTTGTCACTGATTTTTTTCCCCTGTTCCAGCGAGACAGCCAAACTAGCCCAGCCATAGTGTCAAATGCTTCTGTGCATCTTGCAGGCAGGTACACAAATATAAATTGGTAGAGAAGAAAAAGACCAGCTCCCTCCCCTTCCTTTTTGCTCTTCAAGAGGATGGGCAATTGTTCCTAAGGCAAGTATCTCCAGGCACTGACTACAGCTATATCAGTAAACAAAACAGGACTCAGTCACTGTCCCATGATTGTCCACATCTTCTCTGACATGGTTTTGGCTTGTCCCCACTACCCTTCTCCCAAATGATGCACAATTAAATGGATGACACATGGCAGGGACTGTTCCCACTAAGAAAGGGGCACTGACCCAATTTATGACTATTGGTCTACCTTATAATTCCAAGACTGTTGATCTGACAGTGATAGTCCCATGCAATCCTTTGCTTAGGGCTGGATGTGAAAAAGTCCAACTGTACTGTCAGTCATTTCAAGTTGCAGAGCTACAGTTCTGAAACTTTATAGTTTATACTTGTCAGAACTCATCCACATGCAAAACCAGTTCTGATATACAACCCAAAAGAAAACATTGAATGGATATAATACTGCTCAAATTTGTTGAAGAGAGAATTGAACAACACAGTGCGTTAAATACCTAAAGCTGAGATCAGTAGAGTACAGGTGCTCCGTACTGATGTATCAGTGAATAAACTTAATCATCTCAGAAAACTTTATATGCAGTTTGAATCATTTTCTATTCACAGTGGAGCACAACCCTTGCTTTGTGCAAAGGCTACTCTCTGTAAGGAAATCCAAAAGAAATTAAGTTGTCTGAATCTGGTACTGGTCAGTTCTCCAATGGTCAGGCTTACTAGAGGTCAAGAAGGAAAAAGCACAGAGTAAACTACTCGGGTCCTTGCTCCCACACACTTATTCCCACAAACCATTACCTTCCTCAGACCCTGCAGGAGAGTCTCTCCATTTTGGAAGCCAACCTAGAGCATGTGTAAAATTTGGACAAGTTTGGAAGGTGCTGTGAAGCACACTTCATTCTCAATTAAAACAATGCAGTTCTCTTTTTAGGGAAGTCCCCACATGAGATCTAGAAGCCCTTTGATACCCTTTGAATACAGCTGTTGGAGAAAGGTGTGGGAGAGCAAAGTTACAAGGGGGTTATGATGGGAAGTGCTTAAGTGGTACTGTAAGCAAATAAAGAAGTTGTAAAGGCAGCAGTTTGTTCATTAATGCTTATTTACTGATAAATCAATACTTATTTACTGTTAAATTTCTAGTATTTTGAGGTAGAAAAAATCCAAGCACATACTGATCTTATTTGCAAGATCTTCTGTGCTACAGGTTCACAATAAGGTTTCTGAAAACAGAAACCAATGAGAAAGCCAAAAGCCACTTTCTTCTGCAAACAGAACAGTGGTACTTGCTGTCTTGAAACCATACAGAGATAATGGAAAGAAGCAGCAAGCATGACAGTATGGTAAGGGACTACTGTGGTCTTTGTCTTGGATAGAATATGGTGGTTTTTAGTAATTCAGATAAGGTTTGCAAATGAGCATCAATGAAATCTTTGTATTTCATTACTGATAAATTTATGGTTTTACCGAACAAATATTCAGAAATGTTTAAAAAAGTTTTATGCCATATTCCAAGCAATAGTTATCATCTTTCAGTTGTGATTCCAGATGCTTGTGTTGATGGTTCTATGACTATTAACTGTTTAAACCAATATGAGCATTGCTTTTGGTTTTAATAACCAAATATTAAAACTGCTAAATCAGAACTATCCTCGGAACTATCTAAGTGAACATTATTGTTGTGAAGGGAGATATTCAACATTGAAAGACATAACTTTTAAAATACGTATCTCAGTCTATAGGTGGATTATGTTACCTCTCAGTAATCTTTAACAGTTTTGAGATAATGTAATTTTAAGGAGAAATTTGCATTTTGGAAAGAATAATGCTTTCATGTCTAAGGTTTTCAACAAGGCTTTTTGAAACTCTTCATATATCAGAAAGGTAAGAAATATTTGTTGGATTTAAGTTAGAAATCAGAAGTATGGATATGTTTAGATTTCTGCTTTGAAAATCTTTAAAGGTAAAGTTATAAAACTGATCAGAGAAATAAACATTTTGATTTTATTCATATATATGGATATAAGAATATTTCATTTTAAACACTGCCAAGTTACTTGCAGTAACTATGGTTTTAAGAGCTGTATAGCTGCTATGTTGGGATTGGATGAAAATTAAATGCAGTATTATTCATGTCAATCTAGGTCATTATTGAAGTTTCACAAACATAAATCTTCGTGGTTCAGTACTCTAATACTAGAACAGAAAAAAAAAGACAGAAAAGCTATCTTTATGACCACAGGTCCACAAAAGGAACTGTCTGAAAGATTTCTAAAATGCCAGGGAAATGGATTAATTAATTACTCATCAAACTTAACAACACATATTAATAATGTTGTTTTGTGAAGGCAACAAATATTGAAATCTGTCACCTATATGGATGAAAAATGAGTGGAAAAAAACATTTTTCTTTAGGTGTCTCTATACCCAGCACATGACTATGCACTTTGGTGTTGAGCTGTATTTGCCTTTGAGTGAATCATGTAACATTCCTATCTCTAAGCAATACTGCTGCCTTATATTCATGTCAAAGATGCCTCTAACCATGTTATCACAGCTGATGCCTTCCTTCATTGAGCGCATACATGTATATGTCTGTACGCCCTATACGTGCAAACATTGAAACACCTATGATAACATAGACAATATGCCAGAAACTGAAAAAGTATCTCCCTCTTGTATGACATTTTGTAAAACAACCTAAACAAATACAAAAACATATCCCTCATTTCATAATTTACAAAATAGCCATATATATATATATATATGCTATTAGTGCATACCTTTTTAGAATGTTCAGGCTGATTCAGCATTTTTTCAGCATCTTCTAGCCAAGCTTGTAGACCTGCCACAGTGCTGCTATATCTGTCCCAATTAGCAATTACTTCTTCCAACATGCTTCTTACACTTCTCACCTCTACCGACAGGTTCCTCCACTGTGCTGATGTTTCGTTCATGAATTTCATCACGTTCTCAACTTCTTCCACTGAGATATGGGAAAGATATTGATTATTTTGGTTCGTTAGTATTTCTGTAAAGCTTAATCTTATGTTATGTTTATCCATTCTCATCAGGGAATTATATTTTACTGCAACTTCTGTTTCGGTAGGCTTTTATATACATATGTTCTGTTCAAAGCCAAATTTTAGTGCAAAATTATGACTGAGAAATTAAACCTGTGAATTAAAGACTAAGGAAAGTAGATAAAAAGAGTGCTTTATTAAAACAGTCACACTCCATATTCAGTGTGGTGTTCATTTCTGGTCTGTAATAAAAGAAATCAAGAGAGAAAGTTTCCTTAAAAAAGCAGAAAACAATAAAGATGTATAATGTACAAATGCATAGCATGTCTGCACTGAAAAGTACTCAATGAAATTTTGATCTTCCTTCTACCAGCTTTAAAACCAAACTGTGCTAATTTTTGCCATTTAATTTTTAGTATTTTCCTCACAGCAATGAAGGACCAAGTGTGCCCTCATTCCAGAAGAAAAAAAAAAAAAATAGAAAGAAAAAAAAAGGACTCAAGAAAATCCTGAGACTTCATAAAACATGCATAATATAGGGAATTTTAAAAAGATTTTTTAGCTAAGGTGTCCTCTAATTTGCACTACTGTTTCTGAATTCATATAAGTCAGTAGCTGCCCTTTAGAAAAGAATTTGTTACTGGATTTTTTAATAGCATTGAATAAATCTATTGATTTTATTCTTTGTGAGAACCCCTTGTAAAAAATGTTTACTTTTTGTCACCATCATCAACTTTCACAACAAAAAAAGACATCTATTTTTTCTCCACATCTGCTAACCACTTTAGCAGCTGCAGCAATCCTCCACAGACATCATTGTGTTATCTCCTCAGCAGAGATTAAAGTGATCTCATGTCTGTAACTATCTAGGTCAAATATTGCCCTCATGCATTCTCACTGAACTCAGCAGTGTCCAGAAATTACAGGAGGCAGCTGTTGAATCAGCTACTCATTTTTCTCATGTATATCCATACTTTAGCTATCACTTAGGTCCCTCTTGTAGCTTTTCACAGTTAATGAAGAATCTTCAATAAATCAGAGGATACTGTTGCTACTATAACAACACTGGGACCAACTCTCTATTTGTCCTTTTCTAGTAAATGAAGCCAAGCCAGGGAGCATTTCCAGGCAGCAGAATATGATCTTCCCTACTCCCAGTTTGGTCCCTGGTGTACTTTTAGCCTAAACCAACAGCACTGAAACAATCCAGAAATTAGCATGGACCATGGACTTCCTCCATTACGAAGCCTGAACATCACCATCTTCTTCTGGAGATTAAGAAATCTTAACAGCAGGAGCTCAGGCTGCTCTGTACCAGCTGGCTTCATGCTAGAGAATAAGCGAAATTGCTACCAGAGGCTGTAGCCTTTCCAGTGAACCGCAGCTGCTGTACAGCAATGCTGCATGGAAGAAACAAATATTAGGAGATCTTTTTAGATGATACTTATGTCTAAAGAGATTAAAATGGTGTCCCCACAATGAAAGAAACATAGGCATTTACCTGAGCCATTTGCTTTGGCATACATTTCAGCTGCTCTTTTCAAGATCTGGTAAGTAACTTCATACTGCTCAAAGAACTTACTATTTTCAATAACAGACTGAAAAGAAAAAAAAAATGTTACAACAGACAAAATAAAGATTGATATTAAGAATAAGGATCATTTCCATGAAACTACATCAGGACAGTGATGACAAGTTTTAACTTCATTATTCCTCCATTAATTTTTTTTCATCATTATAAAATAACATTTAATTTATCATCATTATAATATATAAATTTCAACTTTTCAAATTAATGGTACAGCAGAGTCTCCCTTTACAAATAATTTATTTTCTTTGCATATGGAAAGATTATTTAATATGTTCTTAGTTAGTCTGCTACTTGCTGACTTCCCAAAACTCACTAGCATATGATACTTTGAATGTGCAGGAACTGAGCAATTAACTTAAAAGTTATTTTATGGAAAATGTTTTACACTGAAATCTAAGTGGAAACATTTTAATAAAAGAGAAAATTTTGTTGATATAGGTCACCACAAAAATAAAA
This sequence comes from Numenius arquata, assembly GCF_964106895.1. Taxonomy (NCBI): domain Eukaryota; kingdom Metazoa; phylum Chordata; class Aves; order Charadriiformes; family Scolopacidae; genus Numenius; species Numenius arquata. The sequence continues at coordinate 11,622,523 of NC_133577.1, read as the reverse complement.
TCCAGTTAAACTTTAAAAATTGTTACTGTATTCAGCCTTTGCAGAAAGGCAGGTTTCACTTCAAGAGATGAAAAACATTTGACTTTTCATTCAGTTTTCCTTTATCTCCCTTGTAATTGATAAAAATAAGATTAAGGAAACACCACACAGAGTGGTGTCGCTTTTCCAAAGTGTGACACAGTGTTTTTTCCTTTGTGAGTGATGTTTTAGCTGTGTAACGTGTTATAGCATGATGAATAATTTATCTGGAAATATTTTGGTCACAAAGTTATGGCTCTTTATCATTTATACCTCTATCCCTTATCGCAAATGACACTGATTTTTTTTTTACGTCTTTCACAAATGTTACTTCTTTTAAGTGTAATATGTAATTTTATCTCTATATTATGCAAGCATATTATATCTTGCATTACCACTGTTAAAAAAGAGAGAAAAACCTGTTTTTTTACAGAGCCTTTGCATTGCCTTACCTAATGTACTTATCTAGAGTTTTGGAATGGCTTTGTAGCTTATACTACCTCCCATGCCTCCACAGTTACAGATCTACAAAATTAAGGCAAGTACATCTCACTTATGTCTACACAAGCTTTAAAATGTCAGAATAGACAAAATTCTATGTGTACAAGTGAGATTTGGGTAAAACTAGGTTTTAAATGAGCTCAAAGTTCAATGTACAAGAATTAGATTTTGTACATTCATCAACCCACATTATTTAATGTGAAAAACAGTTTTAAAAATTAATGTGCCAGCCAGTATACATCTAAAAATCTATTTTAAAACCTTTTACTGTTGCTATGTCAAATCACTACAGTTATCTGGTATGTAATTTAGAAATGTGTTTATAACCAAGGAAACTAGAGTCAAGGACAATCAGAATTTTTCTCTGCTCTACTGTAAAAAAAAAAAAAATAATCTGGCATGTATACAGAACTACATGCTTTCCATGAATTATGTGACAAACTCCTGACTTTCACTTCTGCCAAACCCATACACACAGACATTTTACCTCGAACCAAAACCTGCAAGTCTTCATCTGAGAAAGTAAAAGACTGTCAAACTACTTATATAATACTGATCTCAAGAGCAATTGGAAATATTTTCAAAAATTAAATATAGACATTTTACTGGTTAATATTGTCTCCCATCTAGCAAGATCCCTTAAAGAAAATACGTAGCTTTTCGCATATCCGTACAGCATATGGTACTAAAAAAATGCTAGTGCAGCAATGCCAAAATACATTTCCGGGCTTAAAATCCATGGATAACTATACCCAGTATCTCCATTAAAACTGAGACTTCAGTACAGTATATTCTTCAGGTTGATGGTGTACAATTTGTGCTGACCTTACGGTATATGAGAGGCAGGTGCAGAGAAGATGGTATAAAGTAACAACCACCACTTTAATTTTTAAGCTACAGTACATAAATATTTTCCAGGCATATGTTCTATCCAGATCCTAATTACGCATATTCCTAGAATGATGACATTGCTCAGTCTGCTTTGGCAGAAAAACAAACCTACATTTTTATCTCCTACTAATATAATCTCTGACTCTAAATTACTGACTACAGTTTTCCTACGTAAGAATCCTAATTAACTGGAAGAGTAACACTTGGCTCTTGGTGCTAGAAAATTGCTCCCAGGTAAGCCAAAGCAAATAAAGTTTCTTTCCATTACTGGACACCTGGAAAGAGCCAGATGACAAGGGCATCAGGAATGAAACTGAGCTCTATTTATCTTCTTGTCCCAATTTCCTCATTTTTGATGTGATGCAGTTTCAAAAATGATGCAAGGGAGCATTTTCTTTCCCTGAACGACCATCTTAGCCTTAGTGGCCTGAAGCGTAAGAGTAATAGAAGCAATTGCAAAGTAACATACAAACTCACCACTTAATGTTCTTTTTAAAGCAAAAAATAAGGTAGCGATATAAAATAATAATCCAAAAGTCAAGCTGTCCACTTCCTCATTATTTCCCTTGTCACTTTTTAGCAGTTTAGTAGTGACAGTCTTACAGAGTATACAAACGGACTATAACTCCTAGATATTGCACATCACTCTTGCAAACTATGTTATTTGAAATAACCATCTGAATTTTGCAAAGTTTGTCTAAAACAAGCTTAACTCCTGATTTTTTATGTGTTGCTGACTGCTCAAGTTTAAACATATAACGGGAATGGTCTGAACAGGTCTTCAATTCTCACTTCGTAGAGGAAATTCCAAAGTAATAAAAACTATCAGGCTGTGGGGGCATGAATAACTTTATCTACGCAGTGTCCTGGCTCTGAATGGTTCTATAATGGTTCCAAACTGAATTTTTCTGTGTGATTTTCCTCATATGGATTAGATAGAAAAGGAAAAAGGGATTTAGCCCAGCCCTCCTTTTGTAAGAATCCCTCACGCCCTAATATAGAAGTGCAGCAGTGGTACCATTCTACCAGCCACTTGGCACTGCAAGGGTGGACTTAACAAGATACGGCAGCATAAGACTGAAAGAGAAAATATCAATGAGCGCTTGTAAGTCAATAGCTTCTGTTTCTTAACATGATGGATGATGCAGAGCTGGAGCAAACTCTTTGCAGAAAGGAAATAAAGTAATAGGTTTAATATACTAATGCTGAGCAGGAGAAGTAAAATCATTCTTTGAAAGAATAAAATTACTACCCTATCACTATAGTATACTGAACGAGTGCACAGAGGCAGCATAACTTCTTTTTTTTTTTTTCCTCCATTTGGAAGACTTTAAAAAAAAAAAAAGTACTGTGGGGGACTGCATGCCAAAAACCACCTCTATCTTTATACTTAATCTGTGTACAGTCACTATAAAGTGCATCTACACAGTTGTAAAAGATGAAATTAAGTTCTTTAGAATTGTTATCTCAGGTAAGTAAAAATCTAGGATTTGGAACCTCCAGATATGCTTGATAAGTTGGTGGTTGGACAGGAAGCAGCTGGGACATTATTTCTGTTTTTGAAGAGGTGGTGCAAAGATAATCATTCTCGTTTTCAGCCTTTTGACTAAAGTTCCTCCATGAGGAAGATGGATTCACCTCTGAAAGGATATTCCATAAGAATGAAGTCATAAAGTTAATGACTGTCAAGTCTAATTTCTGTTTCTGTTCTTTTATTCATTTCCAGCAATCTTAAATATAAATATTTCAAAATAATTATAAAAAGAAGAAGACAACAACCCCAACTTACGATATAATTTTGAAGAAGTAGTTCCACCGACTCTCGCCTTCCATATTTGATAATCCATGATTTTAACTTTGATTCTGCAAGGACTAAGAGTGACAGTAGACGGTACTTCAGTTCCAGAAACTCCATCTTCAACAGATGGAGCTCAGATGAAGAGACAACAAAATTAAACCTATAAAATGAATCATAGTGTAGTAAAATACAGCCATATTCATTTTTGCAGAAAAGACTAAAAGCTTTAGTTAAAGATCAGATTTTTTTTTTAATATCTCACCTAATTCAGAGTCTATAAGCATTTAATTATGCATGATGATCATTCTGATGGCTGCTTTTGAATAATAAATTAATTACATTACTGTTTATTCATAGAAATCAGCAGTTTACATCTGTTACTAAGTTTTGCAAAGTCATTTTTCTTATCTTTTTTTCACATGCATCCTGGCTGTTCTTACATAACATTTCTTCCAGAGACAAGTAATAACAGGATCAAAATGTAAAAAAGTATTCCCTTCTAAAACCCATAGCTTATTTTGATTCTCATCAATCTTTAAAGTATCAGGCTTTTTGGTATATTTTTATGTATATTCTAGGAGGTCTTTCCTTCCATTTTTTTCATGCTTGCCACAGAGAAACATAGCTAGACAATGATTTCTACATGAACTGATTAAAAAGCAAACAGGTTCCCTTTAATTCACAGAGGATTTTTATTTCAGATTAAAAGCCTTACCTTTCTGCCATATCCTCTAATTGATCAGGTGGAACAGGCACTCCATTAACAGACCTGGCCCCGTGGATCTCATGGAATGCTTTTTTGTGACCATCTATGTTTTTCAGCAGATCCTGATTTAATTTCAAGAAAGAGAGAGATTGAGACGGGGAAGGAGGGGGAAGGAGGGGGGAGGAGGGGTGAGAGAGAGAGAGACAGAGAAGGCTCACAGGAGGCTATCTAACTAATAAGCACAATTTTAAGCCTGCACTGATGACTCAATGTAGTTAACTATTTGATCATGCTCTCACATTTGCATGCAAGGTTATGCATACCACAGAAGCATTTACAAAGGGAACCCCCTTATAAGATGCTCTGCTAAAGCTGCTTCTAACAATTATGGAAGATTTCAAAACAGAAGATACACTGCAAAAGCTTAACAAAACAAGAACTCTTAACTGCATTAAATAATCCCTGAAATGCAGTCTGCAAATATTCTAACATCACAACAGCATAATCTTGCTAAATTTACTCTTTACATCTTTAGAACAGATACCAACCTTTATAAAGTATAGATTCAAATTTTCAGAAACTAATCTACTCCGCTATATATAGGCAGAAGATCCATAGCTCCTTATGTAAGTACATATCCAATATTCAGTGAACTTTCCACACTTCCAGCATCAAACGATTTCACATCACTCTCTCTATATTACAAGAATGAATGCAGAATGTGGTACCCGACCTGTGTTCCTGTGGTAGGAACTGTACCCGCAAAAACCTTACAGCAGAGCACATTTCAACTGTAACTAAGCAACACCACTTCAAACGGCTTCCTGGAGATTACATATTAAAATGAATGACTGGCAGTAGTCTTTGAAGAGATACCGTAACAATAACACGTCAAGTCCCCAGTGGCTGAGAGGACACAGAACAGTGAGTATTTTACTGCATACCGACAGCTCCTGGCACAAACTGCTCAGAAGCCTATTAGCAAAAAAAAAAAAAAAAAATCATACAAATGTCCCCCCTTTCTCACTTGGGGAAACAAAATGCAGGCTTGTGTATTGATCACAGATGTCTACTTATTCCTGTGGGCTGAAGAAGGGTTTCTCCCCAGTGTCCCAGTGTTTGCACAGCAGAAATTAATGGTAATTACTGGCTCAGCTCACCAAATGGTCCCACCATCCCCATCAATCCACCTATATTTTCACTGTTTTCCACTTCAGCCAAAACCTTGTTGTGAAGAGGAATGAACTAGGCTTTCTCAGATGTAAGTGAAGCGCTGATTTTACCATGGCAAAATCTCCACTGAGGGCAGGTATCCTGTGACTAACATACTCTCATATAGAGGAACGATTTGAAACAAGTATCTCAGCTAGCTGTATTTGAGACTTTGCCAGACGAAAAGGGATGCCCCTAACGTACATTGGTAAGTCAAAATAAACCCCAGTAGTTTTATCCATCATCAGCTGGAAGCCCATGAAAACTTTGATATAGTGTTCTCATGAAGTGAAATCCTGTTCTTCAAAATGACTTTCAACAAGCACAGACACCGTCCTTAATTTCTGGATCTTGGCAGCAATATTAACTAAAATAAACTTCAGCGCTTCCCTGATTCCATGAAGGTTTGTCTAAACAAACTGGTACATATTCTACTAGCTTCAAAATGGCCGTAAGCTATAAAGTTCACTAAAATAAGCCATTGTCAGATGACACAAAGATATAGAGAAAGTGATTATATTATTTGAACAAAACCATAACAAACAAACCCCAACAATTTCCTAGGAAACAAGGACTGAAAAAAAATCCCCACTAATGCATTTCTGGTACTATCCAATAGCACATTAGGATTCATCAATGCAAATCTGAGTGACAAAAAAAACCTCCAGGAACAGACATAATTACACGTTTTTCTTTAAGCTTTCCTCGTCCCACTCCCATGGGAAAACTTCCCTGGCACAGACTAACCTAAATCAAAGTTTATTTGTTGGCATAGAAATCCCTCACCATAGTATTTCTGATGCAAAGAAAAGACAGCTTAGGACACACTCTTTTCTGTTCCTTATGAATGTATCTAAAGGAGGTCTATAGTGTTCACATTATAAGAACAAATATGTTTGACTTTGTTTAAACAATCTTATGAATCCTGGAACATTTGATGTTAATATGAAAACTAATGAAATTTAGCATTACAAGAGACTAAACTTGAAAGAAAGCAATGTCTTCCTGATAGATTTTAATATTTTGTTTTGGTTAAATTTTATTAGCTACCACTTAAGTTAGAAGAGCTGCCACTGTTCTAATAACGAGTAATCAGAAGACCCAACCGATCTTTCAGATAAACCACCATTGTCTGCCACAGCTATTCCAAGATGACCGTGAAACTTACCAGCTTTTCATTATATGGCATTATTTTTTAATAAAATCCCCCACCGATAACCAAAACACAAAAGTAACAAAACTAGGATCAAGTTTTAAAACAGTAGCAATAGCAAAAAACCCCAATATAAAATACAGTCTTACTGTTGCAAGTGCCGCCTTTTTCTACATCATGTTTTTAACTTCTCTATCATATTCACTGGTTCAGTTTCTTATATCCTCTCACTAACAATTTCTGTCTATATTTTTCTCATATGTATATATTACGTAAATGCATAATCCTCACCGTTTTGATTTTAAATGAGAACTCGGACTCAGCAGAGAATAATGGCAAAGGTATTTAAATTCATCTGGAAAAGTTTCCTGTTTACCACGGCAGAGGGGACTTCTCACGCTATTTGTCATCACAACACTATGAAAATTCACTTCATTCTAGTCTTTCCCCCCAGCGTATATCACCTGCACTGCCTACCAGCACCCTTAGTATGTTTGCGCTCTCTCTCTCTCTCCTGTTACACCTAATGAGTTCATATTGGTTGAAGAATGTACCCAACTTATGAACTCCCCATGGAATTTTACCCAACAGCAATACTAGAACAGAGGAATAATTGAAAATTAATACCTGATATCTTTCAGACAGAAGAAGCAGGAACATGCAAAAGCAATTTTGAACACTACTTGTAAGATACACAGATATCACAGTTCAAGTCATCACTAAAAGACACCTAAGCTTTAGCTACCATCAAGATGGGAACCACCCACAGAAAATAGAAATAATAATCTTTCTTTGTATAGTATGGGTCATTTACAGCTTTAGAAACAATCAAATATGATGCACAGAATGAATGCATGTAGATCTACCTTATGTTGTTCAAGCTTCCGATGTATTGTATTTGCTGTTTCCTCATGAACTTGCTGAACAGTTACTTCTTCTCTCAGAGCAGCCTCTGCTCTGTAGAGCCAAGCACCTATGGTACCCAGAGGTGCAGGAAGAGATTTATCAAGGTGTCTGTGCCAATCAACTAGCTAGGAAATAAAAGAAAGAGGATTGAAATTCCTTCCTTGCTTAATTATACAAACAAGTATCTTGAGAAAAATCAGACTTTATACTGTAAGACCAAAACGCTACATAACAGAGTATGTTTGAGACAAACCTAGGTGTACTACTTCACATCAGTTCTGAAATTATAGCATTCTCACAGGCAACAAAACCTCTATAAGGATTTGTTGATTCATGTGCTTCCCTTCCAGAATGGTAACTGAGTTACAGAACTGACCACATATAAACTGGAACAACTGAAATGATAATGAACTGGCATTTCATCAGTTAATAGGCACAGTAAGAGATGTGAGACCTTCTTTCTCCTGCTGTAATTTATTTTATGCTCTTTCATAAAATCTTTTTATCTCTATTTTTGAACATATTTGTGTAAAGTGCGAATGAGTCTCAAAGGACTATGGCGTTGAGGCTATAGCAGTAAAATACTGTGTCATATTGGCAATCCCAGTTACAAGAATGAAAATTATGTCAAAACTCCAGAATATTTTTAAACAGGTCCTCTGTTAAATACATGAGATAAGACATTATTAAATCATTAATACTCAGTGTATATTAATGGATTTTTTTTATTTGGCACAAACACTATAACTCATTTGGGTTTTTTCATTTAATTATTACAAAATCACTATCACAAATACTAATATTAATTTATTACTATTGCAACCTGGTCAAAAATAGCATTAAAGCCTCATTTATTGATAAAGTATTAAGAATTACACAGAAACTTTTTTTAGTTATATTAAAAATGTTGTATTAGAATTTCTCAGATAACTAGCAATTTACATGAAAACATTGCATTTTGAAGGGGCATTGCACATGCTTTTCTTTTTATCAAGAAAGTTTTGAACTTGGCTAAGCAATGTAAACACACTTTTAAATAAAGGGAAACCTCAAAGGATAGTCCTTTTCTTAAAGTTCATATTGTGTCTTTGAACAATATTAAAGTAAATGTTCTCAGAATAAATGCAAAATAATTCAACAGTGCCAGAAATTTGTTCCATTTCTAGGTTTCTAATGCCTAATAAAATCAATAGCAAACAGGTGTCTAAATGCTTTTACATCCTCATCCTTCATTTACTAAAAAACATATAGAATAATAATTTTCAACTTACCCTGGAAGTAACTCTGTCCCATGCTTGCTTCACCATAGCCTGATCAAGTGATAATTTACCATCTTTCCTTAATGACTGGGTTACAAGTTCAATCTGTTTCCTTTTTACATCATATTGTACTCTGAAATGCTTAAATGACTGCACAAAGAGAAAATCAAATCAATGTAGTACAGAGTCAAAGAATGAAATTCTTCAACTTTTATGAAGTTCTACAATCTATGACAATTTTGTACTGATAGAAGTCCTAATCCTTCCCAAAGAGTAGGAGCAGTAAACTTCCATATTTACACTGGAATGCATTTTATTAAAGGTTTTAAGAAACTCTAGAATCCTCTGGGGAAATATAGGTAGGGTTTTTGTATTTTCCTTCAGTGATCAAATACCTGAATCCTATATGAAAGGAAATAATAATTGATTAAATAAACTAGTGGCTAATAATTGATTAAATAAACTAGTTTAGAAAACTCCCAAGCTTCAGGAGAACGTTTGGGCCAAAATTTATATTGCAAAATTACATATTAACCTTTGGGAAATAAACAAAGCTCAAAGCCCTGTCCTCTCCACCTGTCACCTCATCCAGCCTTCAGTCATACCTCCCATCTGAGCATCATGCAGGATCTGGAAGGACTGTACAAACACATGCTCACTTCTAACTAGGACAGTCCTTCTTCACACTGCTAGAAAAAGCTCTGTGTTAGGCAAACCATCTGTGTACTGCTCTAGGTAGCAAAGCCGGAGCTGACATTATAATTCCTCCACCAATAAAAGGCAAGACAATTTGTGTCCTTATTTCTTTAAACTACAATGTATCGACTTGCATATATACAGATTGCATAAAGTACTGCAGCACGTTATACGTAATGATGATAATAATATCTTATACAAATTTTTCCCTGCTGCTTACCTGATATTTCTCCTGTAAGCTTGTTTCTGCCACCTGTGCTCGGGCTATGTCTCTTTCAAATTGTTCTGCCCACACTTTTAGGTCTCTCAGCATCAGTCTATCTTCCTTCTATGATTTAGTACAATCACACACACAGAAAAAACATTTCATCCCATTAGTAGAGGTGTCAGATATAGTCCAGATATTAACATCTCTCTAGCAAGTCAAGGTCATGAACATCTGGGCCAAACTCTCTCATCACTTATCTTCATACAGTCTTCCTTTCCATTAGAGAAGAACTCAACATTTAGATATGTCTTACAGTGGTGAAACCATGACAATTTGGGACATTGCAGTGTCAGAGATATTACTTGCAGTTCTCATCTGATGTTAAATTAACACAAAGTCCTTTAAATATATCTCAACAGCTAATTTTAGTCTTCTGCATATTTTCAGAGTCAATTTTCAGTAAAAGTTAATTGAGCTGAGACAAGAGTGGATTTTATCATCTTTTGCCACCATTCTATTATCTGGTCTGCTATTGCTTAAGATAAAAGGTATTTGCTGAGTGACTTAGGGCAATCCTTGGTATCAAGCTCCAAGTTCAGAAGTTGGCAAAATAATTTGATAGACAATGTTTAAACACAGAAAATGAAAATAAATAAAGAAAACCCGATTGTATTCAGTTTCTTTTCCTTCCATGCCAGTTTATGGCTTTCAAAAACAGCGTATTTGTTTTACAGTTTTGCTTTAACACTTGAGTCTGTCATGGCACTGGTGCTTTGCAAGGCTGCAAAGTTCTCTGCAGAATTCAGCGACCTGGCAGTGAACAGAAAAATACTAACAGGAAAAATACTAACAGGAAATCTCAGGTCTGTGAGCATGTTATATGATAGGGTTAGCAGACAACAAAAAAGGGGGTTTTTTTGTGCACTGTGTAAGCAGGCTAATCAAACATAATACAAGTGTCCGTCTTAGATTTCCAGCCAATGATCCATATGTGCTGGCTCTTAATCAGAAGCTGCACTTTGAAACCAAAGAAGCCATATCACAGTAAAATTTGTCAGAAACAGATCTATTACAGCGAACAAGTGCAACACCACATCATATGAGTTAATCACCTAAAATGAGTGATTAAGTTTCAAGCATTACATGAGAGAAGAAAAAATGGACCATATGATAAAAAAGAAGAGCCACTAACTGTATTTAAGAAACAGCATTCTTTTGAGAAAAGACCCTGGGAAAGGAGCCAATTGTGGTTCCTTTCTCTGAAAGCTGACTCAAGTATGTAAAATATAATCTCCCTTAACCATTTTAAAAGTATAGAGCTATTGCTTCATTTCAGCTGAGGAAAGGACAGGATCCTCGGATAGGAAAGGAACCCTTCTTTGATGTATTTCTACTAACTCTCTTACTGATCCTCTACTCACACCAATGGTGGTTGGCTGCACAGAATTTACATAATAAATTGTGCAAATATCACAGGTATTATATCTGTTAAGTCACTAAGCAAATTCTTAGCTGGGTAGTTGCAGCAAGGTTAACATGATATTACAGCAGCTGTGCTGGAACAAAGTTCACTATAGCTCATGCTCCTGTCTTCTGACACTGGCCAAAAGCTGGTACCTGAGAAACAGTACAGGACACGTATGACATTTCACTGCTCCAGCTGTATGTAATGCTGGGATTTCCTTGACTTCTCAAATAATTTAAATATAGAGAAGTAAAATAAAGTTCTACTCTTCTGGTCTGACAGTTGGCTCTGTGTGTGGAAAAATAACATCAAGATTCTTTGAGAAAAACAGAAAAGCCAAGACTACTCCCCTATGACTAGAAGAATATAAGAAGAGAGAATTCTTAACTCATTTTATTTATTTATTCATACATTTTCACAGGTTTCCAGTTCAGTGCAATGCTTATCACCTGCAAACCTGGTTCTGTGGTCCTTTGCTGATACAAAAACATTTTAAAGTCTCAGTTCAGGCAACTGATGTAAAAGATTCACTTTCTTAGAGACCAGGGCACCTGTCACCACCACCTCCAGGTTTAATGAGATATCATTCCTAAAACAAGACTGTCATTAGTGCCTAGCGGTTCTTACTCTTAGTAAAAAAGTCTCAAAAGGATATTCTTACAGAAATGTAAACTATTTTCTAAAGCCTGCACATCTGAAGTAGCATACAGATCAGAACATAAACCATCAAAGAAAAGTTATCTAGGATAATTATAACTATTTGTGCTTCCTCCAGCAAGAGGATCATTGATCTCTAATCCTCTTTATTTCAATTTATCTAAGCCACTATGACTTATTTTCTGAAGACTACTTCCAAACAGCATTTTAAAGTGTTAATTTATCCTAACACCATTCTACGAATATTCACTGATTTACAGAGATGAACGGAACTGGAGCACTCAACTGCCAAAGACCATCAAAGAAGGTAATTAGAGAAAAGCATATCAGTATCCAGTATGATAACCGAGTACAATTTAAATTTACATAGAAAGTTTTCAGCTCAGACCGAAGTCAAAACTTTATTTTATTAACTGATATGCCAGAGTTAACTTGAAAATTACATAATACAGAATACTTTGGTGTTTGAAGAGCTAAAAATACACATCTGTGTTTCATGAGAAACTTAATTATGGACTGTAAAAAGAGTACTTTGTTAGGTTTTCTAATATGTTATTATACACCAGGTGAACTGTTCAAATCCTCAATCACAGGCAGGATAGAATTTTCAAATATGAGCTTTTTAATCTAAAAAAAAAAAAGTCACCTCATTTTCAGGGATGTTGAACAATTATATTGCCTATGTTCTGAGAAAATCAAGTCTCTGCAAATGTTTATAAATGAATTCAATTAATTATGCTATTCCTTTTGAAAACTCTGGCTTACATATATGTGTCACTGGATGTATATGTGTGAAACGTTCACTGATAACAGTACCACAGATGCATGGTGAATGCTGGGCCAAGCATTATCTTCAGGGATGAGCTATTAATGCCTCCCTGTAAAAGCAGACAGTAAATCAGTGGAAGAGCTTTGCAGTTGCTGCTCAGGAAATTCCTCTTACATCGGGGAACTCTGCTGCCATAAAGATGTTGGAGGTGACAGGATTATCTTCTGAATTACTTGCTCATCAGAGCACAAAAAGAGAAAGACTTCATATCAGAAATACTTTGAAGTGCTTCCTCTGTCGCTGAATTTATACCAAGATAAAGAAATTGACAGAGCTTTTACCACTTCAAATCTTCTCTAGTTTAAGCAGCAACGCATTGGGGCCATGTAAGGCTAAGAATGTACAAGCTCACATTAAAGCTGCGCAAACTTACTTGAATGGATTGAGAAGATGGGAATAATTCTGCTATCAGTATTAATCTTCACTTCAACACATACCACAGGTTACATATGCATAATATGAGATGAACCCTTGACAATACTTACTTGAAAATAACCTATTGCTTATTTAGCAAGCCCTCACACAAAAATGAGTGTGGCACCAAGATAATTAATTGGATCAGGTAAAACTATAAATACTATTGACTGACTACAGTGACAAATTTTACTTGTTTCACAAGACATTGACTTCTGCAGTCTTCCAGTTTCAGCTCTGAATGTTCATTTCAAATACTCCATGTTAGATTTCTGAATTTCTCTCATTAATGTTAGATAATTACAAGTATCTAAATGTCCAAGATGATTCAAAAAGTATGTTTTAAAAACATCATTATTTATATGAAAAGGAGCAGTGCATCTCATGCAATTACACATGAATGCTCTCTCCTTCCAACACACAGTCCACATATACCACTTACACAATCATATATACAATCTAGTATCTACTCTATAAACCTAAAGACATACAATATCCATCTAAAATGAGATTAGATGAGTAGAAACATCAATCTATAATCCATTTTTTTGTGTGTTGATATCTACACTTAAGAAAATCAAAAGCATAGTTTGAGATTTATTATAGGAAAGTTTTGCTTTTCTATAATATTTTTGTGAAAGTATTTACAAAATTTAGCATTAGGCTGTTAGGGTCAGCTCACATAAGCAGGTAGACTTAGACTCATTATGTTCATTGATTTGCTTTTTTGGAAAGATTAACATAAGGCTAGCAAGCCAATGTACCTTACCTTAAATTTCATAAAAGAAATGACAAAAGTTGGGATTGCTTCAAGTTCCTAGCAATATGAAACAAATGGGAAAAGAAGAAGGAAAAAAAAAAAGAAGCAAACAAAATAAAGCAAAGCAGGCAGAAAGTCCAGACAGAATAATAAAAGAGCTACATGTGTAAGAATACAAGATGTACTTAAAATATTATCAAGTTAATGTGTCTGTATCATATCTGGTGAAGTAGTTTTCATATTAGATCTGATTTCCAGATTACTAGTCACTACGTGGTTTATTTTATCTGCAAAAATAGTTACTTACCTTAGAGTAACTGTGATTCTTTGAGATACGTTGACTACACAAGTTCACATATTAGATATTAGATCCCTTTTAATTCTGGAAATGCACATCCAAATAGCTGTTCCCTCTTACCACAAATAAGGGATAAGCTTCAATCATCACTCCAATTTTAGTGAAAATTCCCTATCAATTGGGCATTGAATCAAGAGGGAAGATGAATAGGAAACTTGTGTGGACAACACATCTTAAGGAAACCTTTAGGTCCCTTCCAACCCCTACGATCCTGTGATTCTATGTAACACAGTGGCAGCTGAGCTGGCTGGAGTGCAGGGGGGAAGGGTTAGAAATCCTTTCCACCCACCATCAAAAACCACCCAGACACACTCCACTCTCAAGTAGGATTCTTCTAACTGAATGGAGACATCTGCAACTGAGACAGATAGTCACTCTTTCAGTCCTTTTTGACAGATGGAAAAAAAAACAGTTGCATCTAGCATCTGTTGCCCAACTCATCTCATTCTACAGCAAGCACTTAACAAGGGTGAGATGGAATACACCCTAGAAGTGTTTAATTCTGGAAAACGAGAAATTAAAAGTGCCCCAGCAGTTTAAGGGATAGAGTCTTGCAAGGTTATCTCTCCCAGGTACCTAGATTCTACATTTTTCTGATACACATTTCCTTATACTAGACTTCAGGGGGAAGACAGAAAGGCTAAGAATAGGGGCATTATACCAGTCACAAAAATATAAAGCATGTTTGGATTTCTTCTCAATCAACTGCCAACAGCATTTTATCTATCATTACCTAAGGGAATGATTCATCTGTGACAGTTTTAACTCTGTTGAAATGCTATGCAACACAAACTTCCAGAAGACAGTTTATTTAGGACACAATCTTAAGAAAGATGCCATCTGGAAAAGTGTCTGTCTTTTGCTGGTTACAGGTGGAGTGTAACTACTTAGCTTTTGGATTCTTAAAGATGGATGAATCCTGTCCTAAATAACTAAGCTAACCAAATGAAAAACTCCTAAGGAAAGTTTTATGATGGACATAGATACTCCAGGACAGTAAAGGGGAAGAAAGAGGCAACAGATACTGTTCTACCTTGCGTTGTTAGCTATGGTGATCACAAGGGCATCCAATTCTTTTACATGGTTTCCACAAAGCACAAAAGGGCTATTTTAAAAGTAACGAATCTTACATGTTTGGTCTGATCTTGCATATGTTTGTATACCTAGAACAGAACTTGTGGACGACACTTCTTGAAAAATAATAAATGAGTTTTCTATCTAAATGGATTAAAGGTATGCAAATATCTCATATCTGGTTCACTGCCAAGTGTGCACTGACAGAAGTGCTCACTCCTTTACATTTTTTTCCAGTCAATTAATTTAGCAAGGTGAATATTAGAATAACCATAGGTGCAGAAAGAGGTTTAAAAAAGGCACTTAAAAATCTTATGTAGTCAAGAAAATCAGTTTCCATACTATAATTCCAAGCAGTTATTCTATCAAAGAGATTTCCCTTAAATTTGCAAAGTGATAAGTTCATGAATGTTTCCATAAGTACTAAAGAAAATAGTTTTTGCTCTTATAAACAGGATCCACTTTTCATTTTTTTAAAGGAATGTAAATCTCCATTGTTGTATGATGCTATTTAGAAAAGAGCATTCCTCTTGCATTGTAAGACCTCTACTGTTGCTGTTTCATTAAAAAAAATATTAAATATATAAACTATGCTTTTAAAGATTATCTCAGAATTGCAAAATCACAGAATGATTGAGGTTGAAAGTGCCCTCTGGAGGTCATCTAGTCCAAACCCCCTGCTTAAGCAGGGACATCTAGAGCCAGTTGCCCAGGATCACGTCTTTTGAACACCTCCAAGGATAGAGATGCCTCTCTGGGCAACTTGTACCAGTGCTCAGTCACCCTCACAGTGAAAAAGCTTTTTCTGATGTTCAGAGGGAACCTCCTGTGTTTCAGTTGCCTCTGGTGCAGGCACTGGACACTGCTGAACAGAGCCTGGCTTCATCCTCTTTGCACCCTCTCTTCAGGTATTTATACACATTGATAAGATCCCTCTGAGACTTCTCTTCTCCAGGCAGAACCGTCCCAGCTCTCTCAGCCTTTCCTCATAGGACAGATGTTCCAATCCCTTCATCATCCTTATGGCCCTTCATTGGACCCTCCAATATGTCCAGATCTCTGGTACTGAGGAGCCCAGAGCTGGACACAGTGCTCCAGGTGTGTCCTCACCTGCTGACCGCCTCCCTTCACCTGCTGGCAATACTATAAATTTGGATGTGCTGTTATGATAGCCCTACTTAACATGGTGTTTTACATGATCTTTAGCCTAATTTCCAGCAACCCATACACAATTAAGAATTTGGGCTAAAAGATGTGAAAGCACTCAGTGAAAAAAACCCTCCACAAAATATTTATTAAAAACCATTTGATTGAGACTTTTTTTCAATTTTTCAAATTTCCAAATACTGTATAAATATGGAATACGGTACTTATATCTGTATATTTATAAACTGCATTGTTGGTTTTTCAGCACTAGAATCTCTCCATAAGTATCATGTAATATGAATGACACTCTTATTTTGCAAAGGATTATCTGGGTATCTTGTTTCCTTAGGTATCCTGTAGTCACCAGGATTAACTACATTAACTCCTGTCTTCTTTCCCCTTCCCTCCAGAACTGTGCAAACTAAGGTCCTAACATTTGATGGAATTTTTATTTGAAGTCTGCCAAACCTATCATTATTATTTTCTTGTGAACAGATCACATATCTTAAAATGCAAGTTCTGAGTATGAGAAATCTGATTAGCTGTTGACAGATTCTCCCTGAAAAGTCATAAGTAAGGCAGTTGAGTGGAAAGTAAGCTTCTCTCTGTGATATATGATAGAAATACAAAAGTTTACAGTAACAAAAGACCAAAGCGTGCTGAAAGTTTAGCCATTTGAGAAATGATATCTATCCAGTTCCAAGCAGATGAAAGCATTGTGCTGGTTTTTTCTATGTATTTCACTGCTTCAGGACCAGTGATTACTTGGGGTCTGAGACTTTTTGTGCATTGCTTACTGGCCTGGATCCATCCAGATCTCTTTCCCATCAACCTATCACATGCCATGTTGTCACCATTTTGTACCATGACCAGAGGCACAGGCGTTGAAAGTTGTGATGGACAGCAGGAGGAAGCAAGGTGTAGAGTGCCTGATGGATAATTTCTCCAGAGATGGATTAGCAGAATTTGTGTCAGAAAAATCTGAGGGCCCCATCGCTATTTTTGACTGGAAACTCCACTGGAGAAGTGGAGCTTGTCTCAAACTGCCACTCCATTAGGGGTGTGAAAAGGAATATATTTCTTCCTCAGGAAAATGAAGAATGACGACATTAGAAACTTAGTGCAATGTTGAACTCTTACTTTCTTCTTGAAGACTGGAAGTTACTGATTTTCTGCACTGTGACACTCAGGGGACCAGTGGTTCTACCAAAATTCACAAGGATTGCTACTGGAATATCTCAGTGATATCTAGGAAGAGGAAGTGGCCTTGAGCTAAGCATGTCAAACTGATGAATTTGTGTTGTTTCACTTCCTAGTAATTTACTAGGAGTTCTGGAGGCAACTTATTAGTTTCCCTTTCACAGCTCTCTGTGAGTATAGCCAGAGGCAGGCAGAGTATGGAGTGGCTGAGTCCTGCATTCTCCTGCATCATCTCTGCATAAAGCTCAGGAGAAGGTGGTGAGGCTGTTTCTCAAAATCCAATCCCAGCACAGGCAGCAGACCTGGCCGAGGCTGTTGGCAGCAGAAACTGCATCATGTGCCATGGTATGGGGACAACAGGACTGCCTTTGCCTGGCACAGGCCACAGAATGAGGCTTCAGTGCTCACCCTCCCTGCTTCAGCAGCCCCATTGCTCAGTGGCATCAGCACACTCATGTTCTCGGACCAATGATGCAGCAAGGAAAATAAAAAATTCCAACGCTCAGGCACTGGAATCAGAGAGCAAAGCTACAGCTGCCTTAGCTGCACATAGCCATAAGGAAGAGGATTCACTCCTTTCAAAGCTCTTATATAGCTCTGTAGGGAATGCAAGGAAACACAGATAAAAAGGGCTTCCACCTTCTCTCTTGCTGGAGCTGAGCAGATTGTCTCAGCAGTGTTTCCTGTGTTTGCCATGAAGAAAGCAAATGATCAGGATTAGGAAGTGAGTCATGATCACTTGGCATCACTGAGTATAGCCACTCGAGTGCAAAGCCAATGCACTAGAGCATACACAAAACAAACAAAAAAAACCCAAGAAAAAATCATCACTGAAAACAATTCCTTAGAGCAAATAGTCAAACACCACTGTGCAACAGAAAGAAACCTGTGTCTGAATTGTAACTGCCACCTGAGCCTAAAAGCCCAAAGACTATACCTAAGCAATCTCTTGGACTACTCTTGTTCTTATGCAGAAACACAGTGTGATAGAAACAGAAGTGATGCATTGCTCCAGGTAACAAATTATTGCAATCTCAACGGTGTTATGCTTGAAAACCTCTTAGGGAACTTCAGGATCTACTGGCTTGCTTCTATCTACAATAACTGTTTATGTTCTTTTTGGCTCCTACTGCTGAAAACAGGGAAACATCTGCAGGATCACCATTCTATTTTCTTCATTCACTAGTAAACATCTGAAACACCGGTTCCTCTACTCTTAGATAACCTTTCCTAGTTTTCTTATTGTGCTTGTTTTTCACTTGAAGTGCTCATCAAAAGGAAACATAATAAACTCTGAGAGCTATTAAATGTATTTATAAAGCTCCCCTCATGATAAACTGATTTGTATAGTTATGCGAGAAAAACTTACGTCATTCTCCTGCACATCGGTCACTGTATGATGAGGATCAGGATAGTACTTCAAAAACTGGGCTACATAGGTCATGACAGACTTTTCATCTGGCTTGTCAACATCCACATCTAGACAAGTATAGAACATGGTAAATTAATTTTTAACTGAATAGCACAAAATGCTCCTTAAATGTCTAAACACTATGAATTACTACATCTGATTTAACCTATGCGAGTAGTACAAACTTTTTTCAACTATGCATTAGGTACCTTCTGGATCAAGCAGCCTTGGAATTCCTAATTCTGCTTCTGCAATTGTGAAGGCTTCTTCCAGGTTTTCTCTATTTGATCTTCCTCTCACTTTGTCCATGTCCACTAAATTTGGGCGGATAGCATGAATAATGGAATGAAATGCAACGCCACTCCTCCAACTTTGTCCAAAATCTTTGATTTCAATTCCAACTTGCCTAAAGAATACGAAAGAAGAAAAAAAAAAAAAGTGGCTTGCAACAACATCAGGACTAGATGAAATAGGGGAGGAGACAGGATGCTCCACACAGTGGCTACCCATCATTAAATCTAAGCCATCTTTTGTTCCTGCAATGCTAATCAGGTTGACTACAGCTCCATCCATCCACTGCACAAACTCATTTCTGCCTGTGAAGATCCAAGAGTTTTTGTCATATACATACTCTATTTGTCTCCATTGGGCTTGCTAGTGGCATTAAGTCAATGGTATTTTGAACAAATGAAGTGCCCCAAGTCTCCCAAGGTTCTTGTGTGACGCATATAGAGGCTGTGGATGCATGCAGCTCCATTCACTATTCTCTCCCTCGCTATAAAGCACTTCACATCTCCCTCCATTATAACTGCTGCAGTTCAGTTAGGTACATCAGCGTCATAAGAAAAAAAAAACCCAAGACTGCATTAATCTGTTATCTTTTACAAGGAAAGCATGAACAGTGACATCACTGCTGTTCAGGTGAAGATGTAACACACGAATTTCTTTAGGTTCTTACCAAAAGCATGAGTGATATTATACTTTCATACACCCAAAACACTCATGCGTCCACTAAAACATAAACACAAATGATCAAGAAATAGCAACATACAATAAGTAGTCAGAACTGAATCACACTTCTGACCGTGTCTTTTAAAAGTAATTCTGAAAGGTATTTTTTTAGGTTTTTTTACTGTTTTTTTACTTTAAGCATGCAAACTTCCATTGAGGACACACAGACACTGACGTAGTGTTGCCATTGGGAGGTTCACAGCAACAGTAACTGAATGAAGGCTTCATTCAGAGCTCGCTGTGATCAGTGAAACACTTTCACTGACTTTAATGAGCTAGCCCTTGCAAATTACAATGTGAAGCAGGGCTAGGCAAAGTGTCCCATCCTTCCTCTAGGCTTCTTTCAATACATTTTACTTACTCTTCCCAATGACGTTAACAGTTTCATTTATGAACTGTATTCCTCTAAGAACAGTTTCATTTATGTTTGTATTTTTCTTGTTTACATGTGTGGAAATGGCAGCTGACCGCTTTCAGTTGCCTGTCTCTCACTGACAACAGCGCAATAGGAAGAATGCCAAATTAGACTGTACTGCACTATAAACTACTGCATTTACAGTAATTGGAGAGAGTCTGTATCTTTAAAATTATATTTCTTTTCTTTCAGGCACCATTCCATAACTGACCACTTCACCTCCACATTTTGCACATGACTGATCTCTTCAAATAGCAGTGATTCCATAATTTGAAAAAATAAATCCATTTTGTTCTTTTATATTTTTGATTTTTATTTCCTTATTGTGGAAGTCATCAAACTCCTATTATATCTTTGATGTTATTTATGCTTTTTTTTTTAAATACCTTTTTGGAAGCAGAGCAAATGTGGGATAATTATACCAAATAAAAGAGAAAGTTCTTAAGTTAATAAGAGATGGCAAGAAATAACTCCAAAAGAACATAGATTAAAAAGAATGAATATTCAGGTCCTTTTTTGTAGTTTTGTCCTTGCATCACAAAATTGCAGAAGGGTATTCATAATTTTTCATCACCTGCCTTTCAACAGCAAGTGCCAGAATTCAGTGCTTCTACAAGCACTGTCACTGAAGAACGCTAAGTCAGTGTGGGACTCACGTTGTCACATCAAGTATTTTGGCAGCAGGACTAACACATTGTCATTCAGACACCTAATTGCCCTTTCAGTTCCTCGTTCTGTCAAAGATAATCCCATTCACTGTTCAGAAACTATAAAATATGATTGCTTGTAAAATTAATGCAAATTGTTATTTATTACTTGCTTGTTGTATGGTGGCAACAATTAGCACCCTCGGTTGTCAAAAAGAATATGATCACAGGGAGGTGCTACATAAATACAGAGCAAAAGGACAATCCCTAACCAAGAGTGTTTAGAATCTGAAGAAAAAGTTTGCACTTAGATATAAATTCAGTTTCTTTTTAGATTACTTACTTTGCTGCTGTGTACTGTATCCATTTTAACAAAGCCTTCCTGGCACTTCCTTGGACCTTGGTTACCACCTTCCGTTTGCTTGGGGGACTCGCAGTCTCTGAGCTGACAACACTCTCCACAGAAGAAGCGCTGCTAGACATCGACTGCAGCTGTGGGAGGTTGCTGGTAAGCTCTTCAATCTGTGGGGAAAAAATGGATTGTTGGCAGATAATCTTCTTAATTCTCACCAGTTCCTTAAATAACTTTCTAACCCAACTGAAAAAATAAAGTTGGGCAGAAGCTATGATTAACATGCTGTATTTTATTTAACTGTACATTAAAATAGCTTCAAAAATACTAATATATGTACGCAGAAAATGGTCCTAATTTCAGAAGTAGAGATGATCTAGCAATCATTGACTTTCTTGACGCCCTACAGCTTGAACAATATGCAAGTGTGTCATGTTATATAGTATGAAAAATTACCATTTAAATAGGAGACAATGGCTTACATTTAGCTTGAATTCAAATTATAAAACAATCCACTAATTTCAGAGGAGGCTCACTTAATTAAAGAATGGAAGTGTCCTCAATGACCTCATCTGGATAGTTCTTTATTTGCCATTGTTCTGTTTTGGCACAAATTCAATTGTGGCTTTGCTTAGAGGTACCTTGTGAAGGAATAGTGAATGTATTGCTGGCAAAGTGCATTAGTAGTGCTTGCCACGGGGGTATGACAGTTATTTGCATCATGCCTTTCATTAACTTGACTCTTTTAAGAACATCAAGTTGACTAACAATTTGGTTCTTTAACATGAAAAAGGTTATATCCAGAGGACATTGCAAGATTGTCTATGCTGTCTACTTAAAGAACAAAGTTTTGTCACATCCCAGAATGAGTCTGCCACAATGAGAACCGTTCATTTTTGCTTTCATTCACGTTAAAATGATGTCTCTGCCTGTCACAATTAAAGGAAAGGTCAAAAAATGACCAAGTAAAACTGTAGCAGAGAACTAGAGTTTCAGTAGCTCTGAGAAGCATAATTTTCCCATTCATGTCAATGAGCTATAAATTAAAAGAAAAATATTAATATCATTCTGGGTAACTTTTTTTCTGAGAAGGAGATCTGAACCACTGAGGCATTGCACTGGTTGGTGCTTAGGAGAACAACACCTCTGAAACATGAAAGCTACATTAAAAAAGAGCCAAAGCCAAAAAACTCCATAAAGAAGAGCAACAATCTGTTGGTTTTTTTAATTGTTGAGCAGTGACTCATTTTTTTAACTCATATGGACAGGATTTTTCCCTCCCACCTAACTTCAACAGAATGCAAATGATTTCTCCTTTAAAAATTCAAACTCCCTCCATCTATACCATTCACAACTAAATTTTGTCCTTGCAAATATCTGCATTTCCTAGTGAAATCAGCATGTTTACATATATTGTCTGAAAATAATTACTGTCTGACATCACATACACTGGAATTAGACACACAGCACAATCATCACTGAGGTTGCTAAAGGTACTTGTACAAAGAATCCACAATTCTATTCTTTTCTTTTGGAGCTCTATTATATTCTTCAGAAAAAGTGGAAGAATATGTTCCAGTGGTGAAGGAACTCCATTCTAGGCCCAGACCAATCCAAAACCAAGTATCTAATTTTACTGAACGTGAAGCGTCCCTATCATCAACTGTTGCTTTACTGAGGATCAGATTCTCAGCTAATTATAAAGAAACTTAGCTATGGTGAAAGAGTGGCACTACACCAGTTCATATGAAATGATGATCTGAACCATTACTTGAGCAAGCTACAGTGAAATATAAAAAGCATAGTACCTGAAAATATAAAATTATGGTCCACACCAAGCCAAGCACGATAGAAGGCCTGCCATCAGCAATATCAGTTGAGTTTATGTTGACAAGCTTAATCTATATAGAAAAGAAAACACGTGTTACTCCCCCACACAAGGAATGATAACAATTATGAAATGCATTTCAAATAGATTTTATATTTTTAATGCATTTTTGCAATCACACAACAAATTTCTTAATTACAAAAATCATTGAATGGTGCATTTTCACTTTTTAGACAAGCATAGCTATAGGCAAAGAAAAATTTTTAAGACCATTGCATGATATTTTTTATAGAAAAAAAATTAATTTCAAGTAGAAAAAACAATAAAAATTACATAGAACCATTGTACAAACCGGAGATCCTCTGTATATGGACTAGCATGAAAAGCAAAGGGAAAAAGATGATACAAAAATAAGTTTTAAATTATTAACTATTAGGTAAATGCATTAATTAAAATTTATAATGCAAAGAAAGCACATTTTAGGCACATCTTACAACTCAATAAAGAAAACATTAAATACTCTGTAACAGATTTTAAATTATGCAGGAGTTTCTTGCTATAATTCTAATAGATTTGTAATGGAAAGATAAAAGCGAGTTTACGAATAAATAAGAAAAGGAAAAGGGGGTGTGTGTGGAAATGTAAAAGAAAGATAAGGGAAAAAAAAAATGCCACAGTTTTCCAGTAGAAAGCCTTTTTTTGGAAAGGATATTACCACTGACTACCACCACTGATTAAAGCTCCTTTGCAAGACAAACCTGATTATAGATATTTTTAAATAAGAAAAGAGTAGGAAAAAATGAGTTGTCCAAGGTCACATGCAGTTTATCAATAGAAACAGGAAGAGATTCCATGACACTCAGCTCCAAATGCTAATCTATAGTCTGAATGAAGTATCACCCTAAAATAAGTTCATAAGAGAAAAGGCAGTAAAGGAGGGGATAAAGAGTAAATCATAAAGAAATTAACAGGTAGATAATGCTCAAGGAAATGGAATAAACCAGGCAGTACTGGAAAATTAGGAAATATGTTAATACTTCTTTCCTCAGCAAAACTGAGAGTCTGCCATGAATCATGATATAAGTATGAAGAGCTGCTAAAGTGCTCATGTACTGCAAGCAGGTTCATAGACAGAGGTCAAAGAAAAGCAGGAAAATTACTTTAGGTGACCTCATTTGTCTCCCCAAAACAGAAATACAAGACTGTAGTTCCTTGAAGCAGCAGCTGGAAAGCCAC
This sequence comes from Numenius arquata, assembly GCF_964106895.1. Classification (NCBI taxonomy): domain Eukaryota; kingdom Metazoa; phylum Chordata; class Aves; order Charadriiformes; family Scolopacidae; genus Numenius; species Numenius arquata. The sequence continues at coordinate 11,598,372 of NC_133577.1, read as the reverse complement.
TAGATAATGTCAAGAGCAAACAAAAAATTGTTGTTCAGGGCTGCAAAGCTTTTTACAAAATTAAAACTCCACAGGCTTCCTGGGAAGAGGTGGAGGAGAAATCCCCACAGGTTTTATTTCCAATCATTTCCAAGAAACCTGACAACACTCCGGAAAAATTGACATTGCTTGCCTCTCTACCAGTCAATAACGAATATTTTCTATTACGTACCTAAAGAAAAATATAACAAGAATCTCATTCTCTCAGCTGGACCAATTCTAACAAAAGCTTTTCTTTTTCCAGAAAGTGAGTTTTTTCTTATACGCACTAGAGATCAGAAGATTTACAAGGACACAGCGAAATCTTCTGATTAGGCTACTATTTGCAGAAGCATAGCCTATCTAGTCTAGTTATTGTGTTACCTTTGTCTAATACTCCATTAAAAAGGCTCTAAAACCACAAAATAAACAGGTTGGTCCCAAATGATATCTGTTAATCTGTAGCAGAAGTCTGTTTGGACAGTGAAAATAGGAAGTTGATTAACACCTGTAATAACCTTTACTTATGGGAGAGCCCATGGAGGAAGAAGATCCTGTTGGCGCTCCCCAAAGCACTGCACACAGCCATCCATCCCTTCCTTCGCCTTTGAGTACAGACCAGGGACTGCACTCAGCTGCTGAGGAGGCATTTCTGGTCTGAACAGTATCACTGCCTGCGTTACAGGCTGGATAGATGCATCCTTCAGGCTGGATTCAGCCTAGAGACCACCTGCTATTGCACACCGATCTACCTGACACACTGCATATTTCCAACTCCCTCTAGAAGAAAATCTGATATATTGATACAAAGTCCATACACAAATAACTAAGTCCAGATAAAAATATTCAAATATCATAAGCAAAAATATAGTGCTCTATTTCTGGCAATCTATCTTGATCCTCGGCAGGGTCAGTTATCTAGCTGCACTACTGTATTATTTCTGGGATCTCAGCTGGGTCGTTCAAAGTTGTCAGCACTACACTGGACATTAAACTAGGGAAGCATGGCTTTTGCTCATCACCCCAGCCTTGTCTTAGGTTATACAGGTCTCACCAGAAAGCGGCTCTCTCTGTATCTAATCTTCCACTTGCAGGCTCCATATGATATGGTTTGTATTAACAAACTGTACTACATAAACTAGTCAAATTGTGAGCTAAATATGGATTTTGCTTTGAGAATATATTTGTCTTTACTTTGGGTATACATTTTTCAGTTTAAAAAAAGTTCTCTTACAGATTTCTTTCTACAGGCATCTGCTAAGACTGTTTCCCCTGTAACAGAAATATAATTAGGTGAATATGCCATAGGGTTAAAGAGAGGGAAAGAATGCCAAAACCTAACTCCTGGTGTACAGTACTGTAGACATAAAATTCATCAGGTGTTACACCTGCATTGATAAAAATATAACTAATTTGCAGAAATTAGAAGAACAAAATATCTTCAGTCTAATAAAAAAACAGATACAAATCATTACAATACAGAGAGAGAAAAGCCAGGAAAAAAGGGTTGAAGTAGACTGCTTTTATTTTATATTCATACCTAGATCACACTGAGCTTTTAGGTTTTCTGTCTTTTGTTAAATTTATAAAATATTCTGTTTAATTTCCAAAATGGCCACAGCATTGATATTACCAGAACCAATCCAGGAATTAGTCTAAAGTCCTGCCAGGCTAATAAGGGGTCACACTGTTCTAAATTTTCATATATGTACTTTCAGGGAGTAGAGTTTTGCATGTACAACTTAGTGAAGTCCATAAATCTATATTCTTTTAATTATAAATGAATGCCTGCACTGAACTGAAGATCATTGTTCTTTGCTAAGAACAGCAACAGAAAAGTAGGGAACATGAGGAGCTGAGGAGTACATAAAAAAAGAAAAAGGAACGAGATCATTCAAGGTGATTCTAACTAAAAAAAAAAAATAAACAACAAAAGTTTTACCCTATACATTACTGAAGACTGCATACATATCTCAAATTTTGGAGAGTAAGAACATGTAATTGGATACAAATCATACATTTAAGGAAATAAAGGAAAAAAGAAGGAAAAAAAAAATAATCCAGGAAAACCAGGACTAAGTGCTACCAAACCTACCCGTCTTCCTTCTAGAAACTTAAGAGCTGTGCCAATGTTGGCAACCCAGTGGATTCTCTTCAGATGACGTCCTTGCTCACAAGGCTTAAAGACAAAGAACAGTGTAAACTCCAATTAGATTTATGATAATTTGCTGCAAAAAATGAAGTTCCAGATTATTACAGATGTCTATGTACATACCATAGTCTGATTTACACATAAAAATGTTCCTTGGAACAGCTGAATTGTATCTTTGCATATATCAAACGGGAGGACTGACAGATATAGGGGACATAAATGTGATACTTCTATTATAAAAAAGTTATATATGTCTTAATAACCTCAGGATACAAGCTGTCAGCTTCAGCCCATAAACTTCAGAGAGACAGACTTCAGAGAAACAGAGAACTGTTTTTCTTATCTAAAATAAACTACTACTATTTTTATACACACACACGTGTATATATATATATGTATTTGAGAGAAAGTAACATTCTCTCAGTAAAATATTTTTGCCTGCAAAGGAGAAGTCAAGGTGGTTTTTATTTTTAAAAATCCATCTGCAGTGGGGACATTCTACCTAGAGGATTTTTATCCATTCTCTCTAATGCTTTATCGGTGATTGAAAAAGCCAACTGTCACAAACCCTCATTGAACAATGAATTTTGCTGAACCTCAGACATGTAGGCTAAAAAAGACAGAATTCTTTGAATTAAATCAAGAACATATCTTAGGTTTCTAATACTCTACAGTGGAATTAAATTTCCTACTGAATCTTACATTGAAATGCAAATATACAACTACTATCACTTAAATTTGTCTTCATAAAGTTAAAAACAGATTTAACAAAGGCCTGGTATAGATCCTGAAATTCCTCTAGCAGTTACTAAAGAATATCATATTCTGCTATGTATGATCTTTAAATTAACCGGGCATTATTCTGGTTCTGATCTTTCACTAATTAATGCAGGCAGGATAAAATCCAACGAAGTTCATTGTAACTGGTGCTGTCATTAAAATTCTTTTCCTTACTACTTCTGTTTTGCCACAAGAGGGAGACTTTCTGTCTCAGGAGAAGTGAGACGGGTATATTTCAACAGAGCAGAAACCCACTTGAAAGTATAGCTTTTTTCACATTTTATAGTAAAATCACTCTTCCCGTCTGAATTACTACCTAATTTTGCATATCATCTGCTATCAAAACAGACATGAAATATGAAAAAGGGGCAAAAGTGTGGCACTTGCATATTTCCTGCATGTGAGGGAACAGGTAATGTCTGAACCCTAGAGCCAGCCAAATGATGGACTCTTGCTCTACTATTTTAGATGCTGCCACCAGATTTGTGAGCTGGTTTGGAAAAAGCAAGAGCCCTTGGCCTAAAACCCTTTTGGTTTTCTCCTGCATCACATGGCCAAAACTAGCCTGGCTCCCAAGAGACAGCTTATTTGCCCTATATGCACCATGGCCTCACCATGGCCTCTGTACACACCTTGGCTGTGAAAAGGCCTTTTGGCATCAGTTAGGGTTCTTTACAGTAGCAGAGCAGTTGTCAAGGTAAATGGATATAAAACCCCCATGAAATTTGAGGGGCTCACCTATTTTTTTTTTTCAGAGAGAAAGATGCAAATTTAACAGGAAAAACACTATAATTTCTTCAAGATGTATAGAAACAGCTTGCAGTTTAGACCTTATTTGTGTCATAGTAGTAACACCCAGATGAACTGCAGACTAATACAAATAAACAATTTTTATGAACTAATAAGAAAAAAATTAATAGAAAACATAAAATCAAGAACGTAATCTGTAATCATCTTTTTGGTGTTTCTAACCAGGTAGCCCAATCTATGAATAAACTTATTTTGCTATGTAACAGTCAGTTTTTTACAGTATTCAAATATAGGAATATATTAGAAAACTACATGCTAGAGAAGTTATGCAACTATCACGTATATTCAGAAGGAAGGAAGTTCTTACCAGCTTCTGCCCTGAAAGAACCTCCAAAAGGGCAATTAGCATTACCCCATCTTTGATATCTTCAAACAGATCATTCACCAGAATGGGAGGATTGCGCTGAAAGGGAGAAGACTTCAGATATTATAAAGGCTCACCGACGTTACATCCTATCTCCCTTCTGTTCAAACAGAAGCAAAAAGAGTGGCTGGTCCCCTTCTTTACATTTTATAATGTTTAATATCAATGTTTCATTTAACCATTGTTTTGCCACTATATTGTTTAACTATTTCTAGCATAGGACTGTAACACTAGATGTTTTCCACATACAAGGGAAAAACCTCCTGCTCCCTAAACCAACAACACCAACAACTGCTTGTGAGTCTATAAAATACAAACAACTTACAGATGTACTATTACAGTCACATTTCAACCTATCAGCGTATTGTGCCTAGTGCTATGTATGTCCCAGAAATTTCACTCTCAGTCCAAGCAAAACAAGGAGCTGTATGAATGAAAGATCCCTAAAGCAGAGTGGCTGATTGAGCAATGCTGCTACTCTCTCACAGCTGACAGTTGTTACACTAAGCTGCTGTATTTTCTCTCCTCTCCCCCAGGCCTTGCAGGCTTCCAGTGCTGTTAGCACCATGTCAGCTTCTACTTAAGACAAATTGCTTAGCATATGTCTTTACATTCACAAATGCAACAGCAATAATCCTGAAAAATATGTAAACAGATGATGTTTTAGGAATTTTGAATAACAAGGTCACATCATTAAACTCTGTCTTCTTAAATACATCCCAGCTTGTGGAACTATAGCTCTCAGCTGGTCAGTACTTTAATGATCACAAAACCTCTCTTAGAAACAAGTTTAAACTTGGTTCAGCTGAAATAAATTAAATAAACACCCTTGAGCTTTCATGACCTTGTCAGTATTCATATACCTGCTAATTAACATAATATTAATATTCATACCTGTTAATTCACTGAAACGACAAGCAGTCTATAAAATTCTTGAAATAGGTTTAAGTCTAAGAATTTACTTTTGGGGTACTTCTGAAAAAAAGATGCTTGTACAACAACTTAATCTATTACTTCTGTTCTGTAGAAACACAGATTTGAAAACATGAACCTAACAAATAAAACACTGCTCTTGAAAAGGTAAAAATGCTGTGACAAATCAGGAGAAAGCAAAGGTTTCTAGTTCCCAAAATCAAAACATGTTGCCTTCATTATTCAGCTTGGATGACTGGTATTTCAATGAGACATAATTTTGGCACAAAGTAGGAAAAATAACTCCTCTACTGAAGCAGACTTCATCTGAGATTTGACGTGCTCCAATACCCACAATAATAAAAGAATCTATTTTCTCATGTATATAAAATAAGCAGTACTACAACTAATTATGAGGTTATATTTAACCACAGATTTTTTCTTTATTTCCTAGCAATGCAATAGATAATGGATCATATTCTTCCTTAATATAACAACCAAAAAAATCAGTGGAGCAAACAGGTCACTGGAGATTAATTTGTCCCAGTCTTGCATCACAGGCAGTTGACATAAATGCAATTAATTTTCCTCACCTTCCGTATTAGCATTTCTTGTTTGAAGTTTGGAGCAGCTTTGGTTTTATCTGTATTACCACATGATATAATACTGAAAAATTTTGTGCTAAAATAATTCAGCAATAAAGACAAAACGATTATAGCATCTGACCTCCTAATCCAACAGGAGTTGAAGGCCTTAAAAATCTCACCACCTATCTAAATGCCCCAGAGTAGTGAGGTTTGTCTCTTGAAGCTCACTGTACATTAATGGAGAGACAGGTTCTTATAGAGGGCAATTTAGGATACATTTAGTTTGAAGGTTAAGTGAGATTTACAGTGCCCCATAACCCTGATGCCTGTAACTTGCCTTTCAGATGACCTGTTTGAGCACAACACAGCTCCATTCAAACTTGAGCGGTTTGGTGTCCTTACTCTCAAATCAGTGTACAGGTCAGAATTTGCCTCATCCCAACACGAAGTAAAAAGTCATCTGGAATTCATACACAAAGCAAATCTGGGAAGCACCTCTGGTTTCCACAGAGCATAGCTTCACACTATAGATATAACCTCTAAACACCCATGCCAAGCTCTTGCTCTGAACCACAACCTTCACTGGTGGCTCCTCACTGACAGTAATTACAAAACCTAGAGTTGCACCCTGAGCTGTGGTACTAAGGTAAGGTAGTGAAAGTATCCCTGAAGACATCATCCAAGTAAATTAACACCTGCAGTACTTTCCTTTTGCCATGAATCAAATGTTGGTTTGGGGAAAACTAGGTGAATTATGAGAAAGCATTGAACAAGATGAGAGGCAGCAATGAAATCATCAAATTACTTTCACCAATGCTAATAACACGTGCTGCTATGAAGTGTGAGAATCACAATTGTCCATAAATCAGCAGGGTGAAATGCACTTTTTGTTGCTGGAAGGTTGCATAATTACAAACACTGCCAGTTTTAGGTACGCACCATGTACCTTAACGCCAGTGAAACAGGAACAGAAGGCAGGTACAACAGCTGTGTTGCAAGATCTCCAGTATGAGACTCCTCTAATATGGAAAATTTGTTAATTATACAGACTGCCAAAAATGTTCTGCACAATATGCTTTATAATATAATGTTTTTCACTTCCCTGAAGATGTTAATACCTTATTACAAGGAGGTAAGGCCCTTATTGTGTTTCATAAAGCACTTTTTTTTTTTTTTACTACTCTGGGCAGATAGCATAGAATTTACCTTATTATTATGACTCCAGCCTCTCTCAGAGGTATGGAATGAATTATATTTTTAGTGGCATATATGGTACAGATTCTTCTTTTACATAAGGATTCCACAGATACTAATCTTATTCCCCATGCTGATATAATTCAGGAGGATATACATACACTAGCTGATACTGAGAAATTCATACACCCTTATTTATTGTATATGGACCATCACACTGGATGGCTCAAGCTACTTGACTGTTTTTCCAGGCAGATCCTCTACTAAGATTAACAGAACATCTTCTGTTGGAATAGATATATGCAGCCAAGGAGTACCTATTTACAATGTCAAACGAAACAAAAGGAGAAATTGAAGCTATACACTGCTTACTTATTAGCCTCCAGAGAAGAAAGTTGCAGGGTTTTTTAAAAAGCTATATTCAGTTAAAATCTATTGAATACTTTTTATTCTAGAGACTCCACAGGACTTAATACCTATTCACTTAGTTGCCTTAATGCACTGCCAAATACTAACTGTAAATCAGTAAAAGCAGTGAAAGAATACTGACTTGAAAACATTGAATGTACTCCAGATTTTGGCTTTTTGTATGTAAATGTATAGCTCTAGCAGTGCAATAAACTGCAATCATCCTAATACACTGTATTTTGAATGTTGGAAAGCCTGTGCAAACAATTTAATGAAGTAATTTTTAAACCAGAAAAAAATGAACCTTTAAAAAGTACATGGAGTAACCTTTCAAAATCCCATAATATTAAAGAAAAACTGGTATTTATAAACTTCTTGAACAAAATGTTTTTCGGGGACTCAGAATATACTTTGATGAAAAATCAGACATTAAATCTACAACTTGTCAGATCTACACTAGGGTTTCAGATGCCTTAGTATTTGATTTTGGTTTTTTTGTTAGTGTCTTCAAGGAAACAAATTAGCAAAATAATACTAATGATATGCTACATACTGCATTGCATACATTCTGTTAAACACTCATTTATTGCAGTATATGCAATCACAGTAGTGTAGTTTATAGTGACAGTGACATTTAGGAATAGTCATGTCACAAAGAGGGAGGCACACTCAGTACAAGTAAATTCGTGTGCTCTGTAGGAGGAATATGAATCAAGTGGGAATGAATCTTAAAGGTTAATGAACCAGATTTTTCCCATATTAAATATTTATTTAAATTACTGTATTTAGAATTGATCACAAATGGGAACTGCTGAAGAAATGCTTTGCATAAACTTGTTGATCTTACAAACTTAGCTAATTTGCTGTAGCGTTCAGGAAATATTCTGAATGATTTAAAGAACTGAACATTGGTGCATGAAAAGTGTTTGACTGACAAGGCTCAAAGAAAGAGATTCATAACAGACCTGCAATCTCTTGACATTCCTCCTCTGACACAGTAAAATAAGTTTTGTAAAATCCAAACCTCAGATACGGAACCAACATATATTTGGTAAGCTTCATTCTTCTATTCCAACACTTTTTCTTGCATATCATTTCTCATTTGGATCTTTGCTACAGGAATCTTTTTCCTCACACACTGTACTTAATTTCTCTAATGAATAAATTATAGTATACAAACATCAGTAACTGCATCATAATTGATGTCAATGCAAACATTGGAAACAACCTTTGCTACACTAATTTTCAAACAATGTTTCAAAAACTGCTGAAAAAATGTGTCAAAACCTATCCACAAATGAGAACAAATCTGTGTGACTATTGAGTTTGTCTCTGCAGAGAAATACGTGCGGGAACAGGAAGGAGAATGTGAAATTTTGATTACTCTGTAATAGCTGTCCCACTCCTCCACCCCAGTTTAATTCCTAAAACCTTAAGCACACAGATTTTCATGTTCCTTGCTGTTAATGCCTGTTTTTATGAATAAAGTCTGAGGGACTCAGCCCTAAGTTTTACATTATTTGTTTTGTCAGAGAAATTAATTTAGCTTTCACTGTTTAACATTAGAGTTTATGTGCAATACTAGTGAAAACACATAGTGACTGTAAGCAAAGAAAACTCCCAGTCAGATTTTCCTCATCATGCAGTCAAGATGGATATTAGCTCATTTTTTTTCTGTGGCAGTGACTAAGATACTGGGAGATTCTGTTCTCCCATTTGACAAATACAAAAAGGCACAGAATTACTTAGTTCATTGATGAAAATTGATGAGTTTCTTGTATGAAGCCCAAGTTACGTTCTAAGAACAAACTACCATTGCTGACAGCACTGGGTGTGAGCACTGTAAATCTTGATTTACCCATTTATTTTTCTTCATTTCTTTGCTATAAAATATATAATTTTGTAATTTTGAAACCGTGAATTTGTTTTAATGCCCAGGTTTAATTTAGCATTATGAAGCCATTGCATAAGTATAATTTAAAAATGTTTATCCATTCTTAGTTTTATTTTATATCCATTCTCTGTTTTTGTTTGTTGATGTGTGCATCCATTTACTGGAAATACAAAATTAATAATAACTTATTTCAGTACGTATTTGTTGTTCACTGTAATTGGTGGTTTACAGCAATATTTTGTGAGTACAAGTACTGCAGTTATCCCTGCACCTGGGAACAAAGACGTTATTTGATAGGGTTAAAAAAATTTACAGTTTGTGTTCCAAAGCCTTGAAACTACTGTTTCCAACACTTTCACCAAAGATGACAAAGGCAATAAAAGGTGTATGCCTCTGTTGTTTTACAAAGAGGCTTGTTTTTCATCTTCTTCATTCATCTAATCCACTATTTAAAAAAATCAGCATATGCAATGAAATGAAAAACATTTAAGTAATTGCTGTTCTGAATGGATGTAATGTCTCCTTTTTGACATATTTCATGTAACGCTGTCCTGTATTCTTAAGCTTAGACTTCGAAAAGGTGCCTCAAAAGATACTCAGAAGCACACTCAAATTATTTCTATATCTTTGAAGGCTGAGACTGAGATGAGGGAGGTCCAGTTCTAAAACTTTAGAGAAATATGAATACATAAAATGAAATAGAAAACTTCTTGTCCTGTTACACATGCATATCTCTTTTATCATTAGTAGAACTGCGCAGATGCACAAAAATTACACTGGATGGCCAGAATATAGATCACATTCATTTGGTAGATTGTGACCCAATTTCTGCAGGTGGGTGGCAGAGAAGAGAGGCGATTTCCCGTTGCTGAGTCTCACCAGATTCCAGAGTCAGAATCACAGAACAGATTCAGCTGGGGTTAGGAAGACAGACAGCAGAGAGACAGATGCAGCCTACTGCTAATGGCTGACCCAAAATGAAGCTGTATTATACTACCTGCTAGTTATCGTACTTGCAGCTCTTTCCTCTGTGCTCATCCCCTGTGGGTGAGGGCCCAGTCTGTGCTAAGGCTGCTGTACCTCAATAGTTCTTTGGGGTGTCCCATAATTAGCTAAGTCCTTTATCTACCTTCTGCTTGTGAAAGACATACCTTTGAATTAGGAAACATAATTTTAAAAAGGTAGCATTCTACTGTAAGAGAGCATAAAAAAATTCATACCTCCCTCCTGCTGCTGTTCATAAAGTCCAATTCACTCATACTCTCATTTAGTTTACTTGTTCTGTTCATTCTTATTTATTTGTATCCATATTCTCAAACCCATTCTTAACTTTACAGTTAAAAAGCCAAACCCAGTTTTCTAAATCTACTTGATGGACTTAATTTAGTTATTGAATTAGTTTCTCTTTCAATTAGAGCATGACTTTTTAGAATAAAAGCATACACTAAGAATTTAAAGATTAGCACTGAATAGTCTTTCAGTCATAGCAAACTGACAAAATATCACATCCTGTTTTATATTTTAAAATTATTAGTTGTTCTCACTTCTACCAACACAATCAAATCAGTTCTGCATTTCTGCTTCTTCACTACCCTTCAGTGTCAGAAACTGCTCTTTTTTTAATCCTCCTTTTCCCTTCTCAACCAACACAGTATAAGGATGAAAACTCTTAGTGAAGTTTCCTTTCCTTTGCCATCAGTAAACCCATCTTTCAAATTGCTACAGTGAAATCCCACCAATCTTAGCTTAAAAAACATTAATTTCTCAAAGGTTTGAAGTTTCATGCAGTTACTCACCAGCAATTTTCAAAAAGATTCAAACTTATTCATAACGGAATATTTCTCCAGATGGCGTTAGAGTTACAGAGCCTTCGGTTATGAGTCTTAGTTTTTTTTCTTATTTCCTTCTATTATTATTTTTACATTAATAATTTTACTAGATTAGTAAAAATGGAAACTATTAAACCTTCTTCCAAAAATTGAAGGAAAGAAAAACAAAACGTTACAAGAGTAGCCAAGAAGTAGAGAGCCAATTTGAAGTGAAGTTACTGTTAATTTTGAGTCAAATTCAGCACGTACACACCCACCCTTTGAAAAAAGTAACTAGGTTCACCTATAATTATGTAACACTTATGTGTCCTTGTGGTGGGTTGAGCTACACCCTCAACTCCCCATCCTCAACAGGACAGGGGGAGAAAACAAAGTGAAGAAGCTTGTAGGTTGAGATAAAGACAGGGAAATCATTTACCAATTACCACCACAAGTAAAACAGGCACTACTTAGGGAAAATTAACTCATTTCCAATTTACATAGTTTTGGGTGGTAAGACAACACCTGCCCCCCACCTACCCCTTTTTTCCCCCCAGGCCCAACTTCACTCCTTCACTCTTGGCTCCTCCACATTGCTGCAGAGGGATTGCTGCAGAGGGTGCCCAGCATCTCAACACCTGCACCCAGCCCAGTCTGACATCTTCTTCCATGTTGTTTAACCCCAGTATAACTTCCCTGGCTTGAACAGACACAGGTCCATATGCAGAAGTATGCGTGTGCAGCGTGAGGCCAGCGTTTCACAGTGTCCCTCGCTAGGTACCATTTTAGCAGGCGCTCCACATTTTATTAGGTTCAAAGACGAGCAGAATGCAGACAAAGCTGCCTAAAAGTGGGTCTCCTTCTAGGATTTCTCTTTAAGGCCTCCAGACAATGGAAATGTTATAGCTTTCCAACTTCTCTTGAAATAATAAAACCTGCAATGATCTTTTACAAGAATCAAGTAACCCAAGTATCGAATTTGTGGGTTCCAATTCAGAACACAAGTGCAAGGGGAGCCCTGTGCATTTCACAGACCCATCAGTATTTCCTACAGCTGTGATGAATGCAGAAAATACATTTCCACACTTTCTAAAAATATGTCTAACAAAGATTTAAAAGCTCAAGCTTAAAAAACTTAAAAATTTGAATGGCATGGGTCACTCCTGTTGGGTCTAATCTCTGTAATCTATAGACACTGCTTCTCCTGTGGCAGCACAACAGCGTAAATGGGAAGCAAAGCCAGCTAATCTATACATCCAACTCAGGAAGTGAGGCAAACTTGCTGACTGCCATCAGTAAAAGTATCATAGAAACAACTCCCCTATTAAAGGGTGAATTAATACAGACCTACTGTCCTGTTTGTAGGGGGAGGAGGAGCAGAGCCAACTCTCTGCTCAGTGAGAGAGGCTCTTGCTTATAGTTGTTGCTGTGGCAATCAGGATAGCTGACTTGGTTGTTTACCCCATGGAGGGGTTGCACCTGTGGGGAAGAGTGGACAGTGACATCCCCCTGGGAACATGATACAGTTTTGTATATATTGTATCTTTTTCATTGTTTCCTTTTTTATTTTATTATTAATATTTCATATTGATATATGAAATTATCAATATTTCATAAAGTAGTTCATTTTTTTTCTAAATTCATACATCTTTCTCTCTTTTCTTCTTCTCCTTGGAGTGAGAGGTGGAGGAAAACACCTGTCATCTTGTCATCACCCAACTGGGCCTAAACTGCGACACCTGCATTTTACAGGATAGCTCAAGCAGCTAAAAAGTGAGGGCTGTAGCTAGTTAAGGGTTTGGTTTCAATGTGAGTATTTGATCAGCCTTTATGGTATCAGACCCATTAATGAAATATATGCCTAGATCACACAAGTGAAAAGGTCTACCTGAGACCTCTCAAGTACAGTAAAGGTAGAGTTCACAACTCTCAATCCAGAGCAGAATCTTTTAACTGAGCTGCCGCTGCAACTTTGCCTCTTCCAAAGGATTAGTCAGCTAAAACAGTGCTCTTGCAGCTATTCCTTGCTCAATTTTCAAGTTCATTAATCTTCGTGATTTAAAATGTGCATTTCAAAGAGCACCTCTGGTGTTTAAATATTTTAATTTGCTGGACTAATTGATAACTATGGTTAAAGCTGTGCTGTGTGAAAACCCTGGGAAATGCCAAATTAAATCTCGCTGCTTATGTTGTCAGATAAAGTAGGTATTAGTTGTAGCTTAGTACTACTAAAATTGTGTGTAAATCACTGTCTTTATGCTGCTAAAACCACCAGAAAAAAAAGGAGTTTTAGGTTGTGCTAAGAAGAAGCAACAATAGTTTCATGACAAATCCCAAGATGCATCAGATAATTCATGTGGCACTAGATTCAGGAAGCGCTATTTGTGTTTGTAACCAGTTCAGGATGCCTCTATGAAACTACACAACTGACTAAAGTTTTTTTCAAATATACTGTATGTAATAAGGTTAATATTTCTGTTTGAGGGAAAGCAGCTTCAAATATTTTGTTTGGCTGAAATAGAAGCTACTGCGCTACCTTTTGGTTTTGGCCAAAGGAGCTGGGTGGTTGCCTGTAGACAGCACTCACAATGCTGCAGTTGACTGTTATTACGCTGAAACAGATTCATCCTCTATGGTGTACAGATAATGGACATCCTTTTTTAAGTTTATGCCATTCTCATCAGACAAATCTGACATATTCTATACTCCAGGGCCTGTACAGGCATAGGTAAAAAGGTTTGATCTTAAAAAAAAACAACAAACCCAGAACAAAAGCCATATATGTTACCTTATATATTACTATATATATTACCTTAGCCAGATGAGTATTGATCCATTTTGTGAAAGTCCTTTTCTGCACTGACTCTTGCTCATCTGAGAAAAAAAAAGGAAATCAGTTTGATTAGACATTGCTGAATACTTTTGGATTTACAAGATGGAAGAATAGTATTCCCTGATGACAACAAATGCATTATGTATTTGCCAGAAATGTCACTATATTTTCTTGAGACAGTTAATTTTACCTGTAACTATCGATAACAAATACTTCATATTCTTATAATAACGCTCTGACACTTGACTATTTGAAGAATTTCACAGCAAAGTTCAAGTCTTAACAAGTCAATGACCAGTAAGACACTATTTCAAATCTGAATGCCAAGATAAATTTGACATCTAAGTCCATATTATATTTACCCAAGGTCTGAGCACCTAGAATTTCTCTGTACTTTCTAACTAGAATCCGTGTCTCTGACAGTTAAGTTGCTTTTATGTAGAAAGTCAACCAGGGACTTCGAAAAATATATTCTTAGCAAGTATATTTGAAAATGTTTAGAATGTTGAATTAAAGATTTGAAATTGTATTAGCAAACTTATTTGTCCTCTGGGAGATCCTGCTGAGGAGGAGCCTAAACTAGTTCAGCTAGTTCAGGCAGTTTCTGTACTGCTACTTACTACTTCCCTTAGTCCTGTCTTGAAGCACTTGTCTGATTTATAATGAATTTCACTGATTTTCACATAGTCGCTCAGGGACCCTGTTGCCAGCTGCATGGACAAAAATAGCTCCTGAATGAGCTCCTCCAACTTCAGCAGCCAGGGTCATGGCTGCGGAGAGAAGAAAATCACCGTGCCATAACCAATCCATGAAGTCCTGTTCCTTCCTTGTGGGGAATCAGGTTTGACACACGGAATAATTTCACAATAGGGACATTCAAGTTTTTATGTTGGAGATTTTTCTTTCAAAAGGAAATGCCCATTTTACTGAGAAACAAATCATTTTATTACCATCATCAGCTCTGAATGAGCACCTTCATTCCCCTACAGAAAATCCAAATAAATAAAAATACTGTTAAATATTTATTTTTTATAAGAACACATGCATGTTCCAAAACATACACACGGCAAATCTAATTTTAGTTACTGCCTTTGCTACTGACTTGTGTAACACTGAATAGTGATTTGATCTCTTTGCATCTGGAAAATTAAAAGGGGAATATTCTTTAATCCCCTTTAAGGTTCTGGAACAAATAACTACTAAGTTTGATGCACTACTAATAATAAGCTTCCTGATTTACACTCATGCAATGCTGCTCCACAATGAGGGTACATAAAGATATAAATCGCCACACAAAATTCATCAGCCAAAATCTTAAGTGGGACAACAATGGCTCCCTCACCACATACAAGCTCCCAAAAAGTGTTTGTGCGTTATGACTCAGGGATGTTTTCTTTACGTATAAATGATATCTCACATACAAGAAATGCCAGAGGAAAAAAAGATACGTATACTTCCAGCATCTATTGCTAGATTAGCACACTTTATGCCTAAGAAAATAATTCTGCATTCTTTATTTTCCTTTTCTTTGATTTCATTGGGTAGGCTGTCTTACATCATTTTAAAAACATTCATTACATTCTCAGAATCTACTTGTTGCACTGACAGGCAAGCTATGAAAAATATCACTCTAAATACAGCATTGCGCTTCACTCAATACTGACTATTTTTGGCAGTGGGTGTTTTTATACATGATAATTGTTTCTACCTTCTGGAAAACAGACTTCTCACTCTATGCTTCCTAACCACGAACAAGATGTTTCCCTTGTGACATACAGTAAATGTCAGCTCTGCTCTGACGAGCAGTTACACACAGAGGTAGCCCAATTAATTTCAAAGGAAGCACTTGCACACTTAAATTGGGTTGTGTGTGAGTAGGTGTGGGGACAGAGATTGAGCACGCACAGGATCAGTCTAACTCTGACTTCCTTCAGACCTCTGTAATTTAAAATTCCCCAGAAACCCTGATACAACAACAGCATGCCAAAAGAAAAGAACCGGGCCTTTAGAAGTCAAACTTCTGATCAATGAAATGAGTGAAAATGATGCCCTAATTTGTAGTTCCAGTGCATCCTGCTGATTTAAGAAGCAGCCTTCTGACAACAACTGGAAACCAGAGAACCAGCTCCTGGTTTCTAAATATTTACCAACAGAAGACATACTCATTTTCAGTCATATCAACAAACAGCAGAAATAGCCTTTCAAAATAATCTGTTTCAAGGGAATATATGCAAGCAATATATTCTTTATGAGCCCAACAGCAACTGTTAATAACAGTTGTAAAATCTATGTCTGAACATAACAGGCAGTGCATTGATTTTACAAATTCCACAATAAACATGCTTTTTACAAATTTCCCTGGAAATTCATTGAACTGATATCAATTCTCCACAGAGGTACTCTTTACCCATGCTCACAAGACCCACGCGTCATACGGTTTCTTAGGCTCTCCCCACTTGCAATGACTGTCAGCTCCTTGTTTGCACCACTTACCCTGCCGGTACTGAAAGAACCCAGGAAGCAGATTTAGCGACGTAACATTTCTGCCACCAGCACCTTTGTAGCGAGCCATAAGCGCTGCTGCTGCTGCTGCTGCTACTCCTGTCTCATGTAGTCTGCAGTGTTTCTTTAGAATACAGCCAGAAGCAATTTTTTCAAGAACAATCTGATTTTTTTTCCTTCACTGGAAATTGTGGCCTCTTACACAAATCCCTCCACCTGCTCTTATCAGAGAATTCACATGAAGCCAAACCTTAAAAACATCTTTATATATTCTTGCAGAGATGCAACAGCCAGGCAAAGCCAGCTGTATTGGAAGGAGCAGTTCTGCTGGTCTCACTGCCATCATCCTTCTCCACTGTTTTCCTGTGGAAAGATTTTATTATCCAAGCACCAGCCAATCCGCTAGCGGAAACCTCTGATGTCAAGAGCCTGAATAATTCATCCAGGGACCGAGACAACCCAACTACACTGCCGATATCCTAAAGCAGCAAGATGTGTGGCTGCAAAAAGCAATGCAGTCTTCTCACTAGTGCTTTTGTAACAATATACCGCTCAGTAAGCATAAAAATGGCTGAATGGCATAGCCCTTCTCCAGGCTGTCATACATACAAAGCAAAGCACCTTTTAAAAGCAACCACTTGGGTTCATCACTGCATACTCTATTTAGACATGGATGTCCTTCAGCTTTGCAACTGAAACAGTGAAGTGGAAGAATTAGCAAGCAACGAATCTGAACAGACATGTAGGCCACTTAGCTTTTAATAATATATGTGAACCGTTGCACAAGAAGGATGAAACAGAATTTTTGGAGTGCACCTAGATCAGCTTGAAACATACTCAAAGTCCTGATAATATGCAGCACTCTCTATTTCATTAAATCAGAGCACCAGAGCATTTGAACAGACTTTGTTTTGCTCTGGTAAAATGAAGACAGTTATGAAACTGTGGAGATTCATATGTTGTTCACCCACAGAGGCCAACAGAGTAGTACACAATATTGAAATTAGAGTAAAAGACTGACTTTTAATATGCCACTACAGTAAATGTATTGTTATAGAGGTTGAATTCAAATTCCTGGTTTTGTAAAACACAATGACTCTGAAAAGATCATTCTGCATCTGAAAGAAATGTTGCAAGGAAGTTTGGTTTTATTTAAGCAAATGTCTTCCTTTAATTGGCTGGAAATATCTTCATATGTTTACAAACCTTTTTGCTGCTAAAGCACCACCAACAGACTGCATTTTTACATTGATTAGGAAAAAGGACAAATGTAATCAGATATATTTAGTTAAAAATATTTAGAACAAATTATTTTGAAAGATGAAAAAACCCAACGATGTATCTTCAGTTATGAATATGCTGATGAAATATTCATCATGCATGCATATTATAATGACTAATATCATGCGTATCGCCTATATACATCAAGAGACAGAGAGTAGTGACATACTTTCTAGCAGAGCATCTCTAAAGACAGGCTTTCTCAGCAGCACAGTCCCTGCCTGCCCCCTGAGGCAGCAGCTCCATGTGCCAGGGGTGTGGGGTGCGCAGCAGCAGATCCCACAGGGAGCGCCTCTTGCCTCAGGTGCTTGGGGGTCGGATGGTGGGAAGGGGGCCGCAGTGCAGGGTTGCGAATATGGGATTCTTCTGCATGGTGACACAAGGAGTCGTCTCACACACAGAGTGAGATACGACAGAGACAAGTTCACACATGTCTAATAAAGCCATCCCGATTGATTCTCAGTGACCTAATAGTGCGGAGATCTGTTTTGTTTCTTACTTTAGTGAAATTCAATTAAAGTTGCTCACAACTCCTCATTTTCAGCATCCTTTTTTTGTTTTCTTTGCTTTTGACAGTTCAATCCTAAAAACACCAAGGAGCTTCCCTGTTTTTGTTTGTTTGTTTGTTTGTTTGTTAGTTGTTGTTGTTTTTCAGGTCTTTGGTGCCTTTAGGAGTACTGCTAAAACAACTTGGAAGCGCAGAAAAGTGTGACAAACCACCTGCAATGCTTCAAGATGTCACTTGAGAACACAACACTGCACCGAAAGCGGTGAACAGCATCCTGCTGGGAAAGTTTGTTTGGTCAGCAATATGGCATAAATTCTCTAAAGCTTTCAATAAAATACGTTATATAGCAATTTCCATCTTCATTAAGGACATTCTTAACTTAAAGCAGCTGTAGAAAAGCTTGCAGAGTCAAAGCAATACTAGGAGACTTCACTTGTGAAAAGGAGCAATGTTTTGGGCTACATAGTTTAATCAACACCTCCGAAACAGATGGATTACCTCATTCAGGAATAGTGCGCAGAGGCAATGCAGGCTCATTTCTCTTCCTTTAAGTCTCCAGTTAATGTTTTTTATGGGACAATACCAGGATAGGTGTTTTTTTAAAAAAAAAAATTACAACCAACAGACAAACAAAAAAATCTTTGGTGGTAGCGCTAAAGCTAAGGTGTTGTTTGTAAATCGTTAAGTTTAATAGTAACACTATACACTTTAGGAAGAAAAAAAGGATGTGGGAGCTATGGACAGTAGGAGCAAAGTAAGAAATAGGGAAAAATTGATTTCAGCAGCCACTGCAATGCAGTTGACAACAAGGCTTAGCAGTGCTGGTGGAAAGAATGGGAATATATTTTTAAATACCTTATGCACTTAGGACTTTTCAATTTCTTATATTTTGAGGAGAAAGGCAGGAATTGTAAAAGTGTGGCTTTGGGATATATGCCTCTATTCAATGTGCTTTATCAGAGACAGTCTCACTAACAGAACTGTTACCAAAATTTCCAAGCTTTGAGATCTCGGTGCACACACCAGCGATAACCTGCTCCACCACCGAGCACCACTCTGCTTCCCATCAGTTTCTGCAGAAAGGAAATCCATGCACAAGTGTTAGAAGGTGACCAGTCAGTCATTCTTGGCCAAACCCCTACTAGGGAAAATGAGGAGGATCAGCTCTCTGGAGTTCACACCGGCATAGACCATTGCTCAATCTAGAGGTTACCTTAGTACAGTGGTTTGGGGGCCAAAGGTTTTATGCCATTTGGAAAAGTGGAAGTAGAGAAAAAAAACCCCGTGTACTGGTGGAATAGTTAGAGGAAACTGAAGTGTGGAAAAGCAGCCTCACAGCTGCAGAAATACTGCCTGCTGTGCAGCACACTGCTGGACAGCAAGTGGCACGCTGCTGAGAACTGTCTGTCTGAAACGTATTCACAAAATACATATTTTGATTTTACACCTTTCTTATTTATTCCCTTTATTTCTAAGACAGAGAAGGTGTCTATCCATCCACTATCTAGAAAGGTATAGAGAATGATTCAATTTATCACCCAAAGAAGCTTGCGTTTCAAAAAATATCTGAGTATAATCAAATGCAAACTGAACAAATCAATGTATCTTCTTTTGTTCTTAGTCAATTTATTCTTATACAAGCACATTCACCCATCGGTCTCTCTGGAAGCACTTGCTGTAGACTGTGCAAGAGGTTTAAATTTTTGAACCCTGTTCTGCTCCATATTTTGCCTGGATGGGCTGCTTTTTGTTCTTCTCCACATGTAGAAGCAGAATGTATTCGGAACTAACCAATGAATGTATTTGCATTTTACGTTTACTGCATTTCTGCCTGTGTTGCCCCACTACTGTTATTCTCATGATCTCCACTACATGTTGTCTTAATCTCCATGTGGTTTTAAATGTATTACTCACTTCATAGTATCAGCACTTGACTGAATACAGTTAGAAATGAAAAGAACGCCTATTAAAAAACCATTATGAGCTCATTTAATTCATTTTTAAAAGCAGCATTCTGAAGAAGATATTGACTAAAACCAGGATACTCAACATTTGAGATGATTATGTGATGGTCGGACTAGATGATCTTAAAGGTCCCTTCCAACCTAGACAATTCTATGATTCTATACGCAATAGCTTCAGTGCCTTCTGAAAGATTCAGGATTCGCTGCTCTACAGGTGTCTGTTTATTCACCAGTCTGGCATGGGTGACAGTGAACTTAGTGTTCACATGCACATATCTTTTCCTGGACCAATAGACAGGGTGAAACAGCCTGATAAAACTGATCAGAGTCAACTTGGCATTTGTCCTTTGAATCATATATAATATAATAATTATATATTATATATATTTATTTATATATTTTCTGTAATTGTATACTTAAATACATGTTTTGGATAGTGACAAATCAGCTAGAAATCTAGAAAATCCAGTCCATCCATTCTATCAAATAGGCACACCAGTTTAAGAACAAATTTTTCATAGACTTAAAGATTTAAAGACACTTATGAAAAATCATTTTCTTGCCTATAAACTCTGTATCTATTACAGTAGACCATAATAAAAAAATGACCCACATTTTGCAGCAATTCTTTCCATTGACAAGAAAAGCTTCTGTGTAATAACCTTTATGTGTTGTTGGTTCACTCTCCTAGAGTTTTTTAGAAAGTCAGAGTGAACAAAACATGTCTTATTGAAAAGAAATCTTAATTTTTTAACAGAAGTCTTACAGACAAGCAGTACTCACATCAAATAATTTAAAGAAGGGCTTAAAAAAATGCTGAAATCTATCCAGATCAGTACCAGTATGTCTACAAGTGTCTTTGTTAGTTGGGGCTTTAAGTAGTCATTCTACTGTCAAGAAGGGTACTTAACACGCAGTTATACAAAAATATCTATGAGATCAGTTTGAAGGTGGCATATGTTTGAAAATTGAAGGCTCCATAGGCTCCAATTCCATCTTTTACTCACTGTGTGGCACATACATGAGCTCCTAAAACAATGGAATGTTTTTGTTTTCCTGAAGCCAACCATGTCAGGCAGGCAAATTACTGTAACAGTTGTCATTGATTTTCAGTAGATTAGCTACTATTATATGACATTAATAGGACTGTTCACAACATTAAGCACTACAACCTGGAGAGACTTTGTGCAAAAATGTTTGTATTAGAATTTGAATGTTTAACGTTCCTATTTAATAAGGCACAGAAAATTAAATGCACTGCACAGAGCAAATTTCTACTACCAGTGGTAAATTACTATTTTTCTATGCTTACAGTGAGTTCAACAGCCTAAAAGCAGTGGAGAAAGTTTTAATTAGCAACGGAAGAGATCAGAATCTACCAAAATAAATCAAAACTAATGGAGACATACTAGGTACACACTGTCCAAGAGATTAAATCAGGAAGTAGGGGTGCAGCATCTGTGACTTTTACGTAAATCTGTGCAGAAAAACAAACTACACATAATAAATCCTGTCTTACAGAAAAGATTCTACAATGATATATCAGTTACGTTTATGCCTAAACTCAGTGAAATGAATGTTTTACTAAAGGTTTACAAAAATGTAGAGTCCTCTATTTATTCTGTGGAAAGTCTGGGCAGTTTTACTCTTGAGATAATTTTTACTATAGTTATACATAACATAGACAAGAAGCTCTACGGAAGTCTACCTAAGGGAAAGAATGCAATTTCTGTTTTTGAATGCTTGGAGGCATGATAATTTTAACTACATTTAGAATTAAGTTATGAATTCTTTATTCACATATTCAATTCTTTTCAACTCAATAGGTTCAGAATTAGAAGTATATGAAAGGGCTAAGCACTTAAATGGTGGCTACAAAGAGGACGGAGACTGTCTTCACAAGAAGCCACATGGAGAAGACAAGGGGCGATGGGTAAATGTTGCACTGGGAGAGGATTCATCTTGATACATGACATAATTTTTTTACAGTGAGAACAATCATTCACTGGAAAAACTTCCTCAAGGATGTGGTGCAGTCCCCATCACTGGAGGTTTTCATGATGTGACTGGGATGCTAGATAATCCCACGTAGGCCCCCTTTACCACAAAAGGTTACACCAGATTTTTCAAGGACCTTTCTAGTCTGGCCTGTTCTTTGGTTCTATGATTTTATGAAAAACTGTTCTGTATTATTAGTAAGAAACATGCTATGTTACTTAACAGTCATAACAATTTCTCACTGTATTTATAAAACTATACCCATGCTCAAAATATCTTTCAACTCATGTTCAAATCAGGACCTTACAAATTAATTACTCTTCCAAGTGTGAATTGTAATAAAACAAAAATACATGTGAGCACATACTAGAATTCAGTTCTGGGGGAAATGCTAACTCTTATGCTTCATTGATCTTTTAATATTAAAAAAAAAAAAAAAAAAAAAAAGAAATCCAGCATATCCTGCTGAAACAAATTAATACTTAAAATGTTCCAGAAACAGGATGATGGCTGGTATCTATGCAGGTGCTGAAGAGATGTTACGAGTGAAGAACTGTGTGCAAGCTGTATGTGCATACATCTTTCCAGCAGGGGTCTCATACAAATATAAGATGGCCTTAAATCAGAGGGAGCCACAACCATCTGCTGTTTCTGAATGCCAGCCTTTACAAAAGCCTTGAATATACTTTGGCACACTCATGATAGTTTCATACCTTCACCTGATCTCCTTTGTTTTCCTAAATGTCTCCAAACAAACAACCCTCCACTTAAAAAATTATACCACTGGTCTTTTAAATGTGATACTTCTCTGCCAAGTAATACCTGACAAATTCTGCCACTTTTACACTGAGCAGTATCTAACTCAGACAGCTGTCCCACTATCTAGCGCTGAAACTACTCACAAAGCAAGTAACTGTGCAGGTAGAGAAGTGAAAAACAGGCTGACTGATGAAGGAGCTTCCTTAAATGCTGATATAAGTAGGAACAAAGGTTGGAGTTCCTCAAAGACTAGTCTGTCTTTAATATTTTCAGCCATGATTTTGGCAGGAAAATCACAACAGTGCTTATAAGCTTACCAATGACTCATGTTTAGGAAACACCATTACTAAAGAATCAGAATATCTTAAAAACTAAGAAATTGAGGTGACTGAAGACTGGAAAAAGATTACTATTACTAAGCAGCTCAAAATGCAAGGCTACATACTCATGGAGTAACATGAATTTCTGCTGTGAGGTGGAAACTCATTATATACAAACCAAACTAGAGGAAGACGAACCCTTGTAGTTCTGCTACAAGAATGATGTAAGCCACTAGTGTGACAAAAGGCAAACGGAATCTCATGATACTATCAGGTAAGATATAATCAGCTGAACTGGAGAATAAAAATTATTGTTCCAGAAACAATAAGCACACACACAGAGTATTATACAGAGTTCTAGCAACCCATGTTCAAAAAATGTGAACGCCTGAAATAGATACTGAGAAAACTAAAACTCAATAGATTGCCTACTTTCAGAAAGGCTATAATTGATCTCTGCAAATACAGAGAGAGCAAGGAATGAACACCAGAAAAGGAAAAACTTTAAAAACCATGCAAAAGCACCGGAGCAGAAGGCTGTGATGGGATATGAATATATTTAGGCTGGAGTTAGAGGAAAGTTTTCAGCCTTAAGAAGAAAAATGCAATCTCTCAGGACTCTAACAGCATTTCACTGGTGTGGTAGCTTATAAAGGCAGATGATAGATGACTTATAAGTCTTTTCCAGTCCTATTTTCTAGCTTGTCCTGTACACCTACCATGAAAATACAAACTTCCAACTGAGATCAAACTATCTGTGCAAAAGTAGCACTGTGAGTATGGGAGAAGTGCGCATGACATCACTCTTCACTGTGTGGCTGAATCTGTCCCCCTGTACTGGGTAGCATGTGGCACAAGTACATATATGCTTTTCTGATGACAAAATAAAATTCCTTTAAAGTAGAATTTAGGCTCTTATCACACAGTGTTCCAGATTACCCCAAAATCAACTGAACAGAAGAAAAATGAAACAAAAACAAAACCAAAAAAAACCCCAAAGAAGTATTGAAATGCAAAGTTAACATTGTTACTACTGAGGATTAACAATATTCTGTGCTAAAAATATATCCTTATTACAAGCTAATGCATGCAAATCTTGCTGGTGAAAATTACATTTGAAAACCAGAGGCTGAAAAATGTAGGCCCACCTTCTGTAGATTTTTACACTAATAACTGTAAATTAATTACTGCTTGAGTTCATCTGTGGGAATCAAATACCACAGATAAAATTATTTTTTCCTACATACTTAAAGACAAATTCTGTAGATACGAATTGGTAAACTGTAGTTGGTTTAAACTGAGCTACATCAACTGCTGTCAGCAGAATCTTAGTGCAATCACCCAGAGGAAAAATCATATTTATGTACTTTAGTGTGGAATATAAACTGTGAAATCTTATGTATTTGTATAGCATTTGATATGAATAAAGAAAGAAAAATAAACCATACCCAAAATTGTGAAGTGCCCAGTCCCTAACTGTACATTTTCCTCTCAAGTGTGGAAACTTGGGGTACAGATTTCACTAGGATCTTAGACAAAAGCAAGATTCAAATTAACCTCAGAGAATCACAGAATGGTTGAGGTTGGAAGGGACCTCTGGAGGTCATCTTGTCCAATCCTCCTGCTCAATCAAGGCTACCTACAACCAGTTGCCCAGGACCATACCCAGCAGCTGGTGAGGGGTCTAGAGCACAAGACTTATGAAGAGCGGCTGAGGGAACTGGGGTTGTTCAGCCTGGAGAAAAGGAGGCTGAGGGGAGACCTTATCTCCCTCTACAACTACGTGAAAGGAGGTTGTAGTGAGGTGGGTGTCAGTGTCCTCTCCCAAGTAACAAGTGATAAAACAAGAGGAAACGGCCTCAAGTTACACCAGAGAAGGTTTAGATTGAGTATTGGGAAAAAATTTCTTCAATGAAAGGGTTATAAAGCATTGGAACAGGCTGCCCATGGAAGTCATTGAGTCACCATCCCTGGAGGTATTTAAAAGATGAGTAGATGTGGCGCTTAGGAACATGGTTTAGGGGTGGACTAAGCAGTGTTAGGTTTATGGTTGGACTCAATGATCTTAAAGGTCTTTTCCAATTTAAATAATTCTATGATTTTGAACCTTGGCCACTGTCACGCTCACTGACAATGACTCTCACATTAAACATCCAAATACCCTAGTGAAAACATCTAATTGCCTAAACCTTCAAGGAGCCCCCAAGGTGATAAGAATCATAGCCTGGTCGGTGTTTTCAATTTGGCCAGCCAAATGTAAAAGAGACTACTGAAACTTCAAGACAAACTGATGATATGTGAAGTGCAATTCTATTAGGATTTGTTCCAGTGAAAACTTGGTTCCTATATACAATTCTGCTATGGTAACTAAGGGCTGTCAAGGCCTGGAAGGCTGTATAATTGCTCAACCATGGAAAGATAAAAGGAGCTAGTAAAGAAACTATCTGATAAAAAGCTACAAACATTGAAGAAATATAAACAAGCTTATGAGTTACTGCAAGCAATGCTTTAACAAGGCAATGAAAATAAAATTATTTTTTGTCTATTCATCTACAAGCTATTTATGATGCAAAGAGTCTTAATTTTAGATTGGCGCTTCTTCACTTTTTCCTCAATGCATGAATGAATACAGAGCAACTTCAGAGCTATACATTTGGCAGGAAGCAGAGCTCTGGCTATCCCTGCAAAAATCTATCCTAATTTGTCCAAATTACAAGCCTTTTCAAATTCTCACATATCCTTGAATTTTAGCACTTAGACTCTGCAACAACTCACCTTTATAACCTTGATGAAGCACTAAGCAGATCACACATATACTGTTCCCACAAAGAGGGGCTGAACGTGCTTCAGCTTGGGGAATACGTGGCAAAAATCAATCTTTTTTGCCCAAAATTGCTTCAACTCCAAGCAATCCCAGAAACTGTTCTGCAGGCTCAACACTTGTCCCCACTTTCCCTCCCATCCACATAATGGCAGCTACATTTAGCTCTCTGTTTCAGACACAGAAGGGACAAAACCTGGGTTAAAGGGAGGAATCTGAAGAGGAAAGAAGAAAGGTGCGAATTATCTAGGGAGCATGTATCCAGAAGGTGAGAAAAACCTCTGACTGGTGGCTGGAAAACTGAAAGAAACAGGCAGAATCTGCTCACGCTATGGAACATCTGTCCTGGAACAGACGATATTATCTTCATTGCTAAGACAACTCACAGAATGTCACTGAATGCCAGATGTCATTGTGTCTATGCAAACTTCATTTTCTCCCCTTTTATGATAAGATCAGTCTTTAATTACACAACCACATAGCTTTTATTCAAATGCTTCCTACCATTTTTGGTGCATAAATGGAAAATGTTCAATCAATAAATTGGGTTTTTTTGCATTGTTTACAGTTTTGCACTCCTCATCAGACCTAATGATTAAACATGTGGCTTTGCAATTCTTTTACTGTTTCTGTAACATTTCTTGTCTGTGACAAAAATCCTCTGAAAAATAGCATGAGGGTTTTTTTAAAATTCAGTTTATTTAAAAAAACCCCATACACATAAACAAAAAACTTGAAGCCCAACTCTTTCAAAGAGAAAATTGCAAAAGCAAACTGGTTACTAAAGTTCATGAAAACAATTTAATCAGCTGAAAACAAATTTTAGGAATGGTGGACATGATCATGCATCAACATCAGAGTCTGTTCTCCAAATATCATTCCCCTCCAAATTCCTAAGGTGTAAGCTGATAATCAACAACTATGTACCTTCATCCATGAGTTTCCTTCATTCATATACTATGCCAGTTTATTGACAGGCTAAGAGAGTTGGGGTTGTTCAGCCTGGAGAAGGCTCTGGGGAGACCTTATAGCAGCCTTCCAGTACCTGAAGGGGGCCTACAGGAGAGATGGGGAGGGACTCCTTATCAGGTAATGTAGTAATAACATGAAGGGTAATGGTTTTAAAGTGGAAGAGGGGAGATTTAGACTAGATACTAGAAAGAAATTCTTTACTGCCCAGGGCTGCCCAGGGAAGTGGTTGAGGCACCATCCCTGAAGGTGTTCAAAAGACGGGTTGACATGGTGCTGGGGGACATTGTTTAGTGATGGGTTTTTTTGTCAGAGTTAGGTTGATGGTTGGACTAGATGATCTTGAAGGTCCCTTCCAACCTACATGATTCTATGATTCTATACTGTGAGGGTGGTGAGACACTGAAACAGGTTGCCCAGAGAAGTTGTGGATGCCCCATCCCTGGAAGTGTTCAAGACCAGGCTGGAAGGGGCTTTGAGCAACCTGGTCTAGTGGGAGGTGTCCCTGCCCATGGCAGGGGGGTTGGAACTCAATGATCTTTAAGGTCCCTTCCAACTCTAACCATTCTATGATTCTATGATTTAATGGAACTACACTGATCTAAACACAATGACTCTGGCATAAAACTGGACATTGTTCAAATTAAAATGTACCTGTCTAGGCATTGATTAGCATTTTTTAAGGTGATTTGGCATGCTCCTGTAACACAGTAAGCAAGTAGAAATAAAAAAATAGATAAAACCGGTATTGTCACTACTGTGTTTGCCTTAAACAGTCCTTTCTGTAGCAGCAAATTACAGGCACCACTGTGCAGAATATTTGTAGCAACTATATCTTTTAAAAGGACAAGCAGCAAAACTGAGCCATCATGTTGGAATGATGAAGTCCCTGGTGTTGTCGTAGGGCAGCAGTGCCTGTGTCTCGCGAGAGGGAAAGCAGCCTCCCTCCTACCTCTGCCCTCACCAGCTCAGCAGAAATCGAGCTTAATGAGTTCAGTGGGAGAGTCAGTGCAGCAAAGCGTAGGTAATGTTGCCGGGAAGGGAAAAGCAGCAGTGGCCTGCAAGGAAATAATCCTTCTCATCTAATAGCCAGAGGCATGTGAAGCTTAACATACATGGGGACTGCCCTTTAGACAAAGTGAAATGCTAATTTTGCATTGTGATAATTAATTTTTAAAAAGCCTACTAGGCTACTATCTCTTTTATATCTGTTCCTTTTTTTTTTTTTTTTGTAGCAATGGATGATTTTCTTAATCATTTACTTAAATATAACCATGATCTTAGTCATTATTCATGCTCTAATCCTGCACCATGCAAACTGATGAGAATTCTGACAGTGAATGAAACAAGCATTTGTCATTGAGATTATACCTCAGATTGGCAACCATTTCTCCTATGAAATACAAAGGTACACTTCTTTCATATTATTGTTTTATGTCATATGCATTTGTAAAGAATAAAAAAAATATTTCCCTGTCACACAAAAAATTTTGCTGTTACTGGGCCTTGCTGAATAAACTCCTGCACTTACCACCTCTCACCATCAGTTTTTCCTAGAAATAATATTTTATCAAGAAGTCTAAAAATTGGAAGATATACTGGGACATCAAGTCCACAACTGCTCACAGGAAGAATTTCTTTCTGCTCTCCTGTGGGAACCCTATTCTAATTAAACTGACAACATTTTGATGTTGACAGATGTGTTCTTCTGTATAAAAATAAGCAGAAAAAGATATTTCCTCATAGGGCATTTCATGTGTACTGGATATCCAAAAATGTATTAAAATGGTATGAAAAAGAAGAGATGATTTAAGCATATTCAGAGCAGGTTGTTCAGTAAAACAGAACAAAAACCTAACAACCATCACAACGAAAACAAACATCCCACAAAATGCATAAAGACAATGACATCTCAAATTTCCCCAGGAACCATGCCGTGACTAAGCACTGTTCACATTTAATACATTTCTTGTCAAATTCAGCATTTATGACTTGTATATTTAATCAGAAAAATTCTTCAGGGTTTCATCACAGCTTTTATGTAAGTGAATGATTGAAGACTATCTACAAGAGCATCTGAAACACAATGCAGGAAAACCCAACTCGACTGAAGCAATAGGGTGCCTTGCTAATGACAGTAAAAGCACCAGAAATTAATCCGGAGATTTTATTAAAAAATCTAAAACTAAGGCACTAGCACACAGATAACAACACGCAATCTGAATACCCCAAATGGAAGGAAGGAAATAACAAGAACATCAGTCTTAAGGAGGACCTGCAAGGTGCATTCATTTTGATTTGCCACAAGTTGCCAGAAAAGAATATCAGTGTCCAATATCTTGGTCTAATTCATAATCAAGTGGAAAAATACAATAAGAATACATTTTCAAGAAAAAAAACCCTCCCCTTTCCTTCAGCTGATTCATACCCTACACCAGATAATAAGCTTCAGAAGAAGCTCTGCAAGCTAAATATACATGTGTATGTGCATTTTATAAGGCACTCTACGGAACTATCTGCAACTAAGTGGGGTAAACAATAAAGCCTACAATGCCATAAACATAACAAATAATTGAAATGTTTCCTATTTTGTTCAACAGCTACACTGAAAATTATACTGCACTGGCAGTATTTATTCCAGCCTTCAATCTGCCCTGATGCAACTGCTCTGCAGAATGGGAAGGCAGAGTAGCATGGAATTTACTGCACATTTCTTTATGGTAAGAAAACTCCTAACAGACATTCCAGACACTAAATCCATTTTATTTTGCTGGAATAGAATGAAAGTAGGTTCCCCTAAACCCAGGATCTGATCCAAAGATGAAGCCAAATCAGTGCTGGCATAGTTTGTGTTTGCTGATTTATCAAACACCTTTATAATGCTCTGGCTGTGCAAGTATACGCTGATTTCTATCAATAGCGATGACTACACAGCTAATTACAGGTTCAGAAGACATTAGCAATCGCCATAATAACACCCATACTTGTTCCAATGGGCACAACATACTGCTTTTGTCCATAATCACAGAGACAGTAACCTCGTGAACTGAGAGAGAATGTGGAAGGTAGAACATGCTGCAGGATTTCCATGTATCTGTGGGGCCAGAGGAGTGGAGTGCATGAATGTTCATTGTAGAGGTAAAATTTATTCACAAATTTCCTGTGGGGCCTCTTGAATTACAAACACAAACTCTTTCACTTCTACCTAAATTGCTGCCTTTAACAGGAAAAGCATTACAGAAACTCATTGGATATGTTTAATCTAGCAAACCTGGTGATCCTCAAATACACCAGACATAAGCACATATCCCAGCTCATAAGGGTATGAGAACTTGGCTGCATTAACTTCCTACTATCCTAAGCTTGGCTTCATTAGGAAAGGGCAAGGATCAGAGAAGTCATAGGACACCACCCATTTGACTTCTCTGGGTAATCAAGACCCCGGGAGTCTGAGACACATATGTTCATCTTAGTTACAAAAATTATTGATGACTCCAATTTCTGTGTCCTCTTTACAAACTTTACTTCATGCTCAGTAGAGTCAACAGGAAGACTTTATTACTGTGTAATATCATACTTAATAGCACTCACTTAACATGAAAAATATTGTTGCTGATCACAAAAAATGCAATGCTTTGGGAGAAGCATATATCTTCTAAGAAATAGCCAGAAATGTTCAATAAGGTCAAAATAAAAATGCAGATAGATCCACTAATATTAACTTCTATATGTATTTTATAACAAACTTCATCACTTACATCATGTAATTTTAAATGAGAGGATTAAAGAGTAGCCTACGGTTAGCAGCATAACAACCTCTCTAAAATTTGTACATATTACGGAAACATAAGGTAAAAACACCTGAGTAAAACTTTATTAAACAAATTTTTGAGAAAGCAATATCTTGTTTTGTTGTTGTCAGTTTTTTCACTGTATCTAGGATATGTTTCTTCCTTTTGTTTTGTTTTCAGTTAACCCAATATGAAAAAAAATTAAAAATGGATAAGCTAACCTATATATTGTGCTTGTTTTGTACAACTATTGTTTCATTCATTGTATTTAGAACGTATCTCACCCTTTTCCGTGTCACTGTTTCATGACATACCTGAGGACACCTTGTAGAAAGCTTAAAAGCTCTTGGCCTGATCACGATTTCACACTGAGCCATTCCACTGACATTAGGGCTGCACAAGAGTAAATTAGAGCATGATGAAAACCACAGTGAGCCAAGCTTATGTAGATTGGAGTCTACACTCAGTTGCAAAGTCAGACTAAATGAAAGGAAAAAACAGGGCACAGAGACTTATGCTTTACATTTTTTTAATCAGTCTTTTTCCTTTTGATACTCCTTAGGATGCTTCTATTGTATTCCCAAAATAGCAAAACAAAATTATCATAAGAACCCACACAGACACGAAGCATCTGAATTTCATAATCAGTAAATAAAATCGCTGAGGCCCTTCAGGACTCAGAAGAGCACTTGTCAGTTTTGTCTAAAGATAACAGCATACTGAAAGGCAAAACATGAGGACTGTGCTGAATATCATGATCGGGATGATGAATTCAGAGAAAGGCAACTGCAGTTCACAAAAAATTACCACTCCCAAACATTTGCTTATTTTTAGTTTTAAAATAACTTTTAAAAACACACTAAGATCTGGGTTATTAGGCAAAGTATCTAACAGTTAAGATACATTACAGTAAAGCTGCCTCCCCAGTCTGAAGTATGGGCCCTGTAAGAAGTTGTTGTCGTGACTGTGGCTTCCAAAGAGTCACGTCCCTTCTGTTCCCCCAGCAGTAGCCACCACCTTGACTCCACAGGAGAAGCAGCAGCTCCAGCCTGGGCTTTCAGGACTCTGGCACAGGCAAAGTCGGCAGCACAGTGGTGACCTTGTTCCCATCCAGCAACGTGCTGCCTTTACTTTACGTATGCCAAGTGCAGTCCTGTTCAATGCATGGCTTTCTCAAGAGGTGTTAAAGAAGCACTGTGCACACTGCTGGTGCCGAAGGATGCAGTGGCAACGGGAAGGATAGTACAAGAGCTGAATTTCATTTCCTGTTTAGAAATATAGCTACATGGCCATATGCCGTAACGGAGATGCAACTGTGGTGCTAGCTCTCGAGCACAAGTGAACCTGATTTACAACACCAATAGGTATTTCCTACCAGCTTGCAGCAACTGGTAAAACTCATACTAAACCTGATCTTGCAACACAGGAACAACATTTGCCACTTACTCTCCTTCTGACAAGAATGGGACGAATAACTGGTATTTCTCTGTTAACACTTATTCAAACAAAAGAAAATGGAATTTGTTCAGCTCCTCTGCAGTTTGTGGTAAGAATGTGTACTTGGCCTATCCATCATCTCTATTAAAGATAACAACTGGTTTGTTTCATTAAAAAAGTGAGGTCTGTGCTGCCCTGAGAAGTCAGCTTTGTGCGTGTCCACTGGAGCGGAAGAAGAGGTCTCAGGCCATTTTGAACTAATAAATAAATATTAAATACCTACATGATGCCAGAAAAAGAAAATATTTGCTTATGGTAATTCATATTATGTGGTATTATAAGCAGTTCATTTAATGGGTT
Source organism: Numenius arquata (assembly GCF_964106895.1). Classification (NCBI taxonomy): domain Eukaryota; kingdom Metazoa; phylum Chordata; class Aves; order Charadriiformes; family Scolopacidae; genus Numenius; species Numenius arquata. The sequence continues at coordinate 11,565,902 of NC_133577.1, read as the reverse complement.
TTCCTAATTTCAGTGTAAAGTTTTGATTTCTTCTCTTATTTTTGTCAAGACATACAAGCCATTATTATAATATTACTGGGTGAATTTCTCCCATCTCTACATTTTTGGGGGAACTCAGCCTTTTGCTACTTGTTTTTTAATTACCAGTGTGGTTTCTAGCCAGTGAAACAGACCCTTCACTCATGAAGGGAAGCCATGCTCTAGATGAAGCACACAGTTCAAGTAATTAATTTTGGGTGACCTCTCATAAATCCTCCTAGAAGCAATGGATGTGTAGCAGCACCCTGAGCAGGGGGGCCAAGCAGCACAGCATGGAGAGAGCAGCCCACAGCGGATGGTGCGAGCGTCTGGGCTCGGCAGCAGAGCTGGCAAAGGCACTGGGGAGAGGCGAGAGCTGGTCCCGAGAGGGATTAAACGCCATCGGTCTCCTCAAGGGAGGTCTGGCTGTGAAATAGCTTCAAGACCTGAATTCCTTCCTGCCAGTTCAGTGCTGTGCTTCACACCATGTGTATACAAACTCTTCCTGGATCAATTTGGTTAAGATTTTCTTATTATGACAATGTTTGCTTTCAAAGACTACCCCTCTTAGTTTTGAATTATTCCTCTAGTCTGGGAAAGCAACATTTCTTGTTGGTGACACAGTAGGAAAATTAAATGCTGTCTGGTCAACAAACAAGCCCAAACATGTCTGCCACAGCATACAGAGCTCAAATACTTCACTCAGCTGCTTAATGGGATGTAACATTCACAGCATTACAACAAACTGTTTAATGTGTTTTCAGCTCACTTCGCTCTTATATCCTTGGCATAGATGTTTGACTACTGATATTACTTCATACCAGGAAACTAGAAAAACAGAGACGGAAATGATTACGTGCTACAACCTAGTATCTTGATCTGTTCCTCAAAAACTGATAGCTGCATACCACAGTATTTTCTAATTGTTTTGGCAAAGGAGTTATACTTCCTGAAAGACACTGAAGATTTAAAGTCCTTGATCCAAGTCCAAGAAGTATTTATTAACTTCAGTGGGTACAAGCTTGTGCCCTAATCTGGAAAGAACTTCACAGTGAAATGCTGTGAAAAATTCAGTTTCCCACTGCTACTCTACACTAGTCCCAACTTACTGGTAAACATTTTACACTGACAAAAAGAGTACTAAAGAGTGATTCTGAAGGCAAACATCTGCAGATGTCCTGCAGAGCACCTTTCATTAGGGTTAGGAGAAAGGAGTAGGCCTTTCAGGCTCTCAGCAGATGAAGGACAACTCTGTCACCTTCCCAGCGTAAAATAAAACTACTGCACCAGTACCTTTGTAGGTATCTGCTGTTAAAGTATTAACACAATTAGTACAAAAATAATTAATGTAATTATTCAAGAGGTTTCAGTAAAAGCATCATCTGAGTGATCCATTGCAGAAAACATATTTACTCCCAAAGTCTATGGTTATCAAATCAGTCTCATTTACTCATCGAGAGGTTAGATGAATAACCTTGAGCATCCCCAAGCCAAAAGCACGATAGAACTGCTTTAACCAAGAATCAGATCTAACGACAGCTTCCACAGAAAGTCTCACATTTGAGTTGCAAACTGAATAAGAGGTTTCTTAAATTCTCCCTTGCAGAGTCCACACCAGAGCCCGTTACATTCTCAGGATTATCTGAGATATCAGGATATGATATAAGAACCAACTCCCCAAAATGGTGATTTTTTTATTTTTTTTTTTAAATTATATTGAGTTCTTTATCTTCTGGAACCATCTGGAGGCATCTAATTTTTAAGCCTTTCTCTTCAGCCATGAAGAGCTGAAAATGATTTAGTGTTTTATTTTAGTAATTTACTAATAAATGAATCCAAGAAGCATCAAGTATTATGAGAGCTGGCCACTCTGTAATCAAGAGGCTGAAAATAGTCTTTTAAGTGCATGTTGATGGTAGAGAACTTCAGCTATTCCAGAGTCAAAAAAATACAACAGAAATATGAAGGCCCTAAACTGAACATCCCCCAGAGCGTGTCTAGTCCTTTCTCCAACTATAATTCTTTCACTATAATTTGCCTTTTGGTGCTTTGAAACTGAAAAAACCCACATTAAAATAAGACCATTATAGCTCACAACCAAAAATACTGAACTCTTAACACAATGCAATTTCTAACAACTGCACTGTTCAGGGTTCTTCACTGGTTAAATAAAAGTTTACAGCAATCACTGCCTCTACCTAAAATACATGCTGCCAACGTCTTCTTGTTGGGAATTTCCCATACATTTCAAGCTGAAGAGTCACAAATTAATGGCAAATTGTGAAAAACTTCTGAAACTGTGCGGAAAAAAAGACTATACCTCAATCTGCTCAAGTCACTGCTTTTCTTCTCAGTGCCTGTACATACCATATTGTTGAATACTTCACATATCCATCTTAACTCTGCTCCTGAAAATTTAAATTGGGCAAACAAATTAAGGTGCATAAATTACAGTATGGAAATAAATGTTGTGCTACTGTACTCCTTATCCTCAAGTTCTTTTGATATAACTGAACTGCTTGGGAAGTTCTGGAGGCATAAAGTGAATTATTCATAAAAAATCTTCATGCAACTGCTCTCAAGGCTTTTCTCATTGTCACCCATATATCTTCCCAGATAAAGTACACCAGAGGGTAAGAATAAGCCTTCTGCACAATATAATGTTCTTCAAGATCTGACTCCTCGAACTCATTTGTCTTTGCATTCCTGCTAAATCCTTAAAGATTCCAACTCATGTAATGGGAAACATTTGAGGTCCATAATCTGGTTTCATGTAAATCTAATTCCGGTTTTAAACAAGTGATCTCCCTTTGATTTAGGAAATGTAAACAACCAAGCCACAAATAACCAAAGTCAGGATTTCGGGACTATATCCACATCTCAGAAAAAGAGGCATCTACCAAAAATACATACCATAGATTTAGGTTTTCTAAACTTAGAGAATTAAGTGTAAATGCAAATGTGTTTTGAATACTTCACATATAAAAAAAAAATAAATAAAAAATACAGGATTTACACACTTGTATGAAGTGTGCATGTCAGTTTTTACTTGGACATGATTAACAAACATGATGAGGCTCTGGGACTCATGCTTCAGGGAATATAAACCTTTTCAGAATCATTAAGTTAGGTTTTCTATACCAGCAGATTTACAAGGAAGTGCTCTGCATGGAGTCCAAAATCAGAAGTCAATCATAACATTATGTTATTCTTCCCTCTTCCCAGAGGCAGCACCAGAGGGATAGGGATATGGATAGGAGCACGGTAGGGACAGGCAGAGCAGCGTGGCTGAGGAGTTCCAAGAGGGAGTGTTTAATTCTGTAACTTCTCTTGAGTGCTTTGCTGAGACCTTCCCAGAGTGCGGGCCCAGCCAGGCATCATTACTGACTGATTCAATATGCAAAGTAATCCTGTGCGCAAAAGCCCCAGTCATTTCTACGACACCAATTTACTGTATTATGCTCTTTAGTGGCCTTCATACAGTATGTTTAGCTTAGTAGGGTGACTCTAGAAAACTCCCATTTCTAATTCTAATCAAGCATATTTATATTTTTAGGATGCATATTAGCATTATGCCCTAACATTACAAACATTTGGTAGGTGCCATATGGACACGGTCAAAACGCACAGTGCCTGCTCAAAGGGTCTGTCTCAATCTTTTACACGAGTCATTCCTCTGATATCATTAGCTCCATGTGCATAACGACACGGGCCAGCTCCTCAGCACTCTACCCAAGTGAAAAAGAGCAATGCTAACTTACCCTGACTGAGGTTATTTCCAACCTTATATAAGTCTTTGCATTAGGTAAAACATAATGCAATCAAACATTGGAAAAAGAGGCAGAAAATGAGGAGACTAGAAAACAAACATAAATTGGATTTACGCGAGGAGTTGCGCAAGTAACAGTGGGGTTTTTTTGAAAATTTGTGTTTTAAATAACACTAAAGCCTAGATAACAAAAACCCACAACAATTATTTTTGCTTATATTATTACAAATACTGCCTTTGAAGTAAATTTTAACAAGAGATTTTGCTAACCCTTGAAAACATTCAGAATTCTTCCTAGATGGAACAGGTTTGGGCAAGGGAAAAGTTACTATGTTTGCTTTTATGTACTTTTTAAAAATCTAATTCAAAACTTTTGGATATCTGTTATCTCCCTGGACAAGAAAATCTTAGAGATTCACAACTTAAAAATGTGTTTAAAAAAAAATAATTCTGAACAGATAAACTGGGAAATATGAACAACTAAATGTGCAAAATGATCCATCTTGTGCTAAGGCTCAGCCAAGTTGGATGACGGCCATAGATTTTGGGTGTGTACTCTTAGAAAAACCAGCAAAAGAACAAACAAACAGATAGACAATTGCTGTGGCAATTAAAACTACTTAAGCTTTCATACAGAAATAGGGAATGCAAAATGGTGGGGTTTAGCACTTTCCAGTGTAAAATCAAGCAGAGTCCTAATGTGCTGTCACATCCCATCAAGGTCAAAACTGGTCTGCCTTCCTGATGAATCAACATAATAGAGCATGAAGACAATCTGAGAGGCAGAGGGTATTAAAACTTCAGTGTTTTAATGCTAGTGTGGAGTGCATGATGGGACGTTTTTTATTATTAGAGAAGCACAGGAATCTCAGTGATGTCAAATAGGGCTGAAGGTGTTCTAAATTTCTGAAAATGAGGCCACTTGTATTTAGGTGCAGAAATATGGATATGGCTCTAGGGATTCAAGTTAAAAATATAGCCTTTAAAAAATAAACAGTGAGGTGTATTACAAGTTGAAAGTATTGCAGCCATGCTAAGTAACCTTGAAATTATTCCCATTTAAAAAATCTGATTGAGAGCTGCATGTGTCTGTACCAAACAAACTGTTTGATTACAGTTTCTCTTCATCCCCCACAGCAAATAACATTTTAGACAAGAATAATAAAATATGACAGTGTCTCTGCCAGCGCTTCTGGGTAATATCCTTCAGCTTATATGCACATGTTCATGTATGTATACATGAATGCACAACATAAATATATGTGTGTACATGCACATGTTAATCTGGGAAAGAGACAACTATTTTAGTGACCAATTCAGTGTTAATAATACTTCAGACAGAATTCCAGTAATGAAAAAAAAAAAAAACGAAGAAAAACAAAACCCACCCTAAATCTCCATTTGAAAATGCAGTTTCTGCACAAAGAATAAACAGGGAAATAGATAAATGCGTAATGGTTCTTCTTCAGCCTTTGCCAGGCTCTGCCTCAGCAGTCAGGTTCTATCAGCAAAAGAGAACTTAAAGCTGGGATAAGCCTTATAAGCCTGGGCTGTGAGCCTGAATAGAGGGTTTCCCCAAATGTCAGCTGAGTCATCCCACCAGCTGTTCCTAGATGTTCAATTTGCCACTTGGCTCAAATGCTAGTCCTTTTCTTTGTTGCTTGCTCCCACCAACCTAGATCTGATCCTTGTGACCATTTACCCCACTCGAAGTAGCTCCAGCTTGACCTATATATTTCTTTAGGGCCCTGCCTTGTTGTACATACTCCCTTCTGATTCCCAGTGTGGCTTCTGAGTCTCAGAAATTCATAGAATCATAGAATGGTTAGAGTTGGAAGGGACCTTAAAGATCATTGAGTTCCAACCCCCCTGCCATGGGCAGGGACACCTCCACTAGAGCAGGTTGCTCAAAGCCCCATCCAGCCTGGCCTTAAACACTTCCAGGGATGGGGCAGCCACAACTTCCCTGGGCAACCTGTTCCAGTGCTTCATCACCCTCACAGGAAAGAATTTCTTCCTAATATCTAATCTAAATCTCCCCTCTTCCAATTTAAAACCATTACCCCTTGTCCTGCCACTACACTTCCTGACAGAGTCCCTCTCTGGCTCTCCTGCAGGCTCCCTTCAGATATTGGCCAGCCTCTCCTCAGCAGCAGGGTATCTCCTCATGTGCTTAATTCCTGACCACAATTCTGGAGTCCCACTTTTTAACCCTTCCCCTTGGAAACAAGTGCATGCATCTTAAATGTATCTCTCAGCTGTCTACTCTGTCACTGCTTTTTCATACAGTAGCGATTCCTCTACCCATCTTGTTAGAAGGCCTCCCTGAGACAGTTTCAATTATGATAATCATTACTGTGATACAATTATATTTGTATATGACTTTCTTGGTGGGGTTTCTGTCACTGAACCTACAAGTTATAAACATCTTTCATCTATAAAAATGGGGACATAGATGAACTAAGATTTTCAGCTGAAACATCTTTTGTCTCAATACAAATAATTCTTTGGGTTCTCTTCTTGACTAACACACACACTTCTTTGCATTGGTTTCTGGATGGTGAGGTAGAAAAACGTGCCTCCAGCAGTGCTGAAGAAGCATATGGGAGAAATACAAGCTTAAATATTGCTTTGTATGAAAGAATCTTTCCCTTCAAAATCTGCTGACAATAATGAAAAATTTGTAAGTTATAATTTACAAATGAAAACTTGATTTGGTAATTTTAATTAAAGATTGGGATAATTAATAACAGTTTGCTTTCTAGAGGAAATAACCCAGTGTTCAGATTCCCCTGACAAATCACACACTGTGTTGACAGTATTATAAAGAAAACCTGGAGAAATGTAAATGGCTCAGTAAAAAGTCTAAAGAGCCAGAATATTAGAAAAGTGTAACCAAGGACCAGTGCTGTACAGGTAGCAATGCATAGTTTTGGGACTGTAAATTACTGACATTACCTTTCTCCATATGTTTTGCATTGAACAGCTTATTGATATTTACAAATTTTTAAATTTAAATATGCAGACACACTGCTATTCATAGCTAAAACACAGTAAAGAATACTGGTCATCATAGTAAGAGACTAATCTTTTAATATGGTGTTACTATTTAAAATAAACCCTCTTTGGATATTACGTAGGATCTCACTTAATAGATCCCGAGCTTAAGTAATTATTAAATACTCAGCTGTGACTTGGTCTGGGTGGTAGGACTCTCCTGTAGGATGCCCCATTCCCAGCTCTTTGCAACAACTGCCAAATCACCCACCTCTCCTGTCCTCCAGCAACCTTTTAGAGGCCTCAGAGGTGCCCTAAAAGAGCCGGTCCAAAATTTTCACATGGGCCAGGAATAGTAGTTGTGAAAGATTTGTAGGGCAGCCTCAAAAATTTTCCATAGGAGATGCTCCTACCAGAAGGAGATCCATACACATGGACATTTGGCCAAGAGTGTCAGTGAAGGTGTTGTCAAATCCTACTCATTAATTTCTAATTATTTACACCTTATTTAAAAACAAAAAACAACAACAAAAGTTATATTTATATTTTCACTTTTCTGGATAAACAGTATGCTGGATTTTGCTGGACAAACAGTGTGGTGCGTTGATCTTCTCAGCAGCTGGATGATAAACACATGTACTCTGCAGTTAAAGACAATAGAAACATCCTGAAGACTAAGCCAATCTTTCTATTTCTGGGCAGATCAATAGCAGACCATGGCAGGCTGATCTGGCAGGGCCATGCAGGTCAAGCGGTCACCTATATAAATAACTGCTGATTGAGCAGAGCGCTTCGAGCAGCCTGAGGAACTATGGCAATGAAATTACTGCAATAAGAAAAAGCTACACTGAAGCACAAAAGAGGTACAGAGATGAAAAAGGTAACTATCATTCAAAATTAGGGAGGAAGTGTACATTCTGCACTTCCAGCATTTCCAAAGCTTTCAAGGTGGAAAAAGCAAAGTTTTTTTTAAGCATTCTGCGTTCTACCGTGTTCTAGTTGCACTAAAAGGGAGACAGCATATTAGTCCATCATGGCCACAACTAAGCTTCTCAAAAGAGAAATTTAACTCCACTCAGTTGGCTATAATACAGAAATTATTATTTTTTTCTTCATTCTGCAGTATCACACTTTCCTTTACACCATCTTAAAATACCAAAGACATTTTTGCTTCCCCTAGAGCCAATACGTATGCCCATACTTGGTCTATCTATTCACCTACCCCACCTACCTTTGCATTTTGTTTCTATGGCCCATTGTGGTCTGTAATGGATGTTGCATGCAGCTACTAAAAAATGTTCTTGAGCACCCTCCTCAACAATGCGATTTCCCTAACTGATATCTTCTTTTGTATTCTTCTGCCATTTCAAATAGAATAATTTTTCTAAAAAAACAAGGTTCTCCATAAATCTTTTAAATTCTCATTTGTTCCTGCACTGCCATTTACAGCAGTCTCATCTTCCACATAATTTATTTCTCTTGCTTTTCTTTCAGACTGCTTTCCCTATCTGAAATTACTGAGTGTCCATCACACAGTATCAAGCAGTTGAGACTCTCAGCTTTGAAACTCCTCTTTGGAAGTTACCTTTCCCTAAAGCTCACATATAGGAAGAATCTATGCCATTCATTGGTTTAATAAATTGCTTTAATAACAAGACCATCTTTTCCTATATCTCCAAAGTCATCTGGTGTGTTTACATATAGTTTGCAAATTCAGACTAGATTCTTTGGATATTTTTTCATCTGCAGCTCCTATCTAAACAGTTGAAAGCATAAAGATCCATAGAATTTGATGAAAATGTTTCCAGATCATTTCTAGTACAAAAAAAAAAAAAAAATAAAATCACAAAACCACAATCCTGTATATACAGACTTTGCAATTTAGTTAATATTGGTTCTGACTATCATGAGAAGGTAAATACTGCCCACAAAAATTTTATCACAGTCACTACACCCAGTGGCTAACTGGCACTGGAGTGGATTGCCACTACAGTTCCTGTGATTCCTGCATTTCAAAATTTGTCCAAACACCAAAAGAACTTGTGACACCTCACTGGTTCCTCCATTTTTTGCCAGTTGACATTGATCTGAAGAATCTAACATTACCATCAGAGGTGGCAGCATTTTTGTAATACTCTAATAATGTTTTCAGCTGTTCTCAGGTTACATTAAAGCAGCTATGAAACCTAAATTATACCAGGGTACTATAAAAAAATTAAATTATTTTAAATTGTATAAAACACTATAAAATATTTTTAAAATACTATAAAAACTCAGTAGCCCTCTAAAATTGTCTTAAGGCTTAATTTTTGCTAATGCATATGGAAAATAAGAGTTCTACAACAGGACAGGATTTGGTATTTTTAAACATAGGGAGAAAGAGGCACAGTCACATTTGCCTTAAGGTCACAGAAGACAGTAATTTATGATCTCTTGAAGAAAGACCACCCACCCACATGACACTCCCAACAATAGAATATTTTTGTTTAAAAAGAAGCCAATATCCAGAATTGGTGGTGCTTAGGACAAAGGCAAAGGATTTATTCTATGTCTACAAGTTTCACCAATACTATATTTGCTCACAGCTTTCCTGGCTCTGTCCAGTGTTCATTGTCTTTTGGTTTCATAAGCACTAAAAATAACCAGCATCTGAAGAAGAACCTCCTTTCAAGAAAACAAACAAAAATCCAAAACATAAATTCAACACAAGGATTATTTCCTTCTGATGTTTTTGTCATGATTTCAAGTTCTTCATGAAAACAACGTATGGGTGGAGTACTGTGCAGACTGGAAAGGGCAACAATGACCTCAGTTACAACTCTCATAAAAGCAGGAGAGGGGTCGGTGCCTTTTCCACAGTTAAGTGTTTATGAGCTGTGGGCTTTTTATGGGATCTCACTTCCTAGTTGTTTTTTTTGTTTGTTTTTGTTTGGGGTTTTTTTTTTTTTAAATGAAACGTCACTGCACATTTCTGTATGACAGAGATGTAGGAAGAATACAGAAATGTGTTTATCATGTTTATTTATAGGTCATAATTATTACAAAATAATTATGGAAAAGCATGGAAATCTGCAGTTACTTAGCTTCTGCCTGCACCTCTTGTATTTGTTCTACTCGTAAACAGGTCTTTACTGACTTTACAAATGTAAGAAAAGGTGGTTTTCTTTCCAAGCAGGGATGCTGTAAAGATAAATGCCTTAGAAACTTGGAGAAACTTAAATAACACGGTAGTGAGGATCACACAATTGCAATAAATGCTATCAGTTTGTTATAAGTATGTTGTGGTTTCTTTTCAGAAGAGCTCTACTTCATAAAAAGGAATAAAAGGATGTTTCAATTGGCTTTAGTGATTAATTTAAACATAGTATCACAACACTTTTACACTTGCTGTGTTCAGGCTTTCTCAATTAGATAAGGAGCTATGTACTCCATTAAGTACTCTTATTTTATGTTTGGGATGTGTTAAACATTTTTTGTTTAGATAATAATTTGATCAACTAGACTTGAAATATCTGTGTCTGTTGCTTTATTATATATGTACCTGTATAGATTTACATATGAATGTTAGATGAAATCTCCAACTTCACACCACTTAAGATTTTAATTCCAGACTGAAGATCTAAAAGTGGTCACCAGGAACCCAAGAGTTGCTGAAAGAAATGTGTAGGAGCACAGTATTCCTATTAACAAACATCAGTACAAAAATTAAGATATGTGTATCATACTGCATATCATATTCAAACGTCAATATTCAAGCTGTCCCAAAACCTGATTAGCAGAGGGTAAACAAGCAAAGGGATCTTTTCCTGATTCCCATCCATACAAACTTCTGCCAACAAGCAAGCATTCATGAGGCCCTTAAGACACTGAACTCCACAGCATGAAGTTATACTTTCAAACACTTTCCCTTCCAGTATGGTTTCATTATATCTGGCCTCCACTAAGTCCACGTTGAGAGGTGCTGCCTTTGAGGAGAACAACTACTTCTATTTCTGTAAATTTACTATATTAGGCAATCTTGACTTACAAAACGCAAACCGATTATCATAAAAGGTAAAAGGAACTTGTTCATTTGGACAACTTCCTCCTTTCTATGTCCTTATGTGTTCCCTTTTTCATTCTCCCAGCACAGTCTTGTGTACTTTTTGTCTAGATGACCTGACGCAGCAGGTGCTCAACCTACAACTACCTTTGAGCAGGCACAAGAGAAATCAGTGAAATGCACCATGCACCACCAATTTGAGAGTTTGAGGTTTTCCCTTCATAGGCATCCAGCCTTTCACATCTACGAACACACACATTTACTTCAGTGTAATGTTAATCAATCTGGTATTACCCGCTAAAGGGAGAAGAGATTCTTTGTGCCCTTTTCCACTCCACTTCTCACTTCTACGTGCTCACAAAAGACACACCATCACTCAGGACTGAATTCTGAAATTGTGTAGGTGATCAGGATAAGGTGATCACAGACTCTTCTGTCTTCACAGTTATGAAATATTTCAGGTTAGGTCACAGTCTCATCTGGTTCATCTTGTGCTATCTTCTCCAAAATGTCTATCTCAGCCTTCACCAAACTACCTAGCTTCTTCCTCAAGGACAACACATCAGCTGCAAGCCCTGCATGGTTTTTAGACATCAGTAAGAGGCTTATACTAGTATATCAACTAGATTTTCAATCTTTATTTGACTCTCAGTTGCAGGAAAAAGTTGAGATCTATACATTCTCTTAATATTGATGCTAAGATGGGAGGACAAAGGGAAACCAGAGAAATTAGATTATTAGATTATACATTATATCACTAGCCAACAACTTAATCTGATTTCGTCTTTATTGGTGAACAGCGAAGCACAGTCAGTCCTCACTGTGGTTACAGAGACCTAGTGAACTTAAAAATCTTAAGCTTGGGATTCATTTGCCATAGTGATTTTTTTTCTCTTTAGCACTAGGTTTATCTCAGTCTCATTCTGAAGGTTTGGTTGGGTTTTTTTTGGTTTTGCTTTTTGTGTGTGGGGGAAAGGACAAAATTTTCCCTCCAAATAAAGCACAGCTTTAAAAGGGTAAATCTGCCAAAGCAGCTTATGTCCAGCATTGCTGGCAATCAGCCACCAATTCTGTCCAGTCACTGAGGAAAAAAGATTTCTGGAGAACAGATGATCAGCATCCTCTAGCACTGGTTTGAGATTGAATAAAAGAGGTCATGTAAATGCAGCATATGGCTTTCAGTAAGAAGCTATTGAGTTGTATCCTTAGATCTCAGCACCTCAGGTTAAATGTTTCTATGCCGAGATATAAATCTAGATGACAACGCCTAAAAAATAAACCAATAAACATTGCACATTATTAATTATATGCAAATATCAGCTATTAACAAGCTTTAAATTCTTTCTGCTTCTGGTTCTGCAGCAAAAAGGTAAAAAAAGTTGAAGTTTAGATAATGCTAAAATAACTCTCATCCAAGTAATTTCTTCATAAAAGATGTAATTAAATTGACAGTTTTGATCATGTAAAGGAACCCAAGCAATAAGTTTTACTAAAAGAGGCCAGGGAAAACGAGAAGGTAACAACTGACTAGACTGAAACTAGTCTAATTAGATGGAATCAGGGCTTCAAATTATCTGAAAACTGAAGTAATGACCTGGAAAACAGGGCCCCTTTCTCAGGAATGGAGAAAAAATGGAGGTACTTCTTTATAACAGGCTAATGAACAGCTCAGAACTCAGAACTTGTCCCCAGAGCAAGCGCAAGAGAATGCTTCAGGATCGGGGAAGCATAACTCAGCATCTACCCATCACCCAGTAATTAGCAAACAGTCAAATCCTGACAGAGAGCAGCAAGTAATGATGGTATAGACATTTTGATTGTACTCAGAACTAAAATTACTAATTCAGATGAAAGACTCCTCCTTTTTGAGTGTACAGATTTTTAAATAGAATACCCGAGACCGTAGTCAGAAATCTAGCTTTGATTTCTCACTGAGATAAGTCCTCAGAGGCATGCAAACATGCCTTTTGCTAGCAGATATTGTGCAGTGCCTCCACAATAAACTACGACAATAAAACCAAACTTTAGGACAAACATGCTCTTAGAACTTGATTGAGTGAGACAGTTCACAACCAATAACACAGTTAAAACTCTTGCCATGGTATTTTTTACGTTTAGAGATGTAAAGCAGTTTCTCTCTCCATTTTCATTTTTCAAGGCAATGTTATTGCTGTTCTCAATATCCAGTCTCCTTTCCTCACTATTTTTTTTCAGCAGTTCTACCTATCAGAAGGCTCTATGGGTACCTTTTGCTTTCACTTTTTCTTTCACTGCTACGTGTATTCTTATGTGTGTGTTTGTTCTGTTTCCTTGAAAACATTATTCATAGCTTTTTACCTAACTTTTAATTACAAGTATATCTTGCTGGTTGACGCAAAGGAAACATTAACAGACTTTTTTTTTTTTTGGTGAAATAGGCTTTTTCTCTTTAAGGCCATTTAATTTTCCACTCAGCTCCAATTTTTGTGCTTTACTCTTTCTCCTTTAGCAACAAAAAGCAGCGAAACGTCCAGAATTTTGATCAACCAACTCCAGCCTTTTCCTTCATTACAAAGAAAATTCAATGCACATTTTCATGTAAATCTGTTTATCTCTTTCTTTTGCATTACCTGTGACATTACCATAATTCAGCTTGGTACTTATAAACTTCATAACAAGCCTGTGAGAATAACCTGAGCTCCTTAACCACTGACACTAATGTTATGTTAATTAACCATGTCACTGAAGTCTACAAGAGAAATGGCATAGATTTCAGATTTGGTCTCATTCAAAGTATAAATCTGCTGGCAGTTTGCGTTTCAGTCGGAGAACAATAATTGTATTGTCATGCCTGTTGTTATAAATAGCTGCATATTTGCAACTATGAGGTTTGCCATTTTAACTATGCCAAGAATATATTTTTTTAAAAAAAAGCACTGCAGCCTATACAATTTCCAAAATGTTTGGTTACTAATATATAATAATGTAGAAAACTTGAAGAAAATATACTGTTGAAACTTACTGTATCACTCTTCAACATGCTGCTCAATGTGTAAATTGCAATTTTTAAGCCAAATTTCAATCTACTTCCTATTCCTGACACAGTTCCCACTATTTCAGGCCTTCAATAGGAACAACCAGCTATTAATAATAAACAGAAACAGCTATTAGTAGCTACTGGTAGGTACATGCACACCTGATACCCATTCGTAGATGAATGTACACCTGAATTGTAGTCCCAAAATAGAACTTAACCAACTCAGTAGAGTTTTAGGAACTGATTTATTCTTCCTGACTGCAGTAAAGGCCACGTTGCATCCTACACTTTCACAGTGGTGCGTGAGAATGAGCCCTTCCTCTGTTTCAGTTCCCATCTGGAAAGCGGTATTAACTATCCTTAGCACCCTTATAGGTCAAAATATGCTACTTCATTACATATTTGCATACCTCTTTCAAAATTTAAAAAAAAAAAAAAAAGAAAAGAAAAAGAAAAAAACCTTGACTACTTAAGAATTAGCTCAATGGCACACCATTATCTAATCTCATTCATAAATGTATGTCATTTCCTATTCAAATGTGAAGACGTCTTACTGATAAACATAAATACGAAGTGTAGTATTTTTGTGCAGACACAAGTTTCCCCAGGGAACACAGGATTTGAACGTGCCCAAGATCTCAAATACAAACACACAGAGACAGTGAGCATGAACTATTAGTCTCTTGGAAACTAGATGTAAACACAACAATTAACAGTTCATGATTCCTTTTATTTATTCAAATCACTTCTGGCAGTTGGTCATACCTCCAGCTTTCCTAGTAACCAGAGAAATGAAAAGACAGGCTCAGGATTATGAAAGAAGTATTATGCAATGAGGCTGTGTACAAGCTCACCAAAGTGTCCAAACAAAAGGTGATTCTGGAAAGCAAGACCAAGAAAGCAAATTATACAACTAAAGTCTTCTCCCTTCCACAGAACATTGTTATGGAGAAGCAGCAGATTTTCTGCTCCTGAGACAGTAAATGAATTTTTGTCTCTTTGGGAAGCAGAAGCTTTACAGTAAGATTCAGAGCTTTGTATTCAAAAAAGTTTAAAAGCAACAATTCAATCTTTCATTACAGCTATTGGTTTTTGGTAGGATGGATATGTATTTCAGAAGTGTAAACAACATTGTCACATGGCTTCACTTTTATATAATGGACATGGCACTAAAGAACAGAATTAGTAGTTCCAGGATAGCCCACTGACTTCAGCTCACAACTGCTGATAGATAATATTTCTAACCTTATTTATGTTGAGAGTACTAAATACATTTGCAAATAATAAATTTATAATTTCTAAATTTTTAATACCAATGAAGATTTTTAATCCACTCTATTTATATGTTTATGGATCAGATTATAAAGTATTTAAGTCTTTGAAGTTGAAGAAAGGCATCTAAAGAGGTAAAAAAATGCACTTCATGCCTTTTTACGGCAGTATCTATCTCTAGGTGCCCAAATGCCTTTTCAAATCTTATTCTTCCTGCAACTTCAGTAATGCAAAGAAGCCAGAAATCCAGGTTAATTAGCCTTATGTCCTGTCTAATCAGTATCAAATCAGGGTACGATTATCCATGTTTTATTACTGTGACTCACATCTGCTAACAAAGCTTTATGCCCAGAAGACCTCTGCTAACACAGCAGCTCAATCACATTTGCTTTTTCACTGATTTGTGACTGGTCATTGGATGATGTCACCTCTGTCTCTCTTGTCCACAGACTTGACAGGTTACCTCACCCCACCATGGCCTGAGTTTCTGTGACAACGCACTCCACTAGGCAAAAAAATACAAGCTGGGTTGCGAATCTCAGTCCTTTCCCAAATATTTCTCTCCTCACTTGGATGGGAGCACAAGCTTTGTGTCTTCCATTAAAAGGTATTTCTTGTCCTTCCCACTGTAACAAGGCACATCATCTTCACCCCTCTGTGAACAGAACTGCAGCATCCAGGCTGCAGAGCAGCACTCCAGTACGTAGCCAATCCAATTAATAACAGAGAATGGTTGGGCTGGTACAGTCACTGGCTAAATAGCTCACAACTGTTGTAATTGGTGATGTTGATTCTCTATTCTCTTCTGAAAAACCACATAGTGTTTCTGAAACACCCAGTGGAGCCAAACAGGTGGTGTTACTCATCATCGTTGTTAACAGGAGGCAAGTAAGAGAGAAAATTCATCTGTATCTGCAACTACTAAACAAGCATCAGTTTGCAGTCTCGGTTCTGACTCAGTACCAGGAACGGCTGTACCACTTGAACCTGGAAAAGTCTAAGGATGGCTTGGCAAATGAGACAATAAAATAGAAACCCTGGCCAAAACAAACAGAATGAAAAGATGGGCCTTTACACAAACTCAGCTGTAATAATTATTTACTTTAATTTACTTGGGAGAATGAAAGGACAGTTCAAAAACTGAAATTACCACAAACAACCATAATTTCTTATTAACAGTCAACTCTGAAAACCACAGTCTCCATTCCTAAGACAGCTTTTTTTCTTTTTCCATCTATTAGGCACTATAAGCAAGTAAATATTTTGCTTTGCTTTGCTACACTGGCTTCACCTCATATCTTCTTGAATACTGTGATCTTGTACGTAAGGTGGTTTCTTTTTTTTCCCTCCAAGACCGGAAAGCTAACAGTAATACTCTTCACCTACTATTGCTGTTGTAGTTCATTCCCTTCACCTTATGAAAAGAAGATTTTTCCTTTGTTTTAATGAGCTTAAGATAAAGCCTTTACAGAACAGCTGCTGCATTTACAAGGTCTGGAAGCGAGCGGCTTTCTCGCAATAGTGCCTTGAGTAAAGATGTGCAGAAAGTCCACATCGACATAAGGTCCTTGGCACTGTATGGTGGAGAAGCTGTACCTCTCCAGGTACACCACTGATAACCTCCAAGAAAGCTGGTGGAGGCATGACAGCCTATGCAGTTATGACAAGCTACACCAGCTGCCCTGTATGAGTAACATATAGAAAGCATAGGAATGCTACACCGCATTTGTACAGGCCTTTGGCATCTCTGAAAGGGGAGGATGAATTTTCCCTGGGAATTAAACTGGCATAGCTAAAAAGCTAATCAGTGATTTGCGTAAACTAAATTGTAACTCATTCCACAGCAACAGCGACGTAGATACAAGATGTTATTAAATGTTCCAGATATATCTCACATCAGGGTGAACACAATGACAGTCTTTAGCTTAGAGATTCATAGGTTTTGCAGGTTTGTGTGACAAGCCTAACAGTGTTATAAAAAGATTACATACATTCTCCATAGACACTTAAACCAATGTGCATCAGTGAGGGCATAATCCTCTTAGAAGTACTAAAGACTATGTAACAAATACTGAAATGGAATTATAAAAGGTCTGGTGAAATTATAGTAAAAGAAGTTTCATGAATTATGTCTCTTAGTACGTTAATGTTTACATTCCATGTAATGAAATGCCAAAAAACATTCTACAACACTGGACGTTAACAGCAATGATTCCTCAGCAGTGGGAGCATGAGAGACAGATGAAGCAGAGAGAGAGGGGAGAGCAGGCTGAGGTGGGGGGGCTTGGCCTCCAGGCAAGCTGTGCCAGGGCTGGGCTGGATGGAGCCCAAGAGGAACCATCCTCACTGTGTAGTAACCTGGCGTTAATCCTTCTTCCACGCTTACCTGGAGGTTACTCATCCTGAAACACTGGGATGCCGTTCTACTAGATCCCTAACAGTTCTGATATTGAATTAAAATAATCAACTGAGAACCCAAAATAAACCAGGATCTGTTTCAATAGACAGGACGGAGGTTAGCTTTTACAATTAGTCTTAGTTCCTTCACACACCTTTTGAAAAGAACATTACATGTGGGCTGGCCACAAATTAAAGTCTATTAATAAATGAGAAAAATAAAACACACACCCCAAAAAAACAAGCAACCAGAATTTGACTATAAATGTTGGCTGTGTAATTAAGTAATCAGTTATAACTTCCTATAAAATGTAATGTATTTCAAACATCTCTTCTTAGCTTACTGCTGAGAAATAAATTCCAAAGAGCCAGGGGATTTTTGGGTGGTTTGGGGTTTTTTTTTTGGTTTTGGTTTTTTGTAGGGTTTTTTTTTTCCCCTTTCTTCTTTTTTAAATAGACTATTGGATTCTTAATAGGTTGTTGACACTTCCCTCATAAGGCTCTTTCTCATTTTAGATGAAAGACAGAACAAGTAGCCTGTTTTCTTACACACAATAATAGACGATTCACTTGGATACACACAACTACCATCTAAAAAACCTCAGTGCGAGTCTAAAATTAGAATTCTGTGATATGACTCACAAGGAGAAGCTTTGTGACAGAAACTAGGATATTTTTAAGCAAATGAAATCTAAAGTACAAAATAAAAACTGCATTCTAGAAATAGTCTATGGGATAAATTGCTAATAATTGTTAGGTGTTTTTTTTTTTATCTGTGTGTTTTATCTACCTTCAAGTATGTTCTCTGAAGTATATTATCATTCTGATAATTAAAGGTGGTGAAGCTTCTGATTTCCACAAAAGGGCAAAAAAGGATTACAGGAAAACAGTAGAACTTTCTCACTGAAATATTTTGCCTTTATACTACAGAAGTGTCTACGTCAGTATACAAGCATGGCCAGCAATAGTTCTCCTACAAAACTATTTTAATGGTTATTAATTAGTAACTAAGGCCAAGAGATATGTCCTTCTGCAATTTTCTGTTCCTCTAGTATTAAAAAACAACTGAGGTGGCATTCCAAAAGGGAGGGTTATTTATGATGATGACAACAATTTGCCATGTTTAAATGTAATAATAATACACCGAAATGTACACGATGCATTGCAGGAAGATACTACAGCTCAACTGTGAGAAGATAAAGCTTAATTTTTCAAGCCTGCAGTGTACTCTAATACAAACAGGAAATGATTTAGAAGTCACAAAACTGACAAATGAAAAATATCATAACCTGCACAGAAAAACTGGAGTTCATAATACTTCAAAGATATTCTGCTTCCTGATATCCTCAACCCAACACTATTACTGAAATCCCTGTCTGTCTAGCGGGTGTCAGAATAGAGGGGGTGCTCTCAAAAATACTCATCACTGTAATATTTTGCTTCTTAAAATTTTTTATCTTCACTAAACCCTCAAAATTGACACGTTATTGTTCCTATTTAGAATTCCTGAAATACCTCCCCTTTCACACCAGTAACAAATATGGCAGATGTTATTTTAAGATAAAGTTAACTGAAAACAGTTTTTGAACCTCAGACAGGGACTTATCACAACCAACGTTAAACAGCTGCAGCGTGGATGCCTACATATGAACTTGTCAAACTAGAATGAGCAGAGTGGAGCTGTTGAAGACAGTTTCATATAAAACACAAGTCGCCTGACATATTTTGGATATCCACGATATTTTAGAAGGACCATTTTTAACCACTGCCTGTAAAGTGAACCAAGGAGGATTTTCCTCTTGCATTGTACCTCCTGCATTGTCTAATGAATCCTGTCCTCAGTGTTTTAATAGTAAAAAACGAGAAGAATTTCAGTTATTGAACCGTGTTCCTCCAGAACCAAATGAAAGCAATCTCAGTATGAGACACTACCACGTCAACGATTTTTTGCACTAGATACATACTTTGTCCCAGATTAAAACTGTAAAAATATGTTGATTTTTCTTAAGTAGCAATTCAAATGCAAATATATGTTTGACATTTATATCACCTGTATGACCTTTAGTGTTTTTTATCCTGGTTGACCACCAACCAAGTGGAAAGAGGAGCACAGATTAATTTGCCAACCTGTTAGAACTGTGCTGTGATCATCAAGAGTGCAAGCAAGGAAAAAAAGCAAATAGAAATGTGTTGATTTGGGGAGAAAAAGCAGTACAAAAGTAAAAGCAATGAGATGATGATGTTGACTTTAAAAACAAAAAAATTATTTTAAAACACTAACGTGGAATTTGTTAACAAAGGAAAAACTCTAAAAACCAAACAAATGCTGCACTCAACAAATGCTTCATTGCACAGACTGACCCAGGACTGTGTTAGAATCATAGAATCATAGAATGGCTAGAGTTGGAAAGGACCTTAAAGATCATCTAGTTCCAACCCCCCTGCCATGGGCAGGGACACCTCTCACTAGAGCAGGTTGCTCAAAGCCCCATCCAGCCTGGCCTTGAACACTTCCAGGGATGGGGCATCCACAACTTCCCTGGGCAACCTGTTCCAGTGTCTCACCACCCTCACTGTAAAGAATTTCTTCCTTATATCTAATCTAAATCTCTTCTCTTCCAATTTAAAAGCATTGCCCCTTGTCCTGTCACCACTCTTCCTGACAAAGAGTCCCTCTTCAGCTCTTCTGTAGGCTCCCTTCAGGTATTGATAGGCTGTTATAAGGTCTCCCCGGAGCCTTCTCTTCTCCAGGCCGAACAACCCAAGCTCTCTCAGTCTGTCGTCATAGGAGAGGTGCTCCATCCCTCTGATCATCCTCGTGGCCCTCCGCTGGACCCGTTCCAACAGGTCCATGTCCTTTCTGTTCTCATTGAGGAGGACACAAAATGAAAGCTAACTGCAGCAAAAAAACCCTGTACCGTCATATGGTTCCTTTCACAGAGATGCTTATTGCTCTATATGTGACAAAACTTTCTGATACAACATGATACCTAGAATTCAGTGCAGATTTTAGTCATGTGTACTACTAGTTAAATGTTTCGTCATTTTTCTCCTATGGTTTTGCAACGTCTACAGGTAGCTCCGAACTTGTCTCTGCCAGTAATAGATCAGATTATTACTATCAGGTACCCAGGAGAGAAGAGACCTGAAGTGGATTCTTGCAGGACTTGTTTCCACATGCATAAACCAGAACTAAATACTTCTAGCAATGGTGATTTCACAGCTAGCCTTAGCAACTTTCCTTATCCAATGTTAACTAATGTTTAACCTGAATACCTTTGGCTGCAGCCTAACCTTTTCACATGTTTTTGTTGTAGTAAATGAAAACACTCGATCTCTTTTCTCATTCTTTTTTACTCTTTAATGACTTCCTTTTCAGCTGTGATGTTTTTCCAGCTGTCTTAACCTTCACACATAAATCTTATATTTCAATATTTTGTTCTGAAGAAATAACTTAAATTTTCTCACACTGAAAAAAAAATATATATATATATTTAAATCCTGCTTGAATTCCTCCCATTAACTAACACATGGGCTACAAGACTGTTCAGATTCCCAAGTCATCATTTAGATTTACTTGGCCTTCAGGTCATAATAGTCTACACTGTCAATAGAGTCAAAAGAGTCTATTTTCCCTTAACACACTGGCAATATGTAATGAATTGCCTAAGTTACAAGATTTACTCACCAGAGAGACTAGTAACTTACACTAGCATCTTTTGTAACACTAGCATCTTCCAAATCCAGGAAAGCCGCAGGAATCAAGCTGGGACGTTTCAGAGAGTGAAAGATTGCAAAGAAAAGGCAGCAGCACCAGGACTACATGGAACCAGTATACACCAGCAAACTGGGCAGAAGGAAACCTTAACCGGGGCAGTCTTTGTAATATTGGAGTAAAACTCAACTGTGCAAAGTGCACAGTGTGCCCCTCCTGACCAACTACACCTTTTCAATCTCGCTCACATTTACAAATATGAAGCTGCAGTTTGATTGCACAGATGATAAAATGGTAAATGGCACTGAAAGGGGAGATCCTGCCATTTGCCCTTTTGCCAGGAGCTCACCTGACCTCTACAAACCAATTTTCAGCTGGTTCAAGTCTAAGGTAAGAGGAGAAAGAGCACTGGTGGAAAAAGAGTTGGGAACACGCATGCAGTGAAGCTTTCAATAGCAGGTATGTGTTAAATCAGCTAGCTTAATGTTAAACTGTGGCTCTTGGTATTGTTGACTTAGAAAACAACCAAAGGAAAAGACAGATGAAGGTACATATTAACAGAGTGCCTATCAGCTAAATAGGAAAAAAAAAAAAATCTGTTTGATTAATGGCTACTGCTAGCATGGCATGGAAAAGAAATGCTAGGATGTAGAAGAAAGGAAAAGAAGAGCCAAAACTTAAGCTGGGGGGGTGGGGGAGGAAGGAAGGACAATCCAGAAAAAAACCCAACCCACAGCATTCTGTGAATAGTGCTAATATAAGGCAGGCATTAAAATTACAGATGACACTCAGTTGTACATAAAACAAGGACTGGACTTTAAACTACTTTGACCTGTGTGTATTGAAGCTTTTCAGGAGTGTGTGATTATTAGAAACAACTATGGTTCCTTTCCATCATAATGTGCCTTCATGAATGACCACGTTGCTTGCTTTCCCACCATAGCTCTTCCTGCACTATGGAGTCTCTCTACAGGAAAAGCCCAAGACTCCCACAAGCCAAAATGAGTTTAAGAGCCTTATAGAAACAGTGGTGCAACTCAGAACCTAATAGAAGATTGATAAAAATTTTTTTATGCTTTCATACCATTTGTAGAAGGTTTTTTTAAGACCACAAAGTGATTGTCTTGTAACAGTATATTGTTTAAACACCTGCCTTAGGTTGCATTAGCTCCTGTAGCAGTCATGCCACCATTTATGTCCCTGAAAGCCTGAATTGTCTGACCCAGGTGGGACAGACCTGGCAACCACTGAGGACTGAGCAGGGTAGCTGCCGTTAGAGTGAACACTGAGGGAAGGATAAGCAGAAGCTGTTGAAAAGATGCCACATTCAGCTAAAGGTATGCATCTAGCAGAAGTTTGAGATGGCTTCTGTGGATTTATACCTACCATACCAGTTATGATTAACCTTTCCTCAAAGATGCCCCCCGCTCCCATTTAAAGTAGTAACACCACTCTTTCCTGCAACCTTTGTCTATATAGGTTATAAAATTCCCAGAATTAAAATATAATAGGAAGGATTTTTTCTTCATAAACATGCCCTTATTTATTAAAATTCAAGTGGCAAGGGATCATCTCCTTCTGGAGAGGCATGTCTCTCTCCCTTGAATGCAGACTGAGCTATAATGAATAGCCCTACGTCTCAATTTTCATTAGCATGACAGGGATGAAGTTAGAGACGATCAATCTTATTCTCAATGCCCACCTCTCTCCTGTGCCCTGCCTGACCCAGAGTAATGGAGTAGATCTTCCATTCTTCTGGGCAGAGAGCACAACACTACAACAAACCTTTGTCCGGGCACCACAGGGTAAAACAAGTTGCATTCACACTTGCATACAAACTCACAGCCCAGCAAGCTGCACATCTTTATGATTGTTTATCCCAAGTAGATTTCTGAGGCAGCAATACACTGTCTTATTAAAAGACTTGAACGTTTAGAGTGTATTGCAAGTGTCATAATCACCAAAGGGAAAGGGCTTGATTTTTTTTTTTTTTATTAAAAAAAACCCAAACACCCCAAAACAACACCAGAACCAACTTTGTTGCTCTCTGACGGTTTTTAGGAGAGGCGATATAATTGCATTCATTTGCAGTACGTACCGCAGAGATTTCAAAACTGGTGTTGAGAATCCCAGTGAGGAGTAGTATTTTCCTGGTGTTTCCTACACTCTCTCACCACAAACACTTACTGGAAACCTGTGAGGTGAATATGAGACAACAATGTGGAGGAGGGAGCACAGCTTGCTTTACCTTTCTCCTTCATTCCTGACAAATTCCCAGCACTGACACTTGCAGCCCTCACTGACAGTGTCACACAAGAAGAACTCTCCTGCCTCAGCTTACAGCCAGGTGCAAAAGCAGGTGTTGTAAAGCACAACTGCTGCTCGGCACTAACTGAGGATTCCCCCAAACCATATCCATTCCTGTCACACTCGGAACGCTGTCAGTTCCACTCTCACCTTGAGCTACACACCCAACTCCAACTGCACAGATTCTGGGCTACCACGCAAAGATGCCAAGAAATATCTCGGTGTTCCTACGTCTGTATGCAGTCCTATTTCAGTTGACTATAATTTCTGAAAGGTATAACAACCTTAATTGACAAGGGCTAAGGTAGTCACAGTGCAGATTGCCTGCTCATCCATAATGCAGAGCTACAGACTAAAAAAAGACTTAGGCTCCAAACACTCCAGTCTTGGCACAGGTGAAGTATTTATTGAAATAGTGCTTCTGCAGCAAAACTCAGATCCCAGCAATACCAAGCTGAACTGACTTCATCTGAGAAGAAAAGACTCCAGTTATAGGTATGACTTCAAACTAACACGCTGATAAATTTGCATTTAGTTCATGCATTTTCTCCTAATATATCTTCACTTAAAAGGTCGCTTAATTATTCTTGCCTAATTTACAAAAAGAAAAAACCCATAAACATACAGCTGACCGAATTATACATTGGATTTCTACAGAGCAAGATACACAAAAATGAAAAAAGATTATGTAAAAAACAAAACAAATTGCAAATAAACATAACAGCCATTTTGTTGGCAACAGCTTTATGTAGTAACTTTCTAAACACCTCTAACAATTTGATAATTAATAGTCCACATGCTCTCTAAATATCTCCTATAGCATCGTCTTTACTCATTGCTTCAGAGTACCAGGCTGGATAATCTTCTCTGATCCTGTCCTTTGCCTTCATAACCTTCGAGCACTTCTACCATTTCTCACATGCATTTCTTCATATTCCTCAGTAGGGCACTCAGTTTCATACTTATTTAATTTCTTGCTTCAAATATCTATTTATTTTTTTCTCTGGAATCCTTACTGAGAACCTGACTTCTTTTAAATATATCGTACAGTCAGGTACATAGATAATGCACTAAGACCCCTGCCTGTTCTGTGAGTGATGTTGCCTCACTGTACCCTTGCACCCCCTCATTCATTTGTGTCTACCTGGAGCATCTTAGCCTAATGTTTAAATCACAGGTTTTCTGTGCAGAGCATATTTCTTCACTTTATGGGCACTTTGAACAACCATTGAACAGCCATTGTCCAAGATTGCAGCCCAAGAATTGGCAGACACAAATAAAAATAGCAAGGAAAAAGACAATGACTATACTAAAGTCTGCAGTACATCAAACAGGAGTATTTTGGAGTTGGAATAGTGCTGTTGTGGGCCCAAATGAGACAGACTCTGCACCTTTATGTATTCTCATATTAATCTACTAAGCCTAAATGCATGCTTGTTGTATCTAGTGGCTGGGAAGCTGAGTTCAGATATCCCAAACTGAAAAGCAATAAACGGAAGGAAAAGCCATGGGATGATAAAGTTTCCAGATTTAGAAGATGCAGAAGGGGGCAGCAGGAGTTCTGTGCTTATAAGCTTTTGTTGAAGCCAGTGGAAGCTGGTGTGTAAAGAAAGGAAGAGGTCCGGGATTTATGATTAAGTTTAAAAGTTAACAGGACTGAAACCTACAGCCACACTCACAACTTGTTTCTAGTCAATAGCAACATTGGAACAAAAATAAGCATTCTCAAGGCAAGCTTTTAGTTGCAGCATTTAGGCGTATAACTTCTAAAACAAAATTAAAACAATAACTTTATTTAATAATGCTTTATTATAAGAACTTAAAAAAATGAATACTCAATGAATACTGCAAAGATATCCTGTGATATGTTATCTAAAAGGCCACCAACTTTAGCACTAATAATTCGCTCATTGACATATGAACTCTTCAATGCTTAACCATATAACGAGGTACAGTTCTCCTTTGAAGACAGCAAGTATTGATAAACTAATAAACATTAGTTTATTGGTACAGCAGATCTACCTGTAGACTTCAGAGCTGAGAAGAGGATGGATTAAATTTCTATTCTCTTTCTCTGAGAAAACTGCTGCCCAATCAGGTCATGTGGGAGAAAGAGAACCAAAGTCCCATAATCTTCAATTCAGTGTCCTGTCCCATGGATCCACCTTCATAATACCAGCTGCTTTTAAACACCACTATTAATGCTATACCAAAGGATTCATATAATCAGAGCCCTTCAGATATTTACTGGAAAATATTTGTAGTGTAAGTTTAGAACAGTTATTAAACTTCAGAAATACTGTCCTGTGTACTACAGTAAAAAAACATTTTTTGGTTTTTTAAAAACCAAAAGGAACCTCCATTTATGAATGGATGGCAGAAGGCTCCAGCCCGAGTCAGTCTCTTACCTTGAAGTCGTTGCATGACATTGGCAATATCTCTAGACCTTGCCCCTAATCGGGATGAGGCCATGATGTCTTTGTGGTGAGTCCAATTCCCTTCACAAAAGTCTCTCTCCAAGCTGCTGACCTCGATGAGATGAGGATCTCAGATGGCTTCCTTCAGCATGCAGCCCTCAGCCCTGGCACACCATGCCTGGGGCACTCGGACGCCTCCGGCCCAAAACCAGCCCTCACAGGGCCGGGGAACAGCACTGGTGAGTAACCTCAGCACCTAAGAAAGAAAGCACCAAGGCTTAGAGGAAACTTCTACCATCTCTGCAAGAGTAAGAACCCTGAGTCTTAATAGCTGTTTTAACACGTAAAGAGTGGTATGTTCTGTGCATACTGTACACCCCAGCCAGAGACACAATTAATGCTGAAAGCTTACTTGGCAATCATCAGCAGAATGAAGCTGCAAAAACAAATCATTAAAAAAAAACCTGGCAATGCACCAGAAATCAATGCCTTCCTGAGGATGCTTGTGGATGTTGTTTTAGAAATAACAATAATGTTATACATATTAAAAGTAATACTGTAATACTTCTTATTGTAAATAACATCAGGCATAAAGAAGGATAAATGAAGCCACTTGTAAAATCCAAAAGCTGTACAACTCTGATTCTATTTCACCATGCTAGGAAGGAGTGCGTAATAGTAACTCATTGATCAGGATAATCCCTAACTCCACCGGACTGTGTGATCTAATCTGAAATATTGAGATTCACATTCATTATTATGAAGTAAAATTGAAATTACTTTCCTTTTCCAGTGCACTGTGTTGTTGTTTTTTTGGGTCATTTAACACCAAAAGCGTGAACTAGAACAGTTACATGAACTTAACACTGTTGTAACTATAAAATGACCTATGTGACCATAAATCTGGTCAAAAAAACCCCATAAAACTAGTTTCTTCAGATAATGGTATCAATAACATATTATCTTCTGAGGAAGAAGTACATGTTGTGTATGAATGCAACTGTTTCCCTGTTAAGAAAAAACTGAGCATATATACATGAAGAATAATTGTATTCATACTACACACACTGGGTGCATCCCAAATTTTCAGGATTATACACAGTTGATCAATATCACAAATATGAGTGGGTTCATTGGAGCTGTGCACATTCCTCTTTTCCCGGCCCCATGGTCTGTCAGAGAGTAGAGTCCTCCAACATCAGGCAGACAAGCCTTTAGGCTGCAGAGCTTTAGGCACGCTGAAGCATCCCAAAGGAGCTGTGTCAACATCTAAGGGCTGCCAGAGGAAATCACGTTTCATCATTTCCTTTTCTGACCCTTCAAACCGTGCCTGACCCAAGGGACTCCCTGCTTTCCCTCTTACTGCTGTTTTTATTGTATGTTTACCTTGTATTTTGGATACGTAAGCGGTGCTCAGGTCAGCAAACCCAAGCTCGTTGTAAATTAGTAGAGCTGAGGGCAGCACAATTCTGATGGATCACGGTACAGAATAGACTGTAAAGTCCACACATGTGCACAGGCGTGGCCAGACCAGTAGGTACCAACACCTACTCCAGCCACATTACCGGTCTTTTTGCATACATCTACACTTTGCATAAGACATCTGGGTTTTCATACGCCTTCTCT
Source organism: Numenius arquata (assembly GCF_964106895.1). Taxonomy (NCBI): domain Eukaryota; kingdom Metazoa; phylum Chordata; class Aves; order Charadriiformes; family Scolopacidae; genus Numenius; species Numenius arquata. The sequence goes on along the minus strand of NC_133577.1, from coordinate 11,538,326 downwards.
CTTCCCATGTGTGCCTACTCTCTCCCTTCAGGGGCCTCCTCCCTTCCCACCTTCCAGGCTTTGCCCCTCACCCTTCTCAGGGTGCACAGAGACTCTCCATATCAATCATGATTTCCCAAATGTGGAAAGGTACCCTGGCAGCTAGGAAGCCTCACCCTTGCCACAGCTAGGCATAAGAAGGTGCCACCATTGCACCTCTCAGCTGCAAGGCTAGTTGGGGCTGATGGTCCCCTGGCATTGCTGAATCTCCACATAGAGCATCAGCAACCAGAGCTCTCTTCCACAGCTTACACCAAAGAGCACCCAACTTGGTGGACGGGGAGGAGGAGGAGGAGGTTTCCTGTTGCCCATGCTCACATAGGTCAGCTTGGTGAACTTCGCTTCTTTTGTGATATTTAAATGAAACATCACATTTTCTAACCCCATCCAAACCAGAAATATTTGTAACAAAGTGGGTTAAATGAAGCCTTGTTTCTGCAGCAGTGGCACTGTTAACATTTTGAGCAGTAATGTAAATGAGGTACAGCAACTTTTAATAGCAAGCTGCTAGACTAATTGTCGGGCAGAGATAAGGGGTATTAAAAATGCCTCGTCTGACTGGTTTTTGGCTAACAGCAGTAATGTTATCAGAATACCAACCCACTAGCACCGTGACAGAGCTGGTGTAAACCAGCTGTACATCAGCAGATTTACAGGAGCTGTGGAAGATGCTGATCCAACTCCAAGTTAGAAGTGTCTGGGAAATTGTAATGAAGATATATATTCAATCTACTCATACAGCAGGCTGAGTCACTGTGCAGCAATAAAGGGCAGACTTGCAATTAATAATTTATCTAGCTGATATTAAATTATATGCTGCATAAGAAGAATCTGTGGTTCTAAATACGGCTCCTCATTCAAAAGCTCCTTTCCAGGCAGTGGGAATTAACTCGTATAAAGAAGATACTAATTTACTACAGGTGGGAAGAAAAGATTCTCATGTGCACAGTCACCTCCACAGGCAGAAAACCACAGCTCAGACATCAGCAAAATAGATGAAACTAAGCTTCATGCACCCTTCTCACCTGTCTTCAGCCAGCATCTAAAACTCCACAGAACAAGAAACCTACATGCACGGTCAGCTATTCAATGTAATATGGAGGGGAATCTTCTCCTGACTTCTACAAATAGGTAAAGTCTGCAACAACACATCATCTTTTCTTACTGAAAGATTATACTTTCCAGATTTGTAAACGTTAACATCTTAATTAAATATTCTCATACCTGTTATACAAAATCATTTGTAATAAATGGAATGACATTTTCATTTCAGTCCCAGACATAAAGATGTATCTTCAGATGGATATGCTTTCAAAATTCACAGATTTTAAAAAAGTGTATGGTTTAAATCTCATAAATCTTAGCCTGAAATAAACCTAAAGGACTATATGAGCTATTCCCTGCCTTAGCATTCAACAGGTGATTATTCATTAATTTTTTAGTCTGAATATACAGGGAATTAATACACAAGGGTGAAATGGAATGGTTTTGCATATAAACGAGATAATTTTTTTATTACATTTGCCACTTATCTGGATTTGATGGATAAAGTTATACTGACAGCATTTTCTTATATTCATCTAAAAACAGAGTACTGGAATATTAAAAGAGGAAACATGAACTTCTCTCATATAAAAGCCATTAGGCCTAGCAATCTCCTACAGCAACATGCAGTTTACAATTCTCTGGATTGTATTGTTTCTCTGTTTAAATGCCAGAAAAGGAGGATGTCTGTTCTATGGAAGAGACAAGAAACCACTACATCTATTAAGGGCTAACTTTTCTAGGCCCCCAGTGTAATTCTCATCTTTTCATTTCTCGGAAGTGCTTTGAGTTATCTGCAATTAAAAAGAGAATATATTTTCTTTTTATTGGTAAATAAGCAGAGTACCAATGGCAAGACCAGGTTGTATTTTATCTTTTAGTTCTTAAAGGTTATAAAACATATTAAAGGAAAACAGATGTGCCTGTCAGCAGTGGGGATCCAGAAAACCAGAGGGATGTCTGCAAAGTTCAGAGAGCTTATAAGGTGTGCAACAATGGCTGAAGCCAAACCTTACCAAAAAAGGGTAGAAAATTCTCTGACTGTCCTTCACGTTGGCTCAAATTGCAGATTCCCACCACACCAGGCTGATGCCTGGGGAAGATCGCTACTGATGTGAAAGCATGGTTGTACTGGAAAATAGAGTTTTAGACTTCTAAGACTTCTATAAACCCCCATTATAGCAGTATGGGCTAAAGAAACTCCAGACAAACAAGGATAAACGCAGATAAATTAAGATATTGATGAGAGCAAGAAATGGACAGGTGGCAGGCAGTGAAAGGACTATTTCTAATCTGGGATGTATAAAAAAGAGAGGACAAAAATCAGAGTAATAAATTCAAGGAACTCTTGCAGCTAGAAGCTATTTTCAAATGCTACACAGATATAAGACATACAATGGAATAACTAAAATAACTCTAGCACATGAACTGAACAGAATCCCAGGAACGACAGAAATAAGGTCAAGCGTTGGAGCACCATTATATATTAACAAAGGGGCAGACTTCCCTCGGAAGAAACAGTGGTACAGAACTGATCAAGTCAAAAAGCACTTCCAGGAAAGGATTTCCAAGTACGGTGTACTGCTGTAGTGCTAGAGGTCCACTTTGATCCACAGGTACTGTTTCTGAACAGTAAGAGATCTTTGAAATGCCACCAGAGTGATAAATGCTGCTGAAACGTACATGATCCCATGAGACAACAGTGACCCAAATGTCAATCAGGAATAAGTGATTCCCATAAAGTAGGAACCAGAATTTTCTGGAGGTCAAAACAGCAATTTTCAACATCAAATAATCACAGAAGATTACAGTGTCTCCCCTGCGAAGCAGACTGGGGATTTCTTTAAATCCAAGGTCCAGTAACTGTACACCCGTACAGTGGAGAAAAAAACTGCTCCAGACAAAAATGGAAAAGCCATGACTCAGAAATAAGTGGGCAGAAATGAAGGATGAGAAGTGAAGAGCTCTGCATCGGTATGTGCTGTCTACAGGGATGGAGAGAGACATGCTGAAAGACCAGCTGAGTTAGACTAAGGAAGTAAAGATGGTAAGCAAATGGTTATTAGCCAGATGAGTAAAAACAAAGTAGGAAATAAGATCAAGTGGAGATTAATTTGCCTCAGTTAGTATTATACTGATTTTTCCACTGAAGATAATTCTGATAGACAAAGGCACAGCAGAAATGGAAACAGCATCATCTGAAATAAAAGTTAAAAATTGGAGAACTTGATGAAATTCATCCCAGGATACTGAAAACTTGATGAGTTAACTGACGAGTTGAGAATCCATTTATAAACTTATTTGAACAAATTGCTCAATCTGCAGGTAATACCTAGCGGATCAAAATTAGGAGCTAGGACGAAGATGTGGGGTAAAAGAATCCAAAATGATTCTTATACTGTCTTCAAAGAAAACATGGTACCTCCTCATCAAAAATGTTTCCAAATCCAGGCCAAGAGAAGAGTCCGTTTGACAATTGTTGCAGATGGTTGAATTGCAAAGCTGCAGTTGTTTGCTTAAACACAACATAGCACAAATCAGTGCATACTGGAACTTTCCCAAGTCCAATGGGACATAACTACACACCACGTAAGATCATGGAAAAATGGAATTTTGGCTCAGAAAGGTGTTTTTGATAGTTGAATCCCAACAGTGTCAATCTGTGCTTCCTTTCTCTACTGCATGGAGTACATTTGAATAGAAAGAGGTGGAAGAAATGACAGCTTATGACCTTTGACAACACTTTGAAACAGGAACACTGAAACAAGATGTTCTTACTGACCATTCAACCCCAAACTGACTTGATGTACAGTAGTTACCTGGAGGTATCATAGTTTGTTTTTCTTGGGGAGCAGGGGCAGGAGGGGGAGAGAGAAAAGTTTGGATCCCTTCTGGAGCTCCAGATTATATTGGTTCATCTAGTTTTGTTCAGCTCCAAACAATGCTGAAGCATAAGTTCATCATTTTGCAGAAAGTTGAGGGTCTGCAACTGCAATTAATTATTTGGAAGAGTCAAGGTAATTTGCACATCTGACATTTTAATTTGTGGCATATATGGCACACAATTTTTCTACACTTTACCTACAACTGTACTCTAGTATTTAAAAATTATTTGTAGGACCTTAGCCTTGCACACACCTATGTATGTATTTACCTTTCAGCAAGTGAGCATTTTTGTTTTCTACTTTCTATTATGTTTTTTTGGGATGGGCAAAAACCCAGTGGAATGAAACTCTGATTCTTGTCTTGACAGCTGTAATTCCCTTTGAACAGAAAATGCAAAGTGTTCTATGAGAAAAGAGAAGGCAGAGGCTTGCTATTTTTTAGAAAAATTGGCAGAACGTACATTGCTAGATATATTCAAAGAAAGGTCATTCACTGTCTTTCTGATATGAAAAGTTAAATACAATGTATATTGCAGTTGAGTTATCCTGCTACTGAAATTATGCAGGAATATATTATATTTTATATAGATATAAGTAAGAGCAGGAGACTGGGATCAGTAGCTCATTACCTTCTACAAACACAGGATATAATCCTTGCCTCAAAGAGTTTACTATCTGCACAGACAAAGACAGGCCAAGATTAAGATCAGAGGTCACAATACATAAGCAAATCGGACAGCGTGAAGTTCGGATATGATTTGTAAGCTGGTTAATGATAGGAGAGCCGTTCTGATTTTTCACTTTTAATACTAGGTACCTAGGATTTCTGTGGCACAATATGACCTACAACAGAAGGCTCTTGCAGAGGTACATTTGTAGGACTAAAAAACAAATAATAAAAGAAGACAGGCCACTAAAATAGAAAACACTGAAGCATCTCAGGAAAGGGTGGGTCAAACCAAGTTTGAGATAACCAAGTAAGCATCAATAAGCAGCAATTCTTTGGCAGTTCTGCACATCTCCCATGCAAGAAAGCTGGGCTGAAGTACAGTATGTGAGCAAGGGACAGATAGAGCTGACATAAGAATGGAAAAGCAGAAACACGTCTGTTTTCCCCATTAAATCTGTGCCTTTGAGTGAAACAAAGGCAAAAGTTCAGTTGCTTCAGAGGTACACTACTGCTATTATTTTGTGACCTCAAAGATGACACAAGAGCTCTAAAATTTTGTCACTAGCCATGGTAATGAGGAAGCATGGAAATAACCGTTTATGTTTGAGGTATGCACTTCCCAATAACTACACACACTACTTGAAAAGAAAAAAAAATTTAGCCACAACTGACTTCCTTTAACAAAGCGTAACTGATATGGATTAATGTGGTGTCTGTCCAAATGGGGCACGTACGTGTCTGTCTCTTGGGGCCTGATCCATGGAAGCCCCATAGAACCACAACGACCACTCTCCCTGTGCTGATCCTGGAAGTTCTCCAGGGATTCATGGCTTGTTCAGTGCCTCACCCAGCAAGATCTTCCTCGGAGCCAGGCTCTCTTATCTTCTCCCCAAATGCATTTTAATACTAACAGAGTGCTGCTCCGCCTTCCCCGTGCACCTCTGCTCTCCCTGACCCGGTATCAAAGTGTTACTTTCATTGAACAGTGTACTCGCTGGCAGACTGTGTAACTCAGAGCAGCTCTAGGGAAGTTCACAGGAAGATGCTCCTAAGGTCCCAAAGTACAAAAAAAGATCCTTTGAGGATTCTCATATTTTAATAAAGAGAAAGTAATGCTGCGCGAAGGTGTACAGTCATGATGAGATTCTTGTGTCTGTATTAAGTGTGGCAGTACAAATCACTAGTGGCACTTACCACAATTACTTAATTTAAAATAAAAATAAAATAAAAAATCACAAATATATTTGAGTACATCAGTGATTAATACCTTTCCATCGGTATTTTATACTCAGCAACACAGAATTGCCATTGACATATATAATCTCTAAAGTTAATATTAAGCAAACAAACAAACAAACCAAGCCATCCTCTAGGAACAGGAATTAAAAGGACAGGAGGAAAGTGGAGAGATTATTACTTCCACTTTCACATCTAATTGAATCACTCCAACATGCACTGTGCTCATTCTGGAGAGCTCCTTTTTCCAGGGGAAACTTTGGTGCTTTAAGGAATATGTTAAATATCTCATATAACAATGGATATTGACTCCTCCAAGAAAAAAAAAAAAAAAAAAAAAAAAAAACCTCTACAAATTTTAACACCGTATCTCATAAAACAGTTTTGTCATGTCATTTAGCACATGAAACTTAGTAAAAGCAAAAAAGCATTTCTGTTTACCTACTAAAATAACACAGCATCCTCATATTCTCTGTCCAGAGGCAGTATCTGAACACAGCTCATGAGCATTTATAGCTTGGGATCTGTTTAAGTGTTAAAGCTCACACAAGAACTGGAAAATAATTATCAGATCATAGAAAGCAAACAGTCCATCACTACTACTACTACAGGAAAGTGTGTGCCTGTTAAGATGTCTTTCAACAGGCTCGGGGCTTGGAAAGTGCTGGCAAGCAGCCAGAAACACCACATACTACTTCCCTACAAGCCACATAGGTATAAATCCCTCACAGTGATGAGCACTGGAGTTTCCCTCAGCATCACGTAGATGATTTACATAAGTAATTCCTCATCAGTTTGCAAAATCTGGTCTGTTATAGCAGATAACTAATAGTCCTTACAAGCACCTTTCCCCAGTATGAATATGGTTGAAAATACGGTTGTCAAAATCCTAGTAACAACCTTGTCTGCTAGTATTTCAGCAGGTCTTACCTCTGGGGAGTTACCACACATACTAGAGAGTGTACAGACTCCATGCATCTTTGTTGCAGTGCACTTGTCCTTTTAGCATCATCACTGCCTGCAACCCAGCTTAAAACTGGCTTCTTGGGAGCGCGCAGGAATAGTCACATCTTCCTTGATTAACTACATTTTGGCCTGCGGTGTGTGACTGAGCATAAAACCGGGTATCTCCGCAACACACACATGTGCACTTCAGGAGGCGAACCACGGCCCTCCTCCGGGATTTCCTACCCCCCTACTCAGAAAGGGCAAAACCCTCAAATCCACGGAGGAAAAAGGGCAAACTCCGCAATCACGGCAGCGAGTTTCGATTAACCTCGAGATAGTTTCGGATGGGGAGGGAGGGAGGGAGGGATAGAAGGGAGAAAGAGGTGCCTGGGGGGCAGCCGAGGAAAGCTGTCCCATGGGGGTCCCCCGTTCCTGGACGCGGTCCGCCCGGCGACCCAAAGGCTCTCCCGAACCCACCGAACGCCCGCAACCCCAGGGGGCCCCGCACCCGCGCTGCCACCGGCGCCCCGGCTCCGCGCCGCCGCCTCTCCCTACCTCCGCCCGCTTCACCGCGCTGTTCCGCGCTGCTCCGCGCCTCAGCGCGGCTCCCTGGTTACCGAGCGCAACACGCCGCCCCCCGCCCCGCCCCGCCCCACCGGCCGGCAACGCAGGTGCGGGGGTGGGGAGAGGGCGGCCAGCGGGGTTGCGTGTGCGGGCTGTGCGTGTGCCCTGCCCCTGCGGCGCTTCCCAGGCCGAGGCCGCGCTGTCACTTGTCGTCGCCGCCGCCTTCCTCCGGGCCGCAGCCCGCCCTCCCCCCCCCCCGCCCCGGCTCCGCCGTGCCCCGGAGCCCGCTGTCCTTGCGCGCATCGCGGGGGGGGGGGCCGCGCCCCGCCCCGCTCCGCCGCGATTGCTGCGAGGCCGGGGCAGCTTGTCCGGGGGCGGCTGTGGCCCCGGGGAACCGGGGGATGGAGCACCGGCCTCAGCCCCGAGCCCAAACACCCCCGAGGTGCGCTTCCAGCGCGTAGCCAAAATACTTCTGAGAATGGCTGTATCGAGCTGTCACTGCTAATTACTATTACTGGCCGTATTACTAGTATTATTGTTGGCGTTACGTAGCGTTCTGTCGGGCATTACCTTTGGCGAAGGCTCCAGAGCATCATCGTGCACAAGGCAGGGAGCTGCACAAGCAAAGTGGGACACCGGCACTTACGTAAGAGCAGCAGGACAGAAATATTTCGAAGGAGCTGGCAAGACGGTCTGCCACTCGAGCTCAAACCATGCTAGCCATGCAACGGTGCTTATGCCACCGCTATAAAACGTGAATCTGCCTCCTCAAAAGACATTGCACAAACCCTGAGACTTGGGTTTTCCCTCCCTCGTTTCTATTGTTAAAATTAAGGCTGGCTTCATGCAGGAAACGGATATTTTTCTGCTTAAGTGATGGATCATCTCTGGTCTGTATCATTGGGAAAGAAAACCACTCATATAGAGCTGAAATGGAGAAGTTGGGAGAGACAGTGCCCATGTACCTCTTAGTTTTCATCTTTTCTGGCACTGCTGCAGTGATTTTTACAACATTAGCATGCAGGGTGTTTACTGAGTGGATGGATGAAATCTGAGTTAGGCATCAGAGATTACTCAGCATCATCCCTTCCTTTAGTGCTAGTCATTTTAACACTGGTGCTACTGTTGTGATATGAACACTTACACTCGTGGCACCTATCCTGACACAGTATGCGGTTACGGATGACACACTTGGAGCCAGGATGCTGCGTGAAAGAAACAGACATACCAGGAGTTACAGCAAGGATTCTTGTGAAACTGGGGGGTACGTATCTAGGTCACCTCCAGTCAGCCACAAAAATTTGCTTTTCCTGACAATGAGTGTAGCCAAGCATATTGGACCTGAAATTTTCCTCCTCTTGAGGGTTTGTAGGTTTTTTATTTTGTTTTGTGCAGGAGGTGAACCGAAAAGCCTTCTTCAATGCTTTCTTACCTCTAGTGTTTGTCCTGCTGCTTTGTCTTACTCCATGCCAATTGCAGCATCAAAGATGGCAAAGGAAGTGGATGCTGACATGTTTCTGTTTCCTCTTTCCACATACATCTCTTTTGCTGAATAAATTCATCACTTTGCTGTCTCTTTCAGAAAATGGCATTTTATTTTCTGTTCCTAGGTTAAGAGTATGAGTATTACCATGAGAGAGAACACCTTCACTACAAAAGCTTAGCCTTCATATAATACTACTACTATAATCTGAAGCAATTCAGTAAAAAGTACTTGCTAGTGTAACCTCCCTTCATTCTCTAAATTGCAGCACTATATGCTGCACTATATGTTTTAAAGGTTCAGCTAAAATGATTGATGTGCGCTCTGCTTATCAGTTGTAGCGGGAAACCCACAGAAACCTTGCTGATTCCTGTATGGCTATTTTGAGTTTAATACGCAGAAAAGAAGATGTGGCTTATTTAAATCTCTTCCTCTTTGTACATTACACAAGAATACAATGTCATTCCAATTCATCCTATTTATTCTCATACAAAGTAATGAACTCCAGCTGTGGACATAGGTGAAGACCACCTTGTATGAAAAATATATTCCAAACTAAGCTTCACTGCACTTACCCAGATTTTTCTTTTTTTTTTTTTCTAGAAAAAAACCCCTCTTTCAGTATCCCAGGGACAATGCAGTAAAATTTATCACCATCACCTTTCTTATTTTCTTTTTAATTGTTAAAAATCACAAACTGAAACTGTTCCTACTAGGGTGTTTGTAGGTTGCCCTTCGAGAAGGAAAGGGCATTTCATTTGCTGTTATATAGCAGTTCTGGCAAGGGGTTACCTCACTTTTCACACACGCTTTCTCATGATGTTGGGGAATTTTTGGAAAGGAAAAGCTAGAAACATGTTCGGATATTTTTATTCATTTTACATTAATGACATCCTTACTCCAAGCATATACTTGATTCCACCGTGATTTTAAACATACTTAATGTTAAGTGATCATATTAAATGAGGATTCTTTACTAGATGTCATTGGTGTTGTGAAATAAATATTACTTCCAATGTGGACAAAAAAAAGAAGTAACAGAGGTTATTAGAGTCCTCTTACTGCGTTAAAAGCAAGTTATTTGGCATACAGCACATGTCCAGGACCACTCAGGTAAGAGGGCCTCAGCTAAGCACAGGTGGCAGCCAGATGAACTGCCCTGGTGGACAAGCCTAGCCAGAGGCTAGTGTCCCTCCTCTAACAACCCCCTCTTCCGAGTACCCTGGTAAAGCATTACAAACTGCAAGGAAATACTGCCAGTATCACCAACGCTGGCTCTGTGTCATGGATGACACAGCACCACTGAGCGCTGCTGCTTTTAGCTGAGACATGACTGAGGTCTTTGGCACTGAAGAATTCAGGGTGCTCTTCCTCAGAAGAGGTATACAGCCTTCAAAGGAAGTAAAGTAATGTTTCGGTTTGCCTCACTGCTGTGCCACTCTGTGCTTGGTCCAATTCTGGTCACCAGACTTCAAGAAATATCTAAACCAAGTAGAGACAATTCAGAAGACAGCCATGAGAATGGTGGAAGGTCTAGAAGACATGATCCAAAAGAAAAGACTGAAATAGCTGTTTAGTCTAGGGATTAGAAAGTGATGGGATGTATAAAAGCATCTAAAACCATAAAGGAGCACTACAAAAGGATGGGAATAATCTCTTCTCAGTGTCCACAGTGCATAGGACAAGAAGTAATGTGCCTGCCTTGCAGCAGGTGAGATTGGCATATCAGAAATGAAAATTTTAGGAGAAAATAAAGCTTTGCACCACATACGATAAGGAGGAAGTGAAATTTGCATCACGGGAGATTTTAAAGTACAGACTAGACAAGTGTCTTCCTGGAAAACTTTTTTTTTTTTTTTTTTTTTTTTGATACTTTGTCAGGGTGCAGAACAGGATATCTCTTTAGGTGTCTTGATTTCTTCCAAGCCCATTTTCTATGACTCTGAACGTTGAGACTGGTTTGAGCAAGAGAGCACATCTTTGTTTCCGCAGGTTTTGCAGCAAGCAGTAGTTGCCACTTCCTGTCCTAAACTGCCACACGGTATCGATGTGCAGGGTTAGAACGTTGCCACACACCTCCTAGAGATGTGTGCAGTTCTACATCTCCTTTTCGTGTACTGTACCAAGTACAAATGGCTAAGCTGTATCACTGTAAGAATTTTTCTACATAAAGGTTTTGTACATTGTGTGTAGACGTATTTGTGTATGTTTATGTTTTATGCTTAAATGTAACAAAGCTTGGTGAACAAACTTTGACACGAAATTGAAGGTACAATTAGAAGCCAGAGAATATATCCTCTCCGACATGAATTATACTGAATTACATGAAGTATAGCAGCAGACCATTTAACTTTCCTTGCATTGTGCTGAAATGAATGAAAGCAATGGGATGACATTACACGAAAGTGAAGTGGGAGTAGAAAAAAAATCAGGAAAAAAAAATCGTCTGCTAAACTGGTATATAATACCATGGTGTATGATATGTTCTTGTAAGTGAAGTTATCAAACTTCTAACAGCTTAGAGATGCCTAATTAGGATTTAAAGCTCTGTAAATGTACAGAATAAGCTCAGTCTAGCATATGGCAAGAGTCGAGCTAAAACAAATGTCATTTATTTCTAATGTTAGTCACCTCATTATTGTCAAGAAACTCATGATATCTATTTGAAATTTATTGTTGTGCCAATTTTTTCTCATTTATGCTTCATAAGTTACACTAAATTGGAAAACATTTCTAAAAACTCAAACTCCTAAACAACCCAATGAAAAGTGGACACCCCAGTATTGTTTAAAATTTGACTAAAGGGTTATTATTTAAAGAGCATAAGCAAGCAGAAATAATACAAATCTAAAAATTTTGTACATTCTGTTGGGAGCTGCCAATCCAGTAGTCGAATAGCAGCAAGGCTGGCACAGCTCTATATCCTCAGGTCCAGCTGGCAGGGAGGCTGAGTGTGCACATAGACTCACCATATACATACAAATATACATATACACATGGCTGTACACACAGTTCAACAGGGACAGAAAACACAGCACTCATGCAGACACTAATGACAGGACTGGCCAAATTCTGTTCCTCTCTCTGGCTGATGAGAATGAAAACCTGTTAGTGGAAAATATATACAAATACATCTGTAAAGCTTGGATCCCTCCAGTAGCTGACTTTAAGCACTCAATCTGACCAATGCCTTGCTCCTGGATCCCAGTCACCCCAGCTGCCAGCACCTGGGCATGACAGCTCATCCCTTCCTACTCTCCCACCTCCCCAACATACCCCACTTCCACATCACCCCCCTCAAAGGGTTGGCCTTAGACATTTGATTTCTCCAGCAGTTGACTCCAGGCTCCTCTCCTCTCCCATTTGTCCCTCACACAGACACACACCTCCTGCAGAAAGGTATCTCCTGCAGCTGGTCCAGACCTATGGCCTCACCAGTCTCAGACCCCCAGGTCTTTCCAGTATTACAGACGCCCCAGTATTTGGCTCCTTGGCTTCATATCCTGCTTGCCAGCTGATGGACTTTTATGTTTGTTGGTGATGGGCTGCATAAAAAGAAGCATGACCAGCAGGTTGAGGGAGGTGATTCTCCCCCTCTACTCTGCTCTAGTGGGACCTGGAGTACTGTGTCTAGCTCTGGAGCCCTCAGCACAGGAAAGATACGGACCTGTTGAAGCAGGTCCAGAGCAGGGCCACAAAAACGATCAGAAGCACCTCTCCTATGAGGTGCTGGAAGCACCTCTCCTATGAGGACAAGCTGAGAGAGTTGTGGTTGTTCAGCCTGGAGAAGAGAAGGCTCCAGTGAAATCTTATTGTGGCCTTTCAGTGCTTAAAGGGGGCTTATAAAAAAGATAGGGACAAAAATTTTAGCAGGGCCTGTTGCCATTGGACAAGGAGTAATGGTTTTAAACTAAAAGAGGGATGATTCAGACTCGATATAAGGAAGAAATTTTTTTCCAATGAGGGTACTGAAACTCTGGAACAGGTTTCCCAGAGAGGTGGCAGATGGCCCATCCCTGGAAACGTTCCAGGTCAGGTTGGACAGGGCTCTGCGCAATCTGAGGTAGTTGGAGATGTCCCTGCTCATTGCAGGGCGGTTGGACTAAGATGACCTTTAGAGGTCCCTTCCAAACCAAACCATTCTATGATTCTATAGACATTCACACCCACATACACTATGTGTGTTCTCCAGACTCTCCAGGTGCTGGCAGCAGAGATGCATGGGCCCCTATGGCCCCAGTCCCTGCACAGAGAATAGGGAGACCCTCACCCAGGGAAATAGCTAGAAATGGAGTTTAATGAGAAGCCAGGACAGATTGCACTGATCGGGTGCAGGCAACGGTCAGACAGGAGCACAGACCAGCAGCCTGTTGACAGGACACATTTTAATCCGTTATCCCTCCATCTTCCCACGCTCCTCCACCTGCCCTTGTGCCACCAGGCTCGGGTGTGTTGCGGAAGTGAAGCTTTAAACACACAACCTAACATTTTTTAGTGATGCTTCAGCTGAAAAAAATAATCTCTTTAAAAATTCAGATCGAACATGATGAAAGTAACGTGTTGAAAAGTGACATGAATCAGCAGTACAAAGCAAAAACGATCAGGTAGTGCCACCATGTGGACTTTATCAAGAAGTTCTTTTCTTTGGTGCTGGGCTAAAAAGATGCTGCCGGAACAGACCAGGAAACTCTCAGCTACCAAAACTGAAGTTTTTTCGAATTTCCTCACATTCTAAAAGAGACAAGATGCCTTTGTCAACTGTGCCTTTGAACAGCACCGGGCAGAATTTCAGCTGGCACCAATCTCAAGCAAACATGGGCAAACATCAGGAAAAGTCATAAACACTCGGTGAATTGTCTTGTTATGTAACACTAGGCAGAATAATTGCATTTCTTTACTTGTTCAGAATTGCACGTGTTAACAGAAAAATAACTTAGCTTAAAATATAAAGAAATTAAAATAATTACTTCTCTGACATACAATACTAAAGTCAAACAGCAATTGCTTGTGGTAAAAATAATAAACAAGACTGAAACCACAGGGTACGTCAGTGGTGACAGTAAAAGGATGAGCTGAAGACTAAAGTAAAAGACTAACCTGGTAGGAAGAGAAGGCTTACAGGAATGTTAAGGACATGAGAATATGCAGAGGTGCTGTGTGAGGTCTAATCTGAAAGGACATCTAAACAGAAATGGAGAACAGAGTGTTTAATTAGGGGTGAGAAGCTTGGTGTGGCACCTGAGGCTGCTACAGCACCTGAGAGGAATAAACCTGATGGTGCCAAGACATGAGAAAGAAGATTAAATGAGTCAGTATCCCTTGAGAAAACATTATTTTTTAAAGAACTGTTTTTAGAAACTCTTTGCTTTATTTCAGTTGTTCCAAGCAGTCTGTGGGTCTAGTGTGAGGCTTATATCCCTGATTGTACCATATCTATCTGGAGGAAATCCCAGTCTCATAATTTTTCATGACCTGTAATCAACATATTTAGGATTCTTAACTATCACTATCATTACTTGACTATTGACTGACTGGTAGTCAGTGACTATTCTCTGTCACTGTCATTATGCTTACAGTTCCAAATCTGTATTTGCTGATTTCTATACTGGTCTTGATACAAAATGTATCAAAAACCTATTAAAAATAAATAGTTTAAATATGTCAAATATTTTAAATGACAAGGCATGTATTTGAGCTCACTATGTGTGAGTGAAAGAATTTTTCCAAAGTCTTTCCTGACCTCATTTTGAATATATCTTAAACATTAGGTAAGAGAATCATACATGAGAACTTCCACAGGCAGAAGTCTGTCATCTCTGTGCAATTAATCTTATCAGATATTATTTTCTACCTTTTGATGTTGACTAGTAGAACCAGAAGTTCTTCTGAACAACGTCAGGATTTTTCTTTGAGACATTCATGCTTTTCATCATGACCATTTTCATTCAGGAGCATGAAACTCTAAGCCTTGTCAAATAACACATAATGAATAGGAAACGATGTTTTCTATGAAAAGCTGAAGCACAGAGAGACTTTTTTTTTTAGATGGTGTTGTTTAAAACAATATTGCAACTTTTGTAAAAAAATGCTTATTTAAAAGAAGATTTTTAAGAAGGAAGAGTATAACAGAATACAGAGACAGTGAAAAACAATAGTACACAAATCTCACACGTGCAGAAACAGGAATTTGACTAAGAACAAACACTTTTTGAATTGATAGATCAAATCTAATGAAAGTATAAGATTTCTAATTGGCCTGTAGAAACACCAAGCGATATTGAAAGAATAGGTTAGCACGCCTACAAAATGCCTCTCTTTGTTTTCCAAAATTATGTGTTACGCATCTCTTGGCTTTAACTGTCTCTGTCTGCTGTTTCACAATGTTGTGCTTTATCCTGAAGGTGGCTGCATTTCATGTGTCATTCATCCCTACAACTTCTAAATATTTTTTCACTGCATGTTTTCCGTGTTTAACCGTGTCAAGGAGTAAATTAGGCAGTTTCAAGACTACAGCTCTTTGCAGTGCAATCTTTATTCCAGGAAAATACTGTACCACAATAGAACAACACAGAATGTAGTTAAAATTTATCTCATTGATTATTCAGTAAATATGCTCCTCCGCTAGGACAAAAAGTCCACAGAGGAAGTCTTTCTCACTACCTCACTGCTTTGGGTGAATATCTTTTCCTGTCTAGAGCAAATAATTGCTAAATGGTGTGCTTGGGAGGAGAAACAAGCTTTTGGAAAAGTGCTTCTCTTGACTAAAATCTCTCTGAGCTGTGTCTGTCTAACCTCAAAAAATTGAGATTTATAGCTGAAAGAGAAGCCTAGACAGACCACTGATGATTTATATCCCTACAGTGTTTTCCTTTAAATTGACAATAACGTCTTTTCTAAAACCAGTTCTCCTTATTTTGGGGAGCACTATGCACTTTGATTTCAGTAGTGCTATTTGCAGATGCCTGTCAGAGTCCAATTTATGGGATTAAAGCCCAGATGTTTCTAGGTCCTCTGTGTTTAGCTGTGGAGATTCCGTAATTGTGAGTTCTCCAGAGACAGATATTTTATTTTTTTTATTTACACAGTTTTTACAGAGGGAGTTCAGAGCGGGTATAAAATACTACTGGATCAGAATGGCCTGATTTTGTGTTCAGGTTTCACTGGTCGGGGTGACTATACCAGCCACTGCTTTAATTAGCACCTCTGACTCCAAAGTGGAGCACTCCAGAAATAAAAGAGCAACCTGCTACAGATTTACCTGGACTGCCAGCACTCTGCAGCACAGCCTTGCTACAGGCGCATATCCTCTGGACACAGAAAAGAGTTAGAAATATTGTCAGCAGTGGCTCACACAAGCGGGAGCGTAAGAGTTATGTAGATCTGACCATATCTGCCTTTTTTACTGAGATCTTTCTTGCCATTTTGTTTCTGCCCAGACTGTGGCAGCTCCAAGTCACTCTGTGGTTTTCCATTCTTCAGCGTTTCAATATTATAAGCCTCATGAGTTCAGAAATAAGGATGAAGAACCAAATGGTACTGAGACATTTTTAATTAATTTTTGGGTCTGTATTTTAATTCAGGAGCTCCCCCTGCCTAGTTCTAATGCGTTTTTTGTTTTGCCAGTTTCTGGCAGAACACAGGGTTAAGTACAAGGCTCTGAAACTATGCTACATTTTTAACCACAAACCTGATAACATGTCCACTGGTCCAACAATCTCACACCCTCTGTGGTCTCACAAATACCTGTGTTGATCCAGCTGAACTTGAACTCTGAGTCCTGAATATCAGGCAGAGCCTACCAAGGTCTTCTGTCCTCCAATCTATGCCTTAACTTGTAGCTTTAGAGATGAGCCACCTGATAATTTTCAGAGTAGACTAAGAAGGACCCAGAGTTGATCCTCTCTGAATCCTTGGGATTTATCTGTTTTATGTTGTCTTCTGATGATAATCCAACTAGATGCCTCACATCTCTCTTCTATTGTCTCATCTCAAAATTCCCAGCTCAGCTCCAGTCAGCTGAACCCATCCCAAGAAAAATCCAGATTTCTTTCTGTAGCTGAGGATTAGGAATATAAATTCTTGCCTGCTTAGTTTATTGATGCTTTTTCTAAAAAGGGCAGCAGTAAATGATTAATTAGCCAGTCAGAAGGTATTTTCTTTGATATTATCTGAAGATCAGATGTAGGTTGTCATCACCAAAGCAGAATCTTTCATAATATGTTCCTGAGAGCTGGCAACGCTTGTTGTTTCAAAAGACGCAACCATCTTTATCTCTACTAACTTTGTCTTCAGAACTGGAAAGTGGAAGCATTCTTGCTGACATTAATTCCCCTATTACTACTTCCTCTTACCATTTATTGCAGTTGCTTAGCTAATGAAATCTCCACAATATTACCTATTTTTTAAAATCTTAATCCATGCCCTGTCATGACAGTCTTATTTATGCCTTAGGACTTTTCCCTGATCAGTCCAGAGCTTTTTGGTTAGGATCAGGTGATCTTAACTGAAAGGGTCAGCTGTCATTTCTGGTGTATGCCCCTCAATTCCATATTTTAGTCTTACCGAATTCTTGCTTTCTTAAGTTTGACTGACCCATGTCAAGTAGTCATACTGTTGACTGCTTTACTTTTGTAACCTATATGCTTTTGCATTTGCAAGCTGTCTGTTCCCTTACATTTTCATCACCTTTCATAATTTTATTTCCTGACTTTTTTAACTGTTCAGGTCATCGGTTTATGTCACAGAATCACAGAGTCACAGAATCTTCATGGTTGGAAGGGACCTTTGAGATCATTGAGTCCAACCAAAAAAAAAACCCCAAAAAACCAACCCCCCCCCAAAAACCCAAACACCAAAACCAAACCAAAACAACCAACCACACACCACACCCACCCACAAACAGATGCAAACCAACAATCTTGGGCACTAGAGCATGCCCTGAAGTGCCATGTCTACACGTTTCTTAAATACCTCCAGGGATGGCAACTCCACCACCTCCCTGGGCAGGCTGTTCCAGTGCCTGACCACTCTCTCAGAAAAGCAATTCTTCCTAATATCTAATCTAAACCTCCCCTGCTGCGACTTTACACCATTTCCTCTGGTCCTGTCATTATTCCCTTGGGAGAAGAGGCCAACAGCCACCTCTCTACACCCTCCTTTCAGGTAGTTGTAGAGGGCAATGAGGTCTCCCCTCAGCCTCCTCTTCTCCAAACTAAACATGCCCAGATGCCCTATTCAGTTTACTGGTGTGGATTTCTGCATGCTAAAAATCTGGTTCAGAAGCCTTACATTGTAGAAGTACTCATCCCTCAAGTCTTTTCCAGAATGAATTGGGAGTAACTCTACTGAAAGTTTTACCAGTGTAAAACTGAAACCATGCATGAAAGCGTACATGAAACCAGTATTCAGCTCCTTGTACTTACAGGTAAATTATTTTCTACATCTGGAGTTTCTGTAGTCACTCTGTGCTTGGATGCCTGTGTCCACAACTCCTGGCTTTTACAGCTCAAGATTTATTAAGCTTACTCTCTATAATAGCAAGCCATCCAAGAGCAGTAAAAATTAATGACCTGCAATAGAAAATGGTTAAATTAATTATTCACCAGTTTCCAAAGGACCATAATTGTATTTCCATTCTCTGTGGAGCTCTCCAATTAGCTTGCTGGGGGACTGGGGTGCTCAGTGGCGTAGAGGCTACAAGTACAGATGTTTGTGTGAGTGCTCAGGAGAGAGGGAGCAGTGGGGATTGTCGGGGTGGCTGGGATGGCTACCCAGGTGAGGACGAGGGCAAAGGATTGGACATTTTATGGCTCTGAAGCATGCTGGGATGTCTAGATCTGCTGCAGTAAGAAGGAAGGGATATCTGGAAGGAACAAGAACTGTGGTCTTTGATCAGAGCAAAACTTCTCTATTAAGTTTGGGAGGGAAATTCTCTGGGACTCATGAGTATGCTGAGGGAAATACAGCTTCCTTGACGTGGCACTTTTCTTTTTTTCCCACTAAAAAATGATCAAGTTTGCTTTTGGCTACTGCTTTTGCTTTTGGCTACTTCTCTGCTTAAACTGAGGTGAGACAGACAAAGAGCTTGCTGCCAGCATCTTGTCTTCACAGCAGTCAGTAATGGGCCTGCTCTAAATGAACTGCAGCTTGACAGACAAGGCGAGATTGAGAGACCTGCCAAATACACACCCAGAGAAATGCCTTTGAACCTCGAATACTGCTGTCAGAGGAAGGGCAAAGAAAATCATCAAAAGAAAAAATATCAATGATTCAAGTCTTGGGCTTTTGCTTTTCCATACCATGTTTTCCTGTAGAGTACAGGAAACAATCATTTGCACACCAAAGAAAAAATGCAAATCGCCTAGTCTCACTGTAATTTGTTTGTACAGCACTTAAGTACAGCAGAATTGTTATTGCCATGTGGGATGCCTTGGGGAAACTATAATCAGTATAATAAATAATAGCAAAATCAAGCAAGCTAAGTTGGCATACCGGGCATTGCCTGTGGACTTTATAGTCCTCAAAACCTTTACTTAGAGCGTTATGAGGCATTGCGGCACTCTTTGTACTTTTCCGGGTGATTAATCTTGCCTTTATATACTTTAGAACATTTTGACATCACGTACATTTTAATTTTCCTTGGGCAGTTGAAAAGTACTGTAACAGAGAAATACCAGTCCAGCTAATTTCCTCATAAACTGCATGCCAAGGTTGTTGGATTTATAGGAACAAATTGATACTCTATGGCTATGGTGTGATCCTGTCAATCAGAGGAAGAGAAAATTAAACATTCATGACTACTGAAAGGCAATTTCCTTCAATTGTTCATCATGCCTCCATTCTTAACCTTCCCCATAGGATTTCCTCTTACTCTAAACTTCAGAAAAGGTTTTGGTTTTTCAGAACTTTTTTTATAGTACTAGTAAACTGATGAAGGGGACCATAATGATCATATATTTGTTGTTTTACTTCACATTACTCATTTGCCTATGATGTGACTCAGAAAGCAGTTTTTTACTGTCATAAGCCATTTGCCTGGAAAACTGAAGGAGGAATTTTCAATTTGTTCATCTATCAAACAAATTCAGTCATGAAAATTAAGTAGTATACCCACAGTAAACCTAACTAAATCAAACCAAAATGATATCTGTTGTGGTATATGATTCCAGAAAGACTATTTTTTATAACTAGCCTCATAGACCAGATATAGGTCTGGAAAAAATAATGAAGTAATCCAGGTGTAACACATTAGACTGGAAAAAATTCTGTTATAAAGTGGTTCTGAAATACCTTTTTTTTTTAGCATTGGAATCTATAGAAGAATTAGCTTGGAAACAGACTTACTGAAAACATATAGACAGTAATGATTTTGTTCCTACCATCCTTCTCATCTCATTTTTGGAAGATATTTCAGATATACAAGAGATATAAATACACTCTAAATGCTTATCTGCCCATGTCACATCTATTATGATATCTCAGTATGTGTAGGGATATTTTCATTAGTAACAATGTGTTTGGATTAGGCTCTTATCTAACACACATAATGAAAAGACAGCAGGGAACAGTTTTCACTAAAATGAATATAAAATGAGTCCCAGAAACATACCTTGAAGCCAGTGTGCTATGTTTCTTGGTGTTCCTAACTGCATGACAAAATGAAGACTATGTCAATGGTAAGTCCGAGTTTATGTCCCAGCAAAAGGGTTACTGTTACCAGTCTCTGCCCACCCAGGGATAGCAACGCTGCGGAGGTACTGAACATCCGCACATATCCACTGAGGTACAACTCCACATGCAAACGGTAGCACGTAGGAATACTTTTTCCCATTCTAAGGCAATGCCACAGGATGAGTCAAGTCCATTAAATTCTACGTGATGACCTGGGACAAATACAATTCTGCTCCTAAACAGTTCATGCACTATAAAGGTCAATGAGACACCCACCTGCTGCTCACACCAGCAACCTGATGTCTGTGAAAGACAAGAAGTGTCTCTCAGTTTGAGCAGATATAGGTATATCTGTGAACACTATTTGGCAATGAAATTAAAAATTTCAGGCCACCCTAGAGAGCGGGAAAAATGGATGTCATTTCATTTAATCTTTTTAACAGCAGGTATGACATAATACAACAGATTTTTTTTTTTTTTTTATGCAATGATGGTAGCTGGATGCAAAATTTACAGCTCAACTGTAGAGCTCTATCAGTTACTATGAAAATGCTATGATTTTGCTGTCATACTGAATTGTGTTTGAGTGTGATTTCTTTCACTCCCCTTACTTGGCCTCTTTCTTAATGGGCAGTAAGAAGAATAGGATGGTAATCTGAATTGAGGTAATGAGTTTACTAAATGTCATGCTTCAGCACCACAGGTCTCAGGATGTTCAGGGGTGCAGAACTGGGTAGAAAGACTCAGACGTCTATTGACCTGTCTTTTTACCTGTAGCATCATAGCTGAAGACAAGGAAATGCTGTACTCTGAGGACATAATGGCACATCTCTTTATTAGATTGCAAGTTTGTCCAAAATTGGCAAATTTGGCTATTGGAAAAAAATTTTCTACCTTTTTCAAAGCATATTGGTGGATTTCATTTTCATCTGCTGAGCGGGAAATGGTTCACAGGATGCATTTGTAGGAAAACAGAGAACCAAAAGGGATTTTTGGGATTGCTGACTCCAGTTTTCTGTCCCTATGAACAATTATGCTATATAATCCTCTTCAGTAATTTATCAAGTTTCAATTCAAGGTTGAATCTAGGTGGATTTGTGCCTCCATTTTACCTAATTAATTCCTTGTGAGGGAAGAAACCTCAGATAATGATAGTACCTTGTTTTCTTCTGTTCTGGGATGGTTACTCACAATTTTGTCTCCTGAAAAAACAAAAGTTTGAGTTTGAGGTTTTCAAGTTAGAGTCCAAACTGCTAGCTCCATGTGGGCCACCACAAAATATGATGCAAGTTGTTAGATAGTGAGAGATGAGAGTTCCTGACTTTCCTGACTTTCTGATAGACCCAAAGAGCTCATCTTTGCCCCCTTCCTGTTTCACCTCCTTGTGTCCCCAAGGGTGACCCCCATAACCTGGTGTACAGCTGGACCCACACAAGCCCCATAACACCAACTCTCGGTACCATACTCCCTAGCTATTACTTCGCTGTGGGAATGCATTGCAGAGATGCTAAAACCAGCCTTTGCCCACACGACTTACCACTGTTGCTTCTAGCAGGGCACACTGCCCCTCTTAAGTTTTTAGTTATATAAACCTGGCTCAAACAAAATTATTTTCTCTCTGGCCTTAAGTTTAACCAGTGCTGAAATGCATTAAGGTAAAATATATATTACTGTATACCCTTTTTTAATTCCCTCCCCCTCACTTTCCCGCCGACATATAAATATGCATATACAAGTTTGATATCACAAAAATATCATGAAAAACATCAGTAACCTGAAAGTGTGTGGCTGGGGAGGCCTGTCCTCTTCCTCTTCTTATGTTTCTCAGCCACCTTTCACTAGACCATATAAGACTTTCATGTTAAGGAAAATATATGATTTCGGAGTTTTGAGTTGAATATTGGATCTAAAAAATTTGATACATGTTCCAGTAAATACAAAGTGTATTCACATTCTACATTGTGACATTATCTTCCCAATCATGAAATTGTCCGTAATTAACAATGAAGGACCTTATTGTTATGGTATGTCCTTAGATTTCACATGCCCCAAAAATACTGAATGTCTGAAATTCTCATGCATTTCCCACCCACAATTCTTCTGAAAATTCTGGAGAAAAAAAAAAGAGTAACATCTAATACACACTTGGAAAACAAAGGTGTTTTCTGAGATGATGTTTCGCCAGCCATTTCATTCTCTTTCATTCATAGCAGAATTTCTCTTCATTCATAGCAGGCATATAATATGAAAAGACCCAGCATGTGGAAGCAGGTTATTTAACTACTCAGGTAAATTGAAGAAATCTGCTGTTTGATCTTGAAGAGGATTGAAGTGAGTCATTAAAAGGCAGTAAATTCAGACCATAGTTTCTGTCTTTTGTCACATTATGAGCAGCCTTGAAAATGGATAATTTGATGGGAGACAGCAACATTTTTCATCGCTGGTCAAAGAACAAAAATTCCTGAGTTTTTCTTCGTGTATCCGGAGAGCTGTAAAACTAACCAAGGACAAATATGAGGCTGCTGAAATATGAAACAATTAAAGGAAATCCCAGCCTAAATCTTAATCTCCAGATGGAAAGTGTAAAAAAAAAAAAAAAAAAAAGTATATATAAAAGAAAAAGTTTCACTGGATGCTCATTCTACTCTTTCTCATTCTTTTTTTTTGTTCAGTGGGTTCATGCAGAATAATTCTGTATATATAGCCATGTATCCTCAAAAAGTGCCAGTAACTGTAAGCAGCTGAAAAACTGAAAAGTAGTTTTCAGCAAGTTGCTTTAAAATTCTGTCACAGTGTTCATTTTTTGCTTCTAGTGACAGTGGTATGACCCTTCTGTCTTGCAGTGATTGACAGTAGCTAAGATCTGGGTTCATTTTGTAGACTGATCATACTCAAACATCATTACCATGCCTGGCCAGCTGAAAAATTATTTCAACAAAATTTATCTCTATGCACATACTAAAATATCTCTCCACTGTAAGCGTTTTGTTAAACAGAGAAAAATCAGGGGTTTATGGAAGCCAAAGAAAAAGAGAAGAATCATAACATATCAATGGGGAAAGCATAAATACTACAGAGAAAGCAACTGCTGCCCCCAGAACAGGCTGACAATGGTGCCAAGTCCTTCCCCTGCAGCTGCACATGACCAATGACGCAGGTGACTCTTCACCTTCCGGCACTGCCTTACATACTTCCAGTTTGATTGCCTGTGATTTTTCTAATACATTAGAAAAATATATGATGATACCCATCACATTTTTTCCCCCTGAAAGTTCTCTTTA
Organism: Numenius arquata; assembly: GCF_964106895.1. Lineage (NCBI taxonomy): Eukaryota > Metazoa > Chordata > Aves > Charadriiformes > Scolopacidae > Numenius > Numenius arquata. Next base: position 11,514,506 of record NC_133577.1, on the reverse strand, counting down.
TTCAGGGATTAGGGCTTGTGATGTTGTAAATTCAAAGCACCTCCTCTCATTTAATCAATACATTAAAAAACTTTAAGGACAGAATTGAGTTCCTCAGTTCTTCTTTTCAAGGGATAAAAGACTGCTCATTTTATTGGAATTGAAGTCACATCAGCAATGTATTTGACACCTTGTCCTCTACATACCTCTGTCTCCCATCAGTCAGAAGTGACAGTGTGTTACACCAACATCATCTACCTGGACTTATGCAAAGCATTTGACACTGTCCTGCATGACATCTTGGTCTCTAAATTGGAAAGACATGGATTTGGTGGATGGACCACTCGGTGGATAAGGATCTGGCTGGATGGTCACAATCAAAGAGTTGCGGTCAAAGGCTCTATGTCCAAGTGGAAACCAGTGATGAGCGACATTCCTCAGGAGCGGGTATCTGGGACTGGGACTGGTGATGTTCAACTCTTTGTCAGTGACATGGACAGTGGGATTGAGTGCACCCTCAGCAAGTTTGCCAATGACACCAAGCTACGTGATGAGATTGACACGCTGGAGGGAAGGATCCATCCAGAGGGACATGGACAGGCTTGAGAGGTGGGCCCGTGCAAACCTCATGAAGTTTAAAGCCAAATGCAAGGTCCTGCACGTTGGTCGAGGCAATCCCAAACACAAATACGGCCCGGGCAGAGAACGGATTGAGAGCAGCCCTTAGGAGAAGGAGTTGGGGATGTTGGTGGATGAGAAGATCAACATGAGCTGGCAATGTGCTCTTGCAGCCCAGAAAGCCAACCATATCCTGGGCTGTGCCAAAAGAAGCATGGCTAGCAGGTCCAGGGAGGTGATTCTACCTCTCTACTCTGCTCTGGTGGGATTCCACCTGGAGTACTGTGTCCAGCTTTGGAGTCCTTATAGCATAAGAAGGATGTGGATCTGTTGGAGTGGGTCCAGAGAAAGGCCATAAAGATGATAGGAGGGCTGGAACACTTCTCCTACAAGGAAAGGCTGAGAGAGTTGGGGTTGTTCAACCTGGAGAAGTGAATGCTCTGGGGATACCTTATAGCAGCCTTCCAGTATCTGAAGAAGGCCTACAAGATAGCCAGAGAAGGACATTTTAAAAGGGCACATAGTGATAGGACGAGAGGTAATGGCTTCAAACTGGAAGAGCGTAGATTTAGATTAGATATCAAACAGAAACTTTTCACTATGAGGGTGGTGAGACACTGGAACAGGTTGCCCAGAGAAGCAGTGGATCCCCCATCCCTAGAGGTGTTCAAGACCAGACTTTGAGCAACCTGGTCTAGTGAAAGGTATCTGTGCCCATGGCAGGGGGTTGGAACTAGACGACCTTTAAGGTCCTTTCCAATTCTAAACATTCTATGATTCTATGATTCTGTACTGGCCAGTATAATGAATGGTGATAAGCATTTTTATCCATGAGGTTACCTCGAGTTTCGATGATTTTATTTTCAGGAAAAGATCCTCTCAATAGAGAAAAATGTCAGTGTTTAATTCTGTTTTACAATGATCGTCTCAATAGATGCATTCAGTAAACTAGAATCACTAAATTTTCTCATTTTATAGTTTACAATAATTCAGTTTTGTTGTATTTTCTTCTACTCTTAGATCACAAAGCTAACTCTAGTCATAGAATTCTTTAATTTGTATATTTTTGTCATCTGCTCTGGTACCTGTGTCCCAAAGAAACTAAATAATCCCAGCATTTCTTATCAAATTGTATCTTGTTCACATACATCTGAGAATCAGATCTTCTTCATTCAGGTGCTTAACTCAGTATTTGGATATGTCATTTTCAGCACCAGCTTTGAAAGCTGTCAGTTTTCCATTAACCATCAGAGTATCTTTACTCAGTATTTTTAAAAATGTGTTTCATGTAAAAAAAGTCCCAAATAAAAGAAATCAAGATTCAATATTAAAATTATGCCAGATCCAAATCTTAAGATTGGGGTATTCCTAAATTTTTGGGATTCCTGATATTCATTGTGAAAAAAACTGATTCTGGGTTGGTTTGTTTGTTTGTTTTTAAACAATGGGCAAAACAAAACCTCATACAACTCTTCAGAGAACAGAGGTTTGACATTCATAACAGAATGTTTATGGACATCCATTATCTGCAATATATTTAGGAGGAAAATAGTTAAAATCAGGTCCTACAGAATTTATCACATAAATAAAAAAATATGTATTTTATTGATGCCCATACATTCTCCATTAATTCTGGGCCTGTGTTATTAGATATGGGGGCTATTTTCTTTTGTAAGGGTGTTATTATTGCTATTTGTTATATTTAGCAGCAGTACCTACAAATTCCAACTGGGAATTAACACTGCATTGTATTAAAACTGTCCAAACAATTAGCTCAAAGCTTGTTTGTGTTCCAGGGAACTAATATTTTAGAATGGGGTGTGGAAAGGAAAAGAATTGTCAAAGGAAATTTGAAGTACACTCATTAAAATATTAATGCCTACATTTACACTGTCAGGCCCAGCTAGTTCCTCAAGCTAGCTGAGGAACAATGGCTAATGCTTAACAATCCTCATACCCTAAATTAATGTACCAATGAAATGGTGTTTATTAAAAGCCTCTTGACACATTTTTTCCTCATTGAAAATTCCCACTGAATACAAGTGCTTTTGAATGTTTAAGGAAGGTCTTCAAGATATAAAATCATTAAAGGAAACAGAAAGGAATTTTCATGTCTCTCTCTCTGGACATTTTTGGGGTTCAAAAAGTTTCAGAGAAGGAGGAGATTTGGTATTGTTCTGAGTCAATTTGCTCTGGCTGAGGAAATGACGAGAAGGAAACTATTTCCCCGTCTCGGGAACCATGTGGTGTTCCAAGATAAGGCGAGCACTTGCTAATTTGAGTCCACAAGCAGGAAATGTGATACATCCATTTCCTTTCAGGCAAACAACACAGTTCTCTGGCAGCACAAAAGCATTGCTTCTACTGCTAAATCTCAAACGTTCAGAAATCCATTGCTCCTTTGTGGACATACCATTCTATATTTGTTATTTGGATGTTATGGATAGAAACAGTACTTACTCTCCAATCACATGGCCACCAAAGTTTTGGGGTAAGGATTTTGTTTCTTTTTCTAGAATATCGTTAAAGTAGATGTTGAGATTCGCTGATGATTGCCTTAAAAAGTAAAGTACATCTAGATACTTTCAAGACTCATGTTGAAAGCAAAAAGCAGTGAATAGATTTTGTATTTCTTGCAGTGCAAAAGATTGTTTTCCAAATATTTCTTTGACAAAGTTTTGTCATGTTTTTAACTAATCAAGACAGCAGGAACTGCCCAGGCAGAATTGATTGTTTGACAAAGTTCATTACTGAAGTCAGTTGAAAAGGTTTCTATTGACTTCACTTTGTTTCAGATCAGGTAGATATTCTCAACTGTTTAATGGATGTACCTACATGGCAGACATGCTCTGTTTCATCCTCTGATGAGAAGAGATAGCAAAAACTAAACATGTTCCAAGCTTTGGAATAAACTTACTTAATAATCTTACTCCTCCAGAATGTAGAATGATTTGCAATTTGTTGTGACGTCTCATGATCAGATTCCCCTTACTTTTCTCTTAATGTATATTTTGATTATTATCCATTAAGACTGTTTTCCTTCACCCAAACCTAGGAATGGGTCATTAACTGAAACGTATAGAGTGTGAGGTGGGATTATATTTTATACTGAAATTGTTTTGAGGTAATTGGTTTCAGTGACTTGATCCTAAAGGATTCTGTGCAACAACTGTGGAGAACTTTTCCCTCCAAAAAGCTCTATCACTTGCTATGTCTAGCATTAATACGAATTAATATTTATCATTAGCCTTTAGCATTAGCGTGAACCATATGATCCGGGTTTGTCTAGTTTATTATTGCTATTGAGGAATCTCCAAAAATCTGTGGACTATCTAAAGCTAAAAAATCCTATGTATTAGCAAATTGAACTTCTGTTGCATAAAAGTGCCCTGGGAAAAGAGTAGAAAAGAACTATACAAGAATATTTAAAGAAGTTCCTTCTTTTCCTTAGCATAAGAAACAAGAGTCATGTTTCCTGCAGTGACACATATATTTTGCTACTGGGAGACCATGAGCAACTCACTTCATTTTTGTGTCTTGGGCTAAAAAGTAGGATAATGATACTGGATGCCCTTGAGAAATACTTACAGATTAACTGAGGAAAAAATACTGTTATTGCTGTTGCAGAGTCTCTTGTTGTCTGGAGACTGTCTTTTGGACTCTGAAGAATAACTATCAGATGTAGAGACTCTGAAGAATAACTATCATCTTTGAACTACATGTAATTCTAAAATGGCTCTTTCAGAACAAAAATGAAAGTGCTTTCATCAACATGTACTTTAAGAATCCTTGTGTAAAAGGTGCTGGCTCTTGTTACTGCAGATTTGCTTTTATTCTGAGGTAAATTACTGCTTCACTGTCACGGAAACATACACAAGACATGGCAATGTTATATGAAACTCTAAGGATTCATTAACCATAATGCTCAGACTGTGGGCAAAGTGTTCTCCATCTTCATGAAGAGTCAAAAAAGGTACCTAAGTGAATGTTTAATTTCCACTGCATATTGGCTGCAGCTGGCCCCGGTGGTACTGCTGTTACTCTGTCATTCCATTGAAGGTACTTCTCCAGGTTCTTCAATATCACGAGCTGCATTGGACAGCACAGAGCAGGACATGCATGAGCTGTCTTATTGCTGGAAGCATCTCCTTTCACCAGCACTGCCCAGCCAGCTTGCCAGGGATGGAAACTGTTCCCAGCCCTGATCACCTCCCATTTGCTTACACTGACTGCAGATGAACCTCACAGCTCAGGATTTTGTGAGGAGCTTGCATGGTCTTGGGAAGGGAAGATACCTCTTACATTTTCCTTCTTTTACTGATAGAAGTGTTAATAGCATTTCCTCTTCCTTTTCTTTAGGTATATCATATGTGGTAGACCAGGGAGGGACACTATGTAGTCTGTATCAATGACTGACACAAGCTCACTGTGAGGAAATTTCACTAAAAAAACCCCAGAAGTGTATTTTCTGATATCCTTGGAGATGCATGATCTGAGGTAAAAATAAAGGTACACATAGTAGAGATAAATAAAATTGAGTTCTTTATTAAATGAGAATGCAGTATTTGAAACTGTCATTTTTCAGGATATGGTTTACAATCTGTGTCACTGTTTTTCTAAGCCACCCACCATATAGCGCTGTGAGTGTGAATACTTTACAAAGATGCAGATCCTTTCCCATGCATATGTGACTTCTCACCAGCTCCCATAGACTCTATCAAAGTGTAAACTTCAACATGTGTGTAAAAGTTTGCTGAGAGGGACTTTCTGAGAAAAAAATAAATGGTGTAAAAATTTTTAGAGTAACTATTCATAATGATATTTAATCCCTTACAATTTTAAAAAACATCTATTGTCTAACAGCTGGTTCCCTACTCTGGAAAATATACAGGCATCCTGTTTTCTAAAGCTGTCCGGTTTCCAATGGTAACTTCACACAATAACACCTTAAAAGTGACTCTAAGAATTTTAAAACAATGAACAAACTGTCCCCCACTTATTTATGTGTGAGCATATATAAATCTTTTTATAACTGCTCCATGTTAGTGGAAGTGTGCATGAATAAAGCTGTGTAGAAAAAAAACAAGATATACACGCCTTGATATGTCATGCTGTGTGAATCGCCGAAGAAGTTTAAATCCTCTCTCCATATTCATGCAAAGCCTGTAAGAAATAATGAAAAAAAAAAAAAGCACAATGTTTTGCAGGCTCAGTGTAGTGTCAATGACAGCTGGAGAGTTGATAGCATGCTTAGCTGCAGGTCTTGCAGGGCAATGAGCTGATGCTGTACCTCATCCTAATTGCTTTGAATTCAGGCTTCACTGTCATCATTCTGCAGCATTTTTGAAATGCTAAATTATGCAGCAGAGCAAACCAGAAGAAACGAAACAGTAGTTTTACTGGTCTAAAATAAATTCTGCCAGGGGAAAAAAAAAAAAAAAAAAAGAAAAAAAAGGAATATTAACCTACTCTTCTAGTTTAAATTCATGAGTTTCATGACAGAGCTCCTGGCCCTGTCAGCAAATGTCCTCTGTGTAATGTGTCACAAGCACAAAATGGGGATTCCAGTTCTCACTTTGACAGCACTGTTCCCTACTCCAGATGTTGCACAGAGTCTTTGTAGATGTTTCAGAGAAGTTGTCTGAGCTACTACAAGGCTGCAGGAGCTCATCTCTTTCAGGTGCAGCTTCTATGCAGCCATGTAACCTCCAATCACCCTATTTTGCAGTAGGAATCCATACTATGGGACTTTGGCAGAGGTAGGAAGAGAAGCACTTAAAGTCAGCCTCTGCTGAACTTCGTCGCCGTTGGAATGACATGGGACTGTAGACAGAGAATCTGGATCATTTTATTTTATTGGTGGTTTCAAAGGGATGTTTGGCAGTAGCTGAGTGAGAAGCGGTTTGGTACCCATCCATCAACTACTAATCTCATTTTTTATTTTTTTTAATATAGTCTTTATTGAATTCATTTTGATTTGTAAGTTAGCAGTGGAAGCAAAGATGTTTCCATTTTAACCAGGAGTGCATTTCTTGTAATTCCTAAAAGCATTCTCAGTCACACACAATTAAATACAACAAATGGCTTTGAGACAATCCTATTTCACCAGTGCAGATAGTAATATACTTTCAGATCAGGAAATTTAATTTAAATAGTACATTTGATCAATATGACAACAGCAGAGAGAAAAAGTGTAAGCAGATATTAATCAACATAAAGTTAGATCCCTAAGCTATCCTTCAGTCTAGTTTTACTCAAGTATCTATTTAAAAATTCAACATCACAATTTAATACCTTAAAAACATTAAGGACTTCTTTTTTTTTCTTGAATCAGGATCCAGGGTATTTGTCCTGTGCGTGGAAACAATGCCATATATCAGCTGGCTTCCAGCATTTTAAGATTGTGAACTACCTGGCACTAGCACGTCAAGCATTATCACTTGACTTTATAAGCTACAAATGCAGTTGTCGTTTCAAATATAATGTCAAATTTTACTTTCTCTCTCCCTCAACCCACTGGTCTTCCCCTCAGTATAATATGTTTGTTTGCTTGAAAGGAGTCAGAGTATGTATTTTGCTGGAAAAGATGGTCATTAGCGATGAGCATATTCTAATATCGGACACTGTGTCGTGGTATTGTGTGACTGCTCTAGCAATAGTGGTGGTTAAGGACTTTGCATCATCTTCTTTATGAACTGAAATACTACTTGTGAAGGGCAGCACTGACACAAACAATGACACAGATGCCAATGACAAGCAAGTCCATCCTAGACAGCCATGGGACCTGATTTCTTTTCTGGCATCCTTCACGGGCAGTAGCCAGAGCAGTGTAGAAGCAACAGCAACAGCAACAAATCCAGTCCAGTTCTTTTTCTTTGCCAGTGAGGAAAGAAGTATTTGCCTGACTGTGCGGTGACCAAGTTAAGCCTGTTGGCTTCCACTCTGATGACTGTGTCAGTGAATTTCCAGCATACCTGGAGTGATCTCTTCTCATTCCCTTTGCTCCTCTCCACACATTTTGTACCCCTCCAGTCTTGCCTTAGCAGCAGCAAATAAATGCTCTGGGAGCTGCCTCAAATGTCCTGCTGAAGATGTGGACACACAAAAGCTGTAGTTTGGAACCAGCTGTAAAGCACTTGACAGGAGATGTGGCAGTGATAGTTTCTACCAGGCCATTTTCCTCCTAGTCTGATGGCTGGAAAAGTCCTGATAGACTGGGCATTGCTAATAGGGCAGAGGATTTAGCTAAGCTGAAGATGCAATTCCTTTGCTGGCAGATAGGAGGAAGTGAAGGCATTACATAGAGGCACTACAGATGCTTTAAACCTCTGGAGATTTTTTTTAGTAGAGAAAACCTTCAGGGTTGAAGTGGAACAAAATAGGAGGAAAACACAACAAAATTACAGCCTTGGATTAAGGTGCAGTATAGATGTCAAGGACGTATTTTCTGAATTGCTGTTTTTCTTCTTCTCTTTCATTCCCTTTTCTCCCTTTTCACAACTTCACCCTAGTGTGTATATTCTTCCTGGTATTTTAATTCATGGCAATCAGCCAAAATAGAGCAAGGAGATTGAAGACACTGCATCAGCTGGAATTTGTCCTTGCACCTTTTTTTGTCACTTCTCTGTGTTTTGGAAAACCTCAGTGATTTTAAAAACGCAATACTTGGCAGCATGTTTACACATCATAAAGAGGTCGTAACAAAAGGAATAAATGTCTTCACAGGAAATACAATCTCTTTCTGCAGAGTCTTTGGGTTAGATCACTGATGCCTGCGAAAGTTTGGAAATGGGATGTAACCAAATGAGATTCTTTCTTTTGAAATTGCTCTGCTGGAGTCAGACAACTTCAGACTGCTGTTGTTGGAAGAAGCCCCAAAGGGACAACAGAGAGAAGGAGAGGCAAAATGCTTTTTTCCAACCTCATGATGCAGTTCTGCTTTAGGATATCAGGGGATAATTCCTTCCAGTGCTTATCCAAAATAGTAAGACGCTGTCCTCTTCAAAAAACAGAGACTGAAAATGAGGATAGAGCCTCTTAGTGCACAAATATGAGTATTGCCATGACCCACACTGTATTTTTGATGAATAAGTAAGCAATTCTGCATTCATAGCATTAATGGGGACAATAAATGAAAACTATATTCCTGTGATGACTGACTTGGTCAATTTTGAATTTCTTTAACCTCATTGCCTGTTTGCATTTAATTAAAACAATATATAAACAGTAGATAAAATTGCCAATAAGAATCAAAATTAAAAGCAAGTCAAATTCATCAATACATGGAGAGTGAGAGGGAAAGGAGCAGGAGGGTCCCAGCAAATGTTATCGGAGGAAGGGATGTTCTGTATCAATTTGGCGAAGTCAAACATATCTGAAAGAATATATCTGAGTTCTTTGGCCAGAAGCCTGTACTAATTCCTGTCCCATGTCACAGATGGGCATATATATAAAATGCAGTCTTCACACTGATTCTGCATCTCCCCATCTGGCATACACTGACTGTGTCTACAACGACAACTTTCCTGATCAGACTTCCCAGAGTGCTTTATCATGCACTACCTTAACAAGTCTGTTTTCTTAACGCTTGAATTTCAGAGCCTGGCTTCTGGCTCACCAGGGATACTGATCCATCACTCAGGACTTGCAGCTTGGGGCTTTACCTCATGGTGTGTGATATTAAAGGACTCAAATCATTGAGCAGGCTTCTGTCCCCATCATGATGGAGTTAATATGAGAGCCAATTGTATGTGAACAAACCGTCCTTCCAGCTCCCCACCTATCTTTTCCAATCAAATAAATGGCTCATACTTCCAGCTTTGTTATTATAGATTTTCTAGAGCCCTGCTGGTTCTTTACTGCTTGCCTAACCTTCCATCTTCTGACTAATATGTTCTCCTTTACTTCTTCAGGCTGGACCCTTTAAAAAAAAGAAAAAGTTTTACATCTCTGAAGCTACCTTTCTATACCCTTGAGACCTCTAATAACACAGAGCAGTTTGTCTTTCATTCCAATTTCACGACCAATTATATCTACTGATGGTAGAAAAAGAGCTTGTTTTGAAGAGCATATAATCCAAATGCCCCCATTGACTGGTTCTAGTATATGTCAGTGGCATGTGAATTTGGGCAACCCAAGTAGTCTAACACAAAAAATAATAAATAGGAAGGAGGGATGCATTTCCTAGTTTAGAGAAAACTCTCAGAATTCACTGCACGAAAGGGCTAGGAAAACTGGTGGAAAAATATAGCCTTGGAGATATCTTCCCTGTTTCTTAGCCCAGAATATATTGACCAGATGGGCTAATTAGAGCATTATTCCTCTAAAATATGTGCAAAATGTTGTCTGTACTAGAAATTTATAGTTATGTGAATGGTGTGACCGCATAATATAAGGTATAGTGCAGAAGGAAGCATAATGTGCTTATACCCCTTTGTGTCAGTCTGGTATGGACAGACCATGTCCTTGGGGTTGCAGATTTCCCTGATTCTAACAAATAACACACCTGCAAGCCTACCTGGCTTAGTGGCTGTGTAGCTGTATTGAGTAAAGGCAATGGTGACATAAAGCCTCCTCCCACTCCTCCTACAAGAAACCTGCCAACAACGCAAAAAATTATTATCAAGTTCAAAATGTGTCCCTGCTGAGGTAGGGATCCTAACACGGAGTGCAATTCATTGATTCTTCCCAAATTCACTGAGAAACTAGAATTGTTTTATTTTCCTATGATCAATTTGAACTTAGAGCAGGATGGATCCCCCAAAAGATGTTTGTGGAAACAGGCATACTGCGAGGCAGATTGCTAGTTGGGTTTCTGGAAGATAAGACAGATGGTTCCTCCACATTTCAGGTCCCTATTTGAAAAACAGAGAAAACTTCCCTGTGCTACTTCATAGGAATATCGATAAGAGAAAGATGATGAGGTAAAATGTGACACAGAATCAGACAGAAAGCCACTTCTGGTTTTGCAAATGCTTCCTGTAAACACACTGAGTTTTTTTCAAGTACATTTATCTGAAGAACAGATGTACAACACATATAAAATATGATATATTTCAACAATACTACGAAAGACAAGGAGATCTTTACGGTAATGTCACATCCTTGAAATGTTTCCCTTCTTATTATCAGTCTTAAATCTAGTGTACCTACAAGTTGTCCTTCCTGCTCCTCAGTGAAATGTTACATGATGCCACAAATTTAATAGTGAAGCCATATTTTCAGATTACTTAATGAAAGATTTCACTTGAATGACTAACTTCTTTCAAATTGATGAAGAATAGTTGCAATGTATCTGCATGGTGAATCTGCAGAAATCAGGACTGTGAAAATCCTATACAAATCAGCAGAGTTTTCAGGACAGGGATCAGTTCTGCTTTTGTCTGTTACAAAGACCACGTGCTGGGACCTCAGGCAGACCCTGGGAACATAGTACACAGACAAAAATAAACAATGGCAACACCAGTAAAACTCAGCTTCACCTATGTAGGAACTGAGACAGACTTTTTTTTCACCTCTTGGAGAGGACTGTAGGGCAGCCCATCCTCCCAGGCCCAGCAGCATCAGAGTAATTTTTGCTGCATGGCTTCTGGAGCATCAGAGATTCCCCTGACTAATGGCAATCTATTTTTTCCCCTTCAGATGAGATACTGATCCACATGAAAATCCCATGAAATGAGATGTAGAAAATGTCACATAACTAAATCACTTCTCAAGTGCTCAAGTGGTAAGAAGCTGATTTAAGCATTCCACATAATTTTGATAATGCTCAAGGTAGCTAGAGGACTACTGGGGCAAGGGAGACCCACACATACTACCTCTGCTCTGCCTGAACCTGTTAAGATGTTAATGAGGGCTATTGTCCTGTCTACCAGGTCAAGGTCACCAGAAGATCTTCCCTTTTCCAGTTCCCCTGACCACAGCGTGAGCTGTCTTGGGATGTGTCACAAGGCAGCAGCAGAGCAGCTCGGGCCAGTGACTCAAACAGGACTCAGCTTTCATATCAGTACTGCTAATACTGAGAGAAATGGCAACAAGGGTGTGGGTTTAACTGAAGGAAGATAAAAGATAGCATGTGATGGTGAGGCATTAGCAATGGCTGATGTTTGAACATCAGCTCTTCAGTGGCAACATGACAGCAGTGAATCTCATTCCTCTGTAACACTCAGGGTCCCTGGCTCCTCCTCTGAAGACCTCCAGAAATATTCTTGTACCAAATAGGAAATAAACCTCTGACTTGTGATGTAATTAAAGAGGAAGGCATTGCTCATTTCCCCCCTCTCAGCTTCAGGATATACCATGCTTCTCTTCCCTCTCAGCTGTGTTTGAGAAGGGTTGATTTTTATCCAGCTTCTCAGCAGGATTTCTTATGCACCTGGCAGTACTGTTCACTGGAGCAGCTGTGCTTCATTGTCTTCCAGTATTGCTACAGAGAGCCCAAAGCAGCCAGGCAAGAGATTCCACACTGCACCTTCTGCTTGTGCTGGTGCTATACTATTGTAGAAAGCCAGCACTTCCTCTCTGCTTCATCAGGGACAAAAGTCAAGGTCATATGTCACATCTAAACATACTCTGCCCACTCTGGTTTCTCCAGGAGACAGAACTGTGTCTTAGCCTTACACTGTTTTATTTTCCAGCTAACTTTCGGAGGTACCATTTTGTATCAACTACTAGACCACTATTGTTTTATATAAACCCCACAAAAAAATTTATCAGATAAATCATATACTCTCTTCTGAAGGGTCATAATGATCAAGCTATTCCAAATTTATCATGATTATGCTTATTTTGCTATCAATTCAGTAAAAGATTTAAAAGGCACGTGAAAGTTATCACTTCCATTACTGAAGCAAAAGGGATTATATCAACAATCAGACCTTGCATTTAGGAAGCTAATATGTAAATCCATTCCAAGATCTTATGTGCAGGCCTGTCAGAGAGATAAAAGCAGGTATTAATGAGGGACCTATTTTTTCCTTGCCCTTATTCTGGCAAGCCCAAAGAAAAGAGTATTACTGTAGTTGGATGAAAGCAACAAACTATGACATGAAGAGAAGAGACCAGTCTTATTCTTGCATGCCATCTATTCAGAGCACAATTTCTTCCTTGTGTATAAATTATTCTTTTAAAGTGAGTCTGTCATCCTCAGGCTGTGTTTTGTTGCCTCCTAATTACTGCTTCTCTCCTGCTTCCCCCCACTCACCCCCCACCTCCCATACAGCCATTGATTTATCAAATGCTTAACCATCTTTAGCAGGAAGGAGACAGATCTAAGGTAGTAGAAGGAAGAGGCAAACTTTCTTCAGAGTATTATTTAAATATTAATCAGACACACAGTTCATACACATTTTGACAATTACACCTACTCTATTGACTGTGTAGTGCTGCTTGTAGTCACATGCGCTACCCAAAACATCATGTTTTATCTATCCATCAAATCCAGAAATCTCATCTTTAGGAAATCAGGTATATTTCTTCTTCCAAGCACCCCACCAGTGAATGTGTTGGCATGTGAACCTATTGGCATCAGCTGTCACATAATAAAAAGAGCTTAGTGCTGTGCTTTCTCCCCAAGAAAAATCCCACATAGCTGCAAACTCAACTGCTAGAGCCTGGCAGGATTCAGATTCAGGTGAGTTGGTCTCAGGACACTGTGGATGCAATGATTCTGCTTCAGCTCTTGTAGAACCTATGGAAAATGATCTGTATTTATACACAACTTCCAATTTAACCATTGTAATTCATTTAACCAAGAGTCAAAAATCTTAGTGAGCCAAATGAGCAGCTGCAAGTGGTGCCATCTCCCTTATACAGGTTAGTCTGAAGCATGAAGATGGAATGAGATGTCCACAATCATGAAAGAGCATAAAGTAAAAACAAGATTCAAGACTGACCATTTTGTCTTTCTTCGTTTCATAACCCTATCCTTTTGTTTGGGAAAAAAAAAAAAAGAAAACCAGAAAAGACTATCAATAACAGTACAGACAGCTTCATTTTTTCCTACTTTTCAAAGTCAAAGCTTCATTTTCTATACAACCTTAATAAAAGGTACTTACTCAGATTTTGAAACCTATTGTATGGTAGTTAAGTTTGCACCAAGCAATCCTAAGTTCTTGTCCTAACAACTCTTCAAAATAAAAAATAAAAAAAAAAGTAAGTTTTTAGGCTGCAGTAGATTTGGTTCCAAGGTAATAATTTAATTCCTTTCTACTTAAGGAGATGGAAATGAGACATACATGAGTTTGGTTTTCATGGATTGAAAATGAGACAATAGTGACTTAATATTTATCTGTTAAATAACCAAAACTACATGGACAATGCAAATATATACAGCATTCTTATGAAATAATGTCTAGGAATTTTTCAGGAAAATAATTGGAGGAGACAAAAAAATGTTCAATGCAATGCAAAAACTTTTTTGGGCTCTGATACATGCTTGCTGAAACAAACACCCGGGGCAGTTTCTGCTTCTCAGCAGAGGTTTCTGCCTTGCTTCTCTGGCATCTTATTTGCAGAAGAAAATTAATTCCCTGTTTCAGACATTTGAATTCACAATCCAGCATCTTAACACACTTATGACTTATTTGACCATTTAACTGACATCTGCCAATTTTAAACCCTTTGCTTTAAAAAATTATGTTATATTGATGCTATCTTTCAGTTATCCAGGGTAATGGGAGGATTAGCCAACCAAGCAGACACATGACTTTTATGGAAGGTGCGTAAGTTATTCAGGCAGAGTATAAATGAAGAAGGAGACCGTTAATGGCTCTGTTGATTGAGAAGTGCAGGAGTCTCTAGACAAGTAGGACCTATACCAGCCTGATGCAAACACAGCCTCTCAGATACCACAGGCCCATGTGGGACAGGCACCACTGTCACGCTTCACAATGAGTCTCCAGCCTGGATCATCTGCCCTGGGTCATCAAGAGTTGACTAACACTCCATATAGGTAATCAATCATCCCACTTAGAAACTCTCCTGGTGTTTATCAGCTTGTGATTAGGCAGATTCTTGTGGGTACTACTTAATTAGATCTCCTAGCCCACACTGAAATAGATATTCATAGTCATATTTGATATAAGAGAAACCTCTGAAACTGATTGGTGATCACACAGAAAGTACTGGGAGAAAGAAAGCTCAAATTTCTGAACTCCAGATAACTAACTGAAGAGTACAGTACTACCACATATGAACATGCTTCCATATTCTCAAAACGTTCACTATTATACCTGTTGACTGAGAAAGACAAAGGTACCAGGAGATTTTTTGCATTACTGGATATACCTCAGATATTGCTGCAGTGAAAAAAAGAATGAAAAGCTGATGGAAATACAGATCTCTCTTCCTGCTACTTGAATACTTGTTTATTGGATACTTTTGATCAGTATTCAGCAAAGCTCACAAACAGCTCCTCTTCCTCCCATTCTTCAACTTTGCACAACTTTCTTAATTTTCACCTGAAGAAGGCCCTAGTCTTAGCAATCTCATAACATAATGAGACTATAAATAGAACCCTAAATACCATTTTCATTGATGGCTATTGTTGAACAAGCAATGCACAAGTTAGGTCTGTCAGCAGAATGTTCTGTGGTAGTATTTCAAAGGCAGTATATTTCTGAGTGAGAAGAGACTGTTTCTGGGAAACTTTGCATTTTTTGGGCCCCAGTAGATTTCTGTTTGCTCCTGCCAGGACATGATGTTGTATGTGTCTGTTTCATTCATTTTCGCTATGTTAGTACATGACACATTTAAAATGGAGAGTAAGAAGGATGGAACAGGGAAGGGGAGATTGTTCCTCTCCTGGGAAGCAGGTGAGCAGGTTGCAGGGGAAGAGGGAGAGCGATTGCACAGCTAAGATCAAGGAGCAGAAACAAAGTCCTGCCTCTCCGGTGACAGAGAGAGATTCACAGGAAAACGTGCAGAGGTTGCAGCCCTTTCAAAAAGCACTGCATTGAGAACCACTGTTCATAGGATGCACTGGGCAAGCTGAAATGTGGTTTTTATTTCTAGCGTACCTAGTATCTCAAGGTACTTAGAGTGTACCTCATCCCTCTGAGTTCTACCAAAACTTGGCCTTTTATTGTAAACACTGCTGGGCCTTTTGTGGGTTCTCACAGTAAGGACGAGCTCCACCTGAAGCTCCACCTGTGTCTGGCCGAGGCAGGATCTTCTCAGACCACAAATAACAGAATTACTGTGGTCAGGCTGAGGGTGACTTCGATGTATTCCTTACCCTACAGTCCTCCCAGTAACCTGAAAACCTTTGTCCTAACCCTGAGTGTCTTGTTTTCATAGATGTAGCAGACTTACTTTGGTATTTCCTCCTTAATTTTAAGAGTTTTAGGAAATCCTCCTTAATTTTAAGATTTCACTCCAGTCACTCACGCTCTGTTCGTATAGGAAATTATTTTATTTGCAGGCTCTGTAAAATAGTCATATCAATTAAGTAATAATGACAGTGCTGTATTGCACTGTGGCAAATTGTGTTTAACTGTTTGATTTAGGTTCAGGCAGGGGCCATATAGCTTAGGCCTAAGCTCTGGTTTTGTGAGGTTGGTAAGAATGTCTTGCCAGAGGTTTGTTTGCTGCACATGCGGAAAAGATCAAAATTATATTACTGTCTTTGTAATGCATTAGGAATCATAATGAAACCACGTGGTAACAAAGTTTCTATCTCTGTCTGCATAAAGGAATCTTTGCTTTGTGTTATACAGTTATGCCAAAGGCATTAAATTAAACACGCTGACATCTCTATCTTAGATTATTACAATTACTCTTTATTTATCATTCCAGTAGAAATCAACTTCCAGTAATATCAAGGGAACATCATTAACTCTGAGCTGGTTTGTAGGATATTGAGACACCATATTCCACCCTTCTGGTGTTTTATCACAGTGAATTATGGCATTAGTAAACAAAGCAGTACTCTGGTGCATGCGTATCATTCTGGACATCACTGTGGATGGCAAGAAATACGAATTTAAGACCAGACTTAGCCTCATGTTTCTCCATCAGCCCAGATATTTGCACAAAGATACAAACCTGTACAAGCTTTACTTCATTAAGCTTCTGAACACCTTTGCTGTGCCTCAGTCGACCTTATTTTCAAAGCCGCTGCAAAATGTTCGTCCTAAGTGTTTATGGCAATGTAATTCAAAGGTTTTCTGAGTTTTGTGGCACTATTAACTTCCCTGTCATCTTTGTTGGAATGCTTCTTGTTAGTTTTTCTTGACACCTTGTTTTATTAGAATTGAGGTATTTTATGTATTGTTTAGATTTTCAGCATAAATTTCCAGCAGAGGGCAATCTTGTTCCTAGGTAGGTGGCTCTTTGTTAAGTTAACCCTCTAACAAACAGCCGTCCCCTCTGCATTTTAGAGTATTAATCCAAGGGCACAGAATGCTTTTTTTTTTTTTACCTTGTCATTTCCTTAATAATTTTTCAGACGCTTCCAGAGGCTATTTGCTTACCTGATCGAAGAAAGTCTTAGAAACTGCACAAAATAGCGTCAGTATGGGCCTTGAACTGTCGTCTGTTCTACCTTCTTTTTTCAAGACCGGATTAACTATATTACAACAACTCTTGACTGATATTGGTTTTTAAAATCTTTAATGGTGATAGATGAACCTCCTACCTGGACTACCTATTCTAGTTCTTACCTGTCCACACAGATAAAAACACATTTTTAAACCCAATGCTTTTTATTTTATCTGCAGTGGAAATACAAGCAACTGCTTATTTGTTAGGTGGAGTGGGAGAATTACTGTCCTTTGCTGCAGAAAAGAATCTTGCACTAGAATGTCTCTCTAGCAAGCTGTGTTTTAATGCAAAGCACTGACATTTCAGACAGCCTAACTATCTTACTAATTTTGTTGATCAGTTCTCATGTCCTGCATGGTCTGCTTTTCTCTTAGCTTTTTTTCCCTACAGATTTTTTTTTTTTTCCAGATGCCACCATACTCGACTGTTTGTTTTCTGGACATTACAACTACCTGAACCACTTTGTGCTGTAGCCTGTCACTCTCACTCTTTCCACAAGAGCCTTGTGTGACCTTTCTTAAACTTCTGCCATGACTAACATCACAGCTGGTTGATATTACACAGCAACTGATTCGCCCACCCAACTGAATCATGGGCTGCCTACAAATGATAAATAAGAGGCTGTTTTGCTAATACAATTAGTGACAAAGATCGGGAAGATAGTAATGTCAACACTTGTCAGACACAGAGAAATTGCTTTTTTGAACTCAGCATGACAACAGAAGCACAGGAGTTGGCTACTGAAATCAGCCCCGGCTTTAAACTAAGTTTTCTTGGAGTTGGTAAAACTGGCATAAAATTTTAAGTAGTTCAAATCACTTCAAACTTTCTGTAGTGGGAAAAAAGTGGTGACTCTCTGGGCCCAGGGTATTTTTCCTTTCCAAATTGACTGCCCAGGATTCCTGAGGGGGGGTAGCTGCAGCCTGTCCGGCTTAGAGATGTATATTTGCTACAGTTGTAGAAAGGTGCTGTGAGTGTATCAAAACTTTGATGGACTCCAGCTGCTCCTGTCTTGTTTGCACAAACGAGGCTGCTTTATGAACATCCGCTGGTGACTTACCTGAACCTCACTTGAAACCTGAGACATTGAGACTGCTGTAAAACAGTATCTGAACCATTCTTACTAGTTGCGTTACTAGAATTGTCATTTGTAAGTGCAATTCATGCTTTAATACACTAGCTGGTGCTCTATGTTAAGCTGTGCAATGTTCAGGTATGAATTCCCATAATGGTTTGTATGGTTTTTATATTGAGCTTTCATTTGGGAAAAAACCATAGGGTGAGATAGAGGCTGAGGCGGATTTCTCAATGTCTGAGATCAAACCCACAACCAGCTGTCAAGGCTTTTCAGCTTCGGGACAAGGCTATGTCCATGTGTACAAGTGTGTGTACATGTAGGGGGAGGAAAGCTTAGACAAGTTTTGAGTCATTGACATATGACAACATAAAGGAAAGAAAACTCACAAAAATGTGAGAAGGAAAGAATTGAAATGGAAATAAATTTAGAATTCTAAAATTTGGATTAAAATTACAGAAATAGTTCTTTTCCACTATACAGCATGGTAGTACGTTCTGATACTTCTCATTGCTAATGCAGCTGAGATCAGTGAGCTTGTGTGTTCTGCATACAAGCTGGCTGGAGCCCACATGGAATAAAGGTTGCATGTCAGGGGTGTAGTTTTAGGAAGGTGGGAGAAAAGAAAAATGGGAAGATTACTCTCAGTTGCTGAAGTAAATGAACAGAATCTTGCTCTAAAGCAATATGAATAAAACATCTCTACAGCAAGCTGAGTCTGAACGCTGAACAATACTATTCTTGACTGACCACTTCTAATAACTTTAAGATAAACCTACTGAATTATTTCTCTTTTAATCAAGTGATAACAAAAAATTAACAGCTCCAAAACATATGTATTTGAAAGTCACCCACTGGAAATCAAATTAAGTGTGTAGGTATCATGTCACCCTATTGATGTTTCCTGCCTCCTTGTGCTTAGCAATAGCATGAGCAGAACAGATGCTTGGAAAGGTAACTGACTTTTTATTAGCTTTATTAGCTATTATTGGCAAATACACAGTTCAAATTCAAGTCATGTGTGCACAGCCTGACTAAAAGATGCTTTTCCATTTCTCTTTCCTTTGCATTCAGTATTTAGTCCGCTCTTCCCCAACCCCACCCTGGTTCTTGTTCTGAGATGCTTTCATTGAAGCTGCTGCTAATGATTTTGAGACGTACAACTATCCCTTCATATACTTGTCCAGCTGAAAAGTTTACAAATGTATACACTTGTGAGCATGGGGTCAGGATGATCTTTTGCCCACCCTAACTTTACATCTTGGGGAATTTATGATAAGACTATAGGAAAGATGCAAGTCCCAAAGATTTCCTGAGTTCAGGGAGCAAAATGCTGTTCCAGGCTGTCTCAGCCAGAGCTCAGGGCAAAAGGGAGATTCCTTGGCAAAATGAATCCTCAATGTAAACATGTTTTGAATTCAAAAGGAATGTCTTGCTGTCTGGTGTGGTCCATACACATGAAAGGAAAATGAAACCCTCACAGAAATAAGAGCTTGACCTGAGTATGTCTGCCAGGATCCTGCTCCATGATAGAGGCAGGATCCTCCACCACAAAAAACAAAGCTATTTTATGAAGAGTTTGGTTGATCCAGAGACTGAAAAGTCTGTCCTACATTGTTGAAAAAAAACCTTTGTCCTTCACCTCAGCTGGTGTTAGAGGTGAGAGTGGAGAAAATTGACTGAGATGGGGTACCAAATGTTTTTGGTTATGGCCTAATCAAATAAAGCAGGCAGTGTAAGCAGCCTGAGAAACACACAGATCAAAACGTATTTAGGGGACCAGCACCTGGGGAGTTATTGTTATTGGCAGCATCCCTACTTTATCCCCAAATATTAACTTTTTTTTTTTTTCTTAGAAGTAGAGGACAGAATGACATGCACAGCTCTCAGGAAACCATAAGATATTATAATGTCTCCTTGGAAGACACTCCATGTCATTATTGCTCTGACTCTCCTGCAAGGCTAGTTCTGCCCTGGCACTGCCCAGATTAAGAGAAAAACAACTCTCTGAAAGCTAGCTGTTCCCCTCAAAGTCCCAGGTGCAGCAAGTCCCACTCTGCTTTTGATCTTTTTCTCTCTTTGGTAGTATTTTCTCCAATGTACCTCAGGGCTGTGATCGCCTGGACATTTTAAAGAGGAAATCAATGGGCATAGATTTGCAATTCTTCAACGCAAGTTTTTAGAACTGAATTACATTTCAGTGAAATTCATCCTCTGCAGGGAGTGAATAAAAAGCAAGTTCAGCCTATTAGTGTGACCCACAGCTCCCACTGGAGTCAGGGAGAGTCTGGGAATAGAAAGAATAAAGTGTCTGTAACCAATGGGTCCAGCGATATTTCTATAACAAGAACCGAAAGGATTAAAGGTAGGTCCAAATGGAAATGAGAGCATTTGGGGTACTATATGACAACTACAATAGTCAGTGTAAACCCAGCTGAGTTTCCCCAGGGAATAATTTGACCCTCTATTTTTACATTTATATACAGAGGTATAAAAATAAAAGAATCAAAGAAGTTAATGAAGACATTATCCAAAGGGATAATTGTTTGTGCTGTACCTCCAGCACAGGGGAACAGCACGTGGGAAGGACTGTAGAGCTGCACTCAATACTTTTGTCAATTCCCTCACCTGCTTTTAACAGTGCGAAATGCTGATTTGATTGTGCAGGTGGTGAAAATTATGGCTAGAGGGATGCAGGGACAAATCCTCACCATGGTGCATGGCAACCCCAGAGCCAGGTACGCTTGTGAGGCTTGCTGTGCCTCTGCTTGCACTCAAGGAGGCTGCTGAGCCCCACAGAGATCCCCTTTGCCTCCTCCCTGCTGAGCACCCAAACAGGAGCAGGGATATCAGGCGGCAGCACCGAGCCCTCTGCCTGGGGTATCCCTTGGCAGTCTCATATGCAACAACCTAACTAGCAGTCCAGCCGAGGTGCAGAAGAAATCAGCATAAGAAAGGATTAGTTCCTGCTCTGCTTTCCCATAGCCATTCTGGGACAGCAACAGGGGGACTCAGATTGCAGCTCTAGGGCGTGGGAAGTGCTGTCTTTAGGAAGCCACCTGGGATTCACTCAGCTGGAGGTCATCAAGTCCTGGCTCTCCCTTCCCACCTTCAGGAGTATGAGTAGGAACTTGCAGTAACAGAATGCATTAAATCCATTAAAATGGCATGATAGGCTATTTCTGACCAAAAGGGACATGATAAGGCCTGCTGTGTCTCTGAAGATGCTTTATAAAGGCTTATAAGCCTAGCTGACAGCAGAGGTTACAAGAAAGCAACAGTAGGACTGTATGGCCGTCCAAAATATCAGTGGCTTAATTAGAGCTTAAATTTTCTGGACCTCATGGAACACCAAGTCTATTCTGAAAAAATGTAAGGTGAATAAACTTGGGTAGGAGATTCACGGTGATGTCAGTAATTCATGATAATGTTGATCCTGTCTAGAACCACACCTGCAAAGGGATGTAGGGTGAATGTACTGCTCCTCTGACAGGGCTTGATGGGCAGCAGCAAGGGCTGGGTTCAAATTTAATGCTGCTTGGCATCCCTACCCAGAAATGTGGGAAAATTTTATGCTAAACTTTCAAATGCTCAAGGAGCTAATTTTCCCCAACCGCAAGTATGAATCACACAGCTAACAATTTTTTACTGAAGGGAGAAAAGTAAGAAAATAGATAAGGAAGGTAAGAATAACTAATTCTTAAAGTACAATTATACCAATAATAATTTATATCTCCCCTGCTGGAAGGAAAGCAAATGTTTGCTTTCCCCCTCCTGCAGTGACCTAAGTTTAAGCCTTTCTAGGAACCTTGCTAGGAACCGAATGACTTAAGTAAAGGTATCTGTTGGTGCAATACTGGGTACCTCTGCCTGCAAGCTGGTCCCACTGGCCACGCCTGGCACCTCTCCTTTCCCTCCGCTGTGTGCTGGCTGCTCTCCATAGCCATCCCTCGGGCCACTCACTCTCTTTGCCTCTCTAGCATCTGCTTTGGCTAATTCCCACAGCTCAGGCTCAGTGTCATTATTTTGGGTTCTGGAAATGACTGTTTGTCCAGCACCATAAGTTAAGGGGAAAATTTTTAACAGTTGTTTTCTTGCAAGAAAATTTTGAACCTAGTCTCATCTTGCCCTTTCTGGTCTCTAACATCTGCATCCCAGTCCTGGAGTTACTGCCTTCTGTTACAGTGATCAAGAGACTTAGTACTAGTGGTTATCTCTGACCGTAATCAATTAGGATATAGTAATTTACATTAATTTCTATGAAGATTTAAAGTATCTGTTACTCAGCAGTAAAAGGCTGGGACGTATTCTCAGGTTGTAATAAATACAAGGCTTACTCCATTAATAACATGGCGGAAAGTACATCACTATTGTAATATGTGAGTTTGCAAACATGTACACAAGGAACATAAATGTCTATAAACAGAATTACAAGTCTGCATAAATCCACACCTCATATTGCCCACAGAAGCAAATGCTTGGCAGTTTTGTGGCACACCTTGGGGCCAGTGGGTGGCTGATTCTGGGAGAGACTGAAGACTTCTCCCTTGCTTTGTGTCATGGTTTAACCCCAGCCGGCAGCTAGGACCACACAGCTGCTCATGAAGTTCTCCCCCTTCTCCCAGAAGGGCAGGGAGAAGAGGGAGAAAAGGAGAGGAAAGGGAAAAACCTCATGGGTTGAGATAAAGACAGTTTAATAGAACAATAACAGAAAAGGAAAATAACAATAATAATAATAACAAGAATAACAATAATAATAATGACACAAGTCATTCTTACTGCCCGGTGAATTGGCACCGTCCCGGACAGTGATCGTGGATTCCCTCCCCACCCTGGCCAAACCCATTTATATACTGAGCACAATGTCTATGGTATGGAATATTCCATTGGCCTTTCCATTGTTCTGTCTGTGTTCCTTCTCAGCTTCTGTAGGAATCTGAAAATAGTCCTTGAAAAGCATAAACATCACTTAGCAACAATTAAACCAATATGCATTATTGACATTGCATCCACAGCAATCACTTGAAAGAAAATTAACCCTTTCCCAGCTGAAACCAGGACACATACAGAAACTGGTATTAAATGCAAGCTACTTTCTGGATGTTGCTGAATTATGCAAATTAAAGAAAAAGCACCGTATAGTGAGAGCAATCTGATATGTTGTGTTTGTGTTGTAAAGTTCATGTATTACATACAAAAACCTTACGGTTTGTTCATCTTCTAAGGAAGTTGCCATTTTTTGGCAGGAAAATCCTCTGAGTTAATTAAATAACTTTGTTGTGTATTTTTGCTGTATTTCAGAGCAGATAACAATAGCCTTCACAGTGTCCATGGCGGTTGGACTGGTGATTGGAGGGATCATCTGGGCGTTGTTCACTTGCTTGTCCCGTCGCAGAGCTAGCGCCCACATTTCCCAGGGGAGCTCCTCAGCCTTCAGCCGTCGGTCCAGGACCCCCTCCCATGGCCAAACTACTGGCAGGACTGGATTTTACCGCAACAGCAGCTGTGAACGTCGGAGCAACCTTAGCCTGGCCAGCCTCACCTTCCAGCGGCAAGCCTCCTTAGAACAAGCCAACTCTTTCCCCAGGAAGTCAAGCTTCCGTGCATCCACCTTCCACCCTTTCCTGCAGTGTCCTCCCCTCCCCGTGGAGACGAACAGTCAGCTGATCACCCTCACTCCCACAAACACCACCACGACCCTGGTGGGAAGCACCACCAACAGCTTAAGTCGACCTGAATTCCATTGGTCTAACAACAGCCTCCGCATCTGCCACTCCACTCAAACCCCCCCTCCTGCCTATGAAACCATCATTAAAGCTTTCCCAGACTCCTGAGGTGGGTCCTTGCTGCAAACATGCACGTGCATTTTAGGAGGAACCTCAATCATTTCAACAATTTTCTGTGTGTGATAAAGATCTCTGAGAAGTCTCTGGCTGCCATTGTGGAGGGGACATACAGTGCCAAGAGGCGGTATGAGAACCCAACAACAGCGGTTTCTTAGAGCACAATATCCCACTGTCCAAGGGATCACTTGTCTTTGCACTGCTGGCTCTAATTTACTGCTCTGTCATATGCTTGCATATTTATAGTGTTGTATCTTTAATTGTAACCATTGTACTTTTACTTTAAAGGCAAGAAAATTCTGCCACATTAAAACAAAATCATTTCTTGAAAAAAGAGACCAGTTCGGGTTACTGATACACACATTTCTGCAAATTTCACTATTCTGTTGTTTGTTCTGTTGTTGGTGTTTGGGGTTTTTTTTAGAAAAAAAAAATAAAATTCTGGTTTATGTATTTTTCCAAGGACACTAAATTTTCAGAGAACACCTCCCATTACCCACCTTATTTCTATAACCACAGAGCAGCTTCTGTCTGAGGAACCTTAGAAGCAGACCTTGTAGAGTATTTAACATCACAGTCCTGGCTGTGGTCAGAGACATCCTGTTCTGCTGATTGTAGAGGATCTTAAAAGACTCCATGTTAAGGCTGCTTGTATAAAATTCCCTCCACAGTATGGAAAAAATGTTGAAGTGTACCAACCTCCATGCAGTTTTGAACAACATACTAATTGCATGGTAACAATTACAAAGAATTTTCTTTTTGGAGCCAGCAGAACAGGTAGTTTCGTTTAAATAACCAGTAAGGCTGTATGGGAGCAGACCTCCTCATCTTTCATTTTTCTACTTCTGGTTATCAAGATAAGCAGCATGAATGACAACTATTTTTTTAATTAAGTTTCCTGTTTTGCTATGGGATTACTCATTTCCTTATTTTAAATTGTATTTCTCAAATTGAACCAACGTTTAATTCTTCCTGGCAAGTTATTCACCGAAATCTCATCTTTCACTAAAGCAAGATTTTAAACATCTACGGCTGAACACTGGGATTGTACAATTAGTTGAAATATGAAGATAAAGATGGAATATTTAGTTGAGGTTGATGTATATTCTTGACTGTTATACATGTATCGTGTCAGGCTAACCCCTGGCTTAGTAGAGACTAATTGCATTGACATGAGAAGTGCAGGATTTGGAAACAGCACAGGCAATTGGGGCCTGATTTAAATCTTATTGTATCAGTTTCCTGTTAAATATTTCATGTTCAAATAAAGGGTAAAGAATTTCCACAAGTAGAAGAGCGGCCCTACTCCTCACTTACAAATAAGCCTTTTGATCCTAAAAGGGCTGGGCAACTACCAGCCGCAGGACTCCTGGTTCTGAGGGGCCGGTCCTGTGCTTCCGTAGAGACAACAAATCCTCATCTGTCTGCTGGGATGTCTGCAACACAAAGATTCAGCAGCTTTTGAGAACAGCCAAAATGCCTAACATCTTACTTTTGGGGCTTTTGGAGACTGACAGCATGCATCCCTTTGCAGAGCTCAGCACCCCGCAGGAAGCACTGGTATTGATCTCTTGACTGTGATCTTCCAGCCCAATATCATCCAATTTGCAAATATGACTACAAATGTTGAGCTTACAAGCATTACTTGCTGTAAACCACAAGTATTCCTTATTGTAAAGGCAAATTATTTTGCATGTATTTACTGACTGGCTTTCATTGTTTTATTTTTAGTGTGCAACATTTTCCCTTCTGGAAGGATATATGTCATTGTCAGAAGGACAACAATTTACAGAGTTTACAGAGCATTTCACTGCAGACACTATGGATTCTAGTACACCGAGGACATGCCGACGAGACTGCAAACCTGCATTTGGCTGGTTGCAGGCTATGGAATTAAAACAATAGTCCTCTGGAGAAAGTTGTGTTATTTCATTCATTAATAATATTTTTTTTTTTTCATTTAGAGTCTAATTGAGACTGGTGAACTTCATTGCATGCACAAGTGTGTTCATAATGTCCTAGCTCTAGAATAGGTGATGCTGCCTATTCTAATGTGGCTACGAAAAGCAGAATTCAAGCCTGCTCCCTTTGCTTATTGAGTTTGGCGGACTGTTTGAAGAGACAACTTGGTCTATGGTGTGTGCCCAGCTGGCCAAAACTGCTTGTTCCTTGGGAGTGAAAGCATTTTAGATGAGCAAATTTTTACTCCTGGGCTGTAAATGTGCATTACGTTACAGTAGAACTTTCCACAGCATATTATTACTTGTATTACACTATATTTAGCAAACAATATAGAAAGGGAAGCTTAAATGTACTGTATTTTTTTTCCTCCTGAAAACTGTACTGGATATCAAAACATTTTTTTATGTCCCCTGGATTTGGGAGATTAAAAACACAGATTATTTGGTGCATAACCAGTATGGCTGTCAGATGCCTAACTACTAGTTTAAACAATATCTGAAAAGAATGTTTTGCAAGCACTCTGGAAGCTTCAGAATGTGAAATAAAGTTAGATGTTACAATCTCGAGCTCATGTTTTTCCTTAAAGATAGATGTGTTGACTTGCATAAAATATCCTTTAAAGGGAAAGGTATAATCTTTAATTCCGCAAGCTGCTATAGTTGGAAGTGCGAATGAAGATTTGGTCCTTCCTTTGCTGAAGATGTTATATGAAGTCAGTATCGGAATTTGCCGTATGAGAACACCTTTCAAGGATTACAAGGGAGAATGACTTTAGTGCTTACAGACTTTAAATCTACTGGTTTCCAAGTACTTGGACTTCAATCCACAAAGTGTTTGGGCAAATGCTTGCTTTAAGCAGATGTGCAATCACTATAAGGTTCATGCTTAAATGGATTCATGCACATTTTATTGTATTAGGACAAAAGCACATTGCACAGGATCGACCCCCAAATTGAACTATGGGAATCAGGAGTCATCAGGTGTTTGATATGCAAAAGACTATACTTGCTCATTGTTTTCCAGCCTTTTATTTCAATTTAAAATACTGGGGAAAAGAGCTGAATTAAAAAAAAAAAATTACTGCAGATTTCAAGATTTTAAAGCATTCACAAGCAATGAATTGCATTTCACAATAATTTTGCATATAATACATTTTCACAGTGAGAGGCAGTGAATGAAAGAATCCCAGAATCACACAGGGAGTGATAGGCAGAGCTTTGATCAGCCTCCAGATATCCTGACGTCTTGTCCTGAAGTGAGCAGAGCTACTTCTCTTCATAGAGAGAAACACTGTTCTATTATTGTCCATGTGCACAAAACCAATTGCTGGAGTTCTGATTTCATATCAAGGCAAAACTTGGCAGCTGTCTGTCTGAGAATAGTTATATTCCAGCATATTTACAAAAGTAGCTTGTGCTATGTTTCTTAACCTTTCCCTACTGAAGAACTGCTGATCACCTTTTCAGACAGCTACTGATTATCATACTGTAACACACCCAACATGCAGTATCTTTGCCAAATCAAATTTTCAAAGTTCACTTGCAATTTACTATGAAGTTTTTGAGTCATTTCAACATCCATTCTTAAGTATAAACTGAAAACTACATTTACTGGAAATATCCTCTCAGAGGTGAAATGACACATGCCAGATCCCTGACCTATAGGCGCTTGATAAAATTAGGTGATGACTATGATGCAGTACAGCTTCTGGAAAAAAAAAGAAAGAAAATACTAATTGGAAATTTGGACTGCCAAGTCCAGAGCAGACTAAGGAAAACAACATTGATATAACTTCACAAAACAGAGAACAGAATTCTAGAAATCAGTGTTTCAAAATGTTTTAAAAGCCAGGTGAAATAGCTATTTCTTCATTTGGGTCACTTAATAGAAGTGAATTTTCAAAGGGGTTGAGCATTTGGAATTTTGGCTTTGTGAGTAATTTTTTATTTACCTTTTTGAATGCTGAAAAGGATAAGAAGATCCTAATCTCTTTTTCAGTGGAATATTAATAGTGACTATAATTGACCAGTATTTTTCATTCAGCTGGGCTAGAGAGTTTGGAGAAGAATACTGCAGCAGTCAACATGTGAGTGACTGCTGCCAGCAGCTCCCTGTGAAGCACACAGAGCAACAAAGGGGAGACTCTTCCAGGCTGATTTTCTGCCTCGCTCTGTAGCAGCAGCACCAGTGACTCCACTGAGCATCTCTGGTCTCCCCGTGCTAGGTGGGGATTGTGCATTATTCCGTGTTTTCAGCCCCAAACAGAAGTCTGGTTTGCATGTCTTGTTTCTCCTTTTAACTTTTATGGAAACTTTTTGCTCCTGTCAGATTTCTGTCGACGTTATTGCACGAGGGTGGCAGTGTCTGATGGGCATGGACTGGATCATGGAGCTATTTCAGTAATCATGTTTCCTGTCTCCTTTCCCAGTGACATTCTGCATCAGAGACATGTTTTCATCTATTTAGCAGCAGAATCAAGTGATTGTGTGCTGAGGGCTGTGAAAGAGCAGTTGCACTATTTTAGAGCAAGGAGTTCTTTTAAACAAGAGTAGCTTAATCATGAAAGGGATTACGCAGAGTGATGGGACTGAGATAGCAGGAAATTAGATTTGCTGATTTAGGACATAACTGTCTGATGTGCCTATGGCTAGGGACAGTATGGAAAGGCACTGGAATACAAAATTATTCATATCTAGTTCAGGGTGGACCTGCATCCATATCGATCTGCATTATTTTATGGCAGCACATCGATGACTACACAGGAAAGATGAAGCTGCTCTCTTGTTTCAACTTGAAAAAAGCTCAAATTACAGATGGCAATAATTTGCATTTCTTTGGACATGTATGGAGAAGTTCCCCATAATTAGCTGTGCACTGAAATGGGATGAATCTTCAGCCTCTAGGCTGACCAGTCTAGGACTTGAGTTGAAGCACACTGGAGAGCCAAGGAGGAGACCCCCTGCTCTGTTCCTGTGCTCTATGTCCTGGTGATCTTTTTAAGTTATTTTTGTAGGAGGGAAGAAGTCCCTTAAAACTTTTCTAGAGGGATTGTAGAATTTTTTTGTCTCATTTAGTGCTTCTCTATTTAGTTCCATAGTAAGTTCCATCTCTCTCTGTGGTTAAGTACAATGATAAAATTCACTCTATCCCATTCTTCACTCTATCCCATTCTTTTGTTGTTCTGCCAAGTAACAGAGCAGATGACTTTGTTATCCAGAGAATCACTTTGAGGAATTGATTGGGTTGCGTGTGATAAGCTCTCCAGCACTAGTTTGCCAGCATCAAAGCACTGATTTTGTTTCTTTTTTTAGTCCCTTGGGCAAATGTCATGGAAAGATACAGACACCTTTTTGTCAGTACTAAATGACAGATGCCACTTAGTAAAACTTTGAATTGCCCTGCAAAATTCTACAATGCACTAATTCATGATGCAGATATTTTTAAACATTTTGGGGTAATATAAAACTGACTCCTGTAAAAATCCTTGAGCACTCAAAAACCATGTTTTTAGGTGCTTGTATATATACTAAATAAAGTGTTTCAAAGCTTCTAGGCATTGAATCATCTCTGAAAAGGAAACTGAACATTAAATATGTTCCCACATCATTTAACCATGTTTGAAATGTATTAGCTTAAAAAAATCAAACTCTCTTTGAGATACTGAGTTTAAGTATTTGCAGATTTTCACCTCTTACTAAACTAAGGGAACCCACTCTAGGCCAGAGATATCCCCAGTAAACCCAAAAATACTGAGGAGAAAAACAGGGACTGAGAAAGCTCAGGATAGGTTAAGACAGGCTTCAACTGATTCAAATAAGTTAGAGAATGGCAGATTTACCATGACTTTGCAGAGCAAGTGAAGAGTAACTATTTTTAATATCCTGATAGTGTTCCTGAAAGATGACCAAAAGGGTTTCTCCTGAATTGGTGACCCCTAATCCGTAACAAGGCACATGCATCTGCAAACCTTCTCACAGGAATTTTATGGGTACTAGGGTGATATATCATCATGTGCATTTAAGTGCATTTACTAGAATCACAGAGGGTATAAAAAGGTGTCCCTGCTTCTTTCAAGGCACCTGTAAGACACTGAGTGGCTACGTGATTTAAAAGCTGCTTCCAATGTTGGGCATTACAAAGATTTGAAAACAAACTGAGAATGTTTCAGACAACTTCGTTGAGCTTGATATTGTACTCAAAATCTGAGTCATTAGAGATCAAAAACTTTAAATGCTAACTGCTCGGTTATCGGTAAAACAGAACAGTAAATCAAAAGAAAGTAAGAAATATACTGTATTATATATTGCTGTTCTTTAGGGGTAGATTTGCAAACAGGGTGTGGTAAAGGGCCTTGCTACACAACTGAGGGCCTGGCTACACAAGCCCAGTCCAGCAAAACAGATTGTTCCTACTTAACCCTTAACCCTCCAAATGCTCTGACTGACCACTGATGATTTAATACATATTGCTCTATTATTGACTGCAGTGAGATTACTCATATATTTAATAACTCTGCTGAATCAGAATGTAATTCCATAAACCACATCATTCTAGTGCCTAATATAAGAGCATAATTTGTATCTGCCAAGTGATTTCTGTTTGTTGAAAGCTTCTTCTCTGTGAAAACAGATGACTGCTCTGCTCATCTCACCTGCCTAATCACTCTTTGAGCATGTAAAATGTTCTGTGAGGGTATAAGGATAATCCTTACATCCTTATGCAGACACATGAGGGGCTGACCACAGAGGTCATGGTGAATCAGTGCTTGGCCATGCCGTTCTAATATTTGATGTGAGAGCAGGGTTAAGAACTCCTGAATCACAGCTTTGTTTGAATCTTGGCACTTCTGCTGTTCTACAGAGGTGGGTTTTTTTCAGAAAATCACATCACCTCATCTCTCTGGATTATGTGCCAGTGAAATAGGTTGACAACAAGAAAGGCTAAAAAGTTTTTCTGGAGTCTCGCTCTGCTAAAGACCACTTCTGGGCACCGTTTGGGGGAATGTTTTAGAGGTGCATTTGGAAAGCAAAGCTGAGCAAAGACAGTTCTAGCATCAGAGAGCCAGTCTGTTCTCTAGCTGTTGGGGCCAGCATTGCAGCAATCCTGTTTGTAATCAAGACTGTCTGAATGCAAACTGTCCCCAGCAGGACAATCTCTTACAGACTTCTAAAAAGATTGTCTCTAATCTCTACTGCCTCTAGGCAGCATGAGGAATTGACAAAATGCGTTATATTCTGATGGATCCTGAGAGATCTTCCTTTGAGTTCAGCTTCATCTGGAGCTGTCTGGAGGACAAGGCAGAAAAGAGCCTGGAATTGTTTTAGTGACTCCTGCTTATGGCTTATTTTCAGATTCCTAAATTTTTACATGACATGCATTGCTGGGTGGCCTTGTAACCTTTTCCCTATTAGGACACTTTTATTTGGGTGTCCTTTACCATGTAGACAAACTCTGCAAGCAGAATTATATGCAGCCTTACGAGTACACACAGTTATTTACTGGGTAGTGTACACAGTAGGTAGGACTAAAATATGGCTACCTTGAATCTTAATGAGCTCTTCAGCTCCAAAGCTGACAACCACTGAGTTTTCCTAGCCAGACAGTTGTCAGTCAAGTTGGGTGATGCAGCCCTTGCTGCTGCTTGGGAGACGCTGATCCTTGACCATGCTCAATCACAGACAACTGTACCACAAGTTGGACTGAGGATGAGCTTTCTGAGGCATAAAACTTTGGATGGAGCATTGTGCATAAGAGAATGGAGGCCAAGACAGGGCTATGGATTCAGCTTTGGTTTATGCTAGTCATTCTCTCAAAAAGCATAGCTATACTGTTCAACGTATTTGTCCCAAGATCTGAGAGAAGTATAAACTTCCTTGAGCCAACTGCTCTGTTGTCCCTTCACTCTGAAGGTGTTTGAACCCAGTGTTCAAAATGATAACACTCATTGAGTAATGTCATTAGATAAAGTCCCCTTTTGATATGAACTTCTAATCATTCTGGAAAACTCCATGAGGAAATTCTCCCACCTGAGTTGATGCTGCTAGAAGCAAACAGAGGGCATCTCTTGAAACAAGAGCAAGGAAGAATACCTGTGACAGAAGAACTTTGCTTCCTTGTCCACACTCAGTGTTGTGTGACAAAATTTTCTGTTGTGAAATTGTGTGATTCCATATCTATGTAATATTTTTCTATTAAACCAGAAAATGTGTCAAGTAAGACAAAAAATTATCTGTGACTAGGAGAGATGGAATTGCACTTAAAGCTTGTACAAAATAATTATGTACTAAAAAAATAAATAAATCCTCTAGTTACATGCTGGAAAAGAGTTATACAGTTATTTTTACCCTGCCGCTATTGATGTAACTGCAGGATTGACCCAGAGTCACCAGCTGCAAGATTGACATCTAAGTCACTAACTTAAAAATTTCTGTTTTGTTACAGCCTGATTATGAAGTTTAGCAAAGTTCAAGGTACTAAGGTTCATTGCTTAAGTTCAGTAGTTAACATTTTAATATTAACATTCAATAGAAATGAAAATACTACATTATCTGTTGTAGCACCAGTGCTGAATATTTTGTTTGTTTCTGCAGAAAACTCATTCATCTGTTAAATAAAAAAAAAAAAAACCAAAAACCCCCAAAAAACCAATTGCAGAATGTAATTACACACATACATGATGACAGCAGATATGATGGCTACCAAAAGTATTGCTGTGCCTATTAATCTTTTTCATCTTTGTGATGATCTTCAACTCCCAAAATACCTTAGAACCCTGATAGTATCGGATCTATTTATGTGTACTTAATAAAGTGAAATATATTGACTGTGGTGCTACGTTCACTGGAACATTCTTAAGACTTTATGTAGGATGAAAAGGATAATGAGCCATTGATGTATTGGCCAAGAAGACAATTAAACAAGATGTAGGAGTATATCATTTCTTCCGATGACCTGTGGAGTTGAACTAAATGATAAACTAGGTTGGAACTCTTGTCCATGAACATTACAAAAGTTCTTCCATAACTAATATCGAAAACAATTAAGTCCAAATTATAGCATTCATTAGGGATGGTAAACTAACAGGTTGATACTTTCTTCTATATGACTTCTTCATAGAAACTAGATGTGAATATAAATTTTCAGAGCCATAATAGTGTACATTAGGCATAGAGTAGGGCTAAAAGACAGCACGTTACACTATGCCCTTTATACACATGGACAGTTTTAGAAAATCTCTCTCAGCTCTTTTTCCATGAAGACAATAGTGGTAATTGCCTGAGACTGAAGCATTTTTAGCTTGTTTCTGCCATAGCTTTTAGACGGTTGCTTTTTTCAGCTTGGTAAATAAAGAACTTGTGATGATTAGGTCAGTTCAAGGAATAAAGTTATCCTGGCATAATTAGCATCTTAAGATGTGCCTTCCAGCCTGACTGACGTGGGTTTCTCTATATCCTGAGATGATACGTCTGCTCTCACGAGCTTCCAGACAGTGCAGTAGTAGCAATGTTCACTGAGGGGACACAAAAAGAATGTTGCCATGTGCACAGTCTAGAGCCTTGTACTATACGTGGGGAAAGGATCTATGACAAATTGGAGAAGTATCCCAGTCCTTTCAGCACAGGTGTTATGGTGTACACCCCATGAAAGATTCCAATCATACAGTTACAAACATATAAATGGACTAAATTCTCTGATGTTTCATGGGTTTTTTTGTAGCGAGTATGAGAAGTAGATAGGAAGGAAAAGGGGCTTTTAACAGCTTGGCTGCATCTGGAGATGTGCTTCTAGACATTAGCATCATTAATTTCTTGGATTGCCTGAGCTTCTGATGAACTTGCAACCAGACTCCATGAGGTGAGTATCAACAGCGAATCAGGGTAAGCTGAGGTGCCCCAGGCATGTTTGCTCTCAGGCTCTCCTTCTAACTTTTGAGCTCCATATTGGTGCTGTTGTATGGGTTTTAACAGGTAATATGAAGGGATTCTGGAGGTTATTTCCATTTTGTATTCCTCTTGTACAGGTAGAGGCAAAAAGACATCCATAAGGTATCAATTACAGAATCACAGAATATTTTTGGTTGGATGGGACCTTTGAGACCATTGAGTCCAACCAATAAAAAAAACCAACCCACAAACAAACAAAACAAAACAAAAAAAAACAAACCACACCCAAAAAATCCCAGAACACCAACACCAAAACCAAACCAAAACAAACACCCACAACCACACCCCACCCCACCCACAAACAGACACAAATACAGGTGTCAGGCCCGAAAGCATGAGTACAATGTAGGGACACAGGTTTGAAAGATTGTTCTTAATATCTGGTTAGATAATTAGATATTAGCTTAGAGAAATTTACATATGTTAGAATATCATGAAGAATAAAGTGTTTTTTCAAAGGTTCACCATAAAAAATCCAGTTTTGTATAGCCAAGTCAATTTATGTAGAAAACCCTTGAAACTCTGTGAAGCAAAAACTTGACTGAAAATGGATGAGAAGCTGAGTCTAAATGCTGGGGCATCTTAAATACATACATTGTTGACATATGCAGATGTTATTGTAGATTTGCAGAGGAGAGGAATGGGCTGGGCCAGGTGCGGGAGGAGGAACACATTTCAGGTGATGGAAGTATCATCTGATCCTTTGCTGAAGGGGAAGATTTTGGGAGGGCTGGTAGAAGTAGGAGATATTTCAGATAGCTTGCTAAAACCACAGAATACCCAACATGCCCAAACCAGAAACTACCCTGGCTCCTGACAAGTTTTGTATTAACTGTGTGATTTCCTGGGTTTTAAGGTGAATGAAATTATTTTTAAAAAAGTTAGGTGGAGCTTTAAAAGGAGATTGCTTTGAAAGAAAACTAAAAATACTAAAGTTTCTGTTAAAGCTTGCATCGTCATGGATCTTCCTGAGGAATGAGTTCAGAATACATCTGTCTGATATTGAGAGAGGCATGGCAAAAACATCACGCCCATGCTAAAGAATGAGAAGGAATTTGGACTGACACTTCTAGGACAGCTGCATACCATGAACCAGAAGGACATGAAGCAGTAGTTCAAGCACATACCAAACAGCATAAACACTTGGAGAACAAAATGTCTATCCCAAACTGCTTTGGAGTCTTTGAGAGGAGCTGAGATTGCACTTTGGGGTGAGAGAGAAGGGGGTATGAAAACACAGAATTAAACTACAAGCAACAGGAGTTTTCCTAGATGGCACGATAGACCAGGCAAAAAGACCCTTGGGAGTACCACTGGATGCTCTGGTAGCTCTCCTGCCTTTTGCTCATCATGGTATCCACTAGGAAGTTTTAATCAAGCATGTCTGTGTTCATGACATGCCAGGACATACTAATGCAAGAAGCGGAAGAGTCATTGGAAGTCATGGGCATAATCCAAATGTTCCAGGGATTTTGAAAACAGAATCTGGAAGTTGTTTACTCACATAGAGTCGTGAGGCAAAGGTACCACTTGGAATAGGAAGGACTTGTACAAGTGTTGTACATAATAGGTATATTTGTTAATATAATCTACTTGTTGTGGGAGTTTACTCCAATTAATGACTCTGTTCTGAGGATCCACACTTGTGACCTGAGAACAGGGCTCAAGACAAGTGAAAGAGGAAATGAAGACTCCCCTGTTCCACCTGTGTGACGCCTCACAGCCTGGGAACCAAGGAGACAAGCACTCTTCTGCTGAATGTTTCTGCTGCAAGAGGCAAGTCATGAGTTTCCGATTGCAGAATATTTGTCTGTGTTTTATTCTGTTTACTGTCACATTTCTGAGTCTGCAGTACTGACTCAGGCTAAAAGTATGATAGAACGGGGACTGTGCTTTTGAAATAAAACTTACCTAAAAGAATGAACTGATGGTTTTCTCCTTATTTCTCCTGAGAAGCATTCAGAGATACATGCAAAGAGAGCGAAGCTGGGACAAGTTTCAGCAAGGGACCTCATCTATTTTTTCCAACCAAGTGATATTGGAGAATATGAATGTTTATGGGAGAGCAGGACAAAGCAAGGCAACAGGGTGCTGAGAGCATGAATTGGAGATTATGCTAATCATACCATAAAGGATTAGGGAAGGGCAGGTTAGTTTATCACTTTTTATTTGTATTTTTTACTCTTCATATACAGTTTATTGACATTTCTTCTTTTACCTCTTTTGTGGAAGTTGGAAAAGCTGTTCTGCTCACTGCTAAATGATAGCGCTCCATCAATCTGCTCTATAAGCTTTAAAAACTCATGGATCAATGTGATACGGCTATGGGATCAAAGGCAGAGCTTCTGAACTCATCTACAGGAACTTGAGTTGTAATACACAAGGGAGATTCTGCAGACCCAATGATTCTGTGAGGCAGAGCTCATGAGTCAGTAGAAGTTTCCTTTTCTGATATAATACGCAAGCTCTAAAACTGTCTTTTATTATTTTACTTTTTTTTTTCCGAAGTAAAACAATATTTCTATTGCTGATGTAATTTCTCTTTTTAAAATACAATTACATGATAAATCTGGTAAATGTTAAGCAGGTCCTCCATGGAACTAAGTAGATTTCCCTCATCTAAGGATTTGGCTTTAAGAGTTTTTTTAGCCCATCAATTTCAGCGCAGTTGTACCTGCTAAAAATAGTAATCAAATCTAGCTAACAAACCTAAAAAATCCCAAATCTCTTTCCCCTAGATGATGTAGCTATTTTAGGTGATGCTTGGTTTATATATACATCACACAAGTTTGTATACAAATGGTGAGATAAGCTTCTGTCCTTCACTCAATCTTGTCTATTCAGATTTCCATCATTTCCAAATATTTCCCATTGTATGATTATGAGACTTTGTTTGTTTGTTTGTTAAGTGGAGCATTAAAGAAAACAAAGCAAAGGTGTAAAGTAACCAGAAGATATTTGATAACATACAGACCGAAGATAAAAGGTTCAGTAAATGTGGAGCTGCTATGCATCAGGATTCCTGCAACAGTCGCTGCAAAATACTTGACTTCCCAAGAGTTACCTGTGTCTAATTATTATCCTGGAGAAGCTCCCAAGCACTAATTTTTTCTAAGTGATTCTTTCCTGAAAGGGTAGAGTTTCTGTGAGTAGAAGACAGCAGGAGTTACCATCCAAAAAGGGTCCATCTGGCTATATCTTTAAGGACTCACTTGGGACTCCTACAGAAAAGGGGGGGTTCTCCACCTGTTTAAAAAAAATTATTTTCATTTTAATGACTTGCTGGAAATGTTTTACGTAAACTCCAGGAAAAATACAAAAGTTGAAAAGGACTAGAATTTGGTTTGCCACCCAAAACCCATCTCATTCATCCCAAAACAACCTCTCTCAATATAAATCTTCCTGAGAAATCATGGAATCATGGAATAGTTTGGGTTGGAAGGGACCTTTAAAGCTCATCTAGTCCAACCTCCCCTGCAATACGCAGCGACATCTTCAACTAGATCAGGATGCTCAGAGCCTTGTCCAATGTGACCTTGAATGTTTCCAGGGATGGGGCATCTACCACCTCTCTGGGCAGACTGGGCAATCTGGTGTTTCAGCACCCTTATTGTAAACAAATCTCTTCCGTATATCTAGTCTAAATCTTCCCTTTTTTAGTTTAAAGCCATTACCCCGTGTCCTATCACAGGAGAAGGAGCGAGGTAGCATCTCTTCTTCAGTTTATCTGGATTCAAGAGGAGAATTCAATGGGTGCAACAGGGTGTTGAAGGGAAATGCAGACAACTGATAGTGCAATTGAAAAGTGTTTGGGGCCTCTGGGATCAATTCAAAGCTCTACTGGAGATTTCCTGGGTAAAGGAGGGGAATCCACTTAATCTCCCTATGATTCAGTTTCTTATCCACAGCATAGGGAAAATAGGTGGTATTGTAAGATAATATATGCACTAAAGATTGCTCAGGTCATAAAGGGGCAATAGAGAGGGGTCTTTTAGGAATACTGCCATCCCTACAGAGGTTCTGAGACATTTTAGCCAGCACTACAGAATGTTACTCCCTTGTCCAATCTAGTGTACTTACTCCCTGCAAAAAGGGGAACAATGTTACAGCAAACCGGATTTACCAGGTGTGATAAATAAGTGAGTATGGTATGGTATGGTATAGTGTGGTGTGGTGTGGTGCGGTATGGTATGGTATGGTAAGGTGTGGTATGGCATGGCATGCTATGGCATGGCATAGCGAAAAAGTACTGATTTACCAGTGATTCTCAAATTTCTTTGGCAGTGCAGTCTATATACATTTCCTCACCGTATGCAGCCACCCATATAGCACATACGTAGCAACTGTCAACAGACTTGTTTTTCACATATCCCTTGGATTTAGTCGGCGGCTCCTTTCCTCCCTCCCAGGGACGGAAGCTCACAGGACTCCTGCGAGACCCTCCCTCTCCAGCCTGCTGAAAGGAAACTTTTCCTGTCTTCTCCGGTTCCTGCCGGCTGCGTTTGGGCTTTTCCCGCAGCGGTACCCTCGGAGGGACCGGGGACGTGCGGAGCCGCGGCGCCCCGGCGCTTCCCCCCCAGCCCCCTCCCGGAGCCCGGCGGGGCACTGGCCGCGGTGTGCCCGCGCCCTCCAGCCCTAGAGTCGCCTTCTTCCCCTCCCAGCTCGCCCCTCCGGGCCGGGAGGCTGGGCAGCCGCAGCCTCCGCAGCGCCCCAGCGACGCGTCTTCACGCCACGCAGGAGCTGGGTTTCTCCTCCTCTCTTTTCTTTCAAAG
Organism: Numenius arquata; assembly: GCF_964106895.1. Classification (NCBI taxonomy): domain Eukaryota; kingdom Metazoa; phylum Chordata; class Aves; order Charadriiformes; family Scolopacidae; genus Numenius; species Numenius arquata. The sequence goes on along the minus strand of NC_133577.1, from coordinate 11,475,772 downwards.
CGCTTGGGTGAAGCCCCTTGAACTTTCCCAGGTCGTGCATCCAGCACAACTCCTCTACTCCCTTGCTGGGATATTTCTGAGGGGTGAGGGTGCACTACGGTGCTATTGATGCTCATCTCACCATTCCAGAGCAGAATTGTTTCTTCGACCTCTAGTTATGTGGTAACAAGGGGAAAATTTCCTGAAATTAGACTACTGCAGGAACTCTGGTTTTAGTCACAGCTGTCATCCGAGAAACAAATTTCCAGGCATTTTTAATCTAATTCACTTAATTTTTATGTAACTGAATTAGAAAATGTGATTAAGCATCGCAGCATCGAGCCTGCCTTTTAGTGAAACATGAAACAGAGGAGAAACGTATTAGAAGTAAGAAGAAATGGTGAAATCGTCTGTATGGATTTGGTACAATCGTTACTTACTGAGTAGGAGGATTAGAGGCACAAAAGCTCAAGGGCCGGGGCGGGGGGAGGGGGGGGGGGCGGAAAGAGAGAGAAAAAATTAAAGAGGATAATGACCTTTTCAGCCGAAATTCTTGCCGCGATTCTTTGGCAGGTATTTCAGGGCAGGCACTGTAAAGACACCGTGCGACACTGAAGAGGTGCTTACCCGCCCGCGGGTCCCACGCCCGCTTTCCCCGTGTTTCTTTCCCTCCTGCCCACGGGGCTCTTTGAGGCAGGGAAAACTGGAAGGCGAAAATCGAAGGCTTGAAACTACCTGATTCTCCCTTGCTGTGGCAGTGACTCCAGCCCAGAAGTCTGGGTTTGGGACGTGTTAGCGGGAAGAGCTAACATGCCGCGCGTGGGGGTTTAACATGGGCTCCAGCCTCCCTACCTGCGCGCCAGCGCAGCGGGTGCGCAGCGGCACAACGGTTAGAAGCACCTACGGTGCTTGGGTGAGGGGGCTGATCCGTTTCCCACGAACACACCCGGTTTAAACGAAAAAGCAAAGACTGGCAAACACCCCGCCGCCCGCTAAAATCAAGCTAAAGCCCCTAGAAAGATTTAGGTGTTAAGGCCAGTTCCCTGCGGCGCAGCCCCTGAGCGCTCAGGTGCTGCGGCTTGTGCGAGCGGCGGCCCCTCCGACGGCGCGCCCCGGGAGGGGACCCCCGGCAGGGGGACAGAGATGGACCGGCTCTGCCTGAAAACGCCGGCGAAGGGCTCGGGAAAGGAGCAACCCCGGGGCCGGGGAGGGGGCTTGGCGAGGAAGCGCTCGGGGAGGGAGTGAAGGGCCCCGGGGGAGGGTGTGGGGTGCAGCCACTTCCCCTACCGGCTGCCCCGGGTGCGGGCGGGGGGTCGCGTTGCGGTGTGCCCCCCGCAGCTCCCGCCAGCAGCCTGCTCTTCTGCTTTGCGAGGCGGAATCACGCTGCCGACGGAGCCCTGCTCCCCGCAAAACTAACTCATTAATATAAATCAAATAACGGCCGGGGGAGGGGGTGGTGGGGTGAAGGGGGTGGGGTGGGGGGAAGAGGTAGGGTGCGCGGCTGCTCATGAATTAAAGATAAGTCTCTGACTGTCCTGAACAAAGCGACCGTCCCCTTGGGAAGGGTGACGTCTCCCCAGTAACGTGATTGCTTCTTCGGAAGCAGAAACGTGTAAACGCTATAAAACGCGGCGGCGCGGCGGGCAGCTCAGAGCGTGCGGCGGGACGGAGCTCTCCTCTTCTTCCCCATCCTCCTCAGCCTCCGCCGCCGCCATCCCGGCAGCCGCGCAGCGGGACAGGGCGCAGGACCCCAGCAGCGCAGCGCACCGCTCCGCTCCGCGCCCGCCCAGCCAGCCCCGCCGACGGACTCGCGGCTCCGTGAGTAACTTTCCCTCCGCCGCAGCGGCAACTTCCCCGCGGATGAGGAGGGCGTCCCGGTCCCCTCCGACTTCCCTTCTCTCCTCCTGGACCTGCAGGGACCGTCGGGGTCGCGCAGAGCGGGTCTGACCGTCCAGGGCAGCCGGGGAGGGACCCTTCTTTTTATTTTACCGCTGAAAAAAACATAGGTATTTTTTTTAAGGTCGCTAAAGCCCGGGCGCTGCTGCACACACGCCCCCACACACACCCGCACTGGGGCCGGGGGTCGTCTTCGGGGGGTGACACCTCTCCCTGCCCGCCGGTAGCTCCCCTGCCGCGGCGACCCCGCTGCCGGCGGCGTCTCCCGGGGCCGGTGGCGGGTCGGGTTGCCCGTCGGCCGGTGGGTTGCGGGCGGGTCGGTGGGTGACGGCTGCGCTCTTCCCTCCGCAGGTGGCGGCCATGGAGCACCGCGGCGCCTCCCCGCGCCTCCTCGCCCTCGCCCTCCTCAGCGCCCTCTGCTGGCGGGCGCGGGCGCTGCCCCCGCGGGGGGCCGCCTTCCCCGCCGTCCCGCGGTAAGGGCCGGGCTCCGCTCCGCGACCCGCTCGGGTTTGATGTCTTCTGGGAGGCCGAGGGGGCTGTGGCAAGCGCCGGTGTTCCGCTGCGCTCATCCGACAAGCGCAGGGTGCGGCGAGCCCTGTCGGGGGGTTTGCTGGGGAGCTGGCGGGCGCGCATCTCCGCGCCTGGGACTTCGGCCAAGCGTGCGGGGACCAGCCCAACCGAACCTGCCCTCTAAAAGCCCCCCGAGACAGACATGCACCCTCAGAGGCACCAGCCGCCACGCTGGCTGTCGGTCACCACAGTGTATGTAGACGGTGTAGAGGATGCGTGTTAACATGTGCTCCGGGACACGACGAATGTCCATCGAAACAGTCTCGGCTTTTCTTGCGGGAAAGCTCCTTTATCCCCAAAGTTCAGCTAGGCGGATGCATCTTTTGAAAAGCAGAGACATACATGGGCAAACCTGAACATACTAAAAATTGCTAAATCATGCATGAGGAGAAGTGGTGCGTGTGGGCTGATGTGTTGCTTTTGTCCTGCTGCATGCTTTTAATTGTTAAAGTTGTTATTAGTTGTCTAACTAAAGTACATCAGATGCCAGGAAGGTACGTTTTATGTTCAGGTGAGAGGAACATAAAGTGTAAAAAGACCAAAGGAAAACGGTACAGAAAAACAGCAGAGTGACCGATTTTCAAAAGGTGTGACTTGAGTTGGTTTATTTCCACAGTAACTTTACTTTTTGTTTTACCAGACAGAAATCTTACATGCCTCCGATATATAAGCATTACTAATAGCTGTAATGACCGTAAAATTACAAGGACAATAGCCTATCCTAGTTTTAGCATGTGATTTTTGCACATAATCACACACAGAGGTTTACTATAGCCATGGGAGCCTGTTGTCAGCCACGGAACATAATAGCAGCTGAAAGAAACCTTTGATGCTAAACTGCTGCTATGCAGTCAGGTTGCCCTTGATAAAATATGCCACATCATAAGAAACTGCAGTTCATGAAAATGTGAAGTAACTGTAAATCAGTTATACAGAGCAATTGCTATGATACATTTAAAAACATTAAATGTGAACCTTTTTTAACTTGCAACTAGCAAATTAATTTAAACATGAGAGAATAAGACCACATAGCGATATGTGACTGTACTTCATATTTAGTTTGGAGTTCTTGATGGTGTATGCACTTTCTTTAGAGAAGGCCTAAGAAGCATTTCATATTGCATTTCAATGCACATTTTAAGTCTTAATTGGAAGGTAAGTACTTCACAGGAACTGTTTGCTCTTTGCATGGGTGGAGGCTCGTAATTCCATCCATCGTTTATATAAAACATAGTTAGTATGAAAAGCTTCATGGTTGTCACTTGAGCTGTAATTGCCATACATTATGCGCTGTTCACTGGAATAAATTGTGTGCAATGACAACACATATCTAGAAAATATGCATTAGAGAGAAGGGTCTGTTACATCAATTACTCTATCACTGAGCGTGGATTATATCCAAAAGTGATTTGTGTTTTATACAGACTGCTTTAAAATGCCTTATAGATTCAAGTAGGTAGATGTGCATTTTGACACAAACCAGAATGTAAGTTGCAATGAAGTGTTGCATGTCCTCAGCTAACTGTATTTTACATGGTTTCCTTCTCCAACAGATTGGGAAACAGAATGTCATTTGATGGAGCCAGTGAACCTGAGCATGCCCACGGGTCATTAAAGTCTGAATCAGACATTTTGCAGAACACACTACCTGAAAATGAGAAATTCTATTTCGATCTGTCCAGAATTATTGATAGGTGAGTTTCTTTATTATCATAAATACAAATGATGATGCACTATTTGAATTATGCCAAAAGATTGGTCGCATTTTCAAACAGAAATAGGAAAGGAAGAATCAATTACAGAAAAAGCCCCACCTGGCCTCTGGTAGCAGTAGGAATGTCTGCAGAAATGTTGATTGCATTGCCGTTCTGGCATGATGATTTCATTCACTTCCCAGGACAGGCTAAAAAGTATATTGTGAAAATCTGGAAGTTGTTTTATGAAATTAGCTTAATCTAATATGTACAATAGATAACTTAAGGAAAGTAATATGTTTACAAAATAAAAGTTATCAAAATGATATGAACCCAGGTTGTATTGTAGAGTTTATTTATTGTCCATTTCAGAAATGCAAGGCATGCTGATGGAATTTTCACCAGTGTCTACAGCCATCTTTTGGCTAAACTTGCTGTGAAGAGATATCTGCATTCGCTTATTAGAAAACGAGTTAGGTGAGGTGACACTTACATTAGGTAGATTTTTTTCCTAGCTGGCTTCATTGACAATTTTTTACCCTACTGTACCTAAGTTCTCATTTTTGCTATTTAGAGATAATGAAAGAAAAACTGATATAATAATGGGGGAGCTGAAAATCCTATGCAACAACTCAGTGGTATTTGTTACTAAATGAGTATGTTACTATTTATTCCTGATACAGCTGTGAGGGTAGAGGAACAGACACTGCACGTAGCACTGGTAATAAATACTGGCAATATTGTAATGATTATAATGTCAATTTGCTAATTTTTTTATCTGATAGTGTTTTTGCTAGCTTGGTGGATGAATGAAAAAAGTGCATACAAACTGATTGATTACTCAGTACTTACCTAACAACAGGGCAATGCTCGATGAAATTAAGAAATGATTAGTTTACAGTGAAAACAAAAATGCTTTTTTTTTTTCGTACTATAGAACATCTCGCCAGATGTTTGGGAGATCTGTATTATAGAAGGATTTGAAAAGGAATGAGGGAAATCCGTAGACAAGCGATCTGGATGCAGCCTCCAGACAAGGACATTCATAAACGAATGGTCGCAGGATGCTGGGAAGGATCACTGTACACTTCCCTGCTTTCTTATCCCTAAGCAGTAGCTACTGGGCGCTCTTGGGAACGGAACAGTAGAATACTTTGGTCTGATCCCATATGACAGTTCCTTTGAGTGCCTACTTCATATATTCAAAAGCTGACTGAAAATTCGGTCCTGCATTTATGTCAATGCTGCCTTTGTTCCAGAACATATAGTGCCAGTTTCTCATACGCTATAAACTAACAGAGATCATTTAAAGCAGAACACACTGAGGCTTCCCAAGATTGTGAATGAAAAATAGGCCTCCCAGTTTGCACAAGGTGTGTTTTGTCTCCTGATACCTCATTAAAACAAGCATTTGTAGCTACTTATGTGATGCTACGCTCCTGCTTTCCCCAGAGGTAGGCTCTGTCCTCACTGAGTTGAGTATAAACAGTGATCAGGTCCTTTAAGAGTTTACTGTGACTTGAACCAGTCTGCACATTGGCATTGCACTAAAATATAGTTATGCAAATGATTGAAATCAGAATAAAGTCAGTAACCTGGGCTATGAGAACAGACAGGAGGGAGTTGTGAAATCCACATCCAGCCATTTGATCCTGCAGAATTCCTGGGACAGGGATTCTAGAAATCATTGAATATGGATCCTAATTGCATGGGCCATGGTAAAGTTGAGCAGGAGAAAGAAATCAGTGGAAGGTGTGCCCAAAACCTCTGAATATTGATCCTTAGAATTTGATCCTTGCTACTAAAATACGTACTAAGCAATAGAAGCAGTGGCTTCTTTTCAACAGATGATCCAAAGTCATAGTTGGAAATGAACTCTGAAATGAAAATTTGATTATATTTAGCTAATCAATATTGTAAACTTTGTTTCACTCTTTTAATGGTATCTTCTTTTAAAAGGATATTGTCTATTAATTTTTTTGTATTACCAGCTCCCAGGACAGTCCTGTCAAACGCCACTCTGACGCTGTCTTCACTGACAACTACAGCCGCTTTCGAAAGCAAATGGCTGTGAAGAAATACTTAAACTCAGTTTTAACTGGAAAAAGAAGGTACTACAAGAAAGCAAATATATATTGTTTCAATACTTGTATGGTATTAAGAGAGGACAAACAAAAGCAATGGACATTAAAGACTTATAACGTAGTTTATAACCTGCTTTTCAAATACAGACAGTGTTTTGTTCCAGACTGGAACAGACACTACGATCAGATTAGAATAAAAGAATAAAGAGGAGACAGCATCTGGCGATTTTAAAAGGCTTCTGACAGATTCTTAAAATGGTTTTATTTATTAAAAAGACCTCTTAAAGAAAAATCCACAGAGCTATGGAACATGAACAAAAAATTTATAAAGAAAATGCACTATTTGTTGACAATTTGCCTTTAAGTAAGCACATAAAATGAAAATTTAGAAGTCCCAGAAAGACTTAATTGGTATAGGTGAGAAGTGCCAGCATATGTTTTTGTAAATCTTATATTCTGTTTGCATATTCACTCATTTAGACAGCTGCTTTTAAATTCTCATGTCTTTTCATCTGTTAAACGTTATTTCATGCGATTTATAACACTTTGGTATAGGTGTAACAAAACATGCAATAGCTACAGTTAGAAGGTGGCTTCTTGATCGCTTTTTCTTCTGAAAGCAATAAAACTTGTTTCTGATCCACAACAGCCAGGAAGAGTTAAACCCCGCTAAACTTCGAGATGAAGCAGAACTTGAACCTTCCTTCTCAGAAAACTATGATTCTGTAGATGAGCTGCTGAGCCACCTCCCACTGGTATGCCCAGATTTTCTTTCCTCTTGCTATCTGTTACTTGACTTGACCCATAAAATTAGATTAGTTACACATGAAGTGTGGCCTATCAGAAAGGCAGAATCATCTAGAAAAGAGCCATGTTCCATGAAAGGCTGCATATTTCTATAGGGATTGTGTCTGAATATAATAATCATTTTAATAACAATAATTAAGTTATCCCATGATTGCTGTTATTGAAAATTCCTAATTAAATGGCACTGTTAATAATGCACCTAACTCACTTGGGTGTTTCAGCTTGTGTGCACTGCAGCATAAGACCAGAATTGACTCATTTTTAATTACAAAGATTATTATTTCTTCAGAGAACAAACTCAAGGATATTTCTTTTGATTAAAAGAAAAAGAAAAAGAAAAAAAAGCTGCACACTTTGTTTAACACCTATTTCATTAGAAGGGAGTTGCCCCTAGAACTAATAGGATCAGCAACATGAACCCTTAGTATTAGGAAGGCACTTGACTCCCATCTAAGGTGTGCCGCAGAGGGATCATCTGCTGTGCAAATATTGTCATTGCTGTTTTCCATTTAGCTACTAATATTTTTCTAAAATCATTCACAAATATGATTCGTTGGTTTACTGAAGTGTAAACCCTTCTACATCACAGGACTTGCAGGGACATAAAATTGAAGGGGTAACAGAAGTGAATCAGGCCTGGTCTTCTCAAAGTGTGTTATGAAATTGATGATAGGATGGTTTTTGGCATTTAGATGTGTCTCGGCTGCAAGTAAGAAAAAAAGCTACTCTTGAAGATAACATTTTTTTAATTTTTTTTTTTGTGGGGAGGGGAAATAAAAGACATTTCTGCAAACTGTTGTTTCCTTCCAAGACTGAAAGAAAATGTTCTTTTCCTTTCCACAAATGTAGTGGCTCCTCTAAAGTTCCCAAAGATTAGAAAAGACATAAACTGCTTATCCCTTAAGGAACAAAATAATTTGTCAAGTGATGGGATTCAGGAAAGAAACATTCTTTCTAGACAAGATTATTGCAAAAATATCTGCTCCTGGATTTGGCACCTTCTGAAACTTGTGGCATTGACTAAGTGAGAGACAGCAGTGGTGCAGTGGGTCATGCGTGTCTTCCTGGAAATATTTTTAGTCCTTTCCTTTTTTATGGACTGTAATGGTGATCCAGATCCCTATAGGTTAATCACTTATTCAGCATTGAATGCTACTGGTCATTTTATCGCAGTGCCCAATTGCTGATGTAGCATGCATTAACAAACCTGAATTCGTGTATCTATTTCAAGGATACCGTCGTTTTCAAAATGAGCTGTTGTGCACTGTAGGCCAACGTGCAGTAAAATTTTTGCCTGTTCCTTCAACATTTCTTCCTCATCCTACAGCCTTGCCTGCTGGCTGTAATGCCCACCAAGCTCCATCTCATGCTTGTCAGCCCCAAGCACAGCAATTGTTTTCTGTCAAGTCTTACTTCTTGTCTGCTGCCTGCTTTTATACACCTCATGATGCAACTGCTTCTGAAAATGGCTTTTAAAACATATTCCTCTTTTGCTTTTCAGGACCTCTGAAGGACACCTGGTAAAGTCTATGAGAAGAACAAGTTATTTTTGAGTTCCACATAGTATTTCAAAGAGATGACTTTAGTCATCAAACCAGAACAAATATGTTGTGAAGTGAAAGTTGTGATATATTTGTTTCTTATGTAATAAAAGTTGATATTTACATTGTAAATATTACTCTAGAGTTCTCTACTGAAAGCTGTACATATGGATGCCAGTTTAACTCATGAGAAGTCTGTGAGTCCATATGCTGTAAATCCTTTACTTCAATAAATTCATTTGAAAATGAGTGTGCAGCTGAAAAGAGCCCATCATTACTAATTAATTGGCTTATTTTAGGTATGGTACAACTTCCAATAAGCCTGTATGATAATAGGGATACATTTCCAGATAGCTTCAAAAACAAGTGTAAAAATGAGAGGAAAAGAATGTACAAAGCGTGTAAAACTGCATTACAAAGATCTCTGAAGGTTACTGCCAAGCGAAAGGGAATGCTTTCCCAGCAGCTTACCAAGCAACTAGACTAAATGAAAAAGCATTACAAATTATTTGACCTCCAACAGCATCTTTCCTTCCTGTTCGCATTTTTAATATTTCACAATATACAAATTATATTAAGACCAGAAGTGTATCCATTGTCTTCAGTCATGTTTTGGATGCTTTGGAGATGACAAAGCACACACAAAAAAACTGCTATCCATTGATTCGCTTAATGCCTAAAGTCACTGGTTATTCTACATTTAATTGTCTGTAGCTTTAATGATAAAACTATTCCTTATATATAAAATATCTCCGAAGACACTTTACTATTTTTTCAAAAGGAATGTAATTTACAGAATCATAGAATCATAGAATGGTTAGAGTTGGAAGGAACCTTAAAGATCATCGAGTTCCAACCCCCCTGCCATGGTCAGGGACACCTCCACTAGAGCAGGTTGCTCAAAGCCCCATCCAGCCTGGCCTTAAACACTTCCAGGGATGGGGCAGCCACAGCTTCCCTGGGCAACCTGTTCCAGTGCTTCACTACCCTTACAGTAAAGAATTTCTTCCTAATATCTAATCTAAATCTCCCCTCTTCCAATTTAAAACCGTTACCCCTTGTCCTGTCACTACATCTCCTGACAAAGAGTCCCTCTCCGGCTCTCCTGTAGGCTCCCTTCAGATATTGGAAGGCTGCTATGAGGTCTCCCTGGAGCCTTCTCTTCTCCAGGCTGAACAACCCCAGCTCTCTCAGCCTGTCTTCGTAGGGGAGGTGCTCCATCCCTCTGATCATCTTCATGGCCCTCCGCTGGACCTGTTCTGATAGGTCCATGTCCTTCCTGTGTTGAGGACTCCAAAGCTGGACACAGTATTCCAGATGGGGTCTCACGAGCGCAGAGTAGAGGGATATAATCACCTCCCGCAACCTGCTGGCCACACTTCTCTTGATGCAGCCCAGGATGCGGTTGGCTTTCTGGGCTGCCAGTGTGCACTGCCGGCTCATGTTGAGCTTCTCATCCACCAACACCCCCAAGTCCTTCTCCTCAGGGCTGCTCTCCAGCCATTCTCCGCCCAACCTGTATTTGTGCCTGGGATTGCCACGTCCCAGGTGCAGGACCCTGCACTTGTCCTAGTTGAACTTCATGCGATTTGCACGAGCCCATCTCTCAAGCCTGTCCAGATCCCTCTGGATGGCATGTCTTCCCTCCAGCATGTTGACCATGCCACTGAGCTTGGTGGCAATAAATCATTATATTATCATTATTATATTGCAGGCAATAAATCATTATATTATCACAGCAAACTATTACTGGTTTGAATCAGTGCTACAGGTAACTGGAACAGTAGAGGTGCCAGTAAGGGCTGTCTCTACTGTAGTAATAGAGGAAGATACTGTTTTTTAACTGAGGTATACTATGTTATATTAGAAAGACAAGCAAGTAAGACTCCAGTCCTGATTTCTTTAGCTTTATATCATTGCAGCTTAGTATGGAACTGGAAATTTACAGCTCATTCTCTATTTCTGTGAATCAGAATCTGGTTGGATTTTATTGAAAGTGTAGATTTAACCAATTGGATCATTTTCTAAAGAATTCTTTACTGTTGTGAGAACGTTGCAGTAAGCAAAGTGTGTGGTACAGCACGCACAACGTATAAAATGCATATTCATGCATGATACCAGCCATAACACTCCCATGACTCCCCTCCACCTCCTAGAAGGAAATGAAATTTGAAGTAGAAAAACAGATCTACTTACAAGTTCAATTTAGAATTTCAAGTACATTTATATATCATACATATGCACCCAGACAGTGATAAAACTGATTTACAAGTTTCACTTACAAGTTTACTGTTCCCAATTTCAAGGAAGGAAGTTTCAAACATGATAAAATTTGAGATTTGTGGAGAGTAGTTCTCATAAATATGTAGCCTTCTGATTTGCAAATTTTTTGAATATTGGCAGCTGTATGTCAGAAGAAAACCAGCTTGCACAGATCAGATGCTATTATTGCTATTTCTGTCTAGCCTTGACAGAATCTATTTTAGCCTAAGCCAATAAATGGTTGACAAAAACTAGACATAATTTTGAAGTCTTCTCTTGAAAAGAGGTCTTCTAATGGTGGTCCACTCTCAATTCCTGTCTTATGAAAATTTGAGTGCAAAAGTGGCTTTGGAAATACTTGAGAGATACAAACAGATTGATGCTGTCATACTTAATTGGAAATTTTCTTCAGTACAGTTTCAACTTTTTTAGGATTTCTGTGATAAGTAATATTTTTAAAAGTGAAAAAAAATAATCAGAAGAAAAGCTGTGGTCTATGTATGGTCTTCATACACAGAACTTTTTGTTTAAATATGCATAATGCTCATTCATTCAATTTAAAGTAACAAAAATTGGAGTGATCAAACTTTTGACTCCACAATTCCAGAAATATTTATTTGTTTTTCTAAATTTACTTCTTTTTTTAGTTTTTTTTCCAGTTAACCAATAAGGCATCTGATGGAAGAGCTTGTCTTCCATGTCTAACGTTTAACCTCCCTAATATTTTGTTCTCCATAGAAAACTGCAGAACATTAGAACACATATTTTGTCTTTTACAATGGAGATGGAGTGGGTTACAGAAAAAGGGATGCTTATTAGGAAATCATATATATATTACAAGATACAGAAGTAATACCCTCATTATAATAACTAAAATATTAATGTAATCGATTCCTCAGAGGGTTAGCAAATAGAGACAGTTTAAAAGGCATGCCAATTTTTACGTACATTTTAGCAAAACCTAGCACTGAAAGGAGAGATACTAATCTCCAAAATAACAAACCTGACTTGGTATTTGTGTCAAAGGATGGCTTTTAACTTGTCATAGCAATTTTTGACATTCTATAGAACATATAAGGCCCAATTCATACATTCAGACTAGCTAATTGTGGAAGATGTAACATCGTTCATGTCATCTCCACTGGCAAATGCTTACAGTAAGGTTAAGTGATAAAATTGAAAAGAAAATTGCAACATTTCACTGAATTAGACAATTTTTCGGTCTGTCAATGAGTCTAGACACATGGTACCAATCTTGCAACCCATCTGTAAAGTGTCATAACAGTGGAATCAAAATGTTGTATTACTAGGAGAATGAAAGGGGCAGCTCCAAAGAGTGTCAAGAGGACTGCTAGGTGGAAAACAAATACCTGGGAAATTTAGAATAACATCACTGGCAGAGAGAATGCAACCACTCAGGAGGAAAGAATAAAACTGTGAAGGATTATTGGAGTATATGCCAAAGAAACATTTCACCATGTTTCTCCAGGATCTCACTTCTAACACAGGATAGGAATAACTGCAATTGTAGAGTATAAAACTCATTGGTTTTTGCTTTATTGAAAGGGGTTTGCTTTTCAGACTTATCCCATGGAGCTCCTAAAGGGACAGATTCACCTTGAAGTGCATCTTCACCAGCACCCCAGGATTGTGTATAAGACCTTGAGAACTACAAAAGTTGACAAAACATTTTAAAATTACAGATGGTAAAAATACATTAAAAATGAATAAAACCCTAACAGCTCCTCTGATGTGTTAAATGGGTTTGAGGGGCTATGAGTATTTGTCCCACATGAAAGTCTGGGACAAAATTTATGTTTAAAAATATGAAAATGGGTAACTTGGATCTAAAGCATAGGTACGACTCCATGTATAGGACACTGAATTCTCCCCAAAGAAAGACCTTTTGGGAAGAGTTCATAGAATCATAGAATCATTTATGTTGGAAAAAACCTTTAAGATCATTGAGTCCAACCGTAAACCTAACACTGCCAAGTCCACCACTAACTCATATCCCTAAGTGCTACATCTACAGGTCTTTTAAATACCTCCAGAGATGGTGACTCAACCAATTCCCTGGGCAGCCTGTTCCAGTGCTTGATAACCCGTTCGGTGAAGAGTTTTTCTAAATATGTATGTATGCAGGAACAATTTATTTACTTGCAAGGCATTATGGAAAGGTAGATGGAAAAGGTTGTCCATTGCCTCTTGTGACACTACCTATGCTTTCCACTACCTCTTTTAATTTTCCTTGTTTTCTCTCTCTCTCCTCCACTTACCACAAGCTTTCTCACTCTTAATACTCTCACCTTTGCCTTGCAAAGCTAGCCTACGGATATATACCTAGGTTTTTAAGAGGAGCAATTACAGCAGACCTTAAACTTATGATGCAGCAATCTAATAACTGCCAGCCTTAGTTATGGAGATGAGTATTGCGGAGAACTGGCACAACCAGATTTGCAGAAGCAACCTGTCCTGCTGACAAACAGCCCTTGACTTCCCGCTGGAGATTTCCCATTTGGTTTGTGACTGACGCAGCAGGCTGACCTTTCCTCAGATACATCAAACAGAACGCGTGGCCTCCCGGGGCTTGTGCTGGGCAACTACAACATTTTCAGCTTTTCTCCATTTTGCTTTGGAACAGTCATAGACAAATTGCTTGCCAGGTTGACAAGCTGGTTTAGGAATGGAGGTAGGAAACTAGACGCTGGTCTTATACATCAAACTTTTTAAAAGTCTGAAGAATAACATCTCCTGGCTCTGAAGTAAACATCTGAAGAATAATTTGATGCATCTTTTGGTTCTGAAGTAAACAAACAGGAAAGGTTTTACTTCAGTTTTATATACAGATACATTCAGGCCACTTAGTAGGGAGGGGAAAAAACATCTTTCCCTTAAAAGCATAAGTATTTTCAATAGCTTAACTCATCAACGTCTGTAAATAAAAATATGGCTGATTATTCAAAGATTAAACTGAAAGTGACATAAATCATGATACAGTAACAAAAATTATCTACATATCACCATTTGTGTGATGAGAATATTTTCAGTAGAGCATGTTTTTGGGAAAGAAAGGGGGATGTTTCAGTGAGGGGAAAAAAAGGAGAAAAAAGATCTTGTCCTTACCCACTGAATGAATTATTTCATGCTAGACAGAGATTTGCATTTGAGAATATGTTTAAAAGAACCTACGTGAGTTTGGTGCATAAAATCCATTTTCTGGATCTTTTCTAGAACTGGCCTGGATGTTTAGAAGCCCTACTTCATGTTTCACTGAGACCATAGCATCCTAGAGCTTACGTTATTTTCAAACGTTTGGTATAGATGCTTTTAATGTGTCGATATTATTACTTAACAGTTGTCAAATCAGAATTTGCTCCTACCCAACGCATATCCTCATTTTGGCACGGAGGAAAAGCAGAAGAGAGCTAAACCCAGTCAATGTCTCCTATTGTTAGATGAAATGGATCAGTGAAGACCTTTCTACTTAGGAAATGTATACAGAGCTGCAATTTTTGCCAGTATCATGTGAAATAGCCAGGCTATTGACTGAGTAGGACAAAGACAGAACAATCTCTAGTTTTGCTACATAAAATTACCTGATAGTGTTGCCACTTGGCCAAATGGTAGGAGGTGTCAAGTTCTTGCACATCAGCTCTTTGATAGAGAAGAAATCATTTATATTGAGCCTAGATGGCTCCTAGTTTCTTATTTTATATACTATTGAACGGCTTTTTACTGGAAGTGGTCACAAGTATGTTTGACAGATGCCTTATCACCATTTGTTGCTATTCTAACACAGCTCTTCATCTTTGTTTTTCAGCCGATTCCGCTTTCCATAATCACAGCCAGAACATCTGCACACTGTTTTAAGCAAGCAATTTTGCCTCTTATTAGGGAGTATAGAAAGCAAACTGCTGTATTCTAGGAAGGCTGTTCATGACAAAGCTAGGGATATATAATTAATGCAGAAAGACTGAATCTTGGTTAAAAAATAAAAGGAGTTTGAAAAATTCTAGATTTGGTGCTGATGGTTTCAGTCCCATCTGGTGATTCCTTCCAGAGTATTGTGCTTAATGTTACAAAGCTGGTCCCAGAGCCCCAGTCTCAAGAAGTCAAGCATGTAGTAAGAAAGAAGAAGAAACAGGTAAGTGTTGAGACAGAAGAGGTGAAGACTTCAAAAAAATTACCTGTTGTTAAACATAGTTTATATATGGCTTTTTGTTCGCTGTAGATCTAAGACTCCTGCTTCAAGAGGAAAGAAAGATTCATGTCTTGCTGGCAGAGGACCTCACATCATGCAAGTCTGTTCATTAACTTCACAAACTCCATCAGGAGCACAGCTGGGTTGTTTGTCCCCTAATTCTGCTGCTACACAGCAGCGTCTGAATCTGTTGCTTGTACTCAATGGAAACCTTCTCTTAACTGGCAGCTGAAATGGTTGACAGACACCTTACCAAACGTGTTACCATGCTAATGTCCTCATTGTAAGAGTACCATTACTCTTCTCAGGGAGCTGTATTTCTAGATGTATTTATAGACTGCATTTCTTCTCCATCCTTTGCTTTGTTAGGCTAAGGAAACAAGGTCTGTCTTGTTTCATCTTGTCAATAACTCTCCATTTCTGAGACTGTACTGGAGCCCCATGTCCCGTGGGGTCATGTTCCAGAGTGAGTTTAACACTCCTAAGTTACAGTTTACCAAATACAGCTCCACCTTTGAAATTACTAAATGACTCTCAATGTCTCTTCTTCATTGCAGTCATTTTGGAAAAATGACTAGTGACTTTGGGTGCCTCTGCTTTGAGGGCCTTGAAAGAGATGGTTTTTCAGTCTGGAAAATTTTTTTGTTGTTTCTCAAACATTTCTGAGTTTCCAAAAGCTGAAGAAGCAGAATCACCAAGCTCTTGAAACAGGATACCTTTTTTGGGGTGGGTGGACAGGGAGCCACTCAATCCAGTCTAGAATGCATGTAAAGGAAAACACGTTATTAGGTAGTTTAATCTGAATACTTCCTTTTAAATGGCTATAGCCTGCATTTTTAAATCCAACTTCCTTAATCCTGCATCTGAGGGAAATGACAAATGCATCCCTCATGCTGCCCTTCCATCATCTGCGATACTGGACAGCGGGGTGATGACAGCAGCACCCCTGGGCGTTTCTTGGCTTTTGCCAGCCCAAGGAAGAGGAAATGGAGGTCAATTCACAGCACAACCTTATCAGGTTATCGAGGAGATTAGGATAAAGAGAGCTATATGTCCTTTGACTTGTTCTGTGAGTGGAGTTGGATAGGTTACAGACTGGCCTGTCACCAGCGTTAATGTTTCAAAAGGAAGGAGGAAGAGAGACATGCAAGCACTCATGTATTTATGTCATCTGTATTAAAATATTATGCAAAAGTGTAGTGCCAGTGACGATGAGGGGCTGAGGGTCTCCTTTCATCCATAGCTAACGGATTACAACAGGGATTACCTTCTGGATCATTAGTCTACTGCTGCGCAGGAATAAAGAAATCCAGCTGAGTAGACTACTTGGGTCATCGCTCTTTGATTTATGATTCATTCTCTGTTCAGTACAGGTGAGAATACAAGTGCTTAATGTACCCTACTTTCACAGAGAAGGGACTTGATTCTGTAAGGATCAAATTTAATTGGGCATTGCACGTTCTGTAACTTTCAGGGTCCATTTAAATGTATTTTCCCAAAGAATGGCTAATTCAAAATTTCATTTCCCGGGCCTTAGCCCAGTTGAATAGCTTTTGCACGTTTACAATATTCTGAAGAGTTCTGGAATAATAGATGAGATAATTAGGTTGCTTTTTGGTGATGGAACAAACAGAACTTCACCCGGTAAAGTCAGAATGACATTTCAATGGGACTTTTTCTTGGCTATTCTTTATAAATATGTTTGCAGGAGCTGATTAATAAATAATCATACTGTGTTTTATACTAATTTTATGTTTGCTGAATGATAAACTTCAGTCTAAAACCAGCATGCTACGTAATTACAATGCATAAAGACTATTAAATTATTTTCTATTAAAAAGTGAAGAAATCAATGAAGGAGAACCTTTCCTGCCCAAGCTTTGTTCTGTAGCTGCAATGGTAGAGCACGGTGGAAAAGATTATAGCTTCAAGGACTTCTACACTGGCTCTGGTAAATTTTAAAGCAGATTTTAGGCTGCTGTAATCTAGATGTTTGATTACACTTTGTAAGAGCTGTGCATCGATGGAGGAGCTCTGTCAGGCTCAGG
The DNA here is from genome assembly GCF_964106895.1 of Numenius arquata. Classification (NCBI taxonomy): domain Eukaryota; kingdom Metazoa; phylum Chordata; class Aves; order Charadriiformes; family Scolopacidae; genus Numenius; species Numenius arquata. The sequence continues at coordinate 11,458,687 of NC_133577.1, read as the reverse complement.
AACCAGAGTCTTCTAAATTCAGCCCACAACAAACACACAGCTTAAAGAGCTTTCTTTTTAGCTAGCTCTGCACCGGTTGAGGACTTCTTTATACTGTGGATTTCCCTGAGTACTCACTATTATTTTAGGCTTTTTTGTATTACTGGACATAAACAAAGGAATTTGAAAGAACATCTCATTATAACTTATCTGCATAAAATCACAGTACAAGCGTGACACTACAAGAAAGAGACAACTATGTGGAGTATTACTCATCGTGGGAGAATCTGCAGCTGAAAAAATAAGAGCAATCCAAGTCCATAGGAATTTTTAAGCAAAATTTCATACTTATTTTAGGAATTGTTAAACATTTAGATATTTTTTTCCAGTTTCTACGTAATCATCTTTAGAATCAGAGTTAGACAGGTCTAATTTCCTGAGATTTTCAGCTCAAATGTGGCAAAAAATCTTCTGGGTTTTAATAGTTAGATACACTAGATACACACTACAAACCCTTTGGAGTAGTTACCCAGCTATGACATAACTAATATGAAAAATTAATTAATAACTTTATCTTTGCTTTTTGAACTCTTTCTATCATGGCTTTTCAGAAATGTATTGATTAGAGAGTTTAATTCAGAAAATAATTTTAAGTAAATTATACAGATATTGATTTACCAAGGACAGCTTGTCTAGCTGTTATTTTTCCTTTGTGTTCTGCAGCTTAGATACAAGCTTGAACTTGTAAACAAGGAAACAAAATAAAACCAAATAAAAGTAAATGGAAAAATAGGTTATGTTCTATCCGTACTTGGTAGTGGTAGAAAGTTTTACAATGAACCATTCAAACACACATGCAAAAATTTATTTAAATTTCTTAAAGTTGCTTGCACTGTAACCCAGGCAAATTAATGTTTTAATCTTACTTTCCTTTTGCTAGTATGGCCTGCCAGCAAACAAGAACTCCAAGAGACTGGATTTTGAAAAGTGCCTCAAATAACTTGATTCAGTATGGAGACAATTTCTTTAATTAATTAACTGCACATCTTCAGTCTAGAAAATATCTGGAGAATGTGTTGCAAGCAAAGAGTTTTCCAGATACGCCATTATCTTTCTACTCTGATGAAGGACCCAGCACATCTGTGACTTCTCTGAATTATTGTGGCTTGCAGGAGTAAACACTGTGTTCACAGCCTGTCAAAGACGTGGTACTTCTCTGGTGTTGAACAGATATGACTCTTTCTCCAGTCATACTATCGATGTACCCACATCTTGGATGGAGGACACTATTATTACTTATGTCAAAAATAATTGTATGGAGGTACATGTAATTATTATGAAGATTGGGATTTCATGGGTTTCCTGACACTTCATATTCCTGGTTAAATTTCTTTTAGTTATGGAGAACTTCAAAAGATTTCCTTAAGCCTGTAGACATAAATAGTTGTGCCTATAACTGTATGATGGAATCAAACCCACCACTTCTGTATTTTTTCATAGACTCTTATGTAAGACTGTCTATAAGTACACAGTGTATATATATATTAAAAAAGAGTAGCTTGGTGAATTGAATTTGCCTTTTCATTTATTTTTATTGTAAATACAACTTCAAAATAAAAGGACAGCTTAAAGCTGATATAATTTCCTTCCATAATATCCATAAATTCCTTCCATAATTTCCTTCCTTTTCTTTTTATTCCATCAGAGATAAGCACATAGGAGAAGGAAAGCTATTTAAACAAAAAGGATAATGCTTGTGGGAGACAAATTTGTGTAAATTAGCAAAGAATAAATTTAGGTGAGAAATGAGATGAAGTTTCTAGCTACCATAGAACTGAAATTCTGGATGTATGTTCCAAACTGAATTTTAAACCAGTACTTCATAAATTTAGTACATTTATGAATTTGGTAATTTGATATGGTTTTCCTGTGATACCAAGGATTAGGTCTTGGAAATCCAAGGGATCTGAGTGCTACATTACAATTCAACATATAAGAGAGTCACATATCAGCAAATAGTAAAGGTTTTCATTATGGACGTCTGTTATTTAGCAACTTCTAACTGGGTTTCATTTTGGCTGTTTTGTTGTGTAGATTTACACACACAGAGAAACTTAGAAGGTTGTCGATATTGCAGTTGCATTAATTCTACTTTTCCAAAATTATCAGTAAATGCAGAAATGTAGAGAATAATCAGTGTTTTGGGTGACAAAATACTTCCATAGAAAGGGAAATTTCATACTTATAAAAATATCACTCAAAACTAAGGAAGTAAACATTTTTAGGTAGAAAAATGGAACACATATTACCATTTTCAGTGTTGCATAATAAATCAAACACCAGTGGGAAAATGTGCTTTGCTGCATGTTTAACTCAATGTGCATTACAATATACGCATGTGCATTCCCACACACTTACATACATAACTGTTTTTCGAATTCTTGGCAAATCTTGGACTTTTCAGTGGAAATGACAATCAGAGGAAAACCCTGCAGCATAAAACATAAACACAGTTAATCTACACTTTGTTTCTTGCTGCCTTCAGGTTCACTACATCATTGAAGTGGGTCACTGTATCACTGAAGTTCACTTTTCATTATTCTTTAGAAAATTCCTTATAAAGAAATGCACTTTTTTTTCACTGATTTTTTTGCTTTTGGGTTCCACAGGGAGGAATGCAGTAGCTGAGGTCTGGATTCTCTGTAGACTTCATAACTCCTTGCAAGGTCAAAGTTAGTTCTAGATAAGCAAAGAATACATGACTGGCTCTATAGATCTACAAAAACTGAAGTTATATCCTGATCACATATGACATTGTTCTTGTGAGCCCCTCAAAAACCTGACACTTTAGGTAATGGGGATAGAAACAAAGATGGAATAGACCATTAATTTTACGTGTAGGCCAAAGAAAGGCCCATATAAGGACAAAAACTGAACTGAATCCCATTCAAGACAACAAAAAATACTGTGGATCAGGATCCAAATGTGCCATTTTGATTTGGTGAGAGTATTTTGTAGAGTGCTATTCATGAATCATTTGCTAAACAATCGTATTGAATGAAGATGAGTACTAGTTTTAGACACACATTCTGCTTCTAATTGAATTCCCATTTGGATATCACAACTCCATTGCAATCACACCATATATGAATGATACATTGCACCAAGTAACACCTTTAAACTTGAAATTTATGTTATAATATGACGTGGTACAAGAAAAATAATATCCAAATAGTGTTTAATCATAGCAGTCAGGGTGCTAGGTTAATTGAAGTCCATTTGATAGAGCTCTCAGAATTTCAGCACATTTAATAGGAAAGAAAGAATTATCAGGTGAGTCAGTCATCTCAAATTATTTCTCATTTACAGTAGTTTAGGATTTAGGACATGTTAATTAGTTTAGAATGAAAATTCCTGCCTAAAAGCTAGTTACACACAGCCTCTGGCTGTACTGAAGTTCACAGTAAGTCCCTACCACAAGATAAGAAATTACTCTGTATCTAAAATGGCCTCTTGACCTAGAGGAAGATCCCAATCACGTGTTTCTGGGATGATTCACATGCATAATTCAGAGGTGATTAGTTGTACTGGTTTCCATACTCCTCAAGGAATAGGAAAGAAATAGAGGAATTAAGAGAGGAAATGTAATTAATGAGCAATGAGAACTGTTAAAAAGGTAGGTCTGATTGCAGCAAGCACCCGGGAAATCTATTAAGATCACAATTAACTTGTTATTTCATCCAATCTGGAAGAGTTCAACTTGTTATAATGGCATTTCTGGACAAGGCGTGATTTTACAGACAGTTTTAGTACTTTAAATGTCAAGTTAAGCCCCCAAACTAAAGAAAAAAAAATCCAAATGCCCTTTACTCAGGTGTTTCTCTCAAATTCAATTCCTACTGAATCTGAATCTTTTCAGAGTCCTCCAATATCTGCTAACATAAAAATGCCACTCAACGACACCTACAGATGCCTCCTCTCCTGCTTGGCAGGGATTTTCTTAGCAGTTGGGCTGAGGATAAATATCACCAAGGCATTCCCTTAGGAACAATGCCTTAGCGCGCCTTACAAGAGTTTAACGGAGACTGCCTTGGATCACAAGGGCTGCTTGCCTTATTTGAGATCATGAAGTACAAGAGTTGAACTCCTTCCAGGTACAGAAGAAATTACTGCAACTCAGTTTGCACATAGATTAATATCTAGTTCACGGTGATTCTTTGCAGAAAGAGCTTTTATTGGATAAACTAATCTACTAAAATTCCAGTGCAAGAAGCCTTTTGTTAAAGTTTATTTTGAATGTGGAAAATGAAAAAAAAAAAATTAAAAAAATATATGAAGCAGCATGTGATAGAATCATCTTTTGTATTTTACAACCTGCTCTATATTTCTTACATTTAAGATTGTGTTCAGAAAAAAGTGGAAGGTTGATTTTCATTTTCTGAAGCCTCTATTTAAGCCATTAGCTCCATCTGAGACCTCCCCATTAGTTTTAAAGTGCAGGTCAATGATTTTTACATAGTGCAAAGACAGATTAAGGAACACATTTCAGTTCTATAGAGAATATGTCTACTTTTGCTTCACTCAGCCTAGAAAGAAGGGGAATTAGCAAAGCAAAGAAGATACATTTGTTTTCTCTTACAACATAGAGCATATAACTTGAAGGAACTTTATAATATTCTCAATGAAAATCTTTGTTTAAAAGGTTAAAATATACGATGATACTAAAATGCATTGATGATATTTTCCTTTGATAACCAGATGCATCCATCATTCTTGCCAACTAAAGTAATTTATTCACACTTCATCAGTATTTTATGTGTGATACAAATATGTTCTTACCTGCGCCAGCATACTGGAAGAGGAAAGACAAAAAAAGTTCCAGTCAACCAAGCAACAGAAAAATATCCTTCCAAGCCTTCCACTTGACATCTGGCTCAGCGTGGGAAAGGAAGTAAACATGTACTATAGAAATTTGGCTAAATAAAACCACAACTACAGCAGTTAAAAAAACTCTGGTGAAATGAAGCCTTTGAAAATCGTCAAATCTCTGTGGCTCAAATCCAGGAATTCTATATTCTCACAAAATGCACTTACATGGTCTCAAAAGTTTCTTAGCTATTTCTGCTTCATACTTTAAGAAACTCTTGAGCCTGAATCCTTTTCCATTTAAAGTGTTAACAGTTGATCTATTAAAATATATTTCTTCTCCTTACAAACCTGGCTTCTTACTTCCTCAGTCTGTTCTGGTTGCAACAGCTCTGCTACCAAGATTCTGCTGATGAGTTAACCAATGTGGCATAAGAAGTCAAGAATTAAAATTGAATATTTTGTAAAATGCCTGTGGTCCAAACCTGAGATATTTATGTAGTCGAACTTCTGTATAGTAGGTCCAGTAACCTACAGAATGAAATACAGAGTTTAATGATCGTTAAGCTGGACAGTTATGGAAAATATACAGACAAACATTTCCTTTCCAGGTATCATATAGCTGTAGTTCAATATATATTTTATGATAGTAACTTCACTTGGTCATGTTCTTAGAAGGAGTATGACAGTTCTGAATACTGTTCTACTATCTGAATACATTTTTAGCTCTGCAGCTGCCACAAATGCAGGTTGCTGATGCACAGTGTTAACTGGTAAGCACTGGTGAAGAATACAGAGAAAGAAATAAGCTTGCACAAGCTGCCTAATAAAGCTGCATTTGCTTCTTGATGTGAGGGGGATTAAATAAGCAATTGCAGTAATGAAGGTGTCAGATGACTTAGAGAGAAATCATGACTTTTACTGTTTACATTCTATCAAAAACAACTGTTTCCGACTGTGTCTGATTAGTTTTCTTTCCAACTGTTGCCTTGCCACAGGAGGCTTCCTAGCACTCATTCTATCTTTTTTTTTTCCCTTGTCTCAATGTATTATTGCAAACAAAACTTTGGTACAGCAGTTTTATGCTAGTTTAACACCAATGATTTCACAGGAATTATACCTGTGTGAAACTGCAGTTTTGCACCAGTGAGGTAAGCATAACGTACGCAAACTTTGAATTTATTCTGTATACATTTCATGACCAGGATTAATAGGTTAGGCCCTTGGTGTAGCTTCCATAGCTTCAGGATTTTTGATCTAATCCATCTCATATAAAGCTTGAAATAGGACTTTATTAGTCTTACTTTAAAAATTACAGGTACCGAGGGACTGATGGAAAATTTCAGCTCCTTTTCCTAGCTGTCTTACACAGTATAGCTTTTTTTCAAGGGCAAGGCAACAAAATGAAAAGAGTCCAATTTAAAAAGACACAACACTAATGTATACACTTGAAATAATGATCATGACGTATGTCTTTCTGATATCACAAATACAAAATGAAGTTGTAGACATATAATGGGATTCAGCTTTTTAATTCATTGTCAGCTGGGGAAGGAACCACGACACTTCCTACCTCCCCAGCATCTGTCTCGTACTTTGGAATAAGAAAATTTAAAATACTGTAAGAAACCATGATTATATTATTCATAACTAATTGCTTTTACACATTCAGCATGCTGCTGGTGTTTACACTGTAAGTGGAAGGTATATTAAAAAGTCAAAGAACAAATAGGAGTAATGCTATTGATAACTGATCTCTGATATTTTATTTGTTATGGGAAACGTGTGTAAGTTTCAATTGGGAAAAGGGAATATATTTTAATACATTGAAATATACTTCTTCTCTTTCAGTTTCATGTGAACTGAGATAAAGTTAGGTGCATAAATCCTGCCTGGAATTTATATTTTATATACTTTTTTTTGAGTCTATGTTTTGGATGGGTGGATTTTTTTTTGTGTTTTAATATAAAGATGTTTATTGCCTTAGTATAAAAATAACATTCGTTTATATAATCATAGAATTATAGAGTGTTTTGGGTTGGAAAGGACCTTTAAAGATCAACTAGTTCAACCCCCCTGTCTATTTATTTCTATAATAAAAGGAATATGATCATTCTTTTGCTTATTTGCAAAATGAAGGATGGTTTGAAAATAATTGGTGTCTATGCCACAGTGAAACCCTGAAGAGGTGTTACTGTACCATCTAACATAAATAGTAAGACATGGAAAAATATTTCACTCTGAGTCACGGTCAGTTGTAGCAAAAACCAAAAAAATCCTGTTGTAATCCTATTTCACACTATTAGACCTCCATTTTGTAATTGTACATCCTCCAATATCTTCTCTTTCTTGAGCTGTGCTTGCACAGAAAAGCTAGAAGAACGATTTGCATGGAAATAAGATTTTCCTCTAAGCAAGTGTTACCTGCTAGTCGTTAATGGTATGGAAGTGAATCTTATTAAAATTTACGCAAGAGGTATTGTTAATTCCAGTTGCCAGAAAACAATGTAAGAAGCTATCACCTCAAAGCATGAGAGATTTTTCTTGAAAGAAGTCTGTTTATCAGAATGTTGGCTGAGAACATCATATATATAGGCATATAAACAAGGACATGAATTATGATGTGTAATGTATCTTAATCAGAAACCAGTGAGCTTTATTTCATGGAAGACAAAACTGCAATTTGATTCCTTCAAAAGAGAAGAAATCCCAATCAAAGACTATTGTTTGTGGTGACTGGTGACACTTACTACAAAAGATTAGTGAGCTTGATGTACACTGGTTCTTAGACTGATCACACGTTGCAAGGAGACGTGCTTACTGCCGAGGCAAGGGCAGGCGTGGGCATAAGGCATCTTTTATGGACCCTGCCAGGGCTGGGTGTTTATAGCGTGATTAACATCTTATCTGCAGCACTACAGGATCTCAACAACCTGTAGTCCTGGTGACTGTGTTTAGCAGGGTGTGTTTGTATTATTTTCTACATAGATATTTACATATGCTTTAGGAAAATGAAATGTGATACAGTGAGAAAATCAAGAAACAAAGGCGTAGCATGGGTTAGCCATACAATAAATGTGTATTTCCTAGGTCCTTCTTGTATATTTTCTTGATAGAGACTCCTCACTATTAACTGTATAACCTATGATAACGATGGATCATAATAGTAATAATAATCGAGTTCACTTTATAACATATAGTTACACAAGCTAATAAAAATGATAGATAATAACACAGCTAGATTCTCAATAAAAATAAAGTTTTATTAAAAAGCCTGACATCTGTTTCAGGAGAGGCCAAAGTATAGCTCGTAACTCATCTGCAGCTCCTGAACAATGACAGCCTGGGTCCTGCGCTCTGGTTTATCATGGGGAAGAAGCTGTGGTGAGGGAGCCACAGGGCAACCTGGTCCCTCACTGGGGGAGGATGGAGAAGTGTGGCAGATGCAGAGGTTTGCCTGGAGCCGGGGAGCCGTGGGTGATGTTGTTGTCCCCACAAGCATGTGGAAGGTACTTTATTTTCGGCTCTCTGAGGTCAGTGTTATAAGTCTGGTGACTCTCAAGTGGCTTGCAATGTCAGGATTGTTGATCATCATGCTCCATTTTTCCAGCAAAGCACTCTTTACCCTGAAGCACACCAATTGTTGCGTGCCATTTGATTGCGGCACATAAAGTGCCAGTCGGATTTTTTTCTGCCAGAGGTTTAACATTTACTTTGAGTGTCATATGCTGAATGACTGATAATATTAATTAAAAACAAACAAGGAAATTACGAATAGACACTGAAAGTCTGATGCAAGATGATGCTTTTGCTGAAAACAGACTAAAATAAATGGCATCTTGTGTTCTCCATCGTAACAGGGAAAAACAAGTAAGGGACTGGATATAGTGAGGGTAAAATATTTTAAGTTTGGCAAGAGTATTTAAATATATATATAATGTATAGTAATTATGTATTACATATAATTACATATACAACATAGGAAATAAAAGTGAGTAAGTATTACTTAAAAAAAAAATGGAAAAAAGAGAAAAAAACTATTTCTGCTCTTGCCTGACCCCAAGATGTCATTTCATTTGAGAAAAGGGATAGATATTTAGAAATTTCTGCTTGTGAACAATGGGAAAACCCTATCCCAAAAGGGGAAAAGGGTACTAGGCCAGGAGTTAACAAAGCTCATGGACAGAGCTTTAAACTAGACGTGAAGGGGGAAGGGGATAAAACCAGGTCCACTGGTAATGAGCCTGGAAGTAAAGGGCAAAGGATGAGGGTGAAATTGGGAGCCCAGCTCAAGTGCATCTACGCTAATGCACGTAGCATGGGCAACAAACAGGATGAGCTGGAAGCCATTGTGCAGCAGGACAGCTATGACCTAGTCACCATCACGGAAACGTGGTGGGATGACGGTCACAACTGGAATGCTGCGATGAATGACAATAAGCTCCTCAGAAGGAATAGGCAAGAAAGGAGAGGCGGAGGTGTGGCTCTGTACATTTGGGAGTGTTTTGACTGTATAGAGCTAGATTCCAGTGACGATGAAGTTGAGTGTTTATGGGTAAGGATGAAGGGGAAGGCTAACAAGGGTGATTTTGTGCTGGGAGTCTGCTATAGACCACCCAACCAGGATGAGCAGGTTGATGAAGCTGGCGAATCATGGCATAGACAAGTGTACTCTTCACCGGGTAAAAAACTGGCTGGATGGCCGTGCCCAGAGAGTTGTGATTAATGGGGTGAAATCCAGTTGGCGGCCGGTCACCAATGGTGTCCCTCAGGGCTCAGTTTTGGGGCCAGTCTTGTTCAATATCTTTATTGATGATCTAGATAAGGGGATTGAGTGCACCCTCAGTAAGTTTGCAGGTGACGCCAAACTAGGCGGGAGTGTTGATCTGCTTGAGGGTCGGAAGGCTCTACAGAAGGACCTGGACAGGTTGGATCAATGGGCCAAGGCCAATTGGATGAAGTTTAATAAGGCCAAGTGCCGGGTCCTGCATTTCGGTCACAACAACCCCAGGCAACGCTACAGGCTTGGGGAAGAGTAGCTGGAAAGCTGCCCAGCAGAAAAGGACCTGGGGTTGTTGGCGGACAGCCGGCTTAACATGAGCCAGCAGTGTGCCCAGGTGGCCAAGAAGGCCAATGGCATCCTGGCCTGTATCAGGAATAGCGTGGCCAGCAGGAGTAGGGAAGTGATGGTGCCTCTGTACTCAGCACTGGTGAGGCCTCACCTTGAGTGCTGTGTTCAGTTTTGGGCCCCTCACTACAGGAAGGACATTGAGCTGCTGGAGCGTGTCCAGAGGAGAGCCACCAAGCTGGTGAGGGGTCTAGAGAACATGTCATATGAGGAGAGGCTGAGGGAACTGGGCATGTTTAGTTTGGAGAAGAGGAGGCTGAGGGGGGAACCCCATTGCCCTCTACAACTACCTGAAAGGAGGTTGTAGAGAAGTGTGTGTTGGCCTCTTCTCCCAAGGGAATAATGACAGGACCAGAGGGAATGGTCTAAAGTTGTGGCAGGGGAGGTTTAGATTAGATATTAGGAAGAATTACTTTACTGGGAGAGTGGCCAGACACTGGAACAGCCTGCCCAGGGAGGTGGTGGAGGTATTTAAGAAACGTGTAGATGTGGCACTTCAGGGCATGCTCTAGTGCCCGAAATTGTTGGTTTGTGTCTGTTTGTGGGTGGGTGAGGTGTGTGGTGTTTTGTGGTTTTTTGTTTTTCTTTTGGTTTTTTGTTTGTTTGTTTGTTTGTTTTTGTTTGGGTTTTTTTTTGTGGTTGGACTTGATGATCTCAAAGGTCCCTTCCAACCATGAAGATTCTGTGATTCTGTGAAACTTAAAGGATGCTTAAAGTAATTCAAATTTTTATGTTTCCTCAAAGGTGTTAAATTCTGCTGCTATCAGCAATTTTTGGACATTCATTTCCATATAAAGGTGCTGGAAGCCTTGCTTTTCCACCAAAGAGTGCCAGTAGGGCCACTAAAATGATCAGAGGGCTGAGAACCTCTCCTATGAAGACAGGCTGAGAGAGCTGGGGTTGTTCAGCCTGGAGAATGGAAGGCTCCAGGGAGACCTTATAGCAGCCTTCCAGTACCTGAAGGGGGCTACAGAAGAGATGGGGAGGGACTCTATCAGGGAGTGTAGTGATAGGATGAGGGGTAATGGTTTTAAATTGAAAGAGAGTAGATTTAGATTAGATATTAGGAAGAAATTCTTTACTGTAAGGGTAGTGAAGCACTGGAACAGGTTGCCCAGAGAAGTTGTGGCTGTCCCATCCCTGGAGGTGTTCAAAACCAGGCTGGATGGGGCTTTGAGCAACCTGGTCTAGTGGGAGGTGTCCCTGCCCATGGCAGGGGGGTTGGAACTCAATGATCTTTAAGGTCCCTTCCAACTCTAACCATTCTATGATTCTATGAGAAGTGGAGGCGAAAGTATTTCAGTGCCCATCCACCAATGTGATTCCCCCAGTAAGGCTTTATTTAAAGTGTGACAATGTTAGTTTTCTTTCCATGATTTCCCATAACTCTAGCACTTCTGCTGAAAGACTTTTAGAAGTGAGGATTTAACACGAGAGTGACAGGTACTCCTCTGAATTCTCAAGGCCAAGGCTGGAGCAATCAAAACATATTCAGCACTCCATTGGGTGGCCATTGGATGACAAGGACTTTTGGCCAGTGTGGATGTGAGTCAGTCTCAAACTGTGAATCTGACGGAAACTGCACAATTAGTTGCATTTTAATTCTGGAAGCAGTGAAAACTATACTGAACAGCCTCGCCTGAGAAAGTAGTAAGAAGGCCTTAATTGACGTGAGGTTTTGTGAGAAGCATGAAATTCACTTTTCATAAAATTTGCCTGTGTGGGAGTTGGACTTTTTTTTTGGTCACCACCTCAGTGATGAATAATATGTTACTTATTAAAAAGAAAATCTCTGACGACTATTGAGATCTCTGAAAGGAACAGCCACTTTTTATCAGAATTGGTTTAGACATGATACATAAAAATAGAGTGGAAAAAAATCTTCAGTCAAAAACTCTCTTCCTCTAGGCAGGCATAGGTATAAAAACATATTATCTGTCATGTAAGCTGCTAACAGAGGACATAAAACTATATACACTATTAATCTTGTTATTGTTAACCTTTTGGATATTCATTGTTTCTCAAAACTAATCATATTTCATATAGATATTACAGTGCATAGGTAAGGAGATCAAAACACTTTAAAGATATTAATTAAAGCTCATGCATAACACTCCTGGGAAGCAGAGCTAGAATCATTAAAATCATCTGACAGAGGCAGAGGAACTAAGCAGTGGAGAATATAAGTGACATATCTAACATCCCACAAAGCCAGAAATTTAATCCAATATCCTCAGTTGTCAATTGACAGTTGTAGTTGCTGGGCACCAGCCTTTTACATTTAAAACATGTTCAAATATCAAGTATGTCCACTGAAATATCCAGCTCCCTTACTGCTTAAACTGGAGTTACAAGTAGACAGGTCTTGCAGAGCAGTATGTGGTGTCAGCTCACCAGAGGGGCATCCTATGTCCCAGCTCCACTCCTCTAACTGGAACAAAAGATGAAAATAAGCTGCAAAATCCTGATTCCTTGGAGTCAATGGCTGCAGCATGACTTGAAATGCAAGTCACCATCTACTTCTTATTAAAATACTGAATCTGGCAACTAATCTGTAAGGATAGTTCATTTAATGCTCATAGTCTCAGTGTATGTTAAGGGAAACCAGATTGCTTTCCATGTCTAAAGAGAACTTGCAACTGTTCCAGAAACCACCTGACATTGACAAGCCCGAGCGGAAAGGATTGTAGTCATCTAATCAAAGCTGAGTGGATTAAAATATGAAGTGTATGTGATACAAACAATGAAAAATTAAATTCCTCAACACTATTTTGGATATTTCAGCTTCCTTGAAAAGCTATACATTATGTTTTCTGTTCAAAACTACCCCTTTAATAAACTATGTTCAAATAGTTTATTTGCCTACAATCAGAAGCAATTAAACGTCTACCAGAAATGTCTTTTTCAAAAGCTACAGTCAAATTTACACCGTTTCAGAATGATATTTCAAATAAAATCTTTATTTTGGTTTGTTTAATCGTTGCATTTTAAATGAGAACGTTTTTCCAGTAAACCACTCACAAAGAGCTACACAACATTTCAGTCTTTAAAAACTCATTTTTAACACACATTTTTCATAATCACATAGATTGTGTTTCTATGATGCTTTCAAAAAAGTCTTATTTTTTTCAATCTTAAATATTTTTGGTGTTCTTTTTCCTCCAAAAAGACGATGAGTAATTTTTTTCTCATTTAGGAATTTTTACTAGCACTTCTGAAGACACAAGAGCAGAATGAATGCAGTTGGTTACAAGTGTGAGAAAGTCTGAAGTCATTTGTAACAAAAATACTCAAGTTTTCCTTGGCTTTTTTCTTTCTCTTTGCCATTTTCACTTGAAACTGCTTTTTGGTGTAGCAGCTTTGTGGAAAAGGGACCTCCTGTGCAGATTTTTTCACCTTGTTGTCAGGTGAAATTATATTTAAAACCATTAAAGGAGTAACCATACAATATCTCTGCCTTGCAAGAACAATACTATCCCTTATTTAAAAGCTAGAAAATATTATCTTGCCGAATTAGGTCAATCTCCTAATGATGCCAATGATGGGATGGACATTTATTCATTCCTTTTTTGATTTTTGTCAGTGAAAATGTATTCGTGTTTCTCTCATGTCACTTAAACACCAGAGGGCCCGATCCTCCTCATACTTAAGTAAAAAGGTTCCCACAGAGTTAATTGGAAATGGAGAGTGGGCCATGGTCAAAAGCACTCTCATGTGCAGACATCACAGCAGCACCTAGCTGGCAAGATGATTAGCAAGCACATCTGGTCTGAACCATTAAAATGATATAAAGAAATTGCCTTTAAACCACCTGCAGGACAGTAATTTCATACAATCATTACAGAGTCATTAAGAAAAGTTAATGTAGAAAAAAACTGCTGTGGGAAATGTAATCTTTTTCTGTGTTTACTAAATACTCTAAAGATTTGAGCAGCAAACAGGCTGAAAACTGTTGTGTCGGATGATTATGCTTTGTCTCCAGAGCATATTGACTCGTGTATTTCTTATGTCACAGGTTAGACTACTTTCAACATATTCACACCATACTGAGAATTTCCATGTTGGACATGTAAATATGGTCAAAACCATGTACAGACCAGCAGGATTTGGGACCCCTGTTGAGAAGATATTCTTGAATTCTGAAGGTGGTGTATGTCAGGTTTTAATGAATGTCAGGTTTTAAAATCCTTTTACTCACAGCAGCAATAACACCAGGGTGGATATAAGCAAAATGGACATAAAGAAAAATGTACTAAAATTGGAGATGGGACATAATTATTCATAGTAGGACCAAAGCAAGAAGAGATGGAAAAAATGATGGAGGGCAAAAGAGGAACCGAATATTTTAGGTCAAAATAAGAGTTATACATAAATGACATAACAGACAACTGTGTGAATATACTGGAATATTTGCTTATAATCCTTTATTTTGTAGATAACATTTGTATGAGGGGGGGAAAGAAGAAATGTTGCTTACAGATGTGTTCATCTGGTCTGAGGCATAGAAAGTTCTGGATGACAGACAAGCTGGAGGATTTATGTGGAGAGCACTAGTTGTTGACTTTGGTAAGACTTTGACACATTGTCTCCCAAACCATGGCAATACAAGTTTGGACAAAAACACTGGGAGCAGGAAAGTTCCATGTACATGGGGAAAACTGTGTCTGATGTAACACTTTCAGTATGCCACTGTTAATTGGAGAGCTGCATTGGGTAGGGTATTTTCCTTAATGACTGAAAGGACAGAATAGAAAATCTTATTATTAATTGCAAATAGGATTGGAGGCAAAGGGGCTGCAAGCACTTTGGAAGAAAAAAAAGTAGAATGAAATACGAGTTTGACAGATTGGAGGAAAGGTTTGAAATTAAGAGCATGTAATTTAAGATGAACAAGTACAAATGCCACATTAAATAGAAATAGTCAGCTCCAGTAACTTCATGGGGGTCAACAGATTAAGCAGCAATTATACAGAAAAAGCTCTGGATATTATAATGATTAAATTTAAAAATGACATGATATTGAGCTGTATAAGAGGGAGTAAATTTCATGTGTAAAAATATACAATATGAAAATGAATATAGTAGTCTTTTCAGTCTTTTCAATCAGATTCATGTGTATTATTTTTTCTGTACTTCAAGAAAGATACATCAGAGTTTTAATCTCCACAAAACAAAATCTAGATCAAAAAGAATAGCCAGAGATACTGAAAATATAATTGACACAGAAAAACAGGGAGACCTGGTGTGGAGAAAACTGAAGTGTGACATACTAGCCTTTTAAGAAATACAGTCTGTAAGTTATAAATGTTGATTTTGAAAAAGTGAAACATTACTGCAGTAACTTGTTCTCCACATCCACTGATGAGGGTACGAGAATACTACAGCTGCAGGAAAGGATGATTAGTTCAGGTACCAGGGAAACAATCCATTAAGATAAGTGAGTGCCAGCAGATGTTGCCCATGGAAGCTGTGGAATCCCCATCACTGGAACTTTTAAAGCATTGCTTAGTCAAATATCAGTCAGGGATGGTATCGATGTAATCAACTCCTCATTCAGTCAGAATCATGGCTGATATCTCAGGACCCTTCCCATATCATCCTAGAGTGTAGCAACTGCCTGGACTTTTTGAAGGAAACAATTTCTCCAATCCATATTAACAAAGCTAAAAGCTGAAACATAAAGGAGAGAAGACTGTTGGAGTATTTTGACACAAAAAAAAAACCCAACCAAACCTCACATCTTTATCCCTTGGGTATGGATAGATCCATATCACGGATGGTGTAGCAAGAGCAACACGTTTGCAGACCTGGAAGAGGGTGGAAGGGCTTCCTGCTTTACCCTGCCTAAGCCAGACATATCATAGTATTTTGTGGAAGGGCACACCATTGTCATGGTGACAAGTTCATTAAAGAAAAGTAAAATATGTTAGCCAGCCATAGTAGGTGAGCTACTAGAGCAGTCACAGAAACAAAAATGGGAAAAGACTAAAATTGACTGCAACAGGGAGACAGTTTATAGCATGTAGTGTGAAAATGAGGCCAGTTCCCACTGCAGAATCATAGAAAATAACATTGCTGTTTGCCAGCCTGTGTGAATTGACTTACAGGGTTTCAGTTCAACTCTCAGAGTTCATGTTGCTCAAAAACGCTACTTACTTTGGCACAGAAAATCTCTTCAGAAGACACTACAGCTCTTGGGGTCACAATATCTCTGGGAAACCAAGCAAAGATACTGCTGGAAAGCCAAAGGGCATAAGAGATGACAGAATGAAATTTAGCTTCTCGGAGATAACACATTCAGGTGAGGCACCTTCTCAAGGCCACATAGAGCATATAGAGTAATATCAGTAGTCAAAGCTTGCACTAACTTCAGAGGGACACAATTTTGCCATAGCTACTGAACTGGAAGGAGAACTGGACTGGAAGGAGGAGTGGAAGGAGGACTGGAAATAGCCAATAGTAGTCTGTATAGCAGAGTGCCAGATATGCAAAAGAGCTTTTAAAAATTATCATTTAAAAAATGTCAGCAAAAGGTAAAGCTACAAATGCAATAAAATAATCAAAGGAAATAGATGCTTCAGTAGCAAAAATCTGGTCTTATGTCATTTAAATACACAAGCAAAAAGCCAATCAAGTATTCTGTGAAGCCACCGAGGGATATACAGAAAGTGGGAAGTTAGTTAATGACGTTAGTATTGCTCTGAGCCTGAATAAATTCTCTGCTTTCGTCTTCATGAAATAAGCCAAAGGTCAGATTCTGAGGATTGGGATATTTTCCCAAGTGGGAGGGAAGGGAATGGAAGCGTTGAAAGACTTTATGAGTACATCAAAGCAGAAAGGCAATTAGAGCTGATAAAAGTTCACATAGAACCAGATACAGATAAATTGCATTCCAGATTTTTTTTTTAACCAGATGTAGAAAGATGTAGAGATTTCCAGCTCCTAAGAACTAGGAAAGCATAATATATTTAGGATTCAAGAGCACAGAGATTCAAGAACCGAATTGGGTCAGCCATTATATTGAAGTTTATTCGTTTGATGATTTATTTATTTATTTATTTATTGTCTCAGTGGGACATAAGGGAAAGCTTCTGTGAGGTGAATTATATGTCGATGAAGGAATGAGGTAACAGTAGGCATTGATCTAAAATCATCACTGTGGTGTTTTCTAAAGTAATTTGCACTTTACACAGTCTCCAGTGTTTGCTGCTGTCAAAGTTGGTTTGCTAGTATCTTATACTTCGATGAAATGTATCTGAGATTTTTACCTTAGAATTATGACAAAAGATAATTCACTGATACTGTATTACGATGATTTCAAATGTAATTTATTTATATCTTTTTAGCTCTCTCCAGTGAATGAGTTAAATAACATCTTCTGTCTTGTTCAGCCTATTCTAGCTTTGCTCAGTTGGCCCAACCTATGGAGAATATTGCTTTTTTCTTTATAAAGCAAAACCAGAGAGAACAGCTAAGAGGAGAGAGTTAACAAAAGTGTGTGGTTTCCCAAATAACATGAGTTAGTGTACTATTTAATGCATTCAGTGGAGGGGACTACATTGACCCACAGAAAGGAACTGTGGAAAAACTAGCATCTACTGATGTCTTTATGTTAGCATACATAGATACCGTGTTGTGCCCTGTGCTTTTAGTAAGGCAGGTGTGCTCACAAAGGAGTATTCCATTTTCCGTATTATTCATAATCTTTAAGTGTTTCTGCTCCCTCATCTGTGGCACCCTATAATTTGTTGGAAACGACTTTGCTGAAGAAAGCTGTAAAGTGGTTTTATTTGCTTAGTAAAAAGTCAAAGTTCATAAGATGTTGTTTACATGGCTTACGTGTTATTTGGTTCAAACAGGGAAAGGGATTTTCAATGAACTTTCTGCTATCCATGTTCTCCCACATGTTGAGGTTCATCAGTTCCTTAATAATGCCTGAGGATGGCCGCGAGTCTCCTCAGGCCATTACAACTTGGCAAGGAGTCAGTAAATGGAGCTGCAGATATTACAGTGAGAAAAATAAGAAGCTGAAGATCATACTTGATTTTCTGGGGGATGGGAAACAAAAAAAAAAATCAATTTAAAAGACTAGACTTCCAAAACATATTGATCATAATTCTAATTCATTGGTATAAATGCTAGAGGTCTTTTTCCTGAAAAGTCAAAGTTCCAAGATTGGAGTTTTTGTGGAAGATTTACCCCACAGTTGCCTGTGCATCAGAGGCAGCAGATCATTTCAGCAGGCTGAAATGTGTTCTTTGCAGGGGCAGTTCAGTCCAGCCCAGCTCATCCTTTCCCATGGTGTTCTGGCTGCACATCAAAGTTCTGGTTTAGGGAAGAACAGTTCTGGATTTCGTTGTTCTCAGTCTGTATTCAGCTACTGGTAAAATTTTGAGGGTTCAAATGTTTAGACTTCATTAAAAAAATAAACACACCACATTTACAGGGTTTACATAAATGTTTGAACAGGGAAGTCCAAAGAAGATTTTGAAGCATTTTCAGAATTCGAAAGGTTTGAATTAATGGTAATGTTTGTACTACGCTCAAAGGTATACGATATACCATTCATTCTGGTCTAAACGCAAAAGTGTTTCAGATTATAATGTTAATTCATGTACTGAAGTCAGTACTGGGAATACATCAGCCTTCTTCCAGTACTTTTTAATCAACAGTCCTTTCCAAACAATTAAATAAATGACAAGCACTATTTTATTTAATTTCAGTGATTCTATTCAAAAGGAAGCGAGCAGACAGTTACAGTCAAGTCTTCATCACTTCCTAATACCATAATAACAATGTTTTTAACTCACACCAGCCACAGATATTCCAGAAGACTCAAAACAGAAGATGAATTAGACTTGAAAGATTGAAAAATTCATGTGAATGTGACATTAAACTCAGATGTCTGGTCTGTGGGCAGGTTACACTTGGTTACTATGACTATTACCACTGTTACTGAGAAGGTGCACAGTCCACTATGACATATCCTTTAAAATGGTGGTCTCCAAAGTGTGGGGGATGCCTACATCCCAGGGTGTGTGTAAGACAATCCATTAGGGTGCAGGAAGAAAGTATTTTTTGTGTCATTAATAAGTAAGATAGAAAATTTTAAAAATTAAAAATAGTGTTGATTTCATCTTTATCTCTTCCTTTTTTTAATTTCTATTTTTGTGTATGATATATAACGTGCATCATATATAGTACAGTAGTCCATGTATATAATTTATAAATAAGTACATAGATATATTGGGAATGTGTACTCAAAATTTTTTTCCTCAACCAGAAAAGTTTGGAGACCACTATACTAAAGGACTATTATGAAATCCAACTACGGGAATCTAAAGAACATTCAGTGCACTATTCATTCAAGAAAAGAATTACAATAAATCTGTGCCAGGCCTGTCCCCTGCAGCAGGAAATGTGCTTTTGTTATCTCACTAATTCAGTGCTTGTCTCTATGGAAAGAATGAGAAAAGTGAATTACATGCGTATGCAAGGGAGTGGTTAGGCTTTGCTCAGAGTGGCTTATTGGCATTAGATTTTAACATTTATTCTACCACAAAACCACCACTCAGACATGTACAGGCTGGCCCAGCCCTTCACCTTCAATGTGGACAAAGGGTTTGCTAGGTAAGACTTCAAAACTGGAAATATCTATTTGTCAATGAATATTAAGTCCTGAGGAGCTGTTTCAGCCTGTTATCAACTGCACATGAGTTCTCTTCCCTCTGCTGCTGTGTGCCCTCCTCGGGGCTGGCTCAGGCACAGACAGCCTTTGCTCGGATTGAGGGGTAGAGGTCTCTAGAAGAGATTTGTATGGATCTGGGCTATCAGAAACCAATCTCCATGGTGCCTACCAGTCATTTGTAATTGTCATGGTTTAACCCCAGCCAGCAGCTAGGACCAGGCAGCTGCTCATGCATTTCTCCCCCTTCTCCCCAAAGGGCAGGGAGAAGACGGGGAAAAAAGAGAGGAAAGGGAAAGGGAAAAAACCCCTTGTGAGTTGAGATAAAGAGAGTTTACTGGAACAATAGCAGAAAATGAAAATAATAATAACAAGAATAGCGATAATAATGACACAAGTCACTCTCACCACCTGATGAATTGGCACCCTCCGCAGCCTCCGCACCTCCCCTCTGGCCAGCCCCCATTTATATACTGAGTATGACCTCTGTCATACAGAATATTCCATTGGTCATTCTGTTGTTCTGTCTGTGCTCCTTCTCAGCTTCTATGGGAAGCTGAAGAGAGTCCTTGGAAAGTATAAACATTGCTAAGCAACAACTAATATGTTATGCATTATTGACATTGCATCCACAGCAATCACTAGAAAGAAAATTAACTCTTTCTTAGCTGAAACCAAGAGAGTTATAAAGATAATAATTTAATTGTAACTGCCCCTTATTGTGCTGTGTCTTTTATAATAAAACACAATATAGTAAATGAGAATAAGATGAGAGAAAATCCTTGACTAACAAGTAGGTATAACCCTGTGTAGGGAAGTGGAAGTATTAAGAAAGGTTAAGAAAAAGAAAGGAAAAAGGCTGAACTGATTTGTTACTCAGTACTTAGAAGATGTTTGAAATCTGTTTTCCATATGCAATGCTCACAGAATATTTGAAGATTTGTCTTCCCTTGTCTGAAGGCTCTGATTTCTCTCTCCACTGCCCACCTGCACTTTCCATCCATTTGCAACTTCCTTCTCGACTGCCTCAGCAGTTAGAAACAAGCACAACTGTTGCGCATTCTGACCTTGATGACTACACCAAGATATGCAGGAAAAGAATTGTTAAGATTAGGAGCCTTGTCTGATCTCAGGCTTCGATGATTTAAAGATGACAGCTAATCTCACTCCTGTCAGTTGGGGACTCTGAGGGTTTCCAAAAGGACACAGACACCCAGATTTGTCATTCACATGAGCTTAGGCTGTATTATGCAGCTTTTTTGACCACCATCTATTTGCTAAGTCTTTTAGAGATCCGACTAAAACTACAGAAATGCAATGTCCTCTTTAAATCATTGGCATCAGAAAACTGAAGGACAAACATTAAACTTTGACATCAACCTGATTGTTGTTAGTGCTTTGTTTTCTTTCAAGAGACAGGAAAATGTATTCCTTGGAAAATTATTATTCTAGCTATTGCTTTTGGTAAAGGAGCTTCAAAAGTGGAAAACATTTCAATGAATTTAATAAAATCTTTACATCTCTGGTTTTGTTCCAGGGATTCTGAATGAGAGATTGTGCATCTGCCACATGATGATATCCTTCTTTAATTAGCCTGAAAAAAAGATATTGCCCACAAACTAAACAACTTCTCAGGAGTAGAAAAAAAAAAAATTCTAAAAAGCAATAATTCTAGACTCAGCACTGTGAAATTAAGAGACAAAACTATTGTGATGACCTTAAGCAGAGCAAAGGTGTTTAATGAAGTGGGATGTATGTGTGGGAGGGGATTAATTGTAAATTCAGTGTTTGGCTTTAGCTGAAGAAGTTGGATTTGAAGATTGTTTTTTGTCAGAACTTCATACAAAAGAATTCCTGTCAGAGATATTCATAGTGTATGACATAATTAATTTGATTTAAATTCTTAGCCTGGAAATGTCACTGAAAAATAGATTAGTCCAACATCTTACCAGGAAGGAGGACACAAGAAATTGTTAATCAAAGAATCATAGAATTATTTAGGTTGGAAAAGACCTTTAAGATTATTGAGTCCAACTGTAAACCTAACACTGCCAAGTCCACAACTAAACCATGTCCCTAAGTGTCACACCTACGTGTCTTTTAAATACCTCCAGGGATAGTGACTCTACCACTTCTCTGGGCAGCTTGTTGTAATGTTTGACAACCCTTTCAGTAAAGAAATTTCTCCTAATATCCAATACAAATTGCTTCTGGCACACCTTCCTCTTCTTTGAACATGCTCCAGCACCTCAATGTCTTTCTTGTAGTGAGGGGCCAAAAACTGAACACAGCGCTTGAGGTGCGGCCTCACCAGTGCTGAGTACAGGGGGACACCTTCCCTACTCCTGCTGGCCACACTATTTCTGATACAAGGCAGGATGTTGTTGGCCTTCTTGGTCACGTGGAGACACTGCTGGTTTGTATTCAGCTGGCTGTCAACCAATACTCTCTGGTTCTTTTCCGCCAGTCAAATTTCCATCCGCTCTTCCCCAAGCCTGTAGCTCTGCATGGGATTGTTGTGACCCAAGTGCAGGACACAGCACTTGGCCCTGTTGTATCTCATACAATTGGCCTCATCCCATTGATCCAGCCTGTCCAGATCCCTCTGTAGAGCCTTCCTACCCTCAAGCAGATCAACACTCCCACCCAACATGGTGTTGTCTACAAACTTACTGAGGGTGCACTCGATCCCCTCATCCATATCACTGATAAAGATATTAAACAGAACTGGCCCCAAGGTTCAAATGCTGAGGTTTATAAAATCTGTTGGTGTCTCTGTAGGAGAAATGAGAGAAAGGAAAAGAAGCAGGAAAGAGAAGGCAGAAAAGATAATTGTGAGGATGGAGACACAGAAACAAGAAAAGAGGAGAATAGGAGTATCACAACAGAGCGGGGGAAAAGAGTTAACATAAGAAAAAAATTAAAAGATCAAAATCAGATTAAATACTAGGGAAAAAGAGAAAAGACCAAAGGAAGTTGTCTATGCTAGAAAAGGATATAGTCTGATAAAAAGCAGAATGCATCAGATAATATGAGCAGCCATATGAGGTAGAAAAGCCATATACCTAAGCAGATACTTGCATGAGAATTTCAGTAGAGGTACTGTGGTTTAAAAGAGATGACTATGGTTGGCAGATAGCTTAGGCGCTGGTGCTCTGCACAGCCTGGTATAATGGGAAATGTCCCTGAAGTGCAGCTTGCTGAAAGGAGGAGCTGGCTGGTGTGGTGCTGGTGAGGTGAACCTCCTGAGATGCCTGCTTGGTCCCCAGGGTTTGCAGACAGCTGGTTGGCCCAAGTCATTAAGTATAGCAGATTTTTTTCATTTCAGAGGGAAGATTGTGACTCTCTCTGGTTAGGAATGAGTCTTGTGACTGCACCACCTCCAGGTTTGATTATCATAAAAGTTTCCTATGAGACACTCCCTAGCCATCTCCTGCTGCTGCAGAGCACAGCTGCCCACAACTGAGCTACATTCCCAGACTGGCAAAAAATGTCTTTGTGAGAGTACCAGGTAGGCTACACTTTGTCCTTTGTCTCCCTTGATGATCTAAAAAACATCCAAGGAGATGGAGAACATGGCAGCTTTACATTGCAAACACAGTTTTGAAGAGCAAGGCTTTCTGAGAATAAAATAGACATTTGTTTTGCAAAAAATATGCCTTTTTCCATCTCTTACCATGCTATCTGTGGAGCCTACATGTATCTCGTGCCATAGACTAGAGAACAGAATGAGTCTCACTAGGATTTGTCTTGAGCTAAAACAGATGAGGTTACTGCACCCCACCTGAGGTTGCCAATTGACTTTTCACCCCCCCAGCTTACTCCTTGTATAGGACTGATAAAGGTAAAGCACAGCACAGGGGGGTGTTTGTGGTTCTAAGCTGGAAAAGACACCATAAAATCTTTGTATTAGACTTACCATGTTGTTGTAGCGACCTATAATGGCCAAAGCAGGAACAGAGCTGGTGCTAGAACCCCTGCATCTGTATTCAGATGAGAGTGTCACGTGTAATGTGACTAATTAGATAACAGTCATGTCTCTTTTCAGCAGAGAATTAAACTGACCCATGGTATTCACTTATTTCCTTGGGATCTCTCCTAGAACTCAACCTCAATCTCAGCACTCAATTATTTGTGCATTTTACATAGTCTGCATTGAGGGCCCTACTTCTGTTCCAGTATAATTTTAAAGCAATTCTACTTAAGGTTTATTTCCTGCTCTATGATGATACCACTTTAATCATTCTGGGAAAGGCTGGTTGTGTAATTATAAACGATTGAAGAGTAAGCAAAACGTTTGTCCAGAAAATATGGTTTTGAGGTAAATTTTGCCCCCCCAAACTACTTCTATTTCTACCTTACAGTTTGCTTCATGAATTGCAAGGTAAAGCGGTTAGAAAATGCAACATATTTTCCAAAGATGTAGATGAAAATAGATGTAATATTAGTAAAAAGTCAACCGAAAACAGCAAGATCTTTAAAATCACAAGCACACTTGACTGAGCAGTTACAAGTGTCATTTTAGTCACCCTAAAGCTTCTTATTTCAAAGCTGCAAAATAGACGTATTGACAGTTGCACAGGAATGAACTTTAAAGATACATAAAGGCAGCAGAGGTCAACCAAACTCTGAATAAATGTTAAAGTGCCAGAGGCTCATGGGGAAGTGCAAGAAATTCCGATGTTGCTGCTGTTCCTGAGACCAAGAGAAAGAATTAACAATACTCCCAGTGCAGTGCCCTGAAGTCAGAGAAAAGGGATTCCAAGCTCTGTCTTGTCCCAGGAAAGGAAGAAAAGAGGTCAGTGCTGACCAGCTTCACCACTACCGCCCCAAGGGAACTGCTGCAAAACCTTAGTTAGAAAGGGAAAGTCTACAAAGTGTCTTCAAATCCTGCCAGACACAGCCTTTTTCCAAAGAAAGGGGGAAGGACTCTATTTTTATCCGTGTTTCCTCACCTGTCTTTGTAATTATTTGTACCTTTATATAAATTTAATAATTGCGAGTATATGTATATGCAGATATATATGAATTTGGAATGCTGTTTTTGCCTTTAAATCTTTCTGAGAGATGAGAACTGAGCTAAGAGTTTCCACCTTCACTTCTGCTGACGTCCTCTATGGAGATTTTCAGAAACAGAGCTCAGAATGGTGCCAAATATTTATCTATTGCCAAAAACCTTACTTTTCACACTGAGTCCAATAACAGACAGGCTTCAGAGCATAACCCTGGGTAACATTTTTGTATCAGTTCAGAGGAATTTGCCTGGAAGCTGAGTTTTACTACTAGAGCTTGGTTTTCCATCATCCCTTGTGCTCTCCCTGTGTTTTGCAGGGTCGGGAAAGAGAAGCTGTTCTGGAAGCTGGCCCAGGAGCAGGTGCACAGCACACCTGCACCCCACATTTCCCACCTTCCACAGACACGCTTTGATGTGTGACATCTGGGACTGGATGGGACACCTTTTGACTTGACAGCTCCACCCCTGAATGACTTTTACACATGGAAGAGATCTGGCAAGTAAGAGATTGAAGTGGCAGATTTTTTCCTCAGCCTGTTGCACATAATGTTTTGCTTTCACTTGTTCTGAAGTTGCCCATATGTTGCTTCTTTAGATAAAGATACAAAGCCAGATGGTACAAATAAAATACATAATGAGACTGTCTGCCCTTGTAAGAAGAGATCATATCCTAACACTAGGAATTGCTAACTGTAAGTAGATACATGGAGCTGCAGAAAAAGAGATGGATGCCTAGAGGGATCAAGTTCAGTGCAACACCCAAGGAAGGGAGTTTCTAGCCAGCAAACAAAAGCCTCTTGGCACGTAAGACAGTCTTATTGAGAATGCTGAATGGCAGCTTTAAGGTATGTTTGCTATGCAATTGCCAGGTGTGACAGCAATACACATAAGAAGGCTCATCCTAAGAGTGGGTCTGCGCTGCAGCTGAAGGCATGACTGTAGCATGAGAAGAGTGCTGCCACATTAACTGCACAGATAACAGTGATGGAAACACTGTGGAACCATTTTCAGGATGGGTTTGGAGAACTTGCAGCTGGACACTTTTTGCTAGCTTCCACTGAAGTCTCCATGCCGTGGCACTGCTGTACTTCATACACACACTAACTAGACTGATAATGGCTGATACGCCTTCTTATGTTGCACTCACACAGTCCAGTCGCCCAGCACACATATCTTAATGTAGGCATTAATTATGCTCAGTAGCATGTCCTTCCTGAGGTTTTGACTACTCACTACAATGCTTACTTTTTTCTAATAAAGTATTAATCACCACACTTTCCACTTTTTATTTAATATGATTTAAAAGCTGTAATTGTTCTGTTATTTATAGCCATCATTGCTCATAAAGCTCAGCTTAGCAAAGACTGGTTTGATATGTGAGGTTACAAATCCTAAAAGCAGCTGATCCTACTCCTAATTATTAATATAAATTATTTTTTCTTTCTCTTTACCTTCTATGTTACTCCTCAGACTCCTGATAGTCACCTAAGAAGGCAATATTGTAATGATGCATAGCAAAATTTGGGCTTAAGGACAGATTTGTGTGTCACAAATATATATATGAAGTAAAAGAAAGAGGAAATTTCTTTGGCAGCCCCTCCACATTGGGATGTGCAGGCTGCTGCAATTTAGGTTATATCAGAGGGATTTCTCATAGGAAAAATGTTGTTATAAAATGCTAGCTTCTACATTTTGTTTCACTGTGTGTTCCTAGCTGTGCTAATGGGAGCCTTCAGCCTGTGCGCCTGTGTTTAATTCAAATTCCATTAAGACATTGCAGTTCATCTTACAGTCCTACAGCACTCCAGAAATTTGTGGAAATGTTCATTTAGATTTGAAGATGCCATAATTTCTCAGCCAGAGCCTTTTTAAGAGGAAACAGTCTTTTTATTTCTCTAAACATTTTGTTAGCAGTCCCTGATTTGACTTCAGATGTCTTGTAATTACCAACAGCTGAACAAGAGTAGATAAGTACTTCTTCAGGTGTTGCCACTAAGAACACAGGAAGTGAAGGGTGGCTGGAACGTTAATTGGAAGCTTTTCTCTTCCTTTGGGTCATTTTTTTGTTATCTAGTTACACTGTTCTTTACTCTTTAATACCAATGTTCTACCACTGAAAATACTCCTCAGCTGACTGACCTGTGGGGAACAGCTGTTCTGTGGGCATTTGACAGGATGCTAACAGTCTGACGCAGAAAAAAATTTAAGAAATTTCTTAATTTAAGCATGCCCCACGTAGTTTTTACATCATAGTGATGTGAAGAGCCTGCTCTGAGCTGTATGAGTATCCTTGTCTTCAGAATAAAACACGCTATGTGTGAATTTTATACTCTGCAGCTCGGAAAGAGACTCCTACAACCACTATGGGAAGGGCAGATCTCAGTCATGTGTAGGAAATACACCTTGGGTTGTTGTTTCCCTGATCATTCGGGCAATGTCACATGAGGACGTGAATGCTCTGGTAGGCATGAAGATCCACTTCTGTAATGTAAAATTAAACAGTTTTGTTTAAATGATTTTTGTAAATGTGATAACATAATTGGAGCAGAACAATCCAAGATTGTTTTTCAGATCAAAAAGCTAGGGAAAGTTGCATATATGTCAGCAATTCCAAGAGAACCAAAGTCAAACCATGGGCAGCTAACTAGATGTTAGGAGAGATGGAAAGACCCTTTCCTGTTAAAAAGGCTCTATCTAGGAAATTATGGTATTTTCAAACAAAAATGAAGAGTGCATTTGGAACTATAAGATTAATTAAATTTGTTCCTACTTCAACGTGTTAACATATCTAAGGCTTGTAGAATTTTTTCTTCCCTCAGTATCCTCCAGAGATACTCCTTCTCAAGGGTATCTTTATGGGAAGATAGGATTTAAACCTCTTTGTTATTCATGCTGTTTGCACTTCTTGCATTTTCCATTCTTATGACATATCTTTCCCTCAAAACATCATATCCAGCTGTGTGTGCTTGAACTATGAGATATTATAGACTAGTTTTAGGAGCTGCCAGTTTCACACGATGAGTTTTTAACTATTTGAGATGAGTTACACATTCAGTAGTTTCTATCTTTATTTTAAGAGGCTTGTTACTGCCCCTTTAGTAGGGCAGATACCAAGTTTAGTAAAATTTCTGCTTTTGACCAACACTCGAGCAATATTGCACTGGTGTTCACTTCTTTTTTATGCAGACTGAGGAAGTGGAAGTAGAATTCAGTGTGAAGTATTCACACTAAAAAAGGATGTTCTGTTGACTTGCGAAAATGCTTAACCAAAATATCTTTATTAAAATACAAAAATCTCATTAATAATTTCTTCCTAGTGAAGAAAAATATGAAAGATCAGATTATTTACACAATAGGTTAAACCACTACTAAAGGAAATACTTGCCAGCCATCTAGGGCCTAAGACAATGTTCCTTTAAGTATTTCAGTGGATCGTAAAAGATATATTCTCATACAACTAATGCTCAGATGACACATTAATGTGAATGTTGTAAACATCTACAGATTGCTTACAGAAAAAAGAGGTAGCTTTAAAGATATATAGAGACACAAAAGCTGCAAACATAAGCTTTGTTTGGAATATTAAGACAGTTTTTCATGCTTAATATAAGGTTGTAAATATTTTCTGATGTCTCTAACAAGCGAAATAAATTTGACAAATTTGTAAATAGATAAAACTTGAGACCACTGTTCTATTCCATTACCATGAGGGGAGAGGTCACCAACATGCACCAGATAAAGTGTAAGAGAGATCACAAAAAAATGGTAGAGCAATATAACATTTGCAGAGAATTATAAATATAGTTAATACAACCTCAGAATGTAACAGGCTATACCATGGAGGTATAGTTGGGTTATATATGTACCAGTGTTGTTGGAGGCTAAATTCTGTGGAAGCTTTTGAGTGTTTTCATGGAATCTGCAATATCTGGTACTAGAGAACTAAATCGTAGCACTACGTACTTAATATTAATCTATTTAATGTAAAATAACATTAGAAATAATTTTGCCTTCAGACAACATTGAAAATTTACAAAGATCCTATAAAATAGGAAAAGCATAGATATTAAGCAAATTAGAGGTTAGGTTAGCACTGTGCTGCTCTGTGGATGAGAAGGTGCTAACTTCTCAGGCAGAGATAATTTTTTCTTCCAAGCCCACTACGGATAAAGCCGGTTTAGTTTTGCTTTTAGAGGGATGCATACAATTCTATTACATCCTGTTGTCAAAAGGCTGTCTAGGGTCACATCTGCCACAGTCATAGTTTAACCATAGGCCTAATTACCCATTCCACTACTCTCCACTGTTTTTTTCCAAAATTATCCTGAGGTCTTTCATCTGCAACCAGTGGCTATAAAGACATAACTGTCCTCCACAGAGTGGAAAGAGTAGGAATTCAGCTAATATATTTCTAATAAATGGCAAGCAAATTAATTTTTTAAAGCTTAAATTAAATGAAAGAATCAGTATAAATCACCTTCATCTTTGAGAAAAGAGTATGAGAGGTAAGAGTTAAGGAAAAAGAACAAACACAAGTGATGGGATTTTCCCTTCCACCCTTTCAACATCAATGAATATTTTATTGAATTCTGGAAGGCAAAAGGGAGGATTCTTTTTTTATTCTAAGGAAGGGAATTTTCAATGGGATTTTATATATTTATTCTAGGAGTAGCATTTATTATAACTGCTTTATTTCCTAGTAAAATTTGTTAAAGGCTATGAAGCCAGGTCCTCTTCATATTATAAAATAAAGGTGACTATTCAAGGACTACTCTGTTAGCTGCCTTACTGTTGAGGTACCTAGTCTGAAAGGATCATATCTTTGCCAGCATAACTACCTTTTGTTAGTCTTAGTTCCATTGAATGAAAAGAAGGTGTTGGACAGCTCTAGCTGAGGGTTAGATGAAGAGCTGTGTAGACTCTTGGAACCTGCACAACTCAAGGAGGCACAGCGGACTCCAAGCCCTGACATTACCATTCTCTTAACTGTTATGTTATGATTTTAAAGATTCAAAAAAGAAAGAACTATGCTGAGAGCACACTTTTTTTCTTTTCTTTTTTTTTTTTTTTAACCATCTGTATGCAGACCCCCTCCAGGAAATGATTTAAAGCTTGTACTTTTGATCGTGCTGTTTATTTCCTTGAAACAACTGTTTGTTCTTGCACTAAATTCAACAAAGGCTCATGAGTCACTAACTTTGAAATTGATTGGGCTTTCTGGAGCAAGTTAAAAGCCCCCTATGTATTTCTTCATTTGCTAAAAGGATACAGGCTCACAAGATTTTCAGTGCTTCTGGAAGCCCAGGGGAGAGCTCTTTAATTGGTGAGTGTGTATTAAAAAAAAAAAAAAAAAAGGAAAGATTCCCTTGTAAGAAACTTGTCCTCTACAGCTGCTGTGCTGTATTCTCTTATATGGGTTGAGCCTGTAAGCTGCTGAGCACCTTTAATTCTCTACTGAAATCTGTGGGGGCTGCTAGAAATTCTTCATCACCAATTTATTTCAAAAAGAATTTGGGGATCTTGGAACTTCAGAGGGCTGAGCCCTTGTTGAACTGGTCATCTATGGTCCAGAACAGAAGGTACTCACCTGGGGGAAACTCTCACTGCTCTAGTGCTGCAGACCACCTGATCACGGTAAGGAAGTGGGTAAAGCTTTTTTTTTTGGCCAGCTCAAGAAAGTGTCTACATCACAGATCCTGGTTCTCATAGGGAATTTTAACTCCTTGGCATCTGCTAAAAGAGAAACACCACAAGATGAGGGCAATCAGCAAAATACATTCAAAGGCACAGATCCTTCCCATGCGAACCTAGGCAGGTTGTAGGAATGGGCAGATAAGAACATTATGAAATTCAGCAAGGACAAGAGCAGGGTCCTGCACCTGGGAAGGATGAGTCCTCTGCAGCAATGCAGGCTAGTGCTTGATTGAGGGGGGCAGCTTTGCCGAAAAGGCTCTGGGGTGTTAGCAGACAGGGATCTGAGCATAAGGCAGCAACAAGGGCCAACAACATCCTAGCAAGGAGGTGGAGCAAAACAGTCATCTGCCTTTACTCAGCACTCCTTAGAGCCCATGTTGGGCTCCTGAATACCAGAAAGGTGTGAATAAACTGGAGTGGGTTTAGCAGAGGGCCGCCAAGAAGGTTAGGGACTGGAGTACTCACCCTGTGAGGAGAAGCTGAGGAACTGAGCATTGGGCAGAGATGGCTTCAAGAGAACCCAACAGCAGCACCTCAGCACCTCTGGGAAGGTCAGTTAGAAGATGGCATTGGGGTCTTCAAAGCAGGACATGATGGGAGAATGAGATGATGGGCAGAAGCTGAAATGAAAGGTTCAAACTGTATGTAAGAAAAATCCTTTTCCCCATAAGGACAGGCAGGTACTGGACCAGGTTGCCCAAAATATTTTGCTGACTCCATTCTTGGAGGTTTTCAAGATCCCACTGGATAAAGCCTTGAACAACTTAGCTTGACCTAACAGGTAACTCTAGTATGAGGAGGATATTGAAGTACAGACATCCTGAGATCCTTTCCAGACTGAATTTCCTGTGGTCCTAAAACTCGTCTTTGTTTTAGAGAATGACAGCAGAGTTCACCAGCTGCTGGGTAGAATCTGCTCTATATCTAAAATTCTGGGATAGGTGGGACAAAAAGAGTTTAATAGCCTTAGCTAAATATCGGAACCTTAAGTCATGTTATTCTTTCGGTTTTTGTTTTAAATTTGTCCTCAGAATAATTTTTATCTTGAGAGGCAAAAGAAGAAAGAGCACACTAATGACCTTTATGTTTTGAAATAGGTGAGTAAAAAGTTATTAAACTGCAGTCAGGTAAAGCTCTTTGCACAGCCAGACAGGGAAATATTTGCAGAGACTATGAGGTGGGCTTTGGGTAGGAAATGGTTTGGATTCATAAAAGTGGAGAAGCGTTTAGCTAAATATTTACCTTGTATGCAGCTTGGGGTGGTCAAGTGAAAACAGAAGGTCTGTATATGACATTTGCAGATATGTCCAGATAACACTAAATATAGGCAGGAGTCTTCCTTTGGGGAAAGGGGTCTTTACACTGACATAACTTTACTTTTAGAATTTGTTTCTGACTCCCACAACATACCTAGTACAAGTGCTTTACATTAACAGAATATAGGTATGAGACTCAGCTATGGGAACATAATAATTTATACAACCATACAGTATATTTTAAAATAACACCATGACAGTTAATGAGAATTTCTGAAATGACCAGGAAATATATTAACTCTTGAACTGGTGGATGCTACTAAAATAAGCAAGAAATGGTTTTGCTGCAGTGTAATAATATCAAGATATCTGGATACTGAATGCTAGGCTTCTTAAGGGAACATTCTTATATAGCTGAAGTGACATGAGAGATTGGATTCAGTTGCCTAAAGAAAAGATTTGGTGCCATTTTAGGCACTCTGAGTTGCCTTGCATAGCTTCTACTTGCCGCTAATGATTCAATTCAACTTACACCAGGGCATCTTGAATGATGCTGACATCCCTATATTTATTGAATCCCACCCAATCTGGTAAATTTACAATGTTTTCAAAAGAAGGAGGGAGTGAACCAGGATATTTAATAGATTTTTTGCTAAAAGCTGTGAGGAATGAGGGTGGAGAAGGGAAAGGGATGAAAGGAAGGGATTATGATCTCAAACTTTTTTGTAAGCTTTGAGTAAGCATTCAGGATTTTCAATGTTTATTTGCAACAAACATCCAAAGCTACTTAGATATACCTTGAAATTCCTGGTTTTGGCAATCCTTATTTTCCTGTTTGAACTTCACAATGACTGTTAACCAGTCGGTAGATCTAATTGTGTCAATAGAGTACAGTTATTGCACCTGAAGTTATCAGTGGTAAAGATCTGCTGCTCAGCAAGACATCCTACACTCAGTGTTTTAGAAAAGAAAATAATTTTTTGACTTTATAATATACTGGGTTATTATTGATTACAATATAACTATATTGATAACAATCAAAAGAAAGATGAATGAAAATAATCCTTTTTAGCAGAATAACGTTTAACAATTTATACATTGAGATAGGTTTGTTTTATTCTTCTTCCTGATATTCCTTTGTGGATGTGCTGTATCTGCAGTAGTTGATTAACTCACAGTAAATCTAATTATGCAATACTTACAATGTCTAATTTACCTTTACTTTCAGCTAATTGGTCAATTAGCTTGATTTGGGGAATAATCAGTTTATAGTGCTGAGTGCACAAATGGGATTTGGCAAAGAGAGAACAAAAGTACTGAGCAAATGGTGGTATGCAGATTAATTCGTAACACTTCTTCTGAAGAAACGTTGTAGTGATGCCTACTAGATTTGAGTCCTTGATTATTAAATATCAAACCAAGTTCTCAATACCTTAAAAACTTACTACCCACCCCTCTCCCCCTCTGCTTTCCATGTATTAGTTAGGTGATGGAAAAACTGCTATAGGTCAAGTTTAATCAGTTATGTATGCCAAGCCTAAGTCATTTTTTTGTCCATGGAACAGTCTGAAGCAATGTGGCGTTCACCTACTATTTTTAGATGGCAAGCCAAACATGGAGAATACCTGACAGTAGCTGAATCCTCAGTGAATACAAGGCTATTAACAGAATTGGTTATCCAATTTATTTGATTGCACACTAAACATACTTGGAGTTCCTACAAAGGGGTGCTATTAGACAAGTTCCAATTATGACCATCAGCAAGAGCTCAATTTTTGGTATTTTGCAAATTTTAGCTCTGTTTAAATCCAAGGCCACTGAATATTTTTCTTCTTTCTATGACGCAGTTTTCCTCTCCTGCACACCTTGTAAAATGAGGAACCATAATTGCAACCTTTTAGAGTCAGGCAAATACTATTACTGAAAACCTCCCACTGTCTAAAGAAGTTTAATTAATTAATATTTTTATGGTTTATTGTACTTCTATTTACACTGCATTTTAGGGACTGGTTAATTATTGTATACATAATCATCATTATTATTATATATGATAATTTATTAAATCAGTCATTTCACTGCTAAATTTGCAATCAGTTTTTGCACAGATATCTATTTTTCATGATCTACCTGCTGGTATAATATACAGAGCTAATAACTCTGTATTAAAAGAAATATTTTAAGAGGTCGCGACATTAGTGCTCTGGATACTTAGAGCAAGCTTCTGGTGCTGTTTTAAGCTGATGACTGATTTCAGGAAATAGGTAGAAAAAACTTTTCCTTCTCTGAAGAGTATTCATGCAATCCAGACCAGAAGCACCACCAAACAGTGGAGGCAGCCTGTCTTCCCCTAACAGTATGTATTATGTATTACATGCCATCATTAGTGGTTGGAAAGATAAACTGCTCTGTTTTGGCAGCTCCAGAGTTCCTAACAGCCTGGCTGGCAGAAGGAAAATAATCTGTCCTGTGTTATGTTAGAAGTGCAGAGTATTTTAGAAGCAGTGTTTGGAGGGACAAGCAGTAGAATTACATAGCTACTGCTCTGTTTCAATCATATCAGTAATTTCAGACAATTATACCATGAGCTGTGTATCATCAATTGTGTTATCTGCTGCAGTAAAATTTGATTAAAAAACTGCACTCAGATTACCAGTCTTTGCTGCAGGTTTTCTGGTGTTTACATAAATGCTGTTTTTTAAATTTTATTATTTTTTTTAAATTCAGGAATGGTTTGAAAATTTCATTCTAATAACAATCCACTTGAACTTCAAATGCCTGCCTCCCTAATGGCTTGACTGAATCCTTTTTAAGTAAGTGGGAGTCTTCCTAATCCTTTCAGTTGGGATTGGATCTTATGTTAGAGTATATAGTTTATTGCCTTTTTCTTAATACGTAAATATTCTTTGAAGAAATATATAAGGTCAGTATTAACTCTTATGAACTCAGCAATAAAAAGCAATTTTCATTTATGTTCCATGTAGGATAAAGGGCAATGTTATCCTGACAACTTGTTCTTGAAGAACAACTAATGTTCTGCTAAGAAGGATCTTTTTCACTTGACAGAAGTGGTTGCGTGCTTTTCATTCTGTAGCATTCAAAGATGAAAAAGAACTGTGTCCTTTATCAGCCTCTCCATTGCAAACATGATTACTACCACTTTTTCTATTTGTACAGATAATGAAGATATCAAGACAAAAGTGTAGATATTTGTTCTATCTAACCAGAATTCCCATCTTTTTGTTACAGATGATCACAACATTGCTATCCCCTACGAAATGATATACCTATATAATTAGTTTTTACATTTTGTATGATTGTTCTGCTAGGTGCTGCCAGTCTGTGTGCTGTCATTCAGAAGCGTATAGAATAAAAAGACAGTCCTCAATCTCAGACAACAGATAAATTGGTAAGCTAGTCAGCAAGACTCGTAGTGATCTCAGTGCATCTAATTATTGCCTACTAAGGATTCGTGGGTACTTTGAGACAGGGCATGCTCTAAGGTATATTTTCTTATTGTTTTCTTCAAAAATAACAGTGGCAACTAAAAAACCTGTTAAATAATATGCAGAAAAAGTGATTATAGAATGCCGGTAAAAACCATTATAGTCATGCTGCCATGTAATTAAATCAAATACTGATCCTACTACCTTTTTCTATCACAGGAGCAGCTCTCACTAGCTGCATCTATGTTAACAGTTTGATTCAGAGCAGTAGTGCAAGTCTGAAGCAAATCTTCCAGCTATCGTGACTTGATGGACATCAGTTCAGTTCAAAGACCAGCTTTGGTGTAGACAAACAAAATTCCTTTTCTGAAATCTGCATATGAAGATTCACACCATCTACTTACTAAGGAGAGACTACATTGGGAGGATTTATTCCAGCTCCATCCCCATCCCTAATGGAAACACAAAAGCCCTTGCATCTTGTGCACAATGAATGTCTGGTCTAAGGGATGTGGCCAAGTCTACAATGAAAGAACATCCCTTCTCAAACTCTCCATATGGTAGACATAAATTATAACTGATCTGCTACTGCTGTGCAATTTCTTACCAAGATAAGCCTAAGAAAAATCTTTATTCTACAGTGACCTACTTTCTGAATAGTAAAAGGTCTTGTAGAATTTGATATTTCTTCCACAAAAAATAAGGAACTGAAATGAACTGTAGGAGAATGCATTTCATGAACTCAAAACAAGCTTCAGTTTATGATTTCTCAAAAAAAAAAAAAGGAGTGAGAATTCACAGCTGAAGCGGGTTTTTATTCTACCCAAACTCTATTGCTTTTCTCCATTTCCACTTTCAGTAGAATGTTGTTAAGACTGACATTTTTAAATAGTATGTGGAATCCTCAAAGATGAGATGAATGAAATGTAAAACTCTGTGTCATCTGACTGAATTACTTTATTCAAGCTATAGGCAAGCCTTTCAGGTCCCCTGTCTCCAGCCTGGCTGCACATTCATGCAAAGTTTTTTTAGCTACAGTAAGAATTAGAAAACCCTGCTGCAAAGCTACTCACAGAAAGGAATTCTGCATTCTCCACTCATTTGTCAGCGATGCAATGCATCTGGAGTATAGCCACCATCTAAAGAGAAAACAAAAATGGATTAAAGAGCCTGAGGTTTATAAAATTGTACTGTGTCATCAGTACATCATCACTGTAATAAATACCGGACAGGATGATCTTGTAATTATTAGAGCCATATTTTTAGTGAATGTATACAGATGCTCCAGTTTGAAACCTGCTACCAAAGCTTTGACTCATGGCTATTATTACTGCTTCCATTTCCTACTCTACGTGAGACAAGCAGAACAAAAATTCTGCTGTTCAGTGCCTTATTTTAAACTAAAAAATATGTTTTCCCTGTATTAAAAGATGTACCAGTTTAACTCACATTACTTGAAAAGGTAACTTAGGTATGCATACACAAAGCCTGTATGGATACGTGTATTTAAATTTCAGACTAGTTTACATCAACTAATTTTAAATAAGGAACTGAGCTAATGGGCCTTCATATCTATCATGTTGTGACTAGATTAAGAGTATCCCTAAGAGTACTATCCTGTTTAAAGCCACAGCATAAAGTTAAACTTTGATTTAGATTGACTCAACTCTGAATAGAGATGAGGAGTTGAAGTCATGTTTTAATGTCGTTTCTATGTCTCTGACACATTTTCCCGCTTCTTACAGACCTTGCATTAACTATATATACCAAAGAACTGCTGGATTTCATATAGCAATGTCAAAGGAAAACTGCAAACACGATTTCTAGCTCCTGCTAGAAAGTGAACTGCATGCACAAAGGTAAAGAAGGAGATGTGCCATGCTTTGAGGACCACAAAGCAGTTTGACATGTCCTTGCATATGGTTACGTTCTTGTTACGTGGTCCTGGGCTTGTGTTTGTTGAACTGGTGACTCAGACCAGGCTTTCTCAAGGTGCTTACCCTTAAGTTGTCCTGCTCTATTGCTTTCCCTTTCCCTATACCAAATTATAAATCTGGTCTCCTGACCAGAAGTCTGATGGCTTTCTATGAGTTCCTCTGTGAGTGCTGGGAATTGCTACGAAAGAAGCATTCAGAGTCTGCCTATTTCAAAGGAGAGAGATGCAATTTTTCTATTTCTCCATAAGTATTTAGGGAAAATTCAATGAGACTTGTGTTTTTTTCTGCCTTCCAGAGATATTACTTGTAAGAAGAGACTGATCCAGCTTATTTTAGCTGTTTATCCAAAAGTTCAGAGTTTAAGAAAACCACCTTTGAGTTGAAAACTCAAGTCACTTATCTGATTTGCTGTAAGCCAATTGGTTGCAGTTAAAATAAGTTTTCCATTACTTCTTCATCCAATACCATTTCCAGAGCTACTTGCTAATCTAATTGACAACAGTATAATGACTACAATAATCACCACATTTCACTCACCATGTTTCAACAGCTCAGTTTTTATCTCATGGTTCCCTTTCCATTTTCCCCTTGGGCTTATCTATTTTTTGACATAGGAACATCCGTGGTCTTAAATATTTCTTGAAGAGACAATCTTCAGTATTCATCAAGGTACAACAATATGTCATATCTTTCAATCCACCAGCATCATTCCTTGTTCTGGCTGCTGAAAATAAACTCTTTAATGATCCAATTCTTACTGGCTCGCAATATATAGTCAGTCACTTCAGTGAAGCAATGATCTTTTCACCAAGCTTGTAGCTTGGCTCAGACATCTTCTAGTGCATGTACTTTAAGATGTCACGGAAAAATAATCAGGTATACACTTCACAGCTGGAATTATTAGCTATCTAAAATGGAATGGGTAAATTCAAAATGCATTGGGCATAACTTTTAAGGGAGCTCAACACCTTAAAGAATCAGGCTGTGGATTGGTTTATTTTTGTTATTTAATATTGTCATTAAGTAATATCAAGAAACTAAAAATGAGGATAGCATTAAAAGAAGCAGTCACAAGATATAGGTAGATGGCCTATTCATTCAGGTCAAGAAACCTGCCAAAGAAAGAAAATTTTATCTGGGTTTTTTGTGACTGCAAATAACAGGATCAATTAACATATCAAGCTGCAAATATAAAGAAGAAATTCTTATTTAAATTCAAATAGATATTTCTTTACCTGTTTTGTACAGGGTCAGGCTACAATATGAATTTTTTTTCCCCTTTATGCTTCCACGAGTTTTTAGAGCAAAGTCTCCTAGGTCTGGTGCAGTAGCATTGTGCATTTAGCTTAGCTTTCTTTTTCCATGTAAAACATCAGACTACAAGGAAATATAAGATCGCTGCAACTTTTCAGACAAGGATGTCAGTTATGTGCATTGCTTCCATCTTCCCCACTATCTGGTATTGAAAAAGAGTCTGTGTTGTACCAGGTTTCATTTCAGATAATAAGGGAAGTTAATAATTAGCTGGTGCTCCTGGATTCACTGAATCCAACCTTTGTTAAGCAGCAGTTTCCTGTATATTAATAGATTTGAAATTATTCAGGAAATTGCTTGAAAATGACAGAGTCACTGAACATTATTTTAATGTCAAATGACTCGAATGATTCTGTTGGAGTCATCCAGAACACAGAGGTCAATGTTGCACTGCAGCATGGCAGCCCATATGCCTTGAGAGCTGAGAACAGACATCTCCAGTCTGAAAGAACTTATAACTGCCAAAGATAAAATGGACCAGAAGAAGAAAATCTTCTTTAAAAAAGCTATAACAATATCATTCTAACATATCTTAAATGTTCTTTCAAATTCTGTCCAGGTTCCTGTCGCAGACGAGTGATTTAACTGCTACATACTTAAATCAGTTGGTGGAAAGGATTCCTTTCTTTCATATGCAGGCAGGCTTTTCTGTAGGACTATTCACCAAGTATTCGTGAGTGTTCTTCATGTCCTAACATAAAGTGGAAAAAAAAATGTTTAGCTATAAAAATAAATTATTGAGTCATACTAACAATATCAAAACTTCTCGGCGCAATGCCTATTCCCACAGACGTATAAAATGCAGCTTACAATTCAAATTTACTGATTCATAGTAGCTGAGGAACCAGTTTGTCAACTTCAATATTAGTTTTAATTCTGCTATATGAATTAACCACTAATTAACTCAGAAGAAGTAGGAAATGTAGCAGCCTAATTTACCAACATGTGGATTTCATCTTCTGGAAGACCTAATCCACTGTGACTGTTTTGCAATGAAAAATAACATAAATAGGAACTCAAACAGTTAATTCATAGATATACCCAACTGTCCAAGTAGTATCACCCATATTTCAAATCACTTTTCCTAAACTGGAAGAGAAATCACAGGCTGTTATGAAATAAGAAGCTTATGCTTTTTGAGTCATATTTGACAAGGTAAAAGCTATTGTACTTTCATTCATATATACTTATTAAAAGTGTCTTTTAAAATTTTTGACTTTGCATAGATGATGTCAGAGAAAGCTTCTTTTATGCAGCTTATTTTTCTGAAATTCCTGGCCGTAGAATTCAGGATGTGTGCATAGTTCAGCCTTCATTTAAATGTAATAGCC
This sequence comes from Numenius arquata, assembly GCF_964106895.1. Lineage (NCBI taxonomy): Eukaryota > Metazoa > Chordata > Aves > Charadriiformes > Scolopacidae > Numenius > Numenius arquata. The sequence goes on along the minus strand of NC_133577.1, from coordinate 11,419,040 downwards.
AAATTGCTGGTATCTTGAAAGTTTTTATCACTTCAGATCCCTTTCAATAATATAGTTACAGCTCAATGGTCAGTAAAAAGACATTACCATCAGCCTGAAACACAAACATACAGAATCCCATAGGATTGTGTGACAGTTAGTAATTTACTTGTGGAACCGGGCAGTCTTCCTAAACCTGAGAAGTAGAACCTAAATCCTGGCAGTGCAGAGTAAATGATGTGATTTTTGCCCAGACTCATTGCTTAGTTCACAAGCAAAAGAGTTTTGTTACTCTACTGTCTTTTATTAGCCTTAAGCTTGCCTTCAGAATAGGGAGTAAGTGAGAATGCAGTTGCCCCTTCTATGAAACATTAAAACACTATTTAGCTTTGTCTGAAATTCTGCCTAGCTTTGGAAACTCATTTTCAATGGTCTGTAATTAAATAAAATGTTTTTGTGGCAATGCACTATAACTATGTGATACCATGATACATTTACACACCATTGTTTTACATATTATTTATAACATACTCTGGTAATCAATTTGAATTCTGCATTTTCCTTTGCTCTCCTCCCAGTTGTTTTGCATGTTTAAAAATAAGCAGAGTGTATAGATCTCAAAACAGCTGCTGAACTTACGAAGACCAGGGCTACTACAATTGTAGCATCTTTTCATTCCAAGCAGATACTGTACACAGAGTAGAAGGAAAAGAGATTAAGTTTTTGGAACATGTGCAAAAGTTCTATTATATCCAGCATCTGTACCAGTTTAAAAAAAATAGACTCGTCTAGATTTGCAGCTGGTGAAAACTGGCATAACTAATGAGAATTCATCTGTTTTGAACAATTTCTTTGTAAGGTGACTTTGGACATTCAGTTTGCTTGATTTTTTAAGCAACTGTTTTAAACACTACTCTTTTTTTGTATCAACTGCAACTCACAGGCCTGGGTGATCCCAACAAGACTGAAGCAACATGCTTACTAACCAAAAGGGTCCTGGGCAGGGAGACCTGTACCAGTGACTCACCATAGGATCCCTCAGGCAAACTACTTGTGTTCGAGTTCATTGAGGTGGAAGACTGAGCAGAACAAGAAAAGGAAGAAAGACCTCGATTAAATTCTGCATCTGAACTGAACATTCAGCCTGTATATCACAAATACAAATCTCTGATCTTTTGTTGTTTTGGTTTGGTTTTGGACTCCAAATAGAATGAAATACAATCTATTTGTTTCGTTTGTGAATGGGCTTTATTGTAATTCTGCCATGACATGTTCTTCTCCCCTGCCTCCCACCTTTTTTCAGACAGAGGAATTTGGAAGAAAACTGACCATACATGGCAATTACAGAAAAAGACTGCTGCTTCGATTTCTTGGGAGCTGCAATGTTCCTTTAAGTCACTGAAGCATTCACAAGGCAGAATTTACATGACAAGCAGGATTTGATCTTTCAAAGTCAAGATAAAAATATACATTATATAAAAATAGTGCCATAAAATAGGTCTCGTATAAAAGACTGTAATTACTGGCCTAGGACAATATACTTGAAGATGCAATGTAGGCTAGACTAAGATTCTTATTAAAAATTGCTGTTGGCAGTTCATGGTCAGAATTCACATGTCCATGCCACATTTCAGATATGTAAACTTTGTATCTTTTGTATCAATGGGAAATATCGATCAAAGCAGAAAGCAGAAAAACTTGAGAGATATGATAGTCCATCTGAATATACTTTATTTATATACCTTAAATAGTATTTGAGGGAGATATGATTTCTGTATAATTTTTATTTAGCCGTTATGCTCTAACACTGCCCAGAAGGCCTAATCCAAATTAGAGACTGATGCAAAATACAGATAACTATGTGTTGGGAAAAAAAAAAAAAAAAAAAAAAAAAAAGTGAAAAAACCCAAAGCTAAACATTTTTATTTTTTAAGGGAAAGGAAATGCAACAAAAGACCCAATTAAATAAGCAGTCTGTTCCAAAGTGTTGAATGTTCACCATGTTTTACTGAAGCTGCCTCTGGTCATTCTCAGAAAACGCACCATCGCTCCTGTTCACTGCTCGTGTTCTCACAAAATGACAGCTGCCTCTCCCAGCACTGCATGCCCAGCAAAGCACACTGATGGTGCTTTTAAAGAAACAAATCCTAGTACTTCATACAACAGGGACTTCAGGGGAGCTGTGGACAGAGCTCCTTCACTAGGAAATTGTGCTGAGGACCTGAGAGATCATGGATGTCTAGGACTTCCTCTCTTTGTCAGTTATCACCTTTACTCCTGTATTTCTAATACTTTCCCCCTTACCATGTTCTGTAGTTTTAAATTCTTTCTACTGAGGTCTTGCATTAACATTAAGAAATCCAATAAAGTAAAATTAATGTGTAAAAGTCCTATAACACAAATCTGTCCCAGAGCTTTCTTTCACTGAAGTTTTTCTTTCATTTAAAATTTCCTTGACACCTGACAGGAAATTCTTAATAAGTGCCCTGGTACTGCAGCAACAAGAAATTTTTTAAAATATTAAAATTGGCACAGTTGCAGTCCAGATTGTGATTTCTGCTTGCTTTGTTACAGTTCTATATGAAACAGATTCTATACTCCTAGTTTTCAGCCTATCAGTAACTATGTAACCTCACGTGGTTGAATGCTATATACTAATGTGGTTAAGCTCGGCTTGCTGTTCAAACATTCTCTTAATCATCTGTTTCTCAGTGCAGGAGGAAAAATGATTATAAACTTATAACAAAGAGGTATAGCATCTTAGGTATAATCAGCCAAGATACACAGCCTGAGCTCAGTAGAACTTGGCAAAAGCCACATGAAATATAAAGAAAACTATCTTTCTTTTTTTGACAGAACTGACTACATTATTTACATCTTCAGATGCTTACAGATGTGCTTACTGAGCAGGGCCACTGGCATCAGTTGACAGAGACAAAGGCCTGAAAAACAAGTGACAACTTGCATTATGTAATTCATTATATTATCTTTTTTTTTTTCCATCAAAAGTTATATCTTCTTCAATAAAATAATTAATTGGTAACATTTGGATAATAATCAAACTCATATGATTATCAGTTTGTTAACCAATATCTCTGCAAGCAATACTCATTTTGGTATCTCTCATTTTACATAAATGAAAGATGAAGGATTGTTCTTTAGAGAAAAAAAAAAAAGAGAATCGTGAACTCTAGAGAATGTACTTAGTGCCTCTTGCACAAGTGAGCTGAAAGGAAAGAGTTTGTTAAGACACAAGCCAGTGATTCTTTGAGGTCACCCGTCAGATCCTCCAGTAGGTGTAAGTTGGGTCCATATTGCTAAACAAAATAGTGCCAGAGAAAGAATTTAAGCATCAGATCTCTGTTTGTCCATATGGCTTACTTACATTATTCTACAGAATGTTTCTTTTCAGGGTGTACTTATGTGCTGAAGAATTCAACCACTGACAGTCTGTCTGCATGGTAAGGAAGAGCTTTAAATTCTAAAGCCTGTACCCTGGGTCTGAAAACACCTCGCATAAACTTTTCAAAATTGCCAGTTCAGTCTCACAATTGCTAGACCCAAGAAAAACCCCATGAGCTGGGTGTACTTTGTGGGGGTGTCAAAACAGAGTGTTACAACAGCATGGGTCTCTGCACATGCGACCTCATAGAGGTATATGCAGTACCGTATGCCAGCTGTTTAAAAATAGCGGTTAACATGATTAACATTTTTGGGATTGCAAGGAAAAACTGATAAATCAAATCAACTTATAGGTAAAGCTAATTAATTTAATAAAATTTATTTTTCTGTATTTATTTACTTTTTCATTGTTACATCAACTTGACCTCTAGTATAAGTGTGAATGAAAATATAAATTCTGAATAACAATCTTAGCTACTGTTAGAACCGTGAAAAACCAAGCTATACTTTCCCCAGTGATTGCATCCATATATTAACCTAAAGGAAATTTTATCACTCATGGCCAGGCATTCAAAAATATTAAATATTAAAATAATTCCATAATAAAATAATTCCATAAATTAATAAATTCTAATGACATGCTATGTTACAAAGAGAACAGCTGGACTGAAAAAAATTTAATTTGTGGAAGTAAATTTCATTGCGGAGCTTGTACTTGGTTGCTCTGGCTGCTGCAGACAAGGATCTCGAGATACCCCCCAACCAGGATCTAGGCTGTCATTAGCAAATTACAGATGGGATACTTGGTGTTTATGTTTCAGTTTTGGAATTACCAAAGGGCGCTCGCCAGCCCTGTCTTTTAGAGTGGTTTGCTGTAGACAAGACTGAGAAATCTTCATGAGTTGGAAGATGGAGAGGCTTCCCTGAGAGGTTATAGATCATAAGAAGAAAGCGCTTTTCACCTCTGCTCCTCCCAGAACCTTGGAGAACAAAATCCAAGACTTTTACCTTAGCCTGAGAAAGGGAAGATGGAGAGGTTTCAATATGACTACCCAAGCTGACACCTCTTTCCCAATGTGTGCAGTCACAGAGGGGATGAGCAGGCCCTTTATTTGTTCTTTTATACTGAGCTTTTCATGATAGAATCCCATCTTCAAAGAAGGTGATAAGAAAATGTACAGATATAATAAAACTAATTAAAAAGAAAAATGGATGTATGGTTTTAACATATATTATTGTTCTCAAGTCAGCAACTTTTCATGCAGAAAATATTATCAGTTTTGAATAAAAAAGATTGAGGGAAGAGGATCACAAATTGATTTTAAATGGTTCCAAGAACAAAAGGTACTGGGTAGCTGACTGGATTATTATTTTTAAAGCTTACTGTGAATCAGGCAAGATCTAAAAATAAGAAAGATCTAGCTGAATGCAAAACACATACTGTGTTCATGAGATGAATCTGAAAATGAAATACAATAAAATTATCAGCTAGTAATGAAATAAAGAAAAGAAATATAGATCTGTGCCTGCTGTTCAGAATGTGAGAAATTGAATCATGACTGGGTTAAGTGAAATAAATACATCAAATTCCTCCAGAGGACCCTGTATATAAACAGTTAAAGGAATGGCAAGTGGAGAGCCCTACTCTGCATTTTCCTAGGTGAAAGTAACAGAGCATATACTTACTGTGATGCTGTAATACTAAGTGCAATTTGTGAACTGGATTTTCTGATTTTGGATACAGACAGCATACCTTTTTGGCTTGCAAGTGAAAGACTAAGAAAGAGAAACAGCATTTAATAATTAAAGGCCTTTGAGGGATTCAAAATTCATTTGAACAGTCCCATTAGTGACACTGAGAGTTTGTCTTTGATATGAACGGACTGAGTCTAGAACATACGTATGATAATAAAATATTACTACCAGCAAGTTGGCAAATTAAAAAAAAAAACAAGGTTCACCTGGGCTTTTCCAGGAGCATTTTCTTTCACCAAAGACCCGATGAAGTGTTAAACATCTATAATTGTGGCTAAAGGAGAGTATTGCTACCTGGGAAAATCCAGGACTGGAATTCAACCACTTCTGAATCTCTGAAGGATCATATGGGGAAGTGTCACAGTTGCAGTTATGTTTTTGTTTACATCTTTTGTTTATCTCAAGAGCATGCACTAAGTGAGAGGTGCAACTTCTGTCTCCTTGTTCCAGGTGACACTGCCCGATCACAGTAGGGGAGGAGCTGCGTGCAGCCAGCTCTGCTTCCTGCCTCTCCTTCCAGCACTGTAATGCAACAAAATCATGTGGCATGACAGAAACATCCAATAAACCAGATGACTTTTGATTTCAGAGGCTCAAAACCAGTTTCTGTAAAGCAAAAATGTTGTTTATTATGTCATTCTATGTCTGCAGTGCATAAAGCAGAAAGATTAAAACAGCAATGCTTTGAGGCATACTCAGCTTGCACCCCAATCTTTCCTGGCCAGTTTCTCTAAGCTTTGTCCACCCAGTTACCTTCTTCCTTGCCTTTGTGAATTTGGCTGCAAACTGCTGCAGCCTTCCACTTGCTCCCAGTATCTTTCAGCATGTTTAAAACCCACTCGCTCTCCCTTCTGCCTACCTCAGCATCTGTAAGGTTTTAAAATGTGCTTTGATCCTAAATTCAGGGACGATGACGCTGCAGGCCACTAGCTTGTTTGGTCGCAGGTTATTCTGCTTCTGGTCCCCACTGTTCTCCAGTGCCACTCGAGGATGAATAGCAGCTCACCTTTGTTCTTTGGAGGACCTGGTGTTTGCAGCATTTTGTTTCCTGTTGTTTTTGCTCTAACAGCTTCATCTGATTTCTCTCTGTGCATTCAGGTTGGATAATAGCAAGACAGTCTGAAGTCTGCATATTTATAGGAAATAAAACAGATATCTTCCTCATTCTGCAGAATATATAATAAAGCAAGTAACTAATAAATGTCTAATGGTTTCTTGAGTTTCCAACCTTTGGTGTGGCTTACTCAGATTTTTATCCAAGTAGGAGGAAAACACTGAATGGAGATTAATTTTTAAAAGACAGTTCATTCAGTTTGTATGGATCTCTGTTTTTCTGAAGTGTTCATGTTCTTCAGAAAGCACATATTTTATATCACTCACTAAGCAAATAAAATAAAGACTCTTGACCCACACTGTTCTTCAGATGTGAAAAGGAAATGAAATCACACCTCCTCATTTTTTTGTAATTCAAATTCTTCCCCTGAGGACAGAGCTTAGGGAGAAAAAGACCTATATACTCTGCTCTCTCCTACTATGTTACACATAAATGAAAGAAGATCTTTCATTAAAAGCCCACCCAGCATCCCTGGAATTGCGTACCTTGTTTTCTTTTTAGAAGTTTTGTTAGAATTTTTTTCAGTTATTAAATCTCATGTTTTCTCAACAATCATACTAAGGAGGAACTAGGAAATAAAATAAAATAGCTACGATATGGAAAAAACCAGTGATTTTTATTCTCTAACAAGGAGGGGATCATTTTTCTGATTACTGCAACTACGCTTGTGGGTAAACAAATAATACAGTCATCAGTAAAAAGATCAGATGAAAATGTGCTAACAACCTAGTTGAGAAACAGCATCCAAGTCAGAAAGAGCCTTGGCATTAATTCTAACAGAAGCAATTAGGCAAATTCCTATTGTGCCTTTCTTATAAACTCCATCTGCAACTTCTCTCATGATTAATCTAACATGACACCTTGGTGAAATGATATGAACTTTAAAGTAAAGACCAAACCTTAGACTAGTGGTATGGTTTTCTGTCTTGTCAAATCCTGGATGCTGAGAGAGCTTGTAGAAAAGTTACATGTATGCATAAAGATTTACATGTCACTTTTTTTCTATTAGAATGTGAAATAAGATATTGATTGATGAGTTTTCTGGAGTTGTTTGGTTTCTAATTAGATTACATATATGTAAAGAATCAGAACAATTAAAAATTCAGCAAGCAAAGAGCTGAACAAGGCATGAATCCTGGACATAGTAAGAATTAGAAGTAATCAAATACAAGCCAAGATTTTTGAAGTTGCATAAGCTGCAGTAACAAGACATCTTGTGATGTTCAGTCACCCACAGATGGATGGAACATCAACCACAGGAAAGTGCTGATCTATAGGACATTTCCATATCTGTATTTCTTGCCTAGGTCTCTTATACCTAAATTCCTAGTAGGTAATAAAGAGATCAATTGCCACAGGAACAGAAACAAAACTCTAAAGACTAGTCTTGATAACCCTAGCTATATCTTGGTGTAGCTCGAGAGATTTCAGGGGAGTTCTTTCTAATTTCTATGAGAGTAAATATGGACTCAAACTAAGCAAATTCATTCAGCAATATAACTCAGTTTATCTTAAGTCAGTGAAGGTGTATGAATTTATGCCAGGTGAATATCTGACCTTTTTGCCTACACAAAACAAACAGCATTTGTAAATTCCTACTTCAAAATGTTTTCTGAAAGTGTTCTGATAAAACCAAATATTTTTGAGGTTTAAACTTATTTCATTATCAGAAAAGATAGAGTGATAGATAGAAATTGAATCTTCTATTGATGGATTAAAATAAACAGACAAGCAAAGTTATGTTCTGCATATAGTATATCTTCCTAGAAACAACTTCATTTTGGGGCAGAGCTGAAGTTTTGCTCTCTGGTTACAAAGATGCAAATTCTCTGTGAATACAAAGGAATCAAAAGAAAGACATTCAAGATTTGGCTATATTAAATGTAGAGAAATGTATCTTAATGAAATAGTTCAGGCCTTTCTGCTTCAGGCAGTGTTAACATACCCTTTTCCAGGCAAATTCCAAACTGACAGTCTCGTCATAGGTTTCTCTACGACTTAGGTGGTGAGACATACACTCTGTGAACTGCATGGTATGGGAAGCTATGACTTCCCATATACTTCTGTGTCCCCATAGAAATGTTCACTTCCCCACATCACCTCTGTCACAGCATGGCAAGCCCCGGCTGGCAAGATGACAAGGGAAGTCGAGGGAGGTGATTCTGCCCATGTGCTCTGCTCTGGTGAGACCCTACCTGGAGTACTGTATCCAGGTCGGGAGCCCTCAGCACAGGGAAGACGTGGACCTGCTGGAGTGGATCCAGAGGAGGGCCACAAAAATTATTAGAGGGATGGAACACCTCTCTTATGAAGACAGGCTGAGAGTGTTGGGGTTGTTCAGCCTGGAGAAAAGAAGATGCCAGGAAGACCTTATCATGGCCTTTCAGTACTTAAAGACGGCTTATAAGAAAGATGGGGACACACTTTTTAGCAGGGCCTGTTGCCATAGGACAAGAGGTAATGGTTTTAAAAGAGGGAAGACTCAGACTAGACATAAGGAAGATTTTTTTTCTGATGAGGGTGGTGAAACACTGGACAGGTTGTCCAGAGAAGCTGTAGGAGTGCCATCCGTCAAAACATTCAAGGTCAGGTTGAAAGGGGCCCTGAGCAACCTGATGTAGTTGAAGATGTCCCGGCTCATTGCAGAGGGGTTGAACTAGATGGCTTTTAAAGGTCCTTCCAACCCAAACTATTCTATGATTCTATTATAAGGTAGTAAGAAAGAGAAAACCTGCCATAAAAGTTTTCAAGAAGAGCCTACAAAATTCAGAACTAGTTGTGGAAGTACGTACTAAATTTTGGATAGATAGACTAAAGCTTGCTCTTGTGATGCTTTGGTGATTCAACAAGTGGCATGTTCTGTCCCAGGGTGCACATCTGGCCTCTCCATCTCTTAGAAAAGAGAACAAGCAAAAAGAAAAGGCGGCTTATTTGGGAAGAGCTTCTTAAAACAAAAGAAATAACTTTTAAAGCTTTGTTCTTTTTCCTTTGGGAAAACAGAAAATCCCCCAAACTGACCTCTAGATTTGAAGGTACTTGGTTTCTTATTACGTTATACTACCCATTATATTAATTAATTTGTCATCTCTGATGGGCATAGAGGATATGAAATCAGAAAAGATGCTGAAAAGTAATTGCTTGCAAATATGTTGTCTGTATTGAAGAGCACAGATATCACAGCTGCTTCCCTCACTCTGCTTTTGTGCAGTTTCACAAGGAGCTGACTAAAGGACATGAGGTAAATGTAGGATATAAACTCCAACTCATTTTGGTGAAACACAGGGACTACAATTTAATATGAAATATCAGCTGGTAAGGGAGAATGCCTGCTGGTAAAGAACAATCACCCAAGCTCTAACTCTGCCTTCTGCTTCACTAAGTGACTAAACAGCTATGAATACTAAGTACAAGTTGACCTCTTATAGTAAATGCCTTTAACAACAGTAGGATTTATATCTAAAAATAAAACATCAGCTTCTTAGCTTTTTGTAAAATATGTTTTACTATCCATCCAATTTTATACAGGAGGAATTAAGTTGTTTGAATTAAAACCAGCATCTTCAACCTCTGTTAGCACCCAGTCGGTAACAGCCGACTGTCCGACTGATAGGCACTGTCCCTATTTTCTAATGTCTACAGTTAGATGAAAAGGGTCTGTTATGAGACAGAAAAGCTGGAAGACTAAGGCCCAAGGCTAACGAGACCCATTGGTTCATAGAAGTTGCAATTTTACTTCTCATGAAGCTCTAGATTCTAGAATCATGAGTTCCAGAACCTGGAACTGCTCAAGTTTGTGAGACCGTAGGAACGCAGACCAAAAGGCACCCAATAGGAAAATGTTTACTTGTATATACAGATATATATGTGTGTGGTTTTTTATAGACAACTTTGCAAATGAAACAATTATATTTGCTAGTTTCCAGATCTTTGTTGTTATCTCAAAGTGAACAATTTCATTATTTTCTTTTCCTTCCTGTACCACATGCTTTTTTTCAGCCAAATTGAAACTGTTCCTTAACACAGTTTCTGTAGCTCAGGGGAGCTAAATGTACCGAAGGGAGAGGGGACCTGGGACTTCTTTACATTCACTGTGTTCTATTCTTGGACCTGTGAATCCCAGAGCAGGAGAGATCACGTTATCTGGCCCTAGCCTTAGTGGGTCTATGGGTGGGACTGGCCTGCCCTGGACCTAGGCATCTTTCCTCTGTTTGTTTCTTGACCTGGATAGCCCTTCTGCCCTACAGAGGAGTAGATAAAAGAGATAAAATAGATTTTAGATCCTCCATTTTAAAGATGAAGGAGCAATTACTGATAGAGCAGTCAGAGATGTGGCCTGGGCAAGGGACGAGTAGGAGAGGAGGGTGGACTTGGCTGCACTGGGCTGCGACACTTCTTTTTTGTTATAGAAAGTGCTCTCACATTTGTTACAGACTTTTAGCTAAATCCCTTCAGGTAACTAGTTTTTATTTACAGAGCTTCTCAATAATTATTGTACAAAGCCATGGGGTAAAAATTTCTGGGTCATCATTTCAGGACCTATGTATGTGTTTTCCTGAAGCAGTGGATCTTAAGTATATATGTAGGGAATTTCTCCAGATGAAGATGGATATAGATGTGACTTTGAAAGCTTTTGGGAATCAGAGATAACACACCTATGAATAAGTTTATTTTTAAAATGAAATAAACAAATACATATAACTAATTCAATAACTGTGACTGTAGCAGTGCTTAATATTTTGTTGCAATTTTGAGGTCATTTAAATAGACAATTAACAAGTTGTCCCCAAAATCTTAGTCAATTTCTAAACATTCAGTTTTCATTTGGCAATTATTTATGTTTTTTCAGGAAGATTTTTTTCCTGAAAGATATAAAAAGGTATTTAACCTCTAAAAGCATGCTTGCTACCTCAACTTATCTCTGGATAAAATTTAAGACCTTCATGGCAAATTCTTCATGAATAGGACAGAATAGGTTTGCATTAGTTTTCCTTTACTTCGTCTAGCTGTCATCTTACTGGGTCAACACTATTTAGTCTTAGTAAATAAAACTAAAAGGGACTTATTAAATAAGACTTCCACAGCTAAAAGGGACAAAGATATAAAGCTCTGTCATACAACTTGAACTGTGTTAATTATTTTTTATCTTACATTAACTTTTGTAGTATTCAATAACTATACAGTATTATTACTGGTGTCATTTTCAAATTAATTCTTTTATAGAGGATGCCAGGTAAGTGTGCCACACCAGCTTGACACATAGAAAGGGTGGTAAGAACCAGTCTGGGTTAAAGATCAAGTTGGAAAGGGATGATCTTTGCAAGGGTTTCATTTTCTTTTAATGCTGGCAGGCTAACATTAGCAGGTTGAGCATGTGTTGGTCAAAAAATCCTTGCCAGCCAATCTTTCTGCTAATCTTAATATGTACACATAATCTTTCTGCCACATGTCATCAGCAGCAAAGGCCATAGTTAATTAGTGAGAGCTGACTCCTAAAGACTGAGAAACATTGCAGGCTTCCTTGTATGCCTTCAATAAAAACACCTTCCCATCTGCAAATATTGCCAGGTGTAGTGGAGAAAACAAAGGTAAAGCAGGTAAATGGTGTTTGAAAAATTTCAAGTAAGTTTCTTTCTTGTATGCACAATAAAAGTTATCTTATCCACTGTCTTTTTCTGTCATCACCCCACTGCTTTCCAATCCGGTCCTCAAATTTCACTTGATCGTTCATTCAGATGGTTCAGTCTATTTCCGAGAATGTAGTAATTATTTTGCAAAATGGATGTAATGGTAGAATATCAGACTGTTTGAAATGGGCTGTCAGCAAGGTACTGCTCTGAAAAACTAGAGACAAAAATACCTAGGAAACATACATACTAACACAGTAGATTTGAATTACAAATCAAATGAATAGAATTAGCAACTGAAAGGGATAATAAAAATAAACATTACAGCCAATTTAATTTTTTTTGGTCAAGGTTTTAAGCTTTCTTTATTAAATTGCAAATTTATATCATAAAAAGGGGAGTTTTCTTGAAAAGTCACAGCTTTCTAACTTAAATATTTGTAGGCTTTAAGTTATCAGTATTTCAACAAACTCCAAATATTTTTCCTAAAAGAGCACTAAAGAAGAAGCAAGAAAAAAGTGAGTAATTTCAATTTTTAAAAATGAGAAAAAAATGCCTGGGATTCCAGTAGGTTGAAGAATGTGTCCCAGGGGAAGAGCGTGGAGGCAGCAGAACATACAAGAGTGTGCTTGTGCAGCGCATGTCCGCAGTGCCTCCCAACAGAGCACAGAGAAACTGTAGAGATTGACGCTAATAGACAGGGGGCCTGTGTTAGCGTGCAGCTGCACTTGCTACAGCTGTTACACAGGTTCTTCGACTGCCCACCACCTCCTACCCTGAACAGCACACTGCCTCCAGGAACCAGCTCACTTCCTTCTGTGCAGCTCTGCCATAATTAAGTCCACTACGCTACTGGAGAAGTAAAGTATCCAATTTAATGTCTGCCACAGTTCAGATTAGGGTGGATATGTAACCTAGACTGAAAAGCACATACAGAAATACAGGCAAAAGAGGGGAAAAAATAAAATAGCTTCTTACTTTTAAGGAAAATCTAATTCTGGCCAGCTTTGATGAACACCCATTTATGTTTCTATTGCAATACCTCTTTTAGCTTCCTGCTGCAAATAAATATCTTAACACTATATATAGAAAATTGGCATACAACTGATCCACAAAAAGTTCTTGTCTTTTCCAACTTCACTGCAGTATTTTTCCTCACACATCTCTTTCACTAGAGATATTCCCTTTTCTAAATATCTAAGTTCACTGACTGTAATTTAAATATCTCCAATCCTCATTAATTTGCAGTTAGGAAATTAGGCCAGATCTGTATTCCTGCTAATGTAAAAATATTGCCTGCAGGAAAATCAAAAGAATTTTAATGACATTTCTTTACGTAAATAAAACAGTCATGCAGTACTTTTTTTCCTGTTCTATTTTTATTGTGCTGGTTAAGGAGTGGGAATATACCCTTATAATTGAGCATGATTTATATAATATGCAAATTCATAAGTGGTGGCTCACCATCAGCAATGTGAACTTTGAGAACTCTGCAACGAGTGCAATGAGGACAGGTTTTTCATGTGGGTTTCCAGTGCCCTCTACAAAGAACTGTGTTTCACGAGCATTTGCAGAGATGTTATGCTGCCTCAGCCATGCAAGGCTGGCTTTCTTGCCTGTGCAGACAGGAATAGGTCTAATAAACTTATGGAGCTCTTCACATTTGTAGTTCCAAGACTCATGTATATTTTGTTGTAATGTTTTCATAATACCTCTTTTTCTGGTACACATGGAGAAGAAAAAAAAATATTTTTTGAGGAAAAAGAACACTTTAAAATCAAATTGAATACAGGAGGGAATGAGAGTTTTGTGCTGAAGACTCAGTAATTTAAGTTCAGTTCTCAGTAGGCTACAGAAGTAGCCTGAAGCGTCCACTCTTCATTTGTCAAAAGTGTATAGGTGTCATTGCAAGAGCGTATAAAATGGCAAACAGCATTTAGGCAACTGAATTGGTCATGCAATTCAAAGGAGCATACGGGTCGATGTGGCTCGCACTAAGCTGGACAGCTGGTGGACAGCCTGACCTCTCTCTACTCTCCACCGACTGTGGAGTGGATCTTCATTGGCTGTATCAGGAATTTAGGCACATATAGACATCATCTTGTGGAAACTTTGACTGATGTGCCTTAACTCTGAGGTTTTCCAGCAGTTTTTTATGTGCTGAAGTCAGGAAACCTGTCTCTCTCAGTTCCATTTTCCTTATCTATGAATGAAAACAGCAAGTACTGCTGCAAAGCAGTGTTTTGTTCTAGTTTAATTACTATTTGAACTTCTCTCTGTGGTAAGTAATTTGGGTAAAACTCATGTTCTCCTGTGCAAAAACATTCTTTGTTGGAGGAATTCCCCTCAGTCTCATCCTGTAAATTAGTGTCTCAGTTAATGAGGAAAGGATGAGACCCCCTTTCTGAGAATTAGGCATACCACCTTCTCCACGCTGTACACAGCCCTGCACATAAAGATTTTAAACTTAGCCAAATATTTTTTCTATGCAGCTTTAAAGTATCTTTACTACTGTATTGGGATTTTTTTTTTATACTGAAATACAGTAATACTTCAGACTTCAACTTTCCCTTCTCAGTTTTGTTTTAAAATGCTTTTCACATCTTTTCTGTTTAATTGTAATCATAATAATGATAACCTTTTCATCTTCACAAACATTAGCCTTCCCTAGTTGCTTATCAATAGAAAGGAGGGAAAATTTATGGTTTTATGAGTTATCCTAGAAAGAAATATGCCCAAGGACTTATGACCAAGACAGAAAAACATCATAATGCTGTGTTGCCTGTGTTGGTATCTTGCTAGAAAATTAATATACCACAGTTGAGGTAATTACTGCATCTGTGTGTGATCTATCAAGACACAGTGATTATAAAAAGCTGCTGTCTGGAAAATTCCCATCTTCTTATTCCTCCTCCAATTTGATTTAAGTAGAAAGCTAAATAATTTACACAATTGAAAATTACTTTTTTTCTAGGCTTTCTTTTCAGTAAAGTACCATGTCAAGCTAGATGATAGGTACTCATCCCTCCAGATTAATTAAATTGCAGTGATCTCCAGGATGCTAAGATTTCATTTTCTTTTACTGGTGGATTCCAACTACCAAGAGATTCATCACTGCAAATTATGCACTTGCAAACAAAACAAATCAGGATGAAAGCTAATAATAATTTAAGATATCCGTTCCTGAACAGATGTTTGAAAAACTAACAGCTTCATTGCCTTTCATGATGCTGTCCACAGTTTTTCAATGTCATAGCAAGACTCTGACATGTTGGCTTGCTGTAACATCCTTGTTTAGCATGTGCTTGTTCTGGCCAAAGCACAGGAGGCTGACTCTGCTGGGGAGAAATACACAAATAACCGAACACGATGCTTCATCAGATTCTCAAAGCTTATGCTGCCCACACTGACCACTCTCCTCTTGTTAAGCCAGGCCATTGTGTCAGAGAGAATTCAACATCACGACATTAAAAAAATGAGATAACCTCTACTTTGTACAAGTATTGCTAAGGCAGTCTAGAGGTTGTTGGAGGCCTATAATTCACATTTTGGGAGCACGTTTATTACCCTTTCTTGATCCTGTTTACTCTCTGCTCTGAAGCTCTTAGAGGTTAAAAAGTTTCCCAGAGCAGCCAATACTTGCAGTCACTTAAAACTGAGAAGAAAAACCTAAAACTCTCCCATGTCAGTGAGCACCATCGTTTTCATTCTCAAGTGTAATCAGAAAAATCCTGCTGTACATGCATTCAAACAGTTCTAATATTCACTGTCAGCTTTTGTCCCTCATGCTTACCTTTAGGTTCCAAGATGACAGTATGAAGATACAAGTTTATCAAAATTTAGTTCAGATGTTGTTGAATAACACTTTCTGACTGATGATAAATGCACAAATCCTCTTCATCCGTGTGGCTCATGCACATGGACATACACATAGGTGTATGAGATTAGACTTTTAAAATCAGTTCCCACCCAAACTAACATAAAGTGTGGAAAACTTCTGCCCCTAAGAAATTTGATAGTTATAAGCAAACAGGAAGAAAAGAATTGCATTGCAACAACAGATAAAGGAATCTCAGTTTTAACTTATAACACTATGTTTATCACTGCAGAGATCTCAAATGGAGTGAAGCAACAGACAAGTATATCTTATAAGAGGAAATGCAAATGTGTAAGGATTATAAAGTTCTGCTTACCTCATTATGAAAAGCATCCTCCCCCCTCTAGGTCTGTACTGAATTCAATGCTCTTGGGGAACATCAGGCAATTTGTAAATCCCAAATGGTGTTAGGCATGAGGTAGGTGCTGCAGTGCTCAACTCCAGCAAGACAGCAATGCTTCTGGGCAGAAAGAACAGCAGACTTTTCAGCATTTATGCATATTTACAAGTTAAAACTTTGGCACTACAGCATGCCCAAATGTCCTAGACAGAAGCTTGAAGTTCTATTAATTTTGTTAACGTGCGTTATTGTTCTTAACAGCCATATGTACCTTAACATTTGATTAAACCACTGTCATTTATCTCTTTAAAACTGGCCTGTTGGGTAATACAAGCAACTGGTTTCAGGAAGAGTCTGTTAAGACATGTGCTTGCTTTGTTAAGCATTTGGTGCTTAAGCCAGAAATCCGACAACTACAGAAAGGTAGACAATTCTCCCCCACACCTCCCACCCCTTTAAATAGAATTAATACATTGAATTCCTTTATTCTCAAAGTAGTCAGCCACATACTCATCCTCCATGCAGTTTTTCAGACTACACAGCCAACCCAATGAGGGTGCAGTGGTCAGAGAGCAAGAGACACACAAAGCAATGTGTTTAAAAGGCTTTATAGACAAAGCAGACTCAATGAGATGGTGACTGTGCATTCTAGATAGTACAAGGCTATCTGTGCTGCACATACATAGATGTATGTTGAGAGGCATTTTCAGGTACCCGTCATCAATAGTTAAAGTGCTTGTCCACTTCAGTTGCTGAAGCTCTTATAGTCCCAGTTTAGTCTGGTCAGATGAGGAAACTATTCACCATAAAGCGGATTCCAAATAGAACCAAAAAATACTAATGTAGTCTTGTCAAACACAAGAAGACTGATGATATTATAAGTTACGTCTTCTACCTTAGAGGCAAGGAAGAGTTTTCTACCTTCTTCACTTCTTTGCCTTCATGAGTAAAATCAGAGGAAAAGGTTAAAAAAAAATAAGTTCTTTCCTGTCTCCAAATGTGTAATTCAGGACAATTTCAGCCCCCCGCCGGGGCTTCTTCAATGATTGGACATCAAAGTCAAACTGAGTTTACGGAAAAAAAATAGAATTTGCCTGAGACAACTCAAGGTGCCAAGCCATGGAGCAAACATTATGAGCAGTTCCCCTTGTGTCAGCTCAGTGGAAAGTATTGCATTCACTGTGAAATTACGTGTATTTTGGCCGAATAACTTCTACTGTGCAGCAGAAAACTTCTCAAGTATTTGTTATGGAAGCATGGGCCAGATGCCTCATTTATCATTAGATATAAAAAAATATCAAAACCTAAGTTGTATATTTCTTAGAGCAAAGTTTTATAGATACTTGAGGACAGTGTGGTACCTACAATTTAATCAAGGTGCAAAAACTACACTTTTTTTTTTTTAAATATAAATCTTGTGTGAATGAAAAGAAATAGCCACATGATGGCAGCAGAATACATGACATGCAGAAGGGCCTGGTGCCCCTTTTCATGACTGATTAGGAGAATTTGAGGGAAAGGCAGGGTGTTACCTTCAACCGTTGTTTACAGGGAGTGTTCTCTACTTCCTAGTTTCAAAAAGGAGCAGAATCAACAGAAGCGCCATAATTGTGAAGTTAAGAAACTCCATTTTTTTATGTAGTAGTTCATTAAGGACGTAGCTGTAGTTCATCAAGGACTAAAAGATGAGAAAAGTGGAGTACTTGCAAGCAAGAAATAACATCTCCTATGCACCTTGGTACACATCTGGTTGTAAAGGAGTAGGCTAACGAACCAAATGCTACCCAGTTTTGAAAGACATCAGAGCTACACTTCAGTGTTCCCAATTCCTTATTGGTCCATCAAATAACAAATTGACATTATATGTTGTTGCATAACTAGGGTTACATGGGTCACTAGTGCATACACAAAAGCAGCTAAAACAATTGCAGTGAAGAAAGATTTTTCAATCAAGGGACAGAAAAGTCTTCAGATTTCTGGTCTCTTCTGGGTGGACATGTGGGAAGAAATATCTCAAATGCTATCATAAATCGATATATTTTATTCTATCATTGTTTGTCCTTTTACCTTTTATTTTTCTTCTTTTTTTTTTGTCTGTGCTCAGTAACCTGCTTACTAGCCTTAACTTTATTCCTTGTCCAGTTCCCATTGTTTTGTTTCTTCTGAACCCTTAGTCAACATGTTTAATTGCTCCAGTCTCTCACTTCTGCAGGCCTGTCCTTCTAGTGATAAGGAACCTCACCTGTATTATTCACACGTTATCCTCATAACAAGAAGTATCAATCTACTAACAGACATTTAGACATTACCAAACTGTTTCGCTGGACTGGGAGAGGTTCAGTGAGATATGGGGTACCTGAAGTGTGTTCTCCCTCTCTTCTTGCCAGTCTTCTCACCCTGTACCCTCTACACCCCACTCACCTCTAGTTTTTCTGATCTTCCTGGTCAGCCATTGCTAGAGGCTGCCACACAAGGTGGCACTGGGATTCTCTTTTCTCCCCCCTTCAAATCCCCAAGATCTGAGCAATTCTGACATCTAATAATCTTACCTGGTATCACCTCCCACTGTAAATCACAGCACCACTTCACATAGTTCGTGTCTTGCTTGCAGTTGCCCTCAGGTGCTGCACAAGTGCTATGTTGCCAACTATCACAAATTCTCAAGACACCCTTGGGACACAGCAGTTCAAAACAATCAGAAAGAGAGAATTTGTTACACAGCGTGCAAGCAAGGTGTCAAGTTTTTCCCATGGGATGCTTTGGAGGCTAAAAGCTTAAATGGGTTTAACACACATGGCCAAATTTATGGAATAAAAAACTATGAAGACTATGAAATGCAAAATCATCACCTGAGCTGCAGGTCACTGGAGAGAAGGACACCATCTGGAGAATAATCACTGTATGGTTACGTTGGTCTCATAGTTTATGAAGTTCTTATTAACCATTGTCAGAGAAAGGTTATTGGACTAGGTGGACCTTTGGTCCAATTCTGTATGGGGATTCTTATTTTCTTATAGTTATATAAAATACTTGGGATTTCCTTCCCTTGGAAACCCAACTTTTGAAACTTCTATGCACTTTTTTTTTGAGGCCATTAAAAATGTGAATTTAGTGGTTTTTGTCTCCTGATTTTCGGGTCATAACTGGCACTGATGCTTTGTAATGAGAATCATTGGTATAAGACAATGGATTAAGTGAGCAAGCAGGAAGAAAGACTTAAAAACCATTTACAATTTGTTAACTGAAAATACTTTTTATGTTTACAAACGTATGAATCAACTCACTGACTTAAATCTCTCTTATTTGAAAACATAATGGTAAAGGGCATAAATAAGCAGCCCCAGTTTTCTCTCATACACAGCTTGCTTTATTGTGTAGGCTCATGTGATTTAAAGGTCCCACATAGCTCACCAGCTTTGAACATCTTCCTCCCCATCAAAATGTGTTTTAAGGATTATCTTTGGAGAAATGGGGTTTCAGACAAAAAAAGTAGTGTGTGTTTGGGGGCAGGGGCCAGGGGTTAAAGAATCAGATATGACAATCAAAAAAGCAATCATTGACAGAATTTCTTCTGTATGAAATATATCTGACAACATTTCCTAAGGTACTAATGTAAGGGTGCTGTGGTTTGAGGCAGCTCAGGCCCGTGCAGCCACTCCCTCCGTCCCCTACAGAGGGATGGGGAAGAGAATTGGTAGGGAAAAGTGAGGAAACTCATGGGTTGAGACAAAGACAGTTTTATAGTAGAGATTATTTTCTCTCTTTTCCCCCAGCAGTGAGTACATGGATGTTTCAGAAGTTTTACTAACTGGCTTCAGTAGTTCCAATGGGATGTAAGCACCATGGATTCAAATGTTTACTGGGCATGTTAAATTGCACTGTAAATCTCCCAAAATGTTGTATCAAATCTGGATGATACAGAGATAACTTATTGATGTAGCATATCTAACCCAATGTTTAAGAGCCCACCTAAGGTGAAAATACCAGGCTAAGATCTATTTTGCTATATATATGTATAAAATGTTATACATATCATATAAATTTTGCTGCTAGTTAGAGCAGTCAATTAATTTCTCCATGAAAGATGAATAAATTTCTAACATCAGTATATGCAAAAAACACCCACATAGATTTCCATTAGAAAAATAAGTTTGTTATTAAATTCAGCTCTAGGCTGTTTATGAATACAGCGGATATTGTCTCAATACCTGAATATTTTCTTTTAATGAGGGACATTTTTGTTAAGAGGGAGATTATGAGTATATCCAATACAGAAGAGTTCAGCTTGCTAATGCTTATAGTTTTCAAATGGTCTGTTCATATGTCTAAGTAGATAATTAATAAAAGATGAATAGCACAATATCAAAAGACATCTGTGTTAGCTGCAGCAATATAATGAAGGCAATTTAGTAAGTTTCAGAACAAAACCCACAAATATTTTCTCAGTTAAAAGACCCAACTGAATCTTCAATAAGAATCTTCTTAACTCACTGCAATGGTTTGCACATATGGTACTTTCTACCCACAAACTTCTTAAAATGCTCCTTAGGGACACAGATTGTACTACTGGTGTATTTTTAAATGTCGTCATAAAAAATAGGATAAACAGCTCATCAGTCAGCCAGAACAGTGAACAAAAGGGTCTTTAGTTCACAGAATGATCTAATCTTTAAGTGTCCTATTTGGCAAGGGCACGTGGGACTCTATCTTTGGTTGTGAAAACATGTGAGTCCTTTCTAAAGTCAAGGAAGAGTGATCAGCAACAGGGGTTGCCTGTGGTCATGGTGCTGCAAAGTAGTAATGGGCAATTTTGACAAGCAGCCCATTCCAGTTTCTGTAAAACTCAGTGAAAGAAAAAACCTTTGCTTACTTTTATAATGGTCTGGATCAAGCCTAGTGTTTGAATAGAGATCCATTGATTTTGGATTTTTATTAAAAGTCTCTGATTTTATCTGGCTTTTCAGCACTTGAAAATCTTACAGCAACAATGTGTCTGTACATAGTAACCTACCAGTGATTTTCCAAATTTTTCCTCCAACTCACTTCGGAAAATTGAAAAGGAGAGGGAAAGGTGCAAGCAGATTTAATTTAGGCAGTAATCAGCACTCTAGGGCTATATTAACTAGCTTAAAATATTTGTGTAACAGTATAAGATGCTCTATGTTATAAAGAATGTCTTTTAGGAATTACTGTTCATCCTGAATCATAACAAAAAACTGGAGAATTACACTATGAAATTAAGAGGTAGCATATTCAAAACGAATAAAAGTGAATACTTTCTTATGATATCGATAATTGGACCGCATGACTTATTGCCAAAGGAAGCACTGGAGGAAAAAAATATAATAGTGAGGGGTAAAAAAGAAATTGTACATTTACACAGTGAGAAAAAACTCTGGAGTTATAAATGTTATTGCTAAAAATATATTCTAGAAGTGATATTAAAACATGCTTCGGGGCTCTAACCAATAACTCACTAATAAATAACAGGATGAAACTTAACTTATGGAGGCTGATTATTCTTCCAAAATATCTAGAATAGTCCTCCATTAAAATCTATAGATTAATAGAGCTTTAAGTTTTACTTAGCATGACAGTGCTCCAATAATCAAATACAAGAACTGTTTGGAAACCAGCTCATTGTTTCATAGTGACAGTTTTCCATAAGTAACATTTTGATATATATTTCTCCTGCCTGCAGGGAGAGGAGAGGGAAATATAACAATCTGTGGGAGATCGTCCAAGGTTATTCCAAAATTCTAGTTTTACTTATTTATACATTTGGGAGTGTGGGTCTTGGGACAGGGTGGATGCCCTTTATAGAAATATCTGAGAGGCTCTGACTCACATTGTTGTTATGAGTCACAGTAACACTGACAAGGACTACTAATTAGTTAACTATATTAATTTTACACAAGAGCAATAGAAACATGATAAAATACATTCATAAAAATAGCATAAGCACACAACCAATAGTTTAATGCAAATGTGTTACCTTATACGATCAAATAGCATAAGCTGATTCAAAAAATCGGTCTCAGGCTGTTGTCCACAATGAATGTAATCTTCCTGATGGGTCCTGATTTGGAGCTATTTAAGTTGGTAAATTTCCTTCTGGGTGTGAGGGGTCGAGTGGTTTTGTTCAAATACTTCTGGAATAAAATGGTTTGGTTTGGACATTTTAAAGTACTTTTTTGTTGTTGTTTTGTTTTTTCATTTAAAAATTAACCTAAAAATGTAACCATTCTCTCTTATTTTGTGAATAAGTCAGAGAACTAGATATAGCAGGGAGTCCAGCATAAGTTTTAATAAGACGTAATGTGATGAATTCATTTTCATTAGCTGGAGATGGATTTAGAAACTCCTTAAAGAACATGCAGTTACTCAAGAGAAAGAAAAGTATCTGCAGTACCAGCAAATCATTCCTGTATAATCAGAGAAAGTTGGAATGATACTCAACCCACCTGCTCTCAGTCTTCAAGACTGCTAAAATGGCACCAAAATCCCCAGCTCCCTAAGCTTATAATTTACTTTCTCATAAGTTTGTAGCTCAGTAGTCTTTAAAACTGTGGCTAGAACCTGATATTTAAACAAGGTTTATTATATGAATACAAATATCCATTATAGAAAATCTATAATCTGGAACAATCTTGGGTTCAGATTCACATTTTACTGACTATTAAAGAGTAAATACCATTAATTTAATCTTATTTTGTGTTGTCTATTTTTCAGCCTCATGTAAGTGCTAATAAAAAATCAGATTTGGGTTATTGTAGTCAGTGGAATACCTAATTGATCACCAAAAAAAAAAATCAACATTAATTGCGCAGCTAGTGCATGAAAAGCAATTGGGAAGAACCTTAGAAGAGTGAGTGAGGCACTTCTGAAGTAAACGAGAAATTAACAAAGGTAATAAATACAATTTATTTTCCGATCTAACTATAAAAGGAAGAGCTGCCAAACAGAATTTCCTATTGGCCCTCCAAGGCAAAATACTTGAAACTGGAAGTGGGCTGAGAAGGCATCTGACTAGACCGCCTCTGTGGCCTCAGGTCAACATGTTTGGCTTTAATTTACCCATTTATTTAAAATAAAAAGTTAATCTTTCTCAACCTGAGAAGAAAAAAAGTGTAGCACAATAAAAATATTTAAAGCATTTATTTCCTTCAAAATGCAAACCCTTCTATCATCATCTATGCAATTAAATTATCAAATTACTTTCTTCATTCCATTTCTGCAGTTTTGAGCCTTTTGAGACTCCCTGTGATTCATACAACTGCAGAGACATCAAAATATAACCAACAAAAGAGGTCCTTTCTAGTTCAACACTTGAAGTTAGCTGTTTGGGAGTTTCCAATAGCTAGCTCCCCTGGCTGGTCAGACAGCTAGTCAGATGGCTGGTCCATGCTCTAGAGCCTACATTAGAACATGCCAAGAAACTACGTACTGTGCACACATCACAAGGAACTACTAGCAGATAGACAAAATCAGCCACCTGGAGAAAAGAAAGGATGGTAGGGCAAGGGAAGGCAAAGGAAATCAGCCAGCTGAAAATTATTCATTTGAGACACAAGCATAAAAATTTCTAAAAGTTTACAGAATAAGGATATAATGTCAAATTGTTTGAACCAATTTGATAAGAATGCAGTTTTCTAATGTAATAATTAGAACTAGAAATGTACAAACCCAGTAGTCTGTCATGAGTCTATCATTCATATCATGACTATCAGTGTTATCACTTGATTTGCAGAAGCTCAGACAGAAGGTTTCCTGCACAAGACTGTGCTCTGACAATTTCTTGTGAGAACACATGAAGGCAAAGTGCTCCATTTCCAGCTTTTTTCCCTTGATATTACTTTCAGTCATCAAAAGAATAAGTAAAAATGGTATCATATCCATAGGTTAATCAACCAGGGAAGAAGAAAGAACAAAGAAATTAAAATGAATATAAAAGTGTTTTTCTGAATTTCAGACAACAAAGAGAAGTCAGTGAGTGTCATAACTTGTTGGTGAAAAAGAATTTTCAAGATTATACCTTCAGCAAATTACTGGCAATAACTGAAAACTGATGACGTGAAAAACCTAGGGAAGGGTTTCATGGTTTCAGTTGGGATAGAGTAACTTTCTTACTAACAGCTGGTGTAGCGCTATGTTTTGGATTTTGGATGAGAATAGTGTTGGTAGTGCACGGATGTTTTTGATTGTCCCTAAGCAGCCAAAGCCTTTTCTGCTCCTCACACCACCTGACGAGCAAGCCAGGAGCGCACAAAAAGTTGGGAGGGGACTCAGTTTGGGCAGCAGACTCCAACTAACTGAAGGAATATTCTGTACCATATGACATCATGCTCAGCGTATAAAACTGGGGGAAGAAGAAGAAAGGGGGAGACATTCAGAGTAATGGTGTTTGTCTTCCCAAGTAACTGTTACGTGGAATGGAGCCCCGTTTTCCTGGCGGTGGCTGAACACCTACCTGCTCTTGGAAAGCAATGAATTAATTCCTTGTTTTGCTTTGCTTGTGTGCACAGCTTTTTCTCTATCTATTAAACTGTCTTTATCTGAATCTACGAGTTTTTCCTCACTTTTGCTCTTCCAATTCTCTCACCTGTCTCGACTGTGGGGAGTGAGTAAGTGGCTGCGTGATCCTCATTGCTGGCTGTGGTTAAACCATGACAAAGAGGACCTTGATATTCTTTGTGCAGTATATTGACTATCTAATACAACCATACAACAAGGGAGGTGACTGGTATGAGGGAAAAACACCAGTATGTGACAAGACAAAGCAGGTTTTAGTTGAGATAGCACAAGACAAGTATTTGTTTAGCCAAAGCCCTGTTCATATATCCAGTGAAATGCTGGTCAGACCAAATAAATAATTATGCTGTTTCATATTCATGTTCCAGTTTCTATCATGAAGTGATTGCCTTCTGTGCTGAGAGGACTGAATAGGTGGTGATGGCATTGGATGTTGTTCACAGAGACTTTACCAAGGCCTTTGACACTTGCCCATAGTGTTCCTATATCCAGATTGGTGAGATACAGGCTGAAGACATGGACATCAAAGTGGGTGGAAATTTGGCTGCACTCAAGGGTAGTGATCAGCAGTACAAAGTCAACTGACAACTGATTGCCAAGGCTATCCCTCAGAGACCAAGTCCCCATCAATGTTTTTATCAATGACCTAGATGATAGGGCAAAGAGCACTCAGCAAATTTCAAGTTTTCAGCCCAGCTGAGGGCTGTCAGGTCTCCAATCCTGTCTTGGGCCTTGCTTCCTGGATGGGCCTTGGCGTCTCACTGCAGATAACTGGCCTTCTGGATGAATCCCTTGGACGCGTGCTGTGGCCTTATCTCCAGTCCTTTCTATGGCACTGTTTCTGGGGTTGGAGCTCCTGGCTTGTCCTGCGTTCAGGTTCACCTCCTTGCATGTCTTGGACTGCCAAAGGACCCTCTCTCCCAGCTTTTCCCTTTGTGTTTGGGATCTGTGGGATAGTGCCCATGGGTGAGGGCACAGTCTGCCTCACGGTCACCCCAGCTTTTGGCTCACCTTCTGGGAACAGCTGGCCCTCACTGTGTCTTGGCACAGAAAAAGGAAACCACTAGAAAGCAAATCCAAGAAGAATGTAGTGACAACTTATACAAAATCAAAAATATTGACATTTAACAGAGAAATCAAAGGGCAACAAGACCCACCTTCTTTAAATAGTGCCTCAGAATAAACTATATGCGTTTTTGTTTATGAACTTCAAGAACAATAGCTCCTCGTTGATGCACTGGCTGCCTGCACAGTCCTGAAAAAGAAGGTTATATTTTGGGTCTCTCACTGTTGTATCTCCTACTGCTGGATTCAAATGAATTACTCGTAGTACTGACAACATTCTCACACAGGTTCTTGTACAGCTCAGCAGCATGCTACAAAAAATGTATGCTGCATTCAACAAGACAATTAGAACAGCTACCAGGAAGAGTAAAACTTTCCTGCTCAGACATGAAACAGATTTGCTAAAAATTGATTAATGTCATATCCTTGTAGTATTAAAGAGAGATGACAAGCTTCTGGCTGCACTGTTTAAAATCTTGCCTAAGAACATGCTCGCTGTTTACAGAGCCACTACATTTTGCGCAGAATAAAACAAACAGTGGTCATTAACCAAAAAAAACTCCATATTTTATGTATGTCTTTTGGCTTTGGAAGCAGACTGTGGAGATTTTGGAATAATTTATGGTAGGCTATGTCATTGAAGAACCCACCCAATGCATGTAAGCAACAGGGCCATTTTACTCCCTCAATTAAACACCATCCATTAAGGCTCCTGATTTTGGAATAAATATCTGTTCTTTCACAGAAAGAAACATTTTAGGGCCTCTGGAAAACTGTAGTTTTGATGCTGAGGGTGACCTTCCAAAGTCTGGGACATAAAAGATCATTGGACACCTTAAAATTTTCTCACCTTATGACATCCAAATTAAAACAAAAGCGAGGTTTTTATATACCCAAATCAGCAGGATACTTGCTCCCATAGAGAAACAGACCTAATTTTAACTTAGCCCTTGTTTTGGCCAAGTTAATATTCTTATTTAAATAAGATTCTTTCCACAGAAAAGCTTGTTTCATGTATGTGCCTCTGTTTAATGATAGGAGATATGCTGTGTATTCAGCTAACAAAATGAAGTATTGTGCAAATTAACATCAAGGAAGTCCTCAAGTGTATTAGAGGGTGGACTGCATAATGAGAATCAGAGATCAAGGGCCTGAGCTGTAATGGTTCTCTTCTGAGGGCATATTTATGCTGCATCTGTGCAAAGCAGTAGAGAATGTTATTCTAGAATAAATGGCTGTGATGCAGAAGAGGATCCTCACTGAGGATCCTCTCCTCACAGAGGACATTTTAGCTATAATACAGAGACCTACAGTTGCATGAAATAATGTTCCACAGAGAGATGGAAGAATAAGGCTGGAGATGCATGAGAAAACAAGAGCTGCACATAAAAACTGAACAGTTAGACTTTTTTGGATGGATCACATTAGATAACAATCAGATCTACAGGAGGGTTTTTTAAGTGCTTTTCAATGCAGACAACAGCTACAAAAAAACCTCTGCAGTCACTGTCCTTTGTACACAATGCAAATTCTTCCAAAGAGGAACACATATAGCAAAACAGAGTGGTGCTGATTTTCATCCTTTCAGCGTGTCAGGTTACCAAATGGACAGATTAAGTGCTTGCTCATGTCCCATTTTGAGATTCTGCCACAAGCATAATAATTTCTGTGGTTTAGACAGGTCTTCTCAGCTATCAGTGCAGTAAATTACCATTTTGAGACAGGGTCAGTTGAGATTTATTCACCTCTACAGGTAGTTCATGTATTTCACTCTCTCTTCTTATGGTAGTGATGTGTTTGCTTTAAGTTTTTGTGACCTCAAATTTGAGTACTAAGGTAGCTGCCCAGGTGTTCATG
Organism: Numenius arquata; assembly: GCF_964106895.1. Classification (NCBI taxonomy): domain Eukaryota; kingdom Metazoa; phylum Chordata; class Aves; order Charadriiformes; family Scolopacidae; genus Numenius; species Numenius arquata. The sequence goes on along the minus strand of NC_133577.1, from coordinate 11,391,495 downwards.
CCAATCCCCAGTTTTTGGTAATAAACTCATTATGTAAAACAGTTTCCTTTTTCCTTCTGGAAAACATTTCTGATTTTTATTTGGACTTCTGTGCATAAAATGTCAAACTTGGAACAAAACAGCTTGATGTGATCAAAATGAAATATTTTCTTTAACCTGCAAAGATACCTTTCAAGAAATATTCTACTGGCAGTTAAAAAAAAAAAAAAAAGAAAAAGAAGATTCTGGCTGTGGCAGCTGTCCTCACTAAAGTCAGCAAAATCCATGCTTCTGTCACTTTACCATGATCTGCAACTTTAACAAATTATTTCCAAAAAATATGAAAGAGCGAGAGTTAGCAGGCGAACACTCACTCTAGGGAGGAAAACAAGTCCATCAAGAACATGCCTGAGCAGAAGGGCAATAGCAGCACTTGGCCATGGGCTGAGGGGGCGCAGCAGGCACCGGAGTTGTGACTGGGGAGTGCAGAAGAGAAACCCAAGGTGACAGAGACCAGGACCCACGATGTGTTAGGGCAGGAGGTGAGGGCAGGACAACAGGGAGCAACCAGCCCCACAGCAACTGGCTGAGACTTGCTTTGGCTGTGACAGAGCACAAGGAAGATTACTGCAAGGAAGATCTCTGCTTACTGCTGGTCTCGTTACACCCCTGGGAGGCATATTTGTCCACATCCATGTCTATCAGTTTATGGACATCCTTGTGCTTTCTACTTTGTAATAAAAGTGTCACAGAACACTTATGAAATAGGGACTTGTTGTTTACAGACCTTGAGCGCAGAGCTCCTTGCATGCATAAACGTATTCGTTCCTATCCCCTTCCTCAACAAAAAACATGCACTGAATCATTCTCTTCCAAATGTCACTGAACTTCTCCTGGTTTAGGCTGCTGGCAGTTCAGCTCTCAGAGCCAGTGTCCAGGGATACACGACTCTAATAAATTTGATGGAAATAACACTGCCACTTGATTGACGCAGACAGTGACAGCAGGTATCAGACTTATGGTCCATAAGACTGCTTACTGCAAGCTCAAATCCTGAAAAGCTAAATACTATCAGATTAAAGAAAAAAGTCCTGTGCTTTTGACTATGTTTACTGTTCGTTTTGGTTAAGTCTGTATTTTCTTTTTTAAAACAATTTATTGCTGGGACTAAATAACATATGTGATCTCTTGGTGACAAATTCTATCTGTCTACCTCTGCTGATACTGTGGAAAAACCGTGGAAGATGAGAACATTTCAGTTGCAACTGCAATGCATTACCAATTTTATTTTGGATATAAAAACGGAGACAAACTCCTGTGAGCAACAGTCATTAGGGCTTCTGGCTACTACACAACACAATGAGTCCTAGGACTCCATATAAAGACCTCTCTAAGCTGCAGAAAGTTTTTTGACATTGTGTTAAAAAAACGTGTCTGTTGGTATCCAGCAGTGACTGTCACATTCTTCCTACAAAGCCCTTCAGCAGCAAAGGGCTGAAACATTTTCAATCAACCCAAATCAGACTGGTTACACATAATGTGCAACTGAAGTTACTTCAGCTTTATCAGTTTTTTGTAGTTTTTATGCTTTTGGTTTTTCCAGTTTACACATCCATAGTCCTCTGTAAGCCAATGTAATTTACCCCAAAATCCCAACGCTAGCCAGAAAGATCATTCATATCTTTGACTAGATTGTCAAACACCTGATTAGTAGTTATGGATGAACATGTAAGAAGTCTGTGTTTAGTGTGCAGATATCAGTAGCTGTTGTTCACCATAATAACCCACAATATGTGAAGGCCCCATTAGTTTTGGGGAGGGCAACTGAAATAATTCCGTAGATCAGAACCAAAACTGAAAATATTTCGGATAAAATTTGGGATGTGCATGTTCAAGCAGCCTGGCCTATTGCTGCTCATGACAATATTCGGACAGGTTTTTCAAGGAATTTTATCCAAGCCAGTAGCCAGGATAACACTTGCATGAATTCTAAGAGTTTGAATAATCACACTGATTTCTAGGCAGCCAACCATAAGCTCTAGATAGGAGACCTCTGACGTGCTTTGGTGAATTGGGCCAGACTTCAGGGGTTTAACAGCAACACTGTAGTTTTTGACTTGTGGTGTTGATTCATAATGATTTGAACATCTGCTGTTAAAATATTTTTTCCTGGAATGTAAGGTTTTGGTGATACAAACCTTCTGTTAATTCTGCATTTGAACACTGATGAGGAACAGGTAAAGAGGAGCTAGCTAATAAGTGGGAGTAGCCAGTGATACTCCCTCCTGGTAGATCTACATCTAGGACCTCCTGTTCTGTAACTGGCTTTGAATCATTTATAATGATAACATGTTTAATATAAAGAGGATTCTTCTCATTTGTTTTAAGAGAAATCTATCCAGCTCTGACACTTGATATATTTTTTTTCTATCTACAGCATGGAACATTTACACCTGAGCTTCTGTCCTGAGGTTCTTTGATAATTGTAGGAGAAATATATGCATTTCTAAGGTATCTTAAGCAGATTTTTATAACAAGTCAAGTTCCCTGAAAAGATATTTATTCCCAATGAATATAAAGGGATAATAAAGTGAATACATCAGCCATAGAAGTCTGTGGTTTGGATATCTAATGTTAAGGAAAAAGTCCACTCAGTCTGCCTCAGATTCCTATCTGCAAAATTGCTGCTTCATGTATTATGACTTAGCTTGAAATGTGTGGTCTTTTAAACTTAGTGTTCTGCATTTCTCATTACTGAATTGCATCCAATTTATTTAAATGATTTCTCTAATTTGTCAAGATCTTTTTAAGTCTGTCCTCATATATGTTTACAGACCCTCACAGCTTGATGTCATTGGAAATTTAATAAGCACACTACGCTATTTAATCATTGACTACGTACTCAATGATTCAAGTGACTAATGAGAACATTGATGAGAACCGGGCACAAGACTGACCTCTGCAGAACACTACTCAATACGTAATGCTAGACAACAAAGAACCATTAATAACTACTAAACATGGTTTCCTAACCATTTGTGTATATGCCTGATAGTAAATTCATGAAGACTTCACTTCCCCAGTTTTTTTATGAAAATGTCAAACAAAACAGTTAAAAAACAGTAGTGAGGTCAAGATATATAATATATACTATTCTGCATACTCAGTACTTCTTATCAGTAGAGAAGGAAATTCAGAGGGTATGATATGTTCTTGAAAAATTTATACTAATTGTTACTCACCCTTTTGCTATTTTTGGGATGTTTACAAAAGCATACCTTTTCATATTTTTATTATTGTAGAAATTGAAGTTGAGACAACTGGTCCATAATTTCCAAACTCTCCCCTACCCTCTTAAAGATAAAGTTTATATTTTCTCTCTTTCCCTCAGGGGCTTGGTCTATGTTAGGCAGATCTATCTGTCCAAGTAGCCTTTCTAGGCCTCTTTCTAATGGAAACAGACACAGAGGAGAAAAATAGAACAGAAACTCTTTGTCTTTCTCTAGATCCTGCCCTGATATGGAGGTATACAGCATGAAAATAAAAAGCAATAATGTTACTAGGTGAGGCCCATCACTAATGACTGGAGGACAATTTTTATTAGTGTCATGGCTTCAGCTGGGATGGAGTTAACTTTCTTACTAGCAGCTGGTGTGGGGCTATGTTTTGGATTTGGAATGGAAATGGTGTTGGTAAAACACTGATGGTTTTGGTTATTCTTAAGCAGTCAAGGCCTTTTCTACTCCTCACGCTGCCCTGCCAGTGAGCAGGCTGGGACTGCAGAAAAAGTTGGGAAGAGACAGCTGGGACAGCTGAGCCCAGCTGACCAAAGGGGTATTCCATACCATGTGACATCATGCTCAGCATATAAAGCTTGGGGAAGAAGGAGGAAGGGGGGGGGACATTCAGAGTGATGATGTTTGTCTTCCCAAGTAACCATTACGTGTGATGGAGCACTGCTTTCCTGGAAATGACTTAACACCTGCCTGCCCGCAGGAAGCAGTGAATGAATTTCTTGTTTTGCTTTGTTTTGCTTGTGTGCATGGCTTTTGCTCTAGATATTAAACTGTCTTTCTCAGCTGGTTGCTGGCTGGGGTTAAACCACAGCATGGTCCTGGTTGCTGGCTGGGGTTAAACCACAACAACGAACTCTAGAAAATTTTTTAAAAGTTAATTTTATTCAGTAGTCTCTCTCCAGTTTTCTTTTGCTCTCTGAGTCCTTGCCCCTTTACCAAAGGTCTGTTTTACTACACAAAACCATATATATGTGAAGCAAAGGAAGGTTTTTCATTTTACAATGCCTAGTGAGGTCCTGGTCATTGGTCATTTTAAATAAATATGTTTATATATGTAATGGGATTGATTTTCATTCATCCTAGGAAGGCATTGTAAACTCAATGAAAGTTCAAAGCAAAGCCACTTTATAGTAAGATATAAGGTCCACTATGATTCTTCCTCAACTAAAATAAATTTGTTAGTCTTTTTATACATGAAACAAGTTTTGCCATTTAGGCTATTTATAACACAGTTATCTCTATACTATTCATGGAATGGTGGCATATTAACAACTGCAATGAAAAAGTTCCTATTCTGATCTCTGAAAAATTCTCTGTAGCACTGGATGTTGTTTGCAATGAATGTGATAAATACTTATAAAGCAATCTGACATAGTTGTTTATAGAACATTTTCAAAAAGTTTTGAAGAAGCATCAGACACTATGAGAGTAGGGGGGTGGTCAAGCATGGGAACAGGTTGCAGAGGGAGGCTGTGGATTCTCTGTCCTTGGAGATGTCAATACTGGACCCAGCTGAACAGAGCCCTGAGCAACCTGCTCTCACTGGACCTGCCTTGAGCTAGTCAAAGTCAAATGAGAAATAAAGAACATATTTTAAACAGTGAGATTGTCTAGCCGAACACAGATATTTTTTTTTTTCCATCTCTTCGTATCTGGATACTATTGCAAAAGTGTGATTATGTCAACAAATGACTGATCTCAACAAGCAAACCTGAACAATATTCTTGGGATTATGTTGTGCTTAAAATTAAGATGAGCTCTTGGTCTCTGTTGCAGAAAATTATTTTTTCATTAATCTCACTTTTCTGTTGAAGCAAACATAGCACTGTATTCTGAAAGAATTACCTTATACTTTTGATTTCTTATTTTGTCTAATGAGTTGAAAGTATTTTCAATTTAGATATGTTTTTACTTTTCCATGTGAACTGTTACTTACAGAGATTAATATTGAACATTGTGATTTCTAGAAGTATACCGTTACTTCCATTTACAAGAAACATTGCAGAAATTGAGTCATATTTCCTGAACATAATGAAAAAAACTAAGCTATCACTTAAGTAATATTACATTTGAAGAAGAGATGAAATAATACGAGAATAACAGGAAATTCTGCACTGCTGTTTTTAAACCTCCAAATAATTTCCCACACCATTTGGAATCTACCTTATAATAAGTGTAGTCACTTTGCATCATTCATCATTAAAAATTCTAGAGGACTACTTTTGCTTCTCTTAATGACAGTCTACTTTTTTTTTTTTCCCTTTGGCATCACTATTTGTACTCCTGGGAAAAATAATTTGACATTCATGTCAAAAAATGAATATGGAACAATTTAACATCACTCTGGGAAGATCAGAGAAGCTCCATTATATGAAGAAAACAGAGATAAGACAAAGACCAGAGTTACTGAGTGGAGGGAGAGAAAAGACGGGTGCTAATTACTCTGCAATTTCTTAGCCTACACTTCATTTTTTATCTGAAAAGTAAAGCTATGTACTTATCCACATAATTTAAGAGGAGTTTTTTCAAGATCTGATAACTTTAATGAGCATGTGATTTCATTCACAGCTCCATCTACCTAATAAAGAGCAAGAAGATGATGAATTACCTACTGTCTAGAGGAAAAATCATGTTAAGTGACAAAATTCTGTGATTTTTTACCTTTCATGTAGGAGGTACATGTGAGAGATGATGTACCTGTTCAGGTCAGCTCATAAGATTCTCCTTAACTAATTACTGTTTCAGTCCCATTGGCTGACTAATTTCATTTTTTTTTATGTGCCTGTGCCCATTAAATTTTGAAATTAGCTACTGCCTCACCTTGCACAAGCTGTGTCTTGATTACAGAAAGTGGTTCCAAAAAGTTTGGGGCACAGCAGTTGGTACCTGCAGTGAGTCGCAAAGCTGCATAAGAAGTAGATGGGTTCTTGTGTTAATGTATTTACACTGTGGAGTTTATAGTGGTTTATGACACCCTGCTCGGCCTATGGGGTATAATGAAGATACTAATCTGAAGGCAGGGTATGTGGACACCATTAAAAATAAGTTTAAGAATAGGCACTGCAGATATTCGGTAGCTGGAAAACCTGACTGAAATGAACTGTTCAAAAAGGCCATTTTTCTGCCTGTGCTCCAAGACAGACAGACCCCATACAGGAGAGTTTCCAAGAGAACAGCATAGAGGTACATGCACAGCAGATGTGACTCAACGTGTCTGTTGCCAGAGAGGTGCCATTTATCTCTGACTATGAAATCAATTCCTTCTATTAGCAGCCTTACCAGAAAGCTGGCAGCCCTCTCTTGAAGATGAATGCTCTCACCAGTTCAGCAGTCCCTGTAGGCAGCGTGAAAAGACCAAGCACGGGGGAGTTTCAAAGAAAACATAAGCAGAAATGTACTGGCCAGTTTCAGTGTGACCAGTGTTGCCTTGGTTATGGCCAAATAAACACAAGGAAAGAGACAGCTGGGTGTAAGAGTACACTTTGTTTGCCACAGAGGCAGTTCCCAAATGCACATTTGCAAGCAAAGACTTACATAGCTTTTACGAACTCTTTTAAAAGCACTTCTAACCAAGGTTGGTTTCTCTAATGGTGAAAATGTCCACTGCTTTTCAATTTGTCCTCTTTCTGCTTCTGTTACTTTTCATAACTTCTTTACCTCCATAGAGGTTAGAAAGGAAAAAGGACCTTCGCTACCATTCCTTGTTTTCATCAAATCTCACTCTAAGGAAACTCTGCATGTTTATGAACAGAAATTCATCAAAATGAAGATTTCCATACATTTAAAAAAAAAAACCCAGAACAAAAGCATATCATGTATATGTCTTAATCACATATAATTAAGAGAATTAATACTTCTATAAACTAAAATAGATCAGTGTTATTTATCACAGCATAATAAAACCAGTCATTTTCAAATGAAGCATTACGAGTATGAAACAATGTATGATAGATTTAATATACAGAATTCGTTTACCTCTTTATAACTGGATATTCACTTTTAGCAATTAAAGAAATCAACAGATACTTCACAACCAGCAGTACGAGCAAAACATACCCACTAAGACTAGTTTATATAAAATAGTGGACCTCTGTAACCAGTCCAAAAGTCAGTTCTTTAACTCCTGGAGAGCTAGATGATGTTACTGAACAATTTCTGGAGAAACATTTCAGGTCTTTCCATTTCAAAAAGCAGCCTAACTTAGATTTTGAGAAATAAACTATTATTTGAGTTAGCTATTGGATTTTTTTTAAAAAAAGCTAATACTAAAAATCTGCAGTCTCGTCCTTTAGCTGCATGAAAAATAGCAGAGAGATTCATAGATTCATAGATTCATAGATTGGTCCAGGCCGGAAGGGACCTCCAAAGGTCATCTAGTCCGACCTCCCCGCAGTCAGCAGGGACACCCCCAACTAGACCAGGTTGCCCAGGGCCTCGTCGAGCTTCACCTTGAATATCTCAAGGGAAGGGGCCTCAACCACCTCCCTGGGCAACCTGTTCCAGTGTTCCACCACACTGATTTAGACAGGGGCCTAGAAAGCAGGGAACAGGAAAAGGGCAATTGTATATCACTGCTGAAAGTAGTGTAACAAAAATGAGAGAGAAGGAAAAAATTAAATTAGAACATACATAACCAGGGGTATCCTCTGGACATCTCAGATGATGGGCAGAATCTTAGAGTGGGCTTCTTCCCCCTGATTTTAGCGACATAAAAGTGAAGTACAAAGGCAAGTCATTCTGACTACCTCTGTTGTCAATGAAGAGACATAGGCATATTGAAAAGAAGAATTATTCTACTTGACTTTGATTCCATTATGGGATGAATTTGCTCTCTAGGGAAGCTGACTTTCTTTTTTGTTAAAGGGGCTTGGTTAGACGAATAGATTAAACTTTAACTAAATGAACAGCTCAAAAAAGATGCCTAACTTTTAGATCAAGTCACATAAAAGATGTCCCACTCACTGCTGAAAAAACAGAACAAAATAAAGTGAGATGGTTTTCCAAAACAACAAAAAAAAAATAGTAAGAAAAATATGCAAATAATCAAAAATCAAACATTGAATTTTTACAATCACTTTGTCCTGATCAGTAACATCTGTTTTAACAAGCAAATATTCCTTTTAAGATATAAATAAGGGAATGCAAATATCTGGTCTCTGAAAATTTAATACTACCTTTCAAAATCAGTCATTAGCGGAAGTATTAACTGAATAATCTACCTCACTAACATATTTAGGTTTTTTTATATAGATCCATTTGTAGTAAAAAGATTTAAATTATAATGGAATTAATACAACTAAATTAGATTTGCAGATTTGACTCAGAGAATGAGTTCTGTAAAAATATAACAGGCATTTAATATTTAGTTACTTCAGCTAGACTGTGGATATACACAGAGAAATTATTTCTGAAATACTATATTGGATATCACTGCTTGCTGAATATTCAGTCTCTGTTCAAGATTGAGCCAGAACAGACAACTTATTTAGCTGACCGATTTCTCCATTCAAATTGTCACAGACTCATGATAGGGCCACTTGGGATCTGTGCATGGAAATAAAAATCAATCCAACAAATTTGCACAAGGATACAACTCTGTTTTATTCCCTTTTGCAATAGAAGGTATTTTACAGTCCCATGATGCTGAGCAATGGACATTTTATGTAGATTTACAGTCTGGGCTTAACCCAGGTTCTGTTCTAAATAGGACCTTATATCACATTTAACACTACCTAAATGTCTTACACAATTCTTAATTAATTTTTGCAGCATTCAGGTAGTATTAACAATTGATTCTTTTTCATGTGGAATTTCATCAGATCATATTAATTATCTGCCTCAGTTTCTCTGTCATCCATGTAGGAAGGCTTGGTAATGCTAATAAAAGAACTGGAAAACAGAGCAGAAATGACTGCTGAGAGGTTTCCTCTTCTGTTTCCCATTTCAGGACAGGATAACAACGACTAAAGCAGGTGTTTATTTCCTGTGGTGCATCAAAACAAGGAAAAGAGGGAACAACTACAATGACAGAGCCAAGCAAACATTACCCTAACCAAATTATTGTAATTCGTAATAAAATAGGTAATATAGTCTGATTTTAAATGTATAATTTCCCACTGATTAATTTAATGTGTGGTCCAGTTGGTGGCCTGCAGATTGGATCCAGTCTGTAAAATTTTCTCCAGCCGGCTTAGGAAACAAGATTTTGGCCACATGTACCTTACCTGTGGCTTCTAACAACATAAACTGCTGTTGCCACCACTTCCCTTTATAAAGCAGAAAATGGACCTGCATATAACGCAATACAGCAATGGCCAGCACGGAGTAGAAGCTGTCAGCAAAACAAGATCAGGCTCCAGTGGTTACAGAAGCTGAGCCATTTGGAGAAATATTTCTGTGTGAGGCACTATTCAGAAAGACGGATCAGATGAGGACTTCATATTTTATTTCAGCAGCCAGCAGTAAAGTTGATATACTCCATAAAAGGTATCATGTTTGGTGAAATCCTTCTCTGAGTTTTTAGATATAAAATATGAAAGGGGAGTATCCATGGGTACTAATTATTTCAATTTCTGGTTCTTAACCTACCAATTTGACATCAGTGAAAGAGTTCTACACTTGCCCAGAGTCTATAATACCAGCAAATTATTTAGTAGTAATGTTTATACTTGCTTGGTACAGGAATATATGCATAGGTACTTGCAGTCTTGTCTTACTGTCCAGAGTTTCTAGTTTACTGGTATTGACTGCATCACAGCTGTGCATGGAATAAATGCCTGCAAGTATGAAGTTCTCCAGAGGCGTTACTGGAAAGTGAGGACTATGAACTCAGCTGACAAAGACAACCTGCGACACACTTTTCCACGTGGGGAAAAAAACCAAAACAAACAAACAAACAAAAAAAAACCTGACAAACTATACAGGTATTACAAAGGTAAATACTTTTCATACCTGACAAAATATAAATCCAATTGTACTTTAAAACTTTAAATAGTCAATAATCTGCTAATCTGGCTCTACAAACCTTAATTTCAGAACCTGGTACTGAACATGAATCTTAAATTCTTTAAGATTTCATGTTTACTCTCTGTCTTCATATTTAATTTCTGTACAATAGAAAAGCCTGAAAGATTAAAACATTTCAGAGAAAATGCTAAAACATGTACTCCTTAAATAAGACAGAAATAGATCAAGGTAACTGGGCATCACAATTAATATTACACTGGTGAGAACTGCAGTGAACATACAGAAAACGTCAGTTCTAAACTCAATTCTGTAAGAACTTCTCTGGCTTGTGGTTTGAATCATTTTTAATACTGAATCTGTCAAAAGGCAGAAATTATAAACATCAAATCTAGTCAATTAACTTAAAAAGACCACTACAAACCCATAATAAGGCATACAGAAGCATTTCTGAGAAGCACCTAGCTGAAGAAATAAAAATTAATAATAAGACTGTCAGGAGCATGAGAGGCAATGAGCTAATGAGGGTCAGTAATCAAAATGCAAAAGCAGAACTCAAGAGGGATAACAGCAGAAATGCTACATGGGTTTTGTAATTATGTTTGGAGAAGAGCAGAAATGCTTTCTACATCATAGAGTTTCCATACAGAATTGTCTCAATTCGTGTGGAAATAGAAGGGGGTTTAAAACAATGTAATGCAATATACAAGACTACAAGATATTCAACCCAGGCTTCTCAGGAATACAAACAACACTATTTCTGAAGAGCTGATGGGCACTTGCAATCATCAGACACTGAGTTTGGCACAAGGTGGGTCTGTTGTCTAACTGGATTTTTAAAATGTTCTTATAAACTGGAAAAATCTTTTTTTCAGAGTCTGAAACATTTTTATAAACCATTTCCCCCTTTAAATATTTTGAGTGGGATCAGAAATAACTGTTTGCTTGTTCATTTGTTATTTTCCACAGAATTCAATAGGACTATATTGATTTTTTTTAATTACTATGCATAAGCTCATAGAAATAAAAATAATTGTAATCCTACAAAGGAAACAAAGTATAACAAGTCACGGTTCATTTATTATAACCAGTGCCCTAATAAGAGGCAGTGTAAAGTAATGGTTATGTATATGTAAACACTTGATGGAAAAATTAGAATACAGAGAAGTGAAGTGAGTTGCTCAAAGCAAAGCAGAAATTAGAAAGATAAGTGATCTTAGAGCCCAGGATTTGTAATCTCCTAATCTAATTCTCAGTCACTCTTCTCAGTTCAGAGAGATTTGGGTGTCTGTCCCCAGGAGGTAAAAAAAATAGTTTCAAGAACCTCACATACACAATGGAAGCAAATCTGAGGGGGGAAAAGAAGAATGTATAATGCTGGTGTTAACTCTAGAACAACAACAACAAAATACAGTAGTAATGATCTATCTCACAATAATGTCTGCCATTCTTGAAAACATTATACAGGGAGTTGATTGGCCATGTTTACTTACTGGGTGAGTAAAAGTGTTTTCCTTGCATGCACAAACTATAGCCACTCTCTAAGGCAATTCCTGGTTTTTCCTCAGGTTCCTATTGGTTTAACCAAAAATCTACCAACCTAGTCCTATACCTATGGCTATATAAAATGCTTCCTTCACATTTACCTTCTAAGGTAAACTTTTAAGGTAACTTCTTCAAAGTTTTATTACCCCAAGTCACCCCCAAACCCTGCAGAATGCATCATCCTTTGCTTCTGTGGACAACTTGTGAAGCTACCCCTGTCCCCATGGATGCCAGTTGCTTTATTATCTACTACACTAGCAAATTCATTACAAGCAATCTGACCGGACACAGAACCGAGGAACCTGGTGTAGGTGACCCTGCTAGAGCAGGGCACTGGACTGGATGATCTCCAGAGGTCCCCTCACACCTCAGCCATTTTGTGACTCTTTGTAAAAGAAGAAAATTAATAAGCATAACTCATTTGCAAGAAAATGATTATGGAAACTATTATGTTCTCTGGCGATTTAAGCATTTGCTTTAATGAGACAACAACGATGTTTGACAATTTGTGTCAAATTGTCAGAGGAAAGATGAAAGGTTACTGTGTAGAAGACACAAGGCTCAATTAATAACTAAAATCCCTGGTTGCAGCCAGGCTGTAATACCCTAGAGGGCAAGATCAGACATGTATATAAAAAGCATATCACTGCAAACCATACCCAGTGTTTAACACTTTTGTGGGGCAGAATCTGAGCCTGCCAGGCTGCTCAGAATCTGGGAGAAAGGAAAAAGGAGAATTACCAGATCTCCGCTGCAAAGTAGCTTAAAAAGCCATTCATGTACGATCAGCCTGAATATGAAAGACTAAGCTTTTCTAATTTGTTATTATTTTAAAATCCATTTTATAGAAGATATAAACCATTATGTCTGACATCTCATGTACTCAAAAATCACGTTCAAATAATGGGCTTCTCCTTTATATGTTTGTGTTACTAAGACTCTATCTCATGCTTTTGCCTCTGGCATGCCATGGTGAATTTTTGGCATTTTCTTCCAACAAAGGCAACACCACCGCACAGCAACACTCCCAGTTCAGAAAAAGATCCATTAAGATACATTTCTTGCACCAACACCTGGCACCACTATCCCTCCTCCCTCACCTATGGTCATTCTGCAAATACCCTGTTCTGAGGCATCTAATGCATTGAGGTTTTGAACATCAAAGATTATCTGATAGTAATCGAGACTCAGTAGAAATTCAGCTCCACAGTCACCAAACCCACCATATTCTCCATTTTAGAAACCGAGATCTTCTAACCTGATCTTTGTCTGAAGACCTACCATTTGCTGATGGAAGTAACTGATGTGCCTGTGTGGGCTGGGGAAACTTCTTCCTGCCAAGAAGTTAATAGTGGGTGGAAGACAAAAGTAAAAGCAAGCTACAGCTATTCATAAATCTCAACCCAGGAATTTCAAAAATAGGATTCTATATTTACCAACTTGGTCTTTTACATATGATTTTTTTTTTATTTTTAGAAAAGAAATATACTTGCTTTAATACTCTAATCTTTGGCTGAGACCTTGAAATATTTCATTCTTTTCTCTTCTACCACCACTACTAAAATAGTCATTACCACTGGCCATGTAGTAACTGCTCTGCAGTCCAGGAGTAGTATTTCCATTGGTTGTGTTGTATCACAAATATACCTGTTACTCCATTTTCTTCACTTGGTCTGATAAATTGCTATTGGAATTACATTGGAATTCTAACAAAACACAGGCTGGATCTGACTTGTGAATCCTTAGTTTGGTGCGCTGCCTCTGAAGAAAAAATGGGTGTGAAGAGCAGTTAAAGTGACTTATTTCATTCAGTGAGGATGGTAGGTATGACAGAACTATGTTACCAAGATGATGATGGAAAAAACTGGTACAACAGCATTTTGTACTTATGCAGCTGCTCTTCCCAGCAGATCGCAAGCAGTTTGAAATTACTGATTTCTTTTTACAGAGACTAAAACGAAGAATGAGGAAAGACAACAGCTTGCTTAAGGGTACTGCAAGGTTGCTGGCAGGGAAGGGGTAAGAATCCAGGGAATCCAGGTATTAAGCAACCCAGACTGATACTGTCATCAAAAATAAATGTTTTTGGTTTGGTTTTTTTTTTTTCAGTTCAGAGGTAAAACATAACTATAGAACTCCAGAAGAATAAGTAACAGAGCTATTCCTTAGTAGACTCACCTTCAGCTTGATAAAAATATATTTTAGTACCTCCACAATGAATACGTACCTTTCCTGACTAACAAATCCTATGGTTTCTTAACAAAGTGTTCTGTCTTTCTGTGTCTGGAATAGACAGCAGAAGACAGCTAATTAAAGCCTATGTATGTACAATATAAGCAATGCATAGTAAATCATTGTAAAGCTGAATGCTATTATCATGGATTGATTTCATGCAGAATTGCTGAATCTTGAAAAATGGTGAAATTCGGAGAATTGGATTGATTGTTATATTACAAACAGGATTGGGGTAACAGGCAAAATAGAATAGAGCACTCTTGTCTGGATAGCAAGGTGGGATTTGAGGAGAGATAGGGAGGAATTTGCAAACCACCAATTACACAAAATAGGGGCCAACTGAGAAAAAGAAAATAAACTGAAGAAATTCAATATTTCCTGAAATTTCAGCAATATAGAGATCAGAAACAGATGCCAATGGGTGAAGGTCCTGGGGAAGGATTCCCACAACACAAATGGGCATAAAGCCAGTGAAAGGGGCTGTGCAAAGTGAGGACGAATGGGTGTCTAGCAATGTAGTGAGAAAAAAATATGTAAAGCTTGACTTGGAAGGGTTTTGTACAACTCCTGTTGCCTTTCCACCAACTATGGTGGCATCTGGCTCAGACCTGCAGGTGCAATACTATTGGTGGGTGGGTTTCACAGAGCTGCGGGTGCTGACAAGGAGCCTGGGATTGATGAGTTTTGATAGCATAAAGAAAGGAAAGTGCAAAGGATGGATATTGGGCAAAGCTGTAAGTGGGATATACTATGAGTGCTGACTGAAAATTTATGTAGACAGTTGCAGCCCGTCAGCTCTTTGGAGTTGGAGCCTTAGACACAAGAAGAAACAGAGGGAATGGGACAAAGACTAAGTGTATTTGAATTACTTTAACATAAATGGAAGATTAAAAGAGAATCAGAATTAAACAAATGATAAAAAACATCATTTTAGTTTAACTAATTCTTTATATGAAACAGGAGATAAAACAAGTATCAATTATTTATAGGGAGCCACATCCATTGGCTTAATTTTTTTAAAAATATATTAATGAATATGGCTTTTACACATTTAAAATGTTTATTTAATGAAAATGTACCATGTGATGCATTAAGAAATGATTATTTAAAAATAGCAGCACTTGATGATGCAGAAAAAAGGCGGAATCTTAATAGCTGCTTTCATTTATATTTTATGTGCAAAAACCCCAGCATAAAAAAATTATAAGAACCTGACTTTAACTGAATCAAAGTTATTCAAAGAAATGCTGCTTTCTCATTTTTTAAAAACTTACTTTCTTATGCTAAGAAAGTATTATTTACAGGTGAGAGCATGAGATTGCAAATTAGAACATATGGTTGATCTGTCACATTATCACAGATTCACTCTTTGGCATAGAGAGAGATTTTACGGCAACTTCACCTTAGCTTCCGGTTGACTATTAGCAGAACTGTGTGAGCTGACCTCCTGTGAAAAACCAAAATTCTAACCTAGTATTTGTCTAAATACACAGCTTCTGCTCCCGCTGTGACTTACAGACGGGCAGAGCCCCAGAGCTTTACAATTCAACCTGTCACAGTGCCCTACAGGGAGCTACGCAGAGAACAGTCGGGTGAGCCGAAGCTGCCACATCCTAGAGAAAGATGCCATACCCCACAAAAAATTTCCTATTCTGACCCCAAATGAAATGACAACTATAAAGGAAGGTCAGTAAAAAAGCCCCATCCCCTGGTTTTGCCCATCTCTAATGCAATTATTTATTCTATATTTATTTATGTAATAAATACATTGGTAATTAAACATCAGTGAAAGAGATGTACAAGAAAAGTTCACTATACTGTGCCTGCTCATGCATTTAGACTGTGATGACCTGGTGATGCAGGAATTATGTTCTTTGTATGGCACCTTGTAAGTTGCTATAGACACAGGGTTTAGAACAGAATAATGAACTGCATTACTTTTATTAGCTGATTATTAGAATCAGAATCAGAATCAGAATCAGAATCAGAATCGTAGTGGTTGGAAGGGACCTCAGAGATCATCGAGTCCAACCAACAGTAAAAAAAAAAAAAAAAAAAAAAAAAAAAAACACACCACAAACAAAACCACCACCCACCACCTGAACACACAACACCAACAACCAAACCAAAAACCATCACCCACCCACACAGCACCCCACCACAAACCAGTAATCTTGGACACTAGAGCATGCCCTGAAGAACCATGTCTACACGTTTCTTAAATACCTCCAGGGATGGTGACTCCACCACCTCCCTGGGCAGCCCATTCCAATGCCTGATAACCCTTTCAGTAAAGAAATGTTTCCTAATATCCAACCTGAACTTCCCCTGGCGCAACTTGAAGTCATTACCCCTTGTCCTATCATCTGTGACTTGGGAGAAGAGACCGACCCCCGTCTCTCTACAGCCTCCCTTCAGGTACTTGTACAGAACAATAAGGTCTCCCCTCAGTCTCCTCTTCCCCAGACTGAACAACCCCAGCTCCCTCAGCCTCTCCTCGTAAGACTTGTGCTCCAGACCCCTCACCAGCTTCGTTGCCCTTCTCTGGACCCGCTCCAGCACCTCAATGTCCCTGTTAAGTGTCAAAGTTTTTCTAAATTAACTTTTCTTTTTCTTTTCAATGTTAAGTGTCAAAGTTTTTCTAAATTAACTAATACTCATGCAAAATATTTCCTCGCTATTTTATATGAAGCATGTTTGAAAGAAGAGATAAGCTTTAAACTTAAAATATAACGTGCAATCTGGGTCAGACATATACCCTGCAAATTCAAAAGAAAAGTGACAAGCAAGTGTCTCCCCCAAGCCCCAACAATCACAAGTTTTTTTATTTGTTGGTCATGACAGAGAAATAGAACTAAACCTATTTCCTGTGCACTCACTGGGCTGCATTATCCATGGATCACATTTAAACTGGAACTAATAATTCTAAAATAACTGTCATAACTGTGTGCATGTCGAATTCAGTGACATGCACCCAGGGATGTGATTTGCAAGAAGCATCAAAGATAACAATAGTTCATGGTTCAAAAATAGCTGGTCTTAGACCTTCAGTGGCTAAAAACCTGACATCACCAAGTGAAAAGAAACAAGGTAAGAAAGCAGCTACATATAGAACTAACATTTATGCTTGACTAGCGGCAGTGAGGACGTAATAAAACTGGTTAGCTGATGAGAGACCCTACAGGAATTTTTCACAAAAACAGGAAAACAGCATTAAACTGACATTTACTCAACAAGCCACCAACCAGAAGTGCTTGGGGCACCCCCTACACTGAAGCAAAATGCCAGAGCTGTATAACGATTAGACTTTGATGGATCCCACTGACGTCCCAAAGGCTGTTCTGTTTCTATTTTTTATTTCTTTCATCTGATCTTTATCCATAATTTGACAAACTATTTTTAAGTGTCTATTTTCCTTGTGATTTATATATTCCAGGCTCACCAAATTAATTCAGTACTTCACTGGATCACTGATCACTCTTATCTGTTGTTTAACTGTTAAAGTGATAGCACAATCTGAAACCGAACCCTTTTAGTAGTGACAAAATCTGATCACTTCAAAAGTAGTGACAAACATATCTCTGCAGCCGAGATCTCTCCAATTTGTGTGCTCCTCTCATGTTCTACCACTATTTTCTTCTATTATCTGTATTAAGTTCCAGTGACCGAAATAGGAAGAGACATTAAAAAAAAAGTAACTGTGAAAGTTTTGTGTATAATTCTTCCAAATGGTTTTCTGGGCACCAAGAGACAGGCAGTTGGTTGGTGTAAATCAGTATATGCCCTCCTCAGTGAAGGTAGCTCATCCCATTACCGAATGCATGGCCCAGTCTCTGTCCGGATGAAGCTACCGTATGTTCCTGAGACTCATCCATGCCAAAGCTCTTGTGCCTCCAGTAAAGCACAAGTAGAATAATTTTCTGTGGGACCTGATAAAACGCCTTTAATTTCTAAGTCTTTAATTTCTGAGCTCCCTCGCTGCCTTGTATTTCTGTGGATGGTGCGGTGGTAGTCAGCTGGCGCATTTCTGAATTTGATCAACTCTTTATTTAATTGGAAGAGTATTTTTATTGTATTTTATCCTGATTCATTTGTTGTCTAACAACTGTATAGGCCAGTCAACAACAGTAGAAGCAAGTCATCTTTTATATATACCAAAGAGAGCCAGGTTAAACCTAGTAAATTGTTGGTGACCTACTTAGCGTTTGCAAAGGTCTTGTGTTCTAGTCTGCTGCTCCCTCCCTGGACTATGATTTAGAGCACCTCCAGAACTAAGTTTTGAACAAAGTATCACTCAGTCCTGGTTAAATCATAGACAAGGCATAAACTTGAAAACTCCAATGGCACCATTACTACCTGATGAAAAAGACAACCTCTCAGATAGCCAAGGCCCAGCACAATAGAAATTATTGTTATGAGAAGCTTGAAGGGGGCTCATAAATGAATCTCAGTGAATATTCCTCAAAAGCAAAGGCAGGCAAAGAGGACATATGTCAAATCCAGGTGATCTTTGATTCAGTGTTCGCTGTCATTGTCATAAAGCTCTTTACTGGAATAGGAGACCGGGGGAGGAAAGCTTTTGTGCAGAACATGTTTTTGCTCTATGGAAAGATGTGACCAGCTGAAGAGAATAAAACATCTGGAAGATATCATTTATGAGGAAAGACTTTCAGGTAATTAGACTGTTGGTTCACTAAAGGAAGGAATTAATTGTTGGAGTTTGTTTGCTCTGAATGTCATAAGAAATGGGCTTAAATTGTAGCAGGAGAGATTTAGCTTTCTAATAGAATAGATAGTCTGTGGGAACTGCAGCATCTCCCTCATTTAAAGGATTACAAGAACAAACATCTATCAGGAGCAGTTTAAGTACAGGTGTGTCTGCTTCGGGGACATGGAAATAAACCAGGTGAATTTCTGTAGCCTGATTTTTACTATTCCATACCACAAAAAGCCATTGTCAAAAGAACCCTCTGAATTCTCAGAAACAAAATTAGTTTATGGGTATCCTCAGTTAACACAGAGGTCTAATCAGTGAGTTACACAGGTTTTTCTATATTAAAGAGCAGACTGAATTAATGAGTAGGGTTTGTCTGTCTGCACGTGCACGTACGGCAGGATTCAGCTGTTCAGACATAGTAATTTAGTGCCTTTTCAGCCACTCCACGACACCCCATTTGTTGCCTAGTTGCTGCTGCAGAGCGGCACATCTCTCCCATGGATCTGCCAGCCCCATGTGCATCTGGGACACAGACAGCATTTTGTGGGGAACCCAGCTGCACGCCCGGGGTCTGAGCTCTCGTAGCCGTCAGTAGAGGCCCAGGCAATGCCATGAGGGGCTGCCATGGGCCATGAGACCCAGCACAGCCCCATGCAGTTACCCACAGAGAAACAGGTAGGACCCTTTGGCATGGCCTGGCACACCCTTCTATCCCTCTGGCCACCACATGAGAAGGCCATGGGTCTCCTCAAGGCCTCAGGCAAGATATCTGGAACCTCACAGGTGGTACTAATGCTTATATCCAAGCAAATTAATTGAGCTCCTGGAGTTTAATGCAAGAGTGGAGCCATAAAATGCTGCCCGATACCTCTTGCTACACATATATTTTGAAATTATGCTACTGTAACCTCCTCTGAAACCACACAACAAATTACACTTCAAAAAATTAACCAGCTCTGTTTTAGAACAATTTAGATACAATTTTCCCAACTCCTGTGCCACTACCATCATATCTTTTTAGTGCCTTTAATTTTATTTCTGACAGACTTTTGTTTGCACAATAAATCATTAGGAAACACTTGGTTTAAAAACAGGTTTTAAAACTATAAAACCAGTGGTAAATTATTAAAGCTTAATAGAGATATGCTGGAGCAAACATACAACTTGCAAAGAAAATGAGAAAAAAAAATCAACTGTAATTTCTTTGGGAAACTAATACTTTATGAGCTGCTATACCTATCAGTATTCAGAATCCTATTCTGGCTGCTAGTCAGGGGAGAGAGGAGGAAAGATGAAGGGCATACTCTGAGACAAATATATGAAAACTCTTTACTTTTTGTTATAATAACATTTGAACTTACAGGTCAGTACCTACTAAGGTTAACACAGATTTAACCCACTAACATTAAATATTAATGTTTTATCTTTCTCTTGCATTTTAAATAAAAATTTAAAAATCTATTTGTTCCCTAAAGCTAACCACAAAGACTGGAAGCCATTTTTTAAAAAAAAAATACATCCATTTTTATTAATTAACAAGAATATCTTCAACATAATAGCTTTTGGATTCCTGTAACTTCCAGAATAAGAGCAGACATAATTCTCACTGAGCTCCCACTGGCTTCTTTTGGAACTGTTTATTTAGATACTACTGATTAACAACAGGATGAACAAAACTACATCAGTGGGGTTTTTTTCATAATTACCTCATCTTGGCTGACAAAAAAGTGTGAAACAAATAATTAGTTAAATTATCCACTAGAGAAGAAATCTGAAGGTCTTTATTCATACATATTTGTAATTTTTTATCAGTTAGAAGAAACAACTTCTACATCTTAGGTTTGGAAATATGAAGTAAAAAAAGAAATTGCAGCTCTGAGATTTGATTTTTCTTATGTCCTTTTTGAAACTTTTTTCAGTATTTTCTGAAACTCTCCTGAAGACTTCAGGAATTTAAAATTTAACAAGGAACTGATCCTGAGATTACATAATCAAAATTACTCCTCTGTTATTCCAGAGATTTATTAGATCTATGGAAGTTGAAAATACAATGAAATCTCCTACAAATATAGAAGAAAGTTGAGATTACTGGAAACAAGGACATGTGGGTTAGCCACATAATAATGTGTGTTAGAAAGGACCTCCAGAGCTCATCTAGTCCAACTTCATAGTCAAAGCAGGTCCAGGAAAAGCAGGTTTAATCCAACATGTCTGGATAAAGGACAGCTATCGGAAAATGTTCGAGACTTACAGTCATTCTACAAAAATATACCTCTTTAAAATAAAGTGTTTATGAACAGCAAAGCAAGAACATATTTTAACTGGAAAGTAAAGAGTGATTTATTTTCTTCAAGAGATTCATTTCGTGCTGGAATGATCCAATGTACTCTGCAGAAGGAACATGAAGGCAAAAAACACAGGAAGTAATAATTGAAGATTAAAGCTTTTGTTACTTTGGGTAGGTTAGAATGCACTTGTGCAGGTTCCAGTAATATAATTATAATTACACTGCATAAAAGTGTGAGAGCTGAAGTACCATTATATAGTTCTCATCATTGTTTGAGATGATGAGTAATAGGCAGTTAGCCTGTTTTAGCATCCTGTTTGAAGATTAAAGCTTGGATAATAAGAAATAACTCTTGTTTTCTTCCTATCATACACTGGTGGAACACAATAAAGCTTTAATAATCAGACATATGTTCAGAAACCATGGTGATGAGCATGGTACAAAGAGATTAATAAACTAGACAATTAGGTAAATTTCAGCTTCCAAATTTCAGCAAAACTGTAGGCATGAATGGACAAAGAGGAATTTTCTAGGGGAAGTTCACATTATCACAACATACCTGCTAGTTCGTAAATAACTTCAAAGTGTTGTTAAGGAGCCAAGCAATCATCAGAGAACTGAATTTATACTTCAGT
Source organism: Numenius arquata (assembly GCF_964106895.1). Classification (NCBI taxonomy): domain Eukaryota; kingdom Metazoa; phylum Chordata; class Aves; order Charadriiformes; family Scolopacidae; genus Numenius; species Numenius arquata. The sequence continues at coordinate 11,369,838 of NC_133577.1, read as the reverse complement.
AAAGCATTATAGACTCGCATTACATTTCGGAGTCAGTGACAACTTCTATAACAGAAAGAAAGATTCTCATGTGGCTTTGTCATGCCTTTTTTGCAAGATTCCATTTCTTAGTCCTGACTGTAGACAACGCTCAGATTTGGAGTATGCATATTCTGATGCAATAGTAGTCTGTTACCCGGGAAGTGTTAGCATAGTGTTTTTAAAGCAATCACAGAAAGAAAAAATATCTCAATTGAGAGCTGTACTTCTAAGATTAAACTTTCTTTTTTTCCTTTGAGTATTTTGACTGCCATGTAGATTTCAGTCTGAGGAAGATATAAGAGAGAGATACCCTACTGCTTGAAGGATACATGCCCAGCTCCCTGAAGCTTTATTTCTGTTTCTCTAAACACCACAATAGGTTTTGCTACTTAGAGAAAGAGTTTTAAAAAAAAAAAAAAGGCATGGCTCTCAATTGGAAAGTCCTTTGAACAAATCAGTTCTACCGAGGTTCCGTAGTCTGGAGGAGGTTGTGCTTCCTGAGTCATGCAGGTGTGTTTTATGACACCCTGAAATTTAACGCAGACTGAAGACCTATTTATGCAACAGGGCAAGTGCAGGGTCCTGCACCTGGGAAGGAAGAGCTCCCTGAAGTGCTGTTGGCTGGACTTGACTGTGGGGAGTGGTCTTGCTGAAAAGACACTGGGGGTGTTGGCAGTCAGGGAGTGAGCATGAGCCAGCAGAATGCCTTAACAGCAAAGAGGGCCAACAACAGCCTGGGTTGTGTGACCAGAAGAATAGCCAGACATGGAGCAAAGTAATATCTCCCTTTACTCAGCACTCCTCAGACTGCTTCTACAGTATTGTGTTCCATTTTGGGGTTCCCAGTACAGGAAAGACATTAATAAACTGGAGTGGGTTTAGTGGAGGACCACCAAGGTGGTCAGGGACTGGAGCACTCACCCTATGAGGAGAAACTGAGAAACCAGGGCTGGTTCAGCCTGGTACAGAGATGGCTCTTAGGGTATATATCAGCAGCTCCCCAGCACCTCTGGGAAGATAAGAAAGAAGTTGGAGCCAATCTCTTCACAGCAGGGCACAGCAGGAGGATGAGATGAGCAACCTGCTTGGAGTATACAGTTGACCCTGCCTTGAGTGGAAGGTTGGAGTAGACATCCACTTCTTAATGTCCCTTCCAGCCTGATTTATCCTGTGATCCTATGTTCCCAGAAAAGAAGCTGAACAGTAGAAAATTCTGTGTTTCTGTGAAAAGACCACAGCTAACTTAAGTTAACAATGTTTTGCTGTTGCCAAAGCAGCAAAATCATCCTGGGATGTATAAAGAGGAGCAGCCTTGCAAAACTCTTGCAGAAAATAAGGGAATAGTCTGCCCTTTGCTTCAGCCATGAGTAGGAGTAGCCTTAAATTGTAGCAATAGATTCACCTCTTTTCAAATTATATTGCTTAGCCATTCCTTATTCTGGAGTACATATCAAGCCTCATTTATAAATTTCCTTCTCTTTATTTGTGTTATCTTTATAGTATTTTCTGTCCACTTTGTTTCTCCAGATATTTGAGCTAATAGCAATAATAATAAAAGCTTTTATTTTACTCTAAAACCCTGAAGGTGTGCTAAGGGGTGAGTGAAGAGAAAAGGGAGTCTGAAACAGAGAATTCAAGCTTTGATTTTTCTTGGCAAGGAAAATTGTGGTGCTGTTGTACATCAGTACTGACAGAATATGCTTTAAATAATTTCAAAAAATGTCTATAAAATTAGTTACGTCAAGGTAGACACTTCTGTTATATTTAACATAATATCAAAAAATGAGGAGGAATAAAATTAGCTGTGGATCATCAGAATTGTTCTTTATTGCAGAATCAAGTGTAAGCACCTCCTAGGCTCGGGATTACAGTCACTGAATAAAGGCATGCACTTCAACAGGTTTAATCTCAGAAATGCTGATTTTATCACTTACATCTAATATGAAGTCAATCTTTATTGGATTCAACAACAGCAGAGACATTTAGTAGGTACTTTTACTAGTCTAATTAACTTTCAAGATCATTCTCAAGCCAGATTTGTATTTCCCAATAACATAGAAGAGCTAGCCAGAATGCCTGTAAAGAAAAACCTGCTCTTGCTAAATGGGCACTCTGTGGAAATGAGGGAGATTTGTACTTATCATTTAATCTTACTTATCCTTTACTTCATGTAAAAACTTGGTGGACACCACTCTGAGACATATTTTTGTGTTCTTGACAAAATTCTTAAAGAGTTTATCAACTGCTTTGCAACCTTTAGTTAAAACCAGAAAGTGAGTGAAGCTCAAAACTATAATTGATCAATGTCTTTTTTCAGTCACCTGAACGAAATAAGACAGAGTTAAGTTCTTTTACATAAACTTAATTTTCTTGAAGACATACCAGGAAGTACCTCTGCAGAGACACCTTAAAAATCAAGAAGCAATATTTCTTATAACCTTGATCAGTAATAATGGGGAACAGTGTTGATAATCCTATGAATTTCTGAATTTTGGAAGGTTAAACTCCAGAAGGGTTGAGGTCTGAGTTCAGCTAAAATTCACATTGAACCCTGGACATCTAACACAATGTGCAGAGCCAAAGCAATCTGAGCTGTGTACAGCCTTACAGAAAAAAACCTAAACCACCTAAACTCTGGAAATATTTATAGAGTTGTATATGAAACCTGGACCAAGAAAGACAAATTATGTGTGCCTTTCATAAGATGGAGGGGATACAAAACCAAAAATAATTTTCAACAATTACTCATTTCAACTTATCACTATAACATCTTTTTAAAACCAGTTTCTACAGGGAGTCTCTATTCTGCAAAGTTCTATGTGTATTTTTGTATAAGTTGTATATATGTACACTGTAAATAATTCCAATAACATTCTTCAGAAAAAGAATCATAATTTTTCATTGAAGGACATACTGTATCAAGAGAGAAAAAGTGATGCATCTTTTCATGAGACCCATATTTCAGTCCTTATAGCGAAAATGACCACAAGAGACAAAATTCTTTCTCCTTCATGATTTAAAAAACAAAACAAACAAAAAAATGCAATTCTCTGCCATGTGTGGAAGAATGGAAATCTTTCAGGAAACCCTCAGCTGCTAATCAGATTTCATTGTCTTTATTTAGACAAAGCTGCCACACCTGCATGCCTAAAACCAGGACAAAACTCCAGATTTTTGTACACCCCTAGTGAGCCTGTCTTCTTCTGCATTAGGTCTGCCTAGAATGGAAATCAGTTAGGCGGAACCAGACCCATTTCTTTCAGATAGCCACCACCTGAGTGCTACATAAACGGAAATTACAGACCTATGCCTTATGGGGCTTTTTTCTTCCTTCATCCAGATCTGCCAATTCCCACCACACTGCCTGCTTCAGGAAGGGGGTGTGACTCTTCTCAGGAATGAGGAAAACTGCTCCCAGTCCCTTTCTGACCCCTTTGAATTTCCCAAGCTTTACCAGTAAATACCACAGCCCATTACAACCATTCCCCCAGAAGCCAGACTGCCTGCTCTCCTGAAGAAAATCTGAGAGCAGAGCTGGTGGCCAGAGGAAAGATGTCTTTGAGGCCCCAGCTAGGTGTACAACTAATAAGCCAAGCCTGGAGAAAGAAACCTCTGTGCCACCACTAAGATCCTGGAGAAAAGGAGCTTTCTCCTGCAGGGAAGCAGATGCCCTGCTGCAGAGGAAGCTCTGCCACAGCAGGGAGAATCTCTTCATTGTTCATCTGTATTTTCTGCTAGATGATTAAGCAACAGTTAACCGTCGTCTGACAAATGTTCACACAAGCAGCTTTTACAGTTAATTTCAGTGCATTTCTAACTTTAGAACTTGCTTTGCGATCACTTGTACGTGTAAAAAGCCATTGTTTGCATATTTGTTTGTGTCAACATAAAGAAAGCAAAGATCCTTACTAGGTTTATGTACTTATACTGCTGTAGATAAATCTGAGACTCTAAAAAAGTTTGGGGTTTGCTCCTTAACACTGAGCTTTTGTTGAGTTTCTGTCTAATCTTCTGCCAGGCATATCAGAATGTGTATATTTTCAAAGGACCAAGGAAGAATGTCACCATACATACCATGAACCATTATTTGAAAAATACCAGTTCAGATTAAAAAAAAAAAAAAAGCTTACTGGTGACTTATGATACAAGTCCTAAATTCCCATTCAGTTCTTCATAAGGAATGAGAAAAAAAAAAGGAATTTCTCATTTTTTTCTAATTGTCTAAGTTATGGTGAATAAAAACTGCACAACTGCATCTGAATATTTTCTTTAATTCTAATTTGTAATGAATCCTTTTATGCTTCCTAGTTTGTCATCTATCTCAACAACATTAAATTCCAATTTGTTGACATCTGGTTCAGTCCAAATCAAATCAAAGATGTTTGACATTGCAGAGCTGTATTCAAGAAGCTTTCAGACAAAAAACAGAGTTTGGACAGAATTTTTCAAACACTGCAAAAGAACTCCCTCATCCACACTGAAAAATAGTGGATGAATCAAGTACCAGAAAAGAAAGAATCAAGAATTAGAAAGGGACATCTGGTTCTTTCCACTTTCAGGTAACTGTAAACTAAAATAGTTCCACTGAAGTCAACAGAATTTTTTGGGGAAAAAATAGAGAAATTACATTTTCTCACTTTGAACAAAAGTTCGTTGATTTTAAATATTTGGATGCATAACCTTTATTATTCACAAATGCATCATTCTAGTTCCTTTGCAATACAGATATAAATAAGCTTTCCCTAAGTTTCATCTTCTTCTACACAAAACCTATCTACCTGAAATTTTGGCTTCTGTAATGGATTAAACCTTCTCTGAACTAGTCAGTAAAGCAACTCAGTAACAAGAGGTTTTAAAGTAGGAAATGATCTAATTTCATGCAGATTATCTTAGTTTCTAGTTTCTTACTAAAAATCTAAAATAGACTGGCTGAGTAATTTTTCAGCCTTTAAATCATTAAAATGACAAAAACATTTTCTAGAGCTGGTGGGCATGGAGAAGAACTCTTTTCCACAATCAGATCTTATTTTGTTCATTGTGTCTTGATTCAAGGTTTGTACGTAAATCTTTGGAGCCTTTATGAAATAGTGTTTTAGTCTCTAGAAAGGAGAAACAAAAATAAAGGGAATGGAGATCTATGATGAGCAAAGATAAGGGTAGAAGTCAAGCATTCCTGCATTCCTGCATTATAATCCTGGCTCTCAAAACAGTTTGAAGTGAATTGTAAGCTAATTATAAATTCTTGCTTCTGATTCTTTGTGAAATGTAAGTAGATTATAAATTTGTGAGAGTAAACATGATTGTACAGTGCTTTAAAACTCCTAAAGTTAATATAAACTCAGGATGTATCCATCAAAGAATATAATGAGAAAGGTAATTGCACAGAATTTCATTCCTTCCAGTGAGGACCTCCTGAGAAAAAACGTCTGTGGTGATTTAGAATCATAGAATCATAGAATGGTTAGAGTTGGAAGGGACCTTAAAGATCATCGAGTTCCAACCCCCCTGCCATGGGCAGGTACACCTCCACTAGAGCAGGTTGCTCAAAGCCCCATCCAGCCTGGCCTTAAACACTTCCAGGGATGGGGCATCCACAACTTCCCTGGGCAACCTGTTCCAGTGCTTCATCACCCTCACAGGAAAGAATTTCTTCCTAATATCTAATCTAAATCTCCCCTCTTCCAATTTAAAACCATTACCCTTGTCCTGTCACTACACTTCCTGAGAAAGAGTCCCTCTCCGGCTCTCCTGTAGGCTCCCTTCAGATATTGGAAGGCTGCTATGAGGTCTCCCCAGAGCCTTCTCTTCTCCAGGCTGAACAACCCCAGCTCTCTCAGCCTGTCTTCGTAGGGGAGGTGCTCCATCCCTCTGATCATCTTCGTGGCCCTATTTCAGTAATGCAACAATCCCCTCCTGAGTCTGCAGCCCCTTTTAGGCTATCCATCAACCACAGCACCATCCAGAATGACTTTTGATCCCTTGCTGTATCTCCTGGGTTAGGTCTTGCCAGGAAATCAAGCACCGTAAGCTTTCCCTAGACAATTATGGAGGCTTAACTGGCAGCATCCAAAGGCTACAGTGAGAGCTATTTTCTCAGGTTGCCATCACACAATATAATTTCACATGCAGTTTGAGCTCAGTTGTCATCATACCCAAACTAGTGACTGCAGCAGTTCACTCTGAAAGATCCTTTTCAGTATATGAGTTTACATTAGTCCACAAAATGTTTGGTTTGGGGTGTTTTGTTTTTTTTTTTTTCATTGAAGCTTTCTGTGCCAAATAATTAGCTGAGCAAGTGTAAAGATCTCCCTGATATGAAATGATGACAATGAAAACATCAGCCTAGTGCTAAATATCATCACCAGAAAGACTTGTGTCCTCACAGAGGCATTTATCAACACATTGTAAAAAGTATGAACACACACCGTCCTCAGTTAGACGTGGCTGGGTGACTGAAACCAAACCAGCACTCCTTTCAGCAATACATCTGTTTCACCATCAAAAACAACTCACAAAAGAATGTTAAGGATTTTCCCCCGACACCCCAAAACGTGCTGAGTATTTCATAAAGAGCAAGTGGATAACACCTGCAGCAGCAGCAAAGCTCGGGGTCAAGCTGAGAAGGGAGGATGAGGAGAGAAACAAGATGGTGGGTAACTACAACAGCAAGTTACCAATGTTAGGTATAACATTGAGTTGGTATGTAACTATTTCTACAGAAAGGAAATATGAAGGATAGAAAATGTAAACAAAAAAGGTTTAGAATGAAAAGCAGGGAAATGCTGTTCTAGAGCCCCTGCCCTTTGGAGGTGCCACATGCTGGAGCCGTGCTGCAGGCCTGTATACCCCAGGCATACTAATATATTCACTGGCTTCAATTTCTAAAACCAAAATAAACAAATACAAAACCATAAGACAGACATACCTAGCACACCCAATGGCAGCAAGCTGTGTGAGGTGGTTTCATGGGCTCTGAGCAGCCGCAGGCACCTGCTGACAGAAGGCCTCTGTCAGGACCAGAGACTCTCCTCAGTCTGTCTCTCACTACAAAAAAGTGTAGATATGACTCAATGTCATGCACCTCCCCACTCCCTCTATCTACCTGTTGAAGAAAGAAGCTCATCCTGAACTCCCCCACCTTCCTCTCCACCTCCGGGTGTTTTGAAAGAGCTGCCTGTCATATTTTAAAGCAGAACCCCACCTTATGGTGAATAACAGCGTCTAATAAAATCCTAGGGCATCGAATTTTACTGCTGGCCATGAACCCCTGCGGCTACTGAGACCTCTCTGTTTTGCCTGTGGTGAGCGACTCGGCCAAGCTACCAGCAACTGGTCACGGGTAAGGGAAGGGCAACCATTTCCTACAAGTGCTCCAGGCGAGACCCTGATACCAAAAGTTACCTCCTATAGAGACATCCCACTGCCTTTCCTCCTCCAGTCACCGGAGGGAGTTACTGCCTTGAGGGGAAAAGAGGAATGAAATAAGAAGGCAGTCCTGACAGCCTGCTTTTCTTCCCCAGCCTCCAGGCTTCTATTTTGGGCGGAATGGGCAAATCCGCTGCTGCTCCAGCTGCGCAGCTCCTTGATGCGGCGGGGAAGAGGGACGGCTGGAAGCACAGCAGCCAGCTGCAGCCTTCTGAGAAGAGTCAGCTCTGAGTCACCACACCTCGTCATTATCACCACTTAGCATGCCCGATGACCAATGCCTTCCACAAATGGCTAATAAATGGCTATTACTTCTATTTTAGCTTTTAGCCTTTCCCTCTTCTTTTTATTGAGTCAAATTTCTCATGCCAGCACTTCACAAGCATCTTGAAAAGCAACATTCAAAGTGTCTTCTCCCAGGCGCTCAGTTATACGTATTAAAGAAAATTAAATTTCAGACAATAGCCTGAAATTCATCAGCACCAGGGCCGTATCCCAGCTGAGGGATGTCTCTCTGGGCTGGCTTGCTCCAGAAGCAATTCTACATGGTGGAGCACATGGAGGCAGAGGACAATACCTGGCCCCCTTCCTACCTGCCCTCCCGCAGTGACACAGTGACAGAGGCTTGCCCTCTTGCCTTGCTGTGCTGGGGCACTGCTGGGTGGATTGCCAGGATTACGTGCATTATTTGAATAACCACTCCTTTGAGGAGCGGCTGAGGAGCCAGGTGGGAGTAACCTGGAGTCTAAATGCATTTTACATATCACCAGCTGGACTGTGCTGCTCTAGAATTCTTTTTCTCCTTCTCAGACACGGTAGCTGTTAGCAGTACAATAGTTGCAAAAAATACTCTTCAGGGGAACACCAGTTCTAAATACACTGTTATTATGGAACCATCTCATAAAAATCTTCCACAGATCTGATGGCAACTCCTTGCTGAATTATTCAAAGATACAACATCTCAGTGCATTTTTAAGAATTTTACATGTGCTCGTCTGCTTTTCTTTTCTGCTTGAAAAAGGCCTGTTGCTTTCAATAATATTCCCAATATTTTAGCATCATTAATTAAATAGAATAATCACTGTTTTTCTCCGGAAGAGCATTAAAAAGATAGAATTAATGTAATATTGTGATTTAACCAAAAATCTGTTTTATTATTTATACTATGATGGACTCAATTTATCATGACTATAATGGACCTAAATATTTGCCTGATGGGTTTTAAACTTGACAATGACAGCAAGAAACACAACATGACCTGGCATTTACATCTTTGCAATGCACATGTTGGAGCCAATTCATCTCTCACTCACTGATGAAATACTTTTATGCTCACTGCACTTATTCCAAAATTATGCTGGTATAAATCACAGGAAAAACAGCCCCCAAACTCCTTCACATATAATAGAAATTATCTATATGCAATTTGGACTGGATCCTCATATGCTGTGAATCATGTACATGTTTTGATTTACAACAGCTGAAAAATCTGTTCCACCAAACCTAAATTATAGGCTTCACCTGAGACATAAATCTCTGGGAAGCTTCAGCTGCTGTGGAATCTATCTGCTGTTTTCACGTGCAGAGTCTGTTTGTTATCAGTCAAAACCTTTGGATGCTGAATATTGCAGGTTATACTGAGGTATAGGTAATGCATGGAGAAGTTCAACAAGTAAAGCCATACTTTCAGCTCTCAGCCCTCTCCTTTCCTACCCAACCTGCAGCAGGGATTTCAGAAAAGAGGCTTTCTTTCCACTTCTTTGACATTGCTTAGGACTGGAAACATTTTCCCCCTGCCTTCTCACCGTGGCACACAATCCTTTTTATCTCTCTGTTTCCTCCTTCCAAGATAGAACAAAATCCTTTCTTTCCATGTGCCTGGGACAAAGCAGAAGAGAGTCCCTTCCACTCGGCTCAGTGACCTGAGGATGTGTATCATTCCATAAATGTAATTAAGAGTGTGGGCCAAACTCTAACCACTTTTAAAATGTTGTAGTTTCCATAAAGATCATTCTTTACTCTAAAAGCTCAACTGATGGACTTATATCAGCTTAACTGGTCCACTGTGGCTGCCTCTATTCAAGCTAATTACAAGGTACCTGGGAAGGGTCCTGTGCACTGGAACAGTTTGTCTTGTAGCATTAGAGCCGTGCTGTTAGACTGTACCAACTAACTTTTCCCCAAATAATTCTTGCGTACTGTTCAAAAGTTATAACATGATGGAGATTATCACCAAGAAGTCATGTGCACGTAGACAGCCTCTTTTGGAGGCTCAGGGGGTTTATCAACATAGACATGGGCTGTTCTGTACCAGTCAGTCTTAATTACTGGGAACTTTTCTGAACACTATTTTTACCAGTTTAAAGATGTCTTATAGCTGTGTGTATGTTCTCAGCCCACTCGTATTGCAAAGCAGAAGAATTTACTCTAACGCCACTGGATGAGTTTTAAGCCAGGACTCAGACTGATTCTTGGGACTGTTACCATGCTCAGCAGGTAGCCAATACTTCTTAAAACTCTGTAACATACTCATACATTTGAAGCCTAAAAATACAGCCTATGATATGAACACCTTGTAGTGTAATATATAATGTTGTTATGGTGACTATTATTTCATGACAAATTAAGCACATACTCTAGTTAGAAAGCTTAAGCTGGGACAGTTAAAAGCTAAGAGCACGGCTCTGCCACATAAAGCTTGGAAAGTATCTCTTTTTTTTACATAAAGGGATGAGTGTGCACATGTAGTCTGTGTCTGCAATTAAAAATATAGCAATGCCATCATGGGCAACTGCATCAATAATTTAAACCACCCCCAAACTCGTTGTAATTCAGCACTGTAGGAGGAGAAGGTCATGGCTATATTCAGGGGTTAAAATTAAGAGGAAGATTCATTAATTTTGAATCCAGCTTATCATGCCTGCAAGTCTATATACTGGGCAATGGCTTTACATTCTTATTAAGGCAGGAAACACTAGAAACTGAAAGACTGTCAAAAATAACTTCACTGCAGTAATACTGAAAGCTAAACAGTATTGGCTATAAAGCAAGTTAGTAATTAAAGAATTTATTTATATTTTTTTAAAGCACTAATGAACACATCAGTAAATAGTTAAATTCAATGATATTTTCTTGTGTTGAACTCTGATATTTTTCTCAGATAACTTTTGGAAATTAATGATAATCAACAACATAGGAGCACTGTGCTGGAATTTAGTGCAAAATAGGAATTTAAATCTTTACTCCTGACAAATATCTAATGCAAAGTAAAAATCTTTGGTACTTACTTTATTTCAAGACCTTTTCTTAGCCTTCCTTCTCTTTAGCAGAGGACCCTTACTTTAGATGCATGCGTGGGTACCGGTATTGTTGTTGGCATCACGGAAACTGTCAGAGTTACTGAGATTAGATCTGATTTTATATGCACTTATAGCAGTGCAAAGAAAAGAACACAGGTATAAAGATAGCCAAAAGTTGGATGGTTAAATTAATATGATAGCAAATTTGAAATCAGGGCCAAGTTTAGTACCAGGGATGAGGGATGGCACCAATAACAGGAACTCTAACGCTTTTTACAGCAAACCTTGGCAGCAGGAAAGAAAAAGCTCCAGTATCGCTGAGTTAGTGTCACAATTTCTGTAAGGTTGTATGGGTGAGAGTTTCCACAAGGAAGGTCTAAGCAGGCGTCAGCTGAAATCACTGAGTTCAAACTTTGCCCTGGTCAAGATCAAGACCTGCACATGACTGTACTTTCACCTGCTTGTTTTAAACCCCTTTAACCTGTCTTCTCAGCTTGATGGTAAAGTGTTAACTGTGCTTTTTTAAAAAAGGAGGAAAGACTGTACATGCACTAAGTATTTTAAAATAACAGGGCTTTCAAAAGAGTAGTCTCCAGATGCTTCAGGAGATGGGATGGACACCATGGTTTCACTGATGTGAACTTGGGAGGTTGCACTTCCCTTGCTGCCTGGGAGAAAGTGGCTGCAGGTCTGTTTCTGCCGGAATGCCTGTGACAGTGGTGGAAGGCAGGACCATTCCCGGCCAGCCTGTTCCCACTGCCTCAGTGTGGCCAGAAATGGGGAAGTACAAAAGTGCTTAAAATTTTCTTTTCAAGTTTAACTCTTGTTTGCTCCAAACATGATCCAGTCCCAGAAGGGAACCAAGTCTTTTGTCACCCTCAGTCTTTGATGAGAATAACCGTAAGGGATGTTTGGTGTTCCTGCAGTGAACTTTGTGGAGTGTTGTAAGGTGAGAGCAGAAGATTTGCACAGTCAGTGCCATATGTGTGAATGATCGGGAGCAAAACAGGGGGGTTACATGATACACAACCTCATGGACATCACCACCATCTCACTAGTGTAAAGAGTAAAACCAAAGAGCAATCCTGAACTCCCCACATGCATTCAGGTCTGTGCTAACTGAGTCACATCCCTGGTTTTGGATAGGACCTGCCATACTTCCTGCTAGTTCAGAGCGCAGGCAGAGAAATCACAAGTCTGACTGGAAAAATAAAGAGAGAAGGTGCCTCAGACATGCCCTCATCACATACTCACACTAGAGGCAAAAGAGATACCGGAGGACTAATTTTATAAGGAAAAAGAGTCTCTTGTACAGTCACTTACTAGTTAATGAGGGATCAGACCTTGACTTGGGCCTCTTTCGAGTCACACGGTGTTTAACACCACGAGTGTGCGTGATGTGAAAATTACACTGACGGACAGTGCAGTAGCAAATACCAAACCTCTTGACTGCAACTTTTGTTCCCTTTCATCATCTTTTCTGCATTCTCTGGGGTGCAGAAACATTTACTAAAACTTTTCTGTGCTGTTGCAAAGTAGTCTTTTTCCTTTGTAGCTGTTCCCCAGTGGTCATTGAGTAAGAGGACGTTGTGAGAGGTCGAGTCTGCTGACTCAGAGAGTCTTAGCTTGAAAGATAGTGAAATATTCTTGAAAGTATTTAAATCTGTCATCAGTATTGTAGGAATAAGGTGATGGAAATCAAGAGTTATTAAGCAGAAGACTTTATTAAAATTACATAATGTTTTAAATCAACAGATTTAAAATTACACAGAGCACATAAAGGAGATGAGGAAGTCTCATTAAAAGCGTGTTCTCCACTCCCTGAACTAAATTCTATGATCTCTCACATCTACCAAATGATATATTCTATGTTCCTTTCACTTTGTTTCAATTTTAGCATAAATAAAAAAGCTACATTTTACTACTACTCTGAATTCAAAGTAAACTGATGCTAACTGAGGTTTAATACAAAAATGATGCTGCTGCTTTTCATCTTCCTCAGGGTTAACATTTATTACCTGCAAAACACATCCAGACCAGAAGAACATGGAAAATATAATCAGAGAAGTGTATTTCTTCGTAGCAATTTTGCAGCAGCTGCTATGGCAATGTAGCAGCAACACTAAACCAAATTCATATACAGGATATATAATACCATTGAGTATTCTGAGTTCACCACCAGATGAAATCCATTTTTCAGTAACACAAATGCTGGCTTAATTTACAAAGATTTATGGATCAATTTCTTGCCCACAGGCTGTGTATTACAGTCCTGTATTGAGCTTCTTTCATGCCCTTAAGGGCAAGCTTAAGGAGAAGCCTTTTGGATCGTGTTTTCTGCCATGTTAAAATTTAAAATGATGATCTCACTTGCTGGCTTTGAACAAGTCTTCAAAATGGTAACCAAAACAGATGCTGACTTCTTTTAATTTCTAATCCTTCAAACTTTTACTACCTGGCATACAGCTTGCTACCAGCAACTTGTATTTGTGGTCGCCTAAAAGGGAACACTCTGTTTTTACTTACACAGCATTTCAAAATATGAATATTTTAAGCAGCTACTTTTTATCTTACTGGATTAAACACTTTCCCAACTACTTCAAGCTGCATAATAAATAATAACTAGGTATTTCCCCTGTAACACTAGGAGCTCAGGTTACAGCCTGAAAGCCAAATCTAACATATTTTGTATCATCTAACATATTTTGTATTAACTAAATTATCTGTGAATAAATACAATAGTTACATATACAAAAAAAAACTATGATAGAAGAATTTTTTAACCTTATTCCCTGAATACAAATTTAGCTGGTTTGTAACAAAGAATTTCTGTGAATATGGTAATGAAAATATTTAGAAATATTTTTGAACTTTACAACTTTAATGATGAGCTGATTTATCTGAGAAAAAGGAATTCTATTAATTTCAAATCAAAGGAACAGAAATGATTGATAATACAGCTGATGGCTTTTTCTTTCCAGTTTATAATCCTTGTAAACCCATACCAAATTATATACTTAATTTATTAAGACACATAGAAGAGGTAAACCTGTAGTTACCCTCTACCATCCTATCTGCAACTAACATTTTTTACCTTCTAGGAGCCCAATCCACAGGTCAAGTCACAGGTAAGTCTTCCATTTATTTCATTTTTTTCACTTTGAGTGACAACCATTTCTGCCTAGTTAGCAGTGTTAGAAGTTTATCCTGGTTTTATAGAGGAGCTATAGAGGAGCTTCTGCTTTCATCTGCTGCATAAGCAACAAATATGTGATGTAGATTTAGGAGGGCTGTACAAGTATACACCACTGACCTGCAGTAAGAAGTTGCTTCAAAGAGTGGATTCTGTTTCAGAAGGAAAAATACGGATATTTGCTACCTCTGGTCTTCACTTGGTCTGAAGTGTTTGAGGCATGAGCTGAGCCCGGTTTTGTCATTTCAGACAACCTCTTTTGTATATCTTTTCGTTGTCTTTTTTTTTTTTTTCATCCATAAGTAACCAAATTAAACCAGTAATCTTTCTTAAGTAGGCAAGCTCTCACATTCCTAAACATTTCATAGCTTGTTTGAGCATCAAGTATCATAAAATACAAAGTGTTCCTTGATTTACCACTTGAATTACTATGAAAACCAGTATGGATAGGAGAAGACATAGTCCCAGAATTTGGAGTCAGAAAGTCCAGACTGTATTTGTAACTGAACCACTGCATGACCATGGACCAAGCATTTTGTATCTCCATTGCTTTACATTTAAAATAGAATTAACAACATTCATCTCACTTGTGATGTTCTTTGCATCTTACGGATAAGAAAATGGCATGTAATTTAGGTATTGTTATGTCCTATTCTATGTCTGGTTTATATGCCAAAACCCCAAGATCATTCTAAAAACTATTTCTGAAAAATGCTGTGTTGGATGTGGATTTGTTTTGCTTGGTGTGAATAGTCAGGAGGAAGATGTTTCATGAAGATCCAGCTATCGCCTTCAAGAAAAGATCATGGAGTCCCTGGAATATTATTTTTCTCATGTCATGCATTGGCAAAAACATGAGCCTGTGGGTAAAAAAACTACTTCTCCTGGAAGTCAAGCTGTTCTTTGTGCAAGAATTACCACTAGCTGCCCTACAAGTCAGTGTTTTTCAATAATATGATTATTACTTAGTACATTGTAACAGTTTCTTTTTCTCTGAGTATTTCCAGAGAAAGGAGTCCATACGCTCTAACTTCTTAAAACCTGCACAACCGGTACTTTTGATTTTGGTCAGCAGAATTTAATAAATTGATATGGAAAAGAATAAATGCAGGAATTTAATTTGCTTCAGTATGTATGCACAGGAAAACCGAAAGCATTGTAATCATATTCAAGACTGGCATGTAAACATAAAACAACATACTGAATTATTGTCTACTCCAGAAACTTTGTGAAAGACTTGCTACAGTGAAGATAAAGCTGTTCTGTGTGAACAAGGAAAACCTCGCTCTTGCCTGAAACTCCAAGGGAGGAGAACCTTTCCTCTGTTGTGATATGCAAAACACAGCAAGAGAATGGTCTTCATCTTGTTAAGAAAGTCATCCTTCAGGGTATAATCTATTTACAAGAGTGCTGAGAACACTGAAGAATATTATGAGTACTGACAAGAGAATAAGTACTGTGAGCATTAACACGCTGAGAGTATAAACAGAAATATTAAAAAGTGTACCCCTTATCTACTTCATGGTTAATTCATAGCAGAGCGGTGGGACCACGGTGGTGGGGTAGGATACTAAGACATCTTTTTTTGATATATTTTACATTTGTATATCGTGTACAAATACTGAAAATATAACTGCTATTTAACAGAGGTGAGGAGACCAGAACAAATATGAACTGCTTGCTTTTCTGAAACTCTTTCTAAAAGGTACAGAGGGAGACTGGAAGTCCTGCGGTATCCTTACTGATTTACTTCCCTTTAACATATGACACCTTACACGTTTTTTTTACCCTGCTTCAGTGAAGCTTTTTCTACTACAGTTTAGCATCATGACTTATTACACAACCACTACGATCCGTAAAGAGTGACAGGGACATGGAGCAACTTACAGACTTTCTGGGTTTCCTACTGGCACACAGATTTTTTATCAAGGGGTACAGAAGTAAATGCATTGCAGAGAGTAAATGGATTATTCTGCTGTCTGTTGTGAGTGTTTTTAAGGCAACACAGAGCTTTTTAATTTAAAAACATTATGTGTATTTTTACAAGCAGCTGGTGTTTAAAGCATGTTTGTAAGCAAATTGCAATTGATGTCTTCTCTACTAATTTGGTATCCAGGGACAATCTCAAAAATTAGATCTACATATGACTAACGAAAATCTGTTGCACAATGTAATTAACTGAGCCGAGGTAGACCCTCATAAAATGACACTAAACATAAGAGGTAAGTCTCAGAGGTCTTGTGTCATCGTGTTTGCATTATGACTCACGCCTGAGCCACCTCCCGGTGCAGCCTCCGGGAGGAGCCCTCAGCTTTTCAGAATGGGCACTGCGCTCTCTGGTGGGCGTTCAGGAGCCACGGGCAGGATGTCAGGAGTTTCAGGAGGTGGCAACCAGTGAAACACCACCACAGCTGTACCACCATAGTTAAGTCTCCCATCTGAAGCTGTAGCCGGCATGCACTAGCCCTGGAAGAGGTGTACCTCCTCCTGAAACACCCAGGAACGTCTTCTGAGCTTGGTCCTTCTGCTCAGCAGCTGAGGACCACCTGAACTTCATATGCCCACAGCAAATACTTTTGGTAAGAGCTAACTCAGACCTTCATGAGGCTCTCAGTGCGGGTCCAACATGGGCTGAGAGAGCCAGAGTAGCTCAGCCGTTTAATGCAACACCAGCATTCATCATTACTGTCCTGCTTTGGTTACAAGGTAGCATCAACCATCAGGAGGCCTTTGCTTTTCAGCAAACATACACAACATGCTGTGTTATCTACCCAAAAGACATAGCCTGCCCTCCACTCAGGGCCTTACAGCCACCCCAGCTGACTTCCCCAACCCTTCTTCTGGACTCCACTGTGCCCCAGCATCAGCCTTCCTCTTCCCCCTTGCCAGACACAGATGCACTTCTGGTACCTCCCAAAAACTAGCCCAGCACTCAGGAGGCAAAAAGTAAGGGAGAGGAGGGAGAGGGTTCCCTCCCTCTTCCCAGCCATGCCCCTGCTCAGCCAGGGGGCATTCTCAGGGCCATCCCTGGGGTCATGGACTGCCCCGACACTGCTGCTGGCTGAGAGCTGTTGGAGAGCTCATCGTATCCCCCCAACACCATCTCGAAACCTACAGAGCAGTCAGCAGACATAGGGAAATGCATTTTTTTGCATCTCAAGGTCTCAAAAAGCCTCTCAAGACCTTGGCTTGTTTGAGTGCTGTGCTGAGGTACCAGGAGGGCAGTTCTGAATGCAAAGAGCAGAGCAATACTAAACCTTAAGGGATAAACCCTCAGCTGCTGAACCATCCCTGTGGCTATTACAAGAATGTCTAGTCCTTCATTTGAACCTTGCAACTATTTCTATGTGTGCCAGCAGGATCAAGTGGACCCTTGCCGCTTTTATTTTCTGCTAGGAATATCAGCATTATGTTTGTCCCTTTTTCCTTATGTTCCCTTGAACTCCTTCAGAGGAGAAACCATTCTAACAAGGTAACATTAAAGTTGAGTGGAGCTGACACAGCAATTTGTTCATCAGGTAAAAGACTCACTTTCCAGCAGTTGTCCATCTCTGTAACTCCTCATCCTCTACTTCAAAGTTTAAATGCAGTAGAGGGGGAACCTTTTCTACCGTGGCAAGTGTATTCCAAAATCAAGCATCTATCACAGTAATTGCTTGGTCCATCCTTGCATTCAGGTAATGGCACTTCAGCTCAAGACACCAGCCCCTGCTAACCACGGCAGAGGAACTGTATGAGAAGTTGCCTTACCTACTCATGCTATGCCTTTTAGATATTTTGCAAGTTGGCACTGTTAGCTTCTGCCAGAAGACATGTCTAGGTCATCCCACAGCAGTCGCACAGCTGAAGTGTTCATCGAACCTCCATGGGGGAGGAACATGACATCTGACCCCAAACAAAGCTCCACTTACTGCTTGCTCCAGACCCATGCTGAGGGTTTGATGGGACAGTTTGCACCCATTGCTTTGAAGTGGTGGTTTTGCTCTCCACTTGTCACCACAGGGGCACAAGGTGGGCAAAATAAATGTTATGTTTTTAGGGCAGCAAATCTCTCCTTGAAGAAGGCAGGTACATTTAGCAGCAGGATAAGGCTTTTATGGAAGTCACCTGTATTTTTTTAAGTTCAGTAAAGAAGTACATATCCTACACAAATATGTTTGAAAAAACATTAAAATCAGCAATTGAATTCAAGGTTTGGGTTTTGTTCTCTTAATCGCAGATTTAATATGATTACCCATGACTGTAGTAACTAGATGGATAGCTACAGTCAGCGGCGGTGGAGGAAATACCCGGCAAGAAGGAACTCAATGAATCCAGCTTCATGCAGTGTATCAAGAGCACCATCTCGTGGTTTTCCCTTTCTAGAACATACTTCATTTTTTTAAATCGCTACACTACGCATAATTGCCTCAAAAAGGTTGTCAGCCCTTGGCTTTAGGAGTAGATATTTTGAGAGGTGGAGAATTCTTACCACAATCTTCATCTAGATTGCTTTTTTTAAACTCTGCGAGTCAGGGCAGACTTTAAATATTTTGAGGTTTTTTTGAGAGTAAGCACTGCCAGAACTTTGAGTTTTAAACTTTTTTGTCAAACAAAACATTCAGCATGCTAAATTGTCGCTTCTTTGTGGTGGAGCCTTTGGCTAGTGACAGCATATATGACACATGCTGCTGTTTTGCCACACGTTAGAAGTCAGCCTCCCAGGTGAACAGCTATGTTGCTTGCTGTGCTAAGGCACCAGCAGTTTTGGTGTTGAAGTAAGAGGGTCTTTTTTTCTGGTTTGGTTCTTCCGTGTCCCACAGTCCTCAAAGGAACCTCAAAGGCTGCTGCTGGAGGATAATTTGCACTGATAAATGCATACAAACTCATCCTTGTTTTTCCAAGTGAATTTATCATAGGATTGATCATCATTATCTGACGCCTCCCCAGCTTCTCTGGTTGCTGTGGTGGGACAGCTGAAATTGCCTTTAGTGCTTTGCGGAAAGATGTAAGCATCTCGAGCAGCTCCTTAGTTTTTTCAGGACAACATCGTAACTGCAAGAGAGAAGAGCTGCCAAATGTGGATATTCAATATTGTTTCCAGAAAGCCTTAAACCCCTGCTTCTGCCTGCCTCCCAGCTAGGGTGAAGCTAAGGAATATTTTGGCTCCATAGTTGTTCAGGCCAGAGGGAACAGCTGCTAGCCACCATGGCAATTCACAGAGCAGAGAAACATCCCACCCTTTTCCTCACCATGCAGAGCCATGCCTAGAGATAAGCAAGTCGCTGGGAGAAATCTGTACTCTGCTGCACCAGCCAGAGAGGGGACTCTGTCAGCCTGCAGGTATTTATCACCTTCTGTAGATCTGAAAGGCGTATGTGATGTGGGTAAGAAGCTTATCACGTTCCTGCAATGTCACTGGGGCTGCCAGTTGTTGAGTCTGAAAGTGGTTTTGACAACACAGCTGTAGTTGTTGGGGACTGCTCCTCTCCATATGGCAAGTGCTGTGCTCTTGCCTTAGGCAGGACTCTCACATTGATTACACATCAAAGGCAGGTTCAAGATAGGCTCAGCACAGCCATTCACAACAATCTGCATCTACTACTTCGTTCCTGCCCTTGGCACATATATCACTCTCCTCAGCACTGGTTGGGGCACTCACTGGTAATAACTTCCAACACACTCTCTTCATAAGGAGCTGCTTTCTCGCTCAGCCATAGATGCCAGGGTGGGGACTGATCGTTCTCTGTTTTCTTCTGCCATACATGGTTCACTGAAGCTATTTGTGAGGAGACGAACAATCACAATTTTCAGTAAGATGCATAGTTTTTATACAGCTCCAGTGCTCAGCATTGTTGGGCAAGTTTTCAACAGCTGGGCAGGATTACCATAAAGGAGGAAATAGCTGTGTGGCCACCACAGATCCCCATGCTTCTACAAAGAAATTTTGCATAAGAAAATTGCAAGCATTGGTAACAGGTCAAGGTCCTTAAGGAGCTGTCACCCACCTGTTGAAGGCTGCAATCTTGAATGTCTATTCTGATTATCAACACTAAAGCTGGGAGGGCAAGGGTTGGAGGATCAGGAAAAGACCATAAAAATGGTTGGACAAGAGGAAAGAAACAGCCACAATGGTTTGCAGCAGACTCATTACAGCTTGGCCAAAGTTCTATTAGAAGTCATGTAATCTCACCTTTGCAACAAGGTTTCAGGAAGGAATTAGTTGCCTCTTATCACTCAGTGAAAAACGTCTCCTCCTTCATATTGTTCATCTCCAGATGTGACCACTGAAGCCACATAGTGCAGTTCTTCCCCCTTATCTGGAAGTAACAAGGAACTTTCCTTCAAATTCTACATGAGCAGATAAATTTCTACAGGAAACAAGGGAAAAAAAAAAAAAGCTGTTCTTCACTCTGTGCACAAATTGTTAAGCCTACTAAAGTGGATAGTTAACCTTAGTAAGCTCAAAACTTGAAAAAGTAAACCTATTGTTTGTATCACCCACATTCAGCACCAAAACAGACACAAATTTTAATTCGAGATGTATCATACTCTGCAACACCCGTCTGAGCATGGACGCCTCTGCTGCATTTCTCAAATTCAATGTCCTAAAGGGCAGTTCTGTCCAGATCACATTAAGGTATCTGTGCTCTTCAGGACACAGGAATTTCAATAAACATAGATGAAAATTCTCATAACAAACTTTTGCTTGCAATATTTGTTATCTGTCTGTGTTCAGGCTACAACCTACTAACAGGCTCATGGTCTTTGCAGGCATATCGAGCCCCCGACCATTGCCTTTTCCACATCCCACAAACAATACTGGAGAAACCAATATCTAGTAGTTGAGGGCTATTGCTTCCTATACAAACATCAATCTTCTTCTGGCCTGCAGGACTGGTTGGGAAAGGTGGTATAATCTAATTACCACAATAGGTAATTATAACAGGATGGAGGAGTTCTACCTTTCATTCTCAGATCTTGAGCATATCTGTCAGCGGGTTTAAATAGACAAAAGATTTACAGATGAAAACTGTTGATATTACTCAGCCAGCCTGTTATTTTAAGTCTCAGGTCCAGGTTAAGAGATGAGGTTCACCACATAAGAGCAGAACGCTAGAGGTGCTGCCCAACTTTTTCTACCACTGCTGTCACAAGTGGAAAATTAACAAGGGCAGGAAAAGTTGCCATGCACTATGTAAGTGCTGTCCCAGTTCTAGGAGCAGGACATACAGTGCTGCCTGCCCAGTCTGTTGTCTACTTACTAATGGGAAAAAGACACCCAACTCTCGGGCATTTCCAGAAAATCAGTCCTTTTCTTGAAAGCTCGCCTTTCTTTGCTGGGGAATCACAAAGACCTTCTGACAGTGAGCTGGTTCCACAACAGCAGCATAAATTCAGTCAACACAAACTTTTCCATGGAATGCATTGGTTCAGAAACTATCAGCGATTTTACTGCTAGGAGCCTTTAGGTAAACTGCAGGAACACGGCATGAGAATGGATTCAGTACGTTTTACACAAAATCAGGAGATTTCCTCTTTGTTAAATCAACATTTTTAAGAAGTATGTACTAGAAGACATGAAAAACAAGCATGAAAAGTAACATTTTCAGATGATAAATAGGAAGTCCAGATTTGCCAACAAAGTTTTTGAGAATAGTAATTTATTTTCACATTTACAAGACAAACATGAATAATATTTAAAGTAGTATTTACAAATATATACAAATATTAAAAATCTTATGATTTGGAAAACACTGGCAAAGTATTTTTTTAGTCAAGATACAGTACTTTTTTTTTTTAAGTTGGAAAGGGTTTCACCTCAGCTCAAGGAAAACCTGCAGTTTCTGAATGAAGAAATGAAGCAAGAGCAACAATTTAAGATTCCTATAAGGTAAACCGGTATTATGAAAATGGTATTATGAACTTTCACATTTAAAATTAAGGCAAAGCCCTGAAAAAATATTATCCTAAAATTCACTAATCTCAATTGGCATTCTCACTATAAACGCTTTTAAAAGACTTTTGAACATGAGTAAATATTTAAATAAAACACAATTTACGCATCGCCCTTCTGGCATTCAAGAATTGCTGGGGTTACACATGGAAGGCTACTTGGCAAAACTTTTTTCTTTCATTCAATATTATTGTGGAGTGCTTTGAAGACTGGAACACAATAGACAAATTGTCAGGAAAATATTTAAAATGTTATTAGAATCCATATCCAGAATTTTATTTTAAATTTAGAGATTAGTAAGGCTTTTTTAAATGGATATTTGGGATGATTCCTAGGAATTTGAACATGACCAAATAGTACAGAGGAATAATAAAATTAAACTTCTTTTTTTTTAAATATAGAATAGCAGAAAGCTTCTTTTTTGTTGTTGTTTGATTTTCTTTGTGAATAAGTTCATATCCTAAAAAAAACTGTTATGGGACACCTGAGTATCTGTACTGGGATGGATGGATCACAACCTCCGTAGATTCTGCTTGCTTTTCTTAGTCCCAGGAAGAGGCCCTAGATTAGAGATGGGTTTCACTGGTTTGCCACTCATACAGTCACTGGAGCTGTGGTAGCTGCATAGGCATTTTGTGCAAAAGTCAAATCCACAACTTTCACGACTGCACATCGCTCTTTGTAGATAGGAGTCATACTTTGCAGGTGAGCCACAGCGATGGCAGACCTTAAGGCTTTCAGTGTTTTTCAAGGTCTTGGCAGCCTGTTGGAAAAAGCATATATATATATATATAAAAAAAAAAAAAAAAAATCATGAGTGGAGGGTAAATACACACCCCAAACATTCCCTCATGTTATCCAAGTGCCACAAAAGCATATGACTTCTACTCTAGAAAGATAAATTACGAATTTAGCCTAATTCTGGTTGTATCAAATTCTGATGGAGATTGAACAGCAATACTCAATCTATAACTGCAGGTACTTTGGACAGAAATAGAGGTAGTCAATCTAAAATTCTTTAAATTTTAAATTTAAAGGACAGGCAGACTAAATGTACAGCTCAGCTTTCAGATTCCTAATGGTACAAAGTGCTATATAGTTGTATGAGAGCAGCTTGATCATACTTTCCAGTATTGCACCAATTTGCAGACTTTGGAGCTTGAGTGTAAATTTTTTTTCTAGTTAAGAAAATCTGTTGCTTATTAACAAACAATGACTTTTGATAAACACTTTTAAAAGTCTTAATACCCTTGTAATGTAGACCGGCACATATATGTGGAAAAACAAAAACTCCAGAAAAATAACAAGGTGAAGGGAAGCTTATGCTGTTAGCTGTTGTTGACAACTCCAAATGTGTGACGTTAGAAATGTGTAGTTAAAAAACAGCCAGCTTAGTCAGATAAATAGTTGAAAAAGAAGCATAGAACAAACGGGAGAATTATTCGTTTCATTTTTAAAAAATAAGAACTACTTAGTCTTTGTTTTTTAAAAAAAAAAAAATAATTGCCTATCAGTGTTGAAGTAAAATAGGTTTTGTGGGATTGCTATATGGAAAACATGTGATTCATTATAAGCCCATGGAAACTACGAGGAAAAATACTAAATATTTTTGTCTTATCCAATGCAAAATTTAAACCACAAGAACCCCACTAAGTCATTTTAAGGATACCTAGACATCTTGGGGGGGAAGGAAAAAAGATGTGGAACATCTCAGTGTATGTAACACTATTCTCCACTTAAGTTTCTGACGTTGTCTTAAAATATGCTCAATAAGCAAAATCTAGCCATACTAATCAGAGTTACAAGCACTTCAAATTGGAGATACTACTTTTAGAAATATTCTTCACAAGCTGATCGTGTGCCAAACAACACATGAGAAATTATAGATGAATGGAAATCACCAGTTACCTCAGAAAACTCCATGAGCCTGCTGTGATTCTTAGATGCTTTGGATCTGGTGCCTTTTTTACTCAAGTTTTTTGGTGGGGTTGCTTTCTGAATGGAAGCTAAAGCCGCTCGGTAGAGAACATATTCCCTTGTTGCAGCATGTTCTGATGCCTTAGCACCATTCTAATGAAAAGAAAAAAAAGAATAAGATTTGAGCAAAGACTTATCTGATATTGACTTTTGGTGTAACAGAAGTCAACAACTTATTTTTGATCTGTCCTCCTGCCTAGAAGGCTTCCTATAATAAAATGTCATACCAAGTACTATGTTAATTTTATCCTAGCTTTTTCGGTTGCTACTGTTATAAATGTGTAGAACAGACCCCTAGTTCAGACCATCAAAACCAACCATTTTCTACTACATAATGCAACTTACTTTCATATTAACATAATTATTTAGGTAGAGCATGTAACCTCGTCACTGCAATGTTTAAAAGTACAAAGTAATATTTCTAATTCTTTACAGTGAATAGGGATGCTTGAAGTTTTCTTTCTGATAAGTAAGCTCCTCCTACCAATTTTCTAAGTTTGCAGTTCAGGTTAAGAAAAGCATACAATGGTAGGGAGTAAATCAAACTTTATGGAATGAATGTTCAGTGGTGTCCAACTGTTTCATCCCAACAGACCAGCATCATAAAATATTTCATAAAACTCAAGCTAGTTGGCTACCTTATTTTGTGGCAGACCCTAAGCCTCGTTTCGTTGTCTCTCAAGAAAGAAAAACCCCAAGAGTCCCGGCCTTGGTAAAGTGCAATGCTAGTGTGGTTGGATCTGTGGTTGCGTGGCACAGTCAGCAGAGTGGTTTCGCTCAGTCTCACTCCCTTCTGGATGAGTGGAGATGCTGAAGCTAAGCAAGCCTCTGCCAAGAGCCTCAAGGGCTTGCCCAGCGGGTGGTGTTGGAACTGACCCTCTCCTTCCTACCTTCCTCTGTGACATGGGACATGCGGAAGCTCTTAAGATCATCTGCATCTTTCCCTGGGTAACCTGCTCAGTAAACCTTCCTTGGGCTCCAAAGAGAGTCTATGCACTAACAGTGAAGTGACTAGCAGCACCCGAGACCGGGCATCCTAACTGGGCACACTGAGAGACTTCATGTTTTCAATCTAAGAAACTCTTCTGAGATCTCTGAAGGCTGGGAGGAGTCCTGAAATAGCAGAAAGACACTGCTGGTTAAGGCTTGAAATATCCAACAAGCGTGGAAACTTACAGAAAGGTTTTTCACAGCTTTACTATACATTTGGAAAATCCATTTATCTTCCTGTAGAATCTTCTGCCATGTTGTGCTGACTTTGGCAAAACTGCAATGACAATACAAACATATCAGTTACCTCCCAGAAAAGGGAAAAACTTTTTATTGAATAGTAGGAACAACTATGCAATCTTTCTCTTTCATGTAGAAGATGGGATATGTTCACAGCTCTAGTCTTTAATTTGCCTTCTAGGGAAAAAGACATTGTCCATATTTGGCTTATCCATGGCTTACATCGACAGTTTATGTTTCAGTATATTAATATATAATACTAACCATTGTCTTTGTCAATGTCACAAGCCCCATATCTAAAACATTCTTAAGCCATCTGATTAGGTTATTTTCCCAATGAAATACGACGAGATCAATATACTTACTTTACTAAATCCATCTCACTGAGATGTCTTAAGATGTTTGCTAATATATGCTTCAGGTTCTTTTGGAAGAGCTCAGCAAGAATGTCTATTGTGTCTAATCCCATTTTCTTTCCAATTAGGTTACAAAGTTCAACCTTCCCTCTAAAAACAATTCTGTCTACCACAGCCCAAGACTTGAGATTTCTTTTCCCACTTTTTTTCAAAGTTGAGCAAATCATTTCTTCATAATGGATTACTGGCAACAAAGTCTTCTTTGAAAACTGTGCTTGGTTTTGGTTCTTGAGACAATGCTTTGGTGTGTCACAGAGATTCCCAGCCAAAGGTATACTATCATCATGTTCTATTGCATCAGCGTATTGGTTACTTAACATAGAGGAATAACCACTGTCCTCATTAAATTTACTGTTTTCCAGTGCCTCCATTTCATAGATACCTTCATCAAGTGTCTGGGTTAATTGTTTGTTTTCTTTGTTATGTACAGGTCTTCCTTCATCTTCAAGATCTAGATTTCTGGTGGCCACATGATATGAGTCACTAAGGAGTATTTTCTGATGCTCTTCAGCACAGCTTTTACAAAAGTCTTCCTCATAATTCAAGGAGCAGGATTCTTCCAGTCTTGTTTTCTCCACAGTAGACTTCAATGGTGCAAACCCAGCAGGAAGAGACGTACAATCAAAATCACATTTCATTTTGAAAGAGTGGTTAAGGTTTGATTTCCTTACTCTGTTTGTATCCTGCAAGAAACAACAAGGACAGAATTACTGCACAGCATAAACTGCATCACAGGTTTTCTTATAAGGAACCAATCACTCCTCCCTTCTGTGTTATGAATTTTAAGCTTTTATCTAACTCACCCTCCAGTGTCTAAAACAGAGACAACTAGTGGAACCACTGGAACTAATGATCAGCCACATATTTAATCTATGTGAGATCTTCTCAAAATTAGAGCTTTATGCTGCTTATAACTGAGGCAAGAAAACTGACTGGATGATTTACTTTGTCACCATTCCACCAGCACGGACTACTTTTAGAGACATCAATGTTTCCAACTCCCTACCCTTAATGCAGCGATACACTCAGGACACTTGCAGTCCCTGCTAGGGACACCAGTGGCAGAGGGACCATGAGTGACATCAGGCCCAGGCAAGGCTATAGATGGGCCAAAGCAGCCTGAAGTTTGCATCCAAGGCCAGAGGCAAGTCTGCTGATGGAGCCAGGTGTCTGGCATTTTTAAGAAGGGAAAAAGCTGGGTGGCAGAGGAAAAACGTGAGTGCTCACACGTATGCCTAAATTACAATGGATGTGTAAATTACAATGGAAAGCAGCGACCCTTAAACAATGGTCAAAGTGAAATACAGCTTACCTACAAGCATGATTTTAAGAGGGTGGGAGGTCGATGGATACTACAGGGAAAATTCGAGCTTTTCTTGCCCTCTTTCCTTCCCCTCCCCCCGAAGTGTGGTGCTATCTATATTAACAATTGCGGGGGGATGGGCGAGGGCTGAAGGGAAGAAGGAAGCCATCTCTGAAGTGTTAAATCTAGAGGGAAAATAATTTTCAACATGCTTTGCAATCCGTATGAAAAGTAAGCTCCCCCATTTGAGCAGGTATTTTAAGGGATTTAAGCACTTCCAGCCGTTTTGGAAAAAAACACATTAGAAAAACGTGTTTCACGAACGATTCAGAAAAAAAAAAAAAAAAGTCCCTCTTCGTAGCTACGTTTGGTGGAAGAAGGGAGCAAATGCGATTCTGGCTTTGTACAGTGTGAGTGAACCAGGGGAGAGAGGCGAAGCCCCCCCACACTCCCCAAACCACCTTCTCCCCTTCCCCCCATCGCTTGCGCGCCACCAGCGAGCAGGGGAGCTTTTAGGCTAAAACCCTGCAAAAATTAGGAAACGTGTGTCCCCTCTCCGCCCGTTTTTCGGGGCGCCCAGACCGGCCCCGACCACTCGCCGGGGCGGGCTCAGCCGCGGGCCCCCCGGGCGCTGTCAGGGGGCTCCCGCCCGGCGCTCAAAGATGGCCTGGGCGGGCGGCAGGTAGACCGGCCACCGACCCTGCCGTGCCCCGCGGCCCCGAAAACCGGACCCTGAGCCTTCAGGGAAGGGGGGAGGGGGAGCGTCTCCGTTTCCCCCCACGTTGGGGTATTGCCCCCTAAAATGGTGGCAGCGGGGCGGGCAGGAGCGCGGCGGGGGGATGCCCCCCTCCGGCGGCGCGGCCCGGCGGGCGGGAGACAGCGCGGCGCGGCGCCTCCCCGCCCGCTGCTGCCCGCCGGCGGGAGCTGCGCTCCCCACCCCACCCTCGGACCCGGCCCCGGTCCCGCTGGTGCGGGACGGGCCCCACAGGAGGCTCGGCAGCAGGACCGGGGCGCTCCGCGGCTGCCCATGCGCCGCCGTCCCATTCCGTTCTACCCCATCCCGTTCCATCCCGCCGGCGGGATAACCGCGGGGGGATGCTGGGGAAGGCAGCGGGGCCGCCGGGCATCCCCATCCCTGGTCCGCCCGCCACCCCTCGCAGCGCGGCCAGCGCCCCCAGACCCGCCACCACGTACGCCGGCAGCCCCCGCCACGGAGCGGTCCCCACGGCGCTTCACCGGTCCCGGAGCCCCGAACCGTCTCGATTACAGAGCCTTCACCGCAGAGCCCCGCCGCCTACCAACGGGCCCTGCCGCGGAGCCCCGGCCCCGCCGCCCGCCCGCGCTCACCTGCAGGGCTGCGCCGCCGCGTCCCGCTGGCCCTGAGTGCGCGGCCGCCCGCCCCGAGTACTTTTAAAAACTTTGAATTTGGTATCCAAAACCGCGCCGGCCAATCGGGCGCCGCCGGGGGGAGGGGAGGCGGCCAATGGGAGGCGGGCGGAAGGCGGGGGACCAATCCTGAGGGGCGGTGGGCGGGGCCGGCCCGGCTCAGCATTTTCCCTCCTCGGCCGGCAAAAGGAGGGAGGCGAGTGGTGGGGAGGTGGCGCGCGCGCGCTCGGCGCGGGGCGGGGCCGGAGCGCGGGAGACACGGCGTGGGGCGTCTCCCGCCTCTTCCTCCTTTTCCTCCTCTTCCTCCCTCCTTTCCTCCCGTCCTCCGGCAGCCGGGCGGGCTCGGAGCGCTCTCCCACACCGACGAGCAGCTTCTGCGCCCCGGGGGAGGAGGGGTAAGGGGGTGACACAGCCGTGTCCGCGCCCACCGAGGTCTGCGTTCGTTCTGAACCAGGCGCGCCCGGGAAGGTGACACCGTCCGGAGCGTGCAAAGCTCCTGCACCGGGGAAGGATTTGGGTTCTTACATCTGGGTTCCTCCCGCCATGGAAGAATTGTATTTATTTTACGGTGTAATCAGCGTTATTCGCAGCTGGCAGAGCGAGGAGGAGCGGTACTAGGAGCTAAGTGGGGTGGACACCAGCGCAGGGGTCCTGCCGCTACTGAGAAGACAACCTTCTCACGGGCCAGGAAGGTCGCATTTGTAATGTGACAACACACCTTGCGTTAAAATGAATACGGAACGTGAAAGGGACTTGAAGTCTTTACGTGGTAACGCTTGCCATGACAGGCCAAGGAGGCACCACTCAGGGTAGTGATGTCCACCTTATAGGATGCCATTTTGGGGATACCTCTGTCAGCCTCCTGCTAGAACCACGTGATACCTGGCTTTTCTCAGTCTGATCACAGGCTGGCCACCTGCATGGCAACAACACACCTAACCTCTGTTCAGGAGCCAGACAACAGGGTGGCCACAAGCCAGGCAGGATCTGGGCAGGCAGGCCACCAGCTGGAACATCAGGGAATAGGGTGACAAAGACCTGAACACTTATCATGCAGTGGTCTAGTGCTTAGACCTGGTTGATGGCCCTCATTTGTTTGGAGGAATATGAAGCTGAAGTTACAGAGAAGGAATCGCAAAACGCATCCAACTCTTGGTATAAGATAGTCTGGCTTTAAGCGAAGTCAAGAAGACTGTCACAAGTGCTCTGTAGTCTCCTCTTACGGCACTGATCTGGTAGGAATAAAGACTTCAGTCCTAGTTTCTGCTCCCATCAATATCTAATTCTTTCACGCACAAAATGCATCGATGTTTCTTTTAATTTCTTATGTGCCAGCTGGGAGTTGTAAATCTGGCAGTAACTCTAGACCTAGGTCTCACCAACAGGAAATATGTGTGCCTCACCTTACACATACAGGCACTCCTACATCTCAAGTTAATGGATGCATCTTTAACTAAAAGATTTGGAACTTAATCATAGTTACCATGCAGTATTTCCTAGAAAACAAAGCTAATAAAGGTCTTAAACGGTTCTATGCATTTTTTTGACGTGCACTGGTTCAAACTGCAGTCTCAAATGTAGTAAAAGAAGATAAACTTGCAATATTCAGTTGATTTTTATATAGGATATTTAAATAATGCATCTTTACAAGCTATCTGTAGCAAACTTAGTTCCATTTCTCATTTCTTACACTAATTTCAATTAGAAGTCTGAAAGTAAACACCTCTATACTCATGGTAACATTTTTCCTTAGGTTCCAATTTCTTATTTACTGGTATATATATTTCAAATACATTCTGTGTGTGTATACACACATGCATAGGTGCAATGCATGATGGGATAATGTGGCATGGAAGCTGCAGGTTTTGTATTGCTGTATGTATGTGGCATTGTAAAATGTAGCCTAAAATAAATGTTAAAAGACTTCTTTACCTACAGATATAAATATGTGCGCGTATATCAGTAGATTAGAAAGGCAAAAGTTTTACTCTGCTTTCAGTGATCAAGTGTTTTAAGACACTGTTAAATAAATAGACAAAAACAGTAAGATGCTGTTCATACCATTTAACATTTAGAAAATCAATAAACTGGAGTCAATTAAAAACATAAAGGAGAAACTGAACTGAAGCCAAATGGAGACTGAAATATCAGCCAAACAATATTGTAATAATTCTTTTCACTTTTGACTCAAGAAGAGAGACATCCTTTTCAAAAACAATTCGTATAACTTGGCAGTTGGCTTCCACTGCTTTTTTTTTTTTTGAGCAAGGGATATTCCCTAACATTTTTTTGTGTTTAGCAATAAAGGCTGGAAGGCCATGAAAACATGAAGGAGATACACTTTGACTTCCTCTCCCACGCCATGTATAAGTGATTAACAAAAATACAGATTAGTAGTGGGGTCATTTATTTATCACTTTCTTCCAATCACTCAAACAAAATAGGATTTTTTTGTTCTCTCAAGTAAGCTATTTGACACTGTCCTGATGTTTAAACTATTGTTTTAATGAAATCTGGAACTAGAAATAGCTCGTTTTTTAATGCATACCTTTTGAGAGTGGCGTATCGGTATCTTCTCAGTGGAGAAAGGTAAAAATTGCAGTTACTTCTGGCCCAGTCAAGTTTACTTTTTTAAGCGGACTGCTGCAGCAATAATGTCTCATATGAAGGTAAGAGAGTCTTTTACCCAGCAAGTAAGAAAACTGTTTATCAGTCATGAGGAAACAAGTTGTGGTGTCTTTCATGATCTGAAAAGCAGTTGCATTTT
This sequence comes from Numenius arquata, assembly GCF_964106895.1. Classification (NCBI taxonomy): domain Eukaryota; kingdom Metazoa; phylum Chordata; class Aves; order Charadriiformes; family Scolopacidae; genus Numenius; species Numenius arquata. The sequence goes on along the minus strand of NC_133577.1, from coordinate 11,338,885 downwards.
CTGGCTGGTGGCTCCAAGAAGCTCCTTTGCAGACAAATGTCTACATCTGTTGTAATGGGCTGACAAAGAGCAACGTTCAGGATAGATTCTTTTTTTCACTTTCTGAAATAATTTCCATTAAAGATTCATAATCAGCATATTCTCTCAGAGTTTGTATCATTTCATCTAGCATTTCTTCCCCTAGCATGAAAGCCTCGATATGATGCACTGATCTGCTTATCCTGTGGTCAGTAATCCGGTCCTGTGGAAAGTTGTATGTTCGGATCTTCTCTGATCTTCCTTTCGTTCCCACCTATGAATGAAGAAGAATCAGTTTATCATCATCATCTTTTATAAAAAGGATGAAATATTGATGAAGTATCTGAAGCAAAAACTTTCTCTTCCATGATTATCCAAAATTTGTTACAGTTACATAGTGCTTAGGCCAGTTCAGCAGTTGCAGTAATTGTTCTCGAACATATAGAAGAATTATTTTACTGTATCTTTTTCTAATATGTTCTGGTTCTTCATGCTCCAATCCATTTTGTTTCACTAGATCTCTAGAATTTACATACTAATGAAATTTTAAGTCTGGCTAATAGATAACCTTTATTGCTCAAGCAGAACATAAGATTTTTGCCTCGTGTAAGTCCTTCGTGGGTTCCTGTTCCTCTATATTTCCATTTACTATTTGCAGTTCAACACAGGAGTTACCCCAAGAACATATGCAGAATTACATCTTTTCTAACTGAAACTTACTTGAATCTTTCGAACACTGTTTCTCTTTTTGGTTTCTTCTTCCAGTTTGGCATTGTATAGTTTAGCAGATAGCATTTGCATAGCCTTCTCTTTGTTTCTAATTTGAGATCTTTCTTGCTGACATTCAGACACGATCCCTGCCAAAAATATCATGACATTTAACACTTAATGGTAACACGTACTAAAAGGGTTTTGCAATTTCTAGAAGATTTTTGTTATGTTACAATAAGCTGTTTCTTTCTTCAGTAAGTATTTTGGACTGGGAATGTGAAAGTCCAGGCTTATTAATGTCTAATGATACATTTTGGGAGAGAAGTGCAGGCTGAGTTGTACAGGTGCTTTAAGCCATAAGATAAAAATTTAATTCGATATGTTGGACAACAGGTAGATAATAAAATAAAAGACGCATGATGTGATCTGACTTACAGAAGACACCTTTAATACTTGCAATTTTTGGCCACAGTTCCAGGAAATTTAGGTTTAAATGAGCAGTAAAATACACGAGAGAGTGAGTATAAAGATTATGATCAGAATATACAAAAATGGGCACTATTTTCTTTAAAAAAAAGGTGTGGTTTCTCCCCCCAAAGCATACAGTTCAAGTTAAGATGAGAAGTGAACAGTCTAAGAAAGGAGTAGGGAGAAGAAATACAGGAATAAGATAGCACAAGCTAAGCTGTTATCTGGATTTGTTTTAAGTAACTGGTAAGATGACAGCATGCTTTTATAAGATTACATAGTATTACTTTATGAAAGACTTGTTTACAAACAACTTTTTGGGTGGCAATAAGGGTTTATAAACAGAGTTAGCATGAGAGAAATAGAAGAATTAACAGGACAATTGTAAAGGAAGAGAAATCAGAGGAAATGAAGAAGGGAAAGTTGGAATAGGAAAAAGTCAGGAGGTAAGGTGAGATATAAACCCCCTATGAACCATCTGCAGTACATAACCATAAAACATTTGTAATATATTTTAAGATTTCTATAACAAACACTAATAACTACCTTCAGCAAAACCTAAGATCATTTGCTAGTTTAAGTTTGTGTTTGTTTTTTTTTTTCCCAAATGTGCAGGCAATCCAAAACTTTTTGAATCTGGAATACCTTCTTGTCACCGTATCTTTAACAGAATTCTATCCTCTCCACTGTTTACCTTCTGCTTTACTGAGGTGATGCAACAAGTGCAGAACGGATTAGTGTCTTCAATAAACATGAAGAAATGGGTGGCAAAAATCTGGGTACGTGAAGATAAAGAGCACTCAGGATTACCTGAGGCTGTAAAGCCTGACTAATGTTTGTGGTAGAGAAGAGGAAAAGTTAAAAAGCGATGAAAGTCAAGGCAGCTATTGTGGATTGCTCAAAGGGAAGTAAAAAGCTTAGGAATGGCAATAAAAAAAGAGGATGTGATAGCTAAAACCAGGTAGCATTTGAAAGTGTATCTTATCCCCCCTGTGTCTCCTAACCTGAGCCCTGGGGATGGGCTGATCTTAATTCTGTGTGTAATCTACGGGAAAGGAGCTAGCAGGCAAATGGAAGCTAGCATCCCGAGTAGGCTCTGCAATTAAAAGCAACATTTTAATACAGAAATAGAGCAATCTCTCTTTCGGAGACTAGTTAAGAAAAGGCAAATCTGATCACCTACTTTGCTTTTCAGTTTCTTTTTGACTATTTGAAAGCTTAAATATAACTTTTTAACAGAAACTGATCTGGATGCTTTTAAAGTGTCATGCTTAATGGCAAAATGGATAGTTTGCCTACTGAAGCCAGTAGTCTTCACTACTACAAGTTGGAGCGGCATAAGACGGCGCATTTACAGTATAAACACACATGAAAGCTATACAAAAACTCTGCTCTACTGTTGTCCAGTTTTGAAAATAAACCCATTGTTTCAAGAGAAATTCTGACAGCAATGTAGTTCTTGTACTGAGAAAAAAACAAAGCACCTGTTGGAATATGAACTATCCGTACAGCACTGTCTGTGGTGTTGACATGCTGGCCTCCAGCTCCACTAGCTCGCTTTGTTTCAATCCGTAGATCTTTCGGATTAATTTGCAGCTTCATCTGTCGTGGGAGACCGAAAAAAAAGAAAAAAGAACATATTTACATTGTTTCTTTCTAGACAGGTATCAAATATGCATAGTTGGGTTTATTTTATAAGGCACATACAGGCAAGATCAAACTTTTTAAAGTTTATGAGTGGTAGCTCACATCCACTTATAAACATATTAACAAATCATTGTAGCCAGATTGGAATGCGACATGATGGAAGTCAGGAAATCAGACAAATAGTAGCTTAAGGCATAACCATGCCTTAACAGTGATCCTCCCACTCTTCTGAAAGCTCTGCACCTCCTTCCAGCAAAGTTAACCAATGTTTGAACTTGACCAGATGGGTTTTTAGATAAAATGGAAGATATTCCCTTAGCTCTGGAATGGAATGGTGGTCTCTAGAAGGAAGGAGCAAGACAACTTCGGCAGAGAATAGGAAGGATAACCCTGGACACCCAGCCTCATGAGCTAGGAGACAGGGAGGGGAAGCAGAATGAGGGCATCACAATTAAAGAGGAAGAGATCAGTGACCTGCTACGCCGTTTGGATGCACACAAGTCTATGGGACCAGATGGGCTACACCCAAGAGTGCTGAAAGAGCTGGCAGACGTGCTTGCCAAACCGCTATCCATTATTTACATGAAGTCATGGCTAACTGGGGAGGTCCCAATGGACTGGAGGGTGGCAAATGTAACACCCATCTACAAGAAAGGCAAAAAGGAGGATCCAGGACTCTATAGACCTGTCAGCCTGATCTCGATACCAGGGAAGGTCATGGAGCAGGTCATCTTGAGTGCCATCACAAACTATATAATGGCCAACCAGGGGATCAGGCCTAGTCAGCATGGGTTTATGAAAGCCAGGTCCTGCCAGACGAACCTGATCTCCTTCTATGACAAGATGACCCAATTATTGGATGAGGGAAAGGCTGGGGATATTATCTACCTGGACTTTCAAAAAGCATTTGACACTGTACCCCATAGAATTCTAGTGGAAAAACTAGCTGCACATGGCCTGGGCGAGCATACGATCTGCTGGATCAAGCACTGGCTGTCTGGACGGTCCCAAAGAGTGGTACTCAATGGAGTTAAATCCAGCTGGTGGCCAGTCACAAGTGGTGTTCCCCAGGGCTCAGTGTTGGGACCATTTCTGTTTACCATCTTCACTGACGATCTTGATAATGACATAGAGTGTATCATCTTTAAGTTCGCAGACGACACCAAGTTAAGCGGGAGTGTTGATCTGCATGAGGACAGGGAGGCTCTACAGAGAAACCTAGATAGGTTGGATCGATGGGCCAACATTAATGGTATGAGCTTCAACAAGACCAAGTGCCAGGTCCTGCTCTTGGTCCACAACAACCCCATGCATCGGTACAGGCTTGGGGAAGTGTGGGTGGAAAGCTGCCTGGCGGAAAAGGACTTGGAGGTTCTAATTGACAAGCAGCTGAATATGAGCCAGCAGTGTGCCCAGGTGGCCAAGAAAGCCAACGGCATCCTGGCTTGTATTAGAAATAGTGTGACCAGCAGAAGTAGGGAGGTGATTGTCCCCCTGTACTCAGCACTGGTGAGGCCACACCTGGAGTATTGTGTCCAGTTTTGGGCACCTCAATACAAGAGAGATATCGAGGTGCTGGAGCGGGTACAGAGGAGGGCAACGAAGCTGGTGAAGGGCCTGGAGAATAAATCATACGAAGAATGATTGAGGGAGCTGGGACTATTTAGTTTGAGGAAGAGGAGACTGAGGGGTGACCTCATCACTCTCTATAACTACTTGAAAGGACATTGTAGAGAGGTCGGTGCTGGTCTCTTCTCAAAAGCAAATAGCGATAGAACAAGAGGGAATGGATTCAAGCTGCAACAGGGTAGGTTTAGACTGGACATTAGGAAGAAATTCTTCACAGTAAGAGTGATCAGACACTGGAACGGGCTGCCCAGGGAGGTGGTTGAGTCACCATCCTTGGATGAGTTTAAGAGTTGCTTAGATGTGGTGTTGCGGGATATGGTGTAGGGAAGAACTTTGCAGAGTAGGGAAGAACTTTGTAGAGTAGGGTAGATGGTTGGACTCGATGATCCCAAGGGTCTTTTCCAACCTTGATGATTCTATGATCTTTGACGATTTGCTAGGTCAACTTGAAACAAAGATCAAAACAAAGCTTTAATTCTTAGTCAGCTGTTTTTAACCAAGGAAATACTGCGAGAATGAATTATCACCCAGACACTTTGGAAAGGGAAAGTGACAACACTACAAAAATGGAGAAGAGGTGCTAAAAGAAACCTCTATAAGCTCTGTAAACTAGTTCAGTCTTTTGTTACTTTGTAAAAAATGGAAAGTTTTCCAGAAAACATGCAAGAAACAGTCACAGTGAATTTTCAAGTTACAGTGAAGAAACTGCCAGTGACTTTCTTGAGATTAAGATTATGAGGAAATCCAGAAATTCTTTATTTCAGCCCCACAGACAAAAATAAAAATAAGCAAACAAGTATGACTTAATTTAAAACTAAGATTTAAAAAAAAAATCATTAAGAGAGAATAACAACATAGACAGAAGATACTTGGGTATCAGCAATACAGCATGTAAAAACATTGCTCATGGTAAAGTCAGTTATACTAGAAGATAAATACTACCTCAGTGGGTTGGGGTAATATCGCAACAGTCATTGTGCTGGTGTGAATGCGCCCTTGTTTTTCTGTCTTTGGCACCCGCTGAACACGATGCACTCCTCCTTCAAATTTCATGTACTTGTAAGCCTCAAGCCCCGCTATACTGGCAATTGCATATCTTAGGCCACCTTAAATAAAGAAGAAAAACAGTTGTAAAGCTGTAAGAAAAACTGCTGGTACTATGCTGTTATATTTCAAACAGGATATTTAGACATCATTGCCATTTGTTTCTTAAAATTATGAATTTACTATTTAAATACTTAGGCAGAATTATACCAAAAATGCAAGAAAAGTCTTAATAACAAAGCCAGACATACATAGTCACACACGATCTCACGTAAGGGACTATCAAATTCTTTTTTATCGAGTCCAATTTAATTTTTTTATATACATAAAAAGGTTGTCTACAAACCATGTACGTACATGTACACATACAATCATAAACCATAGTAGAACTCTTAACACCTGTAGTAAGTTGACATAAAGATCAAATTTTGAAAGCCACCTTCAGAAACTACGTCAATTTTTTTATTGTTAGTTCAGAACCTTATCATTCAATGGGAAAACTTCAAACTCTTTAACTAAAGGCTGAGTGTTATTCATACTCTTCTTATTATCCATTCTCCTCTGTGCATCCTACCCGTGTCTCATCTTTGCTCTTTCATTTCATTTTAATCTTTTGCTCCCTTGGAGCGAGCAGAACTCCAGCTCCTGTCCCTCTTACCAACACATCCAGCAAAACAATTGACAGCAATATACTAAAAACCAGTACTGGAACTTGAAAGTAAAGCCCAATACCATCATGGTTTGTAACAGAGTTTTTGTTGCAATACTAGTTTATAGCATTCTTGCTCTTCCTTGTTTGCTAGAGTGCAAACCCTTCAGTTGTGCCCACAAGACTGTTTGAAGGATCAAAGAAGTGATGGCACTATAAATGAATGTAATTTTTCATGCGTTTTGGTTTTTAATTCAGCTCAGTTCTGAGATCCCATTCTCAGCACAGTGGATGGTTTGCAAGGGAATGGCTGAAGAGCAGAAAGGTGGCCTTTAAAGAGCACTGCTGTTGCAGTCCTGCAACATGAAACCACAGCCAAGGAAAGGAAGAGGCACATACTTCCCGGAAATACTGTTTTAGGCTATCTCTAGACTAAGGAAACCGACCATACGGACAAGATGGCAGCTTTCTTAAGAAAGGAAAATGAAGCCAACGTACAACCTGAAAATGCCCTGCAGAGCAGGAAAAAATGATCAGCCAGAACATAGGCCAGATTGTTCACTTCCACAGAGAAGGTTTGCAAATGTTTTCATTCTACAGAAATTTAACATTCCTTCATAACTTGACTAAAACTTATTTCCTTTTACAGTCACGTTTGTGGAAAATAGCCTAAACTGCCTCTTCCTTTCTCTTTTATCTCATTTTTGTCCTTCTGACTTTTAAGTTTTCTTCTGCTTGTACAAATCTCTACCACTTTGATTCAAATGTTCAGCTAGTGCTTCACTGATCTAATTTAGAGCCATTATCTACTACCAATTCTGTAAGATAAATCCATCCAGTTTAGAATAAATCTGACCATAAAGCATGCAGTCTAACAAATAAGAGTACCTGTCAAAATCTTCAGTTTAGATCAGTAAATTTCATTCTAACAGGTACTGTGAAATCTTTATACTACTACGCAAATGCTATTCAAATGAACAAAAGATTTCTTCTTTAAAGAATCTTACATAACCTAAAATAATTAATGTAGTTGAGTAATAAAACTTACTTACTTCTTTACATATAAAAGCAAGTACTAAAAAAAATCATAAGCAACCTCTGCACACGAGGAAGAAGCCACACTACGTCAGGAATAAAAATAACATAAATGTCCACAAGGCTATGGCATTACTGACAAGTATTAATTACGTGATAAGCAGTTCATTGCAAAAGCTAATGTTCTGTCTTTTCTCCCTCGCTTCTCCCAGCATTAATATATATACCATGGGTACAGTCTGTCTATTTGAACTGCAGCCACATCTGTGACATGTTCAGGAGAGTTTAAGTTTGTAGCAGTAACAGTGTGCCTGTGGCACCGTACTGCTTATCACGAGATGACCGGGAAACCAGTTCAAAAGACAGATATTTAGGTCATACTGCTTCAAATCAACTAGTACCAACATGGGTTTAATATGAAATGCAGCCAAATCCAATGAAACTTTAATAGACCCTTTACCCCGGCAGACATGTCATAGGCCTGTCAAATACAGTTAGCTCTTATGAACTACATGCTTGCCCCTTTCAATTAAAATGTCCCTCTCTACTCTGGAAGTTGATGTGCACGTAACAAGGGTATGAGTTTGCACTTGTTTTTTATGTGGCATCTTATACCCAGGTTGAGACAAAGTCCCATACCTGTGTCTCTGCCTGCCATTACAGGGCAAGGGGCAGTGAATAAATAATGACATGTGGGTTTGTGCTGTATCTTGAACATGCTATTTTTGCACAGTGGCATCCCTTGGGGTAGGTCAATAAGATTAGTCAAGACTGGACTGAAATCAATTCTTAATCGCAGCTTTCTTTAACATTCACCTTGTTCACACATGCTCATATTCAGATTTCAGCCAAATTCTGGAGCTCTCTGGAACGAGGGAGTGCGATGTTTTAATGTAGGACCTTGTTTTTGCTCATGCAGTCCATAAAAATGGGACGTGGATGGGATGCAACAGCTCAGTGCCGCCAGCCACGTTCCTTAACTCCGTTCTTGCTCAGCACAGCACAGACACTTTGAACCTGAGGGTTCAAACATGCCTTTCAGTGGCAGTGCCATCTATAGTGGCCCTACCTCCTGATTTATTTTTAGCTCCTCAGTTTTGATATGTGGTTATGTAAGTAACATACAAAAATACACTGCAAGAGGCTGACAAAGGCTAGGGTTGCCTTTGTTTTTCTCCAAATTTACATCCTACCTTCCTAAACATTCATTTCAGCGCAGAAATGAGTGCAAATGAGTTTAAAATAAATATATAACCATTAAAAACCTTGCAGTTTCAAAGAGAAAATACTCCTAGATATATACTAGGTTAATGTATTACTTCAATTTCCCATTGAAGGCATTAAAGATAATGCCTCTGAGAGTGCAGGCTCGTTGTCCAAGGACTGAGCTTTCACCAAAAGGGTAGTCAAGCACAACTTCCTTTCTCTTCCAATCACAGGACTGCAAATTGAGTCACAAATGACTTAAAACTATCAAATAATAGAGGGGTTTTAAGCCAAATCAGTGGGTTGATCCAATTAGCACCATGGCCTCAAAATTGCAGAAGTTGAGAGAGAAGGAACACATGGCTGGCAGGTGGCTGGAAGGTGGGACAGACCTTGTTTAAGCTGACTGTGAAACTGTGCTCTGAAGGTGAAGTTGTGTGTGACTGCTGGGGTTCACCCACCTACGTCTTGCCTCAATTGAAAGGGCAACTCCCCTCTCCCCCTAGTATATGAAATACAGACGACCACACCCTTCCCCCATTCTGTTTACATCCATCTAACCTGCACCACGTTTATTCCATTTACTTAAAAAAATAAAAAAAAAAATTTAATAGATTTCTGTCAGCTTTAAAGGCTGAACTGGGTTGGCTCCTGGCAAAGCGTGTGCCTGGTCATGAATGGGCATAAACATGAGTTTCCTCTTCCAGCAACAAGCTGCGCTGTAACATGAAGCTTCTTCTTGTCCCTACCTTCACCTGAACTGTGAAAACCATTTACTTGACAAACAACCTCTTGACCATCAAAAAAGTTTTATTAATAGTAACAAATCTAGATAGACAATAATGAATTCAAGTATCATGAAACTAAAAAAATTATATTAATTGAATCAATAGCAGTTACTCTAGAAGGAGATTCTGATACTGTGAAAACCCAAGTTCATGTTCATCAGCTTCAAACAAGTCACCTGCTAAGAATTCTAAAAAACATTATTCAAAGATTTTACAGATATAACACTTGTAAAAATCAAATTCTAGTAAAGATTTTAAAAACCTAGAAGTGTAAGTGAAATCCATAGTAAGTTCAATTGTATCTGCATATCTGAAAGGTGAAGTGTGAATACAGACAACAAATCAAGCCTGTACTTAGATGTTTGAGTTCCCAGTTCGTGATGTCTGACTGTATTTCTTCCATGGAGTCCAATTTTTGAACCTTCTTTTAATCCCTCAATATATAACAGTGAATCAAAAACCGTGATGCAAGAAGGGTCTTAGGGCAGAGAGACCCTCATTAGAAGGCAGAAGTAGCTCACTGACATGAGCAGCTTAACTAGGAGAGTTGCGGATATTTTTTTTTTGTGAATTTCTACATGGTTGGAACAGAAAGGGTTCAAGATATTTGAAAATATCGAGTCCAAAATATGGCGTAAGTAAACAGAAGAAGTGTTAAAACATTTCTCAACGCTTGCTAAAAATCTCTCTGGAATTATGCTGTTTACTGAAAAAAAGATTAGAGTTTTTCTGACAAATTGCATATCCTAACATCCTAGCTTTTCTCATTTCTTCTTCAAAGTTTCACTAAAATAGAAAAAAAATTGCTGATGAAAGTATGAATATAGCTAAAGTTTGACAACCAACCTGAGCCATGGGCAGTACGTTGCACAGGAGCCATCTACTGATCCATACCCACTATGACATATACATTACCTCCACAACAATAGGTAAATAAGCAAAATGTGCTGGCTTTACTCACAACAGCATGGATAACAGTAAGCCTGCAGATCTGTTAACACAGACTTAGCAGATCTAGTCTCCTGAGAAATGTGGTTAACAATCTGTCAATCAAAACCCCAAATCCCTGTTGCTGGTTGGGCATGTTTTGGATTGCAGTTTCACAATCAGCTTAAGGTGACTGAACCTCTTCCTGCTGGAAAGAGGTCCTGGTTTTCTCAATGTCACCAGAAGTCACACACTTCTGCTTCCCCCACACAGCATTTCTCCTCTTCTCTTGTGCTGGAACCCCTGAAAACTAATCAGCGGGGTTTTTTTATGCTATTTTTCAGTTGGAATGACTTGGTGATGAGACTCTGTGAAAACACATAATCACAAGTGCCAATGCAAAGAAGTCAGCAGCAACACAGAGCCAGCAGCCTGATCTTTGTGAAATAACTTTACACGCTATCTGGATTAAGCTAAAATTAACTAATATGTGCCACTGCCTCAGCTTGTTGCGTAAACCTACCAATCCCCGTCTTTACAAAGACACTGTTCCATGACATGCAGTGAACAAACTTCACAGCTCATCACCAGAAGATCCAGTTTCTCCACCTCCTTGCATTCAGCCCCATGTTGCTACTTATGCTAGTTCTAAGGCTCATGAGAACTGACTTAACACATTAACTAGGCAAAAACACTAACCCAGTAGTAAAAAGGAAAGTCTTTGCCAGTTTTAGTGAAAGGACATCAAAACAGAGAAAAAAAAAAAAAATGGTAGGACTGCTCGGACAGGCAGGGAGGTAGTAAGGAAGAACGGAGAAACATCTCCTTTTACTGGCATCAAGCTGTTAAACTGATTACCTGTGAAATTTTAGTTGAAGACTTTCATAAATAATTAGATCTCTTATCTGTCTCAACAAGTGCCCCACTTTTAGCTGTTGCAGATAAGCTATATAAATCCTCTAATCACATTATTTCAGATAAATTCAAGATGTTTTAGATTAAACCTCAAGAACAGTCAGTAATACTGATCCCTCTCTGCAAAGGGATACATAGTAATAAACAGACTTTCAATCTGCCACCAAACTGATCTATAAACACTAGAAACATTAAGTAACTAAGTAGAACAGCATATCCAGATAAAAAGTCTATGTAAACTGTATTTGTAAAAAAATAAAGCTAAAGCAACGTATCTACATCACTTTCTGAACTTTCTTCCACCAATCACTTAGTTTCATTTCTACTTTTTAAAACTACTGAAAGGCAACTTTTATTTTTTACTACTTTAGTATTTTAATAGTACTTCTGAAATGGATTTTCATTCTCAAATACAGAAGCTGAGGAAAATCGTACTCAGACATTCAAACAATCTTCTGCTTCTAAAATTAAGTTAGTGCAAAATAGCTTCCTGCAGTCAGGAAATTCAAGTGTCATATGAATGAGTGTTTCAACTTAAATTAAAAAGTTGCAAAGATTAAGTATTTTCATTACTGACCTATTTCACTGGGGAAGTATTCTAATATTTCAAATTTCCACTGTTTATAGGCAGCATATCGTTGATACATATCAAATATCTCCGAGGTGAACAGCATGGCTTCCTGCCCTCCAACTCCAGCGGTTACTTCCATGAGAAGATCACTCTTGTCTGTTTCTTCTGAAGGAATCAAAAGCAACGCTATCTGCGAATACAAAAAACACCCAGCTAAGACTTCCCTCTGAGGCCGCTATCCACAACTGGGACAGTATAAAATGCCAGACAAGTCTGTAATTGATCTAGGCTGCGTTCTCCTGCACCAACTGGTGGGATGCCCAGAGGACAAGTTCCTCCTGCTGGGAAGTAGCAGCAGTCAGGAAGATGGGGAAAGGGGGGATGCTGCATGGTAGGAGGCTACCTGTGTCTGTTCAGTCACAGGAGCTACACAGGTCTCTCTCAAGACCTATGAAACTTCACAGAAGTTTTCACTCATCGGGAGCACTGTGACATCTGGACACCACGGGACACGTGCCGGTTCTTGCAAGACAACTGAGCATCTCCCTTCCCAGAAGATTGCCTTTTAACCTGGTCTCAACTGCAGAGCTAAGAAGATGTGGAAGTTCAGGAGGACAGCCCTTCAACAACAACAATTCAGCTCTATCATTCATTTATTTATTTATTTACAAAGGGAGAGACAGCCTTATATTGATCTGTAGAAGAAAGATACACTCAAAAAAAAACCTGTATCACAGTTTTGCAGGCTGGATCAAATCTGTGGATGATTTGCAAATGCTTTTCCATCACCTTCCTTTACTAGCATTGGGTGATGTTTCTTTCCACAGACTTCTTTTGACAAAATCATAAGTATTTACAAAAATATGTATAAAGGGATTGTTGTATTGTTGTCAAAGGAACAAAGAATGTGACAGTACCAGCTTCTGCTTCACCAGTAACATTAAGCATATGTAACAGTTTGTTTATGTAAAGAACGTTATTTTTAGTGTTAAATAACATAGATACTATGTAGAACCTATATAAGGTAGCAGTCAAAAGTAGTTACATAGTATTTCACTGAATTTCACTGAATTTTTTTAGAGTTGGAAGGGACCATATAGATCACCTAGTCCAACTCCCCTGCTGAAGCAGGATTGCTTAGAGAATGCTACTCAGGACTGCAAAAGTATTAAACTACTTTTTTTCAAAACCACTACTGTGTTGTGATGCTACACAAGTTTGATGTTTCAAATAGATAAAGAGCTGGACATCCATAAAGGTACACCCAGACAAGACAAACTGTAGCACCGACTTATAAAGGTGTATTGATTCAAAAAATTTCAGCTATAAGTAAGCATTACTTACAGGCTGTCTCTACACTATTTGCATTTTCCATTTTCCTTAGATAACAGACACTAGTTGAGGAGTATAATTGGCAGGGAGAGGAGGAGCAGAAGAGTTGATTATATATATATATCTTATTTTGATGAGAAGACAATTTGGCTTTGTTAATTTAAGAATGGCAAGGTAATAGAGACTTTTAAAGGGGATCTAACCTCTTGTTTCAGTTCAGCTATCTCTTCTTCACAGGAGGCGATTTCCGTTTCTGCAAGCTTCCGGAAATCTTCGCTCTCATCTGGAATATTTGAGTATGGTTAATCCTCAGACTTACATCAGTGCCACTGTCAGAAAACCTTCTGAAAAATAACCACATGAAAAACTTATTCTACAAAAAAAAAAAAACCACAAAAAAACCCCCACCGCACAAAACCCCTCAAACACACTAAACCTATCAGAAAATGAGATTAATAATACAATCTGTAACAAAGACAAACAGTACATATATAGAGTGTTTTCTGATATTGTTCAGGTATGAGGCATGGGAAAATATGAAACACAAGAAGTTCCACATAAACATTAAAAAAAAAACCCAACAACCCAACCAAAACCACAACAACTGCTGTGCTGGTCATCAAACAGTGGCACAGGTTGCCCAGAGAAGTTGCAGAGTCTCCATCCTTGGAGATATTCAAGCCCTGGCTGGACACAACCCTGAGCGACCTGCTGTGGGTGACCCTATTTGAGCAGGGGGATGGACTGGATAATCTCCAGAGATCCCTTCTCACCTCAGCCATTCTGTGATTCTAAGAAATGACTTGCTGTATTTCACTGTGACAGGAACATCAGGGATTTATAAAGAGCAGAGCAGCCCCATGACTGACACTCTTCTTTAAAAGGACTATTACCCCTATCATCGTATGCAAAAATTTGGAGATAGTAGTAGTAATTTCAAGTATTTTATCTCTGTCAATTTATTCCAGAACAGCTGGAATAACACATCACTGAAAACTAAGGTATGGAAGAACTTTTGCTTAAGAAGAGGAACTTGTAATTTTGAAGTGTTACTTGACTGATCAACACTAATGCTTTATAATTAAGACTTGTTTTTCTGTACTACAGTTTTGATATGTTAAAATGTTCCTTTTTTTCTGGTCAATATCAAACTTCCCCCACACTCAAAAAATACATATAAAAATCAGCATCTTAAGCAGTCTCTGATCCGCACTGATTCAGCTCACTCATGCAGAAGAAATAAATATTGCCCCAAAAAGGAGAAAATGGTACACACACAACAAAAAAGGGGGAACTGGGGCAGGCACAGGAACACATAACTGCCCGGTCAGCAGCAAGAGGGAAAACAGAAAGATGCTAGACTTCTTTTTTTCCCCATGTACAGCAAGCTTTTAAATGCGTTCAGCTGAGAGGGGAGGTGCACTCTTACAGTAAAGCCACACCATCTCGGCACTCTAACTGCACTGAGTCGCTAGCACAATTTTAAATGAAACTTTTTGACTCTACAATTTAGGTTTAACAGAAGGAAACTAAAAAGATAGTCATGCGTAAATTGGTTTAAACAACAAGCATGCTCTTTACTGACAGCTGGCTAAGAGCATGCACGGTTGACTACCTGACTAACTGTAACTCCTTAAGCATGTTAACTTGATTGTCTCCAACTATTTACATTTCTTTACAATAACTACTAATCAAGGGCTAGTCATTAAGGCCAACAGAAGAAAGGGTAAGAATTAAGGAATTACAAATCCATTTCAATCAAACTAGCTATTCATACTGCAACAATTATCCAATGAAGAAATAATCTATTTAATAGCAGTTTAGTACTTTAAGGTCCAATGTAATATAAGCTCTAGAATCAGTTAAAAATAATATATATAAATATTTTGAAGTATGAACTACAGAGGTGCTCAAAATTACTTGTAATCACTTCACTTTGCTGGTTTTGATGACACTGACTTTTTCAGCAGGTTCTGAAAGGAGAGGAAAAATAATCCCTCAATTTCATTCAGTGTGTCTGGGTCATTGACTAATTTTTTCACGGGAACTAGGTCTCCTTTTTCAATCTGAGGTGGGAGAGAACAAAAGGAAACTAAAAAAGAGACTGTCTGCTTTCATACAGTGTTCATCACCTTCATCAGCTGAAATAACTGACTAGTTAACACTCTTATTTCAGCAGTATTTAGAGAAGCAATAGGGTTAGGTTGATGGTTGGACTAGATGATCTTAAAGGTCCCTTCCAACCTAGACAATTCTATGATTCTGTTACATGACCTGGGGAACATTTCATGACCTATGATGAGATCTATGATGAGGAGCATGATGAGAAAGACCTGGGAGTCCTGGTGGACAACAGGATGACCACGAGCCAGCAATGTGCCCTTGTGGCCAGGAAGGCCAATGGCATCTTGGGGTGCATCAGGAGGAGTGTGACCAGCAGGTCGAGGGAGGTTATCCTGCCCCTCTGCCCTGGTGAGGCCCCAACTGAAAGACAGGCAACTGCTGGAGAGGGTACAGCAGAGAGCTACAAAGATGATTAGGGGCCTGGAGCATCTCTCTTACGAGGAAAGGCTGAGGGATTTGGGTCTTTTTAGTCTTCAGAAGAGAAGACTGAGGGGGGAAAAACTGGGCACAAACTTGAATATAAGAAGTTCCATCTAAACATGAGGAGGAACTTTTTTACTTTGAGGAACTTTTTACAGGGAACAGGCTGCCCAGAGAGGTGGTAGAGTCTCCGTCTCTGGAGACATTCAGAACCCACCTAGACACATTCCTGTGCAACCTGCTCTAGGTGGACCTGCTTTGGCAGGGGGGGGTTGGACTAGATGGTCCCCAGAGGTCCCTTCCAACCCCATATCATTCTGTGGTTCTGTGATCTAGTGAAAGTTTTCTGATCTTACAGTGCTGTTCATCTGCATTTTGGTTTCTAACCGCTATCAAAACGAAGTTCGATTTGGGGTAAAAAAAAATATTTGCTATTTGGCAACACCAGGGGTGCGCAGCTGACAACAGGGCCTGGAGTTAAATCAGAGCGTGGGGGCAGCACGAGCAGACGCTGAGGTCGATGACTGCTGAAACGGACACGACCAGGCACACGGCAGCAAGGAAAAAAAAAAAAAATCCACGAAAAAAAAATATTAAACAAATTTTCTATCCCTGATTAATTATCTTTATTTTATATGAAGAAGATGCTGTCACGCTGCTCTTCCTGCAAGTACCAGCGGCTCCCACTCCCGTGGATGAGGCCCTGCCGCTCACTCGTGCCCTGGCCTCTGCTTCCACAGCCCACAGGCCTTTAACCCTCCCACGCGCGTCAGCGCCCTCCCGCCACCGCCCCACGCCGCCACGCGCTTCACGCACGCGCAGCCACCACCCTCACCGCTCCGCTCCACCAATCGCGTCGGCATATGCAAATCGCCCCACCCCACCCCACCCCCCCTCCGCCAGTAAGCCCCGCCTTCTCCCCGCCCACAGCTGCGCCTGCCCCGCCCCACCCCCGCGGCTCAGGCCCCGCCCCACACCCCGCACCTTGCCGCGCCAGCTCCCGCGTATCGCGCAGCTCCCGTTCCTTGTTGCGCAGCCGTTCGATCCGCGCCGCCAGCTCCGGCCCCGCCCCATCCCGCGCCCGCGCCTCCAGCAGGCGGCGTAAGGAAGGGGCGGCGAACAGCTCGTCGAAGCCGGGGCGGGCGCTCAGCCCGCGGCGCGGCTGCGTCCCCGCCGCGCTGCCCCCGCTCAGCACTGCGCGAGGGCTCCGCCGCGGGGGCAGCGCGGCCGCCCGGCAGCCTTGCGCCGCGCGAAGAGCTCGCGAAAGCAGCCGCATGCCCAGCTGGGGCGCCCGTGCTTCGCCAGGCCCTGCCCGCGCCGGAAACACCCGAGTGCCCTCGGCAGCCTCCCTTCCGGGTTTCCGGAAGCTCCCGAAGAGACTCGGGAGCGGCCGGAAATTTTTCGGGGCTCGGCCGGCGGAAAGGGACGAAGGGGTTCGGCTTCTATCAGCTGGTGGGGCAGTGCCTTGAGGCGGGCGCGTTGTGATTGGCCAGCGGTGGCAGGGCGGGGTAGGGGGCGTGGCTCGGGCCGGCTCGTGTGCGTGCCGGCCACAGCGGGTGGGCTGGCGGTACGAGTCTGGGAGTTTGGGTGCGTTTTTATTCATTCTGACTGAAAAAAAAAAAGCCCCCAAACCTCGGCAAATCCTCCGTGGTACAAGTTTAAAGCAGAGCTCCCGGGGTGAGGGCCCGCGGGGGCGGTGTTGCGTCCTCCTACCCTGCAGCCGACCACCCGGGCCCAGTTGTGGGGACGGGGAGGCGGGGGGGGGGTTCAGTCGGGGGGTTGAATATCCAGGTTACTCTCCTTTTTTCTTTTCCTCTCGCCCCAGAAGAACTTTTCAGAATTAAAATACCCTGTGGAGGAGGAAGCTGCAGGTACCCGTGGAAGGATACCTCCACAGTAAAAGCAGGTGCAAAATTAAGCATTTAGAGGAAAAGAAGAAGAATAAAGAGTGATTGAAAGAGCCTTCATGTCAGGAATAAGTGGTGAGGCTGAAAGAGTACCCCTTTACAAAATGCAGATCTGAGTATAGTGAAAGTTTTTCAGCTGGAATGTAGTGAAGACGCAGTCATTTAGTAAATGTTATGTGATGGGTGTTGTGGGATGACCCTGGCAAATCTCCTCTGGTATGCAGACAGGGTGGCATAGTAACCTTGTTTTACGTAACATCATTAATGAGATTCTTGGCTAAACTCCAAACAGTTTGAAGAATATCCTTTATTATAAAAATGTGCAACTATCCATAAAACTTTATTAGGCAGTATTTTATATTACAATCATTGGAGGAGTCAAAGTCTGGCCTTTGCTGTTCTTCTGTCCTCGTTCACGTCTAAACAGAACTAGATAAGCATACTTTACAACTAAATTACACTGGTGGAGTAACAGCAACTTCCATATGATACATTAGTAAATTGTTATTTTCATGAATGTAATATCAAAAGCAAGAGTAAGACTTGAACACCTAAGTAATTTTGGTAGTCAGCAATGAAAACTTGAAAGTTTTGTTCCATTGTGGAAATCCAAAGGCAATACGGTCAACATGAGAATTTGTTGTTTGGAATGTTAAACATTAAAATGAATGGTTGGGTGAAAATATTTTCCTATGATTGTAGATGCACCGCTTTGAATAAGGTTTATTGGCAAAGTACACTGTAGCAATAATTTATAAGTCAAATCACACTCAAATAGCTTTGTGGAGAATGTACAGTCTTTGTGGCTAGTCTGGCGCTGATAAACAGCCCAGGCCATTGCTTATGAAATCTCACCCACCAAAATCTTCCCTTGCTGCTTGCCCATGAAGCTCCCTGAAGCCCTCTTTCAGAAGGGTAAAGGAAAAACGATCACATTCATGCATTTAATAGACCAAACATTTTGGTGTTTTCTAACAATGAAAGAAATTATGAGAGTCTTAATGGCTGTGTGAATCCTGCTTGTAAAAGGAGCACGCAGAACTCAGGAGATTTAGCGTAAGGGGTGATTTAATATAAAGCTTTTGAGAAGAAAAAAAGTAGTGTGAGTCAATGACTGCTAGTCAGCCTTTGAGTCACCTGACTCGTATCCCTGTTTTAAACTGGAAGGATGGATTTCCACAGGACGAGTTTATGGATAAAGGAGGGGACAAAATCTGGCTTTTTGGTATAACATTAAAGTAATATGCAGACTATGTTTATGTCAGGGTTTTTTCCAGCTGATTTTGGCGCCATTGCTTTGTTCATTCATCCTACAAATGTCACTTCTACTGCTGGCAGAAGTATTTGGGACCTATGTGACTCGGGCTGATGTTTTGTCACTGCAAACATAACTCGGGCTATAGGTGACCAGGACTGGACTTTGTCACTGCAGCCATGTCCCAGGATGTGCTACAGTGCTACTCTTGGGTCTCTGCAAAAGCAACAGCATTATGGGCTGAGAAAAACCCTGTTTTGAAGTTGGTAGTTGGACATGGTTCAAATCAACTTGGAGCAGACATGGCAGTTGTCTGTCTATGTGCAGCTTTAATTTTTTATTTTGTTGCATTTGATAAGGACTCGGGCTGTTGTTGGATGGGTTAATGCTCTCCGGAGCGGGCTCACAGGCATCGTAGAGGTGTGAGCTTTATTGTCCTGGTGTAGAGAGTCACTGAAGTTAAAGAGGCTTTCTTGTAGCAGCTTTGATTGCTTTTGAATTGGCGGTGTGGAATACTTATGCTAAATGGCTTTCGAAAGCACTTACTGCATTTAGAAGCTTGCGGGTTCCTGGGCCGGCTGATGATGTGGTCAGTCAAGCAAGCTGCTCTCACAGAAACAGCCCCCACCTTTTTTAGATACTGGTTCCACAGGCACACAGGTGCTCCTTATGATGGAATTTGCTGCCCGGGGGAGCAAGTCTGGCATCAGGTGACAGCTTAAACCCTGTCTGTTTAAGGTAGAATGTAGGTCTCCTCTATTTTCTTGGTTCAGACCAATCTAGCAGACACTTTAGCATGCTTTTTATTTAAAACAGAGCTATCGCTACCTTAGGTCTGGTTTGTGTCTACTGTCTGTTGTTCTGCAAATGGATTATGTGGACTCCGTAGGTGCTCAAGCAAGTTGTGGACAAGCTGTGGACCTGGAAGTGCTATGGCCACATTTCCAGGGTACCTGGACTCAGCTGGTTAATATGCAGCCCAGGCACCTGTATCACTAACCTGCCTTTTCTCCATCATACCTTTTGTCTCCTTCCTATCGTATGTGCCTTCAGTCTAATTTAAATACTCTTGATACTGTCTGCAGGTTTTGTTTTATCCTAGGATCCCAAACTCCTTTCAGCTCAGTTACGTGAAAGTTGACTGTAAACAGCTAAGTTGAACACATGCATAATACAATAAATATTCAGTTTCTTTGAAACCTAAAGGTCAGAAGTGTACACAAGTGCTCTGCTTATTTGTGGCTATTTGGCATCAGGCTCTATATAACATAAAAGATTAAACACTGGGCAAAAGTGACAAAAACATAACTCACTTTTTGTAGTGCACTTGCTATATACATTCTCATGAAAAACTGAAATACAAGTTAAATACATACTTATTTTATTCCAGGCTATAGAATAAGTGTATTTAGGCAGTTTTTCAAAGTGTATTGTACACTGCATGCACAATAAATCAGTTTAATAGCTTGACTGTTTTACAATTTGTGTTCGAAGAACTATATGATAGGCAATGAGATCATGTTATGGCATGACTTGTTGTCCATCTGGACCATATCCATTTTTTCATTAAAAAATTTTGGAAACCCAAACTGATAAATGAAATGTATATTAAACATTTTAATATGAGCATCTGCTCCAAGAAAGAAACTTCACGTTATGTTCATTTTCTAAATTCCTCCAAATAGAGGATGTAAGAAAAGAAATTTTGAACGTGATTTCATTGCAGTATTACACTGAAGATTGGTGTAATATTTTTCAAAATGATGTAACAGTTTCCAAATACAGATTTTGGAATCTTACACTAGAAATCAAGGTAATACTTTAGGGCCCACACATTTAACTTTAAAACTGTCCTTGAAAGGATGACTTGTCTGTGCTGACAAGAACTTTTACCTGTGTGAAATATCTTATAAAGATAGCTTCTGACTAGCAGGTCACCATCAAATAGTAACATTAAGAATATTCAAGTCTACATTTGTAAAGACTTATGCATGCAGTTTTGTCTCTTACACATTGTTTAGATGTGTGGACTAAATGTATTGTGCCTCAAACACCAACAAACTTGAAATTACACTATGTAAATATATACATATATGATGCTGTATATGTTTAGTACCACAGTAAATATAGCTGTAATCAAATGATACTAGACATATGTAGGACCATAGTTAAATTCCGATTAAGAAAAAAAGCCAGAAAAATTGATTTTTTTCTAACAGCATTTCACAGTAGGAGGAGGCAGTCCTTTTTCACTGAATTTTCCCCCCTCAGGATTTGTAAACATCATAGCTATTATTCTATCGGTATAATAATTGAATATTTTATTCATAATGGTAAGTAGCAAACCAACATGAATAAAGTTGTCATAACACAATAACACTTTCAGACAAAACAGGTATTTATTAAAAGAAACATTTATAAATATTTTGTCTTGCATTTTAAACTACATTTTCATAAATAACAATATTTAAAAGTGCTGAATATGGTAGGATAGTCAGCAACGCCACTGTAAACAGATTTGTTTTCCACTTTGCAGATTTTTTTTTAGATCCCATTTTGTCAAACACTACAACAGTTAAAATATTTGCATAGGGAATAGAGAATAGCCCTTTTAATCATCTCCTGAATTCTATATAAATTACAAAACCAAATGAGTTTAAGAAACAGTTCGTTAAATTGTTCGTATATATATCCAAAAAAAGCACACAGGTTTCAAGTAAAAAGAATGATTAAAAAAATTCCCCAAGACTTGCTATTTGAAGCATGTTCAATAAATTAAAAAAATGAGAGGTAGTAAAACAAAGGAAAAAAAATAAGCCCCAGAAAATAAACTAAGACCTGCATCCCACCGGTTACTGTACAGCAGCAGACCCTCCTGGGCAGCAGCGGCTCCAGGCGGGAGCCGGCACCGGAGGCTGCCTGCACGGGGTAACTGGGTGGTTGGAGCCAAGTGTGTCGGGGCAAGATTCCGCTCAAGGACACAACTGCCAGACCTTCCCGTCCCAGCGAAAGCAACGGGCTTGTGCCGTGTTTAGTCCTGTGGAAGTGAGAAGAACCTTGCCTCTTAAGTCTTAGTATAAGACCAGAGTTGTCAGTATTAAATATATATATATAGATACATACATATATATATATTTAACGAGTATTCAAAGCCATTTCTTGGTATATCTTTAGCGGTTTGTGAGGGATGCTAATGCTCATTTTGCTTGTATATGGTAGGTATGAAGATGGGGTTTTTTAAGTTCCGAGTCACTGTCTCTTTAAACATCAAAATGCATCCTAAAATTGGACATTTTTTGATAAAAAGGCCAAGCAAACACCTATTAAAAACACCATGGCAGCCAAGTGATGGGAGTACTGGGCTGCCTTAGCTCTGATTGAGGGCTCAGTACAGGATTCTTTACCCAGGAAAGACACCTGTTGTGTTTCCGTAGGCATTTTGCTTGGGTAAGGACTGTAGGTTTAGGAGCCCTTGAAGTTTGGTTTAATATTACTCTCCAAACCCCTTGTTTTCAAGGAGTTACTTGAAATCAATGAGGCTAGAAGCTAAGATCATACTTCTTTAACCTGCCACCTCGTAAAACATTACTTTGTTTAAAAACATTTTTGACCGGATTTAGCTTTCAAAAAAAAAAAAAAAAAAAAAAAAATCTTACAGGACAGATGCAATTCATCAAAATGTTCTAAAATGCTCTAAAATGCTACATGTAGGCAATCTTTTATTAAATTTCTTTATTAAAAAAACTAAATTATCAAGCTTTTCATTTTTTTTGTTTTTGTTTTTGTTTTTCTTTTTTTGCTGAAGTACATAACATTATACAACAGTGTTAGAACTGGATAGCCAGTCTTTAATAAATCAATTACAGTATCTGACATCTGAAATGTACATTGAAAATCTTTGTTCTTTTAACAATTAAACAATATCAGCGCATAGATTGTGTCACCCAGATACGGATCCCTTTAAGTGGTTTGTGCTTTTTTTTTTCTTCCCTTTTTTTTTTTTTTTTTTTTCTTTTATGACATTGCAAACTCTGTAATGAAAATGCCACAGTTTTGGCAGTGAACAACCAGAGGAATCCTCTGCTTGATTTATTTTAAATAAACAGTGATAAATAGCTCTTTTTTTTTTTTTTTTCTGTACAGAAATATTGGCTTCAAAAAGTCAGTGTATTGTACTCAGTAGAGCATGTTGAGTAATGCTACACCTTAAAAATTGGCTTTTTTCAGTTAGTGATGTTAAAAAATGCAAGCCTCTTTCTGGTTTGCTGCAATTGTTCCTATGTACCATAAGACTGTATTGCACAAAAAAAGTTCTTAAATACAGATATAATTTATGTTATTGGATTAAATATTGCAACAACTAAGTGGTAAGTGAAGCAGTTTTACCTTGCACATGCAGTGTGAGGATACACAAGGAGACTGTTCATAAAACTACAAATACATCATTGCAATCTTGACTGCAGGAGGGTGAAAGGAGTGTGAAACAAATGTATTTTGGCAAATCCATTGTTCC
Organism: Numenius arquata; assembly: GCF_964106895.1. Taxonomy (NCBI): domain Eukaryota; kingdom Metazoa; phylum Chordata; class Aves; order Charadriiformes; family Scolopacidae; genus Numenius; species Numenius arquata. The sequence goes on along the minus strand of NC_133577.1, from coordinate 11,315,726 downwards.
CCTCCCATGCCATCTCGAGCAAGGAGGACCTTGGTAAAAATGTAGACAGAGACCATAATATGTATTTGTTTTCTTCACAGTAGCCTGAGTAGTGCTAAACTGTAGTTCTCCAGGAACCCAGCTCCAGATGTTATTAAACTACTTTTCTTCCATCCCACCCACCCCCAAAAAATCAAGTTATTTTGTTTGAAAATTAAAACTAAGTTTCAGAAGTAGAGCCTGTAATACTTTCAACAAGAGACTTATAAATCTGAGAGTTCAAAAACCTTGGAAAAGAGTCTCTGTGCATTAGGGTGTATATCTGGAGTTGGGCATCTTCATACATGTGAGGGCTGGGGTCCAACAAGTTTCTGTTGATCACTTCTCTCACCCGGGAATCAAGACTAACCTGAAGAAGATCAGAACAGACTAATATTAAACAGTAACATTGGAAAGGCTGTTATGTGTAACTTTATTTCACGGGGCTCCACAGAACATGCCGAGTTTCTCAGTTTATTCAAGTAAGGCTCTGTGCTACTTTCAGAGCCACCGCACAATTACAGACCAAGACCATCGATTCTATTTCAGTTTTCACTTGGTCTTTGCATCCATCTTAAGATCTGTACGATGAAGTGCAGCTGTATAGCAGAACAAATGCAATGCAACTAAATAAAACTCTGCAGTAACCTGGATTTCCCAAAATATGTTATTTTACCTTAAAACCATTTTTTTTACTTATTTAACATTATTTTTCTCAAAGTAACATTGAATTACTCTCATTCAGAGATCTGAAATGGTTGTTTTCTAACTATTTGTGGTATAATCTTTAGAAGCTTTCTGTTCAGCACTCTCATCTGGCTGCCCGACAAATTTTTTCCCAATTTTTTTCAGACACTACACTTGTTACTCACAAATGACCCAGAGTTTTTTGTAATTTTTATCATGTTAATCTCCCCGTTAATATTAACTATTTCAGATTTGTTCTTTTTTTTTTCAAGACCCTCTAACACCTGGTGATTTTCAGGATATCATTGTCCGTATTGAAGTTGTTAGCAAGTTTCAATTTTAGCTTCTCATTTACTTTCTGTGCCTAGGCAGAAAAGGGCATGTTATGCTTGGCATGAAAGCACAGATGATTTTAGAATATTATTTAGAAGTTTGAGTGAATGTACAGCTTATCCATAAAATACTCTAAAAACAGTAAAATTAATGCCTTCTGGATTAAACAAAATGGCAGAAGCAGGGAAAGCCACTGGGGCCAGCAGAGGTTTACTCAGCTAAGAAGAAAAAGGCTAAAACATTGAATAGGGAAATACTAAGTATAGATCGGTTAAGCTGCTGTGATTTACACCAGGTTACAGTCTGACTCCACAACTCTGCAACCATATAAATAGATATTTGTATTGCCTGAAGGATTGAGTTCAACCCTGGGAAGCTCCAGGTACTGAGGTAGCTTGGTATGTGAAGGATGCTAACGGACATGAAAACTCAGAACGTGTGCACGTGTGTGAGGTTGTGGCTTGCGTATTTGTGTATGTGGTGAACCAAAGTCTTTGAAATACAGTGGGAAGGGATGGGGTGGGGTGGGATGGTAGTGAGGAGTAAATATCCCTTACGGATGGGCAGGGGTGCTGCATCAGCTGCCATGAACAGCCTCCCCACTTTCCCATCCTGGTGCTTCCCCTCCCTCACCTTGGCCAGGCTGTCTGGACATCCCCACAGCAAGCTGAGTTAAGGAATCAATCCATCTGAAAGTGGCTGTTTTTCAACCCAGGCATTTTTCTGATTGAATTCATTGTCTAATTAATGTATCTGTGCAAGCAGACCAGACTGCAGAGCAGGAGTGAACAGATCAGTGGGGCTGCTTGGCCAGTGACTACCTGCTTTTAGACACAACAACGTGCAGGGGTGTGTGTTATGGTAGTTTTGAGACGCAGCGTTGCAGTCAAGCGTCTTTGGAATTTATTTGAATAGATTTCAGTCCTAGGCAATTGCACTTCTATAGCACAGAAATGGCACACTAAGGTTTAAGCAGTTCTCCCCCTGACACACATGCACGTATGTTAGGAAGAACAGTTTGTGCAGCTAGCTAATTGGTTCTTCATTATCAAATTATAATAGCTGGGATAAAAAGCTCAAATTTGGCAGGGTGGTGGGGTTTTGTGCCATTGAAAATAGTAAAAGTTAATTGCACTTACAGAATGACAAAAATATGGAACTATTAATTTACACTGTAGTTTTTCAGTGACTCATTGAAGCCAGATGGCAAAACTAGTTGGAATATGCTGAAGGTATTTCCTTGCTAAACAGATTAATATAAGGTATCTGTTCAGAACACTAAGACCTTCTGCCTCAATAACTTTATCACTGAACAAATAATGCTAAATATTTCGGCTCTTATGCCGAAAGATAACATCTGGAATGGGATGCCTGGATGAACAAAGACTTTTCAGCTTCCATGCTGATCTAAAGCATTGCAGACAGTTTTTGTTTGCCTCATAAGATTTCCAGTAGGGGCAGGAGCAACTGGATTGATGACCTCCACACATGTCCAGTGCATCAAGTTTCTGAGTAGTTTGTTAAACCCTAAGTCAAACAATGCTTAGTTTAGTATTTGAATTTTAACTGCTGGTTGATCTTAGCTTAAAAAGACAAAAGAGCATTCAGCATATATATATGTACTAGAGATATTGTATTGTGTTATAAGGAAAACTCATTATTAGCTTGTGGTTCTGGCAGTTATCTCACTCCAAAGCAGAAGCATACACTATGGCACAAGAGAAGATAATGGAGCTATAAATTGCTGTTGGCTTCATTCATATGAATGAAGTTGCAAATTATTACTGAATGCAGCGCAGAAGTAAAATGTAGGAAGCAAGGTCCACAGTGAACAGAAATTAGCATAATGCTAGTGAGTACAAAGTCAGATGCAATGCACAGAGACAAGGCAAAGGAGCTAAAGGTACGTGATGTGGCCTAAGAAAGACTCTTCTATAGTGCTTATATATACATATATATCTTTATTGCAAAATATGGTTTGATAGAGAATGCTTTTTCTTTACTCCAGGTGAAGAACATTTCACAATTTGTCTATTTCAATTTAAGGGTTGAAGAAAATCTTATATAATTTCCTAGATATCATCATTAGAGAAAATATGTGGTCTCCATTCCTGGACTCTCACATAGGAATAACTAGTGCAAATTTGGATTTTCTCCCAGACAGCTGTTGCAGCTGATAAATCTATAATGATTCTGATTTAAATTCCCTAATTTTGGTGCCTTTTCTCCAGAAAACCATTTGCATTACTTACTTCCTCTCTCTGGCAGGCATAGCATTACCTATTTCTCAGACTTCTCTTCCCGGAGTTTCTTGAGTCTTATAGTGAGCTTTGAGGTGTTGTGGCCAGTGATGCTAAATGGCCCTGTGTCTCTACTTTTTCTGTCCTTTCCTTTCCTGATTTAATGTCCAATCTAAGATTTTCGTCTGACAGATCAGACAGACTTTCAGACCCCCATCTGGCAATCCAGGGTATAACATTTCTGCTCTGGAATAACAGAAGATGCAAATGTAACATTTACAGCTTTACCTCTTTTGGTGATAGTATAGAAATGTAATCTTCATATATAAGTCTTGCTTTTTCTTCAATAACTTTCTTATTCTGTTCCTTCTTTAGATCTTCACATGCAAGCCAGAAAAGCAGGTTCTCCTCACTATACTCTGTTCGAAGAAACTCTCTGAAAAGGTTCCTCCCAGCTGGTGTTTTCATCATCTTGTCAAAATTCTGAGCCCAAGACAAAATTTCATCTGCAGTAGGGTTTTGGCTGCAAAAGCAAAATATCATTACAAATATGCTTCTATTTTTGTAACACTGTTTTCATACATTTGTCCAAAAATTCTCCTTTCAACTGCACTTTAGTCCAGAGTGAAAACTGGAAGCCAGAAGGCTTCAGCAGTGACAGGGGAATTTTGTTCACTCTTCACTTGTTCATTCATTATCTGAATAGCCCACTAAACGTGTTTAATGTTATGAGACATGCACTTGGCTTCCTACAAGTTTTCTGCTAGTGTTGTTAGCCATCAGACTCAAAGACAAAATCCCACAACACCACCGAATTCCTGCCTCTGCAGTTAAAGGAGATGTGATTTCAGGAAGCTGGCAATGGACCCTCTTTCATGAGGGGTTTAGACGACACCTGATGTCCCTGCCTGCTTCTGATGCTGTTTGGCCAATCACTGGCTGCCACACGATTTGGTTCAGGAAGGACAAGAAAAACAAAAGGCTCTTGGCAGCCAAGAGCATACTAATGAGGCCCAACAAAATAGTGATTCAGAGAGCTTTTAAATTAGCATATTTCTCTGTGCTTGTACCTAAGGGTTGCTAAGCTTCCCTCTGTTTGGTGCTATTGACCTGAATGATGATCTATTGGCACAAGATGTGATGGATATTGCTGGCAAAACTGGAGAGAGAAGAAATAGGAAAAGTCCTTATTCCCATTTTCTGAAGGAAACTATTTATGACCTGTAACAGTAGACGCACTGGATAAGTGATCAGAAGACTAACTTCCATCACTAATGCATTAATGTACCAATGAATTGCTTGAGAAGGTAATACTCCAAGTTATTTAACAACAACTAAATATGTTTTCAAACTTAATTCTGAGAGCTCACCCTCCCCTTACTGATAGGATCCAACACAAGCTTCTGTGTAATCATGTTGCACAATAAGTGACATTTGTCATATGATTTCTCTCAAAGTCCATTTATCAACTCCTACTCTGCATGCAAGGCAGACTGGATGATGGGAAGCTATTTGTGATAGCTTTTCGGCAGTCCAAAAGATGTAATAAATGAGAAAGTGTTTAACATTTAAACTATCCAGCAAAATAATTGTAATCTGAACCAAAAAGTATAAACATACAGATTTGGAGGTGAAAACTCCTCTGGCTGAGTAGGGTGAAAAGAACCTGCTGAAGTGGATGGAGCTGACAAGCATCCTGTGCTCCCTCATTGTCTGTTGGGAATAGACAGAATTTTGTGGAAATTTCTGACATTGTCCTCTCATAAGTGGCCATGAGTAGCAATGAAGACAATGAGTTGTTTGGGTTGCTTTTGCTATCAATCATATCCTCTAGAGTTAAGTTTTTATTTGCTTTTTATGGCATTAGAGAATTCAAGGCCACTGATAGGTTAGCATTTTCCCCAACACAATAAACATGAGCCTAAGCTTTAGACGGAAATAGAAGCTCAGACTTTCAGTGCATGTTTGCCAGTTTTTCAAGGTATGTGTTTCCTTGGTTAATTCCAGTGAAACCATACTCCAAGATGTTTTATGAAAGGTAGCTATGTTAAAAATGTGAAGTTGAAAATGTGAAATTTCTTCTTGTCTGGATAAACAGAAGGAAGTGATCCCACAGGCAGCAGAGGCTTCTTACAGAGAGCCACAGATATATGGAACCATCCGTGCACCTCCCATTTCTCCCACAGTTCTTCCCCACAAATAAGAAACTGGAAGTCTGACTTATGAATGTCTCTGCTGGCATTTCATTGTCAGGAAAGATTTTGCTTCTTTTTGTATAGATTTTTTTGGACGAAAAGTAATTAAAAGGACATTCCTGAAGCATAAAATCCAAGGCAATTCTTGATATTGGTTATAGGCAAATTAAAAACATTTATTAGGCAGCAGTTTGACCAACTTACCATTCTTCTATGACTTGGATACTCTCCATTTTGGTCGTATGTGTTGGCCTTCCTGCATTGTCGCCTCTATCTTCATTCCTAACAGTGAGGCTGCAATGTAGTACAACACTTTATTTTGTCTAGAGAAAGTTAATTTAAAACAATGACTATAATAATGCAAACTTTTAAAAGATACAAACCTATGTAAAGTGTCATTTTTCACTCTTGCCCCTAAAATTTACACTCACAGTTCGGAAAGAAAAATTTGATGATGACATTGTCCCTTAATTTTGATGAGTGTTAATTAACAGTTGCTATTAGCATGTGTAATTTTTTACAAACTCACAGTTAATCCGCTGAAAGATGGGCATAAACTTAGAGATCAGATTTGGAGTGATTTCACTTGGGAAATTGAGAATATTGGTAACAATAAGGATAGGGGGAATAAGAATATCTGAATTGGACATTGATGGGGCTTTGATGCCCCATCAGTTGTGGATGGTTGTTCATTCTTTATGAATGTTCCCTTTTTTCTCTCCAGGATACAGTGGCGGTAGATGGCTCGGGTACAGAATTTAGGTCGTGGCAGCTCCTTATAATTTCCTTCTCTGACCCAAATTTGTTTTTCAGTCCAAAAAGTAAAACTTACTGGCCTCTCAACAGAAAGGCATCCATTACACTCACATTACCAGAAGCAAGGAAAAGAAAGACTTCCTTTAGGCAAGGATGGTTTTAGTGGTTTGGTTTTTTTCTTCTCTTTCAAGCTGGTAACTAGCATCATGTATTTTTCGGTAAATATCTTTTTAATTGGGTTTGCTTTAGTGGTAGCAACTTCCTCTGTGTGTGCTCTCTATGAATGTTCTGGAACATGATATTGCCACTGAAAACACAATTCCTGCTAACTACTGAAATAAAGCATGTTTTGAATGATGTAAGTATTCATATAGGAAACCTAGTTCCAATAATTAAGCTCAAGCAGTGGAACGTAGTAAGGGTATGGAGATTTCCCCTCATCAGGCATTCCCTACATGTCCCATTGAGAGAAAACAAGCAATGAAACAAACAAAAAAATTCCCCTCCCAATCCTAACAGAGCTCATATTTGGAATATTGAGTATTCACCATACAACAATGCTCTCAGTCATCCTAAGTGGCGGTATACAAAAATACGTTGGTAGCATAAAGCTTCTCCCTCCCCCACTAATCTGAATAACTTCTGCTCAGCTCTAGGAAGAAATCCCAGCTTTGAGACATTTTTAGCCCCTCTGCTTTTATGAGTTTCATCAACTCTTTTTCAAGCATTTGGCAAAGTTAATAGGTGATCCCAAATACTCTTCTGAAAAGTGGAAGTTTAAGCTCCCAGGTAAAGCAGAGCACATATTAAGACTTAAACATTACAAAGACGTACACTTTCAAAAAAAAGCTGTTTGATACTGGTTGCTCCTTCACTTACCTGCCAAGACCTTAGTTCAGGCCCTTGGTCCTGCTTCCCCTGTTACAGCGTAGGAATGCAGCTCCAGTGCTGCTAAGGTGTTAGGGTGTCATCAACTGCTGCAGGAGAAACAACACATCCTGAACTCTGGGGTTGGCAGGTAAAAAGTTTTTCCATCTCCTCTGACCTGTTGCTCGTCAGGAGCACCCAGGAAAGCCAATGGGAGTTCCGTATATAGGAGGAGAAAAAAAAGGGACCATCCATCCACTTTCTGTCTTGTAATCTTTAAGTCCACACATGTAACTGCTTAGGGTCACCTTGCATCTGGCTGGAGCACAAAGTTGGGGTGAGGGAGAAGCAGGGAAGGCACAAAGCTTCTCTCTCTCCCTCTCTCCTTTACAGTAGGTAGAACAGCATTTTTCTTCTCTGCTAGGTGCAGAGAAGTGAGTGTGCTTTGGTTCCATGGAAGAGTAACACCATGGAAGGAGGAAATACATTGTGTAGGTTCATAATGTAACAGGGCGTTCACTCGAGTCTGTCCAAAAGGGAACGAAGCCGCCCATTTTCTTTTATCCATCACATGAGCAGCAGCTAAGCTGTATTGAGATAATTTACTTGTTGGGCAGTGGGCTTATTCCAAAGTTTGGATTCAGAGTCTTACTGGAAGTAGCAGGTGACTCATCTGAGAGCCGTTAATCAACACTGCTAATTTAATTTGATGTCTGGGATCAAATACTGTTGTTTTGCTCATGCAAAATCTCTGCTAAACTTAGGAAAATCAGCATGGGCTGAAGAAGGTGGAATACAAATAGTGAGTGGTGAGTTAGAAAGGAAAGAAGGAAAACAGACAAGAAAGCCATGCTGACTTCTTTGCACTTTTTTACCAAAGGACTAAAGGATAGGCCCTATGCGTTTGGATTTTCTACGAGACAACATTTTGGTAAGGAGTTCAGATGGTGGGCCCAGAACGTAGAGTGCGGTTTTCTGGTATCTATACCAGAGTGACAATGCGAGGTACACGCTTGGCCCTAATTCCTTCGTCTCACCATTCGTAGCCTGGGTTCAATGGCTGAAGTTAGTCAGCATTGCAAAATAGGGAAGACTAAAGAAAGAAGTGTTACACTTGGTTGGAACACTTTCTCAAGTTTGGGTGTTGTATTTAAAGCTGTGCTAAATTTATAATACACCTTGGCCTAAATTCTGCATTATGTTTCCAGTGACAAACACTAGCACTACATTTCAACTTTTATTTATCTACATCTGTCAAGGCTGGAGTTCCATCGGATGCATTACTTTTGATATGTTTTTCCTGTGAAAGAAACCATCATTTTTATACAGAAGTACATTCAATTCGGACATGTTCTGTTTTCACTCAAGGAACTGGTTCATGTTTGCTTAGAAAAAAAAATTAAATATTTACAGATTTGTGGCTGCAAAGCTAATTTGAAAGCAGCCTTTAAATAACTCTGATCACAATAACAGATTGCTACCTTTTACCTCAAAATGACAACACTGCATTGCTATTTGCTATGTTGCTATCTTCAGTTGAAAATACCCTATCTGTTCACATTTCTCTGGGGAATTCAAGCAGTGCTCAGCGGCAAAGGCACCCTGCATACCTTGAGCTGGCGTTCTTGATACATTATTCCATCATGGAAGCTATCTGATTATGTCAGAAAAATTATGCTGTATAGTGTAAAACTAAACAGAGTAAAAGTAACAGGATAAAGATTAATGAAATGATCTTTCTTAGTTAAGGCTTTAAGAAGAGGAAATTGCTGATATGCCTTATCAAATAATGGTTAAATAAAAGGGAGGTGTTTTAGAGAGACATCTGATGTAAATTAGCATATATGGTGCCATTATTATTTATTAGTTGGAGTACATCCAGCAGATAGCTTTAAAATTTAGAGATGTAAATTACCCATGATAAAAGGACAACAAAACTACTGATGCCTTAAAAAAAGAGAGAAGAAAGGCAGAACTTAAGTGGAAAGCACAAGCACTGGTTTGTTTTCTGTTCCTATGGGAGGTTTGTTCTGCCCATTTTCACGCTGATTTTATTGCTCTGGAGAGTATGGTATAAAGTACTTCTGTAAGCCCAAGTGGCCTGACCTCGATGTCCCTTCAAATATATTTTGGGTTCCTGACTTCTACAAAAATAATCATTTCTTTAACTCCTGCAACAGTATTATTATGAGTGATTTCTCTTTGGAGTGAGTGCATTTCTGTTTTGCAACTTCACAAACTTCAGAAGTAAAAATGTTAATGACCAGAGACTACTTGAAGAAGTATACAAAATGAACAAATTACCACATATAAGGTTAAACTGGTCCGAGTTCCTAGCTCATGTGTTTTTGGAGGAACTAGTGGGATTCAGAAGACTAATCTTTATTTATTTAGCTAGTATTATTCAGCTGTTAATATTCATGTTCAGCAATTAAATAGTTGTTCTGTTGAGTAATTACTTTTCTACATCAGTATTGCAGGCCACTGGTGCATGCACAGTAAGGTAAAAAAGCCAAGCTAATTGGGTAAAATCATCAAGAGAGTTGGACTAATTTAAGAGCAAAAATCTCACTGATTTTTCCTCCAGGTGTTTCCAGCTGGTGGTTTTACTGTTTTTTTAAAAGTTGCTTAGTATCCCTACTGCTGCACTAACCTTCTACTGCCATTAAGAAACTGAAAATCATTTAGAGCTTGGACCTGATCTTTCAGTCTCTGTCTGTCCAGTACACAAATAGTCTTTAATTGCTTCTCAGGGTCAGATTCTGATGTACCAGTAGGCTAAATCTGGTGAATCAGTGAAATTACTGTTACCACTATGGCAAGAAAACTATGCCATTTTGAGAGGTGTTAAGATTAATATTCTACCCATGTGTGGCTAACACCAGTTATTATTTACTCAGGTATTTTCTCTGTTATGTGCATCATCGCAGTATTTTGCAATTATGTCTGACATTGAAGACAATGTGATGATTAAAGCCTCTTGCCTTAGTGATTTATTTTTTTTTTGTGCTGCCATGAAGATAAGGAGAAGAAATCAAACTGGGACATTGTGAACTAGTTGGTAGGCTGTTGGGTTGCCATTCAGGAGGTCTGTGCTTTGTTCCCAATTCTTGGCTGAAGTCTGTAGACACTAGGCCCTGCAGGGCAATGATTACATTTTAGGGTGAACCTGTGTATGTCACATAGTAGGGCTATGAGCCCTCGAGCCAATACTGTAACACAGAAACCTTCCTTATTCCAGCCCAAAGGCCACATAAAGTCAGTTGCACATACATAATCTAAAGGCAGAATTTGGTTTTCAGATTAAAATCACTATTCAGTTAAGATTCTCCGGATAACAGATGTTCTGACATGATTCTTTCACTGATCTACCCTTTGAAAGAGCGTATCTCACTGGCACCAGTCTTCACCCTATCCTACTCCTAGGAATTTTTATTATCACCAGATCAAGAGACAAAATATTTTTAGGTCATAGGTCCAAAAGCCAAGAAGGATTTTTTTGATGCTTGAGGCCAGCTTCCAGTGCAAGACAGCTACAGGCAAGACTGACGTAACTTAAATAATGGTGATTTAACAGATGTGGATTAAATGGAGGCTTTCTTAAATAAATACAACTCCCTCCCCACAAAAAAAGCACATGAGATCAAGGTTTTAATTATGATTGTAAAATCCCACTGGTAGATGATGTAAAATGGCCATTCACCTAACATGTTGACAAACACAGGTTGAATTTACCAAGTAGATTCAGTTAGGAAATATTTTTTTCAGGGTTGTTTGGAGGAGGAAAAGCCCTCCTTTAAACAAGAAGGTTAGTGAACTCATTCAGGATTTGAAACTCCCTTCCTGTGGGACTGCGGTGGGGAAGATTTCTTTCAAGCTGTTCTGCTGAAGCTATTCCACTTTGTAAAAATGATAGAATGCTCATTACGCAAGACAGTAACAGGAGACTCTGAACTTAATGGCAAATCATCATGTAATGAATACTTAAGCATTTTATGTAAAGTACAATATTTTATACAACTTTGAGGGGAGAGGCTGAAAACAAGAACATATGATTAGTGCATTTTCCTGGAGTGAAGGGAAGATGTTTTTGAAAACTCTGAGACAAAGATGGGCACCAACCCTAGATCTCTCACCTGCTGGGTAAATACCTTCAGTCTTCAACACAAAGTGGTTGTGCCCTGCCTGTCTCCAAGCTCTTTGATTCCTTTATGTGTCTGGCATAAAACACACTATATGAGCAGAAACTTATTTCTCCTTGTTTTAATTTGGATGCAGAAAAAGTGCACGCCAGTGTCTTCTCTCATTTGTGATTGTGGCTCAATCTGATTAGACTGTCTTCAATACAGTCAGTCATTGAAAAATCACTGTGTCTCCACTGCTGTGCTCACAAGTGACTCCTACATGCTGAGGCAGGCTCTGGAAGAAGTCAGAGATGGATGTGGTCCCCGTATGTGGCAATGAAATAGACAACTATACTGGCACTCTTTAATTTCTTTTATGAAACCAAAGAAAAAAGATTTTCTGTCACCTTGTTTTTCTGACAGCTGGAAGCTTTAAGCCCGACAGCAGTGAAAACTAGTCAGGGCTGTGTTTGTCTATGAACAGAGGAGCATGATGATTTTGTTATATTGTACAAAGCAATAATAATGAAAAATAACTGCCATATTATCATGATCCATTCAGAAAGAACAATACAGCTATGTTACTTTCAAAATCACTTAGACAGAGTCTAGTCAGTAATGCCGTATTCTATCTCCCTTTTAATGGCACAAAACCAGGCATCCAAGAGAATGAAATTTTACATGAACAATATTATCCTGTTCTTTTTCAGACAAGTAAAGGATGAAAAAATGCTGCTATCAAAGTTAGGGAAAGAGTTAACTTTTTGTTACAGTAAATGAACAACATCCAGAATAATTATTCTGAGAAAAACTAGAGCTAAAGTCATGATTTTTATGAAGAAGCGATGCCTTGCACTAGATATATTCATAGGCTCAGAGAAACTTGCATTATATCCTTCATGCCCCTGGCTCTATTAGAGAGAAAGGGGATGCATCAGCCATCAAAGCCATGCATTTTGGTCTCTTATCTCTGACCTCTGAGAATTTATCTCCTTGTAAGAATAGCTAGACAGACTAAAGCACTTAGGCTCTTCTAGTAATACCAGTATATGCAAAGCATAGAGGTACAGAGCAAACTTCAGCCAAATTACTGGCAGTAAATGAATTCTAGAGCAAAGGCATTGCGTGGAACCCTGGAGATCTGCAAGGCCAGCATAAGTGATGTGCAGTTCCTCCACAGAAAGATGTGAAACAGTAAAAATTGAAAATTTGGTATTTCCATATGTCTGCATTGGTTGTCTGTGAGGAACTTTGGAGGGGAACGGTGGTCAAGAGCCTCTGGAGTCATTTACTTAAATTGATCAGAACCTGGTCTTAACTCAGTCAGCAGAACATGATAATTTTTGTTCCAAAAAAGAAGCAGATTCAAAAAATGTGAAGGATTTTTTGAGAATTAGTGTCCATCCAAGTTCTTTAATGAGATAAGATTTACAGATCTTCACTGAATTCAGTAAAAAAATGTAGGATGTACAATTTTATACTGAGAACAGGTTAGAATTTTAGTGAAAAATAGCTATATCCTTCTCTGAGTTAAAAATGGATTGTCTTGTGCTTAAATCTAAATGATGGAGATCGTGTTTAGTAGACTGACACAGGAAAGCAGCCTGCTGGGGAAAAGCCAACAATTACCATAAGGCTATAATCAGCCTACTTGGCAGTGTCCACTGAAACTATAAACTCCTTTCAAAAAGTCCAGGTACCTGTGGTGCTAAGTTTCCTGAATGCCAGAGTTACATTTGCCTTAGGTGAAAAGATGGTGCAAGAGACATGTATAATCCAAATTGTTTTAAAAGAAAAAAAACAAACAAGCATAGACTCCAGCTTGAACTCAGCTGTTTTAGAGTGGAAAAAAAAAACAAACGTGTTTGCAAGGATAACTTATAATGAGATCTGATTCTGCAAGCCTTACCTCATGTAGGGAAAAAAAAACCCAAATAAATGTTTTGTGTTGTTTTGTTTTGTTTTTTAATAATGCGAGTATTTGTAAGGTTAGCATCCTGGAGATTTTATATTACAGCCAAAACTCCTCCAATATTTCAGAGCTTCAGATGGGGGAAGGATTGTGGAGTCACAAACCCCCCGGCTCGTTGTTCAGCTTATGCTGTGGTCTCATCATTTTGACCTGTAACCGTAAAAGCTGCAGTGATAACAGGCTCTTCAGGTTTTTTTCTCCTCATAGGTCACAAAACATACATTAAAAATAAAAGAAATGATAAAAACAGATGCTTTGTCTCTTCCAATGGCAAGAAAACATTCAATTTCTTCCTTTCCAATTTTCCTTGGTGGTATTTTTTCCTCTCGATTCGCTTTGCTATGCTGTCGTATGGTGTACTTCAGATTTTTTCCTTTTTTTCTCATCTCTTTGTTTGAAGAGGATACAGCTGAGAAACAGTCTGTAACAGACGGTTGGGCACTTGTGTGTGTCGTGAATGTGCTTTCAACTGAAAAGCTTAGTGTCTGCTCAGGATCCAGTAATAGTAAATGCAGGCAGACTTCTGGCTCCCATATGCACCTTTCTGCATACCATAAATCCTGTGGGCCAAGGGGGAGCTCAAGGTGGAAATTTTTTGGTCTGATTTTTGCTACCCAGGATGGGTGCAGAAGCCGTTTCACAGACCCTTCCACTGGGGTTTTACAGAGAATGCACCTGACTGGAACTGAGTTTGTGTTAGATTGTGAGATTTGACAGTTAAAGATAATTTACTTCTGAATTGGATTTTTCACAAAATAGTGTTTGTGGAAAGGTTTAAGATTAATGAAATTTCATAATTTGTTTTGATGGTTTTAAAAATAATTATCATTAATTTTTTAATTGAAATAATCGATTGTCTTGGTTTCATTCATTGTTAGTAACCATTATTCTAACTAGTCTTTTGTAAGTAATTTTAATGTAATCAAATAATAGATTTAAATGAAATATTGTGCTTTTCTAAAGAGCTAAAAAAGCTCTTTAGAAAAATTACATTCTGTCATAGTAGATATTTTTTCCAGTAATCTTTCTGATTACAAGAAAAGAGTTTGTCCAATAACAAAACAGTTCATCAGGAGATCCAGCAGCTATAACTCTTAACTTCATGATACCTGGAGTTTATTAGACCCTCATCTCAGAGTCCTGCAAACAGTTAGCAGCCCCACCTTTCATTCAGAATCACGTTTATACTAAGAACTGTGGAGAGAACCTTGAAGAGCAATGCCTTACTGCATCAAAATCCTGAAGCACAGCAAAACCTGCATTTTTTTGGGGGGTTATTTTGAAGTATCGTCACTTCCCTAAAGCAGTCTTGAGATTTCTAGAAGAGTGGCATTGACAGTCTGGCGGTGGAGTGCGTGGACACAGGAATAAAGACATGGGATCAAACCCCCCTGTGCCTACACACAGGTATCCTGGCCTTTAGACTTCTCTGTGTGAAGGAATAGCTTTTACCCTGTGAGATATTTGAGAGTTTAGAAGGAAATGCACTTAAAACCACTGTGGATGAACAGGGTCCTACCTTTCTTCCTTGTGAAAACCTGGACTAATGTCTGTGAATTCTTTTGTTCAAAGGCTTATGATAAGGCCAATTCATCTTTGTTCAGAGTTGTGAACATCCCCGTGAAAAATAAGAAACTTCTCAGTTCATCTGAGATTGTGTATTTCTGTCATACTTTCAAGGTGGGGAAGAGCAGGCTGAATTTCTTACTGCTTTTCAGTTGCAGTGCTTTCTTAATACTGTGCTGGATTCAGCGTAATTGGTCAAAGTCATTACAGATTCAACTATAAACCATAAAAGAAAAAGGAGATTGGTGGAAATTAAGGTTTAAGATATCTGGAGCATCTTAGGCTATTAAGGTCTAGTCAGTTAAGACATTTAGCTCTGTCCTGATAGTCTTACTTATGTTGTGCTACTCCTCAGCTTGAGTAAAAGCAGAATTGGACCCAAGAGATCTAGTGCTTAAGAGTATAATCATCCCTTTGTTAATGGGAAGTCTTGGCCAAGATTTTGGAGTTTATGTAAGATCATTATATAAGGTTATTAAATTGCATCCCACATGCCACTGTGAAGGTAGATCATCCTTACTGAAATATGAATGCTAAGATAAAGTAAGTCATAGCAGGATGTGCTCAGTAAAGCAAGTACCTAAAAAGGTTTTAGCAAATCTGCAGTGTTACAGTCTATTCCCTTTCCTGTATATTTAACGATTTAAAATGGAATAGATCTAAAATCTACTAACCTTTTCTGTTCATAAGGGGCAGTTGGACTAACAGTCTCTTTTTAAAGCCATGAGTTTTATTCTTCTGCTGTCTTTTCCATAAAAGTCGCATTGAGTATATATTTGGCAGACAAGTTTTCAAATTTGCCCAAACTCTGCATTTTACTTTTGGACCCCATGAAGAATTTGAAAGCGAAGCCTTGTAGAATCAAAAATCCACGTCAATATGTCTTCCATCATAGCTTGCTATTTGCAATGTGATCTTTGATGTAATTTTTATACTGGTTCTTTCTTCTTTTAGCAATTGTTCAAAAGTGGATCGGTAGTGGAAAAATTAACCTGCTAGAAACCCCCTGACAAAAAAGACATTTTCTTAAGATACCCACAAATATACCCAGGAATGTTTTGCAAACATTTAAGATCCGAGTTTATTCTTTGCCAAGTTGAACACAGAATCACAGAAAGAGAAAATCACAGAATGGTTGAGATTGGAAGGGACAGAGCTCTGGAGGTCATCTTGTCCACCCTGTCCACCCCACTGCTCAAGCAGGAACACCTAGAGCAGGCTGCCTAGGATCATGGCCAGATAGGTTTGAAAATCTCCAAGGTCGGAGACTCCACAGCCTCTCTGGGCAACCAGTGCCAGTGCTCAGTCACCCACACAGTAAAAAAGTTTTTCCTCATGTTCAAAGGGAACCTTCTGTGCTTCATCTGGTGCCCATTGCCTCTGGTCCTGTCACTGGCTGCCACTGAAAAGAGCCTGGCTGTGTCTTCTTTGCACCCTCCATTCAGGTATTTATACACATTGGTAAGATCCCCCTGAGCCTTTTCTTCTCCAGGTGGAACAGTCACAGCTATCTCAGCCTTTCCTCATAGGAGAGGTGCTCCAGTCCCCTAATCGTTTTAGTGGCCCTTTGCTGGACTCTCTCCAATACATCCAGGTCTCTTACAATGAAGAGCCCAGAACTGGACCCAGTACTCCAGGTATGGCCGTGAGTGCCACAACCTACACACTTACTACAATCATATTTAAAGAAAGACTGTGATTGAAGAGTATTTATGGGGGCTACTTAAAAAATGTAATGATATTTACACTTCAGGATGACTTCAGGGTGAAAGAGGGAAGTGTTCTCAAGGTCAATGCAGGCTAAAAGGTATGTGAAAGGAGACTGGTCCTTTTAATGGACAGCCTTGCTGAACTTGCTTTCCTCCTCTGTTCTTGTGTGACTGATTTAAACTACCTGGCTACAGATATTGCAGCTCAGCAGGCATCCAAAGGCAGATGGAAACTACCAGTGTGCACTGTACTTGAACTTCTGAAATAAAGGACAGTATCTAAAACTTAGACTAGCACTAAGCAAAAATTGTAACTTTGCACAAGAGGAAAAACTAGTGATTTGAAGCAATCTGATTTTCCTAGACACTCCTTTTACTCAGATGTGTTTTGTTCTTCTCAAAATCTGTAAGAAAATATGCTTTCTGCTGGAGTCTACTTTAAAGAGATTATATTACTTTTACATAATGATAGCTGCACCAGAAGCTATTACAACTTTTGAAACTTTTAGTCCTTTCTAGGATAAATTTTTGAGATTTTAGTTCTCAGATGTGGACTGTAATTTCTGTATATGTAAGAAATCCATGGCTTGCCAAAGTTTGCATGCCACTGATTCCTAATGGAGTTACTCTGGCTTTGTCTCATTACTGTAGAGCTGGTTTCTGCTTTAGGCAAGATTCAACTCAAGGGTGTATTTCTTTTGTCAGGTCACCCACAAGATCACTACTCTAGCTGTCAGCTTCATTCCTTCCTTCAGAATAATATTACCATCCATATTCCATCTTGTACAATGGATACATCTAATTACCAGACAATCTGCAGTGTCCTTACTCCTGGCTACAGCTATTTTGCAAGCAATTCCTTCATGTATTTGACACAATTAAAAGTGGCAGTTGTCTAGTGTTCAAAGAAATAGAAATTGTATTCCTTGAAAGGGTAACTGGATGAATAAAAGCCTTCCAATCCACTAGTAAGCAAGCCTAATGGTCTCAATTAATTCTGATAAATTGGCCTAGTCTAGTTTCCATAGTGGCTTTTTTTATTATTTTTGATTTGCAGAGATGAAAAATAGCAGGAACAGTAAAGAATTGAGCCTGATTAGGGTCACTCCTTTGATTCCATAGATTTAGTTGCAGTTTCCAAATGGGAAGAGATGCCTGGGATCTTTCATACTAAATTCACATTTTTCTTTTCATACGGTGTTGTGAAGTTCTTCAGTTTATGTATGTGTAAAGTATAGTTCCTACCATGATGTTTATGAACACTGTATTTTAAGAAATTAGCCTGGACCAAACTAGTTTACGTTTATCAACATTACAATCAAATAAGATGGGACATCTTCCACTTAACATCTGTCCAACTAACAAAGAGGACTGAGAACCACCATGCCAATCTGCGTATATTGCAGGCATCTGTTTTGATGGGTGTTAACTGCTGGTTTCCAGATTTTCTGTTAGACAAGCCCCTGAGCTGGGAAGTAGTTTCAACATGGATGTCAACAGGAACTGAAGATACCCATTGCTCCATAACGGGTGCTCAGCATCTGCCAGTATCAGGCCCTCAATCAGCTACTTCAGACGAGCCAGAGGTGCCATCTAGACAAATATATGTGCTATGGAATTATTAAGGGTGATGAGGTTCAATAAGGCCAAGTGCCGGGTCCTGCACTTGGGTTACAACAACCCCATGCAGTGCTACAGCCCTGGGGCAGAGCGGCTGGAGAGCTGCCTGGCAGAAAAGGACCTGGCGGTGTTGGTCGACTGTCGGCCAAACATGAGCCAGCAGTGTGCCCAGGTGGCCAAGAAGGCCAACAGTATCTTGGCCTGTATCAGGAATAGCATGGTGAGTAGGACTTGAGAAGTGATCGTCCCCCTCCTGTACTCGGCACTGGTGAGGCCCCACCTTGAGTACTGTGTCCAGTTTTGGGCCCCTTACCACAAAAAAGACATTGAGGTGCTGGAGCAGGTCCAGAGAAGGGCAACAAAGCTGGTGAGGGGTCTGGAGCACAAGTCTTATGAGGAAAGACTGAGGGAGCTGGGGTCGTTCAGCCTGGAGAAAAGGAGGCTGAGGGGAGACCTTATTGCTCTCTACAACTGTCTGAAAGGAGGTTGTAGAGAGGTGGGGGTTGGTCTCTTCTCCCAAGTCACAGGCGACAGGACTCGAGGAAACAGCCTCAAGTTGCACCAGGGGAGGTTCAGATTGGATATTAGGAAGAATTTTTACACTGAAAGGGTTATCGAGCATTGGAATGGGCTACCCAAGGAAGTGGTTGAGGCACCATCCCTGGAGGTGTTCAAAAGACAGGTTGACATGGTGCTGGGGGACATGGTTTAGTGATGTTTCTTTTTTTGTCAGAGTTAGGTTGATGGTTGGACTAGATGATCTTGAAGGTCCCTTCCAACCTAGATGATTCTATGATTCTATAAGATTCGTGTCTCCTTTCCCTTTCTGCCTCACATAATGAATGTCTGACCCACTTTTCTAGCGAGAGGATCTCCATCTTATAAGTGTTATCTACTAGGGGTCCAGACTCATTTCCATGATACATTCTCTTTTCTTTTCTCTTAAAAGCGCTAGACATTTATTCCTGGTTTAACTGACATTTTAAACCGATTTGGAATGATACATGGTTAAAAAATGAACCTTTGTAAGATGAAAATTTTGCTGCTAGCAGATTTAAGTAGCCTAATTTTTTTTCCCTTTTGGCTTGGAGCTACAGACTGCATTTATTCTTGCAGATAAAATGGGCTGGGAGAGTTCTCTGGCCCTGAGGCTGACTGGCACCATGTAGCCCCAGTCCATAAAGCCCATACCCAAAACAGGGTTTCTGCACCTGCAACAGGTCATTGCCTGAGACTGTGCACTTTGGCACTGGCTAAAACTCTGCCAGGGAGTTAGCACTTGCTAACAATTTAACTGTAGGGCTCATTGCTTGAGCACATATTAGACCCTGGCCCTGCTTAGTTTACTAGTGTAGGCACAGCCAGTGCATTTAATTTGGATAAGATTTTTTGTTGGGTTTTTTTCATGTTAAATATTTAATTTTTTGTTATATTCCATGATGTATAAAGTTCAGATGATTTGCAAGGCCACATTGGAACCTTTAAAATGACACCATCTATCAGCATGCCTTTAGCTTATATTTTGATCTCAGACCCGTTTTGACCTTTCACACACTTCTGTGTTTCTGTGGTTTTCCATAAACTCCTGAGTTAATGCATCTTTGTGTAAATACATAATTGTCGAATTTCCGTGACATAAATTTGCAATAAGGGAATGAAAAACCCAGCCCAAACTCTGTTGGGGAAGATGTAAAGGCTACCAACTCCTAACAGCTGAAAATCACAGCATAAACTGGACTCAGGCATCCTCAGCACTCTTGGGTTTTTTTTTTTTTTTGGTTGTTGTTTCTTTTTTTTTTCTTTTTCAACAGCAACAGTCAAGCTGTGCGCTGGTGACAGCAAATCTGTCATGACATTACGAATCTTCCCTCAGCCACTGTTCCGCAGCCATCAAGCTGAATAGCATTTTGGCACAGTCAGGTGGGAAACAGGCATGAGTGGAGAGGGAGAGCCAAGATGCTGATGCTCTGAAGCAATCCATCTCTTAAACAGCCTCTGAGGAGACATCAAGCTGCTTTACCCCAGTGGAGGTGATTCTGCCATTGTTTTCTCTCCCTCTAGTCTTCTCAAGAGCAGCTGTCCCTGAATACACCCTCTGTGCTGTGCCAGGGCAGAATCAAGATCATTTTCTAAAGTTAACTAGATTTAGTCTGCTATCTCCTTCTAAGGAGTTACTGTCAGCATCTTATGTGCGGCTGAATTAGAATGAGCCTTGTGTAATCCCAAATCCCCTCTGAGCATGTATTTATTCTTCAATTTAGGATTGCAGTTCTGATTTTATTTTTTTTTTTGCATTCCAATTTTCTTTACAGAATTGTTTGCTTGAAATAGGACTATCTTCTGCAGTTAGAGTGATGAGAGTTTCTTGTCTTAGTATATTATACACATAGAAATCTATGCATTTGGTTTGTAAAGCTTCAGAAACATTTATTAAAAATTTGCTAATATATTATGTTTATGTTCTACCCATTCTCTAACCTGCTTGGGTTATCACAGATGGGTAAAAATGTCAGTAAATACATGAGCCTCCATCTGTTCCTCAAAATGAAATGAACTTTCGAAGTTTAAAATATTAAGGGCAAAATCCTGACAGTAGGAAAGCTTGGCCCAGAGAACCCTGGGCTTGTTTTGATGTTAATGAGGATTCTACCACTGGCTTGCGATCAAAGCCAGCAGACCAGCTGCATAAGAAGCTATTGCTCCACTCTTCGCATTAGACTTCTATTTTATTATGTGGAGGAACAAGTTTACCTCATACCTTTGAAAATAGAAACATTTATCAGTTTACATGGAGTTAGACTCAGTTTACAGTGTTAAAGTTTTTTCAAAGTAGGGTTCTTGGTTGAAAATTAATTTAAAATGATTGATATATGCTGAATGTCTGTGTAGTGTCTTGTGTATCTTTGTGCTTCCACCATGATTTCAGGGTAGGCCAGCAGTGCCTTAGTGACTACCCCCTTGCAGACACTTGCCAAAATAAGTGCATTGTGTAGCTTACAGCTTTCTCCTAGAGAACTGCATGATTTTGATTTACTTTGCATGTCTCACAAAGCAACCGTGTGCACCAAAGCCAATTCTGCATGGCAAATGACCTGTGGAAACCCGTTGCTGCTGTGGGAACTGGTGGCTCACAGTTCCTGCCCCTGCTCCAAGGCTGCACAAGACCTTGTGCTTCCACAGAGCTTTGGAGGTAGGTGGCAGGGGGCTGAGTAGAAGAAAGGAGGAAAACAAAAGGGGGTGGATGAGCTTGGAAATAGGGATTTCTGGGCTGCTTTTTGATGAGGGAAGATGAGAAGTACTTGACTATTTTGGCTCCACAGTGACCAAGGCAGGCTCTCATGAGATTTAATAGGTTGATTTTAAGCTTCCTTTCATTGATATTACATTAAATTCTGCTTTTTGTAATTTTTATTTCTATAGTCCCTTGGTTTTGCTGGTAACGTTTTGATTTCCTGCATTGGCATCTTACTCTTTAGAAGTAGATGCCGGGAAAATTATGGAGAAGTAGTTTGCTGCAGCTGGTCTACCTGAGATCTCATGTATCATACCTTTGCACCTTGTAGCATCGTTTATGTAGAAGAAATGTGCTCCCCTCTTTCAAATGACAGTGTTTCACATCTGCTTCACAGGGAGGTGTGGCAAGTGGTCAAAGTTGCCTTTACTTGCCACCTCTGGAGCTCTGGGATAAGCCCTGTATTGAATCACACCTGAGTGTGATAAGCCCTGTACTGAATCACACCAGGGCGTGTTTCCAGCTCAAGGAGAGAGCAGACTTCCAGGAATTATTAGGTTAACACTGACAATCTGGCCCAGTGTCACAGCAGGGCACAAGCCCAGAGGTTGGCAAGTCAGGCTGTGATGCCCTGGGAGAGTTGTGTAAACAAGCACGCAGAGAGCCACCTGTCCCCAGCCTGCCCTCAGGACCTGAACATCCATAAAACTCCAGCAAAATCACTTGCCCTGTCTGAATTATAAAGTAGAGTGACCCTATGAAATATTGTACCTATTAGGAAGACATGCTTCTTCCCTCTGATTTTTTTAACTTTAGAGATCATCCCTTTCTTTTGGTTTAAAGGGAAAAGAAATGTTTTGCTTGGGTATTATTTAATAAGTACTGTTAACATAACTTACGAACATATGAAAAAAAATACTTGACAAGCTATTTATTTTTAGAGTGTCTTCTGCTTGTTTTTCCAAATGCTGAGAATTTAAATTTCTTATTTTAAGTAGCTCAGGGAACCTTGAAAGGTTCATTTCTGAGGACTAAGTATTTAAATCCTTACCCCACACTCACCCCATGGTGCATTCCAGTGGCAACAGGAATGTCAGCCGGGCAGCTTTCTCTCATGCCCTCAGTGCCGAGGATACGTGGCCTTAAAGACAAGGTGATTTAAGACTGATATTCTAGAATACCACATTCAGAAGCATGTGTGACAGGTCATATAATGGATTTTATCCAGCTTTAAATTCCACCTGTCAGAAGAACTGCTGCTGCTTTCCTAAGAAAGCACCAGCGCTGTGATGACCTGGGGCAAAGCAGATGATACTGTCCCATAGATGCATAAAGCACGAGTTCCCATGCTAGCTAAGCCTACTCTCCCTCAGAATAGATCATTCTCCAGGAAAGAGAGGGAATGTTTTCATCTTTGACCTCTGCAACAGCAAATGCTAAAAATGTAAGGAAGTCCTGTAATGTTTTAAAGTATAAAAAGGCTCAGAATGGAACATCTTTCCCATTAAATATTTTTATTTCTATTTCAGTAATATTTTATTGCTATTTCAGTAAAATAGAGTACAGGAGCCTGCATTTCTGTATTCTGCACTAGAATACAATAATTCCCGAAGCACTTTTCCATATTTGCTTTTCTCAAGCAAATGGTGTGATGGTTTGAAAAGGTAAAACGCAGAGAGTTGAATACATCTGTTTCAGATGTGTTGTCCTATGTGTTCAGGGAAGAAAAGAAGAATTTAAAAATTAGGTTTTTAAAAAAAAATAAAATTGAAAGCCAAAACTATTTTTCAAAATGAGTGCTTTTGTTTCAAAGGTAAAGATTTTATTTTCTTGCTGAAAGCTTTAAAAAAGTCCTGGAGCCTGGGTGACTCTTTTTGTACCAGCCCACCTCTTGTCTAGTCCTAGTATAAAAATCCTGCTGCAGACAGGCATGGGAAGAAGAATATGGATTTTGTTTTCCATATATTTCAGACCATGAGGCTGTAATTTATTGCATTAAATTGTTTTTTGTTTCCATTCTTTCTTTGCTTCTCTCTCTTCCAAACTTTCTACCATAGTTAAATAAGATAAAGCAGCCATGACTATGACTCCTGGGGATTATCTTATGTTAAGTCATGCAAAGCTTAAACATAATTTTTCAATGGCAAACTAACACTGAATATGCCAGAAAAAAAAAAAAAAATGTTCAGTTCAAAGTACTAGAGAGGTGGGAAGAGCAAAAAAAAATTGTGTGGTTTTTTTTTTTTTTCATTTAGACTACCGTGCACACTATGTGTCTGCTAGGAGGAGGAAAAAGTTGAACCTCATAGAGAAAAAATATAATATTTAAAATTGTCTTTAGGACTGTATCTGTCATCTCATATTCATGGCACAAGTTACAGAAATATCTTCTCATAGGCCCAAGTCAACTACTAAACCCATGCAAGGAAAATGTTCCCTTTAATAAAGAAAAATATTTGTGTACCAAGGTCATCAGGAAGAAGTTTCAGACCTAACTCACAGCAGTCATAGGCAAGTTATAAGAACTGGAGGAGAGAGGTTTCTTGCCAAGAGCAACTCTTGTTTACTGCCAAACTGGCAAATACCCTATCTCCCCTGGCATCTCTTGGGTGTGGGAAACTAGTCATGGAAGGGTCACAAGAAATCAAATGGCAGGCGTAGCTTTTGTACAGGGCACAGTTCGGAGCTGCTGGACATGGGAGTCCCTTTCCCTCTTCCACAAGAGTCTTCAGCAGTTGTTTTAATGGTTCCCTTTAAGGTAAAGACCTTCCAGCTTGTGTGTAAGAATCGACCTACAAAACCAAGTGAAGTTGTGTGATCATCTTCACTTATCCACAGGAAGCCTTTTCATGTCCCCCAGACTCCCATAATGCCAACGTCTCTTGCAGGGCAGATGTTAGATGCCTTCTGAGCCTTCTGTGTGTGGTAAAAGGAGAGGGATTATCAGGTATCAGTGTCCCACAGCTTTAAAATTCTCTGAGCACCTTATGAAAGGAAGAGAGGATAAAAAGATATCACTCCTGCTCTGGCTGGAAGACAAAAGAGGAAGCACAATAAAATTGGCAGAATAGCCAACCTCCCTGTGCTGGTGTCTTGAGTTTTGTGGAAGAATGTGATTTACAAGTGTTTGCAAGAAAATTACTGGCTTCATGTCTGCTCAGGAAGCTGGAGTAATGGATTGCTAAATAAGGTTGGGGAGGTGAAATAGCAGGCTTCTACCCTTACCTCGCCAGGCTGAGCTCAAAACTGTAAAGCCATACCATTAAATACTAAATGCGCAGTTCTCTGGGAAAGTGTAATTGAGGAAATTATAGACTGTCATGTTACTGCAAATTTTGCAACTCTCAGGCTACCCAAGTCATTGAAATTACACCTAGTAAGGAAGCTTTTCTTCTGTCCTCTATGGGAATAGTGTTTTGTGGAGGTTTAAGGCACGGAGTGAGATTCAGTCCAGCACCTTCAGTACCTGACTGGTACTAATCTATTAGATGCTTTAGAGAGGCAGTCTTCCTGAAGGAGGCGCCCAAGATCTGTATCTGGTCAGTGGAGAGAGGAAGGTCCTATTGAAGACCTCCAGAGGGATCTGCTGCAGATCTGCCTCTGTGGAAAGTGGACAAGCTTCTCCTGTTGGGGACTTCAGAAGCACTTTATTTTCTCCACTGAGGAGGACTGCTTCCTTCACTATTGATGCTCAGGCACCCATTCAGGGCTTAAGCTAGTTGGGCAACATGCTAACGATACCTGTTACAATAAAATGGCCAACTTAATGAATCTGTTTATCTCCACCTTTTCGAATCTGAGTAAACCTTAGTAATCAGCCCTGCTTTATCTTTGTAAACTTGACAATTATCATTGCCAATAGATGTACCAGGTCTGGCTGGGATGGAGTTGATTTTCTTTCCTGCAGCCCATATGGTGCTGTATTTTGGATTTGGGACCAAAACAGTGTTGATAACACATCAATGTTTTAGCTGTTGCTGAACAGTGCTTGCACAGTGTCAAGGATTTCTCTGTTTTTTATACTGTCAGTGAGCAGGATGGGGATGCACAAGAAGTTGGGAGGAGACACAGCTGGGACAGCTCACCCCAACTGACCAAAGAGATATTCCACACTGTATGACGTCATGATCAGCAATAAAAGCTGGTGAAGAAGGAGGAGGGGGGAAGGTTCAGAGTTGTACCATCTGTCTTTCCAAGTAACTGTTCCACATGATGGACCTCTGCTTTCCTGGAAATGACTAAACACCTGCCTTACGATGGAAAGCAGTGAATGAATTCCTTATTTTGCTGTTCTTGTGCACGCAGCTTTGCTTTATCTATTAAACTGTCCTTATCTCAACCCACGAGTTTTCTCACTTTCACCCTTCCAATTCTCTTTCTCCATCCCACTGGGCACGAGTTAGTGAGTGGCTGCGTGGGGCTGAGCTGCTTGTTGGGGTTAACCCACAACAATGGAGAAGAGCTCCAAATATTTGTTACCTTTAAGAATGAATTATTAGAGAAAAAAAAGTTTCTTATAAGATATACTGAATAATTTTTGAATCTAACGTTTTGCTGTTAATGAGTCCCTATTCGGCAAGGTACTATTTCCCTAAACAAAGGTGTGAATATTTGCCTATGCTGTTATGCAAACAGAAGACCTAATGCCTGTTCTAATTTTAACATAGGGTAGAACAGAAGAAAACAAACACCACATGATTCACAAAAGATATTTTTAGAATTCTAATTATTTGTTTGGATAGATGAACTACTGAACTAACGCTTCAAACAGATACAAGTGAAAGCTTCTTACTAAAAGCCACACAAACACCCGCCCCCCTTTCTTTGAATGGTGAGGAAGTGGAGGCACTAAGAGGTTAGTGATATAGGAGCTGTCTTTAGTCACACAGGCTGGTGGAAAAACAGAAGAAATGTCTCCTAATCTTGATATTACCAGTTAAAGCCCTGTCATCATCATTAATGAACCCAGCAATGTTTTCAGACAGGTATCACTTGAGAAACTCATGTTACTCAAATACAAAGACCTGTGGAACTAGGGAAAGCATGCTATTACATTCGGTCGGGGAACCTGTTGCAGTTATTGATTAGGCAGCTTTCCTACTACAGAGAAGTACCCTTGAGAATTACCTACCTAGAACGCCCTATATAATGAGTGACTAGTAAAGGTTGTTACTTTTTTTTTTTTAATTATTTTTGTAGTTTTTAGGGTACACAGCTGAGGCAAAAACAGTAATCTGTACTCTACCTGGACAGTTCAAATTTACAAAAAAAATTTGGTACCAGAACCAACTACTTCATTTCAACTGAGATTCTGAAGCATTTCATATTGCCTTTTTCAAAGTTTTGTCCCATCCCTCCTCTAATGGAGTTTCCAATACAGAATCACAGAAGATAGAGCTGGAAAAGACTTATTACATCATCTGTTCTACCTTTTTGATTTTAGAAGGTACAAGTGATGTCACTATACCCTTTGACCCATTCTTTGACTTAATCTGGGAAACTAACTTAAATTTACAGGATTCCTCCATGCTCAGTCTCATCTACTTTACCAAAAGAAAAACCCTCAACACCCAAAAGATAGGATATTAACAGCAAAAACAATTAGTAAAGCAGCTGAAGGGATATCCTACATTTTAAAGCAATATTTGCTCTAGTTTAGATTTAATATGCATAAACTCTTCAAATATATAATGGTATTGCATTCTAAGGAGTAGAGGCACTCCAAGGGTCACAAAGCTCATGAAAGCTTCAAAATAGAGTATAGCTGTCAAATAAGACTTCTTGAGCTACAGCATGCTTAAAAAATAAAATCAGTTGTCTTTAAGTTTTAGAAATTAGACTGGTATTTTTATGGCCATTCATGTTCCAATATGCAAGGCAAAAGACAACCTTAGCTGTATGTGCACAATGACAGGGTTTATTTCCATTCAGTAAAGAGATGTTGTAGTCATGGTGGATAATTCTATAAAAACATAATCTCAAAGATTGTTAAAAAGCAAGCAGAGTGATAGGAGTTAATAATAAAAAATCAAGAGCAAACACAAAACATAACGCACCCATGTCTTGACTACTGCAACAGATCTAGCCACACATCTCCGACAGGAGATAGTAGAATAGGAAACGTACATGGAGAGACACAAGGTAGGTGAATAGATAGAAGAGAGATAAGGAAAACCATGGTCTGGGTCAGTTTCTATATCACAGAGATTAAAATAGAAGAATATGGAAGAAAAGACATCTGAAGGGGGATATGGGAGAGCTCTATAAAAACTTGATCAACCTGGGAACAATTATTCACTGTTCTTCACAATCATAAGAACAAGGAGGCATCAAATGAACTTAACATCTAGTAGGTTAAAACAAATCAAAGGGAGTAACAGTTCGCAAAGTGCACAGGTCTGTTGTAGAATTTATTGCTATGGGAAACTCTGGATGCCAAAAGTTTAGATGAGTTCAGGAAGTCACTTCAGAAATGGTTTGACAAATTAATGGAAGCAAGTTCCATCAAGGGCTATAAAACACACAGAAATAACTTCTGGGCCAGAAATTCTCTAAGTTGCAGATTGTCAGAAGCTGTGAGAAGTTTTGCTGTGGGCAGGTTAAGAAAGTGCATGTCCACTTGTTTTATCCTTTCCTTGTGGCATCCGCTACAGGTCACTTCCTGAAATAGGATACTGAGCTAAATGAACCTTTGGTCTGTAACAGTATAGCTAATCTTACATTGTGCCCTTGTCACAAAGCAGAGGTAACAGTGGCAAAATATCCTCCTTTTTCTTCCCATTTCATACACTTCCAGCTCTTTGCTGCATGGATCGAACACATGGCAAAGTATCTTTGTAAAAGCACGAGCTCTCACTCATCTTTGTTCCAAATATCCTCTGCCTCCAGGTGAAATTGGAAATAACAGTCAAGGCAGGTCCACCCTGGTACTGCCTCCAGGATCTTGAAAAAAGCTGTCACATTTGGTGCCTGAGGCATACATGCTGTTATGTATTTTTAAATATATTGGGGGCAAATAGCCTCAGATTTTAGATTAGGGCCAGATGGCTGATTCAAGTGAAATAACACAGATACACAGAGGAATGGTCACTCCAAAAAGACTGCACTGTGTGTGTAACAGGATGCACAGGCTCCAAACAGTACTGCATATCAATTACTTTATGTTTTAACACTAACTGTGTTCATGAAAATAAGAAAGACAGACCTAATGCATCTCAAGAAACTGAGAATTTAAAGCTGTTTTTGAAAGTGGCATTAATTCTTTCCAAATGAACTTTCCAAGTGAACTTTTTTTTTTAGGAAGAGGCAATCAGCCACAATTTTCGAGCCTTTTTTCCACTAAAATTATGTGACACCAGTTAAAAGATGATGTGGAATTTAAGGCTTGTCTTTTCAGATTTACAGAATATATATTATTCAACAACTAAGTAGTAAAACAGGTCACCATATATTCACATTTATGACCATCTCTCTTTTTCCCTCCTGAATACAGAGAATTGCAGCATCAAATGTACAAGCAGAAAAAATATGTTTTGAATGCAAAATATAAACTGTTCAGTATCAAGTCTCTCATTCACACATACTAGTTTTACAACTGAATTTTCCTCTTTTAGTTTTGGTTTTTAAGTAGGGTAAATATAGCTTGAATTTACTATTCTCTCCTCTTCCCCCTCACAAGATGTCCAGCCAAATTAGGGAATTATTTTATCAAATTTTTTTAAGTGAAATGTTAAATTGTGCCTCTTGGCAGCAATCCTCTCCCAGAAGTCTGCACATTCCCAGTGCTCAGCACTTTCCATTCTCATCATTTACCTGTGGTGGATATGAAACCAAATATACTACAGGACATACCATGAACAGCTGCAGCAACAGCACCAACAAAAGCAACATGTGTTGTTGGGCCTTTGGTTTCCAGGTGCTTGAGACACAGCTGATGTTCCTTCATTTTGTGACTGCTGCCTCTTTCTCATTTCAGCTACTTCAGTGCCCAAGTGGCTATAAGAACACAGACATAAGAGATGTACAGAATTACTACAGACTGTCATAAAGTACATTCACATTTCTACAATAATCTCTGATTCTACTGGTTCTCGCAGCTCATGGCAACAAAAACATGTGGCCGTCAACTCTGCTGGCCAAGTAATAGTTCTATTGTCTTAAAAGCAGTTTCCAGAAGACCGCATTTTAGTGACACGCTTGAATCACGTCTATTCTTGTCGCTTTGGCCAGATTAAATGGGCTGTTTATTACCCTTCTGAGCAGCAAGCTCCACAGCTTGTATAGCACTTGGTGGAGACTGAGTCGTCCCTTTACCGTATGACTACCACAGCTCTTTCCATTGTACTAAAAATACAGCGGGATGGTTATTCGCTTTAAACATGAGCTGGAAACGGATCTTTTCTACTTTTTGACTTCAATGCTGGGCCAATGAAATTGCTATCAGTGATGTTATATCACGGCCACTAATAGCTGTCTGTTAAGAGCCAAGGTTATTCTAAGTGTTGGAACTAGGAGGTTTGCTACTTGAGAGTTATTTTCTGTAAATAAAAGGAATAATAAATATGTATTTCCAAAATACTTTTCCAACTTGGAGACTCTTTTCTGGTTACAGAAGATTTTCTTTTGCTCACTGCCAGTCTTTCCTAGGTTTTATTAGGCCAAGATATTTTTCTTTCCAGTGACTTGCAATATGCAGCTGGAAGTAATATTCCATGCATTACTTAGTTTTCAAAAGAAGTTAAAACAGGTATTGCTAAGTTATGTCATTTAGGAAGGATTAGATGTCTGGGTCCTTCTAATGGTTCACATCTTCTTTGTACAACAACTATACATTTCCCAGAGTAATGGCTATTAAAAGCCTAGATAAATCAGAATAAATTTAGTACTTTTGCCTTTGAAAAAGTACAAACTGATTGCTGTGGGGAGGAGCCAAGTTTAAAAGAGAAGCAGGTAGAAGGTGACCTGGTGTGAGCAGTGTGCACTGTGCTCCACACCCCCAGGGCATCCACCCGCAGCCAGGAGAGCTGGGGAAGGGCAGGTTCAGGCTCTGGATGATTTGCCACCTGGATACGTCATGCACAGACAACCAAAAGATGTGCTTCTCCATCTACATGCACGCAAGCAACAGCTGTGAGAGTTTGCATTTCATGGTTGCTAAAACTCCGTAAGTTCTTTTTCTGTAGTAGTGTCCTTATAGTCAGTTTGCACACAACAACATGTAGCAAGGATAATAACCTTCAGAACTCAAACTCATGCAGCAAAACTGGAGTTTGGTGGTTATTTCAGCTTCTTGCATAGCTAACTTTTCCATGTACGCTGTCACTGAATAGAATCAAATAATTTCTGAAGTGTTTGGTCAAAGTAAACAATGAACAAACATTTAACAACCTGTGGTGAGGGCGCCTGCTTATGCTATTGATATTTCTTCTTGTGTTATAGTTACTGAACTCTTGAAGAATAAAATGACATATTGAAAATACACCTTTTTTTTTTTAAAATCAAATGTAAACATATGTTGTTAAGAAAGGATACTTTGACATAATTGAAAACATGCCCATATTTTTATCATAGATAGGAAGGAAAGGAAAAGTGTTGCAGAATAATATGTAGCTCAGAGAGTGAGTGACAGCATGGAATCACTTTCTCCAAATTACACTGCTGAACTTCTGCTGACTGCGCAGTTAAATTATTTCATAGATAGCTGTGTCATGCTGTGAATGGTACGTGCTTCAGCAAGTGCAATGGCCACGGTTAAAGAAATTAAAGGCAGATATTTTCACAGGGAATGTTTGTTTCTTGTAAGATAGATAAAGATTCTAGAAACATTTGTACAAAATCACAGAATTTATTAATTTCAGAAACCAGTGAAATTACCCATACTTAGGTATTTATAGGGCAGTAATCTTGTAATGAAAACATCTCATGCATTCCACCTGTGTACCTAAAATTATGCATTTCTGACACAACTTTAGCTATATGTAAAAAATGTACTATGGCTAGATCTGTTGCACTATAAATACAAGGGGGCAGGATGAAGGTTATCCGTTCAGATGTGATGATGACAGTTGGTGACTTTGCTGTAGTTTCACAATAACTTTAACACAGCACAAGACGCTGTGCCACTGAAATAAATGTCTCTCCTTTTTGTCCTGCACAGCTCACAGTCACTCATTCACCCCCGAGCTGTCCCCTTCTCTGTGCTGGCACCGGCATTTGTGCAGGTACTCGGTGAATCGGGTAAAAGAGTAGGCATGCTATAAAATTAATCCAGATGGGAGAGAAAAAAAAAAGTATTTCATTTTAATTTGGTTCAAGTCCCAGTCTCATTCACCTTGGGAAGATGCGAGCAGTAGGGCCAGAGTGAGAGGGGAAAAAAGAACAGCGTAGCACAAACATCAGGCAGGCCAGGGGAGTGTGGGGACCGCTTCCTTCAGTCCCTGCTCACGCTGGCAGGAACTGATGGTGAAATGGATGGGAGTTGCTCAGCTGCAGAAAGGTAAAATCTGCAACTGTGATTCCCAACACACAGCACGTGGCATCTCCAGGAGGCAGAGCCAGAAGTGTGTTTTCACAGGAATGGTTCACGTCCTCAGCCCTGCCCTCAACTTCTACCACTGCAAATTCTCCAGCATTCACCTTTCTGTATGGACTGCCACGACCAACTCTTTTGGAGGTTTGCAAGTCTGGTGGTACATGGTAGCAACAGGAGTTGTGAGAAAACATGGGTCTTCGTTGTAGAGCATTTCAGGAGGTGTGGTTTCCTCCAAGGCTGCTCAGAGCCCACAGGCTAGCCAGCATTTAGGGTGCTTTACTATTGTCTGACTCTCCTCTGGAATATGGGGAAGGGCATGACTCACCCCTTTCCTGGCCATGCATTATTTGGAGGAGGAAGAGGGCAGTCTTTGATTGCAGATACAGTTACATGTATCTATTTAGGCTGTATTTGAGGGAAAAAAAAAAAAAGAAAAAAAACCACCCCACACACTTCCCAAGCCCTGCATACTTGCACCAGGGACAGTTAGTTTGCATTCTGATCCTAATAGAATACATTTGGCTACTTGAGGCTAAAGCATTAATTATGATGCTAAAAGAGTGCTGCAAGGGGTTATATTTTGAAATGAGTAGATAACATGGATACCGTGTAGTGGGAATATCCTTAGCTTCCAGTAATAATGGGCAAAGATCTCACTGGCACAGTGGGGCAGAGTTGTATTTAATCCATTTCAGATTCTGCCTTTTCCACAGCTGATGTTGGTGCTCACTCTGAACCTTGCTCTATCTGACAATGCGAACCATTACTGAGCTTGCTGTGCCTGGCATGCTGATCAATAAAAGCGCAAGGCTGAAAGAAAATCCAAGCAATGAGACAGGGTTCTCAGTGAACACATGAACAATGTTCACTTATCTGGCTTAGCCACTGGCTGAAGTCAAAGTTATCAAGAAAATCTTTTCCAAGTGTTACATTCTCTTGGAGAGTTTCTAAGTGGAAGTCTGTAAGAAATGTGAAAAATCCACCCTGTGCTGCAAAACAATAATATGTTTACTGAGGATGAAGTAGGATGGGTGGAAACTTTAGTTTCATGCTTATTTTGGTTGGATTTCATGTTTCATGTTGTATTTGCAAATACCAGATGTCATCTATGCAAACCCGTAATTGATTCCATTAGATTATTTAGGATGCAGAAGCAGGAATATCTTAATTCTTGGCTATATTTAGAGACTGACTGTAGACAGAAGGTTTATATTTGGTGCCTTGGTCCACGGCATGAAAAAGAAATCTAGAATCTTTAATTCAGCAAGTCGGTCTAATGAGATAAATTATTTTTCCATAATTAAGTGTGAAAATTAGTACATAACTGTGAAGGAGTAGAATATCGTGAACTGATATCGAGCAGACCTTCTAGGATAGTGGTACAAATTGCACATACTTGTCTCCAAGATCTCAGTTTGCCTTTTAGCTTTTTCAACATTTTCATTGTTCCTGAGACCCTCTAGCTTGGCAAAAATAGCAGGTGGTGAAGGTGGGCCTTTGTCCAATAGAAATAACATTTCTCCTTGGTACTCTATATGATCTCTCAGACCATTACAACACAGGTATAAGCTGCTTCTGCCAGTTTTGCATCTGGTTCTTTGCCTCCATTTGGTGGCATGGTTTACTAACAGTGTTATGATTTCCATTTGCGCTGATAGGAAATAGGAACAGTATTCTATTTTGCTTGACTGACTCATTCTCTTGGGGGTGGGTAGGTATTATGGCCCTCTGAGCAATCCCATAATCATGAAGGATTTCATTTTGCAGAACATCTGCTGTCCCTACTCTGCAGCTGAGGAAAGGAACCCAAGGGTACAGCAACTGTTTCTTATACAAGTAATGAGACAGGTAGCTCATATAAGCTGCAGAGCAAGAAAGTCTGTACCACCCTGTGTGTATCTTCAATCTTGCAGTGCTAGAGGAATATGAAAACTTCAAAACCCTTAGAAATTTAGAGTAATACTTCCTATCAGTTGTGTAACCGATATCACAAAGATCTATTTCTATGTTTAGACAGTGTAATTACCACTTATTCCACTGGGTACTCAAGGGTAATTATTACAGAAATCCCCTTGTGCACAGAGCAGTATCTTGGGAAGAGAGCTCAAAAAGGAATAACTGATGGAAGAATCATTTGGTTTATTACATTTATACTTGGGCAGCCCTATTGAATACTGACCACAGTCATTTCAAATTCCACAGAGTGCCTCTAGAAGATGAAGAGAAGGTAATTTCTGAACAGTTGCATCTCCCTGACTCTCCACCTCCTGCAGGACTTGTGCTAAGGTTTTAGAGTGTTTTCCCCAGAAATTCCCAAAGTGCTGGACATGACACAAAACACAGGTTGCATTCATTTCAGTGGCTCTATTGATGTCAATCCGCTGATGAAGCAAGAGCAATGTTGATTTTGCGTTTTTTCTTTATTTTTTTTCATGACCTCAGAAGCCTATCATTACTGCCCCACAAATGATCTGAACTTCTGTCACTGTCCCATCCAGCCCCCTCTGCTCATTTTGGAGCTTCCCCCTGCACTTGAGCTTCCTGTAAGCATTTCTGTTCCCTTCTCAGGATTGAGAGGGCATTTGCAGGGGAAGCTCATGTGCTAACAAGTCATAGAAACATCCTGAAACTCCATTAGGGATCGAGAATTTTTTATCGTATCTTCTGGAGCCATTCCCTAATGGCTGTTTTGAAAGAGAGTTATCATATAAGGGTGCAGATAAACATACACCATCATTTTATACAGCAGGCAAGTGGCATTATGTCTTTTGTTGCAGGTAGGACACATAATGGCTTAGCTTTCAGGACAGAATTGGAGCAGAATCAGCTAGAGCAATCTGTCTTTTTTCGAACTTCTGCAATAGGCAAGAAAGATCACCTTGCATCAGAAAGGAGCAGTCAATGACTTAAGGATATAGAGAGTGATTTACTCTGCAGGCAAGAAACTTAGCCCTTAAAATACTTTTTTCTGGGGGGAGGTGATCTATCAGCTCTTCTGCATTGCTTTGCTTCCTTTAACTTTGCCAATAAACAACCAAAACCTCAACTGTGTAGCTTACATGAATTCAGACCTTATATCAGTTTATACCAGCCCCCGATGTGACTCTATTGATCTTTTAACCATTCATCATGTTTTCACTGTCTTAACTGGTGTTCAGTTGGCACATGGATCCTTAACAAGAATTGTTTTTAAGTTAAAGGATGTTGAAAGCCTTCAAGCCCAAAGCGTTAAGGTAAACAGTGCTCATTTAAGACCTCATTCAGGAGTCATCGTAAAAATTAAATGTACACTGAGGAAGGCTTTGTATACTGTGGATTCAAGATTTCCAACTTTTATTTTAGATTTTACACATATTTGGAAAATCTCAACATTTGTAAGAACTGAGTGACATTAACACTTCCTCATTTTTTTTTAACTGGTTGGTTGGGGACAATTAGAGGGAGCTTTACAGGATTTTGAGTGACTGCTTGGGTTTCAGTCTCCTAAAACAGTCAGTGGGAGAAGTGACAGATGTATCCCTGAAATGCTATTTTTTCAGAGGAGTTAGGTGCCTTATTGAATTTGTAATATATATGACATTTTTTTATCTTCAAACACTAAGCAAAAACCCTCAGAGAATGCCATAATATGTTACTTCTAATGATCTGTGATATGCTGTTTTAAAACCATAGTTTTTTTAAGGACAGACCTACTAGCATACCAGAACAATGCAGCACCGCTTGGATGCATCTGCCAGTTAAATAATCTCACAGATGCATGTGCTGCTCTTGCAATGCAAAGGCAGCCCTAACACAGCACCGCTCTTTTATTTGTGCTGTCTTTATTCATCTAGAGGAGTGTCTTAAGGGTACCATGAGCTAAATGAAGACAGACCAAGGGAATTTATCAGATGTCTGTAAGTTATAAAGATTTCCATACACTCCTCACAATGCCAAGTGAGCAGTGAAATCAAGCCAGCAGAGCCATGGACATACTTTTAAGTGCTGCTGACCACTTATACAGTCTTCATGGAGCAATGACATTCATATTAGTCACTCTGCCCAAGAGAAACCTTGACATGGGTGCATTCTGTCTTTTGCCACTGGGTCCTGAAAGCCATTCAGTATTTCACAAATAAATTAATGTAAAGTAATTGAGAAAATGAGTATCCCAGAAGAAGAAGTATAACTGAATTACCTTGGGCTCCATTTACTTATTTCAATGTATCTGTAGTCTATTACAGAACAATTAGAAGTTACTGGCAACAATGGAACCTTAATTGCACCTTAATTGATTTAAATATTGCCTTCATGGAAAATTTCAATTAATTGCAGCAGTATGGAAAGTTTGAAATGTTTGTGTTTTTAAGAGTTTGTGTTTTGGAAGGAAAGATCGATGGAAAAGGCAACTTCTAAAAACTATTCTGGTTAACAGTAGTAATGTCAGAATTTGAATTAACTCCAAATGTTAACAGATTTACTTTTCTGTGTTCTTCAAAAACTGTATTTTGCACCATGTCTAAGTTGTAAAAACTGGTGAAGAGTAAGAAGATCTAAATCAAACCAGAAGTTGACCCAGTATTTGCAACTAGACCTTCATATTGCATACGTACCCCATGTTGATGTGCCAGACAGGCCAGTGCACAGACTCTACGTGCTGGATTCAGCCAATAAAGGGCATGCATATATTATAGCTCTTAATTTTAAAAGCTGGGCTACATATGAACCATTGTTCTTAACTTTGATGGTCCCATACTGATTACCAAGGTGGCAGAACCATGGAGGGAATTTATTTCTCTTGAGTAGCTTGAAGTGCCCAAGACACCCCAAGGCCTCCAATCTCTCATTCTTCTTGTATAAATGGCAGACCACATTGTAGGTTTTGAATACTTTTTGGCTCAGACAACAGGTTATTGCATCTACTAAATTTTTCTTTTGGGGAACTGGACTTGAGTGTTGACAACAAAATATCTTGCTCTTCTGTTAGTTACTGCAACTCAGCAAAGAGTTTCAAGACATGTACACCTCTACCATACAGACATCTTTTGCCTGTCAGGTCTTCTGCTCTGAACACCTTTGACTCTTTCTAAAGTCTTTCAGAGCAAGCCCTGAGAAGGTCATAAAGTGGACATTCTGTCCATTGGTGGAATAGGAAGAAAAAGAAATTGTGGGGACACTTGGCAGAAAGTGTTCAGACATTAAGCATTTTATTAGGATAGAGCACTGCTGTGTGAATATTCATTTCAATTGAAACTGTGCAATTCAGCTGAACATTATAAAATCCTTGCTTTGTGTACAGTAATATTCTTTTTATGACTTTGCTTGCCAGACAGCTTCTGTGCTCATAAAGGATGTCTGAGTTTTCTTTTTATTATTTTATGGTGAACTTACTATCCTGAGGAAGCCCTGCTTAAATCTGTGCATCATCAAGTAGAAATGCATTTGTACTTCTGAATCAGACATTACTGCTCAGTAACAAAACATTAAGCCTGACAGTAATGCATTATTGAAAAGTCTGAGATATCTGCATGTGGTTTTTAAGGAGCTGTACTAAAATTATGATTAAGAGCACTCTACAGTCTTCAGGAACATTTTATAAAGAGCAAAATGTAAAAATCATCAGGAAACCTTTTATCTTTTTTAGGCGTATTGTTTTTATTTGTATGTGTTTGAGAAATATCTGAGAATCCCATTTTACACTACATCTATCTACCTGTTTGTTGTGGCTAGCATGGCTGCAGCTGACTGAGACACATGAAACCACTACACTTTAGAAAGCTGAAAAGATACTTTCTTCACAGGGGGGAAATACAGATCTTGACATATTGCTGGAAAATTAAGAAGTGTTTGTTAAAGTCCATGACATTCTCCATAAAGAGGACACTAAGAAGACTCTTGAGAACACAGAGAGCTTTACTGCATGCATTAGTATTGTAATTTCTAAATAAGTTTCCCTGTGCTCAAAGCCATTTCTCTGTGTAAAAAGCCAGACGTCATTTGGGGGTTATGTGAACTGCACAGATTCTATACAAATTTCAGCAGAAATTTAAGAAAAAAATCATAGGGCCAACACAAGAATTTGTAGCTAACGTAGGGCAAAAAAGATTTGCAAGTGCAATTCAAGTACCAAGCAAGCTTTAATGTTGGTGAACTGCTTTTTCTGCACGTAAGACCACTCTGGCAAATTTTCATCTGCAGAAATGTCAGCATTTAATCAAATAAATGCACACAACTTTCATTTATGGTGCACATGCTACTACAGACTGAAAAACAAAGGAAGGAAAGAGCAAAAATATTTAGTGCGAGAACTGCTTTTCTGAAACCACTTTGGATGGTTCTAGTCTTTGAAGTGACAGAATCCGCATTTGTCACTGTAAAATGAAGGCTTGCATCCTCTACTTCCAAGGCCCTTTATTTTTCAAATTCCTTCTGGAAGTAGAAGTCACAAATTTGATCAGAAGTAGCCTCAAAAAGGCTTTCTTAATGTAGGCTTTTTGAAATAACTGGATATTTGGTCATCATGCTGTGTTTAGTTTCACTGACTGTCTTCTGAGGTATGCTCTCACAGTATCTGTGTGTTCCAGCCCTCCTTTCCTCAGCCACCCTCAAAAGTATAAAAAAGAAAAAAAAAAAAAGTATAATAAACAAAATAAAGAGATTTGTGGGGCAGGGAGAGAAGGTATTTGGTTAACATGGTAGCAACAGTGGAAGGTGGCATGAGGTAGAAGGCTTCGGGCCTTTCTGGATGGCTTGAAATAGTGGGAGAAGGTTAATCCAAGCACTACATGTGGATAGGCTTGATCTAACCCAAGTGGCTTCCAACGAGAAAGGCAGGGACAGGGATTGTCCAGGTACCACACTCTGCTCCAATTACAATATCTATGAACTTCATGACCCTAGAACTAAAGGAATATTTACCCTTGACAGATAGTGGTCCGACTGGACACATACATACCCATTGGTAATGAATCTCCACTTTCCTCCCACAAGCTATGCTACTTCTGTTAAACTCGTACCAAGATCCTGATATTTCTGCTCCTCTAGTTAGTGCTAATGCTTGCTGGTCTGAGGAAGGGAGGGGAGACCAGTGTCTACTCTGTGCATGGGACGTGCTCTTTCCCACCGTGCTGGCATTTGGATCGGCAGCAGTTAGTTTAAAGCCTTGACTCTCTCTCGTGCACTGTGCTGCTGGCAAGGTTCTTGCTTCCACCTTGCTATTTCTCTGCTATTTACTGTGCTGCGATCTCCAGACAACACATTTGTCTTATCGCTGCTGACTTCTTCCTTAGCTGTTAACCGAGGGATTTCCAGAGTTTCCCCAGGATTTGTATGTCAGTGTATGACATTTTATACTACTACTCCACCGTTGCTGTGGTTTCCTCTCCTCTACTCTCACCCCAAGTTTGTAGCTGCTTTAAGTGACCTGTGGTCCATGGCAGCTTGAGATTTTGGTTTCTTGCCTATGCTGTGTGTAGCCATCTGCTCACCCGCATAACAGGTTCAGCTTTGTGGTGCTTTTATTCCTTAGCATTCCTATAATGAAGTCCATGTCAGGTCAAGCATTTCTCTATGTGTTTGACTCTAATAGACAGGTTTTTACCTATCAGTTTGTGCAGGGTTATAATTAGCACCTGATAAAGTGCAAGGGATGATTCAGCATGACATAGGAGGGATCCCTTTCTATCCTTCTTTATCCTCTGTCCTTTTCTTGGTTATCTTTACTGTTGACAAGATCTTTCCTTTGTTCCGTGACTATCAGTAAAGATAATTTGTGCTCACTGGTACCAGGACTGGTGCTATGCCATGGGTGCAGTGTTGTTGCATATGGTAACAGCATAAATCACTGAGTACTTTGAAAAGAACAAACTTGTAATCATAGTTTTGCCTAAGTACCTTCCAGATAATTAGTTATCTCAGTTTTGGGATGTGGTCTAAGAGTCATTCAAATAATTAAAAGCAAACAGGCTTGTTCTTGACTTCTTCCACATTTGTCTGCAATTTCCTTAGTACGTCTTTCTATTTATTTGATATATTTTTATCAGGGCTACATAGATCATTAATTTTCACTTTAGGCAGATATATTAATTATTCCCTAGATGGTTCTGCTGCCATGAACATTTTAAACTGTAGCTTTAGGATGAAATCTGCTATCCCCATCCAAATCTCTGCTACGAGCTGTAATCAAATGTTCCCCAAGTTTTGTTTTTTTTAAATTATGGAATCTTGAGCAATTTCCAAAATTACTATGGTTATCATGCCAGTCGTCTTGTCATGTAACTCTGTTCCTTCTGTGCTCCTAGATCTTAGGTAAAAATAAAAAAAAAGTAAGACAAAATAAACCTCTTTTTTTTTTTCTGTTACTTGGTAACTGCTATTCTTGACATTGATGTTTTAGTCTCTTTCTATCTCCCCTTTCTCCTCCCTACATCATAACAAAGTTTTACCTTAATTTCCTCATCTCTTTTTGCAGAAACACCTATTGTTCCCATGCTTGGGGAAGGTTTGTTGCCTGAAATCCCACATTTCCACTGGTCTCTTTCACCATACTTGCTTGTTCTGCATTAGATGCTGCTTTGTCTACCTGT
Source organism: Numenius arquata (assembly GCF_964106895.1). Classification (NCBI taxonomy): domain Eukaryota; kingdom Metazoa; phylum Chordata; class Aves; order Charadriiformes; family Scolopacidae; genus Numenius; species Numenius arquata. The sequence goes on along the minus strand of NC_133577.1, from coordinate 11,275,312 downwards.
TGGTCACACGTCCCATGCAGTGACTCTCATTTTTCCGTCAGCTGCTACCAAGCTTCATGTCCTTCATGCTGTGTTGCATGAAGGTTCCCCACTTATAAAATTAACCTGGCCCTTTTCTTTAGTAGTAAAATGGTTTGTGGGGGTGCTGTAGTGAGCACTGGGGCCACATGCTTCCTCAAGGCTCTGTCACATCCCAGTAATTGGTGCTATCCTCTCCCCCGGCTCTAAGTCCCTCACTGCTGGTTTTGAGACCTGACTGAGGCTTCACCAGTACGGAGAGAGGTGGGAGCCACTGATCACAACCACAAGCACAGGACAGTCACTGGGAAGAACTATCCCTTCTGCTATTCAACATGCTACCAGGAAAAACAGGCATGAAATAAAAAGAGCAGCTGACAACAGTGGGAAAATGAGAAGACAACAAATAAATATGGAAGACAGAAGACATGGATTTACCTGACTAAATCTTGGGTTTGAACCATTTTGGAGCAAGAAATTAGAGTGGGTGTCAGACAGGTGACAAGCTATGTGGCTTGAAAAGGTTCAAAATTTTAACGGTAGGCTTTTTTGAGATATAGAAGAATAGACACACAGCTTCTAATTTCTGGGTGCCTTGAAATATGTATATATGTTAACAAAGTAAAAATTTCAGCAATGACATTTATTTTGGTCAAAAATATAATAATTCTACCTAGATCTCATGGAAAAGTTGAGGCATGCCTGATGCCTAACACATCTCTAGGCAGTGGAAGCCACTGGTCTAGACCCTGAAGCTGTTTTCTTCTAAGATTCCCTGACAGCAGAAAAAAGCATCACAGAGTTTTTAAAAATGATGAAACTGTGGTCTTCGAGCTTTGATTTGCATTCACCTGCAACAGCCCAGTGCAGTGGTACTGGCTGCACTCAGCTGATAGCAGAGTGACAGACTTTCATAGGACCACCTGCCTCCTCCTTATTTGCACCAGTGTTTTAGCTCATCTCCCTTTCCATGGCCTCCTTTCCTTCCCACTCCTGAGGTCACTGGCTTTCCCTGGCCGAGACGTCTGTCAGCTCTGCTGTGAAACCGGTAACCTGCAGAGCAATACGGCAGGCAGTTGTGTGTCTAATGCTGCTGCAGCAAGACTCACTACAACTCATCTATCAACGGCACTAGGCAGCACAGGAAATAAAAAGAGATTTGTGGAGAAAAAGAAAAATCAGACTTCCAGACTTCCATCCCCTTGCCGTTACAAGAGCTTTCTTGAACTTACTTTTCAGTCAGAGAAGGCAGGCTTTCTCTCCTTTCCCTTGTCCTTGTTTTATCCCTTCCCTCACTGGAAGGATTCCCATGAAGAAAGCTGCAGCCTTCTTTGTGTACCTCATCACTTGAGCATCTGCCTCAGCTGCCTGAATCCTCAGTAGCATCTTGTTTGTTAGCTTGCCTGGAAAATGGGGTTCTCCAGAGCTACTCACAGGGCACTTTCTGACTACCACAAATTTATGTAGCTGTGGGTACTTTACAACACCAAGTAGTAGACACTTGTAGTATAGTCTCTCTTCCCTCAACATAGAGGTAAGATGCAGGTTTGCAGCAAAAGAAAGCCATAAATGTCTAAATTATACAGAAAATGCCTAACGGTCAAATTGGTATCTCTAAGTTAATAGAGATTCCCGAAATACCACACTGAGGCAGAGGGCTTGAGATGTTTTGAAATGTGTGAGGAGTCCCGAAAGCTAGTTAGCATGTTGTGTGTTGGAAGGGATGTATGGAGGCTCAGAGAAAGAAAACAAAACCCATTATGATTCCTTCTCCTCTCCTTTCTCCTCCCATGGTCATTTTTTTAGTGTGTCAGTTTTAAAAAAACAGATTTCCAACCATCCCAGTAAACAAATTTTTTGTAGCAAGCTGTGCATGTATTTCATATTCACCAATAGAAAAGAATAAATTATATCTCCCTGCAGAATCTGACAGCTATTACACTATGGAGAACTTACATATTAAAAAACAATACAGAAACTTTTCTACCTTTTTTAATTTTTAGCCCCATCAAGCATGCGAGTTAACTTTTTTAGCATTTCTACAAATGCTAAATACAAATTTACATAGAAAGAATCAACCATTTTTCCTACTGGGAAAGGATATTTTACTTTGGAGGACATGCACCGACAGTAAGTAATATCCCAGTAGCTAATTTGTTCCCCATTTTCTTTGTATGATGGTCCTTCCCAAAGCAGCATGTGCTTAGGGAAGGCTGTGGTGCCACTGCATTTTTTTCAAAGCTTAAGAAGAGAAAAAGAATTGCACCTCTTTTACTGACCAGAGAAGAACAAAATACATCCAAATGCAGAAAAACTTTTGGAATACCACTTATAAGTGAATTAGACAAAAGTCTTACATAAAAGGTCTATTTTTAAGACCTCATTTTTATAAAGCTTAAAGGATGGAACTTGAAACTACTCTCCCATAGTATAAATTGAATGATTTTTCATAATCCAAGTCTATTTATTGTACCAATTTTTAAAAGCTACTGGTAAGACAGGAGAGACTGAGAACATGCTTTGAAAACTTGAAACCTTTGAAATCTCTGGAAACATCCAAATTTTGGCATGAAGTGTCATGTCTAGTCAGCTCTGTGCATTTACAAGCTCTCTACTCTTTTGCTGAGCATAAGCACAGATTTACAGTCACCAGCTCTGTTGCTGTAAAGCAAGGCATTAAAGTAGCTCTTCCACTTGAGTATGCAATGGGATGGAGTGAACCAATTTAATTTAGATAAATAGATCCCTGAAGATCAGCAGACGAGACCTCTTGGAACACTGTCTTCACAGATTACTGAGTGAAGCTTGATGTGAATGTCTGGTCTATCACTCCTCTTATAAAAGCTTGGCTCACTGGCAATGCAGCCTGTCTGATGTCCTTGTTTACTGCCACAGGGACTGTATGGTCCATGAGGGAAGTTCATAAGTATCCTTTTACTCAGTATTTCATGTTAAAAAGGGTTAGAGAGCTTTGCATAAAAAGCTATATTTCCTCCAGCCAGTGAGATTGGTGGTTTTCTTCCTGAATTTTGGAAAAATTATGTCCACAATGATAAGAGGGCAAGGTAATGTTTTAATTGAAAAGAACTGTACAAGAGCTCTGGGCAGCCTGTCGGCTGTATGTCAAAGGACAGCATTTAGAGGATTAAAAAGAACTATGGGCATGGCACAGCTGTCCCAGCCGGCTTTCCACAGCTCCATCTTCCCTACAATTTGCCCTCCCCCAGCCATTCAACTGTATTGTGACTTGGGCATTGATTTCTTTCCCAAATTCTCTTTGAAAGCAGGACCTTTCTGTGAGACCTGTAAGAAGATGGGGAATGAGGGAAACTTGGGAACAAGCCTGGGTACAAGGCCGAATTGTACTGAGACCTCATATCGTCTCTCCACAAGAGATTTAGTCAGACCTCTCTCTTTCACTTGGCTGCTGGGTTTTTTTTCCATGCACTTGGGTTAATTTTGTCTTTGTCTTTGAAAGTTTGACCTGTCCTTTGGTTGAAATTGAATGACATACATGAAGTTAGCGGAGAAGGAGACAGGAAGATACAGCAAGGTCTTACAAGCATCATCACCTCAGGAAACCAAAATGAAAAGTCAGATGAATGTAAAGAACTTTAAGCGGCATGGCCCGGAATAGCCCACCACTGAGTAACAAATTCCCATTCATCCAGCCACAGCTGTGATCCAGGAGCTCACTTCGGTCATTGAGGCAAAGGGTAAAGGGTGTTGTTGGGGAAGGGTGTGGAAGGAGAAGAATAGTGCTTGCTGTCTAGCCCAGGTATATTGAGTAAAACAGAGCCAGACCCCACCGTAGTTTTATTTTGTGTATCACGAGTATTTAGGGTAGATCCAGTCCCGCCAATTGTGCAGCTTCATCACATGCTTTGGGGAGGGGAAAAAAGTTATGCAATAAAACTAGAAAATATGATCGAAGCGACCAAGCTTTGCAGCAGGCTAAGGAGGAGATTTAATACCAGAAACTACTTCAGTGTCTTTTTCTCAAAAAGACAACAATTAGAAAGGAGGTTTTTTCAGGCTTTTTTCTTTTAGTCCCGTAAGAGATAAAAATTCTTTTTTATGTCCATAAAAATGGGAGCCTTAGCACCCATTTCAGGTCGAAATTTTTATGTCCTGTTTTTATTTGCCTCAGTTGATTCTATTGAGGCAAAAGGTAGAGTATGTCATTCTATAATACTTATGTTATTAGAAATAAATATTGAATGAGTTGCTTTAAAATCTCTACATTAGCTATTTATAGTATCTTTTCTTCCAAAACCCTTTGTAATAAAAGAATAATGAAGCCTTTTTGAGTGAGTAAACTAGAAATTAGGGCATAATGGTAGTAGCAAGCAGAGCTTTTTATGGACCAGGATATATTTTTCATCTTATGAAAAATACAACATATTCTGTATGGTAGGACTTTCAAAAACATTCAGTGGTTGTGATATGCTTTTTTGTCTCTAATTTGACGCAAAGTGAAGATGAATCTCTCATCCTGAAGAAGGTAAACATCTCTGAAACATTTTTACTCATAAAATCTTCTTAGGTAGAAAAGATTTTGGGGACAGAATCTTTAAAAAATGCATAAATGACAGAAAACTGCATGGAATTAATTTTATTTATTACTACAAGCCTATCTGTGTTATAAGCATTAGACACAAGTTTGCTTCATATGGGTGGTTTCTAAGGTTGCATGATGTGGGTCAGAGATTCCTCTGACATTCTAGCTCTTTCACAAAAGGAAAAAACATTACACTTGCTGCAGCTAAATAAATCCTTATCCTTTGAGACAAAAGATGAATATTTAACACAACTGCATAGCCTCAGAGATCTTCTGTGTGTGTTTCCTTGTTGATACCTGAATGGTGTGCAACTAAGTGCAATGATAAATAAGAACAGAAGGTTCACAGAAGGACATTAAACACAATATTTCTCAATAAGAGAGACCACTGCTTTATTTCAAGAGCTCTCAAACTAAATGATGTTTTCATGTTATGTTTTATATTTGACTCATGCTTCTTGCAAAGTTCTGGCATATTCAGTGAATGCACAACTGAAAAAGCAAAACTCAGCATTTCTTCTCAGCACACTTGACACAAGTCAGCATGCCTGATGCCAGTCTGTCAGTCCTTGCTAGTTCAAATAAACATCCCTCGAAGGGGCTTCATTCCACATTATAGACAAGAAGAATAAAAAAAAATCCCAGTAGAGTTACTCAGGTATGCTTGGAGACAACTGATGAAGAAGAATTGCCCTGTGCTGCACCAAGGAGCTCACAGATGTGAAACAAATGAGGCTGATGTGGCGGGCACCCCATGGGAACTGCAGAGCACTCATGGGCAGAGGCCTCTGGACTACCATTCCACTGGCGGCCACCTGAAGCCTCTTCTGAAGGGACAACAACTTACGGAGAAGAAGAAAAGACAGAACAGATATTAGCCCTAACAGGACTGCTTTTCCCCAGCAGCACTGCAGGAGTTATCTTTTCTGCTTGTTATTTAGCTGTCCTCTCATGGGGGAAAAGTCACCTTGAAAATCCTGTTCTGGTTACTTGTTACTACCTGTTGCTTTCCTTTCTGCGATACTGTCAGCATTTCCAGCATGATATTAATTTGTGCTTCAGCATTGAACATTGGATAACTGAGCATTCCAAATATTTGCAGTTAATAATCCAGGAAGCATTCTTCTGTTCATTGACTTTCCTGAAGTTTTCAGAGTCTTCCTAAGGGCGTATTCCAACACAGTTCCTTCAGTTTTCCCACTCTGGGCAGCCATACTTGCGTTGTCTGCAGGGTGCTGCCTATGGTGGACTTTGAGTTCTGAATGCTGTTCTTCTTCAGTGCTAATTTTAAATGTGTTTTATGTTTGTCCTCATTTTCCACAGTATCAAAGTCCTGTTTATCATTCAAAACTTCAGGCAGGGGCACTTCCTTTGCCCAGCCATAAACATATTGCTAAGAGTTAATTCCAGATCTTTCAGTAGCCCAAGGGCTTTGCTTCAAATTGCAGTCCTAGTCTTGTTTTGTATCTGAACTCACCTTCCCAAAATTACCTTTGAAAGCTAGACCTGTCATAAACGCCATTTTTACTTACATGTAATATTTTGTTAAAAACCATGTTGTTTCTGGGGCTCCTTTTCGTGCATTGCTCCTATTTTGAACATAGACTGGTGGTTAACCATCTCTACTCAAGCTAGCAAAGATAATTAAAAAAACCAGATTCTTCAGTACCATCTATTTTCAGAAACATGAATGCTTCTGCCCGTCTTCTTTTCCAGATAGCATCAACTCCTGCCAAAATGAAGGAATGTCTTAAACTTCTCCATTAGCCTTCTCCATTTCCAGAATTTCAACTCTCAGTGGAGGATGATCTGCGCCTTTTCCCTCCCTAAAGCTGGGGTAACAGTTTCCATTCCTACTTTGGCTGCTCTGAACTGGTGCCTGGCTGCGGTCGGCCTCCCTCGGAGGCTGTTGCGTGACCTCCCTCCCACCAAGCCAAACGAGCACCCCCATCGCTGTCCCCAGCCCTCCCGACGATGCCGTTCTGCAGAGAGAACCGCAGGAATAAGGTCCCCTAGTATGGGCTGAGGTAACTCCATAAGCAATTCTTACTGCAGGAGGAACATGGCAACATGAGGGAGATTTGTTTTTTCTATTTGTATGTAAATACATCTGCCACCCTTCCCTCCCATGTAGAGGCAGTGCTTTTAATGGCACACAAGCAGGAAGTGGTTAAAGGCATGTTGCCAGGCAGTTTTTTTTCAAGTTGATTAATCATTACAGATAATCTGAATGTAGTTAATGAACGTGATGAGAACCCAGAAGCTGCGTACTCCTTTAATACCATGTGCTCTGACACGAAAGCTAATTCAGCTGAAGCAAAAAATGGCTTATGAAAAAATATGCAGGTGATGTAGCTGGCCACTCTTGTTCGGGCTCTCGTGAAGTCACGAGGTATCCTACATGTGATTTATTTATCCATAAACAAAGCTTCAAAATAAACTGCTCTCTCCTGAAACACTTTTGAATTACTCAATAATATTCAGAACTATGATTGCACTTCTTTTCCCAGAAAAATAGACTCAACTTAAATGCTGCTGATGATAGCAAATAGTAGACAAAAGTTTTCAGAGTTATTTTCAAGTTTAAAAAATGCAAAAGATTCTGCAGAAACAAACAGTTGTGTCTTGCTGCAAATTACTGAACAACATTTTATCTGGTTCTCCCAAGGACTAATCAGAGTTTCCCCGTGATTTCTGGAAAACAGCATTTTTGCAACATTACAGATTTCCAGGGGTGTAGTAGTGGTGGAAAGATGTTGCTGGTTATATTCAAAGTTTCTGGTTGGGGGAATCCGCCCCCTCTCCCCTTTTCAGATTTGTTCAGTTCAACATTAGGCTGTTCTGCCACTAATGCCATGATTCATCAATTTCCCAAATGCTGGGAGAATTCAGTAGATTTATCTCCTACGATGCAGTTTTCCCCTTGCTGCCTAAATCCCATAATGTATCACTGAAGTCCCTTTGCTGGACATGCATCATAGAAAACTGTGGGTAGAGAACATCTTGATGCATTGGAAAGCTGCTATTCTGCAATTAATGCCTCAAATACTTTGATGGGAGTTGTTCAAATGATGGTTTGGTATTTTTAAATCAAAGTTCAGAAGTTTTGCAGAGTTATTTCAATCATTTGAGATGAACACAAATATTTAAATAAGACAGATTTCCATTGGACTGCTATTCTCATTTTTGCCCAAGTTAATTTCTGTTTTAGAGCCAGAAGAGGGGCTGAAGAGCTCCATTGGCACTTCTATCAACCTTGTGGTCTTTTCAAATGCGAATTAATCCAGAAGAACAATTTTGCTGGCATGGGTCCTTTTCTACTCACATCACTTATTATTTTAATTGCTTATATTGAAACTGTTATTTGTATTCGTGAATTTTGCCACTTCAGTGACAAAAAGCCAGATCCTGATCTCCCTGTTTAAATTTGACTACTCCTTTGACTCTATTGCAGGTATTCTTCCTTTGCAGAGGTGTCGGTGAGCCTGGGTTTTCTTTCACAAATCGGAAATGCCAGCCACTCTGGCACTTCTAAAGACTCCTTCTCTGTGCCTGCCTACTTCTCATTCAGCAATTCAAAACCGCAGTCTGCCTTTCAGCCAGCCTTTTGGTAGGTTGAAGTAAATCAAGCTGGAGCTGGGTAAAGTAATTTATAGCCACTACACTCCCCGTGTTCTTCCTTCCCCTTCCCCTCCCCATTCCTACGGCAAACGTACACACAAGATGAAGTAAAGAAGAATTTTAATCAATGTATGGGCATTACAAGGGATTCCTGTAACAGTGGTGTTTGTGTCCTCTTTCTGTCCTCAAGTCCTCAGGAAAGGTGGGTAGTAAAACCCAGACTGTTGAGGCTGAGACAAGTGATCTGTTGTCCTCTTGGTATATCCAGGGCTTTAATATCAGTGAGGCCTATGAAAAGGAGACCATTTTTACTGTGATGGTTGAAAGAAGAACACCTCGGTATCTTTTTGTTTTATTGTTCCCTAAAATTCCCACTGAAGACTGGCTGCTTTAGTGAATTGGGTATCTAGGGGGTCTCTGTCCGTTTTCTCAGTTCTGCTCCAGAATTATACATGGTGCATTCCCTCTCAAGGAGAGTTTGTTTTCTTCTAAACGAAGAATTATTCACCACAGCTTCCAAACATCATTTATTCAAACTCTCTTGAAACGTATCGATTAGGGTGTTCAAAGTGAGTGATTTGTATCAGTGAATAAATCCCCCCTGGGGAGCAAAGGTGTCTGCTGAAGATGAGACTTGGAGGGTATCCCAATGCATTCTCAAGTGCACAAGGAAAAGATTAATTATATCTGCTGTGGCTGTGGCTAGAAAGCTGGAATTGCACAGGGAGACTGCAATCACTATTGTCCTGTTGTGCTCTAGCAGAAAAAAAAAAAAAAAAAAAAAAAAAAAAAAAAAAAAAAAGAAAAGATCTGATTTGGAGGAATAAAAAGGTTTTGAAATCTCTCCAGCATCTCATTTCCTCTCCCTAGGAGTGCAGAAATTCCCACTCATCCTACATGTACCCAAGTCTTTTCATACTGCTCTTATCATTGCACCTTTTCCACCTCCATGGGTACAGCTCCTGCGGCAAGTGCACCCCTGTCTCAGTGCACCTCACCACCCCCTCTGCTCGGGAGGCAGCTCTGGTAGTAGCAGCAGTAACAAAGGTGGTGGGAGGTGCAGCAGCAGCAAACAACACTCCTTTTTTTTTTTTTTCCTTTGAAAATTTGGCCTAAAAATGTGGAGATGCTTTATAAGCAGGGCTAATTTGTAATTGGCAAAGTAATTATTCTGTTAAGGTATTCCAACAGGAACATGAAGCTCTGCAACTGTGTGCATGTAGCCCTACAATTAGCAGAACATAAGCTGTTTCGTGGGCACCACCGTCATAAAGGCTGTTCCATGGAGTAACGGGAAATCTAGATTTTAACCAAAATTAGATAATGATGACTCCCATTTCCTGTGAAATTTCAACTTTTTAACCACGGGCACTGTGCATGTTGATATACTACTGCTATGTCCTGCAGAGGACATATTAGTAAGTACAGATGCTTTCCACAGCCAGGGCATGAAGTAATCCCAATTTGGCCACGCTAGTTCCCCTTGCTGTCACAGCAAACAAAATCAGTAACGCTTTCTGCTCACTATGAGATTTTTCTGGGAAAGAAGCTGCCTTATATAACATCACCTTAATTTTATGCCCTCACTCCTTGGCTTGCTTTTCTTCCTTGGGTTGTGCAAATATCATATTTCTTTTGCACAGTGTCCAAGTGCTAGCCAATTCCCATGTCAGTCTAGAATAGGCCTGGTCAGGAATTTTTCAATTAAGCATTAATTAGAAAAGTCTATGTTTGTCAAAACCGAAACTGACTGCTGAAGCAATTGTTTTTTGACAGATGTTCTCTTAAAAAAAAATTCTTTTAAAGGAAGTTTGGAAGTTGCCAGAGTATCTCACTGAAATGGTTTTATTTTGTTTTGGTTCGTTTTGTATTAATGGAGGCCAGTTATTCATTTAAAGAAACCTTTGGTTTGAAATGAATCAATTTCAAAATTAATTCCAACCCCCCCCCCCCAATGTTTTAATTAATTCAAATCTCCACATTTTCTATTTGGGAAAAGTTATTACATCTGAGAGACTTTTTTCACAGTTCAGGGCAGGAACATTTTTGAAAATGTTAGCGATGCTTCTAGGACAGGAAAAATTTTTCTGTTTCTGCCTCTAGACCGGAACAGTTCAGGACTCTGTGTCAACTCATTCCTAGAGACCCCAGCAAGTAAAAAGTAGGATACGATCCTTTTATGATAATATAAATTTCTGCTTGCCTATAAACCACTAATTTTCTAGATTTAAAAGTTGTATTCTCCTTTGGAATCCAATTTATCTTGTTTTCAAGCAGTTGTGCTGAAAAAACCCTGAGTGCTTCCACATGAATAGGGAAAACTGCTGTGGTATGACTAAAAATGGGAAAACAATTCAGAGGAGAAATGAGAGCTCAAGTTATAGAATTTGTAAATAGTCGCTTGGGAAAAAACCAAACCAATATTTAGAGATTACATTGAGAGTTCTTCTTGTACCCAAACCATGTTTGCTTGCTTCTTACGATGTGAACAAATACCTTAAATTTGGCTCTAATTAACTGATTGCTACTGATTCAGTAGGGTATACCTGATTATTTTTCCCTTAAAGCAAGTTATGCATTTAACTTAAAATAAATACTAGCAAAAGCTTTTTAGGTTGTCAAAGCTTTTCCACCTAATAAAACAATTATACTTGAATGGCAAAAAATACATACAAAGGCCATGGGTTGTACTCCTTTCCCTAAAGCAAATACATAGTAGCTAGAAGCAACTTGGTTATTCTAAGTATCTGACAATGAAAAGAAAAAAAAAGAATATTTAGAAATTTTGACAATTTAATCTCTTTTGTTACAGCCAAAATGCGTCTCCTAATTAGCTTATCCCCTTTTGAGTACAGCAGTAGACAAGTAGATGATTGAACTGAAGGTATGGGATCCTCTGGGGATAATGGGAAAGAAAAGCTAGAGCTTCACTCAGTCAAGTAGTGTCAAATAGTCAAAGAGTATGAAGAGAATTATAATATTATAATATTTGATATCATAATAGTTATAACATCTGAGGTTTAAGGTAAACCTGTGCAAAAAGAAACCTTATATGTGAGGACAGCAAATTGTCACATAATTACTCCTGCCCATGCCTACACAGATCGAGTGACCACAATCAAGTTTACTGAATATTATAATAAGGTATTTAGTCCTGGTTGCACCTCAGCACATGAGCTGTCTGGAAGGTTTCCTGTCTGGACAACTGAATGGGACATGGATGCAAAACTGAGTGATACACAGTGATTGCTGCCTGAAAAGTTCTGCTTCAAGGATTAAGAGCTTTCCCTGGTACTTCTTTCACAAGACAGGTATCCATTATTTGCATAGCTGCTTTCTAGGGGTGTTGAATCATAAATACATCTAGGAATTATTAGTCACCATTTACTATGCCTTTACTCTTATACTGGAAAAACTATATAAACTGGTATTTTACAATGAGAAAGTGAATAGTGAGCAGTAAGCTTTACATGAGTTGTTGGAGAAGAGGCGTAATTTAAAGAGAAGCTGTAGCGTACATCAAAGAGTAATCATTTTAACCAGTGAGCCAATAAAGCTGTCTAGATGTATTTTTGGTTTATCTCCATCTTAACTATTGTAAAGCCACAGTTTGTTTGGTAAGAAAGTAGCTTTATGCCCTTGCATAGAATTTTCATCAGCTTCCCCACGCCTGAGATAGAAATCAGATTCCCAAATAACCCTGAAGGGAAGATGAGTTTTGGTTTCCTATAACTGGTCATATAAACATAAAAGCAAGTGCATAAGGGTTTGGTGGGATTTTAGCATAGTTATACAGGAAACCACTGAGTGAGGATACAGAGCACAAAATCTTCTTGAATCCCCCAGACGTCCCCAGTTAGAATTGCATAAATTTCATATTAGATACAATTAAAGGGTCAGGGTTTTTTTCTTTGGGTTGGTTTTTTTTTCTTCTTTTCTTTTATGATGGGAGGAATGAGGGACAAAGTTCTTAACACAGAATGGATAGCCCTTGCGTTTTTTACTCCTATGAAGAATGAGGGAATGGTATAGGACTCAGATTTTTCCTTATTTGCTTGATAGTCAAGAAGCTTGATACTGAGAACTGAGATATCAAATTCCTATAGAACAAGGAGGAGCAAAGTGACTATTTTTATTGAAAACCAAACAATAGCTTGGATACACTGTGTTTCCTAAATGAGTCAGGATTACTCCTGGGCAAATGCAGAGGACAGTTTACTCTCCACTCCTTGCTCAAGAGAATGACACATGCCATGATGCAGGACCTTGCAGGTGCTCACCTTGTTTTCCTTTACAAAGCAATTCTGTCAGCTGTCTCAGCTTTTTCTGCTCCCTTTCTCTGTGCTCCATCCTCTGTTACACCGCTTCATTGTTATTCAGTGAGTGCTTATGCTTCAGCCGCAGAGATATCTACTGTAGAGCTCCAGTGGCAGTTCATAGCCACTTGGCAAAAAGAAAGATGGTTTATGCTCTATCATCATGTCAGGAAACTGCGATTTGAGTCAGTGAGGTTCAGAAGCCATTCAGAAGTTTAGAGGTTCATTCAGAAGCCATTCAGAAGTTCAGAAGTTTAACAGACTGACCTCAGATTTCAGGAATAATCGCAGCCTGGTTTCCTGCTGAAGCTATGCCTTTCTAGTAGCTTAGCTCTGAAAGTCCATTAGCTCAAGTGAGCTTATGGAGGCTAAGATGCAGTCAAGAGAATAATACTTTGGTCTTCAGCACCAAGTCAGATTCTGTCACCAAAACGATATGAAAGAGATTCAAAGCTTTCCATCCCATGCTAAACGGTGTACACCTTTGCTTGCTCAAACATTTTCTTCAGTGACAGCTGACATTAATCACCCTGTGAGCACGCTTCCATTTTACATGGATTACTTTGGTATGCTTGCTTTGGGAAAGGTAGCAGGACAATGCTTTTTTTAAAAAAAATACCAAAACCCAAACCCCAAATCCAGCAACCAACCTCACATACTATAGCTTCTTGAAAAGCTGAATTTCTCTAAATCTGGAGTAACTAATCCATAAGCTCTCAACTACCATTACACTAATGTAGATGCAAACTAAACATGAGCCTCTTTCAGATATCAAATGGGGGCAATAAATTACTTTTTTGATGTAATACTCAAAATATCAATCAAAGGAATACAGGAGCTGCAATAGATGGAGAAATGGAAGTAATATAAAAACAGTTAATCAGTCTTTAGACATGCTTGGCAAATTTTTCTGGTAAGAATGCTATCGCTTTGGAAAATAACTTAATAGACAATCAGGACAGGAAAACCGGTTTGCTTCTAATGGCATTGCTATGGTGTAATGGGGCTGAGATGGCTATATTCAAGACAGATGCTATTATTTGTTCTAGTTTTACCATAAGTGACACTATGATATTTCCAAAATCAAGCCTGAAAGCCCATTAAAAACATCTTGCTGGCTTGACTCATAACAAAGTGTAGGAATTGGTTTTTTTTGGTCCTGCTGAATGGAGGAGCTTTCAGAACACTCAGCCTGATGATCCTGAGCTTTTATGCCAAAGTACAAGGCAAACTTAGCCGTCTAGTGTTATGCTTTTATCACCCTTTCTCTTTTAATGGTGTGTCCTTTTCCATCTAAGTTAGTGCAGCAATGGAAAGAAATGTTGCTTCCCCATTTATTCATTTATTCCTGTTTCTGTGCATTTGTGTCACTTTCACGGGCACAATGAAGAAAGTTGGTCAGTCTTTTAGTCTCACAGAAAGCTACTTGCATGTTTTTTAACTGAAGAAATGAGTTCCGTGCTCCAGGTGCAATCCTGATAATTAAAGTTTAATTTAGCATAAAACCCTGTCTTTTATTGCACTTTGGTTTTAACAGTGTTCCCTTACAGTAAGTTGTTGCATTCCCCTAACAGACCACACTGATTCTTTATTTGATTTGTCTTTAAGTGTTCATCTTCACTGCTCTCTCATATGCAAAAATTTGATGGCGTATAAGCAAGACATTCCTTTCAGGAAAAAAAACAGCAGTGCAGAGGTAATGTTTACATTAACTAATTAGAAAATCTGGTGATGGAGATGAGGACACTTTCTCAGTGTGTCCAACTCTACATAGAAGGCAGCACGCAATCCTGCTATGATTCACATCTGGCAGAGTGACAGTAGATGAGCCAGAGACGTTTTAGAAGTAACTGTTCAGATTCCCCTAAAGAACATAAACTTTAGACTTTCTACAACAGCCATTCACTATAACTTTAATAGTTAATAAAGGAAGTTCCACTTGTGGCCAAGTCAGGCACCATACCCGATTGATCAGAGATAGTCAACAAACTGGAGAGTAAAGATGATCCAGTAGCGGAGGGTTATCTTAAAATTTAAGAAGCCTGGCTAAATTGTTGCTTATTGTCTTTTAGTCAGTTACTTCTTTCAATAGGAGTTGAAAACTGCAGGTTGTGAAATGATGGATTTCAGGTATTCATGTACAAAATAATTTTTCCATTTCATGAAACATATCTATGATTTTAAAATCTTTCCAGTTTTGCATTGAGTGATTTCTCACTTGTGCATAGGTCACATCAAAGGGGATGTAACTGTTAGCAGATACAAAGCTAGAGGTTGCAAGAGATACAGGTGTAAGTCCCTTTTCTGCTCATGGTGAACTTACACCTTGCTTTCTAAATCCAAGTGGAAGAACAAGTGATTGACTATTGGATGAGCAGCCAGGAGTCTTTTCTTTTTGACTAGATAGTCAAAAAGTAGACCTTGGACTTGAGAAACGGATTTTTAAGATTCTGTGGCACTTGGACAAGATGATAATGAGAGATACAAAAGAAATTTAGATAACCAGAGAAAAACTTTAACTTGTAAAAAATTGCTATTTGCATTTCTCTAAGGTACTGTGTCCACAATAGTGGACCTGTCTGCACTAAGGGAGCCCTGTCTGGAATTACCAAAGGTGGTGTACATTATTTGTTTCAGTCCTATGATCTCTTTTAAACAAGAGCTTTCATTTCCCATATATGACTCCTGTCAAACTAATAATGTAACAGACTGAGGAACATACAGCGTCTCGTCACTTCCACAGGTCTCTGGAGCAGGGACTGACGGATAATCCAGAAATGTTAAGTGGAGTTTCCTAAATCCATCCACATTCTACCTCCATCAGCATGGGTCCTGACCCCAGGAAGTAATTTCCTTCCAGTCTTGTTTGATGTCCTCATGGCATTTGAAAGATTAAAAACAAATAGTTTCTTTTCAGAAAGCAACAATTTCAAAATTGTCTGATACAACTCCCAGAAGAGCTCATCTGCATCCAGACCAAATGCTGTATCAGAAGAAATGCTTAGAAAAGGTCTGCCTTCAGTGCACTCTCCACCCAGATGAAGTTTCAGGAGACTTGATTATAGTATAAATAGAATAAAAGAGAAGAGAGAGAAACTATGGGGTAGAGGAGAAATGGATTTAGGATAACCACATAGCTGTAGAACTTCTACGCAAGGATAAATATATTTTAGGATGTCCGGTCAGGTTGAACATCCACTTAATAATAATTGCAGATCTGTGAAGAGAACTTGTCAGGCTATTTGTTGCATGTAACATTTACTGTAGCTTTAGTCTTTGTCCCAGGCAGGCACCCAGACTTTGTTGGTTTTAAGGTGCTCCCTAATTACATTTTTCCATTTGTTTGAACAACAGTTCACAAGTTGAACACATTTTTTAGCTTTTAATTTAGTTTTTGTTATATATTAGTCCTACTGCATAGGTTGATATTTTTTGTAAGATAACAAAAAACATTAAACACAAGCATAAGCCCAAGTTTAAATTGGAGCCCAATAAAACTAGAACACCAGAAGGAAAAATCACACAGTTCATATGGGCACTATTACCAAGATGAGGAAATGAAAAAGCTGGCCTGATGCTCTTCTGCTTCTAGTGCATTGTGAGGAGCTCTGGGTTCCCCAAAGCTGGCCCCGCTCAGCTGGCTTCCAGGTACCAGACCAGACAACTCTGGCTGCAAAGAGGCAATGAGCCATTTGCTTTTAAAGGGTTTATGGGTTTGGTTTTTTTGTCTCCTAGAAGAGAACAGCAAGTATTTGGGCATCTGCAATACGTGGACAAGATGAGACACCTCAGAATGAATTTCCAAAAGCAGCACCGCAAGTATGAGGCTCCTTGGCAGCTTTGGTCAATTTAAGTCCAAGCCATTGGTTCTTTGACTCCTGCTTTCTGGTGATGTGTTTCTACCACGTGGTAACCCAAATCAAGTAGGTATTGTGGCAGAAAACTAACTCTGTAGAAACAAATTATTACTTGTCAGGTGAATTAACTCTTGAACTAATTCACTGTGGTCACTTACATCTGGAAGGGAGAGGAGCAGCACTTCTGGCTTAGACTGGCATAAGCTGCTGCATAACCAGGAGTGGAGGACTGGTGACCAAGAGAGTGCTTTACCCTGTCACTTCCCGGGACTGAGAAACCCCAATCTGAACTGCAGAATGACTGAGATTACCAGATATGGCCCTCTCCAATATTTAGGACTCTGAGTCATCCCTTTTAAAAACACATTAAGGACTAGGATATGCTTTGAAAAAGGAGATGGTGGATGTGCTTTCTTGCTTTTATTCAATATTGCAAAGATTAAATAATGTGGCTCCCACACTTTTTAGTGCTTAGAACAGGGCAGAAATCAAGGTGTTTCTGCTCCCAGGTGAACCTTGTAATGGTGGGCACTTTGCTGCCTCTCTTGCTAATTACTCTTTAATTGTTTGATGGGGTTTTGGGTGGGTTATTCTGCAAAGCAGCATAGCGTCAACAGGAATAGTGGAGATCATTTCTCACTTTGAATATCTTCAGGACACAAAACTGGTGATTAGGGCAGGCTTCTTGTGGTGGGGAAGGGAGGGGCTGAACTCCCTCAGATTCACATGGGGTGAACCCATATGTCTCACTCACATCTTGGCCAGAGCTGTCCCTCCTGCTTTATTTTATGAAAGAAAAATGGAGAAAATGGCAACAGTTTTGGTGAGAGCAAGAGGGAGGAAACAATCACAAAACTTACTTCTGACCAGACTTCTTCTCTAGCTGTGTTTTGGAATGACAGTTCGTTTGTGTCTTGTGTTTTGTGATGAATTCAGCTCTTCTAAGAAATGAGAAGCACATTCTCAGCATGTTTCCTGGACCAAGCTCCTCTGGGATCTCAGGCAGAAAACATGTCCTGATGAGAGCTGGTTGTGACTTAGCTGGAAGCAGTTCTAAACATGAGTAATAGGCACTCAAGGCATTTTACTGGGGAAATTTGGGTACCTGAGGGTGTGAGGGGAATGGAATATTGTGGGTTCTTAGATACAGAGGACTGAAAGCCAACTAAGTCCTAGTTAGGATGTCTAATCTCTGCAGCAGATTGTGGCCAAGGTACATACAGCAGCTACTGTCATCCCAGCTTGAGTAAAGAAGATAAAACTCTTCCTTGACTGTCTCTATGCTGGGCCAGTTCAACTTATGCACAAATACCTCACCCTGGAAAGCTGCATGTAAAATGGAGCTAAAGGAAATGTTTAAATTAAGTGAAATATCCAAATCACATTTTTTTTGTTTCTTTTCTGTCTAAAACCTATGTTTTTCTCAAAAATAATGGCAATTAGTAATACCTCTATCCCTAAAAATATGGAGATCTTAGACTTGCTACCAGAACGTATATTCAGACATTACTGAAATGGCCACTTTCTCTTTCCCAGAGATTTGGTACTCAGGACACCAGTGTTGCCAATAACTATGCTGCTGTAATACTTATGCATCTTCCATAAACAGAATTGATGAAAAATAATATTAGGTAAATTTTGGATGGTGGAGAAAGGTTTTTTAAAAAAACAATAAACAAAATAATTTTTTAAATGTTAAAGGTATTGATCAGGATACAATGAAAATCTGAATAATCTCTACCAGCAATAAAATATTTGGGAGACTTGCAGTTGGCTCAACAGTACCTTTTCCCTTAGTACCCTAGTCCTGTAACAAAAAGCATGCTGTGGATAAGAAAGGCCTCCAGTAGATTTGCCACATAAAGCAAATCTAGGAATGGCATGAGCATTTGACTTTCTGCAGGGCCTGTTGCAAGGACAAGGGGTAATGGCTTTGAACTAAAAGAGTGAAGATTTAGACTAGATATAAGGAAGAGTTTTTTTGCAATAAGGGTGGTGAAACACAAGTTGCCCAGAGAGGTGGTAGATGCCCCATCCCTGGAAACATTCAAGGTCACGTTGGACGATTCTCTGAGAAACCCTGATCTAGTTGAATACTAGGGATTGGACTAGATTGGAAGGGGGACTGGATTAGATGATCATTAAGGGTCCCTTCCAAGACAAACTATTCTATGATTCCATGAGCTTTTATTGCTATCAAAATTTGTCTGCCTTCTTTCTCTTCATGTGCAGACCTCCAGATCCAAAGAAATCACAGGTCTGGAAAAGCTGATCTCCTTTCTATTCAAGAAGGCCGTCTGCTCTTACTTAGCCAGAGGTGTCTTACTTATTTAGTGGGTGGTAGGATCAGAAATGAGGAGGGAATAGAAGTGTTACCTAATTGTTAGTTCTAATATCCTGTTATCTCCAGATCAAGAAAGTTTAGTTGAATGACACATAGTTTTGAGTGCCTCAACAATGAATTCTAGTTGCAGATAGCAAAGGAAAACTGAACCTGGTTTTTGTGGGGTTTTTTTTGTTTTCTGTTCTGATGTTGTCAATATGTCATTATTTATTGAACAAAATGAATTATTTTAATTGTTAATGCTTTTTGTTAAAAGTGGTACTCAGAAATATCTTAGTATTCAGGCTGAACAAACATTTCCTTGTAAAGACTGAATTCCTCAGATGCTACAAACATCTTCTAATAATCAGAAGCTATTGGAAATCAGCTTTCATTTTAAAAAGTGACTATAATACAATCCTTCCATTCTCTATCCAAATTCATTGGATAGAGAGAAAATGTCTTTATCTCCCCTCCAAATTTTCCTCTGTTCTGTACCATAATCTTTCAAATCACTTTGTTCTCAGCCTTTTAAACTTCAGTCACCATCAACTACCTCTCTCCATTTATTATCTCATCTGTTGCAGAATAATGTGGTTCATTTTTCTGAACTCTAAAATCCCTCTCCTTCCCATTTCCACGGCAAAAAGCTTCCCTTGGCACCCTGACCTTTACTTTTCAGCATCCAAGTCTCCTATTTCATGCTTCCAAGATTGCATCACTGTAGCCATTTAATTCACCTTTTCTTCATTAATTTCCTTTTTTCTTCACTAACTAGCATCCGGAGTCATGTTCTTACTTCAGTACCCTTCACTGCTATCCACCATTACAATCTCGATGTCGTATTATCCCTGTTTCTTGCCCTTTCACACTTTGAATGGCCTTTTAACATCTCTGTGTTCTCTCAGTCTGTGCTGGTCATTACTTCTGCTCTTGCAGATTTATTCCTTCCCCTGGAAGATCTGGATAGTCAGCTCTGAGATGTACACATTCTAAAATTTTCTGTAGACCATCTCTGTCCGTAATTCAGTTTTCCTGCTCCCCAAGTTCAGCAGTTCTTGCCTCAGGATGTAAGCAGGGAAACAGCTGGAGAGTCATGGGCAAAAGGCTCACAATGAATATGAATGTGGCATAAAAAGTTCTTTAGATCTTATGGAAGGGCTGTATGGAAGGCAATGAAACAATATTTAGCATCTCAATAGGAGATTCATCCCACTTAGTGAATAGGATAAACTTCTGTTCTCTGTGGAGCTGACTCAAGCACTTCCTCCTGCAGGGAAATTTTTTGTAGTTTTGTGGAAAGAACTAGTCAGAATTAAATTGAACCGCCTGCATATTTGTTCACAAAGTAAGATTTTGCAGATTTTTCTGCTCGGGTGGAGGCCTGTGTTTATGTTCATCGTTCCATTGTGTGGAAACGTAGGAAGGAGTTTTGCCATGCAATTATTGATTTGGACTAACAAGTTTCCTCACTGGGATAGACCTGTGGGCAACTGCTGTGATAATTTTATGGAGAATATTTTTTATTCCATCTTTCAGGATGCAGCAGCACCAAGCACTTTGAGAAAGTATATGTCTGCTCTTACTATCAGAAGCCATCGCCGGGCACTGACCTTTTATGCCACTGCAAATCTACTTCTAACCTTCCCATTCTTATTTTTCTTCTGGAAGAAGTTATAGATACTTCTCAAAGACAATGTAAATGTCTCAAAACTTCCTGAATTTTCTTTCTCTGGCTTCACCCTAATTTACAGCCTTATTGCTATAATTGTGCTATGACCAATGACTTCTGCAGAAAGAATGACAAAGTTTGGATATTCTTGCCAACAATACTCTGTCTAAATCCACACCTCAAATTTGGATTTTGGAGAGCTGCAGATTAGTTTAGAGTCCTAGCAAGAACAAATATGTGCTATGGAAACTTTCTGTCTGCCTTTGAGAAGCTTTGCTTACCAGGGGACAAAAATCACAGGTCCCCACAAGCTGTAAACATGACAAGTTCCCATGGACCATCCACATCGCTGTCTTGTGAACAAGATGGGAAGATTTCTTGTGCCTGTGTGTGGCATCACAATAGCAGCAGGGCCAGGAAGGCTCAGGCACTAAGGCCTGGGTGGGATGTGGAGTCCCTGATGGATTAACCTTCTACTAGACACTCAGAAAATAAGTGCTTCTCACCTGGGCACCCAGACCAACGCAGTGTTGTCCCCATGTGTTTATTGGGGGTGTCTGACTGGCTTTTAAGAAATGGTGTACGCATAGCTACAATCTCGGAGTAGCTGCTTTTTCTGATTGGGGGACTGTTTTCTGACACACACAGAGAATATTCATGACACATGTTGCCCACTGTTATGTCACCTATGCAATATCTTAGGAAGGAGATGTGGATGGAAATGTTTTCAATGTGCTAATAGCACTGACCTTTATATTTCCATTATACATCACTCAGAAGCAGTGACAAGTCATTCAAAACCTAAAACAGTCTGGAAGTCAAATTTAGACAGTTTCAGAATAGCTTTATGTTTGTTTGAACAATAATTTTTTTTTTTAAATATAAAAAATAAACTGAGGTCCTGTTATAGCCGAATTTGAGGGGGGCATAGCTGCCTGCTGATCACATCAGACACTTGGTCATTTTTCCCCCACTCTAAGTTTGGGTGCAACCAAATTTTGTTTCCTAGTGAGGTCCCTGTCCTGAGTATTTTTCTGAGTGCATAGTGACAGGTAGGATGACAGCAAGCAGAATAAAGGATATGGCATGCTTATTGTCAGTTCAAACCTCTTCTTGGGTGTAAAGACAACTTTTTAGATGTGAGTGTGAAACCCTCATAAAGCAGCATGATCTGTTTCCGTTCAAGTCTGCAAGTGGGTCAATAATACCTATTTCATAACAGAACTGAAGTCAAAGAATAATCATCAGACAAATCCTCCTAATCGTCCAGATTCTTAATTTTCTTGACAAATGTTTAATTTTCTCTTGTGATTTGACTTTTCTTTTGAAGGTGACTCATGCAGCAACAAATCAAAGCGATGACCTTTTTGTTTGTCCTGTGCAATCTCATGTAGGTGAACAAAAGCATTTGCATCACACAGTTCTTGCTGGAACCCTGCTCTTCAAGACTAATATCTAAGTGTCTACTTGAATATTTTTTTTATTTATCTAGTCCTACAAGATGCCAAGACTGAGAAGCCCTTATAAGTAACTTACAGAAGAGTTTCCTGGAAAAAGCAATTTGTCTGAGAAGAGAAATTATAGTGATACTGAAGCTTTCTTGTATCCAGATCAGCATGGAAATGTATTTTGGTGATAGAAAAAAGAAAAAAAGGCACTTTTAGGCCACCCAAAAGTTTATGTAGGTGCATCTTTTATTACACACATGGTCTCATGAGTTTTGCTGCCACTGTTCACAGCAAGGACTGCACTGTGACACAGCACTGAAACTCAAGCAGCACACTTCTAAGATTTCTTTAGGTGTCAGCTGCACCTGGAATACTCCTTAGCAAGCGATCCCCTTTACATAAATGGGAGTGAGAGGAGGCTCATGGAGTAGTCGCACAACCTACTGCATTCCTGTTCCAGGGAGCTCCATAGATGAAGGTATGAAGGGAAAGGGCTGGAGGAGGGGTTCTGTGATTGCAAGGAGTGCTGCTGCCACAACATTTGAGCCCCCTTTCTTCACAAGATACAAAGATTTTGCATTCTGAGGGCTCCACCCATCTTCTGAGGTCTATTTGATCTAAAGAGCATTACTGAGACAAATTTTTAAAGGAAAGGGAGATGAGTGTGTGAGGTGGACAAATGGAAGGGAGGGAGATCAATTTAATAAGGATGATTGCACAAGAACAAATGGCAAATAAGCTGCCTTTGAATAAAAGTGGCTGGAGATGAGAAAAACGTTTTCAACAGGAGCTCTGGAACAGCCTTTGAATTAAGAATAGATGTAAAAAAAACCCTTCCTGCTTTTAATGTTAACTTGATCCAGAAAAGGAAGGAAAGATAAGACCTGGTTGCTGGAAACAGCCAGAGATTGGGGTGCAATTAGCCAGGGTGTTCCCTCCAGTCTATGTTCTTATTTTCCAGTGTTCCTAAAACTACTACTAAGCCACCTGCTGGAATTGGCCATACTAATGAAAAGCAGTCTAATCCAGAGAGCTGCTGAGCACACGCTGCCAGCCGGGTTCGATAGCAGTTGATTTGCTTGGCACTCTGCTGGATACACTCTGTACCTTAGAGGATTGCACTGTAGCACAATTTAAAACAGTCTCTCACCTACATAGCCTGGGGTTTAACATAGTGAAAAAAAAAAAAAAAAAAAAAAAGAAAGTCTGTTCTATGAATAGTACCCAACCAACTTGGTTTTAAAACATAAAATACTGTCTTTAGGTGATTCCAGCTAGAGCCTCACAGCATAGGGTGCAGTCAAAGTCAAGGTGTTGCTGGCTTTCAGTCCCCTTGTTGCGTATGATCTCGCTGTCCAGCAGAACAGTTTCTACCTAACAGAGCCTAAATAGAGCCTTGCAATCACGTTTGAAATATGACTCATGGCTAGTATTCCATATAAGAATAGTTTCTGCCATAGAAGTCCATTCAAATGAATGGAAAAATACCTTATACTTTAATAGCAACTCAATTATTTGGAGTCTTAAAACCCCTGTGAACCTTAAACCAACTCAATCCCAGCTACAGCTGGGTCTGCAATAAATTACAGACAAATTTAGTCTTCTTACATTAAAGTTCTTTTACAGAATCACAGAATCACAGAATGATATGAGGTTGGATAGGACCACTGGAGATCATCTAGTCCAACCCCCCTGCCAAAGCAGGTTACACGGGAACGTGTCCAGGCAGGTTTTGAATGTCTCCAGAGACGGAGACTCCACCACCTCTCTGGGCAGCCTGTTCCAGTGCTCTGCCACCCTCAAAGTGAAGAAGTTCCTCCTCATGTTTAGATGAATGTTTTAGACCATATTTACTTGAATACAAAGAGCCCTTTCCCCACCTCTTTAAAGGGACATGCACTAACTTACTTTTCAGGAAAAAATAAAATACCTTGCATTGACTTGGGCCATCAGCATACTACAGGGTAAAGTTACTGGAGGAGTTGATTAGGAGGGAACTTATGCCACAGCTGTATTCTGTCACTGTGGTAAACAGAAGGCAATTAATTCAAAGTATCTTAGACTAAATTACAAAGAAATATATATAAGCATATACAAAGTATATGCTGATATAGACTGATTAAAGCATATCCTCTAGACTAAGCTCTGATCAAGCCCAAGAATGCAATGTTATTAAAATTCAGAGTAATCTTGGGTTAGAAGAGGTACGCAGCATTCATTACTAGAATTACACTGGAGTTGACTAAGTTAGTCCACCTGTTATTACCTGTAAAAACATTTTCTTGTGTGTATTAGAACTGTGATCTTACAGGATCTTTTATCACAAAAACTAACAATAATCCAGAAGAAGTGTGCATAGAATTTTTTTTGTACTTAATTTGGTAAAGCTAAGACAGAAGGTGTTATTTTACTGACTTTACTGTATTGGAGTTACCTCATTTGATGAGAACCATGGATCTACAGTTAATGGTTCAATGGATCACAGAAATCTCAAATTGTTTTAAAGAACTGATGAACTGAATATCAGGAAATATATGCAGAAGCTATTATGCTACCTGCTATATGTTTTCATTTTCTCTTTCTGATTTTTGAACTCTAGGGCCACATTGCTCAACCATCCAAAGTCTTCATGGTTTTGAAGTTTTTTGTAAGGATTTTTTTTTTCTAACATGACCATAACTAATACTTTTCAGATTGATATTCAGGTTACATATTCAAGGGAACATTCAAGTGTAATTATATTAGATGGGTTTTGCTCTGGTCATTTTTAGAATGTCTAAGAATATTTGATGAGAAAGACTGACGTCTACAAATTCCCATTTTTGTCCTGGAGTTTTTCTGGATCTGGAGATTTTATGGATATTAAGCTCTCTCTGATGTTTTATATATGAGCATTACTTCGGTAAAAGGGAAGCTGATAAGTGGAGTGGGAGACAAGATTCTTAATGTTAAATTTTGACCCTTGAAATCAACAAGAATTTTGAATTTTGCCCTTTATATTTAATTTCTGCACCTGCCACTATCTTACTGTGTGATCCTGTAATTTCTTAATTAATATGCATCTCAATGTTTTTTTCTGTGAAATAGCAGTGCTGTTTACTATGTTTCAGCATGCAAAGGTGGTATGGTTGTTTGAAAAGTGAGCTTGTAGAAAAGGTGGCGTGATGGAATAATTATCTTAAAAGACTTACTAAGTCTAAACACCAGAAATCCGGAAATACAGTAATAGCCTTTTTATAGTGTGTTCTGTATTTGTTCTCAGTACTTACTAAATTGTCTAGATTCTCAAGATAATAATATTACGACGGACACTCCCCTCCTTTTTTATGAACATACAGATCTGAGCCACTCCCCTTTCCTCAACTTTACACTTTCTTGCTGAATATGCTTGAACAGTTCTCCCTCCTCTTATGTATGAAAGAAATTAATATTAAACATAAATCATACCCACCTCATCCCACAGATTTGATAGAATATTAATTGTAATAATCTCAAGAAGGACTTGAATGAACTCAATATAGTTAAAGCTATTCAATATAAGTTGTGCTAAATGCAAATTTTAAAACTATATATATTTGAGATCGATATGAGATGCAGTTATATTAATATTTTACATAAGATTTCAAATTTGATGGCTAAAGTTGATGGATATATTGTCAATATGTCCACTTCATTGGTACACGCGACAATGTGATTGTAGAAAAAAAAATGATAAAAATCAACATGATAAATATTAAATCTGTTAAGAACTGATAAATCTTGGTCTGAAGTTAAAAATGGGGAATAATTGTTAAGCAGGTGTGTTTCTAATTGGATCCTTCAGGAATATGTTCTTTTATACAAGTTGACAACCTTCCCCTCTCTTGTGAACGAAACAGAAGGAACCATAAAAATCACTAGTGCTATTGTTTGTAGTAGGCGAATATCAAGGGAACGATACAAGCTAATGAGGAAAAATCACTGACTTTGGGTGATCTGGATCCATTGGTAAGAAAATATCATATGCCTAAGAAGAAAGGACGCAGGCCGAAGTCAGAGGCTGGAGGCTATATCCTGAAGAGATGTGATGTGTCTGTACTGGAAATCTAAGTGATTCCAGGTCTTGTCCTCTGACTCTGAGGCCAAATGGCCAATTTAGTTATATTCATATAATTACACTGATCTGCTCTGGATAACAGGACAACCTCATACAAGCATTTTATCAGGAATGGTCCCTGGACTGTGGTAACTTTCCAGACAGGCTTGGGACCATTCTAATGATCTAGTGTACAAGACGATCGAGTTCTAGTGCACAAGGTCAGGCTTTTGTTATTTTATGGAGACATAACCTGGGACTCTACCAAGAACTGAGAGTCACGGCAAGTAAATGAAGTGACCAGTGCAGTCCTGGACCCAAAAGAGCTGTACTACCTGGTTTGGCTACATAAAGCCAAAATCTTAAGACAGCCATGTGAAAGCCATGTTACTTCTGTATTTTTCACTGACTGCTATTGAAACAATAGTTGTGATGTTCTTAGGTGAAGAGAGCTATTGATCAATGGAAGCAGACTTAAGAATAGCTAAGAGAATGGTTGAAGGAATATGGAACATATTGCATGGTAAATGTCCTCAGGAGCCATTTAGCTTAAAAATAGAAAAATTTCAGAAGTGGATTTCTCAGTTTCTGAGTAGTCTTGCAGGGTGCAAGATGACATACAGACAGTAGAGTTAAAATAAGGTCATTTTTCTTGCACAGGGCTCAGTGTTGCTTTGACTAGATTTTTTGAGTGTCCAACCTTTGTCAGATATCTCTACCCTACATTGCAATTTGCAGTGCAGACATTGGCTTTGAGACAGATACTTGATGCAGAGAGAGTTTAGGACAAATCCAATAAACAGTCAGATTTCTCTATAGTGAATCATTGTGCACTGAATCACTGACCAATGCCCAGTCCTACTTGAGCTATCAGCTCAAAGCCGCCACTTTCATAACTTCATAATTTATGAAGTCACTACATTTACTGGGTCGAGGTATTCCTTCTATCCTTTTCAAGAGCCTCGCTACATGAGTACTTACTTGATTTTTTGTGGTTGCTCTCTGTCTTGATTTTACATATCAAATAATCAGACATAGAATTTGAAAACATCCTTGTCTATTATGGTCAGCGTGATGCTTTCCCTACAGATGAGACTCTCATTATTATTACCAGTGGTTTGTTTTTTTGCATTGTGAGGGTCAGTAAGTGTTTATAAAAATCTTTGAACACATATAATACATGTGACAGTGAAAAAATGCTACAAATTAAATGCTGGTTACCAGATTATCAGATATATCAAGATGCATCAGTTAGATTATCAGACCATTATACGACAACTGCATTCCAACAAACTAGTTTAGACTTAAGCATCAAATTCTATCCGAATGATAAAAAAATGATCTATGCATCTCACTCAATAATCTATGCATCTCACTCGTCTCTTCCCCATCTTGAAAGCTATGAAGTTTCTGATTAATATTTTAGGCCTTTGTAATTTCTGAAGATAATAAGACTTGGAAATAAAAGTACTTTTTGGACACTGAGTAATTAGGACCACACTTCCCACCTACATTCATTAAAACAGGGCTACTTGTGAAGCCCTTGTACAGGAAGTTATTACTCACTGTTCTTGATTTTCCTATGATGCAAATAATTGAGAAAGCAGCATCTACACCACCTAAAGGTCTGGTGCAATGTGAATATCGGAGAGCGTGTGCTGCCGGCACTGCTGGTGTATTGGATTAGAAATTCCTTACTTTAGAAGGCTGCTCTCATTACATAAATGATAAACAGTAGCCCTGGTATTAAAAATTTACTATGCATATCCCTCTAATTTAGGTTTGTAGGAGATCAGTGTGTATATGGTGGTGTGAGCCGGCCAGTGGTACTGTGAGAAACGTAAGGACTTCCTGAAGCTCCCTGTGGTGGCTGCGACGTGCCTAGGACACATCATCGCCTCTTGGGGTGCCCAGTGTTCCGAGCTCTCTCATTTGAAAACTGTCTGAACTACAGTAGGCATAAAAGTGCTGTGCTAAGGATACCGTGACAGCCTTCATCCATGATTCCTGTGGTTTAATTGCCTTATCTCATAGGATTATTTTACTGTAACTGACATGAGTTGCTAATAAATGAAGGTATTGTTACAGCATACCGCAGCACAGCAAAACGTAACACAGTAAAACAGTTCAAAGCGTATTCAGCCTTCCTAAAACAGAGTACAACCAAGTCTTGCTTGGGCATGCGCTTAACTAAAATTACAGAGCAAGGTGGCATAATCAATTGACTTTTACATCAGGGAGCCATGACAGAGTGGCAGTCTCCCTTTAAAGGCAGGGTTACTCTCGTATACTCTCTTCTAGTCTGTAAATATAGAGTTAGGGCTATATAAAGTGGTCCAGCTTGTGATCTCTCTCATATTTCAGCAAGCACAAAGCTGGCCTCACTGGAGAGAGCAGCCAAGCTGCTTTACATGAAGCTGCTTTGGTAGCAGAAGCTGCATAGCTGTCTTAATGCATCACTCACTAATTTACTCCCTTTCTCACTGAAGAAACCAGGCTAGATATATAGTATTTTTGCATGGAGAAAGATCATGCAGTGCAGACGTAATGTTCAAGATGTCTGAGTGTCTTTAAGTAATATGTAATGCTTGGCTTTAGGATTTAAAATTTTATTAACCTTTTCTTTCTATTCCACCTCCCTATCTGTAATTCTCCACATACATTCTATCTAGAAATTTACTGATTTCTAAGAACTTACTGTCATTTGCTTACAAAGTAAATAATGTATGAAAATTTCGATTGTATGAAACATAAGAAGAATGAATTCATATTTTATAAACAAGGAACTTAAAGCTACCACTCAAAACTTATATGAAGATATGATAGAATCAATCTTAAATTGATTGCATTAATTTTACTCTTTTTTTCTTTTTTTAATTTAAGGTCAGATTCATTAATATACCAGAACAGCACAAATTATTCAAAGCATACTCGTCATTTAAATTGAGTTTACAGCTATTTTGCATCACCGGAGCAGTACAAAGCAGATAAAGCACTCTGAGGGAATCAAGCCGCTGCGTGGGTTTGGCAGACCAGCATTTAGCCGAGGCCCAGGCTACGTGGTGGCTGGAGGCAGGTGGGGCACTGCGGACCCTGAGTTCATCTGCTTGTGTGCTTTAAGCATTCCCCCAGGTTCCTGCCACAGTCACACTGCGTGGCTGTTTCCTTTGTGCACATTGGAGACAGGAGCAGCGCCAAGGGAAACCTCTTGAGAGCAGATACCCGACTTCAGGTTGAGACATAAAATCTTTGCAGAAAAGGGATCTCTGAATGTATTAACTTGATGGAGGATCTGAGCGAGACCTGCATGTACCCCCTATCTCAGCCCCACTGTAGCCAAGACTTGCAGAGGTGCTGAGCTTAAGGGCTGAGCTCCTTCGGAAGGTGCAGTAGCCCCCCAGGAGTCAGCAACAAAGCTACTCACACAAGCCTACTTACAGTCTGTGTGGTTATAGCCATTAGCTACAACCATGAACAGATAAACTTAATTACAACTTCATCTACTCATTTGTTTTTATACCCTATGCACAAGCTTTTAATTAATTAACAGTATGGAAAGTCTGATTGCATTATTTCATTAGTAAGACAACTTAGGACAAAGAAGAGGTCAACAGAATTGCTCAATTTCTTGAAGGATTTAGTTTTTAACTAATTTTGGCTCAAGCTAGTTAGCACATGAATTTTTTGTTCTTAGAAAACTCCTTCTGTAATCACAGAGCAAGCACTACAGGTATGCCGAGGATATGTTTTTCATTAAAAAAGCTGAAATTGAGACCTTTGTACAAGTGCAAAATAAATCCCTACCTGACATCGTGGAGACATGGTCAGGAGGAGGGAGCTAATGGAACTGGGATGAACAGCTCTGTAAGAGTGAATCCTGTTTCACTTAGTACACTTCTACCGTATTCATAAGAATCTCCATATGTTTCAAACTTAAAGACATGAGTGTGAGGCATACAAGAAAGTGATATTTAAAAGATATAGGATTGTAAAATTTATTCAACCTAATGTATTTTCTGTGAAGGAAAATTTATATACATATGTATATATATGGTTTGCCACATATATACACACACACGTACATAAACACAGATACACCATTTATAAGTGGTAATTCATTCCCATATTTAGTTTGAAACTGGCTTAAGTCTGAGACTGGGTGGCATCCCTCCTGTCCTGTCTTCATAATGATACCAGTCTCTTCTTCTTTTAGTCTTTTGGGAGATAAGGATTACAGCATCTGAGGTTGCCAGTATTTTATTTTTTTGTGAAGGATTTCTGAACTCACATGGGTTTCTACCGTTCTCCACTTGTCCACATTGTGCTGTGGATTGTGTTGCTCCAAGCTGTGTCTGCTGCTGATTTCAAACTGTGAGAACTTCTGGGTCTTTGGGCCTAGGTTGTGCTTTTGTAGTTCTCTGGTCTCTTATTCCTTTATTATTCTTATGAGGAAATCAAAGTGGGACTACCGGTGAGATCAGGGAAGCTTTCTGCGATGTTGGTCTGATCAATACTAGTGCTCCTCAGGCATGACTCAAAGTCAGTAGTACTCTTGGGGACACAAACTTGTGTCACAGCTCCTTCCAAATCAGTTGGAATGTTAATGTCCCAAATGGGACATTTAAACTTTACTTTTTGAAACTATGCTGCTTGTTCAATATGCACATCTTATGATGTATGTTATACAGAACAATTAGAAGTGATGCTAATTCAAACGTACAGAGTTCATAGAGATATGTCCCTTGACATGTAGCTTGCTTTTTGTATGTAGTATACCTCTTAAAAATTAGAAATTGCAGTTTGAGAATAAAACATTTAATCTTCTTTTTGGGGTAGGTAGAAAACTGGATTAGGATAGGGAATTTTTCACCAAGCTGTCAGTCAGATACCAATTCAAATCAATAGAGCAGGGAGTTAATTTTCAACAGACAGCTTTTCAGTAGCCTTCTTGAAATGAGTTCATGGGTTCAGGGCAATTCTTTGTGCACAAGTGTTCATGTTGCATAACAAGAAAAAGCGTTACTATTCTTATCTGTAGATTTCAACATAAAGACCGAGGGCTGAATATGGCTTTTCACCCCTAGGCAGACCTCTCCACTCAGTGACAGATAAAATGAAGGGGCTTGATCTGCCAGCGCTGTACCTGCTGGGGTGTGAGAGGACACTGCGAGCACCTTGTACAGACACAGTGTGAGCTCCTCGTCACATACGAAAGCTACGGAGGACTGAAGGAAATTATCAGGCAGCAGGTTCATAGCAAACAAAAGGAAGTACTTTTTCACACAAATCATAATTAAATTGTGGCTCTCATTGCCAGAGCGTGGTTGAGACCAAAGTATAAACGGATTTAAAAAAGGGAGTAGAGAAATTCAAGGGCTTATTAAATATAATGGTCTGGGAGCAAACCCCAGTTTAAGAAATCCCTGCACTACCATTTGCTGGAACTTGAAAGGATACACTAGGAAAAGATCACTGTATACCAATCCAGTTTCTTATGTTTTTCTCTCTTCAGCATCTGCTAATGACTATAGTCAGAGCCAGGATATTGGACTAGATGTCCAACTCACTATAGCAATTTTTTTGATCATATGCTTTTAATCAAATTATGTTCTTATTTTGGCTCCTTAAAATGATCTAAGGCCCTGATGAAGAAAGGCATTTAAATGTCTAACGCTTACGTATTTTAGGGAGGTAAGTACTTGTGTATATCACAGCCTTTGCATCTTAGGCCGTAAACTTATTGGGGTGGGGCACGTGTATCTTTTATTACAATTTTGCTTATTCTGAGTATGAACTCAAATAAAAAAATATATTTGGTAACAGTGATAACAGTGTATAACACTTTCTTTATAAAGATTAAATAATTTGTTTGCCTTAATGGCTTGTGGCACAGGAAATTTCCCTGGTGATTTACGTAAGGATGATGACACTAGCATCCACTGATGTGAAAAAGAATTAATTTCCTTTATAGAACTCCCCACATTTGTAATGCATGAATATTACATTTGTAGAAAGCTATTTATCACCTGTTACCCATAATACTATTGCCAGACGATATGTAACTTACTTACATTTACCTAGCAGGGTATTTGAGATTTCATCCATTTTGCAAAAGCATCTGGCTGCAATCCTGAGACACACGTTGGTGAAAATCCAGATACGGAAATGAAGAAACCAAATACCAAAACCCCTAAATTTTACCCCTGCCAGTTCTAAGCCTGACAGTGCGGGTAAGGTTTCCTTGTAAATCAACGAGAAGAGGTGGCTATAAATTCTACAATACCGGGTTGACAGCTGAGCAAGCAAGGCAACCTCAGCTTTCTTAATTGCGGGCGGTTTTATCCCAAGGAGAGGTGAAGAACCGCAGGAGCCGCACACGGCGGGATTCGGGCGCTGGGGCAGCATTACAGCATCCCCCGCAGCACCGGGAAGCGGCGGCCACGGCAGCTGGTGTTTCCCCCGGCGCAGGGAAGCCCCGCACTGCTCGGGGCCGTGCCGGCCCCGCGATGTCCCGCTCTGCTCGGCACCGGAGCCGGGACGAGAGCCGGAGCTGCACCGGGAGCATCCCCTGACCCGCCGGCCGCGCCCGACCACCTGCTCCTCCCGCCGCCCCCGCCCGCATCCCGCCGACATTTCCCGGGGAGGGGCGGCGGGAAGGAGGCCGGGGGCAGAGGGATGGCGGTGCCGCAGGGTACGGCGGGCGGGGGAGGCTGGGTGCCGCCCGGGGACCGCGGAGGGCGGTGCGGCCGGTGCCCGCGGCCCCGGGCTGGGGGCGGCTCCCGCCACCTCCCCTCGCCGGCGCGGCCGGGGGGTTCCCCGGCCCCGGCCCGGTGGGGGCAACCGAGAAAGGGGACCGGGGAGAAGGATAGGAAAGCAACTCTTGATCTTAGAGCAACGACTCGTTTGTTCGTTATCACCTTCCGACGGCTGGTCGGAATAAAATAATAATAACAACAACAATAATAATAAGTACAGCCCCCCCCCCCCCCCCCCCCCCCGCCCGGCCAAATAGACCCGCGTTACAGGGAGGGGAAGGTCAAGAGGAAAGGCAGGAGGAGAGCTGCTTCATCTACCAGCCGGCGGCTACCACACCGCCAGCCCATGCCCCCGGCTTCCCCGGGGGCGGCCCGGTCCCTCCCCCTCCCCGGGCTGGGCAGCATCGCCCGGCGCGGCGGATGCCCCGCGGCATCGCCCGGCGGTTCCGCGGCACCCCAGACACCAACCCCAGGGGAAGAGAGGGGGGGTTCGGCGGGGGAGGGAGCGGGCAGAGCCCGGCGGCAGCGCTCCCCACCCCTTTGTGCATCGCGGGCAGGGAGGCACACAGACAGACAGACAGACAGACACACGGACACACACACGCACCCCACCTCGCATCCTCGGCGCCGCAGCCGCCCGTTGTTACACACACACACACACACACACACACTGACACACAGCCGGTCCCCCCCCGCCGAATGCTTTTTCTGTTGCACTCCACCGCCCTCCATCCATCCTCACTCTCGCCTCCCTTCCTCCTCTTCCTCTTCCTCCCCCCGTTTGGTTAGTGTTTTGTTTTTTCTCCCCCCGCCCCGTGCATCAGTAAAAAGCAGACATTTTGATGCCGTTTAACGCGGTTGAGGGCTGAAATAAAAGCGGAGCGCCTTACCCACCCCCGCCCGGCTGCGTGCGGCTGGCGCTGAGAGCGATCCCGGGAAGGGCTCGGTGCGGCTGGTCCCTAGCGGAGGAGCGGGTCTGCTGCCATCCGCCCAACTTCAGCACCCAGCCGGCGGGGAGAGGGAGGCGGCGGCAGGCGGCAGGCAGGCAGGGAGGGAGGGAGGGAGGGAGGGCGGCGGAGAGGAGGGAGGGATGGAAGGAGGGAGGGTGCGAGGAGCGGCGCGGAGGCAGGGAGCCTCCCGCACATGCGCCCTTGTCACCGGCGGCGGAGCCCCGGCGGCGGCGGCGGGAGTTTCCCCGCTTGGCCCCGGCGGGTGAGTCACGGCCCGCCCCGGCACCGGCGCTCGCTCGCCCCTGGGGGTGCTCGGCCGGGCTCCGCCGCAGGTCCCGGGGAGGCTCCCCGGGCAGCCGTGGCCCCCTGCGGGACGAACGGCGGGTCTCCCGGGGGCCGTGCGAGCGGCGGGGGCCGAGGTAGCGGTTCCCCCCCGCACCGGGCGGCAGCATCCCAGCCTCTAGCCTGGAGGTGTGTTAACGGCAGGAGCAATACGCCCCGGTGGTAAAAAGTGAAAGGCTAGTGGTGCTGGGCTCCTGCTTGTTTTTATTCTTGTTCCCACATCGGTATGTCCTAATAGAGGGGGGAAAAAAAAAAGGTAGGTGTATAAACCACTATCCAACTCTTCAATCTCCTCGTGCAGCCGAGAGAGAGGCAGGGATTTAGTGGCCGAGTAACTTTTTGATGTCGGGCACCTGGAGTCCGATGCCTAAATAAAGAACCGCTGTGGATCTGTCAGTTGCAACCATGAGAATCAAGACCAGGATGTTCTCAAAATCTGGCTCGGAATCCTGAATCCTGTCAGGTCTTTCTTGCCAGTTAGTTTGTCCCAGCTTTCCAAACTCAAGTTTCCAAATTTTGGCTCAACAGAGAACATTATTTAACTTCCCTACTGCACCTTAATAATCTGGAGACTGGTATGCCTGAAGCCAACAACACTGGAAAAATACGTATTTGGCATCTGGATCCTGTCAAATCATGCCACAAATCCAGAAATGTTAATGTCTCAAGAGAGAGCACATTGCTGCATTTACCACTTTGCCAAAACAATCTGACAAGATGGTACAAAAAGGCACAAGGCTGGATTAGGGCGGTGCCTTGCCAACAATCCGTATTAATTCTCTTTGCAAAACTGGTCTAGACACCTGTGTATCCCATCTAGATCCCAAAGTAGAGTGCTGCAAAAACTGAAGCCAAAACTGTATATATGTTACTAGGGTTGAAATTAAAAGGATTGGAAGCAGTTCAGAAAGGCTAACTTGCTTGAGACCCGTAAGAGCACAGGCACATCAAAACCATCTCAGCTCCCGGGAATTTGTATTCAAAACGTAACTAATTTAACAACATGGCAGTAGCACTCAAGGCTGTATGGCTTACTTTTTGACTTCTGGGATAGAAGCTTCCAATTCTGAATCATAAGGACCAAAGTCAGTGAGAACCTCCCTGAAAAGTCACTCCTCAGGAAACCATCTCTTTTATTTTCTTCTGATCTTGATCCTTGTGGAGGAGAAGTCTGAGAACTGGAAGTCCTAAAACTCTGCTTGATACCAAAGGTTGTCGGCTAACTGGAGACACTTTTGTCACTGATTCTGTATCCCATTCTGCCCAAGCAAAATTTTTGCAATCTGTCTCTTCTTTGTCCCATAGTTGCTCACGCCTTACCACCTTTTCCCTGGCAAACATCCCCCTCTGCTCCTTGCGTATCAACAGACTTCTCTTGAATTGTTCAGCTAATTTAAAATAATTAAACTAAGAGCAACCGATATTTAGCTCGATGTTTAAGCTTTTGTTTAAAACTTGAAGAAGAGCTCGAGGACCTGAAAAATTGTTTTTTTTCCAAGTATCCCAAGTGTCCTAATAAAAATGCTACCTACACATAAAGTCTTGCCCTCAGAAAATCAGGCCATTTTTAGCTACATACCTAAATAAAGATGTAGGTGTAACTCCAAGTTGAACATACGAATGCATGGCAATACAGAAGTCTTTATGGAAATTTAGCTTACATTCCCTTTCTTTAGAAATAGTGCTTGAAAGAGTATTAAATAGGATAAAATGTATTTATGAAGAGTTAACAGTGTTTGTATTTGTTAATTGCAATGCTTGAAATATTGCTTGGGTATCTCCCTACAGCTTTAAAGAGCACCAGTTCTATTCTAAGGCCTCAATTCAGAAAATCCTCCATGTTTAGGAAGGAGTCTTAAGCCTTGTTTAAGCTCATATATTGGAGCTTATTGACTTCATGCTGATGACAGGAAGCCTTCAGTAGCTGCTTAATATTAGGAAGATGGCTCTATTCTGACAAAAGCTATGAAACCGATCAAAGCAAGTGTCTTCTCCTAAAGATTTAGTAGGTAGAGAGGAAGTATATGCAGATGTTCAACCCAAAAGGGAGACTAAGTAACTGGTAGGAATGAAAGGAAATAATTTTCTCTACATAACAGAGAAAAAAAAAATTATAAGTTTGAAAATGCTGTGCTTAAAATGTTTAAATGAATAAAAGACTTCAGCTTTTTGTGAGGCTGTTAAATGTTTCCCACAGCTCTGAACAAGCCCAGCTATTCCTATTTTCTGTAGTTTCCTGCACTGAAGCTGTTCCTTGATGTTGCTTGAACTCCTCTTTATAAATCCACTTCCTTTCAATAGCCGTTCAGCCACTCTGTTCTGATCACTGCCTAATCCTTGCGCCTATTTCAGAGCCCTGCAATTGCCTTCAATTACTTTTTCTTCCAGGCCTTTCTATCCTCTCTCCCTGGTTCATGTGTCTTGTTGCATGCTTCTTTCATTTCTTAACCCAAACAATTTGATTATTACCAGGCATTCACTGTTTGGTTTTTTTGTTTGGTTGGTTTTTTTTTTTTCTTTTATAAAACCTGTTGTCACTGTTTTTTTCAATGAATTGTTACTGACTTTTGAGAAGAGAGGCATGGCAGGAGCAATGCATTATAAAAGGACTTGTAAAAATCCAGAAGACTGTGTACGTGAGAAGGCTTTGTGTACAAAGATTCTGTATAAGTCTAATAAAATCATTTTACTTCAACTTTGTGATCTTTAATGTCTGGATTCCTGTTGCATTTAATGGACATAAAGTTTGGCTCCTTATTTTCTAGTATTAAATCTACATAATAACTAGTTGACTGTATGATTTCAGTCAACTTTGTATTTTATCTCTGGAATACAAAGCGTTTAAAATTTGTCATGGTCATGAACTCTTCAAGATTACATTCAGGTAATAGCCGTCTCTGCCTATCTTCAACTTAAAAAAAAAATAAAATTTAAGGCTATCATTAAAACAAATCAATAGCCAAAGACTTCAAATTGATCAGAAAGTCATGATCTTCTTCCATGTCCCCAACATTGCTTCAATGTGATACAAACCAAATTATTTAAAGTGTGTCTGAGCCACTGATCATATATATTTTTTTCTCTGTAAGCAGCAGTATTGCAACAGCTTAGAGATGCTTATGTTTGTAGCACCAACTAGGCAATGAATTAGAAAAATGTGCTGCAGTTACAGAGATGACTTTATACTTCTGGCCTGCTTTATGCAAAATACTGCTTTGAATCTTTCTTAGCCATGTCCATGCAACATTACAGCCATGGCTGTTTGTTACTATCAGGCTGTCTAATGCTCTTTAACACTATTAGGAAGAGTTTAAAGAATAAACTGCTGCTATGCAAAAAAACCCATGAACACTTGAGAAAAAAAAAAAAAAAAACGAAAACAAAACAAGCCGCCAAATCCAACCTAACTCTTCCTCTTTGACACAAAGCAAATGAGTTGGAGAAATTACCATCTTCACTTGGCTATTTGGATGGAAAGCTGGCTTGCAAAATGTAATTAGAGCTACAGCATCTCAGAGTTACAGGGATTTATTTTAGCAGTAACAACAAATCTAACAAATGCAGAGTCTGTCTCTGAGAGTCCAGTTTCAGATTTCCTCAAGCGACATTTATAATTTGCCTTGTTTATATGCAGAAACAAAGGCTTCAGAAGTCCCCTTATTAAAGAACTGCTCTTTGCAGATGGCAGAGCACTTGCAGCTCACTCAGAGCAAGACCCAGAGATAATGACATCTTGTTTTGCAGCTGTTTCTGTTAACTTTGGCTGAGCAGTCAGTATTTCAAAGGCTGGTGTTATGTGCCAACAGCCACCAAAACCCAAAAGTCTGTTGACTCAAATGAGAAGAAAAATGTCACTGGCACTAAACTGAAGAAATCAGACTGAACCACAGCTCTGGTACTTGAGATAGCTTCCTATGGTCTTGAGCTACTCTGGTGGTCTCTTGATCCCAGCTCAGTCATAAACTGGTATTCTCATTTTACCATTTCACTAAATATATTTTTCCATCACAAGCTAGACAAAGATTCCTAGCACTATTCCTAGAGCTAAATAAATTTTATCCCCCTTTAGCAGCTAGAGTGAATAGATTTTAAAAGGTTTCATTGCACAGAAGTGGGAGATGGAGATTGACTTTCGTAACCAGGTGATCTGAGCACTCTGCAGCGAAACACTTCTGGTCTTTAAGTGGAAGTGAACAGAAAGGACCAGTAGATGGTAAGTAATTTTTTTAAGGCTAGTAGTCATAAAAGCCCCTTATATCTCCCAAGAAATGACATTTGGATGGCAAGACGTATATAGTATTTTGAACATGTCTGCTTCTAGCAAATGACAATCCCAAGGTTATGAACGTTGATAAGTTAACAATAAATTATCAAGATTAAGGTTCTATAATGAAATACTAATTTTTACTTAGCTTGCTGATCCACAAACTCTTTAATATTTCTCTTTGATGACGACATCGCTGGTTACTCTTAAAAGTCATAGGGTATATCATAACGCCATTTCCTTAAAACTTTGTTTTGTCTCACTAAAAAGATGAGTAAAAGTTTTGAAATATGATCCTGAGTCAATAAAGCCTTTAAACATATATTTCCTCTCAGTAAATGGAACTTAAATATAGATGTAATATAAATGTAAAGGTAATGTAGTATAAATGTAGTATAATGTAGTATAAATATAGTATACATGTAAAGGTAATTCTATACTTCAGTTGCATAAGGATAACACACAATTGTTTTCTCAAAAGGGAGTTTATTTTTATTTTTTTTTCACAGTTTGTAATCTCATATATTTTGCTGAAGGTAAAATGAAATCATAAAGACTTGTGGTTCATATATTCTGTTTTTACCTAGTTTGTCTAATTCATGTTTCCATGAAAATCACAATTAAGCTGAAACTAAAGGTCAGAGTGCAAATAAGAACAGGAAAAAAGCCCCTTCACCTTGTAACACAACAGTGATTATAAGAGTTTACATTATGGAAATTAAAGAAAAAATCAGTTATAGTTAGACTTAAAACCTCCAAGCATTTGAAACCAAAGAATATGGATGATTACAAGCTCACCTCTCAAAACAGGCAAATATTTCAGGTGATTTGTACCTAAATACAGAACAAAGTAGATGTGCTGGAATAAAACTGGAAGAGTTTGGTTAGTATCTGTTCTCTATTATAAGTACAGGCAATGTGTTCAGTATAATGTGAAGAAATTAATTTTGCATCCAGTAATTAAATTAGCCGATTTCTTTTCATTGTTATTTTTGAAATATCCCCTGTCAGAGCTATTAGCAGCAACCAGAGTTGGGATTAGAAGCACACGTGAGTGTCCACCTGGAGTTTCTGAGAGAACCAGCAAGATTTTTTTCGAGGGAAGAATATATAAAGGGTAATGATAGCTCTTAAAAAGTTCCTTGTCTTGTTGCTTTTGAAATTCACGTGGCTCTAACTCTGTCATGTCAGGTCTATACTATGCAGCTGGCAACAAGGTGGTGAGGGTCTGATCTGTGGCTGAGACCGTCCCTTTCCTCCAAGATTTTATTATGCAGTGGAAGGAGCAGTGTGAGCGGCTTCCTGGGCTATGGACCCTCTCATCCATCCCCACTACATGAGGCAGGAGTTTATTAACACAGCCTACCAATCCGAGCATCTGAGAGGCAACCGCCTGGCTCTGGCATCAGTCACAGGCTGGTGCCGGAGGTTTGTGTATTCCCACAGAGCCCAGACATGTGCAGTGTCCTCGGTTCCAGAAAGCCGGGAAGTGCCCTGTGCTTGCTGCCCGTGGCTGTACCCCTGAGTCCACCGACAGGGATTCACCTTTGGTCCTTTGGCTGCCAGCCTTGTTGGCTTCCTCAGTGAATGCCATATTCCCTGGTGAAAGCACTTCTCTGTCCTTGTTTCCCTCTTTGTCAGTGCTTATTGAAGAATCCTCCCAAAGTCATATGGATTTTAATGGCACGGAATAGGCATCTGACAGTAATGCGAAAAGATTCCTTACTGCAAGCTAGATACCTTTTCCCTCTCTTCTTGGATCAGCTCCACAACCCCTACCACTTCACATGTAGCTGCGGTTATGGTGAGTCCCAGAGCAGTGGTGGGAAAACCCTGGCAGAAAAGCTTATGAGAATCCGTGCTCGCCTGTCTGTCATAGCACAGCTGTCCTTCCCCTTCGAAGCATCTGCTCCTCTGGCTTTTGGATCAATGAAGAATCCAGATGAAAAACTCTCATCTGGCTGTTCTTCCTCTTGCTCACCGAGAGATGGAAGCAGAGCACTCCTTCTCCGGTGCCAGGCCGCTGCGTTCTACCTGTGCCACTTAGAGCCCTTCAGATGGGGGGAAATAATTTAATGATATGATTTAACACAGTAGATCACTCGGTATTCACACACACACTCCTCTTTAGAGGATGTCTGCTCTTTCTGCCGTTTTTTTTTTTTGTATTTGCACATAGACAACACTGTTCTCTGTTTGGTGCTTGCTATTTTCTCTTTGTGATGTATAAGCTGAAACTTTTTGACATAGAAGTCACATACAGTCCATACAAGGTGACTTAGGTAAGTAATCCCTAGCACATGTAACCAAGAGAATAAGCAAATGTCACTAAATTGTCCTTGTGAATGATGCCTCAAGTATCCTGTAACATCCTTTTGTAGTATTCAAACCAGTAATAAATGGAAATAAAAACTTCATTCTTTGTCTGGTAAGCTCTTATACAAATACTTTCAGATAATTTAATGTGTATGTGTATATTAATGCACGTGTACTTGTCAATAAAGTCTGACAAAAGTGATTGGATCTTTTTGCAAAATCAGAATGAATGGCCTTGAAACAGATTGCAAGGTATTATTTAGTCTTTTCCCCACAAGGAAATTTCATGCCCGTCTTGGGTTATTTTCTTAACTAATTGCTTTTGGCTGTATCTGATTGCTTGTCTGAAAATTTGAAAAAAGGGATCATGCCAGCATTTGTATATGACGTAAGGACAATGAACTGGTTACTGCCCTGGTCAGAAAGCCTTAAATTTGCTTAATACAGAGTTAATACTTTCAATTTGAAAATAGCTTTCTAATACAATTTATGAAAGCAAAATCCACCAGTCGTTACAGATCAATGATTTAATGATCTTAAGATACTGCCAGGTTTGCTAGCCAACTTTGTAGATGGGCATGGATTTGGCCTTGGGATAAACTCACAGGTAGAACAGAAATTTGTTTCCCACTTACTTGAGAGAGAATATTTTCA
Organism: Numenius arquata; assembly: GCF_964106895.1. NCBI lineage: Eukaryota > Metazoa > Chordata > Aves > Charadriiformes > Scolopacidae > Numenius > Numenius arquata. The sequence goes on along the minus strand of NC_133577.1, from coordinate 11,234,140 downwards.
GCAAATTTAATTCCCCTCACGGAAGGGACATGCCATGTGTAAGTGCTGTGCCTTCATAGCAGTTGTCCTCCAAAAAATCTCGGGCCTGTATTTTTTTGGTTGTCATTCCTCCTCACCTACTTTTTTTCCCCCTTCTTTTTGCTTTGAGAATGGTTGCCAGTAAAGCCAATGCAAAGCAACTTTTTGTCAAAGCTCCACTTTGCTTCAATTTTGCTTCAATTTAAATTTTCTACAGCAAAATGGAAACTTAGTGGCAGTTTCCTGACTTCTGAAATATTCTCCTGAAAATCAAGAGACAGTTTCCCTGTCAGATTTTCCTGAATGATCAATTTAGCCTTTAGTCCTACAAACAAACGGCTTGATCCAAACACTGAGAGATCAGGACATCTGTCACCTCCACATCCTTCTCACAGAACAACAGAATGATGTTGACCTGTGAGGGATATATGCAGCTGATCAGAGGAAGATACTTCTCAACTTTTCCTATGACAGGCCATCTAAAATTTTTTGAAAAAGTCCCTACACTCAGCTCAAAATTAACATAAATTCTGAATGCTGTTATATTGCTTTCTTTTTCCCAATTCAGTTTCTTTTCTCAGTTGCAGGTGTTTGGGTATGTAGAATGTGTCCTGTTTCCTTTTTCCTCATAGTCATTTTGCAAGGCAACCCCAAGCTGAGAAGCAGTGGCATATACCACACTCTCCTCTCCCACCATCACAGCTGTAGGCTGCATCAAGTCCAGTCCAACAGCATCACTGATCCTTTGAGAGATTTGCAGCTGGTGAAGAATAGGGCAATGGGTGTGGGTCCAGCAATTTGCAAAACACTAATTTGAAAATATGCTGGTTTGTGCAAAATGGCTTTTTTTTTTTTTTTTTTTTTTTTTTTTTTTTTTTTTATGGCTCCATTTGGACTTGTTTAGCTTTTGGGTTCTGTCGTTACTCTTGCAATCTTACTGACCTCTGACTTTATGACTCCTTTCGGAAGACTGGAAACTGCACTTTAACTAACAAGAGAAGGTGAAAGTCCTTTATTTTAGCTGATACATTTTAAATGTAACCAAAATCCTGAAGCAAAGGTATAACAGAAGCCTCATTCAGGGACTTCTGCCAAGTGGTGACAACTGTAACAAGGCTGAGCAGAGCAGCGTGGCGGTTGTCTCCTATGATTTTAGTCTTCGTTCTTCTTTTTTTTTTAAGGACTATTTCATGTCCTGAACTTACAGTTCATTTAAAGCTTAAAAGAGAAAGGTAAGTAAGATTGTGCCTTGCTTGCACAACTGAAAGCATTTACATTTGAATATGTCATAATTATGACATCAATCCAAATTATAAGAGGACCTGTAAATTTGTCACTCAACTAGGCACCATGATTTAATGAGCTGAGCACGTGACTGGAAGCTAACAGGCTGCAAGCAGTTACTATTCATATATGGTTATTATGTACCTGTCAAAACTCACTTCCCTAAGTAGACTCCTGGATTAGCCTTTATTTATTCAAAGACTTTTAGACTTGTCTATATTTATTTAAACATGATAAAGCAATTCCAAAGTTACACCCAGACAGCCACATAAGCTCTTTATTTCATTTTCAACCTCCCTCCCTCAAAAAATTTCCTGCTTTTATTATCTTCTGTTGCTCTTGTTTTGAATTAACGTCGTTTCTCTTAAGCAAGACTCCATCTTTATTTTCTAATGCATATGCCTACAGCACTATAAAAAAAAATAAAAAAAAAAAAAAAAGAAAGAGCTTGCCATGGTGTCAGTTGTTTAATGTTGTACTGTCTGATGGATCTAATCCATAAACATGGGCTACAATAATATTGTACAGAGAAATGTGAACTCACACTCTTTGTTCAGGAAGAATTGCTGTGAGGTCCTACAATGAAATCAGCCAAAACACTCTCTCCCTTTTGAAATTGTTGGCTAGAATCTAATCTAGGGCATATTACTGTAAATCCTGAGAAACTCTACTTAATTTAAACCAATCCAGAATGATAGTGTGGTAAATTAGGTGTGAATGTACCCTCTATAATAAAAGATAATTGATAATTACTAGGAAATTTGTATCTGTATGAAGTCAAAATCCACCCACCAAGTTTCTTCTTCTTCACCTCCATGAAACCCAACATCTTGTCAAATCTAGTTTGCCTCAAAATAGCACTATAAACACACTGTGGACAACCACTGTTTGCATATGTAAAAATACAGCTTTTTAGGATCAATCTCTTGTTTGCTAAACCTGTTTGAAGCTTAATAATTCAATAAATGATGTGTAACTGATATTGCCTGGTAAAATCCTTTAGACACAACAAACAAGAGGAAACAGAGTCTTTTTGAGAAGAACTATATCATTGTTTTTAAGAGCATTTCAATGCCTGTCACAATTCAGAAGGCAACAGACCAGAACTTGAACAGCAAACTTAGCCTGAAAAATTAATATTTAAAAATGGCAGCCTCTAACCAAAAAAGCCTGTTCCTAAGATATAATCATAGCTATAGTGGAAGGAAAGCATCTGGAAATTAAATCATGCTAAAGGAACACTACAAAGAATTCCTAAGCACCACTTTATGAATCAAATCAAAGGGTGTAAAATGAAATAACATCAAAGCACCTTAAACTGTAGGGCCTCTTTTACACTGACCAACTGTTATTTACAAGATGCAGGCAGTTCTCCTGGCCGGCGCATTGTCAGAGGCAGGTAGATAAGGTTGCCGACATTAAAAAGAATCACTTTTCAGAAATGACTCCTGATTTTGGCTCAACAACCTGTGACACCCCAAAGCCTCTCATTTTTAGAGAGAAGGCAGGGAAGAGGAATGCTCATGAGTTTCTGAAACGCTGGCCTTTTAGAATCATCTTAAGTTGGTCGCTCTAACTCACTTGCCATTTTATAAAAATCATGGTCAGAGTTTGATCTCAATTATAATGCTATAAATTAAAAAAAAAAACCTCAACCAAATTCAATAGAATTGATTGAGCAGTAGCACTGTGTTAATTTAGGTCCAGATAGGATTCCCAGAACATTTCAGATCCCATAGGCAGAAATAGGAAAACATTTCTTTTTCATGTAAATCCTTTAGTGGATAAGGACATAACCCAAGAAAGTTAATTTTGGTATTTAAAAAAAAACAAACAAACAACCAAAAAAACCCCCAAAACCAACCAAAACCAACTAATCGATAATAGAATCTTTTCTCTCTTATTCTTTTGTGATATTGCCAATAGTATGAGAAGAGGACTATAAGCATTGCCTGCCTGTGTATTTTAAAAAAAATTTCTGCTCTGTTTGTCGTAGTGCTACACGTAGAAGCAGCCTCTAAGAGGCACACATAATCACTGGCTGTAGGAGAAAATAATACAATGGTATTGTACATGTGTGCACAGATACACAATATGTTTGGTGCTGAGGGCTTTCTGAGAAAACATTTTGATGAAAAAAATGGCCCACGCAACTGGCCAGGCCAATTTTTTAATAGCCCTTTATAAATTAAGATCATAAAGTTGTGCTTTTAGTTATACAACTCAGTCTGGAAGTCACTCGCCAAATTCAGATCTGCTTCACAACAGGGTAGATGAAGATGCATTTCAGTTCCTTGGGATTGGGCAAACTGCTTTATCAGTCTGCTTTTCTGCCTGAGAGCTGCTCACATTAGAAGCCAAGCTGCCTTCCAGACCTCTTCTGTTTATCAAAAAGCCCCATCTCCCCAGCTATGACCAGGCTTGACCTTGTCAGCAACTGCCTTCTTCGACAGCATCCTTTAGAGGCTGTTAGACCATATGCTATTTTGGAACTTAATACAAGGAAACGTGTCTGATTTTTTCTGGTGGTGCTGGCAGCTAGAGTATCATTTGTAAGAATCTCTGCAGCACCAGATAATCTGCTTGTGCATACAGAAAATGGCAGGGAAGATTTTAATTACCAAAGCTCTTAAGCCTTGACCCCCATCTATCAATTTTCTGTGAGCCAAAGGTAAGTCCAAATGTAGGAGAATATCAGAAAATCCTGACAGTGAAACCAAAGGCTATTGCATGTGATTCCTTTATAAAATATGTATGTAAAGTAAAATGGTGGCTCCAGCAAATTTTACTATTAAGTGAATCCAGTATTTCATTCCTTACCCACTCAAAGCTCCTCTGGGCTTTGCTATAGAATTATTGTGTTGGAATTGGAAATGGAGTTTGTGTTTCAAAGTAAATAAAAAAGGAAGGGTTTGGAACATCCAATTTAAGAGAATAACAACATGACCAACACACAATAAATGTAATTGTAGGAGTGGGAGAATTTTGTTGATGAGAAGGAAAAAAGGAGAGGAAAAAAATCAGAGGAAAATGTGTAAAAAGGCTTAAATTTTATCAACTTAAGCAATTTCTTAACCACATTTCCAAATAAATACATTCTGTTCCTTGAACATTTTGACATTGTACTTTCCCCCCCTCCCTCCAGAAGAAAGGAACACGAAGCTGAGAACCCAGCTTTGCTGCTGGCAGAGAGCTTAACATTTCTGCAAAAAGGAGATACCAGCACAGACCATCAGGACAGACAACTGTGCACATCCACACTTGTCTTATGGAGAAAAGGCTTTAATTACTCACATCGGGATGCCCAGCACTTACAAGTCCAGTGGTTAGTGTGGCTACTGACGTCAGCCAGAGCACAGAGCGTATAACTGGGGAAAGGGCTGTCCTATTTCGCTTTAGGAACTGTGTAGCATCCCTGCTATCTGACGAGCAAAGACAATGTCGTTTCAGTATAAATAGATGTCAGCCTAGGTCCCATTTAAAAGCTCCAGCATTCATGGTAGAGATTTGTTAGTTAGTGCAGCAGTGAGATTATGTATGTCTGATGTGTCTGGCTGGAAGTATGTCCTTCTGGTCTGTGCATTGTCTTCTCCTTATTGTGTGATATTAAAATGATCATAGAATGGTTTGCGTTGGAAGGGGCCTTAAAGATCATCGAGTTCCAAACCCCCTGCCGTGGGCAGGGACACCTCCCACTAGAGCAGGTTGCTCAAAGCCCCATCCAGCCTGGCCTTGAACACCTCCAGGGATGGGGCATCCATAACTTCCCTGGGCAACCTGTTCCAGTGCCTCACCACCCTCACAGTAAAGAATTTCTTCATAATATCTGATCTAAATCCCCCCTCCTTCAGTTCAAAACCGTTACCCCTCGTCCTATCACTACACTCCCTCATAAAGAGTTATTTTATCAGGTAATAAATATTAGTTCCGGCACCCAAAAAATTTCTGCAAGTCCAAAGCAAACTGTCTATGCGAGCACCACATCAACTAATGGATTCATAGGAACTTTGAAATCAGGTGTTGTATAGTAATTAACATCAACAGAAGACTTAGACCTGAGGATGTGTAAATCTAAGTATTGGGATGGGTGGCTGGAGATGTAACTGCCAGGATTTGTATTCACGTTGTTGTTGATGGGCCTCAAAATCAACATGGCCCTCAAATGAACTGTTGCTCCAGAGTTTCCCCATTCTGTGGATCACTGATTATTGTTTGTCCTTGACTAAAAAAAATATAAACAATACCACTGTAAATTTTAGTAAATAACTCAAATTATCAGAATATGTCCTTCACATTCATTTGTTTCTTTTCACTGTGTACTAGTGATGCCTTCCCCTGATAAGTCCATGTTGTTAGCCTTCCCTCATCTTGACCCCAGTGTTCATTAATGAAAGTTTACAGTGAATAAAAACTGGGTCTTGGATTTGAAAATGTGTTTCAAAGTATGTCAACAAACTAGAAGCCTTTCCAGTTCAATTATAAAGCTCATTTATTCAACCTTTTCTTTCCAACAGGAACTAAATAAGCATGTCTGCTTTTTTTTTTTTTTTAAATATGCATTTACCTTTTTTGTTTATGTGAATATCACAACATCCCTCCTACACAGCATTCACACAACTTTTCTCTGTGGGGGACAAACAGAGATGAAATTTCACATGACAGACATTAGTCTTCTTTGTTTAGTCTTAATTTGGGAAAGTGCTCAGATGCTGTGATGATTGGCACAGCATGAATAGGAAAGGACAACAGAGTAATTCTGCTTCTCGTGCCACCCTCTCACTCCCACGGAAGTCCATAGGGTCTAACTGAGGGCAAAATTTGTCCGACATTTCCTAAAATGAGCTTCATCTTCTGCCTACTAGACTTCATTGGAGTAGGGCTGTGACCTTAATTCTTCATGGGATGTGTTGTAAGGAAATGAATGCAGTTTCCATTTTACAAATGTTAAGATAAGTTTCTTACCCCAAAATGCAGAGATAACACTACTAGCATCAATATCAATAGATGTGCTTAGTCCATTAAACCACAACATTTACAGTTTTCCTTCAATCCCACTATTAATTTGCAATAAATTTAAATTTGTTTGTGAAATATGTTGTGTTTGTGAAAAAAAAAAGATAAAAAGGGTGGTTTAAAAGAGTAATGTAAGGCAAAATAAATCCCTTCAGGCATACCCAGAGTACATCTTTTGCTAGATTTTAGCTACATTAACATTAGGAAAAAAAATAGTAGATTCAATACCTTCTTGTTTCAGTTTGTGTTTTTATCCCTTCATCCTCCATCTATATACAGAGAGAGATGCCAATTGGTCTCTCACATGGTAATGCCCTTAAAAATCCTGTGTGGAGCTATAGGGCCTCTGCCAACTTTATAATAAGAAAAATTGTAAAAACCAAGTCTTTATGATTATTAGAGCATCCTGGACAATCTAACTCAAAATGTTTTATAACCCATTTAAGTTCAGTGTTGATGTCAGATTTGCCATCTGCATTTTAGTCTTCTTGGAATATGAAAGAGAATACATGAGAGTCCCTTCAGTTTTACTAATAGTTGTGTTCCTACACTATTTGCTGCAAGGCATTTGACATTTAATAGCTTCATCCCGCAAGGCACCAAGGCCCTCCTCCAGGTCCCTTAAATCCTTAAACTCCTGCAGTAATTTGAGGAAGTAAGGAGAGAAGCTGGGAAATAAACAGGCTTCAGTTTCTTGGTTATTAAAGCTGACTTCTTCTAAGCATTATATAGTGGATGCTGTATTTGATGTGCTTCTAGGGGTTGTCGGTGCTAGTAAATCGATCAGGCTTTAACACTATGAATTAGCGAAACAGGGAGGTGGGAGAAACATGCGCTCCCTATTAAAGCCTTGTCCCTGAAAGAGCCCCAGTACCTTCAGAAATCAAGCCAAAAAGCAGACTGAGAAAAATGAGTGAAAGCAGCAGGAATTTAAAAAGCAAATGCTACATCAAAGGGACAGGAAGGAACTGCAATAACACTGCTGTGATTGCAACTGGGCACAGTCCCAGGAGCTTGGGGAACAAACACCTCCAATAAACAGAGCTGTTTCTGTACCAAGTACTTATGAAGGCTTAGTGAAACATGGAAATATGCTTGGTAAAAGGTGATGAGCATGCTGGTATTTCGTCTTCAGAGGCATTTACTCCCCAACCATCAACAAATACAAAACCCAATAAGGACACATCCTGCTGCCGGCATTTGAGACCTCTGTGAACCTCAGTAAAAGGGTGCCCCCACGCTCTGAGAGCTAACCAGACAAAGGCATTCAGATGTGCCAACAGGCCCTGTGTAAGAGCTCAAGGGTTTGAAATGGATTAGGAAAAAAAAAAAATACATCAGGCCTTTTTGCACTTTATTTTAGCTTAATTCCTCCCAACTGAATGAAACGACAAATCCAAGGGTAGTCACATTGACCATACAACACCAAGGCAAGTTACTAATTAGCTATTCATTCTCTGCTGAGTACACCAAGAAAAGAAGAGTGCTGAATTCTGAGAGTCACCATCCAGTCCTGCCTTGCACCCTGATGACCACAGTGCAAATAACCACTGTGACTTGGCATAAGTTACTTGTACCACTGTGTGCATTCCCCGGTCTCAATCTGAGAAACAGAAGCACAGGAAGGAGTGCCTGCTTTTCACTTTTACCAAATAGATACGTGCCTTGGGATGACGACAAATGCTAAAGAGCAAGAAAGGAGTGTCTGGTGGCTCCTTATGTGCCAACCTGTATGGCTGCTGAGCAGGAGCCATGGGCAAGTCCTCTCTGGATTTATGACATGCACACTGAAGCTCTGATTCTGCAAACACTTTATGCATATGCTTTATTTTATGCAAGTAAGCTGTTTCATATGTTTAATTTTACATATGTGAGGGGACCATCTGTGTTTGTAAAGTTTAAAATGTGCAAAAGAGAAAGAAAGCACAGGAATATTAAGGAAAAACAAACAAACAAGCTAAAGCCACACCCTCCATAATAATAATAATAATCAAAAACCAAAACAGTTATTACCAGCATAAAAGGAAGCTTCAAATACTTTGGAAGAAACTGGACTGAACAGGAGGGCCATGCCTTTAATTTTCAGAAGAGCCACAAAAGGACTAATTGCTAATTAACAGCCACGTGGCAGGAACAGACTCACTGGTATATGAGGGCTTAGAGTGCTGAATGGGAGCTGATGTGGAATCCTTGCATGGCACAGTGTAACTTGCAGAGAGAAAAAGGCAAAAAGGTGCTCAGTGTTGATCATAAACTTTATATATTCAAGTTACCCATATGTGAAGGAGTTGACAGAACTTCCCTGCCTCACCAGAGTGAGCATGACCATGGAGGCCATATATAAACACTTAATGGGCTGAAAAATGAGGTTCTGTGACCCAAAGTACAATGATGGTTTCAGATATTCTTTGTGTGGATGCGTATTTTCATGCCTTTTCAGCTATTTTGTGATAGAATTAGAAAACAGAAGCAATAAAAAGTTTTCATGATTGCTTTATGAATAGCCAGCAGATAAAACTGATAAGGAACAAAAAGTGGGTTTTCCCATAGGAGCTCCTTGAGCTGGCTTGTTTTCAGAAGCCTTGTTAGCCAAAGACATAAAGGAGTAATACAGTACAACACAAGACTACTGACCAGCCAAAAAACAACACTCTCCTTTTTGATCTGTGCTTCAGGTCTTTTATGTGCCATTTGGATATCAATCTACAGCACACCCTGCGCTTATTTGTTGTAGAATATGCAATGTACTGTGATTTGTGATGTTGATCAAAGAGATGCCTTGATTGGGATGATTAAAGTGGGAAAGCAGACCCATGTGTTTCTCTTTTGCACAAGTGCACGAGGGGCAAAAATTAATCAAAACAAAGTTAGGAGCTGAGGAAGCCTTGTATCACCTACCTCCTTTGGTCTGCAGGACTGACTGTGAACCCAGAAAAGGCTCAGAAAAGAGAATATGCCTTAAACCATTCAGTGCTCTTACCAGATGCAGAAAAAGACTTGCCACATGTATCATGACGAAAGCATGGGGACTGGGCCAGTACCTCCAGGTAGGAATCCTGGTTTGGATTTCTTTGACGAAGAGGTGGGGGATCAATTGCAGCATCTTTCAGGAAGATAGAATTACTGAAGAAAACTTCAGCTTTATGCATCTCCTGATGTATTTGTTGTCTATAATTCTTGGAAGGAAGTTCTTTTTTTTTTTTTAATTTATTTTTATTTTTTTGTTTCTCCACATGGCTGTCTGCCTTTTGTTGTATGAAATATTCTTGAGAGATTTGATATCAGGACAGAAGAAATGTTCTTCTAATTTTTCTTGATCTCCTACATCTCAGGGAACTCCTTGGCATTTTAATCTCTACTGTGCAGCTAGTGAAGATTTTAGGAGCTGAAAGTGACCTTCCTCACCATTCCCCTTACCTCTGAAAGTGCAAAATCTATTGAAAGAGCTGTGTTTAGGCATCTCACATCCTAGCTCCTTACAATAATTTCTTCCCAATCTACTTTACTTTTTTTTTCTTGAAGGAAAATGTGAAGCTAATTCAACTCAGTTGTGGCCACAACAGTCCTAGCGAGAGCTACCAGTACTCAGGTTTGTGTCTGCAGTTGGAGAGTACAACAAAGACATTCAGGGCTTACGTATGGTGTGATTCCCGTAAGATGTGGGCAGTCTGACAGACACTTGTGCAACTTACAGATGATCTCTGAAATTCAGATGTTGTCTCAGGGGCAGAAAGACTGAAAGAAATGCTGCTGGTCGGAGCAGCTAACACTAATTATACCGGTTGATTGAAAATGGGGCAAGCATACTGGGGCTTTTTAGCCACAGTAGTGTTAGAGAGATCATGACACTTTCTACTTGGCATGTGCTGAGAGAGATCAGGTCTCCCCCTGCCTTTTCCTCCATATTTACAGTTCTTCTCAACACAGAGAAAAAAATTCTCTCCTCAGATAGGTGTATAGGCTGTGTTTGGATGTAATTTTCAAGATGTTCTGCAGTGGTGCTGTCTCTAGTGTGTACTCACATTGTCTTTGCATGAAAACGAAGGCGTGTGAGTATGGGTGGGCCTTAGCGGTGCCCAGATCTGGCTCCAAGACAGGATGAAGACAAGAAATTGTATCTGGATCTGGGAAACGGAAGGCAATTCTGGATGCAGGATCGTGAATGTGGCCATCAGATCTAGAAATTCATGATATCTAGTTGCGTGTCGCGGTTTGGGCTGGGCTGGCCACTAAAATGAATGACAGATGTTCTCTTTTACCTCAAACCAGGACAATGGTTTGCAGTTTAGCAGCACAGGACCATGTAAATATAAAGCAAAGTCACACCCACTGACATTCTTTAATCTTTTACACATTTCTATCCCTTCTGATCCTAAGATCTCCAAATTTTTAAAGAAACTATGGAATAGTCTCATAAATCTTATAAATTCGCAGGAAAAAATAGGAAATATTAGAAAAAATTGGGAACAATGTTATGTGTGTAACATTTTTTACACACATAAAATGTTCCATTGCACAAGGTATTTAACAAGGCATTTTTGTAGTTTTGCTTTTTTGATGAAAAAAACAAATCCAAACTGTTCACAGTTGCATACATCTTACTATTTTTAAGAAGTGAAATAGAAGTAATAGATAAATGAATTTGTTTCATCATCCAGATTAAAATGGCTCAATTGTTTCTAATATACTATAGATCTAATTGTCCTCTATTTGAGCACAGACAAGATTTTCAAGTACTTTAGAAAAAAAATCTAAAGTTACATTTTTATCAAGGTTTTTCTAGTAAGTACTATGTTATTACTAGATTATAAACTGGGTATAATAATGAAGTATCTTACTGTATCAATTTTGCGTCGACACGGTCACTATTTAAAAATAGGCAAATGTACTTAGTCACATTAGATAAAATCTGCCGGAGAATAAACAGGTCATCATTTGCAGGTTCTGCTTAACAGAATGACTTTGAATAATAGATATTTTTTGAAAAGTGTTGTATGCAAATTTAACTGACACACTTAAAATGTAATTTTATTTATTTATTTTATGGCATGTATTAACCATCAGAATCTTCAGCTGTGTTTAGATCTTGTGAACATGTTGAAAGTTTTCCCTAAAAATTATGGGATTTTTTTTTCAATTAAATGTGAATCTTTAATAACGCATTTTCATGTGTTATGAAATTCGGAGACTTCTGAACCTCTTAAATCAGAAGCAAAACAAACTAGATAGTGCAACCTTCATTCTATCCACTGCTCAAAGGTAATGTTGTGTTACTGTATAAAATAAGAATAAAAAAAAAAAAAACAAACCCAAACCTTGATTCCACAAAACATTCTGAAAAGTTAATACCAATTGTAACATAATCATAGTTAACCTACCCACTGCACGTTTGTTAACATAATGCAAATCTGGCATTTATAATGGGAAAAAAAAATATTTGCAACTACAACTAGACCCTTTTCTCCCAGACATTTTTAAAATTTCTTTTATTATTTTTTTTTTTAAATGGCATCCCTTTTCTTTGACTGACCAGCAGAATTTCATTTCAGGTTAATACATTCTGATTACAGTTTTCTTCTCCATCCCCATCATTTAATGGAACAGTCTTTCGGAAATTCAGCAGAGACAATATTCCACAGCGTGAGGCACCCACTTTTAAAATCAGATGGCTTGGAAAGCTCACTCATCCAAGCGTGCTAATTGGTTGAACGCTCTTGAGTGCTTTATCACATTATTTCCAAGGGCTGCCCTAAATGCTAGGAAGCGAGCCATGGTTCCGGTGATTAGTGCCAGAAAGCTGAATGTTAATTATTGCTGGGCTACATTAGTATAGCGACTGATTATCTGTAACAAATTTCAGAAATAGACTATTGAAAGAACTAATTAAAATCTAATTATTTATATTATGAATTTTTGATCAATTCAGTACAAAGGTTGATCACACATTCTTTTATAGTTGTTCAGAATAGCATGGAAAATTATCAATTTACTATTAAGATTTTACCTATGCAAAAGAAAAGATTGTGGTAATGACGTTACATAGGATGGGAAAAAGAAACAAGTTTATCTGAAACAAAAATTTTTAGTCAGCAGGCATTCATTTTGTTTCTGTGAAAGCAGAAACTTCAGAACAAATTTACTCTTCACTTGCTAAAAGATCAAGCTTCTCGGAAGGTTGGCTTGTTCTGACAAAAGCAATCTAAATAAATTTGCAAATTTTTTCCTTTTAAATTTAATTTTACCAGTTTACCAAATTGTTACTGTGAATTCATATATGTATATTGCCAGATATATTCAACAATCTAAGAATATATCTGTTAATTTTGAATATGCATGTGCTCGAAGATTGACCACCCACTTATATTACTTAAAAAATTATTATGGGGATAAATGAGGTACAGCTTCTCTGGATGTGGCTGATATTTTTGCATTGGCAAAGACTTTAAATCATACTTACATCCTCTGCACTGTTAGCTTTCTCTCTTTCATCACAGAGTCAGGTTTCTTATTGGGTATTAAATGGTCCACCATTTCATTTTTAAATTATTTTCAAAATGATGTGTGCATGGTAGTGGAATGATAGGGACTATAAAGGGTCAAATCCTAATACCTCTGTTTGGGTGATAATCTTGTTCTGTTCTTTTATACTCCCACTAAACTCAATGGGCATTCACTAGCTAAAACAAAAAAAAAAAAAAAGTGCCCCCACCTCAAAAAAACCCAAACCCAACATCGTGAGCAGTTTTTATCTGTAAAATGCATTTATAAAACATGATTTTGAAGTTATTTATTAAGCCCTAAGGAAAAAACAACACACAACAACAAAAACACCAGATAAAACACTGTGTCCCAGAGTCTGGACATCTCCAACTAAGTCTTACAGCTTGTACATCATAAACTCAGCAGCTGACTTGCTGAGGCCAAGACCCCAGCAATAAAACAAAAACATAACAGTAAGTCCTCTCTGCTTTGCTAACTTCAGTATTTCACCTTAGTGCCCTTTTGGCAAGGGAGAAAAGTTAGACCCAGCACCATGTCTTGAAGCTTAATACATCTGGTACTTTAGGCACCTAACTGGAAAGCATCTTCCGAAAACCAGATCCTGTCAGAGATCAGAGCCCAGAAGCCCCTTCTAATCTGAAAGAGGCAGAAGTGATTTCAGTTGTGGCAGTATCAAAGGTAAACAAGTGCCAGACAGGCACACTTTACACAAGCAAACCCTGTGCTTTATTTAAGTGCACATAGGAAATATCAATGCCCAAAGCAAAGGACAAAGAAAGATGTTGAAGCATGGGTTAATGCACTTATGAAATGTCACACTCTTAAAAATGAGTCTGCTGAAGTCTTCATCACCTTTCATCTTCATAGGACTTCAACTTGGAGTATGAAGTATAGCAGCATAATCAGAAACAGTAAATTTATAGGACTTCTTGCAGAGGCTGTTTTGTTCATAGGTGCAATGGGAGAATAAGCTGCCCGTCTGGACCACAAACCCGGCTCATGCATATTTGTCAGTCACTTCCAACCAAAGGCAGCTATTTGCAGTGAGGAAGGAGGTGATGAAGAAGAAACACATGGCAAATCTAATGACTGTAATAAAATCTTTTCAGGAGAATAAGAGTATCTCCAGACTGAGAGTTTGGGGGAGCCCATTTCAGGTTTTTACCTCTAAGCATTTTGAAAATGAACTGTATGACAGCCAGGCTTGAATACTGCTGGTAGTCCAAAAAGAGAGATGTATTTGATACTGGTTTACCCATGAAGTCGTTACAAATGTAATCTCGGAACCAAATTTCACAAATGTTACTATGTTTTAACAAATTACAGTCCCGACATAGCTAGGGCTCTGTGCTGTCAAAGCACCTTGGACTATTGCCTAATTAATCAAGTGAACAGGCAAAACACTTTCAGGATATTTATTTTTATCATAAACTACTGTTCCACTGAAACCAAAATGTCTTTATAGATACTGCTTTTGTTAACACATTCAATGGAAAACTTCTTTGCAGTTCAGCATACAGTCTCTAGTCCGTTCCCAGGGGAAAGAAGAAAACTTGCATGAAAACGGAGAGCTTTTTGATCATAAATGGAGTCATCACTATGACTTCTTTTTTGTAAATCTTCTGAAGGCTTTACTTCCATGCTGATGTGGAATGCACAAAGTTTGGAACCGTCTAAAGCTTTGCAGTCAGGGAGCTGTCAGTCTCAGGCCACATTAATCATTAATCCCATCATGCCAAAACAGCATTACTGGACTGAATGGTCTCCCAACGAATTCTGACTCCAAAAAAATCTGTGTGGAAGTTTGTGGAGTCAAGGACAGAAACACTATCAGGTTATCTGAGCGTGACGAGTTTCTCTATCCAGTGGAGCTATGCAAAACCTCACATGGATAACAGTCTGTGTTCTCTGGGTAGTTGCTTTATCAGAGAGTCCCCTGGTGAAGGGCTATATAACACCCTCTGTAAGGTGATGGTAACAGTGTAAACCCACAAAATTTAAAGTCACCAGTGGAGCTGATTCTCTTTTGGCAATTCTCTCTCAATTGGTTATTCTCTCTCTGAAAGTATTTAAAATAACTACAGTAATCCAATTGATGCTAACATCACTTTTTTATTTGTTCCTTTTCTTTGTTTTCCTACCAGTTAATTAATATGTCTTTTAATACTAGATGTAATGAGGATATCAATGACGAGAACTCTTCTATGGGCTTCAGGCGCTTTTTTTCTGCAATGATATCAAGTATACTCAAAATGTAAATCTAATGAATAAGGACTTCAGAGTGTGGCCTTTGTTGTATTGTTACTCAGAAGTAAGATTGAGAAGACCAACAAGTTACTTAGAAGTGAGTTTAATTCCTAGATAGAAGAAATAGGAATATTGTAGTGTACATCTGTCCAAGAGTAGATTTGATAATTATGAACACTCCTTTCTTACAGATAAGTTCAAAATATGGTTCTGCATCACATCAGACAGACATTTCTTTGCAATCTTGCCCTGAATCGTATCTTAAAGATTTATTAAATAAAGTTCACAAGCTTTATAGAGTTCTAAACTTTTCTACAGTTTGAAAAATAGATTAATGAGAAGCCACTGTTACTGAAGAATTAGACAATGCATATGTAAACAGTTGTTATTACGCTGAAAACCCTGCTATTGGATTCATGGTGAAAAATATTAAAATTAATGCAATCAGGAAATACGTAGTTAAAGATACAGGAATAACTACAGGTAACTGCATTCTAAATTGAATCATCTACCTGGATAAACACAGAGGAAAGAAGTTATATTTATACTTAATGAAAAAGAAAGAACTTCTGGAAGAGAGAGCAGGCAAGTTCCCTGTCTTTTCTTAGACAAAAGCTTTTTAGGTTCTTCATTAAAAATGCCTGCAAACCAGAGGCATTTAAAAGGTGAAAAAAAGAAAAATAGAAAATATTTCTGACTCTGGTTTAGATCTGAAGGGGAAAAAAAAGAATTTGAGATCAATATGAAATTATTTATTTTATAGACAGATAGCTAAAAGACACTGTAGAAAATCTTTCATTACATAACATTTCAAGCTTTAGTAAACATTAAAAATGAAAATAAAAGTAAATTATAAATTAGGTATCCTTTATGTAGTACCTTTTAAATTGTTTGCTTAGAAAAGAACCACGGCATCAAGATTATGAAGTTTTAAGCTACTTTTTTTATTTAGAAATAAATTTACTAAAACAAATACTAATGCACAAAAATGCTGCAACTGTCTTCAATCTGGTTTTTCTGTTGAAAAAATCCTGTGGAAAAATCTCACTGACTTTGCCTAGTATTTCTGGCATAGCATTTTCAAAGCAAAGGAAGTTCAGACTGAGATTATCCAGTTACCTGTGTTATAGATTTTTCCTGACATGGACACCTACAAGCTTTTCCTGCTTAGGCAAATATTCTTGACAGAAAATACTGGCAAAATGAGTTTCCTTTTCTCTTACATGCCATTTGACATTACTTTTTTGCATCAATCTTCCATTGGAATGGAAGGTTGGATATTAGTTCCTAAGTGATATGGTATTTTCTGTTGTGATTAATTATATTTTGCTTATAGTATGATTGTGCATTTGCCATGGTTGCAGCCAAATAAATCATTCATGATCTAACATAAGATAAAACATGAGTTATTAATACTAAATAACTCACTTGAACTTTTCATTCAGGTTAATGTTCCATTTATATTTACCAGTGTTTGGGCTAAGGAGGGTTTGATCAGGAAATGCTAATGCCTTTGCAAAGAGAGATCGTATGCTTGCCTTTGAAACAAAAATAAAACTTAGTGGAAATAACAATTTTATGGAGGATTCTATAGTGTCATGCACAAATCAGAAAGTGAGGACTGGCTCAGTCTGAGAAGGCTGGCATCCTCCTAAGGTGGAATGGAAAGAAGTGGGTGTTGTACTGGTGATTAAGCAAAGAGCCCTCAGCCCACTCATATTCACAAAGGAGTCCAACCCCGTACAGTTCGGCATCTGGAGCAATTCACTGGATTCAAACTACTGCAGAACAGAATTTAATGTTGCAGTTTCTATATACTTGGTGCTATATACTTGGTATGGCCTGAGTGATTCATATGGCCAGGTCCTATTTTCAACAGTGATGTGTGGTAATTCATTTACTAACTAGTGATAATTACCCCATTACATCCCTGTCATAGAATCATAGAATCATCCAGGTTGGAAGAGACCCTTGGGATCATCGAGTCCAACCATCTACCCTACACTACAAAGTTCTCCCCTATATCATATCCCCCAACACCACATCTAAACGGCTCTTAAACACATCCAGGGATGGTGACTCAACCACCTCCCTGGGCAGCCTATTCCAATGCCTGACCACTCTTTCTGTGAAAAATTCTTTCCTAATGTTCAGTCTAAACCTACCCTGCTGGAGCTTGAAGCCATTCCCTCTTGTTCTGTCATTAATTACCTGTGAGAAGAGACCAGCACCAACCTCTCTACAGTGTCCTTTCAAGTAGTTGTAGAGAGTGATGAGGTCTCCCCTCAGCCTCCTCTTCCTCATACTAAACAGTCCCAGCTCCTTCAACCGCTCTTCATAAGCTTTGTTCTCCAGGCCCTTCACCAGCTTCGTTGCCCTCCTCTGCACTCGCTCCAGCACCTCGATATCTCTCTTGTATTGAGGTGCCCAAAACTGGACACAATACTCCAGGTGTGGCCTCACCAGTGCTGAGTACAGGGGCACAATCACCTCCTTACTTCTGCTGGTCACGCTATTTCTAATACAAGCCAGGATGCCGTTGGCTTTCTTGGCCACCTGGGCACACTGCCGGCTCATATTCAGCCGCTTGTCAATTAGAACCCCCAAGTCTCTTTCTTCCAGGCAGCTTTCCAACCACACTTCCCCAAGCCTGTAGCGCTGCTTGGGGTTATTGTGGCCCAAGTGCAGAACCTGGCACTTGCCCTTGTTGAAACTCATGCCATTGATTTTGGCCCAATGCTCCAATCTATTTAGGTCTCTCTGTAGAGCTTCCCTATCCTCCTGGGAATCAACACTGCTGCTTAGCTTGGTGTCATCTGCGAACTTGCTGATGATACACCCTATGTCCTTGTCGAGATCATCAATAAAGACATTAAACAGAAATAGTCCTAACACTGAGCCCTGAGGCATACCACTTGTGACCGGCCGCCAGCTGGATTTAAATCCATTGAGCACCACTCTTTGGGACCTTCCAGTCAGCCATTGCTTGACCCAGCGGATCGTATGCTCATCCAGGCCGTGTGAAACCAGTTTTTCCGCAAGAATTGTATGGGGGACAGTATCGAATGCTTTTCGAAAGTCCAGGTATACAATATCAACAGCCTTTCCCTCATCCAATAATCTGGTTATTATTGTTAATACTGTCGTATTAATGACCATTAGAGACTTAAATTCCTTTGAGGATTAGAGTGTAAAGAACTATTGAAAATAGGATTTAGCCTTCTAAATTGGTGTGACCTGTAATGATAAGAATAATGCTCAAGTATATTTAAAATTATAAATGTATAATAAATATATTTTTAAGATACAAACTAGTGAATTGGCCTGTATGCCTTCAGAATAATGATGGCTGTTGTGCAAGTGGATGGTTTATCAATGCAGCTTGAATCAATCCATTGTGCCAAATGAGTCATTCAATAGGTTAGACTGAACAGTCACCTGCTACCTTCAGAGGAGCATTTAGTGGGTCTAAATGGGGCAAATATCAGTGCTTTCACTGTCAAGTACTGTGCAAGCACAAGGTGCTGTCATACAGCTGTAGATATGAAGACAGAAATAGGCTACAAATGTGTAATATGTAATTAGAAGATGAAATACATTTTATTTGGTTCCATCCTTCCTTCTGTAACACAATGTACTTTCTAAGTAGACCCTACCAAATGCTGATTGAGATACTTTGAAAGTCTTGTTGAATTAGTTGAGAAAGCCACAGTATAATGCTACCTTCCATAAGACAAAATCCAATGTATATACTGTAACTAATAAAATTTGAACTACAACACCTATCTTTTATGGAGAAATGATCTTGATTTGAACATTTTCAGTGATAAATAAAAGACTATAACTGCTCAGAGATTTTTTGATTCCTTCTTTTTTTGCACATTTGTGAATTTCTCTAGCTGCTTCTTCACCCTGTCACCAAGCTTTGCTATACCTCATTCTGCTGTTACAAATGTTTATTGTTAAAAATATTTATAAGACATTATTATCAAATGCCTGTAGGTAATTTTACTCTGGGATAATATGATGTGTCCTTACTCTATGTCTTCTTAATCCTTGATAAAAAAGCTTACTTCGTAGTCTTTTAATCATCGTTGTGGATCTTCTGTAAGTTTTCACCAATGTAGCAATATTCTCTCCTTGCACTGCAACTACCAGAGGCTGAGCACAGTGACTTTATTGCAACCACATCACTGCTAAATACAGAGATTTTATAACATTTCTAGTTCTATCTCCTTTTCTTGGAAATTAACCGAAAAGTGGTACCAATAATGTACTATGGGCCGTGTATGAAAAGTATGATTGAAACGGTTTCAGAAACAATTTCCATAAAGCACAGCTTCATGAAGTGCCCTTGACTTATATTGGAAATGAACAAATCTGCATAGAAGGAGAAAGTTTAGCAAGGGGGGAGCAATGCAGTTTTTGTCCATGCAGTGCCAGAGGCCGGCCAGCCAGCTGTGACAGCTGTTCCCCTGGTCCTGGCTCACCCTCCAGGCTGCCTCCCTGGTGGGGCAGAGGTCCCCAAGGAGCACACCCAATCCCAGCAGGACTAGGAGGGGCATCCGCGCTCCCTGACACTGGGGAAGGGACAGGAGGTGGCTGAGAGTTTACGCAGACTTCAGTGTTGGGGCCCTCACTGGTCCATGACTGATGGATTTTAGCATACCAACGTACCAGCTGTGATTCAGTTTTGGGTTGTTTTTTTTTTTTTTTTCAGGATGAGTCCAATTTATCCATCATTCCACACTCCTTTTCTCATTATTTGTTGTTATAAGTTATCTTAGTATCACCTGAGCTGCTTCTCACAGCTGTGCTCACAGTAAGTGTAAGCTTATAGAGTCCAATTATTCTAACACAGCGTGTTAGCCCTGTTGGTGACACTACTGTTCTGAAAGCTCATGTTTATTTGATTATCCTTTATAAACCCCAGATCATTTCTTAGAATTGCCATGTCTGCAAGTATGGCTTATTTTCTTCATTGTCAGATAGATGAATTCTGATTTGGCCACATTAAATGCATATTTTTGGCTTGATTTCAGAGACAGTCTAGCTCACTCTTTGTTAGTGATTCACTACACCATAGAGTTCACTTGCACAACTTATTAGTAGTGGTTATATGTTTCCTACCAATTCACAGATAAAAGTGTTAATTTCATTAAGACAAAGATCCAGTCCCTGCAGAAGATTTTTAGAAACACATCCTTCCAGAGATAATTACCTATTGACGTATCTCAAGATATAACAGTAAGTCCATCAAATTTAATGAATTTAATGTTTGCATAGTTTATTTTGTAGTCTAATTCAGTTTAATGGAATGTCTTCCAGAAAATGAAATATATTACATTGCCATCTACCTGTTTAATCAAAACTTGTAATTTTTTATTTTTTTTTTTATGATTCACAATGATCAAACTGATCACTAACTGAGTCCAACTTGAACTGTTCCATTATATTTTTGGGAACAAAATCAGACTGACAGACATATCACTGGGTGGATAATTTCTATTTACACTTTCTAAGTACTGGCATAGCATTGTTTTTCTTCCAAATCTTTAGAATTTGCTCTTCTTCTAAGACTTACTGAAAAATCAGCATTTATAATTATCAAGGTTTTGGGCCAGCTCATTAAAAACTTTTTAAGCCGACTGATCCCAAACTACTATAAATGTTAAGTATATATGAAGTTGGAAAAAGTCTCTCTCCAGAATTTCAGGCCATTACAGAGAATTAGAAACTATTTTTCTGATGTGACTCATATTGACTTAATTGCTATAATCAGGCAACCAAAGAAATTATCGCAATAAGTTTATTTCACAAATAAATGGAATAAATAAATTCTGGAAAAAAAAAATTGTGTAGAGGAAAGTAATCTCTTTCAAGTTGCTTTCTGAAATTAATTCTCACAAGAAGGGATGTTAAGGAATTATGAACATGACAGCATATTTCTATAACTGAAACATTTAGTCACAAAAATGAATGGAAATTGATCTGTTAAAAAGCAAAGACATCAGATTTTGTTTGGAAAAGAAAATCAAAATAAGACATTGACTCAAGCATTTAACAAAACTCATGCAGAATTGAACATGAAAATGTGTAACACAACATATTCACAGACATTAACAATTGCCACAGAAACATAAGGCTGCCTAGTTTGTCATCATCTAAAACCAAAATATTTCAGGCTAAAGCTGCAGTTTCTTAGCTAAAGTTGAGACAGATAGGATCACCTGTACATCACATTTTAACTGAAAATGCTGAAAAGAGCTGTCCAGTTAGAAAATATCCCTTAGAAGCTATGTCATGTTCAGTTCTGGGTATGTTTAAATAACAGAATACGTCAATTAAAGCTATTTCATAGAGTGTTTATCATTTGTAATGCTCTGAAGATCTCAGCAAGCCAGTTAGATATAAACGCAATGAAGATGCTCTTGAAATCCGGCCCAGGTTACCCTGCAGAGGCGCATCAAGATCATTAACTGCTCTTTATATGGTCCCCTTTTTTTACTCTTAAATATTGGAAAAGTTTTTTTGCGGAGACACACAGAAGACACTCTTATGCTAGACCATGAAAATTAGCATAATTCCACAAGTACTAGGTGCTTACTCGGCTCCTGACTTAGTATTTGTACAGACCAGAACTTGCAAAGGTCTTTTCAGTCAGATAAAAAACTATTGTAGGGACTTATAATTTACCTCTGCATAACTGTCACTTATATAAACATGTACACACAGCATCAAAGCTTCCCTGGTAATCCACAATGAAATCTTCTTAAGGATCATGAGTAACGTACTAGTTTGATTTCTTCTAAATCAGAAATACTCACTTAGGAATTTTTAAATCTTAAGTTAGAAGACAGAAAAAGAGTAGGAAGATCCTGACTAGGTAACTAATAAAAATAATTTATGATTCAAACTGAGCACTTGGTACTCATATTCTGCCCCTTTAAAGCAATTGCCTTCAGCTTAGGAAAACTCAGTTATGATGCAGGTTCACACAATTATCTAAGTATGAAAATATGCAGATATGTACCCGCTGGGATTTGGAAGAATAGGAGTTAAGTGCATAGAGGCTCTTGCAAATACCAACAGCAGCATATTTCCAAAGAAGGCAAGCACATTTCTTATAAAATTTAGTTCTAATTGCTTAAGTGTCTTACAAAGCTGAGCAAAGCTATAACTAAAGCTGAGCGAGAGTGATCTTCAAAACACATTAAAAGCCAATCCTTTGAGTGGAGTGGTAAGTAGACTCAGCTGAAGCCACTTTTAATCTCATTCTGCACATGCATTAACCCCTTTCCTGATGGTGCAATGTACTCGGGTGCTGCTGTTCTCGTCATACTTTGTTGTCTTTCATACAGCAAAATCAAATTCCTAGGAGATTTCAAAGGACATATTTTGGCGTTTTGGTCCTTGATGGACTTTGGTTACTTAACTAAAAAGCAAAGAGGTTTCCCGTGCATGATATCCTTAAGAAAGAATGAAATATTTCAGCCAATACAGTATTTCTGGTTCTCCCAAAAGAAAGAGAGGCATGGTTACAACGGTTATTCTGTTCAATAAGTTTTTTGATTTTTTATTTTTTTTTAAGATATCACTAGTTTTGATCTGTGGCTAGATTTGCATTCAAATTGTGAAGGAGCAGAAGTTCAAAATTTTCCCTCTATCTCTTTTCTACTTCTCTCTCCCTTTTCTAACAATTAATCGTATTGAACATTGTGTTCAAAGGTGGATGGAACAAGGGTCACCTAAGGTGCCTAGAATATCAGGGATCCACTTTTCAGAAGCATTAATCGACTATATCTTCAGTGGACCAGCTAAGTGCCTTGACAAGCGGGACTTGGCTCTGTGGAATGGGCAGTAGGGGCTCTGTGGAATGGGCAGTAGGCTTGATTATCATTATCTTTAGATAGTTGTGCTCACAGATGCAACAAAATGTTGCCGTGATTCCATTTAGGCACTCAGGATCAGGCAGAAGTGGGGTCAACTGCTGCTACCTGCATTAGGACATAGTGCCATGGACAAGTCATCCATTTGTTTGTCATTCCTCACTACCCATTTGGAGAGACATTATCTAAAAAGTTCACTATTGCATGTCCCTTTACACAATTATTTTGACCTTTAAAGAACTGGCTTCAGCAGCTGGTTCAGGTTTTAAATTGAAGGTTTGGACTGGGGCACACACTGCTTTAACTGTTTCAAAACATGACCTTTATCCCACTCGAGCTATGTTCAGATGATGATGAACAATTTGATCTTCATTTTTTCTGAGCCAGGTATGCGGTGATGGCAGCCAAATTAAAGTGTTAAAAATAGGTAGCTATAGAAACCCATTTCATGGACACTTTTACCGGTCTAATTAAGAGAGTGTGTCATTAAAAAGGAGTTTGTTCAATGAAACGGCATCAAATACAGGGAAGAACGAGGTGTTGTCACTTGGTTCTTGTGAATCCCTCCCCTTCCCTCCCTCTGACAGAGTGACTAGGGAAGCAAGGCAATACCAGAGCTAGGAAAACTAGTACAAGAGAAAAGCACGTCTTATGTGCACAGGTGGCTTTTTCCTGCCTCTCCACAACAGCTTATGTATTTCTGCCCTCTTTGACAGTTGCCATTGCTTGGATCATGTTGTCCTTTACACGTCATTGTTACTACTCCGTTGTTTTGCCTCTCCTTGAATGTTGCTGCTGTAGGCAGGTGCCTTCACGGCCTGGGGGCTCCAGAGGATCCTGGGAATAAGGGTAGGATTGGTTGTTTATACTCCCTTGCACCAGGGGAAATAGGAAAGTTAGAGCTCAAACAACAACAACAGCAACTTTAAAATGAGACTGTGACAGCATGAGTTAGGGCATTTGGCTAGCATTAACTGGGGAAATGACAAAGCTGTCCAAAAAAATTATCTAACTAAAGTCCAAGTACAAGAGGCTAGATTAGATCATAAGGTTTACACATATAAATAGCATGAGAACTAACATGAAGACCAGCCACGTTAGATAGCTGAGCAGAGTCAGGTTTACTGCATTTATTTAAATAAGAACCGAAAATATCAATACCTAGTTAATCTTTAGAAACTCTACTGTAAGAGGTCTTTTTGCACACAGACTACAACTTTGGGGTTGTGCATTCTTTTCCTTTCACTTTTAATAACAGACGTTGAGTCCTTATTAGCACAGGCAGAAAATTACTGTTGTTGAGAGAGGGACTATCCATTGTTACCATTGCCTGGTTATGTGTAGTTGTATATTGCTCTTCATTTCTATGTCTGTTTTTCCTATAACTGAACTCTACTTATGGCCTTGTATTTTAAAACTGTTTGTCTGTTGAATAAATGTCAGGAGAATATTGCATGTACATAAATATTTCTTTAATTCACGATTATTAAGTAAATACTATACCTAAAGTGGTTGTTTGGGAAGATAAGAGAAGGTATGAAATGTGGCTGTCACAATATTCCTTTCCCCATACTAATTGGGATTACCATGCTGTTAGAGTCATGGTAAAAATCAAGGAACAGCTGTCTAAGACTAAGTAGCCTTGCAAGGAAACCAGTAAATTTAAGTTCTTGTTGGCAACCAGAGTGATCAGAACACAGCTATAAATGATTCAGTCTTGCTTTGTTTTCTGCATACAACTCGAGCAGGTCTTGGTACACATATGTGTGCGCATCTCTGCTTATCTCTTTCCATTGACTATTGTGAGAGTCAGATCTGATTCAGACTTAGGTGTCTACATATATATGTTTAAAATTAGGGAAGATGAACTCTCTTGAATGACCCAAACAGTGAAGGCTCAGCATCTAAATAATTAAGCTTTTCATATGTGAAGAACAGCACCTTCTGCAACACCCACCTATCCCCCACCACCACCATAAACAAAGAAAAAAATCCAAAAACACTATTATTGCTGTCCCAGGTTCCTCTAAGCCTGGTATTCTCTTCCCTTGGTGCAGGAATGCTCCAGATAGGAGCAACACATATATTTGGTGTATAATTGTGTTACGTGTTGTCACAGAAGAATTGTCTTCAAAAATGTAGCTGATGATTATTATATACTTTGCATTATGAAGACTGATAAAGGTAACCACTGCAGTGTTATCTATATCAGAATAAGCTGCAGAGCTAATATTTTTTTACAGAACATTGTTTTCTATCATGCACAACTTTCCAATAGAATAGCCTGCAGCAGTAATTTCCGTAAGTAAATTTTATTCCATGGAGATATATTTCTGTAAACCACTTTTTTCTTCCCCTTTAAGAAAAATCAATTTTTCTTCCAAGTGTAGATTAACAAGCTATACCTGTTACAATGAATCCCTTCTACTGTTTCCCTCAGGGGTTTGAACACCTTCTAGAACGGTGTGAATTAAAGGGAGACCAAATACTTTCCTGCTCTCTCTATCTCCTGCTTTTTTCTCCGTCTCTGTTTTCCCTTTGCTTTCTCCTATCCACTTGTTCAGTTTATCTTACTCTGGACCTCAGTTCTCCTTCTCATTTTTTGCCACTAGGCCTGCACTTGCGGCCTCTGAATATGAACAGCAATCAAAAAGAACACAAAATATAAGAATGGACTATACCCAAGTGTAAATGCAAATTATTTTACATCTCTTCTTTCTAATTCTGCTGTAAGAGTGTAGACCTGCTTTATGATTAAAGTATAGCATATACAATTTTGTATGTATTAGACATTTATATTTTTATTGTCATTCCATCTTGCTAGGTTTTGTCTTTGGATGGTTTTTTTGAGGCTTCCAGAAGATCTTTAAGATTCACCCATTCTGCATGGTATAGCTTTTTTCAGATTAATCTGCTACTGGAGGTTATCGTGAATGAATGTATTGTTTTTGTTTTGTTCCCCCCCCATTTATTATTTCTTAAAATATGTACATTTTCATTTCTCCAGAGATCTAGTGAGATTTGAGGTATGTTGCAGAAGGACTCTGACTTATAACTAATATGCAGTAATAACTGACGTACAATAGTTCTGAAGGTAGAGTTTTATTCTAGATGTATATTGGCCAACTTAAAAACTTTTATGAGATCACTAATAACCCCCACATTATTCTGGATGCTATATTCACAATGGTTTTATTGAAAGAAAGAGTAATAATAAGAGATTATCTTTGTTCTCTCCTTCTTTTGAAAATTTTCATCAGGCAATCAGCTGTAATTTTAACTTTACAGAAAAAGGATTGGACCAGAGGAAAACCTTTATTTGAAAGTAATTTTAATACATCTTTTCGTCCTGTACTTTTCTGTTTCCATTGGAGATCATTGCTTGATTGCCACAAGGAACCATAAACTTACATTTAACCCTGTTGATCTAAGTCAACACATAGATAAGCAGCCATTTCTGATACTGGTGCTACCCTTCACCTGCTTAGGGACATGTCTGAAATGTAGTATTCATACAGCTATTAAGTAACAACATCCATCTTCCAAAACCAGGAGTAGAGGTTATTTTAAAAAAGTTTTTTTTGTACCCTAATTTTCAGAACTTATTTTTCATTGAAGAGCTGTTTATGGTATATCCGAGAAACCACTTAGTCCTGTAATCAGTCATAGGAAATACGGCTGGAAGGGGTCTCAAGAGCTTGCTTATTCCATGCTGTTCCCAAGGGGCATCCCTAACTCACTCCTTACAGACATCTGCCTAGCCTGTTCTTAGAGACCCCCAGTGACAGAGATCCCACAGCCAGGAAATCTACTCTGATGCTGAACTGTCCCTGCAATTAGACTTTCTCGTATGCTTAAGAATGATTTACTTTGCTCTAATTTCCACCTATTGCCTCTTGTTCTAACTCAAGCGCACAGGGAGAACAGTGTATTCCCTTCCTCTCCATAGCCCACCTGTTTTCACATGGGAGGGAGAACATTACTTGTTCTTTCTAGGTAATTAGCAACTCAGGTGATGCTGTAGGAAAAGTCTGGCTTTAGATAACACATAGGCTTTTGATCATATACTTCTATTGCCCTCTACTGGGTTGGAATGCGAGATTTAATATAGCACTCATACCTCGGTCTGGTTAACAGCTAGTCCAATACATATATACACACAAGCTACTGCAAACATTTCTAAGATTGATCTTGGTCAATACTAAAAAACAGAAGACATTTTATTTCTCTTCTGAATTATTCTATAATCTTGTATGCATCTGAAACTGTAAGTGCTTGCTTTGTCTTGTTGCTGTTAACCTGAAAGTATTCTAAATATGTGTTGAGAATCAAAACTATAGATTAACTTTTTGTCCCGGTTTGAAGTAAAACCGAACCAATTTTCTGTTCTGTAACTTTACATCCTAGCTAGGCCTCCTCTGACTCTCTGAAATTAACGGCATATTGTGGAGAAAACTGCTCGTTCTCAGAGTGATAAGACCAATGTTTGTGCTCCATGCCAAGGAATGGTATGCAGGGAGGCCCTTGCTTATACTTATTGCTATAACAACCAAGGTCAGCCAATTTTGTTATTTGCCCCCTTAGAGGGTCGGAAACGGAAAAAACGTAGAGGGGTCACGTCGGTGGGGAGGAGTGGACAGGACAGGTGACCCAAACCTGACCAACTGGGGTATTCCATCCCATCTGCCCCATGCTCAGTATAAAGGCTGAGGGATCAAAGGGTCAGCCCCCTTCCTGCGATGGCCGACGTCCAGAGAGGACTCTGTCTGTTCATCTGCCTTTGATCCCGATCCGTGTGTTCCTGACTCCAGAGCTGGAATCCAGTTCCCATTCGTCACTGAGTCTAGTCTGGGACTTCCCCAGTGCCTGCCGGTGATGTAACTGACATCCTGGGAGCTTGATACGGTTTTGTATATATTGTATCTATTTCATTATTTTCTTCTTTATTTTTATTTTAATATTAATTTTTCATTAAAGTAGTTTAGTTCATTCTAAACTTCTGAATCTCCTTATCTCTTTCTCCTCCTCTCTCCTCTTTTTGGGGGGGGGAAGGGGGGGGAAGGGCCATCTGCCGGTCCGGTTTTGGTAAATTCAGCCAAAACCACGACACTTTTTCCATTGAAATTAGTTAATCCTGTGATTGATTGAGGACAGCTTTTGCAACCACTTGTTATCATGAAAAAACTGAAGAAAATGCTAAATAGTGAAGTGCATTGCCAGTAGGTAGGTCTTTACTTGGAGCAAGAAGAGAATCATTCTGTTGAGAGGACTGACATCTCCTCTGTCCATTTTACTGCAGAATAAAATAACTCGCTCCACACTAACATCAGCTGATGTCTTGACCTACAGAAAGCTGGTCCAGCCTGAAGCACATTTCTGTGCTTGGACAAAGGCACTTTCACAGTAATGACATTTTTATTTCACATAGTGACTCAAATGGATTGTTTTGTTGTTGTCCCAAAAAGCCTTTAATTGATTAGCTTGCTGCAGGCCTGATGAAAAACTAGTAACAGAATATTCTCAATGGAATATGTGCAGTTTCTTTAAAAACATCATCTGAAATGCAACCTAAACCGGTACAGAACTTCACAGAATAGTAGTAATTAGATCTGGAAATGTGTATTAAGTCTTTTTGTCTGTGCTATGTGAACAGATGACTGTTTCCTGTGCTGTACTTCAGCACATTTAATTTAGACTCATTTTTGGTAGCTCTTTAAAAAGAGCTTCACACAGAACTGCAGTTCTTTACTGATTTTAATGAAAAGATAAATGTTTTCTTGGCTAACTGAAATAAATAAAAAAAACCCCAAACCAAAAGCCAATGTTGTGTTTCCTGCTTTTAACTTCTTATAGTCCTGGATGGCTGGATGAAGGGAAGTTGAGCTGCAGGATCCACTTAGCCTCATGGATGAGCAGAAGAAATATTTTCAAAGACTCCATCAACTGCATCTGTGCAAAGCCGCAGAGGAGACATAGGTATCTCAGTGGACGTAATTCACATGGGATAATCTTTATTGCTGGTGACAATGTGTAAAGTGGAAATAATCTAGCCTGAACCTTAGCTCTCAGGTTGAGTGTTCAGGGCTGACAGCCACGGAGAACATCTTACTTTAGAATTTAGGACTGTGATGTGGAAATAATTGAGTCACAGCAATCTTCAACATATCAGTGTTAGCAGGATCCTTTTCAAAATGCCACTGTACTCAAAATGATTCAAGAACTGGGATTTCCTCTGGGATTTTCTTTGAAGAAAATTTTCATAGATCAACAGTGTCCATGTGATCTATGTTTCCAGACCCAGTATATATTTCCTTTTCTATAATTTCAGTCCATTGTATTTTCCATTATATTTCATGCAGTATGTGGCAACCTTATACCTCAGAAAGGTATTTTATCTTAACACCACTGTTTCTCCTTGCAACATATTTCAGGAGAAAATGGAAAATCCTGTAATAAGAAAGAGAGGCACAAAAGTACTTCTGCAGACTATAAACAACTCTCAACAGCAACACTCTTGATGTGTAGTTTGATTATTTCAAAATGGCTTAGTAAAAGAAATTATTTGGTAATCTAATTTGCCTTTTGTTTCCTAAGCCTTTTGACCATATATTTGAGCATTTCTATGCAGCCAGGAGTGAAAACTGGCTGGATATTGTGACCCAGAAGGAAGAGGTTTGAGACAGGAGTGATTACTCTCATATTGCAATGAAAACATGAGTCTGCAAAAATCTAACTCCTCTGCATTTCCCACTTATCTGAAGAGGTAAAAAGAAGATGGAGCTAGAGGGACTTTGTGCCCCATCGTGCTCTTGCTCTGGGAGCAGGGAACTGAGCTGGGAGTTGTCATGGCTATGCCCAAAGGAAAGGATGAAGTGCTGCATCGTGAGCCCAGTGAGGGGAAATGGTGCTGGGTGCTGTCCTCTGCTTCCAGAAGCAATGTGATGAGGTTGTAGATTAAGCTTAGTCCTTCTAACTTCCAGCTTTCTTCCTTCATATGATTATATGGGTATGATGTTTGCCGGAATGGTAACATGGTGCTGGGGGACATGGTTTAGTGATGGTTTTTTTGTCAGTTAGGTTGATGGTTGGACTAGATGATCTTGAAGGTCCCTTCCAACCTAGATGATTCTATGATTCCATGAATTTTATTAATTTATTCGTTGGCCTGTTTCCTTGACAGACTTCTTACACTGCTGTTTCCTGCCTACTGCCCAAAAGGCAGTGTTATTGTAAAAGGCAGTTTTATTGCAAAACAATAAAATCAGCACTGTACTGAGATACAACTGCTGCATTCCTCCTTCATGAAGCATAGTGTCCCTAGCTGAAAAATAGGTGGCTTGCCAGAGTGACCTGGGTATCCTGGGCAGAAGACGGAGAATTTTCACAGACCGTGTGATTGACTTTGTCTGGATACAAGTCAGAGAGAGACACTTGTGGGGCCTGAGGGACTAACAGCAATCTCTGCTGCATCACATCTTCCCAGGCAACACTTTTTCCCAGGACAGAAATTTTTAATATAAAAGATATTTTTTTGAGCCACAGCTATTACAGTGGCTGCTGACTGAGTTAAAATGCTTTTCTTCCACTAAAGAAAAAAATCTTTCTCTCTGCGAAATTTTAGGTTGTTATTGGACATTGTTAGCAAAGAGCTGAAAAATGCGACAGGAATGTGTTCCTTTATTACAGCTGAGCAGAATGAAATTCATCTTCAGATGTTCCACTTACCTGCACTTCCAGGCATCAGCACAAGAAGGCACTAAAACACTGCAGTTCTTCATCCATCAGTCTAACAGGCCTGTTTGTTTCCGATGTTCCTCTAGAAGGACATACTGCACAAGTTAACATCAGCAAATGATAAACTGTGGTTTAAGCTGTTATTCAGCGCATCATGCTTTTAGTTCTCATTTACATTTGGGCATGCATCTCTCAGTGTGATGTTGTGTTTTGGAGTGCATGCTTTCCATGTATATTGCTGGGAAAAGACCAGCTGCAGGCAGCTGCTCCTGCACTTCCTTACCTGATGGAACAGATAAGCAGTTGGATGATCTGAACAAAAGAAAAAAACATCTACTGCCTTGAAAATTGAAGCAATGGTATGGGGCCTAGAAAAGAAACTGAACAAAGGACACAATGGAGTGTTTCTTCTATTGTATATTATAAAGAAGTTTTAAAATGAAATACACTGAAGAAAGTGAGGCAAAAAGAAGAGGAATATTTCAGTCTTGCTTACATTCATAGAATCACTTTGGGTTTCTATTTATTTAGACAGCATGAGAATACAGTCTTGAGATACTAATTTCTCCAGCAAGCACATATTCAGTAAAAGCCCTATGCTATTATACTCCCCATAAATCAAGAAGGGTCATAGTAAGGTGGAAGAAAAGGAATGTATCTGCATGACTATAAGGGAATAAAACCAGTGATAGCACTTGATTCCACATTGCCCTTGGTTTACTCTGATGCATGAAGGGTACACAACAGTGGAGAAGGAGTGGTTTTGTGTTGTTTTGATGGTCACAATTTCCAAGTGCTAGCTCTTTGAACAGCAGAAGTTGCTAATGAGATCCCATCAAAGTATCCTCATTAACATTGACAAGCCTGCAGAGAGCAACTCAGATATGTAGGTGGGGGGCAAGCACAGACTAATTAGCTCAGAAGGAAAAGGAGGTGTGTGAATAGAAGTCCAGCTTGTGCTTTGCTACCAAGCTGGTGCTCAGGGGATGAAATCAATCTCATTCTCTATCTAGTGCACTCAGAAAACTTTGAAGGAAATTTGCTCACAAAATTCTACGTTTGCAGACACAAGGAATGGTCTTAACATGTGGGAACTATTTCAGCCCCATGTTCTTCCTATATGTCTCTTCAAGAAAAGGTGACCCACCACATCGACTTGAAAGGGAAAATGGTTCAAAGAGACAGGAGCTCTCAGTAGTACTTGGTTCAATATCTCTTCAGATAGCATGTAGCCATGTGAGTTCTGCCAGAATAACTTACATGAGTAGGGAATTGGACCAGATGGAATCCAGAGGTCTCTTCAAGGATAAATTATTCTATGAATTTGAAAAGTTATACTAGATTCAGAAATTCATTTTTTCCAATCCTCTACAAAATTGGATAAAAATCTGATGTTTACTGAATGGACTGCAAAACTGAGAGGCTGTTGAATGTTGACAATGACAGATTGATGGCAGTTATCAGTTGCTAATCATTGATATCAGCATGAAATATCAAAGGTTTCTTTCTCAAAACCTGTTGTGTTTGTATTTCTTTAATATGGATATTTTCATACTCCCTAAAAAGCTGCTTTCTTTTTCAAGGACTATTTTTAAAGTTTTTAGTGTTTTTAGAATTTGGGTTGTTTTTTTCTGTGTGTTTTTTGTTTTTTTTTTTAATAGAGTTTTAGCAAAATAAGGCTTGCAACTGTTTTGCTACTGAATACTGAATTCCTGCAGTAAATTGCTCAATCCATTATGTCTTCTAGATATCCCTAGATACAGACAAGTTTTCTTGATGATGTGTGCCTTTCTTATCTGCTCCTCCTCTGCCTTCTGTTAAGTTAGAGTATCATGTTCGTAAAGAACATAGTAATAATATCTATGAAAATAGACATGTGACAACTTTATCTCTCTGACTAAAAAGAAGACTTTAAGAATGCCCATAGACGTACAAGATTTTCTTAAGATTTTATTATCATGGATGGTCACCAACAATATCGAGAATATTGAGAGATATATATATGTAATTTCAATTCAGAGATTCTGTGAAAATCAATGGTGCTACCAGCAGAGTGATATAATGCAAGTGGTGGACTTTATTTGACAGTTTTCCATGGTGCCCAGCGATAGGACAAGGGGCAACAGGCACAAACTGGAACATAGGAAATTCCCTCTCAACATGAGGAAAACCTTCTTTACTTTGAGGGTAACAGAGCACTAGAACAGGCTGCCCAGAGACGATGTGAAGTCTCTTTCTCTGGATATATTCAAAACTCACCTGTATGTGTTTCTGTCCAACCTGTTCTGGGTGAACCTGCTTTGGCAGGAGGGTTGGACTAGATGATCTCCCAAAGTCCCTTCCAACCACTACCATTCTGTGATTCTGTGTTGTATACCAAGCACAAATACTAAGATATATGAATGCTTGAAGGAATATATGTTTCATACTAAACACATCTAAAACATACGTTCACTGACATCCAGTAAATTATTTGATCCTTAGCTATATGTTAAGTACTAAAATTCATGTATTGGAGATTTTTTTAAAAAACTATCTGTAATTGCAATGATTATATTTGTTTGTTTCTAAAGAAACTCAAGTCCTGAAAAGATGCCACAAAGTAGTAACAGAAAACCTTTGTCAATTAAAAATGTAGGACAACCTTGAGCAGTAGCACACAAAAAAGTGCAACATCGTTAAGAAAAATAATAAATTACTCCAGCAACTTGTATGTGTTGTGCCTACCATACTTGACCCACATAAATTTATAAAAGCTGTTGAATCAGGGGACTTAATTCTGATGATGAACTATATTCTTGTACTGCGTCATTAAATCTGACGGGAAAATTACTGTTCAACTCAATAGGAATAGAAATGAGATTTCTGTAATTAGAATAGGAAAATGTAGTATTAATGGATCTATTAAAAAAAAGAATGAGTCCATGAAATGTCTAAACTGACATTAACACATTTTGGACTTGAAAACTTAAATGCTGGATGTAGCTCCTGTTGATGTTCAACAAATGTCAGCTTTTCTTCAGTCTGATGTTTAGACTGCCCAACAATTAAACAGTACCCACAACGTGCCCTCTGCAAAAGGCTATAAAGATCAAAAGATTCTTAAGAACAAATAGATAACTAGAAATTATAAATATATAAGGATCAAAATGCTATAAAGAAAAAAAAAATGTACGTGTTTATTGCATTCTACAAATATTTACGAGGCAATAGAATAACCTTTTTTTTATTCTGGGTAATTTATCCACATAGGGTTACATGGAGAAAAGGACTTACAAAACAGAACCTCTTCATGCTGTCTAGCCCAATGCTTCTCTGCCAAACTGAAAGGGAACTTGTCTATGACTGGAGAGTTAATATTCTCCATCTTTTATACAGATATTTCTTCACTGGGTGAGTGAGAAATAAAGCCTTGTTGTAAGACTTATAACTTAAAGGGATATGTCGAGTTTCAATTAATAGCATATCTTTATTGTTTTACTAAGTGTCTATTTTTGTTTTTTATTCCCTTTACCTTTTATAAAGATCAGCAGTGTTTGTGTTGTCTTTGAGCTCCCTGGTTTCAAGTTTGTATTCTTGTCTTTCATCCATGCAGCAAAAAGCAGTATTTAACTTGTGCCTCAGCAGCAGACTTCTGGCAGGAAAATGGGCTTATGATTTCAGTGAAAGACCATTGAGGAGTTTGTGATCTGAAAACCAGTTCTTATTTTTGAAGGCACAGTTGTGAAACAGAAAGGAAGAGGCGGAAGGTTAAAAGAGAATGTGAAATTGCATTTATAGAACAATTTGTTCCTGGCCTGAAATCAGTGTGAATGCCCCGTCCTTTGACAAATTAAACAAATAAAGCAATTACATAGAGCCTGAAGAGGTGATAATCTAGAAATTTGCAATGGGAAAGTCTAACAACACCAGGACCTGTCCTGGGAAGAATCTAAATTTCAGACATTAATCTTCAGAGACATGTTTGCTTTGCAAGATTAGTAAGAAACTAAAGAGAAGAGAAGTATCTCTAAGTAGTTGGTATGTTATAGTTTTTATAACATCCAAAAATACACTGGATTCTTCACAGAGAAAAGGAAGGTGAAATGATTCTTGCTTTAAGAAGCTTCGTCTCATTAAGGAGGGCAGCCAGTCAGAAGCATGGAAATTTGGGACTTTCATGCCTCTTCACAAACTGGTAAATCAGATAAATCAGTCTGACTACACAAAGACCAGCCCTTGGCTACAGCTCAGTGACAGAGTCAGACGTCCCAGGTGCGTCTATGTTGAGCTGATGGAGACCTTACCAACACTTGCAATATGTGAGTGTAGCCTTGCCAAGGCACATCACTACTTAAGGGCATTGCTGTGTTGTATTTCTTAAGAATATTTTTCTTCCAAAAATAATGAGATTTTTTTGTCCTATGGTAGACAGAAATGAGATTCTGGTGTGAGCTTTCCCAAAATTACTCAAAAGATGGTATATGCATAATAAATACATGTCAACGACTTCTGTATTTCCACCCGTGCTTCCTGCATTGGCACATGTAACCTTTTGAGGTGTTTTATTTCTAATGTTTATTTTACAGATACATGGGAGGTGTTAATCGTGAGAAACACTTTGGTTCTCTGGCTCACATAGCCATGAAATTCTTCAGGGTGGCATATTTTTAAGCATTTCTTGGAGGAGAAAATTCTACCTTGGAAAGAGTTGAGAACTTAACTCTCTGATACAAGAAAATGAAGGAAAATGTCACCCTTACTCTTGGCCTAACTAAAAGCTTTTTTCCTCCCATCAGTATAAAATAGTCAAAGTAGTTTATCTTTGTCTGGCAATAAATGTGCTATGCATGGGAGAAAAATAGAGATAGCTAAGGTAAGTAGTTAGAGATGGGTAAAATGATCCCTATTTGTTGCTGGAATAGGAGTAAATTTTCTGAATTATAGACTTAGCATATCACATGGATGAACAAAGCCTAAATGTCACTGATACATCAAAAAATAGAGTTTGAAACCCCTAAAATAGTCTGCCCCATTTAGTAAAGACTACCTTGGAGGTACACAGTGACTTTACAAATGATCCTTCAGAGCACATATCAAAAAGAAAAGAATCATATAACAAGTAACTGTTCATTTTTGGCAAATCTTTCCATCATGGGATCGGTGCTTCATTTTTTCTAGAGAGAAGCTTAGATTTTAAGAGGTAAGAAAAAAGCTGCATTTATACAAAATTAACGATGACTGCATCAATTTTTAGAGCATGGCATGGGGTCTAATTTTTTTGAATGTTTAAAAGGTGTGAATAAACCCACAAGCCATAAACAAAAAGAAAAGCTGAGGGAAGCTAAAGACCAGAGGTTTCTGAAAAGCAGCTTTGAGAATTCACAACTATGTGATTGCCCACAAAGCAAAATAAACCTTTAGAAAGAGCTTAACGAGGTGTGGGAAAATAATGCCGAACCGTGTTAGGGAAAAATATCAAAAGGGGAATAATAAACACATAAATAAAAAGAAACAGAAATATTCTTTGTGATATCTTCTTTTATAGCTGGGTGTTTAAACTGTTTAAACTTGCTGAGAGGGTAGTTTTTGAAGGAAAAGGCCCCCAGGTTTCCAACCTTCAGAAGAGTATTTCACTAGAGGTGTTCCAGTGTTACCAGGTGGGTAACCTGGAATGATTTCAAGACTGATGATACAAAACAGAAGATAACATTTCCTTACTTCTGAATAAAGAAGAATAAATCCTGGGTTAAGGAGAAAAGCAACATAAGCAGTGAATAGGGAGAAGAAAGGTTTAGTGCAACCCTGATCCCTCTTTCTCATCCTCCTTCTGTATTTATGGGAATTTGGGTGTGAGAACCAGTTTTCCAAAGCCAAGCAAGCATGAAAGGGCTGCCTGCAGAAAACAACTTTGACTGATGAGCTAATGGATGCCCGAGTGCCTCAGGTGGCCAGTGAGCACAGGGATGCGTGGTGGCTGGCAAGGCAGGCCACCGCAGGGTCTCATGGTATGAACAATGCACCAAACAGAGTCGAGGTGTTGGGCCTGCAGCTCTGTCCAGAGGCTGAGAGAAGTGAGCAGGACATGAGAAACTACCAAACGTGATGGGAGAAGCTGCCAAATGTTGCAGCCAGGGTGGTGGGATGGCCGGATTTCACAGGTGGCTTAGGGGAGCCAAACTCCACAGGAACTGAAGAGCAGTGCCTAGGAAACCATATCTCAAGCCCATTCCCAATAGCAGCAGTGTCTTCCTGACAATTTTCTAAAAAAGGCATACTGCAGTATGAAGCCTAATATCAATAACACCAATACTAAATAAAAAGAGTATATAAACATATATTTTTTGAAACATAAAACAAATTTTTTAATGACCATTTGTAGGAATGGGGGAAGTCAGTCACAAGGAGAGCCTTTGAGTCTCTGCAGACACGGATTCAAAATCTGCTCCGTACATAGCATTGGTCTTCATAGCTCAAATTTATCTGTATCACAGACCTTACCATCACTGACTATTCAGTGGGATGGGTAGATGGGGTTAAAGAAGGATGTAAGATTGCAGTGATAATGACGACCACAGGTGATCCACAGTGTACCCACAATAAACTTTGCTCAGCTTCTAATAAGTGGGTAGTTAACTTTGGCCTGTATTTCCTCCTTCACTTTTATCAATGTTATATTCATTGAGTTTTGGAATATATATTTTTTTTAAGAAATGACATTTTATTTTGTAAAAAATAAACTCTCTAAAACTTGGACTCTGTCAAATGGGAAATGAGGCATTTTCATGACAAGTACTTTTTGAAGTACAAAAAGAGTATTTCTTCCTGACTTTGTTGTGCTGACCTGACCTCCAAAGTTTATTTCCTTACTTATTTGCTTTTGAATACATTACAAAAATAATTTTCTGTGGCTTGAAATTGAAATGCAAAGTTTGAGTTCAAAGGAAAGGTTTAACCAAATACGAAACACTTCAATAATATTTACTCTACCACTATAATTAATTTATACTTGGCCTCCACCTCATCCTTTCCTCACCTCAGCTTTTTCAGTGCAGATTTGTTTCCTGATGGAACTGTGCAGTGGTAAAATGTATTAGAAAATCCTCTTCACCGTGAGGCTACAATGACCTATGTTTCTCCTGACAGTGCAGAAGTGAAAACAATACTAAAACAACTTGGGAAACTCAGTCAAGGGTTGAGGCCTGCCTCTGTTCACAGGAGAGGACGGACAAAAAGACCATAAGAAGGGACAACCTGCATCAGATATCACACCAAGAGCCAGAATGAGCACGAGCTGGAATCAGCAGAGAGGCTACACAAGGCAATGAGGGCTGGTAAGTGCCCAGCGCATCACTCTGCAGAAGCAAACATCCTGCTGACAGACACAATTTGCCAGTCTGCTCTGAACTGTGAGTCTTCCTCTGTGACATGCCGTGCCAGCTGTCGTACCTGCTGGCCACTGTGCTGGTACTGCTGGCCAAGGCCTTGCTCCGGGGTGGTGCTCAGCCAGGGTTGCTGCA
The DNA here is from genome assembly GCF_964106895.1 of Numenius arquata. NCBI lineage: Eukaryota > Metazoa > Chordata > Aves > Charadriiformes > Scolopacidae > Numenius > Numenius arquata. Next base: position 11,195,955 of record NC_133577.1, on the reverse strand, counting down.
GTGGCTGCAATCCGCCACCAGAGACAGCCAGCTCTGACATCCACCGAAGCTGCCTGAATATGTCTGCTACCAGGAGAGCTGAAATCACAGAATCACAGGATCTTAATGGTTGGAAAGGACCTCTGAGATCACCAGGTCCAACCATACACACACAAAAGACCCCCACAATCTCGGCCACTAGAGCATGCCCTGAAGTGCCATGTCTACATGTTTCTTAAATACCTCCAGGGATGGCGACTCAACCACCTCCCTGGGCAGGCTGTTCCCGTGCCTGCCCACTCTTTCAGTAAAGCAATTCTTCCTAATATCTAATCTAAACCTCCCCTGCCGCAACTTTAGACCATTCCCTCTGGTCCTGTCATTATTCACTTGGGAGAAGAGGCCAACAGCCACCTCTCTACAAAACCTCCTTTCAGGTAGTTGTAGAGGACAATGAGGTCCCCCCTCAGCCTCCTCTTCTCCAAACTAAACATGCCCAGCTCCCTCAACCTCTCCTCATATGAGTTGTTCTCTAGACCCCTCACCAGCTTGGTGGCTCTCCTCTGGACACGCTCCAGCAGCTCAATGTCCTTCCTGTAGTGAGGGGCCCAGAACTGAACACGGCACTCGAGGTGAGGCCTCACCAGTGCCGAGTACAGAGGCACCATCACTTCCCTACTCCTGCTGGCCACACTATTCCTGATACAGGCCAGGATTGCTGTTGGCCTTCTTGGCCACCTGGGCACACTGCTGGTGTTAAACCAGCATGTTAAACCGGCTGTCCACCAACACCCCCAGGTCCTTTTCTGCTGGGCATCTTTCCATAATGGAAAGCTTTGGAAAATGGAGCTTCAAATCACCAAGATTGATGCCTGGGCTCTGTTTCTGCCTGAACACTTGCATGGCCATCTTATGGGATTTGTACCAGCTTTTCCTGCTTAGCCATGCAATTGTGGTAATCTCCTCCTGCAGATTTTTGTGCAGGCATGTGAATACATGTGTGCAGTACCGTTAGCACAGTGTGATATGCTTCTGCCAAAGTGAGACAGGAATGGCTGTGTTATCCAGTGCTGAATCAGTAAAGTGGTTGTCCCAGTGATAGAAATACTTTTTACCCTAGCAGATGTACACACACACACACGTGCTTTGCAAACAAGAACAGTAGTATTTCCCCCTATTTTTAAATGGGAAAACCAGAAGTAAAAACATGAAATTTGTTCAAAGTCATCCAGAAGACCATGTAAATTTTTTCTATAACCAAAAAACTCCAGAAAACTTTGCAAAGAAGAAAAAAAAAATATATATATTAAAAATCCAAACAAAACTGTGTATGTCTCAGGAAGAAATAAAAAAAAAATCCTCTTAATGATGTAGCAGTGTTTTTGGTTTCTGCATATTACACATCTTACCTAGAATACGTAGTTACAGACACATATGTATAGGTCGAAGCTTAAGTTTGAATCCTGTGGACCCTGCCACTACTAGAAGCTGGTTACTACATGCCCTAAAAGTTATCTGGAAGTTTCTCCTTTTTAGCCATGCTGAGTCACAAATTATCTGATTTTAAGCCAAAATAGATCCAGGTCTAAAATTCAATCCATTTTACCCTCCTTTATTGGTAAGCTGAGGTTCATCAGCCTGTCCACTATCTGAATTACACCTCAATATAACAGTTGAAGCAAAAATATATATAAACTATAAATCTTTATGGCCATCACAGTCACTGTAAATTGAAAAAAGAGTCAAAAGCCCTGTAATTAACACAACTGGTCACACTTAGCCTGAGGCTCCTAGTAGAGGAGCTCCAGCTGTTATTTTCTGTTTAAGTTTTCACTGATTTTCCACACATCTGAGGGACCAGAAAAATGTCAGATAAAGCATATTCTACTGCTATGTGAAAAATTACAAGGTCCTGCTGAAACCTTGATATTTGGAAAACAGTTTCAATTGGATATTCAGGGAACGCTGCTCAACAGGTTCAACTGGGCTGTTTGCCATTCAGCAGATGAAGCAACTCCTGACCTTGAGATGCAGCTTGCTGACTGCTTTTGCCTTAAGTACATGAGAGGTTATGATTCAAGTAGAGAGGGAGCAATGGATGGCAACTGTGTCTACATCCAGACAGCAAGGAAATTACCCTGCTGATTTGCCGGCAGTCCAGCAACAAGTTCATGAGATACTAGTTTCTGTGCTTATGTTACTGTATGCTGTAAGTCATTACTTTTTGCTTCAGTAATGAGTGAGGGCCAAATTCATGCCTTAATTTTGAAAACGGCATTAAAGTCAATACCAGTTTAACGAACATGGTTTACTCGGACAACAGAGCAGTGAACTCAAGAGTGCTGACTTCGGGTCTTGGCTTTGCTACTTATCTAAGGGCACCTCATTTCACTTCTGTTGTCACTTTTGCCACTGATAAACAGGGATAATGATACTGATCTCTGCAATAAACAACTCTGAGATCTACTAATAAAAAGACATGGAGGAAATTACCAGTTTTACCCTAAATATCTCTAGTTCAAATGACTCCCTTAATGTAGGTAAGCCGTTTACTTTGCCATCTATGATCTTTTGACTTTTACCCATTATAATTTGAAAGACACAAATAAATACCCAACTGTTGAGAAATAGTGTCTGGCACCCATCAAACAAGCAAAATAATCTGTTTTCAAAATCAAAAACCTTCTGGTTTTAAGTTTAGTTCCTTGACACTGGAGTGTATCCCAGCTGCTTGATTGATTGCTGGAGAGGGCAAACGCAATCTCTTCATTATGCTAATAATGAAGTAATAGAATTTCAATGACATTTTTTTTGACAAATGTCAGTGATTAATTAATTCTCTAGTCAGTATAATCACTCTGATAATCCTTTTGAAACCAGTGTTACCATCGCTTTCATACAGTTATTCACAGAAACAGTTGTGGATGAAATAAAATCTTACACTGCATGTTCAACCACCCTGTTTCATCCTGAGGCCCCTTTTTACTGGGGAACTCTTTTTTGTGAGTAGACAGATGCAGGATACGATGGTGCCACAGAGTAGGGATACCAGCTGTGTGAGAGTTTTAAGCACTGCAAATTCAAATTTAGTGCTAAGATTTGGTCTAAACTCAATTTACATATACAAGTAGCCCTCTGGACCTGGGGCTTTGTCACTTCCTGCAGAGGTGAGAGCTGAACTCCTGACTTACAAAGTATGGTATTCTCTTTCAGGTATATTTTTCATGCCTGCTTGACAGATACAGGACATAATTTTCTGAAATAACCATTCAAAAGCCACCAGTCATGCTTTTCACTCTAGCAAGTTATAGCCTTTGTATGGAGTGATACCAAGAAACTTTATAGTCACTGACTCACTGTACCAGAGGTTGTTTAAGCTTCTTTCACATACTATTTTTTGGTGCATAACAAGATGAGTGGAGAAACTCATTAGTCTTCCCTATTTGAAAAATCTAGTACCTTGAACAAAGGCATCCCACACCTTTTTTAGGATGTAGCTCTCTATACTTCATGTGAAGTACTAGAAGAAAGATAAGGAGAATGTCAAGTGATATTAGAGTCAAGCAGAGAGCATGAGTTGTCATAATCTCGATATGAAAACAAAATGAAGGAATAGTAATGGTGGTTGTGCAAAGCTGTGAAGGTAGCCATTCTTTCTTTCTTTCCTCCCTTTCCTTCAGAAAATCAAACAATAAGTCAATTTAAAGATGGACTGCAGCTCCAGTAACAATCATGGTTCCTGCTTACACAGAAAGGGGGGGAGAAGGAGGTGAATTGGTGCCCTCTTCCCTATCACAATCAGAATAACGATGTATCTTCAGGCTGGCTCACTTTTAGTGTTTTATGTGCTGTTATTATGATTAATTGTGTAGTTTGGATGAGCACAGTATTATATTTCAGATGTGCAATTATTTGATGCAAAGTTACTCTAAAACATGGAGTTATCAGCACCTTCATTAAGATATGCATAAATGTTTACAAGCTCTGAATGTTAAGTCTGGAACCAAACCAACTAGCTACAGTTCTATTTCTGTTCTGTACAGAAAGATTTTTTGTGTTACCAGGCAATGGATACAACTTTTGCGGTTGTATCGTATGAAATACAAAGGTTTTAGAAAATGTCTTTCTCTTTTTCTCGGTGTTCAAAATCTTCTGATGCATGTGCTCAAATGTGTCACCTACAAAGGACATCACTTGCTTAGGATCTGACATTAGGACACACCCTTTACACCCAGAAATGAACAGTGTCCAAAGCAAGATCATGCAGTCGAGGTTGAAGAGAGTCCAACTTCAGGAAGCTCATTGCATAGTTGAAGTCTGATTTGGACAGTTTTTGTTTTGCTACTGCTCCTCTGTGCAGAGGAACATGCATCCTCTTTTTTCTTCTGTTCTCTGAAGCCTCACATCATCTCACTTGTCTCTTCAATGGAAATCATGCTATGGAGAGGGAGAGAGAACCAATTCTATTTCAAAGACGTTTGTGATCAACTACAGCACCCAAAATATGAAATGAAAAGAAATGCATTATTTATCAGCGTGGTAAGCTTTGAGGCTCTGAGATTTTTTACTGAGACAGTAAAAAATCTTTAGGCATGAACTGGTATGAACCACCAAGGCACAAAGGCTGCAACTGCAGATGTTTAAGGGTAATCTGAAAGGATGTGAAGGCACACTAATCTAACTCCTGCCAGAGTGTAAGTAACTGTGGTGATAATACAGCAGAATTGTGCAGAAGATTGAAAAGTGATACCCTTAATGAAGCTTTAAAAATGTGAATGAAGATAAAAATATTTTTCTGTGATAGGTTTAATTCTAAAACAACTTGTTTTGCTTTGCTTGCTTGTTTGTTTGTTTAATCAAACAAAACAAAACAAAACAAAACCATGTTTTGGATATTCCATGGATGAATGCACTGAACTAGAATTGGAATTCATCAGTGGTGAAACAAGACAGTTATTAGTTAATGGAGATAAATCAGACTCTTCTAAAAAATGAGCTCAAATTTCTATGAGACAAATAGATATTGGATCTGAACACTGTGAATGTATGAGGAAAATAAGTTTCTCCTTTGGACCACAACTCAACTTCATACTTTCCCTTGCATAAAAATCATTGCCACATTTTTAAACCAGAAGTACCTAGAGCTAGTCAACTTGGGTGTGACACAAAGGTGTGAAAAGATGTGTGAAGTGCCATCTGAGGCATCTTCGGATACTCAAGATGTCTTCAGAGAGCTGCCAGATATGACCACAGGAAAACTAGGCTCTTATAGAGCAACACTTCAGCCCAGGCATGGTATCCCAGGGTTTCTAAAAAGCACTAGAAATCAGTAGTTAGAAAATTGAACTGCGTCCTTTCTGTTCATATTTAGACATTGATCTTGCAAATGTTTATACACATGGATATGTATATACGTTAACAGAAAATTTTGTTATCATAGGAGGTCTTATTGGTGCTAAGAAGAAAAAAGACTGAAAACTTGAGGCCTGGTTTTCAGAACTGCTGAGCTTCCCATCAAAAAAAGAAGTCAAAACAAAACAAAACAAAAAGCCAACAACTGATGGCAATAAATTAAGGACTTTTTTTTTTAAAGTTATTTAAATGAGAATAACATATATTTATCAGGCCTGACACAGGTTCTTGGTGAGTTTGTGAATCTGTTGACCGTGGCAGTTGACAGCTCAATTCACTAAGATACAGGCATCAAAACTGGGTTAGGCATAAAAAATGAATCTAGGGACTTCCCACTAGCATCACAATTTGTTATCTTTTTCCTTGCCTCAGCCTCCATGACTGCTCTCATGCAGTGTCACATGTTCCTCAAGAAGACACCATTGCTCTTGGGCATCACTTTGCCTCTTTTTATCCACTCCTCCTTCGTCTTTTATGGAAATGTAACTGGCAAAAACAATCTGTTCTCTCCTGCCCATCATTAGTATCCAGTGCTTGTTTTTTGAGGACTGATATACAAAAAAAAAAAAAAAAAAAAGGAAAACACAGCAACACTATTGTATTGCCCCAATGCAGTAAAAGTCTCTTTTTAAACATATCCCAAAGGACCTACAAATGCCCTTGTAAAGGCCCTGCATTTCAAACCTCTACACTGGTTTTATTTTTTAAGTTGCATTCTCATGCTAGTTCAGTTCTTTGACAGTACTGGGAAGGTGCCTTACTTCACCCTCCTCCACTGAGACTGCAGACCCTATTGAACTGGCTGAAGAAATGCTAAGAAGAATCAAGAATACAACTTAGAATGTTTTTTTTCTCTTCTGATTTGCTACTTCTGAAAAGGGGATCTTTCCATCTTCCTCTTCCCAAACCTAATTTTGGATTGCTCAGTCTTCAATGACTCTGACCAGGCACATCCTTGATTCCAGAGAAAGACAGTGTCTGCAGTATCCAAGGAAAGCTATGACAATGGAGATTTTTCAGCCTCTGGGAGTAATAGGAGAGACTTTGGTAGATTAAAAAGTAGGGACAGTCTTGGCCAGAGATAATTTATGAAAGTTTGCTTCTTTTTTTAAGTAACAGCAAAGTAAATCATAATCAATGCTGAAATATTTTTCTTCATAGTCTTTTTCTAGACAGTATAAATGCCACCAAGCTGGTATCGTACTAGCTGTCTTCAAGGTGTTTTATAAGATTTAAGACCATTGAACATAAAGCCCAATGGATTTCTGTATATTTTTTACCTTCAGCTTCAGTATGAATAATGACCTTTCTCTTTGCATATTCATGCAACTACAGCAAACCCTTAACAACTCTTCAAGACAGACCATGTGATGAGTAAGAAAACGCCCAAAGAGGTTTGAATGCTGTGATGTATAAAGAGGAAGCATCACATATGTGAAGTCTGTGATAAAAATATCCAAGTACTCAGCACTGAAAGGATTTTGTTGTGGAGCTATGTCTGTGGCAAAAGACATTTGAATCAGAACAGAGTCTCTATGACCTGAGTTGATTTGACAAGATTGTAAAAATGCATGAAAATGTGAAAGGTCTACTCTTCTAGTAAAAAAAAAATAAATAATTGAAAGCGAAGTAGAAACCATAAAGCTTTCACATTAAAAATTGACACAAAAAGCCAATGAGGAATATAGTAATTTTTGTGAGGGGTCTCTGTGCAGTTATTAAGCCTGGGAAACAACTAATTAAGATAGATATTACAACAGACAATAAAAACCTGTAATAAAGGACTAGGTAAATTTCAAAACAATAGGTTTTAATATGGATTTAAAGGTAGATAAAAGATGTATTTAGTTTTGATATTAGGAATTCAGTATCTTTTTAAAACTTCCTCAATTGTCAAGCATAGAGAAAATGGTCTCCAAATGGTCTGCAATGGTGACCTAAGGGTAGACCACAATGACTGCATTCAGAAGAAATACATTCTATAAAATAAGATACAGAAATATATATGATGTTAACTGATCAAATTGTGTGGTGTTTGCTGAGTTAGAACTGATCTCACATTCATGAGATATTCAGAAGTCAGTGATAAGCTACTGCTGACTTCCACCAGAGAAGATACATATTGTGGCATTCACAAATGGTTGGAGTTAAATCCTTGGAAAAGCTTGTGTTTATTTACAATGGCGTGACAATATATTGAATACCCAAACTTTTTGTCTCCCAGACTGACCCTTTAAGACCAGGAGATTCTTGATATCCAAGAGAAGAGGCTATGATAAGTACCCATGGCTTTGTTTGATTCTCCTTGACTATTAATCTTGAATTTGGAATCGGAGAACAAAACTGATTTTAAATTATTTTCAAATTCCTTATATTCTGTAGAGATGAGGTTGTTAAGCTTTGGGACGATAAGAGCATTGCAATGAGTGTTTTCTCTTTGTGTTTTCCATGAAATAGGGAATCACCACAGTATATTGCATATGTGTCATACTACTGAACGGTGTCTTGTGCTCTGTGCTTGGTTGATGGCTCTTCACAATTTTATTCTGCGGCCAGGTCACAGAAAATTATGCAGAGAACTATTTCTGGTCCTTTTGCTAGCAGTGCTGTACACCTCACTGCAAGAGAAGAGCAAACCCATTGTACTTTTACAAATTTCCACACAATGCCTTCTTTTTATTTGGAATGCAGAATTAATCACAGAGGGAAAGTGCAGCTAATCTTTATTTGAAATTTCCTTCTCAACTCAATTTCTTTCTCTTGGCAATATTCTAGAGTTGAGAGGTCTGACTTGTTTTGCTTGGGTTGGGACATACGGCGCATTTGGGGAAGGGATACATTTAATCACCAACTGGCAAATACTTGATTGCTGGCACAATTAACTCAGTGATGCAGCTGGGCATTATTCATGAGGGTTTCAGATTACCCAGCCATAGATTTCCAAAGCACTTCAAATGGTATTTCAAACCCTCACCCCTCAAATATCTCTTAAGCACCTGATTCTCTTTTATATAAATGTATAGGATAGCAAGACCTGGTTCCCTGGGACAATATTGAGAAACATGAAGTTCACAGTTTCTACTCAGCATTTGTTTTAGCAAACTCTTTATAGAGAGAGACCAGTGTGTCCTCTGATAGCAAATTATCTATAAATGTTCCGATAATTTCCTTATTTTCCTTCTTTCTCTAAACACAAGAGTATGACAAAGCAGCTTAATCTCATTAATGCAAATATATACTGAACATAATTATTTCTCGCACAACGCTGAACTCTGCACAACCCCTGCCATAAGTATTGCAAAGTAAGTAGTTATTTTAGAGTGTGCCACAGCCAAGAATTAGAGAGAGGCAAAACTACACCTGAAGAGAAATGAAGCAAACCAATTCAAACATAAGAGGTTATGATAAAATGCAACCCCAGAGATTCAAACAGCTAAAGATTAGATCAAATGTTACCTCTCCTTTGATGGCATGTGAAGTACCCCCATTGGTTAGGGAATGACAGATTGCAAAATGTTGATGATGCTCTGTGCTTCCAATTCCAAACTAGCAGTAAGTCAGCTACTTTATAAGGGACAGAAGCCATTAATTCAATGATTTAAAATATTGGAAAAAAGATATTCCAAAAACATTTCCCCAGATCTGATGAAAAGCAATCTTTCTATCCTGTTTTTGCCCTTTTGTTCAAACTTTTCTGCTGTTGAGGTTTTTCTCAAGCTACGTGTTTTTGCAACAAGCTTTTCGATGTCTGTCTTTTGTGCATCTTTATCTCCCAATTCTATTACATTTTTAAAAATAAAACAAAACAAAAAACCAACCAATAAAAAAAAAAACCACACCCTGCCCGAAAGCTGTAAGTGTGTGGATTCCCTTCACAAATGTACTAATTGATGTTAAAATGTCTTTTTACAGCCAGTGCCATCTTAGGCTTTCCACAGAGCATAGCACATTAGTCTGATCAACTTGCCGTCAGATCCTTCTGCAGCACAGCTATTAGTCTAATGCAGCTTCATGGCTTTAGGCACACTAATGAAACAGTGGCAACCATTTAAAAGATAATCTGCCTCCCTCCATCGTACTGGCCTTTATGAGGAGATTCCTGTTCCTCTAGCAGAAGGTAGTACTGCTGTTTGCTCCAACTAATGAGTTTAAAGGAGAGGATATCATGAAACAATATCAAGAGATCATTTTTTAAAATAATCTCTTGGACCACCTGTCTGATGAGCTTAAATTAAAAGAAATGGACTGCAATGTCGATCCAGTATGCTTTAGGGTAATGCCTAGATGACTGAAAATAGATGCATTTTAGTTAGAATGCAAATTTCTGGCCCTTGTAATAAGTGAATTGCTCAGCTTGCAAGTCATTGTTTAGGAATAATCCTTTCGGTGTCTGAATTTCCCAGATTATACTTTGCATTCTCAGTTGATAGTTTCCATATACTTGTTTCAACAGACACAAGGGGCACATATTTATTGTGAAGCACATGTCTTTGCTTTCATTACGCAAACTAATTGAGAACATTTTGATCTATTTCTATGGGACTACAAATTTTGGGAGGAATTTACAAAGTTACTGAAAGCAGATGAACTTCACTATGCAGAACCCCTAATTTTACACATGTAAATTTAAATTTGCATGTAAAAGTAAATTTTAAAAATTACTTTTCCTGAAACAAATAGGATCAGAAGGTGAAAAGGACTCTGTTCCTATAGCCTGTAAAAAGACAGACGCAGATCCCAATTCTTTGTTCACCTCTGAACATGAATGTAAATCCTAGTCTCTTATATTTTAGGAGAGCAATCTATCCATCATTGAAGGTGGATCATGCCTTTCCCTGAGTTTTCTTGTAGTAGAATCAATTTATGTAAAATATTATTTGAGGTGGAGAGTGAGAATAGCTTAATCCAGGAAGAGAGGAAAAATGAACTAACTTAAATGAACTACCTCTAAATGCTGTCTGCAAACTGTTAAAAACAGAAAGGCACTAATGAACTATGTTGATGTAAATGTGGAAGATACCATCAGTACGTGATGATCAAAAATTCTACATGCAGGAAAATTGGATGGCTATGAGTACTGGAGTAAAAGAAAACAAATGCATTCAGTAGTGCAGTCTACAAGCCTTATACTTCGTAATGAACGTCTGTTGAAAAATGCAAACTAAGCAGCTGCAAACAAGAATGAGAAGAACTGTGATGCATAAGTCAAATGTGGGTCACCAAGAGGGCCCTGAAAAAGCCAAAGTAAAATACATGCTGAAAGATATTTGGCACTGTATTAAATGAACTTAGTACAAGTTATGCAAGGAAAGGGTAAAAATGTATACTGTCCTGCTAAGACATGTTAACAAATAAATCAATACTGCAACAGAAGCAGCTAAGGTCTACAACAATGAAGGAGAGATTAGAATAGCTGTTAATAAGAGCAGTTTTAAAGAGTTTATCTTGTCTTTCCCAGGGAAACAAAAGCTGAGATTCAGTTGTGATTACTGTTTCAGGGCCTAGTTCAGGGAGGGCAATTGAGGGTGAAGAGGAAAGGAATGAAAACACAACAGCACCTTTAATCCAAACGAGAATACTGAAACAACAGATTCATAAACTAGTTATTAACTAGTTCATGTTGGGAATTAGAACATTAAAAAAAAATGTTCTATCAAAGAGATCAAAGTAATCAAAGTAATATATTCTGAAATTACAAAAACCCTCAGTTAAACCCCAGTATACATTAAAAGGCATTAATGGGGGTGAAGCATTCTCTTTTCACAAAAAAGCTACTCAAGAAACTTGAATAAGCAAAGTAAATTGCCATATCTGCAGCACCTTCTGCAAACTCAGCTAGAACAGCTTTTTGAGTGGCTGCTCATTTAAAGCTTTGCAACAAGCATTATTTTCACCATTACTGAGGTAGTTTAACATTTCCTAGTTTAGCTTTCTGCACTGCACAGCCAGGCTCCATTTATAGCAAGGGACATGAGCCAAGGCTTTTGCTGAGACAAGAAGCTATAGAAGTTCACCATTAAAGAGCTTGCAACCTGAAAAATTGTTATTATTTGCTTCTTTTCTTACTCATTTGGTTTACTTTGCAAGGGCACAAGTGTGGAAGTTTGGCAGATTTGTAGATAACATCAGTCAAGTAAAGTAACTGTCTTGGCAATATATAGAACAGGAACACATAATTACAATTGTGGTAATATAAGTGCTAGATTCTTACTAAAACAGCATTTCTCCAAGGCAACATGTTCAGTCACAGGGGGTTGTCTGAGATCTAGCATCAGGAAAGAGATTTGATGGAACTGTTATAAACTTTTTTAGGTTACAGAGTGATACACATCTCAATTAGCTGCTGATAACTGATGAACACAGAGGGCTGGCTGCACAGAAACCCAGGGGAGGGATCTATCTATTGATGCAATTTTTGTCCTAATGTCTTCACAAGTGGTAGCTAAATGGTCTCTTTCTTCCATGGTTCATTGCTGTTAGCGAAGGAGCTACAATTGCTTTTTGAAGAACATCCTGATTTCTTGGTTGATCAATTGATTTGTTTTTCTCCCAGAGCAACTTTTTTATCCTAAGGTACTGTATGCATTCCATTATTTCATTGAGTTCCTTTTGCTTTTGCTGCTGGTTGTGAGATCCATTTGTCCAACAAAACAAAGTAACTCAATTTTCTGCAGGGCCTAGCTGTGGTAGTTTTTAATGAAGTCTTTTATTTAAGTTTCACGGCATGAAGCTAGCTAAAAGGTCAAGAGCAACAAGGAAGCCCTGCATTTCACTGACATTTAAGGCCTTCCTAATTTTACACAGCTGCTAATTTCAAAGGGCTGTATCACTCTTCCTGAGGAGAGGAAATCACATAGGTCTTTTTGCTGTGAGTTATCATACATATCACACTTGGCACAGTGTTGTAGCATTTTTGCACTGCGGTGGAAGAAAACTCTGATTGGACACTTTGCAATCCAAATGAGGCTTGTTTAAATTTCTGTATTATGAGGAGTAAGCAGCGAAGAAAAGGAGGATCTCTGTCCACATTTGGCTGTATGGGATCCAGGACCACTTCCAAGGTCCCATGCCAAGGTCCCATGGTACCACGGGCACCACACCAGCAGGACACCCAGGCATGGCTGAGCTCCCTCTTTTCACAAAGGAATGATGTGTGTACAGCCCTGCAAGGAGCCAGGAGGTATCCCAGTAGGTCAAGTCTGGATGCAGTCTCTGGGGTCCACTACATGCCAGTAACCTGGCTAGAATGTCTCAAAGGGCTGGTCAGCCTTACATTGAGGAGCCCTTGAGAAGCGAAAGGCAAGTTGGAGGCTTTTTGTTCTTCCTAAAGTCAATGAATAAACTGCACCAGATGTAGGGAATGGAGTAAGATCTGCTTGCCACACCTGCCTCTTGAGTCCAGTGTGAGCAGAGCAGTAGAGAAACTGAAATACAGACCATTTTTTTTTATCATGTGTTAACTTCACATATATATATCATCAGATATTCTTTAGCAATAGCTCTGGCAAAGTAAGTAAGACATTTTCTTCCTAGGTGAAGGTGACAGAAAAAGAGTAATCAAGCATTTTAAGAAATGTACTATTACTTCAGCAATTTAGTTTAAGGGAAGGAAAGGGAGAAGAAGAGAACAGAGTTAGTTGTACAGTTCCCTTTGATTACATTGATAGTGGCTGTTCCCCAGGTTCATTTAATCTCTTTTTTAAAATGAAAAATGTACATCCTCGGTCATAGGATCTGACCACCTCAGTCATGACACATCTTCTGAGACAGCTCTGGATTCATGTGATTTTAATTGCAGTAAAGTACTTACCAACCTTTTAAAATCAGAGTCCATTTCACTCTGGAGATGTTTCTATTTCGAAATAAAATCTTGCATATGCATAGATATTACTAGAGGCAGAATTATGGTCATTTAATGAAGCTGCTATAATGTAGTGTAAGCGATACAGGAGGTGATGAGCTGTTTGCTTTTGTTATGATCATTTACTTTGGCAAATAATTGTAATGGCTAGCTTGGGTATCAGCCACACATGTACTGAAGGAGCACTAGGAAGGTGCCTGTAATATTATCACAATGATAACATTGTTATTCTCAACAGGCTAGCAACTTTCCAGATTTTTTAGGTTTGTTGACATCTCTCAAAAAAATAATCTCTGCATTTAACACTGAATAATAAACCTACGTAGGGCCTTTCATCAAAGAAGGAGAACAGAATACACAGTGTATTTATTTATTCTGCTAATTGCACAAAAGCAGCACTTTATGAATTTGAATCACTTTGTTCACAAATGTTCTGTCACCTCTTCAGTGAAACATGTCATGTCATCATAATATGCAACTAGCTAAGATGAAAAATAGCACAGCTTTATTCAGGGAAAGTGTTTGGAGAATTTAGACCAAAATGTAGATACCCAGCTTTCTGCTTGCCAGGATGTCAGAGCCAATAGGTCTACTATTGAACATTGTTTTGGATAATTATAATTTCCCATGATCAAAAGCAGCTGTATTGATGCTTTGACAGCTTTGCTCTGAGGTCTGGCCTGAGGCTAAGGGAGAAGGAGCACAGAGATGAATTATTTCTTCCCTGCAACTTCCCAGGGTGTTGTGGAGCACCCCAAGGTGCAGCTCCAGTGCTCTGACCCAGGCATCTCCTGCTCTGTGCCAGGATGAGACCAGCTGCATCCCCACATACCGTGATTTCCCCTCTGCTACAGGACACCTGGGCACCCTGGCAGGGACAGCAGCCACGAGGATCTCCATCATGGCGTGGTAGCCAAAAGGCTGTGGAGTACATCATCCATCCACCCTTCGTGTGTAAACACTGCTGTCTACATTTAAGGTGAGGGATATCTCACCTGATTCCACCAGGCATTTGGATCCACAACAGCACACTTCTTTTACTCATCAACAACAAGGTTTTCCTCCTGGTACATGGTGTGACTGGGACAAGACGGACAGAATGGTCCAAGGGCAGCTGGGTTTTCCAGCCATGGGCTCTGCATGCAGGAGGGAGCCACTGTCACTGGGAGAATCTCTGTTCTTAACAGAGAGGATTGCAATTCACAGATTTGCCGTGCCTTAAAAAATACCAGGCAATGCTGCGCTCTGTGCCAAAGCAAAGCCTGTGTTACCATTTGATAGCTTTCTGAGAAGGATTTGGCTGTAAAAATGTCTGGTAAACACTACATTTAATTAGATGCCTGCATCTGCACATTTAGTCAAATATGTAGTCAGATATTGATTCCAGCCACAAGACTCTTGTAAACAAACTCATTGAAGATATGTGAAGTGTTTGGGTGAAGATCCTTGTATAATAAGATTACCCAGCTGAAACCTCCAAAATTCTAAATTAGCAAGAAAATCATAACAAGAAGTAAATTCCATCCAGACACCCATGACAAGGCAAAATGGTTATCAAAAAATAAGAGCTTTGCCCACTTACCATCACTGCATGTACAAGCACAGTACACCTTCCTTCAGTATCATTAGATATGAACTGTGTTTTCATGATCATTGTATGAGTTGGTGATGATGTCATGCCACAAAAGCTAGTTTCTGAAACACTTTTCAAAGTAGATTTTTACTGTTTATTTTGTAATTGTGGGCATAGGACAAAACAGTCTTTCCTTTTTCTAGAGTTTCTGTCCTGTTATTCAAGGATAAAAAAAAAATAATTGCAAATCTTAGCATTATGACTTCCCCTGCATGCAGTTTTGGACATATCTAACTTTTGTGTTTGCAAAAATTGAGGGGTGTACAAGCTTGTGTGTGTGTGTAGCCATAGCGATTGTGTTGTGCCCACATATCTTTGCCAAAGTCACAGTCGTGGTGGTCTTTTCAAAATCTGACTGAGAACTTTCAAAGAGGACAGAGGCACAAAATCATATTTGAGGTCAGATATTATTCAATGAGTGGCAGAGAATGTTATCTTTATAGCTTTTCCAAGACTTCTGTATTATAATATGTTTTCTTCTTCCTTAATTGAAAATTTTGTTCAATACTTCTTTATTGTTTACAGAAAGTTTAAAGATCTTAATCAGCAATACACTAACATTCTTAACTGCACATTATCTTGACTTGTTGGAAAACTGAAACATTGCTGCAGAAAAGATTTTTGCTTGGGTTAAAATATTTATTTCATTTGAGTTTAGTTTCAATTCTTTCCTTGAATATGTTGCAGAACTGAATACTACTATATGACTTTATTTTTTTTTCCTCATAGATGTATGCTTATGTCTTGTGTCCTAGAATTGAAAACTGTGGAATGAAAGTCCTATGTTTTGTTACAGTGGTTGTCAAAGAACAATATTGGAACACAAAAAGATAGTAGGGAAGCAAACAAATAAGCTAGCTGTCTCTAAGTTTTCTAGATCTTGTGATCCGTTGGTAAAATAAAAGAACAGAGAAAAATCTCTGCATTGTTGGGAGAAACATGTTCCCTCCTTTATCCCACCAACAGTAAAGTATTTTTGTTTGTAAATGGGAAACCGAGTCTGAAGCTAGGCAAGAAGCAGTCCTGGGCCTTCTAACTGCTTTTCTGTAGTTTGCAGGCATCAATTTGGAATTTTTGATATTACCATTCTGAAGCATCATCTCACTCTATCCACGATCAGAGCTTGAGACATCAGCTGCAGCTGATCACAAAGATGCCCAAATAAGCCAAAATGGAGGACTGAGGGAGATGAATAGATGTGTAAATTGTATGATGAAAGTCATGAGGGGTGGGGAGGGTGTTGAAGGGGAGAAAGGAAGGAAGGTTCCATAAGTATATTCTGATATTTGTGTTCAGTGAGTGTTTTTTTACATCAGCCTCATGGTGGGAAATCTTTGACCCTTTCAGATTACATGGCCATTCTACATGCGGTGTACAAGTGTCCCTTTAACTGTCCTTTCTCCTACCTGAAGTCTTTTTCCTTGCAGACTGAAAAATAAAAAACGTGCAACCAAATGCAGACATCTCATACTTCTGAAATTAAAAATAAAGTTAGTTCTTCTGCTGCTATTTAGCTTACAACAGATATTGAAAGGATATTTCAGTGTCATTATCCCACTAGATATAAACAGTTTTATCAAGTTGTTCAAAGCATTTGTGTATGATTGTACTGCCCTTTTAACCTTTCTAACCTGGCTGCATAAGCACGACAGAGGAGGAGACTGTTCCTACTATTATTGCTACTGACCCTCTGCCCACTCTCAGATTTTCCCTCACTGCTTCAATAAATGAGGACCAAAAGGAATTGCTCTACAATTCCTCACATTGCAGATAATATGCTTTTTCCCTCCTTCAAGGAAAAAAAGGAACGTAAAAGTGATTTTATTGATTGCTGGTTATAAGTGTGTCTTCTTTTGCTTCTGTACTTGTGGTAGGTATTTATTCAGTGACACCAGACAGATACATCATAAACAGAGTTGTAGCATCTTGGCTCACCGTAGGCCTAGATTCTGCAGGACTGCATTCTCTTCATCAGAACATTTGCCTGAGCATTAGTTGAAATGTTCCAAAACATATTCTGCTCAAAAATTATAACAAAGAGTAACAAGTGTCTTTTTGCTGGAAAAAGTTTGAAGCCACTGTTCAAAAATGAAAAAGGACAAAAACAATTAAAAAAAATAATTAAAAAGTAACCCTAACCCGATACCAGGCTAATACTCTATAGACATATCACTAAATTTCTGTATGCTGTATTATTTGTTTCTCGTCCAAAGTCTTTGGTGAATTAAGGAATCCCTAAATTCTGTCATGATGAAAGGTATCAACAGTACTGTCTTGGATCAAAAGTAGCTTTTCAATGGACTGTAGGGAATCTTCCTCGTCTTGTATCCACTTCTGTCCCACTGGTGTTTGATTTTCTTTATCTGGCACAATGGCTTCTCAGAATGACTTGCCTAGGACCAGTCAATTACCAAGACACACTTAATGTATGCTTTTAGACGTTTAAGCCAGAATCTACCAAGATTATTCATGAGGTGACTGCCACCTTTGTCCCACACATCAGCCAAATCTGAAATTCCAGAGTAGGGTAAAGGTGAAATCAGGTTGGATAATATTTTTGCATCCTAAGATCAGATAGATAAGAGACTCCGCCAATTAAGAAGCGAGTCACAGAGAGTCAAAGCCTGCATACAGCAAATATGAACCATTATGTTTGTTTGTATGACATATTAATGGGCTTATTGTAAAACAGTTATTTGGATGCAGCAGGAGGAGGAATTTTCATTCTCATCCATGTTGACTTCCGTGTTTATTTGCCTTCTTGAATTATTTGACCTTATATGTTTGAACAAGTCTCAGCAAGTTCTGAAAGTGCATTGGCACAGCTCAAACCAGCCATTTTCATCCTCTTGACCTGCAGTGATTTGCAAATGTTTTTCTTATTTCGCTTGTTGAAAATGGTTAAGAAGACGTAGTGAAGAAGTAGTTCTTTGTGTGGTAGCTACGTGCTTTAAGGTCTATTTAGCTTGATGTCAAATAACAGCATTCACTTATCTAGAAAGAAACTGCTGGCTGTAACTAGAAAAATGCAAACTGGAAGCGAAAGAATGGTGAAAATAAAAATAATCAATTTTAGCTCTTGGTCTATGCGTGCCCTGTTTGTACTAGTGGACACTGGGATAATGACAGCTCTGTCAGCTTACAAACTCAGTGTTAGAAATTAATTTTTTAAATATTTTTTGTTCAAATAGTTTGTAAAATAGTTTGTTCAAATAGTTTGTCCATATATTTCAGTCATCTCTGCTTTTAATCCGTATTTTGATTTTTTTGCACCATGAAGCAGAAGAAAAAGCCAGAACCAGGTTCAAGTGTTTCAGAAGGGTAGCTAAAACTGAAATGGGCTGTTCTAAGGATGAGGGACCAAGGCAACTGGTGCCCCTTGAAAACCTGCATTCCTTCGCTATTTCTGCTCTCCTGCCACCAACAGGAGAGATCAGGGATGGGAGTGAGGAAAGGACCATTTTAGCAGCGGATCTATAGGGCAGGAACTCCAAATGCCCATCACCATGTTTTCAAATGCATCACCATGTTTCCTGGCACACAGATTTGTCATGCTCTAGGACTTAATTTACTCTAAATTATCAGTTATACAGATCTCATTCACCTGTCCGCCAGAGGAAAATAAAAAACTTTGGCAGCTGGACAGAAAGAAGATGGGTTCCTAATGTGTCTAGAAAGCAAGGAAAGCTTAAATCACTTGTAGCTTGAAAGACCAAACAAGAGGAGAGATTTAAAGACTGGCTAATAGCAAAGCTATTTTTAGTATTTGTGAAACCCTTCAAGAGGGCTGGGGAGACATGGTGCAAATATGAGGGAAGAGGTGGAAACAGAGACCACTTTGTTATAGGAAGGGTCAAAAAGTCAGCGCCCATTTGTGCAAGGATGGCTGAGAAGCTGGCAGAAGTAAAGCAGAAGGGAACAGAAGAAAACTCAGCGGTGCCAGCCATATTGGCAATGAACTCTGTTTTTTTCTGTTAGAACTGTTAGAAAAGGTGCTTTGGTCCAATTCTTACTCTGAAAACTTCAAAACAATGCACAGCAGCGCTGAAGAGATTTCATGTGGTATAGCAGCACAGGAAGAGGTCAGGAAAGGAGACGTTCCCAAGAGCACCGATTTGTTGGCTGAATTAAGTCAGGGAATTTTCGGATGATTTTTTGCATTCCACTGGAAAAGGTTCACTTGCTGATAGGGAAGCTATTTAAAAGAATGTAGAATTCTGATGAGACCTTAAGCGGCAAAGCTTTCACTGCTGCAGGACAGTATAATAGCATGTGTTTCTGAGACTGGGAACACTCGGCTGGGAAATAAAAGATTTGCATTTGCTTTCAAACTATCCCACAGCCCAGGTGGGGTTCAGTGCTTTCTCTTCTGGGGGTTAATCCTCTGTATTTTGCACAAAATGATAATTTTTAGAGTTAATGGCTTCCCTATGATTCCAAATGAAAATACTTATTGTCTTGATTCTGAAAGATTTCTTTGGAGAAGAGACATATCTATTCAGATCCCTATGACCAACAGAGAAGACAGAGCAGAATAAAAGCCAACCGTTAAGGCTGAAAATCAGATGGACTGTCAGAAGCAGAAACTAATATAATTTTAGAATGAAGAGAGAGAGGATGAGTGCCATTTTACATGAGAATGTCTGACACTCATACCAGAGTGATTTGGAAAGTCATAGTGTTTCTGCTTGTCTTTGTATGCTGTAATACATATTCCAGGTAAAAACAATAAACCATCAAAGAGATAAAACAGAAAATGTACAAGCTGAGACACTTTCTCATATTGAAAGCCCACACCATGCACTCTTCAGACTGAGACAAGTGATTAATAACAATCAAACACCACCTCCCTGTGCTGCCTGTATAGGCTTATTTTTAGTGCCTTCTAACTGATAGCAAGCAACACTGATTACCCTTTGCTTGCTTAAAGCTCATCTTTCCCAACACACTCAAAGTTAAATGCATTTCTGTTTTTGTCACCGTCCTTCCCGATCAGCCGTTAACAAAAGGAAGACGCAGGTGTCCTGAATAATAATCCTGGTCTTTCATTGTTCACCCCCATTTCTAAACACTTACCATCAAACCTATTGTTCAGGGCAACGCAGCCCACTTGTAACCTGCCTAAAGAAAAAGCGATACCCACATCACAGAAAGAAAAGCAGATGGAGTACAGAGATGTTTGTACTCCTGTGGTAGGAAATCTTCATCATAAAATGGAGAGTAGAAACCCTGAGGTTGCTTCAGCATGTTTTTAGGGCTGTTGGACCACAAACTGTGTGGTAGCTAATGGAAATGTCCCTTTCTAGCAGTGCAAAATGTGTGTAATGTAGCTATATAGTGTTCAGAGGATTATATTTTTTCATGTTTCTCTGTGCCATGCTGGCTTTGCATAACAACCTTAAGTGTTGTACAGTATTTTTTAGCTTGAATAATTTATACTTTTTTTGCAGTGAATCTAGTGCTAATAGCACATGGACATTGTCAAGGGACATATTATCCTAATGCCTCCTTTTGTTTTATTCAGTAGGAAATTGTTGTCCTGATATTCTCAATTACAGTAATTCAGAGAAAAATAACTGCAGCAAATACTATTCTGTGGTGTACAAAGAACGTCAAGGCAGACATATGTATATGAGAACTTTAGCTGGCTGGTCCTGTGATTTCAATATTCTTAATATTCTTTCTCTTTCCTCCAGAAATAAGATGTTTGTGCCATATTTCATTTTACTGTTTATTTTCTTCCCCTACTACCCTGTGTTTGCCCTGATGCTCTCAGTTCAGAAAAGATCTTTTTTTTTCTCTTATTCATATGAAAAGGCAAACCACTTTCTTCACTTGACATTTTCCCACTCTGGCAAGTTCATTTTCCAGCTGTATTTTTTTGGTTCTCTGTGCCTCTGTGCTCCCATTTTCCAGATGCAGGTACTTCTGGCTCCTGCTCCCAGGGCAGTCCAACCTGTTGAACACACATACGGTTATTCTGCTGCTCTGGCCACATAAATATAGATTTTTTAGTCTTTCCCTATTTGCAGGGGGAGTGGGGGAAAGATGAGATCCCTCTGCGGCTGGAAGTACAGCAAACAGCCCATAATCATGCTTTCACGGGTACAAACTGCCTCTCTGACAATCTGTATCTTCATGTACTCAGAGGCATAAAGGGGGAAAGGAGGAAGGGAGGCTTTCAGGGAACACAAAGCAAGAGACAGGAGATGTACTGGAGTGGAGGGAGCAGGCTGAGATGGATCAGAGGTTGTTACTGGCAGAAACAAGATGTATGCCACGTGCACACGTAACTTCTAGTGCTGCTTAATTATGGCTTGCTCTTACTGGAAGCTTGGGTTGGGTTATGGACACCACAATACAACAGTGGTTGCTGAGTGTCTAACCTTTCCATCAGAGGATGTACCTGTCCTTCAGGATCTTTCCTGCTTCATTCCCAGTTCCTAGACCCTGTCCCCAGCTCGTGACTTTTTTGTCCTATATGAGCCCATCCTTTTCCTTATACAAGCAAAAGTCAGCAGCTCTGGGTAATACATCCCTGACCCTCTGGCTGTGCCTTGTTCCGTGAATTCCTCTGCAGTTCTGGCCCAGGGACAGATCAGCCCATTCTTCCCCAGCACAGGGGCAGTGTCTGTGCCTCCTGCCATGCATCCATCTGCTTTTACAGGCTATGGACGATGTCTTATGTGGAAATATTTCCAGACTGTGTTTAAATTAAAAGCAGAGTTAATCACAAGGTTTTTATTTAACTGTGAATATAAAAAATGCCTATGTCTAAATTAGCTTTATGTATCTGAAAGGCAAATATTTAATCACTTTGTTCTTCTAGTTCTGAAGTACAATTCACAATCCCATTAAGCCGTATGGGAACTGTGTAAGGCCCCTGAGGAGGACATAGAAGAGAAGAACATAATACTAGGTCAAATGCAGACTATAAAAGTTTCTGAGATCTGTTTGAAGCTGTGGAAAATAGATCACATTGATGATAATGAACAGCAACAAAAATAAGGCCTGTGAGAGAAACAAAACGATAAGCTTTTTATTTTGCCCTCTGCAAAACCTACCAAAACCAGCTTTTTCTTTTTAGTTCAGAGGGAATAAAGTTACCAAAAAGATCATAATGGGAAAGCACAAAAGCAGGCCCTGTTTAAAATATGTAAAGGATCACATGAACATGAAATTTCACCAACAAATACAAAAGCAGATGTGGCAGAGCTGTACTGCTATTATGTATGAAAGTATATGCTGCTTCTATTTGACTGCCAATATTTTATGTATTTGCAGGCAGCGGTCTCTCCCTTGAATGTATTTTACAGTCACCTGATGTGATTATATACCACCTTCCAACTGAAGACCCTCAAGTGCTTCCAAAAGTTACTATTATTTTCTTCTGAGGGGGAAAATAACGTGAATTCTTCAGTGACACACCTCAAGGCAGAGAAAGAAATTAGGAGCAGGAAAGGACTCCAGTCCCTTTCTCCTAAACAGCAGGCAACATCACCTGCATCTGTATGCAACTGCAGTGCCACTGAAAGACACCTCTCCTGTTCTGAATTACAGTAGCTAAAAAGAAGACAGCACAATAACAAAGTTCACTTTAACAACAGTTGTTTTTTTTTGTTTGGGTTTTTTTTTTGGCTGAGATCTCCTTGTTCTTTTGCTGTATCTGGCATCTGGGTTAGTAGTCCACTCACACAAAAGAAACTCTGAATTCTGGTGGTAAACAAAAAATAACTCAGTGAAAAGGACTACTGATCTTACTAATGAGTTACCCTCAAAAGAAAGTTGAAGCAGCTGGTTCAGTGCTGCTTCTAAATGAGCAACTCATGTAGTGTTCACTCTTGTTAAGAAAAAGGGGAATTAAAAGGAGAAAATACTGTAGCCATAATTAACAAAGTAAACAATCCGGTTTGGAGGTGAGTTATTCTGCATCAATACAAGTGCACCCCACCGGAATAATATTTATTCTCAACTGACACACATAATAAATTAATTCTAGCTCTATTAAAGGTAATTTTATCCAACCCCTGTAGACGAACAGGGGAAAATTGTCCAGTCTGTTTCTCAAATAAGGAGTGACTTACACTTTGCATATTCATTTGGAACTGAGAACAGTGAGATCTAGATGCATTAGTGGTTCTCAGCTCCACCTAAGGGAAACAGCCTCTCTGCAGTGTACTGGTTTCTGTGGAGATAGAAACTCTCGGGCATATGGACTGCAGAGCGATCATGGTGGACTCTTAGAAGATGCCATGAAGCAAAACTGCCCTTCAGGGTAATTAAAGGCTTAGGCTCAGTCTTTTTCCACTTAGAGCAGTTCACAGTCTAGTAGACATCACAGGGAGAAATATAGTTTTTATTAGAATGATTTTATTAAAGACATTATGTTTCATTTAGAAGCACCTGCCATTATTTATATTATTAGTTGTTATTTTCAGTTGTCTGTCCCACACGTAGAACAAAACGTAGGCTTCTAGACTGAACGGCATTTTTCAGTTTGCGGAAAATGACAACGGAAGAGCAAGCGTGGCCTCCCCAAAGCAGATGGCACTATGCTATTTGCAAGCCACCAGCACTGCCCGTCCCCAGTGATCAGGCAGCGCGACACATTCCTTTCAAAGGTACAAAACATTACAATATCTCCCCTGACCCTCGTAACACTTAAGTAGCTGCAGATATGCTTTCCCAGCCTTCCTTCATAAGCAGCCACCATCAGGGCCCTGAGGCCATTCCCTCTCCTCTGCAGGGCTTCGTTGCCTGGGCTCAGGGCCAGCTTTAATAACGAAGTTGTCAGGCCTTGAGAAGCTCAGCGGTTGCCTGCTCTGCCTTTGCTCAGGAGCTGATTTGAAACTCAGGCTTTCTCGTTTGGTGTCTGCCCGAGCTACGTCGCAGGTACACCTGTGTCCACCCCTGTTCCTCCCTGACCTTTTCCCACTGACCTGACTTTCCAGCTTGAGCTGGCACCTGCCCCATCCCAGCAGACTTGCCCAGTAGTCTGGTTTCTCAGCAGAATCGTGTCACCTGCACCGACCCAGCTCTGCTCTGCTCGCTCGGCTGCTGTAGGCTGTGCCTTGTTGGGGTGTTGCTGCCCTGCCACTCCTTCCCCGTCTGTTGGAGCCAGAAGTGATGGTGACCTCTTAGAGAATCATATTTCTGCACTGGACATTGGGCTATTACAATCTCAAGATGCACATCCATACCCTTACGATGAGGTCTGAGCATTTGGTTTTCATGTACTACATTGTTTAATGTTTTCTGCAAAATACTGTCCTTCTCCCCTCTTGGATGCCTCAAAGTTGCTATGGAAACACTTTAATTTTAAAGTACAAATAAATCGTTTAGGAAAGCCATGGGTGCATTAGCTTTATTTCTCTATTGCCTAGGCAGAGCTACGAGGACATTATGGGCACAGATAGATGGATGGATAGATAGATATTAGGATTCCTGCCACTCTTGAATGGATTCTCTTATCCGTAATCCAGACTTGCTGAATCTTTAGGTGAATAACACTTGTGAATAGACAGAAAATATGTGTTCAGGGCAAGGGGGAAGGAATTTGGGAACATACTGTTACTTCAATAAATAGTGAATTCGACAGGAAAATATGTAGCTTCCCAAATGGGTGAAAGAGACTCTTTTCTTCAAGTGTTTCTGAATTTTTATTAGTAAGAAATTGAGCTTGAGAACTGAGAAACTGTAAAACTGAGCTTGAGCTATCTCTTTTACTCGCTGCTGAGGGAGTTCAAGAGCATGCTTATAACCCCTGTAACTTTGAATACCAGAGCAAATTCCTTGCGGTCTGTTCTAGGAGGAAACCATTGTAAGTCGTACTTTGTTAGAGCAGAAATAAGACTTTATATTGTAGGATGCATTATTTCCTCACAAGAAAACACTTCCAAAAATTTTGGTTAATAAACACTTAAAGTTATCATGACAAGTGGAAGGATAACAGATAATAACATGAGGCCAGATCTGACCTTTATGTATTGCTGGGATGTGGCTGAGTCATGCGCTTGGATCCAGCAGGGTCTGAAAAGGACTTCCAGTTCCATAACATATCCAGGTTTCTAGAAAGGTCTGAAATTTGCCACCGAAAAAAGGAAAGCAGACCCCAGACGTAGAAAGAGCATTGTAACCGAAGAACATTGTATCTTTGCGAAAGGAACCCTAATAATTTGTTTTATTTCTGTGCTTTATTATAAGCAAGCTTGGAATAATCAATGCTGAACTACAGAATGAAACAGAAGAGAAAATTTATTCCTTGGCAGAAGACTTTCCTCCTAAAACACTAGATTTTTCTAGTCTTTAAAATGGCTACAGAGAGTTCTTCTAGAAAGTAAGGATTGAACCATTTTACTGCACAGTGAATCCTAGGTCTCCATCATTCAGTGCAAACCTGCTGTGTGAGCTGTCGGGTGCAATTAGACATACAGTATTGCCTTTTCAATTCAAAAGATTGGCTTTTATCAAGATGGAAAGCAATTGGACAAAGCAGCTCCTAAGGCAGTAATGGGGGCTATGAGCCAATGAAACATCTATTAAAAACTTGGAAGTTGCTGCAGTGACTCTCAGTGTTCCATATCTTAGTGAGGAGGTAAGGGAAAGAGAATTGAAATTAGGTAAAAGAGAATTGATTGCTTTAGACTTCATGACTGTAAATCAAGAACAAGTCTGGGCTAGTGGCAAATTGATCAGCAGGACTCTTTTTGAGATTATTGACTAATCGTGGCAATGAAAGGTTGCAAAGGTTGCAGGCAAATGCCACTGGATAATAGATGTGTTTTGGATAACTACATTTGGAAGAAGGTTTAAACGTTGAATTGGTGATTGAAAGTAAATTACCTAGAGATGCTTTCACAGCATGCACTTCTTAACTACCAGCATCTATTCTCAGGAGAAAAAATGATACTACACTTCTCTGCCAGATGGGTGAACAGGTAAGAGGGGTTTGCAGGAGAAAAAGGAGAAAATGGGATAGGAACTAGCCATTTATTCTGTTGTTAGGCTTGTGGGAGACAAGTCCCAGGGTGTGAGAACCCTCTTGAAACTGGTTGGATTTTAAATGCTGTAGGATTCATCTCACTTCTTTTGAGGTCCAGTACTGTGTGGCCCTTCCATGGAGAAAGCCTCCTCCTCTGGGGACCACAGAGGAGGCTCAGGGCCCTTTGAGATGGGCTGCCCAGCGATGGCTCCCACAGCACCGAGCCAGAGCTAACACGTGTAACCACTCAGGATGGCTCATTAACTCTGGCTCAGCACTGTGATAGCTGCAGCCATGAGCCATCAGTTGGTGTGGAGCCAAACTGCAGAGACTCTAAGAGGGGACAGGAAGGAAAATCTCACACTGGATGAAATACAGTCTCAGGGCAAATGGTGTGGGTGGGGGAGAAGCGAGCTGTTCCTCTCCCCCATCCTTTGACAGGAGACACGGCAGGAGGGGGTGTTGCATTAGGTGAGGTACACGTGCACTACCACTGTTTCTGCTGCATGTCTGCTTTCTCTTGATGGCTCCATCAGCCATCTGAACTGAAGGAGCTGGAAAGCAGCTGCATGAAGGGCTGATGCTGTGGTAGAGAACCTGGAGCTAAAAGAAAAATGGAGACCAGTCTAGCCCCTTTTGTCACCATGCTCCACCTTGCCTAAGTCTGTGCCTGGCTTGGACTGTGTCCTGCAGCTTGCGGTTCTGTGTAGGGTTGTTTGCTCATTAATAACACATTTGACATACGCGGCTTAAGAACTGCTCCGGTAAAATGTATTCACAGGATAAATATTGCCAGCTCTGCTGTGCACTTTGCTTAGCCATTTGTAATTGTCACGCATGCTTTATCACGCTGCAGGTCTTTATCTCAAGAGGTGTGGGCAGTTCTGGAGAGGTGAACTAAATTTTATATAATTAAGCCAACAACATTTTCTGCTAACCGTGAAGGGCCATTATGTAATTGCAAAGACTCTTATTAAAATGCGGTGGATCAACTCCAAAACAAAATTGCTTTGGGGTTTGCTGCTGGCATTGTTTTTTCGGTTTTCTTTCCTCTTGTATATAATTGGATAGTGTTACTTTAGAGCATTGCTTATGCTAAGTCTATTTGGTTCACTCCTTCAAGGGATACAAAATGATTCTGTCAAATAAAATTACCTTATTTTGCCATAGCTGGAATTATCTTGCCAGTGAATTGTTTTGATTTGTACTCCTGAGCTTTGTGAGTTGATGTAGATGACCAAAAAGACCCATTCTAGGCTGACATGGAAAAACAGAACAGTCCTTTTTGAGGATGTAGTGCAAATGGATTGAAGTTGTAAAAGCTTTTCATAATCAAGACAAAGTTTTCGTGTTGCTCCGTCTCACAAGAGTTTGTCCATTGATCTTGCTCCAGTCAAGTGGGGAACAAAGGAGATGTTACATTAGTTCTTTTAAAGGCTATTTTTACTGACCGTGACCACTGCCAGATGGATTCCAAAACTTTGAAGTTTCCCTTCCTCCTATCCAGAACACCTTGAAGAAGTTGTGACTGTTACAGAGGACAACTTCCTGCACAAGAGCTGAGTTGGTGGAGAAACCAAATCAAACAGCAGGACTGGAGTTTATATCGTGGAATTGCTTCAATCTCATTTCACTGACACTAACAATCAGACAAAAATATCCATACTAAGCTCTTAAATGTTTCAGTACTTAATGTTTTTCTTGGAATTTAAACTCAAAAGACACGGTGGCACAGGGGTGTCAGCAGACGGAAGAACTTAACTGGATCCTTGTGTTCCATAGAATCATCTGATTTGTGTATGTTGAGGTTTTGGTTAGGGTGGCCACTAAACAAATGACAGTGTGTCCCTCACTCTTCCTAGAAGGGGAAATGAGAGAGACTTATGGGTTGAAACAAAACAACACCCTAAAACAGCTTTAATGAAATATTAACAAAAAAAAAGGAAAGATAATAACATTAATAAGAAAATAATGAAATATATAAAAATATGTACAAAACTAATATTGAGCTCCCAGGATGACAATCATGTCACTGGCCAGCACTGGGAAAATCCCAGACTGGACTCAGCAGCAGATGGGAACTGGATTCAGGAATGCATGGGTCAGGATCAAAGGCAGAAGAACGAACAGAGTCCTCCTTGCATGCTGGCCATTGAAGAACTCCTTGAATGCTGGCCAGTGAAGAAGAGAGGGGTGACCCCTTTGATCCCTCAGCTTTATACTGAGCATGATGCAGATGGGATGGAATAAATACCCTGTTGGTCAGTTCCTCCCCACAGGTGCGACCCCTCTAGACTCTTCTGCCTCTGGTCCTCCAACATGGCATGTAACAAAGTTCACTGACCTTGGTTGTTATAAGAATAAGTATAAGCAAGAGCATCTCTGCATACCATTCCTCAGTATTAACTATAAACATAATACCTCATCATTGCTTGAAGAAGGCACTGCCTGGAAAACATGCCATTAAATTCAGAGAGTAGAGTCAGTTAGAAGAGACTTAACTGAAAAGTAAAATTACTGAAAAGAAAATTGGTTTTGTTCTATGTTAAGCCAGGACAGTGTAGTTTTTGTTTGCAGAAATAAATGAGATCTAAAGACTGAAATATGAAGGGCTTGCAAGAAAACAATTACAACATGCAACTTCCCTGGTCCTCAATTAAGTTTTCGTTCAGGTTACAGTATGAGTATGGCTGCCACCTCAGCTCTCACACGGCCATTCTTTATGCCAGCAATTTACCATTTTCTATATTCCTTATAGCCATGCAATTTTCACTTTTATTTTAACATAACACAAAAGCCATGGCACGTCAGGATGACCACTAAACACAGGTCTGTGAAACTCCTAAGCCTTGATTTGAACGGCTTGAAACGAGGCATTCAGCTCAGTTTCCCACAAATCAGACACAGTGATTCTTGCTTTATGCAGATGTTTCTGGCAGCTTGATTTATTTAGAAGAAACCTGGGTGTGACAAGAAGGAGGGCAGGAGAAGACACTGTCACTGTGTACCACCAAGTGACATTTTCATTCTCCTCTCTGATCTCCGCTGTGGGAGATAGACAGAGTTCAGCTTGCTGACGTGACCCTGGCAATTGAAAGGCCATGGACTCTCCCTGAAAAATTTTCTTCTACTGACAGGGCAAGAATCTTCAGAAACAATCTTGTGGCTATCTCCAAAATGTCTGCCTGCATGCAGCAGATTCAGGGCTTTTAGGAGTCTTTTGCACCCTCTGGCCACTTTAGCAGACTTCAACTTTTCCTTTGGTTATCTCCCTGAACACCTTATCTCTTGGCTGAGAGCACTGTGGAAACAAGTACACCTCGGCCTAATGCTTTGGTTGTTTAAGCCTGTGACTTCTTCTCAACTGCATGAACTGCTTTATTCAGACTTCAACAAGTCTGCAACAGGAAGCAGACAAATACTTCCCAGAAAATCTCGTTAAACCTGCCATCCTTCCCCGGTCTTTTAGGGGAGGGCTATATGAGCCAGCCAGCACCTCTTGTGCTAGCAGAAGTGAGCACTGGTTGTGTAACTACATAACAGTGGATAGAGGGAAGTGAAGGGTGTTTCTTAGATTTGTCAAATATAATGCAGTTCTTCAGAGAAGCTTTATCCAGTTCTTTTTTACTTGAAAACTTTTCTTCTTCATCTTGCACTAAAAAATAAAGATATGCAGAAAGAAAACAGCTTTCTTTAGACATTGTTAATGACATTCCGTTTTTTTTTTTTGCTTTGCTATTTGAATTTCTGCTTTCTCATACCACTTGGCCTTGAATTGTAGATTTTTTTGTTCAGTGGAACTATAATCATAGAATCATAGAATGGTTTGGGTTGGAAGGGACCTTAAAAATCATCTAATTACAACCCTCCTGCCATGGGCAGGGACACCTTCTACTAGACCAGGTTACTCAAAGCCCCATCCAACCTGGCCTTGACCACCTCTAGGGATGGGGCATCCACAGCTTCTCTGGGCAACCTGTTCCAGTGCCTCACCACCCTCATAGTAAAAAATTTCTTCCTAATATCCAACCTAAATCTACTCTCTTTCAGTCTAAAAGAGCGTAGTTTCAGTTTCATTATCCCTCATCCTATTGCTACACTCCCTGATAAAGAGTTCCTCCCTAACTTTCCTGTAGGCCGCCTTTAGGTACTGGAAAACTGCTATAATGTCTCCCTGGAACCTTCTCTTCTCCAGGCTGAACAACCCAGATACGTTTACTGCTTGTCTTCGTAGAAGAGGTGTTTCAATCCTCTGATCATCTTTGTGGCTCTCCTCTGGACTAGTTTCAACAGGTCCATGTCCTTTTTATGTTGGGCGCTCCAGAGCTGGATGCAGTACTCCAGGTGGGGTCTCATGAGAGCAGAATAGGGGGACAGAATGACCTTCCTCCACCTGCTGGCCACGCTTCTTTTGATGCAGGCACTACTGGGCTCGTGTTTAGCTTCTCATCCACCAACACCCCCAAGTACTTCTCAGGGCTGCTCTCAATCTGTTCTCCACCCAGCCTGCATCTGTGCTTTGGATTGCCGTGGTCATGCAGGACCTTGCACTTGGCCTTGTTGAATGTCATGAGGTTTGCACAGACCCACCTCTCAAGCCTGTCCAGGTCTCTCTGGATGGCATCCCTTCCCTCCAGTGTGTTAATTGCACTGCTTGGTGTAATCGGCAAACTTGCTGAGGGCGCACTCAATCCCACTGTCCATGTCACCAACAAAGATGTTGAACAGCACTGGCCCCAATACTGACCCCTGAGGAACATCACTTGTCACTGGACATCGAGTCATTGACCACAACTCTTTGAGTATAACCATCCAGCCAATTCCTTATCCATCAAGTCGTCCATCTTTCAAATCCACGTCTCCCCAATTTAGAGACAAGGATGTTGTGCAGGACAGTATCAAATACTTCGCACAAGTCCAGGTAGATGATATCAGTTGCTTTTCCCTTATCCATGAACACTGCAACCCTGTCATAAAAGGCCACCAAATTTGTCTGGCATGACTTGCCCTTGGTGAAGCCATGTTGGCTGTCACCAATCACTCCTTTATTTTCTATGTGCCTTAATATAGTTTCCATGAGTACCTACTCCATGATCTTGCCAAGCACAGAAATGAGACTGACCGGCCTGTAGTTCCCTGGGTCTTCCTTTTTTCCCTTTTTAAAAATGGGGGTTATGTTTCCCCTTTTCCAGTCAGCAGGAACTTCACCAGACTTCCAATGGTGCATTTACTTATCATATCATGCTTTCCTATCCTATTACCAGGATCTTAATAAAGTGAATGCAGCATATGAGTTAATTAATTTCTCTCTTGGTTCTCAGCCGCTGAAGGTCAGACTGTCCTAAGAGGGGCAGTTCTTGCAGAGAATGTAACTGACTGTTGTGGACAAAGCACACTGACCTTAACAAAGCAGAGATCACAAACATATAAACAGAGGCAGATAATAAAGATGAAAATGAAGAAGTAAACTGTTTATAATCAACCACTTGAGGCTACAACACAAAGAAAATAAATAAAGGAAGGAATAATTGTAGCCTATTTTGATGTATTTAGGTAGTTCTTTTGTATGTTTTATCTTTTATATGTAAAGGCACTTCACGCAAAGTGAACCTTAGCAAAAGTTTTTTGATATATTAAGTTCATATAATAATCACATTTCAAAGTAAATTATGATTGGAAAAAATATTAAGTCAAAATTTCTATGCATTGCACGTATATATATGCATATTTGACAACTTGATCTTCTTTTGAAGATAGCAGGCTATTAGTGTAACTGGTGATTCACAACAGAAAAGAAACTGCCTTTTTTTTTCTTTTTTCTCTTAGCAACCGGCTTGAACGAACACTAATTTCCTACATGGACACACAAGAGAGCCCTGAAAGCTCTGAAATTTACAGTTTAAGGTATTGCATGAAAAAAAAATGGTGAGACATTTTAAAAGTTAGTTTGTTCTTTCGTGAAAGTCTCTAGGAGTCAGTGGTCTGTGTAAGGAGACATAGGTTTCTATTGTCTTTCCCATGTCATGGTCTGGATATGCCAAAATGTTGTCACTATTTATGACAAGTTACAGCTGTAGCTGTCCAGGAAGTGTTTGGAACATTAGAATAGAATAGAATAGAATAAAATAGAATAGAATAGAATAGATTAGATTTTTTTTTACAATGACGGTGGTGGGAGACTGGAACAGGTTGCCCAGAGAAGCTGCAGATGCCCTTGAGGTGTTCAAGGTCAGTCTTTGAGCAACCTGATCTAGTGAAAGATGTCCTTGCCTGTGGCAGGGGTGTTGGAACTACATGATCTTTAAAGGTCCCTTCTGACCCAAACCATTCTGCTATCCTATGAAAACCATTTCACAGGGTTCTGTTAATACTCACTAAAATACTGGGATAGAAACTCACTGCTATCATTTGGTATCAACAACCCTATTCCTTCAATCAGGGATTGGCAGGCAGACTGACTGCTCCTCAAAATCCTGGTTAAAAAGGCAGTGTGGCAACATGCCTAGTAGTTTCAAAGAGGAGAAATTTCAGACATTTCAAAAGACTAGATCATCAAGTCAAAACAGATTACCAAATGAGTTCCTTCAAAAACTACAGTGTTTAATTAAGGTAGGTAATATACTTTTTCTACATTATAATTGGTAAACTTACCTGTTGGTGATTACTCTCTGTTTATTCCCTTAGCTTCAAGCAAATGCCAGCTCTACCAGACCTGATTTACTTACAACTACAGAGCATGAATTTCCAGTGAGTGCTTCGCAGTTCTTTTAAGATATGCAGCATTTCAGAGCTACAAAAGAACTGCAAATTTTTAACTTGACAAGGCCACAGATTCACATTACTTTTTATTTCTCTTTTCCTGTGCTTATTATTAAGAAACTTTGACACAGGTATAGTATATTTCAGCAAAGTGAGATTAGAGCCCAGATAGATCTTTTCTATAATTTCAGATAACTGAAACATGTTAGGTAATCTAGCATTCATCTGGTGTTCAGGATTTAAAAAGAGCAGTTACATCTGGAAACTGCAGCAGGTTTTGACTATAAATCAAGGACTCGTCTGCCCATTCTTGCTTTCATTAATATTTCATAAAGTTATGAAATTACTTTTATGTTGTTTCACATTGAACGTATGGAAGGGGTAAATGTGACACCTGTGAGTATCACAGCTGTGAGTCAGTGGCTTACAGCTAGAATATTGAAATACTAGTAGGTCGTTAGCCATAGACTGCACAGTTTCAGAGAATATTCCTTATGTAGTTTCCCCGGCTGGATACTTGGGAATACTGGGATTTATACCAGGCAAGCTGCAAAAAAACCTGCTGACATAGCTGTAACTCTGAAGTTCAATGTCTTTTTATTTATTTTTCCAATTCTTAGCAGCTTTTCAAAGCCCCTTAGCCGAGGTACTGTACCCTAAAGTCTTGTGCCAGAAAGAAACTGTGCAAACCTTTGAGATTGTACTTAAAAGAACCAAACAGCTAATGATCACCTTGGGCAATGGCTAGGAGAACACACATACAAATTATAAGATGTTCATAATGGCAAAAACTTTGCCCTTTGGAGAGTATGAATTGGAAGGAATAAGAAAAATAAATTGTCTTTTTTTTTTTAAGAATCTTCATTACATTTAAATTATTTTTCTTTGGAAACTCATTTCCTTTGCAGGCTCATTTTCAAGAGCAATATTGCAGTGATCTTAGTTGCCATAAGTTTTTCAGTTCATATTTGAAGAATTTATAGATTTGAAAACTGCTACAGAAGCTAACATTTTATAGTAAAGGTGGTAAGGTATAAAGGTGTATGTGAAAAAAAGAACTTTATTTTTTTTATCTGCAAAGAGTTCTCATTTTAGTACTTGTAAATGTTATCAGTAGTTGTGAATAGCACATGCAGATACTCTAGACTGCAGATTATAAGAGGCAGCGTGTTAGGAAAATGTCCTGTATGTTGCATGCAGCTATTGCAGTTGATTTCACATTGGTCTTTCTATGTCATTTTGCATAAAACACTTGAGCTCCTGCTCACTTCAAGTTGTACAGGAATTAGCTAAGCAAATAATAATTTGCCCCAATCATTCCTCTAGCCTATTCAAAAAGCCTTCTTTTCGATCTTTTGTTGCCTTCTAATAGTCCTCTTGCCAGTTCTTCCCTCTAGAAGACTTCTCCCAATTAAAAAAGTTACTTTCTTTTAACATTTTACATAAGATGTATTGGAGTTAAATACTCAGATAGTGCAGTGGCAGGTATTAAAATGGGTTCTTCATAGTTATCTGATTGAGCAGAACATCATAATTTTCAAGATTTCTGAGGTGGTATAAGTGCTTCTGGTTATGTAATTTTATAATAAAGCAAGCTCTCAAAAATCAAAAAACTCCTTTTTTGAAAGTAGGTATAAATTACATAAGCAAAGATTTTCTGCATTATTGTAATTATTAGTATTGATGCTTATTTAGAATCAAGGCAGTTACATTAGTATGAGAACAACCGACAGTTTTCAGGTTTTTCCTGGCATTCACAAGTGCTATACTAATAAACTTATTAAAACAAACCATGGGAAACAGGACAGGCCTTATCATACATTTACAGATAAGAGAGGGATCAAGCAGTTGTCTTGCTCAGGATCTCGTAGGGAGTTGTGACAAAAATTAGCCATGTATACATGTTTATTGCAGAGCAGTTCCTTAGCCATAAACTGATATTTTCCCTCTGTCACCTTCCTATAGAAGGACACCTTTTTAAATTAATTTTTCAAAACATTTTTAAATGTAAAGTATTTAATGAGAATCATTAACCAGCTTTTTAGATCTTCCATTGCCCATCTGTGAAGAAGAAGATTGTAAGGGAATTTCACAGTGACAGATTATCGGTAGTCCATTTCCTAGCACATATCCAATTTTTTGATATTACTCTCCTGGGTTTTCATTGGGTTTGAAACCTTGAAAAACAGTCTAAAAAGTCTAAAAAACAGATTGGCTAGGGGAAAAAAAATCCCTCAGCTGGAGGTGCAAACCTGGTGAGAATTTAATTGAAATCAATAGAGAATTAAATGAAGGAAAAGATTATGGTAAAAAGACAATCTTTCAGTCTGACCAAAACCAAGAAAGAAATCCAGCCTTTTGTAATGACATTCATTCTTTTACTTATGCTAGCTGTGAACCCTCAACCTGAGATATTTTCACTGAGGACTGTATGCGTTTTAGTTATAGCAGAACATCCTAAGCGATAGCTTTGTGCTTATGCAAGTGTACGGGAGCAACCTCCATACGGACTTGCTATTCAGCTTTCAAGCTTGATTTCTGTTTTAAGCACCCTCATCTTGCGTCTAAACCATCACAGTTTAGGCTCATTTCCATAGAAGCTGTTTTCCTGGCTAGTAATGATTGTGTACATACTTGATGTATGCAGAGCTATACCAAAACCAGGATGAAGAATAGAAACCTTCCACGGTTATGGTATTCTGATGGGTCCTTAACCATCCCTCACAATCACTTCTAAGTGATTTTAGATTAATTTGCACAACAAGTCCCTCATATTCCTTGTTATGACTAAAATACTGTATTTTATATTGGCTTCTAGGAGATCTCAGGTGAAAAAGAGAATTTAAACTCAGCAAGTTTGATGTTGCTGTGAACACACTGTGTTGCATGTGCCAAGGTAATAGTAATGAATGAGATACTCCTGTCCACGGACATGCTTGTGAAGAGGTTTGGAAAGGAAGAAACTTTCCATGTTTAAATTTACTTTTGAATAGGATGAGAAAATATCTTGAATGAGATTTAAATATAGAAATATGTAGACTGAAAAGAAAAATCTTGGAAAACCTTATGAAATAAAATTAGCCATTTGGATCATTTATAAGGTTGGGCAATGCAGCCTGCGATTTGTTCTAAGCATTTTCAATAATTCTAGAATCCCTGTTCCTTCTCTTTTACAATCAGCCATACAGCAGCCCACATGGTTTCATGAAGACACTGAATTCCTTGCCCACAGTCAGGAGAATGAGAGAAAAGGAAATCCATATTAGTTGTAAAACTTCTCTATAAAGTAGAGAGGCTTGGTTCACCGTTCACAGCGAGGGAGCTGAAGCTTAAGATTAAGTGACTTCACCTTGAATGCAGTGATTTATTTTGAAAAGCTTACAGTGGAAAGACAGGTGACGGGTGTGCTCATGGATGGGTCTAAAGGGATTCTAAGAAAACATTTTTACTCATTCATAATGAATCTGTAGACTGGGAAATTGTGTTGCTCATCAAAAAGTTGTTAGGTAAGACTGGGAGAAAAGACAGAGAAGATCACTGCCTTCAGGCTGAACAGTGATGTGCGTGCAGGCACAGAAGGCAGAATCATAAAGAGCTCATATTTACTATTTCCTTTTCATATGTTTCTTCACTGCGTTTGCGCTTAGTTAGGTTCTCAAGCTGGTAGATCAGTGAATAGTTCCATTAACTTCAATAGACTCAGTGAAGTTCTGTATCTACTCAGTATGCATGGGCCAAGGAAATACCTGGAAGCAGTGTTTCTTTTCTTAGATATCACATCTCACATCTGCTATTCTGAGACCTGAAATTATAGGTTCTTGGTTTACTGCAGGCTTTAGGGCTACAGGTGAATATATATAGTTTTATATGATCTTAACAGAAATACCTGAAAAGGAATAGGTGGTGGTTGTTTTTTATTTTCTCTGTCACAGTTTTAACAGTACTTAGTGTTTTAGATTAAAGTTCTGGAATTCTATCTTGGAGAAGATGCTAATGAATGCAAAGATGCTTTCTGTGAAGAAATTACAGTAACATTTAGCATTGGAAGTAGGTTTTTCAATATACATAGAAGGCTTAACTTCAGTGAAACAGGCACAAGGACCACCATGTCTGTTAAAGAAGGTTGGCTAATAGTCCTCATCAGTCAAAATCAATAGAATGAGGGCAAGAGGGAAAAGACTGTGGTGGTTAGGAGGATTACTTCCTTCCTTTGCTGTTCCAGAATTGGCTGGCCTGCTGTCAGTGTAGAAGATGCCATAAAAGAAAGACATGGTCCAGAACTGGAAGCCAGTGACCCCAGTCTCAGGTCAAAGACTGCATGCACTACATTTTTGGCTGTAGTCTCTTGTTTTGATATATGGCATGCATAAATCTTATGACATATGTACTCTTGACATCTGTCATCTCCAATGTATTCATTTTACCACATTACTGTATCTTGTTCTCTCTTCTATCCTCCTGCATTTTAGCATATCATGCAAGGGGGAATGCATCTAGAAATAAATTTTCCTTGCTTCTGTAGCTCCTCCACAATACAGGGAAGACAGCTGTCTTCTGAGGGGAACCAGGTTACCCAACCTGTTTCTGATAATGCTGTGTTTTGTTTGCATCCTCATACAAATGTAAGGTCTGTTTTTGCACTCTAGCTTATGGATTTTGGACTTGAGATTGCACAGTCCCTGAAGATAGAATAAGACCTCCCTAGGCCAAAGAATACCAATCAGATGAAGAAGATACTGCTGCATCTTCCTCCAAGTTTCAGCTGTAGACACTGCAATAGAAACAAAGCTTCTTTGTAAAACTTTCTGAATCCTCATACAGTTACTGAAATGTTGTCCACATGATTATGCTGAGAGTTGATTTAAAAGGCTCTTCAGTTTTTTAAAAAGTGACATGAGGCATGCCTCCTTTCTGTGACCACCAAAATACTGCCTACAAAACCATGCTTAGGTGAGATATCTGGGCACCCAAACTGATCAAAATCAGTAAAAAAGTCTTTTTCATAAAGGAAGAATTGTTGGAGGAATCAGTTGCATGCATTGACAGAGTATCTGAAGAAGCTAGTCCTGCATAGTGTACATTAGGCAATGAGAAGGCGACTGGTAAGATACAATGGCATTTTTGCTGTTATTTGCATTGCCTCCCTGTGTAGTAAAACAATACTTTGATTTGAAAGAGATTTCTAATCACCCAGTACGGTACTTATTGCAGTTCCTGTGGGAATCACATGCTCAAACTTCTTCTGATATTCTGGATAAAATCAACAGCTTTACAGAGTGTTGTTGCTCAAACAAAAGCATAGCAGACTTACACTACAGAAAAGATAAAACCAGGAGTCCTAAAACCAGAGATGGAGAAACTCTGCAACACCCTGCAAATCCCCAGGCTATGGTTCACCCATTGATCAGTACAGAAACCTCAGAACTTATTCAGCCACAAGTACTTTCAGAAAAAGATGCTCTCTTGGGTGTCTGAGTTCTAATCGATCTGGAGATGTTTCTTTCCTGTTTTTCTCCTTGGAAACTGAAATGCAGGTTTCAGCTGGTGGCCATTCTCATGAAAAGAATTGCTGCCCACAGTGCTGTGCTTCTGCTTAAATGTGGATGAGGTATTTTCTTAGTCTCCAATAATACTTTAAAAATAAAATAAAATGGTACCACGTTGTCAGTTACACTTCTGCAACAACACAGTAGTGCAAAATCTGTCTGTCTTTCTGTCCTTTAATCATCCATATACCAGAATGCCTTTGTCTTATTTACAGGCTATGTGAGGTAAATCTTTGAAAAGCAGAGTAACAATAGGTGTAAAAGAATTCCCTGGTAAGAGGATATGACTGGATAGAGAAATTTAAGAAAACTTCCAAATGGTATATCAGGAACGTTCCTGTAATTTTTTATGTCAAAATGCTAAAATTAAAAAGACAACTGACCAATAGATACTACAGTGCAAAAAAGCAATGGCATTTGAATGAAAAAACTTAATCGTTAATATATAGCTGGTTATTAAAAGGCCATGGAAATAAAGGCCTCTTTGTGACTAAATCCCACTACGGATGTAAAAACAAACATATTTTGGGGTATCCATAAAAGAAATTTTATAAAAATCTGATTTTGTTTAATATACTACAATAAAGAGTCATTGCCTAGTGTTAAAACATAATTGGAAACGGCAGTGATGTGTTTCCTTTTTATTGAAGGGCTTATTCCTGCAGAATTTTTCATTAAGCTCTTAGTAACCATTACATCTGAAATGGAATCAGTCAGCTTCTCTTCTGTCCCAGAGATGAGTCTTATCATATTTATCAAAAGCTGGAGCTGGATAAATGGTTGAATAAATGCATGAAATTTGCATTCATATGGTAACTTTCATCTGCACAGGACAGCAAGGAAGTTAGAAAATAAATTAAAAAAAAGAAAACAGGAATCTCTTTTCAAATTAAAA
This sequence comes from Numenius arquata, assembly GCF_964106895.1. Taxonomy (NCBI): domain Eukaryota; kingdom Metazoa; phylum Chordata; class Aves; order Charadriiformes; family Scolopacidae; genus Numenius; species Numenius arquata. Next base: position 11,156,889 of record NC_133577.1, on the reverse strand, counting down.
ATAGTATCTTTGCTAAGCAGTGAGTGGCGACTGATATTTATTATTCCAGGAGGGGAAAGATAAGAACTCAGCTTAAAGAATTTGACTCAGAGAACATCCAATCAAAGAGTGGGGTTTATTATTTCTCATTCTGCAATGGAAACCAGCCTGTTAGCTGTGAAGTTGTGGTCTGTGGTGCTAGCTAGTTTATACAGCCAATAAATATGGGACATTTCCTTCAGTGACCTTTTGACCTGCTGTGGTTATTAGTCATCTCACTTTGAAATAAATTTATTCTTCATAAGTTATGAAAAGAAGAGCAACTCTCAAAAGTCTTAGGAGGAAAAACTAGTTCAGCTCCCTGTAGAGACATTCACAGATTTGCGGTTCAAGTCATCTGTTTAATGAGTGTGCTGGAGTGGTTTTCACAAACTGCTTGAGGTTGGTTTGACTCTGGCTTTAGAAAGAGCCTAGATCTGGGAGCAGACATGGGGCTGCTCTCTGGTCTGGGCTCTGCTGAACCTGGACACATTGCAGAGCTCCTGGAACAAAGCAGAAAGGAAGCTTCAGAGAGGTTGCCGAATCTGCCAAACGTAGCCTTTCTTTGTTATAGGCTGTTCAAAAACATCCTTGTCCAATGCTCTCCAAGGATATGGGGGTTTCTATCTCAACATCAGAAAAGAGTGGGTATAGACCACTCTCAAGTAGCACTCTATCTCAGCAGGGCTTAGATGTCCAAGAGCCTAAGCCACCCACATGCTCAATGAGAAAGAGAAATTATCTATTATAAAATTACATTACAGGTTAATCAGATTAATTTCATTGACTAACATAGATAAAAACTGCTGCTCACTACTGGCTAGTTATTTATAACAACTCTTATACCCTTTGAATAAAAACCTCCTGATTCAGTTACAGGCCAAAGAAATTATATCAAAAATATTAGTACAACAAAGCAACAGACAATTGTTAAGAGGTATCACTGGAAAAATATGTCTAGAAGAGAACATTTTTTCTTCTCATATATACCACCTGAAAATTTAACCTTGTCACTAATGTTCTGGAAAACATGGACATGTCAAAAATACATATTCATTTATTCTATTGGAAATCCTGTCCTCTCCTGGAAAGTAGCAGAATGATATACTCAGCAGTAACGATGATATATTGATATTTTACGGAATTAATGATATGTCAGCACATCAGTAACTACAGAGTCTCTAAACCAGCAATTAAAGTTAAATGTTTCTAAAAGTACAATGCCAGATAACTCACACCTAATGGTACTATCAGAATTGGAAAAGTTGTCTCTTCCATAAGTGTTGATTTTGAAATGTATCGGTGCATCATGAAAACATGAGAGCTCTGGAAAAAAAAAGCTAGTGTCATGCAAATATTAATTGAAAATGTAAATAGGAAGATCTGTTAATGTCAGACTATTTATTCATACACTGATCCTCTGAAAGGTCTTGAAAGGATTTGGATTCAATCAGAAGAGAATTCAAGATAGGGATAATTAATACCATATAATTAATGGCAGCCTTCATGAGTTTGTAAAGGTTTTAAAGGATTTGTTGATCTATTCATGTACCGTCTGTCATGAGATCACGAATTTAGCTGATAAAAACAGCTGCGATGATATGTAGACACAGGGTTCTGAAACTCACTAATCTTAATACCCTCCAGGTATAGACAGAGAATTTAATTTTTTAATTGCTTTGTTACAATCTGAAATAAAGCCAAATTCTGAAATTCCTTTTGTGGAATTGAATTACCATTTTTTACATAGTTTAAGAATTTCTAACTTTGCTTTCATTTAATGAGAGAAAACGGAAAATTCTTCCTGTGGAAAAATTAATAGGATACCTTCTTTCAAAACCGTCAGTAGATATAACTTTCCTTTCACTAGTACTGAAAACTTGCATTGGTACCTTGAGCTAAGTTTTGGGTTTGGGCTTTTGAGTGACTTTTAATTTCTGGACAAATTAGGATATCTCGGAAGACCAGACCGTATTCCTATATTTGTGCAGTTTATTGTTTTATGCAATGAGAAATCCCACTGAAATTAATAGCTTTATTTCCATAATGAGTTTCTACACAACAAGGGAGTGAAGAATCAAGCCTCTGATCCTGCAGATTATTGGGAATTCCCTATATCTAAAAGGTTGACAAAGTTTGACATTCCCTGCTTATTTAGATCATCTATATATTCTGGATTTGGTCTTCTACTATGTCAGATACATTCCCATTAAAGAGGTCCATATTTGCAAGACTGACAGAAGGAAGTCTAGAAAGAAAAAAATATCTATAGTAATTGGATTATACTTCAAATAAAAAGACCTCATTTTAGTCTCTTCCTCTTCTCTGCTGCTTAAGAATGATAATTTGGAAATACCATGGCATGAGATGAGAAAGTATCACAACCTGCATTTCCTGAAAAATATAATGCTTTAGACCTTTTACAGCTAACTGATCATATTACAAAGACCTTACAAGTATTTACATGGAATTTCAATTCCTTTGAAATGTGAGTGAGTGACAAGTAACACTGCATTCCCTCAGCCGAAATTCAGATAGATCTTGATGGAGAAACCTAGCAGAAGCTTTGTTGATTCTGTATCTCACTGCAGGTGTCAGTGCTGTAGGCCTAAGGCAATTGACTCCTGTGAAGCTCTGTCCCTAAATATTTGAAGTATAGCTGATTTTGCTCCATGGGAAGATCTGACATATCACTTCTAAGCACATGATTTCTTTGGTTCTCATTTTCCCCAGCGCCTGTATGACACTGTCTTTCAAAATGTCAGAGAAAGGGTTCTTCATCAGTTCCCTTCGTGTGTTAGGCTTTGTCACTCTGTACGAAACGGTGTCTGGGCAGCTAAAATGTATTATCCACTAAAAAAGAAAATAAGGCATGTTTCCATGTTGATCACAGCATGCTACCAAGATGAAATTACTGGTGTATTCTGTGGAGTCCCCACTTCAAGATTAAGGTATCGCTGCAAGTGAAGTTAGGATGAGGTGGATTTGCACAGATGTTCAACTTGGTGCTGCAAAGTCACTGAAGTGTAGGGTTATGGTCCCGCTGTACTATCATGTTGTGGAGTTAATTCCTGGTTAACAGTCATGTTGGTCCTTCCTCCCTCTCTTTCCTAGGCTTTATGTCTTAATCCTGGTTTATTACACTGGTTTTGTAAATAAAAGAATCACTTTTCCCTCATGCCTGAGTAGTTTTTTGTTTTTTTCATATGTGCTCATACAGTTGGTTATAGTTCAGTGTGTTGTTACAGTTATTTCTAGCTTGATGGCTACTTAGCTGTTTCTTGTGTCCTTGTGGGAGTTTTTATTGGTTTATTTATTTTTAATTACCTCATGTGGCTTGTTAGCGGCAGTGAAACTTGTGGAAGTTAAGAATAACAATGAAGACAGAAGATCTGACATGGAAAGATATAATACTTAAAAGGTATAGAACTTAAAAGCAAGTCAAAGGACCTGTAAAAAAGCATTTTGGCTGGTAATAAGGGCAAGATATGTCTATAGATAATGTCTGAAAGTGCAAATTAAGAGAGTAGTGCTGATGTTTAAAAATTAATAACTAAAAATAAATTAAATTACTTCTAGCCCCTAATTGCATGTTTATTGAAGTTTATGTTGGTAATACAACTGCTTCTTTAGTGTTTTACATTTAGTGGTCATGCTTATCTATATGTCTTAGGAAAATCATGGAAATTCGTTTCTTTCAAATATTATAATCAGAAGTGATATGGAATCACCTGAAAATAGTTATTCCTACTTTTAAAGTAGGACATGAATAACGCTACTGCAATCAATACCCTAAGTCTTCAGTTTCCATGCGTATAAACTCTCTGGGTGTTTACTGGATTTCCTGTGGCAGGGGACATTTTTCAATAACCAGTTAGCTAAATTTCAGAAAAGCTTTTAAGCAGAATTTGGTCTGTATATTCTGCTCTTCTTCAGATGTACTGTTTTCTGAAGAGTGTTGCTTCACTTAAACGATATGGTAAATACACTCTCATAGTTGAAGGATGTCGAAAAACTCAGAATATTTATCAATAATGCAGTATTTTACTGTACACTGGTAAATCTGAAGAAGATGTTTCATGTAACTCTTGAAGTAGTCCTTTAATCCCTTTACACCTTCTTTATCTAGTTTCCTAATTAAAAACAGAAATCAAAATATTATTATTAAACACATACCACTGGATAACCATAAATTTAATAAAAATAAAGATTTTTTCACACCAGTATAGTCTGTGTCGGCTTAGACCCTGATAAAACAAATAAATTTCATCTCCACGCTTGAAAGAGCATAAGCTTTTAAATACGAGCTACCAAACCATAAATCATTAAAGTTTCTGTGGAAATAATCTTGCCAATAGTATCAAAAGGCTATGAGAAAAAGCAGAAGAGTAAAAGGGGCTGATGACTTGGGATTTTGTCCCAGTAGCCATTGCAATCATTCTGGCACTGATTTAGTTAATTTTAAAGAATACTCACAACAGTCTGTTTTTAGAAAAATAAATAAAATCTATAAGTGAAGAACATCATACTCAGTGTTGCTGATATAACTGGATGGCGCAATGCCAGATCTGAAGAGTTGGGGCTTATGTCTGCTCAGACATCCCAGCCTCCTCTTGAAGTTCAGAAGATGCTGTAATGTGCCTTGCACTCGCTTGTGAAACTGTCCCTGCAACTCAGGATTTGTGTTCCGGAAATTGGCTTTTTGCCTTTTCGAAAAATCAGTCCAATGCTCAAAACCTGAGACTTGATGCAGCACAAAAAGACAGAAAAGGATGCCCAGGCAGTAGCTTCTGCTGGACATCTTTGTTCATGTGAAAGTAGGTGCTGGAGGCCTATCTTCTGTTCATAAATCAGTGTTTCCATCATACCCCTGTTCATGTATCTTCCCTATACATGCAAAATGATTTCTTCTCCATCAGCTCTGCTGATTCTGTTCAATTGATTTATCTCTGGATTAGCAAATATGGACATTTATTTTCTCCTATTGTACCTATTCAAGATACCTGAAAAAAAATTGTCAGCTTCCAAAATCTCTATTTGTGGACCCTCGAGATCTTATTTTACCACTACGTAAATCTGCTGAAGGCTTCCAGAGGAATTTTAAGCTTGCTGCTGTCATAAACTTTACCAGACATTAGTAGACGCTTCTTCTAAGACTTAGACTTCCCTGAGCTTGTCAAATCCATTTCACAGAATCACAGAATCACAGAATCACCTAGGTTGGAAGGGACCTTTTAGGATCATCTAGTCCAACCAATGAAAAAAAAAAAACAAAAAAACAACAACAAAAAAAACCCCAAAACAAAACACAAAAAACAAAAACAAAAACAAAAACAAAAACAAAAACCAAAAAAAACACAACACACACACACACCCCACCACCCCACCCCACCACCCAACACTAATCCATATTCCCAAGCACCATGTCAACTCCTCTCTTGAATACCTCCAGGGATGGTGCCTCAACCACCTCCCTGGGCAGCCCATTCCAATGCCTGACAACCCTTTCAGTAAAGAAATATTTCCTAATATCTAACCTGAACTTCCCCTGGCGTAACTTGAGGCCATTACCCCTTGTCCTATCATCTGTAACTTGGGAGAAGAGACCGACCCCCGCCTCTCTACAGCCTTCTTTCAGATAGTTGTAGAGAGCGATAAGGTCTCCCCTCAGTCTCCTCTTCCCCAGACTGAACAACCCCAGCTCCCTCAGCCTCTCCTCGTAAGACTTGTGCTCCAGACCCCTCACCAGCTTCGTTGCCCTTCTCTGGACCTGCTCCAGCACCTCAATGTCTTTCCTGTGGTAGGGGGCCCAAAGCTGGACACAGTACTCGAGGTGGGGTCTCACCAGTGCCGAGTACAGGGGGACGATCACCTCTCGGGTCCTACTCACCACACTGTTCTTGATACAGGCCGGGATGCTGTTGGCCTTTTTGGCCACCTGGGCACACTGCTGGCTCATGTTCAGCCGACAGTCGACCAACACCCCCAGGTCCTTTTCTGCCAGGCAGCTCTCCAGCCATTCTTCCCCAAGCCTGTAGCGCTGCCTGGGGTTGTTGTGACCCAAGTGCAGGACCCAGCACTTGGCCTTATTGAACCTCATTTCTGATCCCATTTATACTTTTAACATCCAAAATAACCTGGGAAAATCAATTCTGCTATGTGATTATGCACATTATAAAACATACTTTTTCCTGATTGTTTTAAATCTCTCATTTTACCATCTCATTACCATCTGAATACCATCAGCTATTTGAGGTCAATAGTAATATTTTGTTTTCCTTCATATGAATTGTAATTTTATATGATGTTATCTTATGCCCTCTCAACTACTTAATTTCTTAGATGAAAAACCTGTTTTTAGAAAAATCTCACCTTGCAGAGAAGCCATTGTACACCTCTGATTATCCTTGTTGAGCTTTTCTGTACATTTCTCTTCCACTATAACTTTTTGAAATTGAGATGACCAGAACTTTTAGCAATATTCAGCTGCAGATTTAATCCTGTTTCATGTATTTCACAACAGCTGTTGTCTCATTTAACTTGTGTGAGAATTTTAAATTGAAAAGTCATCTGATGACTAACTTTTCCATTAGCAAGTCATTTATATCACCTGTCAGCACACAGAGGCATTAGTATTAACAAGAAAATGCCAGGGATAGCTGTATTACAAGTACAAATCATGTGAACTGAGATCTGCTGAAGGGTCTGTATTGGTGGTTTTACTTCCATACAGAAAAAATACGTTGAATTCACAGCATTCAGGAGAGCAGGTGTGCACAGCCAGCAGGCTGTGGCTTTTGGGTGGAACTGATCAGACCCCAAAATCAATATTTTTTGTGCTAATAGATTTTCAAGGTTTTTTTTCTTAGCTTCACACAAAGCTGTTATTGTGACCAGGAAGGTAATAATAACTTGGAAAAAGAGATGAAGAATAAAAGAAAGAACCTAAGTCAATAATCCAACAAAATAGTATATAGAACAAATCAAAGCCTAATCTCTTTTCAAATATGTTTGCAGTGCTTTGGTGCATCAAATATCTCATTTTAACTGCAGGTAGCGTTTATCACCGGTCTTTCCTGAGAGACAATATGAGACATTTTCCTAATGGTTAAGGGGAAACACAAGAGACATAGGAAGTAATATTATTTAGGCATAGGATACAATAACTGAGATATTTCTGCCTTAAATGTATAGTAGGGCTTATGTAGTTTAAAGAAACAAATGGACTATAAGAACATGAGGGTTTAGATCTAAGGTGTTCTCCTGTTTTGCCACAGGAGCGTGAGATCCAATTGTGGAGCTCCCATCTAGCAGGATTTAGGGAAATTGCCATGTGGAGAGCCAAAGCACGGAGATCAATCAGGGGTTAGGCTGCCTCTGCACCTGCTTACAGTGGAGTTTCCATTTAGTATCTCTGTCAATGTACCAAGTACTTCCTGATGAGGTGGGAGAACCGCTGTCTTGTCTCAGGTAAACAGTCACTGTCTTACAGACCTGACTGAGCCACTGAACCTGGTCTGAAACTTGAAAAGCAAATATATAAATTTTGATGAGATGGAAGTATTGATGAAGCAGATGAAAAGATCATGGATGGGAAAAAAAAAGGTGAGACACTGTGGAAATGGAAGGAGATGGCAGTTAGTGAAAACTCTGCCTGCTGCATATACTCTATAATATACTTTTCCATGGTATCCATGCTCAACAGAAATATAGTGCTTCCTTTTTAATGCTCTTGCCAAATATAACTCTGCAAATCACTGTGTTGAAATAGAAAGGCTCGCTACATTTATCTGCATATTTTTATTTCATTTTATAATGTGAATTGTATGCTTAGCATTCTTTAAATACGAATCACTTATCTTGACTGAGTTAATGTAATGTTGCAGCACGCAACAGACAACTACTGTACAAGGGAAAACATTTTACAGTGTGTTGTAAATATAACTACTCTGATAAAAGATACCCATATCTCTAATTGGAGTAGGATAGCTCACGCTTTATGTTAAAAAATAAAGCTAACGGGAAAAACAATAACGCTACTGTAACTCCCACGTATAAAATTTAAATACAGGACTGAATAGACGCAAAAGGAATTCACAAAGCAAAGTTATAGTTTACTCCCAACGAACAATGCAGTATTTTTTTGAGAAAAAGCAAACATATTACTGCATGGCATTTCATTCATAACATAAATAAATGAGCCTTATGCTGTCAGAATCACTGTTGCTCATAAAACTCTCAACAATTTCCAAAGCATACTGGAATTCAGGATATGTATCTATGCTGGTGGAAGCGGTTCTGTTTCTCTTTCTTGTATGTCTGGAGAACTAGCAAATCATATATATATTTGTTTCAGTTTGAAACCTATACAAAAACAACCTATTTTGGTTGTTTGTACTGGCCTGAAAGACTGCTTTATTAGAGAGAGCTCACAGCCTTTTAAACTGAGGCCAGTGTTGAAGCTTTCATGCTTAGGCAGCTGGAGCCAAACACTTTAGCAGAAGCAGAAGAAACTGAGGTGAGTCCAAGTTTGAAACCAGTCATGTTTTGAACAGGGGGCTGGACCAGGCTACCTTCCAACCTAGGATATCCTCAGATTTTGTATTACATTGCTCATTTTCAGGAGGCACAGCTTTGGCCCCGTGGGTAATGTTACTTGAGAATGGGAGAGGCAAATTCTGATCTAAAGAAATGCACTAGTGCAGTCATAAAATGTGTATGTGACTATAATATAGACTCTGAGATATGAACACAACAAGTAGGTAAAGGGTTGTTTTCATTCTGCTTCTGTCATTCTGGGACAGACTGCACAGCCATCAGAGAACCCATTGCCTTATAAATGCTCAACAGGTTCTTGCTAGTGTTGGTTATGTTGCCATTCAGTAAGATCAAGGATGAGGGACTGTGTCCTTCAGTGACATGAAGATGTGACTTCATCAACCTTTTATATTTCTGGACCCTGTGTAATGGGTGATGTGCCTGGGTGATGACATGTGAGGGACAAATTGTCCATTAATGTCCATACTAAGATGCCGTTTTCAGGTGCTTTTAACTACAGCTGTACAGTAACTGAGTTATTCTTTTTTTCTTTTTTTCTGACAACTGTTGGAAAAATTGTAGTTGAAAAGTATTCATACTGGATTAAATAAAAGTTTTGGCCTCAAGTTCAGGTCTTTAATGTTTTCAAAGAAGTAGCAGAACATTTCTTATTTTTTTTTTACACTGAAATACTCATTTTGGGAGAGTGGATAGATTTTAAAAGTAGGTTCAGGAAGCAGAACACAGAAAAAGTGAGACATCTCACTACCAAAAGGAAATCTGAAGGACCACAGAAATCTTGGCTTTTCTAATCACTTCCCTTCTTTATTTTAAACTTCCCCTGTATCTTAAATCAGGCACAGCACATGACCAGGTCTTCAGCAGTCCTAAGTAAATTGAGAAAAAGCTACTTTTTAAATCAATCTAATAAATGTTATCAATTTAATTATTTTGGTCTAAGTGGATTTTGTTTAAGAAATCCTAAACACAATCATAGAATCATAGAATGGTTAGAGTTGGAAGGGACCTTAAAGATCATCAAGTTCCAACCCCCCTGCCGTGGGCAGGGACACCTCCCACTATTTTTATTTCAAACATAAAAAATCATCAGCATGAATGAAACCCCCCAAAGAGCTTTCTGTTGCTGAACCTTTCTTTTTTTTTCCTGACAAGATTGACAAAGAAAAATACCTAACTCCACAAATAATTTTGTCTCCTTACAGAGGTTTCAATTTTTTTTTTTTTTAATTTTTGTGCCTGGTCTAAGTTGATGGTTTTGGAAAACTAGGAGCAAAGCAATGTTTTTCAGAATAAAGATTTTGGGGCTAGAAAAGAAGGAATAAATTGTTTCTTGTTTAAAAAAATTCTTGCAGCCATTTTACTGCGCCACCCTGAGAGCTAAAAGCTTCCTTTTCTGCCAGACAGACCACGAGCTCATAAATGGGAGAGGGACAGGCTGGAGGAGACCAGGAAATCCCTCATTGCAACTGATCTCTGGTTTTGAGTCTCAATACTACTTTGTTGTCAGTAAACAGATGAAAAACTATAGGCAAAAGTTGACTGTGTCTTCTATAAGTGTTGTTTCATAGAAATTGCAGTCTTATGCAATTATTAGCATAAGCAGTTATTATGTCAGCTGAGGCCTGATCATAAACTTTTTGATAAATGTTGTGAAAGACAAAGTTGTTTAGTGTTGGAATTTCTGTCTACTAAAGTTTAATGCATTTTTATCTGCTATTTCCTACATTTTTAGCAGTAACACATGCAAAGTCAGACTTTCAAGAGTCAGAAGAAGCTAGAATGTCATTTCCCAAGGATGCATGCAGCCAGTCCTTAGAGAATGCTTTATAGGCAAAGCCATTACAGTCTAGTAAACCTGTGCCTTGACTGATGCAGAAAATGGAAGGGCAGTTGTCAATGAGGTAGAGACTTATCAGATATGTCTTAATTTTGACAGCTAAATACTGTGCTGCAAACTGGTTTCCATGCTTTTTTCTGCCACACAAATCTGATGGTGATATTGAACAAGTAATATAAATGACACTGTTGAATGGTAGCCTTGACAGGTCACTGGTATGTTGCTAATTTGCAGAATATCTGGAAGCCTACAGATACAGTCAGTGAGGTCTGTAATTGGAGCGTATAAAATTAAATGTTAAGTTGCCTGAAAAGCTAGTCCTGCAGTATCTCAAATTGGTCATTCTAAGTTAATGTGCACTTGTGATATTAGTGTCATTTTGCTATAGTTTCCCCACTGGAAGATAGGAATGTTATGATATAACAATCATATCCCAGAAAGGTTAAACTCATTTTTGAAGGGCGCAAGTGCCGCATGGATGATCCTCCAAGAAAAGCCAATGAATAAATTAATAATTCTATATTCACAGCAATATTTAAGTAGTATGCAGTAAACAAGCAGTAGGGCTTCACAATGAGCAAAGGGAAACAATGAAAAGGTATCCAAACTATGCCTGTAACAAGCAAATATGGTCTCAGTGCTGTCTTGCATAAAGTGGACAAGTTATGATGATAGGACAAGGGGTAATGGACATAGGACAGATGATAGGACAAGGGGTAATGGCTTCAAGTTGTGCCAGGGGAAGTTCAGGTTGGATATTAGGAAACATTTCTTTACTGAAAGGGTTATCAGGCATTGGAATGGGCTGCCCAGGGAGGTGGTGGAGTCACCATCCCTGGAGGTATTTAAGAAACGTGTAGACATGGTTCTTCAGGGCATGCTCTAGTGTCCAAGATTACTGGTTTGTGGTGGGGTGCTGTGTGGGTGGGTGATGGTTTTTGGTTTGGTTGTTGTTGTTGTGTGTTCGGGTGGTGGGTGGTGGTTTTGTTTGTGGTGGTTGTTTTTTTTTTTTTTTTTTTACTGTTGGTTGGACTTGATGATCTCTGAGGTCCCTTCCAACCACTACGATTCTGATTCTGATTCTGATTCTGATGATTCCACAGATAAATGTAGGAAGTGCAACCATAAAGCTGGAGTATGTGACCTTTTAGTGTCTTTAAATTATTTTAATTAAATTTTATTGCATGGAATTAAATATCTGTTTTAACAGAAAGATCAAGAAATTGATGGCAGATCGAGGTGGCACAAGCTGCACTTCCCTTGATAGTGGACAATGGTAAAACAAATGATGAAGTTATAAACTTACCACAAAGGTCATATTTGAAACATTTTGGGGATCTTTTAGTAAATAGCATGTTCATTTTTAGTTATTTCTGCACTGACTCGCTCACAAAGCTCAGGTATAGTGTAGTGTGGTATATTAATTTACAACAATCTGCAGTTATTTACACTGGGGTAAGGAATGTCAAGATGGGGTATAAATTTCAAATGGCCTTAGCAGTTCATGAGTGAAAGCATAGGCCAAAGAAAACCCAAGCATAACTTTCAGTTTTTAACAGGGGTTTCCCCTCCAGTCTTATAGCTCAAAGTTTTCCTGTGTGACTGTCTAAAATTTTGCACCTGATATTCATTCAAAGACTCTGGTCATCTTCAACATCTTGAGGTCAAAAAGTTTTTCTTTACAACCTGACTGATGTTGATGCAACTAAACTTCAGTAGTTCTATTTAGAACTTAGTCCTTGACTTGTGAATTCAGGTTTCACCACCTAACAACTTTAAGAAAATTAGAATCAAGCTGGGACTTTAAAATTCTACTGAAGTGACATTTATACAAAATGTTGTTCATTGCAACTGTAATTACCACTCATTTCAAATCTTCAACAATTCCTTTGTCTTGTATTCCTTTCCCCTTTAGAGCCTTTGCTGTGGTTGTAAGCAAATCATTGAAGCAAATCTTTCTAATAAAGTCTGTCGAATTGCTATTGCAAATTTCATTGCTCTTGACGAGACACTAAGATCCTTTTGTTGAACACATTCCCACTCAGACTACTAGAGCACAGGCTGTATGTTTCTCTTGTGGCCAGTAGGAAAGAGTTAGTGATAAGCAATTCTTATTTAAATTGCTGACAGAGTCAGGTAGGAAATGAGACTGTCCTTTTTGATAAGAACAAACTGCTCTTTTTGCTCTTTCAAATTGGGAAATGAAAAAATACAGAATATTCCCTCCAAAATGTTATAGAACATGAAGTGGGATAACATAAACAAATCAAATTTTTAGAATATTAATCATGGTTTAAAATATAAAGGAGAGAGTCCCTTCCATTGACCAATCAAAGCAATGGGTGGAGGTAATAATTAGTAGGAGAGTTGCTGATTATTACTGACATTACTGGCCAGAAAATAAAGTTATAACATGTTTGTTAAATTTTTCTTCCATCTTTCTCAACCTTTGAATTTCTTGTTGCACAGTCTCAGGAAAGGAACCTATAACTGCTCAGAGAACAATTACAAGGGTACTCCTCATGTGTATCACAATGGTTAAAAAGGATGGTCTCATCTACACTCTTCATTACATGCATAATCATGTACGCAGTGATGTCATTGATGTGTTTCACTGCCTTCCATGGACCTTTACTTTCCTCAAGGTGGTAGGAACAGAAGTAGAAATAGATAATCATCTACTGACACCTTGAAAGGGGTTTGGACTGTTGAAGTTAGGCCATTAGTTTTTATGGCCATTTTTTTTTTTTATGCCTTTGGGTATCTTCCCTGACCTCCCAACTGTAAACCTCCTGGAGCTCCTGTGGTCACATCTGCCACTGGAGCATTCTAACCAGAATAATAGTGTCTTCTCATCAGGGAGTTGAAAACTTTCTGCTGGAAATATTTGGAGGCTGGCGCATGTGCTGCTCACAGTAAGACAAACACAGAGTAGACAATTTCTTATGTCCTTATGTCACTTAGGATATCCATTCTTTTCGTTTGGACTTCTCGGCAAATAAGAAAATGTGTTCACATCTCCCAGCCATGAAGCAGTAAGGCTGTAAAATTTTCCTAGGCCAAGGTGATAGTTGCCTGCTCTTCAAAGAATTACTAATCTCTTAGATTTTGTTTGGAAGTCATTGGTTTAATTTAAAATAAAATTCAAGTATTACAGCTGAAAAGTTGCTCCAGATATTTAAACTAAAGAATATGTTAGTCATTCTTCACAGAAGACATCCTGGGGCAATTCGGCAAAGATTACAAACAAAAGTACTTCATATTTGAATCTCTTTGGAAGATCTGTTTTGACAAATTATGGATTACTGTAAACTGTCATGTTATGCCTCTTCACGCGTAGAGTTTAGATCAATATTTATCTGTATTGATTAGACATACTAAAGATTTAGAATTTTTCTGGTGCTAAAGAACTATAATACATAATTTATGTTGGTTCAAAAGGCATATAAAGCTTGACCTTTTGACTTTCAAGTGTGTTGATGTTTAATATCTCGTAGAATAATGTCATTTTGGTGCTACAGTCAAAGATGCTAGATGATCTTACTGCATGTGCTTTTGATTTATGACTTTTAATAATCCACCTGAGTTTAAATTCTGTCCTTGATCACTGCAATTCTAATCAAAGTCAAACACTGAGGCTTTAAGAAAATTTTCTTGAAAAAGATGCATTGCAGTAAGATGCATTTTTCCATAAAGTTCCTCACTGCTGCAGCTGCCACACAGATGGTGAAATAACCAAGGGACCATATGGAAAAAATATTGTTTTTTCAATTTTTCTTTATTAGCAAGAAGAAGCAAATTCAATAGCTGGGATGGGAGTCTGCATACCAAATCTATTCTCCCACAAGTAATGGAAGGAGAATTCCTTTTCTGCATTTGTATCTTATAGCCATTTAAGAGATGCCTATAAAAATGCCTATTTTAAAACTAACCGGGGTTCTTCTAGTTAATGATAATAATCTCATTCTGTATGAAAAAAAAATCTTCCTAAGAAGTATATAATCCACAAGTGTGCTTAGCTTGCTTCAAGGGTGTGTTGTTTCTCAGGAGGCTGTGGGATCGGTGATTCAGATTTGGGCTCATGTTGCAAAGGCTCCTGAGATAAACACTGTTATAAAGGCAGCTCTTCTTATTTCTAATAGACTCTACCAGTGCTTTGTTGCACTAATGTCCTGGTTTGAGGTAAAACAGAACCGATTTTCTGTTCATGTAGGGTGTGAGACCTACTGCTGATGAATCCTGGTCTTCTCTGCTTAGATAAATTGAGCATAAGAGGTAGTTTGCACTAAATGAGACAGATATGTATGATATTGGCCCTTATCCTATCATGATCTGCATGCACAGAAAAATCAATTGAACATATCCAGTCATTGTACTGGTGAACCTTGCTCACATGTGGGATCTGAAATCATAGGAGGTTTTGATATATGCCCAAGCATACTGAATACTTAGTACCATAATAGCAGCAATTATAGGGCATATTTCAACACAAAGGACATCCAGAAGAACTGACCATGATAAGGAGTAACTTTTGCCCCTTCTCATTGTCCTAGAATTGTTGGAGTTTTTCAATGGCCTCGCTATGACTACAAGTATTGTCAGAATGGCTAATTTCAAAACAGGATCCTAAAAATTAGGAAATAACTGTATATTATCTTCTTTTGGTATGTTTGATGTTAAGATGTCTTCCTTCAGTAAGTTTCAGAGACCCATTTTTAATGAAAAATCAGAGCAAATTTTAGTGGGATGCATGATCCAGTTGGGATGATTACCTGCCTTGGACTGACTCTAGTTATTTGCTCTTCTGTTTTTAAAGGAAGATTGAAGGACCATTTTTTTCACTGTTTGAAGGTGTGGGAAGGACAAATTACTCCTGCTACAAACAATTGCCATTGTAATCATTTATTTCTTTAGACTGCTTGATTGTAAAGCACAGTCAGAATTTTCTCCAGGGACAATTACTAGAGAATCCTTTGGCTGAGGCATTTCTTTTCCCTCCCTTCTTACCTGTCTCTAGCAATCTGGAGCACAATTAAGAATAAAAGAAAAATGTCAGCCTGCAGCTAAGAAGTTTATTTTCAGGAACTTGATTGTTTGGTGGTTTTGTTTTTTTTCTGAAGTGGTAGAAGTCATAGCTCCTTTTGAATGCAGAAGAACTTGTTGTCACCTAGGGAGAGAAGGAATTTTTATGAGGATGAGCCAGCAAGATGAGGGAGACAGAAGCCTTAGCTGAAAAGTTTCATCTGAAAAGTAAGAAAACCATAAGCAGAGGCTAGCAAATCTTAGACGGACAAAAGATTAAACAGGAGCTGAATGGAGATGTCTGAAAGCAGATTTCAGAGTGGCATTTACAATGCTCTACTAATAAACTGGTACAGGCATGCCTCCGTGTAGATTACAAACTATGATTTCGCAGGGGAGAAACTTTTGTACTAAACCTAGTGTCAGGTCAAACAATGCCAGGGACCCTGGTTATGTAGTGTTTGCTGATGCAGTAATTTGTGCTTCTGTTTTCCCGTTGCCATGGTTACCTGCTTGGTTTCAACTGAAGTCAATCTGCATGGCTTTATTCACTTTGGAACTTAAACATCCCATTACCCTTTGTGCCACCAAAGGGAACACAATGAAAGTGTTCAATATCCCTTTTTGGTTTCTGTGTCACCACAGTGACCGCAAACAGGCAGTCTGGGAGGATGTGTGCTCATGATCACAGGCCCTTGCTTACCCTAGCATTAGCCAAAACAATTCCCTAGGAATTGACAATTTGAGAAGGCATAGTGAGCCCCCAGGGCACCGCAGAAGAGAAACGCAGAGCTTGTCCTAAGTGAGGACATTAGAGCAGAAAGGTCATGGAAGAAATGAATTAGCCGTTGGTATAAACCATAGAGATTGTGAAGTGATAAGAAGCAGTCAGTGTGGAATTGTCAGGGTAAATCATACCAACATGACTAACTTCTTCCTGTGGTGGAATAGCTGCCCTAGTGCATGGAAAGGAAAACTTCAGACTCTATATTAATTAATTTTAGTGTTTTAAGAGACCTAGGGAAAAACAATCTACATGAAATCATCATAAAGTTGATGCCGATTGAAAAATCATTCATTGAGCAGAGCTCCAAGATTTTTTAGGGCATTTCAAATGGGGTCCTGTGCAAGAGTCTAACTGATATTTTAAACAGTTAATTGAATTCCTGGGTGACACTAGACTTTGAGGTGACACCAAATTCCTAATTTGAGCTGAGTTTAAGAAACTAAAGAATTATCATGCAATCATTAGTATTCAGTGGATAAAAGGTAAGGTGAAAATGCCATGCCTGGGGGAAACTATATGCTGTTATGCAAAATGTATAATTAAGGAATAAGCAGAAATACTGCATCTGGAGCTATAGTAGTAGTATATGAACTGAATATGCATCAGTAATGAAATGCTTATGCAGAAAAAGTGTCCTTCTAGAATGCATAAAGCACTAAGGGAATATCTAAGGCATAAACTGTACCAGGAGTGGTGTGGCCTCAAACATTGAACTGTGGCCAGTTTTAAGCAGTGTCATGCACTCCCTACTTAAAAGAAAAAGAAAGGAATCAATGAGAAAGCAATAAAAATGGTCATAGGTCTCATTAAAAAAAAAAAAAAAAAAAGGCAAGAACTGCTTTGTGTAATTAGAAAGGAGAGGCTGAGGTGGAAATATCACACTAATTCCCCACGCTGGTAGACAGCTGTTGGGCAGGTCCTTAGAACACGGGATGGAATGCAATTAATTTGAAGTAACAGAGGTTCAGTTTATATAGTAGGGAAAATATTTTAACTACAAAGAAGGTTAATTAATAATACAAATCATACAGAAAGGTCTGTGGTTCTGGTCATTAGCAGTCTTTATGGGCAAGAGTTACTTACTAACGTCTCTTCTAACAACCCTTATATTTCCTTGTATTTATATAAATAATTTCTTTATTAATCTATAAATTTGTATTTATAGGACATAGAATCATAGAATGGTTAGAGTTGGAAGGGACCTTAAAGATCATTGAGTTCCAACCCCCCTGCCACGGGCACGGACATCTCCCACTAGAGCAGGTTGCTCAAAGCCCCATCCAGCCTGGCCTTGAACACTTCCAGGGATGGGGTGGGGGAGCATAATCCTTCAGATTATATTCTTTATTTTAAACAATGTTTTAGCATTTAATTTTCAAGGGAAGATGCAGCTTCCAGGTCTGTGTAGGTAAGAGGCATGTATTTCTGTTTCAGTCGTTCTTTGTGTGGATTCAGGTTATTTCCAGTAGAGAGTTTGTCTAACAATATATGTGTGTGACAGAAGGATTTAGGAAGCTGTGAGACAACTCTCTCTTCTCTGACACAGCTTGCCAGGAGAATACGAACTGCACATTTTAAATGCTCAAAATTCTCAGTTTTGGGTTGGATTGACAGATACATTCAACCCAAGTCTCTCTATCCAGTGGAGGAGTTTGCTGTTCTCAGAAGAAACAGAGCAGCTTCTGTAAATCACATCCTCCTAGAAGTCGTGCTTCTAGAAGTCAGACAAAGTTACAAAATGAATGAGAGTTAGGAGAGCGTATCAAAGCCCAGCCTACGTATAGATCACAAAGTTTATTCAACAAAATTACCAAGTGGAAAACACCTTGTCCACTGATGAAGACTGCCTCTAGGTGTGACAGCTCCCATGGGAGCTGCTTTCCAACCAGCAGCACTACAGGTAGAGCCTGGTGACTGGCTGCTCCCTTGTCTGGGGATCCCTTGGAGGTCTCAAAACTGAGAATCTGTATCTTGGCTGACCCCCAACAATCCTGTCTTCCCAGGAAACCAAGTCCTTTGTGTTTCATACTGTACTGGAGACAAGGGATTGCAGACTTTTCCCATGACTAGTCAATTCTTGAGAGCAAAGACACAGATACGGTAGTGCTGTAGGTTTCCTGCATTATTCCTTTTCTCTGCTGTTGAGACATTTGACTTCCCTACCCTTTCTCCCTCCCTGTTCTCATAGGGAATGACTGGGTTATAGTTCACCCTGGTTAATTACCTTATTAAGCTCTTTATTTGCAATATCTTACATGTGCTACACAGGAGTTAATGTGCTTACATGTGCTTACATGTGTTACACAAGACTACATACATGTACTTAACTAGAATTCATTCAGTTTGATTTACTTTCTAGAATATAGAGAGTTATAGTGTGATGCATGTAGTACAGCAGAAGAAAGACTTCTCAGCAGGGTGTAAGGACCTCAGTGCCAGCTCCTGGTGCCCTTTGTCCCAGTCAGGTGTTGTAAGGGCTGAGCACCTATTGTCTGGTCACAAAATGGATAGTACTGCAGACAGAAATTTTACTGTGGCTGTTGGCTCTTCCTTTAAATTGTTAGGCATCAAAATAATGTACCAAATCTTTGCTGCTCTCTTACTACCACCTTTAATAGGTAACCAGATGTGCACAAGAACCACAAAAATTTGGTTCAGATTGTGATTCTGTGATTTTGTTGTTAAGTTTAAAAAAAATAATCTTATGACACTGGCTATCTATTTTCTCTTTTCAAATACATATTTTAAAATGCATTTTATGAGTGGAGAACAGTATATCTTTAATTGGACATGGTGCAATTCATCATTTAAAGCAAGTCTTTAGCCTTTTTACAATCCTAAAGGCTGGCCTATCGTATTATCTATTTTGTCATCTGTAGGGTAACATGCGTAATTTTTCAACATATGTCATATTATAAAAAGGAGAACTGTAAAAAGTCAATGTTGAAACGATGAGGTAATTATTTCAAGAACAAAAAGACAACCCCCCTCTCTTTCAGCTTTTATGTGGTTTATCACATTGTATCACTCTGCCTGTTAGATCTATTTCCAACATGTTACCTCTCACACCTACCTCAAAGCTTCAGTTTCAGAGTGCACTGATGTCAGTCTAATTACTAAAGTCAAAGCAGAAACATGCGTATTCTTAAAACCAAGCACAGACCCTCACCTTTGCATTCTGTCACATCTTCGTTAACCAAGTCCTGCATGCAACCGCATGCCCCACTTTACACCATTAACTCTAAAACTAATATGTACAGAATTCTGAGTTTTAATCCAAGTTTATAGCTGCCTAGCCAGCCCTATACAGAAACTGGACTGGTAGCCCCTCTCACCTCCTTAACGCAGTTTCTTCCAAGTTTTAATAGCTTGACATTTCTAGCTTAATCAAATGTCGCTTTTCTGAAGCCTCTGATCTGAGCTCACTGCTGGATGTCTCTCTAAAGACTCCCATTGGTTTTAATGAGATGGAAACCCACTTCTTACGCATAACAAATACAGACAACTCCAGCTCAGTGTCAGACTCCTCATTATAGACTCATGGTAGCTGTCATTTTTACAAACCAGAGCTTATCTCACAGGATGTTGTTTTATCTAAGTGACTGAGATCAGAACTAGAATAGATATCCTGAAAAATCTTAGATATATTAAAAAAATAACTACATCCCACTGTTATAATTAATTTTATGGCAGTTGTTTTGAGCCTTAGGGTAAAGGTACTCATACAAAATTTAAGCTGACAGTCATGTAGGGACTAAAATACACAAAGTTTTGAATGCCTGAACTTCTGTCAGAAGTTTACTCAATTTTTAGACTCAGAGAAAACTTCTTCAGCAGGGATATGTATCAACAGAGGAATTCAAAGGTATTGGATTTGTTCAAAACCTGACTGGACATGGTAATGAGCCCTGTTTTAGCAGACCCATATCTGATCAGGGGAGGTGGACTATATGATCTGCAGTTACCTTCCCCCCTCAGCCATCCTGTGAAATCTTTCACCCACTGCCATGGCCACATGGCTGTAGGGAGAAACAGGAGAAGCATTTTTCCAGAGAACCTTCTCTCCCAGGGCAGGTCCAACTATGATTTTGGGCAGAGAATCCAGGCAGGTTTTGCATATCCGAGTTAGCTTGCTGAAACTTAGTCTGTATTCTTATCCCTATTTATGTCAGGAAGATACCTCTACATTTTAAAGATTTTTTTTTTTTTTTTAACAGAATATGGACAAGGAACTCTACTCAAGGGATACAGAAGCCAGGTGTTTCTGGTTGTTACTTTTTCTCTAGTAGATGACTAAAACCGGAATCAGTAAGGAGTTTACCCTTGTCTTTGGGAGATGCAGAGAACTGATGAAGAGATCTCTTTCTCCAGAAGCTAAATTCTGTGCTGCTGACACTGCATATTTGCTACTATATAAAAGAGTTAAACGTTAATATTATTACTGTCTTATGAGTGGGTCATTTTCAGCGACTTGATAGAAAAGGATAGCAGTGTTGCAAAGAGATTACATTCTGATTGAGGAGATTATTTTTCTCCACAGGAACTAAGCAAATAAGGATTTTTTTTTTCCCCGCTCTCTCTCTAATTTTTTACCACTCTTATTCTGATTTATCACTTTGTTTTTACTCGTAGTTTTTTGCCTTCCAGTGCTGCAGTGGGAATTGGACTAACACACAGCTGTTTTGTGGCAGTAGAAGATGCATCTCGGATGTACATTCAGTTTGCATGGATATAGGTGGGTTACAAATATGTAATGAAACATATTGCCTGGGGAACGCAGATCATAATACTCAAAGATGAGAGATAGTGATTATGGTAAATTAGTTTTCTCTCTTTGGATTTCATCACTGTTTGCTCATTTACAAAGAAGCAAGTCACATCATTATTTTTTTCCCTTATTAAAAGCAAAACCAGTGCACAGTGTGTGCAAGAATGTGGCACAAAGAGGGAGAGGATTAAAAAAAACAAACCTAAAAAAAATCAATCACACTTCCTCTTTTGGCACTATGTAACTCCGTGTCCCTTTTGCTGTCTGAACATTTCTCAGTACTCTCTAGATAGAAGGTGTGCTATTAGCAGCAACGCATCTATCCCTTTCATCCATATGGGATAGCAGGTATTACTCCATGTGTGGGTGGCGAGATTTCAGAAACACTCCCTGTCTGTGATTTCTTGCACTCAGACTAACAGAGTGCAATTTCTCCATAACACTAACACTGGCTACAGGATTCCAACACTGCCACCTGTAAATCATACATTTTACCTGTGCAATGGCAATATGGAGAGAAGAGCTGCTCTAAAAATTCTGACTATGTTTCCAGATTTGTGTCCCGGATCATGGGATTTAGAAAGTTACAAATCTGGTATCCTTTCACCTTTAAAGCATAATAACATTTCACTAATTGAAACAAAAACATTCTTGAGAGTGGCAATAGGAAGGAGAACCCAGAGATACGTGTGTCTGTGTTCCTTCAGATACTGTCGTGGGCAACAAGGGAAAACATTTAGTTTCCAGGATACGAGTTTTTAAGGATCATCTTTTGTAGCTTTCTATTCCTGGGGTATATAACCTTTTTTTTTTTGTGGTGGGGAAGATAACCAAAGAGAGAGAATTTCACACAATTATATTTTACAAAATTACACAAATACACAAACTGGAACCCTAAGCAGAAAAACAAGGTATATTGAGCTGCAGGAGAAAAAACTCAGAAATTTGTTGTAAAAGATCTCCGAGCTCACATCACCTTCAAACTTGAAGCCTGCCAATCAGTCTAGACTCAATCACAGCCAAGTAACTGCAATCTATTCTGACATACACAGGCTTTAAACTGTCGAGCTCATTAGCTCTAGTAAGAGAGCCTCAGCCACAGAGGACAGATCAGATGCTGAGGGGCTGACCCAGGAGGCTGCGTAGCATCCAGCGCTGTTTGCTTACTGAGATCTGCCCAGCTCTGCCTGCACAGTAAGCAAGACCTGAAGTAGATATTTTGTCAAATATCTTGACAGCTGTCAAACGCAATACCCAGAGACATTATCTGCTTTTGAAAATGTTACCAGGAGGCTGTAAAGTTAAGCAAACGAGAGAAGATCTGAAGAAATGAGAGACCTACTGTTTCTGAGTTTACCATGAGCAACTGGAATGAAACTGGCTGTCTCTAAAGGGACTCTGAGCTTATGAGGTTGTGCTCGTTGCTGTGGAATATCTATAGATATGCTGTGAGACATAAATGCAGTACAAGCCCTCCACAGTAAAAAACTAGCATGGGTGCTGCTTTTCTCCATCAAATGTTCTGCTTTGGTGACCTGAGGCAGAAAACACACCCTTTGAAAAGTTCCACAGAGGTTAAAAAAAAAGGTCTTATCTTGGAGTAGATATTAATATTGATTTTATCTCAAAGCTTTGCTTCTTTCATTCAGCCTCCCTATATGATACTAGTTTGTGTGAAACCCACCCAAAATTTCTGATCTACTCTTCATTTTATACATAACTCTAACAAATAGATTTTCAGTTCAGTTGTTTGCAGTGTATTGATTGTCTGAGTCAGGGTTAATTTAACCTCCCTAGTACCGTTTCTATCTGGGTAATTAAATTTCCAGTGCAACTTGAAGAAATGAGGCACTAGATACATTTTTTCGTAACTCTTGCACTGAACTGCCGTGTGCAGTTAGAAAGGTGCCAACTCTCCCCGCAGGTGCGTGGCTGCAGTTCAGCAACTGGTGAGCAGATTCATTTTTAGACAGGGGCACAGGTTGAGTGAACAGGTCAAGTCCTTTGAGACTGCCATAGGCAAACCATCATCATCATAAACATTTAAAGAAGCAACTATGCTAAAATTATAATCCTGTGTGCTAACTTGGTAATAGCTGTGCTTGCTAAAGGAGTCACCTTTCCCTCCTTGGCTGGTAGTTGTTCTCCTCTCAGACCTACTACTAGGTTGACTCATGGGAAACACCCCCTAAGATCCATCAAAATGAGCCAGATCAGCAGTGAAGAATTAGACATGCAAACAATTTACTGTGAGCAGATTAGTACCATTCAGTTAAACACCACATAGGTGACCAGTTGGTGAGAAAGGCTGTGTCCAGCAAGGAGTTGAGAAGGGCAGGCACACCTGCAACTTGAAAACGTGTTTGCAAACTGGTAGTTTTCCTGAACTCTCTGTCAAAACTCCTTTATCACAGCACAAATCAGAAATAATTTCCTTGAATTCAAATTTTTTAACACATTGTACCTGAGATCAGAATTGAGCCATATCCGTTCAATGAGGAATTAGATATTATCTTGAAGGTTATCTGTTCCCTGTTACTGTGGAGTGCCTCAATGCAGTGCCATTTTCAAGAACTAAACTTGAGAATTAATGGTAATTTCGCTTCTCTCTCTGCAAAAACAACTCTGCCAGATTGTTGGGAGTCATTTGCATTTTGTCCTTCATTCCATGAAAATCTAGTAAGCTCTGTAGCAGCTCAGCACTGTAAAATTCTTACATAATGTGCATGTATCATGCTGCACATGTCCACTGATTTGCTGGAATGTGACAAGTTTAATAACAACATGAACATAAACCTTGCCACATTGGATCAGAGTAACCACTCATCTAATACAGCTTCTCATTGCCAGCCATACCCAGTAACAGATGTTTCAGAAGTTGTAAAAGTCTCGGAAGAGGCAATTACACAAAAGCATTCCCACGGCAGGGATATTTTCCCTGGCTTTCTAACAGCTGAGCCAGGCCCTCTCCCAGAGCTTGCTCTGCGGACTCATTGGGTGCTCCACGCTGAGTGCCCGCTCAGCCCACCTGGGAAAACAGAGATGAGACTTGTGGCCTTCTGGGAGCATCAGCCTCTGGCCCCGTTGTACACAGATCCTGGACAGTATATGCCTGTACACCCAGCACACAGCTGTAGACTCACTCTGGAGAGAGCATTAAAGGACAGCACTACACTCAGCCTGTGATGCAGCTCACCTGGGCTAGTTCTCACATCTCCCAGCTACGGCCATACAGCTGCCTAAATTACATTGTGGTAAACACATCACATCTGTACGGCTTCTCTGCTGGAGACATAGAATCATAGAATTGTTTGGTTAGAAAAAGCCTTTAAGATCATCAAGTCTTTAAAATACTCCATCAAACAGGTTTTACATGAAGTCACGGAAAAGGGAAGTATCAATGTGGAGACCTAACTAGTTCTCATGCCTGAAAACCATAGTAACACTTGACATGGGAAAGAACTGCAGGACAGCCCCAACCATAAAAGTCCCAGGGTCTCCAGCATTTAATAAGGAAAACAGACTTTTCCATTTTTCAATGGCTTTCAGCTGAACTGAATACAAACTCTTAACTGATATTTTTCTGATGAAACTCAAGAACAAGTAAAGAGCATGCCCTTCATGTATCTTGAGGATACATAAAGGATACCCAGAGCAGTGCTGCAAGTTGATTCTTGGACAGCGGGATCTGGTTCCCAAAAAATTGTTGAAAGTCAGGAATTATTTTTCTGTTTTAACATTTGAAAAGAAAACTCAATGTTTAGCTGAAAAACATTCCATCCAGTACAATTTCTGTTCCAGACGATAGCATTCAAATGGAGATCGAACAACTGCGGTAGGAAAGGAGATGCACAGCTGAAGCAGGAGGAGCAAAACTGAAGGACAGTTACAAAAAAGAGGAAACCGAATTTCACACTCCAGATGAACAGGAAGACAAGTTGATGGTCTGCCAGGTTTGTGAAGAAAACGAAAATATTTAGTTTAAAAAAGGATGGAGCATGACCCTAACTGGTATCTGAGGAAAAGCAATGGTAAAGCCAAGTGAATAAACAAACTGGACTGGACAGACTTGACAAAAAAGAACTGAGACAGTGAGTGTTTGAAACTGCGAGTGTAGTCTGCTGCCAAAAATGTACTTGGGAAGAAATTCAAGAACACAGAACTACCAGCTGATGGATTTACAAAGAGAACAATTATAAGGTATTAAATCACCACAAAACCATTACCAAGGGAATGTCTGGGGAAAACAGAAGTTAAGGATAAATAGAGCTGTTGTTGTTGAAACTATACATGCTCCTTGATATGACAGAAAATAGACTCCCGGCTGAGGTGATTCAGAAATAAGAAGCAAGTTCTTTATGAAGCAAACATTTTAAGAACAGTCAAACTCCAACAACTGACATGAATTCAAAATTCTCAGGAATAGTCTTGATGACAAAATGGCCCCAAGACCCAGCTTTCTATGTGACATTTCTGAAATGCTTCTCACTGTTCAGTAATGCTGCCAGAACCAAAGCGGGGCTCAGGAGATCTGCTTTCTACTTCAAGGCTTTCAGCAGACTTCTGGTATAATATGACTGAGACATTTACTCTGTCTTAGTTTTGTTTAAGTGGGGGTGACAACGAATCCTTTCTTCCAGCATCTATCTCTGTACTTACGCTGTAACTTTCTTATTGGAAAGTGACACTGCAAAGTAAATACCTGCTATTCCCATTTCTCTCCTGGCTGAAGCTGCTATTCTGAAGCACTTAGTTTCATGTTGGAGGATGATATTGGGAATCCAATGAGTTACTTCTAATCACTTCACTCGAAGGACAATTTCAATTATACTGTATTTCTGTGTGTTATAAACCAATGTCTGGTAAGGTACGTACATCCTTCTTCACCAAAACTAGCAAAATGCTGATGTTTCAGTTTTTGTAAAAGTTCTTTGTTCAGAAGAGTGCATAGACCATGTAATGTAATTTGTTTAATTAAGATTTGTCAAATAAAACTGGAATTTTACTTATGTGCAAAACTCAGTTCATATGAATTTAATAGTGATGAAACAAAAAAAACCTGAGTACAGTCATCATAATGTGTCAAAACTTTCTATTTCATAACATCCACAGTTAAGTAACTCTGCCAAGTGAGGACGGCGCTTTGCTGCAAAACAGTATATTCAAGACAAAGAAGTAAGCACGCTGAATTGCATCTGTCCCAGCAGCAGAAAAAAAGGACATTGACAGCAAACAATTAAAGTTTACTCACTGGAGGCATGAAAAGAACATACTAAAAAATATTGAGCTGAAAAGTCATTTTATAGACAAAGAAATAGAAATAGCTCATGGGACACATTGTTTCTTTAACTAAGCTTTAAAAAAGTGGGCATTGGTAACTAGAATAATTGAAGACAACAGAACTGGTGCTATGGCATTGTCCCATTTGTTTCTTGCAGAATTGCTTTTTTAAATGTAGCAGAGTAATAAAAGGTTCGTTTTAAAAGGAGTGCTTTACTCTGCTCCAGTTTAAATATGTTGTCCATACTGAATGCTGGAATCGATCGTTTTCACAGTACACTGTTCTCTTTGATTTTGAAACATGTGTTTGTATGTGTTTGTGTATTCAAAACATTTAGATTCTAGTATTTTAACTGAAAAATTCATAAATTCCTTCAGTTAAGGTGATATCCTTGAAGACTATAAAAAATATATAATACTGTTGTCAAAAAAGTGTAACACAATAAGCCACACTTAATGGTTTTAATTTACGAAGCAGGAGATGCTGGCTGAAAATAATTTCAGAATTTCAAATAGCAGGGGAAGAAATGCTGAGATGATTATAGTTTGGTTAATTACTTGAATAATAGAAGGTTTATTCTACTTATTGGAATGGACTGTTTTTGAGAAATTGACAACTTGTAAGCAATTAAATAAGGACTATACACTGTGATAAAGTCACAGCAGAGATCACTAATCAATTTTTGGAAGAACAGCAAAACCACTTCTTCAAAACAATGGCAAAGTCTTCTAAAGCCCAAAGTGAGGTGCACATTTGGACACACAAACATACACACATGAAAAGGGAAAAGTCCTACAGTGAGGGACTCAAACCTTTCACAAAAGAACTATAAAAGCATTGGGTTTCAAACCATTAATTATAAATCCTGTTAAAATCTTTTTTTCCTTATCCTGTTTCCTTATACTGTGGTTCAGAAATACTAAAACAATTAACAAACAAATCTGTGACTGAAACATATGATGGGTTTTTGGGACTGCCTGCGGTGACGGGGACAGGGAGAGGTGTTCCCTAGTCACTCACTCTGCTCATTAAGCTGTCAGAGTGCCTTGCCCAGAATCACTATTTTTTGCTATTTTCCATTTCAGCGTAATATTCAGAAAGAGATTTTAAGCTTGATGATACTAAATTAAGACACACAGGAAGTTAATGAGCAATAATCTAGTCAGTACACACTAATTTAGCTAAAGTATCTGAAGATGGTTTATCAAAAGAAAAGAGTCCTTTTTTGTATGACAGCAAGTTACATAAAAGTGCTGCAAGCACTGGATGGAGAAAATCTGGCAGGCACATCTTTGATACATGATTGACTGGGACAGTGATTCTTACAAAGAAATATTCCATTTAGTGTAGAATTTTTGCTTTAGTAATATGAGTGAAAAATGCAAGAGAGCTCCAAGTGTGCCTTCCATCAGACAGGCAGTTGTGACAGCTGAGTGAAAGACACATGTATATGAAGTGCAGTATTCACAGGCTTTTCTAGTTCCTTGAACAGCTGCTCGAATTACCAAAGGTATAGAACTGAGTGCCTTTAGTTAGCCCATGACACTTCTTTAAATCCAACTTCTTGAGCCCAGGACACCAAGCACCAATTCTTCTGTCGTTTACATCTGCATAAATCTGAGAGACTTACAATGTAGCTGAGTAGACTGCTGTCTTCCATAGCCTCCATCCTTGTGTTTTATGCTACAGCGCTGAAAAACACTTAGCAACAATTTTTCCACTATGTCTACAAACAAATGGATAATCCTGCCATATACAATGACATGCCATTTATTACAGTTTAACAGGTTTAATCTAAGAACTCTTGTACACAGGCTGTTTACATGTTTCAGATTGTAGAAAAAAAAATGGTGATAAACATTAAATTTCCTAACTAGGCAAGATAAAGAACAGAATTTGGTAAGCAAGCATTCACACCAATGCTTGGCAAAGGTGAAGAGTTCATTGATGCCTTGTGGGTCCCTTTGTCTTTCTTGATTTTTTTAATACAGTCCTCCATAAAATGTTTCAGCTTATACTTTTTATGCTTATGTCTGACAGGCACAAAGCTTAGCACAATACATCTTAGTGGGAACTTTCACAACTCATTAGTTTCTCAAGCAGATGTGATAAACGTATGCTTTTTCCCAGTTCTTCGGTGTGGGCGGTTTAATATTATGAGTAAAGGTATTTGCACTATGTGGGTTTTCACAGAGCGTAGTGCTTGACCCATTGAGAGTGGCAACTCAGCAGCTTCCTTTACTCCTTTTTAATCTGTCACATAGATTTTTTCACTTTTGTTTGCTAAAAGCTTCTTTGTATCTGCTGTTCCTCAGCAAAATAGCGTAGCTCTCTAACTCTAAATTTTCCTAATCAGGTGCTCCTTCCCTGACAGAGCTTCAAATTCTTCTTTTCATGATGCTTACACAGGGTGTTTATTCAGGCAGTCCTAGCCTCTACCTCCATTTGAAGCTCACCAGAAAAAAGACAGCACTTCTCAACCAACACCCCAGACACTCCATTGTCATTTACCAAGCCAAAAACTAGGGAGTCAATTTTATTTGTTCTACTTAAGGGTTTTAGAGTAACCAAACTCAAACAACATCACCAACCTACAAAAGTCTCATTGTTTTTAGCCTTCATGAAACAAATCTCAAAGGGATGATGTAGATTAATGTAATAAAGCAGTTACTCACCTCCCAGAATACCACTGATAGAGGATGACATAAATTTTGTCCTAGTGAAAAGAATAAGGCAAATTTAGCTCATATGTTTTACAAGCTGCTTCAAATTCAGCTTCCTGGTACAAGGGTCGTGAGATTATGGGACAGAAAAATGTCTCTCCTAGTCAAAGCAGACAGGGGCGAAGTTTTATAAAGGGTAAAAAGTGGCAGATGGCTGTTTTAATACATGTGTATCTTTGGGGCCATGTTTCACAGTTGTGACGGTGGACTCTCAAAAATGCCAGTGGGCACGTATCCTGTTGTAGAGCAGGACCCAGTGAAGAATAAATATGTTACTGGAGAAGGACAAGAATATATATCTTTTACTGTGATTTTAAAGAAAATATTCAAAGAATCAATTTATATTGTAGTAACATTAAGAATCTTTCCAGAGGGGAAGATTGGGTTTTGGGGTTTGTTTTTTAATTTGGGTTTTTTGTTGTTGTTGTTGTTTTAATTGTTGTTGCTTGCTGTTATATTTTTATCTGAAGTAAGGCAACACCTTCAGTGCTTCTATTGGAAGGTTGTTTCTGGGAAGAATCTAGCTTTGAAACATCAGGATGCAAAGAGGGATCTTCTGTTGGTTGCATTGACATGGACAAAGGAAACCTCACCATGCTAACACAGTCCCACTGTGAGAGACTAGAATACCAGTGTCATGGCAGGCTGGCGAGGATTTGCCTCTTCTCTGCAGCCTATGGGCCAGATGCTTTACTAAGCATTCATCTGCTTTTGAAATGCCATGTTGCTTTAACTCAGAAAATACAATATGTGCTATACCCCAAGCGCTAGCCTTACATCACCAATTCCACAATGAAACCTAATTATCCTCTTCCCATCTGCATGTTGAGGTATTGATTTCAAGTATTATAGAGGTGTCTGGATTGTAAGGAGGTAACTATTCCACAGCAATAAAAGAAAGACACTGTGGGAACATAAAAGAAACAATTGGAAGTTAAAAATCTGCCACACCATGCAGATCCAAGCCCTTCAGGATTTCCAGAATGCATTTTAATAGTGCTGGGTAGAGTAATGTCAAAAAGGAGAAAAGCCTTAACTAACAATTGATTTTTGAAATAGCTGATTTCACAGGACAGCACTAGGGAGGCAGCACACAATGCTACAGCGGTGTCTTTGTTCTTCATTCCCTGGCAGCTAGGGGAAGAAAGTCAAATGCCATATCCTCATATAATAATGAACAGATAGATCTCCACTGACAACCAGCACCAAAGGAAAATCAATGGGCCATTTTTAATGAAATTTTAAAATATATTAAATTATACCCTCTTCATTCCCCCCAAAATTATTTTTCCTATGGCAATCCGTAATACAAACAAGAATAATATTAATAAAACCAGACAAAATACAGAGAGTCTGTAAAAGAGGCACTTTAATGCTATTGTGCTTTCGTTTGCAGCAGCAGAAGATCATGAGAGTTTACTAGATATAATGCTTGATATATTTCAGTTTTCTTTATGTCTTGGTCCAAATATGAATTCTTACACATATTGTGAAAAGTTACCTAGAATCTGAACCAACAAGGACTTTGGGATCTGATTGCTATTTATTTAATTTATCACAGTGTATACAACAATGTTCCATGGGTATCTGAGAGGCACACATGCACGATGTCAAGCAAAAACCATAGAATATTCAAATTATTCTTACACAGTAGGGTGTGATGAGTGCTCAAATGCTAATAAAGAGTATTTATTAGTGATACTAATTTCAGAACCTTAAGAAAACATGAGCACAGAAAAGAAATTACGATGCCCATGCTATTTCTTGACAGCATCTTTTGACTGTAGATACAGGAGGAAACTTTGAGAATCCATACATTTGTTTTCAGGTATTTGTATGGTGTTAATATCTGTTTGTAAAAAGCATTGGCATTGTTATAAGAGACTCTAATATTGAGCTATATGGTGTAGAAGAGAGGAGGACTTTTAGGAGAGGCAGAGAAAGGATTCAAGAATTCTGATTTACATGGTTAACAAGTATGAAAAATCCATTAGCTATACAGCATTTTGCTGTAAATTTTTTATAGAGATAGACCATAGGTTAGCTACATGGGCTAAAGGCTGTGCAACTTTCTCCTGTGACCTAAACCTCACTCCTGAAAAAAGAAAGTCAAGTGCATTTTACTCGTTAAAGATGAATTAGAAGAAATTTAGAAAAAAAAAAAAACAAACCCACCCTATACTTTTTTTCTTGGAAGGTAACTTTGGAGGTTTTACTCAAATTTTTTCTCACCTATTTAATGCCATGACCTGATCTAGCAGTTAGTTTCAGATCATTGGTTCACTTAAAATTGCACAAGACTTGGTGTCCTTTTAAAAAATTACTGGAAAAAAAGAAAAAAGTCTGCACGATTTTGATATTCATTATCTTTAAAAAGAAAGATGGCTGAGCTTATTCTTTCAAGACGAGAAACAACCCACTTTTCCTGTAGATGTGTAATACATCCATTTACTGATTTTGTATGTAAAAAACCTTCAGATATTATTTTAATGTTTATTCACAGCTGCTTAATGCCAAGGGTGGAGTGCTGACAATACTGCTGAAAATAATTCAATCACCTGTTCTTTCATGTTGAGGAATCATTTTACCAAATGCTTGTGTTCCTGTGAATGACAGAGAAGAGATTGACATTTCTTTGTCCAGTGAAGCTTTAATAATCTAAACAGTTCTTAGGGGAAAACATATGGGCGTTCTATGCAGCCTTAGCGCTTTCTGAATGCAGTGAAAAAGAAATATGAAAACAAATTGGATGAAGATTTGGTATCTAATGTAATTCAACTCAGATTAAGGTCCAGACTTATTATCTCAGATGAAGGTCTTTGAATTGTCAGAAACATAAGAGCTGTTTCTGTGGTCATGAGGGATGCCTTTTGAAACTTTTTCCAGAAATGGACTCTAAATCAGTATCTTGAGAAACTAATAGATAGTGATTATTGCTGGGTCCCAGTGCTGAGTAGGGTCAAGACAGGTACATAGTAAGGGATAAACTATGCTTCTAATTCATTACAGGCTGACTAGGTAACACCGATAATGAGGTGGAGTAACTTGGCAGTATGATTAACTGGGAGTAACTTGGTGTTATAATTAAGGAAAAAGGGGAGAAAAGGGAACAGATTTGTCCAGGTTCACAGAGTAAGTTGGTAGTACAACCCAGAATTAAATGCAGATAGCCTGTATTTCAATCTGCTTCTGTCACTAGAGCATTGCTACAAGTTTAATTTTCCTTTTCTGCTTGGAGAATAAACTCCCCTTAAAACCAAGGAATGAGCTGGTTCCCCGTGTTTACTCCACATTCAGCTTTAGCCTGCGTTTTTTTCATGAACAGTCAAAAATTAGTTTCCCAAAAGAAAAATTGCTTCTCCATACCTCCTCTGAGCTACCTTAAGGGAAAAGAAATGAGAAGGCTTAGAAAATTGCTCTTACAGGAAAAGAAAAAAGGGTTATTTTAGGCAAAATGCAAAATCAAAAAAGACCAAGCATATTGCTTGCTCGAGGCACAGTTCTTCTCTCATGTGAGATGTTTACACAGGTAGTAGCAGAGTGGAAACACAGGGGGGTTACATTTGTGCCTTGTCAGGGCAGCCCAGGGTAGCTCAGAGCCCAGAGGTGCCCAGGAGGTCTGAGGACATCTGCAGATGGCATATGTTGCTGGTGCCCACACGCAGGAGGCCACACCTTCTCATCAGGAGACAGTTTTCTCTAACCACACTGACCTTGTTGCTGAGCCTCTACTGAGAAACAAGAGATTTCTGTACCTTGCAGACGAGTACAAAGCTAAGCTCTTTTGATGTGTTCCTCTCATAAAGAAAATGACTAGGAGGAGGGGGGTTACTTCATTATTTTTTTTCCCATATCAGGAATTTCAAAACCTTTTTTTTCAATGTTTTTTGTTGGGCTGTGCTTTATTGTAAGACTCAGACCACATATCTTGTTTTGAATGCAATAGAAGAAATATCTTTAATTTACTGTATAAAGTGAAGGCCACCTTCTCTGCCCCTAGAAAAGCATGTATATGTGAGCAGGAAGACCCTTCAGGAACAGTGGAGATGCAGGTCCCCAGGGAAGGACTGTTTCTTGCTCTTGTCATTCCAGTCTTTCACCGTAAAATGTGGATGTTTGCAGACAGATCCAGCAACCTAGGATGAACCTTATAACCTCTAATGCTGGATACATGACAAGTAGGTATTGGAGATTTATAATTCTGGGCTCAGAAAATTCCAGTTGTGTCCCAGGGATTTAAAACATAGCCCTTGCAAAAGTGGACTCAGGTGTTCAAGTCTAACAGAGGAGTTAGTTGGCTTACTACTCAAGTGGGCTCCGTCTTAGGATCTGTTGGTTTCAAGGTTTCAAGCCAATATAACTCATTTTCCTGAAGATAGTTCTGTCCCAAGTGACAAGTGCCACTGTCTTCAACAACGTGCTTTAGTTGAATGAAGATGTTTCATACAGATACACGGGTCTACATACATGTAATTTGTGTAAAAAACATTTATTGAATATTTGAAACAAACATTTTCATAAGTGGTTAACCAGTAGTTTAAAAAGTGCTGTGATGGTTGTTCCTTGCAGCTAGAACTAGT
This sequence comes from Numenius arquata, assembly GCF_964106895.1. Classification (NCBI taxonomy): domain Eukaryota; kingdom Metazoa; phylum Chordata; class Aves; order Charadriiformes; family Scolopacidae; genus Numenius; species Numenius arquata. The sequence goes on along the minus strand of NC_133577.1, from coordinate 11,123,314 downwards.
GGTAGCTTACGAGCTTGTGAAAGTTTTATTTTGTGAAGCATTTCAAAACGGAGTGAAGAGCCAACATTTCCTGTACAAAAGCTTTTCTAAAAATTCTTCATATGGATCTCCCAGAATATGGCACTTCATACGTAAATGTGAAATGTTTATGCGAGGATGTAAAACAATAAAATGAAAAATAAAAAGTTTTTACTTGTTTCCATTAACTGTTTTGAAACAAACAGTCCCTGTTTAAAGTTTTGATTCTACCATAAAACCTGTCAGTAAAGTTTTGGTCAGTTCTATCAGGTGTTTAAGCTTTAATCATTGCAACAAATTAAAAATTCAGTTTCAATTAGAAAAATTTTAATTAAAAAATCAGTTCAAATATTTAAATAGTTCTTTTTTGTATATAGGATTTATCATGGCTAAAAGAAAAAAAATAAAAGAAGATACATAGTTTAAAAAGGAATGATTTCCCAGAGGTTTATCTTCCTGCAATTTATGATTCTTCTTATCCTTTGTTTTGTATACCAAGCCTTCTGGTGTTCTGCAGCTGAAGCTGGAAGCACTTTATATGTGAATAATCTTGGCTGCTTTATGAGGTAGGGGTTTGGCACTGAGATCAGTGTAATCAACTTAGTATAAATGTTTTATTAATCTGTCACAAGGAATCACTTTTAACTGTAGACAAGACACAATACTCTAGAACATGAACTTTATTTAAGGGGTCACTTTGTACGTTGTTTAAAGGGTCACTGAGCTCAAACTCAGCTCAGCACAGGTCAAGTAGTATCTTGTGGAAGCCAGGCAGGGGCATGGCGGGGAAGGGCCCTGTGTTTCCAGGCAGAGGAAGGAAGCGACCCTGTGCTGAATTGCTCTGAAGTAGTGACTGTAAGTGAATAAACAAAGTTGCCGGGTTCTTCCTTGGGGAAGATCAAATTGTCCCCATCGTCTTTCTAGTATTGGAAGCTGCAGTAGCTCCTATTCACTTATCAGTGCATCTCCAGAGATGCTTGGGCAATTGGGGCAGCTGCTTCCCCAGCTAGAAGGAGGGAGCCAAGGGAGATTCAAACTGTTTCTTAGGAACTTCAGCTCTGATTGCCAGAGGTGTTTGTGGATGACTAACCCACTGATAATTACTATGGACATTACAGCTTGTCTCAGTTTTAGCTGCAGATGAAAGAGAGCAATTATTTTTGCAGAATGTTTACCCTGGAGGGCCCAAATACATCTAGTTCTTGTATTATTATTTTTTTCATCTGACTCAGAGAAACTGAGTTTGTAATAAAGTGATTTCCATATTTTTTAATTACTTTATCATTACTGCATAAACCCATTCTACATTTTATGTAAAAAGACTAAATTTGCAGAGTGGAACTCTAATACTTTTTTTATGATTTCAAATCAAGTAACCAAGGAAACAGAGAATGCTATTTACTTTTATAATCAGGAGGTTAATGGACATATTAGAATCTGCTTCCCAATTAACTCCTACAGATCTCCTGAGAGGTAGAGACAGAATGCAATTTAGTTGTTCTGTAGAGGCGGGACAAGGAGACAATCCTAGACCTGAGTATACCTTCCCAACACTTTCAGTCATAGGATATTCTCTTATATACTGAATGTTGACTGAAGATGATATTCCCACCAGACATAAGTAGCTATTCATCTCTGACTGGTCCCCTGCTGTTAGGGAGGAGAGTCCTTCTGACAGCTGGAGAAATGAATTAAAATGGAACTCTTAAGAGTGAAAAACTGGAATTTATGAAGGGGAACGTCTTAAGGAAGTAAGATGACTGCTTAACATTGGTGCGTAAGACATACAGGGGAACTAAACCATATTGAAGTAAGAATGATTAGCCCTCTACTTCACTGATGTACCTGAGGCAACCGCCTGCCCGTAGGGACTGTGCTGGCGTTCAATGTAAACTGAAGCAGCTGCAGAGTTATGGTGTCTTTACACAATGACATTAATGTTTCCCAGTTGCTCCTAAACATATTTCAGTGAGACATCCCACGGTCATGTTTCTTTTTCATGGCTATTCAAGTCATCCAGACCATTCTCCTCCTCTAATTCCAGCAAGCAAGACCAGAACTTACAATGTTATTAGTCCTTATAGCCATGACTATATACTTTGTACTGTTACATTTTGCATCATCTTTTTCCTCTAGCTGCCAAAGTCAACCAGCTCATCAAATATTGGATTGCAGTTCAGTGTGTTGATTATGCTTCATACTCCCTTTTCTAGACTATGTATAGGTAGTAGCCTCAGTCTGGTGGTTTTTGCTGTCATTCATCAAGATGCTCTAGAGTTAAGTGACCTGTCTTTGTTGATAGGTTAAGATGATTTTTGGCTTCTGGGACAAGGTCCATGGGCTGCTTCTCATCCCTTTAGTTATCCCTTCCTGGGCTTAGAGTTTCCCCCTTCTTCAGTTCTTTCATATTTCTCATCGTCACTAATTGCAAGGAAGACATCATGGTAGTAAATACCGTAATCTGCCTACAGAAGATATTTGTGTGTGACCTAAGAAGGAAAGTCAAAAGACATGGTTAGTGCAGGACAGGGAACATAATAGTTTTTAATATCCAAAAGGTTGTTATAAATAAACCGGCTACTTATGTATAACAATGGGAGGACTGCAAATAACAGACTTTGCAGAAATTAAGGGTTTAGTTTTGAGATGAAGAGTCTTTCTAAGTCACTAACTATAAGCAATGTTTAAGGTCACCTTTGAGTAGTTATGGTCACATAGTCCCATGTCCTGTTGGGTAGACGCTATTAAAATTTTTGGTTAATACTTTGAGGTAGAGATTATTTAGTTAAACTAATTTCTAGAGCTCTGTTCTGCTTGTATCTCCCATGAAAGTACACTAATTTATCATTACTCAACCCTACAATCCAGTCTCTTTTCTCTATTGCAATTTCTTTAGGCAAAACTCAGGCAAAATAAGTATTCATTTAATTTGGATCATAACTTGATCTTCTCTACAGAGGCTTTTTGTCCTTCAGAAATCAGTTATATGGAAAGATGTTACCTCTACTATGGGTTTAGATATACCTATCAGGTTACAGCTGGAGAAAGCTGCAAATATCTGTTCCTAAATCCCAAATAACTCCTAAATATCTATTGCCCACTATTTATAGGATACTAATGACATTAAAACCTTTTCTTTTGTTTAGTATACAATCTGGTATCTTCTAACAATGATGATCCTCGGTGGTAAAATGTATTATTGTTTTGATAAGGTTTGAAAGATTTATTATCCATCAAAGGTTGCTGCTTTGTCTCTGGAGTTAGAATCAGGTTTGCTACTCATCTTGTTCTTGTCAGTCCCGCTTAGGCCAGAATTTGACAAAGATTTCAGCTGCACTGCCAACCTATCCAGGCCTGCCATCTTCTCTGTCACTCATTTTCATCCACGTCTGGGGGAAGACAAAAGAAAAAGGATAAGATCGTAGTTTCTGAAGATATTTGTGTTTTCTTGAAATGCCTCTTAACAAGTACATTGTCTGTCAATGAATAAATCATTCAGTCCTGTCTGGGGTCTACAGCTCTTTGTCCCTAATTGCTAGTTTGCAGCTTGAAAATATGGTGGAATTGAAAGTAGATGTGTTTTTTTAACTACTCTGCCTTTTACAAATGTCAAATTGTATGAAACAGGAATAAAGTATTAAAGGAAAAAAAAGATACTTAATAATCTTGTTACCCAATGGACTTTCCTGTTTCTTTTCTGTTTAAATAAACTTGTGTGTCTTACTCCAAAGAAATATGTATAAGTGAAATATGTGTGTATATATATATATATATGACAGAGTGGGTACAGGTAATTGGTTGGAAAATTAAAGTCTTTCTTAGTCGGCATACAGACAATTACTGTGGCCAATAACAAGGCTCTGGAAACCACAGTTTCAAACCTCAGTTTTCCCATGGTCTTTCATCTAGCAACCTTGCTTTTCATCACACCCACTTTTTAGATTATAATTACTGCCATACATCTACTGCTTTATTACTTCAAACAAGTCGGAAGAACTGTGTCTGAACTAGAGATGGTAGGGAATGGAGATGGTTGTTGTAGATACTCAGATGGTCATGACTGAGAGGAAAGTAAGTGGCTTGAGGGTACTTTTTTCATTGCTTCTGTTTTTAATAATGTCAGAGAATTCACAGATGTTATATATGCAGAGTTCTGCCTGCCTTCCATATGTGCCATAATCTCAATGATGGTATTTATAACACAACTTATTTTACATATATATATATATATATATATATCTCTGTTTTCTAGTGGGAATCCAACAGCAAGACAGATCATCTTTCTTGGCAATCCACCTGTAGATACTGTGACACATTTATAAAAGTAATAAACTCTATAAATATCCTACATTTAAATGTACATTAAAATCTAAAATAACTGAAAGTAGCTCCTGAAGACATGTCAAAAGCAGCATCCAGTTAAACGCAAGAAAACCAAGCTGCATAAGTAGTAGCATCCTTTCCTATCCACTGCGTGATGTTCCCTGGCATTTAGCAGAAGCGGAAAAGGAAAAAAAGCATGCTGTTCCTAATTTTTCTGAATTACAATAGTGTTTTTTCAGCAGACTTACATTTTTAGCAGCAACTAGATAGCAGAAAAGAAGAGAGAGCATTTCTTCCACAAGAACTTAAGAGAAACTTTCTAGAAGAAAATACTAGCATTTCAGATTAATAAAACTCAACCAGAAGGAGGCTAGAGGTATGAAAAAACCAAATGAGAAAATCTCTCCTAAGCTGCAGCTGGGTGTGAAGTTTGTGGTTAGAAGAACAGTTTGTTAACAAGTCATTTCAGAAGCTGACATTCCAAGCGACACTGACATGATTTTCATTTTCTGTGCAATGACATCCTAATTTAGTGTTCTGTACATTTTTGCTTTGTTCTTTCCCACTGAAGAAGACTAAGACAGCTTCATTCCTGGTGTTATATTTCCTGATCTTTTTAACTGGAGCAAGGCCTGAAGTGTCCTCTTCCCTCCGGAGAAGGCCATGACCAATGGGTTGAAAATTTTTACTTTATGAACAGATTAAAATATTTCAGCTAAAAGAAAAGCGGCTGAACAACCCCATGCCCCAGGATACCCTGTGGTTACAGCGCTCCTGAGGAAGTGGGAACTACAGCTTTTAGTCCCTCCCAGGAGATGGGATGAGGTAGACCTCCATTGTCATAGGTCTAACAGAGAGTAGGGCAGGAAGGAGAGTCCTGCCCCATGAGGTTTCACCTGGTCTGGTGTGCTGCGAGAACCACAGCATGGCTACCATCACAGACGGAAGGCAATGGGTGACTCTTCCTTATTAAGCAGGGCCTTCCCAGTGCTCAAACTGTCAGTGCCTTGAGTGTGTGCAAAAAGCTGAGTGTAAGTATTCAAACAACTTAACAGGTGAAGACTTAAGTGCTTCCGGTGTTAAGCAGAAGGAGTGAGCTTTTGGAAGCGTGGGCTTGAGCACTCGGAAGGCAGCTGGCTAGAATTTAATGTCAGAGACAGTCATAAATGCTAAAATCTGACCTTTTAGGAGTCTCTGTGGAAGTTTTCTGCCACTTGCCTCCTACCCAGCAGTTAGCAAATATTTTCTATCTCAGTCTAATTAAAAACTATGTTGGGTATTATGTCAGGTAATCTGAGCAGATCAAACTAAAAGTGCTTTAAAGTGTTGTTCAGATTTGTTGGTGTTAGTGTAACAATAATACCCTGTCATGTCAGGGTTGAATTTGGATCTAAGTCATATCAGCTGAAGTTGTTATGAAAACAGAACCAACCTAAAGTTTCCAATAGCAAAAATTGCAGGTTTTTTGCAAATGAACTGGACAAACTCTACTTTTTCTTTCTTCTATTTTTTATTTTTTCCAGATAGGTGTTTTACAAAATTCCATTCTGAGGAAAAGGAAAAAACAACAAACTGTTCTATTGACTCAGTAACTTTAAATGTCACACAAATGTCACTTTTAAACTAGATGAGAACACTTTCCCAAATGAAATGAGTGACTCTAATGATATAAATCCCTTTGAAAATATAAATGAGTGTCTTCACTTCGAATTCAATAACAAGGACAGTGTAACAAAATAAATGTGTTTAAACCTGTTTTGTGATGAAAAGAACACATATTGGTATATGGAAAGGTAAAGGGTTAGCATTCTTTCTTCAGGGACCTTTATGTTTTTTATCTTTGTTGTCATTCAGGTTCATATACCAGGTGTCTATCACTACAAATTGAGCTCTATGATAAAGAACTGTTCGTGAAGGAATCATTTAGTTGCTTTTCTCTATAAAATTTTATGAAAATGAAGCCAGTGACAAACGACTGCTTATTCAGTAGAGCAAAAAACAAGCTTTTATGAGGAATAAATAGGAAAGGTAAACTACTCCTGTTAGCTAAGAAATAAGATAAGAAATCCTGGAAAGCAAAGGGTGTAAGGTGTACAAATAATAAACAGGAAGGTACACAAGTAAATATTAATAATACATGTTGGCTGGCACATGCCAAATTCTGTAATTAGGTCAGGTTAAGAACTCAGTATCCTGAGTGATGGAGAAAGGATCCTTTTCAATGCTTTGAGAAAATATTTGGGTAGATCAGAAAAGGAAAACTTAGATGCTGTCACCAGAGGTAATGAGGCTTTTAATTCTAATATTGTATTTTAATTTAAATCATACCACAAAGACATAAAACACTTAAAATTAACAGTGAAGACAGGAAGCAGTACAATATAATGATGCCAAACAAGACACCATATATTGTGAAGTATTTGTTATATTTTTCTGCTCTCCTGGAAGTACGTGCTCAAAATAATTTAATCTGAATGGAGCAGGCGAAAGTGGGGTGAAGAAAGCTTGACTAGAGGTTGAAAAGTTCGTTTCCTGATGCTATTCAATGTGCTGGTCTTTTATCATTCTGCTCTGGAATGAAACAAAGCCCTTTGCAGTGTGTTCTCTAAAGCAGACTGTGTCAATGTGTCTCTCTCCAGATCAAAGCACGCACTTTTGGCAAAGTGCACACCATGTACTTTGTGTCTGGAGAGCTCTGTGCCGCGGGAAAGGCAGCTTCCAGTCCTCACTCTCTCTGCCCCAAAGTCCAGGTTGTCATCTCAGGCTGTTCTGAGCCATAGAGGGCAGGAGCCTAAACCCATTTCTCACATGCTCATGCAGAAGTAGGAGCTTCATATTAAGTAGCTGCCTGAGAAAACAGGTTTCACCAAACCAAACACAGTAAGGCTTTGACATAGGGTACTTTCGGAGAATGGTCCCCACCACCCCCAGCCCCACGTCCGTGCTGGCATTCTTGGTGTAAGCTTTTAGCTTGTTTCTGGAGGAACAGCTCTGCGCTAAAGCTCTCCTATGAGGCTTTAAGACAAGTACACATTTTTGTTCGGCTTTCTTCTACGAAGAAAGCGATTCCTTTTCATGGTAGGCCATCAAAATTGGTTTATTTTGTATTCACATAAATATCAGGTAAATAAAGTGCCAGGACTGGTTTTCACCACAGAAATGTCACTGCCTTACACCTGCAGAGCACCAACAGAAAAAATTCCTATCCCCAAGTGCTTGGAATCATTATGATTATATAGGAATATTTTAAATTACTGAAAATAACAATTAGTGACACCATCTACTCCAGTGGTATCCAGAGGTGGCACCCTCCAGTTTCTAGATTCACCAGAGGATCTTGGGATCAGGTTTATTTCAGTGACTATTCATTGTTTTATTTGGATTATTTGTTACCTGCAAGGGAGAGAGGACACTAAATTGGTTCCTTTCAAAACTACACAGACAAAGCTTACCTTTAGCAAGACATAAAAATCTTGCTTTAGTAATTCAGCCCTAGAATCCCCTTTTCTCTCTAAAAGCTAGATCAAGGGTGCAGGGAGTCCCACTTTTCTGTGTCCATAATCAGGAGTACTTTTCTTAAGCCCAAACCTCCAAGAGACACACAGAATCTTTCCTTCCTTTATTGCAAGTAAAAATTTCAAGGCTTAGAAATCTGACCAGGTTATATCCCCTAGTGTTTGCTACTCTGACTTTCCTCTCTGATCTCAGTTTCTATCAGGTGTTTCACTCTGCAGTTCCTCCCCTCTTCCTCCTACATGTACTCCTCTGACAGCGTAATAACCATTTTAAATCTCCATTATTCTCTTTGCAATTTTCACACATCAAATCTACCTAGTGGTAATCTTCCTCCCTACCACATAATGCAGAAAATGTGGCTGGCTGATTCTGATAAAACCCTCGTCTCATTTTTGGATTTCACCATTTGTTATCTTTTCCTCATTTGCTCTCTTTTTGGTGGGTTAAGTCCTCTGATCTTCACGGTATGTATAGCAAACTAACCTATCTTGTCCAGATAGGTTGGGAAGTTACAAGTTGATCACACGACCTGTCAGACTTTCATGTGAAGATCTTTAGTATAAACAGTAACTTCATGGAAGTGCTCTATCTAGTTTGAAAAATACAGACATAAGGTAAACAGTCTGTGTCCCTGAACACACACACACTGGAATCTTCTGAAAATATTATTCAGATGCTGACAGTTAGTCTTCAGCCAATTTTCTGCTTGAGAAAAAAGTGACTTTTTACAAGCAAATGTATATACTCAAATATTTCTGGCTTCTAGGAATAATAGTTATAATACTAAAAAATATTCTTAAGGTTAAGTTAAAGTAACTCCACTCACATGGGCTCTGCTTAATGTATTACCAGTAAAATAATGAGATTTAAAATTTTAAAAAAAAAAATTATTCTAAAATGTGTATACAGTCATTCTTTAAGTATAGAATAGCTGTTCTTATGGGCTTGAGATCTAGAAAGGCAACTGCATCTGTGGATCTTCGAAGAATCAGGTCTCAACTTCTTAAATGTCCTGTATATGTTCCATAAATACATGCAAGAGGCATGAAAGGCACCAAATGCAGCAGTTAAATCTCCAGGATATCATGTGGAGCAGTTTTCAAATCCCTAAGTAGGAGATATATTTAAAATCCTGATTGAGGGTATTATTAATAGAGTATAGTAGTAAACCCATTGCGTTCCTGTTAGAACTAATGAAAATGACACATTTTTTTTCTGATAAAAATAAAATACATTCTGTAATTCTGAAGCTTGGCTTGTTACAGCTCTTGAACTTCCATTATTCACAGAATGACATGAAATATCAGGCAGTGCTGTTGTAGAATACAAGGTTGCTATGTCATTCAATTATTGTCTTGTAAATCAACGGTCTAGGACAAACAATGTCTGGTGGATTCTGCCAGCTGGAAAAACAGCCAACATTTTTATTGCCAAAGAAGTTTTGCAGTCACAAGCAACATGAGATTGACTTTTTAACCTGGCCCTTGTAATATAACAAGCTGGTATCATTAAATCCTGGCCCTTATAACAGCAATCTTACAGTAAATTGGGGAACAGTGAAAATGTTTAGACAATTTATAAAATTGTCATTCTATACTCTTAAAAACCCTTAGGTTTTAATTTTTATACTGTTGCTGTAATCAAATCAATAAAAAATGCTAAGGAACACTTGACTACTTAGTTTCATTTAATAAAGATAGCCATTAATTACTTTCTTTACAGTACAGACAACATCCACAGCCTTTCCCTCATCCACTAAGTGGGTCACCTTGTCATAGAAGGAGATCAGGTTTGTCAAGCAGGACCTGACATTCAGGAACCCATTCTGATTGGGCTTGATCACTTGATTGTCCTGTATGTGATGCATGATGGCACTCAAGATGATCTGCTCCATAACCTGCCCTGGCACTAAGGTCAGACTGACAGGACTGTAGTTCCCTGGATCCTTCTTCCAGCCCTTCTTGTAGATGGGCATCACATTTACTAACCTCTAGTTAACTGGGACCTCCCTGTTTATCCAGGACTGTTGATAAATGATGGAAAGTGGCTTGGTGAGCACTTCCACCAGATCCCTCAGTACCCTTGGGTGGATCCCATCTGATCCCATAGACTTATGTGAGTCTAAGTGGTGTAACAGGGCACTAATCATTTCCCTTTGCATTACGGGGGCTTCATTCTGCTCCCCATCCCTGTCTTCCATCTCAGGGGGCTGGGTACCCCAAGAATAACTGGCTCTACTATTAAAGGCTGAGGCAGAGAAGACATTAAGAACCTCAGCCTTTTCTTCATCCTTTGTCACTGTGTTTCCCCCCGCATCCAATAAAGGATGGAGATTCTCCTTAGCCCTCCTTTCGTTGCTAATGTATTCACGGAAACATTTTTTATTATCATTTGTGGCAGTAGCCAGATTAAGTTCTAGTTGGGCTTTGGTCTTTTTAATTTTCTCCTTGCAAAACCTCATGACCTCTTTGTAGTCTTCCATAGTTGCCTGCCCCTTCTTCCAAAGGTCATAAAGTCTTTTTTTTCCTGAGTTACAGCCAAAGCTCTCTGTTCAGACAGACTGGTCTTCTTCACCAGTTTGTCTTTTAACACTTAGGGATGGCCTACTCCTGCGCCTTAAAGAATTTCCTCTTGAAAATGTCCAGCCTTTGTGGATTCCTTTGCCCTTCAGGACTGCCTCCGAAGGGACTCAGTCAACCAGTCTCCTAAATCAGATGAAGTTTGACTTTCAGAAGCCCAAGGTAGCAGTTCTGCTGGCCCCCCTCCTTACTTCTTCAATAATCGAAAACTATCTTTTTGCGATCGCTGTGCCTGAGACAGCCTCCAGCCATCACATCACCCACAAGTACTTCTTTGTTTACAAACAGGTCCAGCGGGGTGCCTCCCCTAGTTGGCTCACTCACCAGCTGTGTCAGGAAGTTATCTTTCACACACTCCAGGAACCTCCTAGACTGTTTCCTTTCTGCTGCATTGTATTTCCAGCAGACATCTGGTAAGTTGAAGTCTCCCACAAGAACAAGTGTTAGCGATTGTGAGTCTTCTCCCAGTTGCTTATAGAATATTCCATCTGCCTCTTCATCCTGGTTGGATGGTCTATAAGAGGCTCCCACCATGATATCTACCTTGTTGGTGTTCCCTCTGATTCTTACCCATAAACGGATGAACAAGGAACTGCTGGACAAACTCAGGACCAAAAAGGAGGCCTATAGAGGGTGGAAGCAGGGAAAGGTAGACTGGGAAGAATACAGAGAAGCTGTCCGAGTCACCAGAAACCTGATCAGGCAAGCGAAAGCCCAGGCAGAACTAAATCTAGCCAGGGATGTGAAAAATAACAAGAAGAACTTCTATAGATATATCAGGGATAAAAATAAGACGAGGGAAGCTGTGGGTCCCCTCCGGAAGGAAACGGGAGACCTGGTCACCCAGGATGTGGATAAGGCTGAGCTACTGAATGACTTCTTTGCCTCAGTCTTCACTGGCAAGGGCCCTAACCACACTGCCCAAGTCACGGAGGGCAAGAACAGGGGCTCTGGGAATGAAGAAGCACCCACAGTACAAGAAGACGAGGTTCGAGACCTCTTAAAGAACCTGAAGGTGCATAAGTCCATGGGACCTGATGAAATCCATCCACGGGTCCTGAGAGAACTGGCGGACGAAGTTGCTAAGCCCCTCTCCATCATATTTGAGAAATCGTGGCAGTCTGGTGAAGTTCCCACTGACTGGAAAAAAGGGAACATAACTCCAATATTCAAAAAAGGAAACAAAGAAGACCCGGGAAACTACAGGCCGGTCAGTCTCACCTCTGTGCCTGGCAAGATCATGGAGCAGATCCTCCTGAAATCCTTGCTAAGGCACATGGAGAATAAAGAAGTGATTGGAAACAGCCAACATGGCTTCACCAAGGGCAAATCGTGCCTGACAAATTTGGTGGCCTTTTACAATACTGCCACAGACTTGGTAGACAAGGGCAGAGCGACTGACGTCATTTACCTGGACTTATGCAAAGCATTTGACACTGTCCCGCACGACATCCTGGTCTCAAAATTGGAAACTCATGGATTCGATGGATGGACCACTCGGTGGATAGGGAACTGGCTGGATGGCCGCATCCAAAGGGTTACAATCAATGGCTCAATGTCCAGGTGGCGGCCAGTAACGAGTGGTGTTCCGCAGGGGTCGGTACTGGGACCAGTACTGTTTAACATCTTTGTCGGTGACATGGACAGTGGGATAGAGTGCACCCTCAGCAAGTTTGCTGATGACACCAAGCTCGGTGGCGCAGTTGACACGCTGAAGGGAAGGGATGCCATCCAGAGGGACCTAGACAGGCTGGAGAGGTGGGCTCATGCAAATTGCATGAAGTTCAACCAAGCCAAGTGCAGGGTCCTGCACCTGGGACGTGGCAACCCCAGGCACAAATACAAGTTGGGTGGAGAATGGCTGGAGAGCAGCCCCGAGGAGAAGGACTTGGGAGTGCTTATGGATGAGAAGCTCAACATGAGCAGGCAGTGTGCACTGGCAGCCCAGAGAGCCAACCGTGTCCTGGGCTGCATCAGGAGAAGTGTGGCCAGCAGGTCTCGCGAGGTGATTCTGCCCCTCTACTCTGCGCTCGTGAGACCCCTCCTGGAGTACTGTGTCCAGCTTTGGAGTCCTCAACACAGAAAGGACATGGACCTGTTGGAACGGGTCCAGCGGAGAGCCACGAGGATGATCAGAGGGATGGAGCACCTCTCCTATGAAGACAGACTGAGAGAGCTGGGGTTGTTCAGCCTGGAGAAGAGAAGGCTCCGGGGAGACCTTATAACAGCCTATCAATACCTGAAGGGAGCCTACAGAAGAGCTGAAGAGGGACTCTTTGTCAGGAAGAGTGGTGACAGGACAAGGGGCAATGGTTTTAAATTGGAAGAGAAGAGATTTAGATTAGATATAAGGAAGAAATTCTTTACAGTGAGGGTGGTGAGGCACTGGAACAGGTTGCCCAGGGAAGTTGTGGATGCCCCATCCCTGGAAGTGTTCAAGGCCAGGCTGGATGGGGCTTTAAGCAACCTGCTCTAGTGAGAGGTGTCCCTGCCCATGGCAGGGGGGTTGGAACTAGATGATCTTTAAGGTCCTTTCCAACTCTAGCCATTCTATGATTCTATGATTCTATGATTCTAACACTCAACCCTATTATCAACGTCATTAAGCTCTAGACAATCAAAATGATCCCTAACATATGGGGCTGCCTCTCCTTCATTGCCTATTGCTTCTGAAGATTTTATAGCCATCCATTGCATCACTCTGAAATTATGTTCTGCTAATCAAGACAATTAACAGACACACTTTATACTCAAAGGGAACCTTTCAGTAAAAATTATGCTGAAAATAATTACGATGGTGGAATTTATTTGATAAAATATTCATCAGTTCATCTGTAGTCCATCATACATTTGAAACCATGTACACACTTGAAATAAATTAATTGAGATTTTAAATTTATTCTTGTCTTATTTTTGATGAGGAAAGTTATGAAGAACCTAAATACTTACCAGCACTAAAAGCTGTTCAGTTAACAATTTCTCAGTAATATCTAATTAAGTATATAAAATTTATTCCTACACTGTATTCCTACAGCTCATTTTACTCCTAGAGAACCACCATAAAATCCAAGATGCTTCACAGATCATACTGAACTACACTTTAGGCAGTTTTAGGACTTCGTTAGTCATTAGTCACATAGACTTTCATTCTTCTTATTGAAGAACATGCTTCTAATTGAAAAAATAATATTTTCTTTTTCTTAGATTCTTTTTTTATTTTCTTTTTATTTTATTTTTCTTATATTTTTCTTAGAAAAATATCAGATTCAAACATGGTGTCCATTATGTCTTGAACAACTGATATCATGAAAGGCAAATCTCTCAAGCGTGGAGTAGGGCTCACAGCTCATATTGCTGCCATCAAACCACATTTTCAAATTTAGGAACCTTGTTAAACTTACTCAGAGTTCCCTGAAAAAGAGTTAAGAAAGACAGTGATAGAAAAGTGAAACCAGGAAATTAACTGAGTCCTCATTTTACTCCTTTGTTTAAGGCTGACTTGAAAAAAGCATGCAAGTTAACTTACAGGACCTCTATTTTTCCAATATTTTACATAAGGTAGGACAAAATAAAGGTGTAGTAAGAAGTAGTGTAGTACAGTTTGCAAAGTGATGAATTTAGAAGTAGATTTATTTATTTTCACATTCCCAGAGCTTCATGAAGACTTACAACTACTTACCTGATGTGCAGGTTGTCTCAAAGAGCTATTAACCCTTCCTATAGGTAGCTTTCAGTAAAACTTTATGTCAAGTTCCTTGTTAAAGAGAATTTATGAAGTATTTGTGACAGTAGATATGTCCAAATTAGATTTATCTGAAGATTTAGTATTTATTTTTTTAATTCAATTTCAATTTTCAACACCTACTTTTCTATCTCTATTATATCATATTAAGTAGTCAAGTCAAAATATTTATTTTTTTTATTGATTTGACTACAGCAACAGTGTAAAAATTAAAAACCTAAGGGCTTTTGACCCAGTAAGAAAATCTTGATTTCAAACCCAACACTGAGACTGAATGGAGGTTTCTGCTTCAGTGGACAATAAGGTTTTTTCCAGAAAAAACTTTGGTTTAGCTGTTTAAATTTTACCTTTGATCTTGCCTGGAATAGCCTCCATCTATATAAGGTAAGGGAGATGGATACCTTCAGTCAATCAGAACCTATGAAGTATATGAGTTTCTGCCATTGTCCCCTTAGAGAATCTGTAAAGCATGCTCTAAGCTGAGGGATGAAACCATTTATGGTAAAGGGGCTGAATGCAGTGAAAGGTCTCAAGCCTATCACACCTTTAATGAGTAGATCAGTAGATCAAGAGGATGACTAGTTATACATCACAAAACATGCCCTACACAGTTCTAGAAGATCTTTACACTGTTTTATCAACAAAGAATGAAGAAATATTGGTAGAAATTACTAGATTCTAAAAGCCGTGACCTTCTCTTTGTCTGAACCAGAGAACCTCCTCAAAATGACTATGGCAGGAAAGTGAGTTTAAAGCTGCTTAAACATGATAACTTGCCCTACTAAACTACTTTCACTTTGTTCAATATAGAAGGAAAAGAACGGATGGCAAAGAGGGGTTGCGGGTCAAAGATTGACGGGCTTCATGCAGGCCAGAAAAATAAACCATTACCAAGAAAAGTCTTCCAGTGCAGGAGCTCAGTTTCTTGTACAGTAAAATTGATAGAATGGTCCATGCCATTCCTTTGGTTTATTTCAACTAGCATTTTTCTGTGGAAATTAGAGCTATGCAAGACCCATCCAAAAGGAAGACTGCATGAAGTCACTCTGTTTTGAAGGCTTTCTTAGATTAAATCACATGGACTTCATAGGTGCTTTGACTTCAGTGACAAAGAGTGACATTGCTGGGCATGCTTAGCTTATTAGTATAGACACAGCTAACAGGCAATTCCCTGATAACTATAGCCAAAAGTTCACTTCAAAAATGAGAGGGTATTTGAAGCTGCAATTTTAGATATTTTTGAAGTCTTTTTTTTCTTAAAAAAAAAAAACACAAAACCAAAAACAAACAGAAAAATTCTTCAGTGCCTGAAACACAAACTGAGAGAACAAAAGTTTGAAAAAACAATTGGAAAATTTCTACTAGGTAGCTGTCCCATAAAAAAAAAAGTAAAAAAAAATATAAGTACTAGAGTATATCAATCATCCTTCATTCATGGTACAATGATGCTTTTGGGAGCTGCAGATATCATGAATGCAGATTGTTTTCTTAGTAATTTTGTTGATATTCTTTATTTTTACATTTAAATATTGTAGGCTTTTCTAGTATAGTCAGACTACCATAGGGTTCTTTTCCTAAAGAGCATAGGTCTCATCAGTAACAGTTATCCTGCAGTCCTTTGCCCAGAAACATGCCTTTAGGCAAGGAACATACTTCACTTGCAAATCTGCTGCTGAGGTTTTTTTCTGTCATCCAGAATTAAACAGTAATAACTTTTCATTATATTTCTGTTTAATATGGTTTTGCTTGTGATCCACAAAGACAAAAACAACAAAAGATTTGCAGACTGCTTTTATGGAGTTTTGGGAGTTTTTATTAGCAAGAGAAAAAAATGCAAATTTCTCAACAGTATAATGGTTAGATGTCTTTCAATTTCAAAGAATATTCTCATTCCTAAAAAATTCATAATTCTTCCACAGTTGAATGGTGACAGATGTTTTACTGATTACCGTATTGCTTTACTTTCAGAAGATCAGCTCTTCATAAATACTGAATTGTAGTATTACTTGTAAGAGCTTGTTTTCTTGAAAGAGTTTATTAATTCAGTAATTATTTTATGATCAATAAAAATGTCTGTAATTACTGAAATGAATAAAAAAAAAATCCAAAAGAGATCACATCTTGGTAACTGACTTTCTTAGGAAGATACCTGAGGGATTTTTTAAGCTGAGTCTCTAGATGGGTGCAAAAGTTTGGTCATTTAAGGATGTTATGGACTATTTTGTCATAAGCTATTTCTCCTCTGCCTCCTTGGCCACTACCCTAACCATCCTCTCTGAGACCATTGCTGCTGTGGTCTTTGGCATTTTTTTTACCAGATTTACGTAACAGAAGAGCTGGTTAAGGGGTTTGTGGATATGATGGATATGAAGTTTTAAGGGAGAACTTAGATGTATTATATCCTGCAAGCTCACATACATAGACTATTAGAAATGTTCCAATAATCTAAATGGTTTGTTTAAGAAAAGGCAGCCTATACAAAACTTTTCTGGACTAAAAGATTATTGTGTTTTCAGCAATTCCACTGGAATTGGGTGTATTTCCCTTCCATGAACCACTCCTGTTTCTCAACCTTTCTAAAACAAGAAGGATCTTGCACTCTTCCAGGGATGAGTAGCAATTTATGTGAGATAGCTAGCTTTTTTCAACTGAGTATAAGCCGCTTATTTATTTCTTGTTAATGTTAAAGGATGTACTAAAGAAGGCAAAATTTCTGGCTTTTTTTCTGGATTAGAAATTACATTGCCTTTCTTTGAGGAGAAATATCTTTACTGAGTTTAACAGGCAAATTACTGAGGATTTTTTACTGCACTTGAAGGAAAAATATGTCAAAGTCTAATTCATATAGGATACAAAAAGACTTCCAAATACTTGAAGGATTTGTTTCTAATTGATTATATTTGATACTCTATAACATGAGTTATTCTATTGTGTTGTTATGGCAACTTTAACTGTGTTGCCCATAAAATTATATTCTCTGATAAAACAGTGGGATGAATTTATCACACTGGACATACTCTGCAATTTCTATTTAAAAGCTTACTGTAATATCTTTTGCTCTTAATTTGAATGGCATTTGATTTGCAATACCAGAAATTCATATAAAAGGACATATATACAAGAAAATATTTCTTTCACTATTTGTGTTACTGGTTTCTGCAGACACATTTTCCTGTAGAAGAAATTTTCCCTCTGATAGAATTTTACATAGAATATGTCTACAAGATTTGCTTCAGTGATAGTTTTGAGTGAGGGAAATTAAACATAACAGAACTCTGCCCTGCATTTAATTATTATGCCTTGTAAGGGATACATTCAAGTACTCTTTTTTTCTTTTAAATGAGGAGCCAGGATTATAGAATACAGAGAGTGTTGGCATATAAAAGCCAAATAAGTATATTTTCAATGTTTCATAAAGGATTTGATCAAAATGTCACTACTTGGAAAACACAAACAACTTTGTCCTTTTAACAGCTGTCTATATAAATCACAAACAATTTGCTAATTGTTAATACGGATGTCCTTGATATCATACTGCACAATTTTAACTGTATAGTAAAGCTAATTAGCTGGGAATGTGTGTTTATTTTTCCTCTGCCATGAATCTTAAAAATACATTTCTATTAAGATTTTTCTATTACGAAAACATTGTCTTCTAAATACTTTTATGACTGTTTTAAAAGTTTCTGTTCTAACACAAGCAAATATTTGAAATCTCACTCTTCACTGTTAGGTCGAAAGAAAATCAACCAGAAAATACTGGCAAGTACTGTAAATTATACCTGTTTCCCAGCCAGAGCATCTGGTCTTTTGGCAGACACCCTTGGCAGATCTGTTATACTGGAGGCTTTAAGTTTCTTTTCCTGAGAATTTTGTTTGCCTTATTTTGCTAAGTGGGAAATGGACACTGCTTATGATATTTGGGAATCTAATTTTGCCTGAGACCCTCAAGGGGAGGCTCTGCAAATAAGACTATTTAAAAATCTACATCATACTTTTTCTTGGGAAACTGGTTTTGACCAGAGCATTGCATTTGGAAAGTATCTGCCTTGTAAGGAATATCCAAATTCTACTTAAACAAAACAAAACAGAACAAGCTACACATAGAATTTCTGCTTTGGAAGCATCTGTTTTAAAATAAAAAACTAAAAAATATCTAGAAGGAAGGACAACACTGTTTACTGATTAGCCCTATTTATAACAGCTGTTCTTTAGCTGAAGACTGCTGGTTGGGTACTTTGCAATCTAGTTGGGAGTAAATAATGCATTTGATCTGTAAATAGTTCAAGCTGTTCTAATCATAATCTGTTCATCTACTCATAAAACATGACCGCACTGATACTGTCACTTGTATTAGTCATGTCTTACCCCTCAAACTGGCCTCAAGAGGTAATCATGAAGGAAGGTCATGTTCAACATGCAGAATGTTGACTACAGTCCCTCTGAAAAATATTTGCTCATAAATTTCTCAGTGAAATGCTTTTACAAATTAATTTTCAACCCATTTTTAGATAGAGGTTTTGAGCATTTGATGTTCAGGATGTATTATTTAGTCTTTGTAGTGTGTAGTCAGTTCATTAGGTGTGTGACTTTGTGAAATTATAAGCAGTTCCTGCAGAATAGTGTTTGTTTCAGTCAGAGGAAAGTAAAAGCTTTTGGGAGTAGAGCATAAGATATGGTAACAAGCTGATGAAATTTTCTGCCTTTTTATGACAAAGATGAGCAGCATAACTTTTCAGAAGATGCTGAGCTGGGGCTAAGTTGTCCAGACTCAGACCTAATTCTCAGAATTAGGTTCAGGTTCTTATGGAAATTGAACCCCTTTATAAACACTGAAAGGGAAGAATCAAAAAACAGGAATACAAAAGTCAACAGACCACTTGAAAATCCCAACTATTCTTTTCCTGTATTTTGTATGTATCTCATATATCAAACCTAAGTATAGTTACCTTTTCTTCAGCTAAGAGTAACAGAAGGATCAGTGGTTGTTGAATCTTTTTGTTGTTTTTATTTTGATATCTGTTACGTGACTGTAATGCGATGACTTCACTGCCAAATATTTTGTGTGGCTTTCTGAGTGTTTTCAGTATTTTTATAGAGTTTTGAATACAACTACCCATATTTGCACACACAAAAAGTTAATTCACAACCCTTTCTCTATAAAGAAGGAGTTCTCTGGAGGCTCACAGAGCTATGAAGAAAGATGCTAGGGAATTGAAAGTCAGATGCACTTCAGCAACTTCACAGATGAGTTTTTCGTGATTCACCTCATTCTAGCAATAGGTTGCCAGCAGTTATGCTGTTCCCCGAGTGTCAGAGTGGAAAATGCTGAAGAATAGAGTTTTCACCTTGACATTCTGTCTTTGGGTATCAAGATTATTTTGTCTATAGAAACGGCTCTTAAAATAGCCTGACCCTTGGAAGACAATAAAGTCTTCATGCCCCATTTTGTGAATTTGTGGTAGAACTAGATATAAAAATGGCTGTACTGTTGCTGACCACAGATTTGTCTCATATAATATCCTACCTTTGGTACTAGCTTGCTTATAGGAGATGCTGAAGGGAAGAATATATGCATGTGGTATCCTTTCCTAGCTTCTGGCAATCAGACTGGAAACCAGAATTTTCAATATTAATAACCCCGTTTCTTTCATGAATTTACCTAGTTCCCTTTTGATCCCATTTATCATTTTGACTTCTGCAATTCCTAATGACCTCTGTTAATGTGTTATGCAAAGAAGTACTCATCTTGTTTAAACTTGTCAAACACTTTTGCTTAATACACATTACTCACTTTCCATCCATTCATGACTTCATACATCACTGCCATATCCCACAGTTGTTGCTTTTCCAGAAAGCTCGAGAAACCTCTTCTTGTGTAGATACCGTATGTTGTTTTGCTCATTTTTTCAGTCTATTTTTGTGCCTTCTGTACTCTCACAGTATCTTCTTTTAAGAAGAAAGGGAAAGAGAAAAGCCCGATCAGAACTGTATTAGTTACTATCACTTTAGATAGTTTCCTTATTCTTTGCCAACCTTGTTTCCTTGAGTTTTTGGTAGAGGATTTTGGTAGTTGAAGTCTGTTGTGTTGGATTGATCATGCTTTCCTACATGTCTGCAAATTCCTCGATATGTTATAATGGATGTCACTTCTTTCTGAAAAAAATAAAAATGAGGAAACACTCTTCCTCTGTTATATTTTCTTGGTTTCATGTATTAATTATATTCTTTTCCATAGTTTAAAGTCTGACTAGTCTGTACATCAAACACTCAGCTGTAGTTTCTTATGGAGCCCTTTATAGAAAATGACATTATATTTGCCACCTTCTGTTACTCACATACTAACATTTATATACGAAAGAGGTTATAGCACAGGTCATAAGATGGTAATTTTATATTAGATTTCCTTGGAACTTTTAGGAAAATATGATTTGGTCTTGGCAGTTTGCTGCTATTCACTTTGCTATTGTGTTCTAAAACCTTTTCTAGTGACACTCATCTTTGAGGTGGTACCTCTGACTCATCCTGAATAAGAAATGGCTTTCGTCTGGGAGCATCCTTTTGTTCCTCAATAGGGAATACTGATCCAGGTAGTTAATTTTGTTTTTCTACTTTGACCTTACCATCACTGCATGGTACCTTTATGTCACAATTTAATACTTACCCTTCTCACTTAGAGGCAGGTTTCCAGCCATATAAGTATTTAAAAATATGTTTTTAGTACTTTTTATGAGTTTAGAAAATTGATCATTGACATCTCTTTCTTCCTGATTTACTAACTTTTTGAATATAACCCCCCAAAAGTTCTGAATCCTTCTCTATTTCCCATAGGTGGACACAGTTTCTACTTTCTGTAGAATATCCTTTCTTGCTTTAATAACTGCCTATAGACCATTGTATAGACCTTTTCATGCATTGTACATGTCTACTTTGAGTATCAAGACATTTTCTTTGCTACCTGAAAGCATTTTGTTCTTATGCTGTTCATTATTTATTTAATTTATTTATGTATTTATACCAGTATTTCTCCTTTTTGAAATTTAATACTCCTTACAGGAATTATTTTACCTATTTCATCTTTTATACAGTACAACTATGCTTCTAGTTATGCTCATCTTATTTAAATATAATTCAAAGAATACCAAAAAAGCATATTCCATTAGTGCCATTGTGAATGAACTGTTTTCATATGGGCATTTAATCACTATGATTTGCATCCTTTCAATCATCTCAGATCAGTAAGGATACACATGGATTTTCAAGTACTGTTCAAGCAGGATTTTAAAGGACCCTGAGCTCTGCAAAACTTAATGGTTATTCTCAGCCTCTGACAGAATCCTGCTTTCATCGAGGTGTAAAATACCACAACCACCTGCTGAGTTTCAACATTATATTCTTCTGCAAGCAAATTACTTTTTGTTTGGAAATGAGTAGCAACTCAGGCTCACTGAATGGTTAGCTGTCTGAGGAAGGTCTGCATTCTCTGTTTTGGCATAGATGGAGATCATCTCTTCCAGTGTGAAAAGCCTCTCTGCATGCATCTGTTACCTGGGCAAAGAAGTCAGCTGGCGTACAGGTAGCTGTGGGTGAGTAGCATGGTTGCTACTCCCAGGGTAGTAATATGGTATGCAGTAGCAGCTAGGGGTCCTGCAGTACGGACAAGTAGCAGGAAGAAAACCCGCGTAAGATGGCTACCTCTCTCTTCCTTTACCACAGCCTGACTGGTTTAGTAGGTTCTACTGTGGAAGACAGAAAACAGTCCTTGCAATAGCAGCTGTAATTGTGGTTAGGTGGTTGCACTGAGTGGGTAAGGTGAATAAGAATCCCAGGGCTGTGAATGTCTTCTACCTGAAAAGTAGCAGAGGAAGAAAAGTAGCAGATCCAAAGAGGAGTTGGATCAGGATATCAGGAGGCTGGAGATCAGACTATTTCTATCCCAAACCACTTTGAAGCCTTCCAGGTTTGTCTCACAGCCAGGACCTTATTCCAAAACATCTCTAATTCTTTGCAGTCTTTAATCGCTCCCTGGATGACGACCAACCTTATTCTGCCTTTGCCCCAGAGCTGCCGTTACCTCTGCTGCAGTTCCAGTTTTGTTGACCAGTCATCCTGGATGCAGCAACATTCACCTTTACTTGTGCAGACAAACTGCAATGTATGGCTGTTGTGGGGTCTTGCCATTTAGGAGCTTATCCCTTCTTGTATTATTTGGGTGAGGAGTTTCACCAATGGTGAATTACAGCCACTCACAAGCACTTGTTGTGCATTCATCTGAATGTAGACTTAAAAAATATTTTCTCTTGCCTGCTGGTCACAGTCTAGAGACAGCTGGGTACTATAAGGGTCAATTATGAAATATTATCCTGTTTTGTCCCTTCCTCTAGAGTGGAATCTTTGCTTTTGCAAAGGAAGCATAAGATTTCAATCAGAAGTTAATTCATCAAGGATGGACTATGAAGTAAGAAGTTGAACTCACTAATTCATAAATTAAAAAAGATACAGACAGCTAAACTGACTACTCGAATAAATTCTTACACTAAATAATCTTATTTAACATTCTTGAGTGTCAGATAAAACCTTTCTTAGCTTTTGATGCTGGCTGCTCAGGTTGGAAAGAGGATGGGCCATACAGCAACTGTCAGTAAACCAGGCTTAACAGGTGACTTTCCGGATGGTGGATCACTGGCATACTTTTTTGATCTTTTTGCTTTTCCTCTTATCCTCTGTCCTTATGGGAGGGGCATTGTTTACCACTGAAACAATTTCTCATTGAATTTGCCTCAGTTGAACAGCTTTTGGTGAGGACTCTCATACTGAGTATTGAAATGGTCATGTACAACAAAGAAAATGGAGTTGTTGGGACCTTTGATGAATGAGACTTTCCCAGATATTGTATATGAGAAAGGCTTATCGTGGCCGTGTCCTGAGACTGAGGAAAAATAGGGTTTAGAAAATAAGCCTTGTTTTTAGAACATTTCCAACACAGAAATAGCTGAAGCATCAGGCTGTGTGATCAAACCCTTATTAAAAGAAAAGAAGAAAATAAAAAAGGTTTAATCTAGGATAGGCCTGTATGGGCAATACTTTTCTCATGTATTTGCTAGCATGAGAAATACCTGGAATTGTATGAGGGTAGCATACG
This sequence comes from Numenius arquata, assembly GCF_964106895.1. Lineage (NCBI taxonomy): Eukaryota > Metazoa > Chordata > Aves > Charadriiformes > Scolopacidae > Numenius > Numenius arquata. Next base: position 11,099,994 of record NC_133577.1, on the reverse strand, counting down.
CATGTTTAATAGCAGCCAGTTTAGATACCAACATTATAGAGGTGCAATAGGGCTTAGAGCACACTGTAGAATTATCCGAGCAGCAGAATGACTGGTGGACAGTTTGGTCAGTCTGGTCCTTGCTACAGGACCAAGTGGTTGCTGGCCCCAGTATGATATGAAAACAGTCTCAGATATATAGGAAAGGCAGTGCAGTTAAAGCAATACCAGGATTTAGGTCAACAGCTTCTTGATTGTTCTTTGTGCTTGAGAATTATAAACAGCAATTTCCTTCAGAGGTTGGCAGCATGAGTTCTGTCTCGAAAAGTATGATATTAGCATTGATATAAGCAGTATGCAAACTTCCTAAGTATAAGTGGCCCCTGTAAGTAGGTGGAGCTGAATAGTCAAAGTGTAAGATTAATGCATTGATCAAGGAGCTTACTCATATTGCCCAGGATCAGTTAATCTGCTGCTGGTTTACATACAATCTGTTTACAAAAGAGATGTTCTTTTTTCATCTTCAACTTTGCCAGAGATCAATCCCTGTTTAGGAGCAGTTCATACCCTTTGCAACTCCCTTTCAGGAGTTTGGGTGATGCATTAGAGCTTGTGTGGCCCATTTCTCTGTTGCTGTCAGGATGCAATCTCGGATTCATTTACTTTTCTCCACTAAAAAAATTAAAGTGATAATATCTTTCCAGAGAATTTAAATTAGCTCAGAAAATTGTTGATCTTATCAAAGGATATGCTGGAACTTACTAAGCAGGTAGCTCAGAGAATTTTTGAAGTTCAGTGTTAGAGTTGTTGGAAGATAATAGTGTCTTTACCTCCTCTAAAGGAAGCAAAAGGCTTGCACATTAAAAAAGCACCTGCTGTATTCATCACCATGTGGTCTGTGCCACAGAGGTTACCTTCTCTGCTCAATAAACTGAAATTAGATCATTTTTATTTATACAGTTAAGAAAAAGCACTGTTGGAAATAATCAAGATCTGCAATACAAGGGACATCCCTCATCTAAGACAATGGTGAGAAAAAAATCCTGACTCCCCTCCCCCCTCAAAGGAAAAAAAAAAGCTACTATATTGATCTTACTGTGGAATAAGTGAAGGTATTAATTGCAGTCACCAATTTGCCAGATAAAACTGAGTTGCATAAAATGAATTTAAATAGGTTGGAGATATGCACTGGAGAATTGTCTTGCTACTGGGAAATCAAATCAGTTTAAGGCTTTCAGAGCTGAGAGCATTAATTTATCAGTGCCGGACCCTGCCAGAGGCAAGACCACGAGAGAAGTGCATGCTCCAGCCAGTCTCTGCTGTACCTGAGCTATCAACAATGGCAGCATTCAGGGTAAAGCCTCTCCGGCCTAATCTTGATAATATCAGACAATCAGAGTCAGATTAAATTAGTTTAATTTCCTATCTTGTGGCAGGTATTTAACATCTCAAAACCAAGGTAGTTAACCCACATCAGCCTTTAACATACTTTTTTAAACATTTTGAGTAAGCGAAGAATAAATATACCTTTTTCAAAGCATTTGATAGAGCTCAAAGATTCTAGACATCCCTTTTCTGTCTGATCCACTTGCTTGGTAGAGTCACTGGTCATTCTTGTGATTATTCTCCTTTATTTCTGTTCAAGAGGGACAGTGAATTAAAAAAAAAAAAAAAAAAGAGAGAGAGAGAGGAGGAAAACCCCCTGGAAAATCTCTATTCAAAGTTAGGACTTCTTACATACAGCTGCTGATAAGAGATCCAGCTATCTCCGCATAGAAGTATCATTCTCCTCTAAGAAAATAAAATGTTTTGCTTGATCAATCGTATGTTCTTTTGATTTCCAAGTGTTTTCAAAGGAACAAACCAAAATGGAATATGTAAAAAAAGTAATTTAAAAATGAAAAATCAGCATGTTTTTATTGAAAAAATAATCAAAAAGCAAATTAATACTTCTTAGGAGTTTTTTTGTTCTCCTTTTGTTTGGCACTCAATCCTACACATTTTTATGAAAATAAAATTAATTCTAGAAACTTTTCAGTTTCACTCATTCTATATCTGTCATCTGTATCGTGCATCAGGCATCAGCCTGGAGAAAAGGAGGCTGAAGGGAGACCTTATTGCTCTCTACAACTACCTGAAAGGAGGGTGTAGAGGGGCGGGGGTCGGTCTCTTCTCCCAAGTCACAGGCGACAGGACAAGAGGAAATGGCCTCAAGTTGTGCCAGGAGAGGTTCAGACTGTATATTAGGAAAAATTTTTACACTGAAAGGGTTATTAAACATTGGAATGGGCTGCCCAGGGAAGTGATTGAGGTACCATCCCTGGAGGTATTCAAATGACAGGTAGACATAGAGCTTAAGTGATGGTTTTTTTACCAGAGTTAGGTTGATGGTTAGACTAGATGATCTTAAAGGTCCCTTCCAACCTAGACAATTATATGGTTCTATGATTCTATGATCATGTAAATAATCTGTATCATGTATATCTAAATCTCATTCTGGGTAGATAGTTAACAGCTAGAAAGCAGAAATTTCTTTCTGTTTCTACTTCTGTTAACCACTCAAATTACCAAACTGCTTTTTTTCTGCTTCCATAAGGAGAGGCTCTTAGTAGCCTTAGCTCCAAACACCTTAGCCACAAGGGCTAACACAAAAATCAGTTCTGCTAATCCTAATCAAGACATATCCTGAATAGAGAAATATTTGGATATACCACAAATCTTTATAAAATTTTCATTTACCCTCTGTGATACAGGTAAAATTCTTGGTCTTGTTAGCCTTTTTGTCTGGTCATATATTAGATATGATTTTTTTTTTTTTTTTTAATGCAGAACAAACACATATTCACTTATAAATCATTCTGTGAAGTTTCAGCACAGAAACCATATTAAAAACTATGTGTAATTTCTTTCACTCTGCTTATCACCAAGGAACATCAAGCTTCAGCAGTGCTGGGTGCCTTGAAAAGCATTTCTGAGGTCAAAGAGATACTGATCTTCACATTCTAGCTTGTCTCAACTTGCACCAAAACCCAAGCTTAAAGTACAGCACTATTTCGATTGGGCCAATCGCTTTGAGCACCACAGCGACAGGATTATGCTTTTAGTATTTTTAAGATTGCTACACTTTAGACTTTTATGACATTCATAAATGAGTCTTTATGATCATTTAGTGACCCTACAGTTGCTGTTTAATGGGACAAGAAATATTGTATAAAAGAATTGGTGCTTAATTAAGTCTACATACCATCAAAACACATCCCTTCCAGTTGATTTCAGACACTTGGTGACTTTTCAATAAACCAGCAGCCACGTTTCAGATTAATGAGAGAGCATGCTCTGTACAAACTACTGATAATGAGATGTCTAAAACCATTGCGTTCACTCAGAAACACGTACATGAAACAGGATCTTACTTAAAATAGTAACCATTGCCTTTTTCAACTAGCATTTTCTTCTTAATGTGGTCATGCTGATCACTGCATTACAAAACAGAGATAACCAAACCATGTTGGAAATTATCTGGGTACAGAAAACAATTTAGTAATAGATCTCAAGCTCTGGAAGGAAGAGTGCATAGCTCCAAAATCAGACTAAATTAGTCTGGATTTAGTATGATAGTTGGATGGCTTTTGCTGCCCAGGTTTATTTGCTCCTCACTACTTAAGACATGCCCATGTTGTGTTGTTGACAGCAGAAAAGACAAATGCAAATATGTCTCAGTAGCAAAATGAATTTCATGATTAATCAGGAAGGCTAAGTGGTCACATGTATTGATGCAGAAGCCTGAAAGCACACTTTTTTCTTTTTGTCTGTGTCTCAAGAACAAAAGAACATGCCTTTAAGATTATAAATAGGCTGAACTCTGTGATGCAATAAGGCTTAACCAGCACCTACCCTCGACAATTTAGTCTAGAAAAATTAGGGTTGTTAAAATTGCTTTCAATGTAGTTAAGTCTCACCATCTCAGATGAACTGAAATTAGACTGAGATTGTACAGAAAGCAGTAACTTTACTCTGAAATTTGCTGAAAAAAATGAAATTAAAATTCAGTCCTTACCAAAGTGAATTTTTTTCCTAGAAGTCTAAGTTATTTTTGAGATATTTTGAAACCTTGGAACTTGTTTTTGTGATAACTCTTGAACATGAGGAACTGAAGACTAGAGCCTTATTGGTAACAAAAAGCCCTAAACTTCCTATTTTCTAAGAATATGTGTGAGTAAATCTATCAACTTTCAGTTAATCTTAGACTGTTTTGAAAAATCAGGATGTGATCATTTCACTGAATTTCATGAGAAGAATGTAAGTAGGAAACTTACTGCGTTAACAAAGTACGGTTTTATATCTTCCAGTTCTCACAGAAGTCTTCCAAATTACCTGCCAAATGGAGTGGGTGGTTTTTTAAGTAATGTTCCACTTGAATCAAACAAAAAGCTATGTACCCATAAGGAAAGCACAGGATGTCAAAAAAAAGTGAGAACTGGCCAAAAAAGGTTTCAGAAATACTGTTGTTATTATTATTTTTTTACACATATTGGATACCAAGGTTTAATGCTGTTACCTGGAATACAAAAAGAAAATCTTCATAACATCATAAAATTTTGTGGATCTGAGAGTATTTGTATGGTTTTTTGCCTTGTTTGTATTTTGCCTAATTTATTGATTCTTTTCAATAGGTAAATGAACTTTAGCTAGTTGTACTGTCCCTACCACAAATACTATGTCTTCCATTTTTATAAGCCTATTGTTTCAAGTTCAAAACAAACAAAATAAAGAAAATTTAGATTCAAATGAAAGCTTACTTTATGCCACATGAGAATGTTCACAGATACCTTCATTTCCTAAATATGGACAACAAAAGAGCAGTGAGGATGAGGAGTTCCAATAAAGTGAATGTTATTGATGTATGCATTCCTGAGACCTAGATATTTAATACTTACCATAGTTTGGAGTGCAAGCACCATCTAACTGCTTCTCTATACCAATTAGATTATAACAGGTTTAACTGATTAATTTTTAAGGACACACAAATCCACTATGAACACACAGTTAAACTTCTGTACTGCTTATGAACCTCACATGAACACTTCTACAAAAATCTATAGGGCTGTGGGCTATTTTTTTTTTTTCATTTTGTTTTGGGGTTTTTTGAGGAGCTATAAAATTTTTCAAAAAGATACATGTTTTAATGTACGGACTGGCTGTAATGAGGAATGTAATTCATAAACAGACACACACAAACACTCATATATATCACTTTTCCAAATCTTCTCCCTTTTTATTTGGTAGTGTTTATCTGCTGGATCTAAGCAACTGCTGTCCTTAAAATTCTCTTATGCAGATGCATATAAACTCTAGCCAGCTACTGTCTTAAATTTTTCTTTGATTTGCTGAACAGATTGACTTTAAAATTTCTCCTGTCAGGCAATCTTCTGAGCATTTTTGCAATATTCAGAACTCTTTTACGAATCCACAGATATTAATCACCACATTTCTTTAAATGTCCACATCAGAAAGAGCACAAACTTCTAATAATGATGTAATGAATGATAGATACAATGATAAATAGAATTTTCCTATATATGCAAGGATTATATTATTCCTCTTAGTCATGGAATCTCAATAAAACCTTATTTTCAGTTATTAATCTCTTATGACTCCTAAATAATTTTTGGAATTGTTCCAGTTGAAGACAGAGTTTGCTATCTTGTACATAAAAGCTATATAATTTCCATTCTTAGAAATAGCACCTTGCATTTTGCTGTTTCACATTGAATTTATGTGATTACTAATAGTTATTATATATTTATGGATATTTTACCTGTCCTTGATGTTCCATCAAGCCACATAAGCTGCAATCTTACATACGTCTTCTTTCAATTTATTTTACAGCTTTTAGACAATCTATCTGAAATCCTGTTAGCTACTCTGCAGCAGATGAATATTTCTCCATGTTTGATATATGAACTTAATATTTACTACTTCTATTTTGCGTGGTATCATTTCTATTAGAATATGATGTTGTGTTAAATCATGTATATAACAAATGTCTACTAGGTTTATTTTTGCCAGCACTGTTTATTATCATGTACTGCTTGCCTCCCACATAATTTTTTTCCACTGTTTTGTCTGCAATCAATGTCACTCTACTAAGACTCTACGCAAGAAGAATGTGGAAAAGGTGTGTTCCAGCTTTTTCGCAGCTGAACACATAGTAAGTCTGACTTCTTTCTGTAGCAAACACACTCTGAGGTTCTGCATTTACCAATTGCACAATATGGACCAGAAAGGCTGGTGAAATAGCTTGGAATTGACTTGAATTTTCTGTTATAAAGTTTATCACAGAGTTATAGAATGGTTAGAGTTGGAAGGGACCTTAAAGATCATCTAGTTCCAACCCCTCTGCACTAGACTAGAACTTCATGAGTTTGCACAGGCCCACCTCTCAAGCCTGTCCAGGTCTCTCTGGATGGCATCCCTTCCCTCCAGCATGTTGACCACACCACACAGTTTAGTGTCATCTACAAGCTTGCTGAGGGTGCACTCAATCCCACTGTCCATGTTGCTGACAATTGTTTTAACAGCACTGGTCCCCGTACCAACCCTTGAGGAACATCACTTGTCACTGGTCTCCACTTGGACATTGAGCCATTGACCACAACTGTTTGAGTGTGACCATCCAGCCAGTTCCTTATCCACCGAGCGGTCCCTTCATCAAACCCATGTCTTTCCAATGTAGAAACCAAGATGTCATGTGAGACAGTGTCAAATGCCTTGCACAAGTCCAGGCAGATTATGTCAGTTGCTCTTCCCTTATCCGCCAATGCTGTAATGATGTTGTAGAATGCCACCAAATTTGTCAGACATGATTTGCCCTTGGTGAACCCATGTTGGCTGTCACCAATCACCTCCTTATTTCCCATGTGCCTTAGCAGAGTTTCCAGGAGGATCTGCTCCATGATGTTGCTGAGCACAGACATGAGACTGAGTAGCCCGTAGTTCCCTGGGTCTTCCTTTTTTACCTTTTTGAAAATGGGGGTTATGTTTCCCCTTTTCCAGTCAGTGGGAACTTCACCAGACTGCCACAACTCAAATATGATGGATAGTGGCCTGGCAACTTCGTCCACCAGTTCCCTCAGGACCCACAAATGAATCTCATTAGGTCCTATGCACTTGTGTACCTTCAGGTTCCTTAAATGGTCTCTAACCTGGTCTTCTACAGTGAGCAGTTCCTCATTCTCCCAGTCCCTGCCTTTGCCTTCTGTGATTTGAGCAGCATGGCTAGAGCCCTTGCCAATGAAGACTCTCAGTTAAAAACTCTCAGTATCCATAAATTAAATGATGTTGATTTTTGCTTTACTTTTTCAGAAATTCCTTAAAATAAATGAAAAAATATTTGGGGTGGGGGTGGGGGTTGTTGGGGTTTCTTTAAGATTAAAAAAATAAACTTTTTTATGCATAAAAGTAATCATCTGGGGTCCTTCAGCAGAATTTCCACTGAGTGGTATTAAACACTGTATTTCATACTAGATTAGGAAACACATACTTCATTGTAAATATGGAAATAAAGCTTATGGAAAAATAAAATTAGATTAAAAACTGAGACAGGTGAAACATCTCTGTAAATTTTGTCAGTTCTTCCCTAATTTATGAAATATATCATCTCCTTTGAAAGGACCACCTAAATATAAGGACTCATACAAAACTTCCCCTGTACTAAGCAAGTGAAAAAAGCAGTCTCGGCGATAGAGAGGACTAGAATTACCTTTAATATATACCCACAGGGGGAGTATTTCCATTTTGTATTCTGACAGATTTGCTCCTTCTAATCTAAATGCTTAGGTCAATCTTGATGCATAAAATATATGAATCAGTACTTTTGTTCTACAAATTATGCATATTTCTATTTCAATTACCTTATTTTCTATATATTTCTTTACACATATACATGGGACACAAAGAATTTAGAATATTTGGACATTTTTGCATCCTTTTAAATATTTCTGGTACATTCTGTGGATTCCTGAACAGCTATCATTTGTTTGGATAAGAAGTAAGTAACAAATTAGCTTCTACTGAGAAGCAGTAGAATGGCCACTTAATTTAACACTTGATTTCTCAAGCTTTTAAGCACAGATTTCACTGCCTTGATATGTAACAGTCAGGGTTAGCTATAGGAATTTTCAGTGTAGGTGGTGTTGCCGTTCAACATGTACTATAACAGAAATATCAGCTTTCATACAGTTCCTTGCAGCATCTTTTCAAATATAGAACCAATAAATTAAATTTGGGGAGGAGATATTTTAGCAGAATTGTTATCAAGTGACAATAGTTAAAATATAAGAAATGCATAATTTATATAATAAAATATGATTATTTATAATGTGTGATACCATGTATGAACAATGTGAAAACAAAAATTCAGATGAAGAGAATTATTTCACTGTGTGGTTTCATTTTTGTTACATCATTTTGTCTTTCAGTCTTCCAATTAAAAAAATTCAGGCCTCACTATTCAGAAAACTACTTATATGTCACTGGTGTCATAGGGACAAATATTCATGTGGTATGACATATAATTGTACTTTTTTCCAGCTTCTCTACTTCAAACAATTTTCATCCTCTACTGCAATTATATTTGTTTCTTTTTCAGGGTTATTTCCAGAATATCAGATAATTTTTCTCAACATGCGTCCAAAAATTAGATAAACATCATGCTAATACATTTGTTATAGGAAGAAAAACGCCCATGCACAAAAAGTCTAATTCACAAGCTCCACTGAAAGTATGTTAGGAACCCAATCAGGACAAACTTTCCATAACAGCCAGCTTGCTCAGATAAGTGAGAACTCTTGGCATAGCCTCTGGTTTCATGTGTGCTCTGACCTGGGCCCAGAAAAAAATTCTCTAAGGACCGTTTGCATCCCCACTAAATTTTCCTTTAAAAAGAAAAAAAAAAAAAAAAAAAAGGAAAAAATTAAAAAAAAATAATTTTTCTGGAGCAATAGCAAATCCTGTCTTGATTACATAAGGATTTCTTGTACCTTTAGTTTAATGCATCTGACTGGCCTGGATAGGCTCTGGCTCTAATCTGGAATGAATCTTACTGTCAATGAATCTTCCATCCTGACAGCCAAATGCATGATATGAAGACTTCAAAGGATTGGTGCAATTACTTATAGCTGAGAAAGGTAGAGTTTCTAAATGGGAAAGGTTTAAGCAAAAAAAGTTTGGTTGGTTTGTTTGTTTTTTAAGTAGAAATAACATTTTCCAAGGAGATAGAATTGTGGAATGTATCACTGACAAATTAGGGGATGTTAGCTGGTTTTAAAACGTGTGAAACCCCTGTTAAATTTATGTCGTCAGACTGTACTTTGGCTTTCAAGAACTTGCAAAAGTTTTTTGCCTCTTTTGCCATAAGATCAAACATTTTATTAATGATTATTTGCTCTTCTCCGCTACCGATGGAGAGTGAGACAACAGAAAGACAGGGAAGAAAAGGCAGGGGAGACATAGCTCTATAATCTTTAGTGTCCTTGCACAGTCCTGTAGAGTGGGAGCTGGCAAAAGAAAGAACTTTCTGCACTGGATTTATCGCCGATTTATAAAAAAATCTCTCCATGCACAGAGAGCAGTGTGAAGATATGTTTTTCAGGCATGCTCTCTTCTGTACATCTCCAGAGACATGCACCAAGAAGCATCCTGTATTTAAGGCTTTCTGTTAGATTCCAGAACCTTCCTAGAATATGGGAAATTGCGTTTGAGACCCCAGGAATGTTCCTCCACAAATTTGAGTTTGCTGGGATAAACATAGCCTGAGTGTTTGAGAAATGTTACTAAAGCTGAGGTTGTAAACCTCTGTTGTAACTGGTCCTAAGCACATTCAATGTGGCATTAAGCAATAAGACAGAACCATACTTAATAAGGAAATTGTTAACAGATGCATAGAACAATTATCTTATGCATATTTTTTTTTTAATAAAAAACACAAGTTTTTGAGGTTGTTTGAACTTTCTTGTTTTGTTCAGTTCTTTGGCAATTCATAAGGTGAATGTTTTAGGTGTGGGGGGGTTATACCATGAAGTTCTAAAAATGTAATTGACTAATTAGAGATCAGGTGTGATAACAAAGGTAGACATCAGCATCATTTTAGAGCAGTCCTAAAACAAAATCTGCTTTTTGTCACTTGAAGCAGTCTACTTGAATTTCAGTTAGACAATTTCTTCTAAAGAAGAAATTTTTCACTATGAGGGTGGTGAGGCACTGGAACAGGTTGCCCAAGAAAGTTGTGGATGCCCCCTCCCTGGAAGTGTTCAAAGTCAGGTTGGATGGAGCTTTGAGCAACGTGATCCGGTGAAAGATGTCCTTGCCCACAGCATGCAGGTTGGAACTAGATGGTGTTTAAAAGTCCCTTCAAATCCAGATCATTCTGTGATTCTATGATAACCTTTGTGTTCTAGAGCACCCCCCCAGCAACTCTTAAATATTGATTTATTCACTATCCTACATGTGTATGCAAATGAGAGAGACTGAGGCATGAGTTGGCAAATAAGACAATCACAACACAGCTGTTCATATAGGAGACCCATGATTTCAGTGGTAGGCCAGGTTTCTGGTTCTGAATGCAGAATTTTGGCTAGTCAGCTGGCACTGCAGCACTATACAGGGGTACAGTTTATCGCTCCTTGACTTTTAACAGACTGAGAGAAAATTAATGCTCTAAATAATTTAGGGCTGCAGTTAGTTAGCTCTTCAAGGCTGCAAGAACTCACTGAGAGACAGACAGACTCTTTGCAAAGCACAGGCACTTCACAGGGGAAAACAACACTGAGATGACTGCCTGAATTAGTGGAGGGGACTTCTGGAGGCCTTTCATCTCATTACTGTTCAATTAATAGCTAGCCATAATCTAGACATTAATGAGGGATGCAACTGGAACTGCAAAGAAATAACATAATTAGGCCCTGAATTTAATTATTCACAAAATTACATGGAGACACTCTACTCTTTTATTTTAAATAAAGCTAATTAGGTTTCTTTTCTAATTGGATTTTTTTATAGATTCTAAGATTTACTCTGTGGAAATACATCTTAGAAAATTCCCTCCATCTCTCACATGTTCTTCCAGGTGTCCATTAGAATAACAGTCACTGTGTGCTATATAATGTGGTTTCTTAAAACCTGTTTCTTTCCTTCTTGACAGATTTCTCTGGACTTGCTTAAAGTTCTATATGATGAACTTGCTAAACATGAAGGGCTACCTTTAAAAAACATGGCATTTCAGATTGTATACCAAAATTTCATCTGTTGACATTCATTAATGTTAATTAGCAATTGGATTTCTAATTGGTTTGTTAATAGTTACTTGGTTTATCAGCGTCAATGTTTAGTTATAATTGTGTGTTCATCCAGAGGGGCAGACTGATGGACTGTAACAACCGCAGTGCAGAAAACCTTTAGGATTGAGAACATGAATTAATAGCAACCAACCTTCCTTTCTAATTAGCAAAACCAAAAAAGCTGAGGGAAAAATTAGTCAGAAAACTTTAAAATAAAAATAACTAAATAGCTGAAAATGTTTACAAAGTGTTTTAACAATAAAATATGTCATTATCTTAAAAAAAACCACCTTTCTGCTCATTTTTCTTATTTTGTTACTAATCATTTAGTCACTCTTCCTGAAAAAAGACCAAACCCACCACCCAAAATATTGTTGACAGTGCCTACAATTTTGCTAGAAAGATTTAACAGACTGTCAGCTATAAAAGACAAGCTGAAGTCTCTTAATCTGAAAATATTTGTTTCTTGAAAAGTGATATTTTTTCCTCTGTGTGATTCTCATGCATTACCTATTAAATAGTTGATTAAAAATGAATTTCAAAAATGAAACATTATGTAAACCTCTGACAGTTGTATTAGTAGCAGAATGTCTTATGGCATTAAAACAGTACCTATAATCATTATGTCATGACTTTGAGGAGGACTGATACCAGAATGGCGTTTTTAAGATTTCACCACAGTATTTATCCCTAACTGGAAGACAATGGCTTATTTTTACCATGCTAAATAGGTAGGTGTCATGGTTCAGCCCCAGCTGGCAATGAAGAACCACACGGCCATTTGCTCGCTCCTCAGCATCCTGTGGCGGGACAGGGGAAGAATTGGAAGAAAAACATAGAACTCATGGGTTGAGATAAAGACAGTTTAACAGAACAGCAAAGGAAAGGGGAAAACAACAATCATACTCATAAAGCAATACACAAACACCATTAATGTATAACTGCTCACCGATCAGAACCTGGAAAAATCCCAGCCTCCTCACGAGCAGCAATTGCTGCCCCTTCCCAGGCCAGCTCCCTCAGCTATATACTAAGCTATAGGTCATATGGTATCCAATACCTCTTTGACTAGTTTGGGTCAGCCACCCTGGCTGTGTCGTGTCCCAGAATCTTGTGAAAATTAACCCTATCCCCACTGGAACCAGGACAGTAAGGAAATAAAACTCTTTGAAGTGTTGAAGATAAAAGCTGATGACAAATTTTTCAAACTGATTGTTTTCTTGGAGTAGGCTTATTTTCTGATTGAATTTTGAAAAACATCTGTATACTTTTTAATTTAAAAAGAAATTTGTCATTAAGGTAAACAAGTAATTAAAATGTATATTTTGCCAAAAATATTAAAAAAACCTGCAGAAAGATTTAAAAACTTATCTGTATAAATGATTTTGATTTATCTGAATGCTTATGAATATGATTTGGGGGGCTAGGGGATGTTAATATATTTGAACAGCAAAATAACATCTTTTCTAAATTTCATAACAAGACCTAGTCTCTTTTCTAAGAAGGCATGGAATTGTGTTGCTATTTTTGCAAGGCTAATAAAATTTGAACTAGTCAATTGCACTTTTAGAATTTTGTGGTAAATCCTGGTCCCGTTGGGATGTAAAGGAGCTAAACCCTGTATTGATTTTCTTAATTTCAAAAGCAACAGGAATGAGGTCTGCTACCAGAATTCTTCCAAGTCATTAGAGTCATTAGGAAATAGGTCTAAGCAGACATAGCATCTCCTGTATTTTAGGCACATTCTCCCAGCAGTTGATTAAGGTTAGCATGTGCAGGTTGCAGATATAGACCAGGATGTACAGGAGACAGGAAGACATTGTTCTGCCAGGTTGATTCCAGTTAATTCCTCTCCGCAATGTGTTTGCTCAGAGACAATAAAATTCAAATCAGTTTGAATTTACTTACCACACTGGCAACTTTGCTACCAGCTCCCAGTATACCGAGAAGGCAGATGGTCTGAAATGAGCCTAATAATGCATAGAGTTAATGGTGAAGTGGGTTCCTGGCGATTTGTGATTTAGGAGTGATAATCAGCACAGCGTGGGTTGATAGAAGCTCGGCTTGAGGACAGGGTAGATGGGAAAAAATATGGCATTAGCAGGGATAGCCATGCACCCCTTCAGTCCCCAGGCTGCTGAAACCAGGCCCAGCAGCAGAAGATGGCAGGTTGGCAGAGCTCCCTCTTACACCACCTCCAACACAGCTGGCTGCATCATGAGCTTGGAAGAAAGACTGTGGACTAATAGCCACAGGTGCAATGATTCCTGTTGCTCTGACCTGCTGCCTTCCCTTCTGGAGAGTCCCGCATCCTGGCTGAACCCAGAGTGATGGCTGGACAGAGCTGAGAAGGAAAGTGGTTCAGGTGGTTTCAAAGGAAAATGATCTATGAGATAAGAGGAGGGGTTGTAAAGGGCCCCCTCCCAAACTGCCTGTGTCACAAGTCCCAAGAGCTAGGGTGAGAGTTTGCCTGTGTTGAGATTAAATTATTTGGTCCCACTGGTCATTGGTTTGTTGTTTTTTTTTTGATGGGGGGAAGGGAAGGCAAAGAAAATCACAGCAATTTTGCCATTGTAATTAGAAAAATAATTTAAGAGACTTCTTGTACAACATGTTACTCCCCTTCCTTTTACAGTCATAATGCTGCAGAGAACCAAATTACTCTGTCTTGCAACATGGATTGGCTAATCTTTCATGATATTTCAAAGTTTCTTTCTGTTAGTAAATTGCTTTATTCTGGCTGTACACATAAACACTCTGATTATGCCTGTACAGATATATCATTGAATGACTGAAGTCAATACCTTGAAATTATCAAGCATTGTGAATTTGTGTTCAGACTTCATGTTTCCTAAGTTTTTCATCCCTATTCCATCCCTAAAGTAAATCTCTGTCAGGTGGTGAGAATTCTGGTGGAGAATTTTCTGGATGCATCCTCCTGCTCCATGCAATTTCATCATTGGTTTATTCTTTGCCTCTGATGATTCTAAGGTTTGGAAGGGGAAAATAAGGGTGGAAATGGAAGATACTTTCCAGGTGTTTAATTTATTGCCTATGAGAAAAGAGTGACAGTAGCTATTGGCCTGATTTTCACATGACTGAAGACAATCAAGAGATATTACTACTTGTGTCTCAAGCACTATCTGTGTTTTACATTCACATGCCTCTATGGGGATGCCAGGGCTCTGGTATTAAGTTCTGGTTCACTGTTTCCTGAGCAGAACTCAAAAATTCAGTTATGAGACTTTTACCTGTGAACAAAGATCATTTGAAGCACCCATTTAGAGTTCCAGAGTTGGCTGAACTATTGGATAGACAGAGGTACAGCTTTCTATACACTGTTCCTACACTGATTCACAGTTCTGACTGTGTGCTATACAAATTATTGTCATATTCTAGTCCTATTTTCCAAGAAACCATTTGGCAGTTCCTTTTTTAGGAACCTTTCTTTTGTTGTAGTTTTCAGAAACAAATCAATAGTTGCTTATTCTAGGAACTATTCACCCTCTGATGTACCAACTTCCTAAAATACTTCAGAGGTTCCTCATTCTAACCATGTACTTTGGGTAACTTTCATTTGCTATTTTATGGTTTGAAAATTGTTCAGTGCCATTAATCAGGGCTTATTTGATCTCAAAAAAAGATACAGGTCTTCATGTATCTATAAGGAAGGATTAAAAACATTACATGGTTTTCTTTATTGTAGCACCAGGAATAACATCCAGAATATAAAATACTTATTTTTAACAGAAGAGGATCATGGAATAAATGTGGTAGAGAAGCAGGTAGAGCAGAATAGTTTGGAAGTCTGGGGGCCATTTGATCCGAAGGAGGGCCAATTGCAAGCTTAGGACCATTTTCAAGGTGTGAAAAAATATATACTGAATTTCCATTGTTGCATCTGTCCATTGCTTCTGTATTTTCACTGTTCATGTCCAAAAGGTCTGTCTCTGGCTTGTCTGTAACCCAATAAGTAGTAGAAAACACTAACAAGATCCGCTCTTAGACTGCTCTTAAAAGTGAAGAATCACAGTTGTCTCTGTGTCTTCCTGTACATCATGTGACCCCCACTTTGCTGGCCCTCCATTGGAATTGCTTTAGTATTGGGAAGGCCAAAACTGGACACAAGGCTCCAAGTGCAGTTGTACAAATGCTGAATGGAACAGACTAATTGCTTCCCTTGACTTGCTGTCTACAGTCTTTTTAATACAGTCCATTATGAAGTTAACTTTCTGCATTGCAAGAATACACTTCTGAGTCACCCTTAACTTGCTGTTCATCAGTATCTCCAGGTCCTTTTCTGCAAAACCGTTTTCTACTTCCCAGTGCCCAACCTGTTCTGCTACAGGGGATTATTCTGTCCCAGGTGCCCAGTTTTGCACTTGCCTTTGTTGAACGTGAGCTGGCAGATCTTTAAGGATGCTCTCCATAGGGCACAAAAGATCGCAATCCCAACATGTAGGAAATTGGGTAAGGAAGGCAAGACACCACCATGGTTGAGCCGGGACCTGCTGGTCAAACTAAGGGGTAAGATGGGGCTACACAGGAAATGGAAGAAGGGACAGGTAACCTGGGAAGAGTATAGGGATGTTGCCCGGCTGTGTAGGAATGAGGTCAGGGAGGCCAAGGCACAGCTAGAATTGGACTTGGCAAGGGACATAAAGAAAAACAAGAAAGGCTTCTACAGGTACATTAACCAGAAAAAGAAGGTTAAAGAAAATGTACCCCCCCTAAAGAGCAGCAATGGGGAACTTGTATCAATGGAGGAAGAGAAGGCAGAAGTTCTCAATAATTTTTTTGCCTTAGTCTTCACTGGCAACCCCTCTCCTCCTAGCTCTTGTATTGATGGCCCACAAGTTGAGGATCCAGGTGACAAAGTCCATCCCACTATAACTGAAGGCATGGTACGTGATCACCTAAGGAATCTAAAGACATACAAGTCCATGGGACCTGATGAAATCCATCCCAGAGTCCTGAAGGAACTGGCTGATGAAGTTGCAAAACCACTTTCCATGATATTCGAAAAGTCATGGCAGTCAGGTGAAGTCCCTGCAGACTGGAAGAAAGGAAACATCACACCCATTTTTAAAAAGGGAAGAAAGGAGGACCCTGGGAACTACCGACCTGTCAGCCTCACCTCTGTGCCTGGGAAGATCATGGAGCAGATCCTTCTGGACACCATGCTTGGGCACATGGAGGACAGGGGGATGATTCAGGACAGCCAACATGGCTTTACTAGGGGCAAGTCCTGCCTGACTAACCTAGTGGCCTTCTATGATAAAGTGACTAGGTCAGTAGACAAGGGGCGACCTATGGATGTAATCTATCTGGACTTCTGTAAGGCCTTTGACACAGTTCCTCACAACATTCTACTTGCCAAATTGGAGGGATACGGATTTGATGGGTGGACGGTTTGGTGGATAAGGAATTGGCTGAATGGTCGCACCCAGAGGGTGGTACTCAATGGCTTTAAGTCCAGATGGAGAGCAGTGACTAGTGGTGTCCCTCAAGGGTCCGTCCTGGGACCAGTACTGTTTAACATTTTTATCAAAGACATAGACAGAGGGATTGAGAGCACCATCAGCAAGTTTGCAGATGACACCAAGCTGTGTGGTGTTGTCGATACACCGGAGGGACGGGATGTCATTCAGAGGGACCTGGACAGGCTGGAGAGGTGGGCCCAGATGAACCTCATGAGGTTCAACAAAAGCAAGTGCAGGATTCTGCACCTGGGAAGAAACAATCCTCAGTATAAATACAGACTGGGGGATGAGGTATTAGAAAGCAGCCCTGAGGAAAGGGACTTGGGGGTGCTGATTGACGAGAAGCTGGACATGAGCAGGCAATGTGCTCTCGCAGCCCAAAAGGCCAATCACATCCTGGGCTGCATCAAAAGAAGTGTTGCCAGCAGATCCAGAGAGGTGATTCTGCCACTTTACTCTGCTCTGGTGAGACCTCACCTGGAGTACTGTGTGCAGGTCTGGAGCCCTCAATATAGAAAGGACATGGACCTGATGGAGCGGGTCCAGAGGAGGGCCACCAAAATGATCAGGGGGCTGGAGCACCTCTCCTATGAGGACAGACTGAGGGAGCTGGGGTTGTTCAGCTTGGAGAAAAGAAGGCTCCGGGGAGACCTCATAGCGGCCTTCCAGTACCTGAGGGGGGCCTACAGGAAGGCTGGGGAGGGTCTGTTTACAAAGGCCTGCAGCGACAGGACAAGGGGCAATGGTTTTAAGCTGGAGAAGGGGAGATTTAGATTGGATATTAGGAAAAAATTCTTTACCATGAGGGTGGTGGAACACTGGAACAGGTTGCCCAGGGAGGTGGTTGAGGCCCCTTCCCTTGAGATATTCAAGGTGAAGCTCGACGAGGCCCTGGGCAACCTGGTCTAGTTGGGGGTGTCCCTGCTGACTGCGGGGAGGTCGGACTAGATGACCTTTGGAGGTCCCTTCCGGCCTGGACCAATCTATGAATCTATGAATCTATGAATCTATGAACTTCATAAACTTCCTGTCAGACCAATTCTACAAACTATTAAGGTCTTTCTGAGAGGCAGACCTCCCTTCTAGTATATCAGACTATATCCCTAAGCTTTCCAAGGATGCAGTCCATCTTGTCTATAAGTACTTTTGTGTTTTTGTGTGTGTATGCATGATTATTGGCATCCACAAAGTATGTTTTAGCTCCTCTGATTCAGTCACTCATTTAGTAACTCTTCAACAGCCACCACCTCATTTTTTCAGAAGAGTCACTTGGAGTGCTTGACCTCCTCTTCCTATTGTGTCCCCCACTTCAAAACTCCTCTGACTCATAGATGAAGTTATCTCTGCCTGCTTGCTGTAAAAGCTCCCACTGTCTTGTCTTCTGCAGAAAAAGAAAAATAGAAGACAACACCTCTGAAGAGCCATCAAAGGCAAGGAACACAGCTTCTGGAAAACTAAAAAGACTGATAGCAGATGAATCCAGATAACCTTATTACTTATAATAAATTAACAAGATCTCCTTATATCTATGGAATGAGTAACTAGCCCTAGAGCTCTTTGCTACATATCGGGTCTCACATTGAAAGTTCAGCCTTTTTTTCCCACATTTTACATGCTTTAGAACTGGATGTTATTTTATTAAGTGCTCTAATTGCTGGAGTATAGGACTCGCTGCAAAGATTACATTTAGGAACATGGGCATTACTCTGCTTTCATCCGATCTGACATCTTCCTGAAAACTGCTGTCTTGCTGTCAGTGCTGTAGTTGTGTGAGAGACAAAGGCTTGTTGCTGCTCTCTAATTATTGTTTGCTTCCTGTAACTGGAGAGAATATAATCGAGGAAATATTTCCTGTACTGCTTCAGTTATTTAAATTCAGGAGCACAGGCAGGTCAGAAGAGAGCATATCTGAATCTATGGCTTCATGGATACAGTTGTTGTGTCTGAATCAATGTTATCAGGAGAGTAAACAGTCAAAAATTAGAGTTCAGCAGGTCCAACAGTATGAAAATATAGTATCTGTTAATATTTTATGTTCTCCCCTGCCCCAAGTTATTAAAAGTCGGAAGAGTGAAAACTGAATATGGGTTCCATTGGCTTGACTATTGTTTTTATCCAAGCTTCTTCACTCCACTCTTAAAACATGCTGAAAAGGCATTGCTTAGGTTCACACTAAGAGACAACTCAGGGTGCTTTTTGATGTTTGATACCATCATTCCAGACCTCAGCTTTCGTGTCTCATTGAAAAGTACATGCCTTAGCTTTGGAGAAACAGGTAGTTCATGTGGTTGACTGAGCTTACCTAAGGATGCCCACTGAGTAGATGTCAATCCCTAAAGCATAAACTCCTCTGTGTTTTTCAGGTAATTCTGAGACTTTATCACTGGGCAAGATGTTAAAATAAGATATCTGTTTTATTCCACCCATGTATTGGAAGCCGATACAACAAAACATTGACAAAAGTTGTGGTTCTTTTGTGCTACAATTTGACGTTGAAGTCTCCAGTTGGGTGTCTCCCTGTCAGTGAGTGGAACAGAAGAGAATCATGCTTTCTCTGCTTTCTCTGTTTGGGCTTCCATAAAAGGCAAATAAAGGGAAAGTGTAGGTTGTTTCAACCTTCTTCCTATTCTGTATATGTTTATTTTATTATATATTTAAACTATTAAATACTTTCTGGCCCACATATAATGCAGTTGGTGATCTAAAGCTCTTATTTGTTCAGGATCAGGGTCTGTTTTCAATTTAAAAAACTATCAACACTGAACACAAAGTAATGAGATCTCTGAACAAAGAATTCCTTCACAGTGAGCTGAACACTTGAAAGCAATGAAAAGAGGAAGAAAAAGGAAGAATTTGGAAAAGAAATTTGCCCCACTGTTTCTTCAGTACCCTCTTACCTTTTTCTTTATTGCATGTGGTTTATTTTCCATGATGGGGCCACAGAAAGGGCACAGGTGACTGGAAACAGAGTGTAGCAGTTGCAATGTGAGTGTAATCAGAACTCACCACACTAACTAACCATGCCAAATGCCTCTCCAATAAGATTTAATGGCTGTATATCAACATGGCTGACCGCACTGATGACTAGAGCAAACATATCATTAGGCTGTTTTATGAAGTGGAGGGATAAATCCTCTCAGTAAATCCCTGAACTATCAGATAGCATTTGCTAGTCTTCCGTCCCCAGCTCTTTCTTTTAGTAACTTCAACAGAACTCTCCTTCTCCTTTTAACCTTCCTTTTGGTAATATCTGCTGTTGTAATAAGCTGAGCTAGAACTAGAACGCCTGGCCTTCAATTCCAAAACCCACCCTTTTTTCCAGCATGAGCACTGTCTTAATTTTGTTTTCATTAAACATTGTTCTTTCTCTGGTCTTCCAGCACTTGATTTTTCTGTTGTTCCCAGTTCCCCACTGTAAAGGAGTTAAGAACAGAAATAAGAACATGAGAAAAAACTGAAGATGAATCTAGAAGACACAAAGAGCAAAATGGAAGGCTTGTGTTCTTGTGTTATAAAGAGTAATTATCATAGCAGGATGAAGAGAAGAATTTATATGAAATTGCTGCAGAAATATCATTATTAGTGACATGAAATTACCAGAACAGGAAACGTGATTATGATGAGTCAGTTACACAGATCATTCTTCATAAGCTGTGCCCACTCAAAAAACTGTAACTGGTTTAGTTCCACGAAATACAACGTTATGCATTTAAGAATGAGCAGCATAAATTAGAACAATGAAAGAAAAGAGAAACCGGAAAACGATGACTCTGATGAAGAGTCTGGGATTATGAAAGACAAGCCACTTACTAAGTGTCAGACACAAAAAGAACAATGTGATTCTTTTCCATACAAATAGGAAAGTTTTGGTTAAAAATATGTAAAAAATTCTGCAATAGTACCTTCATCATGGATGTCCACGTTTTTTAAAAGGACATTGAAAAGAAGAAATAACTTAAAATTGATTACAGAAAGAATTAATGAGTTTGGTATAATTTAGATTATCAAAGAGAAGATTAATGAGACACAATTACAGTTTATTTATTTCGTCACAGAGAGAAATTATAAAGTCCTGAAAGGGAGTTTGTTCTGGCAAGGAACCAATAGTTGGAAGTTGAAGCCAAACGAGTTTAAATAGAAATAAAAGTTCCTCGTTCAAAAGAGGGATTCTCCATCTTCATGGATAGTTGTCTGTGAAGCAAAGCATTTCTGCAATGTGCCCTTTCCATTTCATTATCCATTTCAGTCTCTTTTTCTAGGGCTATAGTCAGTATGTCTGGCATAGCTTTAACATACTTTTTGTCTTTTAATTTATCCGTGTATTTTTAAAGGGTGGGAGGAATTCTTAGCCTTAACTTAAGGTTTATAAAGCCCAGATTGCAGCAACTGGGTGGTTACTGCATGGAAATATGTACACTGTCATTTGTATTTAAACATTTTAGGAAACAGTGGAGAGTGAAAGATTGTATGAGTTTATTGATCCCTTAGATTTTTATTTTCCAAAAGAGCCTGGAACAGGTTTTAAAGGCATGCTTGGAATATGGCTTTGGAGATCTTGATCATGACTTTGCCCATGATGGACTTTCCCATTCCAAATTAATTTGTCACTGACTGGCAGGAACTGGGAGTTGAAAGGATTCATAGGGCAATAGACATGTTCTTGCATAAAAGTATAGGCTTCTGCAGTTTCATCCAACAGGAGTTAAATGTATGTAACTAACCCATAACAGATGGTCTTGTTCATGTTATTTAACAACCAAAAGATTTTCAGACACTGCTGGCTCCCTTGCTGTTGAGATAAAGCGATCCCACCAGTCTGACCTTGTCTCTCTCTGGTCCAGGATCTCTAGCTGACCAGAGCTGAAACAGTCACAGTAACAAAGACTTTAAGTCCTTTACTATATCCTTTCTCAGACAAAAGTATATCCAGTAGGGCTGCATTCAGTTCACCAGTTGTCATCCTACAGTAGCTCCAGCAGCCATAGAAAGAAATCTGAAATTTATGGTCTACAGTGCCTTTGTTAGGCCAGAGAGATTCTGGACAGCGAGCTGCATGGCATCCCATAGAAATGAGTAAGAATGGAAACCAAACTTTCCTGTATGTGTGAGCCCCTACATGGAAGATGGTGTCTGTGTCAGTGACACACCACAGTCACCTGTATGAAAGCGAAGAGCTTCCCTGATGTTCATACACATGAATACACACAGTATGTTTCAACAGTTTAGAGTTAGAGATTAATAATAAATCTGATTTTCTTTGTTTTCCTGCGTGATCTGGATGCCAGATCCCAGTGGCATCTTTCAGCTAACTAGTATGTAATTTAGAAATGTACAAAGGATAACAGTGATATTCATTCCCTCTCCACATTCTATTACACCTAAAGTCACAGTAATTAGGTTTACCAGTATCAGTGAATGTCCCTTCTTCCAGCTGTATTTGGGTTTTTTCTTGTCTGACTTGAGCAGCTTTCCATAATGTGCTAATTATTTTCTCATTTTTTGACCCTGCTTATGCTTGAAGGCAAAGAATCTAAAACAATAAGTCATATTTCATTCTTTTGCCACATCTTGACAGAAAGGCTAGAAATAGGTCAGATCCTCATACATCTGCTGGCCCAACACTTCTATTGTCAGTAGAATTGTACAGCAGCTCACAGGTGTTTGATGTGATGTACCTTTATCCTATGTTGCCTGCTTTCTGGGATAGGTGGAAAAGTGACTAAGTGATCAAGGAGAAGCCACTTATGAGAAGACGACTTTGGCAGCTCATGTTTCCTCCAGCCTTCAATACGTCCTCAGTTCTAACAGAGCTATTTATTACTGGTTACGTTAAATCAAAACAGTGGAGCTCAACAGAGAGGCAGCTATGTTGTCAGTCACCATGAGATACTAAATTAAAAGAACCAAAAATGACCAAGAAATCCAAACCCACAAACCTCAACCTTTTTAGTCTTATTGATATATATTTGTAACATTACAATGCCAACTAATTTCATAATAGCTCAGAATTTCTGTGGCAGATAATTCCTAGAGAATGTCAAGCAAATATTTGTTATGAGCCTGATAATAAATAAGTATTTGTAAACGCGGTGTCAGGTTACTCATTCCTTCCAATAGCAGGTGAATTGTATATGTTCCAAAATCTGTCTCTAACAGAGGACAGATTTATTTTGTTGGATCTTGAACTATTTAGAACAGGTTAAACGGTAGCACTATTCTAATCTGGCTCATATGAGGCTTAGATAAAATCAGAGGAAACGTAAATATACCAATACAGCTGCGAACCAAACCAATTTTTCTAAGCCTAACTCACCAGTAAAAGTTAGATTAGTGGGTTAAAGCAGCTGTAGCTGTGAGAATTTTTTTTTTTTCCTTTGATTGGAAATGAGTTAAGTTCCTCTCCATGACTGGTTTTTAAATGCTGTGCAGTCCCTGATCTCCCACATTTTCACTTCTAAATACTTTATCAGGCTGTAAAAGATTAATCTCAGTCCCACAGGAATTCATCTCTCTTGCATGCCTAAAGTCAAAATAAAGAATCTTCACCAAGAAATAATTCAAACAATATTTCCATTGATTTCAGTAGGAATGTTTTCCTCAGAACAGTATTGTAAATTTGGTGTTAGTAGAGACTGAGGGAATCCACCAGACCTGTATGGTACCATTATCCACTCTTGTCTATGTCTGCTAGGGTGATTTGATTGAAAAACTTTGTTCATAGCAACCAGTTCACAGGTATAAGCTTCCAGCTACATGCCTTAAAACATATGCTAGGCCTTCCATACCAGAAAAATGTACAAGCTCATAAGTTCAGTGATCCTGCATTTTGTAACTGAGGTATCCTTGTCACACTGCAATGGCATAAAGTTTAAGGGAAGAAGCAATATCTTCTGTCTGGTGAAGTAAAATGAATTTGAAAAAAAAATAAGCTTTTGGGAACCCAAAACTGCATCTCTTTGGGATTTGTTTGCTTTTGGTTTTATTTAGTTTTTTTAATAAACTGTAGAGACTAATATATTTTTTTCCACATTCTGATATCCTTAAACTCATTGACAGTGTAATACTCTGCACAGCAAACTGCCTGTAAACACAGGCCTGAGGTAATTGAGCCCAGTTCTTCAATTGTTCTCTATTATAAGTGGAATTAAAATGAAAAAACACATTCCCCAAACATTTTCTTCTCATTTCCGCTGAGGAATTGAAATTAAATATAAAAAGTGCTTAGGTGAATTTGTGCTATGATTTGATTTTTTCTTAGTCTAGTGGATGGATAAGTAATTTTATGCATTATTAATTTTTAATTCTAAAACTCTATGGCTGAACAAGCTATCTTCAAAAGGAAGATGTTTCTTAATGCTTATTTCATAAACTAATTTTTTGAAGAAAAGATGGCTTTCGTTCTATAGCTACTATCCTGTAGTACCAAACTTGTGGTTATCATTTGTGGGCAGACTAGCTTAAGAGTTGCATTTTAAAATGATTAGAAATATCGAAATGCTATTTCTACTTTAAAGTTTAGTTCAATGTCAGAATGAGTTTGAATGCTGTACCCATCTCTGAGAAGCTTCTCATTGCACTGAGCTAAAACTGCTCTTAAGTAGTGGGAGGTGGGATCAGACCTAGAGATTGCTAAAGTGGACAGCTTCCAAGGGAATCTCATTATTGTATTATAGCAAAATAGCTATCAACCACTGTGCACTTCACCTGATGCTATTTTGGCAATGGAAATGTTTCAAAGAATTTACGCATACGCAGACATTGTGTGTTTAAATTTAATGACATTTTAAGAGTAAATTATTTGATGCGAGGGATGTATTTTGAAAGTCAATCCATTTATTCAGAATTTTAATTTTGTTGTATATTTCATCACTTTATTTGATATCAAAACAAAAGGAAATTTGGAAAGTTCCTTCCATGACATGAAGGCTTTTTCTACTTACCTCTTGAACAAAGTTGTCTAAGAAAGTCAAAAGTGGTTTAGAGTGAGCATGTACTCAGCAAAATGTATTTCTTTCTGATGGAAAGAGAACTGAGTCTTAATATTTCAAGGAAGTATTAACTAATATTTATATCCCATTCCAATTTACCACACTTACCCATATTTAACTTTTTTAACTACATTAAACCTAATACGTTATATCAACTACAGTAAAGTTTTTAAATGTACATGTCCAATGTAATTTAAACATCTCACCTGTTGCTCAGATGGCTCTAGGCATCTGTTTAGTCAGCTGATTTGTGATTGAAATATCACTTTTCATAGATGGATATATTTTAATGAGTGATAATGTCAGAGAACCTACTGATACTCCTCACACACACTGATTTCCCATGTCCTTAAATGAGGTAATTGTGTGAATCCTGACATAGAACTTCAAGAGAGCCAGTTCAGTTTAGAAATAGGTACACCAGACCCCATATTTCTGGTATTTCAGACCAGAATAATGCAGTTAATTCTACATTTCCTAACATAGACGCTCCTTCCATGATGGGTGGCCACTGCAGTGAGAGGAAAACCCTAGGTCCTAATAATGATCGTTTCTTTTAAGATCTTGCACACACAGTAACACCAGACACTCTAAACCGCAATCACAAAGTGGGTAATGGAATATGCTTCTTCACTAGCCAAGTACTCCTGCAGTATTTCTTTCCTGTATTGCATTTCTAGCCTTGCTCTTGCTCAGACAACTGAAGAAGGATGAGACTTGAAGAAGAAGCATGGAATAGTCTGAATGGAGACCAGGGTGATCTCCTCCCTCTACAGAAAGAGGAGAAATTAGAAGCATAAGACCATGCCTGAAATAGTATTAAGTTATCAAGAATGGCTTCAAAATGCCTGGGGTTTTCAAGCCCTTCACAGAATAAAGAAATCAGCTTTCTATTCAGTCACTATTTCTTAAGGTGTTAGGATAAAATCTGTTACAAAATCACAACACTTCCTGCTGTTTTCTCATTTTATGTTTTCCTAACATAAACAAAATTGTGATCAAAGTTCCTCTTAAAATCATTCAAACAATACACAACATAGGCATGTAGTTCTCAGAGCACCATTTCCTGTCAGATCTCTGAATATCCTCTGGGGACAGGTTTTCACCCTTGCTGTCTTTCTTTGAGGAGAAAAATTCATGACTACTTGATCTGCCAGAACCGACTGTTGAGACACCACCAAGGCCAGCGGCTCCCCAAGGGCTCTCCATGAGGCTGGCCAGGCAGTGTCTGACAGCCAGTGCCTGTCCCATCCCTAGACAGGAGCAGGCAGCTGCAGCCAGGGGCACCAAGAGAGACCCAGCCTGGGCGTTGGATGCCTCCATGGGGATGGGCCGAGGCCAGGCTGGGATGTGGGGCCCCCGCATCAGTCTGGCTCAGTGGGGCCCATGGCCAGGCAGCGCTGTGGAGAGCTGGAGATTGGCCCTGCTGTGGCATAGTTGAGGCAGGGGCTGACGGGGTCCTGGGCCATGGGGGAGCTCCAGGGGGCCAGGCAGGGACAGTCAGGGCTGGAGGTGCCTGCAGGGCACTAACCCTTGTCCTTGTCATACTGGTCATTCAATACCTATTAAGAAGAACATGGATTTTCAAAGACTTATACTTTTAGACGGTAAAAGAAAAACTGCAGAAGCATCTTCTGTCAATAAAGTTGTCCTTGCTTTCTAGTTTTTCTGTCATACCCGGTAACAGCCTACTTTGACAGGTGAAAAGGTTTGACATCCACAGTTTTGTTAATGGTAGAATTACTCTAGTCTGAATAACTAATAAAGGTTATTTCAACTTATTCTTTAAAAAAGACTGAATAGACTTGTCTAAGGACCTGTAAAACTTAATGTGTTGAAAAAGATTTAGAGATGCCTCCACACAAAATATTATGTTAGTCAGAGTTAGCATTACTTTTCTACTTGAACAAAGTAGTACAAGTTATTATCAGCTTAATTCTTGACAGTTTCTCTTTGGAGGAGTTGAATCACAGAGTGAAGGCTATTGTTATGCAGACAGCTTTCCTAAGCTATAAATTCTGCACTTTGACTTTGAAGAAGAGCCCTGGTTCCTTTTAAATCAATCTGTGTTGGTCTTGTATCATCCTCTTATCGGTAGCATCCGACACCTTTCTGTGTCATATTGAATAAAGTAATCAGCATCTTTCACATCACATGTACTTTACTGTAGTGGAAGAGATTTTCTCCTCTATATTCACATAAAAAGTTCCTGACTCTTCCTAGATCCCAGCAATCTCAGACTGCCTATGTTTAACCTACAACAAGCAGTGCCCTAAGTTATATTTATGGACATTATTTTAATTCGTTGTTGGAATATTGTCATTTCCGAGAGCCTGCACACTGGTAGGCAAATTTTCATTCCATTAGCCAAAATCTTTTGGTTCTTTTGCAATGTGATGTTCCTAAATTGTTACTTACATCAGTCCAACCACCTAGTTGCACTGTTTCTTTGCCAAATTTCCATTCCCCCCCTTTCCAAATTTTCCTTGTTGTTTCCTTTCTTCCACATTTATTTTCACCTCAATAACTTTTCTTGCCAACTCTTGAGCTTGCACTAATTCAGCCTCCCTCACACTGCTCATTTTAACATGCATATGCAATATTTCCCTCCCCACTGTCAACTCAGACATTCTTTTTGATAGCGGGTCTTCTTTCCCTTGACTAAAATGAAGGAGACACATCCACTCATAGAGAAATATATTGGTTATGTACATAGTGAGTCATAAAGCCATGCACTATTTAACAACATAGCTTTGCTAAGTGACAAAGAAAAAGATGGACGCAAAGTGAAGTGGAGCTACACTGAAAGTAAAACAGGCAACAGTGGCAGGAAAAGGGTATACTGGTTTTTACAAGTTGTTTGCTGTCCAGAGTCATGTATCCACACAACGAGGGAAAGAAGAGAAAACCCAAAATGTCTCTGTAAAAGTCTGACCTGTTTCCCTGACCTATCTCCATAGTAACCAGAAAGTGTAAGGCACCAGAAGAGATGCCTCAGACTACTTCGACAGCAGTGTTACTTGATTGTGTCTCACTTATCCAAATGTATCTATCAAAAGGGTTGAAATACTTTCAACTGATTGCTTAGGCTGGGTTCTATAGAGTAGAGTTCAAAATAATTTTTGTAATGCTTACTCCCTTTCCATTGCAGACAGTATAATCCTGAATATGACAGAAAAGAAAAAGTTTTATAATCATTTCAGATATATCATCTTTCAACCTATTCTTACGATGTTAATCATACGAACATATGTCCGTGTCATTCACATTATCCTAGAAGAAACACATGTTCCAGGTAAGGCAGCTATAATATCAATGAATTCTTTAGAAAACTTCTTTCTGAGAATTTAGGATAGCTCACTTTCCAATCTAGGTACCATTTCCTACAGTCAGCACAATGCAGTAGGCTGTTTCATTCCTTTTCTTTAATTCCTTGATAACTGGCAGAATGTTTCATAACACAGAACATAAATATTATGCAGTAGCAATGGCATCAAATAGAATAACATTATGGTATTTCTCCAATATTGACAAATTAAACTGCATGTATAACATTGCCAAGAAATGCCCTCACAGCTTCTCTTTTATCAAGTTACTCAGCAAACAGATTTAGGTTTTTAAAACAGATGTTCCCTCAAGAAACATAAAGAAATGTGGAAAATATACATAAATGTTTTGTTTACATCCTAAAGATCAGTCCTCGTAGCTCCACTGAAGAGCTTTCCTCAGATATTTAAAAAAAGTCACCTGTCATGCTCTCTCAGGTTCTTTTCATTAGTTTCTCACCTTAGCTGGGTGTGTGGCTGTTCCATGATAGACCAGTTATCATTATATTAGCAACCTCTGCCTCTGACATATCAATATGCTGTAGATAATGTGATGATAAACAACATAGAAAAAGTTGATATATAAGAACAGGTGGAAATGAATTGTTTTTTTCTTTCTCTTTACTGTTGCTGTAGTTCATAGATGACCCCCAAGTATTCACACATACAGGTCTGAAAATTATCTTTTTTATATTCTGCAAGATTGGTCATTACACAAGGTAGCTTTTTACCTTACCTTGACTTCTCAAAACCCTTTTGAGTGCACTGTCTCTTAATGGCTAAATCTATCATTTGAGATAATGAGCCCCTCAGGGACAAACATCTGATAGTGTTTACTCTCAAGCAACGTAAATAGGTTGAACATATTTCTTACCACAATACACAAAGGTGAAGTGATGACATGTTGTTCAGGAAATACTTCTTTTCATCAGCCAGCTACAGCTATAATCAAACATTTATAAATCATGTCAACAGAGTACAAATACAATGTTCAGAGTTAAACAAGGGCATGTAGATAAATCTCTATTTTAGCATGGTAAAACATAGATCTATAACTATCACAAACTTTTCAGCACCAAAGCAAATGAGGAAACCACTTTATTGCTAACCACAGTTCCACCCACAAACTCTTCTAATACTGATTCACTTTTTTTTTCAGTAATGACAGCAGACAAATTCTTCAGAAACACTCTAATATTCCACACACTGTCTTGTTTAACACCAGTAAGTACTGCTTGCTCATTTAGTATTCCCTCTGTTTCAAGTTCCCTGTGTCTCAAGCTGCATACCTCTATGAACTATGTCTCAAAATCTAACTCCAAAACTTATCATGCAATAATAGAGTAATTTATGTGGGAAGGAACCTCTGGGAATCATCAAGTCCAATCCCCAAGTCAAGGCAAGGCCAGCTTTAAAGTTAAAATAAATTTCAAAGTTAGATGAGGTTGCTTGGTTGCTCAGGTTCACATGAAGTTGGAGATTCTACAACCTCTCTAAGAAACCAGTTCCTCGCTCTTTTACTAATGCCTAACCAGAACTTCTTGTGCTGCAATTTGTGTCCATTGCCTCTTGGCTTTTGACTGTTCACTTCCAAGGAAAGTCTTCTCTACAGTCCATGATCGGACTGTTGTAGATAGCAATAGCACCTTTCTTCAGTCTTTTCTTCTTTCAGCTAAAAAAGCCCAGATTCCTCACCCTCTCCTTACATGCCATGTGTTTCAGCCCCTTACTTACCTTAGCCTCTCCTGAATTTGCTCTGGGGTGCCCAAAACTGGACACAGGACTTGGCACAATTCCACAAGGGCTGAATAAAGGAGAACTGGATCTGCTGGGTAATACAAGACAATATGAAGTGAATTGACATTCCAGCAAGGCCTCATTGCTGTCTCATGTTCAACTTCTTGTTCCCCAGGTCCTCTTCCACAGAGCTGCTTTGTAGCCAATCTGTCCCCATTTTGTACTAATTCATGGCATTCTGTGACAGATGTGGGAGTCTGTATTTGTGTTCCTTGAACTTCATGAAGTTCCTGTAAACCAGTTTCTCCAGCCTTCTCCAGAAGTCCTTCTGATTGGCAGTCCTACCCTCTAGCATATCCACCATTCCTCCCAGTTTTGCATACATACACAGATATGCTAAATTGGGGACAGTGCCAAAAACATTGTGCAAGTCAAGGTAAACACCATCGTTTTATCCCTGCTCATGTCATTATAAAGCAAAAAGATTGGTCAGGCAGAATTTGTCATTTCTACACCCTTACTGCTTGTTCCCAAAAATTTTCTTTTATATGCTTGGATGTGGTTTTCATGAGGAGTTGCTCCAAAATCTTTCCAGGGACTAGCAGGAGACTGACCAGCCTGTAGCTCCTCATTACTCTTTGAAAATGGATCTGATGTCTGTCTTTTCCCAGTCTTCAAGAATCTCCTTTAATTTACACAACCTTTTGAAAAAAATTAGAGCACAACCTTCCAATGACATTGACCAGCTTCAACTTAGATGTGTTTAGTTACATGTCCATTGCTTTAATGTTCTCTAATTGATCTTCCTTTATTGTGGGTAATTAATACTTTGGGTAGTTTAGCTTGTAAAGATCTCCACACAATCTTCTTTGTCCACATCTGAGTGTCCACTTGCTTATGCACAGATTTCTTTGTGTCAACATCAAAACTGTGCTTCGAGACAGAAAAAGTGCATAAATACTTTTTCTTACCATATATTGGAACTTCTAATACTCTTCTAAAATCATTTGCCAAATATAATGTAATTGATAGACTCTTATACTGTAGCTGTGGCCAATATATTAGTTTGAAGTTGAGTTTGAATTACTTGCTCTATTTAAATTACTACGTTACAGATGTAAGTATCTGATATTTAAATGATGTGTGTTTGAAAACTTCAAGCACAAGTTGATTCCACACTGAAGATATTCATAGCACTGGACTGAACTCGAGAGACATTTTTATTAGTATGTCACACATCTCACAGCAACAAACAATAGCTTGTTGAAATGTTATACAAACATGAATAAGTATGCTACTACTATTGACATCTCAGGTGGTGTTTTTGTGCTGCCACATTTTTAATCAGAATTAATTTAATTTATCATATGTAAATTTATAGTATTTATTATATGTAGGATAATATTCAGAATCTGTAAGGTGATTCAGCTAATTTGCAAGTATGTTGCAATTTTATCCTCAACCAAAAGAAACCGTCTTTTTTATCTGCAAAACAAATGTTAGAGTTTGGGAATATTAAAAAGATGTTCTCACAGAGCAAAACCAAACTTATGATTTCCTTCTTGAAGTGGATTTAATTATACACAATGGAAAGAGATGCTTCAAGGTTATTTCAAATTTTTTGTATAGTACAGAAAAATCTCATGAGAGTTTTTTTTTTCTTAGATTCCTTAAGGGCAGAAAAGTTCAGAGAAGCTACAAAGAAACTAGTTCTGAAGGTTGCACTTTTGCCCATTGCTACTTTATTGCAATCTCAAAAGGATCATCAAGAGAATAGAAAAAACTCTTTTCTTTGGTTTTTAGTTGTATGTGGATTTCCTGTTTCATCATAACATGCAATTACTGTCGTTTTCTCTTCAGAGTTATTTCTACTATAGCAGCAAAACATAAACTTTATAAACATCAAATATAAGATGTGTTCTTAATTCTGCTACAGTTTAGATAGGTTGTTTCTCCTCATTTCTGAGTAGGATAATGAAACAGACACAGCTAAGTTCATATGGAAAGCTTGCATTATTACTCAAAAAATAAACCATAGGTAATTGTCTATACAGAGACATGTACTGTAGAAGTAATTTTGTCCCTGTGGCATAGCTATAGGGACAAAATATTTCTGCTGACAAAATTTCTGAAGTGGAATAACTAAAGTAAAACGAAGAATCCCCATGAAGAATTATGACTTTATAGTTACATGATTTTAGCCCTGCAGCCTGGAAGGCAGTTTCTCTATGCAACGAAATTAAAAATTTTTGAACCCCTAGCTAAAAATCTGCTTCAAAGATGAATGTGACTGCATAGAAGAATACAGCACTTCTTACAGCCACCCTGGTCTATTGCACTGAACAAAATAGTATGCACTACAATATTGTGCTGTGTTTGGAGAACACAGGTGTCAGAGGAGCTATATTTTAAATGTCATGCAGGTCCATTCAAAATGCAGGTTTGCAGATACATATTTTACAATCACTCCTTTTTCCACATAATTACACTTAATTACTAGATAGAAACAGGATAATCCCAAATCAGACACCTGTTTGCAAGAGCAAACAAGAGAATAGAATGGAGTGGCTTATCCAATTCTGGCTCTGAAATGCACAACTTGCCTATAACAGTTGGAATCAAAGCCTTAGCCTGCAAAATTCAAATTTGCAGTTTAAACATCAGTTTCACTGATGTAGCTTCGCCATTTAGATTTGTGAGTTTCTATCAAAACATTTTTATCTCTTTTTACCAAGAGTGGAGAAAGACATAACAAAACAGAAAAAAACACAGTGTATGGACATATGAAGTTGATAATCATATAGATAGCTGTCACAACCTAAATCATTACCCAAGACTGTGGGTACGTAAGGCACACTATGAAGAGTAGGTTCATAGAATTCTGTAATACACAAAGGCATGGAGGCTTTTGACCTCTAAATTTCTCTACTTTATTACAGCTTGTCACAAATACCAAATCACCACTAGCAAGTACCCCTATGATTAATAAAGCAAATATATATATAAATAAAAGATTATAAAGTACTATCAGCAATCAAAAATACAGTATCAGTCAATATCATAGCAGCAAGCAATAACAGCAGCAACCAATCATATAGCAATAATCAATATAATAGCAACAACCAAGTAGGTATATTGCAGGCTACTGCACCTATCAAGTCCTCATGACTCTGGAGGAAGACAAGGTGTGAGAGACAATGTTGATGCAAAAAAACATCAGGTCCTGAAACTAGCAAGAAAGTTTCTAACCAACAAAAAGCTTTCAGAAAAGCCTTACACTAACTGAACTGGAAGTCACAAACAATCAAGTAGCCTTTAGGACTGTGTCTTAAACCTTAGAAAAAGAACTGTCAAGGCTGTTCACAGGAGAAAGGATTTTGTCACTGAATTATAAGGAAAATTATTAATCCAATTTTATGAAAATAGTATTTATACTAGCTGTTCACTGGTAACGTACTTTTGAAAAAGTTATAGAAGTGGAAATGAGGCATAAGAGTTATGTTAGACACAGATAAAGTTGAAGGGAGAGGACAAAGTATTCATTACCTTGATAAGAATGTTATTACCTCAGCAGAGAACATTTCTGTCAACAACACATATTTGTATGTGTTACAGAGAAGCACCTCAGAAAAACCTGAGAATAAAGACTTGAAGTGTTATTTTGCTGCACTTTTAATGCTTGATTTTATCTGTGTTGTCCTTGTGTCCTTCTGTATGGTTTAGAAAAAGGTTGGCTCAGAAAAGGTAATGTTGTAGTGTTAGTTGCTAAGCTGGCCCAGTGTCTACCAAGGTAATTACTTGTTACTCGTTCTTCAAACACCCATGGTTAAATGGGAAGTTTTACATCTGAATTGTTTTTTGTTTTATCTGAAGTATAACTTAACTGGATACAGGCTAAAGGTACTGATCAAAGGTTGTTTCTTGTTTGGTTTTATTTTCAGTGGAAAGAAAATTTTCTGATGGTCTAATAGTCCCAGCACAATTCTGAAGAAGAATGTCTCTCTGTCTATTACAGAAAGGATGTAAGATTGCACTTGTTTTCCTTCTCTTGCTCTCCTGTTCCTCCTACTACTTATGGGACCTTAATTAAATTTTTACTCTCTTTTCTGTTCTCCCACATCACACTTAACTAGAATCACCTGTCTTCTCAATTTCAGTCCCAAGTCCTGCCAGCTACAACTGCAAATATACTCAAGGCCAGTATGATTAGCCGAAGAAAATACTAGTAGAAGTGAGAGCAGCTTCACACTGCTGCTTCTGCCTCTTTGTACTTACCCTTTCTCTATTTCCACGCTACGTCCCACTGTGCCTTGGAGAGTTTGAGGAATCTATATAGCCTATTATGGAGAATTAGACCAGATGAGCACAAGTTAATAAAGTCACCTGGATTGATGTCCTTGGGCCCCTACACAGATAGATAAATGGGACAGAATCTTCTTCTTTTCAAGCATAAAACACAGCAGCAGCATCTGTCTGTTCTATGTGGACAGAGCAAGTTTTTCCTGTCTGTGCAGGTAGCATATTATAAATTTTTGTTCACCTGTATCATAGGGATGATGGTAAAAGCTGATTAGGAGGATCAGAGTAAAGCGTGTGACCACAGGGTAGATTTCAAATATGAGAGTGATTTCCCACTAGTGTAATGTTCTGATCTTAGCAGGTGAAAATGTATGGGCTTTCTCTGTACCTTCTGCTTTTGCATTTCCTGACGTTTTGCTTCCTACCTCATTTCTCTTTCTATTCTGCATTAGCTGTAAGCCATAGAGGGTGAAGCTCCATCTTCTCAGCAAATCTCCAAAACATTTTGCGTTATAGTACACTAAGCTTGAATAACATAAGCTTACTATTCCTGAAAGTAGCACATCCTGTTATAAAGAGGCATCCTTCAACTTTGGATAACCCTACGGTCAACTGTCTCTTATCTCTGCCTTTCTACTATGACTTAGCCAGAATTCAGTATGGGCTTTGTACTATGCAAAGCCTGAAAAAGATACATAATAAGACAAAACAAGAACTTAGGAGACAAAGGTTGTTTTCTTTTATTAGTCATACAATTTATTTTGTCACCTGTTTTCTGTCTCTGGTCTGTGGATTTCTTCCATTAAGCCTGTCTAAAGGACAAGAACACTGACTCCTAGAAAAAGGGAAAAATATAAGAACTAATAGAGAAAGGACGCAAAATTTTTTCACGAAGAATTTTTGCAGTATGAAACAGTAAAGAAGATGGAGAGTTAATATAAATTTTTTTTCTTTACATACCTTGTGGTCTAACTTTTCTGTTTGGATAGGTGGTTTATTCTTGAACAAAGCTAGCTGCTTTGAAACAATGATTCCCTCCAACTTGGTCAACACCAAGACTGGCTAGAGAGGTGCTCCTGAGGCAACATAATATTCTCTTGTCCTCTAGTGACAGGAAGCAGAGCATTTGCAGAGTATCTGCAGTTCACAGCATCACAGAATAGCTGAGCTGAGAAGGCCCTTCTGGAGATCACCTAATCCAATCCTGCTACACAAAGCACAGTCATCTACAGGAGGTTGCACAAAATCTGTGTCCAGTCAGATTTTAATATCTCCAAGGATGGAGATTCCACAACCTCTCTGGATAACCTGTGCTAGTGTTTCACCACCCTCAGAGTAGGAAACTGATTTCTTATGTTCAAATTCTCTAAGCAATCCTGCTTCAGCAGGGGAGTTGGACTAGATGATCTATATGGTCCCTTCCAACTCTAAAAAAATTCAGTGAAATTCAGTGAAATGGAAGCATTTAATGGAATATATACTCAGACTGAATTTGCTTCTCCAAGACAGCCTGCAGTTCACTAGAAAAATAATCTAAAAATTATATCAGATGGTAAGTTTTTACATGTAGTTACTTGGCATAGAAAAACTTCCATCATGTTAGTTACCCTGGCATTTTTTTATGCCGATATCAATTATGGCACAGAAAACTCAAGCACAACTTCTTATGGCTCCCGAGTTTCCTCAGTAAAGCAGACTACCAGCATAATAGATTGCTGATATGAGCTAGCCCATAGATGAAAAACTATTTTTTTCTTTCTTCTAAGGACTTTCAAGGAACCAAATTTCTTCTTGAAGGAGACAATTAAAATTAATAAAGTGGCTCTGAAGTGGACTTAGCATAAACAACACAGCAAACCAATAATATATACGCTGACAATATAATCTCATATGCAAGACAAGAAGACATAGTCTTTCCATAAGAAAAATCCCAGATAAAATAAGTTATCTGCAAAGGGTAAAAATGTAAGGAAAGTAGTATCTGTGGAATTGTTAGATTTTATGGTCAGGCTAACAGCAAAGATGGAGTATCATGGTTCCATGGTGTTTCAGTTCAGTGCATAATACATTTTTGGTAGCACAGTTGGTATATTGTTCACAGACTGAAATGACAGTAGTTAATGAATATGAAGGAGAAAAAGAAAGTCAGGAAGAAAATTTCCCTTGGATATGAACTCTGTAGAGGATCTAAGTCTGCAGACAATGGGAAAAGGCCACTTGACTGTATGCTGACAAGATGAAAACAATCCTTCTCCTTCTTCTCCCACACTTTGAATATCTGCTTAAAATGTCAGACATAGTAACTGATTGGTATAAATTTTCATAGATTTTGTATTTATTTTATATTTTCTCAAAAACCTATCTACCATTATTCTATTAACTGTGTGTTAACTACACAGAGTATTTGACAATTATAATTCTAGACTAGAAGACAAGCATTAGAGAACAGAAGTGTCAGCTCTGTCCTTATCTTACCCTATGGCCTTAGGAAGCCTCTTCAACTTCTCAGTTTCTCAGTCTGAAAAATAGAGATAATATTTTCCTACCTAGATAGCAAGAGTCGTTTGAATTAATTAATATCTTATCAATGTTATGCAAAAGCAAGGCACTTCATGAAAGTCAGTCATTTCTGTAAAAAATTATTTAGCAGAATGGGGTTTAGTCTGTGGAGACATCAGTTTAAAACCACCAGGGATTAGTAGTTTCAAGTCATGATCGGTTTTACAGACTGATGGGGAGTTTTCACCAGCAGTAGATGAATAAAACCAAGAGTTTATTTCCTGAGATCAAGAGCATGTCAGCTAGCAGAAAATGTGATAGGCTGAATATCTATAATTCATATAATACAAAGAAATGAAATTACAATCAGAAATGTAGATTAGCATATAAAACTGTAAACTAACTGTAAATCCTCTTTCAAAATAAGCAGATACAATTTCAGAGTAATTTCAGACTCCTCTGTAGAAGCAAACTTGCAGTGCATATTTTGGAGACAAAAGTAACCAGACAGGTTTTTTCAGTCAGTTAAAGCTTCAAAGGGAGAGAGGTGATAAAAATTAAAATGAGTTTGTTTTAGAAAACTTTCATGACTGAAAATTTAAACTTCCCTTTTTCTTTCTGACTTTTTTTTTTAATGACTAAGCAAATGAGAAAACAGATTTATATTGATTAGCTGTTGAGATCCTTTTTTTGTCACTCTTTCCAGAGGTGTTTTCAAGTAAAAAAACCCAGTGTAGCTGTGGAAACCTATTCATCATGGTTCCTCCTAAAATTGAATCCATACCAACTGACAGATACCTTATGGCTTTGACTGCACTGACCTGAAGAATAAAAAGCCTGAGAAAAGATCTTTTACTCCTTCTCCAAAGTCACATCTTAGCATATTCTTTATTTTTCCTTCCTTAGCCATTATTACCCTGTTTATTAAATTAGACTCTGTTGTCTGCTAAGGATCCACCAGGGATGCATGCTTGGGGGAGGGTGGGTTGTTCAGCTTCCTCTTCAATTACCTAGAGAAAGGAGAGCACAATGAAAGGTCACCTTTTTCAGATGATGCTAAACTATACTTGGAGGCTGGTTGCTGTACTGTTAGATAAGAAATTCAGAAGAACCTCAGAAAACTAAGTGGGCAAAAGGTGAAAAAACAGTTTCAGTATAGATAAATCAAAAGCAATATATCTAAGGAAAAATAACACAGATAATTCTTGTGTAATGCTTCACTTGGAACTGGCAATTACAACTCAGGAAATAGGTCTTTGATCCATTGAAATTTTTTAGAAATCAATAGGTCAACATGCAGCAGAATCAAAAAAGCCAACAACGCTACCCATCATCAGGAAGGATACTGAAAACCAGGAGGAGGACGCCTTTTTGCTGCTATATCAAATTTTCATGCATCAACATATTGGTGACATGAGCAATTCTGGTCTATGCATCTTGGGAAACGTGGAGTTAGAGAAGCTGCAGGGAAGCTCAATTAGAATGATGAAGGGAATAGAGCACAAGCACATACCTCATGATGGGAGAGCCTGAAGCTCTTTGGTTTGGAAAGGAAAACCCTGAAGAGATACATGATAAGAGATTTACAGACCCATGAAGGTATTGTATAAGGTAACAATGGAACTGGTACTCACCAGTTCTTCTAGTTCTGGAACTTGAGGACAATTGGTGAAAACCAATAGTGATCATTCCAAAACAGGTAAAAGAAAATATAATTTTACACAGCAGGTCATGAAAATCTGAAGCTTATTACCACAGGAGTTTATGGAAAGAGAGAAAATTTTCAGGTTCAAAATGGAGCTAGGCAAATTTATGGACAGTGAAGAATCTAGTCATTAGATCATCTGTTTTTCTGAGCTCATGCTTCTTTGCTTTTTGTTTTAATGGAGACATGCTCTGGTATTTATGGAGACTTTTCATTGAGACTGTTGAGACTTTTCATTAAAGAAAAACAAAAGGAAAATATTTCAGAATTTTCAAAACCTTAAAACTCTTGCCATGGGGAAAACTTGCTTTCTAACTCATTACAGACTTATAAAAGTTTCTTCATGCTTCACATTTTCTTTGGACATCCATTCGTAAAAATCTTTAAAAAGTTATATTTCAGACTTTTGATAAACTTTTGATCTAACACTTTTATAAATTCTGACTTAATACATTTATTTCAATAAAATAGCTCTACCAACCTGAATCAAGTTACTTTTAACTTACTCTTTGTGTTCACAGCATTTAATTTAAAGGTTTTAAATTTCCAGCAACTGACAGTCCTTATAGTTAATTTTTCTGCCTCCTAAATACAAAAAAGAAAAATATTTCCCTTGGCTCTGAAAGACGACTTCTTCAATAAACCAGAAAATACTGGGAATGTCTGAAAAAATAAGAATTCTTTTTTTATTATTTTATTGGATGAACCTGAGCTAAATTTTAGAGAATAAAGTGTCAAAACATCTTTATATCTACAATCAAAATATTAAGTTCTTGGGCTTATACTTATACAGAGAAAGCTTATGTAGTGCAAACCCCATGAAATTGTCATTAGACAGCTTAAAATATAAATCTTCTTCAATTTGTAGACAACTAATGCACTGCATGGGGATGGAGGTTTTATGAAGTGATGATTTATTATTTGCAAAATGTCACTTTTTGAAACAAAATGAAGGCTGATTTTATGTCCATAGCAACTATTTACATTACTTTAAAAGTGCTTGAGGGCTCATGATAGGTTTTTTTTTCTTTTTCTATACCAAGATTTTTTCAAGATGAAATGAAAGGCAATTTATGCTTCCTCATCTATATCAGTGCCTCTTTTCCACTGAGAACGTCATCTGCTAACACATTTAATTGTAAAATATTTTTCTTCAAGGCTCTTTATCAGGTTTGTGCTCCCCCTAGTTCTCAGACCATGCAAGCTCTTGTGACCTTTTAATGATATTTAATTCCTTTCTCCAGCTAATCAGGAAGGGGTTTCAATGCTGTCAAAAAAACCCTATTTGCTTTCAATCTTTTTATTTTTCAGAGAAGATAAATGTCAAGCTTTCTTCTTTGAATACCACTATTCACTTGTTACAGCTTAGAGTTGTGCAGATACATAACTGTCTGTCTCCCGATGCCTTTACAAAAAACATTGTTAATAATAGAGCATGCTGCCGTGCAAAAATTTTATTTTACAGTGAATATCATAATGACCTTCTCACAACATGAGTGGAATTATTCTGCTTTTTTATTAACTTGTGACAGGACAATCTCTCCTTAGCAAAACACTTCAACATGTGCTTACCAATAGAAACAACTTTTTTCAACTCTCTTTCAGCAGCGCATTGAAAATATTGATCAGCTTCTCTCTCTGGTCTATTTCAATCCACTCCATTCTGTTCTCTGTTCTTTTCTATTCCGCTTTTTTCCATATAATGCTGAATCTGCCTCTCCCATCTTCCCCCTTCACCCTCACTATTTATTATTTTTTTTTGTTATAAACCCAGATTGCCAAAATTGACAACGTATGGATTCACTTGCTAATTCTGATACAGACCAGCTTCCCAATCGTCACCACAGATCTTATAGACTGTTTGCGAACTACATAAGTCTGGTAAACCTAGACACTGGAAATTACCACATTAGAAGTGGTATTCTGTTCAGATTATTTCAAAAACATCATTTCAGAATGTACATTGATTTTTTTCTTAGCCAATACATGAGTATAGAGAGATTATTCAAGAGCATCAACATTATTTACGATAATTTTGCCTATCAAAGCAAAATATTTGTAATTTTTTTATTATGGACTTTTTCTTATTTATTTAATACCTAATGCAGAGCTTGATGGTTAACGGTGAATGTATTCTTAGTTGCTCAGAGAACTCTTATTGCATATAGAAGTATTTTTTACATACATAAACCTTAAATCAATGCAAAGCTGACAGATTGTAGGAGGCTGAACTGTATGACACCCAGAGGTCAGCTCTTGCAGTTACCAGAAATCATGCTTTTCTGGTGGAGTGAAAACAGGCCAGGAGAGGAGGCATGAGGTAAAGAGTGACTAGACACAGTTTTTCTACTTTAAAAAGGAGATGATAAACAAATGTTGGGAATAAGGTTTCTAAGAAGGACCATACGACCATAAATGGCTGAAATCAAAACTAAGTGAATGAAGAGCTGAGACTGGAGGCTTGCTTAACCCGCAAAAGAATTTCACAGTGCATCTTCCTATGGTAAACTCTTTCAAAAGTGCTGGGAAAGTACATGAGAAATTTAGGTGCCCTGAAGAAAAATGGCCAGGTACAAAATTAGTAATACTGAACTTCTAAAACCAGCAGCCTTTTCTTTTTGTTAGTCTGATAGGGAAGAAGATACTGCTGCTTGAAAGCCCCCTGAGCTCTGAGAGCATCATCTCTGCACTGACATCAGTGATCAGGATGTGTACAAGGACTAGCAGTAAGCTTTAGCATTCCATTATGCATATTTATACTTTGTTATTTTGCCTTCAGGGCGCTATGTACAGAGAGTAGGTAAATCATAGCTCTGTTCTGCACAGATTATACTTTGCATTTGATATTTGATGCATTCTTTTGGACTGTAAAAATGTATGAGACATTTAGAACTTGGATTAATTCCTCAAGAGAACTTCAATGTTCTGTATCTCCTCAATATGCTGTTTAGGTCTAGAAGAATATTGTATTTTGGAATACTGAAATATTCCGATGTTTTAAAAGGTCATGTAAATGTAACAGCTTCTTCTTTTTAAACCAAACATTTTGCTTTCAATACAGTTTAGTTTTGCTTACCAAGTTTTAGTTTCTTCATTTGTCTGCAACCTAAAATTGCTGTGAATTGATCTAAAATAAATAGTTTCCTCTGACATCTCTTCCTGTCCTGTGTCTCAGGTACAAATTTTACAATCTCTGCCCAGTCCCTGATCACCTCATAAATCTGTCTCTAATGGGATCCTATTCTTCCACTAACATGCCAAAAAAAATCCTAATGTTCT
The DNA here is from genome assembly GCF_964106895.1 of Numenius arquata. NCBI lineage: Eukaryota > Metazoa > Chordata > Aves > Charadriiformes > Scolopacidae > Numenius > Numenius arquata. The sequence continues at coordinate 11,058,363 of NC_133577.1, read as the reverse complement.
CTCCCAGGTCACCCCAATACATTCTCAGTGTAAGTAAGTATCTGACTCATTAACTCGCTAGTCTCCATGCTTAGCACTAAACTAAAGCCTAAGGTGAGTAGGAAAAGGATGAGTGTGCTTATGCCAGTGAGATATAAAACTTACTTTTGCTTGAGGTCAAAATATAATTGTTCCAAAATACCCGTGTGAGCTTGTCTTGCTTTGGGGTGTGCTATAGTTAAGGGCTGTATAGACGATCTAGACGTGAAAGAAAAAAAAAATTGCAACAGGAAAGAGTGCAAGTTGTATGTATGTGAAAGATATCCAGGAAGCTGAAAAGTTGTTTGATCAAATGTAGAGTGGCAGTAGACATGTGTAGATCTGGATGGTGGGAGGAAATACATTTAATATAACAAAAAATTTTGAGCTTTATAATTTGATCTGATTTCGCATGTTATATTGTATACGAATGTCTTACATGTGACATCTGGGGGTTTTTGCCTCATGCGTCTCTTTCGGAAGATATTAGAATCATAGAATTATAAATCATTTAGGTTGGAAAAGACCTTTAAGATCATCAAGTCCAACCATTAACCTAACACTGCCAACTCCACCACTAAACTGTGTCCCTAAGCACCACATCTACAGGTCTTTTAAATACTTCCAGGGATGGTGACTCAACCACTTCTCTGGGGACCCTGTTAAATCATTATTTATTTACATTTTGATCATATTTAAAATGTTGGACTTGCTTTTAGCATTTATTCATGGGGCTATTAACGACTGAAGTAATTTAGTGAGATTGTTATTTTTTCTTAAAGTACATTTTAACTTTACAACGTAGCTTAAAAATAATATTCCTGTTCTGAATTGGCAAATGTAACAATTTCTTTCATGCTCTCAGTAGAGAGAAAGTTAAATTTGGTGAAGAATTTACAGTAGAATTGTTTAACATGCCTACCAGTTTAATATATTCTACACTACTCTCTTGACAATCTCTACCTACAGAAGAGGTTGGAAGCAGCTGACAGGCAGAGATGATGGTGGTGGTGTAAAGTGAACGTTGCTCATTCAGTTCTCATGAGTTCTTCACTGAGCAAAGAAATTTTTCTAAGTGACCATATTACCCAGAGGAAAGCTTTACTCATAAATTTACACAAACATGTGGACATCTGTGAAATCAGGTCCATGGTTTGAAATTATGGCCTGAAAGCTGTTAGAAAAGAGTCTATCTGCAATGTGTGTTTATGGGTTCACATTGAGACATATCCATGACACAAACAGTCAGATGTAGATATAGTTCAAACTGAGTTATGAGATATAGCATACATTCATGAAAGGGAAGAAAAAAAGGAGTCATAGAGTGATTTCAAACCTTTTGAAATCAGATGTAAATTTTCTATTTAATTTAGTGGTCCTCAAAAAGGCTTTGAACTACTACATATTTTTTATTTACAGATGTATGCTATCTTGAGGAGTTTAAGGAAATTACAACATTATAGACTTCTAAAAATTATTGTATGCTGTTGTGACTCTCTATAAAATTTTTTCCAAGTGTTTGCCACATTTAACTATATGGAATTGCTTAATTACTTGAATAGAAAATAATGAAAGTCAAACTTTCCCATTTACCATTGTTTTATTTGCAGAATGAGTCATGTGGCTGTTTACAAAATGGGAAAATCTTTCAAAGTGATTTACATTCAACCTATTACTTTTATAGAGAAAGTAATAAAAAATAATTAAAAGTTTTGAAAGGAAATTTGTTTGACAAGGTCTCTTTTCAAATATAGATAATCACAATAATTGTTTGTGGCGCATATGACTTTCAATAGAGATGCTAGGAGTGGTTGGAAAACTTTTTATATGCTCTGTGAAACTGAATTCAATTTGATGCTAAAAGTGAGCATGAAACTCTCCCAACAGCAAAGATTTTTTGTGTGATTCACATCTGAAATGTTTAATCTTCATTTCAGCAGCTGTACAATATTGGCTTCTTTCCATACCACAGCTTTGCATCATCACCAAATTAAATCTGTTCTAAACTGAGTGAAATTATATGCTTCCATTTCAGCTTTGGGCCTAATGAACAAAACTGAACTTGCACAGAAGTCTTGGCAGTTCAGAATAGTACAAGTAGGTCTGAATGTTTGCAATTTAGGTACATTTTCTCAGTGTGTACATATACTTATTTTTCTGCTTTTCTTATTTTTCCTTAAATCAATTTAGAAGGTTGACAGATTTATTCTATCATGTTACAAAATTTGACATTAACCAAAGAAAAAAAAGAAAAAAACCTCACAACCTAAGCTAAGAAGTTTGCAGGGTGGTTCTTTCCAGCTAATAGCTAAATCTAAAGCTAAATTAATAGCTAAATAAATAAGTTACGTTAGTCAAGGATGGATTATGTAAAAATAAATTAATAGGAAAAAAGAGAGAGAAATTGCTATACTGAATTTTCAGCATTTGAGGGTGGTTTTACTGAGCTTGTGTATCTGGAAAATTTACATGTATTAACCTCTATCAACTGTGCTGTACTGCAGAGTAGAATAACAACAGATTTAAAGTTCTGTCTGGGACCCAAAATTTCTTCTGGGATCAGATTTGACACCAAAGCTGCATATTTGTTTTTAAAACCTGCATATTGTTGCGAATCTACATACTATCTTGTAAATTCCCTTTTCCCTTTTCCTATAAATGCTAGCCCTCATCTTTGGCTTTAATTTATTACAACTCTTCTGCCTTTCATTTATGTTGTATTTTATCTGGTAGTGGTTTATTTGCAATAATATAATTTACAAGTGGTAAATAGCATATGATGATCCATGTTCTAATGATGTTGTATACCCTCATTGAGGCTCAGATGAGCTAAAATCAGTTTGTTTTCCACACATTTGAAAGTACATGAATAAGTGTTTTCATGGATGTGTGGTAGATATATGTGCTTTTGAGTATCCTGTAGATTAAGAATTTACACTCCTAATGGGTGCCTTTCTATTTTGTTCTGAAATGGTAAGAAACACATTTAAAGATAGAGTATCAAGGACTGAATCTAGTTTTGAGGTTGATTAATTCCTTACCTGTGCATTTGATGATTGAGCACAAGTTGGATGGAAGAAACTGAAAACACCTTATTTTATTAGATGTAGCAGTTACTCTGAAGCAAAATAGGAATTTCCATGACAATCTCAACCCATTGGCAAGAAAGTACAACAGATTTTTATGGAAGGACAGTAGTATTTTAAAAGACTTAGGAGGGTTCTTTAGTTAAAAGATTAGGGGCTATAGTTTAATATGAAATTGCTCTAAAGCAGAATTTGTGTGGACCTTATAGCTTAAATCACCTAAACGGTAGTAGGAAAATTTTAGAAGAGAATGGTTTTTCTTCACCAGCACCTCAACAGAGTACGTGGTTGAAGATGCTTTAAATTAAACACCTCATTTGACTGGATGATGATAAATAGAGCAGTGGTTACTGCCGCAGGTACATTTTGCTAAATGATCCTTTTCTAACTCTCAAGCACTCTGCTGTCAATAAAACATCAATTGTTTGTCACGTGAGAAGCTCTGCTATCTATATTAACATTTTAAAAAAAACACACCCAAACAAACAACAAAACCAGCCAAACCAAAAAAAAAAAACAACCAAAAAACAAAAAAAACCAAAACCCTCCAAACCCAGAAAAATAAACAACCACAAAAACTCCCACAAAAACCCCAGGACTTTAAAGGGCTCTGCACATTGCAAGGAAGCCAGATCTGTGGGCTGCATAACTGTCATTGATGTAAAAGTTATTTAATGGGGAGTGGGCAGTGCACATGCACCAAGATGTCAAACCTGCAGTAGTACGTACAGAAGTAACTGCACTGGTTTCCAACCATCATGGAAACATATTGCTATCCCTGGGTTGTGGAGACTATTCCTCTGGTATATTAATTTCATAACCTGAATAGCAGCAGTGATAATTTTGTGTATCTGATACAAGAGGCTAAGTTGTGCTTAAATGTCAGCTTTAAGTTTTGCGAGTTACCTGCTAAGATGGAAATTACTTGCCAAGGGATCACCACTGAAATGTCCATGAGATGATGCTGATGACTATTATTTTACTGGTAACAGTTTAATGCTGACAACTAAAAAGGAACTGTGACTGTGTAGTTAGACTAAATTTAATTCTGTATTTGAGATCTGAATAAAAGAGAAAATTTTTGTAATTCTACTTCTCCCAAGTGCCACAGAGCTGTATTTACTGCAGGTTTTCAGGTTCTTTGTTACTTTGCTTTATAGTGATGGAGACAGCAGGAGTGTTGGAAAACACCGAAGCATAAATGGGAGATGATAGATCTGAGTGACACTCTGATGCAATGCTAGAGAGGGCACTCAAGCTGGACTTTTACTGTACAAAGCAGGGTAGAGAAGTGAAGTCCTGTTAGCTCTTCCAGCACATACGCACTGGTCCATGAAAGCATCTGCTTTCAGTTGCAAGGTTTAAATATTCCTGGGCAAGCCTGAATTTTCTTTATCACTAATATTATTGACTGGATCTTGCCCTGAAACATTAGAAATGCTAAGCCTAAGCAATGCAATTCCTGTATTGTGGGTTAACACCAATAGGCCAGGTACTGTGAAGAAATTTATCCCAGCCAAAATCAGTACATTCAGTCAATGGAAAGAACGTGCTAGTAGCTAATCCTCAACATAATGAAAGTGAAATGCTATTTCTTGAACCTCTCCTTTAACAGGGATGACACATGCTTACCTTGAGAGATCTTGTGAAAGCTTTAAAGGCTTTTGCACAGCCATAAAGTTTTTAAAGAGTACAGCAACTGCTGGTAGTAGCACATTTTTGTTCTCCGGTACATGAGACAGGCTGAAGTTCTCAGTTTGCAAATCAGAGCCACTGGCTGGTAGTGAAGAAGGGAAGGTGGCAACACCAGGCTCTGATAGCAGCCTGTGCTTGACTTGATCAGTCTCTACCTGGCTTGCATTACTTTATTTTCCTACTTTAACCACTGTGTTGCTGAAAAGGAAACTTAATGCTGAGCAGTGCTCATAATACTGTATGTAAGAGTGTAAGACAAAGTAATAAAAATGTAATTTTGGAGTAGAAATACAAAGCCTCTTTTTGTCTGGTTTCCATTGACACTTTTCATAGGAATTGACATGTTCCCATGAAGTATTTACTGGATAAACATTTTTTGACTGCAATGGGGATCTCTAGAAATATTTTCATTAGATAATAAAATAAAAAGCAGTTAATGTAAGAAGACTAGAAATATCTTTAGACTCATATAGAGTTCCCACAAGTAAGCTTAAATATTCTTTCAGAACATTTGAAAGAGTACTGAGAAACTAGATTTTTCATTAATGAGGAACTAGACGGTGGCTGTTGAGGTGTTTGTAATGATTAGGTGAAATGTGATTGAAGAGGGAAGCATACAGCTTCACCTGCTGTGAATGACTTTCGGGTGTATGTTTCCTCATACATTTGGGGTGTGTGTATAACTTCTTTCTTGCACTTACAAATAAACAAGCAGTCTTGGAGAAGTTATTCCATAGATTTACCTCCAGTTGTCTGAGATGACCACAACCAGCACTTGAATGGACACATAATCACCGCTCTCACTTAAACTGCAATTGGAGGACAGTCTGTTGCCTTTCATGTATAGATGGCCCCATCCTCTAATTACATCTCCCTGATGGACTTTGCATATGGTTTTTATTAGAAATACTAATGACAAAGGAACCAATGGGACGGTCACACCTGGAGGGAAGCGGTCAGACAAATTTGAAAACCTCATGACTGCCAGCTGGCTTGGCTGGAAATATAGAAACATGACCAGTGGAAGACTCTTTTCTTTAGCTCTTTCCTTTACAGGAGTTTTAAAAAATAGTCTTGTCTCCAGCTATCTTTCAAATTAAGAATCCAAGAACTATGCTGCACCACCACATTAACAGACTTTACTGATGTGTTGAATGCGCCCTGGCATACAAAAGGCAAAAGTAATAGGAAATAAACATTTAAATTAAAAAATATTCTTTTGTTTTGTTTTGTTTTGTTTTGTTTTCTTCTCTGCCTTAAAAGTAGCTGGAAGACTAGTCCATTTGTACAACTTTCAAGATATTAGGAAGCAAGTCTGAAATGGCTCTATGCCTTTTCAGGCTTAGTTGATTATATCTTGGGAAAATTGCATTTTTCACTTTTTATGTTGTCATAATATTGAATATAATGCAGCAATAATAGAAATGGTAATATTTAATAATTTATATATTATCAGAGTTATGAATTAGGCTTCACTTTGCTCAAGTTTGCATATTCAAGGCTTCAGGCTGTGAGTGACTGGTTATTTTTTCATTGTTCTGCTTTATTCTCGTTCATCAATTTATGTTCCTATGCCTTATTTACTACAACAATTTCAAACTCTTATTTTGTTCATATTCTCTTTCTCCCTCTGTATTTTTTTTCTTTAAAATAGGCTGACCATGAAAACAGAAGAACCAAAAAGAACCCTTCATGCTTCAACTCAAGGAGGAGGAGTTTTGGTATTATCTTTATTTTCCAGAAAGGTAATTAGTTACAGTATCAATGAAAAATTGAAAGCTACCAACTAATTGTTGTGTGTCCAGGTAGCTAGCAGTGTGCCCAGGTAACCAAGAAGGCCAATGGCATCCTGGCCTGTATCAGGAATAGCGTGGCCAGCAGGAGTAGGGCAGTGATGGTGCCTCTGTACTCGGCACTGGTGAGGCCTCACCTCGAGTGCTGTGTTCAGTTCTGGGCCCTTCACTACAGGAAGGACATTGAGCTGCTGGAGCGTGTCCAGAGGAGAGCTACCAAGCTGGTGAGGGGTCTAGAGAACATGTCATATGAGGAGAGGCTGAGGAAACCGGGCATATTTAGTTTGGAGAAGAGGAGGCTGAGGGGGGACCTCATTGCCCTCTACAACTACCTGAAAGGAGGTTGTAGAGAGGTAGGTGTTGTACTCTTCTTCCAAGGGAACAATGACAGGACCAGAGGAAATGGTCTAAAGTTGCGGCAGGGGAGGTTTAGATTAGGTATTAGGAAGAATTACTTTTCTGAGAGAGTGGTCAGGCACTGGAACAGCCTGCCCAGGGAGGTGGTGGAGTTGCCATCCCTGGAGGTATTTAAGAAACGTGTAGACATGGCACTTCAGGGCATGCTCTAGTGCCTGAGATTGTTGGTTTCTGTCTGTTTGTGGGTGGGTGTGGGGTGTGGCTGTGGGTGTTTGTTTTGTATGGGTTTTGGTTTTTGTTTTGTTTTTGGTGGTGGTTTTTTTTCGTTTTTTTGTGGGTTTTTTTTGTGGTTGGACTCGATGATCTCAAAGGTCCCTTCCAACCAAGAAGATTCTGTGATTCTGTGTAATTATCACTCCTTATGATATTTAAAACTTAATGACATTTAGGGAGTTCCCATCTCACTGTAAATTGAACATTGATTTAGTTAGATTTCTTTAACAATATAGTTTTTGCAAAATATAAAACCATTTCACTGTCAACATCTAAGTATGAAATAGCATAGTCTTAGAGAATCAAAGGCACGGACTTGTGAGGGGTTGCCAAAAACTGCTCTGGTTCCAAAGTCTACAATTTTGTGATAGCTGTACAGCTATAAAAGGCCTATAATCTAGGACAGTAGGGAATTATTTAATCCTGAGATCATAATTAATCTCTTTACAAAATTTGTTTAATTTCCTAAATGCTTCCCTGCTAACAGTAGCACTGTAGGTGAGGATGTCACAAGCAACAGGTTTCCTAAAGATACACAGCTCATCTGCAGGAGTGCTCAGTGTCTGTGGAAAGTCAGTTTATCATCCTGCTGCTATCGAACTACTTATCTGAGATATGCACGAAGGGTTGAACTAAACCTTTTACAGGCGTTATTTATCATTTGACATTTTACATTTTGCAATCTTAATTCTCTTTCAAACAGCTATTTGAAATTTAGTGTACTATTTTAATATGAAACAATATATTTGATACAGCAACACTCCGTTATTCTGTAAAAATTTCAGATTAATGGCATTATACTCCTTTCTGCAAAGGCAGTGAACCAAAGCACCATTCTTTTTACTGAGTCTTCAAAAATAATTTATGGGTTTTTTTTTCTTTTTTTTTTATAACTCAGGTGTAGTGGTGAAATTATTTGAATCAATTTTATTACTGGATATTGAAAATGTATCTTTTATTTCTTCCAACTAAGTAGAAATGACCTCTGTTAAATCAATGTTACACCACAGCAAGTCTCTGCATTCAGAGATTTCAAAAGTAAATCAAGAAGGAGTAACTCATAGGCCCTGTACTGCACTGTTCTGAAAGGAAACCAGTCTCAAACAGCGTTCTGCACTGATTGTGGTCCAATGCTTCATACATGATTTGGATTAAGAGACTTTTTATGCTTCAGACAACTTTCAGTATGAAAAGCAGAAGACAAAGGAAAAGGAAAAAGGGCTTCCTCAAGCTTGTTCCAGTCTCGAGTCTTATTTGGTAGTTACAGTGGCCCAGTAAATTCAAAAGCTTATTTTCAGCTCTTCAGCATTTCAACTTTTCAACTCTTTCAGCATTTGTTAAAAAGAATTTCTTCACTGAAGCATCACGAGCACACAGTGATCTCTACTAACCTTTATGCCCCTGTGTTTTAAATCAATATTTCTAAAAATGTATGTAGCAGACCAATTGCACTTCCTCAACCAACTCAACAAGGACAGGTAAAGACCATAAAGTGCATAAAGATCTAACAGCTTAAGGTATCAAACCCTCACATTTCCTGACAGCAAAGGGACTGACAAACAATTTTCAAAAATCTTCAGAATTTTGCGAGCAGATGATGATAAATAGGGCAGCAGAACCCACTGTACCTTTCCTACCCAGTAGCATAGACAGGGCAAAGCTACAGTCAGAACCATATCTGCAACATCAGGGTGAAACTTGCAAAAAGGAAAAGCTGAATAAAAATCCATTGGTTAGAGGAAATGAATGCACAGCTTTTTATGTGTGCTCCTTTTTTAGGTTGCCTTGGCATTGGGAGTGGGAACACGAGTGAACAACATCTTCTCTCTGTCAGTGATTCACCAATTCTTACAACAACTCCAGCTATTATTGGTATTTGCTAGGGCTTTTTTAGAAGGCCACAGATACGCTGCCTGACGTCCCTGAGCACAGCAGTGAACAGGAGCTTTGTGAATGTAGTTATTTGTCCAACTAAGTTATTGATTGTTCCTGCCTTAATGCTAGCTTTCTGTGGGCAATGGGGTTAAGCTTTGCTGCAGGACATCTAGAACTTCTGCATAGGTATCTTTTTAACTTCAAATCAATGGCTTCATCACCTGAAGGAAATGTCAGACTAACTGTTAATGCCTGCTAGTAATTTATGTAGCAAAACCTAGATGGATCATTCCCTTCAATTTCATTACAAAAATAAACACAGGAAATATGGCTGCTGTGGGTGGATTGATGGAACCCAAACAATCAATATACACATTTATTCTTCTCAGAACACCCTGTGAAAAATGGGTGTCACTATTTTGAAAGTACACTGCAATTGTTGTATGGACAGACCTTGTCTGGGCCTCACCGTAGAATTAATTTATTATTTTTCAATAGGTAACAAGTAATAGGAAAACTTTTGTTTAAATAAACACAATCCTTAGAGTGCTTTGAATGTAGTAGTAGTTCTTGTACGGAAAAAAGTCTAGCCTGTATTGGAATGACTTCATTCAGCACTGGTGACACGACACCTGGAGTGCTGTGTCCAATTCTAGGCTCCACAGTATAAAAGAGACATGGGCATACTGGAGAGAGTCCAAAGGGCCATGAATATGATGAAGGGACTGGAGCATCTCTCCTATGAGGAAAAGTTGAGACAGTGGGACTGTCAGCCCAGAGAAGAGCAGAGAGATCTGCTCAATGTGTATAAATATTCAATGGGAGGGAACGAAGATAAGGGAGACAGTCTTCTCAGTAGTTTCCAGTGAAAGGACAAGAGCCAATGGGCTCTTTTTCATGTACTTAAGCACCCTTTTTGGAGAGTTTCCCCTGAAGTATGAATATTAAGCATAAGCAGACAAGTCATGGCTAGTTAAGTATTTTGAAGGCTCACAGGAACTGATCACTATTTTGACACTGCATTGGGATATACAGGCTGCATTAAGACATTTCTGGAAGGAAGACAATGCTATCCTGACACCACTTTCGGCCTAAGATGACTTGTACTTTTACAAGCTTGTGACTATTCTCAGTTATCCTTCTCCTGAAGACAAGTAACACAATGCAAAAGCTGTTAGGTAGACCCTCGGTTCCTAATGGTTTTGATATAAACTTAGCGCTGTAGGTGGTTGATTGACTGCTGGTATGTCTTCCTGTGTGTCACAGTGCATTTTCTTGGCTAAATTGTTTCAAAAGATGACTGTCAGTTGGCATTAAAATCCACCTGGCACATTTTGAACAACACACTGGCCAAAGGCTGACAAAAGATTAATGTCATTGGTGAGATTAATAGTAGGAAGAACATATCTATCTCTGGTTGACGTTTTCAAAAAAAATATATAATCTCCCATTATTATAAATATTGGTACAAACGTTAGTCAAAGGAGAGGGGTAAAATAAGAACATTGTTTTCTGAAAAAAATACATTTAAAAGAAAAAAAGGGGAAACACTGCATTCTGTTTATATCTGGCCCCCATTAGACATAGTTCTGAACACTCACAAATTCCAATAGCAAATAGCCTTGAAACAAATGAAAAACACCTTCTGCCAGGATGCCTAAAAAGCTCTTGACAACAGATGAACAGTTCTCTCTGCACAGTGAACTGCATGAGCAATAACTTAACGGTCTCAGTTATTCATCTGCTGTTGCCTGTTTCTTGTCTCATGACTGGACTGTAAACTTTCTGGAGCAGGGCTAATTTGTATGCCTCAGTATAATGCTAACAATTCCTGGTGTTGATCCAGACCTGGTGTCTCTAGTTTACTGCACTAACATAAATAATAATTGCCTAATTAATAATTACCTAGAGGAAAATCTTCCTCTTTCCTCTGCCAGTTGGAGACATGCATCTAAATAGAACTAACAAAAGAATAGGTCAGGAGCAGAGTCACAGACAAGAAGCAACAATGTTAAAGAAACAGTAAAAGTCAGAACTGAATGGACAAGTCTGTTTTGAAATATCAAGGATTTCAAACTTCAAACTCAAGTACATAACACATTTTCTGAATATATCTCTTCCTTTCCTTCCCTCGGTCACTCTGTCCTCATCCCCAATTAAAGGAAAAAAAGCAACAGAAATACTCATTTAATAAACATTGAATCCCTATCTCTTTTTCCATCTCCAGAAAGATGTGTATTGTAAAATCAGAACTTTAAAGCAAGGCCATATTTTGTTCAGAGAGTTATACTTTAACCTCACTTTGGGGAGGCATTCTTCTGCCTGGATCCAAAAACATATGGGCACTGAGTCATTCTGTTTCCTTTTTCATCCGCTGAGCCCAAATAGAGCAGGATAGATTTCATTGCCCTCAGTATGCCCTCATAACACTTCCAGCTTTGCATTAGGACTGTGATTATAATCAGATCTCATTCTTCAGGGCTTCAGCTGATCAGCTGTAAGAGTCAGGGACATAATTTGACTTGTAAATTCTCCTCTTCCTCTTCACATGCATCTTTTCTTTTGAAGCGCTGGCAATTGACTGCAGCTGGTTATTAAGTGAGGGGTACCCATACTTTGAGGTGGCACAGTGCTTGAAGGTGCTTGACTGATGTCTCTGATTAGGCACTCGAAGTCGTTCTGATAACACAGTTTAGGAACAGGAAGGAATTATCAAAAAAAAGCCACAAGACATCCAAGGGGGGGGAGGTATTAATTCAAGGTTGATCAAATACAATTCTTTGGCAGATTAATATTTGACAGGATGGACACGTACAAAACTGATATGATGCCAAGGCAGGTGTGGAAAAGGTTGGCTTGGGTATTTCTTGTTTAGTTTTGAACTCTTCTCCTGAAATGTTCCTTTTATTTTTATGTTAAGTAACCTTGAAACAGGCAGCACCTGAACATTTTACTATTTGCTTTGGTGCCCAAATTTCCCTAGCATTGTGCAACCAGAATATCTATCGCAGATGAATACACTGTGCTTCACGAAATATGCCCGTACCTCAGCCTGATGAGGTGCTCTGCTCTGCTCCTCTGCTGGTGCTCTGAAATGCTGAAACTATGCTCGGGCTGGAGTTAAGGCTTCTCTTTGCAACAGAAGATACGGGTAGATTTTTGAGTCATGGACAGACTGATGACATAAATGAAGGATTTTTTAATAATCTGATATATGATCCTAAGAGAGCGGTAATGGATCTCTCATATGGCTTGTGACATGTTTCCAAAGCCTTGATCTCAGAAACAGTTATGCAACAACTGTTCAAGTTTTCTGAGGCTGCAGCTGGTGACAGCAGGTCCTCCACCTCTGTTGTTCTATTTAACTACACTAGTATCTTTGGTGAAGGAATCTTTTTCATTCCTTTGCCCAACTTGGATTTCTGAAAAGAGGGGTTCCTGCTTTGAAAGCCCCAAACATCATTCCTTCCCATTTACTTCCATTAGTACTCCATTGAAGCGTACCAGAAACCCTACAGAACTGGTTGCCTTCTTTCAGTGGAGGAAGAAAAGAAAGGGGGGGGAGGGGATGAATAGAAATTTTCTATAATTATTAGCTTTCCACAAGTGTACTTAGATGCTAAAACAGAGATCCCAAAATCACACACTTCTGCTATGAGTTTTTGCCTCGTCATTTACTTAGATTACTAATCCAGCTATTTATCTGTGTAAGTGAAAACTAAGAGGAAAGGAAGGCAGTTGTGCTTAATGAAGGAACCAGACTTGAAAAAGAAAGAAGCTTCTGGGCTTGCTAAAGGCAAATTCAGAACATGCAGAAAGGGCAGTGAGGGTTTTGGATCTTGTTGGTAATCAGAAAGTCACAAATGGAGCAGCACTTGAACTTAAAGTAAACAAATCGGGTCACAAGGAGAAGTTCTATAGAAATGCTGGGAGCCAGAGCAGATGAAGAGGTGACATGGCTTCACAGAGGACCCCCACAAAAAGTTGAAAATAGTAGAAATTGAGATAAAACTGATGTATGCACTGCTGTTGTGTCCAAGATGGAACCTGATCCTGTATAATAATCCCAGTAAGGTGTCTAGATCTCTTTGAAGGCCTGGATGTCTGTAAGGCTTACTTAGCTCATAGATCACGTGCGAAGGCAGAAGGAATTCTCAACTAGATAAGAACACAACAAAATAAACAGAAATAGTAGTATCCTTATCAAATATGACATTTGGTAGATTGGTCCTTTTCTCATCACTAAATAAAAAATGCTAGTGAAATCTGTGGAAGAGAAACACAAGCAGCTGTTCTCAGTTAAGAAAGCATACAACATTGCTCCAAATAATTATGTTGAAAGACCATTGTTGATGATTCATAACACCACCAGTAGAAATCCAACTAAACAGGTCTTTTCCACCAGAAGAAAGTTCCTCTACCGACTACAGTATTCAGGCAAGTTTACAATAATGTTGACAGTTAATGGATGCAAAAACACTGAGACGTTTGAACAGGATAAAGAAAATACAGTGTGATTTCTAATAAAAATGGACTTATTAAGATTCTTAAGTTAACTTTTTTTTTTTTCCATAGGATTTTTTACTAATACAAAAAGTGTTGTCAGAGCAGTTTTATTGTGCTGGTGACAGTGGCAACTGTATATGATGTAAATTTCAGAATTTTAAAATAGCTGTTCTATTCTGAAGGGTAATTACATTACAATATGTCTTCAAATCTGGAGTTATGTTCTTTTTATAGAAATAGTTGCATCTGTTTAGCTATCCAAAAGCTATTATATTATTATTATTATTATTATTATTATTATTATTATTATTATTATTATTATTATTTCTTACTCTTTATAACTGTCTCGTAAGTTTTCAGTTTAAGGAAAACCCAAATCCCAATGAAAACTTCAAGTCACTGCTCATACATGCAGCAGGCTATGCCCTCAAGAGTCTCCACTGAGCACTGTGCAGAGCCTGTATCCTTCAACTAAGACCCGGAGATAGTAAACTGGGCTTGCGAAACTTCGAAAACAGTCTCATAGGCAGCAATGGGACTGTCTTCTCAAGTTTGTCATTCACATTGATTATTTGTGTGCTGTATGTTACATTTGCTTTTGTAAATTCTTGTCTGATTCTGACTGCTCCTGCTATAATATGCAAACAAGTGCAATGCCTTAAAATTTTCTGTCGTAAAGGTTAAATGGAAAAAATATCCCGTGTCTGGCACTGGCTTTACCTAAGCATAATCTGCAAGGAGCTGTATATAGGAAAGCCTCTTTGGATTTATTGCACTATGCACTATTTTCATAAATGAACTGTTGTGAAGAATATGTATGGGTTTTGAGGTATGAGACAGGCCCTCATGTCCATGCTCCAGAGAACTGTAACCTCTGTATCCCTAAAATCACTTTTATTGAAGTTTCCTGCTGCATTTTCCAAGCTCATATTTTTTTGTCTTAAACAGTAGATTTGGTTCTCTTGTGGTCTAGTCATCACAGAACTCATTACAGCTTGCAGAGTGAGATTTGGAGATGGCTTTCCTTATGAGTTTTCTTATTAATTTTTCTCAGAATATATTCAGGTAAATAGAGTTCTGGGCTTTCCTTGGTTCCTCTTTTTTACTCCCTTTCAATGCTCAGTGCGGGGGGGGGGGCGCATCTGGCTACTTGAGCTGTGGATGCTCCTGTCTCAATGGTCCTATCCTGTCTGTAGATTTTACCTTTCTACAACTCTTCTGCAGCAGTCGAAGCCCAGGTTACACAGTTGCATCATGTCACACCTGGGCATCAGATCCATCCTTGGAAAGGAGGGGAGAAGTTTATAACAGGAGTTAAAGGCAGAGTGTGTTACATGTTGGACGGCAGCTGGGATATCCCAGAGGATGGAAAAGGTACCAGGTGCACAGCACGGGCAGTTGATTCAAATGCCACGTGTTAATTTATAAAGATAAAATACTTTCAAACCATCAGATATTTGGGAAAAGTGAAGAAAGTCTCAAGTTGTTCTTAACTAGAAAATTCTTCTTTTTCTTTCTCCAGAAAAAAAAAAAAGGTCTCCCTTACCAAATACATATATTTCTAATAAAATCTGGTGTAATTTTATGTGTTTTATGTATATCGTTACAATGCAACATATTTGAATGAAGCTCTTACACCTAAGTCATTTCTTTCTTTCTTTTAGCACAGACTTTTAGACATAAAATTTCACTGCTTTCTGTGAGCTTTTATCCTGAAGCTGCATGTCTTAGATGAATTTGTCGGTTTGCTTTCCAACTTTAACTAAGTTGCCACCATTCACTAAGTTGCCCTGTTCATCTCTTTTTCCATAATTCAGAAAGTCCTGTCAAAACGAACTACCAAAATGATGAACAGTGTCTGTATGACAAACTACTATCATAATCCGAAAGTTATCTCCAAGAAAATTTTATTCCAGAAGTCAGAAGTTTTATGTTTACTTTTCTAAAGAAGTGTGAATAATGAATGTTGCATTTAGTATGTAGATCAATGAAATGTCATTTCCTTCCTGGGTAACAGTCACAGGCAGTCTCAATCTCATAACACATATTGGCCTGAAGGCACTGGAAATCTCTACATCTCCTCTACATGAAGAGAAAGTAAGCAGAATCAGTGTCTTTACTGGTGCTTACAAAATACTGTTATCAGAAACTAGAAAAAAAAAGTGTCTGATCGTACACACAGAATTATGATGACCTGATAATACAAGGTTGTTGCCCTCGTTACCATTAAGATCTGGCTAGGCTTAGTGACCTTTACAATTTGTTCTGTATAAAATATTTAACCATAATGATAAGTCAACTATAAGCCAGTTGACTAAATATAACCCATGTGGTATTGCTTAAGAAGTCCACAGCAATTGAACATTTAAATTTTTTCAGCAGATGTGCTATTGGTTCACCGAACATTCATAAACATCAGTAAATAACAGGGAGAAGTGCAAAATTTGCTACTCATCTTACTAATCTTCAACTGGTAAATGATAAAATGGAAACTTTTATATATTTCCCTATTGTCTGAATGTCTGGTTTTGCTAATTCTGTGCTCAATACTTCAGGTAGAGCCTAGGAACTATTAGTTTTAAATACTGTTTTGACAATCACATGAACTCTGTAATAATATCCTTAAAATGAGTGAAAGCTTATCTAAATGACTCTGGCTGCAGCGGTCTCCCAGGGACTGCCTGGGGCACTGTATTACCTGAGGAAAGAGCTTGTGATCAGCCCCAGGCTCCCACACTGCCTACATGCTCTTCTCATCTTGGCTTGTCTGAAATTCCCCAGTTGCCTTTGCCCGCAAGAACATTTAAACACAGGATATGGCCTGCATGAAATTCATACCCTCTTCTTCAAGGCAGCATGGATGCAATGGCACTGGAGTAGCTCAGAATGGCTTGAAGTCAGTCTTTAAAAATGTCTCAGGAGCTGTGAGAGCGCCCAAGCCTTCTCTCCTGATCTTACCTGCATGTCCATCTCCAATAGTGAGCGGCCCTGGTCACTGCTTGTGCCAGCTTGGTCAGCCACAAACCAGGCCTCCTTCATCAGTGGGATCTCCCCAGGCACTGTGCCTGCTCAGAGGGGGCTCCAGAAGACAGCATGTTCTCATCCGAGTGCTTTGGAAAGTCCTCTTTTATGTAGGAAACTCCTGTGGACATCTTTAAGGTGCACAGAACACACCACACGGGAGACTTTGGACTGGAGACTTCTCCAGCCAGACCCAGGAGGAAGGACTCTTCCTGGCCAAAAAAGAAAAAACTTTTTACAGTCTCCTGAACCCTTTCCCTCTCATCTGTTGAAATGTGACAGATACCTGGATTTTTCCTGTTGCCCAGGAGCAGACCGCTGATGAGGATGGCTGCTAAAATACATCAGCAAAGGGAAAGAGGACGTATCCTGGAAGATGGCCTTTTCTTATAGCTCACAAGCAGGTAACAAACCCTTCCTGAACTCAGCCTGTGAGATTTATACCTGTACTGGTTTTATAGCAATCTAACTCCAGGCAGTCAAGAAATTCACTGTACAGAAAAAGCAGAAGGAAGCCCTTGGAGCTCTAGCCCTGATTTTGCATTCACTACTGAGAAGTATTATGGTATGTGTTTGCTCATAAATAAGGCAACGCTTTTGGGCAAAAGTCATGCACAGATGTTCCGTAGATAGCAAGATGTCCACTGGCATGAAAAACAACGATAGTAATCTCCCTGAACAAGCTTCATTAGAATTCCTCCTTAAATTATGCTGAAACCCTTACATTATGCAGTATTCCTGATAACTGCACCAAGCTGGGATTAGACAGGCTCTTCCCCACCATCTGCCACCAGCTCTTCAGCTCCTTTGTGCTCTGAAGCAAGTTTAGATGTTTTAACCTGGATGAATGCTGACCCTGTTGAAGTCAGCAGGAGTTTTTCCACCAATTTCAGCCACAGTTATGCAGGGCTGCCAATGAAGAAAGAGAGATGAGGAATCCTGGACTGCCAGTCAGTTGCTACTTCATAAAATATGAGATGGCAGTGCTGGGATGTGGTGGTGTGAAACGACAGAGAAGCCACTGCGAGTCTGCCATGGGGAGGGGTGCAGGGAGTTACTGACTTGCATTTCACTGTTAAACAGTGAATAATACAAATTAACAAATATCTTCTACTCTTCTGATCCTGAGTTGCAGGAAGACTGACAACATTCAGCTATAGGGCACTCAGGAATGCAAGAAGAGAGTCTTTATAAAACCCCAGGGTTATGCCTGCTAAGTCCTTTATATTCTTTACCACTGTTCTGAGGATGTCAAAAGGCTGTTTTCCTAATTTTAAAAAAATTATTTCCTCCTCTAGATCAGACTCAGAGGTAGCACAAGATGCCTGGTAGGAAAGCAGACTAGGAAAATCAAGTGTTCATCATTACCCCTCACACCATTTTTTCGACAGTCAAGAGGGTTTTGCATTCTGATAGCACCACATTTTGTGGAAATAAGTATTAAAAAAATATACTGTCAAAGTCTTCATGTTTTGGGAGTGAGTTTTTTCTCATCTTCTTAATCTTTTCCTTTCAAATCTTACTTTTTATAGTAAAAAAAAAAAATAAATTATGGATTTCTTTATAAAATTCATGGTATAATTAGAAATGGTCCTACAAAAAGTCTGAGTGGAAGGAAGAAATTATCTGAGTCATGTCAAATGTCCAATAGCAGGCAGTAAACCTGAAAAGAAATGGAACCACTTTAAATTAAGGCAGTAGAGCAATTTTTGTCCTTATTCTGTTCTTCCTGGCTCCAGCATTTTCCTCAAAAGGGTAGCGATTTTAAAGTTATTTCAACCCAAATGCTTTCTTGATCCCTTTTTGTTGGAGGAAGCAACTAAAACATGGTCTGAGAAACATTACAAGGTACCATTGCAATATATCAACAGAATTGCAAGTTTATGTAATTTACCTCAGTAAAGTGAATCCGCTTTTCTAAAGTTCTTTTAGTTGTAATACTCTTAATCATATTATTGGCAGGGCTGCTAGCACTGCCTATTCTCATTACTCACCAAGATCCTGTTTTCAATGGGATAGGTCTTTTCTAAAATTGAACCATTTGGGCTGAAATATTCTATGCCAGAAGACTGCCTCAGCATGAGTTGGTGATTATCGTAAAATAGTGCTGATGACTGTAATTTCAACCAATATTCTTCAGGCATTTCCAAGAAGGAAGATGGGAAAAAAATGTACCTCCATCTTAAAATCTCTGCTGATGCTTTCTTCTTTTTCTTTTTTTTTTTTTTTTTTTTTTTCCCCCTCCTATTTGAAAAGCCCACCCTTAGGGGCAGGAACTGAAATTAGGCAGAAAAACTTCTGTAATTATATGACTTGTGCAGACTTAATGGAAATTTGCCTTCATTTGGCCAAATCTAAGCCCCTAACAAACTGCAGTTTTGATTAGTAGCTGTGAACTGTTGTTCTATGTTGCTATACTGCATGAAAAAGTAAAAGCATTTCCAATGAGGATGGTTTTTTCACTGTAGGTCTTCTGGCTATGTCTAAATGAAGAACCCAGGAGTGCAGGAGTGCTTCTGGCACTGGATACATGTCCCATGACACCACTCCAGGGCAAGACCTCCGTTCACTCCAGTGCACCGGGCATCTCTTCCAGGTGGGCAGTGGAAAAAACAACACTGAAGACCATGAGGTCCTCAGGAATAGCCATGGAAGTCATATAAACACCCTTTGAAAACAGGGCCACACATTGACCAGAGAAGAAAAGATAGTTATTGAATCAGTGATCTCATGGTGTGCCCTGGGGGAGGAATGGCTTTCTGATTGTTGCGCTTAACATTATCTTTCCTTGTTGTGCGGTGACCTTTAGAAGTTACGCTGTTTTGGTGGGGGGCTTTGGGGTTTTTTTGGGGGGTGGTGTTTGGTTGTGATTGGTTGGTTGGTTGGTTTGTTTTTGGTTTTTGCTGTTGTTTTAAATAATTTTTTTTAAATAAAATTTTAATATTATATAATATTTATATATTTATTTATATTAATATTATATATTAAAATTAATATAATTTTAAATAAAAAGAACCTCTCTTAGGGCAACTGAGAGTACATCTCTCTCAGGTGTTTATTTCTCAGATCATCTAGCAATGTTTAGGCATACGTCTGCTGCCAGCTATGGAAATTTATCTTCTCTACCTGTTCTGCTTCTCCTTTCCTCTACTGGTTTTGTAATTTTCCTGAAGACCTTAAAACTCATGTATGGATATTCAGTGTTTGAAACTCATAGTGTTTTAATTTCGACTGCTACTTGCTAATAATAAACCTATCTTTCAATTAGTTAGAGCTTTGTTCATAATTCCAAGACAAACTTTGGGAAGAAACAGAATTATTTTAGCCAGAAAGTACTGTCTTTCAAATGTGTGTCTTTTCCTGAAATGTAAATGTGCAAAAGAAAAAAAAAAACACTAATTTGCCAAGACTGTAGGTAAATATTTCAAAGGTTATTTTGTTTTAATTTGCCTCTTCTTTTTCCAAGTTTGAGCCATGAATTACATGTACAAGAACTGTACTATAATATAATTGCTCTCAAAAAATTTAGGACAGCTACAGATAGACAGGAGTAGCACATCTCATGTCTTTCACACATTAGAGTTTTAAAAAAAATCTAGTGTGCTTTTAAAAGGAAAGAACATGTGGGAGGAGATGGAAACTGGGGAAAAACAAATCTACCTACGCATTTCTTTTTAATTTAAAACATCAGTCAAAAGCTTTCAGGGATTTGAGGAACTATTATCCCAAAAATTACTGTCACAAATTTATACTTAATTTCATTATATCATTTACCATCTGTGGACCTTAAAGTAATTTTAAGACATTAATTAAGCATACCTTACATACAACACTTTGTTTGTAAAAATTGTTACATCTATATTCTGGCTGATGAAATGGAGGAGGTTAGATATACCCAAAGTGACACATAAATTGTATTGGACCCTTGTGGCTCTCTTCTGCTAGCAAATGTTTCATGGTCAAAGCCAAACAAACCAGACTGAAGAGGAGACATAACGGGGCAGTGGAAGAGAGCAGTTCCCTTGTGTGCTTTTTTGGGAGATGACGGCGACATTGACTTAGAGAATCAAATGCGGGGCCACTCTGTGGACAGGTTTAGCAGGTCACCGTGACCTCGTACAGTGTAGGACTAAAAACTTGCCACTAGATAGCAGTATTGCTTGTCACTCGAGTTTACGCCAAGATTCCTGTCTTCTCTAGGTCCTTCCTCTGGCAAAGAAAATTCAGTTGGCTGACCTTTGTACCGCTTTAGGTTGTCTGTTTAATTTACACAGAAGACTGATGAAGAGGTAGACACCTCACCAAAGTGACCTGGTCTGAATTTTTTGTAGGTCTTCTTTTGCATAGTAGCTCCTGAATATTGAATGAGAAGGCATGCAAACTGTGCATTTAAAATTACATAGAAGCCAATGTAAACATAGACATGTAGTGTAAATTATCAATTGTTTCTATAAATTCTCTTAAAGAATTTATTCTTTCTCTGTCTTTACATGGGTCTAGTATGCACACATGTAGAGTTAAAGCTGAATCTCTTACTTTAGAAATCTTTAAGCCTCAAGCTTATTTAGGCTCTAATCTTCACAAAAATATTTTGGTTTTATTTTTTATCTCTATAGGTGTCTGCCATTTGAGCTTCAACAGTAGAAATCGTAGTAAGAGATTTGCTAAGAAGATAGTGAATATAAATATTTGGCATTGCCTTTTATGACTGCCTTTGGTAATATGAGTAAAGATGCTGTGCTTCATTGGCAGTTGGACTTCTGGCAATGTAGTACAATCTAGTAATCACATGGCTTTCTTTTTCCAGAAAATACTAATTGAATCTTTCTGAAGATTCTGCATTTTCTTCTAAAAAACCCACCTATAGATTAAGCTAGTTTTTAATTTTCTTAGTTGCTAAAATTAATATATATTTCAGTTTGTTTTATAAAAAAGATTCTCAATTTTGTAGATAGTTTTACGATACCTACCAAACATAATATGCTAATATTTGGATTCTGTAATAGTCACTAGGAAATATTTTAAAGGCTTCAAAAATGTATGGTATTTTTTTTAAGACGATGCAGTATAGCTCCCTTTTTCTTTTATACTTTTCTGCATACATGTTTTCCACTGTAATATCAGCAATCAGTTTTTAATTGAATCCAACTGATAGGATAGATGTTGCTGAGCATCATCTCTAAAACATCATTGAATCAGTCAGTATTTCCTATCTGATATAGAATAAAAATGAGCTGAAATAAAGAAGACAACCCTCGCTTTCAAAGGCAAAGTATTGTATAGGACAATATTACACGTGCACATTGATATATCCAATGTGCACATAAAATATCCAATGAGAATTTCCTATTTTCTTTCAAGACTGGTTTTGCTCATTTGGACAGTTTTACATCCTAAGGTTCACATGCACTTGTAATATTTTGAATGGACATGAGTAACTTTGTATGTACAGAGGTCAGCTTCAAAATGTGAAGCTGTTCAAATTAACGAATAGAGCTTTGAATGGTCTTGAGAAACATACAATAGGTATTTCCTAGATAATTCTTTCATTATTATTATATGGTTAGGAAATACCTTTGTAAATTGAATGTTTGATATTGCAAATGGCAGACAGAATTGATAAGGCCAGGAAGATATAACGCAGAAGGAAAAGTCCAAAAGTCAAGAGCAATTTGACACCAAAGTTACACGTGAAATTTTCAAGGCCTCTTTTCAGAGAAAAAAAAGGATGAGTGTTTTGCTCTCACAAGAGTTATCATCAATAAATATGAATCTTTATCTTTTTTTTTGAGAAATCTGAAAAAAAATTTTTCTGAGATCAAGGATTTTTTATACTAATCCTGTTTTTTGTTATGTTATGTGTTATATTGTTTGTTCTTTATACTAAACAAACCTTAGTATAACACTAAAATTAGAATAATTTTAATTTTTTTTTAATCTCATCTCTTTCACTGTATACCTTATAGGTTTTTCAATCAACCAGTCAATTACTTTAACAAAAACAAAGTGAGTTAATACCTATATAATAGCAGTGCTTTGAATAACACATTTTGAAATGAAGTAGATCCATATAAGAAAATGACATTACAATAAATTTAATTAAAATTCCATGTTTTATTTTATTAATAAATGTAAGACCCTATATCCATATGTTGTGAAAGAGGAGTATTGCATTGTGCAAAACCTGTGCTTCAAAAACATTTCCAACGCAAAAGTTTTGTCAGGTCTGAAAACATCCATTATGCAATTCTACACATTGCTACTGCTTCTGGCTGGAACTGTCAGGTAAAAAGGTTAAAAACAGATATCAGGATCATTTGCAGTAGAATATTGCATGTCCATGCCCCAAAATGAAAAAAATCAATACAAGTATCTTCCCTTCGTAAAAAGTACCTACTAAATGAACAGTGGAGGTTTTTTCTGTTATTATGTTTCAATAGATATTTTTATCTCACTTTGATGGAGAAAAAATTCTTAACCTGAAGTATTGAGGTGAGTTTTAATTTTCAGTTCAGAATCTTTAGTCCAACTTTTTCACTTTTTTTTCATTACATGTGCATCTTAGCAACAACAGATCTTACTAGGATTCATGATAACTGTGAAGTTGGCCTATTTGATCTTGGCACTCACTGCACTTTAACTTACTTTGTTTCTACTGAAGACTGACAGTATCATCTGATGAGTCAATGGGAATGATGTGCCACTTCAGACAGATGTATGCACCCTGTAGTATTTCAACAGAATGAGAACTAGACTGTGGTGTATGTTTCAGTACCTCTCTCCTTCAATTCCTTTGAGGAGCGTGGGTAAAAAGCATCTCAGCGTTCTCTTAAAGTGTTCTTTTTCTGTCAGGTGTCTGAAAAATAAGTAGAGAATGTAAGGTTGAGCCATTCCCAGAGAACCAGAGAAGCTGAAAGATGCAGAAACTTTATTTCTGATCTACATAACTTCCTGTATGTAGGGTTTGATCTAACCCACAGTTCATGTCCAAAAATGCATCTGAGAGTGAGGAAGTAAAAATAAAATGTATAAATTACCCACAGAAATTGATCTAAGCACTATGTCATCAGCCAGAGCCAGGTAAAAACTTCTGGGCTGATGGGAAATATCACCGCCTTCCAACCTCAGAGCGTGCTGTGACATTATGGATGTATTTTGACTTAGCCCCACAAGGGGCTACAGTTTCCCATAGCATGTCCTCTTGGTGTTTTGCCATTGGAACCAGGAAGGCAACAGTCATCTTCTGATGGCTGTGTAGCTAATTGTGACAGCGCTTACCACACTCTGCAGTATCCCTAACTTGTGGATGAACACCCTGCACTGCCTTATCACTTCTGTCTCTTGCTACACGCTCTGCTGTGTGAAAAAGTGATGATACACTTGTGCCAGCCCTAGCTCTGGTACATCACCACGCTCTGCAGAGACAGTGACCCACAAGTGGATATAAAATTTATGCCAGGGTTCTCTGTGGGTCTGAATGCCTCACAAATGCTAGTCCTTCTCTGTGCTTTATTTCTGTTTTTCCTTCAGCCACATAAGATGAATTCTATTGCAGTATCCCCTGGGTGAATACCAGAGCATCCAGAGCTCAGGTACATCCCTGACTCAGGATGGTGCCAGGACAACAAGCCACCAGGTTTATCTGTTGCCTTCAAATGCACAGGAATCCAGACCACTATAGATTGGTGCATTTGGGGCTTAGCCTGATCTGTGCCCTTCATACAGCTTTCATTTTTTCTTGAGGAGTTTCCATTTCTGTGTAAACAACCAAATAGAGCCTTCTGCAAAATAGTCAATCAATTTACAAGTCAAGTCAATCTGCAAGGAGTCAATCAATTTGCATAAATCGAAGGCACAAGTTTAGAAATTAATGGTAGCATTGTAGGAAAGTGTTATATGGACCAGCTCCCCATGTTCGTTGGTCACATAATCCCACTGACTTCAGCAAATACTGTCTTAAGCAGCGATGTCTTGACTGTTTTTCCGCTCAGTCAGAGCGAGCAAATGACTCACAGCAGTCAGCTTGACAAACAAAATCACGTTTTCCAGTCATGAATAATTAGTGATTAAGCTTCGATGATACATTTGTTTATCATCTGTGATTCAAGGTATGGTTTTTTGCCTGTGGAGCTTAGCCTGGGATTTGTCCACATGGTGCCTCTCGCATATATCACTTTATAAATGTGTACTTAGTAATTTGCTATTTATGCTATGGGGTACTTAATTTACATTGTGTTATTTCTGCTCTCTGTTTAGAATAATCTTCACCTTTGGAAAAGATTAAGAGTAGATACACAAACATGAATGCAAACTGAGTCTTGACCAAACATTTGTGATATTTTAAATACTCTCCTGATCAAAAAATCATGATTCATGTGTGAATAAAGTTAGTCCTAAAGAACATTAGAAAAAACCTTATTTTACTCAAACAGATATTCACAAGCAGTTTCTGCCTATTCTCTTTTAACTGACTTTTGACTAAAAAAGTACTCTTTGAAGACGAAAACATTTGATTTTTTACAGAACGTATGGTTTGTAATTCAAGGCAATTTCAAGAGGTAAATGTAAATTTTCTTTTTTTAAATAATTTTCTTTATAGAGTCCAATCTCTTCAACTTCTTACTTATCACTATTTTCAGGACATACAAATAAAATTTGAATATTTATGTATCGTCACTTGAAATTAGCTTTTCTCAGTTATTACTTCACAGTCATAATGAGATGATAATGTGTCTTTGTATAATTCAAGAGCCAGCTGGATGCTTCTTGTCCTTGTTGCAGTAGCCTGATGTTAATTCAGCCATTTCTTTTGATGTGAGGAGAGCTGTATTTGATATTTGCTAATTTATTCTATGTGACTTGTCTGTTGTGACATAGTGAGTTTGGATGACTGCTACTTCAAAATGAATGTAGTGTACTCTCATATCATTTGCCCCATCTAAATTACCTCTTATTAAATCCCGATTAAGTGATCATAGTGATTTATCTTCCATTAGACATATGTATTCGTATATATTAACTATGCATTTTCTCTTTCTCTCCATTTCTCAAAATTCCAAACTATTAAAGACAGAAGCCAGGAAGGTATGCAAACAAGGGTTTTAAAAACTGTAATTGTGATTAAAGGAAATAATGAAGTGTACCAGAGGTAGAAGATTTAAAATACAAGGGTGAAAGGAGAAAAATAATGCTTCCTGACATCAGGATAATTAAGCATATCGTAGGCTGAAGAGATGAAGATTGGAGTTAATAACATGTCATGGCTGTTCCTTCAGCTTTATGTCTTTTCTAGCAGCCTCATTTTACCTTTTTGCCTTAATCTGCTGGTAATTCAATGTATTACTGACAGTGTCTCTGAAATCAATAAATTTTCAATACGATGAAAGGTGGCATAATCAGGTATTTAGTGAAGAGATAACAGAATAAATTCTTCTCTAAGTCTTGTCTGATATATGTGCTTGATTTGGGTCTAGGGACAGGATTTCTGAAAGATTTGCTCTATTACTGAGTAGATTTTTTCAGCCTGTAGTTTGAATTAATGCTGTGAATTGGTCAGAAGAAGGAAAATAAAAGACTGTGTCTAAAATATAACGTTTTGGGAGAGCATGAATTTTTTGCATTACTTCTTGAATTTGAAAGTTTTAATTTTTAGGTTTTTTTCCTGATCTTCTTTTTTATCTTTTCTCTCCCTTCCACCTTCTTTTAAAATTTTTTTTGTTTTTGCGAATGAAGGAGAATGACACAAAAGTTAGGGAGAAAGAATGACATATCAAAAATATTTTAAATTGCTTTTTGGTAGTTTATGATACAAATCAAACATTTCAAAAATTTTAATGCCTTTTTCTGGTGTTCAGCTATGAAAAATACTTTCACTTTCTTTTTATGCTTCTACATGACTACTGTATTCATGGCTTTGTGGACTTTGCCGTGGTCCTTATCCACAGCTGCCAATTCATTAGTCCCCCAGTATCCATTTTTCTAAAATCATGCCCACAAGTCACATTAGCTTTCAGATTATGTGTGACAGGTGAAGTGGTGGAGCAGGACTGCAAGAGATCTGGTAGTGGAAGTCTTAATATGAAGCTCAGTAAGTGTGGAAACACAGAGCCTTTGGGTACAATATTTTACCAGAATTAGTAATGCCTTATGTGCAGCAAGATTATCAGGTTGGTATCTTTACCTTACGTTGTCTCTCCTATGCGAAATGAGTAAAAAGGTAAGGTTTGTAGCAGTGGTTCTGGACAAGAGATATCAGATATACAAACATTTGAGAAGGAAAATAAGTATGGCTGCATTTATTTTACTAAATAAAATAGAGCTAAGGACCACTCTTTGACCTTGAAACCAAGAAGCACAAACTGACCAACACTATCTCCAGTGTTCTAATACCATCTGTCTAGGCCCAATATGCTATCATTTTTGAGGGTGTTTCTGTCAATTCAGAGTTTCTGAGATAATGTGAGTAGCTTGTTATGATTTCTAACATAAATCTTGGAGTATGTGTTGCATGCCTAGGTGTTTGGCATGTAGAAAAATCTGAGTACTAGTGGTTTACTGGGTACTAGTTTGCAAGGTCCAAAACTGTGTTAGAGAGTATGGATAATCAGCAGACAGTGCTTAAGTTTGCTCTCTGTCCCTGTTTTGTTCAGCAGTACCTATGTACCTGTAAGAATATCTAAAAAAGACCTTCCTCCCCAGATCTATGCAAAGGTGCTGGTGTAAATCTTTAACAATGTCTGATAGCACAAAACACAGCTCTAAATATAATAGTGATCTACAGGGCAGCCCCAGGAGGATGCTTCTTACTTAAAAATCCACTTTCACGTCTTCCGGGGCTGCTCGGCTTATGTGACTGGATATGGCTGTACCCAAAACTAGCTATGGCTGGGAGGGAAAGCTGGATACCTCAGGCACTGAGCTCTCAGGTATTGTGTTCCCTTTGCAAGACCACACATTTTAGACAGAATTTGAACCTTTGCTCATTTGATACTGAGTACTTTCTGAATTGTTTTAACTGAAAAGCTGTGGATTCGTGAAAGGAAAATAAACCTTTTTCTTGTAGTTTATTCATATGATAATTTTAATATATTTTGATAATTCGCTTTAGGATTTAAAACAACTCAGAAATTTTTGTTTTGTTTTAGATTCTTTTGGGGGTTATTACAAGTATATTTCAGCTCTGTCCCAATGTATTTTTTACCCAACAGGCTATTTTTTTCCCCAAATTACCAACCAACACGTGCCTCTGAGATGCTTTTTTTCATCAAAAAGGTTTCATTCTCTTAGCATGGCAATTAGGTTGATTATTTCTAAGTGTAGACAGATCCAGTCATGCTAATGGAGTTAATTACTTCTGTCGCAGTAAAATGGTTGGGAGGGATTTGCCTAGACACTAGCTGCGCCATTTGCCACAGCTGTATGTGGGTTGGGAAGTGTTGGACAGACTGATTTGTACGATGATTAATGTCTAGAGGAACTCTGCCAGGCACCTAAGAGCCTTTGTATATTTTTTGAGTTATTTGGAGAAAATTACAAATGCTGGCACACTTTTAGAAAACAACAATTCAAGGGCTCTCCAAGATGTCTTGAAAACAGGTGAACACTTAACAGGGGAGCTCCCAATCTATTTGCCAGAAGCTTGCTGTGTACCTTAGAGTGGTCAGAAAAGCTGTTAAGGAAACTGCAGAATGTGCTAGATTTAATGTTTGGACTAAAAAACTGGGTAAATAAGAGATTTAGAGAATTTAGAATTTTTTAAGAGATTTAGAGAATTTAGAAATCTTTGAAGGTGGCTTATTTATGTGTGTGAAGTTTGTAATTTGGAGACTTTACATTAAAGTGTACACACAGCGTAATAGGAAGGACAATATTTGAAAATCTGAGTGGCTCATGAAATATCAAGATATCCGTATTATGTCTTCCTCACAAAGATTAAGTATAGTAGAGTTGACTTATCCCATTTCTGAGCACTGACATCAAAAGCAAGAAACAAAACCCCCAGACAAACAAGTTAAAATGGATATTAGGAAGAACCATGACAGTCTAGAAGAATGCAACAAATAAGCTAACAATCTAGGAAACGTATCTCCAGAAAGAACAAGAGGTACAACATACGAATGACAATCTACAGCAGTGTTTGGAATCAATCAATGTGCTTTTCCCTCAAGGAAAAAAAGAAGGATATTCACAAAAAGAACATAGGAAGAAGGAAAAAGAAACATATTCATGTACTCACATTTTCACAAAGGACCATTATGGTTATCAGCTGGTATCCTTCATATTTTAAACTTTCTACTTTAAAATTTGTTATTGGAAAGAATCTGCTAGTAAAGAACCTCAATTTTTGCATTTTACCAAAATGTTTTCACTTACATCTGGGAAAACTCAATCAATACTACAGCTGATATAAAAACTTGTCTTCTCACCCAATGGATGATCTTTCCAAGTGCTCTCCAACCTAGGAGAAATGCCAAGACTGTTGGATTTCCCTAAGGATCATAATCCTCAAAAATGAAGTGAGACTAGCAAATTTAGGAGAAATGAACCTGGGTTATGATCCTTATTATTATTGAGGATAACATTATAATAATATTCTAAAATATTATACTGCGGGAAAGGATATTCTTGGAGACTTTGGGTAGGTGTGCCAGCCCATAGTCCCAGAAACATCTACAAAGCAGTGAGACACTGCCATCCATAGGAAAAAGAATGACCTGTAAGGTGATGCATTGTCTTTAAGAGGACTTGCAAACATGTCTCATCCTCTAAAGCTGTCAGAGGAAGAATGAATCTTGCTCTGCGCTGCAGAGTCTGTCCAGGAGCACCACAGCTGTGAGCAGACACGTTACCTGATGTACAAGAATCATCAGGAGTGGAGCATGGGGCAGAGGTCTTTACAACCTGCTGTGGCTACTCCTAGAATGAGCCCTGCTTCTTCTCAACTTGGTGCATCTCAATCACTCCACTACACGTGCCTCACTCACATTTGTCATTCTTTCAAAATATTGATCGACTTTTCTTAAAACTATTGGTACCAAAATTACTACAAAGTGTAGTTTGCAAAGACTCAATTCAGTAGACTGCAACCTGGTTCTTTTTTCTCCAAAGCTTTCTTTTTATTGAGAAAACTGCTTGTATTATCAGTCTTTCTCCATTTCCCTTTTACATTGTTTAAATTTAAGATTTTTTTAATTTATATAATCTATGAAGAATAATGTCTTTCCTCCATATGAAACCGCCAAGCAATGTTCTCTCTCTCACTACCGGTTTTTAATCACTCTGAGATTTCCACTGTACCTGACATGAACATTAGTGTTACTCTGCATCCACTCTGAATTTTATGCAGCACAATTTAATTTTGTACATATTTCTTGATGAATGTTCAAATAGAACATTTCTCTTCTTCCTTAACTGCCACTGTTTCTTTGCTACTTCTGTGAGAGACAGATTCTGTAGTGACTAAACCCCTTTCAATGAAATTTTGAACACCCACAGACTGATTTAAATCCAATGGGTGTTATGTATTCAATATCTTGTTTTTTAAAGACTAGAATATTAGGACTTTTTTTCCTTAAATGCCAACTCTAAGGGTGATGCACCACATTAAAATTAAAATAGCTTAAAATAATAGGTACCATGTGACTAAATTAATGAAAATGACAGCATGAAATGTTTCACCATTAGGTTAATTCAGCTTCTTTTACTTTCACAAAACAGTTTCAATTTCTTTTGTTTTAGCAGAAAAATTTCAAATATAGAACTGTGTGTAAAGGCAGATGAAAACAGGATTATTCTTTCACTTGACATCTTTCACTATCTGGATTCAGGGCATAAAAACAAAGCAAAACCAAAAAATTGGCTCATCAGTTCTAGAGACATCAAAAAAGCTGTGAAAAGCAAGTTGCTTAAAAGTAGAAGCAAATTGTTGGTCTGAAAGTTTTTTCTGGAAATACAGTACTGAGCAAGGATCTAGAATTGCTGAATGATTGAGGAATGAAATGACCAAAGACATTCCTTTATCTTATTATATAGGCCTTCCAATATCTGAAGGGACCCTACAGGAGAGCTGGAGGGGGACTCTTTGTCAGGAAGTCCAGTGACAGGACAAGAGGTAATGGTTTTAAATTGGAAGAGGGGAGATTTAGGTTAGATACTAGGAAGAAATTCTTTACTGTGAGGGTGGTGAGGCACTGGAACAGGTTGCCCAGAGAAGTTGTGATGAGGTGGGTTGAAGCAGAAGGAAATATGTCTACTGTCTAAAGACAATAGAGTCCTGCCAGTGCCTCACTTAATTTCATTCCTTACCAGGAAAGACTTCAAAGATCTGCTCCTTACCTCAGGGTCACTGGTATGATTACATTGGGCTGGTTTGTGCAGTTACTGGGCCATGTGCCTAGAAATACCTTTTCTGCCACCAGCCAGATAAACTTTTCTGTATCTAAAGGTGGTTTGCTGGGGAAGCATTTGTTCCCCTTGGTCTGGAAATGCTGCCCATAGTGAGATGCTATGGTTTTCTTCTTCATGCTCTTTATTTATTAGAGAAGGAAGTTTAACTTTTCCAGTCAAGATGATTAACTGCCAAAGACCACACTTCAGCATCAGTGATATGCACCTAAACTTAATAAAAACTGCCACCAGACTTCAGAAATTCTCATTCACTCCAGTTAATGTTAGTATTGTTTGAATCCCTGTCATATAGAAATATGAGAGGTAGGAATTATGAAGTCGAGAGAATAGGGCCTTTCAGGTGGAGAAAGAGCATTTTAAGCCATTCAAGATTCTCCGATAAAATGAGGCAGAAGTAAAAAGATACTTTTACCCCATCATCATTGGGCTACATTTCAAAAGAGAAGTTGCAGAGACAAGAATGTGTTGGCCTTTTCCTTCTTTACATTACCTGTAGAGTTTGGAGGAAAAGACATGCTTTGGTCTATCTGAAGACAAGCTGTTCAGCACAAACAAATCAAAATTCCCTTTATCCTTTTCCATTTGGAACAAACTAATTGCCATTATCTTTACTCTTTCACCTGTGTGAGTGCTTTAGGATTTCTCTATCTGTAAATACAATTAGAGTAGCATTATGGAACACTGTCTTTTGACTTCCAGATAAGACTTTTCCTAAATTATGCAATCTCATTATTCCCTTTGGCTTTTTGACAATTCCTTATTTTTGGGAAAAAATCTGGTAACTGACTAAAAAAATAAAATAATTCCAGGACCACTTCCATTGAAAAAAGTTCCTTGTTTGAACATGAATAATGATGGCATTATCTAGTCCCTGCAGTCTAGACACAGTCAAACAAAACAAAACAATAAAAGAGCTTTTACAACAATTTTCATCAAAAAGTATCCTCTATTTTATGGAAATTTTTCTAAATTAGAAACATTTTTACTATATCTATTTCTAAATTCTCTGAAGTACTTTGGTTTTATAGGGTGAAAATGAAACAACTGCTACTGCTCATTCTGCGATCTGTTCGCACCCAGCTGTTTCCCAACAGCAGGGAATCTGACTTAGGGCATCTGATTATGACCATGTGATATTTTGCAAACTGAAATCTTTTTCGCTATAAAAGCAAATAGAGGTGGTAGCTGGACTCATGTGGTGAACATTGGTACATGCTGACATGCTTTATCACTTAATAATTTTTCTGTCAATTTTCAAAGACTTCCAGCTATAGTTCACATTGGTTTTTATTTTTCAGTCTTCAAATCAAAGAAACTACTTGATCATGAGTGACCATTCAACAGTGATCATGAGGAGACCATTCTGTTCATTCTGTACCTCTGAAGAGAAATTAATGTGCTCCAAAGAAAATTCTTTACTTTAAGAGTAAGCTCAAAATTTTGTGTCTAAGAGCAAGTTAACACCAGCACAATTTTTTCATCATGTGGAATTTGTCATGGTCTGCCCCCTCCAGTTATGTTATTTGCTAGATATTTTATTCAGAAATAATCTGTAAATTACTGAAAAAGCACAAGTAAGAGCTGTTTTGATAAGAAACTTTCCACAGTAGAGAAGTTTGTCACTAAAACAGGAGGTGTCTCTAGAACTGACAAAAGCAATCTTAATGTCTTTAGCTGTTGTTCTAAGAACTCAAGGGAGACAGGTGAAGTTCCACAAATAAGTGCCTACCTTTAAACATGGAATTCATTCAGTCTGCTTTCACAGATTAAAGTTTCTAGATTATGATCTCTTTATCTCTCCTGCACTCTCTCCAGTCAATGTCCTTCCTGGAAAGGCTTCCCAGAACTGTTCCAGACTGCACACTACCCCAGATAAACCCCTGTTGTTGCCAACAAAGTGGAGAGATTTCTTCCCCAAACTAATACAAGGGTATTGTCAAAGTACTCCAGCATCATGTTTGCACTGGAAGAGTAGCACTGTTTTGGTTCATCTTGAGCTTGTAATTCATGTCACTGGAAGATATTATTGTGAGGAAGAGCTAACATTTACAGAGAGTTATATTCTGGTTTTGGATAGTAGAAAGTTTCTGAAAACTGCTATGAAAACTTTATTTCCATGTAACATAATCTGCCACTAATTATAAATGCCTCCTAATCCAAGAAATACCAAAAGTTTCTTTTCTGTTTCAAAAAATTCTAGTGGGATTTTTCAATCAATTGTTGCAGTCCTAGAAAAGATTGTGATTTTTTTTTCAGAGTGCTGTTAGTAGAAGCGATTAAGCTGCCTATAATTAGACCTCATAAATCTTTTTGCAGCTCTCCGAGCATACGATTTCCATTGATTTGAATGAGTCCTGCACAATGAGCATCTTCAAGATTGCTTGCCTAAACTTAAATATTTCCTTAAATTTAGTAGACTTTTTGCATTAATATGTGCTTTTCCTGATCTTATCATTTGTACCTTTTAGCACATGCATAAGAACAAAGAGAAGAAAAAAAACAAGTACATGAAAAAGAGCAAACCAATCAGAGTAAAAAGATGGTAAATCACTGAAAGTCAGATTCATGGTGTAGTCACCCTCTACGAGTAATGAGACTTCTATATTGAGGCAAGGTCTCCCTTCACTATTCATCACTGAGAATAAAAGAAGCCTTAAAAATCAGCTTAGCTTAGATATCCATTAGTTGGCTAAAACTGTGGGAAGATCAATTTGACCCTAGCCTTTCTGTGCCTCACTTCCCTGTCTAAGCAGAAGAAGTAGTTTTCTACTGCC
This sequence comes from Numenius arquata, assembly GCF_964106895.1. Classification (NCBI taxonomy): domain Eukaryota; kingdom Metazoa; phylum Chordata; class Aves; order Charadriiformes; family Scolopacidae; genus Numenius; species Numenius arquata. Next base: position 11,024,559 of record NC_133577.1, on the reverse strand, counting down.
TCAATATTTATACAGATGAGAAGTGGACAGGTCTCAGCTGATCGCGGCACACTGCTTCTGGAAGTAAAGAGGTGCTTCAGTGAGCGTCAGGGAGCTATGGTTTATCACGCTGCTCCCTCAAGGTAGTAACCTGTTTCTGATGGAATTGTTTTCTCACTACGCTGAGCTTCCACTTACGGAGTGTGAAATGGCCCTGGGAAAAAGACACAAATTCCCTTTCCTTATCTTTCTTTCTACAAACACTTCTGATCTCAAAACTCACGTCTTCGCATGTCCAGATTCTGGTACATAATCTGCTGTTTTACTCATATCAAGTAATATTTTGTTTCAGAAATTGTCTACAGGATTTTTTTTTTCTCCTTTTCTCTCTCTGATTTTGTGGAGGTTTGCTCCAGTTTTTGGTATTTAGAAACACGTTATAACAAGCACAGAAATACCGTTTTACCCAGCTTGTGATATCTACATCAATACAGATGTTTTATGGTAAAGCCATGACACAATTTTACTTTTTATACAATTTAAAAAGCTGTATATATTTTATACATGACTGAACTGAAAGTAGTTTGCATTTCCATAATAACACAGGGATGATCAAGACAGATATTTCAACATTTGAAACTAGATGAAGAAGAATATCCATATACCTTACGGACAATATTTGAAACAGCACTAAGATTTGAAAGGAAAGAGATTAAAAGAATACTTCTGGGATCAAGGTATTCTTCAAAATCCCAAAAATTTCAGATTACTGTGCTCAGAATTAACTGGCTAATTTTACAAAAAGCTAATGAAAGCATACATTATCTATGTGGCAGACTCCACTGTGACTGCTCACTGGCTGACAGCCTTGGGGGAAGAGTAACACCTGGGGTGTCTCACCGTTAACGAATAATCCAACAAAGATACTTTGGCACATGTTATCCAAAGCAAACTATCAAAACCACCTTGACAATTACAGCAACAGTTTCTTATTTTAACAGTATTAACAGGGAAATACTTACCTGTAACTAGCAGGAGATAACCATTGACATCCATATATTCTTTCTTCCATCGCCAGTTATGAAACTTGAGCAAGAAATGTCCAAGATATTTGTATAATTCAAGTATCAATCTACCAGTATCCTGACTTTTAAACTAGTTAACTAGTCAATCTTGTATCAGTATTTCCCAATACTCATCATCTGCTTTTTTTATCTCTTTGATTTAACTTGCAAATTCTTTGTATCAAATATAACCTTTCTGCTTATTTTTTTATTTTTTGGTATTTGGTTATTTTACAGTGTCTGGACAGCAAAAAACCCCGAACAATTCCGGCTCTCAAAATGCAGTGATAATGATAAACATAACTAGAGTGATCTCAACAGATACTAAATCAGAAAAAAAAGAAATCATTCTGTACAGTTTATTAGTAAGCAATTAGAAAGAAAATTAATATCCAGAAATGGCTCCATAACCATTCTCTTTTCTAAAAGCATTTAATATATACTTTCTGAATAGCATGTTGACAGGGACTTGGATCATTGTATTGGATTTGAACAACCATAAAAGCATATTTAGACAACATGCATTGTCTTACATCCAAACTTCAATGAAGAAAAGTGAATGGATTAATATTTCCCCTTTCCTGCTCTGACATTCAAATTAATTAAGATCAAACTAGCTTTATATTTTAGAAAGAAACAAACCTCACAGTTTGTTAGACCAGTTTGTATTGATTTATTGTGATTAGAGCTATATTTTAGTGAGAAGGTGAAGATCACCTTTACCCTGGTCAGAAAAATTTAAAAAAACCCCACACTTTTAATTGTATATGATCTTTTTTTTTTTCCCAACAAAACTCAACTCAGCTCCATTTCTTTGCTACTTAATCCATTATCAATGGTGACATTGTTCAGTTTTCCATAATCAACAAGCTGGGAACCATCTGAACACACCTGTGAGCACCATTTTATTTTGTGAACAGCATGCTATATTTCAACGGCCTTGTTCATTGCAGTTTTCACTATAATCTTTTTTTTTTTTTCTTTTTTTGTTTTATTACAACAGCTGGACTGGTACCCGCAGATGAACAGCTTTTTAAAGCATTTAATTTCTACTTTACTTTTTCCCAGTGAAATAAAAAAGTCTATAAGTGTCAGGGTTGATATTACCTTGTGTAAGGCTACAGCTGGGCAAAATGTTAACTGACTGAAAACAAAAAAAGCTATATGATCATCCATGAGAAGGAAGCTCTTCTGTTGCTGCATGACAGTAGACCAGATCTAGAAGTTGGAAAGGACTTTGCAGATTTTAACTCTTGACCAACCCAGGGACTTACAGTGACAGTGATATAAAGCAGCAGATATAATGTGCTGAATTTCTGGTGTTAGTTTGCTAGTTTGTTTGTTTCTTTCTCAGAGGTTTCTAACTCTCTATGGTTTTATAAAACAATTATGTCTGAACTTTAGAAATCCCTCTGTGAAGCCTGCCTGCTTCAGTTCCCCAAGGGGTTGGGTGCACGTTGTAAGCCTCAGGCCAGGGGTCCTTTACCACCTTGGGGAAACCAGGGCCCCAGCTGGCCAAGACTGTAGGTAGTCTAACTGCTCGAGAGCAAGAAATTGCCTTTCATAGTGTGTGTAGTTACATACAGCAGAGGGTACACAGAATAACAATAGTGCTAGGTGTGATCCAAGAATTCCCATGTAAGTGATATTTACCCTTGTGTTTGAAATTCTTCATGGGACACACCTTCTTTACAGCATGAAGGGTAGTCAGTCATGTAGCTATTTAATCTGCCCCTGCTCTCACCTCTCATGTCCAGTATGGCTGCATTAGTTCTGCCTTAAATCCTCCCTGCAAGGATCTAGGTGATAACACAGTGTGCACAGCAGAGGAAATTCAAGACTACAGAAATTAAACAATGTAAGCAGGATCAGAGGATGAGAACAGAGCCAGAAAGAGAAGCAAGAAAAAAAATATACTGCTGTTCTGTCCTAACCATTAGAACTATCTCTATCTTCTTACTGTGAATTAGTGTAACTGAAGTGTACAGAGTTAGACTGAAGTGGTACAACCTTAGTATAATGCAGACAGTCTTGTTATTTAAATTATTTTTTAACAATGGAAAGGTAACAAAACCTGAAGTCTTCATCCATTTTCTGTGTTGAAGACCAGTACAAATTATAAACCTCAATCTGGATTATAGTAATTTAAACAGAATGACATGAGCTGTACTGACTGTCAAAGGTCTGCAGATGATACCTTTAATAGCAATGTTCAGTGAGCACAGCAAGAGTGGAATGTGGCTTTAATTCAGTACATTCAATAATTGACTGAGTCACTGATTTGGTGCAGGATATTTTGGCATTTGAAATTCTCAAGAAAGGTAAACACATTCATAACTGAAAGAGAGCTATATAGAGTAACCATTTTAAAAGAAAAAATAAACAATAATAAAAGTAGCAGTGCTCTTTCTCGCCTCACAGTTTTGAGTTATCAAAATGAATTACATAATAATGGTTCCTTTAATTAAACATAAAGTTGACAAGGAAATAGAGCAATGGACATTGAATAGAACTGAATTATATTTCAAAATAAATTTGCCCCAACACTAAAGTTTGAAATTCCACAACTGGATAATGGTTCTTCTCACTCTAGCCTTCCCATGATTCTATGGTCTCACTGTTGTCCTTTCTGCTTTTCAAAAGATTTGATGAATATTTCCTACTTCTATCCATGCGAGAACAATGGCAGCAACAAAATTTTATACCCTTTTAATTTTTTCTTTTAAGGACTAATTGATATCAACATTTCAATACTTCAAAATATCATGTGTAAAGTACAGTTCACTGTTTTTTATATTATTAATTAATTTTTATGTTAAAAGAGCCATATGTTCTTTCCTCATACTGATCAATTTTAGTGTGTTGGAGGTATATATAACCTAAAACAAACATGTACAGGACTTTGGAAAAGTCCCTGGTTCTGGTCACAGTCAGAATAATTCAGAAGATACAGTTTTTGACAGCTGTGACTACGGTCTATTATAATATTTTATTCTTAGGAACCATAAATCAAGTGGTAAGAGTCAATCTGATGACATGCTCATTTGTGTTTCACTGTGTAAGTATATTTTTAGTCAATACTCTGCAGGAAGAACTCTGACTGATGTCTCTATAGATATGGTGGAATAGCAACTATATCTTTCTTGATTACAAAGCCCAATGAAATGTCAGAAATCATGTTTGGTCCTCCACAGCCTTGTACATTTTTTAGTTTTCTGCATTATTCTGATTCAGTAGCATTTTTCATGGAGTTTAAATAAGTACAAATAATCCAACACGGCTGTTGGAAATCAGGGTCTTTTTGTGCACAGAGTGCTGAAAAGCCATTTGTGAGGGATGTCTGCAGTGAACTCAAAATCAGTTCATCTTTCAAATTTCAGGGGAATCACAGTATACATTGTTAAATTGAGAAAAATGTGAGTAAGCATGGAAATATTCTTATTATGGAACAACGCACACAGACATATGCATTTTAAGAATGCATAACAAATGAAAAAGTTAAGGGTAGCAAAATGGAATAAAAGTAGCCTTGAGTACCTCTACTATACGTCCTTTTCTAAGTATGCTACTCATGCCTTTAGAAAGTTATTTCACTTTTCTTTTCTGGTCAGTGTTAATTTAACTCACTGTTGTATGCCTCTAGGGGATATTACCAGGAGCAGTCAGAATTTTTACAGTACAGAAGAAAAGTCTTCTCTTCTGTGTTGCAACACAAACTATTTGCTATCTTGTCTCCTTCTTCCATTTAAAAATATCAAAGATCAAGCACTGTACAGTGTTGAAGGATGTCCCACTGTGACATTCACTACAAAAGAAGTTCCCCTAGAATTCAATAAATAGAAGACATTTTACGTTTAATTCAGTGAAGGTGTGATCATTGGTGCTTATAGAAATAGGCAAGGGTGGTCTTACCAAGCCAAACTCAGTGGGTGGATGTATACATGTGTGTATAGAAGTCTCTAAGTACTGTATGAGTCAGTCTGCCGTTCTTGTCCCCTACTTCATCTCAGTCATTTTTTTTCTCCCCAAATGCTCAGTGTTTCTGTTTAAAGAGTCTTTTCACCTTAGTGCTCCATCAATGCCTGTTTTCAGGCAGAAGCACAAAAGCATCGACTGCTAAATTGCCTGCAGCCTTCCCTGTTGGAGCAGACTTGAAGAGCTTCCTTAAGCCACAGTGTCCCTTTTCTTAACACTGTCACTCAGTATGTATGAGTGTTTGGAACACCTGAGCCATGTGTCACACTCCTAGCAGCAAACCCTCTGTTGTTAGTGTGTCTCTAGACATGCTGCCAGCAGCATCAGAGGGGATGTTAATGATTAGCTGGTCCTGTTGCTGTACAGCTCCCACATTTGGTGCCAGGATTTCTCTCACCTAATTTTACCTTTCTGAAAGTTTCTTCTGACTTCCCTCCAAAGCACAGGATCTTCTTTACCAAGGTTTTCAAACTCCCTCCCCTTTTTTTTTTTTTTTTTGCCTCTCAATTATCTTTTTTTCCAAAGTTATTAAAAATAACTCCTGTAAAACACGTCCTCACGTGCAACCCAGTCCCTCAGTAGAAATTCACCTGACTACTCTGGGACTATTTCCAGAGCTGTCCAAACATCTTCTTATGTTTTACAGCTTTGTTTTAAGGTTTCAAAATTTGAGCTGCACTAAGGAAAATATATCAACTGTTTAAAATTCTGTAGTTTCAGCATGCCCAAGACCTAAAAAATTTGCTCTCTCATGTCACTAATAGTTTTTATCTTCTTCTCTTTTCATGTAGTTGCTTCAATTTTTTGGAGAAATGTAAATCTCTAGCATTCAAAAATTTCTCTCTCTACCTATGCATTCCCTATCTTTTCTTTCCTTTGATCCTTTTCTGACTTCAGTTCATTCCTTTTCCCCTTTAAATCCTTTCCCACTTTCTGCTTTGCATCCTTTTTAAGTTTAAGTTCTACCATAGGAATAATCTTTCCCATTCTCTGCACTACGATGTGCAATGTATGCTCTTTTTTTATTGTTTGGTTGGAAACAGAGTCACAGAATCACAGAATTATATGGGGTTGGAAGGGACCTCTGGAGATCATCTAATCCAACCCCCCTGCCAAAGCAGGTCCTCCTAGAGCAGGTTGCACAGGAACATGTCCAGGTGGGTTTTGAACGTCTCCAGAGATGGAGATTCCACCACATCTCCGGGCAGCCTGTTCCAGTCCTCTGCCACCCTCAAAGTAAAGAAGTTCCTCCTCATGTTTAGGTGGAACTTCTTATGTTCAAGTTTGTGCTTGTTAGCTCTTTTCCTGTCACTGGGCACCACTGAAAAAAAGACTGGCCCCATACACTTCACATCTACTTTTTAAGTATTTATAGGTGTTGATCAGATCCCCCCTCAGTCTTCTCTTCTCCAGACTAAAAAGACCCAAGTACTTCAGTCTTTCCTCACAAGAGAGATGTTCTAGTCCCCAAATTATCTTCATAGCCCTTTGCTGTACCCTCTCCAGCAGTTCCCCATCCTTCTTGAACTGGGGATCCCAGAACAGGACACAGTACTCCAGATGCAGCCTCACCGGGGCAGAGTAGAGAAGGAAGATAACTTCCCTCGACCTGCTGGCCACACTCTTCTGATGCACCCCAGGATGCCATTGGCCTTCTTGGCCACAAGGGCATATTACTGGCTCATGATCACCCAGTTGTCCACTGTCATGATTTCGGCCAAATTTGCCAAAACCAGGCTGACAAATAGCACACACACACCCCTCCCCCAAAAAAGAGAGGAGAGGAAGAAATAAGGAGGTCTTTTTCCTCAGAGCTGCTCTCCAGCAGGTCAGCCCCCAACCCGTACTGATGCATGGGGTTATTCCTCCCCAGGTACAGCACCGTACACTTGCCCTTGTTGAATTTCATCAGGTTCCGCTCTGCCCAACTCTCCATCTTGTCCAGGTCTCACTGTATGACATCACAGCCTTCTGGTGTGTCAGCCACTCCTCCCAGTTTTGTGTCATCAGACACAAACCTAGACTAAAGACAAGAAAAATGGTTGTACTACATTCAGGCATTAGACAATCATTAACCTGAAACAAATATAGAAGTAAAAGAAAGAAGTTAGACCACTTAAAAATTGAGTTAATATTTGTTCCCCTGAATAATGGATACATTGACCTTTAAAGAGAATTGTTTTTAGACAGTTCTGTCAGCTTTTAATCTTGTTTTCTCTTTAAACCTACATAATTCCACTTTAAAATGCAGTGAACACTTGTGCTCTGCTACAGTTGCAACACAATTTCCCACTTTTAACTTTTTGTTAAAAGACCCTTTCATTTTTTCTAAAAGTTCCTTTTTAATTAAAATTCTTTTATCTTCATTAAATGTCAGAGCAGATTCAGGAAAGAGGAAAAAGAAAAATTAATATAAAATGCATGTACATATGCTCAGAAATCTTGTTAAGATTCTGTCCTCTATACTGAATTCTTTATTATAGGCTTTCTCTATTTTTTCTTTTTCTTTCTCTTTTTACTTATTCAGAAATCCAGAGTCCTGAAAAAGTGTTCCTTAGCTTTCACAGTGGGTGGTTCTGACTTGACAAGCGAGGTATATTGGCCTTTTCTTTTGTTGTGTTCTCTCCCCTAACTGAATATTCACTGGAAGTAGATGCTTGTTTTATGATAATCATATGAGATGTAACTGCAGGTTGGCCCAGAGACCTCCTTGAAGAGTTACATCACAAAGGGATTTCATCTGAGCTTCAAACATACCTTTCTGAAGGTGTCATATTTTCCTAGTTTTGCTGAAGAAAGAGACAAATGGGAAGATCATATCATCTAGTCTGATCTTCTGCATACCACAGATCAATCAGGTTCACACAAATACTTCATAATATCTAAAGATTTATTTAAGCCAGATGTTTCAGTTCTCAAATTGTTGTAGGTAGAAGCAAAGACAGACCAAAGCGTAATCAGTGCCTTAGGCTTCTTCATGGCTGGAAAACTTACAGTGAGATGATCCCAGTAGGCAAATCATGTCTGACACAGCAATTCTTCTTCCTTCTGTGTTTCCTCATACAATGTCTATGAAGCCTGGGAGAAAATTTCCTTATTTATAAAAAGCCAGCACTCAGTGTTAGCCTAGGTAAGTGAGCTATGTGCTGCAGGTATTCTCTGCGTTGCAAAGCTGGCCCACGCTGTTCACTACTCACTTTGATTTTATATACATATAAATACACGTACATATTCTATATATTCTATATATGTATATAAAGTACATATTTTTATATATATATATTGAAAAATACATATATATATATAAAGAAACAGCAATTGCTTATTTGATTTCTGTCCGCTACGTTTTCAGGTCAATTTAAAAAAGACTGACTGAGCTAGAAGCACCCAGGCTGGAGAAAGAGATTACCCTGTAGGCTAATCAGCAGGGGAAATGTGGAGTTGATATTCACCAGCTCCTGTGGGGTGGCCAAGGCTAAGAGGCTCTGCAGAGATTTAAGAGAGAGCCTATGTTAATATTTGTGATGCCATTCTCTTGCACTGCATTCAGCAGGCACGGACCAGTCCCTGCCTGCCCTATCAGACTCTCTGACCCTCTGAAAGAGGGTGGCTGAGTCCAGTGTATCTTTTGGGAATGCTCTTCAGCTCTGGAGCCACACCTGGGGTTTGTCACGGATGGCTTTGGTTGGCCTGGAGCCCAATCAGTGACCGCTCCAGCAGTTTGGCTGTGCAAATGACAGACTCCCGGTGCTCAGGTGGGTTGCCTAGAGCTGTTTGATGTGTCCATGTAGGCTCAGTCTCAGGGACTGGAAAGGGTGACAGGGTGAAAGAAATTCTGTAGGTAGTAGTTTGCTGCCATGTGGAAGCTGCTGTGTAACTCCCTAGAAGAAAGGCCATGCCCTGTGGGCTGAGAGATGCATAAAGTTTAGTAACTTTTTTATTACTTTCCATTTTATGTTTCTTGCTTTGAGTTTTTGTTATTTGAAAATTGTTCTGTTCTTCATGTAATAATATTTGGATTTTTATGGTGTCCCGGTTTGAAGTAAAACCGAACCAATTTTCTGTTCTGTAACTTTACATCCTAGCTAGGCCTCCTCTAACTCTCTGAAATTAACGGCATATTGTGGAGAAAACTGCTCGTTCTCAGAGTGATAAGACCAATGTTTGTGCTCCATGCCAAGGAATGGTATGCAGGGAGGCCCTTGCTTATACTTATTGCTATAACAACCAAGGTCAGCCAATTTCGTTATTTGCCCCCTTAGAGGGTCGGAAACAGAAAAAACGTAGAGGGGTCACATAAGTGGGGAGGAGCGGACAGGACAGGTGACCCAAACCTGACCAACTAGGGTATTCCATCCCATCTGCCCCATGCTCAGTATAAAAGCTGAGGGATCAAAGGGTCAGCCCCTTTCCTGCGATGGCCGACGTCCAGAGAGGACTCTGTCTGTTCATCTGCCTTTGATCCCGATCCGTGTGTTCCTGACTCCAGAGCTGGAATCCAGTTCCCATTCATCACTGAGTCCAGTCTGGGACTTCCCCAGTGCCTGCCGGTGATGTAACTGACATCCTGGGAGCTTGATACGGTTTTGTATATATTGTATCTATTTCATTATTTTTCTTCTTTATTTTTATTTTAATATTAATTTTTCATTAAAGTAGTTTAGTTCATTCTAAACTTCTGAATCTCCTTATCTCTTTCTCCTCCTCTCTCCTCTTTTAGGGGGGGGAAAGGGGGGGAAGGGCCATCTGCCGGTTCGGTTTTGGTAAATTCAGCCAAAACCACGACATATGGTTAAAGGTCTTGAGACTTTCTTTAGAAACTGCTATAGGAGAGGCAGGTTCACATCAAAGCCCTGGCTGGCTAGTCCCAACAATCTCTGTTACTTGAGAAAGATACAGAGAAAAACACGAGAATTACCACAGACCACTTGCATACAGGAGAAAATGAGATTTTTTTCCTATTCCTGCCAGAACCCAGTTGAGTACCAAAGGGTATGATTTAAAAGTGCTTGTCTAACAATGTAGCTTCCTATTCTTTTCCAGCAAGATACTTTCTTATTAGAAACAAAGGGCTGTAGGATGGTATTGAAGGCTTTTTCACTGGTGGGAGTAACCTGGGATTTAACTTCTACAGCCTTTCTTGTTTGGAAACAAGTTAGGAGAAACTTGGTCTTTAAGGTCCCTTTCAACCCATTCTATAATCCTATGATTATGATTCCATGATTCTATGACTTCCTATCAAACAGAATGGTTTATGGCATTTAAAACAATCCCAATTGCCTGTTCCATTCCTTGCACTAACAGTGCAGCTTTAGAAAGGGCCAAATTAATTCAATTTAAAGGAGACCACTTTGAAGCTTCTACTTTTTGACAAATAATGGACTATATACTTATTGTTCTGAGTCTTAAAGCCTAGCTGCAAAGCAGTTAAGTCAAGAGGACTCCTTCTCCTGACGGGACAGACTTTGATTAGACTGTTTTACAACCAATTTGAAACTTTCAGGAAAAAAAGTCTTAAAATGTCGTAAAATTTTTTTCTTGTATTTCAGGTAAACAACTTTTTTTTTTTTTTTAATGTGATTGGCTGGGGATGAGAAATATTTTCTTGAGACAGAATAAAATTTTAGACCACTGCTTAAATCTTTATTAAACAGATGATGGAGGCTGGTATACAGAGGTGTCTCAATAGTCCTTCTGATCTCAGAGCAAATGGCCAAATGCCAGTGACAAAGAGCAAAAGATCACATCACATTTTCTCTCTTTAGCTTTTAAGGCTATAAAGGCAGTGCTTTCCTTAGTTTATGATAAATGCTGAGGTGGAAGCTTCTCTTAACAGAGTTTTGGTTTCATATCATTGCTGACCATTCATGCTGCAGGACACCTACTTCTCATTGTACCTTTCAGAACTGAATGTCAATATTTTTCCACAAAACAAATAATCATCTTGCTTCAACCTCATTCACTTTTCTTCCAGAAGCAGGCAACATGTACTCTAATCTGGAACTACGCTGGTGTGTGTAACAGTTCAGAGATTCCCTGTCTGCTGTGCTGAATCTTTCTGTCTTCCGTGTCCCAGGCTCACTTGAATCCACCATCCTAGCCACTTGGTCCTATCTGCCATTGCAGAGAGAACTTCAAGAGAAAAAAAATTACTCAGGTTGTTCTCTGAAAGTACCTCAATCCTTTTCTTAATAAGGTTCAAAAGAACTACAGCAACTGGGAAGCCTGGTAGTGTGTCTCGGGAACTGCTGCCATTCAAAGATATCTAGGTGATGTCTGAGAGATGCAGTGCAGACACATATCCCAGCAGACCAGAAACTCCATTTTTTTTCTGCTCCCACCTCAACAGGCAAATTTTTAAACTCCATGGCTTCACTCACATATTTCTTCTGGGAGAAACCAATGTAAAGATGGTACGTTCTTATGTGTAGGTGTAGCTCTGCTTGGATATTTTTGTACTTTGATAATACTAATCCTACAAACTACATTTATCATTTATGTCAGTGCTACTCAGATAGCAGGAATGAGGTTTGTGTTCCTACTCACCTCAGCAAGCTTTCATCCACCAGGGAATAGAGAACATGCTGGGAGACAACTCACATAATAATACCAGCATCTCAATGCCAAGGAAGCAATGAAAGGGAATTGAAGATGACTTTGAATTTGCTGCACGCCTGAAGGAGTAAGAAGAGAACAGGAACACCCAGTTGAACTCCTTTTGTTTACAGCAACACATTTTAATTACAATTTACAGTTGCATAAGAATTCTGATCCGTCGAAAAATGAGCAATTCATCAAGATGAACAGTAAGTTCCTTGTATGAAATCAAAATAAGCCTTTGAAAAATCACTATGATAGAAATGGATTTTCAGACTCCTTAGGAACAGAAAGATTCAGGGAGAAATATAGATTATTTATGCATTATTTTTCTCTTGAACTTATACTTTTAGAGCATCTAATGAGCTATATTGCTTCCTTAATGTTAACTGAGCAATAAAGATGTAAAGCAGGTGGCGGTATGGTCCTTTATGATTTCTTTAGAATTCTTTATTGTTTATTAATATTAAAGTATTATTTTCCTAATTCTATGCTAGCATCTTGAGATTTTACAGCCTTATAAGTCTACTTTCAGTAATATTTTTATTTTCAAGGTTTAAAAACATTTTCAGGCTTGTTCCACATATCAGTTATGACTGGAAATCCTTTAAGATCTGCTTATTATGTGATTTAGTTTTACAGCTGTGGAGAACAAATAACTGTTCATTATTTTTCATTGTGCTAGTGCAAAATGGATTAGTAAATATAACTGCCAAATCTCTCCAAGTGTCGATGTGGGAACTATCCAGATGCAACTAAAGTTAATAAAAGGCTTTCTGTTAACTTGAGCAAGAAGTGGTCTGAGCCCTGACAGAGTAAATGAATTTGACTGATTTCGTACCAAGACGGACGACTCCTGCTCAGAGACCTGATGCACTATGCAGTGCTAACTGGGGCCTTGGTGGTGCTGCAGGTTTGGGAGAAAGGCTTCATGATCAAGGCTCACAACTGCAGAATTTAGGCTTACTCACTGATCATCTGCAAATGATGGCACTGAAATAGACCCTTGCATTTCTTTCTCCCTTCTGCATTAAAACTGTACAAAGTCTGCTACTTGTTGCATCTTGCAGAGCTATTGCAGTTCCCAAACAGCCATTTAATTTGTGTGCAAAACCTCTTTTCTATGCAGTAGTTTCTGTAGCTAATTAAACCATGCAATAAATACCATAACAAATGCCAGTGCCTAATAAAGTTGCACACAAATAAAAGTCTCACTCTGCCCAGAACATAATCGTCTGTAATACGATATTGCCATTGCTAGTAACGGGCCACAAGTTTTGTAATGAATTTGCCAAGTCTCAGGACTGAGGCTTGACAGGCATACACAGTCCAAAATTTTCTTGACCTGTTGCAGCTTTGTCTTACTTGTTTCAGCTGTGACAATAATTTCTGTAACTGACCTGATGTTTATGGCTAATTTATTTTATTTTTATCAAGCTTTAGCAGGGGACTTGGACTAGATGATCTCTAGAGGTCCCTTTCAACTCTGACAATTCCATGACATTCTTTGTTATGGCACAACCACAGGTTTACATACGTAGCAGCAATTACAATTTTTCTACATAGAATGGGGTATTTCTAACTCTGACATAATGATGTAGTGTAGAGAAATACAGGCCTGGTACAAGAGCAGGGCTGTTGAGCAGTGAAGCTACAGGAGGATGACAGTCATGAGGTGGTAAAAGATGGAGCATCCACTTGATACTGGAAATCCCATGACTATAAATATACCTTTAAACTCACCCATAAACATACTATAAACTCACCCATAGTCAGTTAAGAAAACCACAGAACTGGACAAAACTGGTTTTAAATGTCACAAAGAGAACAAAGAAATGGCATGTAGCATACGTAAAAGGCATCTTATATAGACCATTCAAGCATAATGTAGAGCTGTAGATCAAACAAGAAAGAAAAAAGGCTTAAAAGTATGATAGCAAACACAGAAATTACTCCAAGAGTATCCTAGAATGAGAAAAAAGAAAACAGCAAAATGAGCACTACATTCGTCCCAGAAAAGGACTCCAGGTGCTTGCAACTTGCTGTGACACCTCACCACTGTCACTAGACTGAAATGACTGTTAGGACCCAGATGAGCAGGGGAAGGGCAATCATAAACACCAGAAAAAGGGGTGGAAGCTAAGAATTGTGTGTATAAAAATTCTGACTGTATATTATTCTTTCTTTTTCTGTCACATTCAGATCTGGAGTAATAATGACTAGATTTGAAGATTTCCACTACACTAACAGTAAATTCTTGGCTTTATGTATATGTATAATGTGTATTTCTGTCTTGCCCATAACCAAGATTTTGAGTGTAATACATGCTCTCATCAGTAACAAAAGGCAGTGATTTTAGTGTGGTTCAGGACTTCACACAGTAGACCAATGTTATCCTACCCCAACCTCCAATGTCTGTTAAGTTATGCAGCAATGCACTTCAGCCAAAAATTTCTCTCAGTGTTGTTTAAAACCTGGAAGACTTTTTCTCCTGTGGCAGCACGTCTGAACAGGCTTTTAGTTGCTTCCGCCTCCCATGCCAGTCCCAGCTCCCTTGGGAACTGGTGGCATCTGCCTGCTAGCATAGCACGCCTCAAAGCATTTGTGCAGCACGCTGGGCTCAAACCTTGACCCTTCATTCATGAGAAGTCCCATATACTTTAAGAACAACGCAGAAGCCCCCAGGCATCTCATAGAAAATTACAGCTGTTACCCTGTGCATATATAAATCTGAATCTCTGTCAGTATTAAGCATGAACAGTGATTTTCATAGGATATTAGGAACGGCCTTTCAGAAATTAGTTTTTCTATGTGATAAGTATCAGTTTGTACTTCTGTAATTTATTTTATTTCTACTTTACTAGTTTGTATAAGATAATATATTTCCTGTTTACGTTAAAGATTCAGGACGTGGCTAATTTAACATTGCTGTTATCCTTCATTTTTTTTGGAAAAAACGGCAAAAGTCTAATCTTTGAGCTACATTTCAAATCTGATTGTTTATAAAGCATCTGTTTTATTAAAATTGGAGGCTCAGAGAATGACAGCACGAAACCTAATATTTCTTTCCTCCCTTATTTCCCCAGTGGAAGGAATATGTTTTTCCACTTCAATTAGTTTTCAATCTCCCTCCTGCAATATGATCAAAATGTTTCATGCTGGCCAAATTATTAGTGACAACTGAATGACACATGAAGAGTTGTATCTAAAATGTGATTTAACAGACTGGTTGAGTCCTAAACACAGAGCAGACTGACTTTCAATGGACCAGTTCAAATTCATTCTGTGTATTACGGGAAAAGTAATTCCACTATTTTTTTCAACTACTGCTGACAGGATATTTTAAAGTCTATGTTTTTCTGGCTTCTTAACACCTTCTCTACCTGACTTGTTCCATTGCCTATTAACATACTTGCTCTAACAAGCAGGAAGTCTAAAATTTTCCATTCTCATCAACCAACCCTGAGAAGTTTCCTAGTTAGTGAGCCCAAACCTCCGAATCACCTTGCAATATAGATTTTAATTGTATTTTCTTTACAAACTCTCTGTGTAGCTATCCTGGTGGTTCCTGCAAGAACTTGTCCAGAGTACATGACACTGAAGAAAATTCTGTGCTAAGATAAGGGCAGTGCAGGTCAGAGAACGGAGTTGCAATCTCAATTTCCTAAGTGTTAACTTATGTGCTAACTGATAGAGAGTGAACTTTTCATTTCTAGTTCTGAGACTTTATGTCTAGAAAAACTGGTGCTTAAGATACATCCTATAATATCACAGCTCAGTTTTGTTGGGTAATGGAACATAAAATGAAGTTGTAATGAAATAAAGGCAACTCTTAATAAGAAATATATGCATTTGGTAACTTGGGCCACACGTTTCCATGATGTGCACATAGCAAGAGTGGGTTACTGTTGCAGGAACTTGAGGCAGGGTGTAGAAGAGAAATACAGCCCTGAGACAGTTGCTCACATAAGAAAATAACTGGCACTAAACTGTCATTTGCTTTGTTCTGCAATACCAATATCTTAAGAGGACACAGGCTGCTACATGTAGCCTAAGAGGTTACAAAGGTTCTTTCAAATATTTGCACAGTCTTTCTTCTCTGTTATTATCCCCTCTAAAATTGTGAAGAAAGGGGATGTGCCACTCACATCTAAAGCTTTGTCAGGGCCACTTCAGCACGTTTTGAACTTTTTACTGGTTTTGAAAGAATTATCTATCTTGGAGGAAATTATGTATGTTTTGTCTAAAGGCATCCCCAGAGACCACTCCGAGTGCCATTCACCCTTTTCATGTGCTGTCTTCTAAAAGTCCAAACTTACATTTGTCCTCAGCTGGTATTTGGAACAATCTTCCTGCCTACTGTGAACTGCTCCCACAGACTCCTTAAAGCAAACATCAGCAGAGCATGTTCAGTATCCTTTTAATCCAAATAAGCTTACTTGAATGTCTTTTGAGGCGTAAGGTGGCCCCAAGTTAAAAAGCACTTGATTTTACGGAAGTGTTTTACTGTTAGCAATATGTTTTGTCATTAATAGCTGTGGTACTGGAAATGTCTTTTATTTCTCTAATCTGTCACTTCTGAGCTTACCTGTTAGCTGTTTACTACAGCCAGAGAAAGGAGCTCTCAGCAGGTGCCATGAGTCCAATAAAAAATATACATTTTTATAAACTCAGACATGCCAGAGTGAGGATAGAAAGGTGATAGAAAAAAATAATCTAAAAGTCTCATTCAATGTATATCTTTCATATTAAAACCTTTTAAAGCACAAATGCTTCTTACCTTGCGTGTGTTACAGTAGGCTATTTCTCAAATTTTATGAACAAATGTTAGTGGGTTTCTGTGTTGTAATTTCCTCAAGCTTTTCCATGGTGGTATGAAGTATTTGCAGTAAAGAAAGCTTTTCTGGAGCTCTCTGTGTTGCAGTGTGAAATACCATTTCACACTCTGTTCTTGCTGACACTAATGGGCAGCTCTATCAGTCTGAGATGTGTCCTTTCACACCTAATATTCTGTGCCCTAACGAGTTAAATCTTACAGGCCAGCAAAGCAATAGTAAGTCACTATACTATAATTTTAAAACGTGATTTGAATTTTACACTGCCTTCGATGAGAGTATACAGAAGTAGAAAAGGCACTGCCCCACACAAGCAGTCAGTCATAGACTGTATCCTGCCCTTGGCAACAGCAGAGCAGATGCCTGTAGACAGTCTTAAGACTGAAGACCAGCATGGAGCAGCACTTTCTGCTGTGGAAGCTGTATCCAGACCACTACATTGAAGTATAGACAGAGTAGACATATGCTTCATGGAATGGCCTTAGTTTTCTTTGTATATCTTTATATATAGGTCCACCAAAACATCCTAAAGCAAAAAAAAAAAAAAAAAAGTTGTCAAGAGCTATGTAGGCTATATGTAGCGTTGTTTCCTACCCTTCCCTGTAAACCTGCTGTGGTACCCGTAACTTCTTGTATTTTGAGAAACAGGACAGAAGCATTCCTATCACCTCCTCCAAGTCACCTCTTGCATTAAAGACTCCTGTAATTTTCAGCTTGAGCTGTGGGGTCCTTTACCAGGTTGAAGAGTTCTTAATAAAAAAGTCTCCTTGGAAGTTTAGAAGCCATTTTCTTACTATCCTTCTGCATGGCTTTCCTACTTTGCCATAGGCTCATTCAGATAGAGAATATGAAGAATATTCAGTTGAACCATAGGCACTTAAACTGAGACAATAAGTTTGTTCTCTAGTCCCCTTCTAATCATTCATATTACTCTATTTACTGGGGTTTTTAGCAATAACTGAGGGCTCTCTTGACATTCTCACAGAACTATTTGCCCTGACCACGCAGAGAGTTATTTTAATGTCATTATTGTTATGTTTAGTTCAGACTGCTTTTTCCCATTTACAGTATTTCCTAGTGGACTGCACAGAGTTTCTATCACTTTATTGACTCATTCAGCATGGCCTTCACCCCTTCAAAGACAGATTTAGTTGTAATATTTTTAAATAGTAACAGTAAATTTTGCCCTCTCACTATCTACATCCTTATAGATCAGTTACGTATGCATTGAAACGTATACATCTCTCTGAAATTCTTCTAGCAACTTGTCTTTATTGATAAACTTGACCTTTTGCTCTTCCTTTTCCATCCTTTCATGAATTATGAATCAACAAAAATGATGATCCTTTTCTCCAGTAACATCTTGATTTGTTCAATGATCTCTGATGAGGGAAGCTGCCAAAAACATATTTAGAACTCTAAATGCTATTTGTCTGCTGAAACATCTTTATCCACAAGAAAGAACAGTTACTGTCATACACTGTTTTCCTTTATCAGGCAAGGACTCCCCTTGCCTACATCAATACTGTCAATAGTTTTATTTTGATAATTTCTCATCTAGCATTCAGCTAGAAATTACTTCAGGAAAGGCTTTCAGCCTGTATTTTAAAGCAGATAAAATGCAAAAATCACAGTGAGTTCTTGTACAGTGACAGCTTTTGAATTAAGAGAAGTGATATGTGTGATGGACATAGGAGTTCTTCTATATTCATGAGGCAGATCACTTATTATCTACAGTGAATCCAATGTGATCATGAAACTCAATTTTAACAGTTCTTATGGATATGGTGATATTTCCAAGAGTTCAGTCAAGAGCTGAGCCTCTCGTTGTTTCCCTTTACTGTATATGACTGGGAAAGGGGAGGGGTTTTTCAGTTGTGTTTGTTATTGTAAGTGACGCAGTTGTGTGATCCAGACATTTTTCCATCTCTTTTATTCTTGACTAATCATGAAATATGAAAAATGAATTTACCATGGTAAAACTAGATTCCACATCAATACAAAATTTCTGCCCATTTTATTCTTTATTATTTTGCACTGTAAAGGGCAGCAGAACTTGCTACATGGAAATCTAATTATTTTTGCACAGAGCACTTTATTTAGCCCAATATGTCATAGACATAAGAGTAGCTCAAGGACGCAGCAAATAAGAAAAAAAAAAAAAGGACAGGGATAAAAGCAGCCAGAGCAAGTATTTTAATTCAGTGGAGGCCAGTTGAAATGGTAGGACACGGATTATACTAATAGTATTATTTTTCTTCTTTTTTTTTAAGAAAAATGTAGCTAAGATGCTAAAAGCTTTGCATTTCCCTTCTGTACAACAAACAGATGATTGCATGTTGTCCAGAGCTGGTAAAGACCAGGAGCTTAGAATTTTTAGAAGTGCAGTACTGTGCCAGAGAGTGAACCTACTCACGCAGCTAATTGATGGAAGTCATTTCCTTGCAAAATACAGGAAGAATCTTCAGATAAGAGAGGGAGATTCAGGCTTGGGATATAATATAGATACAAATGGAGGATTAGAGACAGGGGGAGATTATCTGGAAGTAAACTGCAGTGTACACCAGTAAGCTTTTTGCATAGTTCGCTTAGTTGCATACTATAAAGCTGGAAATAATGCGAACATTTCCAAGTCCCATTCTGCAATTTATTTGCTTCTACTTCATTTTCTGAAAAGCTGTGGTACATGCTTATTATTCTAAGAAGTGTGATATGGCATGTGATTTTTTACTGCCCCTGAGTTGGAGGAAAGTGTATGGGCAGATTTTAAAGGTGTCTGTTCTGTGTATATACATATACACATACACATGCACAGATATAGAGACAAACACATATCCATGGTACCATGGATGATTTTTTTTTGTTTGCCCAACTGGAAACTGAAAGCCTTCCTCTTTTAACCCTTCTCAATTGACTTGTTTCAAGATTTCCTCTGATGAACAGGATCCTGTAAGAACAGGATCAAACATAGTGTGGTGGATCATAGACTGTGCTGGAGAATATTCAACTTTCTTCAAGATAAATAAAAGCTGGTTCCTAACCCATATATCCCTCTAGACACTTAAGTGAGGCCTTCTCTAAAAGACAACACTGGCTTTTTTTTCTCTTTTGCTGCCTTTTACACTGACAGTAAATAACAAAGGATCTAACAATATTAAACCGTTTTGGAAACCCTTTGAGACATATGTTTCAGTAATATCTCTTACCTTATTCAACTAGAGCTTCAGATAAAATGATAAATAGGCAGACCTTCCACACCACCCACCAAAGACATTATAGAGAAGCTTGTTTTATTTTCTCCTTGGGATTAGGTGAACAAATCATTATGAGTTAAATAGATTTCTTGGGAAAGGAAGAGTTTCTTCAACTCCACAGAACTGTGCAGCTGCAATTTGGTCCTCACTGCCCAGACCCTTGCCTCAGAGGGAAATCAAATCAGAGATGCTAAGGAGTAAGTAGATTACTGGGCTGACTTTATGATGTTTACTGCAGATTATAAAAAGATTATATAAGGCATACCCCCATTTTCTTCAATTTCATCTTGACCCAGTAAATCATTTTATGTGCAGTTGTCTCGGATTCTCACCAAAGAACAACTACTTTTAAATGGACATTTTTATTTTATACTTCACACAGATATCTTCCTTTGAGAATAAGAAACAGCTATCATAAAAGTACGCTTTACTTACAAAGAAAAAAGCAATTAGCATTTCACTCCAATTACCCTATGTAATCATTTTTAGTATAACATTAAATTCATTATTCTTTGGAAAGTGTTCTCTGAATGCTTATGCTAATTCATTGGATATAACTTTTATCTTTTATCTATTTATCATAAACCAAATTAAACGAAACAGGAATTATGTCAAAAAGAAATTTTTCAGGCAATTTCAAAGCATTGTTTGAATTTTTATTTTTGAAGATTTCCATTACAATTAAATATGAATAAGGTGTAATTAGTTTACATTTAAATAAAATACCTTGTCTTGAAATACAATACAGATATGTCAGGAAGATGAAGCTCTGTAAAAATATTGATGTGAAAACTATGCTGATAATTTTTTTTTCTCATTATAAGTCCTGGTTTTCATGAAGTGATATTTTCTGATGAAATGAATGTTCTCCCCTGAAAAGTTCCTGCTAGGTCTAATTTCTTCTGAAATTACTTCTGCTGTATAAATCTGTGGTCCAACTTCAATTAAATTATCTTTTTATTGTCTCCCACAAACCAGGAGACATGATTTTATCATCATCTCTGTGGAGATAAGTTTCAGACATTGCAACGATTTTATTAAAAATAGTAATTAATTTCTTTATAAATTTTTCCAAGATCCAGTTAAGTAATTATTACTCTGAGCTATAAAACACAAAGATGTATGTAAAATTTCATTTAAATATTAAAATATTTATTTTCATTTGTTTTCTTCATAAGTTTACAGAGAAAGTTGATATAATGCTATGCTGTTAGATAGAGTCAAGTACCATAAAAAATTATCTAATGTCAGTGCCCAAGCACGGAAAAAGTTCATGGCATATAACACTATGAAAATGAAAGGTTAGAAATGTTTGAATCAACTACTTAAAAGTTAAGCAGCAAAAGCACAGGTGTTGTTTAAATGTTCCCTTCTGTGAACACACACCTTAATGAAGATTTTAATTTCATATTTTTGCAAATACCAAGCAATCAGAGCATGTTTAAAATACTAAAAATATATATTAATATTAGAAATATAGCTATCATGTTTGTGAGGAACATCTGTATTCTGTTCCAGGCTGAATATAATTTTGGGTTTTGATTTACCTGCTGGCAGAAAACTTGGGAAGATTTTATCACAGTTCTAAAACTAGCAGTTGTCCTCTGTGCTTTGCCTTGGAACAGCTACCACCAGAGACCCCTGCGCCTCTGAAGAACATGCTAAAACTAATCATCTCTCTTCTGACACCAGATGTTAGCCAGGCTGGTTGATGGGGCTAATGTGGGCTACTATGATTGTCATGTGTATGCTTCCTGCTAAAGAATGGCTGCAGATATTCTTAAAAAGCACCTACAAGTTTCAGCTATGCACAAACTCCGCAAGTCTATTATCATCAGATATTATCCTAATGTTGCAGTCATCTATTCTCCTTCTCCCCCAAAACTTCTTTTAAGATTGATGTTGCTTCTCTCTCTAGTCTTGGTTTTAATAACTCTGTTGGAGCCATATAGCTCCCACCTTCATTTCTTATTTAACAGAAAGGGGAGAAGAAACTCTGACAAGAGCAGTGTAGGTTTATATTATTATTTTGTGGATGACAGAAGCTGCAAGAAGAAAATGCCAGAAGCTGAATAAGGAGAAACCTGTCTGATGGCTGAATTCAGGCAGGCTGGCATGTTCAGTGACCCACAGAGGTGCTGGGAGGGGTTAGCAGGTGCCTCTGTTGGCAGAAATCTGGGTCTCGATGAAGAAGAATTTCAGATTTCCTTTCTTTTAGCAAAATGCCTTGCTCTTTTACTTGAGCAACCAGTGATGGGAGACATAATGGTCCACGACCACCTTCACATTGGAGCCTGATTCTTTTGCCCAGCATACTGATAGTTTTCCCAGTTTTATCAAAAATCCACACTACTTTGGACACTTCAGTCCCAGGAGTCATGTGACAATGACTGAGCATTCATTTTCATTCTGTAATAAACTTGCGGAAAATGGGAGCAACAGGATATGTTAGAGGGCCTCTACATTCTTTACACCTTTGGGATTGCTAAGATTTAGGGCGTTTTTACATAATGCTTGGTGACAGCATTATAGCGAGTTCAGGGGTTTTTTTCATATGACAGTAGTGGCTCTCTATCTTTATTGAGCAGAACATTTAGGAAATACCAACATTTATTTTTTTCTGGCCTTCTCCAGAGTATTGTTGCTTTCTTTGCTACTTAAAACGTATGGTCTCTTTCAGACCGAACTGAATGCTGCTCTAAACATAGTTGTGTTGCACTGAAAGGACTTCCTTCAACTAAACATTGATCATACATATTGTCTTCATGACATTTAAATACAAAAGAATATGTGGTCTGATAAACTAACTTGGCAGAGTGTGTATAGGGTGTGGGTGGTGATGCAAATTTGTCTATCTTTGCCAACCCTCTGGAGAGAGGTAAATCAAGCCCATAAACTAAGGTTCCTTGCTCTCTGCATGCTCCTTCCTTTAGCTGTGGATGAAACATAGCTGATTTGAAAATCATGTAAGAAATGCTGCAAAAGCTATGTTGTGAAAAGACAGCTGATGATCTGGATGAGAAGATGGCAGGGGCTACACACAGACATGGGGGAGTGGACGCAATCTGTGACAGTCATCAGTCAGCAACTGGCACCTTGTCATTGGGCTATTTCGTCACACAAAGGTAAGACGACCGTCAGTGCCTCCAGAAAACCATCACTGTGTGAAGGGGCTTGCTCTGCTGCCCACATATCCAGATGCTGAAGGCCTTGCTTGTCCTTGTCTAGCCGCAGGTTATTATTACACACTAAAAGAAGCACTCATATGTTACTAGTGCCCTGGGATTTAAGTGGTGGTAAAGCAACTACTGGTGCTGTGAGGTAGTAGCAATTCGGGAAGCAGCTAGTATCTGGCGCAGAAATTATAGTTCAGTATGAATGAATGGGCTTCCAGCACTCCACAGGCTGTCTCTCCAGTGCCTGTCTCTGAGATCGTCCTACCCCAAGCTGCTGTAGATATTTGTTTTTGCCTAAAGTATTTCTGTTGATGATCTACAGACCTTGATGCAGGTTCATGTGCATTAGCACGGATAATTGCCTGGCTGGGTGCTCACTAAATCTACCATCTGAATGCCTGGACAGAAGGGGCTCTATTTTGTCTGGGTAATATGGGTAGCCATAAGATTTCAGTGTTCGCTGCTGTTTTAAACTGTTATAATACACTTTACTGCTTTGGCTAATGAACCTGAGCCTTAATATTGGAACATCTGATAGAAGAAAGTTTAATTACATATGGAACAGCTGTAAGTTGGTGCTTAAATATGCATTTAACCAGATGAAAATAACATTATTTGGAACCCTCTTGAATGTTCATGTGTCCCTTGTCATTCATATTATTAGGACACGTAAAAATGAGGAAAATCTTCTGGTGAAGAGGGATGTGCTAGTGAGTGATTTTTTCCAGACCCAAGTCAGAAAAATGAAAATTGCACTATTGAGCTAGAGCTTTGTCTAAAAAGCTCTTGTGACTTTTCTAAGTTTTTAATCAAAATAAACAGGGTACCAGGAACACCAGGAACAGAATCTGAAAATTATCACTAAATTTTGAAGTGGAGGAGACAAATGGGTACCTGTTAATGAAAGAAAGATACAATCAAAATACATTGACCTAGCTCTTTCTGTGGGAAAAAGGAATGGTGACTGGATACTTATAGAGCACAGAGAATCTGTCTGCAGGAATCTGGAGGTTTGAATATAATTTTATTTGAATGGTGGTGAGGTTTTTTGTGGTTTTGGTTTGTTTTTTTTTTTCCTCAGAGGCAGCCATCAGATATAGAGATGAGATCAAAACAGAAAATTGCATAGGACTATGAAAGACTTATAGAGGATTTTTTTCAGGAAATACTGTTATAGCTGAAACTCAGCAAGATCCCACTGTTTTTCAACTCTGTTGTTCTAGAAAGATCAAAGATTCAAGTGAAACCTGGAGAATTATTTTCCTTATTTAGAAGGAACAACAAGGAAGCAGTGGACTAGGCTTTTATTTCACGTCCTGCCAGTTCCTTACCGCACCATGACGTGTCACAGGCTGGTAGGTGATAGAAATGGGTTTAGAAGAACCTGAAGCCTGTGAATAAGGATTTCACAGATTCAGTTCAACAATGAATGCATTTCTAGGAAGACAGGTGAATCTTTTGGTTCAGCTCTGATTACAAGAGGCAGAGAAGAACGTCGCTATAAGCATGGAACTGTACCACCCTCAGAGGGTTTTCTTTTCTGAACATCCCTTTGCACTGCGAATGTGAGAAGGCAAATGTGGCTCACATTTTTTTACAGGCTGCAGCAAATATCTCATTGTTCCACAATAAGAGAGCACTATTATTTTTATTTTTTTTTACTGGCAAGGTTCCCTTGCATCATTTCTCCTGTATAACTCAGGAATTAATGTTTGGGGGAGGAAAAAATATGTTTGTTGTCTAGAGAGGACTGCATGGTTTAAAAGCTTATTTTAAAAAATTTGTCCCTCTATATTAGTCAAACCAATTATAAAATGTTGGAAAATGAGGCATCAGACAGTCAGGTAACAGACACAGTGCTACAGAAGTAACATATAAAACGTATTCCTTCTGAGAATGTTGTGTTTACGCCTTAAATTGAGCACCTCAGAAATTTGCCAGAGAGACTTTAGAAAGAAAAAAAGGATCTGTTACTGTGTTTCATGATGACAGAGGAAATACAAATTGTTTGCAGAAGGTTTGAGCCTTCCTTTGAAACTGTAATTCCAATGTGAGAAGGAAAATCTCTCAGACCATGTTTGGCTGCAAGTGAGAGAAAGCAAGCATATTAGTAAGCATCGTTTGCCACCTTGTACAAAATAGCAATGTCTAAACTGCAGGGAGCTGTAGAGCGTCACACGCCCTGGAGTGCTGGTGCCATTTAAACCTAGGTCGGTTATCTGTCCTGATCACTGAGCGACTCTTTTATGGTCTGTTTCCCTGTGTTTTCCTCTGATGGAAATAAGGGATTAAGAAGAGAAAATGGGATAACGCACACCTGGGCAGCATCCCAGCATAGAAATAAAGCCCATAATAATCCAGGAATGGGATGTTCGTACTGTGTGGAAGCTGACCAGCCTCATAATCCCTGTCACAGCGGCTGAGTAACCACATAGTCAAACGGAGCTGATGAGGAATCGCTAATACCAAGGCCAAATCAACATTAGACGTGAAGCAAACAATACTTAAACATCCAGGGTAACATGAGCCCTGATGAGTAACACAATGCTCTGCCTGTTTCTGATCACAGCACTGTAAGTGGCTTGTTTACCATGAGATTCAAATGAAGTCTCACAAAACAGTGGTTCAGGGAATTTTTGAATTTGATGATGAAATGGTGATAAGCCAAAAAGCTAATTTTTCACTTGGTATAAAGTAATGGTATATTGCCCAAACACTATTCCAGCTGAAGGTTTAGCCTATTAACATGGCAGTTCATGGGAGTGGGGGAAGATTGTCAAGCACCAGTTGCAGGCTACCTTTAAGAGCATCATATCTGTTAACAGATGCTAGCTGTCAATTCTCCCGGGAAATGCATAAAAAAAATGTTGCACACATCAACTAGTCCTTTACACAGTGTACTCTCCAGCTTCTGGAAAACATCACCGTGGATATTTATTACTAGAGAATTTTCATTTGTTTAATTGTTGAAAGCTGATACTTGTGCCCCATGAAAAAAAATAAAAATCTAGTGCTTGAATGTAAGATTACATACGGTAAATAAAAATATTCTTTCTTTTTTGGCTGCTGTAACAGTCAGTCCTAAAACTGATGGAAAATGCAGAAGAGGGCCTAGGAGAGAAGAGATTATTTAGAAAAAGTACATTACACTGGAAGACTATCATTTATATTATTATCCCACAATGTATAAGTCTCCCAGAAGACCTGACGGTGATCCAATGGGTGTGGATTGATATGAGGCATGTACGAGGCATCCTTCTCATGATATGTGATTTATAAAATAGAGTGGCAGTCTTAGAAATTAAATAGATGAACAGTCTTTCTGTTGAAGCTGCAGGGGATAGACAAATTAAGGAATAAAAGAAAAGTGGCAATTTGGAAATCTCCAAAAGAGGTATTGTACTCCTTCCGCTGCGTTATGTTTCTACTGCATAAAAGGGAGCAGAGTTAAAAGAAAAATCCTCAAACAGTAGTTATAAATCAAAACATCCAGGACAAATGAAGGGAGGGGGATGTGGGGCTGACTGACAAAGCAGTGAGGTGCAACACAAGACAAGAAGAAGAAGGAGAAAACAGCACAGAAAGGATGTGGCTTGAAAGCATCAGCAAAGGTGAGAGCCATGCGTGCAGGAGGAGCAGCTCCCCAGGCTGGCGCTGCACCTCAGGGTGGGAACACAACACCACTGAGCAAGACTCCTGCTCACACGGTGACGGACAGAGAGCTTGAATGGAGAGCTTGAAAAAGAGATTATTTCAGCCCACGCTATCTGTCTGACTATAAAGTATACGTTTTGAGATGGGGGTTTCACTTCTGTGGTTGAATGTTTTGCCTCTGCAAACAATTTGCCAACAAAAAAACTTGCTGTTTCCATCTGAAGCTGGTCTAAGTATTTAAAGTACACTCATATGAAGCTGCCAAAAGCAGCTGCAAGAAACTTGGAGATCCTTAGAGTCAAAGTCAGGCAAGAATGTCAGGACAGACTCACCCTTCGGACAGCACTATTTTCTGCCTCTGTAACAAAATAAAAAAAAAAAAGAGACAGAATGAAATCCTATTGTTTCAGTTGGATGAGTTCACAAACTGAGGGAGAAGTGGGGAAAAAGCACAAGCTTCATGTATGCAGAACCTTTTGAAAGGAGAGGAAGTAGATGTGCAATAGTATGGCAAATTTCTCCCAACTACGCATTTGGGAAATTTTGCATTTGATGCAAATGCGCTGCATGACAAAAACAGAAGCAAAAGCTTTCAGCCTGGGATGTCTGGACCCACAATGAAAATGCCAGGAACAGTAGAGGAAATCCACTTAGACTGATTTTGCTGCTGGTGCTACTGTTCAAGCACTTTTTAGAGCAAAACCCAGCTTCCGTGATCCTTTGTTTAATGAGTTCCTTGACACTTCCACTGGCATGTCCCCACTGAACTGGCAAGACCCTGGGTTTCCAGGCTCTCTTGGTGCCATTGCGACTTGCACAAAAACACACGTGCATGAAGTCCCTGGCTCCCAGCCGCTGTGGTGGTACCTGCAAGGCTGTCCTGGGAAGACACTGAGGCTACTGATGCTCTTACTGGCTGAGAGCAGGCAGGCTGCGTGCTTTGGCAAGGATTAGGCAGCAACAGCATTTTTGTTGCCCTTTCTGGCTCTGAGGAGGAGCCCTTCAGTGTTCCCCATCAAATCAATTCTAGTACAGACACAAATAAGAACTTAAGCTTTTCCATTTTTGCTTCTTTGCAATTTGAATTTGACTGAAATTAATTACTGATTTTATTTTTTTTAGAAACACCTGTAGAGGTGTTTTAATGTCCAAGAGCTTTTTTTACTTTCTCCAACTCTATCACTAGTTCCACCCAGATGAGCACCCCAAAAATCTTGCCTCACAAAATTCAGAACTGTTTTGAGGTCTCTGAAAGCCACCAAAATGCAAGACCTGTCGTTCAGGTTCCTTAATCAAATGTTACACTTTGCACTCAGCTTTGACATTTGTAAACATTTTTTATAATATTGCTTATGAATTCTCTCAATTTTTAATCTTCCCAAAGTTATTTTTCCTTTTGTTGGATCTTTCCATTTACTTTCTTCACTCTTAACACTCAGTGTGTTGTTGTAGACAGAAAAAAAATATTTTGACATTTATAAATGTTTATACAAGAATATGTATACATTAATAAAAATGTACTTTTGCTATTATTTCATTACATTTCTTGTCTCTTTTTGCTTGCCTTTCCATCATTCCTCTTCTTCTCTCTTTATACTATCATTTCTTACCTCTGTTTTACCTCCAGTACTGCTTGCTTCTTTCCTGTCTTCTTTATTTCCAGTCCTTCCTACTTTTTCCTGCCTATGTGCACCAAACTCAAACTATTTCATTAGCAAAGAAAATGGTTGGCCTGTTCTGGGAATCATTATGGACAAGAAGACATGAGAAGCATCATTGTCTGCCTCTATGAATTTCTAAAGTTTAAATTTAATATAGTTAAAGATCAGATATTTATTTCTCCGTTTCTGCAGAGACAGACTGGGAGACATCCTCTTCTCTGTACAAGATTGTGTCATTTTCCAGGGCATGGGAACCAGAAACATGCCACCCCCAGCTCCTGTTCACAAACAAACGACCTGCTGCTTGCATAGCAAAGCCAATGTTTCTGCACACCAGCGCCATGAGCTCTCTCCCCCCGGGGATGAAGTACAGTGAAATCATCCACTCGGTCACAGCCTTTGCTGGGACCCAGGCAATCTTCGTCCAAATTCTATGCTTTTACATTTGTCTGCTTACCTTCCAGCACACTTCCCCACAGAAAAAACATGTTCCCACTCAAAAAGAGATTTTGATGAACTCGGGGTGAACTGTAGCACACTCAGCAGGAGCTGAGACCAGTTAAACATAAGTCACTTTATCAGGCTCTGTATCATTTGGGAAACGCATTCATGGTGATCACCACCCTTCATCATTTCTTCAATTCTGTATCTGGCAGGGGAATGGTGGAGTAACTCATTTTAAAACAATTAGCTGGCAAGTGTTTTATGCTGATTATTCATGAAGAATAGGCCTGGCAAATATGAACAAGGCTAATGATTTTCTACAGTAATTTTGCAGTTTCAGTCTGGTATTTTTCAAGCAACCAATACGGTGGAGTAAGAGGAGAGGCTGGCAGCCTTGTTTATCGTTATGGCTATTATAGTCCTTTTTTCGAGGTGCAGTTCTTAATTGCCTTACAGTTTTGGCATACTTGTGATCTGAACTCTAAAATTTTCATTTCCAATTTTTCATTTGCTGTTTTCCATACTTTTACTTTTTCCAATTAAATTTCAGACATTTTCAAGACTAGAGAAATATAGGGGGTTTTCCACATTAAAAAATAACACCCCCCTACCAGTATTTTGGCAGTGGAGCTGTATTTCAGAATTTGTCAGGTGCATCCTTTGTATTAGGAATAGGCCTATTGCAATTCTTGCTTAAAAAACTAAATGAAAAACCACCTACATCTGGACAAATTATAAATCTTTGGGGAAAAAAATTCCTTTTCACAGTGAGTCAGTAGAGGGACATTAAGCCTGCACAAAGAGTTTGTATTAGACAAGAAAGATTTCCTTCCAGCCCTCAGCCCTCAGTCTTTCTATCTGAGGTCCTGCAATGTGAACACATACGTGTAAAGGTGCATAAAATAATGAATGGCATGACTATATTCTGTATCTTTCAATGAACTAGTGGCCATCAAATGAAGGTAGTAGGAACCAGGTTCAGAATAAACAACAGGATTTCAGTAAAGTACTATATTCTAAAATTCCAGTTATAGGTAGAAAAGTTTAAAAAGTAACTTTTTTTTTTCCTTTGTTGTTTCCTAGATCAGTGAACGAGAAAGAAGTAGAGACTGATTTATAGTGTGGTGGTTATTTGAGAAGAAGGACTGAAGAAAGTTCCCTCCTTGGTCCTTTACAAAGCACCTCTTCAGGCCTGGCATCACAAATTTATTTGTTCAATAAAACCATAAAACATATGTTTGTAAGAGACTTCAAGAGATAAAGGCATCCATTCCCTATCTCACAAACAAGATCAACTTTGACGATCTCCTGTAGAAACTACATAGGTATAAAACCCATAACAACACAATATATACTTCGTTCTCCTTTTCTACTGCAAATTACAGACCCATCTCCAAACAAATTATCTAGATTACTAAACAGGACATTTATGAAACTTCTCTGAACTGCATTTGGCAAGACATTGCTTTTTAAATACAATTGCACTTTCAGTTGGACTGACTTATGCTTCAGTCACACCAAAAAATGCTGTCAGCAAGCTTTCATTGTGATATTCTCACATGCAGAGAACTAAATGTTTGGAAGTACACAGAAATTTAAGCTTAAAAGGTAACTAGAATGCTGAACAAATATTTTAATGAAAGTTTTGATTCAAATGAATCTTAAACAAAACCCAGACACTCAATATTTGATCTGTAAGGGTTTAGAAAATTTGGAGTTTGGGGAACCAACACTGCTAAATTCAAACACTTAAAACCACAAGAAGCTGCTTAAAGGTGAAAATGATGACTGGAGCCTCTAATGAAACAGATTAAAGGGAATTGTCTCAGCTATGAAAGGATGTTTTTGCCCTTTGGATCTGACACAATAATCACTGCAAGGCTGTTTTTATAATTGCAAGGAAGACAGGAAAACTCATAAAATTATATGGAATGCTATAAATGATATGGATTATTACATTTCCTGTCAGTTCAGCCACAGCAGTACTGAGTTAAGAATGACAATTATTTACTCTGAGTTATAAAAGAAGTCAATTACATGGGCAGTCTTGGCTTGAAGAATAGGATAGGAGGCAACTGCCTAAGGCAGCAGGCTGGGGACAATGACCTGCACACGTGCCACTGCTTGAAGAGATGACACAGGCTCTTCCAGACTGAACTAACACACCCTCTTCTTACCATCATTGCTCATTACTGTGCTTGTTTCAGCTGAGGGAAGTGCTGAGCTGTGTAAGAATGACTCTATGAAGGGGAAAGAAGTGGCCCCTCTCTGCATAATTCAGTGCGTCCACTTGCATTACTGGGCTTTGACTCAGTTCATGGAGTCATAGAGTGCATGAACTGCATTTCTTTTGGGTGAGATTAAATGGTAAAGTGTGCTCCAGGAGTGCAGCTAATGCCATCCAACTGCTAATGGACAGTCAGTCCATGGGATCTGACTAGAATCAAAATAGGGGATGAAAGTACAAATATAGACCAAAAAAAGACCCAACATAATTAGAGAGTTGTGACTTAGTCCTCAGCACCATCTGTTTTGCTCTACGGTCTCCCTTGTACTACATCCAACTACAGTAGTTGTCAATGCAGACATAGCCATAGAACAAAAAATGTCAAACTAGAAGTTGCCTCAGCTCTCTGAAGTTGCTGTTTGGTCTCCCCACTAGCCATTCCTTCAAACTTTTTTTGGTGATTAATAATGAGCTTTCTCCTCACAGTCATTACTCTTTGCTAGGAGAAATTTTGAGTCCAGTGATTATTTAATTTGAATCATATACCAAAGACCTCTGTTTTGAAACCTGAAGGAAACAGCTTTATTTCTGTGTACTATACTGAAGATAGGAAGTTCTGGCTTGGGTGGAAGACAAAAGCATCACTACCTTGTTTTTGGTTCTTGGTTAAACATGACAAAGGTGTGATCTCCTAACCATGGTACTTCCTCTTGTTCTTGTTGTGATCTTTCAATGAAAAAGTATGCTTCAGATGACAAAAGTTTCAAGGGTTGTTTTTTTTTTGTTGGCTGTGATGTACATATTTTAAAGTGAAGAATGGATGAGTCATCTTACTGGAGATTCAAAGACTGCTGTAACACAGGGCTTATTTTACTTCCACGAGCAGTCAGTTCACTTTTTTTAATGGTGATGTGCTGCAAATCTTCAGGTTTCCTGTAGGTACAAGAAAGGGCTCATTTAAAGCACAACTGTGGAAGCCTGAAAATATAATCTTATGATTGTCGCTTCTTTGAGGCACCTTCCTGTGGAAGTTTTGAGTTGATTGAACAACTTTGTGAACCATTACCTTTAATTATGGATATATAAATAATACTCTTTCATGAGATCTAGCTGTCTCAAGGACATCTGGTCCCCGGATTAAGAAACACAGCACATAATCCCAGTGAGAGTGGACACTCAGTTTTCTTAACTGAAGTCAAATGCATAACTCCTGCACAACTCTATGATGCTGTTGTGGTTTAACCCCAGCCAGCAGCTAGGACCATGCAGCTGCTCATGCAGTTCTCTGCCTTCCCTGAGAAGGGCAGGGAGAAGAGGGAGAAAAGGAGGTGAAAGGGAAAGAAAAAAAAAAACCTCTTGGATTAAGATAAAGACAGTTTAGTAGAAAACTAACAGAAAAGGAAAATAACAACAACAACAACAATAATAATAATAACACAACCACCACCACCACAAGTCACTCACCACCCAGTGAATCGGTACCTTCCAGAGCAGTATCTTCCTGCTCCCAGCCAACCCCCATTTATGTCCTGAGCATGACCTCTATGGTAGGGAACATTCCATTGACCATTCCATTGTTCTGACTGTGCACCTTCTCAGCTTCTATGGGAAGCTGAAAACAGTCCTTGAAAAGCACAAACATTGCTTAGCAACAACTAAAACAGTATGCATTATTGACATTCCTTTCACAGCAATCACTAGAAAGAAAATTAACTCTTTCCCAGCTGAAACCAAGACAATGTTCTTTCCTGTGTTAAGGAAACACAATACGTTACCATTTGCCTGCCAGTAAAGCAACTGTCAAAAGATGGGCAGGGCCATTCACTTAAGAAGTTTGTTCATGTGCATAATGAAGCAGAAATGGTACCTCTGGCCATGGACTGCTCTCAGGGCTAAGGCATCCACTGTGAAATGTTTCATTAACCCTAATCACCAACACTCACTCATACCTTTCCTATTTGGGTGCCAGCAGTCTGGATGCTGCAGAACAGATTTACTACTTCAGTCAAGACAGCATCTCCACAGTCAAGCACCTCTCAGCTCTTTCAGACCAGGACATCATAGGGAGTAAAAAAAAAAGTATAATTAAGGCCCTCAATATTGCACAATGCAGTTGTTTTGCTCAGCCTCAGGCAACATGAAAAGGCCAAAGAACAAGAGATATTTCCACCACTACCTCCTGCACAGGACAGCCATTTTGGTTTTTTTTTTTTGAGGCCAATTGCAGCCTCAAAAGTGATAAGTCCTCCAGAAATCTATGCTAACCTGAAATTAACTCTCAACTCTTCATAGTGACTTCTATCTATAATCCACCAGTACCCATTCCTGCTTAATACACACCAACAGCTTTACCCCTTAGAGATTTTATTTTTTATCTGTTTTCACTACTTCTGCAATCACCTTGATAGCAAATAAAATTTTGTTCTTTCATCCTGCTTAACACAGCTTGAACACTTCCATTTCTGTAGCAACTGGCATGTTCCCCTAGCCTCTGAAAGGTCCCTATTTTAAACCAGCAATAAACACAGCTCAGGTTTTGTAGCGTCCTTTCACAGTAGCAAAAAAAGTCCAACTGTGACAATCGACATACTGATTTGCCTCACATTTGGTGTCTTTACCTTGGCTGCTGCCTTGCACAGACTTTCCTTGCTTTGTCCTGTGTTTGGAAAAGAGAAGTTTTATAAAAGTTGTCTTCATTGATTGCCCAGGGTCCTTTCTTTACATGGAGAATATTATACTTCTTCCAATCCTCCCTCTGGTCTTTCTGTTGCCTGCTTAGATTTCTTTGTTTCTTATTCTTTTCACCTATAAGAAAAATCTTCAAAACAGGCTAAAATGGAGTTACCTGAACTGATTTTCATTGGGAGCATCAGTCTTTACACTGGAGTGATTTTCTCAGTCTATCAAAGAACAACCATATCTACTGCAATTAATAGTGACAAGCTAATAAATCTTAGCAAAGCTTTTTTTTTTCTTTTCTTTCATACATTTTTCATACAGGGAGAACAAAACATCTATGAAAGTTTACCTCAGTACTTCATTGCCAGGCTTCAAAATCACTGAGAAGCTTTAACGTTTCACATAATGCATGATATTTTTTCCTATCAATAATTTTTGTTTCTTTATTTTTTGATAATTGCTCAGTAACTTAGGATAAGACCGCATACTTAGAATATCAGAACAGCATTTTACTTTGGAACAGCTAAAATTAAATGAATGGTACAACTTGAAAAATAGAATTGTTTGAGGTGGCCTACAATTAGCATAATTTCCCATGCTATGTCAATCTAATCCTGAAATCAAGTACATTTTGGAGGATTTGATGTTTTAATTCTTCTACCTATTTCTTTTGAAAAGAACATATGTTCAAAATTCAATTTAAAAATATTGAATGTAAATCTATTTTCATAAACATCTTTTATTAGAAGAGAATAGCTAATCTTTTTAAGGAAGAAAGGAGTTGCCCAGGAAATTTATATACCATACAACATAACCTAGTAATACTGCACCAGAAAAATGAAATAGACACTTCATGAATAAAATCAAAGTAAGAAGTTTTCTAAATGTTTTCTAAACAATTTATGGTGAAAATTTAAAAGTTGGTACTGTGGTGATCCTGACCAGGAAACCATCCTACCTTGAGGAGCTAGTGATCAGCAAAAAAGTTAATCTGAGTACAAACCAGTCATGCATCGTGCTGTGCTTCACATCCAACATGGCCTTCATACCTGTGTAGGACTGCAGAAATCCCTCTGTGGGATGGCTGTGGGACCATGTCAGCTGCCTTATTGCAACAGGGGAGCCTACAACCTGCTCCCACTGGGTACCAGTGATTGCAATGCCTTGCTGTTCTTGCCTTTATCCAAAAAGGCAGCAAGAATTTCTCATGTGAGCATCCTTTCTGTTTGACAGTAGAAATGATGAAGAGAATTGTTCTCATGTGAGAAAATCCTATAGTAACTCAATTGACCAAAATGGGGTCACTCTTCCCATGGTCGGGGTCTGTGTGGTGTGCTGTGTGTGGATTGGAGGTCTATTCAAAGCTGCACAACTCAGGGTTCCCAGCATCTAAAGGAATATAAGTTTATCTGTATTCTTCTTTCTTTCTTTACAGTGTTAGTTCTAATAAGTAGCATTTTAAAGGACACTCTACAGAGTCTGAGTGCCTTTCTTACTGGGATCTTATCGGACCAGTATCTCCCAGTGCAAAACAACTATTTAGTTAAAATGACTCTTTGAAAACAGGAGGAGTAGCTAGACTGCAAATGGAAATCAGCTTTTCTCATAACAGCCTAATTTCTATTTTCCCCTTCTGTGTTTACTGAAATTACAAGCACCACTATTTGAGTAAGGGGTTCATGCCCAGCATGTGTGCAGCTATTGCTCAACTTCTGATTGGCTCTGAAATATATTTTCCCTGTCCTCTCCCCAAGAGCACTTTCAAGAGGCATTGAGAAAATTGGCTTAGACAACCTGCTCACTCCAGTTTTAAGAACCATTTTTGATGCAGTCAAATACATGCAAACGACTTACAAAAATATTCTTTTTGAATCTTAAACATTCCAGACATTTAGTCCAGAATGCCTCTGTAGCAATTACATATAGTCATTACCAGATGTAATTCTGTCCTTAGGGCCTCTCAGTGCTAGCCCTAGACCTCAAATTGGTAATACCAACAGTAAAATTCTTCAACTACATGATTAAGTGAGCATAAGACTAGCAAGAGTTTGGACTTGTACTGCTTTTTCTTTGGCTGTTGCCTATATTAATACCCATTATTAGAAATGTGCAACCAATTGTGTTTGTTTCAGAGAAAATATACCCTGCCTGTTACTGAAGTACCTCTAATACACTGCAAATTCAGACACCAATTTGCATTTCCGTCACTTCTTCATGTATTAATACCTCCAAAGCCAAAGGCTTAATTTTATCTTTTTCATTTATTTCTGGTGAATATGGCATGAATATATGGCAGTACTGTGACTATCCAAACTGAGACTGTGCAGAAGTGGTCCGTACTGGGTTGGAATCAATGGGAACTTATCAGTAATCTTTTTTGCTTTCCCTGAGAGACTCTCACTTCCTGTAATCACAGGTAACACAGAGTTGCCAAGGTGGCAGGGACACCTGGAGATCACCCTGCCCAACTCCCAGCACATCACAGTCATCTACAGCAGCTTGCTCACTATATGTCCAGTCAGGCTTCAAATATCTCCAAGGATGGAGACTCTACACCCTTTCTAGGTAACTTTTTCCAGTGTTTCACAACCCTCACAGTAAATAAGTTTTTCCTTATGCTTAAACATAGCTGCCTCTATTTCAGTTTGTGCCCATTGCCCTCTGTCCTGTCACTGGGTACCGCTGAGAAGAGTCTGACTCCATATTATGTACATGCCTCACCCTCACTCAGGTATTCCTGCACATTGATAAGATCCTCAAGAGCCTGCTTTTCTCCTAATGCAGCCCAGCAGGCTGTGGCTTTCTTTGCTGCGAGGACACATTGCTGGCTCATGGTCAGCTTGCTTTTTGCCAGGATCATCAAGGCCTTCTCTGCCAAGCTGCTTTCCACTCAGCCCCTACCCTGTACTGGTGCATGGGGTTATTCCTCCCCGGGAGCAGGACTTGGCATTGCGCTTTGCTGAACTTCTTAAGGTTCCTCTGTGCACATTTCTCCAAACTGTTGAAGGTCCCTCCAAATGGCAGCAAAACCACCCAGTGCATCAACCAATCTTCCCAATTTCCCAATTTTGCATCTACAAACTTGCTGAGAATACTCTCTGTCCCCTTACCCAGGCCACTAACAAAGATGTTAATTAGTGTTGGTTCCAGTGCCAAGCCTTGTGGCACACCAGTAGTGCCTTCCCTCCAGCTGGACTTTGTGTCACTGATCACAACCATCTGAGTGCAGCTGCACTTTTTGGTTGACCTCACTGTCCACTTATTTAGTCCATACTTCATTAGTTTGTCTATGAGGACGTTATGGGAAACAGGGTTGAAAGCCTTGCTAAAGTCAAGATAAACCTCTCATCCATCAAGACAGTCATCTCATCATAGAAGGTTTTCAGATTGGTTAAGCACATTTTCCTCTTCAGTACTCCATGCTGACTACTTCCATTTACCTTCCTGATTTTCATGTATTTGCAAATGGTTTCCATGATTAGTTGCTTCAACGCCTTCCCGGAGATCAAGGAGAAACTGACTGCCTTGTAGTTTCTCAGATCCTCCTCCTTGCCCTTTCTGAAGACAGGTGCAATGTCTCCTTTCTTCCAGTCCTCAGGAATTTCCCCCAGTCACCACAATCTTTCAAAGATAATCAAGAGTAGCCTCACAGTGACACCAGCCTTCACAGGAAGGGAATAAATTAAGAGCTGTACAAGGGGCCAGGAAATTGCAATTAACAGAATCAAATATTTATACTGCTCAGCTCTATAAAATCTGCAAATCCTTGTTTTCAGAAGCCTCAATTGCAATGTCCCTATTGGGATGATAGGGGGCAAAGTTATGCTGACTATTACTGCTGTCATTTCCATAATGGTACCAGTTAGAGAGGCAGTTTGCAGTTATCTCTATGAAGATATTCACCGTCTTGAAGAACCAGAATTCTAAGGGAGTGATTCAATCACTTAAGCATAGGCATTTGTTGTTCTTTCAGATGACCTAGCTATCAAAGACAGCTGCAGAGGAAGTTATAAAGAGAAGGTACATAACACATTTATGAGAGGCTGCTGGAGGCCAGGTACGATCCACTTGGGTTTCCAAAATAGCATCTGATTCTTATGTTTAGGCTGCTGAAGCACCCTGCCCCCCCCTCACCCATTTTTCAATGTTTCCTTAAAGCTGGTTCCTCTGGAAAATATGCTCTGTATCTTATCTTAGATTGCATTTTTAGTCCAGCTATCAAAAGGAATGAGGCTCATGAAATCATACTTTTCATGGGATTTTATACACAAACATACATCTCTGTCTATCCATATTTTCATTTAACACCTTTTGAACAATTTCAGCCAATTTGACAGATGGACAGCGGCTTCAGATACATTAACAACCTACAAGTGTCATGAAAATAAGCTGGATGAATGACCCTATTAGTGCCCTGACAAGAAAAAGTGCATAGTATGAATTTTATTATAGACATTGAAGAGCCATATAAGACAGAGCGAGTATGAGCACTCCAGCAGCATGAATAACTTCATGTGGAGTTAGGAGGTCCATAAACAGTAAAAAGTCCATCCATAGGAAGCCAGGCTTCACCAGTTACACTGCTTACAGAGTTATCACACTTGTTATCACATTTGTTATCACACTTCCACAGCCATCTCTGTTAGCATGTGCCACCCAACCAGCACAGAAGTTTGATGTGGCATAAGAAACAAGAAAGAGACAATTTAGAAAGAGGAAAAGGCTCTAAACTAAATGCAGAAACAAAGGTCTGTAGAGGCAGAGAAAGACTCATATTTTTATTCTTATATATTCAAGGCAGAAATCTGAAATAACAATAATGAAAAATAATGTGAGAAATGTTTAGTAACACATTTGTGTCTGAACTGAGAGAAACTTTCACAAGTACCCATAGATATCCTATAAAAATAGTAGTACATATGTTAGTGGTTAGCACTTCCAAAATCTTGTAGGAACAATTCTACCATGTCTAACAGGTTCTCCCATACTCTTTTTTTTTTTTTTTTTTTTTTTTTTTTGTGGCTACTGCAAATTCTTTGCTTGACAGAGGAAGCACTCGACAATTTACTTATTTTTACAAGTAAATTCCATGCAAATGAAAATTAATTGATCCCTCAATGTTTCCACTGGGTTTTTTATTTTTGTTTGTTTGTTTGTCTTATTCCTATATAACGCAGCTAAGTCCTTGTATACTTTATGAAGTACCTGCATGTTGTCTTTGCATATGAAAAGGATGTTCCAATGGGACCACCACTTGCAGGTCTAGGGGAATAAAAAAACAAAACCAAACACTGTTTAGAGATTAATTTCTAAGAATCGCAGAAGTTAGAAAATGCCAGAATTATACTGTCTGCGAAATTTTCGCTTTCTGTCTATGTATTATGATAATGTGTTTAATGACCTGCTTTTACACATCATTTTGTTCCAGTGGAAACAATCTTGCCCACTGACTAGCATTAACATAGTTTCAGATAGCTCTGCAACTATAGTTTCTTTTGCAGAAGCACTGGGATTTTATCACAGCTGTTTAGACTGCCTGGTTAGCAATTTAATGGGATTTAGTTGACCCTAAATGAAAGGACAGACAGCCCTAATGCCTAAAAGGCTGTTAGATTTATGTAAACCTTCTTAGTAAATGGATTGCCTCAAGTATCACAGCAACCATTTCCTGAATTTTGACCCAAAATGGATACATACTTCTTCTTACAGTGGAATTGAAGGAAGTGTCAGACAGAAGGTTTTAATTGGATTATCCCACCAAAATGATGTAAAGTTTGTATAGTAGTAAGTAACAGTATCTAATATATTCCTCTCCTTACGCTCAAAGACAGAATTGTCCTACATGCAACAGTTCTGCTTTAAATATAGTTGTGCAGGATCAGATATAATTAAGGGAAACCATGGACTTAGTATGGGTAAAGGGCTTATATTCTTATATACTCTAATAGAGAACAAGCTTTTACAAAGTGTAACAATAGGATGACGCATAGAGGAAAAGGAATGCAGTGAGCAGAATTTATGGTGGGATCTAAAGCACATATAAAGAATTTCATTACAGACCATTGCTCAGATTTTTTGTTTTATCTCGGTATACTGGAATATTATATTTGATCTTTTCCCCATTTTGCTACTCAATTTGAGGTATAGAGGAAAAGACATGCTGAAGAGCTCAGTTCTTTCTGATATGCTGTCTGATTAGTCGTCCATGTACTGATCTCTTACTAATAGAGACTCCTCAAAATAATTGAAAAGAAACTTTGAATGGTTGGAAGCCCAAAGATTCCTATATAGCTTTATTCATTTGTGGGATGAATGTGGTAATGAACTTTAAACTCCTGATGCCCAGCTCTTCAAAAGAGTAGAAAAAACCCATAAAAATACAATTCCATTTCACTTAATTTATTATTTCAAGCTGATAGAGATTTCATCTGAATGCTTACTCATGTATAAAGAAATTTTCTGCAGTAAAAATTACCTATTCCTTACCATTAAACTGCCTGTACATTGGAACCAAAGGTCATCGTTCTTCATCATCTTAGTGTCACTTAATATAGCATAGTGCATGTAAAAATAAGGGATAAACCACTGATAAATCACTGCTATCTTGAGGAGTGTGCTCATCAAAGCTTTTATGCAGATGTGAATGATTATAAAGAGTGCTAGGTAGTAAAGAATGAAAGCTGATCCCTCCTAGCCCTTAGCAGCATGCCATTAGAAGGACCTATTGAATTCTCACTTAGCTAGCCAGGAGCCGAAGGCAACCCAGTCAACCAGTAACCTTGGGTGATCTGGTGAAAATCTCAGCTGAAAAAGATTCAGAAGTAGACATTCATGCTGAATTTCATTCAGGAAGGGATAAACCTTCCTGACATTTCTTTGAGGTTGTTTGTATACCATTGCTGAACTGATTAGGTAAAAAGGGAATTTTTTCTCCAGCCCAAGTATCAGGCATTATCCGTTGCCGAAAGCATGATGGGAGACTTAATTGTTCTACTCTGGCATGGCAAAACCTGCAGTGAATTCTTGTAATTAGGCTGACTGACACTGTAAGCATAGCTTCCCTACTCTGTTAGTCATCTCTTAAAAAGAAATTGCTGGGTCTCTCGTGGTTACCTTGACAATCCACAATTTAAGCTATTTTTTTAATGCAACTTTACCACAAAAGTGCATGTTGTACATTACAATCAAACGGCTCCAATAGACTGCTAGCAGAAATTACGTTGTCATTTAGGTAGAGTAGGCAATACATATGCAAAATAATATGGAAATGTTCTTACCATTCAGCAAAATGATCTGTAGAAGTTCTATGGATATGCATACATTTCTTTCATGTTTTTAGATTCTTGCTGTCCCTCTGTCCTCATTTGCAACAATAATCGGTCTACATCAAATCTCACATAATTAAACTGAACAGAATGGCACTTTCTTTAACAAGGGTAATTGTTCATACGTTGCCCATGTGTAATGAGTCACCGTAAGCAAAAGGATGTGCTAATAAGTTTGCACAGCTGGTATTTTGGGCTGGATCCTGGCTAAATAAGGACAGCTTAGCAAAACATCCCAAGCATCATGATGTTTCAAGCCACAAAATATACTCTAATTGGAAGGAGATTTTCCACTGCAACGTTTATCTTCCCTTGTACTTTCAGCATCAACAGCTGAGAAATGAAACACTCAGAAGTCTCTTTTCTGCTGGAATGTGAAACAGGTTCACCTTCACAAACTTTTAATCAAACTATATCTTTGCCAAGTATTTTTCATAATGAAACCAAGTACTCCCCTATTTAGATGTGGTGGCTGGGCACTTCCAAAACCTAACACACTTCATGCACATATCTAATTGACAGATGGATTTTGGTCAGGTTTGTGGACCTGACTGAGAAATTAATCACTGCTTTGCGCTAGCTGCTGCAGTTACTCAAGCAATATTTTCAATTCTATAAGTCAACAAAAATATAGCAGGAATGAAGAAATGAAGGATTTTTTTACTATGGACGTGAAAATTAGGGTTGCAAACCACCTTGTGTATTGGCAAAATGCTATTTGGAGGACGGGGAAATAATCACAGTAAAACACTGGGGGGATATTTTCTGAAGTTTAGACCATATACACCAAAACCCTTCATTTCCTACCTGAAAAAATACACCTTGAACCATAACATGGACACCAGAGGGCACAAAGCTACACATGGGGTTGAAGAAGCTCTATTTAGCAGGCAGACATATTCTGATTATTAAGTGCCTGAAGCACTTTCCCATATGAGTGTCATGGTGGACAGAATTCAGCTGGAAGTATACTGTTGGGATTTCATAGACCATAATTATTTGGAATTCAGGATACCCACAGCCTTCTAGAAAATGCCCATCTGATTAGAGGCTACATTAAAGAGTGATTTTAGGAGGTGTTTCAATCATACCCTTGTTTGATACTACTGAAATAACTTATTTGCACCCATAATGTGAAACTCAGCAACTGAAATGTTGTCCAACAAAAAACTGAGATGATAATTTCTGAGTATGTAGTCACTACGTAAAAAACTGTTGCAGTGTGTATAGGTTAAAATGCTGTGGGGAAAAAAAAAAAAAATCAGAAAAATTATGAAGTGTGAAGCCATAACAGTGTTCCTGAGAAGAATGGGAGACCATGGATGCTAAAGGAAGCTGTCTCTCTCCAGTGACAGTGCCATTCAACCCTGAGGTAGTTACTGGAAAAACGTTAGTCTTGTAGGAAGAATGAGGCTAAGCTTCAACTTAATTTGGATGCAGGATGAACCAAGCATCACACGAAAGCAGACAGGAAGATAGAAAAGACAAGAGTGATGAGAAATGGGATGTTTCCATATTCTGAGCGTTGCTGATCATTCATGTGCTGAAGAAAAATACATCCAGATGTGTAATGCTGCAAGTAGACATTTTGAATTATACTTGGTGAAATATTTTAGACAACTAATTATATCTGTGACTAGCAACTGTCCTGGTTTGAGGCAGCAACCAGAGAGGAGGTAAAAGTCCTTCCTACTATAAGTTTTTTTCTATAGTATCTGTTAGCTTACACATTTCCTTATTTAATACCAGTTTGTGCTAAGAGTTCTGTAACATTGACCTCTCATTAAGTGCCACCAAAATACTGTATGAAGAATTAG
This sequence comes from Numenius arquata, assembly GCF_964106895.1. NCBI lineage: Eukaryota > Metazoa > Chordata > Aves > Charadriiformes > Scolopacidae > Numenius > Numenius arquata. Next base: position 10,981,872 of record NC_133577.1, on the reverse strand, counting down.
TGCCCGAAAGGGTAAGCAGCAAGTCCGGATGCCTTTCTATGGAAGCAGCTGAAGGCAGCCAGCAGTCAGGCATGTTGTCTTCTGCTGAACTGACCATGCCTCACTGACACCTCTCTGCCAAAAGGCACACACCATCTCGGTTACCCAGAACCCACATCTGACTCACATCAAAGTGAAATTGAAATTTGTATCAGTTCATCTGAGAAAGGATGTCAATAACCATCTTGAAACTGGCATTTGTAAACCATAGATGTCATTCAACTATGGTGGTGGTGACCATCTGACTAGACCTACAAGCCTGTCTGAAAGCTATCCATGAACATTGCAACGTGTTGCAGCACATTTAAGCAAATCACTCTTCCTACATCCTCCAGTCTGTACAGAATATGCAGCGGAGTCTCCTAACATACTGAAAGGTATTTGGTAGCAGACACGGGTTTATACAAAGCACACATAAGACTGATAAGTGATGGAAATGTATACAGGAAGCTCAGTTCATTACCAAACTCATCTTCCTTCTCGAGCAAATGCATAATCTTTTCTATCTTAAAATCTTGAACTCTGCCTAGTTTAGCTATATGGTGCCTCTGATCAAATCCAAGGGACGATTGTATTTTATCATCAGTCTTAGATTATATCACAAAGACCTCTTTCTCAGCTCACTTAGTGCAGATCTTATTACAGCACAGTCTCTGACTAACGCCACAGAAATGGCTGCTGGCTGTGGGTTCTGGTAATAGAACAGCACACTTCCATACATAAACAACCTTTAGGACAAATACACAATCTGCTTAAAATATCTGAAAATTCATTTGCATGGCCAATATTATGCAATGTTCCTTGTGGATCTCTTCAACATCCATCATCCTATCTCTTCAATGTTATGCTGCAGCTCCTAGGGCAGTAGCAGTAATAGTATATTGATTAGAATGATCATGAACTAGTGCTGTGCACTTTTTTGTGTGTTTCTTTAAATTTGCTGTGGGCAGGTCATTTTCTTACAAAGGTCACTTTCTCATGGGAGCCTAGCATGGACACAACCGCAACTTATTTTCTATGCAGTTATGGCCACCTTTCTTTACTTTCTGATTTCTACTTTTCTACATTCTATATTGCATATACACAACCATGTTCTTTTGAGCACTGCTACACTCTCAGAACATTACATTTGTTAAACAGCATATTGCAAATGTCAATGAAGCCCATTATAATTTCTGGCTATGTATCTCATGACCCATGTAATCAGCGGGCAAGATCATCTCTTTTTCTTTAAAGCCCCTATGATTGTCCCACCTGAAATAGAGCTAACTCATTTTTCTTCTTTTCAACTAGATATTTTATTTAGATTTATTCCAGCATTTCTCCTGAAAGAGCCAAGCATTCACTTGTGATAGCTGGAGGTATTCCTGGAGAATGGAATCCATTACTATCATTTGAGCCAAAAAGGCACTGATATACTAAAATCGCTCTTTTGACATAAAATGTCACCTCCTCAGTTGTAAATTAATCATTGCATTCTAGATTGTCAGAGCTATTGCTGACCATGATCTGACGCTGATTTGCCACAGGGATTTGCACTGAGATTTTTTGCTTCCTAGCAACTAATTGGATGGGAATCATTCCTTTGCTATCTGTGTTCATCTTAAATTAAAATTTCATTCAGTCCTGTATCAGACTTTTTTTTAATATTGATAATTTTCTGAATTCCTGGGATTCCTGGGGTAAGACTGAGCTTACAATGTTTCATCCCCTCTGACAAGGCATCATAGGTACGACAAACCTATAACACTGGTGCTCTGCACAACAAAGCTATGCACCAGTGTACCCAGCTCATTTTCCAATGTCTATTTCTTACTTTTAAAGAGGTGCTTAATCAGTATTATCAACAGATACTAGTAAAAATTAAAATATAGAAGAGCAGAAAGATATTTTTTTCTCTCACAAACAAGATACTTTCATGAATAAAGGAAATATTTTGCAAAGCCACTATCTACTTACCCCTTCTCCCCTTATCTTTAAAGTTTTTTTCTCTTTTCCTATCATGATTCCTCTCTGAGTGCTTCTGTAGTTTTAAAGAAACAGAACAGCATGTGGTACATTTAGAAGATTTAGCAAAAAGGTTCCCCTAGTACAAAGAAACTGCAACTGACTGAGGAAAAAATGAGAGATGGGGAAAGACCAATGCCAAACTTTGGTAGAATATTAGGGAAAAATGGTACCATTAGATACAAATTATTGAAGTGACCCAAAAGAAATCATAAAAGTCTTCTTGGATTATTAACACACAATTAGATAGAAAACAAGCAATGATTCTATGCTGACTGGTAGGAGGATTAATCAGCAAAATATAACTTTATGACATCCAGTAGCATATTGTCAAGTGCCAGTTTATCGGGCTGTGAAGACCCTGTTTTATGTGTTCTGACACAAACACAAGGAGAGACTTCATCCAAAATGCAAATCATTGAAATGCATTTACTGGTCAGCAGAGTAAATTTTATCATGTATTATAAAACAAATGCAGTAAAAAATTGTATGTTAAGAGCAGAAGGGATAGCTGCCACTGGGAAAATATGTCAATTCCAATACCAAATTCCTGATACTTGGCCTTCCGTCTGGAACCTCTAAATATTGTGGAGACCAAATTGCTCCTGTGTGGCTACAGTACCTAGGTCTTATTCAGAGCAAAGGATGTAACCATTGAAATTACTTTAAAAACACATCATGGCACAATGTCTTATGTAACATAGACCTCTAATTTGAGTAGCATATTCAGTAGTTTCCTTCAAAAAATGTTGCCTAAACTAGACAGCAGCATAGTAGCCAATCAGTTGAAACTGAACTTCAGTTCCATTTTATGCAGGTTCTACTAAATGCTAATAAACAACTTTATTTCAGTTGGCCTTAGCTGAGGGAGTATTCAAACTCAGTGATAAGAGTAGCTTTGCATTCAAAACAATGCAGCAGAGAGGAGAACACCACCTATTCTTTGTTAATTTTCATCTAAATAAAGTATTTCAGTTTCTCCTAATAGTGTAGAACAAGGGAAGGAATGTAACATTCAGAGTCCTGAAATCTTTACCGAAAGAATCAGTATAAAGAAGTGTATAACATTACGTCAGCATTGGTTAGCAGTAAATTAGATAGCGTCACTTTTATTCTGTTTGTAAGACCAACAAAAAAAAAATCCTTACTTGTCAAAGTAAATAATATTGGTCTTCCCACACAAGTAAAGTGAAATAATTTTTATTTTATGCTTTTAATAGTTAAATAGTCTCTGGAAGGATTGGGCTGAGTGTTATTTGGAAAGCTATTATCGATTTAAAAAATCAGAAAAATTTGATATTGTTCCTAATAGCCACAATACCAGCACAGAATAGTGATTACAGTGAAAGTGAAATTGGGATCCCATGCTGTGAATGTAATGTGTGTATATATTCATAAATAGATGGATAGGCCACTACAGGATGTGTTCCTAAGCTTTGCATTTTTCATCATTGCACTTCACCTGCCATTTTATCAGACAGTGTTATAAGAAGCTTATGTCTCTCTTCATTATCTGCTTTAGATACATTATCTGAAAAATGTTATATTACCTACAAATGAGGTCATTCCACCCTTCTTTTGCTTTTCAAGAGTATTTAAATACATATTTATAATTAGATTTAATATTGACTTTAGGGGCTCCTGCTGGTATCCTTCCACCACTGTGAAAATTGTCTATAATGAGATAGAATAGAAGACAGCCTGATGTTGGCTTCAATTTGTACCTCAGTTGCAGAGGCTTTAAAGGTATTTTTGCACAACCATAAAAGAACCAGGGTACGTCATGAGTATGAACATGCAGACAAAGGGGCTTCACCAAGCGAAGATGTCCCCTGAGGGACTCTTTTGCCATCCTGAAGTTAGCCTAGCTAAGGATACAAAGCTAAGGTACAAAGGATATGCAGCATGAGGACAGTAGGGTTCAGTGATATTACAGGTATGTGACTAATGAAAGTTTCCATAAACGTAATAATAAAAACTACAAGGGAAAAAGACAGGTTACAGGCAGACATGATAACACCCTTCCTCCTGCACTTTTGACAGGATTTGTTCCTAGAGAATTCAGTGCAAGAGATGGCAGATACAAAGTTCAACACACTGCAGTTTTGATGAGATAAGAAAAGTCATTAACGGAGGAGAGAAAAGGAAAGAGAACATTTAATAATATATGTGTAGAGACTATAATGGAAAAGTGGTGGAGGAGGGAGCTGCATACTGTCAAACTGATTGATGGAAACTAGATGACTTCATAGAGCTGCTGAACTTTACGATGACATACACTTGACCCCAGAGGCATTTAAATCAAGAATCTGCTAAGCCCAGAGGAGATTCTATCCTTGCAGGCAAACAAATTAAATGCTTCAATACAGTAATAAAACATCTAATGATGGACATCTGTGGCTATTGTCACATGCTTCGCTGCACTTTACTGAGCTGTCCAACATAACAACTACTCCAGCTACCTAGTAATATACATATCAGAGTGGCTGCTTTGGAGAAAAGTAGGATTAGGAGACCTGAATTTATAACACGTGTAATACCCAGCACACTGGGTGACGCAAAACCCATCCTTTTCCACAAAAGCAATGGAAAAAGTTAAGCAGATGCTGCTTCTGGAACTTTTCCACACTCTTAAAAAGATAGAAGTGAGTCTGATCTACTCCAGTGTTTCAGCTTCGTCATCTGTTGATTTAAAAACTCAAATAAGAAAATATTAGTGCACATTTTAATAACAAATATAGCTAGTTTTCTCTGGCTAAGAACATAGATGAACTCCACAGAAGCCCTCACTTAAAGGCCACACAGCCTTCCCATAGCAAACTGCGATGTTGTTGAATTAGTTCTGACTTCCTGTGCTTATAGCAGAAACTTCTCTCTCTGTTCCTCTTTACTGATAAGACTGCAGAGCAGCTATTAAAAGGACACTGATTAGCTCTGACCAGTGTGCCCGATATGTTGAAGAGTAATGTAAAAGTCTAGTGTAAATCTTTCAAAAGTAACTTTTGAAAGGCCAGAACAACCTGGAGTACATGCCACTACTTCTTTTACTGAAGAACCCAGTAATTTAAATATTCAAGGAATCTAGGATGACTGTCCCCCTGGCCTGAACAAGTGTCAAAACAGGAGACCTTTTGTACGTGCTCTGTACAGATGTCCTTCACTAAGTGACTTTCATGTACAGAATGATCAATGTGCTTTGAGTTCATGGATCTTCTCTAACAAAGGCAAATACATTCAATTAGGAAACATTCCTAGGCTTCTTATTCCTCATTAAATCTATGCAAAGCTGTTTAAAAAAGGATTCATAAGCTTCTGTGGATGATGTTATCTTCTGCTCATGTACAGAATCCAATTCACTGGCCCCCTTCATATCCCTCCTCCCTCCAAAGCACATTTTTTTAAATAAAGTACCCAAGTCTTCTAACTGCACCGCAGTTCTGTCTGATTAACCACCACACTGATCAAGAACATGGAGACATTGCAATTCTGTCTCTAGATCTATCTTTTTTCTTTTTCTTTCTTTCTTTCTTTCTTTCTTTCTTTCTTTCTTTCTTTCTAGGCTTTGTGTTAAGTTTTTAAATTGTGTGTATTCTTTCACTCATAAATGGGCTTCTATTACCAACTCATCTTTTATAAATAATAAAATAGCAATATATAGCAAAGATTTAATTGCTACAGGTCCCAACAGTGTGCTTGATATATAGAAAAATAGCATTCTTTCAGTTGCTGTCTCATTTGATGGGAATTAAAATTAGGCTGCACTGCCTCTTGAAACATTTTATTTACTTGAATATGTGCAGTTTCAATAAACAAAAGTTAAAGTAATTTTTATAGTCTTTTTCTGTCTTTATCCGTTGCTTTTTCCATTACAGTTGGCACAGCTTCTCCTGAACCAATGTACACTTCATCTGGCAGCCACTTATCAAGCACTGGCACTGTTATTACCCAGGAGGCTCTAGCACAGTAGCAGATAGTGTTTGGATGATTAGTCAGTGTCATGAAGATGAGAGTAAAATTAAGAAACAATAAGTACAACATTAACACTGTTAGGCTTAGAGAGAAAGAAAAAAATTACAGGAGCTCCTGGAAACAAATGACATTGTTCTTAATCAAACTGACGGTTATAAAACTAATTAGTTTTGATTCACAGAGAACTAAAGGTGTTTTGTGTTCAAGGACTTTTTAAAAGATGCTTCTTCTGTGTTTACTTCCCAGGAAATACATTCTGGCTTTTGTTTCACTTAAAAGTGTTACGAAGTTTTCTGGTGCTTATTATCCTGCCCATAGACTTATTGAAACTCTAGGCTGATTCTACATTTGGAATTGTTCAAGTCCATGCCTGACCCACAAGAAGACAGTAAACTAAGTTTGGAGACTTCACCCTAGGTCAAGTCCACTCTCAGAAAAATGTATCACATAAAGTTATGCTATGAACTTCATATCAGAGTATCACCGTGATTTCATTATATTGACCAGGCTAACAAGCCTGAATTCATTTCCAGTTTGTCACATTTCACAGAGATATTGTCATTGTTGATGTTGATCTAGCACAGATTATTAAAAGTAGGAGTGAGATTTTAGATTATCTGTACAAGTTTCATAGGAGAATCAATAGGATAGTGTGTCAATCCACCAAAGATCTTATAAATTTGTAGACGTTTAAAAGTAAATAGAAGGCGAATGAGAGGGACTAGAAAGAGTATCAGATTTTGAAATTTATGTCTGATTGGCATAACAGAAACTTCATGAGATTATTTACATGCTGTAACACAAAAGGTCATTAAATCTCCACAGAGGTCAATAAGGGAGGAAGTATATAACAAGAAAAGGTCTCTATTCAATTACAGAGTGCAGGAATTATAAGAGTAATGAGAAAGCTTGAGAAAGGCATAAGTGTTGCCATGGCTACAAGATAATATAAATAGGGATTTTTATGAATAACCAGAAGAATCACCCTACAAAGAGGCCATACTAATGAGAGAGAATTTTCAGCTTTACTTGTGGAGTAGGCAGAGCCAGACACAGCGGGTCCCTTAAGGTCCCAGGATGCCCTTTCATAGAAAAATGAAGAAAGCAAGTAGATGGGAGACTATTGTAGACTGAAGGCTCTCCACAAATTACAGTTTTAAAACTAAAGCAATTTTAGGAGTGACCAAAAAATGGCAGATCTTCTAGTCCTTACAAATAAAGGAAACAGAACATTTATTGCAAAATAAATGTCAATAAACTCAGGGAGTTGTTAGGCAAGTCTAATGACAAAAGGGATTAAAGAAAGCTGGCAGTTCCTCCAAGGAAAAAAACAAGTGTGAAAGATAACCTAATCTACTGCAGGGAAGAATTGGGATGTGTAGTCAGAATCAGATCTGGATGTCTTCTTCCATGATTTCAGCCTCAAGGAAGCATACAGAAAGTGGCAAGTAGAGTAGATCACATGAAGCATATAGACAAATACTGTATGCATACAGAGACAAATCAAATAGGCCGAGGTACAAACTGAAGCATATCTCATGGGTGATATCTAGGACATCCAGAAACAGTTGTATGAACTAAGGAAAAGGTTACCCAACACACAAGAAAATCTATCAAAAAATAGTGCCATGAAAACTGGATTCTTTAAAATCATTTTTAGACAGTTCCTTTAAAAGAATTCTTGGCTTAGGGTAAATGAACTTAGGTTGGAGGATTCAGATGGAAGCAAAATATTTCAGACTAGCTGGGTGCAATATTTGGAAAATTAAAGGAGGAGTGACTAAATGTCAAGGCTATTTAAAGTTACCATCAAGAAATAATGGAAGAAAGGTAAGGTAGCAAGCAGCTAACAACAGTGGATTTGCAATGACCCTCTTTCAAAGGATAGGGAAAGAGGAGCTGAAGAATTACAGATCAGTCAATTTACCTCAACTCATAGAAAGATACGAATGAAACAGAATAATTGTGACTAACTAGAATAAAATGGAGGACTAAAAATCAAGACTGATGTCAAAAAACTTAAGACAAACCTGATTTTTTTCATCAACAGGAAAACTGCCTTTGTGGAAAGAGTACCAGGTATATTTTGTCTTTAATACCTTTGATACAATCTCTATTATTCTGTGATCAAGCTAGGATACCATGCACTAGCTCCCATAACTACAGGAAGGATGCAAAACAGAGTATTTTGTTGAAAAAAGTGTCATACATAATTCATTAGTAAAGTGGAAGGACAGATCAAGCAGCTGTGTACAAGGGATCTCCAGTATTTTCCACATTTTCATTAACATCCTAAAGAATAGAATAAATAGTATGCTTGTTGATTTAGCAGATTACATGATCCTTGAAAGCAGAGAGGTATATTAGAGGATAACTTGCTCATGAGAAAGGGAAAAAAATTACCTAAATACTATGGAATTTGATAGGTGCAAGTAAAGTATCTTCGCAGGTATAGTCAGCAACACAAATAAAAGATGGAATATAAATAAGGAAGCAAGCATTTCAAAGGCAAAGGACATTGGTAATTTCTGACTGCAAGTTAAACACATCAATAATGACATGGCAAGAAAGGCAAATACCACTTCAGAGTGCAAACGGAAGTGTAATTTACAATTACATGAAGCAATGCCCCTTCACTTGGTTCAGTGTCAATAAGGTCTCAGCTTGAGAACTTTAAGAGCATTTGCCAATTGAAGAAGTTCCAGAAGAGAGCAACAAGAATGATCAGAAGCTTAAAAAACATGACCTATGGGGGAAAGACTGACTGAACCAAAGAGTAGGTAAATCTACAAAAGGAGAAGACTCCCTGAGTGAATCAAAAATACCAGTAAAAGGAAAAAGCTGCTGCAAATAGGAAGAAAATGATCTGTTTTCACTGTGCAGTGTGATTGCAGGAAAAAAAAAAAAAAAAGTTGCCTGAAGTGGCAGAAAGAAACATAAGAGAAACCTTTCTAATAGTGTCAGTGATAGAGCATTTGACTAAGTAATCTATGGGTGATGTGCAGTCATAAGCACTGCAGATCGTTAAAAGCAGCTTAGGCAAATAAGCAGATTTCACCAACCTAAGGTAAAGTAATGCTGCCTTGAGACTGCAGGAGAAGAGTAGTTGAAATGTCAATTTCTTTTCTAACAAATATTCTATGATTTCATGAATACATATAATATGGAGAACTTAAGATACAAAGAGGAAGATAATCTCTTTCATATTGGTTTGTATGACATATTAGTCATTTCAGACATTGAAATGATTTTTTGTTAACCGTTTCTTGCTTCTCTTGATCTATCCAACATATCAAAAATCTGTGAGTTTACAACTAAAAGTAAGGGCTTGTATTTTTTCTTTTTGCTATCAAGTGGAACATAACGTGACCCCTAACAAATATGTCTCACTCTTAAATGTGTGCATTTAACCTTCCAGCCAAACAACATTTACCTTTCTTGTGGTTCAATATATCACATATGTAGCTGAACACTTGTTTCTGTGCTCACCCAAACATGTAAGATGCAAACCATTTTTCATCAATTGAAGTAAACTGAGGATGTGGCAGTAATATTACTCAGCAAAGACAAACTACCACTGTGATTAAGTGGAACATTTTGATACCTGAGCTAAGTTACTGATGAAAAATGGACTTGCAGTGTCCACTGCATCACAAGATGATAAAAAGGTCTAAGAGAAGTGAGTGGAAGTTTTAATGAGGCTGTAAAAGCAATGCTAAGAGTGGTTTGTACAGACATAAATAACTAACACATTTGCTGAGCTCCTAGAGAAACAGGTCAAGGTTGTGTGCACCAAGAAGCTATCTATTAAATGTTTGTTATTGTGTCATCTTTGTTCAGTGCATTACACGTAAAAGCACTGAAAACAATCTGTAATGAAAATAATAGACATTAGAAGCAGGTTTTTTCCATGTATTTTACAAATTTAACGTCGACAGAGGAAAAAGTTGAAACTCTTCATAGAAACACTTAACTCTTCTGCAATGCACAAAATGTGCTGTGTATGTGAATGCGTATCTGTACCTGCTAACCATACTGTGTGGGTGAGGAAATACTGCTTGTAGCTTATACTCTTTCTGGCAGAGCACAAGCTGGGAAACTTTGTGTGACCATTCACTGAAAATTTCTCAACCTATGCTAACAGATTATATTTTTGGTTGTTTCTTCTGAGAATGTACGTTCAATTTTAAAGGTTTTTAAACACATAAAGACATATAACCCAAAGTCTCCTGTTTGTGACACCAGTGCTGAAGATATAGACTTCCACTGAGTCTCATGGAAGTGAGTAGACATAAAAACCTGGCTGCCAAGTAAAAAGTATGTCCTACAGTGTAATCGGAAGTGTTTGGACATCATTGTTGTTAGTCTGAATAGCAGTTACATGCATGCCACAAAGAGTGTGGAGGACAGACTTAACAACAGTGGTACTTTTGTTCAGCACACATAGTACCTGTTTATCAGTCTTACACTGGTCATTATCTTTTTTGATGTTAGAAGTTCCATTAAAAACAAAGGCAATGCATGTGTATTCAGCCATTTGATGTGATACATCAAATAATGGCCCAGACCTTCTCAGGGAAATGATATGAAGGTTGCTGCAGTGAAATCAATAAATTGAGACCATACCTTAGTTTCTCAGCCATCATGTTCCAAGGATGATGAAATTATAGTCTATAAAACTGACAAATTGATATATAGAGGATGTTCACTTTTATAAATAAAAACATTTAATCCTATTTCAAGGATTCAAATTCAACTTAGAATTTTTTTTTTTTTTTCATTTTGGTTTGGTCTTATGATTCAGTGTTGTCCCAGGAGTGTCATATCTTCAGTTACTTCTCTTTCACTTCAATTCCTTCAAATTTTACCTCAAGCTGCAGTTCTGGAATCACAGTGAAAACAATAAAATGACATACAAAAAAAAAAAAAAGTGAACATTTAATTATGAACAAATTTTGCTGCTCAAATTGTTTTTCAGCCATACAAATATGCTCTATAATAGGAGGGAAAAAATGTAAGTAAACAACTGATGTACAGAATTATTTATTTGCAAAAGTTGTTCATCATATACTTTGAGTTTCTTCAGCGTGTAATACTTTCAGTGCAATATAATTCAGTGGATGACACTAGAATTTTCCCATCATGTATGGAAAGACAGCATTCTCCAATGTGCTTCCAAATACAGAGCAGCTCTTTGTTCCCTCCTGTCACTTTGTGCAGTTGTCCTGAAGAAGTCATCCAGTCTTGGATAAGCACCAAGTCCTTATCACTCTGTTCACATTGACTAAGTAACATGTCACTGAGGACAAAGTGAGAAACAACATATGCCATAATGCATTTGCAATACAGGTTCAGCTTTGGGGACATACTGTGGCTATCTGAAAGGACAGCATTGAGAATTCTTAATAAAAGGTCATTCAAAACCAGCCACAAATGTTTTGCATTTTTCAGGTATATAATTATCCCAAAATAAATCTTGTTACAGTTAGAAAGCCTCCAGATGCATGGATACTACTGAATTTCAATTCTGTATTGTATTGTATAGTATTGTATGTCAGTCTCATAGCAACAACAGCAACAAAAAGAAAGAGAACTTTGTGTTTTGGGGATCATATTCTTTGGTTTCTTTACATCCACTGAATCAATGCTGAATTCCTAACTGTTCCCCAAGCTGTACAATACACAGCCTGGCTGGAACTTTGTGGCTTTTTACATAAACAAACATTCAATTTATTCACTGCACTTTTCCCTTACATTAGACTTTCTTTACATTAGATCTTAACAAGCAGCATCGTAAAACTGCAAGGGGGAAAGTTTGAAAAAAGCTGTTTCTTTTTGTGTGACTGCCATCCCATGGATATAAAAGTTTGCAAAATCACCTAAATATGTTGAGTTAAAGCTCTAGTTAAAATTCTTGACTTAGGGGATTTGATGAATTTGGAGGTTAAATAAAAATATGCCTTTAATCCACATTATCCACATGTTGTTACGGAAATTGATTTCTATTGGAGTAATCTCAGAACAAGTACACTCTTTTGTTTTCATTGTTGCTCCCAAATAGATACCAATTTTTAGTGGTTTAGCCACCATCTAACCAGGTCAGCTTCAATTATCTGTACACCAAGCAGTAGCACCAAAACATAAAAATACCAATCACAAAACTGTAAGGTACATATGCAGTTGATCGTTCTGGTCGTTTGGCGTTATGATTATAGAAAACAGTAACCATTCAGCTGTGTATTACCAGAGAGAAAGAAAGGTATGGGATAATGAGTACATATTATTGAGTGAAATACTGTCGTGCTTCTCAAGGGGTGTCCTGCATATCACAAGCTTCTGGTCACTGTGAGTGAACACACTGTGGCCTGGCAAGGAAATAGTTAGAGAGAAGTTTGATGCAGTTTTAGTGAAAACAGACCACTGTGTGCAGGCTAAGAAGCAGGCTGTTTCCCTTATAGAAAAAGCAGACAGAGAAATTTTGGAGAAAAAAATGAATAATTTAAAATATTTTCAGAGACACCTCAGAATAGCACGCTGTTGAAACAAGGCTGCAAATGCCTCTTTCTTCAGGCAGATACCTGGCTACCTGATTAACTTTAAGCACATGCTCAACTCCTACTGAAGTAAAGAGGACATGAACACAAGCCAAAGTATGTTACTGAAGAGGAACCAAGTGCTGAACTGAACCAGAACAAACAGCTTGGGTGTGGGAGGTACTTCAGGAAGAGAGACAGGACATCTGTGTGCAGTTCAGTGATAAGATCAAGGCTCTCTAGTGATATCAAGGGAAAGGGATGGAGAAAAACCCAAGACTTGATTTCAACAAATCACCGTGTCACTTCAGGTGGACTTACCACCTTGGGCTGCCATTCCAAGAAAACAAAGTCATTCTGTTGAAACTGCTGTACATAAAAAGCCTATCACCAATAGTAAAGCCTGAATATAGCAGCAGCATTTCCTCCCTTATGAAGTTATCTTCATGCCTGCAATGCTGCAATTCCCCCATGCTATGTATAATTATATCTTATGTAATAATGGCATCTGGTGGATTGGATTGGGGCAATATGTCGCTCAAGAACACTAATTTATTTGCCAAACATCTTGGATGTTTGTGTAGCATTGCAAGAAGTATGGGGAACAAACAAGCAGAGGAAAACTCTGATTTAATTGGAGTAACATAGACTTGATGGGATATGTAGCAATTTTTGGAATACTAATAGGTTGTCCAAGAAGGGCTGGCTAGGGAATGAATAAGGGAGTGGCATTCTTTCACATATCAAAGATGCAAACACTTGATTTGAGGTGTGAAAGGTAGGAGCTAAACATGCTGCATGGTGAAAAATGCAGAAAGAACACTATTCAAATGGCTGTATATACAGACCACTTGCCCAGAAGCACCATTTGAATGTGTTTTTTTTCCTGAATACCCCAAGGAATTATCTAAACCACAGGACTGGGCTTTAAAAAACATATAGGAAAAGCAAATAGCAGATCCAGAATGTCTGCCTAACTGTTGGGGTGCGCTCACAACAGTTATTTGACAGAAAAATGGTGAAAGCAGCTAGGAGGGCTGTTCTTGTGCATTTGAGTCTTACCAGCTGGGGAAAAGTCAGGGCAGAAACCAGCTTCAGCAAGAGTGACCGTGAACTGAAAAAGTGCCCAACTAAGAGAAAGGGAATGAAGGAGAACAGAAAAATAAAACTAAAGAATGCAAAGACTGAATTCAGAAGTTTGGTATGTAAGATCTCCTGGGAGACCTTACATAACAAATGTCTAAGAGGAAAAAGCTTTAGAGAAAGCTAGCATTTCCTCAAGGAAATGACACAGCAGGTACAAGCTGTCCCAGAGCAGAGAAAAGCATGGAGACCATGGCTGAACTGTGACTTCAACAACAGAAAGGGAAGCATAAAAAAGTGGAAATTAGGTTAGATTACAAATTAGTAGATTGTGTGGACAAATTAGTAGATTGTATAGACAGAAAGTCAGAAAAGTTAAAACATGACCCATAAAAGAAAATAAAACACAGTAATAATTAAGTAGCAAAAAAACCCCCAACAAAATCTGATAATTGAAGTGAACTGTAAAGTGTACAGAAGTGAAAAATGTCATGCCACTGCAAAAAAGGCAAAACTCATGCCAGGAAGAAGAGAGACTTTTACACACAAGATAAATGAAATAATTCTCCCACTCCACAGCGCTGGAAAGTCTCAGCTGCAATTTTGCAGCTGAGTTGCTGGATTCTTTAGAAAAATACAGCACAACTAAGACTGTAAAGAGGAAAGTAATGGGAAAATGGGTGCACACGAGGAGAGTTTGCATCAGCCTAGGTCATTTAGCCTAAAGAAGAAAATTTTAGGGGGAAGATATGGCACAGTACTGATATTCTAAAATATAAAAGGTTGTTACAAAGAAAGAGGTAATAATTTGTTCTCCATGAGATAATGAACATGAATTGCAGTCAGGAAGATTACTGTGATTTTATCATAAGGATTTGTGAAGCGTCAGAATAGATTATGTGGGTGTCTGTGAAGGCTCCATCACTGGATGCCTCTAAGACTAGATTAGAGAAACTTCTCTCAGGATTGAAATACATGTCATTGATTCCTCCACAGAGCCACACGGCCTGCCAAGTGACTTCTCAGGGTTTTTCCCAAAAACTTTTACTTTCCAAATTTCTTTCTGATTTGTCAAAATCCCCATTTCCCCCCAGTAACCTGCAGATTTCCACTGTCTCCTCTTTCATTCTTCATTAGCTACCTCCTTGTCTCCAATTTAAAGTTATTTGAAATGGTGCTACCCAGTAGCAGCACTTTCCAGCTCACTTGTTGTAGGAAATGACAGAGTTCAAATCCTGGACCAAGCATTTGAGGTATTTAGAGCTCCCCAGATGCTTATACAACTCTGCCAGATAGTGCAACAAATGTCCTCATGGACCATCCAGACATCCTTATTAATGGATCTGCCCCTCAGATGTCCTCTAAGTGCTCTATCAGTGCCTGGGGATACACGTGTTCAAAGCAGCTACATCATGACTATCTCATCAGTGCTGTCCTAATGTCTTTCATGGGCCTCAAATGCCTGCTGGCAGCCTTACTGCTTAGACCTGGTGGCAGCAAGGCTGCCAGTGTGCATTGGCACTTTCAATTTCATTCTCCTTTCTTTCAGTTCCCTTCGACATTTTTTTTAATATCTCATCTTCTCTCCACCTTTGGTTCCTTTACCTCCTTCACTTGCTTCATCTACTCCTTTTCCATTTAGTACGTGTAAAGGAAAAAAAGCTATTTCAGTCTTTTACCCACACTTTTGACATGTCCCATGATTCTTATACGTGTAACACCCAGAAGCTGAATGAACGAGCAACCATTGACAACCAAATGCCAGATACAGCTAGAAATTCACATTTGTCCTTTACTGTCACCTCGTGCTACTGGTTCACAAATGGCTGAAGCATATGTCCATTTAAGTAAATTCATTTTAAAAATTTGTGGTAACATAGATAATAAAATCTATATTAACAATATAGGTTTATTTTATATATATTATATAGATATTACATCTATTTTTACTTACACTAAAAAAATATGGATAACAAAAGGTTTTTAACAGCACCTCAGTTCCTATTTCAGCATTTTAAAAATAAAATATTTGGTCTTTATTTTGAAAAAATTTCAGTTTCCACCATTCATATTTTGATTCTATTAACAACTAGTTTGTTGTTTCATTAACAACTACAACACATTCCAAATCTAAAATGAAATATAGCATCACAAATAACCATAATCCTGGGTTGGGGTCAAATTTCAGTCTTTCCTCTCTTTCCAGAGTGGATATCTTCCACTTTCAACAGTGCAATCTTACATGAAATACAAGAATAAGTACTACATAAGAAAAGCAGAAATGAAAGGTGGGAGAGACGGAGAGCAATATAAGAAGACAAAGAGTTAGTGTATAGTGCTGCTGGCTGCTGTGGTAACTATGGCTGGCCATTCTAGCCCAAGCACATCTGCATTTTATAGTCCAGGTGTTAATGGAATATTGATTTATTTTACAAGAGTTTTCTTACCTGCCTTAATTCCCTGCTGGTTGCCTCCTTAAAAAGCTTACATATGCATTTCAGTAATGAAGTTGGGCTCTTCCACAAAGGTAAAGAGACAAGCAAAGCTGTTAGCCTAACCTTTAAGTCCAGTCTCAGAATTAAAAAGAAAGATGGGTCTTTTACATCCAGCCTTTTGATTCCCTTTGATGATACAAGGACACCAGTCATGAGCGTTCAAAGTAATAATGAGCCCAAGGGACTTCCATGTGAAACAGCCAGTCATGGAAATATTATAGAAATAATACTGCTTAAATTATAGTCTACCTTTCTTCCACTCAGCAATGACAAGCATACTGGGAGCATTTCAGCAAATCAGCCAAATGTGAATCATTGCAATCATAAGGATACATCCCACTAACCCATAACCAATCCTCACTTCACAGCCACTGGCTTTCCAGTGGTGTTCCTTCATTTTCTTTTGGAAAAATTATAATAAAAATTATGAATGGCATTTACCAGTATGAGGCCATGAAAACCAGGTCAAATCCAGCTGCCAAAAAGCTCTTTTGAGAGTACCCCACTGGACGTCCGTGAGCACTGCATCTTTCTGGACAGTTCTGGCTTCGTCTAACTGCTCAAAGTCAGGATCTTCCTCATCGTCATCTCTGACAGTTGAGTTTACCAGTGTAAGAATGGGGTTAAAGGAACCAGGCAATCAATGCTGGATGCTTTAGGGAAAATGTCACTAAATGTTTTTTGACAAAAACAGGAGGCTGAGTCATCCCAAAACTGTTTCTAAGGTCTTTGCCTAAATTTGTTCCATCTTTACGTCCTTGACCTTTTCTTTATTCTATACGTGCAGGCTCTGCTAAGTATCAACATTGTCAATTTTATTTTTCTTCCAACTGTGGCTTAAAATTTCATGTTTAGAAGAAAGAAATTAGTGATCTTTTCTCACTTTTCCTGAGTCACTGTTATAATAATGAGAAAACTCTACTTCCTAGATCATTGCTTTCACATAAAAGTATTCTGTGTTTGAAAGGTCATACTCTCTAAATAATACATACACAAAAATTAATATTCTATCCTTGAACTGAAATTGTTATAAAGTTAAAGACAATGCAATAAAATGCCATTTTGATTTTAATTTAGTTTGAAAACATTTCTCAATTTACCACTGTCACTGTTAAAACGTTAGCCATTATTGTCTATAAAATCATCTGTAGATCAGCATGATGCAATTTGTTATAATGGCAGTGATCTAGTCCATGAAATCATTTTCTGCTCCAAGTGTCATTTTAAGATCTACTTCTTGATCTGAGCATTTGCAGTTTGCTCTTAAAGAGAACACTATTTTTGTCCCTAGAGTAAGCTGGAAATTTCCCCGAGAAATAATTCAGAAAAAACATGGACTATGTGGCTTCTATTAGTCAGGCTTACTGCCTTAAACTGCTTGTCTGCCACCTCTAGCATGGTAAGACAACTTTTTTCTCCCAGAAGAATGAATCTTAAGCTTTTTTTTAGAGCAGTTGACAACAGCCTTTTAATACCTGCAGAGATATTTTCATACAAACAGTTGTATTAATGAAATTTAATAATACTATCCATGCTACACCTCATACGATCAAATCAAATCCCTGTTCACTTCCAACAGTAAGGAAATAAAGAATATTCTTGTCTGATACCTCTAGGAAGATTTTGTTATTTTTTGAGGTTTATATTTTGTGGATTTTCCATCAAGCTTAACATCTGGAATGACTAAAAATAGTCAGGATTTGTCTGAAAGAGAAGTGCCATCATACCTATCCTCAAAAATTAGCTTTTCCAACATGGATCAATGAAATACTTCATATTACAAAGGTAAAGGCACCCTTCTAGAAGGGAGGAAGAAAGGGAATGTATTTGATGCTATAGAGTATTTTGTTTTTGAAATGCATTAGCAGTGACCCAAAAAATATAAAACCGCTTTTTGTACAGCAAAACTCAGCTTCACTAGAAGCAGAAAGATGAGCTGCAGAGAAAATGCAAGTACAAGAGAAGACCATATGCACAAACTGAAAGAAACAACTATTTCTCATTTTACTTATGCTTATATTATATCTTTACCTATCATTTACCCTCTAGAAACCTTTTTTACTCTTTTGTAAATGCTATGGGTAGTCTTTACTATAGAAGAGCTGGGAAAGAGATTAAAAAGTTTATTTGCAGTATGCTGTGAAGTTTTGCTAACATTCTCACAGCAACAGCAAGTAAAATGCTTTTCTTGATAGACCACCTCAGTTTACGAGCTTTGCAGTTCCATTCATTCATCTGGTTTTGATCCAAACAAATCACTGAACTTGTCATTATCCCTTGGAGGTGTGAGAAGGCAGAATATTAATGGTAGGTCTGGAGAGCACTGTTTCATGCTGTGCCTAAATGCTTTGTTGCTGGAAGAGAAAACATTCAGTTTGTCAACTTCTAACACACAGTTATTGAAGCTGAATTATCATGCTGTTCTGACTTTGGTAACTATATAAAATATTTTTTATCTACTATTCCTCATATTCTTGATTCAATATCCACATATGAATATTTGATGTAAAAAATGTTTAATATATTCATGGGTTTAGGAAACTGCTAGTCTTGGTAGCAACACAGCACGATTGGGACTCTTAGTTAAATGTGTTTTCAAATTTAAAAGCCATTTTCATAGAATCATAGAATCATCTAGGTTGGAAAAGACCCTTGGGATCATTGAGTCCAACCATCTACCCTACTCTACAAAGTTCTTCCCTACACCATATCCTGCAACACCACATCTAAGCAACTCTTAAACTCATCCAAGGATGGTGACTCAACCACCTCCCTGGGCAGCCCGTTCCAGTGTCTGATGACTCTCACTGTGAAGAATTTCTTCCTAATGTCCAGTCTAAACCTACCCTGTTGCAGCTTGAATCCATTCCCTCTTGTTCTATCGCTACTTGCTTTTGAGAAGAGACCAGCACCAGCCTCTCTACAATGTCCTTTCAAGTAGTTATAGCGAGTGATGAGGTCACCCTTCAGTCTCCTCTTCCTCAAACTAAACAGTCCCAGCTCCCTCAATCGTTTTTCGTACGATTTATTCTCCAGGCCCTTCACCAGCTTCGTTGCCCTCCTCTGTACCCACTCCAGCACCTCGATATCTCTCTTGTATTGAGGTGCCCAAAACTGGACACAATACTCCAGGTGTGGCCTCACCAGTGCTGAGTACAGGGGGACAATCACCTTCCTACTTCTGCTGGTCACACTATTTCTAATACAAGCCAGGATGCCATTGGCTTTCTTGGCCACCTGGGCACACTGCTGGCTCATATTCAGCCACTTGTCAATTAGAACCCCCAAGTCCTTTTCCGCCAGGCAGCTTTCCAGTCACACTTCCCCAAGCCTGTACCGATGCAGGGGGTTGTTGTGGCCCAAGTGCAGGACCTGGCACTTGGTCTTGTTGAAGCTTATACCATTAATGCTGGCCCATCAATCCAACCTACATTTTGACTACACTTTTGACTACAAAGTCTTGATTTTTTAAGATATACACATTCTAGGAAGGCAAGATATACATCATTATTAATTTCTGACACTCAAAAATCTATACGACAATCTAAAAACAGAAGTTGCAGGGTTAATCTGACTATTGTACTTTATGAATTACTTGAAGAATCAAAGAGCCCAGATAGTATTTTTTTGCTTAAAGACAGCTTTAATGACTTACAAAAAAAAGTAATTTGGCTTTGTCTCTGATTTTTCATTTATCTTGGTCTGAAGGTGTTTCTTCATTCTAACGTTTTTCTTCCTTAAAATATCCCCCTATGTAGCTACCCCCACTCACCAGCTTTTATTAACCTTGGACACCATTTTTTCCTTGATTTTATCTGAATTATTTTTTCTTTTTGTATTTGTCATGTGCTTCTAATCCAACAGCTGTTTGTTAGATATGAATGTATGATAACCAACATATATTAGTTTGCAGAAGGGAATCTTGGCGGGATGCTCAGAAGAGATCCGGTTCACTTTTCTTTACAACTCATCAGTAACTCACCATTTCTTTCTTTTGTTAGATTAGTTCTGATGTTAGCACAGGAAGAAAAGGTGAAATTTTACAATATAGGTTTCAAGCATTTATGGTACAGAACCAGATATAAATCAGTCAGAAAACATGATGCTTTCTGACTCAGCAGACATCAGACATACTCATAATATCTGGTCTGCTTACTTTAATATTTAAAATCATCTATTTTTTTCAGCATTTTACTATTTTGCAATACCATTGCATAAATGGCACATAAAAGGAAATCAACTACATTCCACTGTGAAATTCTGTGGCATTTTCCTGACAGTGGTTCAGTAGCACTTACTGAAAACTTCTTGTTGACTCACACACAAGTCCTGCTTGTCTTCAGAATCTTGTCTGAGCTGGCAGGACTGGAAACAAACAAAACCGGAAAGATCCCAACTTATTTTTAAAGTAGAATAACTAATAATGAAGATACTAAGATGAAGATATTGAACTAAGATGTTTCTTTTTCAGTATCACATTTCAGTATCATGCTACAATAGCCTATGGAACAAAATATATAATATTATAAATTATGATCTTGTAATTATTTATCATGATAATTATATTTTATTTAGAAAAATTGTTTAGAGTCTGGTTTTCACTTCAGCCAAGGATTGAAACCCAAGAAAGGAACAGAGGCCATTTGACATAGATGGGAATCAAAATTGTGATTGAACAAAACCAGAAACATTCCAGAAACATTGCAGAAAATATGAAAAATTTTTTTTCCACACTTTTTTCAAAACTCACCTATAGCTTGAGATGACAGAAGGGGACAAATACGGACATGTAGAAGACAGCGGGTTTATGTCGTAGGTCAGCATTAAGAGACAAAATGTTGAAGAAAGAAAGTACCATTTCTATCTGAATTAGCTTTTTGTTTCTGACAGAAAATGAAAAGAAAGGAGGTTGTGCCTCTTCATTCACATCCCTCACTCTCTTCAAATCCATTTTTCCTTTGGCTAGTTCTGAAAGCTATCATCTTCTGGATAGTCTTGCTGAAAACCATACTCCACTAATCATGTAGAAAATGAGCATAGGTCAAAACTGAGTAAAGACTTTAATTTTTCTAATATATTTTCAAGAAAGTAAAATAAAACTCAAAGGTGCCTGAAGTATGAAGTTGACATTTATAAGGTAAATTTTCCACCAAGTAATGATTTGTTATTATCTATTCTGATAGAAGCATACATGATTTTAAACAGTACAGGTGAAAATGGACAACTTTGTGGAATAAAAAAAGTATTATATGTGATAAGGCTTTTGGCCAATCATTTAACAGACTTTTTTAAAATCTATAGTTTAATTTCATATGAATACCTTTTTATTGTTATGAACACTTTGAGTTATGTGAATCAGAATATATTGAAATTTGAGAACCAACCTAAGATTTGAAATGAAGCTTCTCTTTCTCATTCTTCACTTGCAGGGTGTGCAAAAAAAAAAAAAAAAAAAAAAATCAGACTAATGAGGACACTTGGAAAAGAGATAAATATATTTATTTCATGTGTCATTCTTGTTGAGAAAAACTATTTTTATGTAACTTATTTTAAGCATATATTATGTAATTGTATGTATGTAAACAAAGGAAACATTTTTTAGAAAGCAATGAAAAAAAGAATCAACCCTGTAACACATCATATCAGGCCTTTTTTTAGGCTTCTAATAAAATCCTAGTGGAATTTAATAAATCTATTAACTTCAGAAGACTAAACACCAAGGTGCTAATTAATACGTTATTGGACTAGAGTATTTGAAAAAGCGGGACGCAGAGTCTAAAGTGGGAAACAGAAATCTCTCAAGAGAATCACTTGTTAAAACTGGGAAAATATTCTTTTGTGAGTTTTCTCCACAATATTCACATTTAAGAAAAGCATTTATTAGAACATAGAAAAGAATATGTGCAGGACTAATACACAGACTACTGACTGACCGCATGCTGTCCCACTACATCCAGATGACATTATGGTAAGGGTTCTATTTTTGACCCTAGTGCTGGAAGCTGTAAAGTTGGAAAGGAACCATGATAATTTTCTCAAGTGATTTATTCTGTGATTTCTTCAACTTTCAGTTTATTAGTATAGCCTCCATAGCTCTTTAGCAAGACAAAGAGCTACTGGGATGCGCATCTTCAGCACAAACAAATAATGTGGAATAAAAATATGGGTACAATGGCAGGCAGTTACAGTAGAGAAAAGTAAATAACATGCTTTTGAGTACTCCAGAGGACTTTGCACTTTAATGCAAACACCTTGCACATAAATGTTCAAAGTAACTAAGGACCTCTTAGGCCCCTAACAAGTGACTTCTGTACGCTTCTACTCTTGCACAAATGTCCTGTGAAACACAACAGAGATGGAACCAACAAAGTTTTTAAAAAAGTACTCTGGAAATCCAAAGAACACATTAAAGAACCATAACTGCTTTAAAAAAATATTTAATAAGCTCACAGAATTCTAGAACGGCCTGAAAGCTGCCCAGATACACTGTTATTTGCATATGAGCTTTCAGTAAGATGCTGTACAAGGATAAATTTCTCCATGAATGAACAACTTAATTTTATTTCTCAGGGCTTTCTTGTTTATAATTACTTATCAGCAAGTATAAGTCCCAGGAGCCACAGATGCCCCAAGCTGTGCTGACACTGCTTATCTTTGACAGGAGTGTTTGATGAGTTCATTACACACGGGATGTTGAAAAATACCTAGTCAGCTCCCAGTTTTTCATTAGCCAAAGCCATCTCAAGGTGTTATAGCATACATTCAGCCAGTAATGGTAAGGTAGGCTCAACCATGAGTTAAGAACTGACCACCATCTGCATCAGCAAAATAGATGCATCTTAGATGCCGTACTTATCTAGGTACACACACAAAAATAAATAAATAAATAAATAAATAAATAAAAGCAAGTGCAATACTGACCTCCTGTTTTAGAATACAGGACAAGAACATTTTCTTACTTGACATTTCATTTTCACCAGTGTAAGAGTAGGTTTTGCTTCCTGACAGCATAAATTCATTATATTGTTAAGCACACTAATTAGCTGCTCCAGCAAATTTTTTTACCTGGCTGTTCTTTATATGTAATGTGAAAGTTGCCTAACCTACCAATTTTTTTAGCATATTTTCTTCCTTGAGAACATAATTACATGACATTTTTAACAGGTTCTCAAGGATCCTAAAAAAACTGCAAGAAAACAAGCTGTACCAACATAGAATCATAGAATCATCTAGGTTGGAAGGAACCTTTAAGATCATCAAGTCCAACGATCAACCTAACACTACCAAAACCACCACTAAATCATGTTGCTGAGCACCACATCTACCTGCATTTTAAATACCTCTAGGGATCACGATTCCACCACTTTTCTGAGCTGTCTGTTCCAATGTTTGGTAACCCTTTTGGTAAAGGATTTTTTCCTAATATTTAATCTAAACATAGATTCCTTAAAAAATGCTTATGTCATCTTCTTTACCACACTCAAAATGGAGGAATAGGCAAGATTTGCTCACCAAAACAAGTAGGTAAGTGCAGGACCCTTCAAAATGCTGTCATGGAGGTGGCTCCATACTGGCAGTGGTGAATCTGTGGTAATGTCTGCAAATGTCACAGAATCACAGAATGGTTGAGGTGGGAAGGGACCTCTGGAGGTCATCTGGTTGAACCCCTCTGCTCAGAAAGGAACACCTAGAGCCAATAGCCCAGAGCCACATCCAGATGATTTTTGAATACACCCAAGAATGGATACTCCACAATTTCCCTGGGCAACCTGTGCCAGCGCTGTCACCCTCGCAGTGAAGAAGTGTTGCCTAATGTTCAGAGGGAGTCTCCCATGTTTCAGTTTGTGCCCATTGCCTCTGGTCCTGCCACTGGGCACCACTGAAAAGTGTATGGCTCCCTCTTCTTTTCATCCTCCTTTCAGGTATTTATATACATTGATGAGATCCCCTTGAGCCATTCACTTCTCTAGGCTAAACCGTCCCAGCTCTCTCAGTCTTTCATCATCTGAGAGGTTCTCCAGTCCCTCCATCATCTTGGTGTCCCTTCATTGGGCTCTATCCAGTATGTCCAGGTCTCTCATATACTGTGGAGCCAGAACTGGACACAGCACTGCAGGTATGGCCTCACCAGTGCTGAGTAGAAGGGAAGGATCACCTTCCTTGACCTGCTGGCAACATTCCTAATGCAGCCCAGGATATCATTAACCTTCTTTGCCACAATGATATATCACTGGCTCATGTTCAACATGGCATCCACCAGGACTTCCAGGCCCTTTTTTGCAAAGCTGCTTGCCAGCTGGAAGTCACACCTCAGTAATGAACACGTCATTGCTGTTTCTGCAGAAGTCAATAGCATGTTGTTTCCTCCATGGAGCACTGACAGTTAATTACTCTCAGAAAAAAAGAAATAAACCACAGTGACTATATAACTTCCCAAACCAGTTATTTAATTTCAGTGTTGACCTAGTCCTACCATCTCAGAAAATAACCAATACAAGAAGGAGAACTGAAAAACTGGGAAGGCAGAGGAAATAATAAAACAGAAGTATAGGAAACTAATGTGAATCACCACTGCTGTGGACTTACACGTTTTGTATTGTGGAAAACTCTGGAAGAATTCTGTCCCAGAGTCTCTGAAAACAGTAAAGAACAGGATTTCTAAGCATTCACAAGCTATTGAAACCTCAGATGCTTTATATGCCAACTTTGTTTTTCACAAAAATCTAAATATTCATTAACAGAAATAAGCACCACCCTACCACAGTGGTAAGCTGATGGGCACATTCAGCGTACTTCTGCTTTGGCATTCATGTTACAATACTATTATTAAGCCATTGTCAAGGCTAGAAATCTGGCAGGCTGTATTTTGGATTTATTATTTAACAAACACTTCAAAAATGTCACAAAAGCTATCTTTTGTCTTCCTGAAAGGATGCCAGTCAAGAACTGTGGTCAGCAAATAAGTCTTATGGATGCTGCAGATTAAGGTCTTTGTTTATTTCCGGGATTGATTATTTCAACTATTTATTTTTGGGGTTTCATTGATTACACTATTCAAACACTGCAGTCTATGACGGATGATACACATCAGAACATATACAGAATTTTGAGTAATGTGAAAAAATAATCCTATATATTTAACTCATCATAAATTTCCTCAGTGCTTTTAAAGGACTGCTTCTTGTTTGAAGGATACTGAGAAGTAGTAAGTTATAGCATTGAGCAGCAAGTGACTGGAAGCAAGAACTGAACTATTTGGTAGTCAGTCCAGGGAAAAACACTTCAGGATTTTATTCTGTTATTACTTACCTATGTGCTCATAAATGTTAGTGGGAGTAGGAATGAAAAATTATTTATTAAAAATAGAGAGGTTACTCCCCTAAACTGTATCCTTGTGCACAAAAAAACCCCCATGAACCAAGCTATGTCTCTTCTGCAGTACATTTTGCCATCACTTGAGTTGCACCACTGTTAATGAATCCCATTAAACTCTGGTGTGTTTTGCCCACCAACATGGAGCAAGATTAGAGATTTGGAAGTCTTCCCTTCTACAAAGACTCAAAGACCCAGGGGCTTTGTGAAGCCACCTTGATTTTTCATCTGATGAAGAGAGACTCCGGAATAGCACAGAAATGGCATAACTGTATCTTTATATAAAACTTTCTTGCTCCCTTGGCACAGAGAGATATTGGGGAACACAAAGCTAATAAGCTTTACCTAAAAAAGTTTTTTATAAACGATAGCACCAATCTGCTCTTCTTTTTGCTTCCTAAATCTTGCCCACAATTCACCTGTGACAGTCTTTTCTCTCCTAACCATGATCACAACAAATTCAGTAAAATTATCTTAAATTCTTTCAAGTAACAGAGTTCTGGAGATGAGGGAAAGGGAAAAGTGAGATAAACCACAGGTTGTAGAGGTAAAAGCAGAGAATATGTCTGGAGACTTAATTGCTTTACTTTCATTATTGAAATTCCTGCCAAAATATCTCTCTGAGCTAAAACTGCTTTTGTCCAGGCTCCCATTAAGTTCCCATCAACAATATTATTACAGTCATAATGACAACAATATCTACATTCTGTTGTACGCAAAGCAATTGGCCTTTGAGGCTCCAGAGGATGCTGTGAACTTTATTTTTTGAGACAGAGAAAACATGAGAGCTGCCCAGGCTTTACATCTATTAAAGATGTACCACATATTTTAAAACCTACATTCCCAGAAGATTTTTTTAAATTTTTCTAACAAAAAAGATAAATGTAGTATATTTCCACCAAAAAAGAAATTATACCGATATACTGAAGTTGTTCTCTTTGTCTGCAAAATATTCAAAAAGGTTGTGGAGAAGGTGAACCAGCAAACATATCACATTACTTTCTCTTCATTTTAATTTCATTTTCCTTCCCTTTTCTCAAGAAGCAATTATAATTTAAAACTTCAGTAATCTGCAAATGCATCACATGCATAATATGTGGACTTGCAGCATTGTTTCAAAAATGGGGGTTTTATTAGGTAGAAAAGTCAAAATAAGTGGAATATAAACAGAATTGCTTAAATTATTCAAATTCAGCTGGTGCAGGACCACAAAAAATATTGCTGATGAATACTTCATATTTCTTTGAACTAAACTGCAGTTTCATAATTCCCTGCTAGCATAAAGGTACTGCTACTAAATAAGGAGAACGGCTATATAAAATCTTAAGAACTGAAATAAAAAGTGTTTCATTTTTCTAACGTTCACCTCCCATGAACATTTACAAACTCTATTTGTCAAAAGCTCAGTGTTGAAGACTCTGGAACTGCCAATGAGTGAAATGGAATGGGGAGATATCCTGACATGCTTGTGCCTGACAAAGAAAAAAGCCTCTGGCACATTATGAGCATAATGATGAACAAGCAGGACAGAACTGGCTATAGGTAGGAGTCAGCAGTCTGATACACTACCTGTGAATACCATTTTTTCCAGGAGATTAATCTTGTAATTTTTATTTCTCAGCTGTCTATCATTTCAGCAATGAATCACTCTACTTCAAAGAAGATGTTGATATACAGAAAAACCCTGCACACAAGAGTATGCAGTTTGACAAGGAATATACCACAGTGTTAGCGAAGGGGAGCTTTGAGCAAAACTGCCATTCACATGTGGGGTACTGTGGGGAAGATGAGCAAGGGCCATCTGGCCCATGGGTTCACCTGGATGAGTGTGTTGGGAACAGCATTCTTTCAAGCAGGAGATGCAGTGACACTACTTGTTACATCTGCTCCTTTTGCAAATGGGGCAGTTGTGGGAAATGGAGACAATATCTTAAGTGCTTCGGTTGTTTGGTTAGCACTTCTACTGCCTCAGAAATATATAAAAAGGAGGTATTTTTTATCTTATAGAAAAGTAATATTATGAACACAGGACTGCCACCTAGAGATGTCAACAATATTTCATCAGTTGGAAATGGACTTGAGTAGCTCTATTTACATGCTGATGTCTTTCAAATACATAAAACTCCTAATAGGTGTTAGATTTAGGTATCTAATTTTGGAATTTGAAATATTTCTCCCTGTGCCTTGTTCAGCTTCCAAGTAAGGAAAGACCATTGCAATAAATCATTACATAATTCTTCATTGACTTGAAAGCAGGAGACTGAATTTTTATTAATCAGTAGTGGCACATCAACATCACACAACAATATCCAGATTGCAGCAGAAGCTGCAAGTATTTGGAAAAGACTGATGTTCTGGGCAGCTCACCCAACAAAACGCCAGTAAATTCATGTTAAACACATATGCTAGCTTACTATAAGAAAACCAGAATTTTCAAGCAGTGCTAAGGTGCACTACTGCAACTTTTGCTGAGGATGTCTTAATGAACTTCAGAAGATACACCCAGTAGTTGATGAGGACTAGTAATCTGGACATAGATATACAAATTAATCAAATCAATAAAATAAATTTATGCTGCAAGGGCAACTAGTGTTTGAATCAGCTGTGAAAGACAGCAAAGTATGACTCAATACAAATGAGATATATATAAAAAAAAAATTAAAATTGAAACACTCTGGATTTGATGTCATTCAAGAATTGTGGTGTTTGTTCCTAAAGAACAACTCTATCATTCCTATCTATCATTACAAAGCTATGCCTTGACAAGAAACTGTTAGAAGAATTAAAATCCCACTAGATTTTATCCAGAAAGAGCTTGACAAAACATTATTTGCTAATAACAAAACCCATAACTGGTGGGGTAGTCCTGAAATCAGATAGCTCGCTGACCATATATAAATCTCAAAAAAAAACCCAAAACAAAACCCAATCCATTTCCAAATAAAATAGGAAGCATTAAGGAAGAAGAATGAAAAATATCCTCGAGGGAAATTTGCAGTTCCCTCTGGGGTACAGAACAAAGAGTAGAACTTAATGGGAAAACAACCACAGGAGTTGGGCAGCTTTAACTTTCAAAGATAATAGTCTTCAGCAAGGAGAGACACTAATGGCTTACACCAAACAGATGCTAGGGATCTCATGCTGCAGATACCTACAGGGACTCCTCTACACCCAAGTCACTCACCCCAGGTTCTGTTTAAAGCCAGAGAGAAAGAGGCAGTCTCAGAAGGGAATCCCAGTGGTTGTACCTGTGAATGAGTGAATGAAGCATGGACTGATGGCTCGTTTACCATCTGTCCGTTCATCTGTGTGTACATCTAACCACTTCAGGTTCACTACCTCGGAAATTAATATAATAAAAGCACTAGAACTGTTATACTGTTTTTCTCTTTATTAAAATAAACAGCATATGCACGACCATCTGCTAAAGTAAACAATTTTAAATAATTCTGAACTGTATTGTCAATTACAGTTTCAATAACTGCTTTACTGTGGCAGCATTTGTTGCAATAAATATGAAATACTGTCTTGAATTTCAGAATCCAAGTAATATAGCATAAAAGTGTGTGGAACACTTTCCCTCCTTCTGCAGAGCACACAGACTTTAAAAACCAATTTTCAAAAAAATCTGATGAGCCAAAAACAGCTAATGATTTAACTTTACTCCCTCGGTGCCTAATTAAAGCAGGCCAAATCAGTTGGTTTGACAGGGATTGAACAAATACTTAGCTGGTAATTAAATCTGTGCTTTTGCTATCCCCTTTCTTTGCCAGTGTGGAATTTTATAGACTGTCCATGATTTTTTGTAGTAAAATTAAATTAATAACTCACAGCAAGCTATATACTAACTTCATATTACCTCTCATCTGTTTGTAAGCATTGTATCTGTGTGTACAACATTTTCTTCCATGCTATTTTTGTTTCTTGTGGTTGTGCAAGGCTCATTTGTGATTTTAAAACTTAGTTGAAAAACTGTATCCAGAATTGCCGCAACCAACAGCATTTCACAAATGATTTTACCCTTCTGCAACAAGGTATCTCATAAATATTTTAGGACAGACAGTCAGAATTTTATATTTGAAATTCAAGCTATGCTAGTTAATTAAATTTGATTACATAAATTGCAGATTATTGGAAGACCTAAAAATCTGTGCAAAAGAAAAAGCTCAAAAAAGCTCAAAAAAGCTGCAAGACTTCGAATCTTTGAGAGAAAGTTAACAAATGAGAAACACAGTGGTACTGCAGAACCTTGCCAGCAGTTTCTGTCCTGGAGGGACATATGTCTTGCCTGAAGCAGAACTGTTGGAAAGATGAGGTTATAAAGATGTTTTTTACCATGGTGCGCCTTTAAAACGTTATTGTCTTACTCAGCCAGAAGATTGCTGCATGAAGCCAGCAGTAAATTAGCACATTTCCATTCCATTTTTCAGTAGGAGGTGTTGTACTACAGAGAATCTGTGATATCTTGGTCTGGATAGATACAAGTTGGCCATTTTGTGTGTTATCCCAACTTTGGTGCTGTTATCACAAGTGAAGGCTGATATCACAAATACCACATTCACAACAAAACACATTTTGCTAATTAAACCAGTGAACAAAGCCCATCTTACTGAAATAAATTCTTAACACTTCTAATCAGTCCAATTTTAGCCATATCTTATAGACTAAAAGTTCAAAATCACGTTTTCTGGAGGATGAACCTATAATTACTGAAGCACACATTCAATCCATTAAATTCAAAAGTGCACGTAGACAGTCATACTGCTATTGATGTTATATTTTTTCCATCTAAACCAAATCACATAGATAACTCTTATGCGAACACTCAACATATTTAAAAGTTACTGGGAAGCTTCAAAAGAAATTCCAGCAGACATCTCAGAAATGACTAACCACTGTTTCTCAGAATTGTTTATCTAATGTCACTATTAACTTGTTAAACGAAATGGTATTCATCAACATATAGATTACAAAAGCAATGCCCACTATATTGTTTCTCATAGCCCACCACAGATCCTGAGGTCAGCAAACCTGTAAATAACAGAATGTAACTCATCTTTTGAACTGGCTTGACTGTCTTATGATATCGAAACGTACGAGTTACACCTAAATTCTGCCACCCCTCTGTGCCCTTCCAATGCAAATTATTACTTTTTCCATTAAAGTCAGTGAACTCAGAGCAGTCCTAAGTCACTGAAAACAGGAGGGAAAGAAATCTGTGACATGAGCTCATGAAATCACAGCTTGAAGAATGTAAATATGACTGTTCACCATCCAAGGACAGAAATTAGGGGCCACTTCAATGGTTAAGAAGCAATTGAAAACAATCAAAAGGAAAGAGAGATTTTCACACGATGGGATGGTAAATTCTGTAACACATTGCCATAGGTTGCAAACATGCCAAAAAGTGTATGGTTAAAAAGTGATGAGGGTATCACAGAAAAATGCAGGGACAAATAAAGGTATAATATCAGCTCTAGCTGGAAAAACAAAACAAAACAAAAAACCACAAACAAACAAACAAAAAAAAAAAACAAACAAAAAACCAAACCAAAAAAAAAAAAAAAAAAAACCCCAAACCAAAAAAACCCCAAACACAAAACCAAAACAAAACCAACACAAACCCCAACAGCCCAAACCTTTAAACTGCAGGTCTGTGGAAACTGGAAGTTCATATCCAAGAAACAGTGAAATGATTGCCCTAGTCTTTTACTCCTCTCTAAGAAGCTGCTGTGGGCCACAAAGACAGCATATGGAGCTAGATAAGCCTTGATCTGGACAAATCTAACTATTCCAATGTTCCCATGAACATCAAGTCCAAAATACCTGGTGGCTAGGATAAAACAATAATAGAATTTAAAAAAAAAAAAAAAGTAAAGTCACCCATGTGAATTTTAGTGAAATTTATATTCTCTGGTTCTTTGAAATTTATATTAATTGGCTATATATGTTAATGAATCCAAACTATATAGAGATAAAAACCCCTTTCAGGAAACCAACCTTTCTTATTGCTTCTCAGAAGCAATGATTACACCATATGTTATCAATTTAATGGTAAGAGTACATTTGGCAGAAATGTATTTAGGAGAAAAATGTGAACAAAATTAAAGTACAGGTATTAAGCAGGTTTGACAGGAGGGAGTTAAAGAAGCATGAAATTAAGTTATGCTAAGAGGTGATTTTTTAAATGGTTGATTTCCACCAGAGCACTGCCGTATTCATGTCAAGTATTTTTTGCTCTCAAATCCATAGCAAAGGGCATACCAGGCTCCAGAGGCAGCAGAAAAGATTGGTAAAGTGGAAATGCTGAACATGGTGAGATTAATACAATTTTGATTAAAAGACCAACCAGTTTGAAAAGGCCAGATCATCTAACTCTTTAATACATAAAATAAAGTGATCATTAATACTAACAGTAAAAGATTAGAAATTGATCTTGGACTCGGGAGGCAAGCAGAGAGCTTGCAACAACAGCACAACACAAAGACATTTAGAATTTCTTAGCCGAGGAAAAGGTGACCTCCAGGATTTTAATTTTGAACACGCTGCTTTTCACTCCTGTATACCATGAGGCTTTCTAGTGGAGCCTGCATTGCTTCATGCCAGCATCTCACAGGAGGAAGAGGCATTTGGACTAAGTGGCAAAGCTGGACAACAGAGATCACTGCTGTGTTTCCAGGGTCACAGAGTAATTCAGGCTGGAAGGAAGCTCGGGGAGCTCAGCCAGACCGACCTCTGCTGACCAACCTTGTCTTCCACAGATGCTAACAGCTTTCCCTGCCTCACTGCTACATTTCCCCATGCTCCTTTCCCATGCCCACACTACCATTTCCCTAATGTTTTTCCCGCAAAATAAGCATGACAAGTTGTCTCATATAATAATAGTGTATTTTTTTAAAGTATTAAACACTTGCATCTTTGCCTGCTTCCTCAAGCCACGTCTGTTGTGCTGGCTCCTGGCAACAGCTCCAGCTAACTCTGCGCAAGCACTGCAGCGGTGTCACACCTCTGCTGAAAGGGGTCCAAAAGTGGGCACATAAGCAGACTGTTTCCACACTGGAGAAAAGTCAATGGCCACATCCCACAAGTGCTCTGTGTCAGCACGGATACCATTTAACACGTTCAAAGATGATTTAGAAGTGAATAGTGAGGTGGCAAAGTTCATGGATGATATGAAAACTATCCAGAGTAGTGAAAATGAAAGCTGCCTATGAAAATTCATTGAAGGACCTTCTCATATGAGCATTGCAATGACAGTATAAATTTAGCATCAATAACTGAAAGAAACACAACTGTGGAAAACCAACCTTAGGTAAACCTAAGCAGTGGCAAGCTCCAATTTAGCTGTTACACACAGAAAGAAATCCTGCATGATACAGGCTATTCTCTGAAAGTGTCAGTGTTGTGTGAAGTGCCACTAGACAAACAAAATGTTAGAATTTATTAGGGAAGGCACAGAGCAAAACTGCATCTTGCCACTGTATAAATTATGACATTGTTTTCTGTATCTCAAAATAAGATGTGGAAAGATGCATAGGGATACTGCTCCACTGATTAGAGATTCAAGACAGCTTCTACAGCCTACAGAAGGGAGAAAACTGGTAGAGAGCATGACATAAGGCTGGAGAAACATGAATGACATGGGGACAAAGCATAAATGAGCCATGGTTATTCATTGTTTTTCATGTCAGTAGGGAAAAAGGACATCCAATAAAATTAACAGGCAGTAACCTGAAGTAATTCAAAAGGAAATATTTTTTCATAATACATGTAGTTGATATCCAAAATTTTTTACCTCAAGACTTTTGGCTGCTTTTTCTGTGATCTGCATCTCCAAATGGCCACTGACCACTCCCCTCCTATGGGATAGGAGCAATTTGGACTGCTACTGTCATTCTAGGTGAATTACTCATTTAATGCTGCCATTGTCTGCTCCAAAGTCTTTTTTTTAATCCCCACTCTCCAAGGACGTACTTGGCTTTGGCCAGCCATACAACATGATTCAACAATAGATTTGTCAAATCCATAGTTGTATAATTTATTTTTATATTTCTTTTTAAAATATGTCACTATTTTATAGTTCTAAGGTAATAGTATATTAATTATATTTGCACTGATTTTTCTTCATAATTTATTTCCAGTGCACTCATTTCTAGAATAAATGAACTCCACAAAACATATTTGCATTAGTATTCAATCAATGTTTGAACTGGTCTGTAGATCCTATTTCCTGATGTTCCAGGCAAGCATTTTCTAAACAAAAGCAAGTGGAGGTGTCAGTGCTCAATTCTTTGTAAAGTCCCATGGCCAAGAGGATTTCACCAAAACATGGGAGCAGACAGAAACAAATGTTTCACCTTTAACATGCCTGTCTTTACAAGTAAGTACTGATGCACTCACTGTATTTCAGTCAGAGGCAGCAGCTGTAAAGAGGACTAGGCAATGATGAAATACAGCCTAACTTTTTCACCATTGCACTGTCTCAATAAATAGCCACATTATTCCTAGTACAGCAAAAACCATGTCAGGAACAAGCAATTTCTCCCATCAATGGCAAATAAATCTAAATACAATGCATCTAAGTCAAAGAATTATATTAGATAGTGTAGTACTCTGGTGCTTAAATTCATTATATTGAAATAATCTTAAGCATGAGTGATCTCAGTCGCCAGTACAGTTAAAGACTCTACACTGAACCTAGCTTCAAATTCCTACTTCTCTAGGAAATACTTGATTTGTAGGTTTTGTATGGATGAAAAAAAAATTATTCCATTTTTGTTGTTTTCTTCTTCCTTTTACTGCCGTTTCCAGATGGCAGAAAAATAAAAGGAATGAGCACAAAGAGAATCCAAGAGAAGAGAATCTGTGTCACAAAGATCAGCACCAATGCAGAATACAGAGCAAGAAATGGACTGAGCTAATACATCCACTCCAGCACGATGCAGTTCTACACAGGAACACTGGCGCCAATCTGGAAGAAGCATCATTATGTTCATGTGCCATAAGAAAGTCTCATCCAGGATGTTGCTGGCTTTCTCAGTGAAAAGAACCAGACAAACCAGCCAAAGCCATCTCATTTCCCTGCAGAGAGTAGACATGCCTGTGCATTACACTGTCTGATGGGGTAGGGATGGACCAAGACCATCTTGTTCAGGTTCGCTGAATCTTCTCTGGGTTCGAGTAAGGCCTCAGCTTGAGCATGGGTGATGCACAATGGCCTTTTAAATCATTACAGGAAAGGAACTGTTTTGCCATTGCAAAGTGCTGTTGAACAGCAACTACGGAAGCTCCACACACCAAATAGGAAACCTGTGGTCCTAGTGGAAGTAAATTAAAATTTTTCTGCCGATAGGTCAATTCTCCTGTTATGATCTGTTTCAGGGTTTGCGGAAATTTGTTGGTACAAAGGTCATCCATTTCCATCAGCAGCACTGACCCAACGAGGTCCATTTTTACAGTAATGGTTTGTTATTTTTATTATTTTGAAGTGACTGATAGGCAACTAAACATTATAGCCATCAACAAACAGCAATCAATTTTTCTCATTTTTCCATACGATTGCCTCATTGCCTTTTATCTAACCTCTCCTTCACTGCAATGCCTTGTGAAAGGTACATAAATTTGTAGTTGGTCTCGAGGCAGTCATGAGATGGGCCTGCACTGAACTACCATAGTGTAAACCCAGGGCAATTCTGTTTAGACCTATGAATGCATAAAGCCTGTAACTCAGTCATGATAGACCCTTTCCAAATCTTTTCACATGCTCTAGGATGTCTTTTCCACAGGAGCCTTTTCTTCTTAATGTCATTTCAACCCATAGTACTAAAACAGACATTACAGAAGACAGAAACTTCAAAAGTTATAGAGAAAACTGCTTTATGTTGTAGCCAATATTTGTTAAATCATGAAGCTATAAGCACTGCATAATTAGGAGAGGCAGCCTTCCAGGAGACTGCTGCAGTGCTTTCTACCATGGTAGAAATTAGTCTGGCTTTTTCTAAATAGGATTAACCACACAAATCTCATAGAAATTTCATCATAAGCAAGGCACAGAACACTAAGAAAATATGCCAACAAGTATATGAACAAATTCTGTTACAAGCAACACAAATTTTAGCCATAATTATCCCACAGAAGTAACATTCGGTAATTTTGTATAGTCCTTTGCATTTAAAAATTCTCAGCCAGTTTTTTAATAGCCATTAATTTAGTCTCATGACTCCACTTATTTCCCAAATATCACTATCACCAGTTTAGAGAGAGAGAGAGAGAGAGAATTTTCTCATGAAACAGCAATTTGTGCAGGGACATACAATCAAATAAATATTCAAAAAGCTTAACCTCCTTGCCTCTGTTCAAATTAATTTATCATCCACTTTCAGTCTGCAAGGGAGGCTACAGACTGAACTAAATGGATTGTCCCCTGAGGTAACATTCCAGGAAATAAAGAGTAATAGAAATCTTTAAAAATAATAAACACTCTTGATCACTAATTATGCCAAGTAGATGAGAACAGCAATAAGAAGAGAGGAAAAAAAAAAAAAACCAAAAAAACAACAGACCATCAAAAGGTTCTTCAGATACAAATAAAAAGAGAATAGGAAGCGTATGGGACTAGCCTTCAGCAAACATGGATTAAATAACCCAGCATGGGCCCACACACACTAAGGTGATATCCAAACAGGAATTTATGCATTTGGATATTCAATACAACGACAGAATTGGATATCCAACTCCATAGACCAAATTCACAAGGCTGGACTAAATGCTTGAACTCTCTGTACATCGAAAGGTAGGGAGCTGAATGTGATTCTGAGCTCCAGCCAGCTAAATAGCGGGATGCCTCTGTCACTCAGTAGAAAATGAGTAGAAGAATGCATGGGCCTGAAACTCACCCCTGTCGTCTCTTCTCCATTTAGCTGTCTATGCCCAGATGTCTATGAGAAAACAGTATTCAAAACCAGTCATTTATACACAGATGTGCTTTTCTGTTCCAACAACTGGTCCCTTTCTCTTTTTAGAAAAACAGTGGCTGCTTCCCATGTTCCCATGATAGCCCAACAGTTAGGCAGTACTACAGCTGGCCAGACAGCTTGGGTCCTAAGCCCTCTACAGCCGTAAGTATTTAAAACCATAGCTCATGTGTCCCAAGAACAGGCCTGTACTAGGCCCAGGAATAAGCTATAGAGTAGCTGGAGAAGAACCTTCCTCAGTCTAGTAAAACAAAAGCATTTAATTACTCTGTAAACGTGTCCAGGTACAAACCAGACAGGGAAAAATCAGTTTAAGCTAACAATCAACACAACTGCAAATGTGTATTTACTACATTGGCAGCTGAGCAACTGGCCGTAAATAATTTTGAGCTGGCAATTAAAAAGATAACTTTTCAAACATAACATTTTGTAACAGCTTCCCAATAGAAGGAATAAGGACAAGAAAGCCTATCCAGCCTCTAGGATACAGCCTGAAAATTTTCTAGGGGCATTTTAGGAGGTGTTGGCAGGAGTTACTGACCCAGGTCCTTCCCATCCTCCATTTCTATGCTGCTTTTGCATAGCAAGCTACCAGCAACATAGCCCCTGGTTTTTTAAATGACCGGAAGAGCCATTAAGAATATATATGTAAGAGCTGGGAGAGTTGATACCAATTAATTCACAGTAAAGCATTTAAATAGACAATGGAAAAGCATGCCATGAGCTCAACCTATTCAACAGAAACTGCTGAGCACAAACAAATGCACTGTTGCTGTGAATCTGGGAGGGTATTTGGGGGATGAACCTACTCATCCTAAGGGTCTACACTCTGAAGCTAAAAGAGAAAGTAGTCTCAGCCAAGATTTAAGAGAGTGAAGACAAACATTTAAAAAAAAAAAAAAAAACAAACAGGGAGTTAAATTTAAACTCCTACAGTTATATTTAGGCACCATATGGCCATATTTTCAAAAACACAGGGATGATTTAAGAGCAAAAACCCTGTTAAAAGGCACCAGGACATGGACACTTTACAAACTGTTACCCAGCTGAGGGTGCATATCTTCAAGAATTAGGGTTTACGTAACTTCATGTAATCATAGTTCTGCAAAATTACAAAGTCTCTAAACATTACAATGTCTCTCTAAACATCTGTTGACATTCTCAAAAGCTATATTTTAACTCCTGTCGAACAGCACCACATGGCGAAAGTGGCTCAGTGTTTTTGTTGTATGCCTGAACAGTGACAGTCAGCTTGCTAAAAATGTACCCTGCTGTGGTGAATGCAGATCAGTGTATTCTTCTGTGACCTGTGCTTCACATTTAAAAAGCTGTGATTGACCTGCAGGGTAGGCATAACCAACCTCAAGTCCACCATCAGCTAGCTACCAGCAGGTAGTAAAAGCAGTCCTTCATTGGCTATGAAAGGTCTGTAGAAGCACATATTGAGGTATTTCAAAAAATAGCAGTTCAGAGGTTTGTATTAGAAATTTCCAATAATTTTCATGAGAATTCAGCCAACAGATTATTCAGGCAACTGCGGACCTCCCAGGCAAAGTGTCTTCCACTGTGCTTTTCTGTTCAGTCAGTATTCTTTCCAGACCCATCGTACCTGGATTTGACCATTACACCCAGCCTTAACTGGCTTCCCAATTTCAACATAAAGAGCAAAACCAAAAAAAATGAACAAGCAGGGGAGCTACGTGCTTTTTTTTTTATTATTATTATTCCTGAGAAATTTCCTCTTCACATTACATTTGTGATAAACAGGTTTGGAAAACAGTAGGGCTGCCCATTGATCTATCTGTTCTTTGAAATTGATCCGCTTTGCAATCTCACTCTGAAATTTTGAGTTTTCCTTCTTGTCCCCATAAATAAACTATCCAGTTATATGTTTGAGGATTAAGGTTTTAGTTATTTGTACCAAGTTTCACACTGGTTGGATTCATTTGGATAAATTTTATGTTTCTTTGTCCCTTTCCCAAAAAGTAAAGCTTACTACTAAAGAAATGGATCTAAAAAACATTTCAGAAACTATTTCAAAAAGTGGTTAGCTCATGCCATCAGACTGCCTTAGGAAGGCAACTGGCTAAAAAAACATGAAATAGAAATATACATAATATAAATATAAATCTTATTCTAGTTTATGTAGTGCATTACCTATATGTGATAGATTACCTTTCAGTTAAAGGTTTTCCATATCCCACTGGCTGGATTCATGTACAACCACCATGTTTCATGAGGACCTACAACAATTTACTTTAATTCTTTAGGAAAGCAAATTGTGCATGATAGTATGTTTGAACAGCTGTTAGTCGATTTGAACATTTCTAGTTTGTTGGTATTTTTCTGCTATCACAGTATAAATTTTCAAAATTGCACAAATTTTTCCAATGTATTAATTTTATTTACTGTAAGGGGTTGTTTAGCTTTCATTAGTAGTGGATGCTTCATATCTTTTTTGTTCAGGAACAAAAGAAAATCTAAACATGCCCTTGTTTGTGGTGATCACACTTTCATTTCATTTTTCTTTTAGTTTAGCTGGCTTGCAGAAAAACCCAATTAAAATATAACCTGGCAGTTTAATTACATATACAATCTGTCTGAGCTCAGTCAAGTAGTGCAATATTAACAACATGGAGACAGTCTGCCTCCTTGGTCATCAGCAAAGCAAAGCAAGCCCCAAACACGACTGAACTCGAGCTCCTCTCCCTCTCTTCCCCTGCAGATCTACTGCAATGCACCCCTAGGAGAGAAAAATCAGGCAAGGGAAGTGGGAGACCTGCATGGTTGAGCAGGGAGCTTCTGAAAAATGTCTAACTGAAAACTTTGATGTGTAAACTCACATACCTGCAATCACCAAGCATTTATTTGCAAAATTGTTTCCTTCCAGCTGGGTTTTCAGGGTGGTAATGAATTCCAGCTTGCATCCCAGGCCTGCTTCATGGCCATATTAATTTAGTAAGGGTGAAGACAGTCCACAATCTACTGTTTATGAAATATTCTCGGCTTAAAAACCGTTCACAGACAAATCAAGAAAGATTTCTGAAAAGAACAGTGGATAAAGCTTATTATATTGATTCATCTAGCCCCAGGCAAGGCTGTAGTAGTAATTTCCTTACACAGTAAATTTCACAAGAAAACCTGTAATTATTTGCTCTGTTATATGGTAAAATAATCACTGCAGATGTGTCTGGTACAATTCTATTAGGACAGATTGAAGATAAGGATGGAGTAAGAAAGCAATAAAAGAGAACACATTCAGCACTGCTGCCTGTGATGGCTTTCAGGAAGGATCAACATGCTCTAAGAGTGTAAGAAGAAATTATGACGTATTTTCTTTTGCCCCTGGAAGCTTCTTTGCAGAGAAAAGGCAAAACGTAACATCAAAAAAGAAAAAGGTGGAATTTACAGAGAACCATGTCACCTGAGAAAGGTAAAAAACTTGTCTGTACAGATAGTAATTGTGATTTCAGTGCAAACCAGATAACCCTATGCATGAGCAGCCAAAAATATAATTTTTGCATTCTTTCACATAATTTGTGAATGTATGACATCTGTACATATTGTGTAGTATGGACATACGTACTGCTGTACATAAATTTGATCAAACAACCCAGATGGATGTAAAAGCAAAGTCTTTGGTGCTATTAAAGCCTAAAAAAAAAGGAGGGATCATTTAGGCAAATTCCAGCGATTACA
The DNA here is from genome assembly GCF_964106895.1 of Numenius arquata. NCBI lineage: Eukaryota > Metazoa > Chordata > Aves > Charadriiformes > Scolopacidae > Numenius > Numenius arquata. Next base: position 10,941,702 of record NC_133577.1, on the reverse strand, counting down.
TCTACATCACCCACGGCAATGATGGTAGCGCAAGCTGCAGACCAGTTTTCAAGCACAGTCACTAGGTTCACATGCGCAAATTACTGTTTGCTAAGCATAATACTTGCATATAATTCTTAATCTTACAACACAAATATGTAATACAAATCATGCTACAATGTAGGAAGCTTATGCAAGCAAATTGAAGTAACATGAAAAGTCCTTCAGAAATTTCTGAAAGTTATTCCTTGATTTCCTTGATTATTTTTTTTTTGTCCAAGGGTATAATTGTTATTTTTCTCCCAAAATAAAAGATGGTAGAATTAATACACCAAGGGTCTACAAACCTCTAAAAGCTATTTCCAGAAAGAAAAAAAAAATAATCCTGACTTAAAAACAGACACAGAAAATTTGAATTTCTGGTGAATCGGTAAGGCAGGGCCTCTGATCAACAGCCTTCCCGTTATTCAGCCCACCGACCACTGGAACTGAAATTGGTCTCAGCTAACAACCAAATTCTTGTTTGTTTATGTTAAACCAAAAATTCTCAAACTTTAAAAGTTTATTCATTGATAGGTAAATAAGTTCCTACCTTCATAACTCTGAAAAAGCAAAGTTTTTGTTCTTTCTTGGTGATTTTGGGTGCTGTCATTCTGAGGCATCTGAAAGAAGATAGCTTTTTTTGAGAGTAAATGCTTAGCATTTGAGAATTTTGGCCCTGGTCAGCTCACCCAAATCTGAATATTTATGAATTAGCCTTTCCCCAAAGACATTCAAAGACTGTAAATTACTTAAAATTACCATGAAAATGAAACTACTGGGGATAATATAAGCTTCATATCTGATATAAAGAAAATTGTTTCTCTCTCTGTTGATGATCAATATTTTTGCAATGAATAAAGAGAGTCATAAATAACTAAGCTGTGGAAGAGTACTTCCAGGGTTTTTTTTTTAATTAGTAGCCAACATAATGCCACTGTAAATTGTTTAATCAATAAATTCATCTACAGAAATGAAAATGTTTAAATATTCAACTTAAAAAAATATTTATTAGCCATAAGAAAATATAATCAAGGCAATAAATCATCTCTTAAAAACATAATTATTCTGACCTGAAGTATTCCTATCATAATTATTCATGAGTAATGGAAATGACACTCTCAAAATTAAATTCTCACCCTGTCTAATAACTGCTTGTAATCAAAGAAAAAAAATCATAAGCTAATTAAAATTCACAGACTTTCACAGTGAAAGAATATAAGGAACACAAACAAAGTATTCCATTTAATTAAATCACCAGTTAATCTGGTGGAAGCCTTCCACAGTGGAAGAATATAAGGAACACAAATTATTCTATTTAATTCAATCAACAGTTGATTTGATTTTCCATATAATCTTATAAAATCTTAAAAATTGAGTTGTATGGATTTAAAGAACCTTCCTTCATGTTGCTTTTATTCTTGTATTCAGCTGAATAAATAAGAACAATAAATTACTGATGTTAGTGACATTAAAACTGTGTGCAAACACTTCGTAAAATAGTATCATGGCCATGCTTACCATGCATTTTGCAGTACACGTGAAAATCAAACACTCATTATGTTTGAGATTAACCAATATATCAACAACACAGAGACTTAGAGCTAAGAATTTGCTGATGCGTCTTTTACATTATTGGCTTACACAAGGAAAAGTTTTTAGTTTGGAGAAACACTTTCTGGATTCTGTATGATTCAGTGAAAAATCTCGGTCTTCAGGGTCAAGTTCACATTTTCTGCACAGCTACTTTATTGACTAGTATCTGGCAAAATGTATTTGGTAAGCTCTTTTCCTAAATGGTAATTCAAGTCTCTCCTCAAAGTCCACCTGGTCATCTCTGTCTCCTTCAAGGATAAGTTGTACTGAACTACAGGAACCTCCCTCTGTCCTTACACTGGGCGTTCTTTGGGGCAGGCACTGTTTGTTTCAAGACTGTAACACTGAATTTGTAACAACATATAAACAAATAATATTACCAACCTCCTATTCACATAGTTTATCATGTCCATTATCACAGACCTTAGCCAATGCTCATCAAGTTTTTTTACCTCCCTGCCTTCCCAGCTCCACTGTAGAGAGCTTTTTTAGCTTACCTGTTGTTCAAAAGTGACTGTATCTGCATAGAAGACAGTAAGACTCATAAATCTAATAATCCCTGGGAGTGAAATCTCAGCTCGAAAGCCAGTGGAGCTATGCCCTTCCTCTTCACTTTCACCCCTAAGACAGCGTTTGCATTTTCAATAGCATAGACAATGTAGAGTATTAACATGTCAGAAAATAAGAAAAAAACTGATTTAAGCAAGCTGGAGTGCTGGTATGTAAAACACAACAGTGAAAAACAGGAAACTTAAGTGCTCTTTTCACCTGCTATATACTTCTCCAGGGATATTTAATCTCACAGGTTCTTATTTTCTATTGCTATAAAAGATGGATATTCCCTCCTGTTTATGAGAAAAGTAACTAGAAAGTTACCTAGTCATTTCTGTAAATATTGGAAGAACAGTTCTTTCCTGCTTCTCTCTGAGAAGGGAAAAATAATGATCTGGAAAGTTTAAAATACTTTCTAGCTTTACAAAACAAAATAAATAAGCATTGATGTTCTTTAAATGAATGAAGATGACGCACTAAACAGTTTGAAGCAGTAGTCATCATGTTATCTCTAGAAACCAAAATGATCTGTCCTTACGTTGAGAACCCATCAGAGTCAGAATAACCAATGGAAAATATCAAGTATCAAAAAAAGGAGAAAATTCAACAAACTTAGAGCCAGCTGCTGGCTGGGCTCTGGGCCAGCTCCATAGGAAGCACTGGAGTGGCCCTAGGGGCGGGCAGCAGGCTGGCAGGACCGGTGGGAGCAGTGGACAGAGCTGTACACCCTGCAAGAGTGTTGGCTGGAGGTCTACAGGCACCTTCCCACAAGCTGTTCTTTCCCAGCAAGGGCAGCTGGGCCCCAGAGCACCTCCTGGCCCCACTGTCCTCTCCATGGAGAGGGCAGCCTCAGCTCTTTTCCCACATTGCTCCCTGGGCAGCAGATGCTGAAAAAAGGTATGGTAGGCTTTTCACAGAGGGTAAGATCAGGCAGGTACCAAAGGAGGGCAATAGTCCGTAAAGGAAAAGCAACAATGAAAAGAAAGCCTGCACTCAACTCCTTGAAATTTCCCTGAAAAGAGCTTACTAACTGTTTCTTTCCATACCCTTAGTCCCTGTCTCCCCACGGTTTCTCAAAGCTCCCCTACCTCCACAAATCACCACTGACCCCCTCACCTGTCTTTTGATGTGATCTCTTGACCTCACTGTCTTCTCCGAGGTGTCCCGTCTCCCCTAGGACATCCTCTACTGTTGCTAGTGATAGAATGAATGTTTTCATCTAAAACTGGAGGATGAAAAATTCCTCTAAAACTAGAGGAAAATTTTTTTTTCCTGCAATAGGGAGTATTTTAAGACTTATACTTCTGCCAGCAACAGAATAATCAATTATTCTTAGAGCTGTAATGTACACATTGTTACAATTGTCTTTTCAGCTGCTACAAGATCCTTTCTTCCTTCTCTACAAGAGCCCAGGCTCTTCATCATGACTGTACAAATTTTTTTACATAAAATTAAATAGCGTATATCAATAGAACATTGTATTTAATACAAATAGCACCATTACTCGGCTACAGAGGACCATTTGGATATACCTTTCAGCTTTTTAAATAATTCCAAGAGCACAGCTGCTCACAGTCTTGGAGACGTATAATCAGATATTCTTTTTAATGCACTGTGAATCATTATTAGAATGAGGTTTTGTTCTTTCTTTTCATAGGGAAAAGATGTGAAGTTTCACTGTATTAAAAAGATGCAATCAAATTTGCTCTCCTTCCCTCATAGTAACTCCCTTTTCCCTTCTCTCGTTTATTCCCAGTAAAAAAGCTTTTTCCCTCTTACCCTTTTCTTCCTCCTTGGTGTTCACTCACCATCCTGAGCATCTGTGTATCCCACCAGAGAGCCCCTATACTCATTAGTTCCCTGCTATTTCCTCTAGGATTTGGCTGTGAAATGGGGAACAGCTTTCTCCTAAAAATTGTAATGGGACGGCTGTTTGAAGTTTCCTTAGCATTGTTCTTGTGAAGGTGAACGCCTTAGAATAGCAGAGCGGCAGCAACAGAAGAGACACCTAGTAGCTGCACACAGTTAATAAATTTTCAAGAACTCACTAAAAAAGTGACTCCATTTCTTTGGCAGAAAAGTATTCATGGCTTACATTACATCCATCACTAATATGATGAGATTTGCACCTTCCTTATTCTCTGGTATTCAAAGACAACCAGTGCCTATTGCACTATGGCATCTTTTCCTTTTGTTCTCAAGGACCCAATTTCCAGCAGTTTTGAGTTATTCTTTCTCATCTCATTTTTATGGCTTATTCATTAAGTTAAAAAAAGTGAGGCCTAATTATTTGAAGCATTTGTCTTTAACTTCAACAACATACCTCTGCAAAACATACTAATCTCCCTTCTTTATTCTTTAGGACATATGTGCATATTCTTCTGAAAGTTAAAAAAATGTGATATTACAGTAAATTATGGTCAGATGCTAATGACAAAAATGAAGATGAAGACAGGATTTTATTTGTGTGTGTGTAATGCATCTATTTTTCTGACTTGACTTGTATTTCACTGGAATTACTCAGAAGCATTCTGGTTGCAGTGACACTGTGAAGTCCTCCACTTCAATGGGACTAATAACCACAGGTTTTATAAATCAGGAGATCACAGAATCACAGAATCTTTTTTGGTTGGATGGGACCTTTGAGATCATTGAGTCCAACCAACAACAACAAAAAAAAAAACCCAACAAAAACACATACCCACCAAAACCAAAAAAAAAAACCAAAATCCCAGAACACCAAACACCAAAACCAAACCAAAACAAACACCCACAACTACACACCACCCCACCCACAAACAGACACAAACCAAGATCGCAATTTACTGTTTCCAATAAACATCTGAATATATGTGTAGGTTGGGCTTTACACCAAAGTCAAATCAGTATACTGCATTACCTACAGAGGGTGGAAGAGAACAAGTTATTAAATTTCTGTTCTACATTTGAACTAGTCTGGCACTCCACAGGACAATATTTTGATATTGGCTTAAAACAGGCATATGAATTTAGAAAGATTTGCAGAGTTTATAGTTTCAAGAAAAATAAAGTGTGAACCCCACCTGGTTGGCTCTCTTCTGACTTTTCAACTTTATTTCCAGCAATTTTGTTCTTAATGAAGTGCCTTTTGGTGAAATTATGGAAGTCATTCCAGATTAGAGGTGACATCTGAATTTCTGATTTTTGATCAGCTTCAGCATCTTTATATCTAACTTAGCCCACGGGGCCCTCAATGTGTAAAGACAGGCCAGGCCATGGTTGAGATTAAGGTGTGCTTTAAGAGGTCACTGGCAATACATATGTCTTTCGAAGACATATTTTGTCCTGAAAAAACCACTGAGATCTTGAAATACGCCATGAGCTCTTCACCACAACTAAAGCCCCACTCTCCTTCTTCCTTTCATTTGCACAGTTGATCAAATAACCTGGCACACCAGGCTACTGAGTAACATCTTACCTTAATCGGTGAAGAAAACAATTTTCAGGGAAAAAACAATTTTGGATCAGATCTTTCATATCTGTGCTGAGCCCTTACCATGATACATATATCCCTCCAACATCTCCCACACTTTGTGGCCTGATGCACTTCTTTATGAGACTTGCAGGGTATTGTAAATTGCTCTGCATGGTATACTGCAGTAACATTGGAATACGCTCAGTAGGGTCATGACTGTCTAGCACCGGCCATCGTTTTCTTAAAAGTTCAACCAGGGACCTGGAACTCTATTCTTGGGGAAAGTCAGCCTACGTGCTCAGTGATGATCCCCAGTATAGGCACACTCCCCTACCACCTGGGAGCCTGAACCACAGAACTTGGTGTGCACAGCTTTTGAAGTTCCTACACATTCTTCAAACTATAAGCCACTTTTTTAATGCAGGGATTTGTAATGTATTACAGTCTTCCTTCATAATTAAAACTTTTGCTGTGTTTGTTCTAAATAAAATAGTTCAGAGATTTTCTTATCTTGGAGAAAATCTAAAAAATTGCAGGACAAAACATTTTTCTCAGTGCACACACGAAATCACTCTTAATAGTCATTCTCCCTGTTAACCCTGTACTAAAAACATTTAAGTCACCCTAAACTCCTTTTGGAGAATCAATTGTGATTCAGTACTAATTACCTGTGAACCAAAAAATGAGAGCACTAAGCTAGTGCCTGAGCTTGCTTGCAGAGCCTGCCCTAGGAAAGGACAAATGATTGGCAAGTTATATACAAGCATAATAAAATCAACATGGTTGGACTGCTCTAAAAGTTGTCAGATTTTGGATCTTTGTTTTAGATATGCTTTAGAGGAGACCACCATCTTTTCGTCTACACTACCGAGCAGAACATTTCTAACCTGATAATATCCTTTGTTGTTTTTATTTATTTTTTGTACGCTGAAAAACTCCATCACAAAGACATCAGAAAATGGACTAGACTCTTATCCCAGTAAATAGTAACTCTGGGTACCTCTACAAATCTAAACTGCACCTGAATAAGTCATTAAAGAATATGTTCTCCCATAGCAGATCAGGAATAAATAAATTCCACATTAGACATTAATTCTTTGTTATAAATATTCTCTTACCTCTATTGCTATCTAATCTATGTAAGGGTTGTATAAAAGGGATGTGCCTGGGTAAAAAGCACAGTGTTGCCAGAATTGGAGCACCAAGTTAGAGCAAAACCTTCTTTCTTTTTAGTCACAAGACTTCCATGAAACGGAGTAACAAGGGTAATTATTATTTTATAGTGTTTTAAAAAGTGCTGAGTGTGAAAAATGAGGCAGACATCTATGCCTGAAAGAGCTCACAATTGAAATAGCTAGCAAAAATAGACAGTTATCAGGTGATGGCTAGAGGACGTGATACATCAAAAACTAACGTGTCTGAGCCAAGAAGATTAGCATGCACCATATTAGTTCCGCTATTTTGTATTCATCCATCATCTGGGATCTTCAGTTTCAGAGAGGTTAGAGCTCCATATAGGCAGCATTAGAAACAGAGGTTGCTGGGAAAACAGCTGGTCAGAAATTTTCCTGTGAAAAAAAATTTTATTCAAAACATCAGCAGCTTGGTAACCTTTGATGAAGGCAAATAGGGTCTGAAGGAAACCCTGCCCAGAATCCCAGCAGAAAGATACCTTGAAGTCTTGGAAACAGTAGTTGGAGTAAGAGCTCTGAGAAGGCTTCATGCTATGAAAACAGGGTGCAAAGCTTTGAATTCACAGGGTTTGTCCCCCTAAGAGGGTTCATATGAAATGATGGTCCAGATGGCACCTACCCTGCGAATACACTTGCAGCTGCTAGGGATCTTATCTATCCACTGTCCTAAAAGGAATTTCCTGTCAACCAGTATCTCACCCTGCAGTTAGGAGTTGTTTACCCAGGCAATTTAAAATTTCCTGTCTTTGCAGGGATTTTAGGACCTAGCTGCAGCATCAGTCTTGCAGACAGTGCTTGCCGAGAGAATGATTTCTGTGATAAAAAATTGGAATCCATCCAATACCACCAAAACTTATACCCGCAGTTGTTTTTATTTGTGCAATGTCTGCCATTTCAGCTTCAAAAATTAAGATAAAGAAATTGTAATGTAATAGGGGCAATGCCAACTCATTTCATGTTTAACTAATCAGCTATCAATTTGCAAGAAATTTCAGGTCATATTGACCTGGATCAGACTCAAATAAGCGACCTAGAAATAAACAGCTATGTATCTCATTACTGCTCCCCTCATCCATCTTGTCCTATGGCACTTCCAGGTTGAGCCTGAGCCAACAAAAGAAATTATATTTCCTTTGCTCTTAAAGACATCACAGTTTTTTGCTCAATGACCAAAAAGAAAAAAAGTCCAGATTTCACCATTAGCTGTCAAAGGACATGCTTTTTAACCATGCATCCAATCCAAAAAAAAAAATAATTGTGATCTACAGAGGAAGGCACACGCATTTTCTATTTATCGTTACAGAATTAATTAATTGTATTTTGCTATAAGGAGAAAAAATGTCAGAAAGTTCCTGTTTATGTCAGGCATCATAGTGCTTCACATTTTAGCTTACTGCAGTATAAGCTGTAATGGATCAACAGATTTTGGCATGCCCTTTGTTTGCAAAACTCATTACTATGTTTTACCTGCTCACATTCATCACGCGGGGATAGAAAAAGAAAAATCTAAACTGAAGTCCCAGTCCCTAAGTATGGGTGCTACAAAAGAACCATGTTTAGAAAAAAAAAAAAGTCTCTTAGTTGTAACAAATAAAAAAGACAATCTGAGGTGGGGATTAAGAGATTTAAGATTTAGTCCAGATGTTGGACTATATCCAGTCCACTGCATGAGCAGAGGGATATGCAAGTTAAGGCACACCACAGGAGGAAAGGAGAGAGGGGAAAAGGTGTACTAAAGGAGAGAAAGAGGAGAAAAGACAGATCAAAGGAAGAGGAAAGGAGACAAAGACTTTGACGGAGACATTAGAAATGTTAGAAAGGTCTCTTATTTTGTAAGCATAGAGCAAAGCTTTGTTTTATATTTACTTTTGGTTATTATTTTTTTTTGCCAAGTCTATAGATTAAATTCTCACTCTGATGCTTTAATTCATGACAAACAGGCATTTGTTTTATTTACAGGAAAGCCTGTCTGGTGCTGTAAAGCAAAGACCACTACTGTGAAACCAGTGCATGCAGGATTCAATGGTTCCTCAGAGATAGTAAATTGTACTAATACAGAGGAACTCTCTCAATGAAATAAGTTTAGGAGGCTCATGGGCTTGGAAATACTTCCTGCTTGGCTTCAGGAAATAAATACAAATATACAAGTAATTGGCAGTTGCTAACTTCTGAGAATTAAGTCTACTCACATCACCCTTTTTTTGCTGAGTAGGCACCAATAGTATCCCACAGCCACGGTCACCATCTTTCCCAAAACATCACACACACACATATATTTACATAAATAATAGCCTAGAACACCTTAGCCTGGAACAAACACTATGGAGAGGGAAGATAAAACAGTGATTTGTAAAACCACACATGCTATGGGAAAGGTAAATAGCTCCCTATCCCTCCCAGTACCAAAACCATAAGCCATTAAGTAAAATTTCAGAAAGTGTGTCCAAAACAGCTAAAAGGAGGTGATTCTTCACATAGTGTACAATAAGCTGTGAGCTGCTTAGCGTAGGAAACTGTGAATGTAAAATTTTATATGTTCGTGAAAGTGACTGAACGCACACAAGAAAAAAAATCTTCTAGGACAGTGTTTCTGAATCAACTAAATATCAGCCCATGATAACCTCTGAGCCTCCAGCAAGCACTTCTCCTCATATTCTTGTTATTCGTTACTTTCACGTGCTCTTTCACTAGCATGACAACACAGAGCTAGACAGACATTTTGTCAGATTCTTTAACTAGAAAAACAAACGTTTTTATTACTGTTCCCTGTCACAGGGAGCTGCCACTGACTCTTCTGTTAAACTGGAAAGTTACACTGCAATGCAATTAATGACTTGCTATTTCCAAAATAAAGCTTTAATACATTAATAAAGAGGACATTTTCAGATGTTAAAGGATATTTAAATATGCGGTTTCACCACTTGATTCAGGTAAATGATTGTAACTTTCTCATATTTTAATATTTATTAGGAATTACAGTACTATGCAGGTTGTAAGGAAACCTCCTTTACTCATTTAATCAAACCTGTTCATAGAGAATCTAGTAAAAGCAGGTTGCTCAAGATCATCTACAGTCGCATTTTGAATAGATCCATTCCCATGCTAAAGGGGAAAAAAAAAAAAAAATTGCTGTATCCAAGGTTGTATCCACCGCCTCTTGTCCTTCAAACACAAGGCTCCAAAAGTCTGGCTTTGTCTTACTTTCTGCCAGTCCGGAAGACAGATATCTAATACCGAAAAAGAGAAGGCACCTTCCATAGGCCCTGTGCCTGGTGTCAACTTGAAGAGAATGTTAAGTTGACTGGTAAGTACAGGAGAAATACAGTTCCCCGTGGATTGTGACTACAATAGGAAACTTCAGCTGGTTTTCAATATCCTTTTTTTGACACCAAGACTTCTTACTAAAATCTCCTTGGAAGGGAACCTCCAATATCTGAAGCCTACAGTCTTTAATTTAAAGTCTGATTAATTTATGAAAAGTCCAGATGAAACTGTTATGATAAGTACTTATAGGAAATTAATCCATACACATTGTATCACCTCTCGGATAAGAGCTTCATCTTGTTTATAACTGCATGACTGTTCTACTTCATCGTGTCATTTAAAAAGCACCACTCAGAAGCGTGTGTAAATTTGTGTCAGTCCTTACACCTGCCAAAGTGTCTTATTTACAGTAATCAATATCATACATATATTTTCTTACGGTTTTTCTCCTTTACAGATAGTTAAGAGGCACCAGAAATTCACAGTCTTACTGCTATTTATTAGTAAATAGTATTTATTAAGAGAAGGAAACATTAAAATTACAGGTTTCTCAGGGAATCTAGATTACATGCCTCAAAACACCACTCTCTCTCTCTCTGAAAAGACTATGATCCTTAAGATGTCCTCTGAAGTTCTCTCATCAGAACCGATATGCACCATTGCCAGGATCTCTTTTCTGGCTTGGCTCAGAAGCCAAATTATAAACACAATTTCATTCCTTCTCTTTGGTACTACAGAACTGCTTTCTTGCTTTATGTCCCCTGATTTTTCCACTCAGTGCAGTCTCCCTAAAACACTTGGAGATCTTGGTAAGAATGGGCTCTTTATTTCTCTTCAGTTTTGTATTTCCTTGATTCATCTTGTTTGTGGAAGTGGATTTTCTTTTGGGTGACAGCATCCCCATGAACTCAGACATTTTCACATCAACATGATGAAGTGTTATATATTGCTTGCTTGTTCATATTTCAGTTTTGCTCCCATGCAAGGCAGAAGTGCAAAGGAGAATTTCCCTTCTTTCCAAATATGCGATATTTTCCTGGAATTGATTTTAAACAGTTATTTATAGTTGTGATTACAGCTATAACTCAAGGACAGGCCAGACTGCTCTTTCTCTAAGACTCAAAAAAAAATTGTCAGTATAAATGCACCTTGAAAGCAAACCTGTTGTGCACTTCCTTTCACCTTGTTCCCATAAACTTTTGATGGTGACATAATAAAAACAACTTCTGCAGCTCAGTTTAATTTCTTTTGTTTGCCAATACTCCTTCTCCCAAAATTGTGTACGATGTGCAGTTTGGATGTGTACTCTGACAAATAAAGTGCAAAGTGAGGTGGTGTGAATGACAGCAAATATTTTGGGTTGCTGGGGGTAACAAAGCAGAAGGACTAAGCTGCAGTTGTTTTAAGTTTCCAGTTTTCACAGGAAGAGAGGGATGACAGTAAGTCGCCAAGCACAAGCTTTACAGTCAGCAGACAAGCTTGGGCACATACTATTACTTCATGGGAAGGGAAGATAAAAATCACCTCTAAGGATCAGAGTAGCATTTTGAACATCCACAGACAAAAAGGGTGTATGGCTTTCAAGTAGTTTGGGAACATGCACAGCTCCTTTTAACAGAGTAAACAGGTTTATAGAAGGTTTGCTGCTCTTGACTTGGATCTGGAAGTATTTGTAAGCCTTTCTGTTTTCAACATCCACACTCAAAGCCAACAGAAAGTGACAGAATTCAGACTTCTATATGCCAGTCATATAGAAAAGGGATCAGCTGTGGAACTAATGAGCTTTTATTCAGCAGAACCTCGGGCTCAACTTTTGAACTTGCCGCTGTCCTGCTGCAACGGGAGAGAAAAATCTCTGCCATCAGTACCAAATCTCAGCTGCTCGACTGCCTGTGACAGAAGCACATTGAAAGCCCTAGAAGAGAGGGCTTCCGCTGACTGCCCAACTGCATGATGATTTACAGCACAGTCTCTAAAAGGGCAATGCAGAGCATGCAGGGAGCATAACATCACAGGCACAAACAGCTTTGAACCCCTACATGAGAATATAGACATGGCCTGTGGGTCAGAGCAGACCAGAACAAGTCTCTTCAAACACCTGCCATTAGATAACGAGTACCAATGTGTTGGGATTTACGTTCCATAATAAATCAGGATTTTTAAACTGAATGCAGCCCTCTGTCCTCCTCCTTCATTTCTAGCTGTGACCGCTGAGTGCCTCCCAGCTTCAGGCTCTGGATGTACACCCTGAATGCACGCTCATCCCCTGCTTGGGCAAAATCCCACTACATAATAATTCTCCCTCCTGCATCCTCATTTTCACAGAATGAAGGCCAGGAGGAAACTGCACCGTGGTCCCATAGATCTGCAGTCTTTACACAGAGGACTGTTACCAAGGGTACCCTAGGAAGTACATGCAAGCCTGAGGCTAACCATCATTGCTCAAAATTGTCTTCTTTGTTGTGCAACGGCTGAATCCTGCAGCTCTCCTGCTTGGTCTGCTTGCTAGGTTATGGCAACCCCTGTGCCAAAAACACTCACTGACTGGATTCAAGTACTTGTAGTTTCTCTCTTTGGGAGCTGTAGCTAGTACAATGGAGACTGATTGAAGATTCCTGTGTACTTAGCCACAACAGCAAAAAGCAAAGCATAAAAAAAAGTCAAAGTCCTCAACAGACAAGCAAAGGGAATTTCTCTTCTGAAATAAAAAGAAATTTTATAAGAGCAGGGACTCTGTTCTTATTAAACAGGGATATCCAGAGTACTGCATCCAGCTCTGGGGCCCCCAACATAAGGACATGGACCTGTTAGAGCAAGTCCAGAGGAGGGCCACAAAGATGATCATAGGGCTGGAACACCTCTCCTTTGAGGACAGGCTGAGAGAGTTGGGGTTGTTCAGCCCGGAGAAGAGAAAGCTCCGGGGAGACCTTATAGGAGCCTTCCAATACCTAAAGGAGGCCTACAGGAGAGATGGGGAGGGACTCTTTATCAAGGAATGTAGTGATAGGACAAGGGATAATGGTTTTAAACTGAAAGAGAGTAGATTTAGATTAGCTATTAGGAAGAAATTATTTACTCTGAGGGTGGTGAGACACTGGAACAGGTTACCTAGAGAAGCTGTGGATCCCTGGAGGTATTCAAGGTCAGGTTGGATGGGACTTTGAGCAACCTGGTCTATTGGAAGTTGTCTCTGCCCATGGTTGATCTTCTAGATAATCTTCCAACCCAAACCATTTTATGATGAGTAACACCCAGAAATCTTCTCTCCCAGAGAACTGTTTGATGCAGTCTTCTGTTCCTTGTTCCCTCTGTCTCCAACAGTGTCATGTTTCCAGAAGAGCTTTCAGAAGAAAAACAGATTCTGTCCTCAGCTATTCCAGCAGATAGGCTGTTCTGTGTGCAAAAGAAATGGCATTTGACTTTTTCAAGAGAAAGACATTTTATCTTTGTTTCTGCCTCCTGGGAGATGTTTCAACCCTCGTAGCACACTGTAGGAAATAGTTATAGGCATCATCATTTCTTTCTTTAAAGGAAGGCTACCTTTGGAGGTTTACACAGACTCTAGATCCCACACAGATGGAGACATATGAAGAGGCCACAGTCATCAAATGCACATGCAAGGGAACTCTTCCATGCACTCTCAACGCAAGGAAACATGCTGTCCGTGTACACACAGCTATTCTGTACCTCTGCAATAACTCTGAATAACACACCAGTGCGCACACGCTTGCTATGCAGAGGCAGAGAAAGGACTCAGGACGTAGGCCTGTGCTGTAAAGCATGAATGCTACCTTTCTTTAGCCCTAAAGCCACCATGTGCAGCTGAAACAAATTGTTTCAGATAAAGTCTAAGTTTAATGTTTCCTGATTCCTCTGGACTGCCGCACTCCATATGTCACTATACAGGTTCTACGCCACTGTAGAAAGCTTTAGATGAACTGAGACTGAAGGATACATCAAAGAAATGCATTTAGGGTAAGCAGAAAGCTGGGAGTCACAAGTGCATTCATTTAAAGATATTAAAGACATTTCAAATAGAAAAAGAAATATCTAGGTAGATAGCAAAAGACGTTTTGATTGTTTGATTCAAGAACTGGTCACTGAAATCATCAGATAAGAATAAAAAATTTTGAGTGGAAGAAAGGTAGAAATGCTGAAGAAACATCACGAAATGGAGACAGTCATAACAAAAAAAAAACCAAAAGGAAATTGATTTGGGGGATAAATGAAAAAAGCAAAATAAGAAGTATCTCCAAGTCAACAACATGATGAGGGGGTAACTCAGAGTAAGATAGAAGGAGTCTTGCAGAGGAAAAATAAAGTTAGTTTTGAATAATACCTTTGACAAGCAGAGATAAATACCTGGTAACACAATTTAGTCTTGAAAGACTGAAAAAGATAGGTCAACAAAGTGGCTTCCCACAAAATAAATATTTCAGGTAAGTAAGGAGAACAGACCTTCTGATTACACAGTAATCTTTGCTGTCATTTAATTATGTTGTCTCATTCTATATGGCTGTCTTCCATGGCGATACACACACACTTCAGTCTTCAAAATCCTTTACAAGAAAACAGTCTTCCAGGTCAAAAGCTAAGAAATGTGTATACATCCTGGAACCTGTTTAGAATAGGTTCTCTATGTCTACAGCTTACCTATTTATTAAGAGCAAAGTGGAATATTTGTCACATAATGTTGCATACATTCTTATTTCATATATTATTGCAGTGTATATATTGCCCTGACATTGGACATAAGTTGTAACATCAGTTTTGATTAAGACTTGAGACACTAGGACAGCCCTTCAGAGAAAACACTCTAATCTGGGTGTACTCTGAATCCATCATTTATCCTTTTTTACCCAAAGTGTTTTTGTAATTTCTTAATACATTTGAGGGCTGTTTTTTATTTTCCAGATAAGCAGATGGCGTCAGAATTGACATAACAGAAACATTTTCTGCACTGTCACATACACAAAAATGCACACAGTCTTTGAAGCAGCTGATCATTGTCCTTGAGTAACTGAAACTAAAAGTTAAAATTATCCTTTAGGTCCTTGACAGTAATTAAAACAGTAGCTCAATGGTTTTGAACTTCAGCTGAGATGGGAACACAATCTTTGGAAAAAAAAAAGATTAAGCAAAGTCAGAATACTTGGATATAACACTAGGGTGGCTTAGAGTCATTTGTGCATAAAAAATGAGATGCTGAATACCACAGTCCTATTGGCTTTGATGAGATCAGCCCCTCACTTGTAGTAAGTGTAGTAAGACCCTCACCAGTTGTAAGTTCTGCTGTCAGATACAGATTTACAGCCTGATGCACGAACATATTTTGGGTTAAGGGATGGTCACCTGAAAGAAGAAGCAGAATTCTCAAGATCTTAGATCACCTACTTCCCTTTTTTTAAGGCGGACTTTGAAAAAGGAAAAAAATGGGAAGTGCACAAGACTGAGCACACAGGCATTACTGATAGGGAAAGGGCTGTTCCTTTGGCACCTGTGGCAAAGTACATTCCTGGTCAGCTCTTGGAGGTCACTGGGCACACATCCAAGTCTTCATTATCCCACAGCCTCTCCTTTTCTTGTAAAAACTGATACTTGTAGGGCAGAGAAATGTTTAAGAGGGAATGCTGACCAGATAAATGAAAGGGAAAACACTGTACTTGGCAGTCCTGCTCTCCCCTTTCAACCATGGACCAACATGGTTCAAAAGAAATAAAGAGTAGAAACAATGGACAGAGAAATACACACTGCAGCCTAATAGGTAACAAAACAGTTTTGCTTAGGCAACAAAGAATTATTTTTAAATTAAAGATATTATAAAATTAATTATATATTTGCAAAAGAGAAGTCAGATACAAGCAGCAAAGTTGTGACCAGTAAGCAGAAATAACAAGAAAGGCGCCTGGTGACTGACAAATACCCCTGTGCAAAGGAAAGCAAAGGAAAGTTAATGAAATGTCTATTTGTAATAACAAGACTATATTTTAACCCTGAGATCCTGCAACTTTTGCTCAGTGCCTCTGCTCAAAAATGCAACTTATTTTTCCTCATGTGGCAGTCAAGAAGGTAATTTCCATCGCATAATAAGGTTAGAAAAGGTACTGATCCCAGAACACATAATGTGACCTGGATTCAAAACGGTGAATTTGCTTAAGCAAATGAGACAAACATGAAAGTAACCCAGGATATGGATAATGGTCAGCTCCTGCAAAATTTTAATATTTTCAAGATGTAGAACTTAATCTTCAATTAATTACTTATTAGAAATGCTTCACTCCAGGGATAAGGAGCTTTATTTACAAGCACACATTGCAAAGTTTACCCAACTCCCCCATGTAATTGTGAATGAACTGGGAAATGGTTATTTTTGTACTAAATGTCAGATCTGCACAGTTTTGAATAAGTACAAGCTGATCAGCAAGACAGCTGCAGCAGTATTTTTGGCTTTGCTCTTTCAAGGCTGCCGAGCTACTGGTACGGTTTCAGCAGTCTTGTATTCAGGGATACTTACAAGTGCTTCTCTCTTAGTGATCTAGACTAAACTTTAATTTTGCTCTCAGTGCTGCTAATATGAAGTGGAATCTGGGCTGAAACAATTTAGTTTCCACAAAGGGATTTAAACTGCTGCAACCACCCTCCTTTCAGGGAAATACCTCCTGGTTTCCAGCTGAAAGAGGTCCTAAATTTGCATTCAGCTGACTTTCAGAAAAGGAGAAAAACACAAGCACTCTTTCTGATTAAAAAGCAAATGCATCCTCCCAGTGAAGTCAAATGAGTCTAAATCCCAAGCCAGAGATCGTTTTGGATTCTCTTTATCTAATGAGACAGAAGACATTGTTGGGAGTTAGGCTGTAGGCAAGCAACAGCTAGAATTGCATATGAAAAAGTGCAAAAATTTCAAAGGCCTTCTCACAGAATAGATCTTGTCTTTCAATTTTATTTTTTATGTAATCAGAGGAGTCAGACTTTATAATGACAGAGAAGCATCTGAACTTGCATAGATGGGGTGCCCATCCTGCCTGATTTCCAAAGCCCCATGGGGTGTGTAAGGTCCAGCACTGATACTTCAGAACACAAGGCATGAGACTCGGAGGACCGTGGTTTCACAGGTTACCTCCTCAGAAATACACAGGAGTAAAGCACATCACACAGATATGCTTTGCACAGAAATTCTGAAAAGCTATACTTTCCTTAAGAGAGACAGTAAAGAGTAAACAGTGAAACAGAAGCTAAACGCACCTCCGACCATTCTGCCTGTCTCTTTTCCACCTGCTCTGGAGACACTTCACCAGATGAAGGCTACCTGCAGCCTCCCCATCAGCTCTGCCATTTTCCTCCTGCTGTTCCAGACCATAGGTTTACTAAAGGAGAAGGAGGCTCTTTTATAACCTTGCCAGATGATTGCTTAATCAGCTTCAACAGATGAGGAAGGCCTTCTGATAAAGTGATAGATTGCTGTGTTTCTAGCAGTCAGACCTTGACTGACTGCTTTGCCCTAGCCAACAGCTATCATTGTTTAAGGATTTTCTGCTTATTTATAAAAGTTGGATGACCTATGGTGTCATTTTATCTATTTTGTCAGCCTCTTAGTGTCCGTGAGTACTTGGTGTGGAACACATTTGGAAGTTGCTTGCTGAATATCCATTCAGGGATGAATCTTGCTAATTATACTCCATTGATCTCGCTTTGCAGACATATGTGTCAAGAAACAATAGTTAACTGGCACCAGTATTTCTGATTCTGGGAGAACGTAGACTCTGCTTTGTGCAGGTGAAAATTGCTACACAGACATGAAGGCTTGGTCAGTCCAACTCAGTCTGTCCCAGAACAGACCTTCTAGAATTTGAGGAAGGAGATGAAGACTATCTCATCTTTCCTGCAGAGCAGACCTTCAGTCGTCTTAAGGTTTTAGACTAGACATTGTTAGAATTAACCCAGTGAAATCCAGAGTTGTAACAGGGATCGTTTGCCGTATGCCGTTGTTTTCCAAATTACTTTTCCTTCTGTCCCCTCTCCCAGATGGGTTATGCTACCCGCCTTCCTCACAAATAGTACATTGTATTTTGGAAACTACCCACTGCTTTATTTGAGATGGTTCTCTACTGCTAACAGTAATGCTCTACTCATCCAAAAAGCACTTTCGTTCTCACTGTCAGAGCAATTTTTATCTCATCCACTCTTATTTCATGTTTCAGAAGAAAAAAAGAAGACTTTTCTGCACTCTGGCAACAATAATGAGATGAAATTAATTTGTTTTTATACCAAATCTGCTGGAAATGACTTGCTCTAGCTTCCTCAAAGGTGTGCCAAATCTATCTACTTATTTGCTACAACACTAAATGTATGAGTATCATATGTGGATTGCAGCCAATTTCCATTCCAAATTGAAATTGACATGTTTAACTTAAAGTAATAAAAAAACCCCTATTTCACTTCCTGAATCATTATAGTCAAACAGCTGTTTGACTGGGCACATTGTAAATGTCACGCAGGTCTTTCCATTTTAAAGAGAATGAGAAATTATGCTAATTGCTTTTTTTATGATAACTTGTTACAAAAGGCCGGTTTACACAGCTTAAACTCTGGTAGTGCTTGATTGCATGGCATAGCACTTTTCACTCCCTCTCTATGTACTAGGTACTTGATTCTTTCATCTGCACATACAATTATATTCTATAATTGCCTCTGAGATTCACTAGTGGGAATATTACTCTGTAGATAAGCAATATCAGGTAGCAGGAACCTTACGTTTACAAACTACCTCTTTATTTGTCGGTTGGTTATGTGGGTTTTTTGGTCAAAAGCACAAATAAAGTAAATAGAAAATTAATTAATAGAAACATCAATAAGTTTTCCATTAGAACATTAACAGACGCTGATACTGATGCTGGAAAGAAAAAGAAGAAAACCTCCAAGATTCTTATGTATCTCACCCTGTGTATCTCACAGCAAGAGTTAAGAATAGCCTCGGGTTTTCCTTGCTTATCCCAGTAAGAGCAGTTTTCCCTCCTCTGCTGACTGGGAATGAGCAGACACTTTGTGCTCCAAATGACTTGCCTTCAACTCTTCACATAGCCAAAACCAACCCGCCCAGCAACTTTTCCATCCTGCAGGTGAAGAGCAAGTTGGCAGCAACGACGGGAGTGTAGCTTATTCCACTTGCCCCAATTCTTCCCACATCAGCATTGAAACACCCATTTGACCGAGTCCGGCACCACAGTGTTTCCAAGAGAGGATGAAAGAGGATAGCTGCAGGGCTGAACATGCCTAAAACCTCTGTCATGTGAGTCCAAGAAATAATGATACACCCTTGTTCGCCTCCCAGGATGTGGGTACCTCTGTCAGAGAGATTTCCATGCAAAAGTTCCTTATTCCATCTTCTCCTTGTTCTGTCCTGAAAGCTGCCCCATGCTTCAGCTGTGCAAAAGGATGCTTAATCCATAATTTTGTTTTCATGGGCATTGTTTCTTTCCTGTTCAGCTCACAAACCTGAGCAATTTCCCATCCTTACTCTCATGTGAAATGCAGCTGAAAGATTGGCTCTGGTTATTCTGTAAAGGGAATGCATGACAAGGGAGTTATAAAAATAATCTTGCTGAAAAAAACCCCCACTTCTTTACAGCAAAAACATACCTAAGTGAAGGATGTCTTTCAGAATGAAGAAAGAGGATAGTGGTGGCTATCAGAATGTGATCATATGCAGACTTTACAGGGTAACATCTTGTTAAATCTACTTAACTGGGAATTAAAATTAGAACTTTTCAAGACATATCTGTAGTGAATTCACACCAAAAAAAAAAAAAAAAAGTAGAAAAGAAAATCTAAGGCAAACAGGGCTAAAGAGAATACAAGACATTTATGTTCAAGAGAAAAAAAAGAAATTCTGTTAATGTTAATGGCCACAACAAATAGAAACTATAGGACTGTCAGTTAAATGAGAGACAGACAAATATTCTATATTTCTGTTCTTCATTTGACAAAAATACTAGAAGACAATGACAGTAACTTAATAGTAACTCAGTAGGATACAACAGCAATGATGACTAAGACTGGGCATGACAGCCTATATGAGGAGCTTTGAAGTGACAGCCAGCGAGCTTCCTGAGCCAGGAACAGTGATTTTCAGTCTGAGAACCTTCTGAAGAATTCAGAGCGCTGGAGACGTGAAACATTTGAGGCATCCATCTTACAGGCTGGCTAGGCTGATTGGGTAATTGTATGTCTTTCAGACTGATATCAGCAATTCTGACGAAAATAAATATAAAGGCTGAAACCAGACCAGCTAAATACTTCAGAGGAAATTAACAGTTAAAGATGTGCAACAGGTGATGAAAAAAAAAGATATGGTTAGACTAATTTAACAAATTGATTCTGACAGCAAAAGTTTGTTGATAAAGACAATCTTGTCAATGCCATACAGTGCTGTAGATTACTTGTCAGCCTGACCCTGACACCAACCAAAACCAACACCCAAGTGAAAAGACATCTGTCTATTCAGGGATAAAGTCTAGATGCCATGCTTCTAGGACAAGCATTGCTACCTCAGAATGGACACCTAGGTGAAGGATTTGGGAAGGCAACGCGATATACAGGTGCACGTGTAAATGAACATGAACTGCTTCTCCCTTGACTTGTTCAGTCAATAGTGATGCTTACAACCATTGCCACAGTCACCCAACCTTGTAACCCAAAGCCTAGACCCAGTGCTGTCTCCAGCAGCCTTTGGGCCACACCTAAATCCTTGGCCACAATGTTATTGCTGTCTTCAGGTGTGTAAGCTGGAGGATGCTGAGTAGAAACCCCAAGAGTCTGTCATCTCTGCCTGCTACAAGACTACTGTGTCCATCTGAACAAGTGTATTAACAAGCAGACAGAATGAAAGCCAAGGCAAGAAGGGAGTCATGAAACAGGTTTTGAAAAATGCCTTATAACAAGACTCAGAAAACTTCAACCATTTTCCTTATCATAGAAATGGCTTCATCTAAGTCCAAGTACCTCATAAGGATAGAAATTTGACAGAGGGCTCTTCAATCTGCTTGAGAAGGCTTTGAGCTAAAGTTGAAGTTAGACTAATTTAGACTGAAATAGATGTAAAAATAAGTGTAATGAACCTTTGAAAAAATTTGCCAAGACTTTTGTTGGAGCTTCTACTACAAACTTTTAAAGTTAACATATTTGGCTTTATTTCCATAATGGTATTAAACCAGGAACTCATTCACAAAAAAACCAACAATTCATACTAAAGAGATTATCAAGATTATCAAACTAGTCCTTTTGGCTGTAGAAGTCAAACAGCTGAACTTGTGTAAAACCTCACATTTACAGCTTTCATATGAAAGTTTTTTTAAATAAGATGTTTGGTAAATTTCTGTCTCTTTACACTTGTTTTCAGACTTTTCCCTTTTGCTTTTCCTAAACTCTGATTTCATTCCATTGACTCTGTTTGGACCACTTTTTCTTTCTCTCTTACTAAGGAATCTGATCTCTTTCATCACCTCTTTCTTTTCTTCAGTTTTAGTTTCCCTTCTCCCCTTCTAAGGTTGTGCCCCTTCCAATTCCTCGTTTGCCTTTCCTTCCCATTTTCAACCTTCCTCTTCTGTCTCTTTTTTGTCCTGTTTATTTTTCCAATCAAATTATTTAATGTGATCACATATGGAACAAGTCTTTCAGAGAACATAAAAAAGTTAATAACATCTCCCAAATAATAAACAAAGGATGTGTTAGTCTGAGCAGGAGAGGTAAAAAAAAAAAATAAATAAAAGGGTCCTGCAAATCATATGGAGATTAATTATGAGCATGCTGAAATGCTCATAGTATCTCAGCTAATTGCTTTTGATTCTGACTTTGACAGCTTCACTCATGGTGTATTTTCTAAAACATAACAGCAGATATGTTGAAACCACTTTAAAAAGTCACCAGAAAGAATACATATACCTTTTTCTGTAAAGATCAAATCACGGCCAGGGGCAATCTTACTGTTTTAGAAATTCTGACAGGTGTATCTGAAAGGCGTTATCTTCTTATGGATTCCTATTATCCTTTCTGAGATAAGTTGATGCATTCAATTAAATTCCTGGTGTGCAGCCCCAGAGTCTACAATTATTTATTCTCCCACAGATCCAGCAGGGTTTCAGCCCTTCTGTCTCTTCCCTTCAGGACCTCATAGTCCAAGCTTGGTGAAACTAACTGTGTCTAGTCACTGGAACTAATCACTGGAGCAAAATGCTCCAATTTAGCTCTCAGGCAGAAAATAAACCTTTTGATATCTGATTGAGAACTTTACACAGAAGTCTGACATGCTTTACTTAATTCATGTGACCCCCCACATCTTTCGGTGATTTCACTAAACAATCTTACATTTCCCTATGAATATATAGAATCTGGGTTAAATGGTCAAGCATGCAAAAAGTTCTCATCTCAGGCAAATTTCTGCTGAACATATCCAGATCACTTTTTTTTTTCACTTAGTCATGAGTCTTGTACTTTTCACTTTTATGCCATGCTATTTCTGTGAATAAACTCATTCAGCAAGGCTGATATGTATTCAGGATTCACTTTTTTCTTAAAGGCAATAGATATTCTTGTTAGATGTTGACTTTCCACTTCAGACATTGTTACTCTATCAAAGGCAATCTATTTAAATTGATTTATGATGAAATTTACACATTACTGCTCCTGAGGAGCCAGAATTTGGCTTTTGAACAGCTGGGAAGGAGCCCAGCTGTTCAAAAGTTAAGTGATAGTCTACAAGTAAGACTTAATGTATTCTTTCTGTACATTGCAGTGTTCAGTTCAAATGACTAACAGTACCTAGGGGATACTAAGGAATTTGAACCAGAATTTGAAAGAAATTTAAAAAAAAAAATAATCACAGATAATTATAATGAAATTGTTCCAGAAAACTACTGTAGATACAGGCCATAGCCCAGGACCCTCAGCAGAGGCTTTCTGCTTCTTTCCTTAATAAATGTATTTATTTATTTATATGTTAAACATCAGCAGTTTTCTTCAAAAAGAGAAGAGAGAGGTAAGGAGGAAAGAACAGACAGAAAATAAGGCAGTTTAGATAACGATTTGAAATACAGGATTAGAGACCTCATCAGGGCAGTAAGAAGGTCACAAGTCACTGAGTCTCCAGCGGCAGGTAAAAGTGAGTTAGAAGTGAACAGAAGATAATTTACTAAGGTGGAAAGGAATCCATCAAAGTTAACGGTGCTCATGGGTTTTGGCAAGATGAAAACTTTGTCTGTATTAGAGGTAGCTGAACCTGATGGGCATTGGGACCCAGCGAGTCTCCTCCTGTCCCAGTCCCACAGATGGATTCAAGGCTGTTGGGGTTCCCTGTCCCCAGATGTAAGCAGTAGAGAGGCTGAGCACCCACTCCTGACTGTGTGTGCACTCACACTACACACCTGTCCAGCCACACATGTTGATGCTGAGAGAAAGCACTGCCTTTCCCAGCACCCACCTGCATGTACACAGCCCTCAGTTCAATGCGAACAGCACGGGTGGCCCAGTCCTTTTCCTTCTCTCCTGCTGACTGGGATTGGAGTCTGCTAGAGCAGTATGGCATATACGGTATATGGGTCACTGCTGCTGTTGGCCTTCTCAGTCTCTCCAGGAGCAGCCGCCAGTGCCCCTTCCCTGCTCCAGTTGTTGGCTTGTGGCACCCATGAGCTCCTGAGGTTCACAGCTCACTCCAGATGCTGACAGACCTCTCATGTTCACCAGCTACTGTGGGTTAAGTTCTGCAAGTATTCACACAAGTACACCCTAAGCAGAGAGCACAACCACACAGAAGGCAGTCAGAAATCAGATTTACGTAGAACAGATAGAGGACAGACTATGCTCATCAAGCACAGGGCTCTGTCAGACAAGTTGCTGAACTTTGCACTCAGTTGGCCCCTTCCCCTTTTCCTTTTTTTTTTTTTTTTTCTTTTGTTCCTCCTCGATCCACCCTGACCCCTCTCTTTCCCCACATTTTGTCTTTCCTCACCGACTCATCTTGGTGGGTTTCACTCCAGGGCCAATCTCAATCTTTCCCCCGGCCATTGGATAGTCTTATGGAGCAGCCGAGTTTTC
Organism: Numenius arquata; assembly: GCF_964106895.1. Classification (NCBI taxonomy): domain Eukaryota; kingdom Metazoa; phylum Chordata; class Aves; order Charadriiformes; family Scolopacidae; genus Numenius; species Numenius arquata. The sequence goes on along the minus strand of NC_133577.1, from coordinate 10,917,540 downwards.
CAGTTCCACTGTTTAGGCTATTTGGGTTCTTCTGCCTGTTATTGTTCTTCCAGCCCTTGATAGGTCCTTGAGTTCAACATGATTAGTCTTTAATCACATAACTGAGCAACCTGCAACAAGAATAACTGTGCTATGAATAACAAAATGACAGAAAGAGTAAGAGCCAGCTCAGTTATTCATTTGGGGCCAATGAAAGAAATGCCCATAAAGTAAGAATAATCAGTCTTAAAAAAAGTAGGTATCATGAGAGCCACAAAAGGTCATCTAAGACAGTAAAAGAAGTATAAGCAAAGGTGGACGCTGGCCTAAACTAGAAGCATAAAGAGGAAGCATCACATCTCAGGCTACATCATGAATGAGGCACAACATAAACCCCCAAGTCAGTCTGTGTCCAGAAGGCATCTGTCTGCACACTCATCAAAGTACACACTAATTACCTCTCCCTTCAGATAAATCAGCACTCTATACGCATGAAAGTTTCAATCAGAGCTGTGGACAAATGTGTATCCTACCACACACGGTCCAGTGCAGTGTTTTTTTTGAGGACGGAGATGGAATGAGGTTGACATGGACATTTCTCATGTGCTAGAGGGCCAGGTGTGGTACATTTAAGATGATCATTCGACTACATGTACCCTTGAGTTAGTACTTCATTTTCAACTTTGCAGGGCAGGACATATGCTTTTACTGCAAACAAAATGAAACACCGTCTCAGTTTCCTTTTTTCTCTGTGTCAGCCCTGCTATATGTCAATCATGCAAGTGCTATTCACGAGAAAATTGGAAAAGCATTTGTAATTAGTTTCCATCCAAAAACAAAGCTACTGCCATCTAGCACCACCTGCAGCAGTGTAATCACAGATACATCTAAGGGAGAGGAAGGCAGTTGGCTATGTCTGCTTTAGGGAAGATCCTCATGCCCACTCCTATACCAGCACCAGAGAATACTCCAGAGCAATGGGTGTCCACCACCTCTATTGTTAAGTTGTTAGTCCCTTACATGTTTCTAGCTGTAGCTAAATTTCAACTTTAGCTAAATAATACTTACCCAAATGATTCTTAGACCTGCTTGGGGCATAAACACTGACCAAGGCCAAATTCCAAAAGGAAATTTTGATGCAATCCCCCAATTTGGGAGATAACAGAGTTTAGAGACACGGACACAGGCCATTCAATGCCATTTGCCTTCACTCTGAGAACAGTTCCAGGTTCATTTAATTTACTGCTTTAAATGTCCACACAGCTACTGTGGATGGCCATAAATCCAGTGTGGGATACAGGAGCTACACCAAACTGCTATTCCTGAGAAACCAACTGAGTTACCAGGAATTGCACTATTTCTGTAGGATTCCTGATGAGACAGGAGCTACCCTGCATAAAGCAATGGTTGTAGAAACTAGGCCTAAAGCAGACAATTCACTGAAAAGGGGGAAAAAACACTGGGTTTTGTTATTACCTTCTTTTCTGAGCATAGAGGCCAGCAAAAAATAGGAGAAAGAGCATTCTGCATGAAAGAAGAAAACTTATAATTCTTAGCACCTTTTTCAAGGGACATGTAACCTGAAATAATAGGTACTCCAAGTAAGATTTCCACAATGCTGGATTAGAAACAATGTTCATTACCTTTTCATGAGGCTTTCAACTCATAAACACATTCACTAAACTTCAGAATATAGCAAACAAACACAGCAAAATGTTTCATCTTTCCCCGTATTTTAATTCGTTGACATTTTAAAGTGCAACTACTGTGCTATCTGTGATTATTCCACACAAAGAATTGGATTTCATAATGCGTAATGCCATATAAAATAGCTGCAAAAATCATAAAATTTCCACTACAGAGAGCAAAGATATGATTGAGGAAAAAACATCTGGTTTTAATCAAAGATCAGAAAGAGCAAAATGGGTGTATTCAGATAATTTGGTGTTTGTTTATTTATTTTTTTTATTTCAGTGTTTCACATTAAACATGAACGTTTTAACTATGAAAATAGAAAGTATGTTCTTTCAGAGAGATTGAAATTGAGATTCCAATTTTGTTATCATCTCAAAAGAAACAATTCTATCATTTTAAAAGCTTTTCATGCATTTCTAAAATGAGAAATGCACTGAAACAGAATTTCTGCCCTGAAAAGTTTGGGGTTTCAACTAATTTCTGTTTTCCTATGGGGTGGAGATAGACAGAGAAAACAGTCTCATCATATTCTCAACCATACAAATCTTTGCAGTTACTTACAAGACCAGTACTTCCAGGCCATGAGGTAGATCCAGAGCGCAAAGACTTTAGAGTCCCCTTCCCTATATGGGAGAGTTTACTGACCAGAAGCATGAATAAACATATAAGATAACTTGCTGAACATTCACTGGCCAAGTGATTGCGGGCCACTGTGTTTTAGAAAGTTATTTGGAAAAGGGAGCATGAGAACAGAAGGAAACAAGTCATTTCTACAGGACATATCTAGAAATATGCAGATTTTTTTTTGGTCTTCCCCCACTCTCCCTCTCCTCCTGCCCCCCCCTGCCCTGACCAATTTAAATGAGTTCAAAAATGCTTTCTAAACACTTAATTCCATCTCTCAAATTTTGAAACTTGACAACTGAAATTCCATCTTGTTAAACCTTCATGCAAGAGGAATGGTTTGATGCTATGATCCACTAATGAGGCTGAAATAATTTCAGAGAAAGAAAACGTAATGAATATGAAGGTGAATGCTTCCAGTTTTCAGTCATGCTGGAGACGCCACAGTCATTAAATTGCTTCTGATGCACGTGTCCAGGGACAGGAAAAATGTCAACAGAAAAGACATATGAGTTGCAGTGAAGCCTGTGGAATTGCTATACTGCCAGCAGTATAACAGTATAACTTGCTCTGTTTTCAGATATTTCTGTGCATTTTATTGCACACAGCAAATCTGAGCAGAAGGCAACATTGTCACTGGTAAAACAGCTTGTTAAAATAAATTTGAAAGTGCTTAAAGTCAAAAAAAGTGTGTCATGTTGTACCCAGAAGCTAGCCCAAGAGGCAGAAAAGTAAAAAGCCTCTTTCTCTAGATGACCTTTTTTATACGGTCATAACTTCCCAGACAAGACATTCCTGCTTCAGCAGCTGTGAGAAGAGTCTTAAAGTTCTGGGGGGTTTTGGTGGAGGTGGGAGGGTGCAGAGGGGTGTATTGCTTTGTTAATCAGACACTACTTGCTGAAGGGTTACTACCCTCTCGGTTGCCTTTCAAAAAATGAATCCATACCCCAGATAACTCCTAAGTTGGAAGATGGGCAGAAAATACACAGCAACATTACTTGGCCCTACAACCTTGAAGCAGTGGAGTGAGCTTCATGCACCAGGACAGCTGGATCAGAGAGCAGCAACTTCTTGTACCCTATCGCAGCTGCCACTGCAGCCTTAAATATCCTGAAGAGGCAAAGACTGCTCAGTACTTAAAATCTGCAGCTTGTGGTGTCAGTTCAAACTGTTGACTCCTATAAATAATCTGTCTTGAGAATCAGCAGGCTTGTGCTGGTCACTGGAAAGAAGCAGTTACCTGATTCTTGCAGGTCTACCATCGTACTGTGTAGCCTGCCCCACTCAACCAAGTACTGGCTGGGGCACAGAGCAAGGTGCAGGAGGTATCCTAGGATGTGCTGGGAAGCATGAGGAGGTGCTCAGTGACCATTTGCAGATTAGTAAAGGCTCCTGGGTGTCTATGGTGCAGCATTCTGAGCTCTTGGGGCACTCTGATCTGCTCTAAGACAGGGCAGTGTGGAAGAAGCAGGGTGTTCCACCTTGCAGTATCACCACAGAGATGGTCCCAGTGAGCATCTTCAAAGGGCCTTAAGAAAATTGAAATGAGGAAGGAATGTAAATTATATGTTTTAAAACACCTAGCCCAACAGCAAAAGCAGAGTGCCACCAGCACATGAGCAGCAAGCTGGGTAAAAATTTTCCCAGAAACTTTTTCTTTACACTGTCCTCCCTTCAGGAAAGAGGGAACAGAGGCTGGATGTCACTACCGACAGCAGGAGTGGAGGCACTTGCAGACAAAGGTGCAGTCTAGAAGAAGTATTTGATCATTGTAGTGCCTCCTATCTTTCTTCTCCCAATCCCTTTTTGTCTTAGTTCTTGTTTGCTACAGTGGGAAATCACCAAGAATAAGATGGGAGAAGAACATAAGATACACTGTCTGGAACTCCATTTAATACAATGACTGGTCTGGTCAGACAGTGGCCACAGGTTTGGTGCGTGCCGTCTGGGCACAATTTCCCGGTCAGACATCCATGTCATTTGTCTGCATAACTTTTAAAATACAGCCCATTTTGAGCAAGGTAAAATGATTAAGATCTTCCAGTCTGCCCTCAGAAAAAATATACAGCTGTGCATGGCATTATGCTTGGGATGAAGTCAAATGCTTCTTACTGCCTCGCCCTAAAACCAGACTGGTATTTAAACACCATTCAAGCAGGTTCCTTAGCTATCGTAACGCAGCACCGTACATTTACTTTCGGAATAGCTCTTGCTGATTCCTGTCAGTTCAGGACCTGACCCTTTCCGTTTGCACTGAACTTGACAGCAGAGCCTCAGAGATGGATATGACAGATTTAGGCACCGAGTTCAGCTCTGCTCTACACCTGGTTTTGTTTTCTTGTCTGAAAGGCGAACTCTGAACTGTTGAGAAATTGCATTAGGATGTAACCGTTCTCATGATAAATGAGTGGCTTGGTGACTTTCGGGGCTTGTGGCTATCATGATGCTTTGATTTTATTCTGGTGCTCTGCACCATTCTCTAGCTGGAAGACTCACGGTGGAAATGAGGGTTTCATTGAAAGGTGGAAACAAAGAGAGAGGATATATTTGCTGAACTTGCTTTTAACTGGAAGAGAAAATAATAATATAATCTATTCTTGTAAATGTCTGATTAAATAGGTCTGCACTTTCAAGATAAGGGTCTTCCTTAGCATTTTTTCTCATTTTCAGTATGTGCCACTGTAGTGAAATCAGTACTCCAGCACTACAGGCCATGTCAGCAGTTTAAAATTATCTTGGCTATACAGTAGGAAAGCATAAATGTATGCACCAATTCAGACTCCAGTGAGAATACGACTATCCTTGCATGTCGACAGGTTCTTATTTCAACTCAGTTATTTTGTTCCTGTGCAAGCATAAGAATAATAATGTAACAGAAGCAGGGTTTGCAAAAAAAGTTGTTTTATTAGGTCTACTGATAGAACTGAAAAAAAAAATAAAAATTAGGTTTTCAAGTATGCAAATCTTCAACATTTAATCTTCAATGTTTAAAGCAGAAGCAATACACTTATTTTTAGCTTGAGTGCATTTTTACCTAGATACTCCTGAGAAGCAGATTTTTGATTATTTAGATACATGATTTACAGGGAAGACTTTGAGGAGCAGGAGTCACTAGCCATTTCTTATTCAGGACTGATGTAAAATCAGAAGTCTGACCCTTTCAATATAAAAACAGGCATATTGTCAGTTTTATCTCATGAATATGATAATAAGGTCTATTTTTCCTCTCAATCTGAAATAAACACACACTGAAACCTCAGTAGGTTACAAAAGAGAGCTACTGTCTGCAGGCCAGCTCTACTGCTAACGTGTATATATATCATCAATAAAAATGGGCTATGTGCACAAGGTTTGTCATTCTCAGATGATTCTTGGTTTAAAAAGCATTCATTTTTCACAAATCCTGTCAACCCTCACTCCTCCAAAGACAATGCTTTAAAAAAAATAATCTGCTTTAAAAAACCCCAAAGTTTAAGAGTTTCTAGTAATAAAAAAGGACTGAAGACATATGCCATGCAGATGATTTAAATTAGGGGACAATATTAAATACAAGTCTTCTCTCTCAAACATACCCTTATTCTGAAGCAGAAGCCAGGTCTGTTTTTAAGAAAAGTCCAGATCTTGGCCAACAAGCACATTGAAATATAACAATGGGAAAACCTCAGCAGTAAAATGGTGGTATATGGAGAATACCACTTCCAGTAAGCTAAAAGACACTGTAAAAATAATTTTAGTATGATTTTAATGTAAACAGAAGGCATTTTTATTAACAGACAGAATATTGGTGAGTGATATTTAGGCATGAATATTAGAAAGGAGCTTATAGGAAAGATGGAGAGAGACTTTTTACCAAGGCCTGTATGATAAGAGAAGGGGTAATGGTTTTAAATTTAAAGAGGGGAGATTTAGATTAGAAACAAATAAGGCATTATTTATGATGAGGGTGGTGAGGCACTGGAACAGGTTGCCCAGAGAAGCTGTGGACGCACCATCCCTGAAGGTGTTCAAGGCCAGGTTGGATGGTTTTTTGAGCAACCTGGTCTAGTGGGAGGTGTCTCTGTCCATGTCGGGGGGGTTGGAACTAGATAATCTTTAAGGTCCCTTCCAACCCAAATCATTTTGTGATTCTATGATACCTGAATAGGCAGTTGCTGAAGCAGCAATAGTACCATGGGTTAACTACCACCTACGGAAAACAAGTAAAACATATATCAAATTCTGTTTACCTTCTGGAAGTGATTTCTTGGAATTTATAACTACATAAACACATGCTGAGGTTCACCTCAACCCTTCTGAGCTTTAGAATTTCAATGCTTTCCCCTCAAACACTGCAAAAGGTTAACAGCAAGCAGCCAGCACATGATTAATTTCGCTCTCATGCACTGACTGAAAAAAGTAGCTGGGTGAGAGCACCTATACGCTACTTAAAAGTAATTGTAGTTTTTCACTTCAGCTCTTCAGTTGGTCTGGGTAAAAATAGTTGCTGAATATTCAAGATCAAACATATGCTGTCAAAATGCTATCTTGTATTAATTATATTCTTGTGGATGTAATTTGAAATGTGACACTACCTTCAGCTAAATTCCACTTGGGGGACAAAATGCCCTACAAAATAGTACTTACAGGCATTCTGTCCCTTGCAGTTTGTACAGAAATATTTTGTGGAGAGCTTTCACATTAAAATTCTTCAATAAGCTTTGTCTGAACATCCTCTTAGAATCAGTCAGTAGTCTCTTACAAATAACCACGCTTACTTGAGACATGGAACTCTTACTTCCCTGGTCTTTTTCTTTAGAACATCACCTAGACAACCTGGTAGTGCCTTTGTGAGACACTGACATATGCGTATGTTTGAGAGTATTGCATTTCGAACTCCTGCCTGATATTACTGTACTTTCTTCTCAAGTCTTTCAGCTTTTAAGATTTCCTCTAACTTCCTTTGAAGTGTATTTGAAAGGCAGAACACAGTGCTTATTTACATAATAATATCATATAATGATACTTGTATTGTATTGCTCTCAGTGTCTACTACTGCAGTGGCCCATGTACTTTCATTAAGGTTGCATAATGGTAGCCTTTAGTCTTCAAATAGATGAGTCTTGAAAGTATCATGATGGGACATAGTTGATAAATGCTAACTGATCTCCTAATAAAGTGATTTTATGAGATAGGAGAAAACCTTCTGGAAAACTGAAGACTCTTCAGATGCAGTTTCCAGGAAGAATATGAGCACTTTATCACCTTAAGAGGTAATTGCATGGCTTACTTTATAACGGGTATTTTCAAAGCCAATGATAAGAATATTCACAGATGTTTTCTACACGCTGCATAATAAATAGACACATTGTCAGTGATTAAGTGGCTTCCTTCCATTTTGTAAGTTGTTGACATCAAGAAAAGAAGCTCTTTGCTGCAAACTAAGAAAAGCATCAGCAGAGTTTTATTCCTTGTCATCTTGCTGAGAGAAGACCAGTTGCTCTTCTACTTTGTAAGATTTGCAAGATGCTTAACCACTTTCCCCAAACAGGTTAGTTTTATATAAAGCCATCATTTGTAAATGAATGTTATCTAGAGATGTCTAATCTGTCTAGTAATCAGTATTTTTGTTTCTTTTTTTTTTTCCTCTCCTAGAGCAAAAAAACCCACCCTAGTTCTCTGGTTCAGAATCTAGTGAGTCCACGAAACACTGTAAAATACCCCCAGCAATTGCCCCAGCCTGTAGGATTATTGCCACAGTTCTGGCCAAAACTCTCAGAAAAAAGGAAACAATGGATTGAAACTGGTCTTAGTGTGACATCTAACACTATGTTCTTAGGACTGTGTATTCTGTGGGGCATTTTACAGCCTTCCTGCTGGACAGCTAATTACACTTCTTAGGAAACTGAGCCGATGATGAACTACCCTTGATCTTCAGCCCTAGGATTTCAGAGCGTGCTTGGAATAAAACCTGCTGTCAATGAAGTCAGTGGCAGCACAGAGGATAGCCAGTGGTGTTGGGAGGTGCCCTCTCCTACCTGTGTCCATGGGAACGTGTCAGCACATTCTCTGTACAACCACCCTCGCCCCAGGAACCTGCAGGGTAGTTTCTTTACTTTATGCAGCCCTTGGAGACATTTGGGATACTTGCAGGGTTTACTTGCAGGGCTTACTTGCACAGCAGCCACACTACAGCTTCTTAGTACAACAATGATGAACAGGAGTAGCTGTATCTTCTCCACTCATGGACACCTGCATTACTTTTAATTTGGTCCAAGTTATTGCTTTTTGTAAAACTACCAGAGGGGAAAGTAATAAGTGATTTATTGTTAACTGCCATATGGCTCTAACAAAAGCTCTGACCTGAAGCAGTTTTCCAGCTAGTTAACGTTCTTTCATCATTGTTAGATGAGCTTCTGTTATTAATAAACTGACTCCCATATGAAGGAAGCATAGCAGAAGTTGCTACTTAAATCATAACATTTTTTTCCTTGAGTTCTGTAAAGTTCAGATTGATGCTCCGCAATGGGAAAATGCTTTATGGGTTCTACATTGCTCATAATAAAATACATGACAGTCACTAATGTTTGGTTGATTATGAAACTAGAGGAACCAAATTATAATGACCGATGAATCAGTTTCCATCAACTATTTCTATAACCAGCTTAGAGTCAGAGAAGTCTGTATTTCAAAGTCAATATGGTCAAGGAAACATGCATCCTAAATTTCTTTACAGACGTTTTCCTTTTTCTTATCTTAATTATTGCATTCAAAGTTGTTCTCCAGCTATCTAGTAGCTTTCCACAGAAACACCAACATGCCTTTAGTGTTCCCCTTGGTCGCTTGCTGTAGCTGCTGAACATTGTCACAGTCAAAAATGGGTTTCTCATTTCTACTCTTGAGTTGCTCAGATTGCAGACTCCAGCCATGAGTTCACAGTGTGCCTTTGCAGGCCATAATAAGTAGCCTTTTAGGTCCTCGTATTTTCTTTTAGTGAAAATATTTACACACCCCAAGAAAGGAATTGCAATTCACTGCCCTTAGCAGACTGAGAGCTCTCTACTGTGAGAGGCATTTTCCCTGTCTCTCAGAACTACACTGCTTTATTTTTTTGCCTTCCTTTCAAATTTTAGAAGTCCTTTTACAGTGACAATAGTAGGGTTATAGTCAGTATTCCAGTCTTATCATTGCTATATGTTGACATAAAAATCACCTTACTGCTCATGTATTTAGACATCCTAGGATCACATTAATATTTTTATTACAGACAGCACTGACTGCTCATATTAAGTTGCCAGTATTTCCAAAGCCTAATTTTTTATCACAGGCAGGACCTTCTATTTCTGAATCTCTAAAAGCAGATTATGACCCATTTTTAATTAAGGGAACCCTCTAGATGGAGGTGAGGGGCTAAGAGAGGGAATTTTTCTGAGTGGTTAGAGAGGCTTTCAAACTATGATGACACTGGGATGCAATATCGTATCTCTCACAACATAACTTAATCTAGAAAAGTTTATATCAACAATTTTTGTCAGTTCCTCTTAAATCTTGCTGCATCCCTTTTGTCCTTACATGTGTAATATATATAATTTGACAGTCAGCATTTCCATTTACAGTGACAATTAAAATACCTGTTCTGTACTGTTGTTTAATAAGGGGCCATTTCAATCACTCTGATTAGTCACATTCCTTTCATTCTTTTTTTTGCTCTGAAAGGTCTTTCATCTGTTTTCATGTTTAAGAATTGCTAAAAGAAAATTTTTGAAAGTGACTTCAGTATGCTACACTACATAGTGATATTGCAGATAAAGACATATAATAAACAATGGAATATTGGGGCTAGTGTTTGTCTGTGTCTGTAAACTGAACAAATGAACTGTTGTTGAGTTTGCCTGTGTCTATATGGCTTTTGTTGAAGCCATATAAACATATAAACTCTCCAGATAAACATTTATCAGCAAAATCACTGTCTTCCCAATTTGTGATTATGAAGGAAATGTGACAGAGTATTGAATGAAAGCAAGCTCTGAGATGTTAACATGTTAAGTTTGTCTTTGAACAAGACAAGTAATGAAAATATACTTTATGACCCTGATTAATAACATAGTAACTTAATTAATCAGTGCAGCTTAGATGATGAATATCAAGTGATCAAAAGAGGTTGATTGGGAATGACCTACAAAAATTTAGAAAATAATTTTGATTGAATTATTTTTTTAATAGACGTTGAAGGCATTGAATTTAGGGAATACCTAACTAGACTTCTGAAAATGTTTTGACCTTTCAGATCTATGAAAATAAGTGTTAATTTAGTTAAGTTGCTTAGCTTGAGAGGCATTGTTTTAGTTTTGTCATTCTATCTTTGTGTGCATTTGTGGTTTAATCAAGCTTTACATACATAGAACAGGAGTGATGATCCTACATTTACATACTGCTTCTTGGACCAACAGATCCATAAGTGGTTTATGTACTATGTGCCACAGCTGTCCTGTGACCACAGTTTCCAGTGAAGTTCATAAACAAAATAGCTAAAGAATCAGACTCCAAACTGTCCCAAACTCTCTTCATTAATCAGAAAAATACCTCAAGCACAGCCTATCCACCCATACAACTTATTGAGAACTTATTTCACCTTGCAAGTGAAAGCACAAGACATTAGCCATGAAACAAAAACTCTGAAATTTGGAGTGGACACTGAAAACATCACTCCCTTCCTTCCTGTAAAAAAATTCCCTTTTAATAGCCAAACTGTAAGCACAAATCTCCCCTCTGAGAAACAAATCCACTTGGCATGAATAGAGATTTATACAGGTCTATTGCATACTTTTGAAAAGTCTCGCTCTTCTAGCCCAGTAACTGAGCAGCAGAGGTGGAAGCTCACCGCTCCCTTCTGCTGAGCAGTCCAGGCAGCAATGTTCCATTGCTGTTTGCAGAAAGCTTTCATCAGCAGGCATGCAACGTATGTTTAGCATATTCTGCAAAATTCAGCTTATAATCTGAAGCAGGCACTTTACCTTAGAGTCACATAAAACCAAAGAGGAACAGTTTGGAATCATAAAACTTGAAAGCTTAATAAAATCAGGATTGCCATGTTTTGGAAGGAACATTTCATTCATAGGATAGGCTCTCTAGACATATGTTTGAGCCTGCTTATTTTCTTTAAAGAAAACCATTGATTTGCTGAGAGAGAAAGGGCTTAACTGTAGTTGTTTCAGGGACAGAATTGCAGAAAAACTCAAAGATAATGTTAGTCTGAATCCTAGTGTGTTCTTCAGCAACACGATATTTCATCACCACTAGGAATTTTGATAAATTTTATTATTATGTGCTGACCTTCTCTTGGGTATGTTGATTTTTAATGGTTTAAGATAAGACAACTTATAGTGCCAGCAGCTGAGTGCTTGTTGAAAGTTCATATGAAAGTAGATAGAGCAATGATAGCCACTTGTGATTCAGAGCCCCTCTGCTCCTTCTTTTGGGGTATTCATGCATAAGTGATGATGTAGAATTACTCCTAATAATTATTTCCTTACCCAAGTGATATATTCAGATTTTCATGTTAATTAAATTCATATAACAAGCCTTACTGATTCTACTGAGGCTGAAGACTTGAAGAGAAAACATTTCACACTATATGAGAGTTCATTAGTCTTCCCAGTAATGTAAACTGTGATTAACTTGTATATGCAATTTCTTTCTGCCTGCAGAGATGCTTGTACTATGTGCTGCAGAAAAGACTCCTAGAAACTGGACTTATACATGCAAACTGCATCAGGGTGCTCTTTACATCTGATGCCTGGTAATTCCACTTCTCCTCCACCAGCCTTAAGCACAGACTCACTGATGGTTGTGTTTGCACAGGCAAAATGTTTGCAAGCAGCCATAATGGATAAAGAAGTTCATCTCTCATGGTGGTGAAAAACACCCCAAATTACCTGATACAGCTGATATAAAAACATTTATTCCTCCACAGGTTTCACAATTAAGTTTTGGTGGCTATGTTGAACACAGCTGTAAAGGAGTAGCCTCCAGACTGGGTGTGAGCAGTTCCCTCTGCTGCTCCTGGCAGCACCTTTCCTGTGGCACCAAAATGCATTACAACAATGTTTTGACTAATTCCCTGCTTGCTCGGGGTATTTGGTAACCTCAATATCTATGTGCTGCTTGCTCTGTCTCTTCCAGGTCCTCCCGCTTTGGTCTTCACAGCTTATAGATCTGGTTTTGAGAGTACTCCTTAAAGGAGTTATCAAAACGTAAAATTAAGAAGTTTAACTTAAGTATAATTGAGGATGGTATTCTTGGATTTTGCTGCCTTCTTTCACTTAAATTACCAATCGTTTCAGTATTAGACCTTAAAATTAACATCACTTTTTTCATTTGTTTCACTTTTTCCTTTTCTAAATAAATATAGAGCAGTACATCAAAACCCCCCACAATACACATGTCAGAAAAAATAGTTACAACTTACATTGCTGAAATAGCTTTACTGAGAACTTAGCAGAGATTCTTAGCACATAACACAACCAGATTAGTTTGGGAAGAACAGAATGAAACAAAGTGAAATTTTGGAGAAATAAAGGAGACCGCAAAACTGATAAAGAAGAAATATGTCTGAAGTTATTGTTTATGAGGTGAAAAAACATACCTAAAAGTTATGAGAATATAGAATTTATAAAGAAATCTTGTTATCAGAATAGCAAGAACAATCTTTTTTTTTTAAATAAAGAGGTCACTGATTTTGTAGAAATTGTCAGCAACAACAAAAATCAGTGCTAAAGATTCTGTGACAGGTAACATTTCTGTGAAGCTGGAGATGTGTTTTGCTGGATTTTTCATATATTCTTTCTTATAAAAAAAAATTATTGAATTTCATCATGTCCTATTCCCAGCTCAGACAGAGCCTCTGGATTTGAACCTGTGAGGTGTCTGACATGCTGCTACTTCCTCTCCTCCTGTACCACATGGAAACAATCCCAGCTAGCCAAACTTTTACTTTCATTTACTCCCTTAAAATGTAACTAGCTGTATTTTTTTATAATGGGAATGAAAGTTGGACAAGGAAGTGAAATATGGGTGTGTTTCCATAGCAACTGCAGCTAGAGATCCTGCACCTTCCACGGCTACATCTTCACCCAGAAAGACAGCAGCAGCCCATGCAGCCTGATTCACATTGATAAGTGTGATGTGCAGAAAAGCCCCAATTGATGTGGTCCACGGGGTGCATTTGTGCCCCACAAATTCAAGTGCACTTGCTGGCAGGACTGAAGTGAAGGAAGTTCCTTCCACCCAGGAGGTTTTACATGGCAAGACCTGCCGTGTTTACATTGCATTCTCTGGGGATAGCACAGCACTCACTTGGGGTGCCAGCAGTGTCAAGCTCGGCTGAGGCTAGGGGGCCTCCAGGCAGCTGAGAAAAGAAATACTATAACCCAGATAAGAAAAAACTCTTGAGAAATAAAAGCCAACTGATTATAACTGCAGCTCTAATATATGAGGCTTAAAGCTTACTGTAGAGCACAGACAATGTGTATCCTTGCTCGTCTTGCCCTTCTTATTCTAAAAATCCTATTGGACCTATCACAAATCCATGTTTTCTTTCTCAAAATTATTGTCTCAGAAAGCTGGGCAGTAACACTGTAGCATATGGTGGTATGCTAATAAATAAATGCATTTCTCCAAAAAGAAAAAGGAAAGAGTTCAGATTAGTTTTGAATATTCAACCAGGAAAGAGTTTGGCCTGTTATACAGAACATCAAAGAAAGAAAAATCTCATTTTCCCCCAAAATTTAAATATTTAAGAGTGACAAAGTTTGTGAAAAGCGATGACATCCTTTCTTAGACCAGCTGTTATTGTTGCGAGAAAAAGAGAAGCTGTCAAAAACAAAGCTCTATTTCAGAACTGAAACAGAAGCAGAAACCTTCAAATAGAAATGCTAGTTAAGAATAAATGGCCCATATTTAGCATGATAATTTTCATTAATTGGACAATCTCACACAAAATGTGGCTTGTATTTTCCAAGCAGAAGGGGGTGCTGGGAAGAGAAAGGTGATAAAGTTACTAGTTCTAATGGAAAATAGAGAAACAGACAGTTATTATATAGTTCATTAGTAACGACTCAGTTTTTTCTTCAATTTCTTGTTTTAGTCTTTTGACTTCACAGTATAACATAAGAGAGTTCAGTGAGTTTTCTGGGCACTGGCTCATGGGCAGAAGATAATAAAATGTATTTTCTAATTCCTTTCTTATTTTACAACTAATTGTATTTTAATTCTACTTATGAACAATTTAAAAAAAAAATGCAAAACAGTTTTTCTTCCAGCTTCTGTGTGGCTAATATAGTTTTTAAAACATCATGCTGCTTTGCATGAAAAGTTGTTTTTTCTCCTCCAGACAGAAACACTGTTTTCCAAACAATTTTGTTCAAAAGGACTGCTTGTGCAAAAGCTGTGAAAACAAATCTCATTGAGACAATTATTCTTCAAGCCATGTGAGGAATTATTACTCTGTTTTTTGGGAGGCAAAATAGCAAAACCTGTGCAGGCCAATTTGCTTAAACTTCAGATCATGAGATTGAATAATAATTAAATAATTTAATAATATTTCTATTATACACAGCTACCTAAATGCGTGAAAAAGAGGTTTAATTAAACAAAAGTTAAAGCAGAAACATCAGTTTAAACGTCTAAACCAGTTTCTAAAAAAACCAAGAACTATATTGCTTCATTGCTATGCACATAAAACTGAATGCATCTGTTTTTTCTGGAAATGACCAAATTCAGATCTATTACAGGTGGTCTCAGGCGCACACAGACAAACTGTCCTGTGGTAAACAAGGGTCTGAAATTACAGCGTGGCCACTACATCTTATCGGCTCTCGTGTGCACTCCAGCATGGTGGGAAGCGGGTGTTAGCTCTCCTCTTGAATGCAGGAGGTTGGCAGAAGCTACGACCGTGAACACATGCGGTTACTCATCACAGTCAATAACGTTGTGCATTGGTACCCTCGCTTGCTTCTTTAAACCTCTGCCCAGAAACTCGCTGTTCCTTTATGGTACGTGGGCCTTAAATATTGCATTTCCATCAAATAATGGAAAAGCTGCAAAAAAAACCCTCTTAAACAACTTGCCCTGTGCACATCAGCGCTGAATGCTTTTCCCAGTAATACAAAACTGGGTGCCTTGCACATCTGTATCTCATCTGTAGTCAGCAGGACAATACGATTTTATTCTCCTGCATGCTTTTCACTGCCTTTTGGAAAGATCTGTGTGAAGAGAAGGACTCTTAGAGATATAACACAGCCTCTCACAGCTATGGGCTTGTCATGGTTCTGCCAGTGCTCCTCAGGCCATGTAGAGAGAAAGAAAGGCTACGGCCAACCAAGAGCCCTAGTTGGAGCCTTTTGACATACTGATTTAATTTGCCTTGTGCTGCAGCAGGCTAGAGGCGGGTGTATAAGAAAATGCACACCCAAAATACACCTTGGGCATGGAGGAAGGGGATGGTGGGAGCTGGGCCCAAGATTCAAACCAGGAATTGAAACCACACACTTTCCTTGCCCTTCTCAAATTTAGTCAAGGGAAAAGTATGTATTTTCAGATGAAAAAAAGCAGCCAAGTTAATAAGGCTGATGACGGCTATACAGGAAAGTGGCCCAAGTGTCAGAGATCATAGAGGAAAATACGCTATGCTGACAAAAGGCCAGAGACACGATCAGTAAGGATAAGCAATGGAGAAAACACACATCAGAGAAGATTTGACAAGTGACATTGTTATCAAAAAACAAACAGCAGGTCTGCTCACCAGCTCAGCACAAAAATTTCAGTCCAGTAATGAAACTTTTACAAAGCTTCAGAGAGACAGGTGAGACAGGAGCATTCCAACATCTCTGAGACATTGAAAACAGTAAATTATAGGGACACCTACTTCAGAATCTCTCAGAGCAGTCTTGTAATTCATACTCTAAGACAGCTGGAAGGTCTTTCTAGCTATTATTTGAATGCAATGGAGCACAGAATATATTAATTCATAGTTACTTTCCTTCCGTATCCTAATCTATCTCACACATGTCTAAATAACATGGATGATTCATGCATTATTTTCTGGTGCCCAGTACTATGCCTGTCAAGGAATGCAAACTTATATTTAAAAGGTGTCAAGTTATATTTGGCAAAGTAGGAAATTATTTAGATTATTCAGTAACATCAAAGAGCCTTCCATGTTGTGCCCACAAAACATGACCCTTTAGGTCATAATTACCCTCTACTAACTTGTTATTTGTGTGTATGTGCTGTGCAGGACAAAATACACAACAGAAAGAGTGTGATCAGATCAGACACTTTATTATCGTGTTGCTCCGCTCTTGTGCCCAATTATGATTCATTTTGCTAGGTGAAGTAAATGATACAGGACTGAAATACATAACAATCTCTGTTCCCTGTTTATCTTCAAGACACTGTGAGCAGACCTAGTATTTCCCAATTTAAGGTCCCCCCCACGGGGAGTCTTTGGGTTAAGATAGGCTTTATTTACCTTCAACTTCTGCATTTTCAACAAGTAATGTACATGGGCAAGGGGTTGGTGGAAGAAGTGCTCCCTTTCACTGGTCCACAAACCTTTAAAACTGTCATTTTTCCCCAAAGTAACACAGATGTGGAATAGGCTTTTCCTCATTCAAAATATTCATGGGTAGAAAATGTAGAAACTAGTTATAGTTCCATCATAACAAGCCTGCCTTATTAATTAGGAAAATTATTTTCAAAGATTTTCACTGACAAAGCCCACTTGAAGTAAAGCGAATACAACTGCTGAACAACTAAAAAGTTATTTACCTTTTTTTTTTTTTCACTTTTGTATTGCTTATTTTTACTAACCTGGTTTTGAATATTGACCAATTCTTCAGCAGCAGTTAAGAATATATAGGTAGTGAGAGTGGTTTTTTCCCCATTTTCCAACTTTTCTTTTTGCTTGCATCCTTGCAGAAGGTCAGCAGCACAAGCCACAGTACGGCAGGAGAGGGGAAGGGTTGAACTTTGATGTTGTGCTGAATGAGAAGGAAACAACACAAACCTGGTAAGCTCTGCCTTGAGGGAGATCCTTCTCTCTACAGGAAAAGGAAGGTTAACTGATGAAGAAAGCATGGTTCCAATCTTCTAGATATAAATCTAGGAGCATAATTAACATTTTTAATGCAAATAAAAAAAAATTACTCCTGTAGTCTGGTAAATAAGGTCAAAAGGAATTCATACTTTAGTAAGTGCATGACACATGAAAAAGATGTAAGGATGTGGAAAGGAATGGGGTTGCAACAGCCTCATATGCCTGCTTGGCTAATGTCTACACCATGGGACTGAGCAGCAAGCCAAGGCTCTGTCAGGACTAAACTCAAATACACGTCATTCTCCCTGTGCTCTGGTTTCCATGTCAAGTTGGCTTTGACACAGGTCAGAAGGCATCTTGGTCCACTCAGACAAATTCCTTGCTTGGACAGGCAGGGGACTAGCACCTAAGGTTGCTCCAAGTTTATACGGCTGCCCCTGCAAGAAGGACATCCTGGAGCCATCCGGAAGCACCAACAGAGCTCAGTGGGGACAAGCCCTTCTTTACCTACTGGAATGCTCTCCAGCTGCATCCGGGCATCATGTCCATGTTACTAATGAATGAGATCAATATCACAGGTCCAGCATCAGAAGGGCTTGATCCAGCTGCTAGCAGGAGCAAACAGCAAAACCTGTTCTTTGTATTGACATTCTGGTGTTAGTTAGTTACATGAATCAGAAAAGACATTATCAGACCATAAAAGCATAAGAAGGAATTTTTAAAGACCAGTATACATAGCAACTCTCCAGC
This sequence comes from Numenius arquata, assembly GCF_964106895.1. Classification (NCBI taxonomy): domain Eukaryota; kingdom Metazoa; phylum Chordata; class Aves; order Charadriiformes; family Scolopacidae; genus Numenius; species Numenius arquata. The sequence continues at coordinate 10,899,419 of NC_133577.1, read as the reverse complement.
CTCATCTCAGAAGGCCTCAGAGGTCCTTACCCCAGTCAGCTCTGGCATTGACGACAATAGGGTTGGTTTTGGATAAGAACTCATAACAAAAGAAAGGTTTGCAGAGCTTGACCTCCACTTATGGTGCAACTCCTCATACATCCTAAGTGCCAGACTATTGCACAGACTTTCATACTAGAATAAAAGGGAGATATGAAATGAGAGAGCAATTAAGAAAAGACAGTAAAAAATGAGCTGTAACCTACAGATGCTACTAGTAAATCGAGCTTATTTCCATTCCCACTAGCCATCTGATGAAGGCTAGATGAATTCACCTCCAGAAGATTACCTTTATTTCACTGAGCAATAAAATATCCGCAAATATACAAAACAAATAAATCTTTTTCCAAGTGTTACAGCTTCCCAACCCTTTTCTCTCATTTTCTAAAATCATTTTATTTGTTGCTGTTTGGCTAAGTATTACAAGTTGGGTGCTTTTCTGTAATTTTAAATTCACTCAAATTCATAACTCATGGCAGCTGAGTGTAGCTATGATTAATGCCCTAAACCTCTTCTGTTCCAGTTCCCACTGCATTTCACTCTGCAGTACCTGAGCACTCAGCACCATCTCTGGCCAGCTGCATAAAGTACAAGCTTAAATTCAAATAAACAGAAATCCCCAGTATGGAATAGACAGGACTCAGAAGAGATTAAGTTGTCATGAAGATTTTGTAGACCAAAAGACCCTTGCTCATCTAGAACTTAAGGTGCCCTCATGAGTGAAAAACATGTGAAATCGGATTTAGTTCTTTCTATAAAACTCTATAAAATTTCTATAAATTTCTATATTATGGATTATTTTTTTCAATTTGTGTTTTTGTTCTTCCTCTATCTAAGAAGCATTAAAACCCTGTGCTTCCTTTTGCAGGATGGCAATGTTTTCTGCCTTTAGATTAGTCTCACTATTTAATAGCTGCAGCATGATGGACTAGGCATGGAGAAGCAGTGGGGAAGAAATCCCTATTGGGATTTGAACCCATATTTTTTGCTTATTTCCTTATCATAATAAACCAAACCTAAACCACAGATCCAAAGACTCATTATTACTGAAATACTGAAAATACTGAATTTGAGCTTATGCATTGGAACCAAGAAAAATGCCCTCTCCAATCATCTTGCCCCATATTGAAGCCTGCATCTTTCCTTCATAAACCAAAGTGCAAATGTACTTGAAGGACAAAGGTAATATGTGGAATCTAATTTGCACATCACTTTTGCTTTCAATCTTGGGAAACATCAAGTTTAACTTATTTGGTTGCATGAGTCCTCTTTCGGGGTTGGAGGTTGAACAATACACAGGAAATGTGAAATGACTGAGTTGAAAAATTATTCCCCTGAGTCACATAAGCTGTCATAGGCATACACCCTTCACACACACACATAAACAGGCTTACATACATGTAAGAAAAAACAACAATTTTGAGGCTGTGTGTCTTAAACCAAGCCTTAATCTCTATGAGTGGTTTTATTCACATCTGCTTTTCTTCCCATGGTCTCAAATGCACACTTAGCAAAGCCCAAGAGGAAAACAAGATCTTCAACTGCATTTGCACACACATAGGACAAGGACAGTGACCTCCCACTTCTAAGTCTGTGTAAAGTGCAAGAGTATATTTCAGTTGCACATTAAATTCTACTCCCTGACCCAAAATTACTCTAAAACTCACACTAAAGCAAACTTAACACAAGTCATCCTTTCCACCTTCATTCTGTGGTCTTACATTCTACAGCATTTGAATGTTTTTCTTCCCACTAAAAACTGATAATCACTTCATTGGTTTATATGGTTTATCAAAAAGAGGGTTGACATAAGAGAAGTTTCAGACTTCAAATCTACAAGGCCTAATTGGAAATTAGAATAATATTATTATGATAATCTAAATCATAGACAATGCCACACCAGAAAATCTATTTATCATCTATTTAAATTTAAATATATCATTGCCATGCTAAATAGCTAGACATGAAATACCAATGAACCAATCCACTACATTTTTTCAGATGTCCCATAGACATGAAAAACTAATCTGAGTTTTCTTTCTATTTTTTTATTAGTCCCTGGCAAGCATGGGAAAGGCTTTATTCAAGAACCAAAAGCAGAAAAAATTTGCTCAGATTTTTATGCTAATTAATTTGCTGTGTTTTCCCATTCCTTGCATGTTCTCTTCCTGCTAAGGTAAAAAACAACCGGCTTTCAACAGCATAATGTAGTTTGAGAAAGTAAATTTAGACATACATCCTTGAGTACTTGAGGTAAGTGGATTTAAAACTCAGTGTTTGAAAGAACTTACTTGGAAAGTTGATTACAGTCAACCAGCTTTCATGCCAACCTGGAACTACAATAGTCAGATGTCACTTGTGTCCCAGCAATAGAAGATCACTTTCTTCACAGCTTCTGAAAGTTGAGCAAGTGTTACATGGGCAGGAGCTTGTTGCTTTCTCCATTTTATTCCCTCAGCTCCCTGTGTGCTGTCCATCCCCCTGCCTCTGCTTCTAACTCATCCAAGGGGTTCCCCTCTTCACCCTCCTCCATAACATCTCATCTTCATCTCTGTGGTCCCACGTTTCTGTTTTCCACATTAATACACACAAGGTCTCCCCATTGCTCATTAACACGGTCCCTTTTTCTCATGCCAGGACTCCTGTGTAACCATTACTTCACATGCCCCACATTTTTTTTGTATCTTCTTGCTAAGCAAAAGGTTTCGCCATGTACTTGAATGTTCCTGTTGCCTCTTCCTTCCATCTCACAACCCTCTGAAGTTGCTCAGCGACTAGTGCACCTTCCCTGGGAGTAGATGGGGAAAAGTGAAGTTGGGGAAAGCAGCTTTTGGACAACATTGAACCCTGCTCGGCTGAGGTTGTAATACCAGGGGAAAGAGCGAAAGCAGGAACTATGAAGCTGAAGAAAGCCCTGGATGCCATTGTCAGCTTGGTTCCTTGAATAAAACAAACAAACAGTAAGAAAAAAACAATAGGAGATTAAATTGTCTCCACTTTCTCTCCATCATCCTTTTTACTCCTATTCTCCTCTCAGTTCAGTAGGGTTCTCTCTGAGATTGCCAAGAACCTGATCTGAAATTTTATTCATGAGATGCAATGTTCAAAAGTTCGTGTCCCAGAGAAATGGTCTAACGCACCATGAAGTAGTGTGCAATCATAGCTGATCAATCAAGTGCTGATTTCAGTGGTGGCTCCTAGACTAAACACAAGCGTGCAAAATATTATTAATTTTTTCCCAGTTAGCATCATTTTAAAAATGGCCATTTTTTTTCCTGAAGGCATGTTGCAAAGTGAAGGGAACAACACTATTAAAACAACCTTTCATTAATACTACTTCTCTCAGCTCTAGGAAGAAGGGCCTAAGAAAACAAATGTGAAAGAGCTCAACCTGGGAGAGAGCAGAAGCTGTTGGCAGCGTGTGTGGCACATCTTCATTCAGTTGGGGGTTTGTGCATCTTTTCTGTATTGCAGATTTCATGACCTTAAGCCCCTGTAGGGCTGGGATGGCAGGTTAGTTACAAGACCTTTCTGAATTGTGGTTCCAAATTGTATGATAGAAAGAAGTTAGAAAAGAAGAATTAGCAGCAATTCAGTGGTCAACCTCAACTGTAGGCCATTATTAGGTTAAAAAGGCATGTTTACACAGGCAGAAATCTCAGCAGAATGCCTGCTTGCATTTTTTTTAGAAAAATGTACAGCAGCACCATCAAGGACAATAACAGCAGGATCCTGAAAGTTTGTGCCTCTTTTGTGCCTTGTATGACAATTCTTCAAAGCAATAGTGTCTCCTAACATCATATTGGAGCTCTGGCTCAGTAATTACTTTATGGGAAATGTAACACCCAAATCATCAGCATCACTTACGGACAGTGTATCACTCCCTTAGAGTATTTCTCAATTATAAGTAACGTAGCATCTCAAGAAAACAGCATAGAACATCATGTCCTATTCGTCAGCTCCTCAGTATAGCTTAGATATAAAAATGCCATACATTACTGAAGAGACCTGTTAGTAAATTCTTGTGATTGGGATACAGTGACAGCTGCTTAGCTGTCATAACTTTTCATAACTTCAGTGACTTTAATGAGACACAGCTTGTCCCATATCGCCTTACAGCTGTGTTCTTTTAATAGGCTCTGGATGTTTTTTAAAAGTGAGCTTTCCTCCTAGAAATATGTCTTTGAAAATAGAAATAATTACTGATGGTTGGACAAACTCTACCTTCATTAACAAATTGGTACAAAGCCAGACTAAATTTTACTTTGTGTTTCAGATGCGTACAAATGCTTGCAGATGAGAATGGTTCTTGGCTGTTGCGCAGGGGAATAACCCAAGCAGACAGAAACAGTACCTCTTATATAGCAGTAAGACAGGATTAATTTTTGGCGTTCCCATTTTTTATCTCTTCTTCCCAGATGTTTGATGCATATCAGAATAAACACCAGAAAAACAAAATCAAAATATTTACACAAATCCTGGTCATGTGTAACCCTTACTAATGCCTCTGACTTCTGTCACACAGGATGGAGACTCCACAGGCGTTTGACAGAGAGGAGTGTGTGCCAGGGATGAAGTCTTAGAGAGACTGGCCAGATTTGCAGTTGGAATAAATCAAGAAAGCTCTACAGGATTTCATACTTTTGCAACTGAACGAAGATGGCCCATATCTTCAGAGAAGACAATCTGTAGCTGCTCTTTATGAAATCTTTGTATAAAATCTTAACATTAAGTCATGAAACAATGGCAAGACACTGACTGCAAGGCAACAAAAGTAAGATTTGAAAGGATAGCTTGACAAAGCAGAGACAAATGTGCACAACAGATAGAAATGTTTCAGAGCTAAAAAGCAAGTGGTACTCCCTTGACATTTCTTTCCTGTCAAAATATAATTAAAGAATAGCAAAAATGTGTTTCAGTAATGCATATAATTATGTCTCCAGCTGTAGACATATTTGCTTGAAGTGATAAAAATAAAGGCATTCCCAGGTGCTAATGTTGACTAATCAATCTGCTATTAACAGGTAACACACCTTCAACTGAAAGAAAGGAAAAGGGCATTTTCCTACATTAGTCTGTGCATCAGTCAAGAAGTCAATCAAGAGAAAGCAGGGTGGCAGAAGATTAGATACATACCACAGGCCCTGAATTAATGTGAATTACTAGAACTAAAAAATATTTCTATCCAAAAAGTTAATATTCCTCCAGCTCCTGTGAGAAAGGTAATACTGTTGATATTTTTCTTGAAAATCCTGAATTGTAACTTTTGCATATTATTCTTCAGTAAAGAGGGAGAAATTATGAGCTTCGACATGCACAACTGTTTCCTGATTCTTCTTTGGAGACAGAGCAGCAAATTGCAGCTGCTCCGTGCCTGCCTGCTCCTTTCCAAAACCTGTAAAGACTCCAAAAGGTTCAGCAGAGGGAAAATGCATTTTCACCTAAGCTACATGATGACATATTGTCACCCAAATTGACACACACACCCCAACCTTGACAGAAGAATTTGTTTTACCATTGCCATCCTTTCTCCTAACTCTAAGAGGAATTCCATTCTCTAGGAATGGAGAATGGGAAAAATAATTTCAAATACCCAACTAAGTAAATGAAAGTCACAGCAGACTTTGGTCCACCATTCACAGTGCATGTTGCTTTGCCTTGCAACCACTGAGGAAAATGCTTCACTGTAGTCCTTTAGTGCAATCCCAACACTCTTCACAAACCTGCAGCTGAAATCATAGCTATGAGCCCCAGAAAGACCATACAAAGACCTGTGTCAACTGGGAAGAACCTGGCAAGTCTAGTTCCTGCTCTCAGGTTTACTTTTGATTTATTGCTTACTATTGGGAAGCAAACAAGCTGTTGGCCAGAGTCCTCTACCTTGTAATTCACATAGATCCTGCTCTGGAAATGCAGCAACACAGCAGTGTCAGCTCTGAAGGGACCTCCAGGTCAGAACAGAAGGTATAAAGTTAGCTAAGTGCTGCTGGCATTAGGGTGAAAATAGTGATCACTGTATGGGATCCTAAAGTCCATCTAAGCCCTGCTTTAATTGTCATAATCCTTCTCTAGATGCTTCTCTCTCCCTATAGAAATCTTGCACCTGAACAGCAAGAATGAAAATATCCAGTTATTTTGCTGGTGTTATTGTATACTTCCTCTCCTTCAGACATTTCTAGTTGTTCCTCCAATGGCTCTGCAGCACTAGTTACCTCATTTATTGTAAACCTAATGCAATGGTAGTATCAGAACATCAACCTGGCTTGCTGATCAGCCAAACAGTCCTTGAATCCAAAGGGAAAAATACTGCTAATGGAATAAAAAATTCAGAAAAATCTAAGTTATTTTTGTTGTCAAAAAAGGTAGATAAATAAGCAGGGTTTATAAACTGTGTAATCACTGATTTCTCTTGAGATCTTTCATTAGCTACATTTTTAATTAATATACAGATAAAGGGTTACATTTCTGAAAAGTGGGTTCTATTAGCTGTGGAAATATTATGCTTCAGTGTTCTTCTCACATTAAATGTAACATTCAGGGAATCCTTTAGATGGATCCAGTTCAGCAAAGCTCTTAAATGTTTATACTGCAGTGATGCTATGTACAAAACAGCATACATTTCCTGTTTTCCAAAACTGATTACCGGAATATCTACTTTGACAGACACATTTCCAACAACTATACACCACAACAAAAAAAAAAAAAAAAAAAGGAATTGTTGAGGTTTTTTCCTACTAATGAATAATCATATTGGCAAAGAACTGATCATAAACTCCTAGCTCCTAGGGAAAAAGACCTTCTGTGTCTGTGTAGAACAAGTCACATTTAAATCCTGCTTTACAACTGGGACTCCACAATGCTATTGTACTTAATAGTAATAATAATAGTATTAACAAGAGCCTGATCCTTGCTCTCAAAGATATCTCCTTTCACACGCAGTGACTGCTGTGGTAGCCTACCTTCACCCAGGAGAAGCTTCTTGTACCACTGTGTGTCAGGAAAGTGAAGGAAATGCACTTTCTGAGCAAACACACCTGAGTGCTGCTCCACCCTCCCTAACCCAAGGGTACACAAATAAAGAAAGCTTTTCAGTACTTCCCAGCACGTGCATTCCCTGGGCATCATGAGGAACGCAGACTGTACCGCAACCAATTCCGCTGTGTTTCTCACCAAGCGACATCTTAGTGATGGTAGCTGCAGCAAACCTTCTGGGGAATGTAGAGATGGACAGAAAATGGTGCGTTGACCTTCTAGATGTTTTCAGTTAGTCCAAAAACATCTTGCTAAATTTCTAAAGAAAAAAAAAAACAACCAAACAGTTTAGTCCCTTTGGGTTTCTTTGCTGCTTTTTAATAATTTTTCTAGCCAGATAGCCAATGATGATAATATTTCCACTGTAACATTTTTTCTTAATAGGTAACATTTCAACACAAAAGCACAAACAGTTAAGAAAAATAAATATTGATCAGGGATTTTTATGTTAAACCACTATGCACTTTTGGAAAAGAAAATGAGGTATAGAAGTAGAAATCCAGGATAGTTTGTTTTCCCATGAGTCAAAGGCATCGGCTCTTGTCTTTCCATGTCATCTTGCTATCAATAAGCAGTTGCTAGGATGTGAACGTTTCCATGGCAATGAGTGAACTCTTCAGCTTCACTAACAGCACTGTTCTCTATACCCCCCCTCCTTCGTTTTCTGAGACTATTTATTTTTTTGTACCTCTGGAACAAATGTGGAAATGAAAATAGAACAAGACAGGCAAATCTGCATCAGGCTAAAACCTACGAAGGCCTGAGGTCTTCAGTGTGACTTCAAGTCATGTCACTGAGAAGAGACTGGGGCTTTAGCCATAGCGTGCAGCTGCTTTCTTTTATTTCAGACTTCTGACCAGGAGCAGAGCACTATGTCACACACAAAAACGTCCTAGAAACCTGAAAGGCAACAGCTTGTCCAGAGGAAGCTGAATTTTAAGCGCCGGCTTTGCTGGGTTTGGAGGATTGGGGAAGGCAGAGATGCTCCTGTGCAGGTGCCGGGTGGAGGCCGGGCTGTGATTGCCACCTGTTGGGTCTGAAATGACAACTGCAGGGCCAGGAGCATGGCGGGGGCTGCCTGGGTCTGTGCCTGGGCCCCCTGGATGGGGTGAGGCTGCCGGGCGGCAAGCCTGCCGCCCGGCAGCCTCACCCCGTCCAGGGGGCCACACTCCCCACGTCGGCTGTCCTCACTCCCACAACCCAGCCATGTCCTGCTTCTCTCCATGGGGAGGAACCATAGGGGCTTCCACTTCCATGGCATTCAGAGGGAACAGGAATAAGGCCACAACACTCTGTTGCTCCGTTTGGTCTTTCTTCTCCAAACAAAACAAAAGGAGGCAGGGAAATAAATGGCAGAAGAGGAATCTGAAGTGCCCCTTCTCGGCCCTTCTGGCATCTCCACAAGCCAGGTCTAAACCCTGTCGTCACACACCTATTGCTAAAAAATTCTAGGCTGGCTTGCCATGCTGCTCCTTTCAGGAGACTTGCAGCCCATCCAGTTGCTCAGTCATTACCTTCAGCCTGTCTGCTTAGTCACCCTGGGTTCCATTTTCACAGAATCATAGAATGGTAGGGGTTGGAAGGGACCTTCAGAGATCATCTAGTCCAACCCCCCTGCCAAAGCACGTTCCCCTAGAACAGGCTAGACAGGAATGCATCCAGGTGGGTTTTGAATATCTCCAGAGGAGTCCACAACTTCTCTGGGCAGCCTGTTCCACTGCTGGAACAAAGCATTTCCAAAGATATGGTGGATATCTTTTACCTAAAGGGCAAAGCCAGCAAGAAGAAGGAGGAAAAATGTAACAGAAAAAATCACACACAAAAAGATAAGAATCAGCAAGAAATTTTGATTTGGCATATAAGAAGTAGTACATAAGACAATTAAGGAAATCCTGATCTGAAGTTGCTTCTTTGTTTCCATTCATCAGATGGCTTTCTAGGAAAGAATGAGTGACAGTAAATCCCAGCAAGTATACTCCTTGTGGTGGTGGAGTTTGAAGGCAATGGAGATGGTTAGCCACACTAGAAATGAGACCAATAAACTCATAAAATACTTAGAAAGATCTTTGCTTTAGAATGAATCAGATAGACCGAAAATGAGAGGCACATTTGTTCTGTTTTTCTTAATGACCGGGAAATACAATTTCAGAGCCCAGTTTATGAGCTCTTTACATCCCATCCCTTCTGCCTCACAATACTTCTGTGGCAGCTTGTGCTAGATTCTCAAATACACTCCACATTATTTTTTTTCCTTAGGAGTAATGCATAAATATTTCTGGCATTAAGTACTTTGTGTGTTTGTTTGCCAAGTGGTTTTGACAGTTCTCCTTGACTATGAGACAACATTTTTCTTTAAACTACTCCATTTTCTAGACATCCACCTCAGGCACAGACAGTTTTCTACAACAAAAAGCATATTTATGGAACTACATTTTTAAAAAATTAATGATCTGTTACTGCTTTTCATCATTTGGCTGGTTCCCTCTTTTCCACAGTCAGCTCCTCTGCTCAGCTGAGACACCCCAGTCAAAGTCTCACCAGAGCAACATAGTCTGGTGTCTAGTCAGGAACTTCGGTACCAATGGATTTCTCTCTTGACAACCTTTGCCTTCCCTCCCTTTGATAAATCTGCCTTTACACTGAAGATATTTTCCAGTGCCACATTGAAAGTTAAAGTGCTTTCAGTGCTTCCTCCTGAGAGGCCAATGAATCAAAAGCAGATCAGCTTCTGACCCATATACCTATTTGAAACATTTATTTCAAAAATATTGTTGCTTAAGTTGCAAGATTAGCATGGGGCCTGTGAACTTTTACAAGCAATAGCAATACTGATCTTACTGGGCCACTTGGCAAGAGCGTTATACTGATTTCTCATAGAGATGTCATGCCTTGACAGTGGGAATAAGGCTGTCTTTTGCAATAAATGTCACCTGAGGATGCTGATTTATGACATCTGGGGATCTAACACTACATGCTTTGTAGCTCACAAGGAACCAAGTGTTGGGGTAAGTTATATGATGGTAAGGTAGCACATGTTGGGTATAATTAGGTTGCTAAAAAGCTGGAAGGGGGGACTGTTACTGGCCCAAACAACACATGAGGATACAAAATAAAAGCAGAACACTCTCAGAATTGCCATTAGTTGTGCTAAATTCATTAAGAATGTTAAATGCATTCAGATCCTTTAAACTACTTAGAAAAATTCTGTCATGTATCCACTTTCAGAAAATTTGATTTGAATAAAAAGTGGATCAGCTTGTGGTGTAGCATAACTTATGTTCAGAGCTGACTATTTGCACTGTAGATATGCTACATAATAGAATCTGGTCCCAGATCCACACAGGCCAGTGGGAATCCTGCAATAGACTTCAGTGGGCTTTGGGATTCCCTTTACAAGGGAATGATTTGAAAGTAGGAAGAAGCACTGACAGAAGATAACACTTTTTGAAAGGAACAAAGCAAAGGCTTACATTAAGTTCCTAGGCACCAGCTCCACATGAAACTTAAAAGCAAAACACACCAGCATGCCCCTCATCTCTCTGTTCTTTCTGCCAGTATAAATGATTTTCAGGGGGTAAGATATATCTCTCCACTGCAACCCAATGATGTGAAAGCCCCTCTGGGTTCTGAGCCAACTTCACACCACGGCATGGGAATGCTGCTGGGAAGATCACTGGGAAAACCCAAGGCTGTCCTCCCAGGCCAGAGATAACAGGAGAATAGCACAGTAGTTGCCCTGAGCTGCTCTCAGGGCTGCAGAGCTCCCATACCAAAGCAAACTAGTTCAGAGCAAACGTGATGAGTTCTTTTAGCCAGCACCCTACCAGAGGGTATAAACATACTTTGCTTTACCTTTGCAACTTACAGTTCTCAACCTTCCTGCCTTGAACGCAGTGCTAAAACTTCCTTTGCAAACTGGAAAAACATGTCCACAAAATAAGCTGGGGGTACAAACCCAATCTTTACCGACCAGCTCCCCCAAATCCCTACAATATTTCATGCCTTAATATTTTCTTATAACAAGGCCACCAAAGAGCGAGGAGATAAAACTGATGAGATTTAAAATTTAGTAGAGTAAATGAATCAATAAACATTAAAATTACCAAATCACAATCTTGTATGCTTTGTAGAATGTCACTATGATGAAAGTCAAGATTTCTTCCAAAGGAAGCAATTTTAGTCATAAATGAAGAAGAAGTGGAGGCAACATCTGAACTATTTAGTAAGCAGAATTGAAGCCTTTAAACCAGGTGAAAATTTGGAAAGGTTCTGAAATGGAATATTGCAGTTCCTAGCTCACTCAAACACATATTCTTATGTCATTTAATGTTTAGATTCACCTATTTAATAATACATTCTCTTAATTTGTTGCTTTTGGGGTTTGACTAATTCATTGCAGCAGCCTGTAAATATATTTAAAGATATTTCAACTTAAACTGCTGAGTTATGTTTTCAACCTGGACTCTACTTAAATGAAGTTTTTGCCTGTGGATGAATCAAAAGAGCTTAAAACTACTCATAGTACTCTTATTTGGTGACAGAATTTTATGCAAACATAGACAAGCCTTTGTAAAAAAAATAATGAATGGTACAAAGAAAATCTACACAAAATATCCTACTATCCTACATTATCTTCAGTACTTACCAGCCTTTCTTGAATATTTTACTTTCTTCAGTCATGCTGGTTTATGCAAGATAAAATTAATTTTGCCTTCCTATCAAGCAGCCTGATGTGCATTTATTTGTTTTCTGTATGTTTATCACTTATCTTTTTCAGTTTCTTGATCTAGGGCTGTCGTTGCATAAAAACTGTCCTTTTATCTGTATTCATGGAGTTTTGTCTTGCATATACTCAAGACAGCTCGCTTTTCATTTTTGTTACTGCTAATAAAACTTACTTTCTTTGACAGTTTAATTCTGAAAATATCTTTATTTCACCCCTGAGAAATATAAGACAATATCTAATGTGGAGAAGTGGCATATCAGGAAATCTGGATTGCAGTTTAAGTCAAACAAGAACCAGCATCTACCATGATTATACATCTGCTAAAAGGCACAGATTTCAGCCCTATCAGAGCCACGCAGCTCTTCCTCCCATTTGAAAGTCATGCTATCAATGGTGAAGGGGAGCAAAAAGGGGGGTAATTTCTAGGAGCTTCGATCTAATATTATTTTGGCAGCACTTGGGAAGTGGTCATATGCCATCAGGACTTGCTACAGCCCATGGAGAAGAGAAAAAGACATGGGAGGCTTCTGGTGGCACCAAGCCATCACGACAAGTTTTTTCTGGGCCAGCTAGGCGGGCATGGTTTTCTGACTCTGATGGCACTTGCTCACAAGCAGGCAGGAACAGCTCAGCAGAGGCAATGTAAGAAGTTCCCTAAAGCAACAGGACAGCAACCAATGGTCATAGCTAGTATACCTCCTTTACCCATGCCAGGGCCCTGGAAAGCCAGGCTGGCAGCTGGTGAGGGAGAGGGACAGTGCTGATGGGGAAGGAGGCAGTTGGCATCACACTTGTGCTTTGGTTCAACCTACAAGAAGTTTGGCTGCCCCAGACTTTGCCTCCCTCCCCTCCATGTCTCTCTTCTCCTCTGTGTTTCCATGTTTTCCTCCCTATATCCTGTCTAAGGGCAGGAGCAGCTAAGGCTGAGCCCAGGTGTGCTCACTGCTGCTTCGCACTGCAGCATCTTGCTTACACCTACTCTGCAAACAAATTTACAGTTAGAGTTTTGGCCTAGATTCTCCAGAATTGAATGAAATATTAATCCTGGCAGAATACTTAGGTCCTCCAAGGAATATAGACCAGATACAGACTTTTTCCAGTCTCCTATTAGTACCAGCAGTTATACCACAGATCCCTTTCACAAACAGATGGACCTCCAATCCTGATACTAGTTAATGTTTCAATGCCTTTATTGATCTTGGAAAATGTTTCCAGAGCCTCGTTGTCTGGAGCAGAAACCTCCTTCCAGTATTGAGCCAATTAGTGGTCAATTCATGCTCACCAGCTTTGCTAGCCATTCACTTTAACCTAGTTATTTCCACTTCAGCAGTTCACACCCCCACCCCCACCACACATTTTCAGACAGCAATCATACCCTCTCACAACTTGCATTTTGCCAGTTTAAATGAGTCAAGATCTTTTAGTGTCTTCTCATAAAGTGTCTTCTCTTCCTCTCCTCCTCACCCTAACAGTCCCTCTCAGCAGGGACTTGCGAGGTCTTCTTTCCTGAACAAGGGGCAGCTGATTTGAACACAGTATTGCAGAGCAACTCCACAGTGCCTTTTAGAAGGACTAAACATTTCCCATCTGTAGTGCTAATACTTAATCTGAGACTTTACAGAACAGCAGCTGGGTTTTGCTAATGCAGGACTTTTTCAACTCCGAGTCACCCCATGACCAAGCGGTATAACTGGTCTTTCTCTTCATCTATAATTTCCAATTGAAGAATTCCAAGCTTGTCATAGAAAAACACCTTATTAGTCCCTAAATTCATGATACTGTATTTTTGTATAATTAAATTGTATCTTATTTCTAGTACTAGAGCCTTCGATGCCAGCCAAAATCCTCAGTGTGATATTCTGCTCCTTTTGTGTGTGTGCGTTGGGCCCACCTCTGTATCTTCAGTAAATTTCAGTAGCCTTCCACTTCTCATGCACCATTTCCCCATACCTGAAATGTAGTTTCATGAGACATATCAATGAGTGATTCAGTTTGTCTTCTCTGAAACTAAAGAAGGTTGGAATTAATCTTACTCTATATCTAGGTGTTCTCTTTGCTTTCAATTATTTATAGCTGCTAGTACAGAATGGTTGATTAGAGAGAATTTCACCCATTCTGCTATTCTGTACAGCTATTTAAAATACAACACTCTTCTTTTGTGGAAATTAGACAGTGAATCTCTTTGAAGACTAGAATATTAGAAATACCCAAATCTACCTTCTGCTCTATTGTGGATCTTCCACATGACCTCAGGCAAGACATCACTGCACATTTTGGAAAAGGATGGAGAAACGTGTCAGAAGTATTTTGCGTATTTAATTCTGTCTTAACGCTAGGGACGAACTAAGTATGTCCCAAGGTTCCTTCCAGCCTTACAATTCTGTGGAGTAAATCTATTTCTCTGTGTATTCATTTCTCAGTTCTCACAGAGTTTAATCAGTCTATTAACTTACGGGTTTTAATGGTCAGCAACTATTGCTCGCCTTGTGTTGGTGACACAGACTTTCGTGAGGTTTTTAGACCAAAAGTTCAGAGAAAGCATTTCATCAGTTACAGCAGTATTAGCATACTTTCTACAGTTCACATACAGTTAATATAGAGCAAGGTTAGCAAAGATTTTTTCATGGACTACAGTACAATACTGTATATAATACTGTGATATTTCAGAGACTCTGAAGTTCTGATTCACTTTAATCCATCACAGGTATCGGCTCATCTACAGTTACTTGGGTAGTAATTATGTTCCTCTCATGGCACCTCAATAAAAAACCTCATTGTCTGGTGTAAATTCTCACTTTGAACGTGATCTTATCTGGATAGTATTGGCAAGTCTGGGTCTTTTTTATTGTGTGCTCTGTTATTATTGCAGAAAGCCACTCTTGCCTTTTTATCTGATTTGCTATTGTTTGTAAATTGCTTAGTGAATGTAACCTCTAGGAAAAGAATATTAATGATTAATTGGGAGCCAAGATAGAATACTAGCAACAATGTGGCTTGGTAGCTTAGTATTTTGAGCATTCAGATTAAAGTGAGGAGTCTTGGGTTCCCACCCCTGGTTTACAGACCATTTGTGTAGTCTAGCCAATGGTTGCTTGACATAAATACACAAGAGATTGTTGAAACAGGAGCTTCAAGCTATCTAACTCCCAGGTGAACATCCTAAATATGTAGCTACAGCTCAGACCCTTTTTTTTTTTTACCTTCTTTCACAACTACCCTCAACTCTTCTATGAATAACACAACAACTGTAACAGAAGAGCCTGACAATATTTTCCTAAGACAAAAGCACAATCCTTGGAGAAGGAAAATATAGATTCTTTTTTTTCAGGGGGAAATGTAAAGAGATGGCAGGTGATGCAGACATCTGCATGTGTGTTGTAACCAGGGAGCTCTTGCTTATCAAGGGGACACCTGCTTGGAAAGAAAGCAATGGTCACTGCAGTATTGCCTGCAGCCTGGGCAGCGCGCACTGAAATTGCCCAGAAGATCAAACTCCTCAGTCTAGACAGGCAGAGGAACACCTTCAAACACATCTCATATGGACTTCCTTTACTTTGCAATAAAATGGAACTGTCGTAGTCTGATACAGTGGGTCGAGAGAAAAGTTACTAGCAGCTCGGGGGTTGCAACTGGATGTTAGCCTTTTTACAGAATATTCTCAGGTAGCTGCCAGTGGGGATAGCTGAAATGAACTTTAAGTCAGTGCCAAAGTCCATCGTTAAGTCTTAATTCAGATGTCTGCAGTCCTTTCACAGATCTTGCCATAACCTAACATTTCTGCAATGCATATACCTCCATACAATATTATCTCTGAATCGTGCACAGAAGCTAGTTATAGTGCTTTGGAAGTCTCCCTTTGCTCATTTTCAAATCCACAACCACCAAAGAAGATTGAATATACAGATGTTTTACAGAAATTTAACATAAAGTAACCTTCTTTTGTTCTTTAATTTATGCTACATTAAATAAACTATAAATGTTGAACTTGTGGCTTTCTGCTTGTCACAAACATCACCTTTCTCTGCACCTACCCAAAACTCAGCATCTTAATCTTCCCTTGCAATTATTTTACCAAAACTTTACAAAAAATGAAGTCCATGGAAAGATTACTATATCCCTAACTAACCCTCAAAGAATTTATCAGTGGTCAATACCTTACATAGAGTTGAATTAGTAAGCAGAGAGCAATTTGACCTCAGAGGGACTTACTTGCGCAGAAGAAATGCAAAACTGGGCCTACTTATTGATTCATTTCTTATGTTTCTTTAAACAGTCAGACATATGACATATATTGTTAGTTCCGTATTTAAAATTTCATAAAGCATGGGGCATGCTATCAGTGCTTGTCTTTCATGTACCAGTGAGCAGATTGCAGGTGTCACAATGTTCAGTTTAACTCTCCTCAGTTTTTTGCCCATGTGGCAACTCCTTCCCCTGGTACCAGAACCAGGTCCATCCTGTTCTCAAATAAAATCAGACTGAAATCTTTGGAAGGACTGAACTGTCAGCAGCAAAAGTCTACCTATTGAGTCTTCTCCCTTTTCTTCCTTCCCATTCTTCTCTTAACTCTGTACTTCTGAGTTGACATAACAAAACCTGTAGGCATCCCATGTGATAATTAAGAATTTGAGCCAAAAGCTGTCAAGACACCCTACTTTTACCTCTCGTTTTGAACAAAATTAAATTAGAAGTTATGGAGAACACTACTCAGAATGACTGAATGAATGATTAAAATGAATAACTGACTGAATGAATAATAAAAATGATTAAACTAAAAGTGACCCTAAAAATGAAAGGTCATCTACCATGTGCCTCCCTAATCAGGATTAGTTGCTGATGAATGACAGGTGGGCTACTCTCCAACTCTTTTAAACTCTCTAGTGATGAAGATCCCATGACCTCCCTAGGCAAGGGTTACCTGTCCCCAAAGAAGACACTCCACTGCAGGGTCAGAGAATTGTCCCAGGCAGTGAGCAGTCCTGTCTCGCCTGTGACACAACAGTCCCCAAAGCATCAGGCAGAGCAATGGCCCATTATACAGCCTCAGCTCCAGGGTATGCCTCAAAGATCAGGTTTACACTTGACTACTAAGCTACTCATAGGTTTTACGCTTAAAAAAAGAGCTCAGCTATTACAGTGTAAAATCAATCCATCAAATATGAAATAGCATCTTTGGAATGAAACCAGACTTCCTCCCTTAACCTTTCTGTCCTGTGTTTTGCTCAAGCCCACAGTTCAGGGAAGACTGAATCAAGAATCTCACCACAGTAAGTGCAAAACAAATTTTATATCAATTATACCTATTATTCAGGCTACAAAAATGATTAAGCAATAGAGGTGAATTCAAAAAATGTTTCTTTCCTCTAAAATCTGGAAGCCTACCTGGCACTGAGTAAAACCACAATTTGTAGCTATTGGATTTGGGAGAAAAACAGGTCTAATGTAATTACAGCCTTCAAAAGAATCCCTTCACCACAGTTGTTTCTAGCTACTTGACAATGCATTGAACAGCGTATCATTGGTGGTTATGTGGATACCAATTGAAAACAAAAATAAATGTGAGAGGAAAAAAAAAACTATTACAAATCAGAAGTCAGACCCATATTTAAAGGTAACTCATTAAAGTAGGAAATTTTGCCTAAAATCAGAGGAAAGTTTCAAGGAGGTTTCTGGAGCATGTGGGAAACTCAGCATGTATATGAATTCAGTGCCAGAGGAGCACCACTCTGTCCCTAGTGGTTGTCATGTAATATTTCCTTTATTATCTGTCAGTAACTCCCACAGTTAGGACTGCTAGAATTGGTTTAAATAAATAAATAATACCTGAAGAAATTGAGATTTTTTTCTTATTTTTAGAGCCAACCCTGACTTTAATTAACTTAAAGCATGTAATTTAAATAGGAGGTGAATGCATGGATACCTCTGTGGCTGAATCGTAAATCAGGAATTCATATGCTAAGGTCACAGCTTTCTTAACATTCATAAAGCATGTCTGCAGATTCGATTTTTTCCTCCAAGCATGGCAGCAATTCAAATAACACCAAAAATTAATCCATCACTGGGTTTTTGCTCATGCAGTAAACAGCACTCTCTTCCTGAGGAGAAAACAAATGAGGTAAGACCTGTTGTCCTAAGCCAGTTTTCCTCAAACTATGAGGCAGGGGCAAAGAAAAAAGAAAAGGAAAAAAGGAAGCTTTTTTTTTTTCTAAAAAAAAAAAAAAAAAAAAAAGGAAAAGCTTGCTTTTCTGTTTTTGCACTTTGTTTTCTTTGACAGAAATGTTTTTTACAACCCCAAGGTTCTCTAGCCTTGCATGCCTTGTTGTCCCGGTTTGAAGTAAAACCGAACCAATTTTCTGTTCTGTAACTTTACATCCTAGCTAGGCCTCCTCTAACTCTCTGAAATTAACGGCATATTGTGGAGAAAACTGCTCGTTCTCAGAGTGATAAGACCAATGTTTGTGCTCCATGCCAAGGAATGGTATGCAGGGAGGCCCTTGCTTATACTTATTGCCATAACAACCAAGGTCAGCCAATTTCGTTATTTGCCCCTTAGAGGGTCGGAAACGGAAAAAACGTAGAGGCGTCACATCGGTGGGGAGGAGCGGACAGGAGAGGTGACCCAAACCTGTCCAACTGGGGTATTCCATCCCATCTGCCCCATGCTCAGTATAAAGGCTGAGGGATCAAAGGGTCAGCCCCTTCCTGCGATGGCCGACGTCCAGAGAGGACTCTGTCTGTTCATCTGCCTTTGATCCCAAGCCGTGTGTTCCTGACTCCAGAGCTGGAATCCAGTTCCCATTCGTCACTGAGTCCAGTCTGGGACTTCCCCAGTGCCTGCCGGTGACGTGACTGTCATCCTGGGAGCTTGATACGGTTTTGTATATATTGTATCTATTTCATTATTTTCTTCTTTATTTTTATTTTAATATTAATTCTTCATTAAAGTAGTTTAGTTCATTCTAAACTTCTGAATCTCCTTATCTCTTTCTCCTCGTCTCTCCTCTTTTAGGGGGGGGAAGGGGGGGGAAGGGCCATCTGCCAGTCCGGTTTTGGTAAATTCAGCCGAAACCTCGACACTTGTCCCAGTAGTTTTCTTAATGGAACGGCAGATGAGGACATGCTTAGCAAATTCATTCAGTTTTGATATGGTAAAGGACAATGCGGAGCAAAGTGTAGGTGCAGCTTTAGCAAAAAACAAACAAACAAACAAACAAAAAAAAACCACACACAACACCACAGAACAAAACAAAACATATCTTCTTCTCAGACCGCATAAATTATGAACAGGAGAAACGTATTCCCACTCCAGGAACTATTCACAAAGATAGTACTACATGTATGTGTAAAGTATGCTGAGGCAAACTGGATGGTCAGGGTGCATGTTTGCATGCTAGCACTCGGGAAACACCTCCTTCCTGCAGACCTCGCATGGCAGTGGTCCAGCCTGAGACCTGGAAGTCAGTCTGAAAAGTGTGAGCTACTTCCAGCCTCTACAGACCACTCTGAGCACTTTTAAGGCCAAAACTATGCAACCAAATACATAATCTTTGCATCTGCAGTGCTTCCCAGTTATATGCAGAGGTTCATAAATTCCTAACTGTCACTGAATCAGTAAATAGGGAAGGATTCTTCCCTGTTTCATTCATTACAAGAAGAATGCCATGTAGTGTTGCCCTGCAGTACTGGGAAAAGCTTTTTCCAGCTGCTACAGACTTGACAAAAGATGCTGTTAGTCTCATGCAAACCAGAGCCAAAACAGAAAAGTCAAACGCTGGCATCATCCCAATGACAACTATTTGAGTTCAGATTTGACAATGGCATGATATAAGATTAATCAGAAAGCCAATTAGAGGTCAGCAAGTCACTCTTAAGAATTCATATGTAGTGGATGGTAAACAGTGGCCAAAAAAAAGCAGAATAGCATACAAGAAAAAATTGTTGTAGAAAATGTCTGCATACCTAACATTATAGTGTTATATCTTTGGAAATCATTGAACTCCATCCTTAATTGCATTGCCTACTGGCAGTCATGATGCATTGGTAGAGGAAGAGACACTGACATTTGGAAATATTACATTAAGTGCAGATGGGTGTTAATGTCTTTTAGACAAGAGAGGTCTAAATACAAAATGCTTACGATTATATTCTGTTGTTATTTACAGCTGACAGTGGATTTGTGAATAACAGAATAAGGATAGGCGTAGGCTGATCTCAGACTGTAGAAAATAGCATTACCACATACCATACTTAGTTGTCTATGAAAAAAAAATACGAAGCTACAAATGGGGGGCAGGGAAGGCTCACTGACAGTTCCTCCTGGATTATAGCTCTTCATTACCATATTATAATAAAAACTCTTCCACCTAGGGAAAACAAAAAAAAAAAAAAGAAAAAAAAAATGATGGTTGAGTAATAAGAAATGTAGGCATTCGTAACTGGCATTGCAACAGTGACTGGAGAGTGATTCCCCACAATTTCTTTTTGGAACATCTCAGCAGAAACTAGCAGGTACTTGGTTCAAAGTGAACAAAAGGAAATATTTCTCACATAATAGATTGTTAAATCACGTACTACTGAATGCAGTGGATGGTAAGAGGTTACATAAGTTCAGAAGAGATTGGATGAATTCCAAGAAAAAAATAAGTTGTGTCTTAGTCAGTGCAAAGATATCCCTTCTGTCTCAGGAAGTCCCCAAGTGAAAACCTGTGGAATCGAGAAAAAAAAATCTGAGGAAGCACTGCTACAGGCTTGGCCAGCTAATACCCTGTTCTCAACAACACCTGCTATTGATCACTGTCAGAGTCAGGATTTAGGCTAACATCCTTATATTCTTACCCTGTATGTGGTTTTGTGAACCATAAATGGAATTCTGACTTTCCCAAGTAAACACAGCCTTGATCCTTCAAATGTCTGGGTTCTGCTGAACCATGTCAGTAGGTGATATAACTTCAGCATTTGCTTAACACTTAATTCAGTGGAACTGCTGATTTGATTCACTTTAAATAAAACCTAAAGACAGGATTCTTGTACTATTTAAGGGCATCGTGTGGTTGCAATGACACAAGACTTCCTGAAGACACAACAGGAGGCCAGGGGAACACCATATAGGATATCTTCAATGGCAGTAGATGTCTATGTTCAAGCAACTGAACTTCACCCTGTCTGGACTGGCCACTGAGAAAGGCTACAACAGTTCAGGACTGAGTCTGATAATTCAAGTTCAGCAGCCCACATTTCACAAAGCTTTTAGGCAGATAACAGCTAAAGAGCACTTAATGTTCTACTGCCTTGGGACACAGAGAAGGTACTAATTCTCTACAAGCCAGATGAGAAGGGATGTTCCAGGACCTGGTCTGGAGAAGGTCAGAAACTTGAAGATTTTGTTCATTTCATTAATTAATGTAATTCCAATCTTTTGACCATAATGGGAGAAACATCAGTGACTCCCAACACTGAGTAGTACAACGGTGCAGAGTGAGAAGACCATTCTACGCACAGAAGCAACACTGTGAACCTTATAGAGATGGAATGATAAAAAGAGACAAAAGATCTTGGTATCTGAACTGGACATTCTGGGAATGCTAAAACATTACACAGACTGCCATGACTGTGGTACAAACTTGTTTTGACTGCAATTTTTCATTTTAAAATTACAATTAGACCAGATGAGACTAGTAAGAATAAATCACAGATAGAAAATAAAGAAAAAAAAAAAGAAAATGTTTGGAAAGCAAAACTTTGATCTGTGTGAATTACCTTTTTTTGGAAATTATTTTTGGCAAATTTTAAAATGTCAGGTTTCATATATAATTGGAAGAAAAGTAAATTTTAAAAGCTGTAAACTTCCGAGAGAAGGCGACTTTTGCTTTCCATTTGTGGAGTTGTTGGAGACATACCTTAGTTATATCAGAATGGGTCACTTTTTTTTTGGTGCCCCCAATTTCAATCTGGAATAGAGATTCCTGCCTTCTTGTACAGTGTCCTTCCAGAAAGAGATTTTAGAGAGAGGCAAATGAGCTGATCTCTTCTATCTGGAGGACAATACAAAGTCATGTGTTGTATAAGTAATATGTCTCTCCATGGGTAGGCTGCCTTCTCTTTTTCTCTCCCTTCTTTACCCTTTCCTCTACTCTTACTGCTAGAAATAATCTTCACAAGTTTGGTGGGCTTTGTAGGAGTGGGGAGTTAAGGCCAAAATAGAGATATAGATCCATCTTTATATTAAAGAACATCACATAAATGTTGATAATACCCATGCCTATACATCCTTAAACACTGTTCAGGGATTACAAGCGAACTCTTTTTGTAAAAGTGAATGGCTTCTAGCCTGCAGGGCACAAATCTACTACCTAAGATGACTGGAAATGTCTGGTAATGATGGCTCATCCCCTCTGCCACACAAATAAGTATTAGATGGAATGAGCAAATCCTTTAAAAAGGAGATATTGGGTTGTTCTGATAGCACATTGTGAAAAAATCAGCCCTTCACTCATGTTTTTCTGTACCACCAGCAAAAGTTGGAATCAATAGTTAAAAATAGTAAGATAGTTATGATGAGAAGACACTCACATCACCTACTAACATCTGATGACAGATACTTTGATTTATTTGCTCATGTAGCTTATAGAAAACCACACAAAAAGCAATGAGGAAAATGTAGAGCAGTATGTACCAAGTGAGGAATCAGCCCTGGCACATCCCAAGGGTACCTGCCAGAAGAAGCAGGTGGGAGAGTGGGCACTCAACACAGTGAGGGTGCAGCTTGGGATCTGAATGCATGTTGAGAGATACAGCAGCAAGGAGCAGTCTGTAAGGAACCAGACAGGGAATGTGCCCAGCCCCAGCTCAGGGTTCAAACCCTTTGAGCATGCACTGGTGTCTGGAAGCAGAAGCGAGGAGTAGCAAACAACTCCTTTTATCAGCAAGTTACATCAGGTCAACCGATCTTTTCTCCCCCACTCCTTCTCAGATCCACGCTGACAATAAGACTCAAACCACCCCCTCTCATTTGTTGCAGCTCACCTGCATCCCTTTCCCCCTCTCCAGGGCCGTGACAAGAAACATCAGAGTCTATCCCACAAAAGAAGCTAGTACTCTATTATATCACAAAGTTACAAGGAAAACTAAGCAGAATTAATTCAAGATAATATAGTACCAGCTGTCTTGAAAAGGCAAAAGTCCACTGGCACCTGCAAACTTACCTCAATTTACACCCAATAGAGCAAAAAAGTTGTTCCTTCCTGTCTTACAACACCGTGGAAGAAAAGACATACATAGACTTAAGTCAAACCTCTGTTGCCTCAGCCTGAAAAACTCATGGGTTTAGTCAACCAAAATGATTTCAGCTTATCCCAGGGTAATATAGGACATAGCATGTTCTCATGGGCAAGTTATCACATGGGAATTAATGAAACTGAAATCTACATTCATTTTAATTATGTTTGGGCACTGAACAGAGGCACCTGCATTAGGGATGTGGAGGTCCAGCATAGTCCAGCATGGACAAAGTCAATGGAGAGATAGAAGCTTCCTCAGGAGGAAGAAATCCCTCTCGCACACGATTCAATGTACTTCCCATTCTGCCGGTAACTAATACTTTTCCCCACTGTAGTTCTGTTCTCTCTCCCTCTCGTACATCCTGCAGAGCTGGGACTCTTTCTTCAGTTCCCGACAGGAAGGAAATCTCATTATGGCTGGGCTGGAATAACAGCAGGTGCCATAAGAAAAGCGATACTGGAAGTTCTGATACTTGAGCACAAAGCATAACTTTCCTAGCAGGACCTGGAATGGAAGAAATAAGCTCGCTAGCTTGCTGAGTTATTTATTATAGCCAGGTCCTCAGCTGCAATTAACTCTTCTGTGTTACAGCTGAAGGACTGTATGCATTTGTTTACATTTTACTTTGCTCTCATGCTCTAACCCCAAATAGCATTTGATGGTACAATGCTCTCCTGGATGCTTGCATTTCGAGAGCTCCATCAGAAGGGCCACCTGACTGATCAAGTGGGCTGTTGGAAAGCATGAATCACTGGGTGCTCCGAAACCAGCTTCACCATACTTGTATATAAAAAGCCTTTATTCATTCAAAGAGGGCAGACTGACTTCAGCCTTTCTTCTGTGCAAATGATTCATTCCAGGACTAATGAAACTTCAAGGTTTTGGCAATCCATCCTCCCACAATCTGCCATATCAAAGGGCAAACTTACAAAGATGATCTGAACTCTAAATTCATGTTCTAATTACTATGCTTACTCTACTTGACCTGAGAAGTGGTGCAGGGACTGCAAAGACAGTCATGCATGGCAGGTGAAATCTTCACAGTGCAGGATCATGGCTCCTGCCTTCTACCCTTCCTCTGTGCTCATTCTCACATTGACTTCATAAGCTCTTATGAGTTGCATGATTTAGAATTGTTAAGATTTTCATATAACTAAAATCTTTGACAACGATTTGTCATTCTCCCTTCGGATGTGAGTGATATCAATGAGCAAAAAAAACCTCACACCTCTTAATGCTATATTTGGCTAGTACCACTGCACCAGTTCAAGTGGCCTTCTAACCAAGAAAAGAACACTTCTACCCGAGAGCGACTTGATGAAAGATATATACATATGAAAAATTATGCATTCAATGGGTAATAACCATTTTGTGTGCTTCCACAGTACGTGTCATCTGAGGATTGCAGAACATTTCTCAAATGTTAATTGAACTTTGTAATACCCTTCTGAGATACATAAAAGATGTAATGGATGCTTCAGCTCCTCAGTAAAATGTGCGAGCTTCCAAGAGAGAACCAAGAAATTATCTGACAGTATATAAACACTTCAACAGGAAGTGAGAAATGACAGCATATTACTTTGAAATAAAACAAAAGGAATTCAGTAACAGTTTATTCTAGATGGCTAAAGCTTCCTTTTACATCAAATCTACTGGATCATTAATGAACACATAAGTCAGGAATTCACTTTTCTCTCCTATTAGGACAGTGGATCCTTAGTAATAAAAGTGCCCCCAAGCTCCTTCTGAAATACTGGTGCAGTAACAATTCTGCCAAAAGGTGCCATGCATTGCTTCTCTCCTCCACCTCCAGCAGCATTTGCTGTCACCATGTGGTAGCTATACCATTAAATATGGCTACAGTAGAACTTTCCAAACCTGTGGGCCCTGACATGCCTGCAGTGTGAGATGCAGGCTGTGGCCCCAGGCACCACTGAGTAGGTGAAGGGCTTACTAATGCTGTTTCCTTTCTCCTTGGCAGCCCCACTCCATGGGCCAAGGCTCTAGTGACCATGTTTGCCGCGACTCTTTGCCCTTGTGCTCTACACAGTTAGTTATGGTAAAAGGCAGGCCTTTTTCCCCCCAGAACTTGCAGTCTAAGTAAATCAATACACCAGACAGAATCTGTGTCCCCAGGTAACAATAACTGACAAGTCTTTCCTCAAGTTCCTGTTGCCCTGTGCAGCTCCACTGATTTCAGTGGAATTATACCTTATAATACCAAAGGTATACCTCAGTAATACCAATGCCAAATTAGACTTACAGTTTTTGATTAAATGATTTATGGTACATAAAGATAGTGGAAGCCACAAAAGGAACAGTTTTGCTATTTGAATGTGATACTAAGGGTAGCATACCCAAAACAGTTAAGAATAAGGCTAACACAGATACTACCGTTCTATCATTTCAAACACATAAAAACATTTTAAAACACACCAAAAAATGCAACTATGACACCCATGTTGCAGCCTGGAGAAGAGAAAGCTCCAGGGAGACCTTGTAATGGCCTTCCAGTACCTAAAGGGGGCCTACAGGAGAGATGGGGAGGGACTCTTTATCAGGGAGTGGAGCCATAGGATGAGGGGTAACGGGTTTAAATTGAAAGAGGGGAGATTTAGATTAGATATTAGGAAGAAATTCTTTACTGTGAGGGTGGTGATACACTGGAACAGGTTGCCCAGAGAAGTTGTGGATGCCCCATCCCTGGAGGTATTCAAGAACAGACTGGATGGGGCTTTGAGCAACCCGGTCCAGTGGGAGGTGTCCCTGCCCCTGCAGGGGGGTTGGAACTCGATGATCTTTAAGGTCCTTTCCAACTCTAACCATTCTATGATTCTATGTTTTTATTCATCCATCATGTAACTTACCATTGCATTCCCCATATGTGCTCCCATTTACCTCAGGGAAAAATGCACGTGTTTCTTCACTCTTAATTCTTCCAGCCAAAGACAACATCAAAGTCACACTTCAGAGGTTACAAGAAATCTCAACCTAATAGATATTTCAACCTACAGATATTTCATAGGAGACAGAAAAGATTTTCTAACACAGTTGAAATTACGGAACTTTCCATAATGAATCATTTCTACAATCCAGAGAGGGGGGTAAAAAGACTATTTCTTTCACTTCAAATGTCAGTCTACCCCAACAAGACACCTTCCTATTGCCAGTGGCTGCTAGCATCCAGAATCTTAGTGACAAATTAAAGGTCATCTTTCCATATGTCATCTCCTACTTCGAATTAGCTTTTGCAATCACTAATTGACGAGAAATTACAAGTGCTTATTATACCGACAAGTGTGAAAGCTTCATTTGAAGTTGTTTTCTTTCTACTATTGTGGTTTTTTGGAAATGAATCATCTCTTACACTCTCTTTTTAGTAACTGCAGGCTACTTATAAATAAACAGAAAATCGAAAAGGAAGGAAGACAGAACAAAAACCAGAGAAATCAGAAACAAATGTTTCTTTCAAATTTTAGTCTTTATGTTACTTAAAAATACATAGATAAATACAGGACATACTTACAAGCTTTCATCCTGTTATAAGTAGTAGTATTATCCCTCCTATACAAATGTGAAAACTATGACTCAGACAAGTTGTGTAGTTTGCTGATTCTGTTATGCATTTGATAAAGAGACTTAATAATTCACTGAGCAGAGCCTATACATGCTTGCACACATTCACAACACAACTACGTTATGATACTGTGAATGCATAATACATCTTCACGTTCCACTGAAATCCTATGCCGTGTGGCACCAAGTGCTCGTAAGTTGTCTCTTGCACTTGCTTCACAGAAATAAGCTAAGCAAGTATACCTTAATGACAAAAATTAGCTAGGAAAACTCTTTGTCCTCCTGCAATGTCTCCTTTCGCCAGGTTCATCACTCAAATGGAGTCATGTGGGAATAAGGCTACAACAGTTCACTTCTTTCCTCAGCCCATGAACTGGCAAACTACAGGTGAAAAAAGAGTCCTCCCAAGGTAGTTCTGCTTCCTGAGGCAAGAAAAGTGGAGAATTCCTAGTGCTTTTCTTTGGTGCATTATGTAAAGACACAATACATGTAAGATGCAATCTTGAACATTTGTCAAAGGTATGACAAGGATGAATGCAAGTAAGCAAGCTCAGAAAGATAAGTGTATTTTCTGTCATAAATCTAAACTGAAGCTCAGGAGACTACATCAGCATTCTGCTTAAGCTACTCCATTTAGACAATGTTATTATCTGGCAACAGTCATCTATATAAGTGGTTTGACTTCAAACCCAAGGGTGTCTTTACAGCAGGCATTTGCAAATGTTAAAAGGAATCTGAACACCAAAATCAGCAGTTCTGCTGGGGACTTACACTCCCTAACCCTACATTTCAGGGAGAAGCCTCCCTTCAGTTTGAGGTCACAGCCATGACGACTTCTTCCACTGCTGAGTGCCCATCTCCACATCACTTCCTAAATCACTGCTACTGCTGTGGTGTTTTTTTCTTTCATACACCCTAACCAGCACCTCAAGGACAAGAATACCTGCCCAGCTGCTGGAAGGCCTGAGCTCACCTCTCTCATGAGATCAAAAAGACTTAAGCATAATTTTTACACAAGTGCCTAAACAGTAGATGATATTTTCTCGTTTGGGGAGAAAAGAGGAAGTGAAAGCTCTTTCTTTTTGGAAACTACCCCATTTTACTTCGGATAATTAACCATTTACTTAGCCAGAGCAAAGGGACAATGATAATTCCTAATTCAGCAATTAAGGAGCTTTCCTTCTTGAGCTGAACCTCAGTACCAGTTCCTGTTCTAATTAACACTGTAAGGATAAAATAGCTAGCATCTAGTGATGAATGGCAGCCAGATAGAAGTGTGGAATTTATATTTTGGAAAAGGTTTTTTGATTTGGTGATCGCATACCTAAACCCTTTGGTCAAAGTGACCCATTGCGGCTAAACTGATGACTTGACCTTTGTTAACTCAAGTTGAGCTGTGTTGCACCTCAAGGCAATTGTTCCCACTACCCAGTGACCCAAACTGAGGTTCAGGCTCCCTCATTATTCTCAGGGTTTTTTATGGCTGCACCTGGTGTGTATGAGAAGCCAGAATTTGACATCAGACTCTTTATGGAATTCAAGCTTTTCTGGCATCTCTTCCTTTTCTGTTCTTTATAACTTTGCTTAGTCGTTAGCCCTGCTTCTGCCTTCTGGTCTACATCTGTTAAGTGCAAGCTTTAAATTGTAGTGCTCAGTTACAGAAAACAGGCAGTTTTCCAGACCAGTTTTAAAAGCAGCAAGACACACTGCCTGCAGCAAGAGCGCACACAAATGTTTCAAGAGTATTTTGAGTATTCATTGCCATAGCAGAAAAATCAAGCAGGAAACAACAATTACTGTCATGAGCTGGCAAACAGAGGGCCTTCTTTTACACTAATTGATACTTACTGGGAAGACAAAGGAGAGATTAATTCACCTTACAATATCAGTTACTGTGGAAATGTTTGAAAAGAAAAGCCCATGGCACGCCTGTAGGTAATTGCTCCCAGCCAGGTTTGTTACTGGCGCCTTTTACAAGAACTGTTGTGAGGACACTACTTTCATGATTTATATGAGCATCTAAAATTATCTCCCATAAATTACTGTAGATATGGTGAAGTGTGCTTCCTCTGCATGTGGAAGAATACAGAGATAATGGTTGTGAGGAGGTGTGTTGAATTTTTATTTTGGCTCATTCCAGTGGTCTCTCAGCTCTGGCTTGTTTTCATGAGGGAGCAAGCAGGGTATTTGAAGGGCACATCAACAGTTTTGTCTCTTTATCCCCATTTAAAATATTTTATTCAACTTAGCCTGAAAAAAAAAAAAAAAAGCAAAAATAAAATCCTAACATATAACATCTACTCTTTGTTAAGAAACATCACATTTCTTAGAAAATATTTTTCTAGGATTTAAGGTCCATAAGCAGAGCCAAGAAATCCATCTTTTCTCTGCTTCTCTTCATAGTAATTTACAGTCTATCTAATATCATTTTTTAGTAGCCCTTTGAAATCTTCCACTACCTTCATACAGTATACACAATTCTCCAGTGGAACACTCTGAAACACTGCTATTCGTTTAGATTTTCTGAATGGCAGAAGCTTCTTCTAGGAAGTTTATTTTTATGTTTTACATTAACAGCAAGCATATTTATGTTGATTTCAAAATAAAACGCTAGTATGTGTGAACAAATATATAAAGATCATTTCATATTACCACTGTCGTCTTATATTAGAAGCTATCTGAGTATAAAGTATCACTGTAGAGCTTAAAAATCAATAATTACTTGAAAAACACAAGGAATATCTCCCCACAAAACTCTGGAAAGCATATTCTTAACTTTTCCAGTGATGTTACGAAAAAGAGATGATAACTCCCTTCATTAAGATTTAAATTTAAAATACTGTCTTTAGGACTCACTCGATTTCAAAAAGACTGTTCTAGAGGCAAAGCTCACACATACACAAAACTCTAAACTTAACTATCACATCATTGACCACTGTGTCCTTAGCTGACCAGCTGATCCATCTTTCAAACCAAGGACACAGGAGTCCAGGACTCTTGTTTCCTTGTGCACCAAACAAGCAGATTTAGGCACTTCTGAATGAGATCCACCAAAATCTAGCTGCCAAGGATGTGACCCCTAAACCAGCTGACACGATATGCAAGGACAAAGTTGAGTCTGACATCCTGTCCTTCTTCGTTCCTCAGAGATAACAAAAGGTATGTCCCTCCACTTGATCCTTCTCCCAAACCCTGCCCAAGAAAAGGAAAGTTTTGTCTTTGAAAATAAAGCTGAAAAAGATTGATTTTAGAGAACAATTAGTAATTTGGGATAATGACAGACATGGGTTCAAATCTTTCCTTTACCCTGTGGAAACTTCTGGAAGCAGTCTGCTATGCCTGTTGAGCTTGTCTGATCAATACAAGAAAAATCAAGATTCAGTGGATGAAGAAGAGGAAAGCAAGCGCATAAATCTGCAATCTAATAATTTGATCATAGAGAAAGACCTTCTCTTCCCCCTAAAAAGAAACATATTCTATTTAGCACTTAATAGAAAATGCATAAACAATCTTTGCAGCAGGACTACCAATCTCACAAAAGCACATACCCTTACCAAAAAATCCTCACTCTCCTTCTGTGGAGGCTGAATTTCATCTAAGCATAAGCAAGAAGCTTCTGAGCAACTTTGGAGGTGAAAATCTAGGTGACAGCTTCATTATTTTGAACCTCAGAGCCCAAACTATGCTGATATCCTGCCGACCAAGATCCTCTTGATACTTGATATTTTTGTCCATGGCAGGATGATATTTGAGTTCATTTACAGCAACTTACAACTCCTAAGTAAACTGTATAGAAACTAAAGGAGTATCTGAAGTGACTGCAGACAAGAAAGAGTGAACTCACTGACCTAAACGAAGCTCATGAAGACATTCAGAGGTCCTTCCAGAAGAACACAGAGACTTAAACTCCCATTGAATGCTCATAAAAACCAGTGCATTCCTTTATTGGAAACATTACCAGGATGATCCACTAGGATGCTGAACACCTAATATTTAAATCTAACTAACCCCGAAAGTATATTGCAGCTGCAAATTAACTCCTCAGAAGGAAAAGCGTACATCTCTGATTCAGGCAAGTTGCTGACACTGCGCTGTCAGCTTCAGCTGCACACTTTTTTCAGTACTTTCATCTTGTCTCAGTGTATTCACCCCTTGTGAGCAAACAGCAGCAAAAAGGCAATAAAGTAGGAACATCATAGCACAAAGAAGCAGCAAGCCTTTTTCATGCAGCATGACTTTTGCAATACATGTAACACCAGGAGGTCACTATCAGAACAGGAAAGAAAATTTGCCAAAGCTTTTCCAGCCATTAGATTTTAAGTTATGTTCTTGAAATTTAACAAAATATTGCTCTTACAACTTAAGGAGGCAACAGTTCCTGACATAAAAAAAAAAAAAACCACCAAAAATACCTTTGATAACCAGAGGGAACTTGCAGATTTAGTTTGAACATGATGCTTTCAGCTTTTGTGGTTAAGCTGTTTTCACCAGGGGGCTTTTTAAAGTAACTCAGTATATATTTTTTCTTAAGTTGCATAAATTTAAGATTGGAAAAACAGATAGTCTAATCTTGGCCAGCCCAGGGAGGATTAATTCCCCAAGTCAGGCCCATTCTAAGAAGTGAGACATTGAAAATTCTCTATGAAAACATGTATGAATAACTGTGACTAAAGTCACTACTGCTTACTGCTTGTGCTTTTTGGACTTTACACACACACACACACACACTTTTGATAGAAAGAACAACTTCACTGTTACATGCCAAAAGACAAGGCTGAAAATCTGACTAAATTTGACTAAAAGAAGTGTCAACAAAGATAAATATGCTTCGTGGTACACGGGACCTGCCCCAGGGATAAGTTAATCAGCTGTTTAAATCAAATCCTGTCTCCTCCACTCTCTCCATCGTTCCAGTAGCCAGAATCCAAACATTTTCAATTTTCCAACCTTGGAAGCTTACAGCTGGCTTTCCTGAGGGCTGAAGATCATGTTTTTGCCTTGAGAACAAGCTGCCATATGTGCTCTACCTAAACTTCAAAAAATTGAGATTCATATCCCAATATTGAGATTATTATTAGGAAAGACTCAGTAGATTCAGACTCTGCATCCTATTTTTCTTTCTCTAAGCCATGAAATTTTAGAAAGGCAGGAAGGTGCAGCTCATATTATATTTTTATTAGCTCTCTACAGTTTTGTTCCCCGCACCATACCAGACATGTGTGACTGCATGATTCTAGAGATGATACAACCATGGAACGCCCTTTGAGGACCAAGAACTGCTAGGAAGTGATGGGATCCACCTGCGGTAGGGCAAAGGCAGACAGGCTAGCCAGCCTGTGAGGAGAGTTTTGAACTAGGAATGATGGGGAAGAAGAATATAACGAACAATTGAGTGAGGAAGTAGTGGACTGGGGTGACAAGCAAAGTGGGCAGGATGATGGGAACAGGAGATAATTAACAAAACAGGGCAGAAGGGGACCCACCCCAAGGGTATGCACACAAACAAGCAAGTGACAACAAGGTGGGGGAAGATCTAACACCTCTTCTGGAAAACCCACATGACTGGATGCCTCTCTGAAGTTCCTGTACACTAAAGCATGTGGCATGGGGAGGACACGGGAAGAGTTAGAGGTCTCTGAGCTTCTGCAGGGTTATGATCTCATTAGGATTACAGGGAAAAAGTGGTATAGCACATGACTGGAGAGCTCCAATGGATGGCTACAGGCTCTTTAGGAAGGACAGGCTGAGGCAGCGAGGACAGGAAAGAGCAGCAGGAATGCAGAGCTCTGCCTAAGAATGGATGAGGAGCCAGATGAGAGCTTATGGGTCGGGATTAGGTGACAGATTAATGTCTTAATTGGGCAGAAGACCTGGTGACAAAGGGCAAGCAAAAGACCAAGATATTCAATGCCACCTTCACCTCAGTTTTGACAGATGAAACTGCCCTTCAGCAATTCCAAGCCTGAATTGACGATGACACTGATAACCAGGTGAATATGCATACTATGACTGATGATACATTCAAGTCTGAACCACTAGTGCAATGAGGTTTGTGATATGTGAGAATGATCCTACACACAATGTGGAGATCAAACTGTGCTTGGTCAGCTGCTCTTGACCAAGGTATGCATTACCTTTGACATTTTAAATTTGTGTATGTAAGAATAATTAGGAATATAACTATCAATAGATTTAAATAAAAGATATCGCATGGTATGGAATATCAGTTGGTCAGTACATTGGTCAGTTGGGGTCAGCTGTCCTGGCTGTGTCTCCTCCCAACTTTTTGTGCACCCCCTGCCTACTCACTGGTGGGGTAGTGGGAGGAGCACAAAAGACCTTGACTCTGTGCAAGCAACACCTAAAACATCCCTGTATTATCAACATTGTTTTCAGCACAAATCCAAAATGTAGTCTTATACTAGCTACTCTGAAGAAAATTAATTCTACCCCAGCCAAAACTAGCACATATGCCCAGGAAAAGTTTCAGAAATGTAAGCAGGTAGAGGCAATGAAATGCTAAGTGCATAAACATGCCAGGCAACAACATCCCAGAGTTGGGTTTATGGAAAGAATCATAAACTCACATTTCACACAGGAGCAAATTGAGACTATTTCCTCATTTGAATATAAGTAGAGCTTGTCAGATTTTAAATTCTGCAGCTCTTAACTATTTCTAAAATTAACCAAAACACACGTTGGAAAATTCTCAAAAACAATCAACATTTTCCTTCCCCTTTTAATTTTGAAATGAATTTATTTCTCAAAATAAAATCACACGGAGAAATCAAAAAGCTAGGCATCCCTGTGCCCACTCTGTAGCAATTTCACTAGTGTTCTTCCACTCCAAGAGTCAAATTCACACCTTTATTCTGCAATATTGAATTACTTAATTTCATTAAACAAATAATGGGTGTCAACTGCTTAGTGTCACACAATGCCCCATTTTCAGTGCTAGCAAAATGCCATTAAACTGCGATTTAGAAGTGATATTTGTTACAGGATAATTTATGATGTTTCCTCGGAGTCTTTTGTTTATTTCAAAATGTTTTCTGGAAACTGTGAGGCCCATAACAAGTACTTTAGTAGTGCATCTAAGGATTTCCTAAAAGTATATAATTTTTTTTTAAATTGCCTATTTGGATCTCCTCCCTTCAGCAAAAGCCACAGAAACATTTTTCCCTACATTACCATCTGCATCTGGGCAGGACTAAGGCTCTTTGTGGACAGTATTTCTGCAGCAGGTGCATCCTTTGCATATGTCTAATGCTATCTTTCTGGCATGTCAGAGAAATCAGTGTTTAATAGTGAGATTGCCAAAGATGATTCTTAAGTTATGTGATATGTGTCTCCACACATGCAAGGAGCACAGAGAAACATCAGCAGGTGAGGGAGCCCAAATAATGCTCCGCCTTGGCTACTCCAGGCGCCACCACAGGAGCCATCAGCCCATCAAAGACCCATCTCCCTACACAGGGAGAGCACCAGGTGGGGGAAACTCCAATAATGCCATCAGAGAAAGAAGATCCCTCCCTAGACTGTCCCCAGGTTGTCACAGGGGACCCTCAGCCTCATGGGCCAGGCATGACACTCAGCACCATGGGTCTAAGGGAGCAGCTTCCTGTAGCACCTCACAGATTGAGGGGTGTCACTGCCTAGGGATATGGGGCACAATATGGCATGCAAGGAAGGAACATCTTAGGATTGAACAAAACCTAGGACACAATGCTTAAGGGAGGAAGCACAAGTGGGGAAAGGGAGGGATCCAGGACAGCTACTGGGTAGACTAAGAGTCTAAGGACAGGGGGCTTTAGTATGTGCCCCCGTGTGTGTGTTGGTGTCTGTAAGTGGGCAGATATCTGCAGTTGGAGTGGTGCTGCAGCCTCAGGGCTCGTATGCCCAGGTGCCGACAGCTGGAATGCAGGGAGCAGCTGCTGGGCAGACTGAGTGTCTGATCCCAGCTGATCGCTGAAGAGAGCCACATGGCATATATGTATATATATATTCCTACTAGCAGACCTTCATCCTGAACAGCCAAAGTTGGGGAACAGGATGAGGCCGTTGGTGCTGTTTGAACTTCTGTGACTGCTGAGTATGTGTCTGTGCAGGTCTGCGTGTCCGGCCACGTGTATATGTTTATGTGTGGGTTCTATAGAGGTGTTTGCGTGCATACCTATCGGGAATACCAGCCTAGCATCGTTACTGGTTAGACCTGAGGGCAAAGAGATGCAGCAGCCTCCCCTCTGTTGAGCTACTGGATTTGGCAAGCCTAGTCAATGACCATAAATTAAACATGCAGAATCAAAATATTCAAGAGCTAGAAAATGTAAGAGTGTATGAACATACATGTATATCTCATAGTAACTTCCTCTAGACCCTTATGTCATTCAGTACAGCAGTAGTTTTTTAGAACACCTTCCATTCTTCTCATTCAATATGTAGCTCCAACTCAGAAAATGCTAAGTTACTAGTTTCTTCAAGAGTCATTCTGTTAATACAGTTCTCAACAAACACACTAATGAATCTGTCTAGTAGCCTTGCCAGATTAGGAAGTTCGAGTCTACGATGCACTTCAGACTGGTTATACAAACACAAAAGCTGTCACTCATAACTACATTTATTAAAATTGAAGATACATTTTATTTTTCACAAGTGCAGAAGAACTCGGAGATCCTGGAACCTAAAGTACTCATTTTCAACTAATGAATTTAGTATATGCCACCCCGCATATTACCCTTATCTGCAGACTCACTGGTCACAACTTAGCAAGGAGACACAGGTGACCTCAGTCACTAATACGGAAGCAACGCAAATGACTGAGGCTGCTTCTTTGATGTGAAGAAGGAAAAAGCTGAACACAGAAACTTCTACTTTCCACAAAGATAATTGACTGGAGACCAGCCTCGTACATGAGTTATTAATACATTATTATTATCCGCATGCTAGGAAATGAGGCAAAAATGTTAGTAGCAAATTTGTTAAAGCAGTCAATTAATTTTAGGGACCCAAACTGTAGTAAGCATGTCACATAATCCTAGCACCCCAGAATTCACAGCAGCCCTCCAGGCTTTTTGGGCTGTTTGCACTGGTGTCCCTCACTTCCAAAAACCAATCCTCACGTGGCTACTAAAGAGCACAAAGTAGTCAACTCTAAACATATTGTTTTAAATGATCTGCACACAGATTTTATGCCAGAAGTCAGGACAACTCTCATTTTCCCAAGTCAGCAAGTGGTTCCCTCACAGCTAAACACATGCAAGAGCAAAGGAAAAACACTGCCACGTCAGACCAGTGATCTGTCGCATCTAACCTCTCTAATGCTGGCTTGTACTAGACACCTAAACTGACCTGATGTTGCCTTTCACTCCATTTTACTAAGGCACACCACAGTCCTACCTACCCAAGCCTCTCATGCCCCGGATCTTTTCTTCACTACCACCCCCCTCCTACCAACTGCTCCATACCTTGGTTTCTGCATTTCTTCTCATTAGCTATAATCACCATTTACCCTAACCTTTTCTTCAACTGGCTAGCTCTTGAGCTCCTGCTGCCAAAATCCACACAACTATTTTTATTGTCTACTAAGACTGGGAGCAGAATTTTCAAAAGAACATAGGTCAACGTTAAATATTTTTACAAATCCTGAAGTTTTATGAAAAAAAGTGCTGGAATCTACAATTCCAGATTATGTGTATTTGTCATCATCTGAATTCTATAGCCTAGGTCTAAATCCAAGGGTTATGGAGCAACATTATGTAAAAATCATACTTAAAATCTCTATACATTGAACAATGGAGGAGAACTGCTTTCTACTTCAGGGAAGAAAGACAAGCTTTCATAGAATGGTATAGATTGGAAGGGACCTCAAAGATCATCTAATTCCAACCCCCCTGCCATGGGCAGGGACACCTTCCACTAGACCAGGTTGATCAAAGCCCCAGCCAGTTTGGTCTTGAACACCTCCAGGGATGGGGCATTCACAACTTCCCCGGGCAACCAGTTCCAGTGCCTCACCACCCTCACAGTAAAGAATTTCTTCCTGATATCCAAGCTAAATCTGTTTCAATAACACACTGCACTTAAACTAAGGAGAAGGAGACATGCAGATCTCAATAACTGGGACTCTGCGTAAATGGCTTAAAGAAGAAACAAGACATAGAGAACTGAGTTACTTTAGATAAAATATCAACCAATGTGACCACAGCTGGTTCTTCTGGCCACTGAAATATTAATATTAATTAACAGACTTGCCTGTAAATTCTTAAATAGCATTTTGCATTTCCTTACATTGCATGGTAAGTGCAGTGCAGTCTGACATGGTAAAGAGCTGTAAGATCTCATCCTCCTGTTGCTCAGGACCATGTGCTATTGCTTACACGTGATAGAATTCCACACCCATTTTACACAGGTGAATCACAGAATCAGAAAATTGTAGGGGTTTAAAGAGACTTTCAGAGATCAGCTAGTCCAAACCCCCCAAAAAAGCTAAAAGTTACTAATTGAAAGCTAAAAGTACTAAGGAACCAAGAGATAAGAACCACATTTAGTCTTTTCTAGACATGCAGAGGTTTGCTCTGCCCAAACACCAGCCAAACTTGAGGCTAGGTCATGCAGCCTGTTAGTATGGTATATGTACTTTAAAATAGCTTTCACAATGCTGCTACCAAAACACTATCACTATATCACCTTGAGGATGTCCTTGAGGGTAGAAAGAAGGATGTCTGGAGGACTTCAGGAACAGGTTGAAGGCTATGATGCAAATGGCTCTGGGATTACTGAGATAGTGTCCTCCTTCCCCTCTCTTGCATAACTTCTGCTCCCCACTCTGCTCGGGATACATGGATGCAGCACAGGCTCTTAGGTAACACAGTGCAAGGAGGAGGAAAGTTCCACCGGCAAGGCTGAAGGAGAGCCCTGCTCCTTAGAAGAAACTATTATACAGGTGTGATGGGTTGACCTTGGCTGGATGCCAGGTGCCCACCAAAGCCACTCCATCACTCCCCCTCTTCAGATGGACAAAGGAGAGAAAATGTAATGAAAGCCTGGTGGGTTGAGATAAGGCCAGGGAAATTACTCAGCAATTAGCATCACAAGCAAAACAGACTCGACTCAGGGAAATTAGTTTAATTTATTGAGAATTAGAAATCAGAGTATGGTAACGACAAATAAAACTCAAATCTTAAACTGCCTTCCCCCCACCCCTCCCTTCTTCTTAGACTTAACTTCACTGCCAATTTTCTCTACCTCCTCCCCCTTAGCAGTGCAGGGGGTCAGGAATGGGGGTTGTGGTCAATTCATCACACGTTGTCTCTGCCGCTCGTTCCCCGTCAGAGGGAGGACTCCTCACACTCCTCCCCTTCTCCAGTGCGGGGTCCCTCCCATGGGACACAGTTCTCCATGAACTTCTTCAATGTGAGTTCTTCCCACAGGCTGCAGTTATTCATTAACTGCTCCAGCATGAGTTCATTCCACGGGGTGCAGTCTTTCAGGAACAGACCGCTCCAGCATGGATCCCCCATGGGGTCACAAGTCCTGCCATCAAACCTACTCCAGAGTGGATTCCTCTCTCTCTTTTCGGGGCCACAGGTCCTGCTCCAGCACAGGCTTTTCACCAGGTCAAAGCCTCCTTTGGGCATCCCCCTGCTTCCGTGCAGGGTGCTCCGGGCGCAGGTGGATATCTGCTCTACCATTAACCTCCACAGGCTGCAGGAGGACAGCCTGCCTCACCATGGTCTTTACCAGAGGCCGAAGGGGAATCTCTACCTGGAGCACCTCCTGCCCCTCCTTCTTCACTGACCTTGGTGTCTGCAAAGTTGTTTCTCTTGCTCCTCTCTGGCTGTAATTGCATATTTTTTTTTCCCTTCTTACATACACAGAGGGGCTACCACCGTCACTGGCTGGCCCAGCCTCAGCCTTGGAGCCGGCTGGCATTGGGTGTATCACGCACAGGTGAAGCTTCTAGCAGCTTCTCACAGAAGCCACCCCTGTATCCTCCCTGCTACCAAAGCCCTGCCATGCAAACCCAGTGCAACAGCCCATCTTTACAAAGTGCCAAGCCACAGCAACCCATCTCTCAACTCTGTTTATTAACTAGACTTTAGTTTAGGACTCAGGAAGAGACTGCGGAAGTAAACCTGCTACATGAAACTCTGGTTTTGATCTTGATATATCTATATATTTGTGTATATATAACTCCATCAGAGTTACCTCACTGACCAGTACTCCTAGGACAGTCTTTGATATATTATTTTCACCCTAAAATTCTCTGCAAGTCTTGAGTCTTGCTCAAGTCTTCAGCCCATCCATTTCTAGTTACAGCCCTGGGAACTTTCCTATTCCTAGTGCTTTGCAGAAAAGAGACAAGCAAAAATCTGATTTGAGATGGAGATAGTGATTCTGACCCCAACCTGATGTTGAGGTATCCATTTAAAATGTACACATCTCAAAGCTATGTATTTCCCTTTCCTACATGCACTACGCTACTACCCACAAGAAGCAATTACTGGTCTGCAACTTTTTCAGCAGAATCTTGACTACACATTCCTTCATTACCTGAAATTATTTGAAGAAAGGGTCTCAGGCATTATTATACTTAAAATGTCCCTCACCACCTGAAAACATTATTGTAAAGGTTTATTTCATACTGCCTATGTCCTTGAGCAATAACGTTGTTATAACTTCTCAAAGACGTGCATTTAACTATCATTCCCCTACCTTGAGATTCTGCTTAACGAGGCCTATCTTAAACTGGCTCAACTCCCAGGGCTTTTTGCCAGTCTTCTCTGCAGCCCAAGTTTTCATCTGCACCTGCCAAAAGGTAGATTTAACCGTGCATAATAACTGTTCTGTCTTTAATAACAAAGACTTGTATATAACACTAGATTTAGATGGGCATCTATTTCTAAGGCTATTTAAAGATACTAGTTTTTTATGCACCAAAGACCCTTCTGACAGGGAGGGTGATACAAACCTGGCTGTGACACAGGGTACAGAGTGGATCTCCTAGCAGTCTGGATTTTTGTTCCCCATCTTCCCCATCCCTTCCACAGCGAGACACAGGTGTATTCAAAGGGCTAAATGCTAATTGTGTCCAGGCTTACATTAAACTGTTCGGATGGCTTTGGTGGAACAAAGGGCAAGCACAGAGAGAGGCTGCTGCACAGTGTGCATGTACCCAGAGATAACATTCTTTGAGAATGGCCAAGTTTTAAAGCCTTGTTCCTCCTTCTGTGTATGGCTAAACATGCTATACCTCAGAAGGGTGTAAAGAGGAAGTGACTTTGACATGTGAAATCTGAGTTCTTGCTTTCATTTCCCCTTGTCCACAATTTTTTCCAGCAACAATATAACTCCTATTCCAATGCTCTTTTTCTGAATAAGTTGCTAAATGGCTCTCTCCTGTCAATAAAAGATGCCAAAAATACTCTCTCTGGCCATGAAGTAATAGACGCTATCTACAAAAAGTGTCCATTAACAGCTTACTTGATCTTCTTTTTCTATTCCACTCTATGCCTGATAAGAGTTGACAGTACATAACTTGAAAAAAAGAATATTGGTTACCCAGGTCTCTGTCCCTCTCAAAGCCCAGTGGCACCCCTCTTCCTTTCTCTCCTCTTCCTCCTCACTGCTGATGATCAGAGATACTTTGCAGGAGTGCGTGGTTT
Source organism: Numenius arquata (assembly GCF_964106895.1). NCBI lineage: Eukaryota > Metazoa > Chordata > Aves > Charadriiformes > Scolopacidae > Numenius > Numenius arquata. The sequence continues at coordinate 10,859,105 of NC_133577.1, read as the reverse complement.
ACCTCTGCCACTGTACCCTGCCCTAATTGGCACTGGCTCCCATTGCTTGTGGCATGGGAACATGGGAACTTCTCAGACTAAAATGCCTGGGATTTTGCATCTTTCTGTCAGGGTGCAGCTTGCTACTCCTTCTTCACTTCTGCCACTACCACTCTTGGAAGTAGTGGGAGATACTCTGCACATGGTGAGCAGATATACTAAGTGTGTGTCCATGATGAGGCAGCAGGAGCAATCACTGCCACTCTTATGTCCTTCCTGCTCACTAGCAGGTGTTTTTTCTGCCTTACCAAGGATCCCTTCTGATGCCATTGATGAAACAGTAAAAGAGCTACGTCCTAGTAATCAACAATCAGCCATCCAGCAGATAGTCCTGGAGATGCACCTCTCCACTCATCTGGAACAAACTGATGACAGAAATGTGCTGATGCAAATCAGCAGTGTGCAAGTCAAGCACCTGGTACAATGCTTGTACAGTTGAGAGAATGGTTTGGATGTCTTCCTCATCCGTGTTATTGCATTTGATAACAATCACACCAATGCCTAGGGGAGAGCATCCTTGAAGCTCTGGAGCAGAAAAGTCCTCTGAAAATCCTGAGAATCCGTGAGATCCAAGTGATTTCCAAAGCACAGTTCTGTTCACAGTCACCCCTCCCAGCGTGGGGCCGTACAGTTCACCACATTTTATCACGAGGCTCAGCTATCCCTATAATCAGAGAGGGCATCGTTTTGTCAAGATCCCTGACTCATGACGTTAATCAGTCGCGTACTGATCTCCTTCCTCCCTGCCCCGATCCAAAGCCCGCGAAGTCAGTCTCTACTGGTACTTTCTCTCCGGTGCTCGCCGCTGATGACTGCGGCGCTCGGGAAGGGAACGGGTTCGGCGCTTTGCTTTCAAGTGCCACCCGCAGGGAAGGGGAAACCTGCTGGCTCGCCCCCCGCTCCCTCCAGCCTTCCAGCGGCGCGACGGGGCGGGCCGGCTCCGCTCCGCACCAGCTGCGCCCCGGCGGGGGCTCCGCTGACGGCGGGAGGCGACGGCTCCGGAGGGCTGCCCGTGCCCCGCCGGCCCGAGGGGGGAAACCGGAGGGAGAAGCCCCGCCTCCCCACCGCCCTCCGCCGCTCCTGCCGCCACAGGCCCCTCCTCCCCCGCCCGCCCCGCCCGCCGCACACATGTGCCCGCACCCAGCGGAGGGACGCGCCGTCGGGGCGGGCGGGCGCTGCCGCCTCCCCGGCACCGCGCACCGCGACAGCAGCGCAGCGCGACAGCACGGCGCCGGGCATCCCTCGGGCGCCGAGAGCCGGTGACCGCGTTGAAGCCGCTGCGCGCCATGGCCGTCGCCTACCTGCTGGGCAACGGCTCCGCGCCGCTTCTCGCGGGCGCCCTGGAGGTCCCCTTCGCCGCCAACGCCTCCGCCGCCGCCTGCCGCCCCGCCGCGCCACCCTGCGCGGCCGCGCCTCCGGGCGCCTGGGGCAACGCCTCGGTGGCGGCGGCCGCGGGCTGGAACCGCTCCGATCCCTGCGGCGGCGCCAACGGCAGCGCGGGCGTCGGCGGCGGCCCCTGCGCGCCCGCGGGCGGCGGCCCCTCCGTGGTCACGGCCATCGCCATCATGGCCATCTACTCCGTGGTATGCGTCGTGGGGCTCTTCGGCAACTTCTTGGTCATGTATGTCATCGTCAGGTGAGTGCCGGCCCGCCCCGCCCCGCCCTGCCCTGTCCCGCAGCCCCCGGCCGCTGCCGTCGGGGCGGACGCCCCACCGCGGGGAGCCGGGCTGCGGGCCGGCGTCCCGACGGGGGATGCTGCCGTCCCTCTCCGGCAGGCAGCGTGGAGAGGACCGCGCCGGGGGGCGGAGAGAGAGTGGGGGGCGCGGAGGGGCTGCTGCCCCCGCGGGGAAGGGGCAGGAGGCTTTTGAGAAAGCGCCGGAGCAGGTGATCGGGGAAGAGAAACTTGCGGTGGGGCCGTGAGGACCGGCCGGGCTGGGCGGTCCGTCTGAAACCGCTACAGGTCCGGGGACGCTCTACGGACCCCCGGTGCTGCAGCACCTCTGCGAGCCGCTCTGGCCGACGAGGCCCGAATCTCGCACCTGCCCGATGGGGAGGGAGGATTTAAAGGGACTGTGGCCGCTGCCTGGGAGCGTGTGCGGGTACAGGCGCACACGGACAGCCGGCACACATCCTCACGTCTTTCCTCCCCATCTCTCCCAAGCGCACAAGCAAAATGCAAACGGCATCGCGGCTAAAAGCATCTCTCTGCCCGGATTTATATATCCCCTGCCTCAAGTCTTGATATATATGTTTATATTCGTATACGATTATATATGTATATATACATACAGACGTATACACGTGTACAAATGCGCCCGGATGGCGGCCGCTATCCGTAATCCCGGCTTCCCGGCTGTGCTGCAGCACTTCGCAGTTTTCCCTCCCGCAAACACACCCGGGCTTTTACCGGTGATTCCCAACCGTGCCTTTCACGCACGAGAAATCCCATGCCCGTAAATCGGCGGCAAGCGAGCGAGAGTGACATTAAACGGGCTCCTTTACTCGCCTGGGAGCGGGGCGGGCGGCTTCCATGGGGGAACACCGCCACCTCCCGGGAGCCGTGCGGCGGGACGCGGCGGGACGCGACGGGACGGGCCTGACCGAGCGTCTCTTCCTTCGTGGCTGCTCGTCGTTTCCAAATCAAGCAGTCGCTGAGCCCTGCAGAGCCCAGCGGGCGACGCTGAAGGTGGGGTAGCCCTGCCGGGGCAGCCCCGGCACTTCCAGTTTCCCCAGGTCTAGAAAGCATCCCTTTTCCCTTTGAACACTGTGTTTCCCAAGAAGTCGGGGGAGCAGCCGTCGGGCAGGGGTGCCGTGGCTGCAGGGAGCTGGCAGGAGCAGAAGTTGGAGCCCAGCATCGCCTGCAGGCCAGCGGCACCGGGGTGGCTTCATGGTGGGTGCCGTGCTGACAGCGGTAGCCACCAAAAGCCGAGGGTGAGGTCAAGGCAGAGTGCTGCAGCACGGTGGAGGATGATTCCTTTAGCACGTATTGGGGATGTGCCTGCAAAGCCTGTGCAGCTCATAGACCTAATGGGAGCACAAATAATATGCATCAGTGGTTCAAACTGCAGTAGTTCAGAAACACGGTGGTTTTAACGATAGTTTAGATGCTCCCTTTAAAATGCGCAGAGGTAGGGAGATTCTTTTTTGCCCTGTGGTTTGGTCGGTCCGAGATTTGGGCTATCTACGTGAAGATACAGCTGCAGAAAGGCTTCTGAACAGGGACATGACTGCGGTTGGCTGAGCAAGTGTTTGAATGCATTCCTCTGGGAGAAGAAACAGATGCACAATGTAACAGAGCCAGGATAACTGTCAGCAGAGAAATATGCCACAGGTTTTTGCTGAAATTATATATTTATACCGGGCATAACCCATGCTAGGTTTGTATTTCTTATATTAATTAATTGGATTACAATTGCACCAGAAAGCCAAATTGAACGAGGCACTTGCATTTATGTTTCTATCTAAAGAGAGCATCTCTCCCTGAGATTACAGCTTAAAAACAAAAGCCAGAAGCAATAGGAGAAAGCAAAAATATAATTTCATTTTACAGAGGAAAACACAAATCAATTAAATGGCTTCTCCAAAACCATCCAGGAATTCTATGGCAAAGGCAGGGGATGGAACCCAGGTCTCCAGTGCAAGAACAGCTTTCAGTATGACAGAGTTCCTTCCCAATTAATATCATGCAGCTGTTTACAAATTTGGGATGAAAAAAAGTTTACGTGTTAATGATTGAACAGGATCTGTGGTTTAAGCAACATAAAATACATTTCCTTTCTGTGTTTCTCTATAGGTTTAGTATATCTGGACAGCAATAGGGAACTTTTTTATTTATTTCATGTTGCAAGCTATACTAACATGACAGTATTTTGAATCATATAATATGCATATATGAAATAGTGAGCATACGCGCTCATGTTCATGTATCCTTGGATCCAGCTCAGACAGGAGGCAAAACTTTCACTGAATTTAATTTGGCATCATATAAAGCTCCACTTCTTTATCTCCCTTTCACCCCATGCTTGCTCAGGAAGAACAAAATATTGAAGTTTGTATTAATTCTCAGAAGAATTGAGACTACTAGACATAAGATTTTAAAATGATACTGGTACCTAGATTGCCTTGAAAATACTAGGAGTTGGGAGGTAAGCCCTTAAATATTTGAAACTCTGTCCCTGCTCTACCCTTCAGAGTCTGGCCCCAGTGAAAGCAACAGTGACTTTGTATTCAGTGTGCTGGATGCTAATATCTCATGTTCAGATTCTTTATAAATATTTTTAATAACAATTATATTATCCTTATAAACATTATTATTCTTACAACTTTTCCACATGAGGCAGATACATGGGTTCTGAGCCAGAGCCGTGCAAGTTCTTGCCTGATGTGGTACTGTCACTCTCAGTCCGCAATGCCACCCTGTTACCCCAGACAGGGCAAACAGGGCTCAGACTGCAGACATGTCCAACAAGGAGGTAGAAATGTGTTGTCATTATTGATACAAAAATCAGGCTCTTCTTGCAAAGCAGTTCCATGGATTTCCAATTTCTGTACCTGTTACTTTATTATTAATGCGTTCTTATCCACTGTCCTCATTCTCACAAATGGTTCCTGTCCAGATGAATTCTCTTATCCTTGAATTAGTATTTACGTTATATCTGTAGTGTGTGAAGCTGAACCTCATGTTACTAACACTGAGATGCTTCCTTTGTCAAGTACAAAAAAATGTCTTCTGAGTGACAGCAGTAATAATCAGGTTTTACTGCCAGCCATGAATTTCCTGTAATCTGAAAAATCTCTAGATAATTTTTATTATCTATTTTCCTCGTGTGTTTTGTGTAAGTGTAAATTACTAAAATGAACACAGTGTTGTTATGGCTATGTCAACAGCAAATGCTACTTCTAGCTGCTGCAGAGTACAACGAGACAGTGTACAATTAGTACCATGTGGTATTGAATTAATTTACACAGTAATCTATAGGCTTTTCCAGCTTTCTCATCAAGTCAGTGGGATTAGTCACACATTAGAGTGGGAAGAAGAATATGCCCTGTGATTAAGGCAATATGCTAGAAAGCTGTAATAGATCATAGATGAAAATCTTTAGCATCGCTGGTCTGGAAGAGAGGAATAGCTCTTAGATGCCCCAGTCCTCCACAGTGCCAAGTGCCCTGAGAGGACTGTAATTCCAACAACAGCCACTATAGTCACTCAAGTTAAGAGATTCCTTAATTGCTTTGCTATTAATTTTGTCACAAAGGGGCCTCAGGTTCTCTGTGATCCTTCGCAGGAGGAAGGAAATGTCTTGTCTCATTACAGTAAATGATTACTCTGGTTTAAAAAAAAAAAAAAAAATTAAAACAGGGAAAGAAGTTGTCTCTGAAACAAAGAGACTTCTTTCTATGTTTCTCGAAACAAACTTTTAATAGTGTTTTGAAAAAAAAAGAGCTCTGACTGAAACATCATCCAATCTGGAAAGACTATGCAGTACTGAAAGCTCTGGTTACTTCTGCCCAGCTCACTCACACTTGAGGAAAACTGTTTTACTAAGTAGAACGGAATTTGAGGTGAATTTTCAATTGTAGAAAGAATTGATGTCACCAGAGGAATAAATATTCTCACACAAGTGCACAGAAAGAGAAAAGTGAGGGATTTGGAAAGACGTCATAACACATGAAGTGAAGAAAGAGTGTTTAGAGAAATGAAAATGATCCCAAGCTTGAAAGTGGCTAAGCGAAGCAAGGTTTTCTGAAAAACAGGGGCTCTTCTTTATAAGGTGACATGGAGTTATGGATGCAGTGTGAAAGAAGACCTACAGCATCTCTCAAACCAAGAAATGCATAAAATTCATTCTTTTCTTTCCTGTCCACAGCTGCGTGACCTTCCCTGCATTTGCATGGCGTTGCATGTGTGAATGTGTGTCCTGCCAGTTCCACCGTCTCCAAGGAAAAGGTTCCACCCCATTGCTAAGAGCTGTTGCCTAAAGCCACAGCAGCCATGACCAGTCCTGTGAATTATGAATTGATAACGTTCACCAGCACAAGCCAGAGATCTGGGGACAGAACCGAGGGAGCCAGGTTGGGCAGGAACAGCACAGATGCTGAATTAAATGAGCAGCGTAGTGAGGGGGTGACCCTCAGCATCCTGCATTACAGAAAGGCAGGTGTCCCTGTTTGCCCACTGTTTGTGATAGAAGTTAACCAACCTCTGCTAGTGGGTAAATGTTTGACTAGCAAACCGCTCCCCTCCCTCCCCCCAGATCAGGGGAAGCAGGCAGATAAAACAGCATCTATACCTTTGTATTCTCTTTTTTTTTGTAAATTGTTTTGTCATGGATATGGTCAAAATTTGGCCTGAAATACATTAGCCTGCAACATGGGGATAACCCCCGTCTCCCTGAGGAAGCAGAGGTGACTGCGGGTTAAGTAAGAGCAGCAGCAGCTGGCTCTGCAGCCCCACACTCATCTCCATTCCCTGTGCCACCCTGTGCCCACTCCCAGCCAGCTCTTGCCCACGGGCCAGCATACTTGCCCCAGGAGGGCAGACTCCCCTGCTCTGCTAGAGGCTCTTCTGGGCAGAAAATACCCCCTCTCACTCAATTTCTTTTGGAAAAAAAGCTGTTCTGATCCCACTGTATTTTTCCTGGAGTATCATTTTGGTAATGGCCCTCAAGAAAAATAATGTTAACCACTTCCTGATTATTTTTTTTCATTTCCTCATAAAAATAAGTCAAATTGTACCAACTTTTCATGGCTTCAGTAAAATTAGAAAATATTGTAAGCACATATTGTTTATATTATATTATGTAATTATTAGCATGCTAATGACTAATTAGCTAAATGAACTAACATAATCTTGAAGTACTGCTTTATTTTAATTTAATTTACAGTATTTTTTTCAAATTGTCAGGCATAGCTTCTGCTGAACACTGTTGATAGCCTTTCAGATTTTTTTCTAGATCAAAAGGTGACATAGTCACAAAAATCTTAAATGTAACGTGTTGTAAGACCAAATGTCTTCAGAATCATAGGGTAGCTTACTAACCTCTTTTCCAGCCATAGGCAGCAGCTGGTGTTTAGTCAAAGAGCGGAAGAAAAAGGAGCATCACTATGAGAGTCATTCTAACAGTCTGTTAGATTGCAGAGGGACTTTCTGAGCTGCAGTTTGCATCAGCATTTTATTCAATAGCTTTTTGTGGACATTCCTACCATCAGTAGTCCAAAAAAAAAAAAAAATCAGAATCAAAAATAATGTTGGAAATAAAAGGTCACAAATATTACCATATCTAAACAAAGCTGTTTTGAAACAAACATTCTCTAAAGTAAAATTTCAGAGTTCTGAAACATTTTTAAAGATTTTAAGTTGTTTATTTTTAAGCCTAAATGTTAAGATGGATATTATAGAGATCTTCATTAACAGACATTTATAAAAAATTATTTATTTCATTATGATTTCAAGTGAAAGTAAGTTTTCAATCCTTTATCATTATAACTATATTTTTAAAAAATCTGAATTGCTGTGATTAGGCTGGTCTCAAACAGAGTTCTTTTTATACCTATCCGTGCCTTCTTTGGTTTATACCATGAAGTTTGAGTTCATGGTATGCTAAGTAGGGCTGCTCTCATCTTTCAAAGAGCCTGCTCTCTTTTGGAAGTTGGCTTTTAATAGTGTTCAGTAGCAAGAAGTTCCACAGGTTAGCCCAGGTGTGTTAAGAAGCATTCCCATTCATCTGTTTAATGTTAAACACTTTTAAATTTTATTTATACTTCCCTTTGAATTTGCATGATGAAAAAAGGTAAGGATGATAGGCTATAGCTGTCAGGTAACTGTGAAAGACATGAAATAGCATATTTTGTCCACCTTCTCACTGAGAAGTGTTCAATTATCAGCTGTAAGATCTTGTATCTCAGATGAGGAGTAAAACTTCAAAGCAAAAATGTTTGTGTAAAACAGAGCACCTACTCCTCATTGTGTCCTACGGAGCAATCCCAGCTGAGAGAAATCTCTTAAGGGGGAGCAGGGAGCAGCAGTTAGAATCACAGAATCATAGAATGGTAAGAGTTGGAAGGGACCTTAAAGATCATCGAGTTCCAAACCCCCTGCCATGGGCAGGGACACCTCCACTAGAGCAGGTTGCTCAAAGCCCCATCCAGCCTGGCCTTGAACACTTCCAGGGATGGGGCATCCACAACTTCTCTGGGCAACCTGTTCCAGTGCTTCACCACCCTCACAGTAAAGAGTTTCCTTCTAATATCTAATCTAAATCTTCCCTCTTCCAATTTAAAATCATTACCCCTTGTCCTGTCACTACACTTCCTGACAAAGAGTCCCTCTCCGGCTCTCTTGTAGGCTTGCACCGTGCTAACCTCCAGCTCTGGGATGTGCTGCCTTTACAGAAAAATCATGCAAGAATCCAGTTACCCAAAGCCTTCTCGTAAGGTGATGGTCTCAGTACCTCCCTCAGAGCCCCAGTTTCACATGCAGTCTCATCCTTGTCACATGGAGACTAAATCCATGAGTCCTGGTACTTTTCATCTGGTCTTCTCAAAACACATAATCGTGTTCCTTCCTTCTGTCATGCCTGCCTCCGTCATCAGCTGCTTTCCCCATCTCCCCTGTCACAAGTAAGTCTTCCTCCATGTTTATGCTCTCTCCAGCTCTGTCACTCCTTTCCAGATCACACTTGACAGCTTCACTAGAAAATCCTGGTCTCTTGCATGCAAGAGACCATACCTTCTATACGTAATGTTACTTTGGTCTATACAGCCTCTGGCATTACCTCGAGCCCCATGCTACCTCTCTGATACCCTCTTACCAGGGGCGATTGCCTCTGCTGTTCCCCATCACACCTTTGAGGATCTCACATGTAGTGGTGGTAAAACTGTTTTCCAAGGCTTCCCTGCCAGCTTCCCTGCCGAGCTGGGGGTGAGGTGATCAGTCCACAAATCAGGAGGAGGGAACCAGCACCTGGAAACCAGAGAAAATAGCTGTTTACTTGCCCCCCTCTAGAAAAATATCACCACAGCTATCATAGACGTAGTCAGTGGTTTTACTCTCAGTCACACTTCCCTGAAAGCAGAGGGGAGAAAGGTAAGTTGCAGAAACTGACAGTCTTCCTTTCCATGTCTTCCTGGCAAAGCAAAAATTTCAGCAATAAGCACCCTCTGCTGGATAATGACAGTATATCAGAGTTAGCCTTATTAACACCGTTGATTTATTTCTGAGAAATGTGTTACACAATAACCGTGAAAGCAGCAACCTTTACTGGAGCCCCATGTATGCCTCAGCACCAGGCAAACAGAAACTCAGCTAAAGGTGGTTTAACAAACAGGCCAGATAAAGCCCTGGAATAATTTGCATATAATTTTTCCCACATTTAACTAGGCTGGAGTGGAAAGCAGTGTGCCAGCAGATGACTATTTGGGCATTGGAAAATATATGTTGCAGTCCTTTGGTTTTTATCATTAAGTAGATTTTTGTTGTCTCTGGGAAAAAGAAAAAGAAAAGGGTAATGGGAGTTGTAAGACATTGCAACATCTTAAGTGTTTGTGTGGCAAGTTGATACGAATGTATCTATAAAGACCAGTTCTGGCTGGTTCCCCTCCCCTTTTTGGAAGAAGAAAGAATGCATCTCCTCAGCTTTATTTTACATGGATTTCTGCCAGGTATTAAGCATACAGATGTAATTTTAAAAGGCACAAAATAATAAAAGATAAATAATAAAATAGTTACCTGTCATTACTGCTGTGGAGTTTGTGTGTTCTGTCTGAAGTAACCTCCTTGCTCGTTAATCCTCTCTGTCAGATATCAAGGAAAAAGAGCAGCCAAAACAGCTGTTTTTTGCAAAGAGAGAAGCTTGTTTTGTTTTCTCTGGGAAGGGACAAACTCACTTATTCAAACTAAGCAGCAGAAAGAGGACCCCTATATGGTGCCTTTCAGTAGAAAAAAAAAAAAAAAAAAAAAAGCAGGAAAAGCCATAAAGAAAGCAACAAGTGAATTTTAGCCCAAAGCCCAATACAGTATTGTAATTAGTTGAAAACAGGATGAGTCAGATGTTCTCCCAACTCTCTTGGTGCCACATTGTTCCCAAAAAGACCTGCACGGGAGTCTGAAGAAAGCTGACTCTGCCTAAAAGACTTTCATTTAGCACTCCCTCTCCCAAAGCTGAGGTCTGAGAGTCGCTACTTGATTCTGAGAACAGGAGAAATGGCCCTAAGCCGATGCTCTTCCACAAGAAGTGATGTGCTCTGCTTTTTCTCCTGCCTGGGTCCCGTAAGCAAATGCTGGTGGATCTGCCTTGAGACAGCCCCTGGTGCAAGGACAGGACAAACTGGGAAGTCAAAAATGCTAGCAAGATAACCTGAGGGATGTAAACTTTGGTGAAAGTCTGGATTAATTTCATTTGTGCTACAGAGAATAAAGTGAAAAACGAACTTGAGAGTGGGAAAACAAAGCATTAGGGAGAAAAGAGGTAGCAGCTCAAGCAACTACAGTCCAGCATTTATTTGCCCTGCGTTCATAGCTACATTTAACACGTACATTCAAACTGCTTCAGAAAATGGGCATCCCCTTGCTGGTGCATGAGGAAGCAAAGGAAAGGCTGCTCCAGCATAATGTACATGGAGGCCTTGCTGCATTCCCCACCAAGCAGGTCGAGTAACTAGGCCTTTCTATTTTAGATCTAGTAAACGCCCCCAGCATGTCATGACTTGACACCTGAAGTGACGCTTGGTGTTTGTATATTTTTTCATCTGTCTGATTAAACCACCATCACCGGTCACAGAGATGACCGTCTGGCATGATGTTGGGAGCCAGGACGCAAAGCTTTAACAGGAGGAAACAACCACTGCCCCTGTCTTTCTTGTTTCCTTCCCCAGTTCAGCTTTTATCCCCAAACCCTGGATCAGTGCAGGAAGTAAGTGAATGTGCCTGCAAATTGCACAATTTCATTGTAACCAAGTGTGAACATTTTCTGTTACCATGTACCTGCTGGAGGATTTTTTTTGATTTGTTGTTTGTTTGTTTTCCCTGAGGGCTTATTATTTTTAAATTACATCCTTGTATATGATCTCTTTAGATGAATATAAATCAGAAGGACTGAGTAGATGTTAATCACAGTATTGCACCTCTGGGTGGCCTGAGCACATAATAATGTGTAAGGGTTGTACACAGATTTATGATGCTTGTACCCAGAGCTTGAATTTAATGGCTCAAGGCATAAGCATTCTGTAGTATCCCTGAATAGAAAAATCAAACAGAAATCAATAGAAAAATCTTCAAGCTAATTAAGTCATATGCTCATAGATAGGTAGGCTAGGCTCATACAGGCTTCGAAACTTTAATAGGTAACAGTTTGCCACAGCACACATCACAGCTGTGGCTGAAATGCAGTATGGGTCTTTCACCCTATAGAGAGCCACTACCATGCAAAGAAATAAAAAGGTCAATGAGATAGTGTGGCCATCAGTTAAGTGTTTTCTTTGAGACCCTTTAGCTCAAAGGTCCTTTCCAGGATATGACCTATCTGAGAGACACATGACTTCAGTGTCAAACATACTTACTGGATTGGCAGACAGTAGAATTTTTTTTCGGGGGGGAGGTGTTCCAAACTGTCCTGAATAGGACATAATCTTTGTCAAAACATAAGGGGTCAGTGAAAAATGAAAGTACCTGATATCTCAGGAAAACATGCAAAAAAAATCCCACTTTCCTAGTGTTTTTGAGTTGAATATACAAGATGCACCGGAACAGCAATGGAAATAAAAGTTAATTTAAATTTGTTCAAATAGGCATACTTCACATGTTTTAATCTTCCCACCCAAGGAGACCTCAACTAATCTAATGTATGCACATAATGATTCTTCATTTGTTTAACAAGTCATTTATGCAAGAAGAACATGAATTTGAAACGCTAACCTAATCTCCTCCAGCATCAACAAGAGTTATGTCAGGTTGTCTGTATGCAAGACCTAATTGCTGGCTGTTGTTTCTTTCAGCAGCCAAGCCATTTTCATGAATGACTGATTTCTGCAATGAATCTCCTGTAATTAAGCCAGTTTTTCATATATTTTGCATTGAACTAAAACACAGATCAGTTGAAGCAGGCTTTGTCTCCAAATTAGCATTCTGTGGACAAAAGCTTGCAGGCCTTTGTGTTGCTGAAAGTAGTTATTACCAATCTATCATCAGCCAGCCCATTTCCTACGTGCAAAAGACTGTTTCTCCTTTCCTCCTCACTGTTCCTATTCAGATGGGAGCAGTTTTCAAATTTATTTGTAATGGTATGTGCTACTATATTCACTGGGCTAGACACAGACCCCCTGTCTGACTTCTTTGCACTAGCCTCGTGGTACAAGGGTATTAGAAAACTGATCTGGTACAGAAGGGCTGAAGGGTCTGGAGGAGGGTATATTTCAACAATCCACACGGATGTAAACGGCTTGTCCAAGAAGCGATAGGGACAAGACTCAGATGGCAGTACACCAACTGTGTCTATTAGGCTTAGAAAAAGCATGACGCAAACTAAAAATGTCATGATTTTTTAAGAAAAGAAACAGTCATCATGTTATTTGTTCTTTACTTTTCAGCTATGCAAGCTGAAAAATTTTTGGAGTTGCATATACAAGATGCACCAGAGCAGCCATGGAAACTAAAGTTAATTTAAATTGGTTCAACTAGGAATACTTTTTGGAGGTGATAAGGCGGAGGCTAAACCGTTGGACTGGGCAGGCCAGAAACAGATCTGTCTTGCAGAAAAAGGCGCGAGCGTGCTCACATCTCTCTTGTTGAATGTTTTTGAGGTGGAAGGGAAGGTGCTCATGGCTCCTCAAGATGCTGTTACACATTGTGCAATGGAGCTGAGGGTCTCTCTAGGTCAGTTTGGTGAACCTTTTATTTGGTTTGCAAACTACATGTGGCCCATGGGCTGCCAGTTGAAGAGGTCATTTCAAGACTTTCTATTTATCCTTGAGTAGTAGGAACTTAGTGACTAGCTGAGAAGGATTTTCATGATTTTCTGCATTGCTTTCTCTTATTCCAAGCAAATCCCAGTTGAGTGGACCTCTACAAATCAGGTCTTCAAACTTTAAGTATATTTTAAAGCTTTGCTGGATTGAAAATAAAGGCAAGGCTGAGTTTACCCTACAGAATTAGACAGACACAAAGTATATCCTTACTGTTGTAAATCTCATCTATTACATACTACCAACAAAAACTGTTTCATAAAAATAGATATTTTATGACATAAAACCTGCACTGAGGAGACAGAAAGGGCATACTAGTGGGTGTGAGTATTATAATGAGCATAATTAATTTGAATATGTGTCAAGAGCAGTATCAAGCTAAATATTCATAAAAAATTGAATCATCATGTTGCTCTATTAGTCTTTCTTTGCAAAGCTGTAAAAATAAAAGTAATGTTGCCCAAAGCCAGCTTCTGTCTTCACTTGCAACCTTTCTCATTGTCATGCAAACTTTAATATACATAGTATTTCAGATGCTGAAATTTCAATGCAATCTAAATGTCAGCATTCAGATTTTCATGGGTTTGCATTTAAGACTCTCTTTACACATCTGTTCATTTTTAGGTTCTCTGGTGGCTTTGAATGAAAGTGCAAAAACAGTATCTGTTAAAAGATTGCATTTCTAAATCCCATGCTTGTGGTATTATAAGTCATACAGATATCCTGTGACTTTAATTACATATAAAATTCAATCCCTCTGAAGTATCAAAATGTCATCACATACACATCTGTGTCTGGATGATGGAAATGTTTGTGCTGCTTATTCAAATAGGTAGACTGATACCTTAGCACAAGATATAACAACAGCCAAGATCAAGGCTTTCAAGAGGTCAGTTTTGAGGGACTGTTATTTTTCATGCTGTTAAAATTACTTTTAATCAATTGCTTCAGTATGTATTTGTTCGTACCAAAAAAGCAATCCTGGGGACACTGATAATCTACTTATTTGGAAAAATACATGTTTAACAAAATGTACCTTTTAGAAATAATCCCTTTATAAAGTCTTGAAATATTCAGTACAGAAAAACACCAAAATGCCATAAAATTCACTGAGAAGAATATTGTAAATTTCAATAGGCTTTTGTTGATTAGGCAATTGTGGAGGTAAATACTTTCTATCACCACAAAAGCTCTGCTTCCTTTCTTTGTAAGAACAGAGTGATTAGAAATATAAATATTACAGAGTACATCAAGCAAAATCCTTCACTAATAGCCTATAGAGCCCATTAAACAAAATAAGTCCAAGAACTTTTAAGCTTAAACTGACAATGAGAGCAATATAGCAAAACCAAAAAATGTGTAGCATTTAAGCGGGATAACACCTATGCCAGTCCCAATGAAGAAGCTTTATTCCGTTTATTCAGAGCTTTTCTCTGCCCATCCTCTGGCATGCTAGCCTGGGAGTCAATTACATATTGGTTGATGCATTTATTTTTTGCTGTATTAAGCATTGTCTTAAAATCATCAGAGTGGCTTTAATTACTGACAAAAAAAATCATTATCATCTGATGATGTGCTCTGCAGACAGAATTGTGCCAGAATCATGTGTGATGGCAGCAGCACTGAGCAGCATCTCTAAGCGTGATTTCTTGCCCAGCCATAACGACAGAGACAGGACAATCACCTCAGAGCTGAGTAGGGATCAGCAGCCTGGGTGAGGGCACAGGATCCTTGTTGCCTGTCCTTGTCTGTGCAGAACTGAGAGCCACTGTCCCTCCACTGCTGTTGCTGCCTGTGCAGCTCAGACTGGAGCAAGCTGGATACATCTACTCGTAACACAACTAAACCTCCAAGTTAGCTCTCTGGACACAATTGTACCTAGTCCTGGGTCTGTTGTCAGACCTATGGAAAAGACATTCATTTTTGACAAACAACAGGAGACATGGCAGAAGGAGGGCTTAGTACAAGATTTTCATTCTCAGTAACAGTAAAGTCATTATAAAAATGTTGCTATTTTCATTCTGTTCTGCAAGATTCTACAGCAAATTGTCCAGAAAATATTTTCTTCTCCCTCCAAACTGTTTTTAGAGCTGCAGCTTATTATGTACCTCTCCCCCACTGCAATCCTGTACATTTTTTCTAAATAATTCCCAGCAGAGAGAGGCATGAAAGCTTGCAGCCTCTACCTCTTCCTAAATTAGTGTTACAATCTGTTGGATAAATGTAGTGCACTCCTGTAAGAAAAGTTTTTTAGAGTACTTTCAGAATGTAGGTTTTGTTTAAAGCTTCGAAGTATCATACTCAGATCATAGTTTCTCAAGAAACTATCAGTCAAGAAAGAGCTTAGAAATCTTTTCTTAAAAAACACCCTAAATTGCAATTAGGGTTGCTAGTGGCTCCTCACACATAATGCTAGAAAATGAGAGAACAAAGGCAGGGCAAACTTCTTCAGGTGTTCATCATAAAAGCTATCTAGATACCCTCAGCATGAAGTCTAAATTTCTCCAGACCCTACCAAAAAAGCTCTGAATATGTGTTCCTTACACAGCCCTGCCACCATTTTTTTGCAGCTGACTCATGTTCTGAAGAGATCAGAGACAAAAAACTATGAAATACTGGATTTTACACCTTGCCTTCCCCAGCAGGTTGCCTGAAAGATCTTTTTAAATGGTCTATTTGTCTTGCACATCATTCCATAAATTGTAAAATGTTTGATCAAACACTGTACTTGTTACTTTGTAGAAACAGAAGGGAGTTTTATCAAAAGAGCAAGCCATCTGTCCCCACAAAAGCCAGTGCCCGAAAACCTTGGCAGGAAGCAGGACAGCAGGGCAGCATAGCCAGGAACACAACTTAAGAGTGAAACAGTCATTGTACCACTGCAAAAGTGTAGCATCCTCATCAGCATTAGGTGTCAAGTGCTGCTCAGGTGACACAAGGACTTGAAACTGTAACGGGGTCTTCACAAAAGTTGTTAAAATTAAGGAGGAATTTGGATTCTACCTTTAGCGATGCAAACACAAATTAAAACATAAAAAAACTCCCCCTGCTCAGCTGTGATTGAAGTGTGACATATTAAAAATTCAAAAAGTGGGGTTTGGGTAGTTAGTGGCACAGACTTAGCAAGAGGGAGGGAGGTACAAAGAAGTTTGAAGACCCTTCTGCTGAAATAGGCACCGTGGAGCAGAGCGGGCATTCCTACCTCAAACAACAGGGCTGCAGCATCCACACGGGCAGTCGTTCTATTGATACGCTCAACGCATCTGGGTAATAGCATCAGTCCTCTCATTCAGTTGGAAGAACCATCTGTCCAACTTGTATAGGGCATTAAGATTAGTAAAGCAATGTAATAACCATCATTACAAATGACTTTAGAATTCTATAATTATAAACAAATGAGAAACTCTTAAAAGCCTGCATTTTAGACGCAGCGAATTTGATAATTACATTAATGTTTTAGGTACTTATTCCCTAAGGAATTATATCATTAATACTCCGCAACCTACGAATGAGTTCCCCGTTTCTGTAGACCACAGTTCTGATACTTGATATGACATCAGCAGATGCAGAAAATCTATCCATTCAATACAGGGTCCGATATGTACAAATGCAATTTATCCAAATAATTTCTCAGTTCTTTAGCATCCATAATAGTATTTCTTCTATGTGGATCCTTTCTCTCTGTAAAAGTTAAATTAATCTTTTCTTTCTCACACCATTTAACTAACGTCTCACTGAACTGCAAAGATTATTTAGATAAACCTTAGCAAGGTCATTCGGTTAAAAGCAGAAAATATCTTTTATAGTATCAAGCCCATTATTTCACAGGATTTTCTTATGCATGGTGCACTGGACTCGGTTTTGTTTAGCATTGTCAGTTGTGGTCATTCACATGCTTTGCTGATTTTTTTCTAGGTACACGAAAATGAAGACTGCCACCAATATCTATATTTTCAATCTTGCATTGGCAGATGCTCTAGCAACAAGTACTCTGCCATTCCAGAGTGTGAATTACTTGATGGGAACATGGCCATTTGGTACAATCCTCTGTAAGATTGTTATATCCATAGACTACTACAACATGTTCACCAGTATCTTCACACTCTGCACCATGAGTGTGGATCGCTACGTAGCTGTTTGCCACCCAGTTAAGGCCCTTGATTTCCGTACCCCCAGAAATGCCAAAATTGTCAATGTCTGCAACTGGATTCTTTCTTCTGCCATTGGCCTGCCAGTTATGTTCATGGCAACTACTAAATACAGGCACGGTAAGTCTGACTTTCATTCCCAAGTTGAATATTTCGATGTTTAAACTCCTTTCTGCATTGTTTCACTTTATTGTAGAGGCGTTGAGTTAACTTCTGACCTCCAGCCTGTATAAAGCAGGCATCAGAGCAAATGGACCCCTTCAACAGTTTTGCGTCTGGCTGTAGTTGATGGGACACATAACTGCACGTGGTCTGTCTTTTACAACAGGCAGCTCCAGCTCCATCTCTGGGTCTGTGCAAGTCCTACTGTCCTGCACAGTGTTTAGAAAAGCATCTGTGCCTGCCTGCCTTCTGCTGTGGGGTGGTTATGCACTTTCCTATAGCACAGAAGTCTGTGCTTTACCTATGGTATTCCCACAGAAGTTGGCAGCCATAGATATTTTGTACCTAGTCTGGCAGGCCATCATACAAATCAGAGAGCACATTCTGGATGATAGAATCATAGAATAGTTTGGGTTGGAAGAGACCTTTAAAGGTCATCTAGTCCAACCGCCCATCATCAACTAGATCAGGTTGCTCAGAGTCCCATCCAATCTGACCTGGAATGTTTCCAGAGATGGGACATCTACCACCTCTCTGGGAAACCTGTTCCATTGTTTCACCACCTCATCACTGGCACTTAAAGACCTTCCATGAAGCAAGAGCATCTCAACATAAATCCAAACCCTCCATTGCGCACAGTTAACAAGTGTCATGTCATCCACTTCCCCATTGCCCTGAAATGCCCAAACTCTCAGAAGATAAGGTGGTTAAACCATCTCTCTTTTTTTTTTTTTTGCCAGATTTTATACTGAAAGTGAAAATGAATCAAAGTTCAAGCGTTTATGACAATTCTGCACTTTTTCTTGTCCAACATACACACAATTTCAAGCCGTAAAATGCAAAAGAGAACACATTAGTTTGGTTTTGTTTCTCTAACTCACGATTCATAATGTTTTTCAGCACTGTGTCCTATCAGTGTTTGTGCCAATGACAGGTCACAGATTGCTTCGGTTTAGCTGTTTACTTAGTAAATCTTCATGCATTTGCCTATGATATTTAACAAAGAAGGTTTGAAGAAAAACAAATTAAAAACTGACCCACTTGTTCTTCTCTGCTGTTTTCTTTTTGTCTCTAGGCTCCATTGATTGCACACTTACATTCTCCCATCCTGCTTGGTACTGGGAGAACCTCCTGAAAATCTGTGTGTTCATCTTTGCCTTCATCATGCCAGTCCTGATCATTACCGTGTGCTATGGGCTGATGATTTTACGCCTAAAGAGCGTTCGCATGTTATCTGGCTCCAAAGAGAAGGACAGGAACCTGCGGAGAATCACCAGGATGGTTCTTGTAGTGGTGGCAGTGTTTATCGTCTGCTGGACTCCCATCCACATTTATGTCATCGTTAAAGCCCTGGTCAACATCCCAGAAACTACTTTCCAGACTGTCTCCTGGCATTTCTGTATTGCTTTAGGGTATACAAATAGCTGCCTTAATCCAGTCCTTTATGCATTTCTAGATGAGAATTTCAAAAGGTGTTTCAGAGAGTTCTGCATCCCCACTTCCTCAACCATTGAGCAGCAAAACTCCACCCGAGTCCGACAAAACACTCGTGACCATGCTTCCACTGCCAACACTGTGGACAGGACTAACCATCAGGTATGACTAGCAGTGGAGATGTCATCTCTGGATCCAGGCCTCCCGCTTGGAGATGACATGTATTCTGAAGTTACGGTTTATACTGATTTGTAGCTATCTGAAGGTCTAAACACCTTCAAGGTTATATTTTAAACTGGTGTATGCATACACAGAGACCCCAGTGCTGCATGGTGCTAGTTGTTTTGTCCTCCAGTTGGTGCTCAGAATCTGAGGGCTTTCAGAGGTACCTTGTATGATTGGGTCCAACATGCATGCATCTACACAGCACAAAAAACACTGTTTCCTTTGCAGGATGTTTACAATAGGTGACTGCTCTAGAACTGGCTGGAGAATAATCACAGATTTCTCTATTCATATTCCTTGTCTGCTGAGGGAGACAGGAGTGGACAGAATCTTCTTGTCCCATTGCAACAGTGAATAAAAAAGAGAAGAAACTGTGCTTGAACACTTTTTCTTGATGTTCAAAGGCAGCCTACCTGGCCTTGTTCGTCCTGTAAGACATACAAAAAGTAGACAAAGGCTTGTCTACATGCAGTTCTAGTATCAGGGTGGGTTTTGAGATATACATATACATATAAATATATATATACACATGTTTAGAATAGAATAGAATAGAATAGAATAGAATAGAATAGAATAGAATAGAATAGAATAGAATAGAATAGAATAGCTGGAAGGGACCTACAATGATCATCTAGTCCACCTGTTAAAGAGTATTGTGCCATTTTTGCTATTTAAGGTATACTGAGAACATACCTTTTCCATGTAGAAAAAGCCTTTGAGAAGTAGGGATTTTATGGCACAGCAGATACCAAGAGAAACAGATGTTTCGGTTTTTTCATTCAGGATAGTTTTGCTTAGCTTTCGCAAAGAAGCTGTTTTGTTACATCTTCAACATCCATGTCCCAGTGACTAGTCCTGAGAATTTCCAATGCACATCCCTCAGTTAACATCAAGCAAAATATGGAGGCAAATCTTAACATTCATGGGAATAACTCATGCACAGCACAAGCACTAGAAAAAGTTTGAGTCGTCTCTGTAATTCATGAAAAAGAACAAAAGGCACAAGCCTAGTTCATTCCTTGACACACCATCCTTCAACAATATACTTAGGTTGCTCTTGCACCAACTTCTCATTGCTGCCACTTCAGCCACAAGCTAGCTGCCTCCTCGAGGTGCAGACGTCAATGGCTTCTTGTGAAAGCAATCACATACCTGTCACTCAGCTGCTGCCAGAAAACCCACATCAGAATGTTGTCATCTCCAAACAGTCAAAATAGTTATTGCAGCAAAGAGGAGGGAGCAGGCTAAAGGGAAAAGAGGAAGCTTTATTAGAGCATCCACAGTTGGTGTTGTAGTTCACCAGCATCCGACTCATACCTGCCAAACTGTGGCCTGTGAAATCAGTACCTGCTCAGTCTTACGCACACTTTGGTGGTGGAGCAGAACTGCCAAACTTGGCAGAGGCGTATATCTGTATGTATGTACATATGTGTAGCATTTACAAGGTGTACTAAAAACTTATTAGACAGATTCATCTGTTAATAATGCATTTGTAACCCTCAGTGGAGTCAATTATGTGCATGTCTCTGACAACAGGATTGTTTCTATATCTAGTACAATTCCAGCTTTTTACAGTGCAGTGTGTATGCACACATTTTCTACATTTAATTATGCTTCTTTATAATATTTGTAAGAGAGCTGTAGCCTTCTAAACTTCTACCCTTAGCGAAGATTAATGTGGTACTTACTGCCCAGAGGCTGAGTGAAATAAAGTCTATTTCCCTCGGCACTGAGCAAACACAGAATAGAAGATGACCCTTCCCACAAAGACCTTTCAACCTACACCAACAAGGGAGAGAGCCAGCTGAGGCAGAGATAGACCAAGCAAGTGAAGTGAGCTTTATTGTGGTAATAAGGAGAAAGCTAGTCTCATATTTGGGTTCTTTGTTTGTTGTTTTGGGGTGGTGGTTGTTTTGGTTTTTGGTTTTTTTTATTTAGGGAATAGTGATGGAATTAGTTCAGCGATTGTTATGGTTTGAGAGAACCCATAACAATCTATTGTCATTAGACAATTATTCTATCACCCAATGACCCCTCCCCACCCAGAAAGGGGAGTCAGGGAACACAAAGAAACACAAGGGTTGAAATATAAATAGATTTAACAGACTAAGACTAAATAATTAACAATAATACTAAAGAACCAGTATTAATCCCGATACTGATATAAGATATACAGGAATTATACTCAGCCAACCATATCAGTAGGAAGCTGTGCACTCCCAGCAGTGGACAGTAAATATCGGACACTGCGAGCTCAATGAGCCTCCTCAGGAGGAAGGGAAGGTCTCAGGGCTCCGGCACTGGGGCAAGGAGTTGTCTGGACCTGCCGCCATCAGGGAGAGAGCCAGCTACGCAGCAAACTTTTCTAATTTATATTGAATGTGACGTTCATGGTATGAAATACTCCTCTTGGCCAGCCTGGGTCAAATGCCCAGGCCTTGGTCCTCCTTGTCCCTGCTCCTGGCAAGGCTCGAAAACACTAACCTTGAATCCCACAGAGCCTGGCTGGCTATAAAGTAAATATTTTCACAAATTCAGATACTAGAGTCTTCTAAAAGTGCAATTGTCCCCAGCATTAGAAGGAAAGCTAGTCCTGTGTCTCTCAACCCAGGACAGCGATAAAGCGTACGTAAAGAGAAGTGAAGGGGAAGACACTGAAGGAAAAGCGAGGTGAGAAGAAGAGGGCAGAGGAGAAAGGGGAACATCAGGAATGAGGTCTGAGTGAGGTAGCAAGGAAGGAAACTGAAGCGAAGAGCCAATATGCACAGAACAAAAAAGATGTATGCAGAGCTGTAAGAAATTGTGCGACTGCCCAGCTTTGTCTACTTGTGTAGCTCACAGTATCAACTAGCCATCAGTTTTCCCCAGGGCTATGGAGAATAAGACAACGCTTGAAACCTCATACTCTCATAGGTGGGTGGATAGGACTCTTTGTGTGGTCTGGTATTTGAAAGAATTTGAAGTGGCCATAAATGGGCCCAATTTCACTTCCCTCACCACCGTCCCTGCAATCCTTGCTTCAGCAGCTGCTGGTTTATTTCTGCCAGATGTGCTTGCTGGATGCTGACCTCAGCCTTCTCACTCCTGCACCCCCTGGAGTACAGCACCGCAGCTATCAGGTGCAGTCTTTCTCACTCTCCACAAAGTCTATAGAATACATTGACACCAAGCCATGTTTAAACTTCAATCTTAAACTATTTTTTTTTTCTTTTCCAGAAAACCTTTCAGTAAAAGACATTTTTGTTGTCTGCTACTATCAGAATGACAGTGTTGTAGGACTAATCTACACTAAAAAAGTTCTCTGGGGTACTACTTACAAGTGTAACATCTAATTTTTTTTTGTTGTTGTTATTTTCAAACAGAGAAAACCCTAGAGTGAATGCAGCTTTCGCTTTCAGAAAAGAAAAATAAAAGCAAAAATAAAAAAAAAAAAGAACCCAAACAAACAAACAACTGTTTGCTCAAACAGTGAGCTTTTGTAAATTCTATTGACAGGGCATTCTTTCTACAGGTAAATGTTTTCTGTACAAGAAAGTCTAGCTAGTATATCTGTATTGATCTAAGTATACTGACAAGCTCTTTCTTGTATAGACAAGGCCTTGGAGAGCATTTGGTATGAATTCTAATTGCCAGGCTGTATAGTACTCCACGCAGTCCAAGTCATTTTCAAAGAAACAGATGTTCTACAAGTTGCTTTTTTGCCAAGTAAGAATTCTTTACTCCTGCTAAAGTTAATGAGAACTGCAAGCACTCAGTTGCTCAACAGCTTAGGGCCTCACACTCTTAAAAATAGGCAGTCACTGGAAGGAAGAACTGTGTTTTATAAGAGTGCAAAAGCAGTAACAGAAAACATTACAAATATTCATACTATGCATTAAGATAGTGGCATTTCATCTACTTTGACATTACCAAAAACTTCTTCTGGATTAAGGGTTTGATTGTTGTTTTATCAGCATTTATGAAAAGTGGAAGAACAAAACAAGTTCAGATCTCCTCCAGAAATGTACCTTCTTTCAAATGCACAAAGTAGCATCTGATCCCTAACACTGATGGTATGAGTATTTATAGAAATATATGTGGTCAGTGGAACAACATAGTTCTGGGGGAGAAAAGGCTAATCAAACATGCAAAAAACTGGAAGTGTTGTGAGACTGAGGTGTTTGACATCTGTGACAGATGTATCCTGTTCAACTGAACTAACTCTTGCTGTAAAATGCACGGGTTACACTTGTTCCAAAGTGAGCTTAAAGGCTCAGCTCACTTTATTTTTTAGGGAAGGCATAAGTAATCCTATAAGCGCTTTTACATGAAGAGTTAAAACAAGAGTAGGAGTGATGGAATCCTGGAAAAATTGCTTGTAAAGCAAAACCACTTACTCTGAACTTTTCTCTGTATGACCCAATATTGGCTGGGAACAGTAATAAAGGACCAAATACTAGCTTTTACAAATGGCTGAGGTTTTTTGATGTCATTGACATTAAGCTGATTCATAACAAAGACCTTGACAAATATTTTGAAATAGCTTTCACTTCAGATGCACGGAGACTCTCTGCATTAATTTATCCTGAGATTTTAAAAAGTTTGAATATTTTTTAACATTTAAAATCCATTGTTCATATCTGTTAATAACAACAAATCCTAAATACTTAGGAAAATGGTTTCTTAATAATTATAGAAAGCTGATAAATTTAATTTGTTTCAGTGAGTTAGTTTCTTTGTGACCCATTTAAGTTTTTATAGCAGCCTCACCTGAATGTGTCCAAGCAACTGGGCAAATTATGTATAGGCACATTTTCAAGACTATTTAGTCGTCCTATGTAACTTTTTTTTTTTTTGTATTTTTAGCTTCTGGTGCTTTCTCCTTAACCACTGAAGTGTCTAAATGCCATAATGGAAGCTGCAAATCCTCCTCATATGCTGAAAATGAGGCCTCAGATAGGTTCAGTAACCAGAAGCTCTGGTATTTCTGTCCAGCTCTGAAAGTTTTGCCCTTATTTCTTGGATTGGCAGCCACATGAACAAATAAAAAAGATATTGGATTAAAGAAAAAATATTTTTAAGTTGAAAAAAAGGAAAAGTTGAAAGCTAGTTTCACTTTAATTAAATAAATTAAGAAAGTGCTTTCTTACATTTTAATTTTCCTAGTGCTATATGACAGATACAAACAAATATGGGGAATGCTGGTGAGTCCTATGCAGATACATGACAGAAGCTGGACAGATTCTGTAACCCCAGACCTTGGCAGATTCACATCTGTCTGTATGAACACAGACCTATCCATAAAGATAAGTGAATATAAACTTCAAAATTAATTTCTGGATCTAGACTTCTCCAAAAGCTAGGGACATTCACATTTAAGATCAGGTCAGTTTCTGTCCAAAAGGAACTAAGGAGTAACATTTTCACTGCAGAATAAAGAAAATCCCTAAGTATAGCATGTTAAATTGAACAAGCATTTGAATTATGTTGTAGCCTTAAAGAAATTTATCTCCAAATCAGTAGTCGTAGCAGCCTCCCCTCTGCTGAACGTGCTTGGAAAGAGATGCAGTTAGAAAATGCAGTTTCCTTCTCCCTGTCCTAAAACTGCTAGCCACGTGCTGTTACTCTCATGGGAGCACATTCCCTCTCTTGGCTCAGTCAGGTTGCATCCACGACTCTGCTTTTCATACCATAAACCCTTTATTTGCAGTGTCTCCCACCCTGTTTTCAATAGGTTCTAGTGCTGCCAGATAACATTATCCAGGATAATGGGCATTAAAAAGGGTTGCAGTCTTTCAGGACATGATGTGCAGTGCAGTAGGTGGATTTTCTTGATGAAAACATCTCTAGTGCTATTGTGCCTGTATGGGAATGGGACTTGACATGGATACTGTGGACACACAGGTCTAAGAGGCTGTTGGGTTTATTTGCTGATGTAAGTCCATCTCACACAGAATTTAAGCTGGGCTTTAACTGCAAATCCAAAAGTTAGCCAATATACCGATGTAGGCACAGAAGGTGTTAATCTAAAATACTAACTCCCCTACAACTGCTACAAAAAGAATACAGGCAGGGAGTGAAATCCTTCCATGCTTATGAAATTCAGAGAAGGTTTCCCTCTAGAAGGAGAAAAACTGGTTTTGTATGAAATACATTCCAATTCTAATTCAAATTTCAGATCTACTAACATTTCATTATCTTTAAAGGCCAGATGTGAAACTTCTCTGTGACCATTCCCTCTGCCTTTGTTGCTTTATTGCAAGTGCATAGTCTTGCCTTACTGTCTGGGCTACCAGTTTAGCTTTATACGGCAGGACAGTAGCTGCAAATGATAAGTAAATGCCTCTTAAAAAGCACCCCACACTCACAAACACGCACACAGACTTGTGGGTGGGAAGAGATCAAGTAATTGTTCATTGTATTTGCAATTTCTTTCCTTTCAGTTGGAACTTCAAGAAGCTGAAACTACTCCACTGCCGTGACAGGGTGTCCTGCCGCATAGCTCTCACAGCACTTGCACACCAGTGCCACAGTGTCGCTGGGCAGTATGCTATGGGAAGGTGTAGGATACACTTTCCCCCAAAAAAATACCACAGAGGAAAGTGCCTGCTTTTCCAGTCTGTCAAAAATTGCTTCTGCATCACTTCTACATTGCGTATAACAGAAGCATGAAACTTAACAACAAGCAGAGCCAAGAGATACGGGGGCTTGCCAGGCTCCAGTGTTTAAAACAGTCATGTTTACCAGGAATACATACATTAGTCTGAATAAAGCTACTCTAACTGTAGCGATCTGGCATGCTCTTGGCAAGTGACAGTGGTGTTAAACAGGTTGGAAACAAGAATTCAAAGGCTAGACAACTATAGTTTGAAAAATAAAGGTGAGCTTTTAATGACTGGAGAAAATGGGAAACAAAGTTGTAATACTGTTGGGTACTCAATTTACTCTTAAAATTTATTTGTAGAGATGTTTTCTGTCCAGGTTATTTGTGTGCTGAAGTCTCTCAAGATCATCTAGGACAACACATTTGCAGTTCAAGAGGTCCTCTCTTACAAGGATTGCATGTTCCGCAATTTCAAAGGGAAAATATTTCTTTCAGTGCTCACTTAACAAAAAACAGTACTCCAGGCTTCACCTTCTGCTTCTATTTCTAACATAAAAATAGACTTTAAAATCAAAACTAAAATCAGAACAATGAGTTATCACTGCTTCTAAAAGTGATGACTAAATTAAAGTATTCCATGTTGTTATTGATTGTTGAATGATCCACAAAAAAGCATAGACTCTATTAACATAAATTCCTGTGTGAACAGAAATCTAACTGTAAGCCTGTCGGGGCTGGCACAGGCTGATGATGACTTCTCTTTCAACTAGTTTCTCAAATTCCAACTGCCCTGTCAGCAACATTTCGAATTTGTAAGTTGTTGACAGGTCCTACGTGAAGCGCTTGGAGTGGTTAATGCATTAGACCTTATGTTTTGCTAGAAATCTATTTTTTCTCTTAACCAGACCCATAATATGTTTGCTTTTCTAACTAATGCAATACAGTCTGCATCTCCATTTTTGTATTATCTGCTAAAACACATTAAGATTTATGGAAGAAACATTGTACTGAAGTGACTGCCACCTTAGCTGTTTTCTAGTATGAAAAATAGGAATATCCATATAGATAATTTGTGGTGCAATGGTATTTTCTAGCCATTGTTTGCTACATGCTTTGTAAATAAATCATCAGTAGTTAACCAGGGGAGAATATACTTTGACGAATTTAAATGTATTCTAAAATACAACTCGACGGTATAGGTTGGGGATTTTTTCTTTTTATTTCTGCAGCCAAAATGTATTTCTTATTTTCATTGTTACCATATATGTAACAATATGCTTTTAATGTGAAATTGTTTGTTTCTGCCATGGACTGCATAATAAAGATTGAAGGCCAAATCCATGCAAGTTGTAAAGTAATACGTGAGTTTCATCAGTGTGTTGCAGCTAAATATGAAACCCCTTACATCAGCAGAATAGGAAACTAGATATAGCAGAAGTGCCTTTATTTTTTTTTCCCTTTTCTGTTGAAAATTCCATTGTGCTGTCATAGAGATTTAATATTTAATTTCATATTAGTTTAGCAGGATCTCCTCATAGTCATCATTAAAGTTTAAACCAGAGTTGTTACCATCCTAAGAGGTTTTGCATCTAATTTTTAAACAGCGTAAGTTAAGCACTTGGAAGAATTTGACATACTGTTTTGCACTACACAGCAGCATTATTTAGATACCAAGAAGAACATAGAATACACCAGAAACACAAACAAGATAGCATCATACAACTCCATTACCATCAGACAGGTTCTCAGTAGTCTGCCATGCTCAGAAAATTTAAATACATTGAATGACCATTTGAAAAGTCTTAACTGATAAATCAGACATATATGTATCACAGAATGACAGAACCTTCATGGTTGGAAGGGACCTTTGAGATCATTGAGTCCAACCATACACACACACAAAAAAAAACCCCAAACCAAAACAACAACAACAAAAAAAAAAAACCACAACAAAACAAAACACCCAACCCAACAATCTTGGGCACTACAGCATGCCCCGAAGTGCCACGTCTACACGTTTCTTAGATACCTCCAGGGCTGGTGACTCCACCACCTCCCTGTGCAGGCCATTCCAGTGCCTGACAGCGCAATCCAACCGTCACCTCAGGCTTACCTCAGTTCTTGTCGCCCGTGCTGCTGCTGATGCCACCTCACCGATCCGATGTAACTAAACTTAAAATCATAGTTTCAGGACTAGTCAAAAGTTCATCACCTTTCACATAATTTACATAATGAATTGAAACCATTATTTCTTGTGTACTTAGAATGGGATAAAGCTCACAGGCAAAATACTATAACTTGGCAACAGACAGCCTAATATTTGTAAAGGTGTTTTAGGTTCCTGCAGTCCAATAATTAATCGAGCAACCTGACTGTAAATATTTTTAGCAGTAATAATGTTGTTGTAGCCTTGATGGTCTAAGGATATGAGGAAGCAAATTTTATTAGCAAAGCATTAGCAAAAATAAGTAAAATGTCTTGGTTTTTTCCCAGAAGGCATAAATGTTCATTGGTAGTGCTTTGCAGTAACATATTATTACACAACTTCTGTGTCTTCATTGTAAACCTTTAATAAAAATATTTGTGTTTCTTATATATTTGCAACATACTGTATCCAATTATATGTTGATTAGCATGTTATTCAGCTGCGGTCATCTGAAAATAGTCCTTGAAAAGTATAAACATCACTTAGTAACAACTAAACCAATATGCATTATTGACATTCCTTTCCCAGCAATCACTAGAAAGAAAATTAACTCTTTCCCAGCTGAAACCAAGACACTCAGGGTCTTCTTTAAAAAAAAAAAAATTTGAGGTTCCCAACTGCCATGTATTATTTTAGTTCTAAAGTAAATTTTAAAGTGCATAATAAGACACAGTTAATAGCTAAGCAATTTCATACCTGAGTTCTTTTAAAACCCTTGAGTGAATAACTCACTATTTGATCCTATTAGAAAACTTGACTTATTCTAAGCCACTTCAGCTAACCCTTCACTCTGAGATGCTTCTTCAGGCTTCTCCTCTATGGAGGATGCAACACAGAAACTGTCCTAAATTTCTCTGTAATGAACTCCCATGTGAAGAATTGACACATCTTTTCATTTTGCAACATCTCTAATTTCCTGCTTATTCATTGGACCTTTGGGAGCCTTCCAGTCATGTTATGTTTGCTCTAGGTCATAATAGTATTTTTTCATAGTGCCAACACATAACAGGAGTAGTCAAGAAGCTAAGTCCATAGCAAAAAAGCTAACTAACCTATCATCACTGTCAGAGTCAGACACTGCATCATTTGGAGAAACATCACAAATACCACAGAAATAACTTACTATATCCAGAGACCCCTTCAAAACACCAGTTCTATGATTCTGTGATTGCATAGTACAGGACATAAGACAGTGAATTTTTTGATATAGAAGAAAGCAAAAAAAATGTTCTATATTAATGGCCTTGCTTTATGTCCATTCAACATCCATATTTCTCTCTGAGTAGAAGTGAGGTGAAACAAGCTGGTAGCTGATGAGCACACTGCCCTCAACTGTTCCCAGCCTGCATAAGCCCCTGGGGAAGAACTGTTGTCCTCAGGGAGCACATCAACTGACATCAGGAACTAGCATGACACAAGGCAAGAGGATTCCACTAAGAAAAAAAAAAAAAAAAGACTATGCAAAACCACATCAGTCCCCAAGTTCTATTTGT
This sequence comes from Numenius arquata, assembly GCF_964106895.1. Classification (NCBI taxonomy): domain Eukaryota; kingdom Metazoa; phylum Chordata; class Aves; order Charadriiformes; family Scolopacidae; genus Numenius; species Numenius arquata. The sequence goes on along the minus strand of NC_133577.1, from coordinate 10,829,858 downwards.
TTCATAGACAACACCTGGCCAAAAAGTAAGGGAGCATCCAGATGTAGTAAACCATATGTTGGTCTCAAGAAAGGATGGGGAGGTAACAAGAGAGAAACCAAAGTAGGTTCAGTTCTGGAAGACAATTTGTACGTAGTGGGCAGCTGCATTAGGTCAACCTGAGCTGCAGAACATGGCCTGAACAGTGATGCCACTTTGGGCAGTACTGACAATCCAGTTTCTCCAGCCTTCAATCTTTCAATTATTTTATTGCTTTGGAGGAGATTTTCACTGAATTTCACTGAATTTTTTAGAGTTGGAAGGGATCATAAAGATCATCTAGTCCAACTCCCCTGCCGAAGCAGGATTGCCCAGAGCATGTAAGATGAAACCCTAGTATGTGAGTTTACATCTTCCTTGGTGCACTGTCTACTGACTGGATAGGAAACAGTGCTAAATGTTGTTTATGATCCAAGGGAAGTTTCACAGACACTGAGCAGCTCCCCAGCAAGACATAGCTGGCCTCTGGGATGTAGAGCCATCTGCAACCCCCCAAAGTCCCACAGTAAAATGACTCATCAGGTTAAGGGTAGGACATACTGTTTCCTTTGGATCAGGATCTTTGCAACCATTTTGTACTCCTCCTTTCTCTACTAAGATTTACGGTAAGGATCAGCACAATAACTATACACAAACCTGTATTCAGTATTTCATGTAGCATCAAATTAATTCCACTGCACCAAATTCACCTTTGGAATTAGTTGAAGAAACAGAAGATAGTTTTTTCTTTGTTGGACAATTCAGTGAAAGTTTTGGAGTGACTTGTACTATCAGGCTAAACTCCTAAGTGCTACATTAGTGAGGAATATAAAAGTAGTATGGCTAAAGATGGAAGACAGACATTTATTGTGTATTACTCCAATTAATTACTTCTAATCCAGCAGCCTTTTCTAGACTACACATAAATTTACACATACATGCAGATTCACAGGTTAACGTGCTGGTATTGGTTGCAACATAACACCTTGAGCTTGAAGAAAGATGTGTTAAAGCTTGTAAAATTATTGAACACTCACAGTATTGTTCGCTTCATAACACTTTTTAGATAACATTTTATTTCACTGTTCTTTTCATCATAAACTTAGAGGAAAAAAGTCGTGTTTCTCTTTAGACTCTCATTGATATCGCCACAAAAGGCCCAGCAACGGGCATCAAAGACTTTAAAAGAAACTATACATTTAAAAGGAGGAATCATTGCTAGAGAGGAATAGGACCGGAAAGAAAAGCATTACAGAACGAACAGAAGATTGCTGCTGTGTTGGGGAAGAAGCAGCAGTAGGTCCACTGAGCTTACACCAGACAGGAGGTAATGTAGCAACTACCAAGCAGAGGCAGTAACGCTAAAGGGAAAAGGGTGGGGGAGTGGGAAGGGGAAACCTTAATAAAACACCCTGTGGAGATAACCACCTACATGACATTTAAAACTTGCCCTGGGTTTTACTCCAGTATAGGTAATCCTAGTTTCACTGAATTTTCCTGCATAATAAATTCACTTATACTGCTCTGTTTGTTTTCTTTTTCTCACACATTTCTAATTGTATATTATTGTTGATGTATGTTTGTTCAGAGCCTGTAAGAGATTTACTGACATTTTGCCATGGTTACCAAAAATCTACTGCTACTAGTGACCTGTATTATTACTTTTAAACCAAAACACCCTAAGGATTTCTTCAAATAGTGTTTTGTTCATCCCTTACAGGCAAATTCACCAATCCAGAAATTTGAAGGCAATAACCAAATGCTATAACCTTCTGTTCAGATTTTCTACAAAACCATTCTGCTAATCTTGTACTAAGTCCCAATGATCCCACTGCATGCTGTAACATATTGGGTTGTTTTAAGAAAAGAGGGGAAGGAGGGTATTCTTTATCTAATCAGTTTAAAGGACAGAAATCCTATTATATCCTCACGATACTTTGTCTAAAACCTGTATCTGCTGCATATGTTTTACGCAGGGGAACTACCTGAATTAGCCATTGCTTCACTTCTTACTTATTGCAACGCCTTTCCTGAGAGTTAAAGGACTCCCCGCTATTAGAAGCCATGTCCTTGCCTATTGGCTCAGTATGAGATGCATCTTACAGGGATAACTTTGATCTAGTGAATTTATTCTTCCAACTTTCCCTTGAGTTGATTCAAGGCAGAGAGGCATGTTCCTCCAGGGCAGTTCAGAGCATTTATCACTGGGAGCCTCATCTGAACCAGCATGAGGCTCAGCCTCATTAGGAAAAAACAGACTGTTGCAAAACCTTTCTACTTCTCTGAATATATTAAATGAAACCCTTTGCACTTCTTAGTTTTATTCCTACAAGGCATGGTTTCCAGATTTCCATTCATTGCGTATCCCTTGCTGCCAACTAGCCTGCTAATACCAATGTCTGTCGGCATGGAAATGAGAACAGTACCCAAAGTTTCAGACACATGCATGAAATTTCAGAAATACATTCATATACTTGTCACTGTCCTTCCTGCATATTTAGAGTGGGGCACATTCATCCAGGGGTTTTATTCTCCAAGGAATTTATTCACTTTTTCAGCATCATATCAGGAGCTCTTACTCATTTAATTGTTTTCTTTTGTCTAAAAATGTGTCACAGTTACTTTATTTCAGCAAGTTTTTTGTTCCCGTATCCATGATTTTGTATCTGCCTGTATTAAGGCATACAAGGTTCAAGTGATTCTCCTTTATTAAGGTCAATCATCAAAAGCCAAAATAATAATAAGCAAACAAACATAAGTTGAACACGAAACTGAAGCAAACTCTTGAATCTCCTAAAAACTAACTCCAGATAATTAATGATAAAATAAATAAATACATGGGTTTGGTTCGTTGTTTTTTTTTAAAAAAAATCTATTAACTATCCACATTCAAATTTAAAACTTCCAGCTGGTGAAGGGTTTAGAGCACAAGTCTCATGAGGAGCGGCTGAGGGAACTGCAGTTGCTCAGCCTGGAGAAAAGGAGCCTGAGGGGAGACCTTATCACTCTCTACAACTCCCTGAAAAGAGGTTGTAGGGAAGTGGGGGTCGGTCTCTTCTCCCAAGTAAAAATTGATAGCACAAGAGGAAACAGTCTCAAGTTGCACCAGGAGAGGTTTAGATTGGATATTAGGAAAGATCTCTTCACCAAAAGGATTGTCAAGCATTGGAACAGGCTGCCCAGGGAAGTGGTTGAGTCACCATCCCTGGAGGTATTTAGAAGATATGTAGATGTGGTATTTAGTGGCATGGTTTAGTGGTGGTTTTGGCAGCGTTAGGTTAATGGTTGGACTTGATCATCTAAAAGGTCTTTTCCAACATAAATTATTCTGTAATTCTATGATTCTACCACAGCAAAACCAATAGACAGAAACACAGGTGGTGTGACTGCAAATGTGTAATTCTGCTGCTACTTTTCCTACTTTTGTACAATTAACATGGAGTTTCTCTGCTACCTCTAATGCATGGTTTTCTTTGGAGATAAAAGCTTTCTTACAATTATCCCATATTCAAATTCCAAATGACAGAGATAATGATAGCAATATAAAAATGCAATGTAAATGCTCTATCATCAAATACTTTAAAAAAATTAGTCTTGTGTTACTCTGTAATGAACTGCATTAAGCCAGAGATCATCAGCACAGAGGGAGGTTATAGTTATTAGCAACAGCAAACCAATAAGAGGCCTCCTGTTCAGATATCCTCTAGTGATTGTACTCATCTTCTCCATTACCAAGAGTTAATGTCAATGTATGAATTCTGATCCATCATAAGCTGATGCTTAGGTTTGATCTCATCTTCTCATGAAAAAAATAAACCTCTTAAACATTGTATAATAACTTTTCTGTTAGCCAGTGTTATGCTGCCACCATTCTCTGCTTTTATGTAATTGCACTAAGATACATGGAAACAATCTTGATTTGTAAATCTTTCAGAACAGGAGGGTTTGGCTGTCCCAGACATCAGACCCCCAACACACTTGGATCCACCAGGTTGTATTTATCCCTCTGACTCAACATGCAGGGAACTGGGGAGAAAGCTTTCTTCTGATGCTACATACTAAGAGCATTACAAGAGAAAAATAAAATGGACATTTAAAGAGAGAGGCTGTGACAGTAAACAGATGTGCAGAAACACCCAACTGATGCATCTTTTACATGTGAATGGTGCATGCCTTGAGCCCTCCTGTTTCCTTTTCTTTTGTCTTCTGATTCTCTGGAACATCAGACACAAGGAAATATTCCAATGAAGAAATACAAAAAAAGTAATTAAATTTGAACAGTCTGTATCATGTCTACACCATTTACTAAACTAAGCAAGCACTCATTAATAAAGGTTGAATAAGTACATCCACAGACTCATTAAGCAATGGGAGACACTATGGATTATCCTGAACTAGAAAGTGTGTCTTTTTCACAAATACATTGCTCTTCTAAAAATGCAAAAGAAAACATTAATTGTTAGAAATCTCAGGGGAGGGAAAGGAGAAGAATATGACTCTGTGCCTAGTAAAAATTCAGCCAAAATATATGAAAGTAGAAGTACTTTTGCCTTCATTCTATTTGCTAAAATATAATACATGGAAGCACTAATCAGAAGAAAATTTTTAAAAATTCAAGAGAAACATCAGATGGGCAAATTAGAAACTGGATACCAGTGGAAGGTAAAGTGCTGATCTTGTTGCCTTGTTTGGAGATTTCAGAATTGACAAACCCTATATGATGTATTTTCCAATCAATTATCAGTCCTGTCACAAAAGTAATTAATTTGATCCTAGATGATGCAGTTCAAAGTTTGGTACAAAGCAAAAATTTATATGAGGCCTTTTAGTTTGTTCGTAGGAAAAGGCTTTCAAGAGAACTCAGCATGATTTTAAAAAAGACCCCATAGTTCTGAGAAAATCAAATAGCTCTAAAGTCAGTCACTGCAAAAATTACTGAATGGTCTTTGGAAAATCATAGCTAATCTTTTTTTCATGTTAATTTACCACAACACCAATGCTACAGTGAAACCTTTTCTGGTCAAATCAATAAGTGAATAATAAGTAACAAGGAGGACAGGGACACCCCTAAAGGACTGTGGCTGCAGGCAACCCACACTCAGGAAACTACCTGAGGCCACTGAAATAGTATTTAGACCACATTTTAGTTGATTCCTCAGTACCTGAATCCTGATGAAAAATTTGTGTTAATTGACAAGAATCAGTCAAGAGTGTTTTGCCCATGACGCAATCATTCATCAGTGCCCTATTTTTTTCTGTTAATTTGGGGAGGTGAAGGGGCCTGATGTGGATTTTTAGGGTAACCTCCCACTGTTCAAAATGAGAGTCAGATGCCTGTGGCACAGGTAAGCCTCCTTATACTGCCTGACTTCTGTAACGATAAAGCCAAAAAGACGGGGGTGTTCAGCTGTTTAGCCCCACTCCGTAGGGTGCCAGCTGAGCCCCCCACTGCTTGCCTCAGGTGAGTTGAACTCACCCAAGCCAGCTCAAAGCCAGCTCATCTGCATATTTCTGTGTGCAATTGCACACAGCCATATTCTGCCCTCAGGAGAGGCAAAATCACATAAGGAGATTTGGGATCATGGGGTCTAATTGCACTGGTCAACTCCAGGATGCAGCACTTCTTGACAGAGGGTACAGTTAGGCAGGAAATCCCTTCAGCTTTCTTCTTCCATTACACAGAACCTCCTGAAAGTAGCCTGAAGTGACTTACCTGTGAATCGTCAGTCCTCAAGATCTGAAAGATTCACCACGTTACCATTGATTGTCAACGCCATGTCATCCTCTATTTAAGGATAGATAGATACTGGAGTAGCATGGATGTTGACTAACCAGATATTGAAACTATCCCCTCTGAGACATCAGTTGCATGGCAGGTTGCGGGTTTCTACTGACCTCATGTCCCTCTTTATTCTGCAGGCAATAGATACCCCTTTTTGCCCCCAGTTTTACCACCTCTCCTTTCCTAGCACCCGCCTTGGCCTCTTGGGTGTTGACTTGCTTTTCCTCACAGAGCATCTTTTCCCTCAGACTGTACCTGGCTTTAGTTCACTGCTGCTGTTTCAGGTCTGGAGAGGGCTGGTGTGCCAGACACTGTCTCCATTTTCCCACCTGCAGCAAATGCTGTCACCTCCCTGGAAAATTTGCTCAGATGTAGACCGAGACCATCATGCCTACAGCAGTAACACTGTTATTTGTCCTCTTTCATGGAAACCTGTAGTTTTCTCCCTGGCTTGCCGTCTCGCCAGCAGCCAGCAGGCTGTGCTAAGGGATCAGGTTTCTCCATCAGACAGACTTGCTGAGACCCGTTTGCAAGAAGCTGTGTCTTCCCACAGGCAGTACAAGGAGAACTCGTGTGTCTGCCCGAGACTGACACCCCTCTGCCCAGGAGTGGAAAGAGGGAAGATACGCCTTTCCTCATCAAAATAACAGAGCAGTTTGTCACCGTGCACAGTATCCCATGTACTACCAAGGCTTCTGCCAGCCAGTTTTAAACATCCCCTAGTGACAACTGGGTCATTTCTTGAGCACAGGAAGATAATACAGGAACTTTCCCCAACAGTAGATGTTTTCTTCCAGCAATAAGAAACAGCCCATGATAACATCAGAAGAACGATGCCTGAGCCTTTCCAAAATGTGACGCGATGAAATAGGGTCAGGTGCCAGGAAAGACGCTTTTGTCCTCTGTGTTGCTGGTGAATATACTGACCCCCAAGCTCACAGGGACTGTTTAGAAGCCCAGTGAAGCCTAGCATTTTTCTTTAAGCACACAAAAGACAAACGTCTAAATCATGATGAGTAACTCATTTCTATTCTTATAAAACTTTGGAACTGGTTATATTTTGTGCTACCACAGGAGGGTGTAAATCAAAAGCCAGAGGAAAACATGAGGTGGTCCAAGCCAGTGAGGTGCAGTTTAACAGCTAGATTAAATGGATGCACGTACGGCGCTCCAGCCCCAGCCACTGCTTCTCTCATGCCTGCACCAGCATCCCCACAACAAGTATGCCAGGAAGGATTCTAAGGAAACATAGCATTGGTTTTTGCAGCGTTTGGTTTTCAGACCTGGAAACAAAAGGTTTGGCCATGCATGAGGCACGAAAAGCAAGAAGAGGGGATGAAATCACAGTAAACCCCACATGAAAACTGTTCCCTCGGGTTGTCGTCACAACCATGTATTGAAGGGGTTAAAAAGGGAAATCATCACTTGGTGAAAGTGAAGCTATAGCCTTGTGGGAAGGTGAGTTAAGCTAATGCCCTGCTGCTAAAAGGAAGAGGTCCTTCTCTTCCCACCTGCTTACGCAGCTCTTCTTCCTTCTCCTTCTGCCTACGCAGTCCAGGGGCCTCCCTTGTAAGGGCTGTGGCAGGCACTGAGCCTCTTCATAAGCTAATTTTGTTCACCATCACAGTAGACAACTATCCAACTTGCTGGGTCTGTTCCTTGCTGCCTGACTCAGCTGAGCTGACGGAGCTGCCAAATGACGAGCAAATTAGCCTGAGGGAGAGCAGTGGGAGCATTCAGGAGATTGGAGGAACAGAGGAGGACAGGGACATTCTCCCTTTAGGGCAGCTGACCCCCTTTGACAAGATCATTTCTTAGGAAACACACCTTCACTGTGCTGCTATCTGGCTGGCCTGTCCAGCTAAATTGAAACTCTTTTGACAAAAATCCAAATCCTCTTTTAATTGAAACAGGCTACTCTGTGAGCTAAAAAAAAATAAAAATCCAACAATGTCCCATGCCTGTCAGAAGAGACCATCTTTCCCTAAGGGTGGCTACAACAACCAGTTAAAAAGAATTAAATAATTTAACAGCAGAGTTTAAAAAATTACATTGCCGACTAGTGGAAGGCATTCCTCAGTCAAACCATTCATTGACTCTTGCTGGTTCCAGATTATTCAACTTAATAGTAGTATTAGACCCAAGGGGAATTTGCTTGTTTAAAGATCCAGAAAATCCTTATTATATAGCAGTAAACTGAAAAATCTGCAGTGAAAAGTGAAGAAAAAAAAAAAAAAAAAAAGCTGAGCAAAATATTCTCTCATTTCAGTGTTTAATTGACAAGTGCAAACATAAGGCTCTCATTCTGCAAGATGTGTGTATCATTCCATTAAAATCAAGTCACATGTGTGGGCAACAAGCAGTAAAAAGGCAGCGCTGAGTGCAAACATTGTGCTTTGAGTTTGAAACCAGTGGGAAAAAAACCTAAAAATAGACTTAGCAGATAAAATACCAAATTGACATTCCACATACCTGACAGATATCCTTGCAAATACTCCTCTGTGCATGGCGTTCCAGAGGGTAATGGAATAGACACCTCCATTCCTCCTTTTGGCCAGTCCTCAGCGTTGAAAGCTTTGCACAAGAACACTGTTATTATTGTGCTCATGTGGCATTTCATCAGGCAAGTTATTTTGCTAGATTTACTAGATTAGCCCTAGTTTCTCTTCACATGCGAGTGGGATTTTCATATCCTCTTTATTTTTAGGTGTGAGGACGTAAAAACTGTCATAAGCAACTTCAGGAGTCAGAATAATTTGGGTAGGTCTTAAGACACCTTGGACACAGGGAGCATTAGAGTTCAGGTGTTTCCTAAGATGTGGTGTGATGATGTAAGCTATTTGCCCTATGGAATTGCCATACACCTATGGCAGATGGGGTAGATAAGCCTCAGAAACTCTGGTAGCTACAATGCTTTCCCAAAGAAATGGATTTTCTGTGTTAAAGGCTGTCATCTCAAGTCAATCAGTTCAAAGCAATACATCAAGGCTGATGAACTATCATGTATTATATGCGTATTTCATTTTTAACTTTCTGCCAGTTTATAAGCCACTCCCTTTGGATTTTTACCAGGAAGAAATAAATTAGAAAAATATTCCTTTTTCCAGAGCAATCAGGTCTTGGAACTTCTCCCACAGCAAATTCGAGGAATGTAGTGCTCTCCTCAACACCTGACAATCTTTTTTCAGTGTTGAAATGCCTAGTTTTTGGCAAGCTTATCTCCCACTACCCTTTGCACGGAGAAAAGACTTTCAGCCTGATCTTAGCTCAGAGCTTTTCTGTTCTGTTTTTCCGTTACTTTTTTCACCTCAAATTTTGTTTTAGTTAATATGAAGCTGGTTTTTAAAAATGCAAGAATGTGGCAGCTTGGAGCAGGCTGAAATGGGATAAATCTTCAGGATGTCAAGGAAATGTTGACTGACATCTTAAAATGTCTGCTGCTTCGAAATGCCCCACACAAAACAGGAAATACCACTTTGGCTCTAGTCCTACAAGAAAACAACTTTGGCTTCCTGTAAACAGAAAGACATGTCCATCATAAATGAAGTAAGCCCAGGCTCTCATTGCAGTTGGTCACTTCTGTACCACCAAAAAAGCAAAACAAAAAAAATGAAAGGCCAAACCCCAAACTTCAACCACAGCACACGGAGCTCCTCGCATAGCAGTGTGCTTATATGGACTCTCTTGCTACTTTAAAAGTTAGAAAGTTTTTATATCTGTAATAGACATTTAAGCTTACAGGCTCACACAATAGATGCAGCATGCCCATAATTTTTCCTAGTTAGAAATAATTTTAAGTTCTGAAATTCTACATAGTTTTAAATCAAATGCCACCTCTTTTCTTCCCCTCCCTCCCTGGCTGTCCCAAAACAGCCTTTTCTCTCAATATGAAGGTTTTCTCCAGAAAGAAAATTTTCTGGGGGAAAAAAAAAAAAAGGTTGTAGCACAACATTTATTCCTGCTTTAGGTGAAATCTAGTATTGAGTAAATCATCAGGACTAGATGCAGAAATGATTCACTGTCCCCACATGAAACCTTTCCCTTCTTAGGAAAGGAAATGTGATCCCAGCTCATTCTTGTAGCTTGTGAGATTTACGCCACCCAAACAGAGATTCAATTTCCAGAAAAACCACAACAGACAGGCTGCAGAAACAGCTGAATTAGATATTGTCATTAGTTATTCCAAAATCTGCATAGCTGGACCAATAGTTGCACCAATACCGAAAGGCTATACTGACAAAGGAGTAAGTGTGCGTGTGTGCACATCCACGCACACACATTTTCTCCTGAAAAAGTACATAAAACAAGTCCCATGAGGCAGACAGTTGAAGACTTTTAGACATTCACTAGGGCAGGCCTTCCATATTCAGACCAACAGACACCATTTACCCTAAGTATCACTGAGCACAGACTTGTCCAAGTTCTTCCTGCGAGGTGGATCCCTGCTGCATCCACTAGTTGTGGTTGTCAGCTTGTGCACGCTTCTTTCCCCAGCTGTGGCTTTCATGCTGCTGCACAGCCCCTCGTGTGGAATCCAGCACCAGATCAAAACTGTCACATTAATTAGCAGTGCTGGAAAATCAGTCCTGGTTTATTACAATTTTTACTTCACGTTTCCCAAACTTTCTATTTGTTTTGGGTCTAAACGGTAGCCGAAGCAAATGGAGACAGACTCCCAGCACTGCAAATGCATAAAACTCATCCATTTGTTTTCTTGAAGACACAGAAATTTGTCAAAATGAAAACTGTGCTAAAGTTCTAGAGTTTTCTGCTATTTTCAAAGAGGGTGATACAGCCCATACTCAGCAGGTTTTCCAAAACTCAATAGTTCAACAATAAGTATCTACTCACCATGTGAGAATCATTTAAAAGCCCATTTAGGATACTGTAATCTTATCAAAACCAATAGTAGAGTTTGGGCAGTTGGAGGACATTTGTCTGTATTTGGGAAACCTGTTTTGTATGTGCTTACACAAGCACAGTGTGAAAAGAGCCAACACAGCGTGTGCAAGCCACACAGTGCTTTCCTTTCTATAGTGCAAATCTACTTCAGCAAACGGCATTGATTAGGACTTTGCTCAGAACTGCAAGGCACTGAATAGTCTGGCTCAGTTCAACATGCCACTTATGCACACACTTTTTTATAAGATCTAAGTGAAGACACTTTTGAAGAAAAATGGTGTTTACATGCTTTGTTGCAGGAGAAACTGAATGGTCTGTACCTGCAAGAGAAAACCTGAAGTGTATGTTCCATTTGACCTCCGTTATTTATCAATTATTTAGCACCAAGTAGTTAAAATTGAGATGGATCAAGCAGTGTGTGCTTGGCGGTTAATTGACAGCACGTCAACTTCAGGGGTTATCCTGCTCCCACCTACGCATCTGCTTTGAAGAATTTCATTCAGGAGCAGGACACTCACGAATGTCCACAGTCCAGAGGGTCTTCTGGGAATGGTGAAAGATAAAAAGCCTTAGAATGGGCTCAATTTTTAGGAAGCCATTACTCTAAACCAAATTGCAACAGGTATTGAGTTTGCTTAATTTCTATCAACTTCTGGTTAGAATTACTGAAGTGATGAAATCACCACTTGGATGACAATTTCCTGAAAACCAACCTGGGGTTTATGTCTGCTTCCCCATTTAGTTGTTGTCACCGACTTCCAGGTTGCAGCTAACATCCATTCCCCACCAGAAGACTAGCCTCAGTTATTAAGTCCTGATCCAATATCAGTCCACACTCCTAAAACCTTCGTACCTGTGGCAATTCCCCAAGCTCAGCCCTACTTCTGCATTCAACCAGCCCCCGTTTTGCCTGGCCCTCTCCCATTAAATCCAGTATCAAAGGAGCTTACATTCTTCCTTCTGTTTCCCCTTTTTTATAGCTTACTCTCTGGTCCTCAGTTCTCATACTCAGCACAGCCTTAGCTGCCATTTTTGGATGCATTGGGACATAATTCCATGTCTCTATTCCAAAAGGAAAGCTGCTGAGTGTTAAAAATACAATAACAACAATCAGATATCACTACACCGGTGGAAAAGACTTCACATGTTCCCACTAACACTATTAAATTTTTGTTTTCTCAATCAAGCTATGATAAAAAACACAACGTATAAAGGCAGGTGAATATGGCTGCATCGGTATAATGTATTTTACTTTAGAAGAGAAACTGTTTTGAAAACTAATGACAAAGAGTATCTTTATGAAATAGCCAGCAGAAGTGAAGACTGCCACAGTTCCTGTAGTGGCATTAATTTGAAAATGGTGGCCTATTTCTTGTTTTTCAAAATTCAGCAAAAGTCCCTCATACTTGTACACATGCAGAAGATGCAAAGGCAAAAAAACCAAACTGTACTGAAGACAATGAAGCCAAAAAGTTATAATCCTGCAGCAAAACCTCTTAACATACTTATTTTTGTTTGCCCAACGGGAAATCCTGACATTTTATAGAAAATTTATTTTCCTGCCCAAAGTTGTACAGATTTTCTTCATCTAAAACTCAAAGCTAGAAAGACAGAAAAAAAAGTTGCAGCAGATGCCCCAGGGTAGTCTTGGTTGTAGAGCTATTACGGTGATTCATAATGGAACAAAAAAGCCAAAGAGGCATTTCAAGTCAACCTGTAAGCACTCTCATCTGGGTGGGTCTGGTCCACGTGTGCCTGTCTACATTAGGAAAATTCAGCATATATAAATATATAAATAAAACATATATACAGTACATAGTCACATTCAATATAAGCCATAAAATGACATATTTACAAAAATATTTGCAGCTATGTTTAACACTTTCAGGTCCACATCAGGAATTTAATTACTTTTTAGCTTCTGCCTTGTGAACTCGATCACCTTCCCAAGTAGGAATCTGAGATGAACTTGTACCTAATATATTCACAATTGTCAGAAAATAAGAAAAAGAAAATAATCTTCCAAGGAATTCTGCCAAGTCCATAAGAAAATTTGAAACTTGATGAAGCATGAGCTGCCTCACTGAAGAGTAAATTCCATGTTAGCAAACACTGGGAGACCTTCTCTTCTTCATGTAGAAAGACAGTACCTTGGTCTAGTCCATAAATAAATTTGAAACTCATAAAACAACAGGCAGAACACAAACTGTGTGCCTGGCAGCTGCCTGTAGTATAAACTCATGCGTAATTACTCTATTTCTCTCAGTTTATACTGGTAGAGTGGTGAAAGTGAGTGAATGTAGGGATGAAAATGCATACATCAGGTTACCTTACAGGGTAAAAAGGTATAGAGTAGACGACATCCTGTTGGCATTGTTGTAGCTTCCTTTAACAGTAAGTTACATGGTAAAAACAACCCCAAGGATCTCACATTTATACAGTTCATATTATACAGTTCTGTGACTTCCAGGAGTTGGACATACTTCATTTGCTTCTCCAAAGATGGAAAAACATTTCTCCACTGCTTCAAGAATAGCCTTCTTAGGTATGCAGCCGGGGTTCAGGAATGCTTTTATAATTTGGGGGATTTGCCTTTTTGACATATAATAAGTTTTGCAAAAGGAATTAAAGCTTTTGAGAAGGGGTTGTTTTCCTTTCAAAGAACACTTGGAAAAAACAAACGTCAAAATGCAGCAGTTTAAAGTGCCTGTACGTCGAGTCCCGTAGGGAAAAAATCTTGACATGAACCACTGAACCATGACCTCAGATAGCACTTTCAGCAATAGGCTGTGGAGTCATCTCTTGTTCCTCACTATTCTCTGTGGACGCGTCCTGGACCTCCTGCTGCTGATAGATATCTTGGACCAGCATGATGTTTGTGCTCCTCCACTCTCTGTACTTCATTGCTGTCAACTTTGGGTCCTCTAGCAACTGGTTAATTGTGGCCAGGTCATGTTCCTTACACTAGGAAGAGAACAAGAGGTTATTTCCCACAGAAATTGTCAAGTTCATTGTTCGTAACAAAAACACTCTGGGAACATTAGAGAACCATGTCACACGGAGATGGCTAATTACCCACCCTCCTGGCAACTTGTTCTCATTTTTAGAATGTAGATCATTAAAGTTAAGTCCATAGCAGAAATTCATCCCGGTTGAAGGCAAGATTATGAATCCATGTAGATTTTTTATTTTATAGGATTCTTCTCAAAAGAGAGAATTCACGTGAAAATTAGACAGTTACGCTGTCTCACAAGTTAATTCTTGCATGAAACGAGACACAACAACATTTATTTCTGTAATTCACACCAATTCCAGCTTTCTTAAAAAGCACTTATTCCCTGACCATATTTTAAATACCTCTTCCCTGCAAGCTAGACAGAAAATAATTTTGGATAAAATCTGTGCATTGCCAGTGGAGTTTCTGGGTGGCTAGAGCACATGTGGCTGCTAATGCATCTGCTACCAGCTACTACTAACAAATCTGGTCTCTGCTTTTAGACAAGAGCAGCTCAGACCATATATTGCAGGCGCCCTGGTTCAATCATGAGACATGAGCAGTCACTGATATAGGGAGACTGAGATACTTTATGACACAGAATCACAGTATGGTTGAGGTTGGAAGGGACTTCTGGAGGCTATCTGGTCCAACCCCCCCGGATCAATCAGGGACACCTACAGCAGGCTGCCTAGGACCACGTCCAGATGGGTTTTTAGTATCTCCAAGTCTGCAGACTCCACAGCCTCTCTGGGCGACCTGTGCCAGTGCTCAGTCACCCACACAGTAAAAAAGTGTTTCCTGATGTTCAGAGGGAACCTCCTGTGTTTCAGCTTGTGTCCATTGCCTCTGGTCCTGTCACTGGGTGCCACTGGAAAGAGCCTAGCTCTGTCTCCTTTGCACCCTCCATTCAGGTATTTATACACATTGATGTCCTCACATTTTCTGACACAACAAACCACTTTGTTTTTCCAGCCCTCATTGCCTATCCATGCAGTGGATCACAGGACAAAGAAGTCCCACATTTCTTAATGGAAAGAAGCTACAATTTCTTAATAGAGACTCCATGCTGCACTAACAAACTTTTACTGCTTTTGCCTGATTTCATTCCCTCCAGTCTGTGTGTGAAAGCAATGGAATAGTTCTCACCATCTTCTCCTGCTGCCACAAGTACTCTGTATTAGTGGCTGCCTTGAAAATACTCCCACACATTTGTGATGCTTCCTAATAGTAGCAATCAGCTGCTCACACATCCATATCCCACTGCTCTAATGAACTATCAACTACTCTAATCCCTGTGATGCCTGAGCCGCTTTTGAAACAGAAGATTGTTCAACTGTTGGTTTACACAGGTCCGACCCTCCAGACCTAGTGTTAGCCCTTCTAAGAGGGCTTCTGGCATCGATGCAGAGATATGTGCAGTTAGCTTGAGAGAGGAGGAGATGAGGAGGCAGAAGGGAGAGCAGAATATTCGCAGTGGACCAACTTGGTGTCAAAAAGCCATGCTGTGGAATTTTTCTGCAGCACTAAATCTATTTCCCACATTCATTAAGCCTGTAATGCATTTGCACACAGCTTCCATCTCTTCCAAACTATCCAAAGCATGTTTTGTTAATGATATATTGTGACAGCAACATTAATCTGTTGTTAAAGATGTAGAGTCAAAAGTCCAAAATGAAAATTACACCGAATCTTGCATAAATCACTTGTCTCAAACTGGTAGGGTTTTAATTTAAGCAGAGTAAACACGGATCAGATGCAAAAACTTTCCTGATTTTCTAATTTCCAATAGATCATTTCCAATTATCTAATGTCTCATGTTATATGTTAAGAAAATTGACTTTAAAAGCACATAATCCCACTGATACAAAGAATATAGCACTTTCCCACTGCAAGCATTTGCCTTTCAGATAGACTAACTTAAACACTACTGCGTATAGAACTCTGTTTGTGTCTGTGAGCAAATGTCTGTGCTATATTTGTCTTGTCAATACTCCAATTTCTTAGTTTGAAGAAAGCAAAAAAGATCAACACATTTTATATATTATGAACACTCTAAAAAAGATTTTTCCATATTAAATAAAATTGTCAGACAAGTCTAAGGCTGTAAACACTGCTAATCACAAATTATACAATACTCCTGTGCTGAATCAATGCAGAGCTGTCCTTGCTCATGTCTGGCAGTAAGGCTTACAAGCTTCCATTCAGGTCTATACTACAGAAATTGATTGTCCCACAAGATACAACTCTATTTTGTACTAATTGGTTCTTAGATTTATTAGGTTTCTTAGATTTATAAGGCTCCTATCAGGGAAACTTTGCAGTATGTTTCTATATTTAGCTTCCTGTCCCATAAAATAGGCATACTTTTTAAACTAACTTTCTTGTATGTGGTGGACTCACTTCATTGCTGAAGCAGATGAATAATGCTATAGCCAGTACCATGTCACTGAAGACTCTTTGATACTGAAGAGAGACTTTACCAGGTCTCGTATAAAGCCTGGAAGCCCAAAAACAGGGAGAATGCCCGTATTCCCCCTTGTCTTTTCAACTGTATCTTCAGGAATTTTAACGCAGTTTGGGGTGCCAAAGCTAAGTCTTCTGTTGCCGCTAATAACCAAATCAATGATTGAGCTAATAGCAGAAGTTTTTCATGCATTTCTCCAGCGTACAACGCCTGAAGCCAAACACACACACTTGAAACAAGATATTCAATTCCTGCTTCTAATGCATATAAAAAGAAACAAGTGAAACTCCAGGTTTGCATTTATTCTTTCTTCTCCTTACAATTTAACTATTATGGTTAAGCTTTCTGTTTCCCTCAGTACCATTCAGAAGCAGGCTTTGAAATCCCGTGACACTTGAAATGATGCTGTTGAGTGAACAGCCTCATAAATCCCCATACTCCAGACAGATTTACTGGCCCTTTCATGGAACATCCCCTGAAGTCCTCCACCCCTCCAGTCCATTACATGCTTCCAACATAAAAGCAGGATGCTTGCGTTATTAAAAATATTTTAGTTACAGGAGGTCTTTACAATAGCTTTGGCACATCCTGTACATTCTCCAATAATCACATAAGGAAAACTTTTTTTGGCTCAGGGTCATTTTCATGTCCTTTATCATCAACGTACTTTGTCTGCTCTTCCTTTTTTAAGGCTCCCCTGTTTAGTGCATTCAGCTGAGCTTGCACGTTTTCCAGCTAACTAGGAGAAGCTTTCTTTATTAAATTTTCCAAATGGGCTGGAACTTCTGCAAGAAGAGTCCCTTCTGAGCCTCTGCTTCCAGTTCAGATTTAACAACAAAACATAGACCAGTATTCAGAATGAAGTAGAAAACAATTTCAAAACCTTAACCAAATTCTCTGGGGATTTAAGTAAATATGTAATTATAGTTTGGCTGAAGCCTAGGCTTGCTTCTTTTTTCAGCCAAACTGTTTCTTTCTCTCAGGCTTTTTTTTGGCTCACTCTGCAACCTCACCTTTAATGTGCTGTTGAGCATTCGGATTTTGTGGAGTTTCTCATTAATGGAAGGGTTTTTGCTGCGTTTGATAAATGACTTCCTAAGCTCCTTCTTCGTTGACAGCCGACGATCACCAATGGGAGACAGGCTTGCTTGTTCTAATGACTTGTAAAGTCGCTCCATCTCATCATCATCACATTTTTCCTGATCTGCAAGGAAAAGAATAAATTGGGTATGAGAACATGAATATGGCAGCAGACAGCAGAATTGTTAAGTTCAGCCGTCAGAAAGACTCTTAGCCAAGTCAAAAAGTAATGGTATGGGAGTTAAAAGTAAGGGCGATTTTTAGGGTAATTTATAGGTAATAATGCATATGAAAAAGACATAGTACCAAACTACAGTTTTTTTAAGAAGCAGGTCATGATCGAAACAGATACGAGCACGTATTTCCACTGATAGAGCACTGCTTTAATGCTCCAAATATATCACAGACTTAGAACAACTGTCAATAATGCTACATTTGAATGAAAACAACTTTGATAGCATCTACACCCATTCACCTTTCCCTACATGATGCACACAGTGAATTACATTTCTAGCTGGCAACTCACAGGTCAAATTCTCTTTGGTGTACCAATTCGGGTCAGTAATTACTGAAACTACAGTTGAAAAAAAAATGACCAATGAAATGAAACATAGGAACATTTCAGGGGCCCCAAAAGAAGGTGCCTAGAAAACAGATTAAAGCAGAAATCCTTGGGGCACCTCACATTTAACTTATGAGTTTCACAGATTACAGCACAGAATTTTCTTGTGGTGCCTTACAAACAAAGCCTTGATTATCTCCACCTGAATTATTCTGAAGGCTCCCAAGCTGCAGCACCATCTTCCATGACAAAGAGGACATGAAAGGAAAAACTAGCAAACAGCAGAAAATGAAATAGCATAAAATAAGATAAAAATTGAAGTAAAGACATTTTTCAGAATAAAACAATTTTAAAATGAGCAGTCAGAAACTAAGAATGTACCAGGCATATATAGGGGCATTTTGGCAGTAGACCATTTTCAGCAACAGACGGCACAACTCACTTCTTGTCCCTCAGTCCATACTGCAAGCTTTTCTACTCGAGTGTTCACTAAAGGAAAATCTAAAAGTCATTGGTGTTTTCACGGTACTAATGAGTCCCTAAAGATCCACTGGGATAACATTTTTCTGTACTTCACTGGGGATAGCAGTGGTCGTTCTTGTCCACTGCAGCACTCTATGTGCCGGTTGAACTGGCTGGACACTTTTTTCTTTTAACGAAAAGTTAGACATTGACTTTTCTAAACCATCTTCAGTCAGCAAACATGTTCTGAACAAAAGGAAGAAGTCCTTTTGCTCACTCATGCCACAGCAAAAAGATTTCTCCAACATGTCAGCACTCTTAGGAGGCTGCTCCTTATCTTTCCCACATTTTAAAAAGTACAGGATCCTCCTACACCCCTGTTCTTAGGTTACATATTTAGGTTACAAGAAAGGTTTATGATATGCTACAAATATTTGCCTTCACTGTGTTGCTGGCCTTTTTTTCACTACTTTGCGATTATAAAAAGCCTGCTGTAACTTGACAAGAACTAAATATAGCTTCCAACATTGGTACAGTGCTGCGGGAGGAAAAGGAGAACTGTTGTATATTTAACAAGCTGCAGGAAACAGAAAAAAATGCAAGTGTAAGGCATAATATGCGGCAGTAGTATTTCCTGAAAACTGTTGGCTCATGCCATGAGGCTCGTAATTATAACTAGCTTCCTGCCTACTTTCTTGGGATGAAGCAGCTGTTTGTTTCATTAGCCAGCTCCTGCACAGGACTGGCTCAGCTCTATTGTAGACATCACCCATCAGGACTGTACACAGTATTGACAGATAAATTGACCTTTATCAGATATCCAAGAAAGAGTATATAAAAAGAAAAAAAAAAAAAAATTGCATTGATCCTGTCCAGAAACTTTAAAAAATAGTCAAGCCATGGAGGACAGAAGATTCCTGCTCCAGATATTTTTTGAGGCTAACTCATGAAGATCCTCAGTGTCCTAAATGGTTTAGAAAACAGCAAGCATGAGAAAACACCCTGACTGAACACTCTTCTCTCATGCTTAGTACTCTGTTATCTTCTGTGCATTTGTTGATGAAGGTAAGGAGGACAGAAGTACCCAGCACATTAAAAAAAGAGGGAGCTGAGGTCATAAAAGCCCAGCAAAGGGCTCCCAAACAATGCACTTGACCAGCACTGTGCACTCAGCTCTTGCATTCTTTCAAGATTGCAACCTCAAACTCCTCTCCTATTGCTTATTCTTCCACCGCTCCCACCCACAAAGGACTGATCAGGGTCAGGTAATTTCAGAGGGAAGGGAATGTACTAGATTTTTCAGATCGGGTGGATCAAGGGAGTGACAGTGAAGCAGCTAAATGGGATTTCAGGAAACAGTTGGAAAACAAGGGTGAATGGAAACTACAGTCTGTGTAGAGCCAGGCGTGAGTCATATAGTAATTTTGTCTCCATCTTTCTTTACACTGATGAGCAGTGAACTCCTATAACAGTTAAAAAATAACAAAACGGTTAATATTATCTTAATATCGTGCTCTTCTATAGAAACAGATACTGTTGCTATTGACGAAGAGTATGTCTATGAATTGAGGTCAGACTGTGTGGTATCTATCTGGACTTTTACCTTCAACATCCTGAGTTCCCCTGAGCCAACCTCAGAAAGGAAAAGCCCATCTGTCACAGGCCTGAAGCTGCCACTGAACACACCAGATTGATGCTATAAATCTGAGAGGGGGAGAGGTCATGCGGGAAGGGGAGAGGTATTATTTCTAGCAATTAATTAACAAGACAATGATCTGTGATAAGAAAATATATTTCTCCTCACTCAGAGCATGATACATTCTGGTATTTCATAAGCCTCTTGATGCCACGGAAGTAAATGAAGGAAGAACTACCTGTAGTTTCCATACTTGTTTTCCCCACAAAATATCCAAATAAGGTTGGATAAATGATATGAAGCAACATGACTCAAGGCTTAAGCACAGACTGGACTTTTTCCTCCGGATTCAAACATTCACAGCACACTTTCCCAGAACTTCGTATTGCTAAATTCCCTTGCACCTGGAGTCAGAACACTGACCTGCAGATGACAAAGTCTTTAATAGAAGCACAGTCATTTGCCAGTTCTATATTTTTAGGCTTCAGACTTGGATGCATCCTATGAAACCTGGGCTATCTAGACCATACCACTGAATTGTTACAAAATATTTGCTTTGCATCACAAAGTAAAAATTTATGCAAAAAGCACAAAGTACTCAAACACTGGTGTAAAAATGAACTGATTGTCTGGGTCGGCTTCTCAAAGATAAATGTACCACCCCTTCTCTGAGCTTTGTTAACCTCAGAAGGTTTATAATGATGGATATATCCCATTGATAAAAATTCTTAATAACATGGATAGGTTGGGCCCCACTAACACTGCTCTGAAGTGAGTTTTTCCAGCCAGGTCACACAGCTAACATCAGGCACATTCAAAATATAATAATGCAAGTTATCTCTCCACCAGTACTCGTCAAGCTAAGCACTTTCTGTCTCAGGCATGCAAGTTAGGAAACTGAAATTCTACTGCAGCACTTCTTTATCTCATCCTATTTTAAAAATAAAATGCATTCATTTTTCTCCCAGGAGCTACTGAAGGATTAGTGGTAAGAAACAAACAGCAACAGTGGAAGGATATTACATACTGTGTGCATTTATGAGCGTGTACATGCATTGTGCACTTTTCCCTTCCCTTGGCAGTATTAACTATAAGCAATTCTGTTGAGTGATGCCGCTGGAAGGATCAGTCTTCCTGGGCTCTTGCATAATGTACTTCACTCACAAGCCTTGCAGTCTGCTAAAAGCTTCATAGCACTTCTGGAAAAATTATATAGTATTGTATAGCTCTTAACTTTGTCAGACTCCACAGTGGGGACAGTGGAAAAGAACCAGTGCTAACCCGAGGAAAAGGGAAGTCATGACCTGAGCTATCTTAACATTCAAGAGAAAGAGACCTTGGGTTGGGGTGAGGAAACTAAAGTAATATTTCAGGCAAATAAGAACTTCTGACAAAATCTTTCAGGAGAAGTAAAACACAATTTTGTGGCTTGATGCCACTTCACTGGATTTTCCATCTAACTAATAGGAGATATCACAGACAAGAGGGAGCTGCCAGAGGTTCAACACGCCAGCTCTTCACCTCCTCAGTTTTCATCTTCCACCGTCCTGTCAGCCAACTTGCCACAGGTGGGAGACATTAAGGCATTGAGACTCCCCACCTTGCAAAAGCAATACAGGAGCCTGCCTGAAATCTCAACTTTAATGCTCTTTAAGCCTACAAAAGTGACATTTTCCAGAACTTTACAAAAAAGCAGCTGTGAAAAATCAAGCTAATTGTTTCCCAGCAATAAAGATATAGAAACTGGCAATGTTTGGCAGAAAGAGCATTTTGCATTGAAAACCGCCTCCAACAGAACAGATCTTACAAACTCTAAGCTGAAATGTAAATACTTGTTCTCCCGTTCTCTAACTGAGATCTCACAGCTCTCCAACTGTGTATTAATCCCAGGAGAAAAACAAAACCTGCTGCTTCCTCCTGTCTTCGCTGCTCTTAAGAACTTCTTGCGGCTATGCCAACACCCTTATTTCTGTTTCTGCTAAAACCTTTGATGCCAATGGGACAACATATAGACCCAGGCTGGAGAGACAAGAAAAAAATCATAAACCGCTTTTGCCCTTACTTACCTGCCTACACACACCACCCACACCCATCCACTCTCCATAACAGTAGTAGACTTTTCAATGGGAATATAACACCTCAAGGAAATCACATTTTCCACAAAACTCCAGAACAGAAGACAGGAAATATTTGAATTAGGGGGGCATAGCTTAGGCAAACTCTTTATTGGCAAATGCAGAACTAAAGGTACGAGACAGTGGGAGAAAATAATAGGAAAAGTAGGTTACCACCAACAGTAAGATGCTCTTGACTATAACAGTATAGTGGACTCAGCAGTGAGGGATGCCATTTTAACAATAGAACTGGAAAAAACACAAGTAAGTATCTTTTTCAGAGAGCTCAGAAAACCATAACACCATAGCTTTCACAGTGATTTCTAAAGCCTTTTTGATGAGTAGCATCACAGTTGTTTCTCTACACAGTTGTTCTCACCAAAGACATATTTCTTGGCTAGTCTCAGTCACAATCTAGACATTTTCTGTAACTTTTGCAGAAGGAACAAAGGGGTCAGAGCCACCAGAGGATCTGTCCTGGCTATTACTGGCACAGGCAGACTCCAGAGGGAAGAGGATATCAGTTCTGAGAAAAGAAGGAATTGACTGCATCCAGCTCCCATTGAACCAACTCCTTCCCACAAAACCAACCCAGATAAAATTCAAGTGGTGTGTGAAAAGCTTTCCAGGTTTTTCACAATATCAGCACACATCAGATCTTTTACCAGCTTCTGTGAGCTAAGGTAAAATAAATAAACCAGGAGTGGTACCACAAGAATTCCTTGCCAAGACTCATTAACTTCACGTGATCATAAAACCCTCAGAAAATGCAAGGAATGTTATTTCTGTAGTAGAAGATCCCTAAATAAATGCAAGCACTCATTCCTGCATTCTTATAGCAACCTCTCGGTTTCTGTGGCTTCCTTTTGTTATCATAGTTTTTGATGATGGCAGTAGTGGGTCATATTCAGATACTTTTTGTTCCAGCAGTTGCCAGAAGAAACACAAAGGATGGAATTTGGCTGCAGAGCGTGTCTGGCCACCCCAGACAGGGCAAGGCCAGCTCCTGGAGACAGAGCACGTAGTCAGATAGTTGTTTGTATTTTCAACTGTTTCTTGTTTACCTTTCAGTTTCTTTGTGTCACAGGCAGCTTTGAATCCTTTGTCACTGTGCAAGTGGCAAAGCTGCAAGACGGAAGTATTAAATATTCCCGCAAAATAAATGGAAAACTAATGCTGACCTCCTTTCAGAAGAGAAAACTGTTAAACTCTCAGTTTTTGTACCTTTGCATTGCCCTCTCGTATGTAACTTCTTCCCAGTAATTGGTGCTGAGAATTAAGGCTGAGAATGGTCATAACATCACAAAGAGTGGCTGGAAAGGTTGTTAAATACATCGTATGGTACAGCTCAGGCCCTTGCACCAGACACTTACAGTTGCTTAGCAGATTTCATAAAATACTAAATAAATAAATAATCCCTGCTCATTTAGTTGAATTTGTAGTTCCTTGAAAACTTTCCCCTCAGCTCTAGGCTGCTATCAGCTACAACTAAAAATTCCTCATGGGGTTTTAGTAAGCAGAATGCGGCCACACAACAGAATGTGTGACTGGTTTTTTCTATCCTCACAAGGAGAAGGAGAGAGCATGGACACACAGGAAGGCTCTGTGGGGAGTGGGTTCAAAGACTACGTAGCTGTTCTGATAACAGCAGGGCCGGCTTTAAGCCCATGGGACATGTGCTTTCAGGACAGATGCCAATGCAAGACAGACCTGTCGCCTCCCGGATTAATCTGAAACATGACGAGCTGTCAGAAATGCACTATTCAGATGCATTGTAAAGCAAATAATACAGCCTGCACTGAGGCATGCATTCTTGTTTCACATCAGATAACAAGGGTTTTCTTACTAGTTATTGTAAATGATGAGGTTTTGCAGCTAGCTTTTAGCCCACAGTTTGAATTCATCTCACAGTATTTGTGCACATCCTCATCAACTAGCTGGAGGGGGAAGTTCTTGGGGTATAAGCCATAGAAACAGAATTGCATCCTTTTTGATAATTTTCATTTGGAACTGAATTGTTATTTTACATTAATCCTTTTTTTTTTTTTCCCTACCCCATGCTCAAACTGAAATAGCTTAACTAATCCCCTTTCAAATTATTTCATTTCTTTTTTCACTGGCCATTGCAGGGGATGGCCACACATGCCAACACTCTCCATCACATCCCCATACTATGCAGTCTGATATAGGAAAGAAAAACGCGTGTATGGTGTACATCTTACTTGCTCAACAATGGGTTATGATGCAGACAGTAACTAGTGAGGTTATACAGTTTCCATAGTTACTGCCTCATTGAAATGATCTTTTTCTGGAATTCCGTCAGAGATCACTGGTGTGGTTAGGATGGAAGTGTTCTGAGATCAGGGTTGGCCATCAGCTAAGCAGTGAGCAATGGAAGAATCCATTTCATAGAATCATAGAATGGTTTGGGTTGGAAGGGACCTTAAAGATCATCGAGTTCCAACCCCCCTGCCATGGGCAGGTACACCTCCACTAGACCCGTTTCCCCAGGAATATTTTTGGGAAAATTAAACCACCTTGCAAACTGCAGGAATATACCCAAAATGTGCCTTGATTTATGTTTTAATTCAATTTTTATTGGTTAGGATAATGAAGCCTATTAAACTATGCCTTAAATGATTATGTGTCATGTTAATTCTATGACCATCCACAAAAGTACTCATCACCCTTACAGTTATAACGGAAAGCATTAACCCGTGCATTATTGCAGGACTGCTGACAATACCAGAGTAACACATTCTAAGCAAAAGTTTAGATTACTGAAGAGCAACCAGTGAATCTTGCCTAAGAGGATCTGTAAGCCACCATGCCATACGTCACCTACACTCCAACAATCCACCTGAATATACCTAATAATTTTTCCCAAAGGCATTGCTTAGCCAAACTTAACCCAGAAAGTGAAATTACAGACGACAATGCATTTACTATGTCTTTGTGACATTTTCATTAGGGACCCCATTTCTGCCAGCCCCAGCCTTTTCACTACTTGCAAAACCAGAGCTTTTTTTCTTGTTTGTTTGTTTTGTAAAATCAGGAAAACATATGAAAAACCAAAGGGGTGCTAACTGTTGATATTTGTAAAACAATCAGGAGACTGACAACGTAACTGAAGTGCCTTATACTATGATTTTTCAATCAGTGCCAAGCTCACCTACAGAGAAATACCCTACTTTCCCAATGAGTCCAGTGCTGTTTCTTTCCACCTTTGCGTGACCTTCGGCCTAAGCTTTTGGCTGCACCCTTGTTTTGCATTGTACTGAGACAACACTGCTCTTTCAGCAGCAAAGTACTGGCTTCAAATCTTTACAAGGATTCGGAATCATGGGTAGAGCTGATGCACAAGAACATCATTGCTTCCGTATGTATTAAGCCTCTAGGCAGCGTCTTCTCATTTCAGTGTATCCAATGCCAGAAATGCCTCTTATGCTTCAGCTGCTTTTAATGCAGGAAGAAGCAGCTTTGCTCAAAAGGCAAGACACATCACCTCACTATGGCAGGAGAGCTATTAACAGTAACAATGACCAAATTCTGGAACTGAGCCACCTTTTTAATTTAGCAGTACATTTTGGTAGGAGAATAGCTATGCAGATACCCGCTTGCTTAAACAAAATCCAGTCCTAATGGACATGCTGATTCAAGATTGTAGTTGTTTCCCCTTGATTACAACAAAGCTCATTAAACAAACATGGAATATGTACTTGAAGTAGATGCAATTGCTTTTATTTTTAAAGTTGGATTGACCTAACCCCACGTTCACCGCTTCTTACATAAACTAGTTTGCTTAAGGGGTCAGTTCTGTAACACACTTTCTTAAAATTTTGATTCAGTCCTACCTAATGAAAGACAGCTGTATTTAAATAAAGAAAGCTATAAAAATATGCCTGTGTTAGGATTTTATAATGAGGCTATGATCTTAACAAATAGGTAAAATTTGAGGAAAGCTGTAAAGCTACTTACCAATTAGATACTAGGTTATATATTTAATGTGCAATAAATGAAATGTTTGTTATAAATGATGAGCCACTGGAAAAACTCTTCAGTGAAGAACATAAAGGAAGGAAGGGGAAAGGAAGTTGAGGAAAACCCCTGAACTCCCACATTGTATGACTCTGCACACAAAAATCTCCTCTCTCATTAGCTCACCTTTGGCTAGTAATCTCTGTCCCGTTGCATCTGGCACTGATAGACAATGTGTATCCAGACCTAAAAAAGAGTTTTGGGATCCACCATTGGGTTTGGAAAGGTGGACCTCCTGGCTTTCTGCTGCTTCTCCACAGTCTGCTTCTGGCAGCTCATCAGAATGAATCTGTACGCAGAAAGTTAAAGGCTGATCACCCTCTTCTGTGGCAGAGCTGTTAACCAGATCAAGCCAGGACTGCCTCTCTGAATAAACCACTTTGGATGTCAAGGAAGAAGACGACTCTTGGGAGTTGAAAGTGCCTTCAGGAGAGGAGAGCGAACAGGATGCTTCACTTGACAGAGTCGAGGTGAAAGAAGACTTCTGCTGATCCTGCTTTCCAGAAACAGGGTGGGGGGCAGGAGAGGGGAGAAAAAAAGAAAAATTATTTCCAAGTTATTCCAGTTCCTAGGTTCTACATGTTATGGATATGCAGCTGAACTGCTAATTGACAAAAAAACTTATGTAATCTGATTAATTACCCATGTAAACAAGTATGAGGTATGGCAGCCAATCTCCTACAGAGCAGAACTTCAGAAATTAAGCCACAAGGAAACCAGAAGTAAAACAGATAAAAATCTGACAATGCCTGAAAACAAAAGATCAAGGAAAAATATTGCGTTGAATGTAAGCTTCCATGCTAGGTCTCACACTAATGTTCCCTCTTTAATTTGTCTACACTTTATTGGTCTAATCAAGAGTGCAGCAGAGAAACTCTGAATTATCCATTGAACATGAAGCTGTCTTGAAGCACTCCATAAATCCACCAATGGCATAACCACGGATAGACAGAAATGGGCCCAAGCACTGAAGTACCTTGACCTTCTCAGCACAAAAAGCTATTTTACCTGGTCCATTCAAGGGACTAATCATTCACCAAGGTAAGAAGACTGACAAGTAATATGATGGCAAGTTAATGATGGAAAGAAAAAACAGACAGTACGGGGCAGAGGGCAGGAAAAAGGGAGTGCTACAAGATTTGTGCTGCTCATTCACCTGCTAAGATTCATCCTTCAGCACATGAATCTCGAAAGAGACCCAAACTTCACTAGAAACACACCAGAAATCAGTAAGACATCGTAAGGCCCTCCATACTGCACTTGTTACCCTACCTTAACAAGAGCACATAAAACCAGAGAGGTCTCAGAGACACCTAACAGTAATCATTAGGAGCTGGGAGTTGAATGAGAGAGGGTATGATAGATGCACAATTCCATGTAAAAAAAGGTTGAGAGGAAGAACAAAGTTTTGAAAAGTATTTATCTTCCCAGACAAGCAAATAGATGTCCAGGTTTTTCTCTGCTGTAGGGATTTACTTTGCTTGAGTTGTACTATTATCCGATCACCAAAAGCAACTCACACAAGAAGAACTAGCGCTAGTTCCGCTTCTTAGCCATTAAACACCACTGAAAAGATGAGCCAAGAGAGTCAAATACACAAGTAATACATACACAAGTAATACATACACAAACACACAAATATATATTAAAATACCAAGGAGAGGATTAATTGACAGTAATAAATAATGGAAGACAACAGGAGACAAAGCCTTATGTGAAGCTTTTAGGAGAAACTATCAGAAATCATGATGAGACCGTCATGATATGAAAGCCAGATTTCTTGTATCTGCTACGGCAGAAATTTACTCCTTCTGCAAATCATTTCCTACTGGCCAATGCCAGAACCAGAATACCAGACTTGATGGACCACAATTCTGGCAAGTTTATGTTCTCAAAACATATGTAGAATAAATCTGTGTAAGGATTAAAACAGATGATAACTAAACTGGAAGTACTGAAAATTACTGAGGTGTTGCTAGGGAAACCTGGACAAGCTGCAAACACAATAAAGGGACTAACGTAGAACATTTATTCATAACCTGGTAAACTAGAAATAAGAGGTATTCAATATAAATGAAACCAAGAGTGAAAATTTTTTGGATCATGATATATAAGCTTTTGTAATTCAGTGTTGCTGTAGTGTATACTACTTCCTTTTTACATTCAAAAAAGCAAAGTTGATTTGCTTTCCTGTCCTTCTAATCTAGCTATATCATGTAGCTACTAATCAATTCAGAAGATAAGGAGGACCATTATCAGATTTTGGGTCACCGTTTGTTTGTAGCACTCTCTTCACTTTTGTAGATTTTTAAAGCTATTCCTCCAAGACTGTCCCAAACACTGTGACACCAGACTTAATTCATGTTCCTATTATGAGAATTACAACATTGTGTTTCAGGTGCATTTTTGTTTTTAGTAAGGAAACCTTCACAAATGCATCTTAAAGCAAAGGACAAGGAGATGCTGTCATAAACTACATGTATGAGTGATAAAAACGCCCTTAGGAACACAGGTGACCTGAAGCATTTCATCTTGCAGCTCCTATGGCAAAGACAAATTGTTGAAGCATTTGTACAGCCAAGCAGAACCACCAAACAGTAAAAGCCCTTGCTCACATGGTTCAATTTCAATTGTTCAAAGACAGGAAAGGAAGACGTTAGATCTCACTTCTACTTTTCTGGCATTTTTCCATGCAAAAGAAAGTACCACTGAAATGAAAACCGTGCCTCACTGAGTGGAATATATTTTTGTTTTCATTTTCATTGTGTGTTAAATAAAAAAAAATGTGGGTGAGAATAAAGATGACTGCCAGAATGTGTTTCTCCTTCTCTACATATGTGTGGTGTTTTTTTTTTTATTTGGCATGACAAACGTTTACCTAACTTACTCAAGTGGTTCCTTTGGAAGTTTTGCAATCATCCATATAATAATAAATCTCCATTTGGGAACATTTTAAAAAGCAGATGCTTGAGCCAGCAGATCATAAAGATTCCACAGGAGATCAATTAGTCTCTAGGCATTTTTTAGAGAAAAATTATCACTATGAAACACCTCAACTGCTCTTTTGGGACTGCTGCAATCTATTGTCTCAACATAGCTGCTGCTTTTTGAACTGTAAATTCATTCACGTGTGGAGAAATTAATGCAGATGGTCAGTTTAACTTTTGTTCTACAGATGTTAAAATTTACTTGTTCCTCACTTGCTCTTTTCTTCCACAATACCCAAAAACATGAATAAATATAGAAAACTTATGATCAGTACTTTTTTTCTTTTTCAAGTTTTAAAATGTTTTGGGTCAGCAGAGAACAGAACAACAAATGAAAACTTTGTGCTAGAAGTACAGCAAAATGTTTGCTGCTCTAACACATAACAGAGGCTGTACCTGGGTGGCTATTAGTTTCCAGACTAATAGTTTTCAGTCTGGAGTTGATCTTAAGTTTGGAAGCCTTTCCAAGTTTGATTTTCCAAAATGTTCATAGCTCCTAATTCCTATTTTGCAAAATCTCTTTGGCACTTGGGAGGAAAAAGTGCAACTTTAAAAAAAGACAAAAATAACAAAAAGAAATAAACCCCACTCAATGCCTGTGGAATTCTTGGTGCTGGGCTGGGTTTCCAGGATGAGTACCTCATCCAATAGCAATCTGAAAAGATTCAAGCAAGCCTTCCAAAAGTGGCATACCCACAGAGTATCAGCCCAAATCCATGATGTGTTTGGGATCTCACAGCTTGTTTCAAAAATTCCACAATGAATAAACAGGCAGCAAGCAAAGGCTGCCCAGGGAGGTTGTGGAGTCCCCTTCTCTGGAGATTTTCAAGACCTGCCTGGATGCAGTCCTGAGTAACATGCTCTGACATGCTCTGGGCAATCCTGCTTCGGCAGGGGAGTTGGACTAGATGATCTTTATGGTCCCTTCCAACTCTAAAAAAATTCAGTGAAATTCAGTGAAATGTTTAACCAGTCTTCCCTGAAACGACTAAAAGTTCCACTCCTAGAATTGACTTTCCAACAGAATCTGTGCTTTTTCAATCCTTCCAATGGTTTTCTTGGTCCACTACTTGTCCAGGAGGGAAAGGGGCACTAAATTGAATATTTAAAAGAAGACTCTGACTTGCAGTCAAATTCAGCTGTGTTGCTACCTAGCTGTTCCTACCCACCACATAAGCAAGCTGAGCGCAGGGCACACACATGGCAGCTGAAACTTATTCCAGTGGCCACTTCTGGGGTGAAAAGATGACAACTTTGCTCAGGAGACACTCACCTTTGTCCATGGGGGAAGGGATTTTAAGCTGGGGATGAAGAGAAGTCAGCTGAGAGAAGGAAAGGATGGAGAGAAGATAAACCTAAAGAGAAAGGCTGAGGAAGCAGGACCCCTCAGCACCTGCACCATTGCCTGCCTCCCACATGTCCCCTGCCAAAACGTGGAGGCCAGCACTCAAGAAGAGCATATGGGAAAGATACAACCGGAGATGGCCTCTGCAGTAACAGACTGTGAAGCAGCCGGAAGCCAAAAAAACAGAAAGCTTAAAAACAGCACCTGTTTAAAACTCATCATCTTGAAAAATGCAGGCATTCACTCGGAGGTGAGCAGACGGAAAAGACATCTACAGCCTCTTAAAGGCAAGCCACTGAGGTATAAAATTCAAGACGCTTCATTATCAGCCCTTGGCCCAGAATAACTCTTGGAGACGTATTGCCAAGGTTCCTATTTTCTCCGATATTTATAGCCACTTAGCCACATTTAACTTCCAGTTAATACAGGCCATAAAGAATCAGTTTTACACAGCAGTGATCAGCACGCATCCCCGAGTGCCAGGTGGATTGTTTTGCAGTGATTAACATTACACAACTGTGTCAGGAGCGGAAGTAAAGGCTGACTTATCTGACTGAAACAGAGGGGACAAGTGGGTGACAGTGTGACATACATCCCCAGTTTTATGTGTGCTAATTAAAGATTGCCAGCCAGGCAACCCTGGGCATGACATCTCCTTTTCTTATTGCCTGTGGGTGTGCAAGCTTCTCCAGCACATCTGTATATTTCAAATTTGTTCCTGCTTTGCCACCTTGGTTCCCACCCCAGCTACCGGATTGTCATTTCAACGTGCCATACAGGAACCTGTACCACACCAACGAGGCAGCAGACACTTCTCTTCCATGAGATGCAATGAAATGATTCAGTACTGGGTATGTTACTGCGTACCCCTGGATGTTAACTTTCAGCTGGGGAAGGGAAAAGCTTAAACTCAGGCTTCCTTATTTCAGATGAATTACCATCCCAAACCAGATTACTCATTTCTAAACACAGAATTAAGTAAACCTCATATCTTAAAGCACATGTAAAGGGAGATGAGATCACTGGGAAAAGCAACAATATAGAAACAAATTTAATAGTGCAATAAGTGGCTAATAATTAAGCAAGTCAATTTAATTAGACACAAGGGTGCACAGTGCTTATTCTAATTTATGAAATGAAGCAAGGCAGGAAGGATTATTCTGGACAAATACTCTACAGCAAGAGGGAAGAATAGTATAGATTTTTGGGAGCATGCTTATTTTCAATTTTTATAGTCTATGGAAAATAGTCTAGGAAAAGAACTGATTTTATCACTGTAAGAAGCCGCCTAGCCTCTTTCCCTCTGCTTTTCTTCACTGCCCCAAAAGCAGCTTCAAATTCAGTCCTAAGAAAAGTTCACTCAAATAAATAAATACAAATCTGTTGGATGATGCTACCGGCGTCACAAAAAGAAAGATTTTTAAAAAAAGAATAGTATGAAAAACAGGGTTATAGCAGTGTGTTACAGTGTGTCTACAAGGTAGAGTGACACTTCCCTTTCTCCAGCACGATAAATACACCTCCATTGGAGGGATCTGTTCTTTGCAGCGCAAGCTCCAAGCAGTGCGGGCTGCAATAACACGGGGCAGGCGCTGTCAGCACATCCTCATTTCACAGGCACACAGGGTGAACATTTCCAGCCGCTCTTTTAGGTTATTCCTCAAAGGTCCACCACCTCGAGAAAGTTTTGTGCCAACTGGCTAGCAACTAGAAACAAGCTAATTACTTACCGAAAGCGGAGGTGGCTGGACTGTGTAGGGGGGCGGTGGTGTGTCGGTTATTTCTGGATCATCATGTTCGCTTTCGCTGTAGCATTCTGAGGCAAACATGGGAAATGAGCAAAATCAAAGTGTTAGACCAACACTCATTTATTCCCTGAAGCATTGTGGTAGCCAAAGTTCACCAAGTAGGATGTTCTGGGCTGAGGACCACACTGTAACAAGTCAGTGTCTCCTACAGTAAAAATTAACCCACTTGTGGTGATGCTACACTACTTAAAAAAAAAGAAAACATGTTGCTATGAAGTCCAAAAAATTGCTAACTTGCTACGGCAGGAAACACTAGGTGGCATTGCTCTAGATAGCTTCACAAATAGATTTGGAGTGGGTTTTTTTTCCTCCTTTTGCAGCCTCTAAAGAAAAGGCTGTACCATTTGTAGTACGTTAGGGAGACCTGTCCCAAGTAGCAGATGCTGTCTCTTAAGCTCTGTAAGCAGTAAGTTTTCCTGGAGCATTGGTGTTTTGGCTGGAATTTTGGAGGAAACAGATTGCTCACATGGTGCTTTGGAAACCATAGAGCAGCCTCATGAGACCTTTCTGTCACCGCATGGTGGCTCGCACAGGCACACCATGCAGTGCATGTGCAGAGCTAGTACTAAAAGTAAACACAGTATTCTAGGACTATACACCCCACTCATCTTTTTCTTTTTTTTTTTTTTTTTTTTTTCATAAAAAGCAAGCTCAGTATCTATTGACAAGTGGCAGAGCAGCAGTTATTTCTTTCAACTACCGATGTAGCAGGTGAAAGCGTTTTCTCAGGTGCTTTTCAGAAGTGGATTTAATGAAGTGATAATCATTGACAAAATGAGACACAGAAAAGGGGAGGCAGTAAGTTCCTGGTTCCTATTCCCAGGGCCTGCCTGTAACCACTGGGCAAGATCACTTCCCTCAGCTAAATCTACCAGCCTTTCACATCCAACCTCCATAGCGGCAAGTGCTTACACCCTGCCCTGCACCACGAGTGAAGGGTGACAGCCCTCACCCCACCCGACTGAGCTGGGGACCTGAAAGGTTGCAAAGACATAGTCGGAGCTTAATGAGGACAATGTGAACGAGTGCTGAGTGTGATAAGAGCCGAGGCCACTGGTGCTGTCTCCAAGGGAGCCAGGGCTCTGTCCTGCCTCTCTGGCTCTCTCCCCAAGCGGGTGAGGGTTGTTGTGCTCTGGGAGCACTTTGTAAGAGCTGGACTTCATGGGTTCACACCACCAGACAGCAGTGTGTTAGCACAGTCCCTGGGAAATCACCTGTGATTATCTCATCTTTTAACTAAATTAAGCCCCACACTCTTTCCTTTTGTGTATGTCGTTGGGGGGTTTTAATAAGCACAGTGTGAGGGGAACAAAGTTTTAAGAGAGAATTTTATACATGAGAGAGAAGTTTCTAAGTTCCACAAAGTGGAACTTTAAAAGATTCATTACTTTTTGTCCTTGAACTGTTTGCAGAACTATAGGGGTTTCTAACCGCATGGCTGCTACTCTGTTTACTGGAAATATGTGCTGGCACATCTTACCATAAAGGACTGAGACTGGCTGCAAAAAGGCCTATAGCAAATTGTAAGGCTCTATTAATGCCTTCTTGAATAACTCTTAGTAAAGAAATTACTGTTTCTACAGCTCCCCTTTTAGGCACACAGAACTGAAAAAGAATCAACAGCTGTTTCTGATACTCTAAATAGGCAAATGGGGCTGGGTGGGTGGTGTTAAAATGCATAGAAAGTACACGAATACACAAGAACTGCCATAACAAGAGCCAAGACCCTCCTGAAGAGTTATGGTGTGTGACACAGAGGGGAGAACCAGGTCAGCAGGAACAGAAGTGACTGTGGGCAATGACAGCATTTTTCTGAAGCATAGCAATGCCTCTCTGCAAGGGCACGTCGGTGGGGGGCTGAACCCATGCTCAAGGGAGCTGGTGGAGCACCTGTGGCAAAACACACATAGAAGGACAAGGAGGTGTTTGACACCAGAATCAGATTGCCTCTTCTGAAGGGGAAATGGGCCACCAGCTTCAAAAACTGAAGAAAGGTTGGCTATGTTATGTTTGTTGCAGGGTAACTAGATAACCTGGTGTAGAGTTTATTGAGTGGATTATTTTTTAACTTTCTGTCATTTTTTTAAATTAAGGTTAGTGAGCTGACTCATTTTGAATTGTTTTATAATTCTTGACTCAGACAACACAATCAATACAACATATTTTGATGATTTAAAAAAAAATAATTTGTTTTCATGTATAGAATTTTGACCATCCTCATCTTCTATCAAACTCCTCCTTTGTGAAAACATGGAGAACATGTTTGGACACTTCCTCCCCAAACACAATTACTGTGCAAGACTTGCTGCACAGCCTAATATTCAGTATAGCCCTTTATCCATATTATCTCAGACTGTTTTGATACAAAATTGGGTTCAAAACTAACAGGCATTTTGGAGGAATTTGGGGGTATGAAAATTAACAAGTTTTCTGACAAGAAATAAAGAGGAACCATGAACTGAAAACAAAGAAATTGATGACACCTGCTGAACCTCCAGAAATCAGTGGTCTCTATGTTTACCAGCTCCAAAGCTGCTTCTAACAGCAGAGTATAAATGGAGCCAGAGTACAAACACAGCCAGATCACACTAATCAGTAATGGCGTTACATGTCCAAAGCCTGGACATAAACCACAACCTTATCCTGGGAAACAGCAGAAGGGATGCAGAAAGGAGCATTTCAGTGCTCAGACAAAACAGGTTGCATCACCTAAGTGTTCATACTACTACAAATACCAGTTTCTTCGTCATACCTCCACCTCCTTCATAGTCTGAGCAGTTCTAAAAAAGTCACTGGGTACCAATACTCTAAAAATAGAGGGTCAAAATCCAGAAGATTATACATATTCCTGAGGTCCAAGCCCCTCTCTGGTTTGCTAACATAACACTATCCACAGCGCTTATTGTTCTAAACCAGCTCCCATCACACATGTCCTCACCATCAGCTTTTCCAAGCGCTCCAACAGGTGACTTCCTTTGTCTTCTACCCAGATTTGTGTTCAAGTACCCAGATTTGCAATTCAAAACATTCTGTGAGGTCAGTGTGCAAATTAAAACAATAAATAATTTGCTAAGGATCTTTTAAAATTACTCATTCCCCAATGAACTCTTGGACTTGGCTCTGGTGGAAACCGTAGGCTTCAGTACACAACTACCACCTCCCTACCCCGTGACATTGCTGTTGTTGAAACCCCCAGAAATGGAGGAGACAGTAGAGATAGGTCTACATTGCACAAGGTGTTCCTAAGCTAGCAAACTCCTGGGCCATATCATGACTCCTGTAATATACCTTACCGACTCAACACCTAGAGTAGCACAGTTGTTTCTCTTCACGCTTGATAGGCTTAGCAAGCCAGCAAACTGAAGCAGTTACACACCTCTCACAAGATCACCGAGTGTCTCTCAGTGACACCATTTCTCACCATTATTTGTTTTTCCACGATTACTCTGCGCTGTGTCAGTATGGTTTCTCTGAGCTCAGCTGGTAGATGGACCCAAGTTGACAAATTAAAAGGAAGGAAAATGCTAACAAAAATTTGGCCAAGCAAAAACTGTGAAGAACATGATGTAGTTACACACTAAAACCACCGTTAGGAGCATACCTTCCTCATTTTTCCCATTGGGTGCCTGAGGGTCTACAGCCATCCCCAGCTTACTTAGCCACCTGTGTTTGAAACAGAGGGAATATAGAGTTAGGGATACTTGCATGCTGTTCAAACAGAGTTTTGTCCCTTTCAGATGTGTTCTACATTACTACATTAATTTTCATTATCCTGAAGACTAAATATCAAAGTTTCCTTCTATTTCTTAGAGCATCCTCTAGAAATGCACCAGTTATCTGAATATTCCCCATGGTGAGCAGGACTAGTTGCCTGGAACATCTTTCCCTGATCCTGTAAAAAAGTACTACTGATGACCAAGGAGTTGATTTGTGGAAGCTAAAGGAGAAGTTTGTGTGCTATAACACAATGTCAGTGGTTTAGTCCTGCTGTTGAGGTGTCATCTTTCACCTGAAATGAGGCAAAAGGCACAGGGGCCAGAGAAGATGATGTCAGCTGCCCTGGGTAAAGCTATTGTAGCACAGTCTAAGAATCTAAGCCACTTAAAACTGGACTTTCTGACCATTGAGACTTAAAGAAAGCAGTATGTAATGTACTTTTGTTTTTACTAAGTCCCACTTCCTGTGTTGCTTTAAGATAGTGACAGGTCTTTTTCATTCCTCTTCCTAGGTGGTTGCATTTTTCTAGCACTAGAAACAATCCCTGGATATACTTTCTGTATATTGTGTTTGCCTGTAGGTCATAGAATCATAGAATGCTTTGGGTTGGAAGGGATCTTAAAGATCATTGAGTTCCACCCCCCCTGCAATGGGCAGGGACACCTCCCACTAGAGCAGGTTGCTCAAAGCCCCATCCAGCCTGGCCTTGAACACCTCCAGGGATGAGGCATCCACAGCTTCTCTGGGCAACCTGTTCCAGTGCCTCACCACCCTCACAGTAAAGAATTTCTTTCTGGTATCTGATCTAAATCTCCCCTCTTTCAGTTTAAAACCATAACCCCTCATCCTATTGCTCCACTCCCTGATAAAGAATCCCTCCCCATCGCTCCTGAAGGCCCCTTCAGGTACTGGAAGGCTTCTATAAGGTCTCCCTGAAGCCTTCTCTTCTCCAGGCTGAACAACCCCAACTCTCTCAACCTGTCCTCATAGGAGAGGTGCTCCATCCCTCTGATCATTTTCATGGCCCTCCTCTGGACCCATTCCAACAGGTCTTTGTCCTTCCTGTGTTGAGGACTCCAAAGCTGGACACAGTACTCCAGGTGGGGTCTCACCAGAGCAGAGCAGAGGGGCAGAATCACCTCTCTCGACCTGCTGGCCTTGGATTTAAGAAATTAACAACTGAAAAAGCTCAAGCCTTTCAGATCAAAACTCAAGGCCTAAACAGGGAATCTATGAAGGGCAGGAATTATGATTCATAACTCTGAAAGAACATTGTGTCTGATCTTGATTCTACTGAAGCAATGGGAAATTTGCTAGTAAGATCAGTGTCAAAGTAACAGGATTTTTAGACTTGCAGTATGAGCAATAGAGCCACATAACAATTCAAGAAAACAAAGTGTCATTTCTATAAGAGTGAATTATTGATTTTCTTCTAACAGCTACTTGTAACAGAATGGTTTTTAAATGAAAAAAAGATATAAACACAAGTAAAGGCTTGCTAAAAATACAAGACTTCATTTTAACCACAGGTTCAGACAGATCACCAGTGACCATGTGCAACAGGCCAGGTAAATGCACGCAGATAGCCCAGCACGTGTTTACTTTTCATGTATGCGTGACAATGGCAAATACATGCTAAATTCATGAAGCAAATGACTGCGTTAATAAATCCACTGTTGATTTAATAAATATATGCGCATGAAGAGTTATGAAAGGTCATGATCTGTCAAGCATTTATGCACACCAGTAACTCGACACACGCAAATGCCCCAGTGAGTTCAGTGGAACCACTCACATGCATATGTATTTGTGGGACTGCAGCCAAGAGAACAGATGTCTTTTAGTCTGTTTTGACATATGCGTGAGTATGCGTGTACTTCATGTATTAAATGCATGTATTTTATACTTTGCCAAGGGAAACATCATCAGTTACAACAGTGAGGAATTAGTATTAGTGTAGTATAGCGCGAGCTGCTCTAACACTAAGCTACCTAGCTTTAAGCCAAAATTAAATTTACTCAAGAAGTGGAGTTTGAAGAAAATCATTCTGGGGGCAAAAGAGTTAGGACACCTGCATAGATTTCAATCACTCACTCACATGAGACTAAACATTTCAAAAGTGTCATTAAGACACTGAGAATTTCCAGCTGGGCTCCAAACTGGCTGTTAGCATTCACTAATGTCCTCCATTAGCTCTAATTTTCTTTTTCCTTCTCCCCACATCCTTCCCTCTCTTCTCTCTCAGCCAGGGTTACAATGTCTACAGAAATATTCCTGTCCAGCAGTCCCTCATTCTCAGGCATCCTCAGCCCATCTACCCCAAGCTCCAGTAGGAAACGCAGGGATACAGAAATGTCTGGTTATCATCTCCCCACCAGTATGCTCTGTGTTGCTCCAAGTTGCAAAAGGCAACACACTCTTTCCATCTATATTTACCTGCCTGCATCTATAGATTACAGATTTATGAATATATATTTTTGTACACTATTGTAGTATCATACAACTTTGTGTCTATTGCCCTTTTGGAATATCACACACATTCTCTTAACCCCTATCCTTTTCTGTTGTGGTAAGTATGTATGAGATTTCCTGTTTATAGAGGGAAAGAACAGTCAATGCCCTATGAAGAATCTCACAAAGGTCACCAGCAGAACTGTCATTAAAATCCTGACCTGCCTATCATAGGAACTCTCTTCCCATTTAAATTGCACTGCTTTGTATCTGGTATTTAGCCATTTAATGCAGTAGCACTGTGAACAGACTGCAATCTGAAGAAAAAAAACAAAACAAAACAAAAAAAAAAAACCCAAAGAAGATATGAGATGTATCTAAATGAGCCAAAACTGGATCAACAGCAAGTATTATCTATTTCAGATACCTCAGTTGTTTCTAAAATGGCAGTTTCGTATGCATTTTTACTTCTTGCTTTGGAAACAGCATAAATTAATTGTTGTTCTTATGGACAATTTTGGAAAGAAAATTTCTGATCTGTCATGAGGATCATTTAACTGCATCATAGTTTAGCAGTGAAGTAAATGCTTACTTACGTTAAAGCAACAGCCCTTTCTGTCCCCTTAACCCCCCTTGTTAACTGATATGTTACTCTGAAAGCAGACAATATTATATCTCAGTCCTAGACCAGCTCTGGGACAAAACTACGTTAAGTTTTTCTCTCTTTCCTTTCTTTCCTCACTTCTCCTAAGGTGATGAACTTGCTATCAAATCTTTGTACCTCTCTAATGGAAAGAGATTTATACCAGAATATACTGGGAAGATTAGTATCAAAATGAGGCTAATAATGCAATTCTGATTTCGACTGTCATTGGTCAACAAATATTTGTATTTGTTCTTCTCTACAATATTTTCCTTCTCTACAATGACCAGAAAACAAAATAGACTCAGTAATTCCCTGAATAACATTGTCAACAACCGCTTGACAGTGAGAGAATGAACTTTCAAAGGGTGTTCTCAGGCGTGAGACAGGATGAAACATGGCCAGTCGCTCCTACTTACGTGTTCATTTCCAGAACATTTTCTGCCGCAAAATAAAATGTCTTGATCTGTGGGTGGCTGATCTTAATAGCACTGTAAGAAAAGAAAAATAGAAGAGATATGAAGAAAACTAGTTTACATAAGAAAAGAAAAAATAGCTGAATGAATTATTTAAAATATTTATTCACTCCACTATATTAATCCAGATCAGCTTATCCATCCACATAGCTCTTTCCTTAAAACTCTAGGCGATTTTTAGCTCATTTCCTAGGCCACACATTATTCAGAGGGTATAAACTACAGGACCTAAGAAGGAAATAATGAAGAATAAAATAAAGACCTTCGTTATGCCATTACATAATGCAGTTGTGTGCCCACACCTCAAATACTGCATGCAGCTTTGCTTCCCCCAGCTCAGATAACCTGGAAAATGTTCAGAGAGAACACCAGGGGTGATCCAAGGTATGGAACAGCTTCCAAGAGTGATTAATCAGGCTAAGTCCCCACAGCATGGAAAACTGGTGGTTGAGAGAAGGGAGATACAATACAATAAAATCACAAGCAGCATGCAGCAGGTAAATAGGGACTGATTTCTCACTGTGTTTTCCAGGACAAGTTTTAGGAGGCATCAAGGAGGCAACAAGGGGGCAGGTTTGAAACAAACAAAATGGAGGTAGTCCATGGACATACAAATAGTTAACCTATTGATCTCAGCCTCAGACTATGCTTTAGTTGAATAGCCATCAGTAAGACTTGTCAGAGGTGTTCATTTTGCTAAAACATAATCTTCGATCCTGAGACTGTGTGGCTTCCCTCTTTTGTTCCTCGTTAGGTGAATGACTCTGTCCCGTGGAAGCACGTGCTATTTGACTGGGCTTCAGCAGCCCTGGTCACTCCTCAAAGTTCTCCCAACTTACTCCACCCTAAATAAGTGATGACCATGTGTTTTCCTCCCAGTCATAGAGAGCCAACAGCTGCAGAAGTGAAGGGCAACGTTTTCTCGTCGTCCTGTACTATGTGACTCAACCTTTCCTCTGAGAAAACAAAACGGAGCTCCCTATATTCAAAATAGCTGTCCTCTTTCTTTGGAGGAGTCAAGCCCACAGTCAGTCTCAGGAACACCTACAGCTAATGTCTGCATGAGACCAGGACAGAGAAACCAAGGCTTTCTCTTGAGGGACAGAATAAAAACCGTGCTGAGCTTTATAAATCTGAACAGGAGCAACATCCCTCCAAACCTTTGAGGTATACTCAGAAGCAGCTGGAAGTCAGTGCTGCATATGGAGTTTGGAGGGAATATTTCAAAATCTGTACCCTGCTAAACAAAGTTGCACCACAGCAGCCTAAAGCATAGTCCTGAGTCGGAGGGAAGCAGCATTACTTGCACCACTGTTGACCTCTCCACCTAAGAGAAGGTATTTAAGATAGAATACAACTTACTTGTAATCAGTAAACAAAGAGAAGAAAAAAAAAAAAAAAAACACAAAAAACTTGACATACTGATCTACTTTTGGATTTGTAGTTTTAACAGAGCACATCTGGCAGAGAATTTTCAAAAATATTTTTGCAATATGGTTTTCTTTCAGTAGCTCAATTAACATCTCATTATTTATACAACACAGAAGAGCTCCCCACAGCTTCATTGTCAGGCACTACTGAGATTCAATTCCTTGCAATGTTGTAAAAATCATGCAAAACTGCGGGCAAGAGATACACTTACTGCTTTTTTTTGCATTCAATTGCTCGGTCCACACTGAAGTCTGGAAGTCTGATGAATCCTTCTGCTTTTTCAGCCTACAATAAAAAAAAAAAAAAATTTAAAGTCACCACATTGACCAAATGGCAAACTACCACACTTCAATACTCAACAATATTTAACATGCGAGTGCTTGTTTTTTGACAGCTTTTTATAGCCTGAAAATATATGCTTATCACCATGGGGACAGATTAACAACCAATGTTTTGGCTCGTATTTGTGAACAAGAAATATTCCTATACCAACTACTATTTGTGCAAGTCCTGGATGCTAGAAAGCCACCACTCCTGTCTGTTCAAGCAGCAGTGTGTGAGCACAGGATTTGTTGTATGCTTCCGAATAGCAAAACGTCTGAAGGAAGGCAGCTCCTCAACTTCTAGAATAGTGCTGAGGTAGATTCCCCGTCCTCCTTGCCTTGAAGCATCTGTATCCGAGCACCCTTACCTAAGACTCATGGTTAAGTCCTAAGTCTAGTGCAGAATCTGAAATTCTCAAGGGCAAAATTTAGGTTTTGATCAAACCAGGTCTAAAAACAGCATGAAGGTGGTGGAACCTGATTCCTTTGCAGCCATCCTTTGTAGCAATCACATAACTTCTTTTGATGAAGAGACCAACTGCACTTTCTGCATAGATCACAGAAAACGGACCTGCTGAACCTCAGTTTTAACAACAGAAGCCTCTCAAAAGAGATGGATGACATAAGAGAGGACAAATAAGGGTTATATCATCCATTCAGGTCTGGATTGTACATACAATTTCAAAAGAGCGTTTGTTCCATGATACAGCATGCATGTGTGTTACACAGATGCATAACACCACCACATACAGTGATCTATGTATATTTGAAAAATACATGTCTATAGCAACAGGAATTCAAAAGTGACCCAAAATGATCCTAGGTAGAGATGGAGGAGGGTCTCCCCTGGGTAAGTGTAATGTGGACCATTTCATAGGGTCACTTATATAGTCCTGTACAATGTGGGCTGCTCCCACGCCAAGAGGTGAAAAGGTGCAAGGGGATGCTCCCGTGCAGCTGAGCTCTGTTGTTAAATGCTGTGAACCAGCCTCAGATGGCTTTGGCCACTCAGCTATCACTCCTCCCAGAAATTTGCAGCCGTAATACAGGAGGTATAAAGAGCCAGGCAGGCCTTTACAGTATGCCGTGTAGATGCAGTCACCCCTTTCTAGGTGAGAGAGGGTTTACTGATCATTGGCATCTCTGTTCCGGGTCAGCTAGACTCTGTGTCAGACAGTGGCTCCACCAAAACTGAAGTGACCAGATAGCCTCAAATCTCTGTTCTTGCTGCCTGCCACTGAAACATCTTCCTTTACTATATCTACATTCACCCGATCAGCCGCAGTAAGAAAAGGGCTCCTGCTAAGAGGAGCAATAATGTAGACAAAAGTCTGTAGCACATAATGTCAGGAAAAACTGTACTTTCCAAAATACAGAAAGTGTTCATTCCTGAATCACTTTTTTGCTGCTCCCAGCCCTTATCCCTGGGCACATTAAAATTCTGAAAACGTACACTGACTTAAAGCAGGTAAAATACACACAACAATTACAAAGACAGAGGATAAATGAAGATGACTGACAACATCTCAAGTCACATTATGCATGAATATGAAGAGACTATAAAAAGATGTTCATCGAGACAAGTCTTTGAGCTTTAATGCTTGGAAGTATGAATCTCTGAGAACTGAAATATGGATATAGAATTGATATTTCAGTGGGTGTCTTCCCTGCACCTCTGTGTGTCTGTTCATTGGTACACAATAAATCATGGCATAACCATCATTCCTGCGGTTTACATGTAATAAATATTCATATGAGTTGTTCATATTTTGCATCTTCACCAGTAAATAACTCTGCCTGCTCAATGCCCAAAAAAAAAAAGAAAAAAGAAAAAACAGTGGAAGAGGTTTGGTTTTTTTTTCTTTTTGTTATTTTCTTTCAGTACAGAAGACACAATTATGTTTATCAGTATCTCAGTATATCAAAAACGTTGATTTTGTAACATGACTTCATTTGTACCAAAACACTCTTATTTGCTATTGTGGGGTTTTAACTTTCTCTGATTATATTTGTATCTGTCAAACTTGTTTAGAGCCTGGCTTGGAGATCTTTTCGCCCATCTTTTCCAACCATTCCACAGGTTGGAATTTAGTGAGACTAAACTTATTGAAACAAAATAACAGTTAACTAAAGAAAAAAAGTTACAAGGTTTTTTTTAAATCCTTTTTTTTTAAAAAAAAAAGAAAATATGTATATTTTGATCAATTAGACCTTAATCTAGTATTTCCATCCCAGATTCATAGTACACCAAGTATACAGAGATAAGTGAATGAGTAGGGCTGAGTAAAGGAGGACCTCTATTCATGGCCTGCATTGTACTAAAGATAGAAAATGTACCTGCGTTTCTGTCCAAAAAGAGTGGGCACTTACTAGACCAGGTGCAGTGAAAACACTGAAATTCCTGTTTGGTTCCCAAGACCAGTCTAAGAACACCAGAGACCAACCTCAAAAAAGCAGCTCATGAGGTATCAAAGCCATTATTATGCACATTTCTGGATGAGAAATGTATACAATGCTAGTTTCTCTGCAGTATGAATCAATAAACCCAATTTAAAAAAACAAAAAAGAGATCCAGAAGACCCCATGTGAAGGAATATACCCAGGTACCTTCTCACCCTCACACCAATAAACCCATGGCCTGAGCTAGGTAAGCCATCAGGTGGGTGAGCGGGTGACTACGGTCTGGAATGGGTTGGCTTTACATGTTATGAATGCAATCACAGCTCAGCCACTTTTATCTATTGGCACAGTAGCCATTCGTCTAGGTTGCATCCTACAAATTGCTTAGGGCATTGCACAAGCACTGATGAGGAGATTAGGTCCATGCAATGCCATTAGATAAGTCACTGTCTCTACTGTCAATGTATACAAATATTAGTGCATTCAGATTTTTTATTGGACTAGTGAATTATCAGGGACCCCGTAAGCCAGTGTGGGGACACTCACCTGGCGTGCTCCCACCCATGCGGAGATGGACATACCGAACAAGTATCTAAATTAGAGGAGTACTCTATAAATTGCTCATAAAAATAGGTCTGTAGGCTTTGATTTCAGTAATTTACATTTGCCAGTTTTACAACAAAGAAATCTCCAGACTTCTTATGCAGTATTCGATATGTCCCAGTTGGTAAAGGATTATGTTTAATGCATTCAGGTTTTATATTAATTATGTCAGTGATTTCACATTTGTTCATTTATATGAAAAGTTTAAAGTTTTGTTTTATGTATGAGTGAAAGAAAGGAGGATAATGGTGTCAATTTTTTGTTCTAATGCACTATTG
This sequence comes from Numenius arquata, assembly GCF_964106895.1. NCBI lineage: Eukaryota > Metazoa > Chordata > Aves > Charadriiformes > Scolopacidae > Numenius > Numenius arquata. The sequence continues at coordinate 10,785,340 of NC_133577.1, read as the reverse complement.
GTACACATCTCAGATGTGCCATCTATATAACAGAAAACAGGGGGTTGATGGGTATGTACCTCCGTAACTAGAAAAAGGGAAAGGAAAAAAGGAAAACAAATCATAACAGTAAAACCTTATGAGTGTTATTACAGTCAGCAAACAGAATTCCAAATAAGCACCAAGAACAGAACATGTGGAAGTCGTCTTTTTGGTCAATCTTGGAATAAAAATGACATTTTAAACACTAAAAGTGTATAGAAGTTCTAAATGTTTTCTTTTCTCTGAAATGTTATCTTTAATATGACTTTTAGCATGATATTATTTAACTCACACATTTCACTCAAACTTCCTTCAGATTTTATTGAAAAGCTGTAAAATATTGCTAAAAAATTCAGATTAAAACAACCTTGATGTGTTTCCTATTTAATCAGGATTTTTAAAAGAGTAAGCTGTTATCTCTTCCAGCTTTTATGCAGGTTAGCCTAATATATAAATCTGCACTTTTTGCTATGCCCAATTGTAGGAAAATAATTTCAATAATAATATCAGTCTCTGCAAATGCTTGGGGCAAAAAAAGAAAGTAACCACTTTTTCACAGAAAAAGCTTTTCACTCAAAAAAAATTCAAGCATATTTGTGAAACATAATGCATGAATCCACTGAAAGAGGTTAATGTCCTTTTTAGCTTGCCTCAATACGTTGTCTAGATTTTGTGCCTTTAAGAGATTTAGTAAATGATTTAATAGACGTTTTTCAATATTTAAAGTGAATGTAATGGTGCAGAAAGGTTTTTAAAAGTAGTGCTGTAAAGCGAAAGTATCTAGTTATTGTGGAACAGCTCCAGTCTGCAATTCAGGGTACCCCTCATGGCTTCATCACAGGGTTTCAGCGCTGCCGCAGAAGACCCTGTGGATGTTGGAGGAGCAGTTGAGTCCTCAAGACTTTTTAGTCTTTTTTTTCCTCTCTGCCAAGTACACCAGTGAGGCAAACTATAGAACTGTGAATAATTTGTGTAAGATATTGGACCAGAGGTCCCCAAAGCCCTCAGCGCCATCAGCCGACATCAATGACTTTTTATCGTTCTTGTAAGCAGCTACTATAACTCAGAGGTGAAAGGTTTCCGTTTTAAAAGACTGCAATTATACAGCTCCTGGCAAAGCTGTTTGGAGTGAGGACCAATTTAAATGCAGTGAATGGGGAAAAAAAAAAAAATCAAAGATAAATAGTGACAGTAGATCACAGCCTGCAACTCTTTCATTTTATATTTATATTTCTTTTCAGCTGAATCCCCATGACAACCGTTGTTAACACATCCTGCAAAACTGTATTTCAGCTCTACTTGAAAAACCAGCCAAGCTATCCTAAAGGCCCACAAGACCTTTAGACCATTTAGTCCTCTGTCCCTTCCAACCAACAATATCCAACAGGCACAACAAGCGCTAGGAGCCAGGAGCCTGGGATTACCCGTGACAATCTTCCCCACCCCATCCCTCTGCCTATGCAGGAGTACTGGTTCCCTCCGGGGTTTCAGTAGGAGAACTAAAACTGCTAAAGGGGCAGGCAGGATCACACACTGTCCTCTTTAAACACTTGCCTTCAAGGCAGGTGCCTGCAGAGAGTGGTACTCAAAAGAGGAAACCAAACGCTAACGAAGAGCAGTTGTCCAAGGAGTCTGGTGTTCCTGAATGTACCCAGAAAGTCTGACTGCTTAGATCCATTTTCTGACATTTTCTGTGTTTCCATTGCAAAAACAAACCTTCTGTGTTTCTTCCTAGTCAAAACAGCTTCCTCTCCCCTACAAAAAAAGTTTGCCTGCCTCATGTGGTATCCATGTTTTATAGAAAGAACAAGCATACATGGGAAGAGTTTTCAGGGGAATCTACCCAAGTCCACTGAGACCACCAGGACTCTAACTTCACCAGTCTCAGTACCTCAGCTAGCAGGTCAAAAGCTAATTTGGATTTGCCATGTGCTCTGGTTTGCTTTCAGTAAAGGAGAAGCTTGACTCCCATGGTGTCCGATCTGCTGTTGCTGGCCTTTTCGGTATTTTATTATTTTTTTCCTCTTTTGAGCTGTGGCTTTCACAACATATTTTATGTTAAATTGAAGGAAATACCATCTGTAAATGTCACCACAAATGTCCTGTGTCACCTCCCCTAATCTGCCTCATGTGAAAGACCCAGAACCAGAGTAGCTTAGCAAATTAGATCAGGGGGACAGAAACATCCAGAGCTTCAGAGGTGCCTGAAGACAGACTTCATTGAGAACACGATGTCAGCTGAGGTTACCTACCCAAATCCAGGACAAAGCACGTTCCTGTTCAAATCCCACCCACTCCCTATTTTCTCCATCTCCATTAGAAAAAAAGGTTAGGTCCAGCACCCCGTTGCTATGCTACAGCTACCAGTGTCTGGTTGACTGCAGTTTCCACACAGCCTCGAACAAAACACACTCGTTTCTCACTAGAACGAAACTGGTCAGGCAGACCTACAGGCAACCAGCGTGCCCCAGTTCCTTTGACCTCAGCCCTGCTCCTCCACCATGACCTTTCACTTCAGCTTCAAAGAAGGCCTATCATGGGAAGCTTGGGGCACAAGAGAAGCAGGGCTCCTCCTCTTTCAACACAACTATGAACTTAAGATTGTCCTCTTGGATGCCCTGTTGGGACCAAGGATTAACTCCACTGAAAGCAGTGGAAGTGCAGGCAGTATTAAAGACAGGTCAGATACAGAAGTAAAAGAAGTATCAAGCAAGCCAGTGAATATGTCACCACTATTTCTGCTTCATCAATCTAGGGGAGAAAATATCTGTGAATATACAACGGGTCTAGTTCACCTCAGATATGACTCTGAGCATGGCTCCCGTCTCATCAATTTAAGTAAACAGATCTTAGCAAAAGACACTTTTTCCACACCCTGTAGTTACTGCCAGTCTGCAAACATTGCCTGAATATACAGTTGTGCAGAGGCTGCACTTTAAGTTGTCCAAAGAAACCTCGGGGTTTTAATGTAAAATAGTGTTTGAGAGTCAGCAGAAGTTGAAAGCAAAGAGGTGCTACTAGCTAGGCTGTTTACATGATAGACTGTGATAGGTGAGAAGTCAGGGCTGACATAAGCCAACAGTATTTTGAAGCTGTATAAGCTCTTCAGAGCATATGAAATAAATCAGAATGAGGATACCACCCATTCTTCAGACTTGTTCATTTTTGGGGCAGTCAGTGACAGCTGGAAAGCAGGTATCACCCAAATGACTAATGCTGTCCAGGAGCACTGGGATCAGCATGACCATGGCTTCTCTGGCTCCTGAGAGCAGAATTTAGCCAGGCTACAACAACTAAAGGAAGTGGAGGACTTTGCACCTCCCCACCACCACCCTTGTCTTCTTGGAAGGCAAACTTTACCTAATCTTGCCTTGTTTTATTTCCTCCCATCTTTATTACTCCTCAGAATAATTCCTTTCTGACAATTCCCAAGTCTAAAAAGCACATCAGCCAGCCAGCTCACCTTTCTTAATACTGTTTGACCAGAAGTACAACTGCAGGCAGTGATTTAGAACAGCCAATGTTAATAAGGGTTTCCAGGGTATTAATGCTGATGATGAGTACATCTGCTAGGCCTTGTCTTTCAAGCAGAGGTATTGTAAGCATTGGGAAAACAAAGCCTTTTATTTTCTTTCTTTTCTTTTTTCTACTTTTCTGATTTCTTTTCTTTCTCTTTTCTCTTTCTCTCACGCAGGTATTTGACTTGGTCTTGAAAAGAAGCCAAGTCAGACTACCACAACACCACAAAAAACAGAAGACCAAGATCAGCAGAGTTGTTTTCACTTTTCCCCAAAAAAAGAATACCTAATACCACCTTTAAATGTCAGTCAAAGTTTTTACTCTGTTAAAAAAAAACCCAACACTGTACCCACAACTGAAGGGAGAATGTGAAATACTCTTTAATTAAGTAAAGTTTTTTAGGGTTTGGGGTTTTTTTAATGGTTTAAACTATTTCATTTGTTCTCTGAAACAGTCTGCAAGATATTAAATGGGCATTACTGCAATAGAAATAAAAAAGTGGAAACAATCCAGATTACACTAAATTCCTTAAAATGCCCTAAGAATTATTAAAGGTTTCTGTAATCTTTCATCCTTTGCTGGGCCCGTGACATGCTGATTTCCAGAGCAGCCCATATGCATTTAGGAAACCTGATGCCCATCCACAATTCCACATGGAGTATCTGATTTTTCGATCTATATCGTTGCTTGCATCCCCTAATCCTCTGCACATCCCAGTTCTGGGCTCTGTCAATCCATCATTTGAAGACGATCTGAGGTTTTTTTTAGAGGTAACAGTGCAAGAGAACAAAGTGAAGAGAATAATTATGTCTGAATCTTCCTAGGACAGACAAGATGCCCTCTCTGCCAGGCTGTAACAAACAGCCAGGAATAAAACCAGCTGTTCCCTAAGACTCACTGCTTCTGTGCACTCAGCCATAACCTTTCATTAAAAGGGTTACTCTGGATTTCTCATTACATCTTCCCCAGCCTACCTTTTTCAGCTTTTAATTCCTAGTTTCTTCAATCGATCACAGGAATTCAGGGCCTGCTGTTCTTTGTCTCAGACTATTTCCCCCTTGCGCTGTAAGTGTAGTAGGCTACTTGGGCTGGATCGGCCGGAAGAGAAGTGCTATCTATACCCGCTGTCCTAAAGAACGCTCGTCCTCTGAACCTTGACTCTGGACCTTGAATTTGAAACACTGTGTCCTCGTGCAGATTTGACTTTTAGGATCGACTCATCAGAGCAGGAATTTAAAAATCAGCAGAATGTGAGAACCTTTAACTACAATGCTCTGGATGAGATATCAGCAAGACCAGGAGTGAAAAATATCACCAACTGACAGTGTTCATATCTGCAACACTACCAGTGCAAACTGAAGGGGGGGCAGGGGGGGAGGGAGATAAAGAAAAAAAGAGAATAAATTTAAAAAAAAGCCAACAAATAACCAGATTAATCTTGGTGTGAAAGGGGATGGAGAGAGGGGCAGGAGAGAGACCTCTGAAAATTAAACTAATTAGAAGTGAAGAAGCGTTCCTGTTTTGAGTCTTAAGTGTCTGCAAATTGCCCAACCCTGGAAAACCTTTCCGAAACTCAAATGCCACCAGCGCCTGCAAAGAGCAGCTCTTTAAAGGGCAGAACAGACAGCAAGTTAACATTTCACAAGTACTTTCTGAACTAGAAAACACATAGTTTTCGGCATGTTTCACATTCACATAGACACTTCCTAGATTACAAGAAATGTCAGGGCTGAGAAACAAACCCGGTCATTTGTATATCTCCAGGGGGCATCTAAATTGTTACCCCCAGCTCCCCTTCTCTCGGTCCCAGCAGATGCTGTTTGTCCGGCACCCAGAACTAGATGGACGCTGTACTCACCAGCTGACTGCTGTACCAATACAGCGATGACTCCTTCAGCACACACCAGAACTTTTTCCATTTGTTGCCAATGAAAGCTCCTTTTTCTTTCTTTTTGTAGAGCCATCCTTGGCAGTCGGCTTGCCCCAGCTCTTTACATGATATCCTCCGTCGGCTCATTATAAAGAACCCTGTGCCATTAAAAATACAGTGTTCTGCTTGTTTAAAAGTGCATTAGCAGGAAAGATGCTGCTGCCAATTACATATTTCAACCTTACTTAGCAATCTCAGCAAATCATCCAAGCATATCTTAAAATACACTTAGAAGTCATTCAGTTTTATAATGGCTGTGATAGTAACACAGGTTCATTTGAAAAGCATTCTGATGTGCAGAAACAAAATAGTAAGCTATAGATAATGCAGACACTAATTAATGCTAAGGTAACCATATACAAGTTTTTGTAAATTAAAAATATATCCTTTGATCCTTTTAAGAGAAGCCTGCATATATTTCCCTTCCCACAGCTGCACTGAAAAGAATACATCTATTTAAGTCAGCTAGAGAAAACTATTATGCCAAGTACATGAAAACCGCTAGTGTCTGTGTGTATGTGCAGGCAGCTGATTCTACCTCACTGATTTCCAGCTTTGATTCAATTAACATACCACAAGGATTTAGTCCAAAGGAACAGCCCGTTGTCATTTTTTCTCAGAATCGGTGCAAGAATCAGAGGAGTTAAAAAGCAGCCTTCCACCAGCTGAGTAGCAGTACAAAACCCTCACCCTCCCAAGAATAAGACATACTAAGAAAATAACAAGAGAGGAGCACAGAAGAGAAAAGAAAAAACAATCTCTCATTACCTTGACTTTTCTTTTTTGTCTTCTGACGCAAGGGAACCTGTAAGAAATGCAGGAAGGAAAGAAAAGAGGAAATTTCAGATTGTGTTGCAACATTTGTGTAGAAAGGGGAGGGGGAAGCTAGAGAAGGACGTGGTGGTGATGCTGGTGGTATATGCAGGATGGAAACGCATAACCCACTCACTGCTGAAGGGACGTTAGTAGCTGAAGCATAAAACGCGTTAATTAAAATTGATGTCTATCTAGTTAAGCAGGAGCAAACGTAACTCTATTATACATGTGTCTATCTACTAGTGCTTCCTGTTTCACACCCACAGGCAGCTTCTACTTTGCTACGTGTTTGTCTGAATTGTATTCTGTGTTTCAGAACTTAAAAAATAGAAGTTAGGACTCCAACATTTTAATGCTTCGTTACACTCCACGAGGGGGATTTGCAAACATGGGAAGATTAAAAATACATGCCAGAGTCCTGGTTGTCATTTAGCTCATTCTAAGAAATCCTGAAAGAGAAAAAAATTGGATTTTCCCCTACTCTTTTTTTTACTTAGTGCAGAGAATGTATTTCCCCCGATGTGTTTCACAATAGTTCTTAAAAAAAAAAAAAAAGAAAAAAAAAGAAATCACACAAACCTGACAGATTATCCAAACCGTAAAACATAAATATGCCAGAAGTTTGCCATGCCATATATGACTTGCAGTCTATATCTTTCATCCTACATAAACGCATAGAAAATGAAACTAAAACAGAAGACCACAAACAAAAAAGAGGTCACTAGAAATGTAAGGTCTGGCTTTTGGAGTAAATTCTCTCCAGACAAGCTGGTTGGTCGTGCAATTGCGGACAAAGCACTTGACTTCTCTTTGCCTCAACCTTTCCATCTCTAGCATGGGAACAAAAGCATTCACCTTTCTCTATTTTTAGGAAGGTTTTGAAGCCTCTGGATGACAAATGCTGGGTAAGGTGATGTATGATTTAATATGCTGGGCCATAACGTTGCTATGCAAAGCCAGTAGCTACCTGATCTGCTGCAGAGCTACGCTATGAACATCCCTAATGCAGCCCCTCTGCCTAGCCAGCCGGCTTTTCAGGAAAACAAAACCCCATTTCATATTATTCTTGAAGGATTTGATGGCTCTTCTCATGGGTGAATTAAAGACGAGTAAAGCTACACCATCTGGAAACAGTAATAGAAGAGACCACTGCCACCAGTATTTACAAGAGCTAGAACTTTCCCTAACCGGTGATCTTTGCAGCATGTATCAGAGTGCAGAACCGCGTATCGCAGTTGTGTGCTTATCTGATGCCTATTTGAGATGACCTGAACAACACACTTGTGGGAGGCTTTGCCAGGAATGAATAATCCCAGGCTCCTGCTTAATCATCATGTATTCTTTTTTCCTTTTTCTTTTCCCCCTTTTTTTTTTTTTTTTTTTTTAATTCTACCACTGCCTCTCTCTCTCTCAGACTATTCTCCATGACAACAGACAAAGAAAAGCAATGAGAAAACACATCAGCTCTATCAGAGGCTCTGCAGTTTCCCCATCCTACATGGGCCGCCCTTCGTGTCTTCGTTCCAAAGAAAGTAATGCCCTATTTAGGACACATGGAAATAACATACAGCCCCAGTGAATCAATGGGTCACACAGTCACACTAATTACTTTCCTTCAGAGCCACCCAAAGCGGTATTAAGAAAAACAAATATGTACCCGCTTTCCTTGTTCAAAAACTATGTAGTGGGGCAACATCGCATCTTTGCCGTGACACTACAGTGAGGTCATTTCATCTTTAACTAACAAAGCTGTACAAGAATGGCAGTGCTGAGACAGGATGTGGCCCTCTGTAAACAACCGAGAAAGAAGTAGATCTTTCCACCAACCTTACTGATGATCTAAAACAAAATAACATGGTCTATGGCTCATCTGTTGAGAAAGGGTTAATATCCATATTATGTAAATCATCTGTTAGGGCCCACTTTATATACAGACTGAGAAAAAAAACTGATAACCTAGTAAGAGCTTGGGGCAGCAAAAAGAATTTACAAATGTGCGTTTATTATTATTCAGCAGCATGACGGTATCCTGCTGCAAGTTGATGCGGGTGATGAATCCCCATCTCTTCATATTTTGTAGGAGGAGTTGTGAAATTAATGGGGGAAAGAAAGGCATTTCCCCAGCCACCACTGTGTTTAGTTTGCCTGGATAAAATCAGTGATAAATCTGTAATAAAATCATTGCTGAGTGAGATTTCATTAAATAAGATACATTTCTGTTTTTTTTTTTCCCCAATATGAAAGCTGAAGTCAATTTTCAACAAATTAATCCTAAATCTTGAATTCAGCAATTTGAAGGATTTTAATGCTGTTCAGAAGCCCAGTATAATCTTATAAAAAAATATCTATTTTGCTCTGCACAAGAGAAAATTCTAATCCTAGGCTGCAGCAATGAAATCTGGTGTTATTCACAAAATTGCCTTTCCAAATTTTGTTGATTTATGAATAAATAAACAAAAGCAACCTCTTTCTCCAAAGCACCAGTTTTTGGTGTCAGATATTCTATGAAATAAACAAACAGTTTTCAGGGAAACTTTTTTCATCTTAAACCAATAGAAAATATATATTTAAATGAATCTAAAAATTCATAAGATACATCACCAGCAGGATTTGGATTCAATTTTCCACAAGAATACAGCACATTAGCAAGTTTCCAGTGGAAAACCTTTCCTCAAGAAGTAAATTAAAATTTCCTCCTCTGAAAAATACCTTATGAGAGTCAACAATCTTTCATTTCAGTGACCCTGGGTGAACATGGATTAAGATGCTTTTAAGTTTCACTCCTAATAAGACACATTAACACCAGCGCAGAACAAAGAGAAAACTGTGAACAGGAGACTTATTACCAGTAAAACCAATGGTACTGACCAGGGGCATAACAGCAGTTTCAGACGTGAATGTACTGTAACTACCACACATAGTCACTGGAACAGTCTGAAACTAAACCAAATGTCATGACTTTACTGTGCTGACATGGTGGATGTTTCTCTACAAAGCTCGATTTCCCGATGACAAATGATTTATTTCATTATCACAGGTTCAACTGAAAAACTAACCAAAAAAAATCATCTATTTCTAGCTCTTGTTGTTACCAGGGAAAATCCACGAGCAACAATCCTCAGAAAGCTCTGAAATAAATGCTAAACGTTACAGTTACTTGCAACTTTAGGAGGGTCGTCATTTTTGTGCAAGGCTGACAATACAGGGTAAATTTTAATCTTTTTTGGCAGGGTTTGGTTTGCTCATCAGTTTACTGAGACCTGAGGGCTGAACACAGGATAGTGATCCTGCGGGGCATCACAGACTTCAAGCTTGCTATCCATTACTGCTCCACTTGGCAAATACACCCATGAGCCAGTTGCAAAGGGAGCTGTACAACTCAGCGTTGTTCACAGCCACTCCTGTGCCCGGCAGCCTCCATCGATGAGCAAAAACATATGAGAGAAGTGAGAAGTTCAGTGAGAGACTTCTCTCAGTTTAGAGATCCTATTTTTCCACAGAATCACAGTATGGTTGAGCTTAGAAGGGACTTCTGGAGGTCATCTAGTCCAACCTCCCCACTCAAACAAGGACACCTACAGCCAGATGTCCAGGACAATTTCCAGACAGCTTTTTAATATCTCCAAGGATGGAGACTCCACAGCCTCTGCCAGTGCCAGTGCTTGGTCACCCTCACAATAAAGAAGTGTTTCCTCATGTTCAAAGGGAACCTCCTGTGTTTCAGTTTGTGCCCATTGCCTCTGGTCCTGTCACTGGGCACCGCTGATAAGAGCCTTCTTTTCTGTCTTTTTTGCACCCTCCCTTCAGGTATTTACATGCATTAATAAGATCCCCCTGAGCCTGTTCTCCAAGCTAAACAGTCCCAGCTCATGCAGCCTTTTGTCATATATCAGATGCTCCAGTCCCTTAATCATCCTTGTGGCTCTTCATTAGACTCTCTCAAGTATGTCTATGTCTCTCTTGCCCTGGGGAACACAGAACTGGACACAGTGGTCCAGGTGTAGCCTCACCAGCACTGAATAAAGGGGAAAGATCACCTCCCTTGACCTGCTGGCAATATTTTGTGTAATGCAGCCAAGGATACCATTTGCCTTCCTTGCAGCAAGGACACGTTTCTGGCTCATGTTCAACTTGATGTCCACCAGTACTCCCAAGTCCTTTTCTGCAAAGCCGCTTTCCAGCTGGGCGACCTCAGCAGTATCATTTGTGCTCACATGGAATAACAGCAGGGGCTGGAAGTCAGAGGGTTGGACAAGCTTTGGCAGTGCCTCCACAATATCCTGGATCCTAGCCCCTGTCAAGCAGCAAACTGCTCTAGATGGTTGGTAGGGCCTACAGATGGGTGCCTCTGTCCCCAGCAGCAGGGAATTTCTCACTGCGATGACTCACCTTTTCTTCCCGGTACCCTTACATTGTTTACAGTTAGGTGAACCAGGTCCTTTGCTAGTAGGCACATCCGGCTCTTCTAGTGGCAATTTTGAGGGCAGTCAATCTAGTTTGCCGCTGCAAGTTCTTAGGGCAGGAGCCTTCCTCTTGGTACTAGGATTCATCAACTTCCATCCTTCCCTTCTCCGGAGGTTTAGCTTACTTTGATAGCGGGGCTAGACACACACACTAGCCTACTTCTCCATTGCAGGTGAGGACTGAGGCTCTTCAAGCTGTTGTCAGAGATAGGGTCAGCTGATAGGGTCAGAGAAGACCCTATTTATCCCCCTTTCATGATGCTACACAGCTTGCTCACTTTCTCCTGTATCTCCTCCACTAGGCAGCACAGCTCCTCCAAGATGGCACACCACCTGCAGGGCAGAGGGCCACCTCTCCTGGCCTCAAAGAGAAGTCTCAGGCATTTCCTGCAGCCTAGGACTTGGAGGGCTGCATCCGCCATCTGAAGCTCAGTCTGTGTGGAAGCCTCTGCCCAAGCAGGGACAGCTGCTCCCACATCTGTTGGGGAAACTGCCCTGTTTCCACCACACCTAAGACAGAAGCACAATATCAGCCGAGACCCCTTTACTTCACTCCTTCACATTCTGCTGCACAAACTGCTGGGTCTGCTGTCCACGCTCTGGGCGTAGATCTTAGATAGGTCCCTCCTGATTACAGTTAAAAGGTGCTTGACCCTCCTTAATCAGAGGGAGCTGTGTCAAAGGCTCCAGGCACCCTGGGTCAAGGGCAGCTAATCACACTCATTAGCAGCTGCTAGGGTTTCCTCACACCCACACTCTTGTGGCTCCCCTTACCTTGTCCTTGCCTGACAGCAAGGATTTGCAAATATATATATCACGGTGGCTACATCTTTCCAGCCTCTCTTCCAAATGTGTGGCCTTGAGCAATCACCACTGGGAACAAAACTAGGGTGGGCAGCATCCCCTTGGGGATGCCAGGAGCAGTTGAGGATCACCCCAGGGGATACTTCTGCCTAGAGACTCAGTCCTGCAGACTCCCCAGGAGAAAAAAATGGGGCAAAACGAGTTATGAGTCTGTTAGGGGGAAAGAAAAAATTGTTCTATAAGCAAAACCAGTGGCATTGGGCTAATACTGAAGACCAGACTTCATGTATCATGTCACATTGCATGAGTCTAAGAAGGCACCAAAGGCACCTGCAATCAATAGTTCATCCTCTAAAGAGACTTATTTTCCTTAAACTTCTCAAAGGTTAGACAGGTGAGTGGCTGGGAAAAGCCTTTGCTAAGCTCATGAGTCCTAAATTACTGTTTTCTCATCTGTTGAGGGGCAGAACTTGGAAGTGGCATCAAGACCATACAATAGATTTCATTTCACCCTTACAACAGAACTGGGGCAGCCTTGGCCAAGCCGATAGGCAACATCTTGTTTAGATATTGATGTTGTGCAGAGTCTTCTATGATTACAAGGACACAACCTCAACATACCTCTTCAGCTGATCAATAACTCTGGCATAACTGCAATTATACTTACAAGAGTGTTGCCATCAGCTTCCATGAATGGTTTCAAAGTTTAGTGGGAAAGCTGTAAAAAGAGAAAGTTTTGTTTACTTAAGTTCTGTATTGTATTTTCATATAATGTAAGTCTTGACAGTAAAAAAATGTGTTAATATTCTTTTGACCTTTACCCTTTTGACCCAGCTTTACACCTCCTACTCTACCCACCCTCTCAAAAGATATATATTTATATATATCTCAAAAGAGATAGATATAATGCTATGTTATGTGACCTGATTTTACCGATTTAGAAGTCAACCAGGAACACTAATTCAAAGTTATCCAAGCTTTTGTAAGAAATAAACAGAATAAAACTCATGGATGTGGTTTGGAGTTTGGGAGGTGGGGGTGGGGGGATGCCAGGGGGTGGGGAATGTGAGTTAGGAAATGAATAAATAAGTAAAACTAGGGGTGGGCCTTTTTGTTTGTTTTGGGTTTTACTTTGAAAGCAAGCTATAAGGTTTTGATTAAAATTTGTCTGAGCTATTCCCAATGTTTTCTGACAATTCTAATTAGCCAATATGCCTACTCTCCTGAGCAGGTTGGGATCTCATACTGGAGATTCTATAATGAATTGCAGTTTTTCCTTTCGGATAACAAAATACGTGCGGCCCAACAGCAGATGCCAGGGTTTATTTTCCGAAGATAAACAAAGTTAGCAGTTATCCATTTAGGTGAGAGTTCAGGTGACTTCATTTGGCATACGCAACAAATAGTCAACTCCTTACATGATTTTCCTTTGGCTGGATGATGAAAGAATCAGTGCAGCGTACAAGATGAAAGAAAACATACCAACTTTTTACTGCCAGCACAGTTTCTATAAAACTCACCCCTCTGTGTATGAAAGAATCATTCAGTGAAATGGGAGAGGATACAGGACTCTGTTGAAGTGAGCAAGAAAGGATTTCCAGAAATAGAACCACACTTCAGAAGAATTTCTGACAAGAACTTTTTCCTGTTACTAAAACCAGTAATTTAAGATATGTGCCAATCCTCATATATAACATTTGTTTTAATTTGAAAATAAAATCTTAAAACAGAAAATAAAAACCCACCTACTGGCTTCCAGCAATTTCAAACCAAAAATAGAAAGGCAAACAAATACATATTTTTCTGGCTCCCAACTGTTTCTGTTCAAAAATAGAAAGAAGCACTATCTACAAGTGGCTCAAACTGAAGTAATATCATGATGAGGAGAGATGTTATGGCAAATAATTTCAAGGATGTTTAGAAATCATAGCTGGTATAAACAAGCAGAGGAAACACCTTTAGTTATACAAGAAGATTAACATCAAACCTCGAATACCGAGCCAGAAAACAAGGGAATAACAGACCAAATTATAGTAATTATTGTGACATGTGGCCTTTTTCCTGTCATTTCTTCATTTCGTATGTGCTTTGGGTTTGGAGAGGGAGGAGTGTAATTATAGGAACTGCACAGATTTGAATCAGCCACAGTACCAGGGGCAAGAGGAGAATCGTTAGTTAACTGGCAAGGAAACGCTTCCGTCTGCATGCTTTGTGCCAAAGGACTTGAATTGGATTTCAGCAGAACCTTCTCAGTGACTTGAACTCAAACTTTTGTTTAGTTTCCAGACACTGGATAAGCAATCTTTGAGCCAATTTCCAATTTTCAAAAGCGGGACTGACTTCTGTCGCATTCTAGTTGAGTATAATTTATTATTCCCCATGCAAAGAAAGGTATAAAAAAAAAAAAAATCACTGCAGAAATAACTCCCACACACATAACCTGAGTTTATTTCTCTTAAGTAAACCAAACCTGAGTGAGACTAGTTACTTAGTTACACTGTGAAATAGCATTATGTCTGCTCAAGTGTACTCAACTGTTGCAAAACCAACATTTCAGAAGGGCATAACTGTTTATCTCTGCACTTCAGTAAAATTAGTGTTTCTTTTCAATTTTCTGCAGGTGCATTGTGGGGAAATCATCTATCCTCTCTAAACAGACAGGTGAATTAGGAAAAGGAGCTGGATAAATGTGGTCATTCAACTAGAGCTGGTCTATACACACCTTACTGGATGGTTCAGCATGAATCTGCAGGGGCTGTCTCTGGGAACTATAGCCCCCCCACTCCCCAGTATTCCCATCCCAGCCACTGCAGTTGGCGTCCCTGGCTGAGCTGTGCCACTCACGTGCCTTCTGTGCAATGGTAGGTGGTCACACCATGGCAGCCCAGGAGCATGCCCAGGGCTGGAGGTTTTGCTGGCAGAAGAGCTTCCCAGCCCAGGAAAGCTACAGCTGAGCTCAGGAGTTTGGCGAGCCAGCAAGAGGTTAGTAGGAGGCAACACTCGGGTTCATACCAGCAGGAGGGTGTCCCAATTCCTAACTGGAACAGCTGCAACAGAAGACTTGGCTCAGACCACCCCATTTCATAGCACTCCCGGTGCTATATTACAGGCTGGAGACACCCAGGCATGTATCCTTGTCCTGACTTAAGTGGACATTGAATTTGAAGTGGGGTCTCACCCCCAAAGGTGTACCCTAAACATCAAGGTGAGGATGTGGAATTCATCCAGCCCTCTTCATAAGCCTCTCCATTTGCAAGGAGATAAGATCTAGGAATATAAGGAGAGGGAAACCCCCCAGCCTACAGGTTAAGGCACCCACACGAAAAAGGTGCACCAGGATAGCAGTCTGCTGTGATGGGTATTCAATTCACTAAAATTGTAAAGTGGAACAAACCAAAGAGAGAAGATAAAACAAGGCACAGTGAAACCTCTCTCACTTCAAGTGGCTTTATAAAGGAGAAAACAAACCTGAATGTCTCACTTCCTGGAGAAGAAAATGTAATGGATCTACTGGATAAAAGCAAAGGGGGTGGATTTACACTATCAGTTTGTAAACCATACCTACAATTCTTTGGCTTTGTTTAGAGGTGCCTGAAACAACTCATTTAATTTCAGTCTGAATTGAATATAATATGTCCAAAGTGTTTTCAGCGAAAAGATTTCTATTTCAAGTTTTTGAGTGGTTTTTTTTTTATTTTGATTCAACAACTGAAATATAAGTATCAGTTTGCATAGCTTTATTAGTCCCACTTCACTACTCCTGCTCTTTCAAGAAGAGTAATAAACAAAGAGGTACATGAGTAATAGCTGATGCAACAAATGTGGAAACACAGCAAGTGACTTATCAGAAATATTTTGCAATCATTTCCATTTGACTACATCATCTCTTCTGAAATAAATAGAAATATCTCTGCTAAAGATCAAAGGCAATGTTAAGGGCAGAAAAAAAGTGAAAAAATCACTGAGGTTCCAATGATTCTAACTGCATAAAAAAAAAAAAGCAATCTTAATTCATTAGTAATATTCCTCTTGGGGAAGTCAAAATCCACAAAGTCTGACACTGTGTCTTACCAGTTACAAGCTACAGTGAGTATGTCGATCTGCAGTGATATTGGTATAAGCCTGCCAGACATGCCTTCCAGGCATCCCTCAGATGACATCCAGAGTGGGCATATGCCTTTCTGCTTCTGAGCAAAATATTTGAGATATGTAATATGACTCAAACTATTTGTGTTGCAGAAACACCCAAAATGTGCGTAGCTCAGTTCCTGTTCAGATGGCATTGACACAGACTACTCAAAAATTCTGCTTTCCCAAGCACCAAGTCAGGGCTGTAAGACAACCTGGAAAATAAGTTTTTTGCCT
The DNA here is from genome assembly GCF_964106895.1 of Numenius arquata. Classification (NCBI taxonomy): domain Eukaryota; kingdom Metazoa; phylum Chordata; class Aves; order Charadriiformes; family Scolopacidae; genus Numenius; species Numenius arquata. The sequence continues at coordinate 10,769,422 of NC_133577.1, read as the reverse complement.
TCCTTCCATTTACATTTCTAACACTGGTCACCAGCTTTAACCTCTCTGCTTGCTTTCTGTTTATTTGTCTGCCTGCAACAATCTGCACTTCAATGAGCAATGAATTGATAGGCGATACGAAACTACTGATAGCGCTACAAAAATTTCCCTAGAAAAAAAAAAAAAAGAAAAAATCAATGATTACTCTAATCACATATCTCACTTACCCGGCATTAGGAATAGCATTGCCCCAAATTGTAGCAGCGCTTGAGGCAACTGTCCCGTGGCATGGAGACAGCCTTACATAACAGTCCTAAATTATCACATTACCTCTAACTGGGGTTCTTGCAACAATGCAGGGGAAAAAATAATCACAGTGATTGTGAGCTCATAATTGTCCTTTGGGTTCCTAGAGATCAATTTAATCTGACAGAACCTTACCATTAACTACTAATTAATCAGATCTAGTCAGTGACTTAACTAGTTAATTAGCTATCTAAATTGACTATCTTACTTGTACAAGGAGGCTCTTGATCTGCAAATTTTCTCTCATCTACTGGCTTACCAGGAAAGTTGGATATTAAGCTGGTGCTTTGCCACGGGCAATGACAAATAGACATTAAGGCACTTTTCACGAAAGTTCATAGACTGTCCCAGCCCAGTAAAGTTATGTCCCTCCCACCCACCCTGGTCCCCATGACTTCATGTTTCCAATTGCAGATGAAACTACAGATTCACCCTTAGCACTGGAAATAACAAGTCCATTAAAGTATCATCGTAAGTCATAATAGTCAGAATATACCTTCAGCTTTGGCCACAATGGATAGGTTTAAGCATGTTAAATAAGAATTACCCTTTAAAAAGCTAAAAGTGTTCTTATCACAGGCCTCACAGCAAGAAACTGCATTTGCCACATTATAATACTAGTGGTTATAACCTTATTTTCAAATGCATTTGAAATTATTCAATCCCCTCACCTGCAAGCAATTCAAAAAGACAACTTCTGACTCCTTTTGGAGAAGGGCCAGGAAAAAACTGGAACAAAGTTCACTGCTCCCATCTCAGAGACAGAAAGGGCCTGGAGACATCGCCCTGCTTGGATCATGGCCAGGTCCTGTCAGTCCAGCCAGGAAGCCCAAGAGCAGTAGATTATAAGTGTTAGCAGCTCTGAGCAAGCAGTTGCAGGAGCCCACGCTCACCACCTTCAGGAGAAGAGGGGCTGGAAAGAAAGAAGAGATTCAACAGAAGAGAAATGCTCCAGCTGCCTTTGTGGCCTCACAGACAAAAACGAGAAATCAAAATGGCATCCTTAGTGTAGTGTGTCTGCTCCAAATGAGAATTTGTACAGACTCCTCATAGTGTTGAGCCGATTCCTAGTGCTGCTATGTTTGAAGGCCAAGGAAGAGTTTGTAGAAACACTAGGTGCAATATTGCAAATACTACTGCATCCCAGCTGGCTCTTTTGCTGGTGAGGCGATAAAAGCAGGCAAAGTTAAGTTGGCTGCAGAAATGGATGAGGAGTTAGTGCAGTTAAGGGGTAAGGAAACACTCTAGATCTGACGAAGCACTTCCTTGATCTTCTGCTCTCTTCCAAAGATGCATAGAAGATGAAACACAGAGGGGAGGCAGGAAAAAAAAAAAGCTTAAAGCCTATAGTCTCTCCTGAGACAACAGTCTAAGGGATTTCTCTTGAAGCAAGCCCCTTGCAAAAAGATACAGATGAGGAGAGAGTGAGCATCGTTCCTTCCTCTAGTTTTTTCAGATCAGCCATTCAGCAAATGTAAAGAGAAAACGAGGGGAATGTTTCCCCCCAGCATACAGGCACAGAATTGCTGCACTAATTGTAAATATGGATCATTGCAGTGACAGGAACCTGAGACATTCTCTGGACTGGAAGGCAGTTCTGACAAACATTTGCTCTCAAGGCACTACAGTAGGTTTTATGCATCCAACGGAAGGTAAAAATTGAAAAAAATAATCATGGCAATAAGCTGCTGCAAAACATTTTCTGCATTTGGAGGACGAGGTTCAGAGGAAAAAAGAAAGAGAAAAGTTATCATCATCAAAATGAACCAAAATTCCTAAGATAAGACTGAAAAAAATTTCTGCCAGACAGAGCTGACATGGGGAGGCTGTCTGGCACACCCCAGATTCCAGCTCTGCTCCGTGCCATTTCAAGGATAAACCAGCCCTGGGGTGCTTCCCTCAGCACACAGCGTGGCATTTTCCTTTTGGAGAATTTTTGCTATTTCCCCCCAGTGGCCCCCAAGATGAAAACCCAACTCCAAGGCAGGAGTCCCCAGGGCAGGGAAGCGCCTCCCATGTTCCAAAGTGGCTCAGCCACACATTGTCTGAGCCATCTTGTGGACAGTGATAATTTGATTTAAGGCAGCAGAGTCAAGGCTAGAGCAGAAGCTGACCAGTCCTTCCCTATGTTTACAGCTGCTCTCCAGGGCACTGCAGGTGGACTTTTCTCCTACGTCCAAAAAACCAGAGTAACCTGAGCAATATCTCCCAAGCTGCCACCCCGACAAGAGATACAACGGGGACACTCAGTCCTGTTATAACTGGCCACAACTGCAATGCAACACATCAGGATAACAGGAGCACGCTTTTGGCTCCTGCATCTGAGAACGAAAGGCCACAAAAATTGCTACTGTTTGCACTCTCTGAAGCTTAGATGCGAATCCTCTCCTCCTTTCTTCCACCCAGGCAATGTTCATTATATCAACAGCTCTATACAAAAGGCCAGAATTCACACTTCCAGAGAAGTGTCAAGAGGAGAGCTTTTAAGAAGAAAAGCAAAATCATTATGCTGGTGATTGCGAGGATGAAGTAAGGAAGAAATAGTCAGGGGACTTGCTGCTTTTTCCATCAAAGACTTGCACTCCACGTTCACATAGTTCACAAGAAACGGAAGCCTTAAGAGTCCTGTTTGATTCTTCATTAAAAGACCAGAAGCATTGAAGAGTTTATCTTGCCTTCACCCTTCACAGTACATACATAAAGTACATGCACTGTACAGAAACATCACCTCTGCAATTGAGCAATCTCAGTGGGGGGAGGAATAGCAATGGCAAACAGCCCTGGCAGGTTGCACCAGGAGGGTGAAACTGCTCCTGTGCTACAGTGAAGCCTGGTCAGCCATAGAGATTTGCATGTGGTCTTCTTTTCCTCGTGGGTGAAAGGCATTTCCACAGGAACAACAGAACGAAGAAAACTGGACTACTCACATCAGAGTTTTTCCAGAGAAATTTAACAGGCCCCCATTGCTCAAAATCAACACCCAAGTCCATGTGCTAGTATATAACATATAACATAACTCCAAGGTCCAGGACAGGCAGACTAGCAAGCTGGGCAGGCAACTGGGAGCCCAGCGCAGTTCTCAGTACATCTGATGTTAGACCAGATATGGACTGCTGAGAGGCAAAAAGTCACCTCTAGTATAAAAGCTCAAAGATACAATCATAGAATCATCAACTACCAGGTTGGAAGGGACCTCAAGGATCATCTGGTCCAAAATTTCTTGGCAAAATCCCAGTACAGACAAGATGGCCCAGCACCGTGTCCAGCCAAATCTTAAAAGTTTCCAGTGTTGGGGCATCCACCACTTCCCTGGGGAGATTATTCCAGCGGCTGAGTGTTCCAATGATGATAAGGTGCTCTTAGAAACACTTTGTTCTGGGAATCCAGTTTAATCATTAATGGCTTCCCTGCTTCTAGCCTATTTCAGCAGTAGATTTTGTTTTCTTTTTGTCACATTAACCCTTATTATCTGTACAAATTGCTACCAGCAGTCTTGTCTTTAACTCATGTTTGCAATGAGCAAGGGAAGAAAGCCTGCTACACCACACAAAAAGAACAGTAAGAAATATCTGCTAGAAGATAGCCTCCCGCCAGCATGAGAAGGCGGTCTTCTACAAGATGGGTAGCATACAAGTTGGTTTACCCTGGGAGATGAAATAAAACTTAGAAAAAACTATTACTGGTTGCAAAAGATTGCTGCAATACTTTTCTGCAGCCATCAGCGCCTCTAGGCATTCAGGATTTACTGTTATTCTTGCTTCTTAAACACTATAGCCTTTGCCAGAACATCTGCACACAGAAATAAATCATTAAAGATGACTATTACTCCTGCAAAAGCAGCTCTGACTACATCAGACACTTTCTTCTTATATCTTACAGAAATGAACACTTTTCCTTACTCCTTTTCTATGAGGTTGTCCTCATCATTGTAATAAAATCTGAAAGGAAAGCAGGAGGAGAAGGTATTACCTCTCTAAAGGAGAAGGCAATATAGTAAAACTATATATATAAAAGATGTACTTGTTCTTTCACAGGAACAATTTCAAAGTTTTCTCAGATCTGGATTTGTTTTAATGTCATAACCCGTATTTCACCAAAAATTTTCCCTTAAATTCCACCATGTTATGGCTCTCCCAATACTTTATACAATGTTGAGTCTCTGTCTGTCTCTCTGTTTCTCTCCTTTTTCTTCTAAGGAGAGATTCTCTCTCTTCCCTTTTTTTTTTTTCCTGAACTAGTACCCAGCTGTTTATGTCCTTTTATATTTAGATAAGTGTATACCAATATAGAGTACCTCCATTTTTAACTTAATTCTTGTACAAATATCTTTCAAGTTTTAGATAAGAAAAGAAAATAGACAAAATAACTTTTAGACTTCCCAGTGATAAAAAATATTAATAAAGACAAAATAAAATTAACATTATCAGCCATTTAATGGCAGTGTACAGCTTACAGTAATTGCAGCCTCAATAGTTACTCTTACTTTTACGATCCTCTTTAAATAAATTATTTTTAATTGTTACTTCAGTTTTCCCTAACATGCCATGTGCTCTTTTGGCATCAAGAAAATTTGGCAACAAAACCCCCGTGGTAGTACAAATTATTAACGAGCAGTAAATGCTTGCAGAAAAGCAACTCCATGCTTGGTATTTCCCATTGCAGCAGAGCTGTAATTTATACTAGTTAAAGAGTCTGAGGCTAACATAAGGATTTGAAACATCCATAATTTAAATTGTCTCTGTTTAAATCAGCTCACTCCATGACACAACTTCCAACACACACTTTTTCTGACACAGGGAAGGAACAGTGTATTTGTCTTCCTAGTTGATCTCTCAGGCTTTACTCAAGTAAATGCCATGATGCATCCTGTTTCCATTGGCAGCTAGAGAGCTTCTCATGCCTTCTGACCAGATATAATTTAGCACACCTGTTTTGCAAGCATTGCCAAGCACAAGAAGATTATAATACTCCTGTCTTGTTAAAGTCATGGAAAAGATTGGAAAGATTGAAAGATTATCAAAAGATTTGCATACAACTCCTCTAGGCACATCACTGGCAGAACACAACTGAATTGCTACCTCATGATGGGTGATGGTGCTTTTCAGACACATGGGCATGACCAGAAACACTTCAGTGAGCACACAGAGCTCCGAGGGGAACATCCGAATGCAAAAGTCCAACTCAATACCAGTAAGCACTTAATCTTTCTAGGCAAGAGCTGTTACTGTTCATTCTACACTCATTCGTTCAGTGATGAAGAACTGTCTTGAAGAAAGTCTTGAATGTGAACAAGATAAGCATCACACTTCAATGACTTCAACATGCCAATATGACATTTTTAAACCACATCAACTAATGTGAGCTCTATTCACTAAGAAGTTAACACCATAATCATGGTGATTTCTCATCTTCAAGCTATGATTAGTTCTCTTCCATAGAGAATCTCAGAGAAAATAATGTTTTCATTTAAAAAAAAAAAAAAAAATTGTTCTCCTCCCAAACCCTAGAGATTTTAAAACAGTAAATATAACAACTTTGTTAAAAAAATATACATCTTCGAAGGAAAAGTCATGCTTTATTATCATGAAAAAAAAAAGGGAATTGTTCTTATAAAAAACCCACAATTTAGATAAACAGTCTAACAACTAAATGACTAATTAGACAAAAACAATTTTTTTCACTTGTATTGTCTCACAATATTATTTCCTTTTTTTCATTAATCTTTCCTTTTGCTGAAACCTATAGCCTAGCATAGGATAACAAAAACATTAATTGGAATCAAGCCCCAATATCATGGTCTAAAAAGTCTAAAGTTCATTATGTTCTGATTTTAAAATATTTATTTTTCAAATTCTATTACAGTCCTTAAAATTCAATTTAATAACTTACATAAAATTTACCAATAATATAAAATACACTCAAATTCCTAAGAAGGTTGGTGCAAGAAATCCACTTCTCATGAAGTGGATAGACTTTTGACCATCAAGCTGTGATTTATTGAGATCAATGAGGACAAAAACTTTCAAGCTACCCCAAACAAGAAAATCAAACTGTTCCAAAAGACACATTCTCGAAGTGTTTATGTTTGGTTTGGGGTTTTGTTTTGTTTTTTTAAATGTCTGCCACTCCAGAGTTTAAGTTCCAATTCTTTGCAGAAGAAAGTGGACTACCACAAATATTAGGATAAAAGAAAGCTGAAATATTGAATTCAAGGTGGCCAAGGCTGAAATTCCACAGGGCCTTGTAAGTCAGGTCAGGAGGTTGAACAGCTGTTCAAACTGGACGTCAGTCAAGTTTTCAGCACATTTCATAATGTGTTGCATGTGCAACCAATATGTTCCTACTGTGTCACTTAATTAAAAGTGAAAGAAGGGAGAAGCAGCAGTGCAGAAAAGATGCAGAGTCCAACTAAGCACCCAATGTCCTTCCACGTCCACAGGCAGCACTATAGGGCCCAAACATAATATAATGGGATACAGTATAAAGCAATGTTGCAGCCCAAGAGTAGGAGCAAAATAGTTAAGACGTGCTAAGTAGCTGTCTCTAAAGCTGTCCAAAGGTTTCCATCAGGAGACAAACAGGATAGAACGCAACTACTCTCTGAAAGTAGGTCTCATCAGAAGTTATCAAAGTGGAGGAACTAGAGAAAGCCCTACGGACTCAGCAATTAACCAAAACAAGATGATGTCTCCTTTGTGGCGCAGGAACCCAAGATCGCTGTTAAGTTGCTGTGAGTCACTGTTTTTCTAGGACTGTATCTCCACAACGCGTCTTTACTGGAAATGCAGTTTATACCGGGCACAGAGAACACATCCTAAAAACAGAAAACTGCTGGAGGATTTTGCTTACCCTTGCAATGGCATGTACTATGCAGCACTTTAGAGTAAAGCTTCCATCTTCATCTCAGCAGGGGTAAAAGTGCTTTAAGTGTGCTGGTAGTGCACAAGACTCCAGATAGAAACACAAGACAAAAATTATACACGAAAAGAACTCCTCCAGTGCACTAAATTGCTAGTACATAATAATAATAATAATAATAGTAATAATAATTTCTGTATCCTCATTCCACCCCCTCTTCTCTCCCCTTCCAATTCCCTATTTTGCTCTTAACTGAAGAGACATTCAATAACAAATTTGGGAAGTGCTGCTTCCTACTTACTAAACATCTTCACACTGTTGCTTTCTGAGAAAATTTGACTATTTGACATCATCTCCATTCTCCCCGCACTTTGTGAGATCCACACAAATAATTTCAAGACTGTATTAGAGAGCTACAGAAAGTTCAGACACGTAATCAAGTTACTATGTGTCGGCTGAGACATATTAACTACGAAAGAGATTTAAACTAAACTGAATTGCCTAGCAGTTGCAGCATTTGCTTTAGATTAAAAGAAAATAAGCACAATTAATATGACTCAGCTGGTGCAGTATTTTGATGGTGCTTGTACCCAGAAGCTGTTCCTGGAAGAAGTCTATAGACTTGGATGCAGCAAGAATAAGAGCACAAGTTCTCCTGAGACCTTGCAAGAAGGAATGAGGATAACGAAGCAGCTACACAATGTAAGAAAACAGGGAACTATGTAAAATCATTTACAGCATTACCACCCAAAATACTGTTGAAGACACTTTTCTGAAATATTAGCAACAGGGATAATGGTAATAACATAATGACAATAGTATGTTGATTTCCATTATGATGGACCACGTGTCAGGTACTGTAGGAATATGGAAGAGAAGGTAACTGCTCCTGGCAGCTTCCAGTTTGAGACAGGATACAAAAGGAGGATGCAGACAGGAGTCTGATGGAGTCCAATATAGCAGTGAGACAAGAGTAATCAGGATCATATGTTGGGTCTCGGTATGCCTGAAGACAGACATTGTCAAGGTTTGTGTTAGTGTCATAGCAAGTAGCTTTGAAAAATAATGATAGAAAGTTTTCAAATGTTTGTAAAAGGAAGAGAGATCCCAGGGAGGGAGGGATCCCAGGGAGTCCAAAATCAGAGTTAAGGCTCAGTATGTTTGATGCTGCCCAGAAGTGTAAATAGATAGGCTGAGAGACTCATCAAAGAAGCAGAGCAAGAAAATTATCCTTGCAGTTGGTTGCTGAATTGATGCAAGGTGGTGAAATTGCTTTTGTCAAGGCCAGAGAATAGGAGATTTCAATAAATGTGACATGAGATAATGACAATTTGGACGACACTTTATTTCTGTGTATGGAGAGTGAAGACATTTGAAAGTATGTGCAAAATTTAAACATAGCTTGGAAATGAGGATACAGAGAATTGAAGGCGGCACTTGGACCATAATTTCGTTCTCAGTAATGAGCAAGGGTGACTTAGGAGAGGCAGAAGTTGATCAGGCTGGGTCCAAGTAAAGGATGATATGTATCACAGAGACAGGCCAAACTCTACATTTGGTCCAAAAAAAGAAACAAACAACTCTGTTTTATAGGAATATATCTGCCCTTTCTAGGGGGAGAAGCCATGCTGATGTTTGTGAATGAAATTACTCTGACATAAAGTGCAGATAAAAAAATGGATCCGAGGACAGGATCTTTTAGTAGACCATAGACAGTACTTTGGAGTATTCAGAGAGCTTCTGAAAAGCAATTTTTAAGTATGTCTCAGAAAACAAGTGGAGGACCACTGGCAGACAGAATCACACACAGTAAGGTTTTAAGAAGAGATTTTCAGATATAACCAGAGGTAAGTGCCAGGATGAAATGACAGTAGAGAACAGAGATTTTTGTTGGCTGATTGTATTTAATAGAAGAAATAAAAATATAGTAGCTGGAAAAAGGGAGAAGGACTAGAGGAAGTTCTGGGGAAAAACAAGGTAAGGAAGCCAAAGCAAGATGAGCTCTGCCCAGATGAGGAAGACATATCAGCAGGAGAAGCAGCAGTTAAAGACGTAGTAGGTGATTCCATCCCTCTCCTTGGAAGCAATCAGCAAGACCTGTTTGGAGAGGAAAGAGACAAGAACACGGGGACAACTGAAAGTGTATGCACAGAGAAAGTGTGACTCAGCTAAGCCAGAGGCAGAGGACAGAACTAAAGGACAGACACATTCATCGTGGCAGAAGAATTCAGTCTATTCATGGGACCTACGCCAGAGATGCCCCATAGCAAAAGCAAAAGAGGCAGACGCTGGAGGGTAGCCAATATGTAACGATGAAAGGAAAGAAAAGTGAACAATTAGAGGGCACAGGAGGCTGCAGAAGGGAAATATTTTTAGAAACGTATGTCACTAAGGCATAAGCATAGTGCACACACATATGCACTTTGATGAGCTATGCCTTTAACTGCATGTATTGCTTTTTAGAAAAATCCTTAAAAAATGGAAACGTGGCTCTGCTTCAGCCGAGAGGAAAACTGAGATGCAGAAAGGGGTAATAGGTCTAGTTTCACATGCAGTGTTACCCGAGTGCCCATCTCCCTGTTCAGTGACTGTTCAGTGACCGTGTAACCACACTCAGCATGATTTCATTAGTGATAAGTGCTGCATCAAGCAGGACACTTTCTCCAGGCCCATCAATAGCTCCAGGTGTGTTAGTGATCCCTTTTAGACAGTTCCGTGCACAAAATAGCGAAATTATTCAACTTGTCATTTAGCGACACAGCCCCTGCTCTGCATTGCTCCTCCCACCTCGGGATCCAACACCAACTGAGAATCTGCTAGAACCTCCACATGATAAGCTGATTAGCAGCAGGCTGCGGATCCGTACCGTCTTTGAGCAACCTGCTCTAGTGGAGGTGTCCCTGCCCATGGCAGGGGGGTTGGAACTCGATGATCTTTAAGGTCCCTTCCAACTCTAACCATTCTATGATTCTATGATTTAATCAAGCAAGTGCACAATACTGTTGTCTGTACAGACCGTTGTGTCTATATCCAAACCAGTCCTCATCCTATTCACCCACAACCAAGTCTACTTTAACTAGATCACGTGGGAGTGTGGAGGGATGGATATAGGGCTGGGGGGGAGGGGAGGCAAGGGGAAACATCTGGAATTAACAAGGACAAAACAGAGAGCATCTTAACAACCGTGGAAGCTCTTCACCCCTTGTTGGTTTGATGCTTTCCCCAGTCACCTTGCAGCGACTGCACAGACACGGGTGGAGAGCATGCCACGCTGAGCACGCAGCACCTGGTTGCTGCACCCTCTCAGGGAAACACACTCATGAAAGTGAGATGCAAATGCTGCTTTCTAGCCACCAGACAGCCCCGCAAGAAATCATGTGTCCCAGTATGCATGGGGACAAGTAGCCCCCAGCTTGCACCAAAAGTTCACGTGAAAAATCAGCAGCCTGACATTAATGGCTCTCACCATTTCTAGAGTGAAACGGAGCTTTCTGTCACCCCGTTTCTTCCTGGCTCTGGTACAGATGCTGTTGTGAAGCACGATTTTGCAGACCTTTCTCACCTACGAAACCAGTATGATTTCCCAATGAAAAACAGGTGTTGGAACGCAGCGTGTGAGGACGCACTCTCTCTACTTCGAGGACCAGATCTCTCTCTCCCAGGGGCAGCGATGAGGCAGCACATGGGGCAAAGTCCAAGCAACGCAGCATTTGAAAGCAGGGACCCTCAATACCCCTGACCTGAGGTACGCAGCCTCCACCGTGCCCAGGGCTGATCAAATCATATGCAACTGGAACATCAAAGTCAACGCCGGGAGAGGGGCATGGTGGGTGTCTCTTCTTCCCAGAGAGGCACTTTTTACCTCTAAAAAGTGTAAAAATTTCACCAGAGGGGGAGGTACAGAAGGGCCATTGCAAGAGAAGTTAACAAAACCTTTCTCTCTCCTTCATGAATTGTCACAAACCAATAACCGTTGGCATAACTGGCAGACAGGAAAATCCTGATTAACTGAACTGCAGTTCCTGAGCAGGGATAATAAACCTTCCAAGAAATCCAACTCATACAATTGAGCCCAGTAAAGAACGAAATTACCCTACACCCCAATAAGAGCTTGTTGGACGCAAGTAGGTAAGTGAACGATGAAACAAACTGTTAATCTCAGCTTTCACCAGAGGCACATTTTGTTGAGGAAAATTTGAGTCCAGACATGCAGTTGGGGGTTTGGGGTTTCTGTTTCAGTGCAAAGGACAGGAGATTTTAATTCCAGCTGTCCTTTAGTTCACGGTATAGATAAGCCGATTCACATAGTACTTTTGCTGTGTCTTTACTCACACAATTTCATGCCTATGAGAAAAACATTAAAATTAATGTATTCTAAAATTCTTTTCACATTAAAAACAGAAATCAGTCTACTCAGTGCTGTCACCACAGCACATTACAGTCTACCCCCATATTGCACCTTAAATACTCTTTACATGATACTAGATTTGCACATTTTTGTCAAGGAACCTAAAATCAATAACAGAATTTTTTCCATTTCCATATTACACACTTGTCTTCACAAATAACTGATTTACGTTAAACAGTCATGACTAGACTGTCACCCTGTCCTTTGGTGGATCTTAAAACATGACTGAATTAAACTTGTCCAAAATAGGAATCATTCACATACATGCTGTCATTTGTCTTCACAAACAAACTGCATTATTTCTAATGATTTCATTACTTCTAAGTAATCCATTTGCATTTTTTAACCCAAAGGAGGGGGAAAAAAAGGGGAAGTGGAAGATCTTTTACAAAGCCCTTAAAAAGGGGATGACAATTACTTGCTAGTGTAGACTTCCTTTATTGTGCCAAGTAAGTGTTTTTTCTCATCAGCTAAAGCCATATTTAAAAATTTAAAAGAAAAAAGGAAAGTAGATGTCATTAGACAGAAACAACTAATGTTTGCCACTTAAGAGGAAAGAAATAAGCCACAATCTTACCAGCAAGGAATTCTGACGAACAGCCACACTTGCCCCGTCAACTCCCACACCTCACAAAACAGAGAGGAAACTCTTACAGAAATTGCTTGCAATGCTGAAATTGCCCAAGAGGAAACCGGTGTCTCTTTTACAAGTCATGACTACACAAACCAGAAGCCAGGAGCATCAAAGCAAGTGATAAAAGCCATGCCTGCCAGAACTATTAATACTAGGACCAAGCTAGGTGGAAATGGGGTAGGGGAAGGGACTGAAAAATTAGAAATACTCCCAGACAGCTAGTTTTTAATTTATTTTTTTTTGTTTCACAAATGGAAATTGGTTTTAAAACTGTGCTGTCAAATACTAAAGTTTTAATAGAAGAGGCTCAGAGTGCATTGTGGGAGACAGGAGAAAGCTTATCATATAGATGCACTGTAACAAAATGAGCCGAGCCTCAGCGCAGCCTTTATTGCTAACCCGTTCCCCAGAGCACCCCTTCTGCCTCAGTCTCCCGGGGGCCCTCCAGGGCCCAACCCTGCACCCTAAGGTGCGGGAGAGCTCAGGGCAGCCTGAGCCCAGCCACGCTGAGGCTGGGGAGCCCTCGGGACAAAAGGAAGGATGGGGCATGAAGTGCTACCGGTTTGGTTTTTCTGGATCACCTGCAAGGTGTGTCCCAGGAAACACCATCCAGGCAGGGATGGAGCTGACAGCAAGGTCTGCAGAAGAGCATGTGGGTCTGTGGAATAATTCCTAAAATATAATTTCTATTATAGCATATATAATTTTTATTATTAGCAACAGGGTCTAAGAACTTCAGCTCAACAATCTTTATTTCCCATTTTTCCTTTTTTACTACCCGATGTAACGGCAAGCCAAAATTAGTAGCCCTATTCAAAATATGAGACAGATGCTTCTATAAGTTACATTTTCACTAGCTTGGGGAACAAAGAAAAATAAAAATCAGGGCCTTGTATTTTTGGGTGCTTTTCTGGCTTGTGTATTCAACAGTTTCAGCCACAGGTATATGGACTTCAAAAATGAATAGACATCTAATTATAGCACAAGCAGCTAAATAATTTTCACTGCTCTCTCTACACAACTCTACTTATTTCACATATCACATTAGTCAGAAAAGACAGAGCACACACTCTGTTAAACCTCATCCTTCTTCAAAGTGATAGGCATTGCTAAAAATAAGGTAGAACATTGCATGCTTTGAAGTGAGTTTTTCCTTTTTGACTCACTGGAATATTACAGGTCGGTTTCTTCAAAGCAGGATGGAGGGATGCTACTGCCTAGGGATTCTCCTGTGTTTCCTCAGATCTCTCTCCACTGTGGCAGGGAAATTCCAGGGTCCAAAGGCAGGTAAAGGAAACATCCAGAGATCTGAACGCTTTACTATTCATGACACTGAAATTACAGTGCCACCTGTAGGACACCCAGAAGAAATTTAATTTGGGCCTTTCTGATGCCACGAATGCCAGTTGTTATAATTATAGGGCTTTCTAGTAGTCTTGGCAGAATCATAAGAACATAAAAAGCAGATGACTCACATCAGTCTACAGGGAGTAGCTTGAAAGCCTTGTTCACACTGAGCAACAAACATTGTTTTAAGCACCTCAGTGTACCCAGAAGAGGATACTTTGCTAGAAAGATGAATCTTTTGTGGGAGGGGAAAGTCCTGTGTGAGAGTGCCGGTACGCCTCACTCACAGTCCATCAATCTTAGAGCTTGTGCCACTTAGAGCTTAGGAAGGAGAGAACCACCACATCCTCAACTGCTTCCACCCAAGACAGACAACACCTTCAAACAGATGAATCTGAGGAAACTTTCCATTATGGCTGCACACCTTTTTTTTTTTTTCCCTTTTTTTAAAAAAAAAAAACTTTTCCACTACTAATTTACATTTTAGCTATTGACTATGTAATGCATCACACTTCAGCGACCAGTATGCACATTGCATGCATATAGTACTTTGCATCAGTGTTGGGAAGCACTTGTATATCCTTCAGAATATACCAGTTAACTTACTTATTTTATGTTGCTTTCTCTTTTTTTTCCCCCTTTACCAACAGAGTCACTTTCCAATTTTCCAACCCATAGCTAAGGTGATGTCTGTAAAGACTTCTTTCCAGCGTATCACTTGAAGATACCCAGTAAGAGAAAAGTAAGTATATGTACCTTTGTTGTTAAATTTCCAATAACATTTGAACTGGAAAATACTCAGCTGATTAACTTAATAGCTCTGTTGTTGCAAACAAACTTAAAAGAGGAGGTGTACAACGTGTTGGTTAGACTCGATGATCTCAAAAGTCCCTTCCAACCAAGAAGATTCTGTGATTCTGTGTTCAAAGGCAGTTTCTGCTTAATGTTCAGCTGTGGTCAAAAACAGAACAAAATATTCAGACAAATGAGGAAGGGAATAGCGAATAATATAATGGATTTAAGAATGCCTTTGTTTAAATCAATGGCAGTTTTGTGTGGAATATTATGTAAAATAACCAGCACCAATAGAAATAACCACCAAACAATAGAAAGAATTCTGCAAGAGTAAATAACAGAGTGAAATGATCGAGAATTGCCAGGGAAAAAAAAGCTCTTGTAGGAAGATGGATTTTAATACAGACAATGCTTTGTAGGGTGGCATAACTGATAAGGGATTCAACATAAATATTTAAAATTATGATTTATATAGAGAAAACACAACTCTTTCTTGCCATATAAAACAAAAAGGGAAGGAACAAACAATTAAAGGTGATAAACAAAATGGACAGAAGGAAGTAGGCTTGAGCACAGTATTTGGAACTCACTGCTGCAGTGAACCGAGGGTGAAAGTTGGTGCAGAATTGAAAATATTACTCTGTGAAGCAGGGCTAATAGTGATTCACTACATGAAAAGAGCAGTAAATGAGGTAATTTCCAGGATCATTAGGTTGAAACACACATAGGAAATTTCACAGCATAAGAAAATTATTCTCTCAGTTTTACTAGCTTCTTATGGCCAGAGCAGTGACAAAGAGTAAGAGACCTTCACTAACTTTTGAGATAGGTGCTTGCACATCACAGGAAAAAAAGAGATTCAGTAGGATGAGTGATGCAGAGAGTTAAAAAATGATGCATAAAATTGTGCAAATACAGGCTTTAGAAATCACTAGGCTTCCATCCAGGGAGGTGGGGGAGGGTGGAGCAGAAGAAAGATTTCTGAAGGGACTTCCAAGTCCTTGACAGCTTGCCAACAAGGACATGGCTACAAGGACACAAGAAAACTTGAGGGGGAAACAACAAAAATTTAGGGATTCCTAATTCACGTTTATCTGGCAAGCTCCCTGTGAGGAAGCAGAGAATTGTGGAAGCAGAATAACCAAAATCATATGTACTAGGAACATGAGGGCTACTCCCAGAGATGAGAAGAGTAAGGCCTACTGAAAACAGGCAGGTTAAACTACTTTTCCATTGCATTCCTACAGCAGATTTCAAATCAATCTGTTGGATCTGGGCATTGCACAGGGGAAAACATATCTGTCTGGTAAAAAATTCAAGACATAGCATCTGTATTTTCTCCCTGAGCCAAATAGCAGTTGTCACAGGAGTCAGAAAAGAAGTGACCCAGTTCACAGCTTATTTGCAATGGAATTCCATTAAACAGTGTGCCTTTTTTAATTCAAAAAATGTTCTGTGAGTGTCTATTTCTTACCAGACAGGAAAGTAAGGTATCATCCGAGCCTTCCTTTGCCTAGTCAGCCAACTAAATAACCGATGAATACACCAAAAGTTATGGGAAAGCCAATGAAAGCAGATTACATATCACCTACCATCAAACCCTATTGGTTGCATGACTTCTGCCACAGGCTGCAGAGACCGCAAGTGGGATGAGATGAGTCTCTGTCAACCAATATGATTCATATTTGCCATACCCATCTGTTACATGCACACCAGTTACTGCTGGCACTTAACTTCTATGATTGAAAGCTACCAACTCCCACTACCATGAAGTTTTCCTTCTAAGCAGTAAAGATGTTCCAGCTTCCTCTGTGAGGTTTCTTTTCTATTTTAACTTGTTTCACATGATGAAGTGAATTTGAAACTGAGAGCACGAACCAGCCCTCGAACACTGCAGTGTTAAGAGAACGGTGGGGTTCTATACACATCACTTCAGTCTTGTATTTCTCTCTCCCTCAGTTCAAGTCAGCCTTGTGAGAGCATTATTTGCAAAATCAAAGGAGAGGAAATCAGCTGTATATTTACCTTTACCATTTGGCTAAGTCCCAGCGTGAGACTTTGAGACTAAAATGCTGTTGGATGACATGGGAGCCTTCGAGCAGGGAAGGAGCACTCAGAGGCTCCAGCCCTGAACTCTGGCAATGACTTACCATTTGACTTTGAACCAACCACTTTGATAGCTTTACCTCCACACTTTTCAAGGAGGTACACAGTAAATACCTACATTGGAGGAATGTTGTGAAAATTTGTTAATTAATACCTCTAAAGTGTCTGGAATTCCCCAAATTAACTGTTTCATGGGAGGGCAGTATATTAGCTATGTTTATAATGACAGCATTATCAGACAAGAAAAACAGAACATCTTTAAAGTAACCAGAAAATTGCTTAAATGTCTTGAAAACAAAGTTGCCAAAGTTGAATATTAGACACTGGGTTTATGGCAGCACTATACTAATCAAGGAGTTTAACCTATGTGCAGAATCCTAAATCCCACTCTTTGCTTCAAAGTCATTTCTTGCACAACCTTACGCCACTGCTTTCCTTTCATCTCTGATAAAAAGCCTTCAGCAGTTCCAGTCATATTAACGCTACTGCTGCTTGTTGTGGCTGTATACGTTCAAAATGCATTGACCTGCCAGAGAGCCTGCAACAGCTTCCCGTTGTAAATATTCACATGCACAATTTCACCACTCACCCTGTGACAGAAACTGGGAGTTCCAGATACACTGGGAGTGTGGTGGGCTTACAAGAAGGCCAGCAGCATCACGGGCTATATTGATGGAAGCATAGCCAGAAGATCAAGGGACATGACTATTCCCCTTTGCTTGGTTTGTACCATACCTAAATACTGCATTGAGTTTGAGACCACCCCAATATAGGAAAGGTGGTGACAAACTGGAACAAACTCAAACAGGGCACACCAAGATAGCTGGAGCTGAAGCATTTGTCCTGCAAGAAGCTGATGGACTGGGACATTTCCAGCTTGGAGGAGGGACAGCTTCAGGGGCCACCACCTACAAGGGGGTAGCAAGGTGATCAAGATCAGCTCTTCCCAGTGGGGCATGGCAGAAGGATGAGACACAGCAGGCAGAAGTTGAAACAGGAGAGCTTCAGACTAGTTATAAAGAAAACCTCTTTCCCCATGAGAACAGTGTGACCAGTCACCCAGAAAGGTTGTGCAGTTTCCGTCCTTAGAAGTTTTCAAGACTCAATAGAATAAAGCCCTGAACAACCTGGTCTGAGCTCACAGCTGAGCCTGCTGCAAGCAGGAGGTTGGACCAAGACCTCCCCAGCTCCACTCCAACCTGGGTAGTGCAATGTGCCTCTCATTCCCTGGTTGATCCAAAACTTACCTCTGACTAGTAGATCATCCACAAACCTGTAGTGAAGATACTAAAAAGTCTTCCCGAAAGTAGAGAGATGCATATATTTTCAAAAAGCAGGATATGTATGAACACAAACACAAGTTTATGAGAACCTGTGTACTTGTGCACATGTGTAAATATCTATGGTAAAATCCAAATACAAAATAACACTGTTAGGGGTATGGTAATAAACTGAGACTATACACCTCCAAAAACACATTCCTTTATAAGTTTTCTTTTCTCACCAAACCAACACATCCTTCTACCTCATTCATACATTCCAGCTGTTCTGCCAAAGTCATCCAAACTTAAAGTTTTTAAAGCATGTTTTTTCACAGACAGAAAAAGGAATAAGAGACCTTTATACAACTATTTCATGTTTAAAAAAATTATTCGAGAAAAGAGGGGAGTTGCTGGATGCAATGCTTTCCTTTAGAAGAAAAAAATTAGTTAAACAGGAAAAATAAATCAGCAACAAACACAAACATTTTTTGCATTCTCACTCAACTGTTTCTATTCCAGAGTCATTTTGCAGAAGCAAAAATTAAAAATGAAAGACTAGAATATTTCTTGAAAGTGAAAATATTTTAAAGCATTTGAAAGACTTCAAAAAAAAAAAAAAATCATTATTTTCACGTATCTCAAATATATTTTTCAAGTAACCCTAGAGTTGTGCTGTAAGCTTCCTAAGGCTAGCCTATCTAATTACTTGTAAAGAACCCAGAAAAGGAATGTCCCATTCCAGCTGTAAGATAGATAAAAAGCCAACGCAGCCATTGACTTGTGTCATCAAATTCAACAAAGTGCCAACAATTCATCAATCAACTTTGTATATAAGTCGCTGAGAGCGCACTGAATTCAATCATAGTTTAAGGTCGTATAAGGTGCATTTAAATTCAAATACTGTCACGATACAGGCATCTGAAATGCAGAGCCTTCAAAATCTTTACCTTTCAAAAGTCAGTTTTTGAAACATTGGTAAGAAAAAGCTGACGTGCCATGGTGTTTTTGTTTGCACATCTGTTTATCAAATAATGGCTTTTCAAATGACATTATCATTAGGTATATACACATCATCTGCATTCATTTGGATTCATCTAACTTCCCCAAGTCAAATTCCTCCCTGGCTTTTTTCCTTTGCGTGCCTCCTTGGGCTGAGGGAAGCTGACTGCTGAGCTCTCACACCTCTGAGGAGCAAAGGGGGTCAATGAAGCAACACTGACATGTTCCCCAGGAAGGGCACCAACCTCAGCTGCTTCTCATCAGTATTTTCTGCTGAGGTTGCAAGTTGTCTGCGATTGCTACTTCCTCTTTCTCTCTCTTCCTCCCCCACAGTGTTTGTCCCTGGCACAGCAACAAACCTACCAAGATGGAGGAGGGTGAAGAATGCTCTCTTGTCACTCTTTCTGCCCAGCTATGATTTTTACCTTCCTCCACTCCCCCAGCTGATTTGCATTTTTCACCATCAACAGTCAGTCATAATAAGATGAGAGAAGGGAATAAAAGCATTAGAAGATACAACTTAGTAAACGTTTGAGTCATTGTGGTCTAGTGGTTAAAATCTCTCTCTGCCTTTAGGATAGGCTCCTATGATAGTACCTAAGCAGTAGGCCTCAAGAAATGTAATTGGGACTTGTTGTTCCTTTTTTACCAAGTCATTTTTCTTCTAGATTCACATATGCCGCAACAGGGCACTCCATCTTGGTAAAGACCTAAATCTGGAGATCTCTGAACATCCTAAGGAAGACAGCTCAGTGTTAAGCCCGTTGTATAGACAAAGGACATGAAAATGTTAGCATTAGATTGTACCCTGATTAAACAAAAAAAACCCCTAAGAACTTGTGTGACACCTCTACCGATACTTTAACATTGTTAATGGCAGCAATTCCAGGCAAAGGCACTGAACATTTCCATGCAGGCACACAGGATATCCCACTAGTTTCTGTTTTGTCATAAGGGAGCAAGTGTTTAACCAGCTCTCAGAAAACTCTTCCAAATATTCCTTGATTAAAAAGCCAATGTTATCTATAGTGTCGTCAACTCTTACCTTCAAGCTCATCACCAACTAGCAGAAATTTATTTTCCTTTTATATGGGAACTGACCAGTATTTGGGCAAGCTCCTTTGAAAGCAGCAAGATTCAAGCTGTTTGAAAGAAAGCAGATGAAGAGCCTTTCAGCTGCTCTCCACCCCCGTGGCTGGCATGACTCAGTGGCAGTGCCACACGCTGTCCTCCGACACTTCAAGCAGGGCTCAGAGCTCCTCCACCCCACCACTACTCCTACAGAGTTGTTCCGCCGCTATAAACAGCTGCTGAGATCCAAACAGCTTCTGATGCAAGGCTTTGGGCACAACGACACTTCAACAAACCCTTCAAGCTCATGTGTTATATTTTCAGTTCCAACAGTTCCTGTTATACAGGAATTTTTTGTCTATTCAAAAAAGAGATGAAGGGGAACAAAGGTGAATGGTTACAGAAAGAGTGAAAAAGGGGAAGTGGGAAGGCAAAAGATGTGATTAGACAATCCAGTGGTACAGATTCCTGTTTTGCCACTTGTCTTTTCTCTAAGAGCCTGCACCAGTTCTTTGCTGAAGAGTTCAAAGGATCTTTGAAACTTAGAAGAGCACCATATCTTTTTGAGGAGCTCTCCACAATCCCCCAGGCAGTCTCTGCCTGCCAGGACACGCACCTACCTGGTCTTCCAATTTCAGGTCTTTAAGGAGCTCTGCTTGTTTTCCCCAGTGTCATCACTGTGAAGTATTGGTACAGCCTGCTACAGCAGTTGTAACCACAGCTGTAACGTCCCTGGTGCTTCCCACTGTCACAAACTACCAAGGTACCCTACAGGTGTTCTTGTTTGTCTTAGTCCTTGGCCAAGCACCCCTCCGCCTGCCCCATGTCCCACCAGCCACCTCCCTGCTACCACTGAGCTTTGGCCCAAATGCCCAGGGCAACATCGCTCCTGATGCTGACACAGAGACAGTATGAGCAAGGCATTTCCCACAGCTGGATAATACAGCAAGACTCTACAAGTGAGGTAACAGGTGGTGCATAAGGCTGAAAAGTCCTGCGCAAGTCTCCACAGCACCAGCAGGATCTCCAGAATTAAAGAAAGCTTCCTTGGCCATTGCAAGGCAATGCAAGGCTGTTCAAGAAGAACATACTCATGCAGATTTCATCCCTGACATTTTCTAGAGTACTTGGCCCAAGGCTACGATATAAATAGAAGCATGGATAATATGGATGTCCCAAGGGGATGCAGAGGTGAAGCACCTGTATCTTTGATAACTGAAGAAAATTGATCTCATGGATTATTTTTTTCTGAATTGCCTACATGCGAGGACTGAAAATTAAATAAAAGTGGAATTTTTATTTCATGCTCTGAACTTGGTCAGGGTAAAGGTGAGCCCGGACCCTGTCTCTGACAAAAAACAGCAGGTGCCAAAATAGAGAGCACAGGAATAGAGACAACGTAAAGCAAGGCCACCATGGGGACTTCTGTCATTCCACAGTCTGGGCACATCCCGAAGGAAGATCTGCACAGCTTCATTGTATAAAAGACCTATTGACAAGCTATCAAAGGGGCAAGAGTCTCTCCTTCCATAAACTTTTCTCCTTGCTTATTGAACCCATTTATACATCTCCCAAAACAAAACCCACATCAGCTTCCACAATTTAATAGTGTGGTGTGTGGAAAAAGTACTCCCTTTTTACTTAATTTTACTGTCAGGTTTGTCGGGGGCTTTTTGTTTGCTTGAGGCTTTTTGGTTGGGGTTTGGTTTGTGGTTTTTGGTTGGGTTTTTTTTTGTTTGTTTTGGGGTTCTTTTTAAATGAATGGTGCATATTAATTTTCCTATGAAAAAATGAGTATTCATCGCCACCCTGTAACCATCTCTGTTCCAGTCATAACCGGCAGACCTTATCACATTACCTCTCAATCCTCTTTTTCAAGCTGAGGAGCCCCAATGTACTGAAAACCTAGTTCCCCTTTTCCATACCTTGTTTCTGACCTTGACTTCACATCTTTTAATTAGCTGTCAACCCACAAAAGGCCTGCAGCTGCCTAGCTGTCACAAGCCCTTGACAATAGCCCTGCCAAAAGATTTCTGGAAATCCAAGTCCACTGCACTGTCTTGTACATGGGGCACGTAGTGCAATAGGTCAACAATAATGAATTTGTAGAGCAAAATAGGTAGTGCCAAGGATCTGACACGCACACAAGGATTGCAAGTGAGTAGCCATAGTCTAGTCTCATGGACTGATTAGCTCCTCATTTCATATAATGTGAGATCAGTCTAGTGTGTGAAGTACAGCAAGGTAAGTGAGGATAATCGGGAGATTTGTTTCATAAGTGCACTCCTGATCTGAATTAACCCACCTTTGGCATTACATCCTCTGTCAACTGGATGCACCTTCAATTCAGATTTTCTCATTAATGCAAAACACTCTGGGTTTGTGAAGAATGTCGTCTTTACCCCAAAAAACTCAAAGTTAGGATTACTCTTGATACTTGTGAATCCATCTGGTTATTACTATTCCTTTGTGTTGTGGTTTAACCCCAGCAGGCAGCTAGAACCACACAGCCACTCACTCACTCCCCTCAGGTCAGATGGGGGAGAGAATTGGTAGACTAAAAGTGAGAAAAAGCTTGTGGATTGGGATAAAGACAGTTTAATAGGTAAAGCAAAAGCTGCGCGCACAGACAAAGCAAAACAAGGAATTCATTCACTGCTTCCCATCGGCAGGCAGGTGTTCAGCCATCTCCAGGAAAGCAGGGCTTCATCACACATAGCAGTTTCTTGGGTTGACAAACGTCGTAACTCCAAACACTCCCCCCCAATCTTTCTTCTTCCCCCAGCTTTATATGCTGAGCATGACATCATATGGTATGGAATATCCCTTTGGTCAGTTGGGGTCAGCTGTCCCGGCTGTGTCACCTCCCAAATTCTTGTGCACCCCAAGACTACTCGCTGGCATGGCAGAGTGAGGAACAGAAAAGGCCTTGAGAGCTTAGCAACAACTAAAGCCAATAGTGCACTATCAAAAGTATTTCTCATTGCAAATCCGAACCATAGCACTATACCAGCTGCTAATAAAATGTTAACTCTAACCCAACTGAAAACACAACACTTTGGTACCCTGTAACTAATTCAGCCAATAAATTACATACGATAGTATATAATTTAGCATTTCCTTTTCCCAGTTGATTTAGAATTCTGCATTAATACTGCCAGTTACTAGAGGCTGATGAACAACCTTTTTTACTTATTTGTTTTGAAAGATATCCTTATAGTATTTCAGTTTGAGACAGTTCCTTAGATTTCTTTCACACAAAAAGGCTCTCTAGAAATATTTAGTACAAGGGCTCATTTAACACTTTCTTATGGTCTTGTCATCTTTTCCCACTTTTACGACTCGGACCATATCAAAATATTTCTCTGCTTCTATTTCTGATGATCTGAAAGAATGTTGCCATGTCCCTAATTTTTTATGACTTTAGCAATCAAACCAAAGAGACTAACAATTATTTACCAGAACTTATGGTCTTTTCCATCTTACTCTATTGGATGTGTGGTGGGTTGACCCCAGCTGGATGCCAGATGCCCACTAATGCCACTCTATCACTCCCCTTCCTTAGCTGGATGGGGAAGAGAAAAATATAATGAAAAGCTCATGGGTCAAGATAAGTACAAGGAAAGACCACTAACCAATTATCATCACTGGCAAAACATACTTGACTTGGGGAAAAACTTAATTTGTTAAACAAATCAGAGTAGGTTAACGAGAAATAAAACCAAATATTAAAAAATATATACTCCCTACCCCTCCTTTCTCCCTGGGCTCAACTTCTCTCCTGATTTCTCTACCTCCTCCTCACCAGCAGCACAGGGGGACAGGGAATGGGAGTTGTGGTCAGTTCATCACACATTGTCTCTGCTGCTCCTTCCTTCTCAGGGGGAGGACTCCTCACACTCTTCCCCTGCTCCAGTGTGGGGTCCCTCCCAAAGGAGACAGTTCTCCATGAACTTCTCCAACATGAGTCCTTCCCACAGGCTTCAGTTCTTCACAAACTGCTCCAACATGGGTTCCTTCCATGGGGTGCAGTCTTCAGGAACAGACTGCTCCAATGTGGGCCCCCCACGGGGTCACATGTCCTGCCAGCAAACCTGCTCCAGCATGAGCTCCTCTCTCTCCACAGGGCCACAGGTCCTGCCAGAAGCATTCTCTAGTGCAGGCTTCTCAGAGGGTCATAGCCTCCTTCGGGCATCCACCTGCTCCTGTGTGGTGTCCTCCATAGGTTGCAGGTGGATATCTGTTCCACCGTGAACCACCATCGGCTGCAGAGGGACAGTCTGGTCCATGGTCTTCAGCACAGGCTGTGGAGGAATCTATGCTCTGGTGCGTGGACCACCTCCTCCCTCTCCTTCTTCACTGGTCTTGGTGTCTGCAGAGTGGTTTCTCTCACATATTCTCACTCTTCTGTCTGGCTGCAATTACCCAGATGGGACCTTTTTCCCCCCTTCTCTGGGATATGTTATCCCAGATAACATATCTGGGATATGTTATCCCAGAGACACTACCACCGTCACTGACTGGCTCGGCCTTGGCCAGCAGCAGGTCCATCTTGGAGCTGGTGGCATTGGCTCTATCAGACATAGGAGAAGCTTCTAGTGGCTTCACAGAAGCCACCCCTATAGCCCGCCTGCTAGCAAAACCTTGCCAAAACCAAACTCAACGCAGACGTGACTTCCATTTTTAGGAAAACACATTTTTGTTTCTGATAGACTCTTGTCATTTGCTGTTTACACATATCACCTTTTCATTTTATCATTGGTACTTCTTAAATCTTCCTTGGCAGGTGATAAACATTTACTCTTAGTTTCTAGTTATAGCACGTTTAAACAGTCTTCATGCCATTTCAAACAGTTTATCGTTTTAGATGTTCCCCTTATTTTTCTCTCAATATCTGTTCTCATATAATTTAGGTCCAGTTTTTAAAGTTATCTTATTTTGTTTCTCAACTATCAGACTGATGCTGAATTTGAAGTCACTGTGGTTCTTTCTGAGAAGTGGTTCTTACGTCTTATGCCAGGCTGCTGTGCATTGCTCAGGCTCACCCGAAGACTCTTATCTTACGGGTTGGCTTGTTAATCTTTCCAAGAAGGAGTCATTTATGGTATCAACAGTAATAGAGCTACACTTGTTTAGCCTAAGGAAGATAAGAGATGCAATGCTTCTTTGGCACTCCCCTTAACCACCTTATTTTTTGTTACTGACATCTGGAATTAAAATTTCATCCAGGATGTTTTCTTTCTTCTCAATAAGCACTTCCTACTAAACTGTCTTTATAACTGAGACCTTTTCTCCAACCTCAGAAGAAAAATCCCTATAGATTAAGTGCTGATGTTCCCTTTCTGAGAAATCCTGAGCTTGAAGATTAATAATAATAATAAAAACAACATTAACTTCACCTAAAAGCCAGGGCTTGAGGCACTGCTCCCCCTGCAGTGCCTGCACAACTGCAAGAGCCAGGGAGGCTGCAGTAGGCGGCAGGGTGCTGCTGCCATGCTCTGGGGCTGGTGGCACCCGGCAGGAGAGGACGGGCTCTGCTGGGAAGCAGCACCATGCCCCAGCCATATGCAGAACAGCTGCTCGCCTCTCCTGCTATGCAAAGCTACTTGTTTAATAAATACTATGTATATGCGTGCACACATTAAGCATACATTTATGCATCAGTGTATTTACAAAAGCCTTTCTATCCCATCCTTTAGGCTTCCTGCCAGAAACACTCAGCTGCAGCAGTTCAAGATTTCTCTACAACCTAACCCCACATAAAAAATTTGACCCAGCCTCCACCAGCCATAAAGAGCCATAGAGTGTTTAACAGTTAACTACTCGTTGGACCATGGAAGATTTATATCACAGCGCACTTCCTGGGCTGGCCACTGTGTTGAACAGCTGGATGAAGGGATGGTTTAAAGAGCAGAAAGTGACAGCTGGTGGAATGACCTCCTCCAGCAGAGAGGGAAGCAGGGACCTAGGCTTGCATGTCAGGCTCTGGTTTCAGTGGGAGGCTCCCTTGGACCTCTTATGCTCCCAGATGAGATAAGGAGAGTCTAATAAGACATCTAGTTTCTGTGCATCAGCTCCACCTAATCAAAGCACAGTAGAAGCATGGTTATGCTGGAACAGTACTCAGTTGTGTAAAATGTTAGAGATTACAGTTTTACAAGGTATTCAAGAAAGCACTAGTAATAACCAATTTTTAACCCCCGAATGACAGTCATATTGAATATTCAAGTGTCCTCTCCCAATCCTGCCTTATCACATCTAGGGGAATCTAAAAGGAACTTTATATTCAGCTAAAAAGCTTTTGGGAAATACATAGGAAAATATTTTGAAAGAATTGCCACATATAAATCTGACTCTACCAAAATCTGTAGAAGATAACAGCGGTGCTTCAATGATTACAACCCAGCAGAGACACCCCCTCCTGTGGCTCTCTACGCAGCCTTCTGCTGCAAATGGGCACAACAGCAGGCGTATCTTCTCCCCAAAGAGACCACGCACAGCAGAGCGGGCAAGCGGAAACATCACAAACCACAAACCTTGAGCCTCTCTTTGCACAACTTTTCCATACCACAGTTCAAACCATTTCCTTCCCCCTTCTTCAGTAAGGAGAACTGCATACATTCTAAACCAGGAGATTTAGTCAGAAATAAAATTTAGTCCCTGACTACTTCAATTATTGCAAAAATAAAGTGCAATCACTCCAAACAGATCAAAGTCTTAACGGAAAACTGAAACTCGTTCTGAACAGAGAAATATCCAACCGGATGCTTTTCTTGGTGTTAACTTGCAGACTTAAGTTTTTCATGTCCTTGGCTAAATACAGTTCAGACAAATTCTCTGCAGGCACGGGAACCCCATCAAGCAGAGGTGATTTCAAGGACTGAATAACTGGTAGTTATCACCACCATGTACTACTGAACGATCCACAGCCACTGCATAGTTAAGAGACTGACAACAGGGAAGATAGCCCAGCTGCGGAAGAGCACTGGTTTACAATTCCAGAGCTTCCCATTCCCCTGTTTCCTTTGCAGTGCTGAGCAAACTTGCTTACCTCCATCGCAGTTCCCCAAATCACCCAAGGAAAGCCTCGGCTGTTTGCTCCTGCAGATGGAAGCGTTGTGAAGAGCAGGCATAAATCCACTAAACACTATGAGGAACTTCGGCTCCACAGCTGTGGGGACTGCAGTCCCCAGGTACCACCCAAAACAAGTATTTGTTATCAGATGCCAATTGAGACCACTCTATCTCATTAATAGCAGCAGTTAGCCTTTCAACCAGAGGAACGAAAAAGATGCAAAAATTACTAATTGCTGACCGAACTCTCATGATTTTAAGTTAATAAAGCTGATGACAATGCCATAGCTATAATGACACAGAAGTCAGCTCTCAGTGCCAGAACAGGAGGTACCCTCTCATAGAAACACCTCTGGTCCAGGTCCTACCAATGCTCCAGTTCCCAGGAGTTGACACGTAACAACATTTACGCTGACGCATTCTAGACAGTCATTTTCCTTAGGGTTATATGCAGCGTCCGCTTATGATCTCCAACAGCAGAGCCTAAGGATAGAACTAAACTTTCTAAACCTACCAATCCTTCTCCTGTAGTAAGAGTTCCCTACACCAAGCCTCCAGCTTCCAGGTACTGACAGAATAAACTCCTCATATTTCCTTTCCAGAGAAGCCAGATGATGAAACTGAACCTCTGCGTTCAATTCTATTTTCACAACATGTAGTCCTGAGAAAACACTTGCTTTTACCCGCCCTTTTTAACAGTTTCAGACGTTGCTAGATAATAAGAGAGTTTCCCCAACTTACATAATGCTTTCCTTTCTCCTCCTCTTCCTTTACATCCTCCAAGACGGTGAAACAGAGGATGTGGACAAAGCCCCAAGAAGTCTGCATGAGGAAGAGCAGCGTCCTTGCTATATTCTCGCCAGTCAAGATACAGACCTCCCAGACTGGACCAGGAGCCGAGGTCAGCGATGGACTTTGTCTACCACGTGGGGATGCTCCACATCAGAGACAATTACACCTCTGTTCAGCAATTCTCTTCAGAGAGACAGGAGGAAAGACAACTCCAGACAAACATACACAGGTGCTTTGCTTTCTCTCTTCAGACCCAGTGACATCCCCTTTTCCTACTCTTCAGTTCAAAGGATTGCATTTTACCTGCTGTCCTTACTCCAGCTCCAAGAAGGCCTGGATCTGAGAAGTGACCAATCGTTCTGGGCAGCTACTTTTTCCAAGCCTCCAGGAGCCCGGCTGCAGCTCAGCTGCAAGTGTGACAACTGAGTGGGGAGAGAAGCTCTGGGAGCTTTCCCCAGTGTAGGCTGAGGGTGGTAGGACTGGAAGAGGACTGACGTACCAATGCCTGAATATGGCCTTGTGACAACTAGCAGTTGTCTCAGTGGTTTTACAAGTATCAGTTGTATTTACTCTAGCTGAAGTGTTGCCGTCTGCAATAGAAATTCAGGTTTCCTATGGCTGCTTCCCAATTCAACATTCATGAAACAGCCAACACCCTTGGTCAGGATCAAGGCCTCATCATGGTAGATACTAGGTAGATAAAGAAGATGACATCATCCCATCCCAAAGAGCTGGCAAAGATAAAGAGGGAGTAAGATGATGGTAACATTCCTGGAAAGGAGAAAAACAAATACAACCGTGCCTTCTCTTGGCCTCTGTCAAAATAATGACTATGTGTAAAGCTCTGATTGCATGCACACATGTAAATAAAAATCAAGACTCAGACTCAGAGCTGGGAAGTTGTTTAGCTGAAGTCTGCAAGCTCTTGCCTGTAATAATCTTCCTGCCTTCTGATTAGGGCCAAGAAAAGGGTTTAGTATTTTTTGTCTTCTCTAAACTAATACTGTTTGTAAATGCATTTTTCCTCCCTCCTATCTTTCCAGTTGGTTTTATTTATGTAGACATGCCAATGTGGTAAATTTCAGACCTATAATTTGTGGCTTCCTGACTTAGGGATTGTTCTGAAGTAGTTCTTATGTGGCTGTTCCTCCAGCTAAATATTTACACACGTATACGCTGTGCATAGCTTCTACTTATGTGCATGGGCAATGGTTCTGCATGCTTCACATAATTTTTCAAGTCTACATGTGTTTCCAATCATGACAACACATTGGAAATATGTGCCTACAAAACACATTTTAAATGTATTTATACAAAACAGTATGTGCTTACCCTTGAGGTGTTTTCTATATATAGAAAGCTGAAGATTAGACTTCCTGTTCTCATTCTTTCCCTTCAAGTTCTTGTTATTCATTGTATCCAGGTTTCCATTACAACTCAACTATAAATTGTTTTTCACTGACATGATCAGTTCAGATGTGAATTCCAATAACACACATGTACATGATAAAGCATGAGACTATTCCCTAAAGAGACATCTGGACTTTCACATTTCAGTCAGTTCAGCAACAATGATGGTGCAGGAATGAGCATTATTCTCCTCAGTCTCTACTGAGACCACAGCTTACAAGTCTTCAATGTATCAAAAAGAACTATAGTTATAAATAACTATCAATGTTCATTGCCATATTTAACATATATATGCTTTAAATCTCTCTTCTTCTTCTTCAAAAAAAATTAATAAATTCAATCTTGTCTACCAGAGTGGCTTTAAACAATTATTTAGCTCCAAAGCCCTTTTTCTTTGCTTGTTTTAGCTTGTGGATGAGGCCAAACAAGTTATTCTAAGTTTCCTTCCTGATGGCAAACCCAAAGATATTTCTTTATAAGAAATTTCACATCCAAACCTTGCAATAAGCTACATACACTATCAAATGTCAGTCAACCTGTTGACCCCCAATAGGAAACATAAAAAGCCATGGCTAGTTCTGGATTGCCTCACAGTTTTGAAAGTATTCACTCTTACAAGACTTTGAAATATGAGAGTTAAACATTTCTTTCTCTTCCATGACCTTCCTTTTCCTACTGCTGAGACACAAGCAGCAGCACTTGGACCTGTGCTCACAACTTGTAAGTTCCAGTTAACAGTTACTCACCACTGGGATAGCTTTCCACTGCCAATGAAGTACAAAATACATATGACCACAGCCTGAAGACACTAACACGTTAAAATAGATGAGATTTAACAAAATGACTCTGGTTATTCCATAGCCTTTGGACTAATCTTATGAACTCAAGCAGTCATCTAGAAGTCAGCATTGCTACATAAATGTATTCACACACTGATAAATGCTTGCAGGACCAGGGCCTAAATTAAGTAGATTCTACAGACTTTGCTGTTATCTGGATTTACAGAAGATGATCTGACTCATGTTATGCTCCTATTTCATCATCATTACCTTGAATGGATTTTTATTTATGTGCATGACTGGACAGTCTGTTCTTTTTATGAATACCCGTATTCATCCACAGAGGAAAAAAAAACATCTTTCTCCCACAGCAAAAATTTGTCAGGGAGCAGAGAGAGACCTACACAGCTCAGCCAGGCAGTCAAATGCCACGAATAACAAACAGAAAACCATGGAAGCCAACAGTTTCCAAAGGACTTGTACACCAGGCTGTTATACATGAGCTGCTTGTCACACTGCTACAGAAGATAAGTCAATTTGCACAATTCAGAATCTTTGCACGATCTATTTGAGATAAAACAAAAGAGAAGGCTGAGCAGACCAGAAAATCCAACCAGCGCTAGTCACCACCTCAGCCGCCCAGCGAGCTGAAGAGTTACTGCTGTGCTCTCCTACAGCAGTCCCACAGACAGGAGCCTGACTGCACAACCAGACTGTCAGTGACAGCTGCTCACACAGTGATATTTGAAAAAATGTTAAATAATACAGCAATAAAACTTGTCAGAAATTCCAGGTGAGGGCTAGCCTTTTGCATGGATCCTTTCGAAATAAAGCTATAGAAAGTGATAAGAGAATATGCTGTATAAATGATACACATTTTGGTAGTCACTGTCTGCACAGTCACACAGAAGTTCCTCTCTTGGGCAAAACCAGCAGAGACTGATGTAGGGTCTGCCAGGGTTACCAACACAAGATGCTGCAGTTTGTAAAAAAAGCACTGGTTCTCTCCAGCTGTGCCTCTGAAGTCCTCGTACACTCTGTGAAGCGGGCAGAGGGAGGGAGGCTCCAGCAGGTGAGCAGCAAAGAGTATTCGATCCAAGAAAAAGACCTTTCTCAGAGACCTTCCGACCAGCACTGCAAGCACAAATGCCTCAGGGCACCAATGCTGGAAAGTCACTTGGTGCCAGTCTCAGAGGAGTGAGGAGGCACAAGGTGCAGTGGTGGTACCACGGCACCCGATTTCACCTCACATGATGATGGTACTGTGTGGATGGACTCTGCAGACATCAAACATGTTTTGGCGCAGAGTATCCTCCTCTTTGCTGTAATCTACAATCCTCCTTAGGGATCTTCAGCAACACCCAGTGCTCCAGGCACAACAGGATAATCTGACAGACACCCCGGCTCCTCCAGCCATGGTCCAATCCCTACCATGACAAAGAAGGGGCACCATTCGTCCTTTACCTCCACCCTTGTGAGCAGGACCTCGCACTGCTGCAGCTCTTTCCCTCAGTGGGAGGAGTCCAGTGGAGAACCCCAGACACCAGGAAGACAATCAGCTCGCTCAGGAGCTTTCTTATAGCCGGTTGGTCCCAAAACAAACTCTGGATTACACCCTCTCTCACCCATCAACTATGTCTTCCTAAAGAAAGTGCTGGGCCCAGGACCTGCTGGGTAGGGTCATTGGGAAGAGGAAGGTACTGATGAGGAGCTGCAAGGAGGCAGAAGGGCACATGATGGCATGTTTGGGAGAAAAAAAGCTTGAGAATGTCCTGAATGCACAAGTCTTTCCAATGAGTGTCCCTGTGCTGGCTGTGTCTCCTTCCCAGCTGTGCTTCAGACTCTTAGTGCCATTCAGATATCAAAGAGCAGATACTGAAGGTAATAAATAAGTAAATAGTTCACAGTCTTACACCAGAAGCCATTTGGGATGAGGGGTTTGTTCCTTGAAATATTTACCATGCTTGAGACTTGTTTTAAGCTTGGAATGGAAATTCAGACTGCTGGTTTATTCAAATTTTATCTGAATCTGCAAATTCATGGGAAAAAGAAAACAAGACTTTTAAGTCAAGTTCTCTGCTAATACAACTGAGCACAACTTTAATCTAGCTTCTCCCATTCTGGTAAACCCACAATTTGACACAGTCTCTGGTATTACAAATTTAATCCAGATTAATCCACTTTTTCTATTCAGTCTGATGAAATTTTCTCAAGAGAATGAATGGATCTTTAAGACAAAAGGAATTGAAACAAAAGATTTTTTTGAAAAGGTTAAGTGGCGCCTGGTAGTCTACAATCTGTCAAGTTAAGCAAACATGGAGGGGGAAACCCTACCTTGTAAATAAGGCTATTACAAATCTAGTTTCTACAATCTGGAACGAAGCCAGGATCTAAGTGTGAAGGTTTGAGAGAAAAATCTGTTGTAAATTCCTTTAAGTGAAAGTCCCTATTTAAAAGGCAGAGAATACCAGTTTTAGAAAGGTCATGAAGTCACAGCAGTTTTTTCAAAGCATAACTCTAAATGTCAATTTGACCTCTTTTTAAAGGCAGAGACCTACACAGCTGCACTTGGAGTGTAACCCTTACACTAGAAAGAGAACAGCAATGATTAACAAGATGTTTTGCACTGAACGTTGTAGACAGCCATACGTCTGCCATATGTAGACTGCCATAAAAAAAATTAAATACCTGCTTAGTAGGCATCATAACCTCAACAACTACGAGAATTTATTGTTGTATATTCTCAGTTTAAAGAAAAAAAAAAACACAAGAGAAATATACCTCTTGTACAGGCATAAAGTTGCAAGTTAAACACGAGCTGCATCATTAAAGCTTTCACTTGAGACTGGTTTTACCCCCTTTCCAGGTAAGGGGACTTGCCGTGGGGACAGGGAAATGTGGCAACTGGCAGACCCATGTGCCTTGACTCTGGTTTATAAGTCTAAGCTTTTTGGGAAGGGTTGCAGCAAAGGTGAAAAAGTGACTCTGAAAGACAGAGCTGACAAGTCCTGCAATTCCATCTCTGATAAATATTCTGGATGAGTAGTTTAAATTTGGGCAGGATTCAAAAATACGTGAGTATATATATGGATACCTGCAGACATGGACACGCACAAATTCACCCATATACGGCTCAGGCAAATCCCACTGAAACTAGGCAGTCTGACTGGAAGATTCACTCTACATTAAGCCTTTACATTTTAATCATAAATTAAATAGACTGTGGGTGTTGTGACTAACTGGCAGACAGTAAATTGAGGCACTACGTAGTGTTTACCATGAGGTAAACTGTTGCTTCTCCTGATTTTTAATTGGAGGTTAATTGAACTCTGGCACACTCCACTATAAACAAGTCCTGGCACTAAAAACAAAAAGACAAGGCATAATTTCATGAATGTATTCCCATAGTCCATCAAACATTCATCACTTGCATTGCCCAGATATACTGTCAAAGGTGATAAACACACACATATCAATAACAATAGTCTGATATTCTGCTCCATTCCCCACCACAGAGGTACCCGATCCTGCTTTCTAAGGGATGCAAAAGCATATGGGTGCAACCACGTTCAAGAACATGAAAGATCTGGCTCCAACTCTCTGAAGCCTTCCTGAACATTTGTAGCATAACACGATACCTTGAACCTGGCCTTCCATTTCTATTAACCTTACGTGTAATTGTACACACATGAAAAAGTGACTATGAAGCAGATATAAAATGACCTAGCAACATTTGACATACGTCTCCTACAGAGCACCAGAAAGGCCTCATGGCAAATGCTCCAGCCACTTGCTGTTACTCCCAATCAGGAAGCTGGCAGATCACGCACACCTCCCCCAAAAGAAAGGCTTTGCAAGGAAGGAGGGTCCTGGCAGAAAAGTGGTGGTAAATCCTAGAACAAAACTACTATAGCACCATAGAGACACGTAGGTAGACTCAAACAGCAACCAGCTGGCAAAGCTGCCGCATTTCAGGCAGTACATAACCGAGCGTCCCCAGCCTATTCCGAATTGTACTGTGGCTCAAGCAGAGATGAAGGGACACAAATATCTCATTTGTAGCTTTCTGCATACTTTGAAAAACAGAGATTATTAGTTATTGTTTTTTAGCTTATCAGATTGTTAGTTCTTGCGTTGCTACTTTGCTATGTATATTATTCCCCTCCCGCTCCAAAAAAAAAAATTAAAACACAACGCCCTTAATCACAGGTTGTTCCCACTAATAAATTATCTATTTAATATGTTTAGATAGGCTCTATTCCACAGTACGAGTCATGCTGAAATTGCCCTAATTAAAATATTTCCATTTATTTGCATGACTAATCAGTATTTATCAGTAACATGGCACTTTATATCTTCAAAGTACTTTAATTGCATATAAATGGATTATCTGAAAACTTGCCCAAGAACGTATCTCGGAATCTGATGCACAGACTCAGCTATTGCTTCCTAAAATAACAACTACCTTTACATGTGCATTGAATCACAGCGAGGGTAGTAGCGACAAGCCTGAAGAAGCGTATGTGCTACTTATGGAAAGAATGAATAGTCCACAGAAGAGACAAAGACAAGCAGAGCAGACACCTTTCAGTGATGACATGGAAAAGCAGATGGCTCAGTCCTTTGAGTGGCAGAAAAGACACAGTCTATCCCACTTCCCGCCATGCTTTTTGCTGAAGAAAGCAGTTGTACTCGTGTGCAAATGAAGTCCCACATCTCTAAAACTGCTTGCAAGAGACTTGCCACCGTTCTTTCACTTCCTCCTCTTTGGAGCTTTCTACAGACTTGCATGCCAAAATATTCAGGGCATCTGGTGCTGCTTTCTGGAAACTCTGGCCATTGATGGCTTGCACTGTGTGGGAAATTAATTTCTTGGTATAATGCCATCACTGTGTCTCCACACAAAGCTCTTCTCCCTGGGCCACCCATTGGTTGAAAGAAGACGAGGAGCGTTACTTTTTTGCTTCACAGCTTGTTTTAACAGGGAACTTACGTACAGAAGCAAACTACTTCCATAAGCACTGAGCTACCCTGCCTATCTGCAAGTTATTTTCCTTCTTAAAAATTAAGGATTACAACAGGAATGAGTCGGGGGGCAGAGGAGAAGGGAATTTTTCAACTGTATCTGAGGAAGTGATATAAAGAAAGAGTAGATTTTGTAGATCTGTTGCTTTGGTTCTCAAACTAAAATCTGTTTTAGAGTTTTAGAGCTATCAATATGCTCTCCCTTGAAGACTTGAAAGTGTAGAGCCATCTCTAACACTTTCCCTTAGTTAAGGGGGAAAAAAATGTAGTTCCTCAAGTTAAATAGCTATGTTTTTCCAACATCCTGCAGGTGCCTCAACTGAAAGAATGTCAATTGTAATTGCAAAAGATGACTATTTTATTCTAGACAGCTGCAAATTTGCAAAAATATTGATTTCCACTGTACTGATTGTTTTTCCACTGAACCAAATTTTCTCATACATTTACTCGACTGCCTCAGGCTCCTTTAAACCCCAAAACTTCACTATAGTTATAGTGATTTTAAGTGCATGTGGTGGCTTTTATCCAGAGCGACCTGAAAGTGCCTGATGAACTCTACCAGGATGCAATTAAATAGGGCCTACTCACATCTCTGCAGATTCATAAGGTTGGAAAGAGACATCAAGAGATCATTGTCTGTCCCTCCCAGCAGGATCAATTATACTTGGGCTATTCCTGACAGAGGCTGCCTAACCTGTTCTTAAAGACATCAAATAATGGAGGTTCCACAGCTTCCTTCAGTAGCCTAAACCAGTGCTTAACTCTCTTGACTTTAGATTTTTCTCCCAACTTCAAGCTCCATGCTGAAATTTAAGTTTATTATCTTTTGTATAAAAACCTGTCCTATACATTTCTTACATAAATCTTTATCAAGTTTGTTCTCAAGACACCAATTCAGTCACCTCTTCTTAAGCCAATGCAATGTTATTTTATTTAATATTTCCTCAAAGGCCAATTCTAAGCAAAGAGCCCTAAGGGGGCTGTTGCCCCCTCATTAGGAATACCTGCTGTGGCAAGTACTTCAGGTTACGTGACTGGCACTGCCAGGCCTAAAACGACAGTCACCAAAAGCAATGGAAGTGCCCCCTAGCACAGCCATTGAGAGACTCTTGAAGAACCTCCTTAAAACAAGATACTTGATCCTTTTGTTTTCTGCCTTGGTCAGAAACACAAGCAATTTACCATCATTTCCCAGGCAGATTATCGTTCCTACTGATACAGAGGTTGGTATAGACTCAGAAGAAGATTCAAAGGCCTGGTGGCTGTGTCCCTCTTCAGCTTTGGGGAAAAAAAGAATAGAAAAATCAAGCCAAAAATAAGATCTCTGAGCAAAGCTCCTCTGAGTTGTTTTTTCCATTCCAAGCCAAGGCTCTTGCTGCTGCTCTTAGGCCTTTTGAACTGTATCGTTACGATTTAGTATGAAAGTGCTTTGAAGCCAATTAAATTAGGGTCCCATCGTGTTCAGGATGTTGCAACTGTAAGATATGGCTTGCTACAAAAAAAACCCCTCATGATCTAAATAAATAAGACAGACTGTAATAAAGGGATAGAGCATGAAAAAGGTTAACTTGTTTGCCACACTCAATGTAAACAAATATCCCACAGGAAACTAGATACATCCTAAATGTGGAAAACTAAAGATGCTGCAGCTGCGGGGAGGCAGGGGGACACGTCTGCAAAACTACAGCTCTCCTCCCCCCCTCCCATCACCTGTGTGTCCCACTCCTGAGCTGGGAGTTTTTGCAGCATTAAACAGCCCTTCGCTACCATTGAGCTTAGGTAAGTAAACATGTAAATTAAGTACTAAGTTTACAACAGAGGCAGCACAAGAGGTAAGTCGAGTTACCATTTCTCTGGCTGGAGAGGCACCAAATCTCACAGTTCACCTCCTGATTTTGAGGAGACGCAGAAGCCACCCAGCCCGAAGGATTCGCAGCCCTAGCACAACTCCCGTATCCTCCCCATGAAGCACTGCTTGAAATACAACCTACACTCAACCTACACTAAGCAAATCATGCCTGAAACATGTATAAAGCAATATTACTTTAAAATAAAACCACTTTATAACCTAGTTGTAATACGTATTGCCTCTTCAATCCTCCAAATATAGTTTTAACTTACCACAGATCTAGACATCTCTCAGGAAAATCGTAAAGTTTGCACATATGAACCAAGAAGGCTCCCCCACCATGGAGACTCCTTCCTGTCTTCCTTTCCCCATCCTCCCCCCCCACCTCCCCACCCCTAATACAGGAAGAGAGATCACCAGCTGCCTGCTGAAGAAAACAACCACCAAATAGTGTGCATCATTCCGATGGCTTGGATGATTCAGCTTTTCCACGTGAACTTTACTGAAGTTGCACACAAATGCTGCATTGTGCATTTCTGAATCAAACGCGTAATTAATAGTCCAAGTACATATCAACACTATTTCTATTTGAAGAACAATTTTTCATCTAGAATGCAGCAGTGTGTACTTTACCTTACAACAGCTCCAGTTCTCAAGCCTACTCATAATTACTGCAGTATATGAGGACAGGTGGATGTATCTCCGGCCTTTAAAAATCCATTTTTTATTGTTCTCGAAAGTTGCACCAAACGGGGCAGTGAAAAGAGGATCTGGTGACGAGTTCATCATATTGAAAGCCACCTGATGTGATGTGAACTGGTTTTAGAGTGGGAGGGCTGGGAAGGAACAGAAAAGCCAGATGTTGCAAACACTCTGCTCCATAAGCATCAGCTTGATCTTAAGTGTCCCATGAAGTTACTTGCAGCTACGTTTTGAAAGTTCAAGATATTCTCACTGTCTACAAACTTGTAGGAGAATAATATTAAAAGTTTCCAGACAGTGGTCTGGAGAAAAAAAAAAAAAAAAAAGAAAAAAAAAAGAAGAAAAAAAACCCCAAAACATAAATGCAAAACGCATACATGTTTACTTGGTGTATTTTTGGTTTAGCTCAAAGATGAAGAAATAGTGCCGGTTTTTACTTCTCTAATTTCCATGGCCTTTTCTCATTTGTTTAAATGTTCACTTGAATCCTCTTCAGCAACAAGATCCTACTTTCATTTCACCCCTTATGCCATAAAATCAGAAATGGCTCTAATAAACCAAAAAGATTTGACACAAAATGTAAAAAGAATCAGAGCTATCACTGCCTTGGACAGAACCTCTCGCCAGACAAGCCCTATTTATTTAGCAGGAGAAATGCATATTTTATCCTAGAGAACACAAGCACAACAAACACAACACTGCCTTCTGCAGGCACACAAGCGTGACAGAAACTGCCCAAGGTGCTCAGCGAGGACAGCCAAACTGGAGCCATCTAGAGGGACACACAAGTGTTGCCCAAGTGCATGTGCAGCACCTATGCCACCACAGGCCACCTTGCTTAAGCAGAGGGAGAAGGCGGCAACAGATTGAATGGACTGGTCATCACTCAAAGTCGCTCAAGACCTAGAGAAAAACAACAGGAATGTTGCTTGGCCTGGTGCTTTGGATCAACAGAAGGAAGCCTTTGGGGTCACCTAGTGGGTCCATTTCCATTAGGGCACCACATGGAATTTTGTCTTAAGGGTGCAATCTAGGGGAGAGTATTGGAAAGGAACCAGAAAAAGATGCTTTGGCAGCATCTAATGGCTTTTGTTTGTTTTCATTTTTTGTTTTGTTTGGCTGGGTTTTTTTTATAACTGACTCTCACTTCATTTATAGATGTAGACGTGTTACATATGTCCAACCTGAAGAGCTTGTATCAAACTAGTCAGGCTGGTGCAACTCTCGCCTTGCAGCTCCTGCCCTGAGTCAACACTGCCAGCCTCGCTCACCTTCACCAAGATGTCTCTGATCACATTCAGATATGTGAGCAGCAAGCACCATGTGAGCTCAGAGGGTGCCCAAAATATTCTGCATTTTGAGAACGTGTCAAATACTTCATTGGAAGGTAGAAGAAAAATTCACATTTGCAGGAGCGAGCCGTGGGAGATGCCATATGCTTTTGTTACCAGGGGTGGTTCCGGTTTTCTGAACTTCAAAATTCTAGTGATAGTTTTCTCATTCCCCACCATTTCTTGATGGCAACGGGAGTACTTCTCATCACGGCTTCCCATCACTCCCCCCTCTTTGGTCAACCACTGGGAAAATGAGTCACGATATTGAAAGCTGAGCCTCTTCCACATCCTGCCAGAAGCCTTATTCCTCGCACACAGACCATATCCATCCCAAGCACAACAGCAAACTCTGGTCAGTAGCGAGTCAGAAGCATTTCTTGTGGCCAGGCTCACCCGTGCGTGAGCACCCCGGGTGTCTGCCTCTGTGCTTCACTTCGCTGTCTCTCCCTGACAACCCCAGCTCACTTGCCCGCTTTGCTTCAATAAAGGCCTTTCTGCACAGCAGTAGGTGAATCATGCCCGTGCCGTACAAGGAGCTCATACGCTGCCAAATCCTCTTCGTTTTTTAAATAATGGCTTCCTCACATTACCTGTGTGTTAACACTGTGCTGTGGGACACACCATCCCTCCCAGCTACTCCCACTCTTCCACAGGAAAACAAACCCCACAAATCAGAGAGTAACTCATGTATCTTATCACATCAGCCTTTTATTACATTTTTTTAGGTTTCTAGTTCCAGGTTCCTTTGCTATTCAAGTACACTCAGAAGCTAGTTCTGACCTACAGCTTGTTGGCACCACAGTCATAACAATCACGCGCAGGTTAGTCACTGCAGGACACCGCACAGCCGATGGGGACCAGGTATGTGACCCAGCACACCGTACCGGCCTCTCCCCTCGCTCCCAGCTAACGGGGAGTGAGTCTCACCTGGCTCCCAGCTCGTGAAAAAGCCCATACTGGGGAAGGAAGGCAACCCTCTACTTGACTGTAGGGCAGCAGGAAGCTGTCAGTGCGGATTCCTGAAAACACCCCCCAGAGTGATGGTGTGGGGAGACAGCATGCAGAGAGGGCCACGGAGCTCACCAGTGGCTGCTGCTTCAAGGGTTATTGCCCAGCCACATCGGCAGCATCCCAGGCAAGCCTTCTGACTGGGAAATAATTAGGTACACTCGATCCTAAACTCTTGTACTTCCTGTCATTATTGCTTCTTAAAAAAAAAAAAAAAACAAAACCAAAAAAACCCTGAACAATTACTTGTCGCTTCTGCAGCCAAAAACTTTCTAAATTTGTATTTTGAGAATCCAGAGTTACAAAACTCAGAGCTAAGAGAAAAAACAGACCTTTTTTCCTCTCCAGTGATGAGGCCAATGTGTTTGGAGCTAAAGGGACAAGGACCGCTTGGGGTGGTCTAAGCAGCTTCAAAGCAGAGTCTAAGCTGACAGCTTACCAAACAGAGAGGAATTCTTACGCGCATCGAGAGCTTGGAAACGCTGTCTTGCCAGCAGCACTATTTTTACTGGAAAGGTCTGGCCAAAGCTATCTCGGACAACAAAACAAACTAGATTATGCTATAAATATTAAAAGCTTTATAGCTGTTTGTTTGTACAAGAAATTCCTGGAAAGTCCCTTGGCCTTAATGTAGGGAGGAGAAGGTCAGAGAGGAAGCAGGAAGAAGGGAAAGGGAAATAATTCATTTTGGAGATCAGTGATTTTGTTCTTATCTTATTCAGTTACAGCAACTTACACCAACTTCCCACCAGAAACAAACGGTCAAGAGCTGTGCCAGAAGATATCAAAACTTCTGCGTGTTCAGAAGTGGGACGTTCAGTGGGCTTGGGGAAGACAGTCTCAGCCAGAGCTGCGTTATGTTTAAGAAAACTTCATTGAAGTTCTGTGGAGAAAAATTTAAACACCACAGTTGCTCTACAAGCACCTACACCACCTAAACTACTGCCCTCACTTCCTACTACCACGTAACAAAACCCTATAAGTCATCCAAGATGCAGCCATTCAAGTTCAGCTGATCGTTTCACGGGGGTGATGAACCTCAGTTTCATTATTATTCATGTAGTTATTATTCATAATGTAGAAAAAGGTTTCTCCTGCATTTTGGTGTTTGTTTTGGTTTGGTTGCTTGGTGTTTTACAGCTTACAGATAAAACTTCATAGCTTATTTGTGACTACTTGGCATTATTAATATTTTCACTGGAAATATGCAAGGATTTCATTAGAAGCATTTGCACCGGGAACCGCAAATGGCAGATGGGAGGGAAACACGTTAATAAGCAGCACTAAGATGCGTGCAATTACTTGAAAAAGCCATTAAATACATGTATCAATTTAGACTGTGGCATTTTCTATGGCTCTCGGTAAATATTTCCCAAACAAAAAAGCCTCTAAGTGAAGGTCCCAAGAGCTCACAACCTGCAAAGGCGCTCCCCAAGTACAGCAAAACACACAGCAGCTGAGCGCCAGCAGCAAGCGCAGCCCATCGCTTCATCGGCTTTGCTCCACGTGCCCATTCCAACAGGTCCTACTCTGGCTTACTGAAGGAGAGCTATACTTACAGAAGAAATAAAAAAATAAAAATTAAAAAAAAAAAAAAGCAGCAACTAACCCACTTTGTTGAAAGTGGCACTGTAATTTGGACTTGGTTGTCCTCCGATTCTTTGGCTGCTGCCAAACTGCCACCATGCGTGGTGACCTTTCATCCTCAACAGAGCCCAGGGAACAAAAAGAACTGGCAATCACAAATTGATCACAAGGATTTTTCCTGCAAATCAGCAATGTCTAGCATTTGTTTTATGGTTAATTTCTCTGTCTCCATAGCCAGTTAACAAATCACATAATCACATAAGAGACATCTTTGCCCTCTCACAAAATAATAAATTAGGTTAACTCCATAACCACTTAAGGGGGAAAGTCAGTGGCTTACGTCATCCTGAACAACTGAGGTGGCCACACAGGGAGGTTTAAAAAGGAATGTTTACATCTATTCTATGTCATGCTAAAACAAACACATTTCTCCCACTGGCAGGAACTGGAGGACACCCAAAGGTCCGGGGTTTTTTTCCTCCCCCAAATATGTAATCCTCATTTTTCTTCTTTCTGGCAAAGTACGTGCAACAGACAACTCCTGCCTGTTTTATATTGAGTATGTATAAAAAAAAAAAAAACCACACAACCCTAAGTTATATTGGCCCAGGCATATTGTTTTAAAATTTGACTTTCCTTCTGGATTGAGTCCAGCATAACCTAAACTAACTAAGCTTTTGGACCACCACATGAGGCCCCACGGAAGTGACACAATCTCACCAGCAGGTACCCACCATCACAAGAGAGAGCAAAACTGGTGGTTACGCACTTGCCCGAGAGCTGGGTTGGCATTGCGCAGGCAACAGGATAAAGAGGGGTTACTATTTTAAACTGATGCAGCAGCAGCAGCGTAGGCAGTTGAATTTGGTGAAATTATGTATTGACAGCAGCTCTTGACTGCTTTTGTCATGCATCTTACAGCTCAAGTGCTGTGCAGGGAACTATATATAAATACTTTGAGTGACTGCTCGTTTCAGATTCCGGCACCACACAAATGTAGCAGTAGAAACAAATGGGCACATAGCACTTGTGTAGGTTGTTTTCTCTGCAGAGTTACTGCTCTGAAAGGGTGTTCAACACAACACAGACCCATACATCCAGCTCGGCCCGGCCCCATTTTCCCCATTCTCCAAACTGAGTCTTATTGGAGTGCTCTTTCTACATTTAAGTTGATGGCTTTCTTGAGAGTTCTTGTCCATCATAAAACCTTACAGCCTGCAAGAATGACAAAAGCATTTCTATGTGATGGCTACAGAGTGCATGCTCCATAAGCACAGCATGTGCAACGGAAAACTCAGACTAAAGAGAAGAAAGACACCACAAGTGTACAGCCAAAGCCATTTTACTCCAAAGGACCCAACGCTTCTTTCCCATTGGGCATGAGCATCTCTAACTCATGGTCTGAGATGGTGCACTAGGAGTTACAGTGGAAGCACTTAGAGAAGTGCAGAAACCACAAGCACAATGAAGCACCCACCCTCTCCAAGATACCGAAGCTGCTGTCAAAGGCAGTTCTGACAACACACGCATATGAGAGTCTTGCTGCCCAGATCTTGACTCCCAAAATTGACTGGTGAAGACAGAAAAGCTCCTGTGGAAGTAGAACCTGCAGAAAAGATTTGAGCTGAATTTATCATCAAGGTCCAAGCTAAAGCCTCACGAGGCATCTAACTTGGTCTATTCGGGACGTGGCTGCAGGTAAAGAGCAGCTTGTGAAGATTGCCTGCTGGCAGTGTAATAAAAACAGGACAAATGATTTGGACAGAAGAAAAATTAGTTTTTGTAAAAAAAAAAAAAAAAATGCTTTATCCTCTCCAACTATAAAGCTCATCTTCACCATCTGTTTCCTGGTTTGGCTAAGTTTTAGAATTTTTTTTCCCTTTTTTCTGTTCAATGAGCACCCAGCTTGTGCAGCACATTGTTTTTAAAACAAGCCCTGCTCAGAAGGAAGAACAGGTTATCAGTCCGTTGATTAGTATCAAATTAGTATACTGACAGTACTCTGTCCAGCTCTGTTGGTCATCCAGAATTCAAACACTGATTAATTTAATTATCCATAATATTAGAGGAAACGCATTTCTTTAAGAATTGCCCTGAACTCTGTCTCTACAAGCCATTAGTATTCATTTTTATATCTTATTTCCTCTTTCATATTACCATCCTGAATAGTGTTTTCTCACAATGGCTACGTAAGGGAACACCCAAGGTATTGGCTTGCAAATACTCTACTGACTAAATAGAAGCCTGCTCAGTATTTCTGAACTGCACATTCCTGAAAAAAAAAAAAAAAAATATATATATATATATATATATATTCAAGAGTGTCAAATAGTCTTTTGTATTTTTGCTGGTTTTACAATCTTTTCCAATCAACTCTCTTGTTTTGCCACTGTGACAGTATTCAGAGCATTGTGGAGTACTGTACCACGGCGGGATATCGGGATACATGTTGTACTCGTTAGGGAAGTCAACCGAGGCCTAGTTTT
The DNA here is from genome assembly GCF_964106895.1 of Numenius arquata. NCBI lineage: Eukaryota > Metazoa > Chordata > Aves > Charadriiformes > Scolopacidae > Numenius > Numenius arquata. The sequence continues at coordinate 10,725,611 of NC_133577.1, read as the reverse complement.
TGCTATAACAGATACATGTACCTTCAATACCAAGAGATGAGCCAAGTTTCTGCATAATAACAGTTTCTAACTTGTTACCTACATTTTTCTCAAGTTAAGCCAGAAGGATAGGATATTGCTTCTGATTTATTCCTAGATTTGTGGGTTGTTTTTTTTTTACCCCCAAACTAGAAAGCACCCTCTATATTTGATATACACAGTAAGAAATTCAGCAATCAGCATTTTTCAAATTTAACCTCTTGGACAAAGAAAATCTTTGGGACTTCAGACTTTTCAGATGTTTCCCCTCGCTTTTCAATTAATGTGGTACCAAGAGGAAGAGCCGAAGAAGTGGGTGGGAGAAGTTATTCCACGAACACAGGACAGATTTCACCCTCTCCAAATAAGATTAAAATGCAAAAGGAATGATCTGAACAAGTTGAATTTTTAACACTTCTCCATGCACTAGAACTTCTAACAGGAACTGTTACTGTAAAGAAGAAAAATAATCACACTCAGGAATATTGTGACATGCACTGCTATGGGTTTTTCATTTTAAATCATCCTCCCAAACCAACAGTGGCATTTCTCTCAAAAGCTAACGATAGTGAGCTTTGATGACCTGTGCCACATTTATATTTGCTAAATACCATCAGCTGGTTAATATTGCACATTATGCACAGAGATAGCTGGGATTTTAATCTCTAGTCTTTGCTAGGAGAGATGGGTCATGTAGGGAAGCAAACCATCTGAAGTCCGAGTGCTTTTCACAGAACAGTGTAAAACCTGCACTTACTGACTCGCTTTCTATCAGTTCCTTGCAACTTCAATTTGTTTCTCTTCCTACGCTGGTACTTCTGTTTTCCCCCTCATTTGGTGTTCATGCAGTGAGGAACGTCAATCTTTCTTTGAAACAAAATAAGGACTTTATTAGCTGCCACTGCACATCTGCAGCAGCTTATTCAACCAATTGCATTATCATCCAGTGGCAACAGCACACTTGCTCTTTACACAACACAAAGCCCATCTGCAGATCAGAGCCTGACTCCCCCATCTACTCCACTGGTTCTCTTGGGAAGAGCTTTTTGGTATCATTAACATTTTGTAACAAATATAAAGGAAATAAAGAGCTGCATGCTTTCTTCTTTGGTAAAGAAATCATTTGGACATTTTTAGTGCATACCTGAGCCAAGAAACACCCTCGCTTAGTGGCCACCTCTCAAAGCCACATACATAGCAATGGGCTCCACAGGATAAAGAGAAGACTTGGTGTGACATATACATAGGTAAAGAAGCTACCGGAAAGTACTTGAAGACATAAGTGAGGTTCCTTCTGCTAAGGCTGGCCATACGGGTTGAGAATATTGATCAGGGCAGCCATGGAGCAGTGGTCCTCTCTCAAAATACATGGGCTGCAGGTGGCTATGGACTTACAGCCTTTCCCAAGTACTTCAGACTACCTCCCCTCTCCATGCAGGAAGAGAGGGGTCCATTACTTCTCCTTGGACTCAACATAATTTATGAAAATGTGTCTCCCATAGATATTCCCTTCTTTTCCTTCTTTTCTCTCAGGAAAAGGGACAAAACAGGTCAATTAAAACTAATTTTCACTTTGAATCAAGATTTCTAGAGTGAATGATGGGTGCATAACCAAAAAGTCCAACAATCGTTGACAAAAATTTCTATTAGAGGAGAATCTTGGAGCCAATACCTTAACAGCTACCCCTGTGTAGCAAGACTAAGTCAGGTCTTTAAATAGATGCAGACATTTGGAAGAAGGTCAAGCTACACGTCAGAGCACTATACAGGCAAAGGAAAAAGGGGTCTGGTGTTTAATTTGCATTATCAAGTGCTTAAAAAGTTACAGCTTTTATTGTTCTTTTAAGTATCCTTGATGCATTTGCTTTTTGGTAATCAATGTCACCAGTACAGGAAGCAAAAAGCTCTAGTTTATATATATTAGAAAGAGTAAAGTCTGCTCTCAATAAGTCTTTCAACTGCACTTATCTCCTTAGGTTTCAAACAACAGAGACATGGCTGTATTTTAGGTCACTGTGTTAAACTGCTTGTTCCCGTAAGTGAAATCACTGCATTAAAAAAGTCGTGAGAGGTAGAGGGGCAGGGGAAGAGTGCACGCATCCAATATTCATACTGTAACCCAAAACAGTCTATTACAATTGAGAACAGATACTGGAGCTTTTCCATCTGATAATCAGAGGGGAAAAAAAGCCCTCTCTGCCGAGGCAAATAAAACACCAGCTTCCCAGAGAAAGACTCCTACACACCATACTCTACATAAAAAGGATTTGCAGCATACAGGAAGCAGTACTTGCAGACAAGAGTATTAAGAAGTCAAGGGAGCTTACCAGAGCACATAAGTTCACAGTAGTAATGATGTGGCTTTTCCAACAAAACCAGGCATATTGTGTTCTGCTACATTTATTCTGCATACATACACTCCAATGGCCAGAAGTCCATCAACAATGATGGATAAAGCTCAAGAGGGGCAAAAAACTCCACCATCATTTGCCTTTTTGATTGCAAAACCACACACAACTGTGTTTTCAATGATCTTGGCTAATTTACAGTGGAAACTCAGCTGCATTAATTAGACAAAGCACTGCCAGCAGGTTGAGAGAGGTGAACCTTTCCCTCTGCTCAGCACTGGTGGGGCCACACCTGGGGTACTGTGTCCAATTCTGGGTTCCCCAGCACAAGAGAGACATGGACATACTGGAGACAGTCCAATGAAGTGACATCAAGATGATGAAGGGACAGGAGCACCTATGAGGAAAGTCTGAGAGAGAGAAGAGGGTGGAGGAGTGGTGCAAGACAGTCATATTATAATCTGCTTTGATCAAAAAGTTCCAAACCAGCCCCCACCTAAATCACAAGTGAGTCAGAATCAAATATAATTAATTGAGAATGGAATTTAACACCCTGTATCACTGCAGGGCTGTAGCACACCTTCATTAACTTGTTGCAGCAGAGTGGTCACATCTTCACAGCCAGAATTATGGTATGTTTTTAACACCTGTGTTATCACACAATTCCTGCCTCAGTCCAAAGTGCAAGCTAGTGTTTAACCTCTTTTTTCCCCCCACCAATTATTACATACAAATTATTCTTCTTCTCTTCAGCAAGACCAAAGGTGTAAAGGCTGTTGGCAATGCAACATCTATGAAAATAGTTAGTCTTACAATTAGTTAGCAAGGAATATAAAAGACTTTCTTTTTCTTTTCATTTGACTAATTGGTGCCCAGTACCGCAGACAGGAAGGTACAAACTGTAACTGTTTAACTGTAAAAAATATATACAACTATATTTAACATTTAAATTACTTTAAACACAACTGTTTGCATACTAACAATCTTATGTACATTCAGTTTTAAACAATACTTCTTTAATATCCTCTTCTTTTGTTAAACGAGTTTTATTTTCCTCCCAAAATACCCAATGTTACTTTAAAATTCTGGAGGGGAAAAAATTTGAGCTATATAGAAAATAGCAAGATGTCTTACAATTGTAATGTATAATAGCACATATTTTTCATAAAAACAACAAATCATTCAAAAACTGAACCACTGTAAAAGTCTGCATAAGTCCAACAGGACTGCCTTTAAAAGCTTACTTTGGTTAACAGCAAATCATTCTTAAACAATTAAGGAAAAAATATATATTCTTTTACCACCTCTACAGATGCATTTCTTAGCATTTTGTAGCAATCCATGTATCTTTACAGATGAGCACTGCAGCTGTTCAGCGCTCCTTATTTGTACGGTGATTTCAATAAAATGGATTATATATCAGGTTGGATTGATTTATAATTAAATTAGTCCAACTTCCTAAGATCTCTGAATGAGAGAACTCTCTTCCTAAGGCTTCCTAAGATCTCTGGATATCAGAGAAAGAATGCCAACACTAGTACTTCTTCCTCACGCAGTTGATCTCGTGCAGCACTTGCAACAGCATCGCTAATTTGCATGAAACTGCCATTTCCCTGCTTATCTTTCCTGGTCAGGAGAGTAAACACAACTTCTGCTGAGCTCTGCATGCTCTGACACCCAGCCAGTCACACCAGCCTCTGAGCATTCAGACAAGTGAAGTGCCCCTGGACTTTACGGTCATGCAACGATTTCCTCTGAGTCATCACGCAGATCTCGGGTCACAGGTGGCCTCCGTATCACTGAAACTTTACTCATTTCCACTGGAATAAACACCCTCAGCTTTTGGCCACAAAGAGGAAGTTGATCTTTATCTTTCTCCTCTCCTTGCTCTACGACACCCTCTGATCCGTCAAAAAAATCACAAACAAGAAAGCAAAAATGTAAGATTCTCCAGGAAAAGAATACCGCATTAGTCACTATGCATCAGTTAAGCTGAAAAGTAGAGAAGTCTGACCGATGAGCAAAGGCACTTGGTAACAATCCTGTGAACAATAGTCAATGAGTCAACAATTTCAGTCTCGTGATCCAACTGACCAGCAGTGATGGCTCTGCAGAGGAGGATTTTGTGGACGACGTAACAGAGGATTTTTTAGCACCTTCCTCTTGAAAAGGAATTGTTGCACTGTTGTGGAGGTCTGCATTCATAAAACACCTGCTCCCTCGAATATAATCCGTTCCCCTCACTAAATGCTTGTCAGACACTGGCCTTGAGAGGGGGTGTTGTATGGAGGGGCTTTCTTCAATGATTGGGGGTATCCTTTCATTACTGAAGTACCTGCAGAGGACATCTTCACCTGTGTGAATAGGAGGAGGAAAATCAATTATTGCTGACTTCAAAACTCTCCATTAACATTTTCTATTTTTATAAAAAGATTCTAGTTACATTTTAAATTGATCAGATTTTAGTTACCTTTCATAACACCCCTGGATATAAGCAGCTATCAATAGATTTATGGCTTTTTGCATCTCTAATATGTTTTAAGCAACACAAAAATAACGAAATAAATTTACACAGAGAGAGAATACCATTTGACTGTTAAAATCCAGATTCACACACACTAAAACAGCTAGTACAGCTGCAACAGCTACCTTCTTGCAAATCATTATTGTGAGCAAGACCTAATAGACCTTCTTGTAACATGTCATTGAAGATGCTGACAGACCAGAGTTGAATGCAGGTTTATATGAGTGTAACTCATGACTAACTTAAAAGCTACAAATATTACCCTGGACAACATAAATTAATTTTGCAGATAAAGATGTAAGCACTTCCCTGGTTTTGACCACTGATTTGTGATGCTTTCTCTGGTTTTTTTACTCCTCCCTAGAAACCTGACCATGGCGGCTGCTGCTAGAAACATCCTACAGGGCCTTTCTTCTGACCCAGCTTACATACCGGCCCGCAATACTTAAGTACGTTTCAAGTATTTAAAAAAGCCAACACAGAGTCAAAAGCAAAACCAACCAAAAACCATACACGCAAAAACCAGCCCTGCCACCTGGTGATCATTCTGTTAGACTTGTTACTTCACCTATTTTTAATATCCCTCCAGGCTGATGCTTCTTGTTATCAGCTTCTATTTTTGCATTAAAATCATAAAATTCAGCTTCTGTTTTCCCTAGAATTAAGCATTAGCTTTCATAACTGATTTCAAGAATAAACTAAATAGTCATCCTTTCTTATTTCCCACTCTAACAGGACTCATAGCCTTTCAGATGGAAAAGGGGAGAGGGAGAGAAGGGCGGTGGGGGAAGGGAAAAAAAGCCACCCAACCTAACACCCAACACTATCAGCTTCTGTTTCTCTCCCATTCTGTGATATCTACAGAATATGTTGTTTTCTAACAATAATCACAGTAAAAAGCAACTCCTAAAAGGCCCTACATTTTACTTTTGAGAACAAGCTTGCTTCTACAACAGCCTCCACAGTGATGGAAACAAAGAGAAAGACTCATCAAAAAAGCAGGTCTGCCCTAGTCATTCTAGCCTACTTTTAACGCTCACAAGAGTTCTAAGATGGGACAACAGAAGTATGAGCCCAGCACTGAAGCCTCACTGATTTCACAACTACCATCTGGCATTCCTCCTAAAACCAACAATTGTCATCTTTGGATCAGTTCAGCAATACGCAAACACTAATCCTCTATTCCTTCCACCCAGTTCACCCCAAGGAAATTTCGGAGAGAAAGAGGGACAAAACTGAAAACCTTGCCTTTTCTCCCTGGTGCTCGTGGCCTCGAGAAGGGTTCTGCGGCTCCTATCCAGCTCCCATCCGCAGGCATTGACAAAGGGCGAGGTTTTCCTAAAGGCAACAGAGAATGTTATGAGGAACTACGCTAATTTTAGGAAACCAATTTTTAGATCGATAATTTCCACAATTAAGCAAAGGCAAAGCTTTCAAGTGAAGTTATTTCAGATGGGGAATTTCATTCACAATTTGCACAGACTGCCCTTAATATCCATCAAATCCCATAAGCAGTTTTCTAACACAAATTATTCCAAACTGACCAAAGGGTTTGTCGTAACAGCAATAACGCAAGAGGAATGAACTCACCATAGGACTGTGTTTTTTCCCTCATCTTGGCTGGTAGGATATTTGCTTCCACAGGATACCCAGGCAACTGGTCCGAATCAGCAATAGTAAACCTTCGTCTTCGACTCTCCTGATCCAGAAAAGAATTGGGAGACTCGGCGCCCTTGGAGCCAGGTAGTGGCTGACTGGGTTTGTTGCCTCCTCCATATACAAAACTCCCCTTTTCATCTCTGAAAGGACATTTCACTTCAGTTAGCAGCTTAAAAGAGTTTCACGCCACAGACATGAGTAGGTTTGAAAGACACTTCTAGTCATTAAGTCATGCTCCTGATAACTATCATTGTGCTGCAAACACGTTTAAAAACAAAACAAAACAAAAAACCAAGTGAGGTGATGGAAGACTTCATTATAAACATATTTACCAAAGAGAAAAGAAAGCTACATCTCTCATGCTAATTCACTTTTAACGAGCCAGTAATTTAACAGGCAGAATTTTAGAGGCACCACCCCTGAAAATGCTTTTGAGAAATGGAACCTTTCTGCCCCGAGAGTATCAAAGCTCCTGATTCACTGCCTCCTCGATACACGGTTGTTACAGAGGAGTGCATGCAAACGTTCATCCATCTCTGTGTAATGGCAACACCTATCGCCTCACTCTGAAGGACTATGCTTTTCAGTCATTTTAAGAGCCCAATAACTGCCACTGGTTATTCATCACCTTCCCTATCCAAAAGTGAGACTCCCTTGAGAGTTTCAGTAATAAATTCACACTGCATATACATGTGATTTTCAGCAATTTCTCCAGGAACTCCCTTCCCAGAGCAATCCTTATTCCAAAGGCCAGAAAGAAACAGCCATTTTTAGAACCAGTGAGTACTTTTGGAAGAAAACCTACCCTCCAAGTTAAGATTTGCCTGGGGTTTTTTTCCCCCCCTTTCCTGTATGTGCTACAGTCTTACCGCTTGAAGCGACCATCAGCTAAGTCAGGCATAAAGATACACAGCTGACTGTCTAAGCACATACATATTCCAGCACTCACAACAGCCCCCTGGCCAGCACATACAGCTTTATCCAAGCTCTCCATCAAGACCCAATGGTAGAGCTTAGTGAATGGGAGGAAGTTATTTATGGAGTTTCAGGGACCGAAAATTGCACGCAAGTGTCACACCACAACTGTATGTACACAGAGAGCTCTCCTACAACACCACCATGTGGAGACTGGGCTGTGGGGAGAGAAACCAGCCACTGCTCTCTGCCTTCTCAGCATGAGCCACAGAAGGTCCCTGTCAGGAAGGCAAGAGAACAGGATGATGATGGAGGAGAAAAGAAATGATGACACAAATGCAACACAGTTTGAAAGCACACCAAAACATGCAGAGGTGAAATTAATAGCCAAATAGAAGACGAGAGAACTGCACTTTCTCCCCTTCCTGTCTGCTACAGCTTCCCACATTTGCTTTCTTTAAAAGTCAAAATCAAGAAGCCTTCCCCGTTCCACACATCGTCCAGGAGAAGTTTTATAGCTCGCATTACTACTTCCTTCCTTGCCAACAGGGATTCAGGTCTAAAGGCATCTGAAGTTAGATATAATTTTGTGACTCTTTAGGAAAGAGATAAACAAACTAAGCACATGCATATAACTCACCAGTGTTCTTGAAATGAATGATTTAAAGAAATGACCTCATCTGTTACTTCTACATACTTGTTTTTATGCCAAGAAATTTGATTCTTTTTACTTGGTTTTTTATTTTTTTTAAGAACTGAGCATGCATAAACATGAAAAACAGGGAGACAGAAGGTCAAGGTGGGTCCAACTTCAGTAAACAGACCCCACCATTGGACAAACCCTCTTCCCCTGCCCCGGTACTGCCCTGAAGACTGCATTAATACAACCTCGGTCTCTATATCAGGCCTTACACAACAGGAGGCAAGATCTCCCCCTATGTGAGTCCTGCAGCAAAAGGTCAGAGTTTCTGTGCTGGGCTATGTAACGTAACATTAAGTGTCAGCACTCCCTCCCTAAAAACCTTTTTGTCCATCACCTTTCCAGGTCAGCTGGCAGGGCTCTGGAATGAATCAACATGGACTTGAGGACAAAGAAAAGTCAGCCATACCATATCCCCACCCCCCCTTCTTGTGTGTACACAGGTCTGCATTTTTATAGCTTACACCATAAGGAAAAAAAAAGTTGAAAGAATTGACTCTCCCTTCCCCTCAGTGGAAACATTCTGGTTTTATACAACAATTTAAAGCAAGTTCTTTTCTATCCTAACTCAAACAAATAGTTACTTTACTTGCTAAAACAAACAAACAAAAAAAACCCCAACAAAACCCAACAAAAAAACAGTGGAAAGTTACAAACAAAAATTACTTCCTGCTATGTGCCATCAGATTTTTAAAAAAATCAAAAACATAACCCCACAACAAAACTAGGGATGTCACCCGTTCGTGTTTTGGGAACAACACTGATTTAAGTGGCACACAATAATCTTCCAATAATAAAGTCTATTACGATCCTGGTAGTTTATGCATTGCATAAGCTTAAGCAATTGTATGCATTTAAGCAACTAGAAGAAAGTCTGTGAGATCTGCAATTTCCCCAAGCTAATTTGCACAGAGCTCTGACAGAAGCCAGCTCAGAAACAAGTGTTATAAAGGAGTTTTTTTGTTCAGTCGTGTAGATTTATTTGCATACCGAGGAGAATACGGAACAGCTGGTGGAGGTGGTATATACAGATCCAAAATGGCTGGCTTCTCTTTTTTCAGTGAGGTATCCATGGTGCTTTCTGGTGACTGGGTTGAAGTTGGCAGAGGACTGGTCTGAAATGTTAGACAGCTATCAAACATCTGAGCACTGATTTATCATTCTCAAAAAGGTTATTGAATAATCAGTAGTACCAGTTCATCCCCTAGTGAACTATTTCTATGCTTAATAAACACATTAAAAACTCTTAGCATTTACACTTTACGCCATCCCCAGTTTTGGCTAGCTTTGTGGTCCCTCCTACAGAAATCCCATCACAGGTACTGCATTACTCAAGAGTATGTTGCTCTTTCCAGTTCTATTTTTCCTGCAAATTCCATAGACAGAAAAAGGAATAGAGACAAACCCCCTTCTATTCTTTTATCCGTTAAAGGGATGCAATTTGTTAAATACAGACAGGATTTGCAACACTTAGAAAGCCAGCTCACACTACCCCTATTCTATACAGTTCAAGCCTTGGACATGGGCACAGACAGGAATGCGGTAAAGTTCATCACAAATAGCATCAAGTGCTATAACTAGATTAAGGGAAGCAAAGGAAAAATATATTTGGTATTGCTCATCTGAGCAAGTTTGCCATTTTGCTCTCTGTGGCTCACGCTTCTATGTCCCCAGGCTCTTGCCTGCCTCTCCAAGCTTCTCCAATCGCTCATTCCTCCAAGGAAATGCTGCTTGCCACAGCCTATATCCCAGTCCAGCTCTTCACACCAGTAATACAGTCCTGGCTTTGGGTAACCCTGGAAAGCTCGCAGGGTGGTGGCGTTTTTGGCTCTGATTAAATGGCAGGCGCAATGCCACAAAAACAAGACACAGGCATTGGTAAAAGGAAGGACGAGCAAGGAGTCAAACGTGCATCCTCTACTCAGCTTGAGAGAAAACTGCTTGCCTCAAGACTTGCGATAGCCACTGGCATTTCACAGGTTAATATGTTTTCCTCACAGCTGTAGGGAGGCTTGTTCCAGAGTGGAAGTAGGAATGGGAATTCTCCTTGGTTTTCTTTATTTCAGGTAATCACTTTAGATTCAATTAGGTTATTTCCTCCTGTAGGCATTAAGCTTCCTAATACAACATGTCATTCTTCAACATGGTTATTTAAGTTATTAACTTCACTTTCCCTTCCTCTGTCTGCTCATTACCCAATCTGAATTGCCCAACAACCAAATCTTATTTAAATAAGTACTTTAAATAATTTCTCAAAAAACACTCTCTCTCCCACCCTTCATCAGACTAAAAAGAGGACAAATACATGGAATAATACTAGTTATTTCAGCAAAAACATATTACTCTGCCTAACAGAGGAAGCATTTATTACTCCATGCTGATGAATTCCATACATATCAGCAGTTTTGCCTCAGACAAGTTCTCCCAGTGGCACGCTGACTGATTAAAATGCTCAATACACCTAGTCCCTTTGTGTATCAAGAGGGCACTATCTTGGGTTTAAAAAAAAGACAAGAACATTTTCCTTTTCATCTAAGAACCAGAAGAGGACAGCCATTTCATCTAACCTTCCTTGACCTGTACTTAAACATGAGTACCTGGGAGCATTTCTGGTATTTCTCTCTTTCATGTTGCAACCAAGGCATTCCCATCCTGACGTTAGAGTTGAGCCGGCAGCCTCTCACCTGCACCAAGGGTGGTTTCCAGCGCAGGTTCTTTAGCGGAGCAGGAGTGAAATGGAAAGAGCCGGTGGGACGTTTCTTAAGCAGCAGCCTGACTCCAGCAGGATTCTCTCGCAACTTTGCCACCAGATTTTTCAGTTGCCATCCAACCTAGAAGAGAATAAAGATATCTTTTATTTAGTATGGCTTTTCTGAAAGCAAACAAGAAAAAACCTAATTCCCCCAAGTCTGTTTGTTTTAACATGAACTTAAAGAGAGAAAAATCCAAAAAAGCCAGAATAAAGAAAAAAGAAAGAGGAAAGCACCTTTTTTGAAAGCATCTTCTTTGTTTTGTTTCAAAGAAACTTCTCTACCTAAGCTGTAAATTAAACTCTGAGGTATCAAGCAATGCTCTTAATACCTCAGCTCCAGTCCTAAAAGGATGCATGGATGTGGTCAAGTTGAGTAACACAGGGGTTCAGTGAACTACTTCTGTCATGTTTCTTTCTCACATCAAAAGGTGTTGCTTACCTTTGCTAAGCAAAAAATGTAATTTTTTCATCTAAGTTCCCAGATACAAATGATTTGACAAATACTGGGGGTTTTTTAAAGTTATTTTTATCTGCATTCTAGTAGATTGCAACAATGCATTTTAAATCAGGCCTTAAATAAAATATAATATTTTAATGTGATGCATACAGTGTTTAAACACAAAATAGTGTGTATTTATTTTATCAAAATATTGCAAAGAATTAATTTTAAGTTCAAGTAAAATCTTTCTTGAAAGCAAAATGTTAAAAAGCCTCAAAGATTTCAACAGGAAAACACCACAACCGCCTCCTGACCCCATCCATACAAAACCCGGGGGAAGCTTTGCAGGGGGAAGATTGGTGAAGCTGTCAGTTACTAACCACAGTTTGCTGATTAACCTGGATCACTTCATCACCAGCATGAATCTTCTGAGATCGATCAGCAGGGGACTATAAAGAAGAAAACAAGAGGCATGTGCTTCAGTAGGTTTTCTTCCCTCCCATAACAACCCCCACCAAGCAAAGTCAAAGGCTGCATCTATAATGAGGAGCATTGCTGAAAATTTCGCAGGACTAGATCACACATTACATCTGTTGATGACTTGAGAAGTGCAAAAAAAGTTCAACTTAACGATTTATTTTTTTATACTGGGGGAACTAAAGGTAAAGGGAGAAGGTATAGCCTACATGTGTCACAGGCCAAATTGTACTTAAGTCATGGGACGGTCTACACTGTCCTTTTGCCTCCAGTACGTACTGCAGCTTCAGATAGAGTGCGAGAGGACTGAAAGGAAGACTTCCATCCTAACACAGCAACTATCTTAGTATACACTTATTTGAAAGGTAAGTTTGATTTTTAAAAATACACTAAGATTTTGAATGTACAGAACAGAGGGCCAAAACTCCTCCAACCCACAAAATAAATCCATTTCACTTTCCCTTTTTGTTTCCTAGTGCAAATAAGAGATACCAACCTTAACGCACCTTCCAGCATCACCAAGGTCAACAGATAAAATATATGCTTGCACACACCAAGTGTGAGTATACAGGTATTTTTCAAATACCTATCTAATAACAACACACCTTAAAATGCAATTTTATTGGAACAAACCCCAAGCTCTAGGAAATCATTATCAAGGAACAGCTAAATGTGTCAATATTTATTTAGATTTATCTACAGCTGCTGCCATGCAACAGGTATCACTGCAGTTATTAAAACTGGTTTCACTGCTGTTAACACACCAACTCTGACCAGCCTTGACAACACCCAAAGTGCACAGACACAGTGCCTTGGTATAGTGCACCTTGGTCTTGGGACATCTTCTCCTCCCACTGCCCCCACCCCATGAGTAACCACCTGGCACCAGGCCAGCTCTTCCCAATGACTCCAGAGCTAAGCACCTGGATTAAGAGCTCCCTTCTTATCATCACACCTTCCGAGGCTCAATTAACTTTTTTTATTAGAAGGAACTGTAGGAATAAACAGTGCAACAAGGGAAGACAACATGGGGGAATTTGTGGGAGGCTCCAGCTATCATGAGTAACCCCATTTTTTCATTGTCTTCTCACTTCCTCTGAGAGGAAATGCCTCTGTGGAAGGCTGCATATATATGAGTCAACCAAGATCAGGAAAAAATCCTGGGCCAAAGTCAAGTTTGTGAAAAACAAAGCTCATTTCAAGCTGTCCTTTGGGCTATCAACAGTCTGTTTGCAGGAGGGTGGGGGACCCTTGCACAGAGGACTCCTACAACAAGTGCCAGGGAGCACAGCAGACACTGCAATCGCATTGTGTGAACAGAGAAAAGAGCAAAGTTTAGATCTGGGCCAACGTGACGCAGGAAGTCACAAGCAGGATGGCACTACTCAGGATGCCTCTTGGCTAACTGCTATCAAACGCATGGACTTCCCCAGTCCTTCCAATGTACAATATCGTTAATTTTGGGGTGCAATTCCACCGCAATCTAACACACTGGCTTCTGGGGATAGCTATTAAAATACCATTCCAAACCTAGCAAGAAAATTGAGCTAAGACCCAGCCTGATTCCATGCCACCAGAAAGACCAGTTGTTCGCAGCTCTGTCATTTCTCAAGCTTTTTTGCTCCAAAGGAAGAGCTAGTGCTGAAAAGCCAGTATTCAAAAAAAAAAAAAAAAATTGGATGTTTAGATCAACACTCAAAGCCACAGAGGCAATACAGCCCCACTCCTAGCCTCCAAAATGAGATCTAGATGCACAGGGAGCTTGGCGGCAGTCAACATCACATTCTTCCGCATTTATCCGATGTTGAAATTGCTGACAAAGTGGCTTTGGTCTGTGTTTCAGACCCTATACAGAGCTGTGCCAGGGCAACAGCATAAAAGCTACACAAGCTTTCAGTTTTCACTCCAAACTGCAAGCACAGATTCCCACCCACTCCTCCCTGGTCCCTGGACTTGGCAGGGGTACAACTAGAACCACTGGCTCTTTCCTATTCAGAAAAGAAAAGGCATTGCTGCAAAAGCCAACTTCCTCTGCTCCTTTTTCTGGCAGCCACTGCTCCTATAGAGTACCGTGTCTGACAACACCACAGCATCACCCGCCAGCCTCAGCTGCTGGCCACAAGTCCACTGAAATGACTGCCCAGAAATCTTTATTAAAGTCTCAGCTACAGAGAACTCACAGTGTCAGAACGAAATAAGCAACCGCCTGCAGCAAAAAATACAGTTGTCTATCATGCCAACCATTTCCTTCCAACAGACCGCTCTTAAAGTCTTACTTTTTCATAGTCTTTTTACAGTACAAGGTAATTTTGTCACTGGACAGTTCATTGATTTCATTACTCATTACTGAATTTAGCATGCTACCACCTAAACATTCCCATTAGAAGAGATTGCCTTTGCCAGCACAGAGCAAATACATTCAAGACTTTGTTAAGAAAGATACCATAAGCACTCAGAACACCAGATAGAGTAACTTATTAAAGCAATTATTTTAATGCCAAGCATTTGAACTAACTCACATACTTGCAGAAACTGGTTTAATTAGACTAACAGTGAAACATGCAGACACAAATATTTACAAATCGTGGATAAACAAATGATGCACCACAGTATTTAAAGTAGTAATATCATGAAAGTCATATGTAAAACTGGAAAAAGTAGTAAAAAAAGTCAAACTCCAAGCTAGTCAGATAGCCTGAGTTAATCTACGTTTATTTCACTTACGTTCTCTGTAGTTCCAGTAATTACATGCAATCCATCATAAGTTGATTTGATGTACATTCCCTAAATGTAAGCACAAAATGAAAAACAAGTTTAAAGGCAAAAAACCACCTAACTTATCTGATTGAACAACTGCTGGCAACAGACTCAAAACATTATTAAAAACACTTAACAATTCACACATTTTCCCTAGAAAAGTGTGTGGTCTAGTATTACAACATTCTAAACCTCTTCACAGATCACTTTTACTGTAATTAATTATAATATTTATGATGACTTAAAAAAACTTATATATGGAATGCAATTTAGAAACACTGTCTGGTTGGTAATACCAAACACAGCTGGTCTTGCTGCCTCGTCGGTCTTTGGCCTTAAACAAAACTATTTCCTTTCCTGACTGCACTGGAGAATTACAGGTTTTACTAGATGGTCACCAGCTCTCTCCATTCAAAGCACCCTTACACAGGTGGGCTACAAATACTGCCTCCATGTTCTTCTACAATTTTCTCTTGGCAAGTCAATATATAGACTGCCTTGTAACCACAGTGCTGACATAAGCAACAAAAGCTCTGGCAGAAGGAAGTATTTGTGGCTGTATACGTTAACGCTGAGTGTGAATGCAAGGACAAATGCACATGAAGTAAGTGTTGACCATATGAACACCAAATTAAAAATCACCAACAGGTCATTAACTAGCAATTGCATAGATTTCCCCACAAGACAGTTTTCTACACAATATGCTGTTCATTTCAGAGAGTTAAGTGAGGCTTATCTTAGAAGTAAAATTACTGAACCAAAAGTTGGTTCCGTTTTACCTCAAAGCAGGACAGGTGACCGGTACATTGGTTTCATCATTTGTGAACAAGTAAATCTCTACTTTTCCTACTTATGTCTGTTGTTAGAAGCACTCACACTGAGCCGTACAGAACTGGATGTTATTCAGCAGTCTTAGTCATCTAATCTGCCTGAAGCTACCACTTCTGCTCAGAAGTACAAGGAAAAAATCCACTGAATGAAGTAGATTCAGTGATATTACACAACCACTGAACATTTAAAAGGATTTATCACATTCCTGATCACAGCAAACCTGAAAAATCCTCATGTTCTTCACGGTCTTGCTATAAACACACATAAAAATGTGTCTTTTAGAAACACAAATGCCATTTCTAACCACCTTCTCCCTCCCCTGGCCAAAAAACAGCTGGCTAAGGTAACCTGCAAAAATAAAATGTCTGATTTCACAAGCACCTGTATATGACCCAATACACTGGTTAAGACACAAATCTGCAACACTTCATCAAAAATTATATTTGGGATCAAACATATTAACATGCATACCCATCTCTGGCAGCCACTCCAGCACACCACCTGATAATCAACCCTCAGAGTTCCTCCCCCTTTCTGTTCCCCATAGGATATTAGCAGTTTTAAAATATCTTTCTATACACACAAACACACGCAGTGGCTTGCAAGACTAGCTATTAAACGCTGGTGACATCAGGACACTCCAAAATCAGTTCTTACCAGGCCTTCTCCAGGTTTAATGTTGGTTAAATGAACTTCCTCCAGGCACGCACACTGGCTCATCAATGGATCTGTAGTTGATCGGATGGCTTTATCACAAATGCCATTTAAAGTCTTGGCCTACAATAAGAACATACAAAAAATAGTTACAAAATTTCCCTCCTGACTTCTTCCTCTTTCAGTTTTCGAAAATGGAAGTGAAATGAGTTCTAAAACTTGGTCCACTAATAAAGCGTAGTTAAGAATCACCAAAATAGAAGATTTCTTTGTACAAATCTATTCTACAGCATGTCTATCTTCTTACTGTAACAGAAGACCTGTTTCCTTTAGTGCCACCTCATCATCGCTAACAGATGCCAACACATCCTCTGTTTAAAAAAATAAACACAAAAAAACATCACAAAAAGAACGGGTCTGGGGTTTGTTTGCTTTAACCAATATATAACCCATTAAAATACTGAAACATTTTGATGATTCCTTGCAAGACGAACTGACAGTTTTTCACATTGTTCTTTATTTCTGCTGTGAGAACAAAATTGGCCGTTTGTCATAAAAAAAAATGAGATGCTGGCAACTGACTTATCTGCAAAAAGCTTTACAGTACAAGGCAGGACATCTAGCACTTAAAGCATTTCAGCATTACTCTTTCCAATGTGCCTCTGAGCTGACCTCTTCTGGAATGCTTACGCAGGCAAGGTTTGTATTTCCTTTTGACCTAAACATAACTGATCCTAAGCCAACATTATAACTCAAGGCAAATTCTGACTTTGTGTGCGCGTGTGTCAGTAAAGTCAGAGGCAGAATGGCTTTGTCTTGTAGAACTTTTAACTAGCAAAACAGCTAATTAATCAGAAGGAAAAAAACCACAGTGAAAAATCTGTGCTGTCCCTACACTCACAAATTTCACTAATGCCCCACAGTGTGTTCTGGATCCTGCCATTAACTGAAGCAATGCTGAAATTCAAAGTAGGTTACAATAGCTTAAAGGAGAGGCAGGGAGGATTAATACACAGTACAGTAGTTATACACAATCTGGGAATCAGCACTGTAAGCCACCTTTCACAAGGGGTTTAAATCCTTCAAAGTGGATATACATAATTACAGGGCAGGGGGAGCTGTCTTGTAGGAATACATTGGTTTGGATTACAATGGTCCCTGGAAACAATAGTTCCAACGGTTTTTGTTTGTTTTGTTTTACATGAGATTTATAGAGCAGCAATAAAATAAATCAAAACAATGCTTAAGTGTGAATGCGAGGAACTGCTCAAACAAGGGAACTCCAAACAACAATACCTACTTCCAGAGTGGGTGTGCACAAATGGAAAAAGAAAAGATGCAAAAAACTCCCTTTTACGTAGTCTCATTATTTACGGACAGAATTATTTTTAGTTATTGTGCTACTAAATTCCTAAGCATCTATGAGCTAGCGGAAGGCCTTATCAAAGAGCACAGCCTGGTTCATGTCAAAAGCAGGAAGCGATGATTAACTGTTACAAAATATAAAAAGCATTCCATTACTCTCCTCGTTTGGTCAAAAGGCTGCTTCAAACAACCCTGAAAACTCAGATCTTTTCAAGCTCAAGTACAATCAAGAGACTGAACTTCAGTTCTGTGGCAGGGCAGTTCTTTTGCACGAAGAAGCTTAATAAGGCATAGTGTATGCTTATTAAGGCACTAAATGCACATCACAGGCATAATTGGTTTATTTAGCCTATGATCTTTCTACAGTACTACCCCTCCCTTGAAAAACTGAGGTCTAAATTCTCTTGAAAAAAAATAATAGCTGTGCAATGAAACTTCAAGGAACACTTGACTGTGCTATTGCACACAGTATCCATCTGTTCAAATTTCATTGATTTTTCTCTACAGTAAAGAATATTCCCGAAATGGCCCATAACAATGTTTCCTTGCATGATATGCTTGTATGTGTGGGATTGAAAGTTGTCAGTACAGTCAGTGCAGAAACCACCTAAGTAAGTGTGAATGCAGGGAGCCGAGTTTCAACAAAAATGTGTACTTACTACAGTCTGAACTTTATCTTCCATGTCAGCCACAGTGCAGTCCTAAAAACAAAACAAGAACAAAAGCCCAACATTAACCAATAAACATGTAAACACATCATCTCTGAAAACGCTGCAAAACTGCCACTTTAACCTCGAACTGAAATCAAGAGATTTATGCTGCAGGGATTAATCAGATTACTTTCACTGAGTAGGGCTCAAATGTACTGTTAAACAACTATTTTCTGGCCCTAGTAGAAAGCAATAATAAACCTTGAAAACTAAGAGAACATGGGATTCAATTACAGCAGCAGATTCTTCCAGAAAAGCAGAACCCTACACAATAAAACTAGGCTCTTAGAAGGCCAGGCACATGAGCTTGCCTTATGCCAATAAACCCTTACTCGGGCACTCCTCTGTCCCAGGCATCAAAATGGATTTAAACCATATTGTTAAAAATAGCAAGAAAAGTGATTTTTAAAAACATGCTATCGATGACATTCCTGAGAGCCAGAGGACTGCATACAAAGCATTATTTACGCAGCCCAGGTACAAAAGTCTTTGAACTGAAACAAGTTCATATAACAGACTACAGAAGTCGTCATTGTTTTCTGCAAGAACAGCTGAACTAGAGAATGGTATTAGATTCTCAGATTAAAAAGTTAAAACAGCAAGTAAATAATGAAACCATATTTACAGTATCTATAAAGAGAAAAACCCCAAACCCCAAGCATTTAAACAAGCTTAAATGTCAAGACATTTGCCATTGATGTCTCAACCTTCATAACTACATACAATGCCCGAGAGATGCAGCCAGGAGCTGTGAACTGAAGCTGCTCCATATTTCTAATTATCCTCAACACTTCTTCTGTCCCTTCCTAGCTCTATTCTGTGCTTTTAAATACAGAAATCCACAAGAACATTCTCCAGATATGGACAGAGCAGAGATATAGAAAACACCTCAGCTATGTTCTCTTTTATGTTTTCATAATAACTCTTAACACCCTGTTCACTGTTTTAATGGCCACCAAGGACTGAGGTCACTTTTTACATTCTCTCACCAAAAGCTTCAAGACCTTTCCTGAACACTGCTACAAAGTTTAGACTCCATCGTTGTGCATCAGCATAATTTTTCTCTGCTAAATACATGTGCATGAATCAATGGTGAATGTCGCCTATCACCACACAGCCCAGTCGCTCAATATTGCGGAGTCTTTTCACTCCATTTCTATTTGCACTGATTATTATTTTCACCTTAAAGTTTGCCGTAAAGCTTTAAGAAACAGTGGAGTAAACTCTGTTCCTTGTATCTATATAGCTCTCATTACAGTGAACTGGAATCTTACTGCATTCCCACCTTGCTTTATTATTCACCCACTTTTACACATCCTTTACGATTATGCAGTGCAGCATTGGTTCCACAAGAGCCATGCTGGTCTCTTCTCCACTATGAGAACTGACCATTTATTCCTACACTCTGTAGTACCCTAGTAAGAAATACTTCTGAAGTCTAAAAACTCACCTAAAGATTTTTCAGTTGTTGTTTCTCTTCCACATCAGTAGACTGCTTCAGATCATTCTAATGAATCTGCAGCGCATTGTCAGAATCAACACAAAATAGTGTTGATTCTTCCCTCACTAATGCTTTTTCTCATATGCATCAATCCCATTCTTTATTATAGCTCGTATCAAATTGGCAGAGAAGTATTCTGACTCTTTTAAAAAGGCTACGGTTGTATTCACCAACTTCCATTCCCCTGCCATCAAAGGCTGATTTAACTGACAGATTAGGTACCATTTTTAGTAGTTTTATTAATATAGTTCAGCAATCTCATATCTCAGTTCCTGTAGCACCCTTGGGTGAACACCATCTGCTGCTAGAAACGCTTACTGTTCTACTTCACAATCTGCAAATCTGTAGCTGTAAATCACTGATTTTCTGCAATTGCACACACAGCGCCCAAACAAGAAGGGCATTCAGCAGCAAGCCAAACTTCTGTGCCTTTGAACTTTGAGACACTATCCTTTCACAACGATCCAACTGATATAACTGGGTACCATCAGAGCTTGACAACCCACAGGATGTTTCTGTCCTTTGGCATCATCCCCCCCAAAACGGGGAGAGAATCACCCATGGCACAAGACATGACTCTTCAGAGTTCAAACAACATACGGCCGTGGATTAATGGCTGTGAGAAGTCGGGCAGGAGCTGAGGCCTGCAGACCGTGTTTCACAGCCAAAGCAGCAGCACACTGTCAGAACGGTTTCTAAAACAGGCAGCGTTATTCAGAGAACAAAATGACATCATTTGTCAAGACTGCCACATTTATGAGCTCTTTTAGCTGTCACCAATATGAGTGCTCATCACACAGCTGAAAAATGGAAAGTATGGAAACAAAATACTGTGGTCTCACACCATGGACAGAAGCAGCCTGGCTCGTGGGATTTGCGTCATAAAGGTGGCAGCTCCTTCCCATGCAGCATTTCCCATCTGATGGCTCATACACTCTGTATGGGACAAGACCTAAGGAGCCTGCAAGCATTGGTACAGTAATCAATGGTCATACTTTTGTTTAGAGTTAGCACTGGTAATGTTGTTTGGAACTTGAAAATCTTCAAATTCAGACCAACTATTTCAGAAACTAACCCTCTTTTCATTAAAGCTCAAGAAAACATAACTAGCCTTTAAACCACTGTCACTTAAGATACAGCCAGCAATGGCAAAATTGGAAATTGGGGGGAAAAAAAACCCAACTCAGAAAAACAGACAACTGAAACTGAACTTCAGAGTTTGAAATACCCTCTCATTTCCAGATCTGCCTTCCAATTAGCACTCTGTACACAGCAAGCACATTACTTCC
Organism: Numenius arquata; assembly: GCF_964106895.1. Lineage (NCBI taxonomy): Eukaryota > Metazoa > Chordata > Aves > Charadriiformes > Scolopacidae > Numenius > Numenius arquata. The sequence continues at coordinate 10,704,672 of NC_133577.1, read as the reverse complement.
CCAAACACCCCCCTTCCTTCCCCTTTGGAAAGCAAAGAGGAAAAGAAATCATCTGACCTTCTGAACAGTAGTAGTGAGATCCAAGCAGAGCTGAATGATTCTGTTCTTCATTGATGAAAAGTCAGCAATACCTGTAAATGGTGTCCTGCAACAAGAGAAAATTCCCCTTAGATTCAAAGGACCAGTCTTCTCTCATTCTACCTTATCAGTGAGGAATAGCACGAGAGCAAGAGCTGTAACTCTGATGTCCACATGAGTGTGAGGACACAGTTTATAATATAAATATTCCTGAATGCATAGTCCTTCTCCGTCCTTGTGCCAAAATTGGTGAATGTCTAGCCCTGTGGTAAGCAGGTTGAGAGAGCAAAGCCAGAAGAAACTGTCAATTTTCCAAACTGAACTTCTCTCAGCTGCATGCTCAAGTCAGATCACACTGACTGTGTTGTAAAAATTACACCCTTGGTTTTGTCAGTAAGTAGATTTCTACCTTCCAAGTCTTTGGTTACTAAACTCAGACTGAAAAGAAAACAAATTCTGTAAAAGAAGAAAAATGGATTTTCACATTTTACAGAGAGAGTGCAGTGAGGCTCAATCTTAGAAAAGGATCATTATAGGTAGTGCAGCTTTAGAGTCTCACCTCAGACCCTCCAGACTGCTGAAAGCCAGAAGAGGGGTTCATAAGCAACGCCAGCAGGTTTGGAAACGGACAAGCAAACCATCCTGCTGACAACGAGTTGCAGAAGAAATTTAGGGCAAGCTGCCAGAAACAGGGTGAGAGGAGAGGAACAGGTAAGAGGCACAAGCCGTCACTGCCTGGGCACAGAATGGACTCCCTGCTGGAGAGAGGGGATATTGAAGGATAAAAGCTCTCCTTGCTGCCAGTCCCTGCACAGCTCTCCTCCTAACCTTCCTTCTCAGGAAGGTTGGCAAGGGGCTTGAGAATTCATGTTCATCTCTTATCATGGACAGCATCCCTGCCAGCATCCGACCAGCTCTGTTGCCTGTGTGCTTCCGCTGCAGCTGTCACAAAACAACTCTGGCTCTTGCCAGGAAAAAAAAGAATTAAAGGAGAAAGCGAAGACAAAAAAAAAAACCAACCCCAAAAAAACAGGCAGAGGGAGAGTCTCTCCCATGGCTCAGTTTTCAAATTGCAGAGCTAAGGCCATGATTTCAGCAGAAAATTAAAAATTCTTTTAGAAATGGACCTGCCAATGACAACTAATTTAGAAGGTGGGAAGGGGAGAGGAGGAAGTCACATGTATGAGAAACTGACCTGAACAGGAAGACCTTCCACTTTTATAAATACCAGTTTGGATGCAATGCAAACAGTTTCACTGGTTTTCATGAGTGGAAGTGCAAGAGTAGATACAGCAGATTAAATTTATCCACTAGAGGCCTTCTGGCAACACCAAAAAAGGGGGGAGAGAGATCAAGATCTTTATATCCGAGCAACTAGAAATTGCCCAACAAGGAAAAGCAATTCATTATAGCAGTAAATTAAAATACAAAGATTTTCTTCTTACCTGTCCAACCACGCAAGCAAGGCTTTAGCAGCACCGATAAGCTCTACCACAGAAGTAAGGAATTCATTGGGGGGCTTGCGAGAGGTATTTCCATCATAATTTGAGCTTTTCCTACGGCTGCTGATGTAATTTTGCAGATTGTTGGACGACGCTCGCAACTTGAGAACCAGGTTCTTCATATTGTCTGTTTCAAGGCCATAGTTCTGCAAGGAATATTATTAAGCTTCATAAATTTCCCTATTGAGTCATGCTAGTTATTATACCACAAGTTACAAACACATATGGGATGAAAGTTCTGAGGGTTTGCCCATTTTTTCCCTGTTTTTTGGCAAAAACGCCATCCGAGATTTGTTCTACGCTACAGCCTCTATAGAATAATTTGTGGGTGCCAAACCCCCTCAGTGTCTGATATTAATGACATTTGAAGACACTTTTCAATCAGAACGAAGTCCCAATATCCTATAAGATGCCATTTACCTTTAAAATGTAATTGCAGTAACAGGATTGCATTGTTTTTGTTAGAGGAAAGCAAATGCCGTTTTTTTTCTTAAAATGTTTTCTATACCGTGGTACATAAACACTGAAGTAATATTTGATTCACAACTAAAGATAAATTTAATCTGGCAAGCGATAAAAAACATCAACAGGAAGCAAATGTAATTTCACAGTCAAAAGCTGAAATAAATATTTGGATCACAACTTCTCAGTAACTGTGCTCCTTGATTAGAGCAGTGCAGTTATTTGCAAGTTTGAGGGCCGCATTAACACTACACATGGTAATTAAAACCATTCTTAGATGTCTTATTTTTCATTCAACAGCATCTTTGTAAAAAATTTTGAAACTTAAGGAGTTTGTAGGTCCTGCCTGTAACTTCAGCTTTATAAATTCAAATACAATCAAACCATGTTCCATAACATTAAAACCCCACTGTTTTAAGCAACACATTGATCACCTCATTCCAAACATGTCAGAAATGCTATACCATTGCTATATATTCTATATATATTACCAATGCTATATATTCTGAAGGCAACTCAATTTTGTAATCAAGATTTTCTTCTTGTTGCTGTCAGTGAGCAAATGTGAGAGTTATGTAGTAATACGTTGTTGAGCATCTTTGCTTTTGAGTTATCCCACCTTGCAAAACCTCTGTGGATATCTTCTGAAAGTTAAGTTCCACGCAACATTTAGCTCTTTTAGAGTGAAAACTCCTACTTTTCTTAAAAAAAAAAAAAAAAAAAACACACACACATACACCCCACACAAACAAAATCCACCAAAAACAAACTCCCCCACTCAAAAATACAAAAAAAGCCCTGCCTTTCTTCTTTTGCTCCTGCAGATCCTTGCTACCAACCCCCAAGTTCCATAGTATAGCCAGCTATACTATCTACTTTTTCTCCTTTCCACCTCAAAAAACTAGCAAATTAACCAAATCCCAATTCTATTCAATTCCAAGCCTCCAGGGGTTCCCAATGCCTCCACTCAGGATCACAGCATCACCCAGGCTGCAGTGGAGCTCAGGAGCTCTCAGTCAACCTCCCGCTGACAGCAGGCTCAGCTGTGAGCTCAGACCAGCTTGTTCAGGGCTTTATCCAGTCAGGTCTTGAAAACCTCCAACTGCACAACCTTTCTGGGCAACCAGATCCACCATCTGACTGTCCTCAGGGTGAGAGAGCATTTCATTAAACCCAGACTGAACCTCTCATCTCAACTTCTGCCTAAAGTCTCTCGTCTTCCTGCCATGCACCACCATGATCAGCCCAGCTCTGCCAACCATGTGGCCCCCACAGTAGATGCTGGGGATCAGCTGTTAGGCCTCCCTGAAGCTGTCTGTTCCCCAGGCTGAAGATGAAGAAGTCCAAGTCCCCCAGCCTCTCCTCACAGGCGAGTACTCCAGCCCTTACCAACCTGGTGGCCCTCTGTTGAGCTTACACTCTGGTTTGTCCATGTCTTTCCTGTACTTTGAGGTGGAGGGCATATGTAGACTAATGAGTGCCAAGTAAAGGGCAATCAATGATCACTTCCCTTCCTCTCCTGGCCATGCTGCCATTAATGCAGCTCAGGATGCTGCTGACTTCTTTGCTGCCAGGGTACACTGCTGGCTCTTGGCTCCATTCCCTCCATGGTCAAGCATCCATAATCTAAGATATTCCAGCCTGTTTTAAGTCATTAACAACAGATGAAACAGAACCTTTGCCCCAAAGAAACCCACCAGTGTAAAGAGAGGTTTCAGCTACTCAGCTACCATTAAAATACCTACCACCTCCTATGGATAAGATCCCAGTGGGTGTAAGTTATACAAGTGCCTCCCTCCTCACCCTGAGGGCTCTTGGCAAGGAAGTACCCTTAAAGTGCAGCCAGGAGTAGGGGTTGAGAGGATACATCCAATTGAAAAAAATGCCACTGTTGCAACAGCAAAGGATATCCTTAAATTTTCCACGATCACAGAAAGGGAAAGACTTGGATTACTAAACAATGTTAAAGTACTTGCACACTGTCATGTGTGCACTTAACCACCTTTTAACCAAAAAGTGATAAACAAACAACAAAAAAAAAACCCACAAACCAAATCAACATACAACACCAAGATGCATTTCTTGCAGTTAGTTTACTCCTCCTCACAGGACATTGCACATTTGCAATGTACTTTTGGAGGAATATTTTTTCACCAAGAGGTCTAAATGCTGGGTGACCTGAATCCTGTGACCACAAGAATTTGAAAGTATCCACATGCCAGAAAACTCTCCCTTTAGCATGGGAATTAACGGAGGATGCTCGCACCCACCCCCCTTCCATAAAGAGACAGAAAATACAAAAGATTTTTTTTATGTACAGTGGTGTAACCACCTAATCACTCTGGTCAGAACTTCAGAGAGCCTTCAAATATTTAAGTATCCCCAGGTTTTCCCTTCTGTCATTCAGGTGCAGAAATTGTGCCCACCACCTGTGGGTGTCTGCCATTAGAAATGGCCCCAGCATTTAAGAGGACACATGTTGATATATACCATGTCAGATTTTGGCTTTGGCCCAAAAACAGTCACGTAATCCTTATCACACCTCTTTTGCCTTATTTATACAGTGGGTCAATCCAGTGTGACTCCTCCAGTTCAGCTAGTTTTTAAATAATTCTGTCAAGCAGTTCTCAGTTTTGAGGTGGACTTCAACAACACAGGTTTTGCCTCTGGAGATACAGTAGCTCCAGCTTATGACTGCAATTGGTGTTCCCAACAGCCTATATCAACAGCACATCACAGCCAAGCTCTCCAGTCACTGCAGTAAGCTTTCCTACAACTTCCCCCAGACTCTATGGAGTGCACCTGAGATACCTAAACCAACAGTTTGTCCTCTAGGAGGAGTGTCCTGGCTATGCATTACACCTATCCAGCACAACAAGGAGCACACAGCTCTTCAGTACAGGCAACTGTATTCTCCAACTACGGATCAGCCCTGAAGGATGAACTTCCCCAGAACAAAGGGCCATCCCAACCCAAACCACCTCTGCTCCAGGGTAAGCCAGTCTTCCTCACCTGTTTGCTCTAATACACAGAAAACACTATGCCCTTTCATCAGAATAGCAATGTTCCCATCCAAGCTGACGCTATCTTGACCACCTCACACATAACCACCTATTTCTGCTATTTTTCTGCTCCTTCACTTGCAGCATCCATTCTGTTGGGAGGGCTGGTTTGGGGAACTAAACTACTCAAAACAAACCTATTCCCTTTTTTACTGTAGTGTGCTCTCAGCTGGTTGAGCTCCCTGAAGCAGCTCAGTTCAGGGTCAGGTGAGTGCAGGCACAAAAGATCACTAATCGGAGGACGGGGAGGGGGTGGAGGCAGCAGCTGACTTGGATTAATTCAACTTGTCATGGAGCTGCAGCCCCAGTTCAGGACAGATAGGAATGCTGATAGCGTGGCAGCACACCAAACAGCCTTCACTGTGACACACAGGTGAAGTGCAAAGCTTAGCAGGCTTTTATGAAATATTTCTACAGGACTAAGGCTACAATATTTAACAGATTATTGAAACAACCAAAAGGTTTTAGATGTTGCTCATGAACCAAAGAACACATTACATTTTCCTACCTCTCCTGATTTAAAACATCGATACTGCTTTCATCAAAACCCAGGCTGAAACCAGCGGTCAGGAGCACCTTATGTCAAACATTCCCAGGTTGTTACTCATTAACCTGGGGAGCCACACTGAGGGCTGGAGCGGGAGACAGCACTGCACACGTGCGCCAGAGAGCACATGCGCAAAAGAGCGCGCTCTTTCCAAACTCCATTACATTTAATGAGAAAAAGTACACTGACCAAATAATTGCTTAAGGTCAGGCAGACAACATAAAATAATAAAAAAACCCAGCACAACAATAGTTGTGTCAGAGCTGACTTGGGCTGATCCAGAGCTCTGCTACTGCCCAGGGGCAGCATCGCCTTCCCCTTCACAGCCACGTTCACAGGCCGCAGTGTGATGAGCTGGATCTGCTGGCTGATCCAACTGAAAACCAGCACTGGGGAAAAAAAGAAAAAAAAAAAAAAATAAAACCAGACTGAATGCCTGCTCAAAAGCTGATCCAACTCACTGCATGCCTACATAAACACCAGAGTTAACACAAGGTACTGTCACAGTCACCCATTCTTGCTCTCTCCCTTTTAACAAAAAATGCATCTTGAAGAATCCTCCAGAGTCCCAAATTTCCTAATAAACAGCATTGGATTTAAGAAAACTGAAATCTTATGAGGTGGTGCATAGATGTGGTCCTTTTGACAAGGATTAGCCCCAAAAGGCAAGTCTTCATGTATGCATGTTCTACATCAAGTTAAGATACTATGTTTTGCTGCACTGCAAATATGCTGGCAGAATGTTACTACCAGTGAAATTATCAAAGGCACAATGCTAAAAACTATGGTCTTTTTGTTTTGTGGTTTGTTTTTTTGGGTTGTTTGGGTTTTTTTAGATTGTTTAAAACTAGTATCTTCGTTCTAACCTCAAGAAAAATCAGCTGCTTTTTTGCTTCCAAACTCTCCCATCATAAAGTGTAGGTAAAGATTCAGAAATCTAATCCAAACAATGCATTAAAAGTTAAAATATTTGCATACAGATTCCTGTTAATGCTTGCATTGTTTTATATTTATTAAGTCCAAACAAGCAAGTCTACTCCATCAGGGAATGATGAGTAAGCATTCCATTTTCACCACCACTCTAGATGCTTTTTGTCCCAATTATTTGGCTGAGAAAGCTTATTTTCTGGATCCCTGCCCCAGATTTTGTGGTTTTGCATGAGTTTAAAAAGCGTATTTATGTATGCTTGCTCACCCCTCCCCCAAATACTTAAGTCAACTAAGAAATTCCTTTTCTTCCCATTCCTTTTCTTCCCCAAGCAAATATTGTCATTGACGTAAAGATGGAGCACTCAAGTTGATGTTTTTTCCCCCCCGGGGAATTCAGTTTCTTTGATATATCATCTAAATACCTTAAATAAGTCTTCAACACCTGGTCAGAAAAACGTATTAGACCAGCTCAAGAACAACAGAAATGTATGCTTGAAGGAAACCTTTACTTCTTATCCCTGTCCACCCTCTCTCCAGCTGCAGCTCTGTTGCACCTGCGGCCACTGCTATAAGGAGATGAGGGAACTCTGCCTCATCACCAAAGCAGCAAAGAAAGACACACTCATTTCTCTTTCAGCTGTACTGGTTCTAGAGTTTTCTTACCGCAGCAGCAAACACTATAACTCACAGACATATTTTTCAGCTTGGCAGCATAGCTCCCAAAGATGGCTCTATCACTATAAAATCTAAGGAAACCAAACAAAACAAAAAAAAGGAAACAAAAGGAAAAAGTTGTATTTGGTGTCCTTTCTCAAGGAAAGGACTACCTTCACACTCTATGTTTACAACTGATCTACTGAGGCTGGAAAAAAAGGTCTATATGGCCAATGCTTAAAAAGAGTTACTGCAGGAGAAAGATGCTCCAAAGACAGATGCTTCACTGCCTTTAGAGCCGCAAGTGTTGCTCGGAAAACTGCCAAAGCAAAACTAGACAAAAAGGAAAATCCTTCTTGAGAACTCCAGGACTGGGTGGGGAACCACCAAAACCCCTTCTCAGCCCTTCCCCCCACCAACCCATCACCAAGAAGAATGGCTTTCAAAGCCTGACCTCAAGCAGGCACAACCAATGCATGGGGCAGGGGGGGAGCAAAGTCAAAAAAAGAGACAGAAAAAAACCACAAAAATAATGCCTTTGCTTTTTAGTTCAAGGCCCCAAAAGTTAGGGAAATGTCACCATATATACACACACACAAAACCATCACTAAATGATACCAATACACAGACCCACTTTCAAAGAATTAATACAGGTGGAATAGGGAGATCTTTACTCTCTCACACAAAAAGAAGAGACAGCAAAATAAAAAATTGGCTGTCACAAGTGAACTTAAAACACAACATCCCCTCAAGAACAAAATCAATGGTGATTTTATAAATCAATCCCAGAAACTCAAGGCAAGGGGCATCAAAAAGGTGACAAAGGGCATACCTAAAACACAGGAATTCTTCCTCCACCTCTTAAAAGGGAACAAGGACATTTCAGCTGCAATACGTGAACTCTGTCTAATGCATTAACTTGAGCTGCATTTCACAAAGGATTTCCAGAAATGAGTCTGAGGTCAAAACTTTTGTCTACAAAGGAAATTAGAAGGAAATTGTAGGAGATAAAACACAGCTTTAGGTTCTGGCTGTCATCCAGCTTTGTTCATTTTATTCTAATATTTTAAAGAGTAACAAGAAAAAAGTGCCTTTGAGGGCTGCTAGATCCATTACTTCAGTAAGGACCATATACAGCATGCTGTCCTGACTGATTATCCCTTCCCACATGAACTGTGTTTCAGGCTAATTACATTGTTCTTTTAGATTTTTAAGTTAAACGTTAAAAAAATTGATAGATGAAATACTGCAGAGGAAATAAAATGTTTTTCAAATATAACAGCAACTATTTGGGATACACTTCAGATAGTATGAAATGATTTCATTGAATACACTTCTTTCAGTACAGGCTATCCAATTTGTTCCTGGTTATGGAGTGCAAGTGATCCCTGTAGCACCTCTCTGCAGCAAACAAAGCACATGCCACACAGGCAATAAAGACTCTCCATTTTAAGAAGAGTATGCTCGGTGCTGCAAGTCTTGCCTAATGAAGGGAAGGTGGGTCAGTGCTGGCCAAGGAATCATCAGGCAGCCCCTCTCACCCTTCTCCCTGATGTAATCATACATACCTCTGGCGCTCATTCACTGCATTACATCAAACACATCTTTAAGACTATGTCCAAACTATGGCTTTTAAATAAAGCCTGCACTAGCAAAACAGCCCCAAATTTATTTATTCTTTCCAGAGTGTGTTTGTTTTAAGAAGTACCCGCACAGTCATATCTCAGCAGTAAGATAGAGGAACAGCTTAAGTTCTGAATCCAGTGAGAGTTGAACTTGACTGTAACTAAGTTAGCAAAACATCCTCTCGCCTCAAGAACATTTTCTTCACATTATATGTAGACTACAGAGTTGCCCTAAACCCATTTCAACTGATTCAAGGAACCATTAGCAGCTGTCATTTCAACAGTATGTCTTCTATCTTCTATGACAAATTCACCCTACTCAATAGCAGTTTTAATCACTCTGTTCACTAACAGGAGCCACAAGATCTAACAACGGTATTCAGACAACTTCTTTCTTTAGAATTGCAAGCAAATGAATTAGCATTGCCTTTTATGAGGAAAAAGTTAAAGAACTATTAACACAAAGCTTGTGAAAAACAAATTCTTACTGTTTTCCCTTACAGTGATGTGTAACAAGTTTTTATCAGACTCGCCTTTGTTATTCACCCAAAAGAGCACTTTAAGAAATTCTTTGCACGTCTGTTCACCACTTAACTAACCAGTGCACACAGGAGATCCACAGCCTCTAGAACCAGTTCCTGGTGTCCGATCCGTGAGATACCCAAATCTTCAAGGTCCTGGTGAGAAATCTGTAACAGCTGTTCACCATTTATCTTCTCCCGTTCAAATTTATGGACATACTGCTGCAGGCAATCATCCAGGCCTACCAAAACACAAAAGAGAGGGAGAAGAGAGATGCAATTAGAGATTTCTGTCTTTTCTTACCTTTCCCCCCAATTTTTAAAACAAAACACATGCAAAAACCAAAAAAAAAACCGCATCACACCACACAAACCCTGTGAAAGGCACAAATGGCAAGTTCATACAATATGTGGCGCCAAATTATGAAGGAAACTTGCACAGTGAGACCAAAGTCATACCACAGGGGCACAGAAATGGCGCGTGCAGGTCTTGTGGATCCTTGGGGCACCTAAGTTAGTGGATCAAACTAAGCAGATACAGATGTCCTTTTGGTGTCTGCACAGGCAAAGCTATCAGGGAGCATGGATAGACTCAGCTATCAGTGTAACCCAAATCCCTGAAGGGCAACCAAAGCAACAAAACCAAAAAAATAACAACTGACTTAAAAAAAAAAAAAGATAAATACAACAAGGCAAGGCAAGAACAAAGATCTTGTCCAAAGCCTAGTTAAACAAGCAAACAAACAGAAGCCCAAAAACCTGCAGTTCCCCATCCACTCTTATATAAAAGGGCTGAATGAATGATGAGAGGAAAATGGAACAATCAAAGGCAAAGCAATCAAAATGATGTTTGGCTCAAGCCTCATTACTCCCTTGATTTATGAGACCCTGAGGCTTCCTGGATTAGCTATTCCTTCCCCTTGCTAAGGATTTTCCCTTTTGTGTCTATGAAGAATTTTTAAAACAGTTTATAAATGATTTTGTGCCAGCAATATCCCCCAAATCCTCATTTTAAATTGTGATTCTGTGATCCTGTTCTCTAAAGTATCTTTTCCCCAGTGATTAGAGAAAGGATTTCTGGTTTTCATTTTGTTTTATTTAACTAAACTTCATGTGTTAATCCTGTTTTCTTGTGTATTCTGCTCATTTCCTCTGTTCTTGAAGATCCTGTGTGCAGCAAAAATCTGGGGAAAACATTTGGATGGATGTGTTATTTTAAAGATGATGCAGTACTTTTAATCTCCTGTCCCACTTCAACATTTTAGCTAGAGCAAAAGGAACACAGCCAATTAGATCTGTTTTGTAGAAATACATCACATTTGCTAGAAACAGCTGACATGTCAAATTTGTAATCTGAAATTTTTCTCAACTACTTTGTAGCATCCACAATAGCTACACCATTCGACCATTCAATTTTTAAAAAATTGAACCTTTAGCTGTAAAAGGATGTTTATCCCCCTATGCTGGCCCAAAAGGAAGCCACTGAGATGGACAGGATGTCGAACACTGCAGATGAGAAACACGAACAGCATCCTGAACTACAAGGAAACAAGAGCCAGAAGACCAGCACTCAGTTCCACTCATGGAGCCGCAGTAGCAGCCTGGAAAACAAGCACTCCTGGCACAAGCTACTGCCAAGAAAACATTCGAGACACATCACAAGGGGGTTTTGAGGAGTCACATGAAACCATATTCATTTCATAACAGCAGCACGAGCAGTCACTGCTGCCTTGCATTGCCTGGTCACAGCAGATCTGTAGATTATGGATTCTCAAAGGCACAGACTTACTTAACACACATCACTTGCCTTTATAATGCTCACTCAGAAATTCGTAAGGACAGACACCCTGGCACTTAACAGTCACCCTTTTACATGACTTGGGCAAGTTTAATTATTGCAGCGCATCAAATTCTGGCTGAACAAGCCTGGCTCCTCCACGTGCAGAGCTACTAGCGTGCACAGCTTGATTTTTAAACATAATTGTGAATGGGAAAACCCGCATGCAAGATGAGCAGGATCTCCCAGGGCTACAGTTGTTTGGGGCGCACTCTTATTTCTTCCCATCTGTCTTGGCAAGGCCGCAGAAACTTTGAAAATTGAGCCCAGTGTTCCCTTTCCCACAGGCACCAAATTCTCCCTTAGGCTATACAAACTCTTTTCCCAGGAAAAATAATAAAAAGATCTGGCCTTCATTGTTTAACAATTTATTTTTTCAAAACAAATTCTCAACTGAGGCTGACATACAGTGCACATATTTGGCATTCCCAATTTTTAATGCTGTCTTGCAGACCACTCTTTCCCATCATTTGCCATTGTAAGCCCATAGTTTCCATTACAAATTACACAAACACCTAAAAAACCCGACTTTATTCAGCATGCAATGAATTTTTTATTTCTTAAGGTTTTTTGGACGCACTGTTGCTTTTGCCCACTATCCTTTCTGTGTGTTGGTTCAACTTTCTACATCCTCATGCTACAGTAAAACATGAGACTCACAAACATATATACCCCCACCAAGAAATACAACTATGGTTTCCAGCTTCCCTGATTGGGTGTTTGTTTTGTTGGGTTTTTTTTAATTCATGCTTGCCTGTTCTCGAAGGTCTATTACAACTTGAAACAGCTACTTTAAAATAATTTTTAATAAGAGTCCTTAAGAACAATACTTCTATAACCACACCATAAGACTGTATTTTATAAAATAAAATATTACACAATCACAGAAATTTAATTCAAAACAGTCAACGCAGAGGCACGGCCAGTCAGCTAGAGATGTATTTAAGATTATGGGTCCAAAACTATGCAAAGCAGGAAGTGAAGACAGACCCACACACTCATGGTGAGCTTTCACTAATGGTTTTAGATGAGCTTACTAACATAAGTGTTATTTTTACTAAGAAACATATGGAAAAATCTTAAACATTTTAATTCAATTTGCAACCACATTTATAGCCTATTGTTTAATTTTCCATCGTATGAATGAAATGTTTAAACATCATATGCAAACCAAAAAATTCCTATTTCTCCAAGAGGGGAAGGAGAAGGTAGAAAAAAAGGACTCATAAACCAGTTCAATAAAACAAACTAAATAATATTTAAGTAAATTTTAAAAGGTCAGCATTCAAATGTCACTGGTAATCTAAATGAAATGCTCATTTTTTCCCTTCTTCCAAACATCTCAGTTCTTTCCATGTATTTTCTGTGTGAACTTCAGAGACTTGGTATGGCGTGTTAGCAAAGTCTGGATATTTTTGGGAAACTTAGATGAATTAAAAACTATAAAAAGCAGTGTATGTTACTTGGAAAAATGCTTTCCTTACATGTCAGGACAGTTCCAACAGTGCAATATTAGCACGTCCAAGCAAGAAAATAGTTTTCTCTATTTCTAAAAAAATACAATTTAGACTCCGATATTGGAAAAGATATCTATAATTATCGTCTTTATCCGCTCAAGAGCCTGAAGTCTACTCTATTCATTTTATGCTCAAAGCATGTTTAAAAAGCATTTGTCTCAATTGCACATGAGAAATCTTTGTATTATTCCTTGCATACACATTAAAACCATGCACTAAAGGTAAAATCCTTACTACTTACATAACTGTTAGAGAATGGTGGAAGTCAGAAATCAAAATAGCAATTGCAGAACGTTAGCCTGGTTTTACAACAATAGTAGCAGTGACTTTTTAGGGAGGGAGGGAGAAAGACCAGTCTAGTTAGTGTTATTCGTATCATGAAAACCCTTCTGAGGAATTGCCGTGTGACTTAAACAAAACACCCTCCCAAATTTTGGCAGATGTAGAGATGTGCAATAGATCCTAAGAACAGTCTAGACTTTTCTGTCTAAAATAACCTTCCACCACCACGAAAAGCACCCGAGAAGACATTCAATACCTTGCATTCATGCAAAAACATTAGGACAGGGCTTACACTTACAGATTTGCACTGATACCAATCTCAGTCTGTTTCCAAGATTAAGAAAGTTATTTTGAATAAGAATTGAGGGGGGAAAAAAAACAACTTTGAGGGGGCTAAGGGGAAGACTTGGGTCTAAGCCATAAGTATCAGTTTACTATTCAGAGAGAATTAACATTTCTACTGTTGATAGATGTCAGCCATTCAGCAATGACACACCTGGCTCCCAAAGTACTAGTGTTTTATAAGCAGTCTTGTTAAGTAATTTCATGCTTTTTGCTCAACTTCTGTTCTGGAAATTACGAACTAATTTACCTACCATAAAGCAATAAAAAGTTAACTATTTTATTGCAGCCACAGGTTTTAAACCAGCTGACTTCTTTCCTCTCGCCATCCCACTCTTCCTCATACTTTTTTCTTGAGACCACAGTGTCTCTATACTCCAACATGGTGGGGGGGAGCAAGGAAAGGGGAAGACAGACAGGGCAAGGAACTGAGGACTGGACGGGGAAGGGGAACTGGAAGGTGACAGGGTTCATTTTCCATTAGTTCAGGAACTTGAACAGATTCTCAGGATAGCTATAAAATGCCAAAGCTCACACGAGGAAATGGGAGGAGCACAAGCCACTTGAACAGAGGAAGAACTCCTAAGTACAAGACCTTCTCCTTCACATAGCACCACCATGGGGATCATTGCTCACTGTCTCAAGGAAACACAGCCTTATTATGAACATGTATTCACCTCTTCTCTGATGGATGACTCTAACAACTTGGCAGCACCTGGTGTCTCAGGGTAGCACCAAGGTTCAACTACAACCCTTACCCCATTAAGGGGCTCCTTGCACCTTGGCTAGCTGGCTAGGCGCGGCTGCTGAAATCTTTTTTGCCTCATCACCTTAAGAAAAATTTTAAGAATCTGATCTTCCCACCTAAGAAAGTCACTCTTATTCTGGTCTCCCCTTTGGGATCTATTCAGTTGCCACTTTCAGTCTCCAAAGACTCCTTGCACACACCAACTTCAGTCCATCTTCCCAAGGTTTGAAAGAGCATCAGTTCTAGGAGAATCTTTGACATACCCCATGATACATGCCATTATATTACCATTTATACTCCACATCATTTTATAACTCTTACTGTGATAGCTTCCTCCCTTCACTTCGTCCATGTACTTCCAGGACTAGAATAAATTAATAAAAGAAAAAGCAGGACGGAATCAAGGCAGCAAAGAAATACTAACGAGAAAAGTGGGTGAACACGCACCTGAAAAGACAAATGAAAGTAAGCAAAATGGGTCTGCAAGACAGCTGTGAAAAGCTGAAGCAGCTCAGTAGGACAGGTACAGGGTGAAAAGGAACAAATTGAAAAATTCAAGGAGAAAGAAAATAAACACATCGTTTTCTTTAATATAGAACGCAGTGGGATGGTTGTTCCACTGCAACACCACAGATGCCATTCTCCTGCAACACTACAGACAAACACAGCCAGGGATGACTTTAACAAAGGAATTCAAGGTCCCTTAAAAGGATCATAAAAAATAAATCTAGAGTCGTCAGTGGAAACTTAAGTAATAAATAATTTGAGTCTAGGTAAGAACTGACTTTCTAGTATCCACACATTTCTTCACTATCACGACTATTTTAGCATTTATTTTTCCATAAGTTTTCAAAACAAAAGTTTAGTTATCAGTTGGTGTGAGCCACTTACAGGGGCCAGAACAGAGCCCAAAGGCCTTGGTTTGCCAAGAAAAAAATAAAAGCCTTCAAGATAGCTTTGAATTGCTGTCTAGTGTAGAAAGGTGAAAACCCTTTCTCGTTCAATTTTTTAATCCAAATAGCTTCACAATCACTCATAACACTGCCACCATTTGAAGTATCAATCACTTTCTAAACAAAACAAAAAACCAACCAAACAAAAAAAACAAACACAAAAACAAACCCAAACAAACCAGAACTGAAGAGCAAGAGCTGCTCACTACTAGCATCACGAAATGTCTCCTGCATAAACCAGCTTGTTTATAAGTTCTCCTCATGTAGTCAATTGTAAGCAACTCTTCCTCATTTCTGTTTAATCATCTGCATCCTAACGAGCCTGTTGCCTCACTAGGCATTCAGTCTAGCTTTGCTGAGGACAGGCATTGCCTAGAACAGCCAGACGGTACATAAGTTTCTTGTCTGTCCTCTTCTTCATACAGGGATGGAACTAGACAAATTGCTGGCCTCTGCCTGCCAGCAGGGATGCAAAGGGCAGCTCCCTCATGAAGGTCACAGCAGGACAGAGGGAAAGGGCAAAGTCTTCAACTTTGATAATGAGTGCTTTACTGTCCCCTCTGTAATCCCCTCTGACTGACAGCTGCACAGAAAGCCTTTTGCAACATGTTCCTATTTTCAGCATTCCCAACTAACATATTTAGCCTGGAAAAACAGACTACATACACATGCATTCACACTACCTCAAAATAAAACCATTCATTCCATTCAAATCCATCCATATATCCCTTAGCTTCTTTTTAATGCAAAACTGAAAGCTTTGCTTTGTAATAAAAGAACTGGTGGGTAAATTCGGGTTGTAAACCATCCTGACCAGAGAGGCTACAGAGACTGTTTAACTTTTAGTCGCTCCACATAGATGAGATCTCAGATTGACAGGCCTTCCACTGTCCTATACTTTTTACCAGTCCTCCCTACAAAGCCATTGATTGAGATCGTTCCAGCAGTCCCCATTATCATGCTCCAGACTGTAAATTTGAGGACAACAATAAGCTTCAACACTTCACAGGGTAAATCATGAAGTATGAGAGAGAGTCAAAATAGCTTAACTCTAGCAGGTTTGCAAAGCAAGACCTCCTCTACAAAAGCCAGTAAACATCACCTTGATTTGCCTCACAAAATATTTTCAGGAAACTAAGCAGACATTGGGCAAGAAAGAGTGGAGTCTTTACAGAAGAAAAGATTGTAGGGACGAGGAAGACACTATAAAAGGCCTATAAAGCCAGAAGTGGCACAAAAAAAGAAAACCAGAAAGAGCACTGATTATACATTGTCTCTACCAATGCAGGAATTGGGTAGAGCCAATGAATCTAGCACGTAACAGGTCCGAACAAGCAATAAAAGAGTGATTCTTCTTACAACAGTATGCAATGAATGATCAACATCCACATGGGTTCAGGGGAAGGTGAACAGGTTCAGGAAAAAAGAGGCAAAAAGTCTATACAGAGGGGGGAAAAGGGAGAGGGGGGAGGTGAGAGGCTAAACACTAATACCGAATTGTTATATCAATTTCAGCCAAAGATATAACCAAAGTTTTTAAAGACTGGTTAAAAAATAGAAAACAAAACACACAGCAAAAATACACCCCAGTAATACCAGGAAATAGATCACAGTGAATCACACATCTGCTCTTGTGGGTTGTAATCCAGCTTGAGATACTAATAGCGTGTGGGAAACTGCAAGAGTGAATTTAGAAATTGTACCTTCAGCTGACAATGAGTGAACTTGCATCAGGACTGCAGAAATATATTTGAGTGAATGGTAGCATACAATAAACTGAGATAAAAGCACTTCTATAATAAATAAAAAGTTAATGCTACTTAATTCCAAAAGCATTTCCGCTAAAACTCGGAGTTTTCTTTCTTTTTAATAGCTCTTTTTCAGGGAGCTTATGAAAAAAAAAAATGGGGTGGGGGAAGAGAAATCTGTTTCCACTATTTTCCATAGGGGGTTTCTTATTATGACATAGCTTTAAGGCTTCAAATTAAAGGCAAAATGAAAATGTAATGCTATAGAAATTGAAAACTGAATTGTGCTGGCATGCCACGTTTCTTAAAAAAAAAAAAAGGGAAAAAATCAGGACACAGCATAATGAAATACAGGTTTAACAAGAAGTAAATCTCTCTGTATAAAAAAGAGATACAAGCATGAAGACACAGGCCTGTCACACTTTACTACACTGAAAAATAGATCACTGTGCCACAACCACAGAGACATAGAAATTAAAGCCTTTTTTAATTTGTCAGGGCATTCCCTCTAGACGTAAAAAAGCAGACTATCACAGGGTAAAAAAAAAAAAAAAAAAAAGATAAAAATCTATTTTATTACATTCCCACCGATTTGAGGGCAGGTGGGCTAGAAAACACATGCAGTCAATGATTTTCACCAGCAGAGCTGTACTGGACATCTGTGCACAGCTGTGGGCCCCTGCTGCACGTACGAGGCCATAACCTAGTGGGGCTTTCCTGCCACCACACTTGCGAATGTCACCCACTTCCCTGAGAACGCGATTGACTCCATCTCTGAATATCACACCATTAAGTATCATTTGGCTTCTAAGGTTGAAATTTTGACTCACCTGGAAGAAAGAGGGAAAAGATGAGAGACATCCTTGTTCAGGTCTCACCACTCAGCCCCAGGCAGCCAGACTCCACAGTGCCACCCCAAATACTCATCTTGGGAAAATGGGTTTCCAAGAAGGAAAAACAGGAACCACAAACAAGGGCTCATATTCAAGACCTCGGACACCTGGCAGCAAGATATCTTGTTGCTAGCATTCCAGCTGTAACTCTTCACTAATCCCAGCTACCACCAGAACAGGACTGCTGACCAGAGAAAGATGAAAAAAAGAAGAAAACTGATGCACATCATTTTTTCCTGCTGACTTTGGTGTACATTCTCTGTCTGCATCAAGGATTAAGTTCCATGTGATGAAGTAGCTTCACACAATACAACACTCTTGCTTTGGTTTTCTCTTTTCAAAATCAACTACATCACTCACTGACCAGCTACGCTTGGCGAAAGCAATCTTTCTGTGCTTTAACAGATTTTGTTTGGCAAACTAAATAAATGAGATGGAAGCAGAGCATATCCATATGTTCTCTGCTAGACCTGGCACCCTAAGTTTCAACAAAACATGCGATGAAAGCCAACATTCAGCAAATGCATGCAAAACACATTAAAATAGAGAACACACCTGCCCTGGGCAGGCAAGCCCAAATAGCTTCCTAGCCAATACCACAAGATGTCTTCAGGGACACTGCTGACAACATCCTCCCTGACTTCAGAGTAAAAACAATATCCTATTTGTGGCAAGACACAACTTGCATTCATCCGCTGGGTATACTGCAGCATGAGCGAGGCAACACAGACCAAATAAAATGGCAGTAGCTGTAACGAGGCATTTTTATTTAATCAACATTTATTGCTCAAGTAGCACCTAAGAACTATCAATTCCAAACAAACAAAAAAACATCTCTTTGCCTAATATACTAATAGTGCAAAGGTGTGCCTATTTGTCTGTTGGTTGCATTTAAAACAATTGTAATTAAATGCATTTAGAATGACTCTCCACTGACACAGAAGCACTTCCAGCAAGCATGACCCAGATCTTGTTATTCTTTTTCATCCTAAGTTTTTACCATTTTATCTAGCAATCAGCATATCACCCCCAGAAAAATTATTTTAAACCCACGGAGTTTGGCACTGCATACTGTAGTAGGCTACTGCAATGGCAGAAAAATTCACATTTAATTGTTACTTGATCTAATTCGAACTCTTTTGACAGCCACCACATCCAGTGAACATATCCTAGCGTTTGACACAACCTAAGAAAATCATTTTGCTGGTGAAGACATGACTGGCAGTGTCAAACATGGAGCTCTTGGCATGGTAAAAGAATAATCACTCAATGTGACTTTAAAGTCACGTGCATGCATTAGGGGAGAGGCAAGAAAGACAACTAAATGGCTGTGATGACAGATAACATGCAACAGGATTTAAAAGGTCTAAAACCACTACCAGCTCCATCCTACACCCTAGAAAATTCTCTTCTGTCTTTTTCGTTGCTTGCAACTGATGTCCATGACTAATCAAAAGGTGTTGCTTAAATAGGGCATGAACAGCAGTTCGTTACCTCATTACGCCAGCATAGAGTGGCTTCATTAACTCCACTCAAGCAATGACTGTATAACTGTTCCACATACATCAGAATAAATTAATGTGTCCTACAGGCTATTACTGACATAAAGCATCATCGCCACATACTGTGTCAAAACTCTGACAATGAAACTTTCAAAGTTTAAATGTGGGGACTCTGTTACACCCTGGGCTTGAAAATCTCACTCCTCTTGGATGCTCAGAAGTTGTTTACCAATTCACATGGGCTCAAAGAATCATTAAGTCTTTCTCCAGCAGGAAACCAAAGGAAGTGGTAAAATGAAAAGTAAAAAGTGGAGAAACCCAGATGATTCCAGTATTCCTTTTTCTCACCCCACTAAGACTTTTTCTTCATACTAAGTACACTAACACGTGCTTGGCCAATACATTTTAAATTATACTTAAACAGGAATTTGCAACTTCTGTAGTCGAGGGAGGTCTGGTTTTATCTCCCACTGAAAAGTTAATTGTTCGTTCCTTTGATGCAATAACAGCTTTGCCTATGCACAGTATGGTTTTAGCAGGAATTAAAGCACAATAGTATCTGGCCACTGAAAGCTGCATTTGAGAAGAATCTACAGACAAGACCTTTGTCCCTCCCTCCATACAGGGCTAGGCTTTGTAGGGAATCAATACACTCCACCACGTGTCCTTTCCTGTACAGAGCATATGGGATGACAACCTCAGAAACAAGAGCACGGGCACACCATGGGCACACCACAGCATTTGTCTCTTCTGCAGCTAGGTGGCAACAAGAACTGAGATAGGAGACTGGCTACCATTTCATCTTCAGGCTGGTCCAACAACCTGACTCACTCTCTCAGTAAGGAGGCTACACACAGGACATGACCTCAGAACGTTCTCATTGGATCCCAGATGGCACAAAGACATGCACAGTTGGTTACTGCCAACTCGCTTTTATCCAAAACTGAGGTAAAGCTCCCCCACACCACCAGAGACGGATTTGTCCCAGCCACTTAACACCAGCATCTTGGCAGGAGTAGACAAGCTGCATGGATGCCTGTGCCTCAGCCACTGCAATAGGACCTTTATAAGCTCAACACCAGCAGCAGCTTCAGCTAGTACAATGGGCTGTAAATCGGGAAAAGATGCAAGAGGACACAAGCGGGTCTGCCATCTTTGTTGTTGGATTACTGCAGAGGATAAGGGCAGAAAATTGCAGGGGGATGGGGGATAAACAGCAGAAAGTGGCACAACTACACCTAGCAGAGCTCATCTGTCAGAGACCTGACTTGTACCTCATGAGACCCTCCCTGCACCAGACTGGCTGCGGACCCCACTTACAGAGAGGGGGATTTCCTCACACCCATTACAGCTCCTAAGAGAAGCCTGAAAGAACTCTTATTTCTGCTGCTACCAGATACAGATGTTTTCACTAAATCAATGCAACCACAGAGAAATGCATTTCCCAGAATTTTCCAACTCACTCAACCACACTGAATTTGTTGGGTGGTTTCTTTTTTATACCACTATTCTAACACACACTTTTTACAGGAGAACTTTTACTCAAAATAAGCATTTAAAATCCTTTACCATTTTGCTTATGGAAGTATAGCAGCATGAGCCTAAAATAGTCTCAACCCTAGCTGTGGAGTCATCCACAAGATTACGGGAATCAGGTTTTTTTAGTGTTTTTTTTTTTTTAATGGAAACAGTTTCATTACATTTTATTGTTCTAGTGAAAAACATACTGTAGCTTAATCCATAGCAGGAATATGGAATCAATTTAAGTGCCCAGAGGCAAAAACTCTGGAACCTGTGGAAATTATGGAATTAGGACAGTCTGTAAATCATGTTTTATGGCTGAAGACCACCCCTCTAGTCTCATTCTTCCCATCATCCATTCTATGCCTCTCTCCAACATCCCTGATCCCCTTCTTTCTCACCTGCACCATAATACCACCCCCTTCCCAGAAAGCCTTCCTGATCCTATCCATAGCAAAAGTGGTGACAGCAAAACTACAGGTGATGAGGAGCCCCATTGGGTGCTCTCACTGTGTCTGAACATCTTCTGGGAGGCATGGGAGCGCATCAGAAAAACGCCGCAAATAGCAGGCTGGACAAGTGCTGTTTTGTGGACCGACATACACCATCCCTGAGACACTAGTGCACAGCGTGGCAGCAAATGACACCATGCATACAGGTACAGGTTTGGAGAAATACACTGTGTAGGTGCCATATAGGAGGAACCAGAGAGATGTCGCAGGACTGTATTTGGCACCATGGATGTAATTAATATAAGAAGGTACTTTAATGACTGATGGGATGTTTGACAAGAGGCAGTGAATGCCACAAGACAGAGGACAGTGAGGAATATGGTGTGGTGTGGGATAGAGGGTTGCACAGTGAGCATGTTAATACGCAGTCCTTCAAGGTACAGTTGACCACCCTATTTGCTCCTCCAAATATTTGCTGCAGAGAGGGGATGGGAGGAGAAGATGGGATATAGTTGGAGAAGGTCTCTGCACTGTCAGTACCTGACATAACAATAAAGTCCCTCCTGCATGACACTGCTCTCACCATATCCCCAGATACAAAATATTCCAGACACACCAAACGCATTTACTGCCTAAGTGTTCAAGACTGGCTATGCTGTACCACATCAGTGTCCCAGGCTGCTGGTCAGACTGGTCTTCTGGGACCCAGATGTTATTACCATCAATCATTTTGTGTAATATTCCTTGAAGCGAAGCAACACTTAACGTTTTACAAAGGGGTATGTCCTTTGGCAGGTTTCACTCCATCCCTCGCATGTCCTCGCTCTAGTTTTCCAATAAGCAGACATATTAAGTAACACTTACCAAAAGGCAGCTCCCCATCACTGCACTTTTCTAGCTCACCTAATTTCATTTTTACTATACTTTAAAGTCATTCACAACCAAATTTAAAAACAATTTTCACAATAGCACCAGACACAGGAGCACTCCTAGACAACTTAATGAGCCATTCCCCTTATAAAGTCTTGTAATTTCAATTATAATGTTAATGCATTCAGAGTAACACACAGTTTACATCAGCACCATCACAAGCTGAAACTTCAAGGTGTCAAAAATTCAAAGCTATCTCAACGAGGAAATGTTTCTGCTTCACAAAGATTTAACCTCAGTAAAACACAGCCCCCTGTATTTCCACCTACATTATCTTTTTGCCTACTGACACTTCAAAGCAATGCTTCCTCAATTCATTATTCTTGTGCATTTAACAATTCTCTTTGTCTATGAGGCATCACTGATTCCTTATATATAGTCAGTTTTTCCTCATACTGAGTTTTTTCTATGCCACTATCCTTTTTGAAAAAAAAAAAAATAATGTTACTTTCAAAACTTATTTTAGCAAAATATCTTTTTCTTTGTATATTACCTTTTTGTCATGAGGGTTGGCTTTCAAATAAAACAAATTAATCAATTTTTTAACAAAAAAACCAAAAATCAGCATTCCCATGCTTGTCTCTGTTAAGCACAAATTCAACAGCTGAAAGGACAGGAACTGGTAAAGAGAGGCAACCCTTAAAAGAGGCAAAAACAGGCAGATACCTCGTAAAACCTGACAAGCCATCCATGGAGAAAATGTCTGTTAACCAAGTGGCTGATCCACCTTATAAGGACCGTATTTCTCCCTCATCTCAAATACTTGCATTTCAATTACATCAGATTTCACTGCAGCCACATCTAGAGCTGTACAGTAACCAAGGGGGAGGATTCTCTGACTGAGATTTTAAATAAAGCTAAATAGTTGACATTTGTGAAAGTGATAAACTAACCATTTAACAGCCCGACTTCTAAGTGAATATTAAAAGTGGACGGTCTCCCCTTAAGGCTTTGAGTTCTGTATTTGCAAAACAGATGCATGAAGGGATGAAAATCCCATAATGGTTTGCATTCTTAATGTCTGACACAATTTAGTCCTTAGGGAGCAGACTACGTGTGTACGTGTGTGTATGTGGGAGATTGCATGCAGTCTTTTACAATGAGGCCCTGATCCTGAACCTGTAACATTACTTTAAGCACCAAAAATAACCTACTGTTCTGCTGCTGTATTAACAGCAGTGATCCAAACGTCACCTATTAACCTTTGCATCACTATGACAGCTTTGTGTTCCAGCTTCCCAGCAAACCCTGTTGCTCTTTTTACAAAATAAACAAACCCCTCAGATACTTCTTGTACACTTACATTGACGATTCAGAGCATAACTGCAGTTTCCCGAATGTAGACCCTGCTTTAGCTTCCCCACGTACATCAACACAAGGATATGGCTATTTAGTTGGACACTAACAACATGAGATACCTATTAACAATAAAATCATACAGACAAAACTCTTCCATGTAATGTCCCTAGACTGGGTTTTGAAGATGTGAGAGAAACTGCAAGAACAGGGAAGGGAAGAGGGCACTTATTCTTAACACAGCAGTTAATCAAAAAGAATGAACCCAATCCAGAAGTCTCTGAAATAGGTGAAAAACAGGCTCGAACAAAAGGATGCAAATAAATGTCCTAAAAACAGTGACTGCAATCATTTTTGCACCTGTTTTTTAAATCCAATATGTTTCATGCTGAAATTATTGAAAACAGCAACAAAGAAACAGTGTCTCACACAGACACTCTCTCTTTATGCAGACTTGGCTTCACATCCCCAAATCAAGACTGCTACTGAGAAAATGGCATCATCCCCATGTGCTCTGTACCAAAACTTCCAGAAAACCCAACAACTCCAGCAGTGCCCTCTCCACAAGTACTGGAGATCCGTAAGCAGAAAGCTGTGAAGCACTAACTTATTTCCAAACTATCACTACAGAGGCTACCAGGCACTTCTATCTTGCCTGGCAAGATCATCGAGCAGATCCTCCTGGAATCTCTGCTAAGGCACATGGAAAATAAGGAGGTGATTGGAGACAGCCAACATGGCTTCACCATGGGCAAATTGTGCCTGACAAGTTTGGTGGCCTTTTACAATGCTGCCACAGGCTTGGTGGACAAGGGCAGAGCAACAGACATCATCTACCTGGATTTATGCAAAGCGTTTGACACTGTCCCGCACGACATCCTGGTCTCAAAATTGGAAACCCGTGGATTCGATGGATGGACCACTCGGTTGATAAGGAACTGGCTGAATGGCCGCACACAAAGGGTTGTGGTCAATGGTTCAATGTCCAATTGGCGGCCAGTGACGAGTGGAGTTCCTTAGGGGTCAGTACTGGGACCAGTGCTGTTCAACATCACTGTCGGAGACATGGACAGTGGGATAGAGTGCACCCTCAGCAAGTTTGCCAACGACACCAAGCTCGGTGGCGCGGTCGACACACTGGAGGGAAGGGATGCCATCCAGAGGGACCTGGACAGGCTTGAGAGATGGGCTCATGCAAATCACATGAAGTTCAACCAGACCAAGTGCAGGGTGTTGCACCTGGGACGTGGCAATCCCAGGCACAAATACAGGTTGGGCAGAGAATGGCTGGAGAGCAGCCCTGAGGAGAAGGACTTGGGGGTGTTGGTGGATGAGAAGCTCAACATGAGCCGGCAGTGTGCACTGGCAGCCCAGAAAGCCAACCGCATCCTGGGCTGCATCAAGAGAAATGTGGCCAGCAGGTTGCGGGAGGGGATTCTACCCCTCTACTCTGCGCTCGTGAGACCCCACCCGGAGTACTGTGTCCAGCTTTGGAGTCCTCAACACAGGAAGGACATGCACCTGTTGGAACAGATCTACCGGAGGGCCACGAAGATGATCAGAGGGATGGAGCACCTCTCCTATGAAGACAGGCTGAGAGAGCTGGGGTTGTTCAGCCTGGAGAAGAGAAGGCTCCGGGGAGACCTCATAGTAGCCTTCCAATATCTGAAGGGAACCTACAGGAGAGCCGGAGAGGGACTCTTTGTCAGGAAGTGTAGTGACAGGACAAGGGGTAATGATTTTAAATTGGAAGAGGGGAGATTTAAATTATATATTAGAAGGAAATTCTTTACTGTGAGGGTAGTGAAGCACTGGAACAGGTTGCCCAGGGAAGTTGTGGATGCCCCATCCCTGGAAGTGTTTAAGGCCAGGCTGGATGGGGCTTTGAGCAACCTGCTCTAGTGGAGGTGTCCCTGACCACGGCAGGGGGGTTGGAACTCGATGATCTTTAAGGTCCCTTCCAACTCTAACCATTCTATGATTCTATGATCTTCTGTTCACCATTAGCTGGAAAAGAAGGAGGGCTTCCCACCCAAGGACTAATGCAGTTCATCAGAACATGTTCTGCTCTGTCACTTCTATAAGCGTCTTCTTTACTGAGGAAAAGAGTCCAAAATCCTCCAAAAACTGTTATAAAACAGGAGTTAGGATAAAGTGATGCTGCTCCTACCCCAGTAAGGCCAACGCGACAAAATACCACCTGGCAAAGAAGACCACATAAAAGGAAAACACCAGGAATAAAGGGAAATACAGCCACAAGAGGAAAGGAGAGGAAAAATTACTATTGAAAATTTCCATTTGAGGAATTCACCCAGAAGAGACCATTTAACTGATCTTTAAACATTCACACTGCTTCAACTACAGTAAGCACAAAATTTTTTTTTTTTTTTTTTTTTACATTATTTTCTATCTTAGTGTTTATTTCAAATTGACAGAAGTAACAGTATCTCAAAAGCAAGCAATCCACATAAGAGCATTACTGGCATATAACAGAAGTCTCCAAGTTACTCTCTCTCATCCTGTTCACATGAAATGTCAGACTTTTTTTTAGGTCCAACGTTTTTTATTCTAATAGATATAAAACAGTCATCAACCTCTCGGTCTGCAAACACTAAGCCGCAACTATCGCTTCCCCCTCCCACACACACATGCTAATCCTGGTGAAAGATGCTGAAATGAAAGCCACAGAAACAAAACCCATGCATTTACTTGCAGACTACAGCTGATACCCTCTTCCTAAAGGGAAAAGTGCCCAGGCCTAGGGAGCTGTGGGACAGAGGGGACCAGGCAGACCCCCACCTAGCCACACTCTCCATCTCTGTGCCAAAACAAACCTCCAGCAAGGAAACCCTTTAGAGACAACTGCATAGCAAAACTCCCTGGCAAACTGGCAACCCAACTTAAGAAGAAACCAACCCATTCCACTCAGAGAAAAATAAAAACTTCAGCCCACTTTATCCAGAGCTGGACTTCCATCAGTCCATACATCCCATCTCCAAGCCTCTGCCCATCTGATTTACTATTGCTAACAACTTCTTCACAACAGCATGGACAAATACTCTCCCAAAGAAATAAAATGGAAGCAAGTATGAGCACAGAACTCAATCACGTGCAGTATTAATATTATCACAGTAATTACACACTGACTACAGGCAACACAAAAGCACTGCTCCCTTTGAAACATACTTCCTGAGGAGGTGGCTGCCTCCACGGCTTGTCAACTTTAATAGGTTAGGCCCCTTCTGCGGGGAAACTAGGCCAACACCTTTCAAGCAAGAGCAAAAGGCCAATGTTGACCCTAAAAAAAAACTACTATCCTTCCACAGGTCAAGCTCAAAGTCATTTCACTTTGTGAAAGCAGTAACAGTACACTCTACATCTTTCTATCTCCAGCGCACAAAGCCTGGGTGCCGGATAACTTTATGTGGTTAATACGGCTCAACAACCCCCCGCCCTAGGGCCTTCATCTCAAACATGTAATTAACAGCTTGCCATTTAAAAGTTTCAAGGTTTTTGTGGTTGAAGGAGTAGTTCATTAGTCACAAGAGCTCCTTTTCTTGAACTCTGGTAATTAACACTCTGATGCCTGTTCCCACAGTGGAAACAAGAGGTAACATTGCAAAACTGCCTATCTCCTGGCTCCCAAGAAGAAATGGGGCCATCCCTTTAATTGGGTTTGGCTGCCTTCTCGCACCACCATGTGGAACTGTTTTGGCTGATTGCAGCAAGGTCCATTACTCACATCTGCCTCTCCCTCGCGTATGCACCCTTGCGAACACTGTGATTACTGTTCCACCCATGAGCTAGTCAGGGAGCAGTTTGCTGTAAGGCAGCAGCTGATGTAGCCGCCAGATAGCCAGCCTTTTAGATGACAACCTCCTACACTGTTGCAAAACATTTATGACTAGCACCTTACAATCTCATGGTCACCAAGGAGGCTTAAGTACAGGCACATGAGAATCACTAGCCATCAGCACCTGCTAATCACATTAATATGTCATTGCAAGCTGAATGACATTAACAGAAAAACGCTGACAGTGCCTATCTCTTTCCATCATGGACAGATCCCCAGGAGTCACTACTGGATTCTCCTAGGAGACACTGTCATTACTTGGATGCCTACGTTACTTCATGTTAAAAATCCCCACAACATTTACATCAGGAATTCTAGCTTCTTAAAAGTTATTGTTTGCAGTATTTTATATAGCACATCCCTTCCATGAGCCAGGACACACAAGGAGCCTCAAGACCAGAGAACAAATATCCCAACCCCCTGTCCAAAGGGAGCTTGAAACAGGGAGAGGAACCGAAGCCAAGGAGTGACACCCCATCCCATTGGACAGGTAACAATTTTACTGTGCTAGCCATCACCCTTCACCTGTAAAGGGCTGGGAAGGTTGATGCCATCACAGCTGACAGCTTTGAGGAGAGCTTTGCAGCAATGTGAACAGGACCAGAAAGCTTAAAGGTGTTCAGGTACAGTAGCCATTGGGTTCCCAACAACAGGTGAGGGAGGATGTGCAGAGCAAAGTTAGGACAAGATCTCAGAGGTAAAACAGCCGGCATATATTTGAAGCAATAAAGGCAGCAGCAGCAGCAGTGAGGAGCGGAGAAAAGACTGATAAGGTTAGCACACCTAGATAGGAAAAAAGAAGAAAAAAAAAAAAACAAACAACTTTGAAGCAGCAAAACATGCTTTTAACATCCCAGTGACAGGAAAGACCTGCCTTGAGGCACCCAATACAATAGGCATTTTAAAGCATATCACTGAAACATCTCAGCTTTCTTTGAACAGACTATGTGAAAAACCAAGGTTTATTAACTGAGCAATCAATCACCAAATCTCTCAGCTTCCCCGTATTTTTGTAGTTGCTTTAAACATCTAAAGCAATTGCTTCAAACAATTAGCTGCCTGACACGTTTTCATTATTCCACACCATCTTACAGCCTTGTGGAATGATGATGCTACTTCCTAAAATAGCAAAGACCTCATCAGAGTTCAAGTGCAACACCCCAACAGTACAAAAGCCAAAGGCATCTAACATCAACGATGGCTGATTGAGGGCTCTGTCTGAATCATACACAAGTCCAAAATACCACCAACCTGACCAGGAGCCCCACCTTCCTCCTAGATGCGGAGTGGAGGAGGGCAGGAAAGAGAGCGCCCTATATCAATCTCAACCACTCCATCTGTCATCCTCATACAGTTTTTTTGTGATTCTAAAGAGCATGAGCAGATATTCCACCCTCTTAGTAGGGTGATGACAAGATATTTCTGACCCTCTGCAGAATCCCAAACAAGTCTTCCTGATACTTTCAAGACACAGCAAAGTACCATCAGATATTTTAGGGAAGCCAGACAATTTGTTTGACAGCCATTTGCTTCTTTCTCACAGCATTTCAGCTAAACTGGGGTTTGTCTGGTTTGGGGTTCTTTTTTTGGCAAGATCTGTTACAGAATACGACTTTATTGGTGCAGCTTCCAGGGAGCGCATAATTCCTAGGTGCCAGAAGCATCTCTAGGGAGGGCCCTTGCATATATGACTAACAAAGCTGGCTAGTGGGATGCTGCAGGCAGAATGAAAATAGTTTAAGTCTTAATAGAAAACTAGTTTTCAAAAGTGAACAGATTTTTGAGAACACTCAATGACAGGGAGGAATACTAAAGAGCACAATATATTTCAGTAAAGCCCCAAGAGACAATTAACTAAGTTTCCAACTATCATTGCAACACACTCTTAATCCTTGGAAAATTGAGGATGATACTGGACAATAAAATTACATGCATTATGCTCAATTATACATGAGTGAGTTCGAAACCACACAGTCCATTCAGTGTTCTGCAGCAAGTTAATTTGAGCAAAACTTGTATGAGTACATACAAACTGACAATCTGGGAAACTAGTACTTCTGTGAATGACAGCTCAACAAAAGTCTCCAGGCATGCCCAGCATGGGACTGACTCTACTGGGAGCTAGAGTTCCTCTCCAAATACACCGCCTCAAGAAGCCAGTACTAATCTCACTACAGTAAAATCTGACATACAGTGTTGCTAGTGATAATATGGCCACATCGCACTTTCAAGAGACAATTTGATACACTAAAGACGCTCACTAGCTTGGAACCTAGGCACTGTGATGTGATCTAAAATGACAAAACATTAAACAGCTTCCCAACATATTCAAGACTAGCTACTTCACCAAAGGTTTGGTTCCAGCAACATCAATGGAAAACATTTTCCAAATGGTTTCCCACCATGTCTAGCATCACAATAGGAGGGTTTCTGCTCTCAAAAGAATCCAGAGTAGCCCCAGAAGGCTGCTCCAAGTATTTCAAATTATACCACAAAGATCTAAAAACTATCAGCTACCCCAATTCGGTTACCACTGCCTTTTCATGCAGCAATATGTGGTGCTGCTTATCTTTCTATGTAGCTTTACAAGGTAGTCCACCAATTAAAGACACCGCACTGGAGCTAGACGAAGTAGAAAGGACAGAAGAGGTCAGCTATTATCATATTTGCATCTGTTATCACTCTCACATGCAATATTTTAAGCACTCTGTATTAAAATACCAAATTTTTCATCAGATGCTGAATAGTACGAGACATAATTACAGCTCTCCCATGTACAGATCACACTGATTACATCCAACAACTCTTTTGTACATCAGATGCCTACTGACTAGTAGTATTCCAACAACTCTAAATGCAGCCATAATCTATTTTCTTAAGCAAGCAAATACATAATTTTCAAATGAGCATGCCCCCTCGTTTGCTGTTATGACTTCCTGCACCCCAACAGTTCTCAGATGACCGATGGAGAAAGAAGGATCCAGTAACTACAACACTGAATGAGGGCCTGCAAGTTTTCTTCCTCTGTTGCAGACATCATGGGATGGACCGGTTGGAGACTGACATGCTTGAACTCCAAGGATACTCAATGGAGACCTACTCAGTAGTCCAGGGAGCCCAGAGCATGTTTCGACTTGCCCTGAAACAGATACCAAGCACAAAATCTGCTGAACCACTCTCTAGGCTCCAGTGACTATAACAGGAGTACGGACATCTAAATTAATCATGTCTTAATGCTGATTTGAATGCCACCCACTGTATGACCAGAGGCAAATCACTTTCTTTCACCATATATTCCACAATGCAGATCCATGAACAGACACTCAAAGTTGTCCAGACAGACATTTCAGGAGTTTATAAGCAATGGAACTGCATTAGGAGGTGAAAATAGCCAAGACAACCACGCTAATGCTGTTTCTACTGCAGAGATAACCTACTTTAGGGTAGTTGGAACTGCAGTGTGTAAAGTAGACACACCCCAAATTCCTCACAATGTTAACTCCCTATCTTTAAAATGAAAATAACAGCAAATCCCTACTGAGGGGTGCTGAAAGAATAAAATTAAGACTGCAAAGCACCAGGGACACTGCAATAAAATTCATTAAGGTTAAATCAAGATAAGAATTGCACAAAGCACCAAAAGAATACTTTTCTCAGCCCCCAGAGACTTTGTTTCTCAAGGCTCTACTCCAGGCATCTTATCTTGATACTTTTAAAACAGGGATAAAACTACCACAACTAGCCAGAATCCTACCAGCCAGCATGAGTTTGGTATACATACACTAATAAAGTAGTAAGCAGCAAAACATTTAATAAGCATGAAACTATCATAAGAGCAACCATAAAAATAGATCCCCCACTACTGAGAGCCCCCACTGCCAGCAAGTACCTGCTATGGAAGCACAGCTTTACCTCAGTCCATTTTAATGCCCCAGCTCCAATACCGGTGCATCGAACCCACACCTATCCTCCCAAATATGCAATGAATCTCATTCTCAGTCAAATGCCACTATTACATGTTCCTCCAAGATTACCATTAAATCCTAATCATAACTGAGAGCAAACCGTGTCTTAACTTTTTTTTAATGCAGTGATGTCTAACACATTTTATTGTGAGATACAATCAAAACCAGCAAGAAATAAAAATGTTATTGGCAGGTTTGATTTCCAAGTTCTTATTTCAATCACATGTGGATTTATTTATCTAGTGTTATTGTCTGAAATAGTGTGAAGTAAGTACAGTTAGAGAAAAGATGAAGGATTGTTTTTAAATACAAGGAAAGAACTATGATGCTCTTATGTTTACACAGGGATAATATTTCACAAGAGGTATGATATTACACCCTCTGGTGAGTACAACCTAAGTCCAAATACTACGTGGAATACTACAAATTTTTAAGAAAAGAAAATACAAGCACAGAGAATTTATAGCATATTTATCTTTTGCGTCCTCTTTCTTCCGAAGTTTCCATTACAGCTTGCGTTAGGAATGCCAACAATTACTAAGTTTTATGTTTTGCCATAATCCTTTTAAAATTCTGTTTGGTGAAGTTAACAGAATACATACAGCAAGAATCCTGCACCTTGCAAAGGATGGAGTGAAGCAGTGAATACACATCATCACTATAACTATTCAGGGAGGGGAAAGAAAAGCAAAAAAAAAACCCAAAACCACCACATGTCAGAGTAGGTATCTGCATTTCACTATGTTCCCACTTTTACTCTACAATACTCTCCAGGCACAGCTCCATCCCCTGGTCCCTATGTTTTTCATGGTTTTATGCACATGTTTTTCAGTCCACATTCTTCAGGCATGTCTGAACTTGTTCTTATAGCCCTCCTTTCTCAGGGGAAGTCCTACATAGGAGGGGAAAAAAAAAAAAAAAAATAAAGTCTTTATCATTCCCTTCTCCCTCCCCACCCCCATAGTCAAGCATAAGTCTTCTCAGCAGAGCAGCACTGAGATACCTGCTCAGGTACAGCGTTCTGCCTCCTACAGCAGTGGGATAGCAGCCAATTCAAAATTAAATTTTCAAGGCACTGAAGTTATGATATTGCTGTCCAAATGAAACAGACTGGTAGATTTTCATTCTTCTATTTACAAGTCCACCTGTCACCAAAGGATTGCTTTTTGGCCATCACAGCAAGGACACAGCTCATTCACAATGTTACTTCAGGAGGAGGAAAAAGTACTGCCAAGACCCTCAGCTCAGAACAAAGCATATTTGGAACAGGCAACAGCAGTAGCATCTTGACAGAATTATTAGATTATTAGATTACCCTCCCTTATTAGATAAGGGTCTTTTACAAGCTAACAAAAGCTAGAAGGCCCAACAGAAGCCCTTAACCCGTCTACCTCACTGACCCACTAGACTTACAATTTATACAAAGGAAGCAATCCCTTGAGCCCTTCCCGTCTGCCTGGCTAGAGAAGCATCAGTATCAAACGAGATATCTTATATTTAATGACAAAATGGGCATATTGCATTCATAAAGCATTCACCCAGTATGCAAGCAATCCCAGTAATGCAAGACTCTAAGATAAGGAAAGATATTAATGATAAAAGGATGGCAACCTAAGCAACATTCATTTTGCACATACAAGACAGAAAAGTCAGGATCATTAGCCTAGAAGCATGTACTAACACTTGCTTTAGCAGAAGCCTTAGCCCTTGATGAGCACTGATTAAGCTTTAAATTAAGTTCTTTCCTTTGATCAAGGAGCAAGATAAGATCACGTTTATGCCACAGAGCTTCGATTGCAACAGCACACCAGATGCTTTGCTTACCTACGCCTAACTACTAGTATAAAAAACAGTTCAAAAAAACATAAGAGATTTTGTCATAACAGTGACAAAGAACTGTCCTCGTGTTAAAGGGTATCAGCACATACAAGAAACGACATGGACTCATCACAGATGCCATGTTATAACATAATTTGGCTAGATACTGAATGCATGTTTGTAGACCAAAGTTACAGAGCTCAGTGATTTGATTTCACCAAATCAAACACAGATGCTTGGTTTTGTCCAGCATGTGTGACGTTTGATGAAAATTAGCTACATTTCATAATATCATAAATATCTATTTTAATAGGTAATGAATGTTTAAAGCTAGTGAAGCAGATCAGGCTAATTCAGCGTACCTCCCGTAGATCCTCCAAGCTGTGAAATGTTATTGCTTGTACTCTGAAAAGGATGGGGGCAGGCATATGGAAACCCGCAGGCAATTTCCTCGTGCAAAGGAAGCATGGCCCAGGGATATGAATGATAGCCTCAGACTCCAAAGTCATCTCACTCTGGTAATGAGAGCCCAACTGACAAAAGGACTGTATACCCTGCCTAACATCAGATGGGGATCCACAGTCAAACAGCATTTTTATTTGAAATTCCTATCTCTTACTGCAGCCCTGTGGACAAATACGCTAAAATCTATGACTACAAAAAGCTGAGCCCTGAAGAACTACTGTAAATATGTGAGAGGTTGCTATAAAGAATCATAGCATCATTTACATTGGACAAGACCTTTAAGATCATCAAGTCCAACCATAAACCTAATGCTGCCAAGTCCCTCACTAAACCATATCCCTAAGCACCACATCTACCCATCTTTTAAATACCTCCAGGGATGGTGACTCAACCACTTCCCTAAGCAGCCCATTCCAATGCTTGGCAACACTTTTGGTGAAAAAATTTTTCCTAATATTCAGTCTAAACTTTCCCTGGTGCAAATTGAGGCCATTTCCTCTGGTCTTATAGCTTGTTACCTGGGGGAAGAGACCAACCCCCACCTCGCTACAGCCTCCTTTCACATAGTTGTAGAGAGCAATAAGGTCTCCCCTCAGCCTCCTTTTCTCCAGGCTGAACAACACCAGTTCCCTCAGCTGCTCCTCATAAGACTTACTCTCCAGAACCCTCACCAGCTCCATTGCCCTTCTCTGGACATGCTCCAGCACCTCAGTGTCTTTCTTGTAGTGAGGGGCCCCAACCTGAACACAGTACTCGAGGTACAGCCTCACCAGTGCCGAGTACAGGGGGACAATCACTTCCCTAGTCCTGCTAGCCACACTATTCCTGATACAGGCCAGGATACTATTGGCTGCCGTGGCTATCTGGGCCCATTGCCAGCTTATATTCAGTCAGCTTCAACCAACACCCCCAGGTCCTTTTCCACCAGGCAGCTTTCCAGCCACTCTTCCCCAAGCCTGTTAACGCTGCACGGGGTTGTTGTGACCCAAGTGCAAGACCTGGCATTTGGCCTTGTTGAACTTCATACAACTGGTCTTGGCCCATCGATCCAGCCTGTCCAGATCCCTCTGTAGAGCCTTCCTACCCTCAATCAGATCAACACTCCCCCACAACTTGGTGTCATCTGCAAGCTTACTGAGGGTGCAGTTGATCCCCTTGTCTACATCATTGATAAAGATGTAAAACAGAACCAGCCCCAATACTGAGCCCTGGGGAACACCACCCGTGACTGGCCACCAACTGGATTTAACTCCATTCACCACAACTCTTTGGGCCCGGCCATCCAGCCAGCTTTTTTTTACCCAGCAAAGAGTACACCTGTCCAAGCCATGAGCAGCCAGTTTCTCCAGGAGAATGCTGTGGGAAACAGTGCCAAAGGCTTTAGTAAAGTCCAGGTAGACAACATCCAGTCTTTCCCTCACCCACTACACAGGTCACCTTGTCATAGGAGATCAGGTTAGTCAAGCAGGACCTACCTTTCAGAAACCCATGGTGACTGGGCCTGATCACCTGGTTGTCCCATATGTGCTGCATGATGGCACTCAGGACGATCTGCTCCATAACCTTCCCCGCCACCAAGGTCAGACTGACAGGACTGTAGTTCCCTGGATCCTCCTTCCAGCCCTTCTTGTAGATGGGCATCACATTTTCTAACCTCCAGTCAACTGGGACCTCCCCAGTTAGCCAGGACTGCTGGTAAATGATGGAAAGTGGCTTGGTGAGCACTTCTGCCAGCTCCCTCAGTACCCTTGGGTGGATCCCATCTGACCCCATAGTGCATCTAAGAGGTGCAGCAGGTTGCTAACCATTTTGCCTTAGATTATGGGGGCTTCATTCTGCTCCCTGCCCCTGTCTTCCATCTCAGGGGGCTGGGTACCCCGAGAACAACTGGTCTTACTACTAAAGACTGAAGCAGAGAAGGCATTAAACACCTCAGCCTTTCCCTCATCCTTTGCCACTGTTTCCCCGCTGCATCCAATAAAGGATAGAGATTCTCCTTAGCCCTCCCCTTTTGTTGATAATGTATTTATAAAAACATTTTTTATTGTCTTTTAAGACCAACATCATCACTTTTATGGAAAAAATGCAATGGTAATCAGCTTTTCCACTTGATTCACAGCAGCACTATTTGGAATTACTCATTAACAAACCTGTGTGAAGCTTCCCTATAAGTGAAAATCTTCTCCCAAGATGATGCAGCAAACTGAAAACTGAGCAGTGTTGCTGCCTCTTCTGCAATCCCTGTCACTAGTCATCATCTGTTTGACATGCCTGGAAGGAACTCATCTGTTAGACCATGACTTAAATCAGGCAAACCAGAAGTTTAGATTTAAGAAATCAAAAGGCAAGAACAAACACTACCCAAAGAAACCCACATATTTTTTGAATACTTGCTGACAGGCTGTATGCATGCATCACTCATAACTGCAATTCATCTAGTGGCATGTGTTGGATAACAGCCTTTTGTCAGGGTCTTTTACTTAAGAAAATAAAACATCATGACAAATTTCAACATGCATTTTATCCAGCACCCTGTACTTTGTCTTCCCTTAGCTCTTGCTGTGTTAGACAGCGTACAGAGAGAGGCATGATCCTTGGCCAAGAGGATTTACATGCTGAAAACATGGGGTCCCAGGCATGTGAATGAGCACATAACAGAGTTCTAAAAATCTGGCACACACACAATATTTCATCAAAAATTAGGCTCTTCCTACAGAAGACTCCAACAACAGATACAAATTACTTCCTGTCACTCACGGAAAAGCTTTAAAGAAAGAAGGAAAAAAGCGACCGACCCACTGGCCAATCTCTGCACCTTCTACCGAGCAGTCAGAAGAAGCCTGCCTTAATAAGTGTACCATCTTACATCTCTAGTTGGTTAATTCTAAGCAAGCATCTTCACTCTTAACACTACTAACCTACGTTCAGGTACTACCCAAATATACCATGTGTACCTAAAATTCATTGTCAGAGTTTCACTACATTCCTCTCCAAAAGTTACAATCAGCTTTCCACTAATGCCAGTTGTGATTTTAGCATTTAAAATAATGCTTTTCCAGACATTATGCTGACATCATTCAGCTTCTAGAATGTCTGATGTTTGGTTAAAGTAGTTTGAACAGCAACTTAATGGCAAATAAACAGAGCTGACTGTGAACATCAAAAGATCAGGTGGAAACAAATAAAAAAAATTCAAGAAAAAAATTGCAGAACCCACAAGCAGCTCAAGGAAGTGCAACACAGCAAAAACCATGAAAGCATGATCTAAACAACATGAACACAGAGGCCAACTTGGGTTTATTTTTTTCATACACATTCACTGATCTTAGCAACAACAAATGAATAATTTTACGACTGCAGTAGTACAAACTCGTTGTGCAACTCTTTACTTCATTTCAACCCACAAATAAATATAAATAGATGTATTTAGCATATGCACCTTTTGCTAGTAAAACATTATAGGCCAGCTATATTCAGAATTTTAGCCAAGGTATGCAAACAGTGGTTATCCAATGATATTTTCTGATCATTTAACAAACACTCTGTACAAATATTTTTTAAGTAACCAAATAAACAGAGGAAAGAGATTCTTTTGCAGCCCTCATTATGGGCAGCCCTCTATCCGTCTTCACTGAAAGCAAAATGCTCTCTCTTAAAAAATTAGCAGGAGTTTCTTAGTGTTAAATTTTCCCAAATAATCTGAACACAACAGCATTCACTTGAGAGTACCTACAAAGAAAAGGAAGGCTAAAAAAATAACTCCAGCGCTATGCATTACCTATACTTGTTTCTAAAACGCAGCTATGGTTTGCAGCTCCCAGCACACACAGTTAACACAACTGACCTTGTTGAAATCTCCCTTGATAAGCAAGATAGCTCTAAAAAAAGAACACCAGGCCCTCACAATTAATTACTAACTATTAATAAATGAGCATATTTCTCCTTCTCCTCCCAGGCGTACCTATAAATAAATATAGTTGCCCAAAAGCTTTACCAGGAATGGAAATCAGAGTATTTCATGACATAACAGGCCCAGGAATAAGTGATATCCATGAACTACTGACAAAGGGAATAACTAAACCTGGAGCGCAATAGAGACGCGTGATCCCCAGCCAGCTGAGTCTACAGCTACAGCAACAAAGGCCAAATTGTAACGGAGTCTCACAACAACGGAGGCTTCTAACCACAAGCACATCAAACTGTCTTTACCGTGTAAAATTTGGCTTGAAGTCACAACTGACATAAGTATGTGAGGCCTGGGGGCAGGGGGAAGAGACAGATCAGGCTACAGCAAACAAAGAGGAGGCACAGTGATGTTCTCTAATAAGATGGTGACATTTCTCACACAGGAGGCTCTATCCCATACACAGCTTTCCTCCCCCTTGCATCATTTGAGGAACGACCTTAGCTGCGGGGTTTTCAGTACCCAGGGGCTTCCGAGATCAGATAAAGTTTCTCTACATCATCAGATCACTCTGTTTCCTTCAAATTGTTGCTACTCCAGTGAAATTAAGTCATTTTTGTACTGGATGTTTCTTCACATGCACAGCCCTACGGAACTAAACAGGTTCTTGCTGGATGTAGACCCAGGATAGCCCAGAAAACTGCAATCCCACAATCAAACAAATACCAGCAGTGTACTGCAGATGTGCCACAACTTTCACAGCCATACAAATGTCTCACAATCTGAGCAACTTCAGGAATCCCTCTCGAGGAGCTCTGGGGGAATTCAGTCTCCTGGGCATACGAGGGAGCGCTGTGAGACAAGTGAGGACTTTGAGCCCATAAGCATCTCAGCCTGCACAGGAGCAAGACCACAGGTCAACCGCAACACCATCTAGAGGTTAGTTTATACCCCAACAAGGATCAACTCAAAATAAATAAATAAAAATATATTAAAAAAAACAAACAAACCACATCTTCTCAGTGTAGTCAGGAAAACAGTGCAGGCTAGATCATTTGAAGAGCATAAACTCCATGTCAACCCCGCCACAAGTCAAATCCACACCGCATCCTAGCCGAAGTACTACCTTTTCATGGCTGAACATGGCCCCTAAATACTATCTGAATTAGTGTCACGCTGTAAGAGAAACCTATAACTACACCATCACTTCTTGCAGACAGAAATCAAGAAGGTGCTTATAAAAATACCAGATATAGTTTTCAAACACTGATGCTGTAGCTAAAATTATCACATCCTTGGTCAAAGCTTGAGAAATCTTCACCTACACAGAAAATTGTTAGCAAGTAAAAGTGCAATTCTTCCTCAGCAGCTTTGGTTTAACTAGACCCACTCTTAGGACCTACATAGCCTGCTACTGTCAGTACAGCACTCTGGCAGAAAAAACACCCTTGTTCGCAAAAAATAGCAGCATTCTAGTCTGAATTAGCAAGAGAAGACAAGCAACTATGTTTTGTATCAGCTGTTGTTGGTAACAATAAACAGAGCACTTTTTATTTAAAACCTGCCCACAAAAATCTAAAAAAAACTCATGTTCAGCTTACTAATTCTTGATAGTTCTATTTTAAATTCTACATAAATGCTATTTACAGTATTTACCTAGGAATGAACAGCTCAAAATCACAGAATAAAACTTTTCAGGATAAGAGTTACATTGTTAAAAAAGTTAGTTCAAAAGCCACTTTACCACTTTAAAAAACAAACAGACAACCCCAAACAAACAAACAAAAAGGGCAAGTTCACCAAGAGCAAATAAGCTAACTGTCCAGCAGTGGTTGTACAGCTTACATTTGGGGTTTGTTTCATGGAATGGCGGAAGTTTCCATGCTTCTTTTGCTTTGGGGGGGGGGGGGGAATAAAAATCAATAAATCAATTTATAGGTGTTTGACTGTAAAAGAGTTGAAAGGGGAAAAAAAAAAGTTCCTGGAAAAACATTCTCAGTTTTACATCAACCATTAAAATGGAGTAAATCAGACCACTTATTTCTGATACTCTCTACATTTTTTCAAGATGTTTTTAGCATTGTATGATAAGCATGCATCATTATCTGCAAAACCGATCTCACTGGGAGCTGGCATCTCCCACCACAGTTATTTATGTCATTCTTCTAGACTACATCTCCATGGCACCACAGCACTAACTACAGGCAGCAGATACTACCAGCCAAATACTTTCTCCCAGAGCTTCACCAGTTCAGTGAAGATCATGGTACCACCTTTCCTAGGTGGCACATGTAAGAAAACAAATGGCATAAACTCCCCTCCAATTATTTGTTTTATAAAACTAACCTTGAGAATTAATTATAATATTCATAAGGTAAAATACAGAATATTGGTCTTTGGTCAAACATAAAATCCAGTGGTTATGAACTACTGAGTAAATAACCATCTCAGATTAAAAATAAAACTATGAAACACTGTGCTAATAAGGCTGTTAGGTAGCTATTAAAGTGTCAATTTTAATGTGCAAAGATGAAAGCGTAACCATAAATAAAAGTTTTCCACATCTCATTTCTTTATTACAGCCTTGTCGTGGAGGGAGTGACATAAAATGACGCTGTGCACCAAAGAGGTCGAAAGCCTACCTAGAAACTGAAAAACAACAACAGAAATAAAAGTCACCAGTAGTCTTTAATTTATTCCTTTGCATTTCAAAGGACACGTGTTTGCATTAGTCAGAAGATCCACCTCCCAACTACAGGCAGCCCTCAAATTATTCTGCATAACACTAATTGAGGGTCCAGCTAAAGAGTTACCTGTTCAAGGAACTTGCAAGTAAAATAAATTATGCAAGAAAGCAAGGCAAGCATGCTTAAGTATAATAAAGCCTTTTAAAATGATTAGCAGGTTCTCTTTAATCTGGCAAGGTAACAAGCTTTCAGCGCCCAAGAGAAAAAACACAATGAGGGAAAAGCATTATATAAATATTCCACATGCCAAAGCAAAAGGATTATTTCATCGGAACAATGCACTCCTGTTTAAACCAATACCAATCATAAAAAAAAAAAAAAAAAAAAAAAAAATAAAAGAGAGAGAGATCTTTCTGTGGAGGTTATTTATATGTTAACGCATAACTTCACAGCACGTTTGTA
Source organism: Numenius arquata (assembly GCF_964106895.1). Lineage (NCBI taxonomy): Eukaryota > Metazoa > Chordata > Aves > Charadriiformes > Scolopacidae > Numenius > Numenius arquata. The sequence continues at coordinate 10,664,116 of NC_133577.1, read as the reverse complement.
TGGAATCCTCTTCTCACAAAGGCAGCCTGGACGGTCCCTCACTGGCACCGGTCTGTCCCCTCCATGCACATGCTCACGCTCAGGAGGGCTGGGAATATCCATCCCGCGCTGTATGAAAACACGAGCCTGCTTTCCAAATCTGCCTCAGTCTCCAACCCAGCCCCTGCCAAGTGCTGGCCACAGGCATGCAGTCTAATCACCATTATGGTCCTCAGACAGAGGAGTAATGGCTGCTATAAGTAAATGCCGCTTCTAATCCAGGGAAACTTTCACCTCTGAAAGCATTCCTAACTTCACATCAACTTCAACTCCAGCAAAAGCCTGTGAAAACACTTTATGTAACAAAAGGCGATCACGCTAAAACGTAATCCTCCAAGAAAACAGAAGTGCATTTCATAAATCATAAATCCCTCGCCTAATTCATGGCTATTTCCCTTTTGATTTGTTTCCTGTAGGGTGGGAACAGCGACAGCAATATCCCAGCGGGCACTCAGAAAGCACTCACAGCGTCCAACCGGAGTTGACAAAACTCAGGTTCGATCAGCCTTCGGAAAAAAAAAAAAAAAAAAAAAAGAAACCCCGAAGACACCCCAACACTGCTGAAGTCCGCGGCGTCCCCACCTTCTCCCTCCCACGGCAGAGCCCCCCGGAGCTGGGCGCAGGCTCCCCAAACGCCTCCTCCGCACACTAGTCCCGCCGAGGCTTCCCGCAGGTATGTGAAAAAGCCTCGAAACGGAGTAGGAAGTTTTGATGGGGGGGGGGGAGGAAGAGGGAGAGAAACAAGCGCCCACACACACCAGAGGTGAGGAGCGGGAGGGAGGGACGGACGGACAGACAGACAGGCGGAGGGGCCGCTATTCAACTCTCCGAGCGGGAGCCCAGCGTTTTAATCCCGACACCGTTAAGCAGGATTAAGGGTTCTTGCTTACTTGAGCTGGTTTATAAAGTTTTTGCTTAACTCACAAAACTGAAGTTTTTTTTGTACTTTTTTCGACCAGTGAGCGGCTTTTGCTTGAAAAGCTGGAAGTTAACTTCTTATATCTGCCTGAAGGAGAACAGTTACTATCTCCATGCGAGCAGACTGGCCGGCACGACCACAGAAGAAGGGGACCGAGCCCTGGGGAGGGGGACCCCACTGCCAGCGCACGTACCCCGAGCCAGCCACGGTGCAAAGTTCACCTTCACCTCAAAACAAACAAACAAACAAACACACACCCTTAAAACCCACAAACACGAAGCACACACAAGTGCACCAACAGGTAAGGAGGCGGCAGTCGGGAGGGAGCGTGAAGCCGCACACCGGGGGGAGTCCCGGGGCGCAACCGGCGGGGCGGCCACAGAGCCGGGGCCGGGGCTGGCACCGCCGCGGCGCGGCGCTGGCAAAGGCGCCCATCGGCGGCACCTCTCGCCCCACCGGCCATGCGGCCGCCCCCGCCGGCGAGCCCGGCTCCCAGCCCGCCCGACCCCGGCGCCCTCTTACCCTTCGTCCAGTCCAACACTTGCTTCGGGCTCCACCTTGTCACCGGCTCCATGGCTGGGGGGGGGGGGGGGACGGGGGACGGAGGACGGGACGGGACTGGTGGAGGAACGCCGATTCCGTCCCCCTTCTTCTCCCGCGATGCCGACTCCGTCCCCAGTCTTCTCAGACTCCCATCCCGGCAGCGCCGCTCCGGGGCCGCCCCCTCCTCGGCCTGGCTCCTCCCGCCGGCCGCGGCCGGGCCTGCCCCGCTGCCGCTCCGCCCCCAGGTGCTGTCTCCCGCCGGGCCGGGGCCCGGGCGCAGCCGTTAACGGCCGGTTCCGCCCCGCAGCGGCCGCTGCGGGGCGGAACCGGCCGTTAACGGCTGCGCCCGGGCCCCGTGCTTGGAAAAGCGCTGAGGAGAAACTTCCTGGGATCCCTCGCGGCTTCTCCCGGGAAGGGGATTAAACGCTTGTTGCCCCTCAAGCTCCCGCCTGTGCAGGAAGAAAGTCCCAAAATCGTCAAATAACCCGATTCTTTTTCCTCACGTTTTAGTGTCGTTACTGCCCATAAGCCACATCCAGCTTTCGCCTTCCTTGGAAAGGACGCTCTGAAGCAGGGGCGGTGGCTGGGACCACGCCGCAAGACCCCGTCAGGTGTTGTCACGCCCGAGAGCCACCGCTCTTGGGACCCTGCGGTGACACAAATCTGGCTGTCCTTTAAAGCGAGGTGTAGTTGTAGCTCTCCTCCCTGTCCTGCCCACGGGGTGAAGTGGCGGCCGGGCTCTTCACCCCACTTCGGTGGCATCTCTGGGTGAGTTACAGCCCCGTGGCGATTTTAGCAGCGACTGCAGCCTGCCTTCAACCACGCCGGTCCCAGGATTGGCATTTGGGGTTTTTATTTCTGAATCCTGCACTTAAAAGCGTCCTTGGCTGTGGAGGCTGTTTCACCACAATAGATTACTTTGCGCTCGTGAGACCCCACCTGGAATACCGTGTCCAGCTTTGGAGTCCTCAACACAGGAAGGACATGGACCTGTTGGAACGGGTCCAGCGGAGGGCCATGAAGATGATCAGGGGGATGGAGCACCTCCCCTATGAAGACAGGCTGAGAGAGCTGGGGTTGTTCAGCCTGGAGAAGAGAAGGCTCTGCAGAGACCTCACAGCAGCCTTCCCATATCTGAAGGGAGCCTACAGGAAAGCTGGAGAGGGACTCTTTGTCAGGAAGTGTAGTGACAGGACAAGGGGTAATGGTTTTAAATTGGAAGAGGGGAGATTTAGATTAGATACCAGAAAGAAATTCTTTACTGTGAGGGTGGCGAGGCACTGGAACAGGTTGCCCAGAGAAGTTGTGGATGCCCCATCCCTGGAAGTGTTTAAGGCCAGGCTGGATGGGGCTTTGAGCAACCTGCTCTAGTGGAGGTGTCCCTGCCCATGGCAGGGGGGTTGGAACTCGATCATCTTTAAGGTCCCTTCCAACTCTAACCATTCTATGATTCTATGATTCTACTTCTGTTTTGCTGCTCTCCCTTGGGAGCTACGTTAAGCCATCAGCTGTACCTCAGGCTCGCTTTCCTCAGAGGAAATCTGTCACTTGTGTCCTGGCCACCTCCTGACACCTATGTGAACCCCGAGGGTGTCAGCCTCCACTCATAGGCTTAAGTTCTAACCTCCTACACTGTGTGCCCACCATACCGACCTCCATCATTCCTTGCTACCGAACACATAACTCAGCCTACAACCACTTTTCAAACCATTAGCAGCAGGGAGATGTGGAGAAACCAGGTATTTTTATCACATACATCACTTAGGGGATCTGGTTCAGCAGCAAATTCCAGCCCAGAGCCCTTTTGTAACATGCACAAAGGTTTTGCTGCTCCTCTTCCTCGGTGAGGAAGAGCAGAGTGAACAATGCTGTGACAATAAGACTGTGAAATTTTAACTTGGCAACATCAGAGAGCGGGTCAGCAGCTGGGATTTCAGCCTGTCCAGTATCCCACTGTTTCCATCGGCTCCCAATCTCTATCCATCTGTTATTCCCAGTCACGCGCTGGAAATGTAGGCTCTTTGGGACGGGGGCTGTCAGTTCTGTGTGTGGCTGCGCAGCGCCCAGCTTTCCCACCGCAGCACGAACAGCTGCCTTCTCGTACACACTGCTGCAGACCCCTGCCACGGGGACAAGAAGAAACACTTCACCAGTCCTCGTTTGTGGAATTAGTAGTTTTTTAAAAATGGTCTTTTTAAATGTATATGTAAAAACCAGTAATTTGTTGATTCTTTTTCTTTCTTACATGGTGGTTGAAGGTGTATTTTGTTCTTGGTTATAAGGTAAATTCATTATAACGACTTTATTTATTTGCTTTTTATTTTTTGAGATATTAAGCCTGTCAGTTAACCTCTCTGCCTATCAGAAAGATTAAAATGCAGCTCACCACAGCTTTAATATTGGTGCAAAACCCAAAAGGTTCCCGATGCCCCATTGAATCGTGTGTCATTCACGCTTAAAGGGCAACATAACAGTTCTCCCCCCTCGCAGAGACCTGAGTAAACAGATGGGCCTTGCTATGTGCCCCGCTAATGGTTTCACAAGGGTTAATGTGACAGTGCTTCTGTCTTAACTACACAGATGCTTCCCAAGGTTGCAGGCAGGAAAGCAAATGTCTCTCCCTGTTGGTGTTTGGAGCGTTCATCTGCTGTCATCCTTCTCTGTCACACGGCTTGGCCCAGTCCCTGTGTCTGGCTTGAATAAGATGAGCACCATATTTTGTGAGTAAGGCGTGCGGATCTGGTCACTTGCTAGCAGATTGCCAATCTGATAAATCCATTATTCATTGATAGCATTTTTTTTAATTTGCCAAATGACCAAATCTATTTTTTTTTTTTAAGCAAAACGATAATTGCAGTGACTCTCTGTTCTTTTATTACATTATGTCCCCCAATATCAACTGCTCTACAACCTGCTCTGGACAAATTACACAGGGCTGTCCGAGGAAGGCAGCAGGTCTCCAGTTTCTCAAAGGGATTCGTGGCTGAGTCGCTTACCTGTGTTATTCTTTCCAAGCCCAGATTGCAACTGTTCTTTTGAGCTGATTTTTCTCATGATTGCATCATCTCAATCTCGTCTTTATTTGAGATGAGATTAACTGGTAGTCAATTGGCATGATGCAATTAGAAGTTCTGTTCATAGAATAAGGTGGTTTTGTTCAAAAAATACTCATTGTCAAAAGAAATGAAAAAAAAAAAAACAACTCTGTCTGATTTACAGTAACGCCAAACCAAAAAATAACCCTGTCCCTTTGCTTATCTTCAGATGCTCCGTGCGTTAGTTTATGAGTTTCATGCCAGTATTAGGAAAGATGTGAGTTCCCTTTCCCCGCTTGCAGTCTTGTGCAGAGTTCGTTGCTGTGGCAAGGACCAGACAACCAGCTCTCCAGAAGTGCACACTTTTTCATCTAATTTTTCAGTGATAAAAGCCCTTTGCTTTGAGAAGGAGATCCAGACCAATTATTTGCTGTTTCCTCACTTTCTTTGTTTTCTTTCTTCTTATTTCCCCTCGCAGACCAGGTTTTCAAAGGCCCATCAGGTTAGTTTGCATGAACAATCTGGCAACACAGAGCTCAGCGTGGACCAGGATCATGATTCCACAGTCACGGACGCAGCACGGTGCACTCCCCTATCACCCCGCAGCGAAGACTCACCAAACAATCATAAACCCACAGCCGCACCCCTGTCAAGCCGGCAGAGGAAGCTACACAGTGCTTGTCATCTTCAGTTTCTATCGCGGCAGCTGGTCAGCAGAAGAGGTGATACTTTATAACAGAAAGTCTGCTGGGAAAAACTTACCCTTTCCAAAAAAAAAAAAAAAAAGCGTATTTGAGTTATTGGAAAGGCTTAGCGTCATTTCAGCAGCTACGTTGGCTCTAGCCTGGCTTAACGCTGGACGTACCATTTTATTTAAATACAGTCTGACTGACACTGCCTCTTTGGCCACAGTTTTCAATACCAAATCTGTGCGCTCCCAGGATCTGAGTCCTGCATGGTAGGTAAACGATCCCATTTCTGACAAAATAGCCGACGTGTCCAACAAGGCTTGTATTCAAATTTTAAGGTGGCATCAGGGGGACAGACAACGGTTGATCTGGCACAAAAACCTGCTGGTACAGAGAGAATACAACAAAATGCAGTGAACGGTTTAGAGTTTAGTGAGTTTGGCTCAGGTTGTGACTTTACTCTTTGGCTTAATATGGCAAAATATGACTTTACTGACCGCTGCAGCGCAGTCTGCCCGTTACCAGATTTGCTACCAGAGCTCTGCAGCGGGTCCCTTGGCATAGAGCGGATTTGCACAGGCAGCAGCAGCTCGGCACAGCTGCAGAGCTCTCTGCCTGCGGGGATGCAGCTCTGAGTCCTAAGCCCCTTTCTCAAAGGGAGGTAACCGCTGTTCCTCAGCTCCAGAGGGGTGAATAAACAAGTGTTTAGCCAAAGGTCATATACCAAGTTTAAAAAGTGTGTTTTTCTGTTCAGGGCCACAAAAAGTTATTTTTCTTGCTGATGCGAATTTTTTAGAGGGATCAGCATATTGCAACTTGTATCTTTGAGTGGAAGAGTTATTTATCCTGTTTGGCAAAGCATTGTCTAAGAAGGTTTCACTGCATTTCAGCACATCATTAGTGAAAGGCTTATAGTTTTATTTAATACAGTTGAAAGCTGTGAAAATTTAAAGTATTGTGAACAAAAGCAGTACATAGGTAGAAGACCCAGTTTGCCTCTATTGACAATCCACAGATGATCATTAGGGAGTAGTCATTCCCTGACCTTTTCTCACTCATAATGTTTCAGAGTCCATCACTACTACTGTCACTACAAAAAAATTAGGATTTACTCATAATTTTCCAAGCATTACCTTACTCACACACACAGTCCTCAGAAGTGGGTAGGACTTTTTGCACAATAGCAAGAGAATTTTACCCTACCGAACTAGAATTTAGAGCTTCCCGGTAAGGTCAGTGAGTATTTAAAGTTGATTTGGAAGTTGCAACAGGTAAATTAACTGAGTCAGAGTGAGTCAGGTTCAGAAGAGGGTTTGGTTCTACCAGCGTGTAATTAAAAAAATTCACACTAATGGGAAACTGTCGTTGCATAAGAATCAACATCCTACTTCTCACCTTGATACTGGAATTGTTAGTGATGGATGTCTTCTATACATGACAGTGTGGAAGATCTTGGTGTAGCCTGGTGAGAGAAATAGGTCTGCCTAGTCCGTTTTTTGAATATAATGTAGTCAGAGAGAGTTTTTTTTCAGCGGGATGGGGTAAGGAGGACAGCCTGAGGCTCTGCCTGGCTTGGGTACTTACTTTGGAAAAACAATGTCCTGGCCATGCCTTCTCTGTGCCCTAGAGAGAACCGACTGACCAAGGTATACTGTCATTTCATGTAATACTCTCATGAATCCGGAATGATTTTGATAAAGCAATTACATTCTCAGCATAACAAAATTACTCATTTCAGATCAGACCAACTGTATAAAAAGTCTTGCCTTAAACAAAATACTGGTTGCCAAGAAAAGGAAACATCAGAAAGGTATGAATTCTGGCCCTTGTATTTGCGCCCATTCCCTTGGTGACCTGGATCAAATAATTTAATCTCTGTATTTCCATCTCCTCACTACTCAATGGTTAATAATCTCACATTGGTGAAAAATACCCTGTTTTGCTTTATCCAGTGTTCTTTTCTTTCTAAATAACTGAAATATCTATAGAAATAAAAATAAATTGCTAAATCCAGTTAATGGAAAGATTTCTAAGCCCTGTTTCTAGGTACAAAGGAGTAAAAATTAAACTGTTAAAGAGACAGATGGGAGGTGGCTCTACTGATTTTGCTAAATTCATTTAATTTTATGTGTATCTACAGTTGACATAGTACAACACATTGAATTAGAAGGGCTATGATTATGGCTGGTTTATCAGTAACCAAAGTTAAGTTAGGAAGACGTACATATATCAATGGCTCTATCAGACTTCTTGTAGATTTTTTTTCCCCCTATGGTAAGGTTCCTGCACTATTTATTTTCTAAGGATAGATCTGTATTGGATTCTATACTTGGATTGTCCCCATTTTCTTCCATTCAGCTTTAAAACAGCCTACACAAAGTTCCTAGTTAGGTGAAAGTTGCCATTGCCTGCTGCTATAGGTGTATAAATACGTCTACATATAAATAAATGTGTGTATATATGTATACTGATGACACTGGGCTAAACTGAGCTAAGCAGTTAGAACAAAGGTCTTCTGAAGTTTTTACTCAAGGCAAAATCTAAACTTTATTGAGCTCGTGTTTTTTTTCCTGCAAGAGTGCAGAAAAAAGACCTGAATTGCCATATATTTACATTTTTAATCCACTAGGCATTTTTATTGAGTCACGAATCACTGCACAGAAATCATTTCCTCCACTGCATGTTGTGCTGAGGTAGCATGTTTTAGGAGAGGATCTCAAACCTGTTTTACAAAATATAAATTTATTATAAATATATTTTATAGTTAATAGAAATTTGATTATACATTTATTTTGGCCTACCTCAGGTCCCTTTACCTGGCTATGAAACTATCTGACTCTCAGGTAAACAAAGCACAAAAGTGACTTGTGTAAAATTACAAAACTCACCAATTTCAATGCTTAAAGAGAAACTTGAAGTCAGACAGCAGCATTTTTGTATACACGAATAGGGAGGTGATTTTACCTGGTCCTCATTTCCCTGCCCAAACGGCACACAAGAAGAAAGATTTGTCTTGAACGCAGCCCGTCAGTCACTTTGATAGGATACAGAAGAATTATGTTCCCAAATGGAAGACAACTGCTGGGATTTTAAAGCTAGCAAAGAGAAGGTTATGCTGGCAGAGCCGGGAAAGCACTTTGCAAAATTAGCAGGAGCAGTGCCTGGCCCATCTGCTGCGGATGTTTGTCCAGCAGTCATTTATCAGGGGCACACAGGGGCAGACTCGGACCCAGTCCTGTGATGCCTGGAGGGGTGGAGAGGGGGAGATGCGGCGTGATGCTGTACCCCCGGCAGGTGAAGCTGCCATGGCACAGCTCAGCCCCCGGTGCAAGAGCAGAGGAGGAGGCAGAGGTACCATTCGGCTCCCTTCGAGCACCGCCCTGCTCCGGGCTGAGGAAGCGTGGGGAAGCTTTGATGGCAGGTGGTGCAGAGGAAAAGGGTCACTGGAGCAGATGGGATGTCCTCACCACCCCTGAAGCCACACACGGGTGGTGGAAGCCTCCTCCTCCTGCTGAAGGGTGACATGTGAGCCAAAGCAGGGAAGACCATCTCTCATACATCAGAGATGGCGCCAGCACACCCTGTCCCACGTTTGTCTGGAAACTTGCTCAAAATAAGGTCTAAGAGATAAGAATTTGCTGATGGAAAACCAGAGCTATCCCTGCACAGAGCATGCTGATAGCCCTTTTTATATCGTACTTAAAGACCCTGATTCAAGAAGCCTCTGTTCTGCCTAAATCACTGTAACTACTCCTCCTCCTCTTACTTAAGTCTTCAGACATTAGGAACAAAACAGCCAAAGGGAGTTAAAGCCAGGTGGGCCGAATCTGGGCCTCTGTGCACAGGCAGCAGTGAAACCGTGAGATAGAAACAGGCTTTTTGAAAAGCTATATGGCTTTGAAAAGAAGACAGAGTTTCTTTCTCTCTTTTGCAGTCTTCCTCTTGCTGCTTCTTCTTAAAGGATGTTAGATATGCAAGTATTTTAATTCAGCCATCTTCTTAATAGCCTAAACTTATCTGCAGACTATGAGATGTAAGAAAGGTGCATTTACACTATCTGCTAGAGCTTTACTTGCAAATAGAAGTTGTTTTTTGTAAGGGGAAAAGAGTAATAGGAAATAAACAAATTATTTGAATATTTACTTAGCTTTAAAAATAATACCTAAAATCTGAGCAGATTTGATTTTTTTTTTTTTTCACTAGTTGTCATGTATTTAAACATTTTAAGTAGAATTGGCAGCAGTATCACAACTGGTTACTGCAGCCAAGAAAACCAACCTGATCAGGAATCAAAGATCTCAGCTTTAGCAACAGTATGTCTAGAAAGTTGGAAAACAAGCTACTGTTGTAGTATCTTCTGTAGCATTCTCCAATCTTCAGATCTTAAAACATGCTGCAAACATTAATGAGCAGTCTCACAAAATACCTGTGGTCTTGTGGTTAAGACAGCCCCACTCAATTTCAAAAGAAAGAAGTTCAAAGCCTTACTCTGTCACAGCCAGCTCATGCAAGACTAAGACAGACTCTGATCCTGAAGTGCTTTAAATTTGGGCATGGGAGTAATTCTGTTAAATTCAGTGGGAAGAACGTGCTTAAATGTTTTCAGATTAAGGGGATTTAAGGGTACCTTTGGGTTCACAGTCCAAACAATCCTCCTGCACCTGTTAACACCCTCACCTCTGACTGTCCATTGGAGCGCCTGAGGAGCTTCCAAAACTAATTCCACGTACTCCCCTGAAGAGGGAAGATCTGTGGCAGAGGGTCTGCTGGAAGGATCAAAGCAGGGGGAGGAGGGAGAGCAATAATATCTTAAACCATGACTGTTTAAGTACTGCTGCAGATGTCTTGGCACACATCCGTCCAGGCCCTTGGTCCAGGCTTGGCCAAACTCTACAGAGCAATGACTCTCTCTTGACCAAGGCCTTTTCTGGGTTCAGGCGCTAACTTTGTTGGCTTCTCTGTGGCACGTGGGGTTCCTGAGTTAAAAGGCATATTCAGAGTAGCTCTGATCAAACCAGTTGGGTGAAAATGCTCCATCCATCAGCTGGGTGAGCCACAGCCTCACCCAGGCTGTGGGGCATCTCAGTTCAGCTCCCCACTCTGCCCCACAGGATTTCAGTTTCCTTGCCAGGGCTCTCTCTAGCTGTAAGTTTCACCTCCCCTGTCTAGCCATAGCAGTGTTTCTTATTTGACTAGCTCAGCGAGTTCTTTCAAAGCTTTTCAGATTTCGTGGATTATGCCCTTTATGTGGCCAGCTGTCCTCACGTGTTGCCTGTGTAATCTCAGAAGAAAGCAAATACTTCGACTCTGTGGCACTTGCCCTTGCAGCAAGAGCTGTTGGTATTGGCAAAGTACCGCTATTATAAAACACTGCTTGAAAATGAAATGGTAAATCGCACTCAACAGTTTGCTTTGTACGTTACAGCTTTTTTATCATCATTGATGAGAAGTTTATACCTGTCATTTCTTCATCGAGGAGCAGCACTGAAATATTTCCTGTACGTTCATCACAAGCTTTTTCCTTTAATAAATTACTACATAATGTATAACGCTTCCTTAGACTGCATATTACTCTTGCTTCTGCAAAGAGTTGACTCATTGATTGTGTTGAGCCTGGGGTGCAAAGTGGAGCCCTGGGGGAAAGGAGCTCAGAGGAACAGAGAGGAAAAAGGGGTCATTTTACCCTCTGAAAATCCAGCTCTACAGAGACCAAAGAGTAGGTCTGTCATTTGAATCAGTGACTGTTCGGAGAGCAATAAATTCACAAACAAATGTTGGTACCACAAGCGTTGGAAGAACTTATAAATCATACGAGAAAGGCTAAAGCAATTATCTGACGTACAATAGTCCTCCTTGAAACATACTGATCTTCAAAAATAGGTTTACAGCCTCCCTTCTGGACAATAATTTTCATAGCAGAAGTCTGGCAAAAACCTTTGGAATTTACATTCAGTAAGTATTCTTGTCTCCAGTGCAAGGATAATTATGTTTCCTTTCCCCTGCTTTCAGGACTTTTCCCCCAAAATTTGATAATTTAATTAGAAATTGTAGTGACAGGCAGGGAGTTCACCAGACTGGAATTGCAAGTTTCTGCAAGAACCATGTCTACAGTGGTCTTTGAGTGTAAAAGAGCACTTTGGTCACCTCTTCCTCAGTAACAGCATCCTAAACGTGAAACTGGAAGACTTGAGAAAGGTACAAAAAAAATAATCGCAGGGCATATAAAGACTTGAACGTAACAAAAAAAGAAAAAAAAAGGCATGGAAACAGCTTTAAAATGGCAGATTCAGTGGACAGAAATTAGGCCAACACATCAAATATACATTGTTTATTGTTGATGCCTGAGGCCACAAAATTATTTGGAGTCTTTGGCTTTCTGCATGTACAAGATGACGGCAGAAGCCAGACAATGGACTGATGTTTGTTCTTTCAAACCCAGCCACCAGATGAGTGGGGTGGTTGTTTTTAAATATTTAGTGTTTCGTTGGAAGGCTGGCACCTCTCACATGCTCCTTGAAAGAGAAACAGCACCGCAAGGATCCGGCGCAAGTTCAAAATCCTCATTCGGCCCTCAATTATCCCTCCCTCCCACACAGACAGAGCTGTGTTTGCAACTTATTAGTTTGGGGCCTACTTTTTTTTATTGTGGTTTTGGTTTAGTTTATGGCACTATATATTTTTGGCATTTGTTCTTCGATTTTAAAGAGATTTTCATGGTCATGGGAGGACGCAGAGACCAAAAGCTCTAACAGAGCAAGGCACAGAAAGGTAGGGCGTGCTGACCGCATCAGCAGCAGTGGCCTATGGATCAGGGTCATGGCAAACATGTTTTCCCTGCGCAGCCTTGCCAAAGCTCGGCAGGCCTGCTATACACGGACAATTATTTGTAAGGACCTCTGCTTGTGTTTTCCCAAAACGACTTGCCTTTTCAAGAAAGCAGAGGGCCACTGGGAGATGCTCATTTTAATACCAAGTCCTGTGTCAGCATCTGAGAGTCAGTATTCAAAACAAGTCCAAGAGAAAGACCGATCTCGCCTATGGTCAGCCTTGCTTGGTGGCTCTCCTCCCTCTCTGTAGTCAACAGGGAGAGATCACCAGAGGGCAAATGTGATTGATTGGGAAGGGAGTGGGATGAATTCTTCCTCCACTGATTTGTATGCAAAGTTCCTGTCAACCATTAGCAAGATCTGATCACTTAAGTCCTTCCAGTGATCCTGAAATACTTCTCTTTAATTTACAGCTTGATTTGGGTAAATTTCTGATCGTTTCAAGGGAGGACTGAGGAGGTTTTTCTCAAATTTGTTCAAAAAGAAAGAGAAACTTGGGTTTCGCTTTCTTTTTTTTCTTCTAAGCTTTTGTGCTTTTTATTTTGCCCTCCATGGCTGTAGATGGAAAGCGTGAGCAGATATCTCAAAGCTGGACACCTTCAGGTCCCAGGGGACCAAATGGGACGTAATCGTAACCACGACCGAAAAAGAAGCTACAGGTTTTCAACACTAGAAATGGGAAGGGCATGCTTCCATGCAGGACTCCCAGCAGATTTCTGGGGTGAATTCTGGCTCTGGAGGCCAGGAGCAGCTTCTCCACTCACTGACCCATCCATGGCGTGGTCAGGATTTGCCCTATAAAGGCCTAATTGATGCTATCATGAATGAGATTCTTCATTTACCTGCTATAGCAGGTTTGTATGGAGCCTGCCTCTTTTGGATCCCTGGCAACTTCTTCTGCAGTGTTTGTGTCAAAACACAAACCTCTTCGTGATGAGAAAGGTGAACACGCATCCTGCACATGAAAGCAATCAACAGAAACCTTTTTTCCTGAAAAAGCAGGAGAGAGCCAGGCAGCACTGTGCACCCTTTGTTTGTATTCTGAAAGGAGCCCAATTCAATGGAAAAATAAAATATATATCCCAAAGGCTTCCCAACTCCCTTTTCATTCAGTGTTACTGTACTGGAAAATTCTTTTATATAGCAATATTTTACTATCTTTTGACAAAATTCTAGCTTTATTGTGATCAATTGCTGGGGTTTTATTGCACTACTATATATTTGGTAACTCATTCTGTAGTTAAGGCTGCTGGTATGTGTTTGAACAAAACAGGTTTAGAAAGGGACTACTTGCCTGGTGCGGCTTGAGGCTTTTTCTGTCTTTGCATGCAATCATCTACTAATAGGCACAGCTTCACAGTACTGTATATTTGGCTGTTATCATCATGTCCTCTGTTTACCGTCAGCTGCATCATGGATTTTTCCCACTGGTTTTCTTGTTTTGAAGACCTATGCTTTAAAAAAAAAAGGGGGCAACTGAATGTGATCCAGACCAATGCAAGTTTGCCAATTTTGCTGAAGCTGCTGATTCAACAAGGTCTTTCAGCATTTGTAAACTTAGGGGCATGACCGATGGGGCTATTTTTGAAACAGTACCACTAGTCATATGTTTAAAGTTACCCTTGTGTTTAAGTACTTTGCGGAATCAAACCTTAATGCTGAGGGCTAAGCTGAGATGACTCACTTAAGGGAAAAAATCATATATGCGAAAAAATATTCCCACTTCCTGATAAGTCATCGAATAGCTGCTTTTATTAAAATTCCAAAGATGAGATTGTCTTAGTTGACTATACCATTGTAAGTCAGGAAGCACAAACCTCAGTAATACCATTAACATGTGATTTAAGAGGATTCAACCCCACAAGCAGCAATAAAAACCAGTCAATGTAAATAAGAGATACTCTGTTAGCTTCTTAAGGAAAATCTCTCTAATGCAAAACGTAGCTGATCAACGTATTTACCTAATTTCAAGTGGAGAAACAATTCTGAAAATATAGATTTAAGTAATGCAGAAGGCCAAGCAGAAAGCACGGGCGCCAGGTAGTTTGCCCCTAAGTCCATAAATTCTTTGAATAGCGTTGGGTGTTAAGTGTTAAACTTCCTGAAACCTTCATCAGCAGTTTGTCCATCGGCAGGCAAATTTTCCAGATGGTCTTGGGATGATCAATTATGTTGCTCCTAATTGCACGTTCCTCCTCTATGTGTCTCCTTCCCTGCTGCTTCACTGTGAAGAAAGGTAAGGTCTTTAACCGTTAAGCAGCTGGCACAACTTATGTCAACAAGTCTTAGCACTGCATTTGTGAGTGTTTACAAAATCGGTAAGGCTCAAGTGGGCATTTTATTTTTAGTATTTTTTTTTCTACACAAAATATCTCAGAAACAGAAACTGGTAGTGCATTCTCACCTCTTTCTGAGTCCACGTGTTTTTCATGAATGCCATTTAGAACAGGTAGGTCTTCCAAACATTGTAGCTGCAGGAACAAAAAGTGCAGATGAACAACAGCAACAACAACAATAACAACAAAACAACCAAAACAGAAAAAGAAAAAAAAAAACAAAACAACCCAAAAAAGTTCTATGTTTAAGTAATACTGTCTTCCTCTGCCAAGTAAACCAGCGTCTCTAATGGCTTCAGTTTGGGTCTATTTTTCACCAATCTCTGTAAAAAAAATGTACAGAAATGCATTCACGGAGCTAGAGGGATTTTGCATTCATTTATCATTTTTTTTGGCAGCAGAATGATAAGATTTTATTTCTTTTTTGTCATCATGAGTTATTTACTTTTTTTACCTTTTAAAATCATGCTTCAGAAGATTTGCTTATAAATGAAAGAATGAAGTCTTTAGGATATTTGGAACCTTTGAATGACTTGTTGTTGACTTATTTACTGTTCAATCCAGTAGAAACAAGAACAGGCTTCAGATGAATCTTCCCCTGGATAGGTACCACTACATTTGATTTTCCCAGTCTCTTAAAATGTGCAGTGTTCTTGTGCTTACACAGACAGTTTTGGGATATCACATGTGTCATTTATGGCAACTTCTGTGTACACAGACACTTGTTAAAATACTCTAAAGTACAATGGTCTTATTTGGATCTTTTTAAGTGAACTAAATGACATTTGGTGCTAATCTCAGATATCCCATGTTGGTCTTGTTCTTTGCCAAAGTCTGCTGCAAGTTAGTCAAAGTTGTAAGTACCGACTGTGACATTTGCTGTCTCAATTGTGACATTGTGTACACCGCCATTTTTCAAATGCTGAAGTAAGGATATTTCATAGTAGTCTCCGTTGACACAGAAGAATGTTCTGTACAGGAAATCAGTGAATGATCTCTCACTGAGTTCAATACAAATAAAATTAGATTCAGCATTCTGCACTTCAGAAGGTAGTTATAGATAAATAACCAAGTTATTAAGAGTCTGTCATTTGAACTAAGTGGAGCCTCTGAATCTTTTGGGAAACATCCCTCTTTAGCTATCTAGCTATCATTAGTTAATTATCTTTATGGATTTCCTACCACTTTATCTCCCCCATTTAACTCCTTAGTCTTCTGATAACTGGCTAATAGCTGATATTAAAAGCTTTCAAATCTATTGAGATTTTGGTTTCATTTTGCAAGTGATGTGTTTTGTGATGTATTGTATTTGTGCTAAAGAGTTTGCTTAAAACAGGAGGTGGCAATAATTACCTCAAGTCTTCTTGGTGGCTTCAGCAGTGACTCAGAAGATCTTTTTTAGGAGGTTTATATACATCTCTAACCAGACAGTTATTGTGCAGTCCTGACACATTCAGCTTATCCAGAAATCTGCAAAAGGATTGATCTGGTTTTATGTGTCCAAATATCTGGCTATTTACACACTTGCAGGAAGGAAAAAGAAAGAACTTGAGGCAGCAAAAGTGTTCCAGAGAGGCAATCAGGGCAAGCAATATATATTCCACCTGTACTCTGCTTTGAGGAGCTGGATGAACTTATTTTAATTTTTAAAATATTTTCTCCATACATGTTAATAACCCTTTAAACTTGACTTATTCCTCTTCCTTCGATACGACTCACAATTCCTTAAGCGCTTTACTTTTGAAACCTGCAGCTTGGAAAGCTTTTAACAGCGTAACAGTCCCTGATTTTTGTGGGCTGACGTTACGTTTATTCCTCGGAGCTATGTGCCAGTGGTGTGTGTACCTGGGCTGGCACAGACAATAGCCTAAGGTTAACCTCTGCCTCAAGGAGCTTGTCTTCTAACCAGACCGAGATAACCACCAAACCTGTGGTGGAGAAATCACGTTTTCCTGAGGGTGGAGGTGTCCAAAGAAGGCGGGATTGTTTAGTTTTAGTGAGCAGTACCCTGGAGCTCGTACTGGCCTTTCAACTATCCTGTGTTTCAGAGAAGGAACTGAAGGCTTGAGGAGGTGGCGCTGGCTGTGGGAGGGGATTCCGGCTGCCAGGGACAGCGTGATAGAGGAATGGAGAAACTCTTGGGAAAGGAGCTGGCAGGCCCAACACGGCAAAGAGGAAAGAAGCAAAGAGTGTAAATAAAACCACAGGTACTGCAGAGGAAAGTCGTAATACATAACAGGGTACCCGGGCAGTTAGCCTGCAATGCCTACTTTTTGGAAACTTCAACTTCCGTGTCTCCCAATAGCCACCCTTTGTCCCCCAAACCTCAAGGAATGAGAGAATGTAAAAGTTAGTCCCCAGAAGGACCCCACTCGTATATAAGGAGTCAGCAATCAAGCCATTTGGATTACATCCCATATTTCTGGAAAAGTGTGGAAAAAAATCATTCTACAGAGAAAGAAAGGAAAAAGAAGAATTTTCTTTTTGATAAAGCAGAAAATACAAATTAGATATTTGTTATGATCTTTGGCCATTTGTCTATATTCAGTTCTTTCTCAAAGGTCATTTTGTCATACTGGGCTCAGCAATCCTGTGAAATAGAATTAACTCTGTCATTTGATGTAAGACAGAATGTGGACCAAGTTTAAATAGAAAGATAATGGCTTTTGTCCATTTTTTTTCTCCCAAAATGCTTCAGCACTGTTGTCATAGATCAAAATCTGTGCCACTAAATAAATACAAGGAATTCCTCGTGCTAGTGGGAACCAAGCAGCCAAATTCTCATGCAGCAAGTTGAGATGGACATCTCTATCACATGTATATTAGCAGAGGAGAAAGAAGACTCACATATATCACAATGTCACATGTATTTCAGCAGAGCAGAAAGAGGAAGTGCTGTTCATCTCTTTTATAATGACGTTACAAACATGAGGAGCATCTATGAACCCAATCATTTTAGCAACTTAATTTTTGTTACCAAAAGATATTTAAATGACATTAATGGAAGTCTGGTTTCAGAAGGACAGGAAAAAATATAATGTTGACCTTATCAGGAAAAGCTGAGCAGAAGAAATATTTTCCTTTTACTGAATTACATCATGATACTGTATTTTGATTTGTCCTTGCATAAACTTTAATCCAAGGAGTTCGAGGAAGTTCACAAATAACTGAGTCTCAGAGAGTAGAGCAAGTGATAAACACTGACTGATTTGCACAGTCATTCAAAAATCAATAGCAGATAAAGGCGCAGAGTTCACATCTTCTGGCTTCAGCAACAGCCATGCTGCCGATTCAGTAGCTCTGTTGATATCATGCCTGGCTTAAGCATGCGGGTTCGTTTTAAGCATCTGAGCACTACTCAGGTGCTCGAAACAGAGATCATACCTAAGCACATTTCTGAATCAGGATCTAACTTTGTTTGCCAGGGAGCCTGGTGAATCTTGCACCACATCTGACTTCTGCACCCATCCAGTCGGCAAATAAAAAAGCTTCAGGCTCCGGCTTGCCTCATCCAAACACAGCCATCACTGCAAGAGACCAAAGGAGAGACATCATCTTTATTTCATGAGAGCAGCCACCATCCGTCGATGAATATAGGTAAGATGGTTTAAATTAAGATATCGAATTGCATCGCAGCCCGACTCAAGCCTTATTTATTTGTGTGTGCAGGAGCAGCCCAGGCACAAGCACTCAGGCTGCACGGCAACTCAGCAGCAGAGAGGATAAGCTCCAGCAGAAAGGTGCAGTGGACAGCTGGAGGGGACATGGGGAGGAAACAGATTGATTCTGTGCAAGGCATCTCTCAGAGCCTCAAGTGAAGACAGGAAGCTTGGAAACTAGTGATAGTCTCAGTCCCAGTAGTGCCCAGCACAAGGTGCTCTACAGGTTTCATACAATTAAAAAATCAATAAAAGATGGAACAAATAGTGTTCTAGGTTTCTAGCATCCCATACAACTGTCTTGTTTTAAACTTCAGTCTAAACCTTCTACTTTTGCTCTGTTTTTATCAAAAACAATGTTTCAACAGTGGTGTATGCAACGCAGTTCATTTAAATCAAAAAGACTAGTTGGCAGTGGGAGCTGTGAAGATCAGTTTCTTATGTCTCTGTATGATGCATGATTTATTTCCTTCTGTAACAAAGTGCAGTGTCTGATCAGAGAGTTTCCAAATTGCCCTCGTCTGTCTCCCACATGGCATCTTCTAAGTGGCTGGTCTTACAGTTGAGCTCATTTATAGAAACTACCCTCAACAGGGGGACAAATTTTCCTCTACTGCACCAAATAATTTCAATGAGGCTTTACACCTTGACGAGAAGTTTATGACATAAAGTCGCATTTTGAAAAGTTCTTAGTTGTCTTGGTCTATATTTTATTTCCAAACATGTGCCAAAAATCAGTTTGGGGTTTTTTTAAGCAACATCTGGAGTAAATTCAAGCAACTGTCTGCTGCTATGACCTTACAACACTGCACTATAATACTAATAAAACACACTTCAAAAAAAATTTCTCTGTGTTCTGTTAAGCACTGCCTATTTACAAGAACAAGCTAATTCTGTGAAGGCAAAGCAGGGGTTTGCATGTCATAAAAGACTTTAAAACTTATTTGGTTACATGGATCAGTTTTCACCCTTTTACATGAACAAATAATAGAAAAATATCATCAGCCAATTTGCCCCAGATTTGTAAGCCCTAGGGAACTAGATTTCAAGGGGGAAAAAAGAAAAGATGTAATGAAAGTAAGTAATATTACAGAGTACACTGAGCCAGCTCTGTTTCTACTCTGCTTCCAGATCTGCAAGTTGAAGGAAAAGTAAAGGGATCCTTTATTTAATAATTAGTCAAGTCCTAATTAATTTCAGAAGCCTAGGGAAGGGAGTAAACTAAAATCCTAGCTACGGATGAATTTATGTGGACATTTTCTCTAAGGTTATTAACAAACAGGAGTAAGCATCGCAGGAAAAGATTCATTTGTGTGATGGAGGCAGAAGACACAGGAAAGCTTCCAAGGGCTCAAGAAAGTACCTTCTCATATCTGCAATCATCATAGCTATAGTAATGCTATTGCTACCGCTCCTGTACCAACAGCGTTGGCAATACATTCCATTATGCCTTGAAAAGGCAGTTGTTATGTTTACCTAGAAAAGACCCATGTGCACAATATACCAAGAAATTCGCAACATGCCCCAACGTGCTGTATAAAGCATCAAGGCACAGGAACAGAAGACAAGGTAGACGCGTCCATCTTTGAACTAACCTGAAGACAGCAATAACTAAATATGTACTGATGTCATGGTTTCGGCCTCATTTACCAAAACCAGACCGAGAGATGGCCCTTCCCCCGCCTTCTTCCCCCCCAAAAGAGGAGAGAGGAGGAGAAAGAGATAAGGAGATTCAGAAGTTTAGAATGAACTAAACTACTTTAATGAAGAATTAATATTAAAATAAGAATAAAGAAGAAAATTAAATAGATACAATGTATACAAAACCATATCAAGCTCCCAGGATGACAGTCACATCACCGGCAGGCACTGGGGAAGTCCCAGACGGGACTCAGCGACGGATGGGAACTGGATTCCAGCTCTGGAGTCAGGAACACACGGATCAGGATCAAAGGCAGGTGGACAGACAGAGTCCTCTCTGGACGTCGGCCATCGCAGGAAGGGGCTTGACCCTTTGATCTCTCAGCTTTTATACTGAGCATGGGGCAGATGGGATGGAATACCCCAGTTGGTCAGGTTTGGGTCACCTGTCCTGTCCGCTCCTCCCCACCGATGTGACCCCTCTACGTTTTTTCCATTTCTGACCCTCTAAGGGGCAAATAACAAAATGGGCTGACCTTGGTTGTTACAGCAATAAGTACAAGCAAGGGCCTCCCTGCATACCATTCCTTGTCATGGAGCACAAACATTGGTCTTATCATTCTGAGAACGAGCAGTTTTCTCCACAATATGCCGTTAACTTCAGACAGTTAGAGGAGGCCTAGCTAGGATGTAAAGTTACAGAACAGAAAATTGGTTCGGTTTTACTTCAAACCGGGACAACTGACCTACCTGGGGGTCTGCTATGTTCATACGAAGTGCACATCGACCAGGCTGGCATGAGGAATCAGAAAAATAGTTCTCACTTCACAACATCTGGAAAGGGAAAGCCAAGCTGACGCGGTAGCTTAGTGAATTAAAGCTGTAGCCTGTCAGACCCTGGCAGTACAGCCAGGTCAGCGCTGTTTTTACTGTCAAGTCAAATCATGCCCACATAACTTCTGTTCCTGGGAAGGAAGAAATATTGGCATTTATTTGTCTTTGCACTAAGAGGCAAAAATTCCCATGAAAGTCATGAATGAGTTGCTGACTGAGTTCAGCAGCGAGAACGCTTAACCGTGAGGCCAAATGTGTTGCACAAGTATGTTTATTCCTCCAGGTCCATCCTGATCCCATTTTGCATTATTCCCTGAGGTGGACAAAACTAAAGCTTCAAAGTTAAATTAGGGTCAGAGTAGTACACAGTCGTTCCCACATGGATCCAAGTTTCACAGCATGGAAATCCCAGCTGGTTTGAAAGCAAGCTGGAAATATTATGAGAGCAGATTCTTTTCTGACTGTTGGGCGTGTTTGTTTTACCTCCCTGGGGAGAATGTGGGTTCCCTAAGCCACACTCTGCATTTAGACTCTCTACCGGGAAACCCTAGAGAGGAAATTCTAAATCATAGCTTTCTTCACGCTGTATTTGACAGCTGGGTCTTGGAAACTTGCAGTGTCTCTGCTGCTCTCCCAGCTGAAGCCAGCAGGATTTCTACAAAGGATTCAATGAATTTCCTACCAGGCGACAACAAAGATGTTACTATTATCAGTTATGATGGAGAATTCTTATCCTAAGCATTCTCCTTTGTTTCTCCTTTACAAACAGAAAAAACCCCACCCAGCTCATTTCCAGAAGAAAGAGCATAATGGCACTGATACATGTTCATTAATACATGACCAGACCAGGTGTAGAGATGAAAGGCTTTAGATAGATACTATTATTTCCCTCAGTGAATTTGCATCCTTTCTTTATGTTCTTCACTAAATACAATAAAACTTGGCAATATTTTAGTTTGACACCTTCCCTTTAGCAGATTTAAAGAAACAAAGACTTTTTTTTCTGTTTTTAAAGGGACTTTGTGGAAATCAAACACAAAATTCCAATTAATTTAGAAGTGGTTTGACATGTCATTTCAGCTTTCAGCATGTCGAGAGAGAAGACTCGATGTTCATGAGCCACCTCAACAAACTACTGCCCCGAAGTCTATTTTGTCATGTGATTTGGTCTCAGAAAACTCACATTTTTAGACAGCATATTTACCTGCTTTTCTTCATAAGATGTGTATACCAAGAGGTCCTGCTTTTCCTCTGGGTTTGTGTAATGTTTTGAACTACTTATGAGAAAACAGGAGCACGACCTAATGCATCAGCTGGAGAATGCTGAACGATAGTTACATACATCGGTATAATCATCAAGCAACATCATCTATTTTAAAGGTAAGCCAAGCTCAGTCACAGCGGGAGATGAGAAATGGGAAAGGTAGAAGTTGGAAGTAAGAAAGAAGATTTCAGGGCATAAATTTGCTTCACCTGAGCTCATTTCTACCCCTTGCGCAAGCTGAAGGTTGGCATTTGAAATGGGGCTGTCGCTCTGGACATCTTTGGTGTTCTTCTGAAACACCTGGACCTCCGCAGCATGACCTGCCACAGCTGAGCATCCTGTGGAGCCACAGGGGCTCTCCCGTGGATCGCCACACAGTACATGCGTCCCCAGAGAGATGTAGGCTGGGGTTGTACCCGACAGATCTTGCGGTGTGATGATCTGTGTTTCTTCTTGTGGGAAAGAAAGGTCTGCGGGTCCTGTTTGTGGCAGAAATCTAATTTATTTGAGCACAGATGAAAAGCTGAATGAAGCTAAGCTGTGTTTAGGAACATTAATATAACATGAAAATCAATCAATGAAAACATACAGGAGTCAACTTTTACTTACGCTAGTTTGAAGTTAGTGAATAGATCAAAGCAGTTAAAACAAAAATAATGACTTACAAAGACTAATGATAGAGAATAAGAACCTGTAGAAAAACAAACAGAACACCTGCCTCAGCTTGAGGGTGGCAAGGGAATTATCCCCAATGAAACATATTTCCTGAAACATGTTTACATGAAAATTGCTTGGGGGTTGGGAGCACAAAGTAATTAGTTGAAAAATGACTAGATGGGTGAGGTCAGATGATCTGTTTGTCTAGTCAGCATTTTAGGGCCAATGCAATGGAAGCAGAGAAAGGGAAAGGAGGGCACTGGATGTTAAAAAAAAAAAAAAAGGAGCAAAGGACACACTAGTTTATTTGCCAGAATCAATAATAATACTCCATAAAGATCCGGTGCTTAAATTATTAGAGCTGATCAAGGATCTCTTACTATAACGCCTTTCCAATAGAAAATGCAGTTCCCATAAAGTTGTTGCTTTCCAGAGGAAAACTATATTTAAATAACATTTTCTGGTTGAGTAATTTGAGGTGTTGAATTGACATGAGATGTTTCATTTTAGGGTCAGTTAGCTAAATTGTTTTTCCTTCGTATGGCCAATTGCTTCCTGTGAGCTCTAGACCAAGCACCTTGCTGTCTTAGGGCTGGGCTGGGCATTGTGGTTTTAAAACAACCCCAGCGATGCAAAACAGCCATCACGTGACTGTACAACCCGGTGCATCATAGGATCCACTCGAGCAGAGTTTGTAATGAGAGGTATAACTTAACCAGAAAGCTTGGCCCTTAAAATAGAATGAATATTGATTACCATGAGGCAAACACAAGGTTTAGCTGCACCAAACAGTGTTGGTTATGTACTGTATTGAGTGTTTACAGGCTGGAGTATTACAGGAATTATGATCAAAGCACCTGCAACACTCAGAAAAGCCACATAAAGTTTCTGAGGTTCAAACGCAGGCTGTCCCCTGTGCCAGTGATGCTCGCATAACAGTCTGCCCTTTCAAGGCTGGGTTGAAACTTACCCCTTGCAAGTTTTTCTAGTAATAAACTTTACCCGAGAAAGTGCTATCCTACACAGGTACACAGAAGTGGCTGAGTACTTATTTGTGGCCCTGATAAAAGCATTGATGGCATTTTAATGAAGACTCCAGGTGACCCCACCTGGAGTACTGTGTCCAGCTTTGGAGTCCTCAACACAGGAAGGACATGGACCTGTTGAAGCGGGTCCAGAGGAGGGCCACGAAAATGATCAGAGGGCTGGAGCACCATTCCTATGAAGACAGGCTGAGAGAGCTGGGGTTGTTCAGCCTGGAGAAGAGAAGGCTCCGGGGAAACCTTATAACGGCCTTCCAGTACCTGAAGGGGGCTACAAGAGAGATAGGGAGGGACTCTTTATCAGGGAGTGTAGCAATAGGACGAGGGGTAATGGTTTTAAATTGAAAGAGGGGAGATTCAGATTAGATACCAGAAAGAAATTCTTTACTGTGAGGGTGGTGAGGCACTGGAACAGGTTTCCCAGAGAAGTTGTGGATGCCCCATCCCTGGAGGTGTTCAAGGCCAGGCTGGATGGGGCTTTGAGCAACCTGCTCTAGTGGGAGGTGTCCCTGCCCATGGCAGGGGGGTTGGAACTCGATCATCTTTAAGGTCCCTTCCAACTCTAACCATTCTATGATTCTATGATTCTAAGATCCGTTGCAGCCCTTTGCATCCCAGGCAACTGCCACACCACATTCTGGGCAACGCTGGATCCCAGAAGTGCTGCTGTAGGCCCCCTGGTCTCCTGGAGTGTCAGAAGCTTGCAATGGCTGGAGCAATCTCAGGCAATGTCGCAAGAGGATCACTAACACTCACAGAGTGTGCGATACAGGCGGTATTTCCTGCATTCCAGATACTGCTTTCAAGGCCCAACTATATGATCTTTACTGCTGCTGAATGAGACTTTCCTTTGCATATTGTGCCCTGCCTACAACTAATCTAGTCTTTGTTACAGGAGCATATTCATTATTCTTATACTCTTTACTACACAGTACCTCTGCTCTTACATTAAAGTATGTGTTTGGCAAAACATCACGAGGTGACAGCAAGTCATCTTCATCCACTGGTGGCCACACTGTCAGCATTTATTCCAGCATCCACCCTGGAAACAGGACCCTTTACCCCCCTATTTTTGGCCATTTCCAAATGCAATCGCAGTCTGCTTGGAAACCCGGTGACCGGAAACTCCAGGTGCAAGAGCTAATCTCAGTGACAACACCCTTCCTGGTTGCATTTTCTTTCTGAAGTAGAAGAGAAGAAGAGACAGCAATGCTGTGGCTTAGCTAGAAAGAATGAAACTTAGCAAAGTCCTACTTCAGGAAAAAAGGATGTGCTTAAATCCCACTGACTTTAACTTAAAGCCTTCGTACTACCCTTGAAGGGAAACTTTTTCCTGAGCCCGGGTTTGATATTTTAACCAACTTACATTGTTGAACTGGGTTAATAGGCTGCACGGAGTCCGTGCAGATGACTGTAGGCTGTGAGTTTAACACCCTTTCACCATAATGAAGATCTTCTTAGAAGCTGTTCTCCTTCATCACTATTCATGGGTATTTGCCCCCATTACCATAACGCCATGTGTAGGCAGAGTGCACAGTTAAAGAAAAATAAACAAATGAAACTGCCAACCGCTGGCAAATGCCCAGAGCCATGCCACCATCTGCCCACCCCACCCACTGATAAAATAAATTCCTGGCATTTTGCCTAGACTCTGGAATGCTAAATTAAATAAGTATTCCTGGTTGTGCATGCTGCAAGTCAGAAAATCTGGACCCTAATGGAAAAAAGAGGAAGTGAATCAACATCCCAGGGACTTTCCACTAAGAACCTTCTGTTGCCAGCACCTGGAAACTCAAATCTGGGGAGTAAACCTAAAATCATCCCGGAAAATATTACTGGCTAGCCTGGGTCATATGAAGAGAGGAGAGCCCCGAGTCCCTGAGACTGACCCTGAAAAAGGCTGGAACACCTTCCCTGAGCTCCTGGAGGAAAGCACTGAGTCGTTTACGTCAGTAAGAGCACCTGGGGATTAAGGCAGATTAAAGGCCTGCTGTAGGAATTTGTGGTGGACAAGGTCATCCACTTCTCCTTTCACCTTTGGGGTAGACTCTGTCCACAGACAGAGCACAGATACGAAGTGCATCTCAACCCACAAGGGCAACTGCCGTGTCAAAGGGGAGACGGGACCTGTTAACTCCAGTGTGACAGTTTGCAGGGACAACCGTGGCAGCCCTTTTCAGCAAGTCTTACATCTCCACCAAGGTCAAGTCAAACCCCATTAGTGCAACGTGCCGCAGTGTCAGCTCTGCTCCTTCGAAAGGGGAAAGCTGTGAATGAGCTCGTGCGTTGCTTTTCCTTCCAAGCAGACCATCCACAGGCAGGGACAGAAATCATTCAGAGCCCACCAAGGCACAAGCAGTGCCTGTTTCTGCATCAGTCCCTTCGTTTGATAGCCAAGCATCAAGCACGAATAGATCCCCAGAATCATTTTCCCGTCTGTCTCTCACCCCATCTCTGCCGGTTTACACCACTGTGAGTAACAGGACAATCAGACCTCACATTTCTATTCCATGTACGATAATCATCATCTAACCAGAAAATGAATTTGATACACAAAGTGCTCAGCTATCAGCTTTAATTTTGTATTAAGAAGAGCCACTTTTAATTGTTAACAGGAATGTGTGTCAAAGGGGAAGGAACCAAAAATAGCTCTGGATGAAAAAAAAAAGAAAAAAGCAGCACCGTAGCTGCTATTCTAACAGCGCACGGCTGTCTGTTAACCTTAAGGATTTGCCAATAGTACGGGTACGTGTTTTAACTCGCTACAAAATGAATGTGCCTATGGGCCAGATTTGTATCTCAGTTATAACTATGTAAAGCAGAAATAAACTTCTTTGAAGTTGTTAGACTTCTTTTGGATTTATAGTAGTCTGAGATCAAAATCGGAACTGCGTTTTAAATTGAGATGAGCAGAACAATGAAAGGGGCGAAAGATTCAGATGGCAATGAATACAAGATCGCTAATATAAAGCTGAATTTTTTCTGTGCACGGTGTAATGAAGCAGGGGAATGTTGCTGGCTCGATGGTTCATATTACTATATAATGAAGTTAGTATATAAATTATTGCATGCAGACACACACTCTCACACGCTATTTCTTTGGCTTGTATTTTCATGAGTTTCTGTGCCTTCTTTGTTCTGGGAAGCAAGTAATAAAACAAAATACAAAAGTGAATAAGATACATCCAAATACATACATATTAAATATGTTTGGAAGCATAATGATCTTTTTTTTAAAACTCTTTTCCTTATTACATACTGCCTAGAATAAAGAAGTCAAAGAAATACATGTCTTTCACTTCTTCTGAAAATTAAAACGTATTTCCAAAGCCTCTCTGTTCTAGGCAGAACCCAAAGAAACATTTGGGTAAAGTTCTGGTATACATAAGGGAACGCCCTCAGCCAGCATTTGAGACCATTTTAGAACATCACAGTACCAATACGGTGTATGCCTTCTCCTCTTTCTCCTAAGAAAAAATAATTAATGAATAACAGAAAAATACTGATGATCAATGAAGCATCCCATGTAATACACCGACTTCGTTAAACTTCTGTGATAAACACAGAAGCTAAGACAAACACCTAAAAAAAGGCCCTAGTTAATGATGGGTGAAATGGATTTTGAAGTTATTTTCCGTAATAATAATAATACATTTATGTACCTAAAAGCACGCAGGCACAAATTGTTTGTTAACAAAATACACCTTTTAAACTGAAATTACCACTTCTAGTTGTTTTGAGTTTTTAGAAAGAATTAGCTGAGATGCTGAATAAGAATATTTCTAGATAATTTAATGGGATCTGAACATACGCAGTCCTCCAAAAGTCAGGCTTACTCTGCTAAGGAAGAGTATATATATTTATACTGCTTATAAATGTGCCTGACTCCTAGAAAAGTAACTTTTCACTCAGCTTCCCAAACAAGAAGCTTGGCATATGGAATTAACGATACCACAAATGCAGTGATGTCCCATACCTGGTGCATATGAAGAATCCTTTTATGCATGTTACTTTGTGAATTCCCAATGCCAGTTTGGGTGGTTTTCAAAAAAAATCTATTGAGGACATACAAAACCACCCCAGCAACAGGGGTGGGGTGGTTTTTTTTGCTCAAACAGCTGCTGTACCCTTATGTTCTGCCAGGAAACTGCTTTTGGTGGGGACACTCACTGGTTTGGCGAAACTCGACCACAAAATGTGTATTGTTTTGAAAGGTTCATATTTCTGTTGTTCACATGCAGTGGCCATGGCACACACTGCTCATTAGGAAACATCTGGCCAGGGGTTTTCACAGTTGCAAGCATTTTAAAGCATAATAATGATTCTGAGAGTAGATAACTTTGAAACAGTTATACGCAGACAGGTTTTAATAACTAAATAGAAGTCACACGGAAAAGTCATGTCACAGATGAGATGTCAACATGCTGATGTACAGGAAGACAGAGAGGAACATCCAGTCCAGTAACTGCTATGCAATGTTTCCTTGTGTTTGAAGGCCAGAAAGGTGTTTCTGTGCAGCAGAGAGGTTCCACCTCTATTTTACAGGAAAAAAAAAAAGAAATTATAATCTCTTAGAAATGGCAAATAATTTGTAGCAAGATGTTTTTTCTAACATTGGCCTAGACAGTTTTGATCCAGAAAGGATATAGAAAGAACGGTAATTTTACAGTCCAATTCCTTTTGCATCCTTTGTACAGCATTTACACAACCTGTGTGAATTTGAGACAGTGAATTCTCACTTTTGGGTAACAGCGTTTTGTTTGTACTAAATATCTGAATTTCCAAGACTGTATTTGAAGGGAGAACACTTATTGCAGATTCTGACACAAAGAAACTAGCTTTTGGGACAAATTTTTCCTGGGGTCTAGACACAGGGATGCTAAACCCAAACAAATTGAATGGAAAAGCAATTCTTCTGTTTCAGCGTGGCACACACAGCAGAACAAAAACTCAGCTTCAGCTATCGTCTGGTAGTCAGACATTGAAATTAGCCAACCAGTCAGCAGAGTCTCCGGTTTTTAACTGCACACTGGGTGTGTGAGACTTGCAACACTATCACCTACTCCTAACCCCATTAAGGGAAGCAGAGTTCAGTTCTAAAAAGTGGTAAACGTTTCCTTTAGATGCTCAGATTGTCTCTGGAGTCAGTGGCAGTCCAAGGCATACAACACTTCCAGGGCTGAACCTTTAAATAAAAGCTTCCTCCAGCCTAACAAGTAGAATTTATGCATCCAATATTACTGTCATGAATGACACTTCCACCTGGAAGAAGTCATCATAGAAGAGTTGTGCAATATTTAATAGGAATAATATCTCTATTATTATTTTATGTACCAAGGAAATCCAGCACAACCCATCTGTGTGACTTATGTTAGACATATACAGTAGACCTATGAGCTAATTAAATACAGCAAATGAAGAAAATATTAATTCTTCATCCTCATAGTTTACATTTCTGTAGTATCTTTTATCACAGAATCAGACTGGGTTACAGCATCCTACTGCCTTCATCCCTATTATGCCTTTATACATTCTCGGAGATTTTCAATAGTCACCATAAGCAATATCAAAGCATAGATCATTTAGCAAAGATAATCTGATGATGCAGTATTATTTCTGCAAGGAGGACCAGTAAATCTGTTTACAGTAGGAGTGATACAGCTGCACAGGACAGGCACAAGCACAGCCAGTGGAGGGACTGTACCCCTCGAACCTCTGATACAGAGATGTCTGTGTAGAGTGAGAATGTAAAATTTACTGCTATGGCCTATTTCACCATACTTAAAACTGAACTGTGTCTGTAGTAATAATCACCGTGGTATGAGTGCCAAAACAGAGCGATGAACAATTGGAACAGTCAATAAAACAGGACGTTGGGGTGCCATGAATGCAACTCTCTCACAGTCTAATCTTGATCATTTGGAAAAGCTTTGAATCTCAGAAGCAAATTGTCAAAGTGCAAGGATCTTGTTAAAGTTCTTCAGCGTTGACACCCAAAGGGAGAGAGCAACAATTCTTCAACACCCAGAACAACCACACTGGCAAATCAATCACTGCCAAACTTTTACCTCCTGCCACCTCTTTCCCAAGTAAAATTTAGCAGGAAACCTGTGAGAACCCCAGGAAGGTGACAGGGCAGGTTGTGGGATACAGATGGTTTTCAAAAATATCCATCAAGGTTGTAACGTCTGCCCTACCAACAGGTGGTTCTTACAGTAGCTGCTAAATGCTGAATATCTGCATCCATGTTTTACTGATGCTGCCCCAGCCACGCAGGGGCGTACAGAAGATTCAGTCCTATTCTTTCTGCTAGTGTTTTCAAGGATTTTAGCCCCAAAGAGGCTGTAGAATTGCATTAAAATTTGAAGAAATCAAAAAAGCTGGAGCAGCAACATACTTACCTGAAAGCTCATCAGCTTGAGATATTTCAGTTTGGATTCTTTCCCTGCCATGTCAGAGCGCTGGCAGGCAATCTCCCAAAGGACACACCGTGGGCAGGTGTTGCACATCTAGAAGGGGTTGCAATCTCTAAGCCACCTAACACTGCAGAGGAGGAGGACCTCTGCTACACACACACCAACAGTCTATGCACAGCCAGAAGTTTCCACAACTACATTTCGTGGTTCTTTCTCTCCCGGCTGAGGACTAATTTCTTAACGTATCATATTTTTTTGAAATACAAGTACCAGATGACAATAAAATATAGATCAGGTAGATGCAATATTTAGACAGATCCTAAAACATCTTATTGTGCATTGGAAGACCATAGTGAGCACTGGCATTCTTTCTCATTTAGTAGAAAGGACACATAATTAATACCATTTAAGGGGAATATATCTGTTCATCCCCAAATGGTTCCAAAACAAACATAACGTAATTGAAATGTAGTTGCCTTGAGGTTGTAAGGCAGCACCAGCACACACCAAACACAACAAGGGAAAAGGTGGGAAGGAACATAAGGCACTATTACAGTTTTTTTTCTCCTTAAAACTATTTATTTGGGTCCTTACATATAAACCAAACTGGATTTTAAACCCAAATCTTACTTGGAAGATTCCCAGCCATTACATCTTTCTCATAAGTCTAAAAGGCCAAGTTGACCGTACTGGAGGAAATACAGAGCAAATACTTTATAGCCCAAAATTCAACCCCCAAAAGTTTAGCTAGATTAAAAAATTGTTCTTACTTCTAGGGAGCTTCATCAATGTACACCTCTGCTGTAGACATACAGTAGCACATACTGGTGTTTTCCCTATGCAGTTGACCTCCTCCTAAACCCTGGAAAACTTTGACACCTTTTTGCCCCTGAGTGAATTCAGTTCAATGAGGACAATACGATATCCTGCCCCCTTCAAATGCAAACATCTTATATCCCTGCTATTTGTTAAGAGTTCATGGGAAAAGAAGACTCTGAGGTATACAATGAATAATAATACACAATGAATAATAATATGCAATGAATGAGACAAGATCATAAAGGGAACTTTATAATAAGGTTATTTTAAAGATAGTCCACCATCTGGTTTTAAGTTTACAGCACTGCAACTAAAGGAAAATGCATTTTCATTGTTTTTACATGGAATAGCTCAAACTGGTAAGCATCCAAAATTCAGGAGGAATTTATTTGTTGTAGGTAGAATGCATAGCCAACGAGTAAGGGTAATTATTTCCACCTATAATATACTTCTCATTCATTAACTCGAGAATAAAAACTATATTCGAAATAGAAATCAAAATATAAGCTTAGTTTGTACTCTTTACTATAAGCATATGGCAATGCAGTAACCTGTTGAACAAACAAAAGTAAAAACAATTACATTAATTTTGGTTTTATACATTTTCCCAGCCTTGCTGACTATAGTCTTTCTTCAGTGTCTCTGCTGTCAGTTGTGATATTGCTCCAAGCCAAAAACAAACTCCTCCTGTCCCTTTGTTGGGATTTAATGTTTAGAAATAAATGTTCTTAATCCTTAAGGATTTGTAGAACAAGCTGTCATTTAATCCACTGTGATGCAACTTGCCCAGTATCTGAAGAAACTTCACCCATTTCTTTCTAGGTGAAAACAAAATGTGGTGACTGTCACATGGGAATGGAATCACTGCTTATTTCTGCTACAAGACAATGCAGGCGTGGATGAAGCCACCATCTCTTGCTATTTTCTCCTATATACAGCAAAAAGGACAGTGCCAGTCCAAGCAGGTTTGTCAGTAGCCAAACCCTGAACACAGACTTCTTTTTAAGACTTTTCCAGCAATTGTAAGGATCAAGCAATAGTTAGAACTGTGCATCCTTGCACAGATAAGCACTGGCTTTCACCAGAAGATCAACAGAGGACGCAGAAACAGAAGCTCAGTGTCTCAACACCCCGGCTCACACAGGGACACTGCACTGACACATCACCCATTGTATCTGCTGTGACTTCTCTGAAGCATTCTCATACAATTTCTACTGCAAAAAAAATGTTATCATCTATGTCACCGCACAGGTTAAATTGATTTTTATATACCTCCTCATTACACTAATCTGTTTTGTTGGTGAAATTAAATGGCTTGAGAAGCTGCCACATTTTATATATTTGTAGCACAGGGAGCTGGATGCTGTTCTCAGATCTGTCACTTGACTTTGAGCAACTCACGTAGTCTCTGTCCCAGTTCTTGCAGACATTAAATGATGACAATAACACTTACCTGTCTGACAAGAAGGTTGTGAAATGCTTTTCATTAATGTTTGTAAGGAGGTTTTAGAATTTCATACAGAAGCTCTACAGACCAATTTTCCAGGTCAATATTATTACAGCATCAGAGTCGTTCTCCTTTGCAGAACCTGTCAAATCAGCTGACAGGCAAAAAACCAACATCCAGATGTTTACAGTCATATCAGAGGGGTAAAAGAGAATGATACAAACAGCGAGGTTTTTGCCCTTGTCCTTTCAAATTATGATGCTACAACATTGCTTCTTGTCTCGTTCACTGAGAGGGGAGCAAATGAAGCAGTAAGAAACAGTAAATTCCTCCCTTGGCTCTATGTGCGAGAACAATTGAGTGTCCTCTTGTTATTCTGTAATAACTGCTCACACCAAGAACTCAGGAAGAGTCCTG
Source organism: Numenius arquata (assembly GCF_964106895.1). Taxonomy (NCBI): domain Eukaryota; kingdom Metazoa; phylum Chordata; class Aves; order Charadriiformes; family Scolopacidae; genus Numenius; species Numenius arquata. The sequence goes on along the minus strand of NC_133577.1, from coordinate 10,631,531 downwards.
GGAAATTCAGATTTAAAACGTAACAATTGTCTGTGATATGCTCTTCTTTTCCCACTTTCTGGGAACTGAAAGTTCTGACTGAACTATCTGTCCCTTCATGGGAGGAGAAGAGAGGTTCTAGTTATTCCCAGTACAACTTTCCTGTGTTGCTACTTGAGTTTGCTGCACAACAAAGGTTTTCCGTGTTGAGAAGGTCACACGTTCTTCACGTGCTTCATCCACAGGCCAAGCAGAGTCTTTGGGTTCAGTGACCGCAGAGAGCTATAACCCTTTTGAAGCAATGAGACACTTCTAGATAAAAAAAGGGAGCAGCTTAACTTGGGGGTGCTGTGCTTGAGCCCAAGGTCTCTGGGCACCCCACACATCTTGATGTCCCACTCCCCATGTTCTGCTGCAGGGAACGGGCAAGAAAAAATGGGTCCGTTCACAGCCTGACAGTCCAGGCCTATTTCCTCAGCCTACCCAACATCCTCAGTTGAATGTAATTACTAGGATTTGTCTCTTTCTATATTAATTAATTTTTCTTGTCTTTTAACCCTGCAAGCATCACAGGACAATTAGAAGGATGAGCTGGGAAAATGCTATTAGAGACTTGTTCTTAAGTGCAATTTCCATCTGTCTGTCTCTTTTTTTTTTTTTTAAAGGGATTTATAAACCATGTCATCTGTCAATGATAATGAGGCAGTGGAAAAAAACAGGAACTGAAATTTGGATGATCATGTTTTTTCTCATCAGAACGGCCAACCATGGGGTGTGTCTGACGCAGCAGTGCCCTTCGGCTGCCTGTGTTTCTGTTTGATTTGGCTATTCATATGGCGAGTTTGTTGGAGATACTGTAAGCATCAATACCGTTTAACACAATAGGGTCTTCACAAGCATCTTCAGGAAATACTGTGTAATACATCGTAATTCTTTTGATAGCCATTCCTAAATCACACCTAAAGAAACAGATGACCCTCTATTGGATATGAGGGTATATCACTTCAATTAGGATAATCTGAATTAATATACTTTTTGCTTTCCTTTTCCAGGGATCCAGTAAGGAAAAAAAAAGGGAGTTATTAGGTAGCTGGGGGTGTAGGAATAAAAGAAAATCTTCTCCTTCCATACAGAAATATAATATCAAGAATAGCACCCTTGAATCCTGTCTTCCATCCTCCGTCACTGAAAGAGGTGTCTAGAGCCACACAGGCCACTGCTGCCAGATGGGAAGTAAATTGGAGCCTCCCACAACTGACCCAATATCATGAAAATATGAAGAGGCTGCCTCATCTTATTCATGTTCTGGCCCTCTAAGCTGTGTTAATTAAGAAAATCAGAGTCAATAAAATTGACTAGATTCTCAAAGGTGAAAAAACAATAAATTGGCAATTTCACTGAACTCAATTCCTTTCTCATCTGCCAGTGAAAGGACAGGACGTCATAACCAACACAACTACTTGTGCAAGTGCAGGCTTTATGGACTGTGCACATAGAAACAAAGAACCTGCAATAGCCAAGATAAAGACGAATCATAGGATGAATCAGATTGGTGGCTGTGGGAATGGATTTCAGGGCTTTTATGAAGCTATGTGACCTGGCAGGAGCCCAGGTTGGGTGAGGGAGGAACTGAGATAGAGAAGATTTGATTGAGGAAGACAGTAATGACACTTCCAGTATTATATATGAAAGTGGGAGAGGTTGGAAATAGATTTTTAGAGTCATCGTCACAAAGGTGGCAGCTAAATCTATGGGAATAACTAAAGTAATCTCACTTATTCATTTATCTACCCACACACGTACACACCCTTACTGACTTCCTAATTGACATTGTGGCCAGAGAAGAAACACTGAATTCAAAGAGAGGCTATTTGTGTTTTATTTCTGACCCAGCTGGACCCAAGAGGTGCCAGGAATCTCATGAGAAAGGCTCCTTTCAAAGAGAAATTGAGCTGTATTTCAGGCAGTGTGAATTAGGGTACTCTGAAACCTCCAGTCATTCAAAAAATACTGTTTTGCTCTCTAAGGCAGCACAGTAACTTAGCATGGTAATGTTCCAGACTACACTATCCTGTACTGTGATGTTTTAAAATACCAAAAGAAAAAAAAAAAAAGCCAGTTATTCCATGATGTCCTGCTGAATCATTTCTTTTTCCTTTTGAATTTGCATTTTTCTCGGGGCATCTTTTTACAGCTTACCCTTTACATCAACACTTAACTTCCCCTCACCTCAGAAAGCCCCCTGGCTCCACACTGTCCTCTCTCACTAATAACTGCGGAGGGGCAGGAGGTGCCGTGGCTGGCTCTGAGCTGGCTCTGTGCTGGCCGGCCAGCCGCTGCCCACGTCTCCATTAGTCAACGGACACCTTTATGCTGCAGCCTATTCCTCAGCGGGGACACCCTTCTGGGTCTCATTCCACTCTCCAAGCACTGATTTTCCTTAAATGTGCAGGAGCATCATATCTCTAAGCTCTTTATGCCTTTTTCAAAAGTAGCTGAAATGGTTCAAAAGTTTTAGAAGGCCATTGACAAATACAGCAATAAAAGAAAAAAGGTAATATTTGTATCGAATTTGAAAGCCTTCAGTTTAAATTTCCCACCTGGTTCATGTCCTTAGTTTAAAAAATATATTAACACGCAGTTCTTAAGAAAAAGAAAATTCAGTTACATCACTTTTTTACTGAAATGTAGTTCATGCTCTTCAGGTGTTCCAGGCAGCTCCACCGTAACACAGAGCCTATGCCATGTCTTCAGGACACAGAGCCAAGCAGTTCTGCTGTTTGATTTCAATGGTAGTTTAACTGATATAGTCTCTTTTTTTCTGTGAGGTAGGTACGCACATAAAACAAAAAAAAATGGGCCATGCTGTAGTGGGTGCAGTCACTGGTCCTTCTTGCCCAATAATTTGCACTTGTCAGTCTATAGTGGGGTTTGTTCTAGATGAAGTCAAGTTGTCCTCTGTCTTGCTAATGCCAGAGGTGCAATGATGTACGTGAACAAGAGAATACTCATTCCCTGCCCATCACTGATGAGTAATTTGGGATCCAAAAGGGTCAACTCAAGTATTTCATTCTCTCAAGGGCTGATAATGGTAATTGAATAAAATGCTGGGGTTTATTTTCGTATCTTCTCAAGCACTATATTTTATTTAAAAGACCTCCATATTTAGCCCTAGAGGATGATTGGAAGCATCTGATACAGCATCGTTATTGCCACTGGAGCAGGGAATGGCCGTTAGGCTATGAATAACAGAGCTGGCTGTCTAGCCGGCATGGGGCTGGGAGCGCACTGGATTTTCATCTCTTGAACGCTTCTGGTACCTTGTGCTAGGTTATATTGTTTGTTCCTTTCTTGCATAGCGAATGTAGCACTACCAGTGCATTTCCCAGGGGCTGGGTGTCCAGGAGTACCATGGGGGTACTGACCTGGCAGCCAGGACCCAACCCACTGCCCCAGCCAGGAGCAAGCATCTGGGGACACCAGGGCAGCCCCAGCCCTGGGGGCCCCTCTCTGGGGACAGAGATGGGCTGAGACTGGATGGGACAGCAGGTTCTGTGAGCAATTTGGTAGAATTAAACTGCAATATTTGTAACTATCTCAAATGGCTAAATGTATGAATTGTTTTCTATAGTATTATTTTGGATATCACACCTCAAATATAGTGGATAAAGAGGCACAGAAATACATTTTTCTGCAAGTTCACCGTATTTGTCCATTTACAAATGCAATCTCCTGTAGCATTCACTGCATAAAACCTCCAGCTTCTCACCACAGAGCCGGGCTTCCTTAGAGGTTTCTTTACAAGAAGCTTTCCATGCTTGATTACCTGAAGTCCTTACCTAACTTAAAACACCCACTTTGTTGCCACCATTCTCTCCAGAACACTTCCCCAAATTTGCTCCTTGTGGAGGAGTAAAGGATGTAATTAAAAACAAGCTTTGGCAAATTATTCAGCTGGGCATTTTGATCAACAATAGTCACTATGTATTTGCATCTATATTAAGTTATCAAAATGTAGAGGGAGTTACACATAGAGAAAAGTCTAAAATGTTTCTGCCTTGCTAATCTCTGCTATTGAGGGTAGAAAAAGTAAATTACTTCGCTAATTGTTCCTGACTTACAGGGTTAACACAGCCTGCACCAATATATTCTGATCCAAAGATACTATCCTTGTTCTTAGATGTACTGCAGCTGCTTTCATTAAAAATCTCAATATTTATGCTCTGGGAGGTGGCAAAGTGAAGTCTTGCTTAAGAGCAGCAATGTAAACAGCATTATACCTCCCTTCAGCAGGAACTATTCACACACCTGTCTTTTTTGGAAGAGTTTCAGTTTGCTATTTTTATTTCCCTATGCTTGTGAACTCAGTAGGTTAAGGACTCTTTTTTTGTTTCCTTTTTGATACATGTGCCAGCTACACCTTTCCTCTAATCCTTACTTGATCTGAGGGTGGGCATATCTAATCGCAGGAGTGTTTGAGGACCTCGGGGTATAATGAATATTTTGCATGCCCAACCTACTTCCACTGTGCTAGCTGCTGTTATCTTAGGCAACTATTACCTCAGACTTGCCAAGTATTAGGTATGTGACATGACATATATTTTCCCACAATGTCTTGCTCTTCCCCACAAAACTTAATGTCTCACTCAACCGTGGGAAATATTTCTTTGTGCACTGGCACATGGAGGACAGCAGTGAATATCATACAATTGGCAATTCCCATTGCCTGGAGTCTCCACATTTCACTATAGCACACGTATGTCTGACTCACTGCAGTTTGCATTGGATTTGCAGCTGTCCATATGTGCTCCCCAGTATGTCTTTGTAGATGAAGGTACAGCACTAATCGTGGGGTGAGGCTGGTGGTCCATTCCACTATCCCTGAATGGGCACTTATATCCATGGTAAACCAGGGAGTCACAAATTACAATAGATTTTATTTTAAAATGCTTTCAGCAACCGAGTTTCTCCTGGCAGCACAGTGAAGTCCTACCATCAGTGCAAAGGCAGGCTCTCTCCTTCTGGGGGACAGCTTGGAGCCACTCAATGGAGTCCTCTCCGGCTTTCGGCGCTTCCCACCGTCACTGCTGTTGGTGCAGTTCAAGTACAGGCAGGGACAAGGACAGTGCTAGTGCAATAATAATACACTTGAGTATTTCGTAAAGGTTGTGACATGTCTTTTGTAATATATTTTCTAGCTTCCATAAAGACAGCAGGGCATAAACGTGCTTCACCATTAACATTGAAACAAAACATTAATAGGACAAAGAGTCCTGTGGGACATGGCTCGATCCCACCAATGTCACATCTGTTGACAGAAAGAACGGGGCATGTCAGTTCCCTGGAAACAGAAATATTTCCTCTGTGGTTTGATAGATGCTTGAAGACCAGGAGAACCTCTGTGCCTTAGAGCTGGAGCTGTAGGAAGGTGATTTCATTAGAGCCTCCCGGGGACAGCCCAACCGCTCTCCCTGCCCTGCAAATGCTTTCCTGCATCTTTGTTAGTTACTTAATCTTATGGTAAAGGATTATTGCAGTTAATATGCAGTAATCTCATTAATCTAAGTTTAAGAACACTAGAGGATCTGCCATAGCTTTAATATATTGCAATGTTTGTAGTATGTCCTAAATTCTTCCCACACTGGTCAAATCCATATATTAGTGAGTGACGTAAGGCGGCTTTGGAGATCATCCCTATGACAGATGCACAGGCCAGGCACAAAGTGAAGACGCAGTACCTCATTGCAGGGGACTGTTTTCTAGCCTGGTTGGATCAATATCTAAAACGCTGTAAATGCTCTAAATTCTGCCACTGAAAATATCATAGCGAAGCATAACCAGCCATAGATCATTGCAACATGGATATACTTACAACACACAATTCTGTAACTTAACAGGCATGAAAGAAGAACTGGTTTCAAGTGGTGACCTGCCCATCTAGACAACATATAGGCAATATTTTAAGTCAAGCATGGGAAACCATCTGAACTCGGCCTATGTTACTGCTTTCAGTGCTACCACCACTATTAGCTGGCATTATGGTGGGGAGCTTCCGGGGTGGGGGGGAAAGCTATTGCTGGCATAATCTTTAGTCTCAGAGTGAAGTTTAATTTGCTAGAAAAAATAATATTTCTCATAACCTTTGTGAGGCAATGAAGAGCAGCTCTTATATGCCAGTTCTGACATACCATTACGGAAACCTAGTAAACCTAACCAGCTTTTTGGCAACTTTCTCACATAGAATAGCTATTTCCTGAAGGTTTATCTTCTGATTACTAGTGTACCTTATAAATAACCACAAACAATTGAAATTGGTTTACCTCTGAGGTGACAAGGAAAAATATATACATATAAGTATTTGCTTTAAAATATATTTCCACAAACCAGATTTCACTGGGTTTTTTTCTGTACAGGGAAACTAAATAAATTTAAAAAATTAAAAAAAAAAAAAAAAAAACCAGAAACAGAAATGCCACTGAGATGTTTGTCCCAGTGGTATCTGATAGAAACAGAATCTGAAATTGTCAAGCAGAAAAGTTTCATCAGAAACATCTGCTCTGATTAACTTTTAGGTCTACGAATGCATACATGATGTTTTGTTTACAGTTTATTTCAGAAATGTTTTTTTAAATCATTGACAGAGAAGTTTTACGACACAGGGAGGGAAGGAAGCCTTTTAAAAACTGTTACTGTCTGCCATATAAATTAATATTAAATTATTAAGTACACCATTTAGCTATCAGTCCATAACCATAACAAATTTAATCCACTGCAGTCTGTAAAGGACATCTGTAAAGAATGGGAGAATGGCATCTTCCTCCAATTACCAATAATGGTTTCAAAGCATCCATAAATTCTGATAGAAAAATTCTGTACTGTACTGATTTGGGATGGCACATTATAGCAGAGTGAGAAATATTTAATATATAAAAAGTATCTAATGCTTAAATATATACAGAAACATCAACATACATGCACATTCACATGCAAGTACACTGAGTACCTCTCATCACTAATAACCAGGAAGAATATTTGAAGAGACCCTGATTCACTCCTACGTGTCTCCCATCTTATGCCACATAAGGTTCTCTTGCCTAAGCATGGGACCCCCCATTAGAGTGGAATTGCATAGAAGTGACTCATCCAAAGTGCTTAAAGCACAACAGCTTTGCTACAGATTTGTAGATGATGTTTGGACAATCAGTAAGCCTAAATGATTGTGCAGGTGCTCAGAAGCAGGAAAGCACTGAAAGGAGGTTGTAGAGAAGTGGGGGTCGGTTTCTTCTGCCAAGTAACAAGTGGTAGGACAAGAGGAAACGGCCTCAAGTTGTGCCAGGGGAGGTTTAGATTGGATATTAGGAAAAATTTTTACACTGAAAGGGTTATTAAGAATTGGAACAGGCTGCCCAGGGAAGTGGTTGAGTCACCATCCCTGGCGGTATTTGAAAGATGGGTAGACGCGGTGCTTAGAGATATGGTTTAGTGATGGTTTTTGTGAGTGTTAGGTTGATGGTTGGACTAGATGATCTGAAAGGTCCTCTCCAACCTAGGTAATTCTATAATTCTAAACAAAAAATGGAGATCAGGATATCTCATCTCTTAAAGAAATGTATTCCTTATTTTACTTTTAGAAGCTTTTAAAATATAACAAGGCTGTTAACTTACCTGAATCTTAAATACATGCTGAGCATAATGCACAAGGATTATGCTGACCTGCACAGGGAAGCTGTCCTGTTACAAAACATGTGCACATCAAAGATACTGGGGAAGGGTGTCTTCTTTCTCTATCAGAAAGATAAACAGAATTTTGATCATTTGAAGATATAATGTTAGTTGATAGCATTTTTTAAAAATCCCTGTTCTGCTTTTTTTTTTTTTTTTGAGGGGGAGTCCTTTAAGAATCAGCCTTTCCTGATCACCATATAAAGCAGCTTTAAATTCTGTGTTGTTTATAGAAAAGCTATTTCTTAGAAACTATAATATAAATAATGTTTATAGTTTCTGTCATTATTTCCTTCTCATTTTTAAATCAACATGAAAATGAAGTCCATACATAAAAATTATGGTTTTCCAGGACCAGTATTTTCCATGTCACATTTCAGGTAAGAATTATTTTCTTCTCAGAAAGATTACATCACCTCATAAAAGATTTAAAATGCCAGCAGATTCCTGAGCAACAGCAGAAAAAAAAAAAAAAAAAAGAAAGTAGTATTAAGAGGTATTTCTTTAGAACCAGAGGGCAAGCAAGAGCTAATATTCAACAGTGTTACCTTAGGGTACAAATTTTAGTTACATTTTAGTAGGAAAGCAAGCAGTAAAAGATAGATTAAAACATCCTATTCCAACACCTACAAACTTCAGCTCAAAGAAGCTAATTCTTAAAGGCTTGCTTCAGAAACTGAAGCTGAAATAAGCCCATGGTCCTACAACGCCCTCCATTCCCCCATGCCCAAATGCTGCTCTGAGGTTCCAATCAGGCACAGTAACCTTGGCATAGAGCAATTCCTGTCTACAAGTCAATGTATGTAATCTGTTTCGCAGCCAAAAATTATTATTTTGGTGTTTTATTCTTTTAAACTTCTCTGTTCTCAGAGTATTACCATATCCCCAATGGGCCTTAATTGCCATTGAGGGTCAAGGACATTTTGACCATCCCCTAACACCTCAATAAATTAGTTTTTAGACTTTCAACAGATCAGAGATGGAAGTATGACAAAAAAAAAAAAATCATGATTCAAGCATTCCCAGTGTCACAACTTGAGGAGAACGGTGGCTGTGAATATCACAAAACCCAACCATCTTTCAGTAGTATGCATACAGAATTAACAACTGTATAAGGAACACTAAAACGCCTGAGATACTCAAAAAAAGTTTTCATATACCCTGTGCCCAAAACTGAACAATGAAAAAAAAAATAATGAAGAGGAAGTAAATAAACTGCATTTATTAACTACTGGAATATTAAAAATATACTTGTTTTCATAAGCTGGCACTAACACTCGAAAACCAAAAGTGTAAGCAATGAAAATATACCAAGAACAATAAAAAAATAAAAAGAATTAAAAGGCAAATGTTAAAAAAAATGAACCCTGCTTTTTCTTTTAATAACTGAAGTAAGGTTTATAATACGGGTGAACTACTTCCTCCACAAATTTATGAGCCAAATATCCAAGGAAGCTATGTAAGAGAAGGACAAAGAAAACAGATCCCTAATAACTTATTATTTATTTAACATGCAGCAATCATCCATTAAATGTAAAACTAGTCCTGGGACACAAATGTAGTGTCACCAGTAATATGCTATATGCCTATAGTGTTTGTTTCTCAGTGATATGCAGTATCTCGGTTTAGCTGTTGGCTCTGTTTCTGCTTCCTTCACCCATCATGTTTGGTTATTATACTGAATAAACAGGGCAGAAAATACAAGTCTTACTGTTTCCTTTTATGAATTCCGAAATATTTCTAAAGTTTGGTCCACCAGATTTGTGTCCCAAAGCTTCACAGGACCAGGTAGGCATTGCAAGAGGAACTTACTGAACCTTCCTTTTCTTCAGCTCAGGCCTGTTTATTTTAAGCCACAGCCCCTGACCTGCTTGCTTTGCAATGTGTGGAAGTTACAATCATCAAACCAGTTTCAGCAACACCTGCGTGAGTTTCCAGACCTGATTTCTTCATGTGGAGGAAATGGTATGTTTTGCTTTAGTAACTGCATTTTTTGTACTATGATTAGTTCTACTTGTGCAGTGATTAGAGATGGCACCCTATCTTCCTAATCAAAAGGGGGATGCTTTTTATCAGTTCCTGTTCTTGCTAATGATGGGCAGAAGTGTGGCAAACACCCAGAATTAGAGGCTATGTCCATCACTAATGTGAACAGCTTTTAGAGAAACCTTAAATAGAGAAGGGTGATTTTTATCTTGTAAACACCTGTGAGTAATTCCATGTTCCTTGGTGACTCTGATTCAGTACCACTCTTCCTCTTCTAGCTGTGGTCCCACTGGTGTTGGTGCTGTGGGTGGAAATGCTCCTCACCGAGGATTTCCCAGGCACAGCTGTGTAACAAACTTGCACAGATCTTTCACAGGGCTAAAGGGCTGTACAAAGACAGAGCTCGTGTGGCTCCACGGCATTTAAGTGGATACAAGTGGAAGGGCACTCAGTTTCAAGAGGCGGTTTTGTTTACATGGTGGTTTTTACACTAAGATATGCTTTTCCACCTATGCTTAAAAGCAAGAAAGAGAAGCATCCCTTTTTTTCTTACATAGCTGGGTTGAATAAGAGAAATGTGTGCTGTTTTGCATGTACCGTTTAGGTCTCATCTCATTTTGTCTGTAATATCTTATTATTGCTGAGCACCAGAAGCTAAAAAGCAATGAAACTGTTAATAGAAATTGAGTAAGAAGGGGCAATGTGAGTGCTTCTGAAGAAAAGAGGTCTACTCCAGGCTTTCTCCTCTTAGGCACACAGCGCTGGTGCTTCTTCAGGCCAAGAGCTTCTTCAGGCCGAGGGGGTCAATGTGGATTTTACACATTAAAAATGTTGGCTTGGCAAGGAGGAGGGATGAGCTGCCACTTATAGTGAGTAGAGAGGAGCTTTGGGCAGTCAGGCAGCACAGCAGGTAGCAGGCTTCCCTACCAAGCTGGGGCAGAGCCAGACCTACAAGGAGGTCAAGCTGAGCTATGGCTCTTTGCTGTTTAGGCCACTTCTTTGGATGCTCCTTTGGCAAATAAACATGACTTTGTTTTTGAGAAGCTGTTTTCTGAGTCACTTTAATTAACTGCTGTCACAACAGAGATAAAGGGTGTGTATGTGCCAAATCCAGTTAGGCCTGTCGAGTTAACCCTGCCAGTAAACAAGCGAGTTGAAGCCTTGAGATGTAATCTGAAAGTGGGAGCATGCACGATTCCCCCAAGAAGGACAAGGTAGCCAGACTCCTCATCTGTCTCCCCAAGGGTGCATTAACAGGAGACAAAAATAAGTCACCTTTTTGGATGACCACAACTGCACTAAGCAAAAGAGGAGAGACCTCTTGAAGTATTCTTCAAGCAGGAGAAGAAAATGTTTCCTCTTTTTAAAGGGTGGGAAGCTGCAGAGAAGGCTATGCCTTCTCCTACCAGCTAGAAGAAGAAGGCATGGAGAGGTGTTTCTACTCATCTGTCACTCGGTTATTAAAATGACAATCCATTGTGATTACATCATGGATTACTGTCCTAGAAAAAGAAGCTTTTGCAGGTGTCAGCAACACAGGGAGCGTGGAAAGGAATCAGCATGGTACGAACCAACACACTATGCAATGGGCAGGGTCAGGTGGCACAAGAAGGAAGGAAGCCTCTGGCTGGCTCTACTGCTCTACTTTTTAGAATTTGCTGGGTTTGCCTTGAAATTTAAAAAAAAAAAAAAATCTTGCAAAGATGAAGTCAAGACTAGCTATTCCAGAGAGCTGACCACAGTTGTACATACTAGCACAGGGACAAGTCATATTATTTCACTCTTCATCTTATCCTGGGACCTTCCTCTGTCCCTTTAGTGACACACCCTTGGGTTTTCCCAGGACCTGAGAACTCTGTACAGGATGGCTGGACCATTGGAGCCATTTGAAGTATATGTAGAATATTTCTTCCAGACAGTGGTACAAGAAGTGCCAAGACCTTTGCCATATCCATTGTGATCAGTGACATGCATGAATGCTTGACATCTCTCCCGAGGAGGTTGATGTCCTCACTCCAACATTTTCATTTACAGAATGGAGGCTCGTGGTTTTCAGCCAGCTCTGTGTCTCAATTCTGTGAGGGCATCACTGCTCAATTCCATGGAAAAGTTTGTCCCCTCATCTGGGACAGAAACTGCATGAAGCTTGTCAGTTGTGTAGGCAAAACTGAATTTTGCAAACCCAGGTGGGAGGGATCAAAGCTACTTTTATGGGAAGAGAGAGAAGAGGGTTGGAGAAAGACACAGAAAACAGGGAAACTAGAAGGAAACTAGGAAAAGAAAATTAGAGGAGAACCTCAGAAAGCCAGCACTGGTGTTCCTGCTGTCACAGAAGGTTTGGAGGCACTGGAGGGGGGTTAGCTCTTTTGGCATTACTGTTTCTCTAGACCCCCTGATGTTTTGCCTGGACAGGGGCAGCGCCAGCCTGGCGTTCAGCCTGTGCCAGGCACGGTATCCCAGCAGCCTGCAAGTGCAGCTGCCTCATTCGCCTTTGCCTCAAACCAGTCTGATACCCTTTTACCCCAGCACCTGCCAGCATGCTCCTTGCTGCTGACTTTTTTTTTAAGGAAAATGTGATTCTCCCATAATAACTAGATATCAGAAGCTGGGGCTTTTAGAAGAAACTGATAGCATGACATTTACAACAAAGCCTAGTGGGCTGGCAATTTCATTTAAACCATAGACTTAATCCTGTGCAGATGGTTCCTAGTGGGTCCAACAAGAGACTTTCTTTGATCCGGCTTTGGGAAGGGTTAAAACTTTTTGTTTGCAAAATGACATTAATTATAAATGCCAACTTGTGCTGCTAATTGTCACTGAGCTGCCGTATGTAGCTATATCCAAACATCAGTCTCTAATTGTCCAACCCCATGCTTCTGCAAATTTGCGTTGTTTTGCTAATTGAGCTTTGTCTTTATTTGGCTGAAACTTGTTGTGACTGGAACTGTTACTCTGTGGTTGTACAGAAGCCAAACTATGGAGGCTTGATTCCAGCTGGGAACTATAATTGATATTATTATCTACAATGCAAATAATTATAACTCAGTGTACTTCCTCTTCAGTAGGTTTTTCTTGGCAGGACGATTTGACCCTTACTGTTGAATTATTCATTTTCTCCCCACTTAAAATATATGGCCCATTTCTTTATTCCACTAACACGGCGGTCTATTTAAGACCTTACCCAAATAAGGCCCAGTTCACGTACATTTTGAACCTGTATAAAGCTCCTCTCCTCCTCATCGGGACCTGCATAGTATCAAAAAATGACCCTCTGTCAAATTCTGTAAACAGATAGCAAACAAGGTATTAACAAATCAGTTAATTATATGAAGATTGCAAATTGGGTATAATTTGCCAGTGAGCCTTCTGTAATCTGGATGCAAACAAATTGTAAGTGAAGTACAAACAAGTAATAAACCTACTTGCTAGGTCTAAACAAACTTGAGGTGAACAGACTACAAATCAGGCAAAAAAGAGGAACACACACTGGTTGCAGGCTGAGTACCAGCAGTGAGACGATGTGCTCGCCTACGCGTTTGCCAGAGCATTTGCCTCAGCAGTTTTCCACCACCACCAGCAGAGTTCAGAAACTGGGTTGCAGACTGCTCCTTCAGGGTGAGTTTCATTCTTCCCCATTGCCGCTTTTGCACAGAGACAGGCTCTCTGTCTTCGGGAAGGGAAATGTTCTCAAGAAAAATGGCAATTGACGGCGCTACGAAACTTTCTTCTCTAAGCAACACTGGCTTCATCAGAACCAGTAAAATTTGCTGAAAACCAGGTTTTCTATTAACTGATATTTTCTTCTCAGAAGTATCATTGTGTAGTAGCTGGTCTCTCCACAGGGGAGGAGGTGACCTCCATACAGTGTTGCAAATGCCTGTAAAATGGACTTTCTGCTTCCAGGGGCCCCTGAGTTTTATCTGTAGGAATCTGTCTGAATGCATTACTGAAGGGCATTTGCCTGCAATTTTATTTCCAGTGTAACAGAAATTAACTTCTATAACGTGAACAGGGAGAGATGGTAGATTTGCCATCCCTGGAACCATTCAAGGTCAGGTTGGAACAACCTGATCTAGTTGAACATGGCCCTGCTCATTGCAGGGGAGGTTGGACTAGAGGACCGTTAAAGGTCCTTTCCAACCCAAACTATTCTATGATTCTATGCTCTTAGATTGCCTATAGACAGACTGGGGAAGGAGAAGAAGGGCTCCTGTTCCACTACATGAGGAATATTTTGCCGGCTCTTTTTGCTTCCAGTGGTTAAATCATATAGCTAAACTACATTTATTTTATAGCACATATTATATTACATTATATGACATTATATTACATTCATATATTAACAGCTAAACTGTATCTCTAACTCTTTACAAGGAAGTCACCACTCTTTTAGCCATAGGGATATTACATGATTGAAAATTAATTGGGCTGCCACAGTAATGAAAGCAGGAAACACTCAGCGGGATGGTGTCCTGCAGTCCTGCAGCTTGTGTCTGTTTGTGGGTGGGGTGGCGTGTGGTTGTGGGTGTTTGGTTTGGTTTGGTTTTGGTGTTCTGGGCTTTTTTGGGTGGTTTTTTTTTGGTTTTGGTCGTTTTTTGTTTTGGGGTTTTTTTTTTGTTGGTTGGACTCGATAACCTCAAAGGTCCCATCCAACCAAAAATATTCTGTGATTCTGTAAGCGAGCATGTGGAGAGCAGACCAGAGGGTGTCCCTACCATCAGCCCACAGCAGAGGCTGAGGTAAAATTTGGCAAAGTATCCTTAGTCCCCTCCTCACTGTAAGCCCCTCACATTCCAAAAAGCCCGGTCCCAATTCTCCTGTCTGACAGAATCTGTCTCCAGCTTCTAATGTCCCAGAGTGCCCACAAGATGAAATATCCCCATTGCTCTTTCTTCAGAACCACTGAGTATTTCCCAAGCTGAATATCCAGCCTCCCACACCTTTTTCTCAATGTTCCTCCCATACACAGCCTTGCCATTCCCCAAAACTCTTTGCTCCTCTTAACTCCCTTCTCCAGCCCACCCAACACTAAGCTGATTATGGACCCCATACATTCTATTTCAGGCCCCCATTCTCCTTGCTGCCCTAATGCCCTCCAACTTGCCAGCTCCCCAACTCCTGCTTTCAGTTCTTTTTCTCTAACCTGCTGTTCTCAAACCTGCCTCAAAGCACTTCCCATCCACAACTCCTTCTCCCCCCACAACCTGGGACCTTCCTATTTCTCTTACATCCTAGGTTCTTCTGTCCTGATGTAAGGCTCCCAGTTGGAGCATCTACATCTCCTGTAAGTGGATGAGGTGTTCATCTTCAACCCGTTGTATTACCCCTAGCCATCAACGCTTGCCTCCTACTTCCTATCTATCTGAGAACAGCCTAATACTCCCAAGCTTGCTTCACTTGGGTCAGGCTGGCAAGAAATAATAAATAAATAGCAGGCAGGGACTCTAATATTAATTATTTACCCCAATGGGACATAAAGGATAGAAAAGGAGGATCTGTCTGAGAAAAAATGGTTACATGGTAGGCACAGGAACACGAGGATAGTGGCTCACTCATCACATATAGTCTGTATGTTGGAGTGAAGTATGGTCCCCTGAGGTATATGCTTCAGGGAAAGAAAACAGTTGAGGAATATTGCTTCTGGTTACATACTAGGATGTAGTAGCTTCTAGTATGCTGGCAAGTCAGAAGCTACACTCAGCTTTCTTCGGGCAATACCAGCTCTGGAAAGAGTGGTGTCCAGGCGAGGGTTTGCTTCTGCACTTCTTTTCTTCTTATACTAAGACATCTTTGCCCTCAAAAGCCTTCTCCTGTAATGGTCAACAGGAGATAAACGCAAAGCAAGAAAGGGAAAAGCTCTGGGGACTTTTCTCCCTCTGCCTTTTCGTTCATTAGAGCAGTGCCTTTCTTGAGCCCTTTTGCTTTCACAGGAGAGCCCAAAGAAGGAATGCTCACGTTACCCTTTTGTGGCTGACCTTGAGGCTTCCATTTTACAGGTTCTCTCTTCTCTTGGCCAGAATGGTTTTCCTCATTCCTTTTTGTTCATTCACTGAGCTGCTCTGCCAAGTGATAGATGTTCATGAGCAATGAAAGTTGAGGTCCCTGACAACAGCACGCCCAGAGTGTCTTCCTGAGAGCTTTGCTAAGACAAAGATGTTGCTGACGTTACTGAGCTGCTGGTAAACATCACCTATGCGTACTGCAAATTTCTCATCAAGCTAGAGCTTTTACAGTCATAACTACAAAGAAAGAGAGGCAATTAGCTTTGCAGAGTGCTTTTAGTGCCACATGCTATGCCAAACATATGCACACCCAGTTAGGTTTTAAGTCTTATTGGATCATTAAGCCCAGCTATTAGTGCATCTAGTGCCACTGGTTATGCAACAGAAAGGAATTGTTGTTGTTGTTAGAATATTTCTCCTGCAAAGACACCAGCTGGATCTCTTCCTCTGTGGCAGTATGAGTGCTGATCAGGCCTGCAGCAGTGGCAGAAAGCAATAGGCAAGCATTTTGGCAGTTTGCAGGCAAGACCAAGGTTCAGAACGTCTTCATGGACAGCACTGAGAAAGTGAATAAAAGCACATCCTCAATTTCTACATCTAAATTCTGCCACATGAAAACCCTTAGCTCTCCCACAGATCCACCATCATTGCTGTCAATCTTTAATAAATTAATCTTTTGAAATTAATCATCTCGATGATTAATGAGGTGATGATGCTACTGAAAAATGCCAAGGCACCTGAAACTGGCAGGATGTTTTAAAGCAGATTTTAAAACTTTACTAGAGCCTATCAAACAGGAAGAAACAGTCCAAAGACAAAGCAACTTAGAGAAACCCTACACGTAAACCCATTGGGAATGTTAGTCTCCATCTCATCCTCATTTCATCTTACTCTTAAATAAATGTTTTGAGAACGGGGAAAAGTCATTAAAAGTTCGGGAGTGGTTTGAGATATCACAACACTGACAGAAGGACTGAACTCTCTTGAATACAAGGCCCATGCTTCCCTCATAATAATCTCACTCAATCTATGTCTGAGCACTATTGGACCATGAAGATTTCATACCCTTCAAGCCCACAGCAATCTGCATTAACAACCTAAGAACACATTTCATCCTATTTGTATATAGACACTAAATATAGACGCACAAGGGAAGCACTTCAAGCAAATTGAAAAATAGTGTGGGGTGAGGACAGCCTAACCCCCAGGAATGAGAGCCAGGAACGAGAAGCACTTTCTTTTACAAGGGTTTTAGCTGGAAAGGCAGAAGCAGAGTGCGATGTTCCTCTAGTAATTATTTCAGCTCTAGTCTTTCAACCTTGACCACAGAAGAAAGGGCAATGAGAGAAAAATCAAGCTAATCTATTTCTCCAGTGGTAAATGACTTACTCATTAATGTTATAGTGGAAATATCTAAGATAGTTTAAAAAGCTCCAGCTTTTTAAAGTAATACACGTAATTAACCATGGAAGATACTAGCTGTGACTCTCAGACTTTGAGAGTAGCTGGCCTCCAGAGCTCCTGAACTCCATAAGCCATTTAAATGAGCACAGAAACAATTCCTTTACTGGAATATAGAAGAATTCCAGGCGTTCAGTGTATACATGCAACAATTGTGATTTCCTGTATCCATAGTATCATCTCTGGTTTAGACTACATTTGGGCAACTGCTCACAAAGTCTTCATTCAGTTCAAAGGTTTTCCTTTATGACTGAATTCTGTTTTTCTTGAGTGTTTATAGTATACATTTGTGATAACACATATCTCTTTCTGCATCTTTTCAGCCCTTTGACCTATTGCATTTTGTTCACCGTGATATCAATAAACAGCACTGCTTCAGGTTGGTTTAGTCCTCCCTTTCATACGCTCTTCACAGCCTACCTTACTGTCGTAGTTTGGGCCAGACTGGCCACTGAGACAAGGGACAAGACTGGCTCAAGGAAGCCAGCATCTCCCAGAGAACACAGCCTGGTCATGCAGACAAGTGGGTTTAGGGGAATCACTCTGCACGAACTCTTACATTGACTGCAGCCAGTAGTTGCATACTGTAATGATGATTAACACATGGCTTCTTGTCTCTCGAAACAAGCACAGCAATGCCTGCAGGCAGTATGGTCTACTAGCACCCACTTTCACTTGATTCTCACACAGAAAAGCAGGGCTTGGATGCTCAGAAACATCTGTTGCAAAACACTCTTGGGACTTTATGCCACAGAAGATGTCACTAAGTTAATACAAATTAAAATGACAGAGACTTAGAAAACATACATAAAGTATATTTCTTAGTCAAGTAAATATTTCCTTAACTTAGCAGTTAACAAATAAGAAGGTCCTCATGAGATAGCTATCCCACAAAGACTTTTCCCCTGCCTTGGGATTCCAATCTTTTTTCAATACTGAATATTGGAGAGGAGAGGAGAGGAGAGGAGAGGAGAGGAGAGGAGAGGAGAGGAGAGGAGAGGAGAGGAGAGGAGAGGAGAGGAGAGGAGAGGAGAGGAGAGGAGAGGAGAGGAGAGGAGAGGAGAGGAGAGGAGAGGAGAGGAGAGGAGAGGAGAGGAGAGGAGAGGAGAGGAGAGGAGAGGAGAGGAGAGGAGAGGAGAGGGCTATTTCAGTTGGAAGGGACCTACAACAATCACCTAGTCCAACTGAGATGACATTAAGGCTTCTATAACTGGTTAGAACTTGTGTGAAGCATTGTGTCTTCTTTACGTGCATGTGAATTTTTTTTTGTAAAGAAACAGATCCAGTTGCGGAAAGTTCAGGGCTGTTACAGTGGCGTAAGAGACTAGCTCAAAATTAATAAACACTTTGAAAAGATAAAATGATGCAAGTACAAAGCACTCTGTAAACATCTTTTAATCCTCAGATGTTCCTGTGCCAGTTTCCGCTCCCTGCTTTATAAATCAGGCTGTCCAAGGCCACACAACAAGTCAATAGCTGAGCCAAGATAGACTTCTAATGCTTGAATTCCAGTTCTCAAGCCCCAATGTTTCTCTTCTTTTTTATACTTCACCTCTCTTTCCACACTGTGACGACTACTCAAATCCCTTCTTTTGACACCTATACCTTGCAAGACCAGTCCTGGGATGCCAAGGAGCTTTGCAGAACCCAGAGCTTTACAGTTTTGCAGTCTCCGTTGTTCAAAGTAACTTTGAATGCGGCAGACATCAGATGTTAGTTTCTATTGCCGTATCCCATACTGGCATCTGAATTCATACAGATTCTGTACCCTTAGCAATAATTTAATTTTGTCCATAGACTTGCTGGGAGACAAGCAATGGTAGGAAGAACAGAATCCCAAGAACACAAGTAAGCAGTAAAACTAATAAAAGGCAACTACAGCCTTTCCTAGGTTGGAGAGATGTCTAGGTTCACAGTCCTGTTGTTATCTTCAAAGTGCCTTGATTGTTTGTGTTCCTTCATCATAGCAACAGCTTCCTTTCCTCACAGCCCAGCAATGGCATCTCCAATCCTCCCAGTCTGTACAACACATCCCTGCCTCTAGCATTCTTCTGGTGAAGAATTCTGCTTTCCTGATTGATTGCCAGCCAAGACTGCTCAGATGCAAGTGAGGGTGATTCAAGCTTTTGGATAAACAGTCTTAAGTTTCTGCATACCTGAAACTGAGCCAGATTCCTGCAGTAGCATTGCTCACTAGCGCTAGCTACCACCTCTAGATCCCAAACAGCATTTGAACTAAGCTCTCTCAAAAGAATGTCAATGTTGAGATACACCATTAGTCCAAATAGTCGTGAACAATCTCCAACTTTGAGTCTTTGGTAACAGATAAGGCTGCACGTTTCTTGTCTATATTTATAACACAGACTTTTTGTTCAATATATATACTTTGTCCTACTTCATGTATCAATGGCTCACATTTTGAGAAATGAAAAGCATTAACATGCTGCCTTTTGATGAAGTACCTGGTTGTTTTACTAAATCATCTATCTAGTTTCAGTTTAGCCTGTATATCAAAGACTCCTTTAATTCTAACCACAGAAGCACAGAAGTAAAGAGGATGATTGCTTTTGTTACACTTGGAGACCACCATAAGCTCTATCTAGGTCCCTAGCATACTTACTGCATTTCCTTTCTCCTTTGTTCTTTTCCTTTTTTTCCTCAGAGTCTCTATCTAAAGTATACTTTTGCACATCTCAGATAGCCAAGGGGAAAGCTGTTTGCACTCTTTGTACAGTACCAAGCTAGAAAAAATTTATCAACATGTGCCTGTCCCATAGGCGTGAGTAGGATATGTTCTCTAGAGGAAACTCTTTTACAGGGCAGAGAACCCACCGTGCGTGGTGTGATCATTGTTGCACAAGCACAACACAAGCAAACCGTGCAGTGCCTGGGAAAGCAGCATGGCAAACACGGGAGGCTGGAAGTGGGCATTCAGCCAGAGCTGGGCCTGTCCAAAGCTTTCTGAAAGATGTACCAATGAAAGGCAATGCAAGGCAAGGCCAAGTACGCTGACAGGAACTTCTTAGGTGGTGTTTGCATTAGACAATTAAGGATTTTGGTTTATGTTTCAAAACAGGCTGTTCAGAGCTGGGAGTTTCAAAGGCCATCAGGGCGGGCTGTCCAAAGTCAGTAAAATGAAGACTCAGTGTTATCATCAGAGGTGTAGGATCTTCTGCCATTCTCCTGAAGATTTTTTAACCTCACTTTAAAAATTCACCACCTTTGTGGCACTGAACTGAGTGGGGTATGAGAAAGGTGTCTCTGAGTCTGCTCCACTCCCAACAGATTGTGAGGTTTTTCAAAAATACTTTGTGTTTCTTTCCACTTTGTTTCCATTTGTCTGTGATCAAAGTACTTGAAGATTAGTAACTGCAGAATGTATTTATCTGAAGGGGGGGAGTGAGGTTTCCAAAGATACTGTGGTGATCCTACAGGCGCACAAATCAGATTTACACATGTGTATCTATCTCATATGGAAAACTTACACGCTTACATCGCTGCTGTAGTTTATCAGCTCCTGGAGCTAAAGCAAAAGCAAGTCTTTTGGACAGCATGAGATTTAATTAATTTTTTTTAAAAAGTAGTAAATTTATTCTCAAATGACATTGATTATTCCATATATAATTTATTTCAATTGGAAACCTCTTCAAGGGTAGCATGAGAGGTGAGTCACTTCCAGCATTAATGCTGAAGAAGCACTGGCAACCAGAAGCCCATTTAATAAAAAATGGAAACTTCACATAGTTTGAGATACCTTCTTTTCTTTTGCTGTTGAATGACCAACACAAACAAGGGAAGTGACTCACTATCACTGAAACTAAACTGAGGATTCCTACACGTATTAATACTTTATTCAGCCATGAGAAGTGTTTAGCTATAAATTATTCAGGAAATGTTGTTTCCTGACAAAGAAATTGGCCTTTTGTGTTCATAATGTCCTAACAATCCTAACAGATAGCACCTGTATGCAGATCCATTGCTGAAGATTTCATTTGTTGCTATCAATCTACTGAAGAAGGTTGTCCAAAATTCTAGTTCTGAAGGTGAAAAAAAAGTCATGAAAGCCCAGCAGTTTTGATGCCTGGGCTGTGCACAAGTACAATTCTTAAAAAAGATGCTTTTCAAACCTTGCAGAACACAGAAATGTTAAATGTTTTCTCAGATGACTGTGAGGACTTAAAAAATGTCATCAGCAAATCTTCGGTATTCCTTGTAGCAGGTATGTCTCAGGCTACGTCAAAATAACTCAAACTCTTCTTAAAATAATACAGGACATAACCTCTAAATTTTATTTCAACTTTATCATAGCCTTTTAGTGCACTTGCTAAAAGGCCAGATTTGCATTGAAGTCAGAAGAAATGCAAGATGTCATGAACATATTCAGTAATGCAGCGTAGGCACCTGAGCTGTGTGAAAGTCACTGGTAGCCAAAACAAGCGTAAGAGACACCGTTGGCAAAGGATCACACACACTCAGGTGTCCAGGGCCCTGTCTGCCCTAGAGAAACTAAGTCAGTGTTCCACCAGCCCATCTGAAGGCCACCTTGGGCCCATGCATGGAAGAGCTTCCATCAGTTGTTGGGGAAGCAGGATTCACTGCTATTCACCATGAGGGTTTAAAGGGGTAGAAAGCGATTAACATGAGAAAGTGATTAATCTTAGCATAAGCATACTCAGACACTGGCTGGATGCAGCCATCTGCACACAGGCTGCCAGCAGCTGCTCCTGGTCTGTCAGAGCACGCAGAGGAGCTCACAAAAATCAGAGGCATACGCTGAAGTGCTTCTTTCCTTTGCTATTTCTCCACAGGGAGAAAGAAACATTGGGCCTTAGAGGGGAAGAAGGTTACTCCAAATATCTCACACTTTCAGCCTCACACCCTGTGTGAGAAGGGGAGGGGAGGGGAGGAGTACTTTATAAAACCAGCTTGAGCTGTAAAAGAGGAAGGAATGAATTTGTGATCCCATGGGTAACTCCTGGAAAGACTTCTGCTGGCTCACATCCACCTCCCGGACAACTCAGATTATTGACTATAAGTTGGTAGACTTTTTTTTATTGTTGTTCTTCTGTCAAATTTATTCTTTAAGTCACAATCCTGTAAGTCACATGTAACTGGATACCTCTTCAGGATCTCAGTCACTGTCCCCTCTCTCTGAGGAAATCACAACATCTGATTTTGGTTTTAGTTTCTAAGTGGATTAATTTGAACCCTTGAACATGGAGTCTTGTAGCCCTGGCTTCATATCCATCCAAGTACCTCAACAAGCTCCATGGACTTTGGTCTCGATGGTATATTTTCCCTAAGCAGTGCTCTAGCATGTACCCATAATGCCTCTTCCTCTGCTTTCAGGTGGAGATCCCAAATATTCTAGATTATTATATGACAGAAAATAAGGCAGCAAATCATGACTCTGACAAGTGAGCAAGAGTACTTTTGTCTTCAAATGTTTCTCTGTCCTTGTTCAGAAGAATGTGGCTGACGGTGAGCCCCACCAGGTGCTCTGAGGAGACTGGTCTGCTCTCAAACAAGAAGGATCATCTGTTTTAAACAGCACTTATATTTGCTAATTCTCTTCTACAGTTTTTTGTTTGGTTTTTGGTCTGGTTTTTTTTTTTAATCAAGCTATTTTCAAAAGGCATCTTTTACTTTCTTTGGCTACCACATTAAACAAAGTTCTTCACATGAGCAAACTGTCTTACAGAGACAATGTTTTTCAAATGGGTTAACCCAAATTACGCATTTAATTCACAGTGAGACATTGAAGCAAATCACTGTTTTCTTGCAGGAGCTTAATCCATATAGGACAAAAGAAATCCATGGAACAGAGCTTTTTACGTGCTCCATTTTCAGAATTTGGACTCTTAAGTTTGGGCTTGTATTTTTCCTTAAATTGAAAGAAATCTGAAATGTCAAGAGATGTTACACACTGGCTAATTTGTCCTGCTGTACCATACTACGGCATATTTCAGCAATCTTGTCGTTTTTCTTTGTTAAAACCTATCTATAATTAGATCTAAAATACCAACATTAATCCACAAAGCTCTTTGCAGGTATTTAAAAAGTACCTCAAATCATTATCCTGTATTACTATGAGCCCAGTTTTGCTCCTGTGGTAGAAAAAGGGGGACCTTGAAGGGGCAGCAGCCTAATTCAGCAAAGCACCTAAGCACAGCCCCAGGAGCTGCATCAGATTTGAGATGCACATGCCACGATGTACCCCACCACCGCTTGGTGGCTGCAGGCCGGTGGCAGAGCTGGCAGGTGGGATTTACACGGTCACACTTCTCCCATTGACATCGCAGTAAGTGAGCTACTCAGAGCCATACTCAAAAGTCATTTAAGGTTTGACTCCAGCCCTTTCCAACTCAGCCATCAGCAGGTATGGAAACACCTTATTTCCCAATGAGTTTCTGGGGGTGGCAGCCCCCAGCAGAGGTGAGAGCAGACAGCAAGAGGCAGGAAGTGTCTGAGCAAGCTTCTTGGCTCTCAGAGGCCATCAGCAATGAAGCTGTTGGCATTACCAAAACAGGTCTTGTGCCAAACATAAGGGTCTTGATTGCTGAACTGTATCAAAATAGTGAAACAGGGCCTGAGGGAACTAAGTGCTAAAAATCAACATAAGCAACCCATTTGCTCTTTTTTTGAGGAGGTGAAAAGAAAACACCATGGCTTATTAATTTTAGAGGTGGATCTGAACTCAAACGTCACATCACAGGAACGGATCTCAATGAGGACATGCTGCCCAGCCATACAGCTGTAGCATTTCATAAATCCATATGAACAAACATCCCATTCAGGCTGGGATCTGCCTTTGCAGTTAAGATAGCACCTCTAACTCTTTTCTACCTGGAAATCACTTTGGATGAAAAATATTTGAAAAGTTAAAAATGCAATCAGCAGAATAATAATACAAAAGCATAAGCAACGGGAAAGGAATAAAAATAAGAGTTCTCCTTCTCTGATATGAAGGAAGATCTCCAGAAGTATTTTTCTCATTGAAAAAAGGGGAGGGAGATTAGTAGGTGGTGATGGAAAGAAGGATGGTGATAGCAAATTTAGTACAGACCAGTGCCACAGCACATTGCTGTCCTCCTCATCCTCCTCCCTCTCGCCTGACTCAACAAGGGCAGCTGCTAATCCTTCCATTTTTAGCACAATGCAAACCTTTCTCTGTTCACTAATCCATCACCACATCAGCAGCATCAGCTGATGTGTGGCCCCTTTCTCCTACAACTGCAAACCCCAGTAGTCTCTGCCAGAGTGCCTGATCCTTTATACATCTCCCGCCCAACATCCACAGTGCCATGAAAGGTTTGTGGGATGGACAAAATACTACCCCTTGAATGGTGCCTCAAGAGAGTTTAGGCAGCCTGAGTTTTAGTTTGTTTTCTTTAAAAGGCAGTTTAGTCGAATAGAGCTTAGATTTACAGGACAAAGGGGGAGAAAAAACCCTACTAACACTGTCATTAATCTCACTGTAGTGGTGGAAAGAAATTCCATTTGTGTTCCTAGGGAGGGTCTTTGCTTTATGATCCAGCAAAGGCTTGATGCTACAAGGCCATTTGAACTTGTGCCAAATTCAATAGAGACCCACAGCAGTGGAAAACAAAGTCATTCAATTCTATAATTAACTAAACTTCTACTATAAATTTTAGGGATATACCCTACAATTAAATCCACAATTTTGGCACTTAGATTCCATGTGAATTTGAGTCCACCTAAATTTGTTATAATCAGTGGTAACATACAAAGCAGGAAAAGCTGTACAGTCCAGTAAAAATAGTTTTTCTTCGGTTTTCATTCATCTTAAGGCTCTTTTGCGCCATTTTGGTAATGCAGAGGGCTGAATACTGATATAAATTATGCAAGGAAGGACACCTTAATGAAACCCAAGAAAGAACACTTAACACAAGCTGCATGCAACAGTATAATATAAAAAGGGCAGATCCCCTACTAGTTTAAAAAAAAAAGAAAAAAAAACCAAAACCCAACCCAAACCAAAAAAACAAAAACATTCAAAACCAAACAACAGTCTGCACCTGCTGTAAGGAGATTTATATACAAGGCCTCGCAATCATTTGTCTGATCCTGAGAAATTGTGGGACACCTTGAATTAGCTGATATATAATACCTGGTGTAAAGCACAGCACATAATTCACTCACACAGCAGTTTAAAAGCATTTGAATCTTGAAATCCTGTGTGATATCAATAACACGTAAGAGGCATTTAACCTTTACGAAGAATGAAATGTACATTTAAAATTAAATTTACTTTTACTGAGGAATAATAGCCTTTGTCCTACATCCAGAATATGGATTGTTCCTACCTCACCCACCACATTTTCTACTGAGGAGAAGGTGAGCAGCTCTCCAGGCAGAAAATGTGTCCTCTTGTGCTTGTAAACAGCTTTCTCAGAAGCAGCAGGACTAATGCTGCTGCACACATGCAAGGACATGGGCTGTAGGCACATCCTTGCACATGCACAAGGTAATGTGAAGCAATTGGGAGCTGCTTCTGCAGCCCCTAGAGGAGATGGTCTCAAAACTGGGACTCAACCTTGGCTACCAATGGGCATGCATCAGCTGAGGAGGATTACTCAGCCTTGGGGACAGCATGCTGCATATTCCTGCAAGTTGCCTTGCACTATGGTGTGTACTGAAGTGGTTTCATTATTATTTAAAAAACAACATCTCCATCCCTCAACAAAACAAAGCACAAAAAACACCACCCCAAATAAGAAAGTGTGTGAAAGTGTCTGAAAGTTGAATTATATCAGTTCTGGGGTGGGACACAGTAGTCAGGAACAAAACAGTTTCAGGAGGCAATTTAATCATGGAATTGGCTTCTGTATTAGGTCAGAGTTGCTATAAACCTCACCCATCCGTGAAGCAGAGTCAGATTTGCTACTCTAGTTCAGTTTTATCCATTAAGCCAAAGGAAAGAGGAGTACAGAGGATGTAGACATTAAAAAAAAAAAAAAAAAAATCCTGGCTCTTGCTTTGGAAGAAACAGGAAAGAAAATTACATTATCTGAGGAACTTCCTGCAGCATGATTTTTGTAAGGCAGTCAGATTCAGCTGTCAGCAATACAGAGCACTACCCCATTCTTTTGGAGCAAAAATACTCTTATCACAATTTCACCTTCACGGTCCTGCTTGTTGTGCTAGCAACTGAAAAATAAGAAATAACTCCTTAAGAAAGCTCCATAAAAGGTTGTAACAATAACATAGAGGGTGATGTAGTACAGCAGGTGTTTGAAAATGCGGAATTATATCTACAAGCACAGTATTATCCACTGAGGGGTTTGTACAGTAGAGTTTGCCCAAACACCCTCAGGTTATGTAGAAACTGTACAGTGGGACCTTACCCCCTTGTCACCTCAGACTGCACGTATGACAGAAAATACCCTGCTGCCCCCCAGCCTGCAGAGCGAGGGGGTTTCCCCATGGAGGAGGAGGAGGGAGGGCACCCACCAGGCCTTGCCCTGTCACTGCAGGGAGAGGTGTCCAGCACGCCCCTGGACTCAGGAGATCAGGAGCAGGCACGAGGTTCGCAGGCTGAGGATCAAATTAAAACCTGAGTGTTTGTTAAAAGCCCGTTCAGCTAATCTTGCCCAGAGCCTGGTACCCACAGGCAGAACGGAGGGAATTCCTCGCTGACCCCGTGGGAGGACATCAATCCCCAGCACAGGGGTGACCCCAGTATTACATTTGCTGTTCAGGGAAAGCAAAGGTAGCCCTGAACGGAGATACAAACAAAATACAAAATGGCTTTTTCAAGTCTCCTTTAAAAAAAGAGTTTCATTATGCTTCTTTAACAGGAAAAAAAAAACCGCAAACAACCAAACAATTAAAATCCCTTTTTTGTTGCTTATATGGTAGATCCACCCAGTAACATGAGAAGCTTTGCCCACTGGTGTAGGGCAGCACCTACCTGCACTCTGCATCTGAATAGCCTTCTGTGCTACTGGCAAATGCACAGCAAAGGAGGCATTTCCCCAAAAAACAAAGGCAAGGACAATCTACCTCTTCTAGACAACAGAGGAGATGCAATATCCATGGGTTTAGGACCTACAATTGATAGGCATTTTTTAAAGGAACCAGAAGTATTTAACATATAAGCTTCATTTAAGAAACAAAAGCAAGTTTAAAAGTGGAATTAAATTCAGTGACACAAAAGAACTGAGGCTGGGCTGTGATACAAAAATATAAACAATGTGATTCTTAACAATACACTGTTTCATGTTTCCTTTCCGGAAACATCTTTACTTTCTTTTTTAAAATCAGTATTGGTAGGAACATATTGTCTCGGTAAATAATATTTGTTACTTTTCTCTTTCCCCCACTCCCTTCCCACCCAGATATATGCTTGTAAAGCGAAAGTGACTACAACAAATTCAGTGTCCAGACACTTGAGAAAACGTTGAGTGAACACAGACCACCCACTGACTTCATCTGCTTTGTTTTCCTAGTCCCGAATTTTTGCAGATTTTCCACTGCCCTTGATAATGAAGAACATAAGCTTTTTCTTTTCTTTAATTTTTAAATACAAAAAGGCAACATGCAGGGGCAGGTCAAGGAGAATTTGTTAGACGCCAGAAAATTCAAGACATCACGCCACACATGTTGCCTTTCCCCTCAATCAGTGTGCTGTCGGTCAGAGCATCCTCCTTTCTTTTCCACTCATGCTGTAGCTTAAAGATCCAAACTGGTTTCCCTCTTAGTTTGCCTTCACAAGCCTGCTAGACACTGACCACTGCAGTTTGCCTTGCTCACATGGAGATTACCTCTATTAAAAGTAAACTACAAAAAATAAAACAGAAGTGAAATTAGCGCAGAAACAGCAGCTTTGTCGTGGTTCCACAGGTCAAAACCTTTATACAACTTCCTCCCCAGGGTCCACAAATTCTCTGAAATTTCCTGCTTTGGCACAACAGCTTGCATAGTACTGTTTGGCTCAGGTGCTATCATACAGAGCTATGTTCTTGGAGGAGCAGGCAAACGGGACCATATTCCTGACAGGAACAACAGAAAAAGAGATGCCTTAAACTGTATTTAGCTGTTAAAGAAAAAAAAAAAAAAAAAGAAGTCTAGCTAGACTGCTTCGGAGTCTCCGCAGAGTTAACATATGAGCTTTGCTGTTCACTTCCAAAGTTTGCCTTCTTCCCACTGAGGAGCCTTCTGCCACGTATCTGCCCAGTCAAGCTATTTTTGCCAGATAGTTTTTTTCAGATTGGGTTAATTATTAATCCAAATCACAAAAACAACCCCACCACAAAATCCTTTTATTTTAATTGCAAACTGGGTACATTACTGACAAATGCTGAACAAGCTTAATCTACCATAAACAGAAGTCATGTGCTACATTTACATAGCTTTTGTCAGCAGTACTTCAGAAAAACACACACAAATAGGGATCACTTCATCCTTCACTAAACTTAATCAATTTGGAATTGTTAAATGTTATATGGTGATGGTCTGTAAAGCCAAGGGCACAACTTCAGTGAAGTACAGAAACCAGGAAAAAAAAATAAATATTTTAAGAAGGTCAGGTGTAAACACAAACTGAAATTTGTCCAGAACCACAGAATAAGCCCCTTACAAACAGGGCTGTGTAAGTTTTACTGACTGCAAATGGTCAGGGGCTTCACTTCAGAGGTTCCATCGGCACATCTGATTTTACCAGCAGATAAACTTCTACCTCAGGGTAAAGCCAGGTCCCATAGCTGAAAACTGACAACTTGAATGCTAGATATCCAGCCTGTAAATACATTTGTTTAGCCTTATTTGAATTGTGTGGAGATCTTTACATGATAATCTGTCTGTAAAAGATACTATGAATTTCTATCTGAAACCAATTGCTTGATTTTCCTCCCTTGTCTTATTACCATATTGCCTACTGCAATTCTGAAGCTTCCACTGGAAAAGGGTTGATTTGTCTCAGTGAAATGCAAGCTAAACAGCTGAGAAAGAAGAAAAAAAAACAAACAAAACCCAAACCACACCAACACAGAGAATACATCAGTACGAAATTACAGAAGCAGATATTTTGAATATTGCATCATTGGAACCACTTGTTACAGCAACTACATTTAAGAATCAGAGCTGGATGAGTAATTTTTACTAACACAGGATTTGGGGTTTTGGGGAGTTTGGGGGGGTTGATGTTTTATTTGGCTGGTTTTTACCCAATAAAAAGTTTCTCATTATTCTTCCTGATGCGTTCCCCAAAAGTTTAATGTAGACAGCATTTAGCTTAGCTGTTGTCAACAGCAGCAGAAAATCTGGTGGCAGGTTTCAGTGAAACATCAGCAGTCAGGACGTGCTGCTGGGATGAATGTGCACCTACTGAAGCTCGTTTTGGTCATGCGGGGCCTGTTCTCGAGGCCACAGGGGCTCTCTCAAGTATTTAAGACAGCAGACATTAGAAAAATACCTAAAAGACCCTTGAGGATAGACAACAAACCATAATTTAATAACACGAGAGAAATTAATAATCTGGACTCCTGGCAAGAAGATACTTTCTCATTGTAGGTAACAGCTCACTTAACACCACTAACTCCAAGGCCTTGTCCAACTTCAAAATCCAGCTAATCAGAAAGTTTAAATTAGCTTTCTTACATCTCCTGGGCAAACCCTGTCTACACCCCTGCCGAAACACACTACTCTCCTCCTCTGCGGTCCCAAACAATCCTTCACCCGAGGTATTTCCCCTGCAGCTCCTCACACTGCCATGCACGTAGTTGTATTGCACAGCCACGCCAAAAGATTGGAGGCAGAATTAAATGCATAAAAGCATCAGGCTGTGTCTCCTGGGAATTTGGAGAAAGCTATTAGCCCTGCCTCAGCACTTCTGCTCCCCCTTCCTCTCCCCCTTGATCTGAAAAACTAGACCAAAAAGGAAGAAATGTTTCCAGGGTCCAACTTGAGGTTCTTCCACTGGGGCCTGATGCGTCTCTGCCCGGTCAGCCCCTAATCACACTCGTTATTCATGTTCATGTCAGGGACTGACACGCTGCAATGCCTGGAACACTGTCCCTCCATGGAGACGGCAAACCGAAGCTGCTGTGGGAATTTAGCAGCTGCCCAGAGGACAGATAACAGCAGGATATCATTTATCCTCGGTGGCAGGGTTGGAGGTCTTGCTGAAGCAGTTAGAGGCCAAAATTAGTTACCAAGCGATGGCTGCTTAGTGATTCACATGAAATTAGTTGTGGTCTCAGCCAAAGTGACTGTGGAGAAGCATTCACGTGGCACTAAGGCACTAATTAGTACTGCCACTGGTTGGCTCCATGCAGGTCACAGACGGGTCTGGACCACATGAATTACCCCATCCCACTAATGATGCCACTGTTAATGAAGTGAAAGTTTGCTCCGTGGAAAGGTTAAGTCAGAAATTACTGCCTTATCTGATGCAAATGCAACAGGGAAGGGAAGGTCTCTGCCCCTCCATTAGTGTCAGCCAGTGCGTGTTCAGACAGGGAAAGCAGGAGCCGTCCAGAAGCTGGACCCTCTGCTCCCTGGGGCCCTATCCCAATTGCTTTTGAAATTAATCCTTCCTGGTGTGCATCTTAATCCCAAAAGGGATGAGTTTTATCCTAGAGTAAAGCAGCATGTGGGAGCAGTAGTGACTGCACAGCAAAGGTGTAATGTTTGGTGCCACTGTCACACACATACTGAGCTTCCTCGCTTGTTTACTACAGTGTGGCTGAGTGTAGTCGAGAGCAAGGCTGGGTCTGTTTTTCACCACGTTAGAAAGGCTCCAGGGAAAGCTTCTCTTGACAATACAATTTCCTTAAAAACAAATTAAGTTCTTCTTGTGTTGGATGTATATAAACACATTATAGGAAAAAAACCACACACCTGTGCTTCCATTTTACATTATGCTTAATCACAGTCTCATTTATAGGTCTTCAAAAATTTAGCCTTATTTAATTTCTCAAGAAACTGAATTCCCCATCCACCCCCAATCATTTCCAAAAATTAAAGTTTATGGATGCCCAAGGGGACCCACAGTAGCAATGTGGATGTTCTTGTTTGACGGCCTGGGAAGAATCATAGAATAGTTCGGGTTGGAAGGGACCTTAAAGATCATCGAGTTCCAACCGCCCTGCCATGGGCAGGGACACCTCCCACTAGAGCAGGTTGCTCAAAGCCCCATCCAGCCTGGCCTTGAACAATTCCAGGGGTGGGGCATCCACAGCTTCTCTGGGCAACCTGTTCCAGTGCCTCACCACCCTCACAGTAAAGAATTTCTTCCTAATATCTAATCTAAATCTCCTTTCTTTCAGTTTATAACCATTACCCCTTGTCCAGAAAAGAGAAGAGAAACTCTTGAGGACTTCCCAGTGTTTGGGGAAAGTGCAAATCTGGAGCAGGTAAGTAGGTAACCAGAGCAGGTGACATCCAAGTCTAGATTAGGCAGTGGGGAGTGGCCACTGTGGTGATACCATGGAATAAGGCAGCACTCCTGGTGGTGAGCAGGCAGGATGCTAATGAATCCTGGCCAGAAGATGGCTGTAGACTACGCCCTGCTCAGGATGCTCACATCCCTTGACCTCCTTCAGACGTTTGAGGTTTTTTTTCATTTATTAAACTTCTTAAGATTTTACTTGGCAGAGGGAAAAAGTGTCTCAACATTTCCCAGTAAGGTAACTTTAGGCCAGTCAGTGAAATTTGATATATGTTCTTAATCTTCAAGACTTCTGTTGACATCACAAGCCAGGAAAGTGGAGCCAATGATCGGGGGAGCTAAAGTTTGGATTACATGAAGTACACTCTTTTTGGCTTTCTTTCTAAGCTATTATTGCTTTTAGTGCAAAACTAAAGAAGTTAAAGAATTCAAGGGGAAGGGGAGTTGCATCTCTTTTATTTAATGACAGCAGTACATAATGGTCTGGATCAAGTCAGTCCAAAAGCAAAGACAGAACTAACAAGGAAACCGGAGGAGCAGAACTGGACCAGGAAGAGTGCAAGTCTTACATAGAAGAAGTACTTGGGCCAAATAAGAGGGATGACATCCTGCAAGGGTTAAGACAACCTAAGCAAAGCCATTCCTTCTCCATGACTCCGGAGGAGCAGGAAACATACAAGATGGCGGAGACCAGCCCTGCTTGTTTGCAGAAGTTCTCATACAATATGACACTACTACCCATAGTGGCACCAGCTCCAGTAGTGCAGGAGCCTAGATGGCCAAAATCTCCACCCTCCTGCATTCTCTGGAGAGCCCCAGAGAGCATGGGCCTCCATGCAAGCTCCATGTAAGAAGGACAGGCTCTGCAGGTGACCTCCCTGCCCTGGGCCAGGCCCCGGCTGCTGCCCCCAAGAGGTGTGCGGTCCTGTGGCCATTGCTCGGGGCTGCAGCTCCAGGGATTAGCCTCTGCCTAAACTAGGGCTCTGGGACTTCAGTTACTGGGCTGAGGCAGAGGGTCTCCAAGTCCATCATCTTTTGGCATTTATCCTGGACATTTATCCTGACCCCTAAAAAGCTGAGGAGCCTGCTGTGTACTGAGAGCAAGCAACAGAGCACTAGGAGTCCAATCCTGCTCCTACTGACATCAAATGAGGGCTTTACTGTTGACTGCAGTGGGGCCAGGATGGCATCCTCACAGCCACACGCAGGAAACAAAGCAATAAAAGGCAAACCTCCCGATACTAAATATAACAGCAGATGCCAGATCATACATTTTCAAACAGAAGACACTGAAATCGAGGGTTGGAAATGTTAATTGCCAATTTCGGATGTGTTTTTTTTCCAGTAGCCTACTTTGACACATCAGCTTCTAGTGAGGTTATAGATCTTTGAATCCTTTTAAATACGTTGGGGTAAGGTGGCACCTTCACATTGCTTTTGCTCAAAGAAATTAGATAAGACACTTCTAACACGGGGCAGGCAGAGAGAAGGAACAGCGTAACAGCAGGAATTGCCGCTTCCCATGTTTTCACAGTGTTTACCACCAACCTTAAACAGACAGAAGTTATGTTTCCTGGAAGCTCTTGGAGCAAAAACATAATACTATTGCCTGAAACACACCTTCTGCTCACAGGCCAGGTGCACTCTCCTCATTCACAGAAACAGATGTCCTCCCTGCCTTGCCAGGCTTGAGGGAGACATGCACAGATCCCGGAAATCGGTAAATGCCACAAACCCCCAAGCTGAGGTTTATAGGCCTGATTTCAATTTACTGGCACGCCACTTAATGCCTCTCTTGGAAAAGCTCATCAAATATTTTAAAGAGAGCACAAATTCCTTTCATTACTTTTACAGAGTAAACCCTATTTACCCTATCAGAGTGGGAGAGGGCAGGCCTGTGCCATTTAATGTTTATATCCCCATACATGTCCCATTCTTGCTACATTTGTCGCTTATGCAAGGCGAGTGAATGACCCCAGACAGCACTATATGCAAACTTTAACCAAGGGGTAAAACAATCACATCTAATCACGGGTAACTGAAGACTTTTCTGACCACTGAAGTAAAACTCTGGGCAGAAGCTTATTGTGGTTGTCCTCAGTGTTGGCAAGACAGAGAAATGTAAAAAGCAAACAAAACTCCCTGAAACCAGTAACACCTACCGAGAAAAGGTTTCTCCTATTACAGAAGTGACCAAACTCACTTTTTCCTCACTATTAAGCCTGAAGATGACTATTCACCTTTTTACGCAATCGCATGGGGTCAGATGGGGGTAGCAGAGGCTGAAAAGCAGGAGCTAATGTTAGCACTGTATATTTTTATGACCTTTGGTGTGTTTACAGAATACAGAAGCTATTGTCTGGAAGACTTTCACGTCTCTCCCTGCTGAGGGGGAGGGAGCTGGGGAAGAGGATTATGAACAGTGCTCTGCTGGCGCATGAAAACCAGAACCAGCATCCCAGAAATAGTGGCTTGCTGACCCCCACCCCAACATTTCACCCCAAGCTGATGTAACAGTAGACAAGAAGTGTAAAATACACACCAGCATGTGACAATGTATGGGAAAGCAACCTTATTTTTTACAAAAAAGGCAACAAAAATAATTCTTAGCCTTCTGCTGAAATTTTGTACATAGCTTTGGAGCCCACACAATTCCATCATTTTATATTCTGTACAACTTCTGGTAAATACAAGATAGAACAATACATACAATAGTGTTTCTGTTGCAGCAACCCAGTTTTATACTTGCCCTTTCTTTCCCATATAGAGGAGCCTTTCCTTTTCCATGGCCATAGAGGTTCCTCATCACTTACTTTGCCATCAGCCACATCCAGTGCTAACAGAATGAGGAAATGTTGCTTTTACAAGCTTTTTGGTTACAAGTGTGGTAACTGGATGCTTACCCTGGTGCAGTCTATTTTGATGAAAAAGTATTCTCAGGTCATGGAGAAGCCACATAAACACAGAAGGGACAAATTTATGCTAGTTTGTAGGCTCTATATTATTCTAGCCACCTAAGGGATAGTTTGCTTAAGCTATATACCTATCTTCCCCCTCTAACATACAGTGATCCCAAGGCACTTCAATGACTGCCTTCTTTTCTCTCTTAGCTACTTGAACTGGAAAATTCTGAAAGCTGGGATTTTTTTTTTTTTTCTTTTTTTTTTTTGGCAGGGTGTTTGCACAGCAGATTTCCCAGCTGCACTCCAACCGAACATGACACCACCAGATAACATCACTACATTATGACTGTTGTTGCTGTTATGCTAAAACCCCGTTTTTTTCCCACATGCTGCAGTATTCTGGTCAAAACCATGAACTGGATCTTTTCAGAACCCAGAAAAATCTCCTGGCCATCAACTCAAAACCACCTTTCCACTAGGGTTTTTCCTACTTTATCTGCTTGCAATGCACAGTAGAAAATACTGGCTTAAGGACCTCAAAACTAGAAATAAGTTAATAGAAAAGAGCAACGTGTTAACCTTCATTGCATGAATTAGTAGAGCAATCAAAGCATCAAGAGAAAAAGGACAAGAGTCAAATCCACTGCTGATGTATCTTGTGGAAAAATGTCACTGATCAGTCATGTCCCTCTAACTTCAGATCAGTTCCTGCCTGCTGGTACCGTGCGTCCACAGCCTCTAACAGCAGAGGGTCCCAGATGCAGACCCCCATGGGGCTCCTCATGACTGCACACCAGTGGCAGCCAGCATTCCCAGCCTCCCGCAGAACAAGGGGAGGCTGTTTTGGGTCATCTCTTTCCTCTGGCACCTTCAGCTTTCTGTTTTCCAGAAAACCCTGCTGAAGACAAAGCCTCTTTTATTCCTAGATTCCCTCCATTTTGTAAATACTCTCCCTAGTTCTATACAAATTTTATACACTCTAGAAAATTATTTGCCAGTTCAGAATCCTCTCAATAGACAGACACGTGTGGCCAGGAGTTCTTAGACTAGAAAGAGCAGGCTACTGGTGACCATGAACAAGTTGCACTGATAAAACTCTGTCAAAGAAACTACTACAGCCTTTGGCGTCTCTACCAAGGCACCATTTCTCATGTCAATTAAAAAAAAAAAAAAAAAAAAAAAGACTCACTGCAACCTGTGCTGTTTCCCTTCTGATTTTATCCCTTTTAATAGATGCTAAGAAGTATACATTGCTGAGATAAAAAACATAGGTAAACTTTTTGCACTTCATACTATATTGGTTGCTCCCCGGTAGCACTACCTCAGAGGAGAGGGACAGAACATATTGAGGCTGTGCTATGAGCTCGCCAAGCTCTCTAACAGTTCACATGGCAAAGGCTGCTCTAGGAAAGATTCTGGATGCAACGGTCTGAGCATATAAACAACCGTCAACCAGAGTTACCGATATTAATGGAAAAATAACACAACTCTTCACAGCTGGATCTTTAGCAAAGACCATGACCAGCGGTTTTGCCATCCTGGGATCTAACTCCTAGAACTCTGTTTTTAGCAGCATCCTGTTTTGCCAGATCTGTGGTTGTAGCATTTTTGGAAAAGGCTGCTTGTTTTGGGAGTTGAAACAGACAAGGGGGCCTAAGACCTAAAGATCAGCCAGATTGACAAAATCAGTTCACATTTCATTCTTAAACTCTAGTAAATCCAGCCCTAAGAACAAGGGCAATCTGGATGAAATCCAGTAGATTCTTTGGCCTGACTAAACAGTGCTGTATTGGAAGCTGAGATGGCAAGAAAAGGCTTTAAACGCTGCTTGCATCCTCTCCATTCTCTCGGGCTGACCCACCACAGCTGTAAGACTTGGACATACTTGACCAGCTCAAAGTCCTGTTTTCAAAGTGTTTCTTTGATGAGCACACAACAGGGTGCTCCTATCATGATGCTCTGCACAATCCGTCCATATGCAGCCTTGGGACTGCGTATGGATCTCCAGCCCCTCTTGCTTGCCACCCAAGCACACTATCTTAGTGCACCTGCATAAAAAGTAAGCCTCGGAGCACCCTCCCTTCTGAGTGGCAATGTCAAAGTCCCCCTTAAAGCCTTCCTTTGGGCATATAACCCCCCCTTTGCAAGGTTTCCTCTCTTACCTCTAAGCCCTCAGTCCCTCTTTCCCCATCAAACCTGGTTTAAAACCCTCCCTCCTAAGTTAACAACTCTGTTTGCAATGTTTTGATTTAGTTTAGTTAAGACTGCTGGGTTTGGGCATTTTGTACATACACCCACTGATTAAAAACACTTACGCTCTTGTTTACACTGGTTTGTACTTTCAAAAAACACATTCAGGCTGCTAACAAACCTTCAACCCCCCTTAACTGTATCTTTAAGACTTGAGGATTTTTTCCTATGCAGTAGTGGTTGTTCAAAAATATTTATAAATTAAAAATATATCCATACTTGAACATTTTTGTTCAATGAATGCTTGAATCATTGGAAAACAAAAGGTTT
The DNA here is from genome assembly GCF_964106895.1 of Numenius arquata. Taxonomy (NCBI): domain Eukaryota; kingdom Metazoa; phylum Chordata; class Aves; order Charadriiformes; family Scolopacidae; genus Numenius; species Numenius arquata. Next base: position 10,594,545 of record NC_133577.1, on the reverse strand, counting down.
GTAACTTTATTTTTTAAACTCAAAACCCAAACCAGACATTTTAAAAAAAATTGACTGAAATAAACTTTCCAACTACATTTTTATAGTCAAAATAAAGGCTTATAGGAAATGCAATGCTGAAATTGCAAAGAATAAATTATTCCTAAAATGACCAGAACAGCCATCCTTTTACATTCTTAAACAATAATGTATTGCCAGCAAACTCATGTGATCACCAGAAATAACTATAATAGGTCTCTAGCTCAGTTTGACTGGGAAAGCAGCACATACCTTTCCAATCAGTAACTCATGAATGTCACCCTGTATTTCCAGTGTGCGAGACCACAGGGTAGCCCTTCTCTCCCCTTCCTGTCTCTAAGGCACACCAGTATTAACCAGTACACTTTCTGGTTGCCTGAGCACAGCCAGCCAAACAGCTCTGTCCCAAAATTAGTTCATTTGAAAATACTTGCCTTTAGTCTGGCCATTGTCCCACATGGGTCATAACAGCATAGATAAGACCTGCCACACAGGGAAATAGCTTTAGAAATGGCATCTTCTTGCCTCAGTGTTTCATACGGCTGTTTGGGTATCGTCCTGCAACTTCCAGGAATACTGGAGAGTTTCCACTTACCAAAATTTTCTGTATCCCATGATCCATTACAGCAAAGGACTGACGGTCCCTAATATAACAGATAACCCCTCCCGACTTTAATCACAGCAATGAAAAGGAAATAAGATTTCAGCTTCTCATATTCTCTCAGAGAACAGGCATCATGTGTTCTTCAAGGTGATGGTTATTAACCAGTTGCCTGTTGAATCCCACCAGGACCAGGATTTTTTTTCATTTTCTGAGGGACTGTGAGACAGGAGTACCAAATTTTCTAGTAGTCCCAGAGCAATCTTGAACCTTTGTTGCCTTAAAGGGAGTGCTTCTTTGGAGATGCACTTCTTTCTCAAAAGAAGTAAGGCTAAACCATAATATGAATCTCTTTGCAGTCTCATACTAATCTTTCAGTCAGGTTGCCTATACCAAAATATTGGCCCACAGACAGGTAAAAATTCCATTTGCTGGAAGCTGGCTGTTGACTCCTGCAGTGGTATGGGGATCACCGGATGCTCAGAGCAAGCACCTCGTGATGTATACGACTGCTTGGTGTAGGCAAAAAGGCAGATTAGCCTGGCCCGAGATATCATGGGTATGAACCGAATATGCCCTAGGGAAAGTATCATAGGGACTGCCATCCCCCCTGAAAAATCCTTGCAGGGCTACAAGAAGGATGTGCTAGTGGTCCTGGGGAATACTCCACCTTTGAGTCACAAGAGAAGAAGGAAAAGAAAAGTGGGATGCATCAGTACCATAATGACAACAACCCTTGCTGTGACCTATTGGCACAAGATCAGAGAAGCAAATGATGGAAGAAGAGGAATTTCTATTTTCAGTCCGACAGAGTGAGTCTGTTTTCTGATGTCCAAAGTGGGAGGTTTGGTGTTTTGTAAAAAACAGTTTCAACATCACAAGGCACTTTCTCTGGCTTGTAGGTTCAAAGGAAAAATGTGACTGGTCAGGATCAAAAGCCTTTTTCAGTCATGGCTGATAAGCATGTGCTTTATGGCACCTGTCCTGTAAATAGGGTCCACCGCCTTTCAGAGCACATTGTAGCTGTGGGACCACCTACAGCAGAGAGAGATGGGACAGGCCACCTCCCTGTTTACTATGGAAATAAAGAATAATTTGTAACTACAGGTACCTAAAAAAAAAATAAATGTGTATTTTAGCCTGTGCTTTGCATTCTTTCTATAGGCAAAGGAAGCCTTGTCGGGTTAGTTGTATCAAGTTTACAAACCCTTAGAACAAGTTAGTTATAGCAATAGAGATAACAGTTATTTCACTTTTTTACTGATATTTCCTTCTTCCCTTTCCTTAACTTCTCATTTTCAGGTCCTTATTTCCCCTCCGCCCCCCTTACACCAAATTATGTTTTAGTAAAACATTTAAAGTTATTTTCATTTCAAAAAATGCAGATTGACACATTGTTTTTTTCAGCTATTTGGAGATAAATTAGAGTTTAAATGCCTCTCACACAATGCTTGACCTCCTCATTCCCAGGAAAAGAAAATCCTTCTAGTCTTAATGAAGGAGAACCATTGTGCACAAAGCAGATGACTAGTACTGAGAATACTTGATTGTTTTCCAACTTCTGCCATGTGCTTCTTGGGTGTTTTCCAGGAATTCATTTTCCTTTGCTGTGCCTCAGTTCCCCATGTATGAAATGGAAATAACATTATCCAAAAGCACAGTATAGGAACAAGATATTATCATTATTGCTAAACCGAAGAAAACATTCATGATTTGTTTTTGTGGTTCTAACACCCTAAAAAAACCCCAAGGAATAAATACCTCTTTCGTCAGAAAATAAAACTGTAAATGCACTTCATCCACAGCACCAATTTTACCCAGGGGATTAAGAACTGCGTTTATAAACCGAAAGGAGTGAGACACATTCTTTATCACAATGTAAGAAGTCCCAGCAGAGATGGGTTGATCGCAGCGATCCTTAGCGTTGTGAGCAATCTTTACATACACAAATGAGATCCTTAAGTAATCGCTGTTCTTTGTTACATGAATAGGGGGCTCTGAGAATCTGCTTCCCCGGGGAACTCTAGAGAGAGAAAACATCAACGGTAGCTGAGAAAATTATTATTTCCCAGCAACACAAAGTAAAGTCACTAACAAAAAAAAAAATTAAAATCTAGTGATGGAAGCAATAGGTAAGTCACTTAACTAATCTGGTATTAAAAAAATAATAATAATAATAAAAAAAAGAATAGGAAGATGCTTTCTGAAAGTTTTGAGCCTCCTCAGAGCCAGAAAAAAGCTGGATGCCATATACAGTTTCAGAGACCATATCAACCACTGTTTACTATCCTCTTGTCCCAGGGCAGCTAAAAGGTTCATGTTAGGAGGAACATTCAATAAATATTTAGCTTTTTTTAGAATGGACTTTCAGTGATCAAGAATTTCCTTTATATGGGATACTTCTTCTGTCACATTGGCTAATACTTCACATACTCAGAGAACAGCCATAAGTTTCAAGTTACTTTGAAATCATGGAAAAAATATCAGCGTATGGGGAGAAAAAAGTAGTGTTTCCATGAAAAAGCATAATGTGCAGCTTCCTGTAATAGACCGTTCTTTGAAATGCAGCAGAAGACAGTGTCTCTCTCCAGCATTCACTAGGCTGCTAGAAATGTAAAGATGAAGTATGCAGGAGCACAAAATTAACCACCGTATTTCTAGATACTTCCTACAGAGAACTAGACATAGAACATATTTGTGCCACCTGAGACAATCAGAGCTATCCCTCGGCTTTTCCTTTTTTTGCGGTGCGGGTGCAATCCACACGCTCCAGGCCTTCTAGGGAGCCTGAGGGACTCCACGGGTCCTGTCATCTTCTGGCAGAGGCATACCTCTGCAAAAATGGACTGTGAGGACGGTTCAGCGCATTAACTGCTCAGAGCCCAGTCCAGAGCTTGCCAGTTCCCTCCCCTCCTTTAACCGGCTAGAGCGCGCGAGGGATGCAAAAGGAAAATAAGATTTCTCATTTTAAAAAAATAATAAAAATAAAAGGCAGGGTGAGGCGTGCAAGGCATCCGTCCAGGGCTGCCTTTGCCTGTCCTTCAGCTGCAGGGAGCCCCTTAGAGCACTGTCAGCTTTCTCAAACTCCAAGTGTTGTAGTGCGTGGAAGGTTTCTGCCGGGCGGCGGGACAGCGCTGCCCCCCAGCGCCGGGCGTCCGCCTGCGCACAGCACCCCTCTCCCTCCTTCCCTCCGTCTCTCTGTCTGTCTGTCTGCCCGTCCGCCTCCTCTCAACCAAAGGCAGCTCTGAAACCATACCACGCCTTTCCTGGGATCAAAATTACATGCTCATAGATCTATACATATATTCATAGATCTATATATAGTCTACGGATACATCTATAGAAAGATCTGTTCACAGATCTATATACATTCTATGAATATCTACAGAATGATATATTTTTTCTATTTCTATTTTTATATATGTGTGTGTACATACGTATAGGCTCAACAGCGCAAGTAAATATTTACACTTGCCCCATAGAAAAGCAACTTTCTGCACACACAATCCATTGGTACCTTATCCTTGTTTGTACTGATATCAGCACAGGGGACAGACCATAAACCAATAAACATATGAGGGTAAAGTGCCAGACTTGATGAAGGAACACTGGTAATTCAAACAATTCTCACAGATGCGACAAGCGAAACTCCCCAAGCAATGAAGATGGTGCTTTATATCTTCATTTCCCTTTCACAGCTGAATTCCTGATCAACAGGGAACATTCTGCTCTGTGAACACGTGCTCTCTCTCTCTTCCCCCCATCCCACGGCGCTCTTCTCTAAGGTTTTATGATTATTTTTATTCCCAACTTTCCATAACATAGGGATTGACCTTTAATTCACAGCAAGAAAGCCATAATTAAAGCTTGACATTCCCTTCAGCTAGGGGCTTGTGTTCCCGAGTCACATTTTCCTCCATAAAATGCTTGGAAGACTCCTGAAACGGTCCTGCAACGCTTCCCAATGAATAATTTTGTGACTTCTGCTGGGAGCAGCAAAAGAGCACTGCAAGGAAGTGCCTCGTGCCTTCTGGGTCCATAGGCACCCTCCAGAAAAATCCCATGGGTGATCACAACTGGATGTCACGCTGCTGGGAACACAGACACTTTGGAGTATACAGGTGAAGTTTTCACTTGTTGATTAACAACAGTTTAACACTTCATTCCATATTGACCCTGCCAAAATTTACAGAGACTGCCACCTTGTTAAGGCCACAGGGGAAAATGTATTTTGCCATCCGCCCTCCCCTAGGACACCCCCATCCTACAGTGGCCATCCCACGGAATCCTACCCTCACACTACAGTGTCCATCCCACAGAGTCCTACAGTGGTGAGTGACTTCTACCAATTTCCAAAGATATGACCTAAAGCTGGGATTTACCTTCATTATTTTAAATATAATTTTATGCTCTCCCCAGACGGGATTAACCTGAGGTTTGCTGTGCTTTGGCTGGGCGCCAGCGCCTGTGACACAGAACTGTACCCACTCCACCTCTGCAGGAGAGTGAGTCTGCCAAAATTTTCCCTGTGCCTACAGAAAGCTCTCACACCAGATTTAAGGATGACTCAGTGAACAGTCCTTACCTCTCCTACACCCCCCTGACAGAAAGGAAACTAATCCAGAGGCCTAAATTAAGAAGAAAAACAAACCTCAGAAACCACGCAGCAACGGAGCGTCACAGAACAAACACTTCAAAAAAATAAAAGAGCTGGAAAAGAAGGAGTAGCACAAGAAGTTACTCAAGGCATAATCTGGAAAAGCTAAACTGCTTCAGAAAGAAGACAACACTAAATGGTATTTTCCTTTTGGTTTAATTAGGGCAAAGAACACAACTTCAGGGATACCTCAGACTTGTTTTAATTAGGAGACGAAATGAAAAAGTATATGGACAACTGCTTTGATTCCATATGGTAATTTGCATGTTCCTACATCATGAACTGCATTAAAACAAGGATATGTAACCTTTATGTTGTGTTACACATTTTCAAAACAAATATGTCAGGGTTAGACAGCTGTTGTTATCTATGTACTTCCTAGCATATTTATTAATTTTGACTGTGCTCCAATACCTGGACTGGAACATTTAATGTTTTGAGTTCATCCAGATAAGTATAAAAATGCCCTGGTGTACATGTTGCCCAAATACAGCAAAAGAATTTTCCATGTCACGCTAAGCATGCTGGCAGACACTGTACTCTCACAAGAAGCATGGATCAACAGAAAGACTGGCTTTACCGCTTTCTTTTTTAAATAAAATAATTTCTTAATATTTTCTTAGCTGCTTAAGCATATTGGGTACTGTAATACAGAGCAAAAGCATTTTAAACTTTGAATAGTGCCTCTTTGTTACAGTAACAACCCCAAAACAACTTATCTAAAGCAGGATTTGAGATTTTGCTATTAAAGGGCTGCAGCTGAGTCACCCTAGAGACAGTAATGGTCTGCCACAGTTCGGTAAAACAATACCCTAATCCCTTGGACTTTCTTAAGCTAATTTTGGAAATCGCCCTGCCATTCATAATGCAGCACTTTGTCTTCACATACCCATTTTCTGCTGCAGCTAGAAGTAGTTAATATTTTGACACTCCATCACCCTAGCAGTTGTTTTATTTTGATTTTGATACTGCCTGTGGAAAATGTGACATTTTAAGGTGAAAAGAAAGAAAGAAAGAAAGAAAAAGAGAAGAACCAAGTACTGAACAATGACAGACTTCGCCCTCATGTGAAGGCAGCTCTGCCAGCATGGAACTAGATGGACCAGCAGATGTGAAATCAAGGGAGGCTTTCCGGTGATTGCTGAATCATTTCTTCCTTTGTTATCGCTGCAGGGCTTCCTGTCAGCAAGTCAATAGTGCATTCAGGATACCGCTAAAAGGCCAGATCCTATTCACCGAGGAGCCCCAATTAGCCATGTGATGTCAGGGGACCTTTTCACATCTAACACAGTGACATTGTACCAGAATAAAGGTTACCCACTTACAAAAGTGGAGGAGTGAAAGCAAACTGGAGCACACCCATGTACCACTTTTGGGGACTACAGATTTTTACAGTGTGCATATCAAGATTCTGCCTGTTCTTCCCTTTTCCTCCATCAGATAAGCCTTATTCAACAGGACTTTCTTGTTATTTTTATTTTAAAGGAATAGAACGTAAGTTGCATGCAGGCCTGTCAAGAGAATGTATTACTCGCAGTGAAACTTGTGTATTCAAGTGTAACAGCCACCCTGTCTTTGGGGTTATTGGATGAGGAGCTCAGGATAACAAAGACTGAAAACCCATTCTGTGTAAGCTGCCTGAATTCCCCCCACAGCTGCACAGGCAGGAAAAAGATGGGTAGGTCCTCTGGCTTTAGGGCGACAGAGGAAATTAGACGGGCATTACACACAGTTTTCACTGATAGCTAGACTTTGGCAGAAAGACTCAGTTACACAGGGCTAAACTGATCAGAGCAGCCACCTCTGTCCCTTTGGGGAGCACAGGTCCCTACCCGAGGGCTGCCCGAAGCCTATGGCAGCAAAGGTCTGGCACCTGCACCCCACACTATCCTGGGGGCAGCCTGGTCCCCATCAGAGACAGCCACACACCACACTGCTCTAACATGCTCTGGGCAATCCTGCTTCAGCAGGGGAGTTGGACTAGATGATCTTTATGGTCCCTTCCAACTCTAAAAATTCAGTGAAATTCAGTGAAAGGACAAGTGCAGACTTGTAACTAAACATTCAACTCTTACTGTTCCGACAAAGACTCTTGGTGACAGCTTACTCTCCTTTTTTCTTTTCCATGAGAAAAAGAAAGCAGGTCTCAAGATGACAAACCTCCAGCATAATTATGTGTTAAAAATGAAGAACGAAGACAGCAAAAGCACTCTCCACCCTTAAAACAAGGGCTCCCACCACACTCAGTAATCCCAGAAAAGTACTGGAAAGTGAGAGAGATTTTTGGTTTTTAAAGGAAAAAGAATTAAAGGAAGATACACATAGGATTTGTTCTCCAGGGAACCCTTTCAACTTCAATGAAGAAAACATCATAACATGACAGGTTAAAGCTCCAATAGGTTTTTACTACAGATTAGTAAGGTCACTTGCAAAGTGACCCATTATTTTGTTTTGGAGGTTGCATAGCTATTGCCCATAATACTCCAATTTCTTTTTTGCGCTGGGCTAAAATTCCTTCTGCTCAATCCGTGTACCACCCAGCAATAAACCCTGCCAGGCTGTAATAACTCCCCAGGGCTTACTTACTATGCTACATTAGAAGACCAGATGATGTTGAATAGAATATGCATTTTATTAATCTCTTCCTGCCTGTTTCAAAGCATGCATCTTATTTCAAATGATGCATCCAGGAATAGAGATCTTCCATTCTCAATTAATAACAACAAAGAAAACCCACCTGTGCTGGCAAAAAAATCTTTCCGTGATTTTATGAACTTCTGAGTCCACAAAACCCAGAACCAAACAATCGAATGCACAAAAGAAAACATTGGCAGTGTTTTATATAAAAAGCTGTGTATACAAAACATGCAGTGAAAAGGAAGAAACACTGCTTTTTAAAATGCCTGTATCCAAAGCTCAAACTCTATAAGGAGTTTGCTGATGCAATTCTTGTTATAGTTGTATTCCAAAAAGGAGGTAACTGAAACAAGGACTATATAGCTTTTTTTTTATTATCAAGATTACTTTTGATATCTATTTAAATACAATTATAGTTCAGTTATCAGTTTTTGCTTGAATTAAGCCAGTTTCTCAAAACTTCTCCTGTGTTATAACGAGCTAAATGCCTCTGTGGGACCATTAATTATTTCTTATATCACACTTTCCTTACTTTCATTGAGATTTGGAAGAAATAGGAAAAAAACAACCCAAGACTCCCAGCAAGTATAATCTCACAGGTAATGAAGTTCAGGAGTATTCAATTAGGTTAAAGGTATTTTTGAAGATAAGTCAATACTTTCACGTGAAATGCTGTATGTACATCAGGGAAGGAGACGATTTTTGAGTTAATTTGTATTCCTCTTAACACAGAGGTTACCATAAACTTCAGGGTTTAAAGTTTCATTACTTGCAACTTCAGACAGTTGCATCTAGCTTTTAGAGACAATGGAACATGACAAGTACACAGCATGCACAGCCAGCTTGAGCAAAGCAAATTAATAAAATACCCTGAATGTTACAATAGAAGTCTGCTATGCCATATCATGTCACTATAGGCATCGGAATTGAAATTACTAACTAGGTTTTTTTACCTGCTATACAAGCCACAGATGGATTAAACAACACAATAAAAAAGTCAGACTTAACTAAATAGCACCAGTTTTTATCTTTTTGTACCTTGAACACAAATTCTTTCCCTAGACAGTCTTAGTACTTCCCTTTCTTTTCTTATTTTTCTAACATAGCTCTGTTTTCATAAGCCATTAAGCCACTTGCTTCATTTATGCAAGTCTTTGAGCATTCATCTTGATCAGTGACAAACAAGAAGGCTACCTAGTGGCACAACAGACAAGACTAGCATTAATACATTAGCTTTGAGTATTACTGTGTTTTTTTCTGCATGAGACTTATAAACTAACATATTCTTAAGTACAATCACAAATTATTTCCTTTGCTCTCAGAGCTATCTACACCTTTCAGACCAAAATAGACAAGCTATGTCTTTTATTAGCAGGAACACACATATCTAGACCCCTCAGCTACAAAACCTCTGAATCAGGCTTTTAAGCATCAAAGAGAAAAGAGCAAATTTACAGATCCACACACCCCTACTATAAACAAAACCTTCTAACCTCCTCGCATTAAGTAACAATACCTTTTTTTTTAATAGCTTACCATTTGAAATAAGTAACCACTTTCTCTCAATAAACTATCACATCTCATCTCATCCCATTCCTTCTTTAAATAGGCACAGCTGAAATTCTGGGCCTTGGTTTTTGTCACCTGTCTCTTTTACTCTCATCAAGCAGATTAAGTTACCTATTTAAAGTGTTGGCTTTTTTTTTTCATACTACCACTTAGAAGACAAGAGAAGCAGTAAAACAAGGTAGCTGTTGTATTTATCTGCTGTTTAGATGCCTTTTTACTGTATGAGTCATGTAGATTAGAATATGCCTGTAAAACATATGGTACTTGTTTTAGCTGTGATGAAAAAAGTTGCTATTTTTATTGCTGTAATATTCCAGTACAGATATGTTAATGGTTTAAAGTCCCTCAGTTTTCAAGAACTTTTAAAGGCCTGATATTTTTATAATGAGTTCTACCACTGCTACAGAATACATTTTGGTACCAATTACACTTTCGTAATTTATTGTCTAACAGTGCTCAAGAATACAAGTGGAACTGAAATGGAGAAACAACTTAATTCTGCTCTTTGCCCTCTCCTAGTGGTTGCTACCCCGTGGCAGGGAAAGCTGAACTTTGTGTAAAACCAGGCTCCAAGAGCTGTAGCTTACAGCCTGCCATACTAAGGTCAGCCAGTACTTAATATGTGGTGTTACAAACTGTATTAGGCCAGAATATGCTTATTTGTGGCTCAGTAGTACTTTTCCCTAAGGCTGGAACAAATAATCAGGGTGGAATTATTTCTGCTAGGTTAAATATGCCCATGAGTCAATGAGGTGGTTGACTGACATCACTGAAGTGATTAAAGTATCTCAGGTGCTTTCAGTGAAGCAGGTGCTGTTAGTAATCCCTGTGTCTGAGGTGAGGAAAGTGCTTCATCTGCTCTGGATGTCAAGGTGGAGACCCAGGTGGTTTTTATAGTTCTTTCCTGAGAAATAGCAGGACACAAGCTTTTGTCTTATGTAGATGTTGCTGTGTATGTAAACTATGTAGAGTGAAAAAAGAAAGGTGTGTTGTTTTTTTTTTTTCTCATGGGAACTCAGGTAGAGTTCAAGCTCCCCTTTTGTTTATCGTGGATAGGGAAGCTGTGAATCACTTATTTTCCTTATTCTACCTTCTTCTAAGGAAGATATTGTACTACAGTGATAGACTGGGAGAAGAAAGATATATGTGAAACCGCACTCAAAAGGACAGAAAAAAATAAGGCCTTTACTACAGGTGTCAAACACAAAGCATTTGAATAGAAAAATACTTTGGGGGAAAATTTTCTACGGCACTCTTCTTTTTAATGTAGCTGTATTTATGATTACGTGGCTATGTTGCAATTTTTCTAGTGTCTACCTCTCTAGAACCAGTTATAGTTTCTCTTTTGAGGATCAACCAGAGCACCCTCTCCTGGTTTCCCATACTTCATGGTAAGTATTGCTGTGCTCATGGCAGAGGAAAATGCTCCTGTTCCAGGAGAGACTTTTCTTTCACTAAGTGTTCAGTCTTTTTAGGGAACTACTAGAGAAGAGAATAGGAAAAAGGAGAAATACCTAGCAGATATTTGATCATCCAAGGGATTATCCTGTAGCATGTCCTTAACATCTTAAGTGTAGCTTTCAATTAAGGCTTTTGTTAAAACAACCATGCAAAGCAATATTTACTGTATACTTCAATTTTAAGTCAGGTTTCTTGCTCAGGAGGAAGAAATCTTCATTATGTTCCTTGCATGCGAACAGGTGAAATCTACCTCTTTTTCTTCCCCTGTGCTAATTATCATATGTACCTCCATGGAAAAACTGATGTTTTATTTTTATTTTCCTCAAAACCTAGCATTAACAGTATAGTTTGAAGTGCAATTAGGTCTTTTGCAAGCCTGGAAATGTAAGGTGTCCCATTGTAGTTTGGGGAGTCATGTTTTGGGAGAGGAACTGTATAGCTAGTAATGATGCTTAAAACAAGAACTCTTTCAACATTATGCAATTTAGCCATCTTAATTATAATTGTAAAATGAATGCAAGCAATCTTTATTCCTTTGGAGCATTGAAGTTGTCAAAGAAGTGGTATCTGGAGGGAAACAATGCAGAATTAGCAATCTGAATACTATGATTTTTGTATAGGTTTGGTTTGTTTTTAAGTACAGTCTAATTAGTACTAACCTGCTTGCTGAAGTTGTTGTTCTACTGTAGTATTTTCTTCTTTCCACTTTTCTCCGGGTCTCTGTCAAATCTGAAAGCCCGCACCTAGTTCAGGTATTACAGAAAGAACAATATATAGTAAGTCACAGCAGATGAAAACTCAGTCCTAATTTCTTAGTAGTTAAATACTGTGTGAAGGATTGGGCTGACAACGTGCCAAAATTTTAAGGACTACATCTAACTTGTGATAAAGAAACTGTGTACAATAGCATTTATTGTACCTTCCTTATTAGAGGAACAGTCGTTACTTGTTTTAGTCACGCTAGCAACAGAAGCATGAAATTCAGCTTTGCCCGTGACTGATTTCTTGTGTTCCATGTCCAGCCAATCTTTTCTCAAATAAATTTGAAGAGAAGTCCTGGGGAATTGTCAACATCAGTTGCAGTCATGCAGAGTCTGATCCTCTAATTGGATGTCACTTTGTTCCTTTATGTAAAATTTCAGAGGATTGGTCAGGTCCATGAACTCAAGCAGACAATTTGATGTTTAGATTTAAGAAGAATTACTGTATTGACTTATTGGGACCAAAATTTGTATTAAATGCTTTTTCTTTGTCCAGAGAGCATTCTGGAATAAGACAAGCATGTTGAGTTAGAGACACGTTGTACTTCCTTTTCTCTTTCAAAAGTTTATTCAACAAAAGATTCAGAAATCAAGTTGATAGAAATTATGACTTGCAGGTACTACAGCATGTCTAGAAGACCTGATTGCCATATATTACCTTTTGACTAACTGGTAAATACGTACCTGTGAATTTAATTATTTTGGGCAGTAGCACAGGTTTCTTTCCTTTTTATGGTTGTCTACCATAGCATTTGTTGTTAATGATTCTCCTTTTGCTATTTTTATTACCATTGCCAGTTTTCTAGCATCAACTAGAACTTGCTGAGTTTTCAACATACGCAGAACTTGGGATTTTTCTTTTTTGTTGTACTGAGGTCATCATTTGCCACACTACCATGAGATACCATCAGGAAGAAATGACTAGTCTGAGTTCCCTTTATTAGAATTAGTGCTTTAATTACAGGATTGTCAGACCTTATTAAGAAAATCCAGGTGCTACAGCTGACAGACATTATGCCTGTGGTTATCATGCACTTTATTAATGTATAGCCTCAGCTTGGTTACATTATGTTACATTTTCAGCCCTACCTGATGCTAAATCAAGGGTTTCGGAGTTGTATAAAGATGCCTGAAAATTACCCAGTGGGTAATGACTAGAAGCTTTGAGAGGCCAAAATTAAGACCATCTCTAGATGCTGAGAGAGAAGCAGTCATTATCCTGGTCCCTAGGTAGCCTGTGACTGACCCAGAGAGCTCAGAATGTGAAAAAAAATTAAAGAGGAGGAAACCAAGGCATTAAAATTAAGAATGAAAATGGCTTTATAAAGGCTCTAATGGACTGTTAGGTTCCTGTTCTGTATCTACTTACACTTGGTATCATTTCTCCATGAACGACTAGAAGGAGATGATGTAGGGTATCTCTAGCAGAAGTGGTTCATGACTTACCTTTGATTCAGCAGAGCTCTGTATGAACACAGTGACTGATAGACAGAAGGTGAGCTCACAAGTTCTGGTCCTCGGCATGCAAAGCACACTGGGTGTAATCTTGTTATTAAACCAAAGCAAACGCAGGTAGACTTCAGCTGAGTTGGAATACCTAAACTGAATAAAAATAAGTAAAAACTGGAGCTGAAGTGTAAGTTTCTTGCTAATAATCTGGCTTGTGCTTTGATGGGGCATATACAATTAGCACAGCAGAGAAGTATATAAGTAAAGGCAATCCTTTATTAGTCTAGATCTTTAGCAGAATAGTGATTTTTTTTTTTCTTTTAAACCACTTCCACCTGTGCGAAATGAAAGGCAGGTGGGGGTGATAGAAGGGCTTTCTGAAAAATAAATATGTTTAGCTGGCCTGCTAACGTTGAGCCAACCATCTCTCTTCAGATGCATTGTTAAAGCCATGCTATTGGAGAGGATGCACTGATTTTTGGGAGAGTTGAGAGTGAATGATGGTCAACACCTGTGGGCAAGTGAGGGAGGTACAGTCTTCCAGGTTTTTATTGCAAAGTACTTTGGACAAGCATCATGGGAAGCTGCTGGCTCCTGACTGCAGGTAAAATTGCCCTCCCAGTTGTATGTGTGTGGAGGGGTTTACTTGGGAAGGGAAAGAAGGAATACCAGGAGCAGGTCCTCGGAGAGGAAGGGAACCTCATTTTCCTCCAGGGAAAAAAAAAAAAGACGTGTGAAGAAACCAGCTGCCCCGAGGTGGGGGTGTGTGTGTGTCTTTCCCCCGCCCGAGCCTGCGCTTCCTCGGGGAAAGCCTCGCTCCCGGGGGCCGGGCGGCTCCTGCTCCCCCGTGCGGCCACCAGGTGGCGCCGTTGCGCCGCGCCGGAGCGGGGCCGGGGGCGAGCGGCTCTCCCGCGGCTGGCAGGGGCGAAGCTCAGGTGGCCCCTCTGGGGATGGAGGCGGGGATAACACCCCTCTGAGGAAGGCGAGGAAAAATGCTGCGTCTCCGAGGGAGAGGGCCGGGGTTGGGCAGCTCGCTGTGAGCGCCGTCTCGAAGGGTGAGCAGTGAGACGGCGCGACAGCGTTCGCTGCTTGGGGGTCGCCCAGCGCTGGGCTCACTATCGGGGGTTTTGGCTGCCTCCACGGAGAACCGGGGCTGACTTCTAGTCCCTCAGGAGAATAAAAAGCTTGCAGGGATCTAAACGCAGGCTAGGCCCAGAGCTAAAACACAAGAATGCCTTTTCCCAGCAGCTTTTCCACTTTTAAAGCCGAGTTACTCAGCTCTCGGTTTGCGGCTGGATGTCCACGGCCAGGTGTGGGCTGAGTTATCTGCTGGTACCTCACAGCATCTTAAGCAAGCTCCACAGAACTGTATCTCCTTCATGAGGCTTTGGACAAAAAGTTTTGACTGGTAAAGAAGCGTGACACAAAGTCGAGAAGAGACCACAGGCCCAAAAAAGTCTGGAGTCGGGAGTGTAGGGTTTTGTAAGGAATTTAACCTGTGAGGTGGCAACTGCTGGTGCAAATTTTCCTTTGGGAATGCATTTAGTAAATGTTGTCAGCATGCTAGGAAAACTGGAGCTTAGGAAATCTTTTCTCAGAAACAACTTTCTCAGTATCTCTTACTTGAAAGTCATAAGAATAAATCCATATATTTCTCTGTATATGGATTTTAACACAGCAAAACCAAGGCCAGATTGCATTTGAAAACTTTTCTTAAACTCGGGCAAAAAGTTATTAATACATTATGGGTTTTGTAATTATTTATGCTGTTTATCAACTTTTTGCATTTCACTTATCTCTGTACCGTCACCAGAGTGGTTTTAGATCAGACACTCAAGAGACTGATATTTTTGCAGATTGTGGGTTAACTTCAGTTTAATTATAACTAAATAGATGCATATGAAGCTGAAAATGCTGAATTTGGTCATGAGTAAACGCAGTATTTTAGCCAGTAGGGCACATATCATATTTCTGG
This sequence comes from Numenius arquata, assembly GCF_964106895.1. Classification (NCBI taxonomy): domain Eukaryota; kingdom Metazoa; phylum Chordata; class Aves; order Charadriiformes; family Scolopacidae; genus Numenius; species Numenius arquata. Next base: position 10,579,417 of record NC_133577.1, on the reverse strand, counting down.
TTGTGTAAGAGTTTTAAAATGACATAATCTTGTTTCGTAATTTTGTGAAGTAAGTCTGAGAAGGATGAACTGGCTCACAACAGTTCATTCCAGCAGTGGCTGGGCTCTGGTCTGGAGAGATAAGCTCTATTTTTCCTTTTTACATCTTGTTCTGGGGAAAATTTGGGGAGGTGAGTCTTAAAACATTAACGTAACATCTCTTTGCTTGTTAAGCTGAAAAGCTCCACGAGCATATCCCAACCTTGCCTCTGCTGTGCCCTACTGTGCTTCTGAATGCAGCATTTCACGACTCCTGGATGATTTGGGCCAGCTCCATCACTGCTTATTGAGAGCAATTCTTTGACTAACGCGTTACATATTGAACATCGAGAACGGATCTGACGACACCAAATGTTCTTGAATGTTCACGTTCTTGTAGTAGTACTATTACCTAGGAAAAATAATCTTTCAGTTAAGACGTAAAAAATATACTGCTGCTAGTTCCTTAAGGCTTGTCCTTAGAGAGAGTGATCGCTATGAAATACATCAAGCTTGACAAGATAATTTCTGCTGTGGTGCTTTTCAAAAACCTTTGAGAGCCAACAGTCCGGACCTTACAGCTACAAAGTCTTAAAAAAAGCTGACAAAGAGCTTTTGAATGCCTAATTCCGTAAGTTCTGACAGGTAAGATCTGCCTGTTATTACTTATTAAAAAACAAACCCACAATTATTTGATTACCCTGAGAATAAGTGTTATAATAAGTGAATATAAAGTTTCTCAGTGTTTACATCCTTGTAGCAGTAATACTTTTCACCTGTGCATCTGTAGTTTTATATAGAATTGAAAGGCTACACAGGCCATGTACCTCTCATTATCTTACATTAAGGCTATAAATGCCCTTAAGAAGTCTAAGTTTTAAGAGCCTGAGAACTGAAAGTGGAGTGTACTTAAGGATATTGAGCATGGCAAAGCAGACCTTGTTAGCAAAAGGTATTTACTTAAAAAGGCTAGGTGGATTACAAATTGTCCTGTATCAAAACTAAAGCAAACAGAGTGGTTCGGACTATATTGTGACGTAGGTACCAGTGCTCCTACAGAGACAATATAAACTTTTGCTCTCTGTCCCCAGCAACATACCCGATTCCTCTAGTTCATGTACCAGCAGCCGATGTGCTGCTCCCAATATTATTTTATGCAGTCCTGGGTTTAATGCTCACAAGAGGGTTGTTGTCAGGGTTAAGCAGGAGGGGCGTTTCTGTAAAGCTTGTGTTTGGGCAAGAACCATCTTGGACTGGGAAACTGTAGCAATTGCACAAGGTTTTCTCGTTTGCTTTTTTTGTTTCTTAAAGTGGGTTTTCAAAATGAGTTATGTGTTAAACTCTATTGGAGGGGGTTTTTTCCCCAAATGGTCAATAGATTATCATGGGGAAATGCAACTTTGTATGTGTTTCAATGTATCGACAACAACAAAAAAATAGTTGCTCCTGTATTTTAGCTTTAAAGAATAAAAACTTCCCTGAACTTCACAAAATACTTTACACACATTTTCTGGTAACAGCCTCTTCTCTGGTCTGAGATCGGGGCTTCAGGTGAGCCAGAGAAGGAAATGAACTGAAGTGTCATGTTGGTTTAACTGGACTGTTTGGGCGACCACTCAGATCTGGAAGGCATCTTCTTGCTTTTATACTTGACAAATTTAAAGACATGCCTGGTAATGTTACTGCTAAACTCTGCTGGACCCAAGCCAGCCAGCTCCCCAACTCTGCCATCCTCCTGAGCTGAATTCTGAATCCAGGGATCTGCATCTGGAGAGCAGAGTAGTTTGGATGCACGGGAGTTGCTGATTTCCCACTGGTGGCTGCAAGAGTTTGGGAAGTGTGGTGCTGGCACACCTGAGTAACTGCGAGTGTGTCAGCTCAACCCAGCTGAGTTCAGTAGCTCCAAGGTGGTGTTATGCAGAGCCACGCAGTACCTGCGGTTTGCCCAGTTTTTCATTATCCTCATAATGAAGAGTTGTAACTATATTGACATACATGTATGTAGTTAATGAGAGTCAAGCATCAAGTTCAGTGTGTTAAAAGTAACTGTACTCAAGTGGCAAGCTTTTGCCTCCCTGGATGGAGTTTACAAATAATATTTGTTACTTATTGTCTTGTGCTAGTTATTGGACAAGAGATAACGAAGATGTGTAAGGAGTGCGTGTCTGTGGACTGGGGAAGAGTGGCTGGAAAGCTGCCCAGCAGAAAAGGACCTGGGGGTATTGGTGGACAGCCTGCTTAACATGAGCCAGCAGTGTGCCCAGGTGGCCAAGAAGGCCAATGGCATCCTGGCCTGTATCAGGAATAGCGTGGCCAGCAGGAGTAGGGCAGTGATGGTGCCTCTGTACTCGGCACTGGTGAGGCCTCACCTCAAGTGCTGTGTTCAGTTCTGGGCCGCTCACTACAGGAAGGACATTGAGCTGCTGGAGCACGTCCAGAGGAGAGCCACCAAGCTGGTGAGGGGTCTAGAGAACAAGTCATATGAGGAGAGGCTGAGGGAACTGGGCTTGTTTAGTTTGGAGAAGAGGAGGCTGAGGGGGGACTCACTGCCCTTTACAACTACCTGAAAGGAGGTTGTAGAGAGGTGGGTGTTGGCCTCTTCTCCCAAGGGAATAATGGCAGGACCAGAGGAAATGGTCTAAAGTTGCGGCAGGGGAGGTTTAGATCAGATATTAGGAAGAATTACTTTACTGAGAGGGTGGTCAGGCACTGGAACAGCCTGCCCAGGGAGGTGGTGGAGTCGCCATCCCTGGAGGTATTTAAGAAACGTGTAGACATGGCACTTCAGGGCATGCTCTAGTGCCTGAGATTGTTGGTTTCTGTCTGTTTGTGGGTGGGGTGGGGTGTGGTTGTGGGCGTTTGGTTTGGTTTGGTTTTGGTGTTTGGTGTTCTGGGATTTTGGGGGGTTTTTTTGGTTTTGGTGTTGTTTTTTTTTTCTTTTGTTGGTTGGACTCGATGATCTCAAAGGTCCCATCCAACCAAAAATATTCTGTGATTCTGTGACTCTTGAACCTTTTGGATAAGTGAGGGGTTAAGAGGTATTTCTAGACATTATTAATCACTTTAGTGGACAAAGGATTCTGCACAGACTGGAGGTGTCTGTATTTCTTCCCGTCAAGCTCCATGTGTGCCACGCTATCATCTCCTGCTACATCAGGGGTTCTGCTTACTCTCTTGTGCCTGCACTTCCAGAAGAGGAAGACACCTGTTTGACCCGCATACCCTAGGGTGTTTTTTTAAAATATCTGCTGTGCAATTTTCTTTATTAAATGTTTGTATTGTCTTTGTGAGCTTGGACAGGTAAGTCGTACTCTTGGAGGAGGAAGGAAGGCATTTGCTGATGTTCCTTTGGTTTAGCTCTGATCCACCAGTCTTACAGATGGTCCAACTAATGGCAAAACCTACTAAGCACGTGCTTGTGCCTTGCTTGAAGCAGACTGATAGTGTTGTCTAATAACACCCAAGAAGGATGGTCATTTCCTCATGCAGAACTTGAGGATTACAGTCAAGGTGCCCCCCCCCCCCCCCCTTTTTTCTTTTTTTATCCCAACCCTATATGCTTTAGCTGAATTTAGTAATTTTTATCTGGACAGAAATCAGAGTGTTGACACAAAAAGCTAACTGCCATACCAGGAACATATACTATTTCAAAACACAGTTAATAGTGTAAATAGCAAATATTGCCGTTCTAGTGTGTGTTTTCAGTAAATACACTGGCATGAGAATATAAAAGGATAAAGAAAGTGTAGCTGTGTAGTTTATTCTGCAAAAATTGTAAGTAGCCACTGATTATTTTTTTTTCCAGGATTTTCCTTATCATCCCAGGTAAGGTGGTGGCTATTTAAAATTCCTTTGACTTTTACACTGGCTAACACCTTGCGTGTGTACATGTAATCACCTCTGTTCTGCTTGTTTCCACTTATCTTTTCCAGTGCAAGGCTTTCATTCAGACTGACCTGTTCTTTTGTAAAGCACAAGCATGTTTTGGGGAAGAAAACAGATTTTCTGTATAGTCTGTGCCACCATGGAGTTCTGGTGTCTCTCCTATGGCTGTGTGAATTGCTAATGATCTGAGCCTCACTGTCCAAGATTTCACTCAGGAAGTAAGTGAAAGAAAATAATTTACTTCTTGAACTGGAATTACTATTTAATGAAAGGTAATGGAAGGGAGAGAATTCCGTCTTTTTAGACAAAAAACGTGCAGTTGATGTAACTGTGATGAGGTCATAACTTGCCAGAAAAGTTCTGAAACTGGAAAATCAGGCTTAACAGCTGAACATGATGAGGAAACTCTCAATATGATAAGGAGGCATATTTCATCGCTGGGGACTTTCTTCCTACAGGTTTTTTTGTCAGTTGTTGATCAGGTATTGCAGACAGACAGGTTTAATTTGTATGAAATAAACCTTGGTTATTCCTTCATTTCTGGTCTTCTACAGATTGTGACTTTGGTAGCTATCAGACTACAGATGCATGAGGTAACTTTGGACTAAGCACTGCAGAAAAACTTGTCCAGTTCCATATATACCTGTGGCAAAGATATATACTTAGGAGATCTGCCTAGTGATTATATATAATATATACTGTGGTATTTCACATTCTTAGTTTTGATAGAAAAAGTTATCTTAAGCGTTGGCTAAAATTTTGATTTCATGTCTCTCTAGATTTTTTTAATATAATGAATGTGATACTCTAGGTCTTATTTGTTAAGCCTGAAGCAAATAAAAAAGCTTGAACCACAATTGCTTATTTTCCTATGTTATTTGCTTGAGACAGTAAAGAGAGGAATGATGGAAATGACTCAGTGTATTGTGCTCGCTTTTGTTATGCCCTGATTGTCTTAGCAGACTGGGAGAAAGAACTCTGGTTTTGCAGCCTTGTCGTTACAAGTTGGAGATTTGTTATGTACAGGCAGGAGAGGGAAAATAACATAATGTGAAGGAATGATCCAAACTGCTGGTCAAGGTCTGCTGCTCCTTGCTGTCAGCCTGTGTGTCAAAAGGAACATGAGCCAGCTGGTAAATACTTTTTTCTTTTTTTTTTTTAATTAAAAATTATTCTCAGTTGATCATCTCTATGGTTCTTACTTCAAGCTTTTTGACCCTAGGTTTGCTTATTGCTCTACAAACAGCACCACCCCAAATAAGCAGTCTTTTGCTGTTCACAATGTCTGAAACTTATAAAGAACACTCCTTGAATTTTCCTTGAAATATGTAAGTATATTTTTGGTAGTTCTACTTTTTAGTACTGGAATTGAAGTCTTGAAGAAGATTTCAGTAAATATATATATATTTTTTTATTATATCTACTTAAAAAATATTTATAATTTTGAGCTTTGCTCAAACTAAAATAGATGTGCTTGTAGCTGGAATTGAATAGCAAATAATTATGTCTTTTACAGTATTTGCAAGCTGAGATCATAAGGATGTTCCATCCTTGTAGTTCTGCTATTACATTAAAATGTGTGCTATAAGTGCTGCTTCAAAACCATTGTCTGACCTTTATTTTAAAAGAACTATCTTGTTAGGAGCAGAACTAAATGGTGACTCCGCAGCTACAGGAAACAATGATCACACTGCCTTGTAATTGTATACTATAATCAGAAACAGTACGGCACAAAGTTCAAACTTCACCATTAGAACCCCATACAGAACAAGAAAGCATTAGGAAATGCTTCCCGTCTGAGCTTATTTTAGTGATGTTGGAAATGCCGCTGTTGGTGTGACTTGTATCACCAACACAGTTGCATCAGGTTATCCAAACCTCCTACAAGCAAGTCTGAGAAATGTTACTTGAAAGTAATTTCTAAGTCTCTTTCTTCTGCTTTCCTGATAAAAGCAGTTCCCTTTGAAATCAACACAGGCTCACAGAGTGTGCATCTGAGAGCAGGAGCTGCCTTGTAAATTAAAGCTTGAATTGCCTTTGAACATGTTTTTCCAATAAAATAGTCTTGGGGTGATTTCTGCGGTGTTGCACTGAGGGAGGTTAGGCCACACCACCAGGTTAGGCCAAGTGCAAGATATTCAGAGCAAATCAAGCCTGCCCAGGAGGAAATGGGTAGTAAAATGAATGGGGTTCCCAATTATCAGGCTATCATGAGCAACATGCAGTTCCAAATATAAAGGTTCAGAATTCCTCTTACAATCTCTGAAATTCACAAGTACTTGAATAAAAAGAGCTCCTCATGAGAACGTATGTCTGTAACAAATTCAGGAAAAGTTCAATAGAAAACTTAGTTCTATGCTTTTAGTTACAAATCAAGAGCTTTTAAAATTGTTATAGTGAAGGAGGAGTGGCAACTGAAAACGCAAATGAAAGAAGAAAATGTGGTAGAGTTAGTGAAGGAGGACAGTGGAATGCGCTAAAATTCAGTCAAAACCTTAAGCAGCTCTGAAAACACCATGAATAATGAAGTAGAGACTGGTAGTGTGCGGGCAGGATGACTTGTAGCTGTGCATTCAAAAGAAGTGTGAAAAGGGTTATTGTGAAGAAAACTTAGTGATATCCTCTTACCTGAAGCTACAAGAGGCTAATAATACATCTAGTTTCCTCTGTTCTCTGTGCCTACTGGAACACCAGCACTCCCTCCTGACACTTGCATGCGGTTTTGAATCTAACACTTGCATGTGGTTTCCTCTGCTGAGAGGGAAAAACAGGGAATTGCTCGCTTGGATGGAGGATTTCTTAAGGGCGTTTGCCAGTATGACCCTGGTTTGGTCTATCAAGTCTATGTTTGGACTTGTCAGAAGTAGGAAAAAGGCAGGCTTACCTATTTTACCTTCTCTTATGGAAAACTCCCTCACTAAATAGCGGATTAAAGATCTATTCAGTCGTGCTTTTTTCTCAGAATTGCAAAGCTACGTCTTTGTATCCACACAGGAAAAGTGCCCCATCATTGCAAATCCCACCTATAACTCATTGCCATGTTGGAAAGCAAGCGGGATCCTATTTGCAAAATTGAAAAGTTTCTGGTATGAGTTTTGGCAGTTGTGCAGAGCACTGGAACCGCAGAAAGCTTGTGTTGCACAGCAAGCTGATGCTTATTCCGCTTCACATCACAAGGAGAAATCTCCCAGCTTTGGTATGTTACGAGTAATAGCGCAAGTCATTGAATTAGACAGTCTCATGGGGCAAGGTGGCCTTGCCCCAGAATAAGCCAGTGTTTCTGCACTAATACTGTTTTGATATTACTTCATTTGCTTGCTTGCTTAATTTAAAACATTTAATTATAATCGGAGATGTATTACTGTATTTGTTCCGTAGCCTATTTCTTATTCTTGGATGATAGCTAGCTTTATGAGATCGGGGATGTACTGTGCTCCTATGCTTTTTTTCTCATGCTAGAATTTAATAGAGTTGTTAAAAGGCTTTGTTACCTAAACTCTTCAAGTGGTAAATATATTTGTTTAAACATTTGCTACACACCTAAAGCAAACAGGCTAAATATGGGGGGAGAGAAACCACGTGGTTTCAAATTCAGGCCCTGTGCTTTTGAGGTCAAGGCTTTGTGCGTATATCTCTAAGTGTAAATCCTACCCCTTCTTCTCTGGTTTCTCCTTTATTCACTCTTCCCCTTCCTTCACTGGAATAACTTATGCTTCTGGAACAATTATTCTGGAAAAGCAACTGCGTGGGAGTTTTGTGGTCATTTTGAGGCCAATTTTAAAATAGTTTTTGCAAAGCTTTTTCTTGTGCAGTGTGGCATTCTATCCATTTTAATAAGGAAAACTAGACTTGCTTCAGTTTCACCTAAAAGAAAAGCCACCAGATCCTAGAGGATTGTTTGTAACTACGGAATATCAGTAAGTTTTCTAAAGGGGTACAAAGCCAATAGTTTTACCAGTTATTCTTGCAATACAATGAATCTCATGTAAAGCCTCTACAGTAATTTGAACAAAGTTGCCTCTTCACATTTTATTTTCTCTTAATTCCCACAGGAAAAAAAAAAAGAACAAAAAAGGAACAGAGGCTTTGTCCCTCCTAGAATCGTACTACGCTTACGCTGAAAACATCTGTAAAAGGGTGGTGGCTCTGGCAGAAGACTGCCAGAAGGGTGCACTGAGCTATGCAGTTCATACAGTAACAGTGTTATTCGGCTTGGAAGGCACCTCAGGAGCTCTCTGGTTTAAAGCAGGGTCAGCTGTGAGCTTCGAGTGGGCTAGGAAGGGCTTTATCCCATGGGACCTTGGAAAGGGATGGAGACTGCACAGCTTCTCTGGGGAACCTGCTCCGCTGCTTGCCCATCTTCATGATGGAAAAGGTTTTCCTTCAGTTGTGTCAGAACCTCCCCTGCTTTAATTTAAGACCACTGCCTCTTGACCTCCTGCTGTGTACCCCTGTTAAAGAGCCTTATTCAGTTGCTTCAGAATGATAAATAATGTTAAGAAGCCTTATTCAGTCCTTTCGCTTTGCAGGCATTGGCTGCTACTGAGTGTCCTCCCTACACCATGGCCATCTTTTCTTCCAGCCTGACAGACCCAGACCTCTCATCCTCTCCTAACAGGGCACTTGCCTCCTGACCCCCTTGGGTGGCCTGACTCTTCAACAACAGTGATCGCTAGAGATGGGCTTTTCTCTAAGCGAGCCTATTGTGCGGAAAACTGTAACAGGACTTAATAACCCCTCTTGTGTTGCTGTAAGAACTGCTGGGTTTATCTTAATTTCTAAACTACCTTGTTCGTTGAGTAAAGCCTGCTTCAGTTTGGAAGTCCCTGACTCTGGCCCGTAGTGGTGGTGTTCACCGTCTGTGAGGGGCCCTTGGGGCACTTGTGAGGGCAGGAGGGTACAGTCTCTCCACTGGGTGGCCGAGAGTCTTGGCTGGAAAACAATGAAATGCAATTCCGATTGGAGCCTAATTCACGCTGTTACAGCTCTGCCATGTCAGTAGGGTTGAAAGAACGTAACCGAGCTGTGGAAAAGCAGCAGCTAAAGACGAACCTTAAGGTTTCATCCATCCTCAATGCTTCTGAGCTCCTTGAGGCTTTCCCCCACACAGGTGAGTCACTCTGCAGCCTTTGTGTCTGAGGGAACAAAAAATTCCATGCCCTGGAAGCCAGTCTTCCTGTTGGATACAGCTGTGGCTGCTGGGGTTTCTGGGCCGGGTGAGGTGTTCCTGCTCTGGGGGGAGGCAGGTGCTGCCAGGGTGGCATGGCGGCCATGGGGTGCAAGTAGTGTGGGTGTTCACAGGGAAGCACACCCCGTCAGGAATTTCCCCCAGGAATGTGCCCTGGGTAAGGAAACATGAACGGCCTACTGCCTGGCGCTGGACATGGAGACTTCTTGGTGTCAGATTTGTCAAGTTATAATGTAGTTATTACCTATAGCGTCAAGTTATTTGTGTAGCAAGTGCGCTGGGACTTCAGTGATTTGCATTAGGATTTCGTTGTTTTTCCCTTTCTTCTTGATAAGTAATACTCTTTGCTCATTGCTTGTGACTTCTTTTTAATTATTATTATGCTTTTTTGCCCATTTATGTCCCGCTGATTCTTTTTACTGTTGTTTTCCTTCAAGCACTCCACTCCCGGTTTCCTTGGCAGGCCCCACCGCCGTGAGGCGAGGCCCTGCGGGGCGAGTCGTGAGGAGGCCGGCGGTTGCCCCCCTCCTCTCGTCGGGGACCCGGCCCTCGGCTTGCGGCGGGCGAAGCCTCTGTCCCGGGAGCGCCTCCGTTAGCCGCCGGCGGCCGAAACACGGCTCCGTTTAACACCTCGCTCCCCTGACCCTTCGCTTCACGCCTGCTGGCAGGGCCGGGAAGAAGAGGAGGAGGAGGAGGCGGACCGAGGAGGAGGCGGGCCGCCACCCCGCCAGCGCCGCTGTGGCGCGGCCCAGCGGGCGGAGGGGCGGGGGCCGCCCGGCAGGCGGCGCTGTAGCCGCCCCGCGCCGCTCTCGGCGCCTCTCGGAGCTGCGCTGCGCGGAGCCCCCGTGTGTCCGCCATATTGGCGCCCGCGCTGCAGCCGCTGCGCCTTGTTCCTCCATCTCCTGCCGGCGCGGCCGAGCGGAGCCCAGCCGGGGGAGGGGACGCCGGCGCCGCCGGGCGGGAAGCGGGGCGAGGAGGCCGCGCGTTGCCGGGAGGTAGACGGAAACGAGCGGGGGCCCGCGTCCCTCCGCGCCCGCCCCCTGCGCCACCCGCCATGGCGAGGAGGCCCGGCGGCCCCTGAGCGAGGCGCACACGCACACACAGACCGAGCCTAGCCCCCTCCCGGCCCGGCCGCCATCAGCGGAGAGAAGCCGCCCGGCTCCCGCCTCCGCCGCGACATGGAGGCCGTGAAAGCCTTTAACAGCGAGGTGTGTAACCCCCCTCCCCGCTCCTTCCCCCTCGGGGTCGGGGAGCGGGCGGGGCCCTGGGGCCCAGCGCCTTTCCCTGCTCCCTCCCGCTGCGCGGAGGGGGCGGGAACCGGGGGGCATCGGCAGGGCGGGGGGGGGGGGGTGCCCGGGTGTGGGGGAGCCCTCCCGGGGTTTCCCCCCCACCCCGGCCGTATCGGGCGGGAGGGGGCCCTTGTCGCTGTCCCTAGGAAGCGGGAGGGGGGAGAGGGTAATGGAGACACCCACCCACCCACCCCCCCCCCGCTGCTCCTCCCGGCGTGAGGCTGGGGGAGACTGAACGGGGGAAGAATAGATGTGGCGGCGGGCTAAGGGGAGAGGAGGGAACGGGAGGAGGCCGAGGGGGAGGAGGAGGCCTCTTCCCTGCGCCTGGCGTGCGGTGTGGCGGGTGATGCCCGGCCAACTTCCCGCAGCGACCGGGGGGTTCCTGGGTGGCCAGGCGCGGGGTCCGGGCTCTTCCCCGCCTCTTCTGCCCTCCTCTTCCTCCTCCCTCCTTAAACGTGTGCCCGCACCCCGCCAGCCAGCACTTTAACAACTCGTGGAGCTGTGTTTTAAATCTGGGGACGGGAATACAAAGGCCTGGAGGCTCGTCTCCGTGTTTGAGAATAGTATCTTCGCTGGGGTCAGGATGGAAACAGACATTCCCTACGTGCTGCACCAAAGTGCTGGGCTGAGAGTGGGCTACAGCAGCCGCAAACACACACTTACAGCCTTAGGTAGTCATACGGCACCTGGCTTCCCTTTTGTGCCGGTAGTTAATGTTTATTTTATCGCAAAATAGTTCTTGTGGCAACTCCGCTTTGTTCCTCTTCATTGCGAGAGTTTGCAGTGTAAGAGAAAGGGAAATAAATACATATTTTCTTTATAGAAAGGCATAAGTCTTAAAAAATAGATTTTTACTTATATTAACCAGAGAAACTACTAGCTCTTGTTACAATGTATACTTCCACAGACTACTCTCATACTGGAGCTCCGGGTTGCCCTCTTGCTACCCCCAGTGAGGATGTAGTATGGCTTTAATGATTTTAAGTAATACAATGCTGGTTTGGGTTTTTTAAATGTTAATTTGATTTGTAATGGAGCACTGTGCCAACCATATTGTTTCTACAAGCCACAATAAGATAAGTTTTTATAATGGGCAGACACTTTCTAATATCTCAGGAGCAGTACAATAGCCGTAACTGATATGTAGTTCTAGGTGTTGAGCTTCATGCAGTTGAGTAGAAGAAATCACATTGTGACCACTCGAAGAAAAATAAATACTAGAAATTATTTTTTTCCTATTTTATCATTTGATTGGCTTATGTGCTGTACTGTTCAGTAGAGAAAAGGAAGAGTCTAGTGACAAGAACAGAAGAATATAAGTAGATTAGAACCTTTTTCTCATATGTACCCACTAGTGTGCGCAAAAGTCTTCACTCATTGAAAAACAACTTCTGACTGACTTGCTGAGCAATCAGCTATAAGTACCGTGAAAATAATTAACTCTGAACACTTAAGGTGAGAACTATAGTGAAGAGAACTTTGGAATATGCCTTAAATCTTCTAAATGCTTGAAAAACAGTAAACTTCAGGTTGTTGGAAAAGAAAATGCAGAAGATAGGGCAATGACATTTTAACCAACTTATCTTCTATGGTATAAATAGACAGCATCTATGAATAGACTTGTTTTTATGACTTCTCTTTCAGTTTTGCTTTTACATATGTCTCTGTATTTGGATGCTGGGCTACACTGATATGAAGGTTTTAAAGATGCTATGACTAAACCCCTGGTCCTGGAAATAAATGGTACAAGACTTACTACGTTTGCAGAATCCAGAGTGTCATTGCTAGCCACTCTAACACCTCTGTGCCCAGTCCAGAACCTGACTTTAATTCCATCATTGTCTCTGGTCAAACTGACCTGTAAACATTTTGCGCTTTAGAACTGTGAAATGATTAATAAATATTTAAAGTAGCTGAAGTGTGTGGGTCCGTAGATTATAGTTTGTTCTGTACCTAAATGCTTTTCATTAACTTACAAAATATTTGTACTTCACTTCTGAAAATCCTTTTCTCTGTTTATATTATGTTTTAAGGTCATGTTATACTCCAGAAATTATGTCAGAGTTCTGTTCTAGAGATTTTGACTTAAAATAGTTGTAAATTAAATTTAGCAGCAGATGGGATAGACTAAATTGTACAAAAACTTCTACCATACTTTCTCTTACACAGTTTGCATTCAGTTAATAATTTTACAGCAGTTTATGTAACTTCCTGGTGAAATCCAGATGACACTTTAGAAGGAACATTCCAAATACATTTAAACACTTAAGGTTGGGTACTTCTGGGGTTGGATTTTTTGTTTGTTTTTAAAGGAAGGAGTTGTGTGTAGATTCTGCAATGAAGCTAAAATAAAGGCAGCTATCCATCTGGATAGTATAGCTTACTCCAAACGTGTGTGTGAGCTGAGCAATATCTTGTATTATAGCTATCTTTTATACAGTCAGAATTGAAGTGATTAACATAAGCTTGTTATTAATTTGATTAGAAAGAACTATCTCAAGTATATTTGAGCTCTGACAACTGGAAATCATGCCGGCTATTGCAGAAAGCTGTTCAATGTCTAGAAATGATATGTGGCATTTTGTCAGTGCTGTACCTAATCGTATATACAAAATTAGCCCTAACATTTAAAGTCTCAGGAAAGATAAATTTAAAGATGAGAAATAATCATCCTTCTAAATAGAACACGCTCAGTATTGTTTTCATTTAAAGGTTGATGTTTTACTGTTTGATTAAAACTGCTTGGCAACTGAAAAATAGAATATTATACCACTGACTTAGTGTACCATTGAGGTAATTGGCAATGTTTTATGCCACACAGTTTATCATTTGCTACAGTTGACATCATGAAGGCTCACCATTGCAGAATCATTTTCCTCCAGGTCTCAGTTCAGGCCCCGAGTTTTTTCTGAAAAGCACAACATCAAAGTCAAGAACAGTATTGACAGAAGAAAATGACTGAAGTGTTTCAAATTCTTCATGAATTTGATAAAATGTATTTTGTTAAAAAGGAATTGAAATGGACAAGAGGCACACATGTGTACCCTCACAGTTCTAGCACTCAGATGGTAATATTTTAATTGCAGACTTACATAATTAAAACTCAGTATTTGTTATATACTCAGTTCAGTGTTAAAGTCTTGCTATCACCTTTAAAGATAGCCATTCTCTCATTGGTTTCATTACCTGGAGTTGGTTTTGGGTGTTATACTCACCAGAGTTTTCTTGCAATACTTATCCTTTTTGCAGTGGCAAGCTTTGTATTTCCAAATTATTTTTCACTTTATGATGTGAAGAAGAATGTGTGCAGACAAGTATGAAAGGAGACCGGTAGATGCTTTAATTCTGAAACACATTTAATTCTTTTTAAATTTCTATATTAATCTTTAGAATTAATGTAAATAGCTTTACAGACATGTAAATAGTCATAAGACTGGAATTTATTTTAGGGGAAGTGGAAATCACAAATTAGTTTTAAGTACAACACAAGCTGGATGTTTGAAGTAATCCTTTGTTTAGCAAGTTAACTGCATCTCTAAGTATTGAATAACAGGAATCTTGAAAGGACATTTATTTACATTTTAAAGGGCTGATTCAGCTTAGATGCTTATTCCTTTTAAAACTGCAATAGTAATTCACTGGTCTAGTTAAATTAAACATAGCATTTCTATTCATTTAAAGTTTCTCAGTATCTTCATTCACATACAGGCACACATCTCTTCATATGTGAGCTTCGTTAAGTCTTGCTGTCCATGATGCTGTCCTTACTGTTTGGTTTTTTTTTTTTGCATGTTCTTTATTTAAAAACAAAATAAAAAATATCTCATGCATAAGGTATGCACACTTTGGTCAAATCATTGAAAATCACTTGTGCTTTATAAGTTGCTGAGACTGGCACCTGCAGTTTTGAACTACAGCCGTTTAGAAGCTTAACAATGGTAAAACCTACTTCAGGCAGTTTGATAGCTTGAAAAAATAAAAAAGCATACCTAGTTGTAGAGGGTACGTTGTTGAATCCGGTGAACAAAAGTTGTTAGGAACCAGTGGTACAAATTTGAGCTGAAATGTAGTGGAAAAATTACAGCTTTTCTTATTTGTGAGGCAAAGCAATGCATTATGATATTAGAGAGGCAATTGTGAAAAGGGCAATCGTATATTTTAAAAAAAAAAAGAGAAAAAAGAATAAGGCAAAGCTTCTCCCTTCAAGCCCAGGAGTGAGAGTCATGTGTCTTCTGATTCCTTTCAGAAATGCTGCATTCATTTGAGCATGTTTTGTATAGAAAAGTTTAATTCCCCTTCTCTGTACAACCGGGTGCTGATCTTTTCATATACAAGGGAATTGGATGGAAAAATAAGTGTCATCACGGAGACATGGAATATGCTCCGTCTTAAATTGTTTCAAGGTGAGGACGCACATAAAGCGCTCTAAGATTAAGGTAGTGATTACAGCTGCCTAAAGAGCAATGTGGGTTCCTGTGCTTTTTCTCATGTTAATTTAAATGCCTTCTAGGCTGTGAGAGTCACAATTAAAACTTCCCCAGCACTGCTAGGCTGGGGTTCAGCAGTTACTAACAATGAACATGGTTGTCCTTGCATAGCTCGTCATAAAGTGGATTCATGCTGAGCTTTTGGTGTGCAAAATGGTTGTGAGAGCCATGTAAGATGGTGCAAATTGGTACATAAAGTAATCATTGCTACTTTGGGGTTTACTGCTTCTTCTGAAATTTGTCAGTGGTAGGGACATAAGTCACTGAACACTTGCTGGCAATGCTGTTGTCTATATACTCTATTTGAACTTCACTGTCATCTTTATCAAGATGTTTCACTAGAAGTTATGTCTTCAGTTTCACTAGAAGTTATGTCTTCAGACAGTTCCATCGACTACAATTTCAGAAACATGAGCTTTGGAAATAACCCACATTTTAATTACGGAGCATTGGAGTATAGGTACACAAATGTATAGAAGTGTAAATCAAATACTCTATTTTAGACTATTTTATTTAAATGGCATATTCTAAGTCACTGAGGCAGCTTTTTCATGAAAGAATGCCAATTGATGCTAAAAAAACCTAAATGGTGTGCCTCATGAAGATGCTAAATAGAGAGTGATGCTGAGTAGCTGGGGAGAGTGAAAAAAAGGATGCTCTTTGAAGTGGGGCGTCATGGCTTTGATTAGTGCAAGTAGTGATACTAGCAGTTACAGACCAGGAACCGTGAAAGGACATGTAAGTTGCTCTCTGGAAAGATATTTTTCTTAGATTCTGCTGCATGTTTTGTGTTGGCTGAAACACGTGAAACATCTGCGGAACTTTTTTCCTAGCTGCTGAGAAAATGAGAAAACTTGTGTCTGTTTCCCCTTCTCTCTCACTAATATTTTACCAGTCATAAATTGTGCAACTTTCTTTCATATCCTCTGGTGTTTTGAAGGATTCTGCAACTAGGATACATTTAAAGCTTTCTTCTTTTTTGTTTATCTGATGCTGCATCTATGGTCTGATACTTGTAAATTTTGTTGTAGCAAATGGGGCTGAAAGCTTTTGATCTACCTCTATTATTTTTCAGGAGAAAAAGTTAACTCAGTGATATTTGCGTGTGCGTGCGAACACACATACATCTGAAAAGTCTGCTTTTCATTCTCAGCCTCTGAGGTGGGTGTGAAAAAGGTCTTCAGTTTTATTTTGCTTTATCATCTCGTAGTGCTCCTCAGAGGAAAAACACTGTATGGATTACCTTAAGAAACAGCAAAATATGTAAGTTGTTAATTTCCCTTTTGCTGTCAGGAACATTAAGAGCAGTAGCAGTGAAATGTAAATATTTCACGTTGTTGCATCGCAGCAAGAATTGAACTTTGCTGGCTCTCAACTATTTGCTTTTCGTTAAAAGGGCACAGGGAAAGAAAGCCCTTTTCTCTTCAAGATACAGTAAATATTAAATTGATGTTCACCTGATTAAATGTCTCTTTGTGTACTGAATAAATATTTACAGTTTTAATATTAAATTTTCAAAGACTGATCTGACCTTAGACTTTCGCCAGCCATAGAATCTTGACTTCTGGCCTTGTAAAAACATGATCATGTAAGGCTGTATTAAAGGCCCAAAATTTTAGGGCTTTTTTGTGCGTGTCTTGCTCAGGGACCTAATTTCTTCCGTGAAGTAGTATAGGACAGACATTGGTTATTTTTTATACATACACTTCAATTTTTTTCTTAAACTGTGGTCTAGGTTAGATGCCTGTGAGCCTGGGAGGGTAATGTAGATCTCTGGATTCTTGAGTTGTAACTGGATAGTTACAAGTAGGAGTATTGATCCTGCTTCCTACTCATTTAGAGAGCACTGAACCTTTTGTTGTTTAAAACAAATGCACTTCTGAACTCTCACTACTTCAGATCCTTTGATTTTCACCTACTCACTAAGACCATGCCTGGGGCTACAGTCTTTGGCAAAGTACTTGAAATTATCTTAACAAGTCTTATTTGAGTTTGCCATCAGCAGTCTTGTTTTCCTGTAGCAGTTGTAAAAAGCGGAGTCTAGTAATCCAAATGGTTTTCTTACAGAAGGAAACCATTCAGAACAGAAGTTTGATAAAGCAGGTCTTAAAATATGGTCTAGACACTTGATTACTTTCACTTGGATTTTTTTCACTTGGGAAGAGGCTTGCTTTTTTTTATTTTTTTTTTTTTTTTTTTTTTGTCTGTAAAATTGGTCCATGATTCTACCTCTGGACAGCCAACAAGAAAATTGTCTCGAGTGGCTGATTGAGCCTTGGTTAGAGCCCATGTTCTGGCTGCAGCAGCTGCAGGTGTAACTCTGTTGTGAGGCCTGGGATGATGGTGTGTAATTTTCTGTTCACCTGTGTATCCAGAGTTCAGCGAGCTTGGCTTTGAACTCAATAAACCATATTAGTCCTTGCTCCTGTAGCAGAACTTCTCGTGAATTGCATGTGCATTTCACAGAATCACAGAATCTGGGAAGGACCTCTGAGATCACCGAGTCCAACCATACACACACAAAAAAACCCTACAATCTCGGCCACTAGAGCATGCCCTGAAGTGCACATCTACACGTTTCTTAAATACCTCCAGGGATGGTGGCTCAACCACCTCCCTGGGCAGGCTGTTCCCGTGCCCGACCACTCTTTCAGTAAAGTAATTCTTCCTAATATCTAATCTAAACCTCCCCTGCTGCAACTTCAGACCATTTCCTCTGGTCCTGTCATTGTTCATTCAGGAGAAGAGGCCAACACCCACCTCTCTACACCCTCCTTTCAGGTGGTTGTAGAGGGCAGTGAGTCTCCCCTCAGCCTCCTCTTCTCCAAACTAAATATGCCCAGTTCCCTCAGCCTCTCCTCATATGACTTGTTCTCTAGAACCCTCACCAGCTTGGTGGCTCTCCTCTGGACATGCTCCAGCAGGTCAATGTCCTTCTTGTAGTGAGGGGCCCAGGGCCCATTTCTTCCAGTTATTCACTTCTTTGGAGCTACTTTTCTGGAGTATTTCTGAGGAAGCACTGACAGCAGCAGCAAACTAGGCAATTTTATTAACCTTATTGAGCAGCTGCTTCTACGCTATAGGGTATGTGTTCTTTAATAGAAAAAGAAGATCTTGAGCTACTGCTGTACTAGTTCTTGTCTTCACTTGTCTTTGCCAGTTGTACTACCAAAAAGAGACATTTTTAAAAATAGAATTTAAAAAGGAATTGCTAAAATTTGGAGGAAGTAAGAGGAAATGAGTGCATTGCCACCATGATCCTCTGTCAGATTTATCCCCACCATAAATATGTAGTTCCTGTAATAGCCTGCTCTTTGTGCTGTTACGCTTTTGGCAAGTGAGCTACAATTTGTACAAAAATGACAACTGTAGACATACAACAGTCTATCATTTTCCTTCCACTTTTTTTCAAGAATTTGCATACAGAGCTTACCTGGGTTTACTGGGTACAGCTTTTGATTGCATGAGTGTTTGGGGTTTTTGTTTGTTTGTTTTTTTAAGTTCCAAATGAATAATACTAGATTGCTATCTTTACTCCTAGGTTTGGGATTATACAAGCAGGTAGTTGATGGGTGTTTTTCTGATGCTTTGACATTCAGAAATATAATGCACGTGTTTAATATAATGAAATACATACATGGAAGGTAAGGCTTGGCACCTGTATTTGGCTGTTGATGGTTTTTGAGGGTTGGCAGACCATGATGGCACAAAAGAAGCTGTGTGAAAGCGGAGGGGCAGAGCTGAGCTCCAGGAGGCAGTTGTGGCAGGGGATGGTGATTTGGGCGGCTGGTGGCTGAGCAGTAAGAGAGTGTAGCATAGCAACGGCTGAGAGATTGAAGGCACCTGTTTTGGTAGCCTTGAGCTTGTTTATTGTGAAGTTCTGTCTATAACATTAGTTTTGAAAGATTGGAGTAAATAGTCTTTTATAAACACTGATGACAGCTGCACAAGGTGTTTTTTGAGAGGCAGTGAACAGCTGTCTTACATGTTTGGATTGGAATTTATAATTGAAATAGCACGCATTTTTGGGAAGGATATTTCAGAAGATCCATCTTCTTGTGTTGTTTGGCCTAGGGTTCAGTGTTCGCAAATACTCATTTATTTGGAGTTGAGTGGTAAGGGTTTCCTTGGTTTTTTTTGTTTTGTTTTTAGTATTTATTAGTTACTTTCAAAAACTGAAGTAGAATTAATTTCATGCATCCTTTGCTTTCTATCCTTATTATTCTGTAGCTCCTTTTTTCTTTAAAGAAGTACAAAATGCTGTAAATTGCTGCTCACTATAAAACTTCTTTTAAAAATGTTGTCCTCATGGCATGACTTTATGGAACTCTCTTGATGGACAATTTAGAAATTAGTATGATAGATAAAAGCACAGTTCTGATATTTTGATATTGATGTGGTTGCAGTTTTTAAAAAGAAAAATAATCATACTTAAAAATGTCTTTGGATTTTCCAGAGGTCAAGTCCAAAGAGCTTAGAATGTATTAACCAGATTGTTGAAAGCCTGTGGAAGGATCTGATCAGACTGAAGTTTTTCAGAATACTGAGTCTCCTGTACATATTAACAAAACAAAGCTGGTTCGTGTGAAAAGGTTACTCAGGTTACTCTCTGAATCTGCTCTAACTTACAGCTTCAGATAACATGTTGATCTTCATAGATTAGTTACCATATATGTAGTAGTGGCCACTGCTGCTTAATTTTCAGAAAAGTGAAGTGTAACAGTTAACAGGAAAGGAGGAACATTTATATAACAAATGTATTGGTTGGAGAAATCCAACCCACTATAGATGATGATTTATTAAAAATTTTAAATCATGAAGTTTCATCGTGAGTGCAGGGGATTATACCATATCTAAGAAGTAAACATTTTGAAATTGGTATGACAGGACAACTTTTTTTGATTTTTCATAGTGTTTAGGATCTGTCCCTGTATTTCGTATCTCACAATTGTAGAGCTGTGATTGTATTTAGACTTCCCTGGGGCATTTGACTCCGTACTGCACCACGGTACCAAACCAGTGCCTTGCAACAAGAACAAAGGGCACTTCTCCAGAGCAGGCAGCCCACAAGCTCATCTCTGGAAATTTACAGATTGCCTGAAGCTGATTGATTTTCCTGTTGGTGATCTAGAATTAGCTCTAAAATGTTAATGATGGAAAATAGCTGTATGTCAGGAATGATGAGAAAATTGGAGAAAGTGAAATACCCCTGTTATATTCCTTGTTTTCTTATGTTATATGCTTTCAAAGATCATCTGGACTTTTTGATCAATATTTCCTTTCTGTTGTTGGGAGTTTGGGCGTTGGTAAAGTGCTCAGTCTTGCCTAGCTGTGTTATGTTGTCCATTTAGGTTTTTCTAGGCTGTTTATTCCCATGCAGTAAACTTCATAAATTACTATGAAGAGGAAAAGGGGAATTGTATTTTATGGCTTGTAAAATGCCAGGAGCAAATGAAGTATGTTCTAGAGGCTCTTCTGAACTAAAGATCTGCTTCGTAGTTGCATGCAGTTCAGGAGACTAGATTTGAATCCAGGTGGTTTCTTTAAATTCCACTTTCACGTTTGCAGCCTATTTGTACAAAGCAGGCTGCAACAGAACATAGAAGCTTTCTTTGAAAGTAGTAATGAAGAGAGTTTAAAGGAAATTGTAAATAGGCTATAACATGCCTTTTGGCTCAAATATATGAAAATGAAAATGGAATTTTGTCACTCCATCTCAAATTGTTCAGGTTCAGTACATTTGAAAATCATAATTGTGATTCCTCAAAATGAAAGGGGTAGGAGAAGGACTGAGCAAAGGCAGTGATGGTAACGCCTGACTTCATGCGCTGAAATGTGATGGGCTGGAGAGACTACTGGTTTACCTTTGCATCTTATTTCACTTAATTGCTTATACACTCAGTTAGGATGAATATTCACATGTCCTCTTTAAATGTAAACATATGTGAAGTGCATAATACAAATGATGTGTAGGGGGTAAGCTTTTCATATGAGTGTTCTCAGTTACTCTTAAATTTTTTATAAATCAATTAAGTGCAGCAGTAAAAGGAAGACACACACTGGGATACCAACATTTGACTACTATTTTATGTTTGTTAATTTAAGCCACATGTCATGCACTTTAAGTGTTTGAAAACAGTTGTATTAAGATAGTTGTTGAGTTGCAACCCTTTCTTGTTCTGTGGTTTTTGTAAATGTTGGATTTTGGCAACTTGTATTATCTTCATTGATTACTGGAAGAAGAGAACTTTTCAGTGTTTCCCTTCAAATCAAAATACCTTATGCAGAATGGAACATCTCCCATTCTGGTTGTTCTACCAGAATGTTTGTTATATATTTTAAAAATTTCTGGGCAGTGCAGAGAGCAACACGGTGCCCATTTGGTTTAAATAACAGTTCTCACTGGTAGGTCCAAGTCAGCGTCAAGGTAGAATCCTGTTCACGGAGGGATGGGCTCATGTAATTTAAGTAACTTTTCCTAGAGATTAAATTTCAAGTGGGTGTGTAAAATGCAACATAATAGAAATTTGTTGATTCTGTCCCTTTTTTAAAGCAATAACTGACAATACTCTTTTCTTGTTCTTTGCAGTGTGGTGATATAAATATTTGGTAAGCAATTCAGTGACTATTTCTGTATATGAAATTGAATTTTATTTATTTTAATGCTATTGAAATATGAAAGAAATTAACCTAATTTGTTACGGTAATACATATTAGACTTGACTTCTGAGTATTTATTTTGTCTTTTGCACATGGAAGTTGCAGACATTTATTATTATATGTGATATCTGGTTAGAGCTGTGTCCTGGTAGCAGCCAGAGAAAACTGTAAAAATATTTCAGTAGAGATATGTGTAATTGATATCCCTGACACGGCTGCTGGTCATAATCTCAGGGATTGGTTTGAGTCCTAGAGTATCGCTATCAAAATGTTTATTCCCTTAGTTGCTGTAACAGCGTAACAGATTTTCATCTATATGAATATCTTCCTTGGGATCACATGAGACCAGAGGTGTTCATAGCTTTCAAGCCGTCTAGTGGCAAATTTAGTCTTTTATGAAAAATTATTTCCTCACCTTTCTTCTTTTGCCTTTGTAAGATGTCTCCAGAGGTATGAAAGAGGATATATTACTTATGACACTGTATTTCAGTAAAGTTAGTACTTTGTTCTAATTTTTATTGAAAATTTTGGCAGGGAAACAGCTGTCTGGCTTTCTTGCCTGTTGAATAAGAGTGGATCTCATTGAGTCTGTTGATTGGATCTTGGAATTAAATGCTGGGCTTTGTAGAAGTGTAGTATGCCATTGCCTTCCATGGCATACTACAGGAGATGCTTCTTCCAGGGAGATGCTGTAATTTGCTCTGTAAGTGACTAACTGTCCACAGAGGATGTAGTAGATGTGCATGCTGCCTGGTCTTTATTTGAGAAATTTTAGACTGTAGTTTAGCTGCGTGCAGTGTACAGCATTGTACATTACAACTGTTTGCGACAGACTTCACTTTTACAGATATTTACAATAGAATTAACTTCTAAAGCATTTTTTGAATTACAGTTGTAATGATAAAAATATTGTTTGCATTACTAAACAATGAAAATTTGAAATACACTGATGAATTCCCAGACTTCAGTAATCCTTCTCTTGAAGATTGATTTTCTTAACGGAATTAAAGAAAAAGTGCGGAGCAGAAATTCAATGCTTTATTTATAGCATCAACCTGAACTTTTGCCTTTCCCCCCACTCCCAACATATAATTTATATAGCTCATTAAATCTTCAAACAAGCTCATATTTTTTTTTCCCAAATTTGGAAATAGGACTTAGTTTACTTAAAATTATGTTGGGGAAAGGGAGTATTAATAATGCTGTTAAGCCTAACTTTTATGTACATTGTAATATTGCCTTTTATGTAGTTTCTTAGCTCTCAATATCATTGCTTTTTGCTGTACAGATCATTAGATTGTTTTATCAGATAGAGGAAAATGCAAAATTGTGAATATAATTGACCTTTTTTGCCAGCCTGGTCTTTTCTTGGATATGACACTTAAATGTACATTTACGTAGTAAATCTGTGTAACTTTTTGCGTTTGGAACCTGTTAATTCTGAAGGAGGTGCGTGAGGAAATGACACTTTTTCCATTGTCCAACAAATGCATACAGAATCCCTGTGAGGGCAGTTCTTCATATATTTCCATGTAATATTGATTGATGGAGAGAGTGGTATGGAAGAAACGCTTATTTTTGGTTATGGTACTAAAAACTGAGTCTTCAAGGCTTTATTTTTTTTTTAACCAGTGTAGAACAGAAAAGATACCTCAATTGGAGGAGGTGAGATGCAAGTAGAAGAATTTTAATTTGTTTGAAACAATACACAGGTGAATATGATAAAATGAGGAAGAATTGGTGTGACTTTTATGAAAGAAAATAATATGTCGTGTATGTATGAGAGTTCTTTGAGAGAATTAGAAAGCACCTGGACAGGGAAGAACCAAGTGATGTTACTTGGATTTCCAAAAAGTAATTGAGAAGATCCATCCTCAGAAGTTTGAAAAGAAGCTGATTTGCTATGGAGAGTGCATCCTTACATTGATGGATGACTGCTAAAAGGGGAGATGGGGGAAAAGTTCATGTGTGGATATAAATTGTTGTTTTTCATGATGGAATCTTTTATGGGTTTGTGCTGGGAAACCATGGATTTCAATATATTCATAAATGCTGTGGAAAAGGGCTAGAATAATGAAACAAACAAGGTGTTGGCTGTATTAAGCTATTCAGAATGTTGTTACTGAAGGGCTAGCCGTGGAGGATTGCAAAAGGACGTTGCTGTACTGGCTGTTAGACAGCACCCTGCAATTTTGTCAAGTTAAATGTGATAATGCAGGCTGGGGAGGTTGCATGAGAAAGACAACCCTTGCTTTGTGTACACGGCGATGGCCGCTAAAATTATGTCATTTGGTAATTAATAAGATCTTGCAACTGAAATGAAAATGACTGTTCAAAGTTCAGCAGTAGTCAAAATAGCAATCAGAATCCTGGAAATTATTAGGAAAGAAATAGACACTCCTTATACTGCCAGTATCTCTTTATCTTAGGCCATGTGCAGCCTAGTTTGCACCTCGCAAGACCACGTTGGCAGAACTGCATGTACAGAGAAAGGCAGAAAGAATAGTTGAAGGAATGGAACAGATCTGTATGAGAAATTACTAAATATTAATACTCTTCTTGGGCTAGAACAGAGATGACTGGAAGATGATGAGATAGGGGTCTATAGTACTGGGGGTACAGAAGAGGTAAATCACTTTTTTTTTCCAATGCAGAAGCTAAGTAAATCCAGTTTCACTAATGAGCACAGGGTCAAATCAAGAAAAATGAGTTTCTTTGCACAGATTTTGATTAAACTATACACCTTTGTCAAAAGATGTTGGGCATGCTAAAGATTTACATGTATGGAAAAATAAATAAAGGAAGAGAGGAAAGGAGAGTGGGGGGGGGGGGAAGAACAGAAAAAAAAGGAGGTAAAAATAAATTATTTTGAGAAGGTAGAAAGGCGTTAAGAATAAAAGCAGTTTAAAAAGAGGGAAAAATTGAGGGGCAGAGAAAAGCAGTCCTGATTGCAACAATCGCTTCTTGGTGGGGTCCAAGTAGGAGTGGCTGCTTCTTGGAGATGCTCAGGCTGGAGCTGTGATTAGACAGGGAGCTTGAAATGGTTCGCAGGTCTCTGATGTCAAACTTCCTGCTCTTCCTGAGCCTTGAAATGGCCAAGCTGACTAGGGCTGCGTGAAGTTTGACAAGAACATCACAAGACTTGGTGAGGCTTTGGATGTGGGGGGTAAATATAAAAGGGAGTGTATACACAATTCCAAGACATTCTGGAAGAAGTGGAAGAGGTATATTTGATATCTGTATGATGAGAGGGTCTCCCTCTCACCAGGAAATGGGCATGAGTCAGGATCACACGAGCACACCTGAGCCTCCGTGTCTCAAGTCCTCCACTGAGAATTTTCCAGTTTACGTTCCTGTTAAGCAATAGACTTGGTTAACAATATCAGCTACCACACGGGGGTTTTTCACCTTCCTGGGACAGCAAGTCGTGCTACTGAATGTTTTGGTGTGTGACACAAGGCCGAGTCGGAGGAGTGAAGCGCAGTTGGATAGGGATGTTATTTGAGGTGTGATTTCTAGGTGAATTGGTTAGCTGTTACGCACCCTGCTAACGAGGTATGGGGAGAAATTACTGATGGTTTTGGAGATATGGTGCCAGTTTGACCCTCTGTGTCTCTCTGTTACATCTTTGTACAGTTGAGTTAGGATAAGAACTTATAAAATAGGAAAATTTGTTTTTACAATTCGGACAATACCAAAACAGATTTAGAGATAGTCCTACAAAACCAGAACAGAAATCCACCCTTAAAACTACCTGTTACTTTGATCATCTTGAAGACTTTCAGTGCTGTCTGTCTAATAAGCTGTTATGTTCTTACATGGCCATTTGGCTGGCATCTGATTTTTACTTTGCAAGATCATTACCCTGGGAATTTGTTGTGGTTTAACCCCAGCCCGCAACTAAGCACCACGCAGCCACTTGCTCACTCCCTGCTGGTGGGATGGGGGAGAGAATCGGAAGAGTAAAAGTAAGGAAACTCCTGGGTTGAGATAAAGGCAGTTTAACAGGTAAAGCAAAAGCCATGTACACAAGCAAAGCAAAACGAGGAATTCATTCGCTGCTTCCCGTGGGCAGGCAGGTGTTCAGGCATCCCCAGGAAAGCAGGGCTTCATCACGTGTAACGGTTACTTGGGAAGACAAATGCCATCACTCCAAATGGTCCCCTCTTCCTCCTCCTTCCCCCAGCTTTATATGCTGAGCATGACATTGCATGGTATGGAATAGCCCTTTGGTCAATTGGGGTCAGCTGTCCCAGCTGTGTCCCCTCACAGCTGCTTGTGCACCCCCTGCCTAATTGCTGGTGGGGTGAGGAGCAGAAAAGGTCTTGGCTCTGTATAAGCACTGCTCAGCAATAATTAAAACATCCCTGTATTATTAACACTGTTTCCAGCACAAATCCAAAACATAGCCCCATACTCGCTACTATGAAGAAAATGAAGGTATATCCCCGCCAAAACCAGCACAGATTTGCTTTCATTGAGACAGATTAGGATTTGGTGATAAGTGTATCTTTGTGGACTCATTTTTCCCTGAAGTGCCATTCAGATTCAAGCCTTCCCTTTAAGGTTTTCCTGTGATTTATATCCAGTGTTTAATCAAACATGCATAGTTCTATCAAAGGTTTATTGATTGTCCCCCACCTAATTATAAAAATGGCGATGTGCGTAGGGCATGGCTGGATGGAACGATCATACAGGAAAGCAGTAAAACAACTTCCCCCCACACAAATTCACTGCAAATTGATGTGGTGTTTTCTTTAGCTATAATTGGGTTGGGAAGATTAATGTTCATTTGGGTTTTGTAGTTTCCAGTATTGTTTGCAATGTGTTTGCAGCTGAGCACGTTCAGTCGTTTAGAATGCTTGAGATGGGGAGTTCAGAGTCTTGTCCACAGCTTTCTAGAATAAACTGATAAAACATTAAATTTTCATTGACATTGCAATCAAATGTAAACTGCTATTAAGTGCGCTGAGTTGAAAACATCGCTGGCACTTTTTTTTGCAGTAACTTGAAAGTATTTTTTGCTATGCTTTTTCTCACAGAGGAAAATAAAATTATTCCTAAAAGCTCATGTGGGAAGCCTGCATATAATGTTCTTTCTAACTTGATTATTTAACACTTGTTCTTTCAAAAACTGAGCCAGTTTGGAAATGGTTTCTCTTACCAGTACAGTCAGACTCCTTGTGACTGATTGTGTTACACTTCCTCCTCCCCACCCCACATCAAATTCTGTGGAAGTTTAGTCTTTGTTCCTTCTTAACATTTGTGATTTTTGGAAGTCATGAATTTTGTTTACTTTAGCATTGGACGTGCAGTTTCTGTCACTCGGTTAATTTTTTTTTGTGATAATGTCATCTACCTTTAGAGAGGGAATGTCTCACCTTTTATTTTCCGAGGAATGTGCCATAGTTCAAGAACGGACAGTACAAAATATAGCTTTGTATAATTTTGTAATGGATTTATATATATATATTTTAATCAGGGTTTAACCTTTCGATTTATTCAAGTCAGTTGGCCCTACTGAAGCAGCGTTCTTGCAGATGTTGTGTTTGTGTTTTGGTGCCTTTGCTCAGGAGAGCCTTTGTGTTGGAATGATTCTCGGGTGAATACACAGCTCTTTCCAGCAGTGCTCTTTTCCTGGCAAATACCAAGAGACTTGTTTCTCCCACCTACATATTAGGATAGCTGGGAGGTGAATATTGGTTTTAGTTAGATTAGCATATTCTTTTTAGTTTCTGGTGCAAAATCAATTACTAAGTGAATGGGAAAAATAAATTAATCCAACACAGTGTGAGGTGGGTTTTTAATTAGATTTTGATGCGTATGTATATCATCAACTGGCAATAGATGTGCACAGTTTGGAGAGAAATTTGAATTCTCTTAGCATGGTTTTTAAAAAGAGACTCCAGAGTGGTGCTCGCTACAGCAGCGCTGCTGATTTCAACGGCAGGTATCTGTACTTACTGGTTTTTCACATAAGAAATGATGCAAATACTTTCGCTGTGCAAGCCTTTTCAACTGTGAACTTACGAAAATAACTAGAGAAAACAGGTTTCGTTGGTGGTCAGACATCTGTCAATAGCGGTGAGACACTTAAAGAAACAGTGATCAGTTTTTGTCTTTTGGGGCAAATGTTACATATGAGTTGATATTTATCCAGAAAAGCAGGTGAATGGCTAGTGAACGGAATAAAGAAGATTTTCTTCGTAATTCACAGAATCATACGGTAGCTCAGCTGTAAAGCATGGGTTTTGAAGTTTGCATAATGGTCGTTGGTGTGTGACTCCTTCGCTTTCTTCTTCCAGCTTGTATTCTAAATGTGACTAATGTGCTACAAAACGTCTGAAACCTCTGGGTTTTTTTCTGCCACTTGAAGATTACATTGTTTCACTTTTCACCCTATTAAATGAACTGTGTTTCTGTTGTGGAAAAAAAGCAGCTGCCTGATGGGATAAGGCTCAAACTTTGTTTGAAGCTTTTTTTTAAGCCGAGATCTGCGTATACTAGCATACAGATAGGTAACTGTATTTTATGCGGTTATTTAAAAGAGTGGGTGTGTTTCAATATGGTATCTGGGCACAGACTTAGCAAGTTGGTGGTAACAGTTCAGGAGTGAGTCAGGTCCCTCCAGGGCACACCAGAGCTGCCCTCGCAGGCTGAGGAAAACCAGGTCCTGCAGTCTGGAGCCGCATCCACCAGCCTGGTTCTCACTCGCCCCCT
This sequence comes from Numenius arquata, assembly GCF_964106895.1. Classification (NCBI taxonomy): domain Eukaryota; kingdom Metazoa; phylum Chordata; class Aves; order Charadriiformes; family Scolopacidae; genus Numenius; species Numenius arquata. Next base: position 10,551,170 of record NC_133577.1, on the reverse strand, counting down.
GCTCATCCCAATTGATGCACTCCTCCAGTCCCATCCTTTCCAGTTGATCTCCACTACTGAGGTTGTATTGACATCTGCTGTCCCCTTAGTAGTCGTGTTTGCAGGCTGAAGAGTCCTAGCCATCTTACTTCTTTGCTTAAAAGCTTCTCCACCCCTAATGGTTTCATGTCAGCCTTGGAGATTAGAGGAGAGGGCAGAAATTCCATAAGTATTGAGAAGAGTGCCCTCAGTACAGTTGCCCAAATAATGTTGTGGTTCTAAAAGTCTGTTTGCTGCTTTTACTACTGAGATTTTTCTGGTTTACAGTTGAGTTCATGCTGTCAAAGAGACATCTCATGTATCAGCAGATCCCTTTCCTGAATGGCACTCGTCAGCTTCAAAGCCCAGTACTTCATATGTACTCATGGTTAATTTGTCGGCCTTTTTATTACTCATTAGTGTCACTGATGTTCCTTTGCAGCTTTCAATAGTCTGACTTTGTCCTATCCAGAATATACTTGGTGGCACAGGCACAGTCCCCAGCACAACTGGGACTCTATTGGGACTTCCCTCTACTATAAACAAATTGACTGTTTATTCAAATTGTTTGTTGGCTGTTTTTAAGGAGTAATTGATCAGGTTATTTGTCATGCAAGGGCCTGTTTAGGAGGGCTCGGGTTTCTTTGGAGCCTTTTGTGAGAGATCTTTGGTCTTTTGGGAGTCCAGGTGGACTATGTCAGTGATTTCTCAGTGTGCTCATTGAGTCTTTCAGAGAAGGACAATAGACTGAGATGGGGCTTTTCCTCACAACAGCTGCATGGAATCATCTGTGCACCCACTAATTCTTTTCTTTCAAGTAATTTATACAAATTTTTCTGGTACGAACATTGAAGCTAACTGATCCGCTGTTTCCTAATTGTCCCTTTGAACTCTTGGCAGAAATTCATGTTGCTTTTCCTGTCTCTTAGAGCTACAAGATTGAGACTGTTTTAAGCGAGAATTCATGAATCACAGCTATGAGGTCTTTTCATTCTTGAGTTCTGTTCTAGCACTTCATTATTTTTCACATTGTGAGCTTATTTTTTGCCTTCTTATAAACACACTTGAGGATTCTGGTATGGAATTCTCCATGTTTTTTCCTCAGTGTGTAGACCTAAAAAGAGAAGGGGAGGGTTCTTTTTCTGCAGGGCTTTATCTTCTATGAGTCCTTCTTTAAGTGCTGATTGTCCTGGAGGAACACTGTAATAGATCTGCTATTTCTTCCCTCTTCTGGAAAGGGCTGATTTTTATGCTTTTTGCTGTGTGTTTCTCAAACTTGATTGCTTTATTATGTACATATGTATTATGTACATATATTATGACCAGCTAGAGCTTACGGTCACTCCCCTCTGCCCCTTTGGGTACCACTTCTGATTTTCTGAAATATATCATTTTGCTTTAGATGGTTTCCCTGACCTAACTATTTAGCCATATTGCCATTTTTTCCTAGTTTGTTTAAAGGCTGCTTTTATGTGAGAGCAAGCAGTTACCTTCTGGCAATGAGCATGAATGCCTTACAGAGGCATGATCAGGAAATAACTATAGCAAAGTGTTTTGGCTAAGTACTTGTACAAAAGGGTATATAGGAAAAAATGACCCAGAATATAAGCACAAGTTTTAAAAACAAAAATAATATATATTTTTAAACTCTTTTTATTCAGGATTATAAAATATGAAAATATTACAGTTATTTTGCTTTAACTAGATTTGAAGATTATCTGATTGCTTTAAATGCCCACTGTCTTAAAAATCATCTATGCTAGATGAAAACCCAAAGTTTTCATTACTAAAGAGGCAACCAAGTCTTGGTTCTCTAGCCAGCCTAGCAGTAGGGCAGGTGGGTTTGTTGGATGGACTATTTGAAGATAAGGAGTTGGCTGGATGGCAGCATCCAAAGAGTTGCAGTTAATGGCTTAGTGTCCAAATGGAGATCAGTAACAAGTGGGACCCTCAGGGGTCCATATTGGGACCAATACTATTTAATATCTTTAGTAATGAATTAGTGGGATTGAGTGTTCCCTCAGCAAGTTTGCAGATGGCACCAAGCTGAGTGGTGCAATTGATAATGCTGTGGCAGGGAGGGATGCCATCCAGAGGAACCCTGACAGGCTTGAAGAGAAGGCCAATGTGAACTGCATGAAGTTCAGCAAGGCCAAGTGCAAGATCCTCCTGCAGCTGGGTCAGGGCAGTCACCAGCATCAGTACAGACTGAGTGATGAATGGATTGAGAGCAATTTGGAGTACTCTTCTGGTACCATTTTCGGATTGTCAAGGTTGCTTCTTGAATTTAGGCTGATTTCATATTTGCTTACATATCTGTGAATTGCTTTTATTAGTATTTTGGGTTTTGAGAGTCCTGACCGGGAATATCCCAACTGATTCTGCGAAGGCACTGCCTGAATGTAAACAAAATGTTTCTGGGACTGTAGTAGCCCCAGAAGTAGTTTAGCTGTAGTTGCCTATCGTCCAGCCAAGTCAGTAGCCAGGCTGAGTGACCCACAGTCTGGTAAATAACTGGAAGTTGAGCACTGAAACATGAGTATGAAACAGAGAAGAAACTGATTTGAGACTCTTGATTTTCTGCCTCTTTTCTCCTTTCCCCTGCGGTGGTGAAGCACATTTATAGATTTGAATTCTAGAAACCTATTGCTTTTTGTTGTATACGAAGCACGTAAGTAATTCAGAATGTTTTGCAACAGTAATTAGTAACAGCATTAGTGAGAAGCAGTAACAGTTTTTTAAAAGTGGTGTCTGGCTGTAAGCTGGTTAGAATTTCACTGTTCTAATGGAAATACTTTCGAGCTGAGAAGACAGATACTTAGGCTTGGACAAACCAATTTTTTTTCAGTTTGTCTTTTGATAGCTATACAAAGCTTTAGTTAAAACTATTTCTGACAGGAAAGACTAGAAAAGAAGCATCTTATGTTTGCAGGGAGAAGAAATCCCTTGTCTTTTGGAAACTCAAATACTAGTGAAGAATATCTACTTGTTAGCTTCAGAGTGATAAATTATGATAACCAACTTGGGGAGCGCGACCTGTATTTGAGATTGCCTAATCCTTTCCACTGTGGGATCTTGTTTACTGTTACATTTTACTTTGTTAAATGTAAACAATTCTGAATTATGTTTCCTGAGCTAGCAGTTTGCCAAAAGTTCAATGAATCTTAGGAAGTTAAAGATATTGTTAATACCAGTATGGATATTAATCTAGTTCAATATATTGCATTGCTCAGGGTCTGTAGTAGGAGAGGGATCTTTTGGCTTTGTTTCTGTTTCAATGACCATTTTATGGAAAAACTCCAATTCTTCCTGTCTTTAGGAAGGAAATAAAAAATTGTCTATGGATGGTCATTCTCATTAGCAGGGCTCTATTTTTGAGCTAACGTGCTTCTAAAAATGTGTGCTGTAAACAAAAATACAATGTAAGTCAAGAATATCCTTAAAACTGGTTTGGTATTTTGTATCTAGTCTTTTTATGTATGAAAGCAGCAAATACTAGACAGTCCCTTGTCAGTTAACACCTAGGGCTGAAGGAGAAAAGAGCAGCATTTTGTTCAAAGCCATATATTGTGAATAATCAGAGGTTTTCACAGCAAGGAAATAGCCTTGGATGACGGAGTCCTGACCGAGTGTGAAGGAAGGAGTTGTTTCCAATTCCCACCTATCAGTCATAGCTATGAAGTTAGTTCGTGTACAGTTCTCACGATGGAGCAAATTTCTGATGAATATCTGTCATGCTGGATTGCTTCTGCTAAGTGACGTAAAAAGAATAGAGTTATTACTGCATCCTGGGAGAAAAATGTTGCAAAACTCTGCTACCTGTGAACTGTGGCTGTTTTGGTGGTTAGATAATAATGAAGTTACAAAGCTGTGTTTAGAATTGAGAACCCAGCTGGATTTCTGCTTAAGCATTTGTAATACTTCTGATATATTATTTCTCTGAGTTAACACCGTGGATGAAGGAAGTCTATACTTTTTTTTCAAATCTTCTGTTTTCAGTGGCAAAATATCTACATATTCATTCTTACTGGGCTGGATTTTTTTGTTTAATGTAAAATAAAAGATTTGGTTCAGCAGGCATATGATGATGAATATAGTAAGCATTTGGTTAAGCTTCTGTTATGCTTCCATAAAGGTAGCCAAGAATATTCATTTTTTTGCCCTAGAAAGAAAAACTCGATGGAAGCTGCCATATTTGCACATTGTATTTATTTCCTTTGTAACTTCACCTGCAGGTGTCTTCTGTATTTAGTGCTAGTAAAACTGGGTGTATAGTGACCATTGCAAAGAAAAAGTTATCTTTTAAGCATTTTGGATCTTACACTATATTTTATTGGGGCTTTTCATTTTTTCTTAACTGGGGATGCCTTTTCTGATGTAATACGTACTTAAAATCTTATGAAAATTAGAAGTGGTGTTTTCTTGTGGAAAAATAATGTATTTTTATACTGCTTACAACTGCAGAATATATTTCTGGTAACTGTGGGGTTTTTGGTTTTGGTTTTTTTTGGCAGTTGTACTCGCTGAATGATTATAAGCCACCCATTTCTAAAGCTAAAATGACACAGATCACCAAGGCAGCAATCAAGGCTATAAAGGTAAGAAATTGGCTAACTTCTTTTGACTTCCTTTGCATTTCTCATCTCTGTCAAAATAACTGAATAGCTTAACTTGCTTTGCAACTTTCCGCCTCCCTTGTTGTGTGTACAATTTCCAAGTTATGATCAAATGTGGTAGCGATGGGATTTTCAGGAGTGCAGCAGAAGGCTTCGTTTGTTGTGTGACTTTCATTTGCTGGTTGTCATATGTGAGAAAGAATTATACCAACTTCACTCTTTAGTGAGATCTGAAAGACAGGATTTTTCCCCTCAGTTTAAAAAGGACATTGCATGAGAACAGATGGATAAATATAAAGCTACAATTCTCTTGTCCACCCTTGCCCCCCTCCAAAAAAATGTAAGATATATGTGCCTTTGGATCATATAATTGATTAAGTTTATTTCATTTTTATAAATTCCTAGCATACCCTTTCATGGGTGTTGTTCATAGATTTTATTTTTTGTGTTTCTGGGATACAAATTGTTCTTAAGTTTTAGCATTAGTACACTAATTAAAGACTTTTCTTGCCACAAAGTAATATTAATTTCCAAGCCACAATGGAGCAGCAGAAAACAGCACTGAAAAATTATGAAGGAAATAAAGATGCCATTAATGTTAAGCAGTAAAACAAATGGAAACTCAGTAAAAGCTGGAGAGGTGAAAAAGAGGGATAGGATAAAAGCAAAAAAGCCGTGAACTTAAGCTCTTCATATCTGCATTCCTCTGCTGAGAATGCAAATATGTTTTCAGATAATGAAATCCATATTGGTGTTTTGTGTAATTTGGAGAGAGAAATTTGATGACAGAAAAGTGAAATTCACCGGCTTTCTTAAATAAGAGGAGTCTATGGAAATGAAAGTCTATGTGTTGCAGTATAATGAAAATGCTAAAAAATTTGTACTGAACATAAACAAGTAGTAAAGGGTTCTATAAGTTAAACAATTAAATGATACCAAAATGTTTTATCATGCATTTAACTCAGAAATCCCACTTCCACTCATCATTTCAATAACAACACTTAATTTTGTATAACAGCTATTGAGACAATATAGAACCATTGTGATATATGTGAGGTTGAAAAAAACAACATAGGCCAATTTTAAGGAAAAAGTATTCAGCATATCTTGTAAGATCTTCCTGTACTCATGTTTTTAGGTTATTAAAGTGAACACTTGGAAAATAAATGAAATACAGAGAAGTCCTGTGCTTATAAACATTAGGCTAACATATTCAGTCGTGTACAATGAAATAACTATCTGTTTTTGAAGGAACAATTATATTATTCTCTTAGTTCTCATTAAATAAGCACACATTATTAAAAAAAATTGAGTGTAAAAAACCTCAGAAGGCAAGAAAAAGTGAGATTAGCTTTTTTATATGCTGTTAAGGAAGGCAGCATACTCAGCTGTAGGTATTGGATTGCGGGTTAATCAACCAGTTTCTAATTCTGGTTTTACTATCAATATTGCATGACTTGAACAAGTATGTGCATCTTCAGGTTTTCTCCTCAGTTGAAATATTATTTTATTTTCCAGTTCTACAAGCACGTTGTACAGAGCGTTGAGAAATTCATTCAAAAGGTAAGTCAGTCATGGGTGTGAGCACTGAGAAAAATTTCCTCGTTTTGGATCGCAGAGTGTTGAATACTGTTGGGTTTTAAGTACACATACAGTTTAATATTTTTATCACACATTAGTTTATTTCAGTTTTTAGTCACATTCAATTTCTGCTAGTAATCAGTATCTGATCGTAACCCATGACGCAGAAAGACAAATACTTTGTCCTTACTTTGTAGTTATGATATACTTTGATCTGAATGACTGTGGATACTGTTTTAGGACTACTTCTATATGTATTCATTTAATGGTAAAAGAGGCTGTCACTGTAGCCCATGTGAACAGCTGACAGCAAAAGAGTTGCAGTGCTGGATGCAATTTTTCTTCTGTTGTCCGCTTTACGAAGCAGCGTAGATTGCTCTGTGTCGGTAACCTCTCCTCCTCATTACCTTCTACTCCTTGGTGCCCAGTGTACGCTGCAGTGCCTTTTGACAGTGGTTAGACAGTCTAAACAGGGTTCGGCTTCAGCCTGGTGTTTTTAACTGTGTCCGAATAGTTCATGAATAAATTATTTCGGTAGTGGAACATCAGTCCTATGTGGAAAATGTGTCATGTGTATGTTTCATGGCAGTTGTAAAGAGTAGTAGTATACTTCACCAGCACTGCTAGTGGTTTGTCAAGTAGTTGTCTTTTCGGGTGTCGCCTCTGACTTCTTAAGGGACCACTATCCTCTTATCCCTCTTTAATAGTACAGGTGGACATAAGAAGCTGAGAGCAGATGTAGATTTTACCCATCTCGGATCAGTAGCACTTTGCAGTTTCATGTCCTGAAATTAATCCTGAAATTAATAAATGGCCCAAGTTCCAAATACTGCTTTTTAGTTGCAGTGGCTGCGATTGGCAATTCTGTATCCAGAGACATGAGAGAAGATTCATCCCCTGAATGAGAGAGTGGTGGTTTGTCAGGAATCGGACTGGTTGTTCGTGACCATTCCACAAGCCACTAAGAGTATGGGTTATCTTCACACATTTGTCTTCAGTGGCCAGTACTATCTGATAAGGGAGTTCTGCACTGTTCGTTGCTGGTTAGAGAAGGCAGATGTTTGTTGTAATTGATGGCTTTGTTAATGATCACTCTGGATTAGATGTTTCCCTTTGGTGGTGGGCTCTATGTGCTTTTCAGTGTTTCATGAATGATTTAGTGAAACAGAGAAATTATTAATAACTATCAAATAGTAAGTTCTTATTTTAGTAGAATCAAAGATAAGCTAATGAAAGCTAGCCATTTGATATTTATGGAACTTAAGTTGTATGTTTGAAAGATAATTGAATTATTTTTGTGGAAGCAATCACTTCAAGTTAAAGCTTAAGACTACTGAATCTTCCATTAAGATCTGCCGTAGACTTGTGCAGAGTGATGTCAGTGCCATCTCAATTAGTTTAGTGTTGATTCTTTACTACTCCAATATTTCAAATTATATCTCCAATATTATTTTTTATATAATATTATTATATTTTTTATATAATTAATAATTATCTTTTAAGAATTTGGTCATGCTTTATGCTGTTCTTTTAAAATAGAAAAGGATATGTGGTTCATGTGCTAATTTTTAATAGTGAGATTCTAAAAAGTTAGGTTTTTAGTGGTAGGAAATTGATTTTAAACATCTACATATTTGCAGAATACATATAGATGTGATAATTTGAACACTAAAGGTTAGCTTTTTTTTTTGAGAGTGTTTCATTTTTCAGGATAGTTTATCAAATAGACAACATTTTAGTAATACTTCAACCCATTTAAAAATTTGAGAGGACTGTTCATATTTACTGTGCCATTTATGGTTTTTGTTATTTTTCACATATGCATATTTTAAATTACCATTCTTTGTAGTGCAAACCAGAATACAAGGTACCTGGTCTGTATGTCATTGACTCCATTGTGAGACAGTCCCGGCATCAGTTTGGACAAGAAAAGGATGTGTTTGCTCCAAGATTCAGCAATAACATCATCAGCACCTTCCAGAACTTGTACCGTTGTCCTGGGGATGACAAGGTAAACCACTTACAGATTTTTCTAATTAAAACCATCTTCAGTATGTTATCTATAAAGATTTTGATCTCACTTTCTGCTTGCTGGGGTGGACCTAATTATAGCCTTACACATTTATATGTATTTCTTTAATTTTGCTTGTATAAATGTAGAGATGGGGGATGACACATCCAATTAAATTAATTAGACTTTTGGAAGGGCTTTCAGGAAGGCAGGAGCTAATATGTTTTGATGGGAAAAAAATTAAGCGGGCATGTGGTAGGACAGGGAGTTGTAGTCAGTCTTATTGTCTTCTTCCCCTCTTCAGTGAGAAAATGAGCAAGCAGGTTTTGTATGGTGTCAAGGGATAAATATCTTTATTCGTAGCAGTATCTTCAGTGCAAGCTATTGTGTTTTGGACTGAAAGAGCAATAGAAAAACAGCAGAGTATCTCAAAAGTTATCTTTCTTTTGATACTGAATCAGCCAACAGCTGAATAAGGCTTAACTTGAATAGTTTGACCCAATAGTTCAGCTGTTCCCTTGGACCGCAGTAGCCGATATCACTACCAAATTATCTTTATAATAGTTTGGCTGGAAATAGCAGAGAGTGCAGGCAGTTTAACTTCCTTCATGTTTGTTACTGGTCTTACAGTAGCCAGAGTTTCTTCTTATTGAATTGAAAAATTTCAAAAAGATGGGAAATGCTAAGGGCTTTATCTCCACATAAATATGCGTGATAGAGCCATTAAGTGGAGTAGTGAGTGAGAGAGGACACTGCAGGAAGAGAAGGACAGGTTGCTCTTCAAATAGTTGAATGCATTCCTACAGCTGTATATTTTTCAACCAAAGATCTAAAAAACCCAAGGCATCCATAGAAGGTGATTAAGGCAAGTTGAGCCATTGCGTATATCCTGTCGCTGTCTTGGGATTCCTACCTTTTTAGAGGAGTTAGGACCTCTGCAGGAAAATAATGCAGGATCTGCATATTTTAAGTGGTTGGAAAAGCTCTGCTATTCTCTTCTGCAACTCAGTTCTGAGGTGCTGCTGAACAGGTTATTTAAGTTAAATGACATGTTTCCAGCCTGGTTTCAGGTTATCTGTAGGAGCAACTTGTGCTGCTTCTATTCCACAGTGATTTACGTATATATAGGCGTGACAGTGAACTTATTTTTTTCTTCATTTAATTGTAATGCTTTAAAACGCTTCCTTAAAATAATTTTCCTTCCATACCATTTTCCAAGAGTAAAGGTACAAAAGAGCCAGATACATTTGTTTTGTTTTGTTTTAATGTATTTAATTTTCTGTCAAGAGAAGACACTCACTATGTGCATAGTGTGTCTTCACTGTTGCGTAGGGTGAGCCTTGGGTTCATAGCTTGGACATCTTTGGCGTGACCCAGTATAACTGTTCTTATGGTTCTTCCTGTTTGTAAATCTAAAGGTGCTACAATCTAGACAGATTGGCCTTGCTGGTTAAGAATTCCATAATTGATAATAGCAAGAGAGATAAGCATGACTAAGGTCTTTTGTTATCCTTTCTTCATTTTAGAGTAAAATTGTTAGAGTGCTAAATTTATGGCAGAAGAATAACGTGTTCAAGAGTGAAATTATTCAGCCTCTCTTGGATATGGCAGCAGGAATTCCTCCTCCAGTTGTGACCCCTGTCTTGCCCAGCACTACAGCTGCTATGAGCAACAATACACCAGGTAAACAAAACCAGATTAAAGTTGTGTCAACTTTGGCATGTTGGCTGTTAACATGGTGAAAAATCTCACTGGTTTCCTTCAGACAAGTCAAATGAATGCTAGAAAGAAATATATTATAGCTAGCATCTAGATCAGGGAAACAGCAAAAACAAGGGGCAGTTTGTTGTGTTTACGTTTCAACTCTATATAATATAAATATAATATATTCATATTGAGTAACAGCGTATTAGGACCTAGTTTTGCACTTGAAAGTCAAGACAGAGTTAAAAACCCAACACAGCACTTACTACAGTCTTTGTTAATTAGTGATGCCACATTTGGGAGAAATGAAAGAGAATACATTAGTATCTTTTTGCTTTCCGTAGGATTGAGCTTGCTGTCAGACAGTGTTCCTTTACTTTTGCTGGCCAACAGACGGTGAATTCCAGGGGAAAAAACACACATTAATGATATAGGCTGCAGCCAGTGCCATACTTCCCTCTCCCTCAAATCTGAGAAATCATGCTGGAGAATCACGTGAGCAAAAAACTGCTCATGGATCATGTCCCAGTTTACCAAACTCCGATGTTGTTATCCATGCAGACTTGATGATTTTGTGCTCTAAGCATCTTTATTACTTAGTAGGTAGATGGCGGGAAATGGTTTTGCAGCTTTCTTCGCTTTGTGGCTATTTGTTCATTCAAGGTTGGGATACACGGAAAATTTTACATGTAGAAAATGTTTTTTGGCACTTACGGACCTGCTTTTGTCAACTACCTTTTGCTGATCCCGTGCTGGAAAGCAGTGAGGTGGACAAATCCACCTGATTCTTCGTTGGTGTCTGTAAATAAGTGAAAGTCCTAGCTCTTAGATTGGCATTACTGCATCTTCTAGCTAAATATTTTTTATTTTCATTAGTTTGATTACTTCAAATTGTTGAAATCACAGCTTTACTGTAATGCTTTTTAAAATTCTGATGCAAATTGTCTTTTAAAACAGCAATACAGTTATTTACATTTAGTGTTCATTGGCATCTCTTTACTTCTGAGCTAAAAGCAGGAATATTTGCAGGGATGGAGGATTCTTCTGGATTGCGGCATGAAACAAATTATCAGATTGCTGATTTAATGTCAATGTTCCTTTTGAGAAAAAATGATAAAATGAGCAATCCAAATGAATCCAGCTGCTGCAGGTTGAATTTTTTAGTAGAATCCTTAAGGCTCTTCCTGGGCATAAAGTGCAAGTCCAGTAAGTTCCAGACTAACACACGTTTCTGAATAGACAGCTAACGATTATCATTTGGAATATATTGTTTCCACTAAATGGTTTGGATTACTGTGTGAAACCTATTTATTTTGCATTTGTCAGTGTTTTTGTTAATGGCCTTCATAGGCTAATAGTGGAAAGAGCTGGGAACTACACTTACACAAAATAATCCTGCTACTTGAGCAATGTTGATGTGAGTCTGTGTTGTTTCTGTGTGCTCTATGTGTGTTATTTCAGTTGATGTTAATACAGTGCTTTCTCAGTATTTAATAAGAGCAGGTTTTTTTTTTTTCCCTTCTCTAACACCATTTATAATTCTCTATGTTAAAATATTTTGACATATTGGATTTTCTCTTTTTTAGGAACACCTGTGACTCCAGTTACTCCAGCCAACGTGGTGCAGAGTTTACCTGACCCTTGGGTATCTCAGATTGCTAATACAGATACCCTTGCTGCTGTTGCACAGATTTTACAGAGTCCTCAAGGCCAACAGGTAAATATTTTGTAGACAGTTACACTACACACTGTTTGATCCTTTCCATCTTTAAGGTACACTTAAGGAATACTGTTTTCATGAGTATTACTTACTTTCGTGTCAAGTATTCAACTATCCCATTAGGTTGTTCATCACAAGTAAGTTCCAGGTAAACTAAAACTTCCTCTTACCTTTTGTAACCAACCCTGTTTGTTCCTTAAAAGTATCACAGAACGTGACTTTAGATAAGATTGTCTGTAATACACACTGCAGATGGTTAAATCAAGAGCAGCATTAAGGTTTCATGAATATAGGTATAAAATAGAATGCCAGTTTAAGTGTATTTTTCTGCTGGATGCCCCAAGAAGCTAAACATTGTACAGGATTATATATTGGGAATGTACGCATTCTGGAAGATCTTTCCATCAGCTAAATATAGTTTTTATTTTGCAGCGTTCAAAAATAAGGTCATAGAAGTGACTGTGTTCCTCAGTTTCTAAACTCAACTTCAAAAAAGTGGCTTGATAAGCAGTATGCATCGAACTGCTTGTCGTCTTAACCCACATAACATAAGTAGGCTTTCTGTAAAAATGTATATCATATTTTTTCAGTTTATATGAGAACTCTGGCACCAGCATGACTTTGGCATTATGATTTTTGTTTGGACTGAGGAATAAGATGTTTTACCTGCTGGGGTACTAAACAAAAACCCCTGCATATGAATGAGAAACAGTCACCAGTGAACTATTACAAAGCACTGATACTGACAATAACAACAACTTTACTTAGGGAGATTGTTTTACAAAAACACCATTTTCTAGTGTTCAGCTAAGCAGTCTCATCTGTAATTGTTCATAAGGCAAGTGGAGGGAGTATTTTCATCTGATTATGCTGTAAGAAATTGATGGGTCATTTAAAAGGAGAGAAAAATGAGTTTGTGGGATACTTTGTGAAATGTGGAAGAAAGATAGTGGAATAGCTTATAAACAAGGAAGGGATGTGAAGCGTGAACGGGAAATACATGGAAAGTCAGTAAGGTAATTTTAAAGATTATTACCTAGAGAGTATTCTGAAAAAAAAATTAAGCAAAATTAAAAAACTATAAAAATGAGAAGGGAATTAGAGTTTTAAAGACAGCAGATCACAAAGAAGTAACATTGGGATATTTAGCTCAAAATGATACAATGAGAAAGAGCATGGATTTTGGAAGAGGGAAAAGATGGTCTTAAGCAGAAGTGTGGAGATGGACTGGGTACACAATAAATATGTACATGCAGATCTCTAGGATTGGTATATGAACTGCAGCATTTCCTTCCATCCTGTCCATCTTTTTTCTTCCTGTTCTCCAAGCCACTCAACCTCCCTTCCCATGCCCAAGCTCCAAAGTTCTTGATTTCATCTTAAGATTGTGTTTTGTGGGTGAGGATGCACGTGGGTAAATTAAGAGTCTAGACATGGTAGAGGGCAGAATAAGAAAGATGTGACCAAAAAGGATGTGAAAACGACTAGAACTGTGACCACCCAGGATTTTCCCACTCTAGGGCTTCCCTCTCTGCTTCCTCAGTTTGATTCCTTCCTACTCAGAGTAACGCACTAAGTGGACCAGCCATATTTGCTCATCTTTTGTGGGTCAGCCAAAAAGGGAGAGGGGAGCTCTTCAGCTTTGCCTATTAATGCAGTGATCAGTGGAAGGTCTTGGTGAGGTAGAACAGCAATTGAAGCATTTTCAGAGGCTCTGCTGTAGAATGAGTCTGTGTAACTGCTTTTAAAGAATAGAAGGAGTTGTTTCACATTATCAGAAAGTAACTCTAAAACAATCTTGAAAAGGGATCATACATTTTTGATGCATTAAGGAAAAGAAGATAAACCTAATCAGCTTATTCAGAGTTTCTGGTGATTGAACCCTATGAGAGTTCAGTGGTGAACCCCATGAGGAGTTACAATATGAATGTAAAGGTAATCAGGGACTTATGTCCGCATAGTTTGTAACTACCTGGATTTACTCAACCTTTTTTCCAGAAATATCCAAAGGTAAGGCTCCAGAGGTTTACCTCATGGAAGGTCAAAGCACTGCTCCCTCTGATTCCATGGTACTTTAGGAGCGCTTCTTTCCATAGGGATAGTATTTTTTCTTTTTGCGTTAAGGTAAATCTGTACAATTTTATGGGAACATCTATATTCAACAGATACATTCATCTGCACATGAAAAAGCCTTCTATTTCCTCATTGGAATAGTTCCTTTTAAAGAATTATGTACAAATAGGAAGTTGGAGTAAGGAAATCAAGATACAGCAGGCAATTGGACTGTACATTTGTTCTAAAAAAAACATGGAAGACATTCTATTTTTCTTTATTTTCCTTCTCTATATTTGAAGGAAGAAACTCTTAGGGTATCTTGATGTACTCTGATGCAGTGTCTTAGGTCCATTCACTGCACTTCTGAAAGTTCCTTCTCTGACAATATTTAGTACTTATTCCACTATAATGCTTGACCTCTCCTGCGTTGCAAGTGGAGTTGTTTAAAAAAATGACCCAATAAACCACTCCAGTCATCACCCCCCCAAAAAACTATTTTCAAATATTTGAGACACCCAACAGTATTTTTAAATAATATTTTTTTAACATCTGTCTTTTGGCATTTACCCATACTTTGATTTTACTGTAACATACTTTGTTGTCACTGTACGTCTGTTGCCCCAGAGCTGCTGCTTCTGGTACAACATTGCATCCAGACAATTTTTATCCTAAGATAGTGCTATACGGAGCCCAGAGTCTGTGCCACTGCACAAAGGAAAAGTATATTGCCAGTTCTTGGATAATTTGCTTTTTATGTTTTGTTAACGTGGCAAGGAAATTGCATTCTACCAGCTCAAACCTGAGTTTCAGCATGAGATTTTCCTTGTGACTAATCCGGAGACACTAGTGCAAGCTCTCATATAGGCACGTGGCATGAGCTTAAAGTGGAGCTTGCAACAGTGCAATTATTTTCTCTACGCAAATGTTGTTAGAGCATACAGATCTTCCTAATACAGGTGGGCCCTTAGGAAGCTGGAGTAGGCTAACAGATTTTTTTCAGGTCAGAAGGAATCAAACTGGAGAAAAAGAAGAGAGGGAGAACCCTAGAAAGCAGGAAATCCTGAGTGGTGACTGGTCATCATGCAGCCTGTAAGAGCAAGTTAGGAGGAAGAAGTATCTGCATATCTTATCAGCCACAGAAAACAAATTAGCCAGTAAGTGGGAACAAAATTTGCCCTAAATGAAAAAAAATTAAGATGAACTAATAGCCATAGGTTAGATGATACTGCATTCCTGAGGATTTTTTTCCTAATTTGAAAGGGAAAAGTCTAGCTTTTTTTTTTTTAGCTTTTAATTTTTTTTCTTCTTTAATATATTTGTTATCTTTTCTCTTTTAGCTTCAGCAGTTGATACAGACACTGCAGATACAGCAGCAGAAACCTCAGCCTTCACTACTTCAAGCCCTGGATGCTGGTCTCGTCGTTCAGTTACAGGCCCTCACAGCACAACTTACAGCTGCAGCTGCTGCTGCTAACACACTTAATCCACTGGAACAGAGTGTCTCTTTTAATAAGGTAGAAGTAGAATAATAGAAGTTTGAAGAAGTATTTATTGTTTAAATACATGTGAGTGAGTCTTTTGGATTTTACAGTTTGACTTGAGAGATTTTAAAAATATATGAATATACTATTAAGTGCTCTGTCTTGAAAATTAAAAAAATGTCGAGAGAGTAGTATAAGTTAAAATATTAGTTTTATATGAGTTTAGGGCTAAATGGCATTTCATAGAATATCTGCGTTGGAAGGGACCCCATAAGGGTCATCGAGTGTGAAGATTGATTTGATTTAGCAAAGTTAAGCCACTGTTAAATGTTTTTCTTCACCCTTTGTAATACAGTGGTGAGAGTGGAGCATGTCTTGTATTTCCCCTTCCTGTGTTTATGATCTGAGGTAGGAAATGATTTCTTACAACGTAATGAAAGGAAAACATGCAGAAATTTATATATGTTCTTTTCCCAGAAGAGGAAAACGTGATTGGACTTGTAATTTTCTTACATTATAAATGCCAAAAAACTTCTAATCTTAGCCACAAAGTGATAGTGAGTGAAGAAATAAGTTTATGACTGCCATTAAAACTAGTCATGTGACACTACAAAAAAGATGTCAAAGTGTTAGAGACAGACAAACTCTGTAGGTAAAGAAACTTTGTGAGTGTTGCAATGTATGTGGCGATCTTAAAAAAAAAAAACAAACCCAAAACAAGCAATGAAGAAATTTAAGAAGACTAATATAGTTGGATGCCAGGTAGCAATAACCATGCTGGCGATTACAGTAGTAGTATAACATCAGTAGAACAAAAAAGGAAGAACTTCTACTCAAAGATTAATAAATAAATAAATAAATCTTGTTCCATTGTCTTTGGAAGAAACAGCTTGTGAGTAGGTAATCTCTGTAGGATTGTCCTGGAATGAATAAATAATAAGGAAGTCAGAGAAGCAAAAAAAGCTTTTTTTTCCTAACCCAGATAATCTCTTTTTCAGGCTATTAGCTGCTCAAAACTTGACAAGTGCTGAGTTTAAAGTTTTAGGACAATTTATCTTATATTTCTAGAACTTGTTCAGCTAAATTCAAATCTCTGAAACAATAAGGAGTTGTCATTACTAATGAAAGTAATGCAGCTGTAAAAATAAGTCAGGAAGAAACGGCTTGTACTCATGCTGTATCACAGCTGTAACCATCAACTCGAGCAGGGTGTAATCACAGGGAATGAATGCATCAGTTAATAGGTACTGCCTTAATATTTAGCTACAAAAAGTAATTAAGAATATGGCATTGTATTGTGGTTTATTCCGCAGACTTCAATTCCAGCATTTATATGGATAGGTATACTCTTAGGTGTGTCTGTCTTGAATGTTGGACAACTTAACTGGAGCAGATTGAAGGAATTCACATTCTGATGAGATGTTTATATACCTTGAGTGAGTTCAGCCAGATGCTCTTTAATTAGTTTATGCCAGTAATAGTATGCAGTAGTCTTGTTGACACGAAATTTGTCAGCAGAGTGAATGTACTTGATTGTGATTTCTGGAACTTTGAAGGTAAGTATTGTGGAAGAAATTGTTGTGGAGTGTGATAAATGCTTTAAATGGATTAGTTCTATATGGTGAAAGTTTCTCTGGATTTTAGCATCCCACCTCACATAAGCTTGATGATCTGTTTCTGCTGTGTTTCCTAAGAGATAAATTCAGTCCTGCTTTTGCATATATTAGATTATTTCATTGGCAAAATAGTTCTAAAACTTCTTGATTGATCAGTCTCTTAGCTTATGCTTTGTTCTTCTTGCTGGACTCCAGTAACTGAGGGTAAATAAGGCATCCTGAGAGAGAAAATGGGCTACTGAATCATCATGGCTTGTTACTGGGGACATTTTTGCCTTGGTATTTCAAAATGACTGCCCTATGTTCTTACCCTCTTGTTTTTTTCTTCTGAAACAAGGGTTTGAGAAGAAGTTATGGCCGTTTGTAGTACAGTACAGTATTAATTCTGCTTTTCAGAAAACTTCCAAGGTGTAAAGATGCATGGACATGGGTTTGGTAGCACTGCTCTATCAATAAATAGTGACTGAAAAAAGACAATCTCAGTGACAAATAACATCTGTTGTATTTCTTCATGCTTGTTCTTTAGTTTTGCCTTCAAGAAAGTAAAATGCTGCTGAAATGCTCCTGGACTGTTTAAAAATTAATAAACAAACCAAACTTTTTTAGTTTAGCAGAGCTACAGCATAGACATCATTACAGATAAAACATGAATTTTATCCAAGTTTTACTTTTTCACTGTCAGATACCTTTTTTATTTATTATTATTTTTATCCCTCTGGAGGCTTATTCCTCTTACATGATGACTGCTTGCTTTGAATTTTTGCAGACTATGTGAGAAGTGTTTTTCAAGGAGCAGTGTATTTGAAAGAATTCAGGTTGTCTAAATGATGTGTGTGTGAAAAATACAGTAATTCCTTGCAAAGTAATCAAGCTGTATGTCTTCTCTTGCTATGAGCAGAGCAGTTTGCTGATTGCCAAAGGATTGAATAGTTGGCCTCCTCATAGTAATTTCTTCTAATTAAAGGTACCATTACATAAAATTAATCTTTATATAAGCCTTTCTCCAAACTAACTGTTACGTACTGTGGAAAAAATCACAGAATCATAGAATGGTTTGGGTTGGAAGGGACTGAAAGATCATCTGGTTCCACCCCCCCTGCCATGGGCAGGGACACCTCCACTAGAGCAGGTTGCTCAAAGCCCCATCCAGCCTGGCCTTGAACAGCTCCAGGGATGGGGCATCCACACCTTCTCTGGGCAACCTGTTCCAGTGCCTCACCACCCTCACAGTAAAGAATTTCTTCCTAATATCTAATCTAAATCTCCCCTCTTTCAGTTTAAAACTGCTACCCCTTGTCCTGTTGCTCCACTCCCTGATAAAGAGTCCCTCTTCATCTCTCGCATAGGCCCCCTTTAGGTACTGGAAGGTTGCTATGAGGTCTCCCCGGAGCCATCTCTTCTCCAGGTTGAACCAACCCAACACTCAGCCTGTCTTCATAGGAGAGGTGCTCCAGCCCTCTGATCATTTTCATGGCCCTCAGCTGGACTCTCTCCAACAGGTCCATGTCCTTCTTATGTTGGGGGCCCCAGAGCTGGAAGCAGTACGTCAGTTGGGGTTTCAACAGAGCAGAGGGGCAGAATCACCTCCCTTGACCTGCTGGCCACGCTTCTTTTGATGCAGCCCAGGGTGCGGTTGGCTTTCTGGGCTGCGAGCTCACATTGCCTGGTTATGTTGAGCTTCTCATCAACCAGCACCCCTGAGTCCTTCTCCTCAGGGCTGCTCTCAATCCATTCTCTGCCCAGCGTGTATCTGTGCATGGGATTGCCCTGACCCACGTGCAGGACCTTGCAGCACTTGGCCTTGTTGAACTTCTTGAGGTTTGCACAGGACTGCTTCTCAAGCCTGTCCAGGTCCCTCTGGATGGCATCCCTTCCCTCCAGCGTGTTGACCACTTCACACAGCTTGGTGTCGTCGACAAACTTGCTGAGGGTGCACTTAATCCCAGCTGTCCATGTCACTGACAAAGATGTTAAACAGCACCAGTTTACTGACCACTGAGGAATGCCACTTGTCACTGGTTGCCACTTGGACATCAGGCCATTGACCATAAACCAGTTCCTTGTCCAATGAGTGGTCCATCTGTCAAATCCCTGTCTCTCCATTTTAGAGAGAAGATGTTGTGTGGGACAGTGTCAGATGCCTTGCACAAGTCGAGGTAGATGATGTCAGCTGCTCTTCTTTTATCCACCAACACTGTAACCCTGTTGTAAAAGGCCACCAAATTTGTTTGGCATGACCTGCCTTTAGTGAAGCCATTTTGACTGTCACGTATCACCTCCTTATTTATCATGTTCCTTAGCATAGTTTCCAGAGGATCTGCTCCATGATGTTGCTGGGCACAGAGGTGAGACTGACTAGTCTGTAGTTCCCTGGGTCTTGCTTTTTTATCTTTTTGAAAAAAGGGATTATGTTACCCCATTTCCAGTCAGCGCAAACTTCACTGGATTGCTACAGTTTCTCAGGTATGATGGGTAGTAGCTTAGCAACTTCATCCACCAGTTCCCTCAGGACCTGCAGATGCATCTCATCAAATCCCATGGATTTGTGCACCTTCGGGTTCCTTAGATGGTATCAAACCCGATCTTCCCCTACAATGGGTGTTTCCTCATTCTCCCAGCCCCTTGCCTTCTGCAGCTTGGGCAGTGTGGCTACAGCACTTGCCAGTGAAGGCTGAGGCCAAAAAGTCATTGAGCACCACAGCCTTCTCCATATCCCATGTGACCAGGTCTCCTGTCTCCTTCCAGAGACGGCCCATATTTTCCCTACTCTTCCTTTAATCACTGATATACCTGTAGAAGCTTTATTGTTTCCCTTGACGTCCCTGGCCAGATTTAATTCTGCCTGGGCTTTAGATTTGGTAACCTGATTCCTGGCTTCTTGAACAATTTCTCTGTATTCCTCCCAGGCTACCTGTCCTTGTTTCCACCCTCTGTAGGCTTCCATTTTCTGTTTGAGTTGGTCCAAGATCTCCCTGTTTCCTCCATGGAGGCCTCCTGGCGTTTTTGCCCAACATCCTCTTTGTTGGGATGCATTGCTCCTG
This sequence comes from Numenius arquata, assembly GCF_964106895.1. NCBI lineage: Eukaryota > Metazoa > Chordata > Aves > Charadriiformes > Scolopacidae > Numenius > Numenius arquata. Next base: position 10,531,327 of record NC_133577.1, on the reverse strand, counting down.
AGCTTGCAAGAGGTGATCCTTGAATATTAACCAGTTTCCTTGGGGCCCTCTTCTCTCCAGGTTTTTGTCTCATGGTACTCCCTCAAGCAGATCCCTGAAATGCCCAAAGTCTGCTCTCCTGAAGTCCAGGGTAGTGAGCTTACTGTGCTCCCTTCTCGCTTCCCTAAGCGTCTTGAACTCCACCATTGCATGGGCACTGCAGCCAAGGCTTCCCTTGAGTTTCACATTCCCTACCAGCCCCTCCTTGGTGGTGAGAACAGGGTCCAGAATAGCACTTTTCCTCATTGGCTCCTCTGTCACTTGGAGAAAGAAGTTACCGTACTGTGTTGTGCCTCCAACAGATATCAGGATGGTTGAAGAACATGTGGTTGTACTTGTAACAGCAGCCAGAGCTCAAGAAAGCCATGGACAAAATTTGTTATTTGATGCATTCAAGAGTTCGGTAGCAATAGCAGTATGACATAAAATCTTCTATTCAGGTTACTTGCCAAACTTTTTTTTTTTTAAAAAAAGTTGAGAAATAAGAGCATTTTTCTTTTGAAAAGTAAATATACATAAAGGGACATAAAAGGAGTACTCAGTAATGCTTATTTTGCTTTCTCCTAGAAGCTGATGGACAGGTTTGACTTCGGGGAAGAATCTGAACAAAATGAAGAGCCTAAAAAGGAAACTCCTACTTCCCAACTGTAAGATCAAGCTATGTTTCTTATGGAAAATGCTAAAATTTGCCTGACAGTAGTTGAATATTAGGATTAAATAGTAAGGAAAATGTTTGTTTCAGAGCATAAGTATACCAAAACAGTAGAAAGAGAAAAGACATTTTACTAAATTAATGAAACATATACTTTTTAAAAATACTTAGTGTAAGTCTGTGTGCCAGAAGTTTTGACGACTTCACTTTAAAATTAGCACCTTCTTTTCTTTATTAGTTATATTCATAGCATGAATGTGATAACGATGATAATGGAAGGTGGAACCAGTTACATTGTCTTCATTATTTTACATTTTTAGTTAAACTTGAAACTCAATTGTGAAGACCTGTTTGCCAACTGGTTAAACCAAGAGAAAAATTACTGTGATTTTTTAATTTAAATTATTTCATTTTAGGCCTTTAGTACCAGAATCTGTGAACAACTCACTTTTTCACCAACTCGCTGAACAACTACAGCAACAAAATTTAGAGCATCTCAGACAACAGCTTCTGGAGCAACAGCAGCCTCAAAAGGTAGGAACTCCATCTTGTGGCTGTTGTAAAAATTCTCCACTGATAACAGATTCGTACTCCAGGACAAAAAACTTGTCTTGTTACTGACGCTTCTCTTACAATGGAAGTCTGTCACTAGCTGATCATCTAACAGAAGCTTGCAGAGAAAGTGGAATAAGTGGAAGAAGGTGCTGAGAGCAGAAAAAAAATACAGTCAAATGTGTGGGGTGTACATTTTGCTTCGGTTAGGAAAGAGTACCCTTTACCTGAGTTACAAACTGACTGTGCTGTGGTTGTTCAGCTCCTTATATCGGAAAAAAGCTTTTTCCCTGCAGTCAAAGAGAAGGTGAGCACTGAAGTGAGTGCTCCTGGCTGTGAAGATAAAGCAGTGTGCAAGCTGCTGCTGCAGAACCACCAAGAGGACAGAGCTGAGATTGCAGATAACTTTAATTTCCTCTACCAAGCTTTAAGTCTCGGCTAATAAGTGTTTTATTCTGTTGAAGAATCTGAGCTAAAGAATACTCACATATTTCCTCATAAATGATTTTTTAGGAACTGATGCCAGAGACAACCCAAGATTCCTTCTTCACTATGTGAATTGGGTTCTGTCTTCTCTCCATTGAAGTAAATTGGCTTGTTTCTTCTGAGGTTGTTTATTCTGTCTTGATACTGGCCAGATATAAAGTGAACTTTCTGTGAAGTATTTGGATTTCACAGTAAAATAGAAATCTTAGGTTGGAAGAAAATCTACAGGACTACAAATTTAACAAACATACTGGGGATTTTAGTTTAACCTGTGCAAGGGTGTAGTCACTCAGCTTTCAATCAAGAACATCATTTGAGTTTTGAATTTGAGTGACTTTGAGTTTTCAGTTGTTTAGAAGAATAGTAGTTTAGTTCTTACTAGATATTTCCATATTCTACTGCTTTATTTTACTATGTTTTATTTCTCATTTAATTGCAATAACTGAAAAAGTTTGTACAACGTAGCTACAGACTAAATAGGTTTTGATGTTCGTGGACATCTAGAATTACTGGCTTTTAACACTGAAAGATGTTGTAAAGGAATATAACTTTGAAGAGTGCATTTGTTTTAGGAGCTTTTGATATGACATATCTAAAAGTAACTATCTAATTTGAAAATAAAAATGCTGAATGCCCACCTTACTGTACAGTAAGCAAAATTAGAGTTTAAATTAATTTCATGTATGAAATTAAGTTACAGTACATTTATGGATAGAATGTTCATATGACTCACCCCTTATTATTTGATCTTCCAAGACCAGAAGTTGTTTCCCTTCAGGTCTGCTCGGCTTCTTGTGCAGCCGGAACAGAGAGGAAGTTTTATCTTCGCCTTGATAGCAGCTAAAAGATACAGACTTCTGCTGGAACTACTTTGTAATGACTGCAATGTGTTATGAGGAAGATTTTCTTGAATTCCGTGTTTAAGCATCAGTGAGAAAGATTAAGGGAAAGAGAAGGAAAGATAAAGCACAAAACAAAATTATTAAGCATCTGTTGTGGTTTAACCCCAGCTAGGGCCATGCAGCTGCTTGCTCAGTTCTCCCCCTCCTTCTCCCTCCCCTCCCAAGGTCAGGGAGAAAGGGAGGGGAAAGGAAGAAAACCTCATGGAATAGTCCATTGGGCCGCTTGTCCTGTCTGGGCTTTTTCTCAGCTTCTGTTGGAAGCTAAAAAAAGTCCGTGACTAATATAAACATCACCTGGCAACAACTGAAAGAATATGCGTTACTGACATTCCTTTCATACCAAATCTGAAACAGAGCAGCCACTGGAAAGAAAATTAACTCTATCCCAGGTGAAACCAGAACAGCAGCTGATTAGAAGCAGAGAGAGAGAGGAGGAGAGGATAGAAGACAGAGACAGAAGGCACAACAAGAAATGTAGGAATTGATACCAAGAAACAAACTGTTGAAGAATAATTAAATATAAGGAAAATGAGACAAAACAGATAATGTTGGAAGGCAAATGCATTAACCGAATTATAGTAGAAATGTTTATTTTTCTACAAGCTGTCATTATAAGTTGTTTAAAAATATGAAGATAAAACAAAAAAACCCCTTGGTTCTGCTTGTCATTCTGCTAGCTTTCTACCATTGCTAGCAGATAGAATACCTAGCATTTGTTTAATTTAGGTGAAAATGTAATACGAATCACTGAAATGTTTACCTGCAATATTGGACTATAGGTTTAAAATTATTTTGCAAAATTTTCCTGATAGCATTTCTGAGTATCTTCATTTTTTGAATTTCTTTCGTATCTTACAGATATTTATTCCAAGTCTCTACTTCTCAGCTCAATGTACAGGCCATTATAATTTTTTTTCTCTAGCAAAGCAACAATGCATTTAATATTTTACATTTTTAAATTTTGGTGTTTTTTTCAGAAATGCTTATTTTGTTAGGTCTGTTGTAATTCACTTGCCAACAGAAATGACACAACACCCCCGTCTTACCTTGTAGTAGTTACTTGTCTTAAATCGTGCACTGTAAGAAAGTTTGGAGTTAATTGTAATTGTCTTAACTAGTTCAGTTGGTATTGCAAATATTTTAATTATATTAATAACAAAATATAATTTATTAATGCATGTGTATGGGTGACAATGGGTATTTTTCAGTGTCATTTTACATATGACCACCATCGCTATCGTTTGTCCTGTGATTTTTTGTTTTGAAGCCAGCCAAATGAAGCAACAAATAGTCATAGAATCAGAGAATCATTCAGGTTGGAAAAGACCCTTGGGATCATCGAGTCCAGCCATCTTCCCTACTCTACAAAGTTTTTCCCTACACCATATCCCCCAACACCACATCTAAGCGACTCTTAAACTCATCCAAGGATGGTGACTCAACCACCTCCCTGGGCAGCCTATTCCAATGCCCGACCGCTCTTACTGTGAAGAACTTCTTCCTAATGTCTAGTCTAAACCTACCCTGTTGCAGCTTGAAGCCATTCCCTCTTGTTCTATCGCTATTTCCTTTTGAGAAGAGACCAGCACCAGCCTCTCTACAATGTCCTTTCAAGTAGTTATAGCGAGTGATGAGGTCACCCCTCAGTCTCCTCTTCCTCAAACTAAACAGTCCCAGCTCCCTCAATTGTTCTTCATACGACTTATGCTCCAGGCCCTTCACCAGCTTCATTGCCCTCCTCTGTACCCACTCCAGCACCTCGATATCTCTCTTGTATTGAGGTGCCCAAAACTGGACACAATACTCCAGGTGTGGCCTCACCAGTGCTGAGTACAGGGGGACAATCACCTCCCTACTTCTGCTGGTCACGCTATTTCTATTACAGGCCAGGATGCCATTGGCTTTCTTGGCCACCTGGGCACACTGCTGGCTCATATTCAGCTGCTTGTCAATCAGAACCCCCAAGTCCTTTTCCGCCAGTATACTTTGTTTTAGTATATTTTGGTTTTTTGATTCAGCAAATAGTAATTTTTTTTTTTTGTAGTTAGGATATTAATTATTTCAAACTTTTGTATTTAAGGATGATACAGAAAAAGGAACAGTGACATCCAGTTCAGCTTTCACATTAATGGGAAATAGGAAAATAAGAGAATCATGATAGATTTTCAAATATATTTGAACAATTCTTTCATGTAATAGTACATTTTGACACAGTGAGATTTTGAATTAAGAGGCTTTTTATAATATATTATTATTTGTTATTTAGGCAAGCCCTGAGGAGAATCAAGAAGGAAATTTTGGTTCAGAGCACTCTGCATCACCATCACAAGGGAGTAGTCAACAGCAGTTTTTAGAAGTGGAAACAAATGTAGATGATTCAATGGATATTCAACAACAGGTAAAACTATTTTAAATTTGATTACGGACGTTGAAAGGAAAACACATACTAAGAAGATTTCAAAATGAGTAATACTGATGTATGCTTTCATATAGTCATATATATTGTGAGTATATTTACTATGTGTTATTGAACATCTGTTATGTCTGATTGCAGGACATGGATATCGACGAAGGGCAGGATGTTCCTGAAGAAGAGATTTTTGAACAAGAAGAAAAGAAATCAGCTGTTCGTTCAAGATCAAGAACTCGTTCAAGATCCCGTTCAAGGTTTCATAATTAACTTGTATTAAGTAAATGAAGGTTTTCTGAAACAAAGTTGCAATTTGTGATTACCATTCTCGATTCTGTATTTTCCAAAATTGTCATGAGCAGTTTTTGGCAATGAAAGAAAGTGTTCATTTAATACTTGTGTGTCAGATGCAGACTTTATGTATGACAGTTAATTTTGCATATCTGTGGTTTACTTTAATTTTCTTAAGACCTGTTCAGGTAACAAAAATTACTAACACTAACCAGCTGGACAGGTTTTCTATACCAGAAAAATAGATGCTGTTATGAAACATTTTGAACGTATTTTGTTTCGTTTTAAGCTCAAGGTGTATGTTCTATTTCTCACATTCGTGGCATTAGGTTTATTTCCTGAAGCAGTCTGAGTGAATATAACGGAAATGTCTGTATCATGCTTAAAGTTTGTAGCTAAAAGACAACTAAATGAGAATACTTTTTTTTTTTTAACTCAGCAGACTGAAATTAACTATTTTGTAGGTCACCAAGAAAACGAAGGTCTAGGTCACGGTCCGGTTCTCGTAAGCGTAAACACAGAAAACGTTCACGCTCAAGATCAAGAGAAAGGAAAAGAAAGTCGTCTCGGTCATATTCCAGTGAAAGAAGGGCTAGGGAAAGGGAAAAAGAACGTCAGAAGAAGGGACTGCCTCCTATACGGTCAAAAACACTAAGTGGTAAGTGGCAGCTGCTTACTCTTTTAATAATGTAGTATTAAAGGGAAAAAAGGCTTTGTTTTTCAGTGAAAGAACAAGATTTAGCTTGAGTACTGTTACAAAATGCAGTAACCATTTTCTTTTTAATAAGTTTTGTTTCTGATGTTTCTCACAACTTAGACAGATGCATCATTTTATCTTGGAGGAAAGCAAGTATCATACTGTTCTACTGATTATTTTACTTCTGAACAGAGACTAGCAAGGGCTGTCCCTAAGTTACAGTCTGCTTTCTCTTTAATGCTGTCTTTTATGGGGGCTTTTGAAGATGATCAGCGCTTGATCTGAAAATTGCTACGCTGATAAGACATTTAAGTATGTGGTATACACTTTGGACGCTTTGCTGAATGTCTTCGAGGCAGGTTTTGTTAAACCTTTAGAGTGCTTTTTAAATAGCTTTTCACAGGAACATAGAGGCAAAGCAGGTAGCAATGTGAAACAAGTCAATTTCTAGTTTTCTTCTGCCTTAGATCCTTTAGGATCCTGGGTGGATTACTCAGGGTTGCAAGATATTAGAGGAGAACCACCAATCTCTTGCTGATTTACATCACCCTGTGTTAAGTGGAAATAACTAGTGTGAGTTTGTCAAGGTTTGCATACATAGATCGAGCAATATTTGGTAGACAAAAGAATTGGAACCATGTACATATGGGAGTAGGAAGTTTTAGTTCTCATGTCAGTGAGTGTTTATGTTTTGGCAAGGGGGATGGGTGCAGGCATTTGGGAGACAAATTGCACCTGGGGCCTGGGCTTGTGGTGGAATTGACAATAGTCCGAAGTATCATGGACATCTTCAGCTCAGTGGTGGGCCTCAGCCAAGTTTGTCTTTCTGGGATGTTCCCTGAGGTAAGTAAAAATACAGTGTCTGTTTCTTTCAGGTGAAAATGCAGTGGATAATACTGCAGTTAAGTTCCTTCTGTAATACACATCTAGCCAGTTAGAACTTAGTCTTACTTCATTAAAACTGACTTTAAATACTAGAGGCATCTCTTTATGGAACATCGAATGGAAATGATTTTTTTTTTCTGAAGTAATTTCTGCTGCACTTTACCTTAGCTAATAATCCACTGAATTTTATTTTTTCATTTCTTTTAAAATAACTGTTTTGTTTAAAGGAAAATGAAACAACAAGAATAAACACTTGTACTGAATATCTGTTTGATGTCTTTTAATCCTGTAACATTTTTGTTAATATACTTAATCTCTGTATGGTATTAGATTTATTATTCTTGCTTTTTGATCAGTGACTTCTCTGTAACTGTAAAGCCTTTTATATCCACGCTATAGAGTACTTTATAAGCTAAGATTCTAGTATTTTGATTGACATGAATGTCTCTCTTGACAGTTTGCAGTACTACTCTTTGGGTAGGTCAAGTAGACAAGAAGGCTACACAGCAAGATTTAACTAACTTGTTTGAAGAATTTGGACAAATAGAGTCAATAAATGTAAGTAAGCATGTTATCATGTGTTTTCAGAGATTACAGACTGGAAATTTAAATGTGCCTATGCCTCTGGATTCTTTTTAGCAGCTTAAGCTTGTATTTAGGAGGCTGGTTTTTATTTCTTTTTAAAAAATTTGTGATATTTGGTTGTTGTTTTCCCTGTGCTGTCTATTGAAGCACTCAATACAGTAAAATGGCTTTTCCCAAGCACTAACAATTTACACAGTTTTTTAAACCAGGTTCTCAACAAATAAAAAGTTAACATTTCTCTTTTTGTCATGTGGCATGGGGCAGGTATCATTTGTCCATAGCAGTGAACACAAACTGACATGTTTCTGTTTTCTTCTTGGTTACGTTCCATACAGAGGGTTGCTGAAGTGGAATCAATGTGGATAAAACATTTAGGAGAAAAGAAATTGTACTGTGAACATGTGTTTACTCTAAAATGTGATGATTAAAAAGATGCTTATAATTAGGAGATATGTTTCTTGTGATTTATAGTAATTTAGATTTAGATGTTTAGAGTTGTACTTCAGTGTTGCCTCTAATTCAGCTTCAAGCGAAAGTATTTTTCTCCTAAAATAACATATCTACATCAGAGAAATTTAGATTTTTCTCTCTTGCCTCAGCAATTTTAAAGTTTCTCATGCGATTTTGTTGATTTCAGATCATATTGTTACCGTTTTTCCTATCACATTAATATATTCAAACATATAATTAATAAGGAATAGTGTCTGCGGCATTACAGCCTTTTAAAAAGCTTCACAAGTCAAAAAAGCTCCATTGCCTGATATTTAAGACTCATTTTGATTTGCAGAGGCTAGCAATTGAGAAACTTCCAAGGAAAGTAATGTAACAACCATAATGTCCCAGTGCGTGTTACATTTCAGTGGCAAACCATATTGTAAATAGTTGATCCTATGCATTCCACAAAGCTTTAAGTACCTAGGATAACACTGTTGTGTATCTTAAACGTATTTTTATAAGAACTGCATTAAAATCCGTCACTTTAAATAATTTTGTTCATTATGTTACTGTGTGCTCCTAAACAACGTAAAAGCACACCTGTATTTTTCACTGAAACTAAAATAAGCAGTTGTCATACATGATTTGCAGACTTTCAGAGATTACGTGCCACATCATACTTTTCTTTCCTAAATAAAACATTAAAGGTAGTGGAAATCACACTTCAGGAATGAAGGCTCTACCCTTTAAAAATGCAAGATACTTTTAATCACTGGTTTGCGCCTCTGAGAAAGGTTGTTGCTGAGCTCATAGTGATTTTGGAGTTTAAGAAGAGGTTGGAACGTCTGCTTTTCTGAAGTTGCCATAGAGTAGCCCAATTCTTGCCTGCTCCACGTTGTTCAAATCTTTCATGTTGTTTTTAGCCCCCATTCTTCAGCTTGTGCTGCTTCTTGAAAATGTTATAACTGAACTACCCTGCCACTATCACTCTTTTAAGTTTTGCTGATCCTCAAAATTGTTAATATTGCTGATTAAGGTAACAATTGTTTACAGTGTAAGCTTTTCCATTTTCAGTATCAGTATTCACTTTGTGTACTTACATAATATGAAATACTGATTTTCCTACCTTGTAAGACCATTCCTTTTCTTCCATAGATGATTCCCCCAAGAGGTTGTGCTTATGTCTGTATGGTTCATAGACAAGATGCGTATCGTGCTCTTCAGAAACTGAGTTCTGGGTCCTATAAAATTGGATCTAAAATTATTAAGGTGAGTTGATTTTTACTGTAAGGATGCTGTCCATTTTAAATAAAGCACAGTTTTAATATGATGATTTGTCATTTAGCAGCTGTTCATTCAAATGTGTGATATGGAGAAGAAGGAGGAGGCAATAAGGTGTAAATCACTTTCTTTCCTCTCTGTGTAAAATGCAGCTTTTGATAGGTGATATGGAAGAGAGTAAAATCAAATTACAACTTGATACTTAGGAAATTCTTGGAGAACATTTTATGTACGTGCTAATGATAAGAGTACAATACTATAAACAACCTAAGTCCTGCTCCTGACTATGTGAATCTTTTAATACTAAATTTGATAGTATTCTTGTAGGGTTAAGTATATGATTAAATGCTGTGGTTTTTTCTACTTTCTTTGATGCTTTAGGATGAGTCCTTGAAATACTGTGTTTTTAATTTCCCCATATATGTAAGAATTAATGTAGAACAATTTAAGCTTTTTGATGTAACTAATCTTCCACATACCTGTTGCAGAAGCCAAGTAAGCTTCCTATAGGTTCATTTAAAATTTAAAAACTTGTTAAAACTTCAGTAAATAGACACTGAAGATTGATCTACGGTGACAGAAACATGAACAAAATTATCTGAAATATTCTGTTCACAGGTTATATGATTTAACCAGATTATCTGGTTGGGTTTTATTTTCAGATTGCCTGGGCTTTGAATAAAGGTGTGAAAACAGAATACAAGCAATTCTGGGATGTGGATCTGGGAGTTTCATATATTCCTTGGGAGAAAGTAAAATTGGATGATTTGGAGGGTTTTGCTGAAGGTGGCATGATTGACCAGGAAACAGTAAATACAGGTACGGACATCAATGATGATTCTAATAGTTAGAAAATGTGTTTATTTTGGTAATTGCAAATCCTCAGAAAGTTTATTGTTTAGGTAATATATACTCTTTTTTAATGTACATAAATTTTACTAGCTACTTGTTTACAACAAAAGTGGCACTAATCATGAAATCTAGATTCTCTTTGTAGATGAGTAACTAGTTGATTGTCATGATAATGAGGAATTAGTGGCAAAGGGGGAAATAATTTAAGCAAGTTAATAAAGGTTAACATTTTTTAAAATGGTTACAAATTTGCTGTGCACTCATTTCCAAGTATGTAAGATATTAATGTAGACATTATCACGGAATCACAGAATTGTCAGAATTGGAAGGGACCTCTAGAGATCATCTAGTCCAACTCCCCTGCTAAAGCAGGATTTCCTATAGCACATTACTCAGGACTGCATCAAGGCGGGTCCTGAAAATCTCCAGAGAAGGGGACTCCACAACCTCCCTGGGCAGCCTGTTCCAGTGCTCTGTCACCCTCACAGTAAAGAATTTTCGCCTCGTATCTTTCCAGAAGATCCATCCCTAACCTATATTGGTGCCTGGGGTTCTTCCTTCTCAGGTGCAGGACCCTACATTTGCCCTTGTTGAACCTCATTAGGTTCTTCTCTGCCCAGCTCTCCAGCCTGTTCAGGTCACGCTGGATGGCGGTGCAGCCCTCTGGAGTGTCGGCCAGCCCTCCCAGTTTGGTATCATCAGCGAACTTGCTGAGGATACACTGTCCCCTCATCCAGGTCATTGATGAATATGTTGAACAGAACTGGGCTGAGTATTGTCCCCTGGAGGACACCGCTGGTTACAGGCCTCCAACTTTGCCCTGCTCCATTAATTACAACCCTCTGAGTTCTGTCACACAGCCAGCTCTCTGATCAGCTCGTGATTGTGAAAAGTCTTATATTCAGGTAGAAGACTTAAGTTGGAGTTGGAACTTGTCCAGATAGGCACAGTTTAGCTCAACCTTAAAGTATTTCCTCCATAAAGTTGAAGAGAGAGGAAAGCAAGTAATGTTAGACCTTACACTGAAACTCAGTTAATTGAGAAGTTTGTTAGGTGTGTAAAAGATTAATGAGTACTGTGTTTTCTTGAAGTGGATCTAGCATCAAATGACTGGACTGTACTGAAGTAAACAGTAGGTTAAGACTGTTTTATAATAGTGAAAATAAAGAATTTTTCAGATCAAAATGCAGTCTTGGTTTGAGTAAAAATTGAGTATAAATGACAAAAATTAAAACATGGAACATTTCTGAAATACGTTCACTATATTATGCTTGAAATATAAAACTTTTTGAGGAAGTGGCAGAAGGAAGAAAAGGGGGTTGGTGTGAGTTTTGTTTAACATGAGAATTCTCTGTCATTGTACAGTAGCCAGCTGATAACAGAGCTGTGTTTAGAGCAGTTTTTAGAAAACTGGAGCATACTCTATATTACAAATTATTAACAGAATGATTGGTGCAAAAACATGGCAAGTTTTGAAAAATCAATTTGTATACAGGCATAATGAAACAGAATATTGCAGGTGATTAAAGATATTTTACATTCTTTAAAATATATGATAATAAATAATTGTGCTTGCTTCTTTTCATAATAAGTTTTGGGGTTATTTGTAATGAGTTTTTATAGATGCCAGATTAAAATTTAATGTTGAAGAAGGAAGAGAACTTTTTAGTACTTAAAGAAAAAATCACATTAATTATCTTTTTATATTAAAAATATACCTTTTTCTAAAGAATGGGAAACAGCCAGAAGCTCAGAAGCTGCTAAAGAAAATGTCCAAACTACGCAGAGTGCTGCTGTTGATAAGAGTACAGTTATTACAACGCAGACAGAAGCTTACACACAACCAGTCACGATGCTGCAGGTTTGTATTAGTCTTAGTTTGCAAAAACCCCACAGAACCGGAGGGCAAACTTTTTATTCAGTACAGATAAACTCTCATGCTGAGTTAAAGTACTTAAATCAAAAATACTAAAGTCCTGCATACGTATGTGTTTATCTCTGAAATATTTTAGAGTAGAATCAGTTGCTGTAGTTGAACAAAATCTTTAGTTTCAGGCACAACATATCCCAAACTTGTGTACAATCTCACATGAAGACTTAAATGTTGAAGACACAGCAACTGTAAAAAAAAATACAAAAAAAAAATACTGGCACGTTAGACTTTTAAGGAGAAACTAAAATGAGCTTACAGAAAGTATTTTGCTTATAAAGCAAACTATCTTTCTGTAAGCAAAGCAATGCAATAATCTTTTTTCACTTGTGCTTGTTTCTTCTCTAACTATGTGCTTATTCCCATATCAGCTTTGAATATAAGTTTATTTTCTCAGTAATTTTGGGCAGGACTTTATAGGGACAGTTTCCTCTTTAAAAGATCTGATTATTCAAATACTTGGCTGTTGCACTCTATATGCAGTAATTCATAAGAGTCTTTGATTCTCTGCTGTACTTTTTTTTTTCCTTCTGCTAAACCAGAGAATTTTTATTAACATCCAGTCAGTAACAAGGTATTATGGAAGGCTAGAAAAATACAGTGTAATTTTTCTTGAGTATACTACACTACACAGGTTTATCAAGTATAAACACAAATGCTTTTTGTCAAACTCTTTAAATCCTTTTTATAATGATCATATGAAGTTGTAAAATTAGAAGCAGTTGCTTAATACAAAATTATTTCTATTCATATTAATACTGTTTTATATTTCCTAACATGTACAGACATTTCCAATACTTGAGCTGACCTAAAATTACTGAGTTAACATATTTGCCTTTACTTGCATTATGTTTTGAGCTTTTTGCTTTTCACAAAAATTGTCTTCAGTCTTATTTCAACTATCTCCTAGTGTGCACTCTGTTCAGTATATATTTAAATGTACATATATATATTGCTTTTATTCTGCTGCAAATGACTTGCAATTATGCTGCACTGTATCAAAACACATAGCTCAAACAGAAGTTTGAGAAATATTAAGTAATTTTCAGGATTTCATCAGAGTTATTAGCCTTACAGTTACAAATACTAAACTCAACTTTCCAGTACTGTTGTAAAATACATAAATTTTTCTAATAAGAATAGAATCACTGCTTTCTAAGTGCTCTCAAATTGCCACACTATCTGCATTTTTCTTTCTTTCCTCTCTCTCCCTTTCTGCATTCACCTCTCTCCCATAGGTAAATTTTTATTCTTGAATAAGTATAGTGTTTAACCTTGTATTTTTCTGTTCTTTTTAGACTAAAGAAAAGATAGCATAGGATTCTTCCAATGCCCTTGTATACCTGTAGTGTAGGTACCATTTCAGAATGCAGTCTGATTCTTCAGGGTGCTCGGAATATATACAAAGCCTTTGGTACATTTAGTGCTTAACATAAATTGCAGTCGAATTGGTGCATCCCTCTTTTAATGTCATTGAGTACTGTTAAGTATTGAAGTTGCTTGTTTTTTCTTTCCATGAAAAAAGATTCCAGTAGCTCCAGCTGTGCCTGCTGTTAGCTTGGTTCCACCTGCATTTCCTGTCACAATGTCTGTCCCTCCTCCTGGTTACAGCGCAATTCCTCCTCCACCCTTCTTGCGAGCCAGTTTCAACCCTTCACAGCCACCTCCAGGTAAGTTGGTAAAAATGAAGTTGAGTGTGTAATGAGTATTCTCAGTTTACGTGCATCTATGTACACCATGCTTTGTATAGTTTTCCATCAGCTACTGGTTACTGTTTCAGCCAGTTGACCTTTGAATCTTTAATTTTAATCTAGTATGAAATTTCTTATGGCTAACTTTATTTTTGCCAGTGTATTCTGTCGAGAATAGGAATTACAGCAGAATATTTTTTTTGAACTTTGATAAAAACATTTAAAAATCCTTAGGATTAATCTCCTTTCTTTCAAAAATTTTGAAACTCCTAATTTTCTTCTTTGGATATTGCTGGCAGAAATTATTTTTCAAGGTGCGCATGTAGATCATCCGCAGTGAAGGTGGGGTTGTTTTTGAAAACAGTAACCACCGATGCCTCTTCCATTTGTTGTTTGCTAGTCTTCAGGATGAATAACGTAGGCAGGCTTTTACTGCAAAACTTCATTTCCTTCCCTTGTAATAATTTGTCATTTTTTTCCAAACAGGTTACATGCCTCCCCCAGTTCCACCTGTGGTCCCACCACCTGTGGTCCCACCACCTGTTGTCCCACCAGTTGTTCCAACACGTAAGTCTTCTAATAGTTGTTTGTGTGTTATGAAAAGCTTAATTGTTTGATATGCTACTTGTTATTTAATCAAAAGCAAGTTAATCCTGTGTAATGGAAAACAGCAACACAGAAGTTATTGTGTAGATGGTTTAAACAGGTATTGAGAAAAAGGGTTACAGAGCTTTTCAAGTTGACTGAAAAGTTATACTTACAGTGGAGTTTAAATAATTTGCCACAATTTTTTATTAAGTATCATTTGTATGTATAGTGCAATATTTGAACCTGTCTGTAACAGATGTATCTATTACTTGAGCTATTTGGTGTTAGTCATTGAATAATTTATAACTTATTTTTTTTAGACTTTTAACTGTATTCATTTAACGTTTAAAAATACCTGTTAAAGAGTACTGATTGCCTACACTGCCTGCAGTTCATGGTCTCTACACAAAAAATTAAATATTGAAGTGCTGATTGAGGGTAAGAATTTATTATCAAAAAGTGTAACACTTAGGGTAATTAATTTCACTTATTTTGATTTGTCAGCCTGACCTCTGCCAAGCTAATCTTGAAGGCTTGAATATATGATTACTGTGATACACTTCTGTTACTTCTCTACAGCTTTAGTACAGCCTCCATTACCAATCGCACAAGAGACGATGAAGGATGTTCCTTTTACTAGCCTTGTTCTACCGGTTGGCACAGTTACTAGCAATCTCGCTACTCCAACGTTATCTGCTGGAAGCGTTTTTAATCCTATGCCAATCAACAAACCAGAACCAGATGAAAAGGGATCACATCTTACAGACCTTCAGATTTCTTCCAGTGAAAACAATAGATCTGGTAAGAAATGTTTTTATTGTCTGATATGATCGCATTCAGGAAACATCATACTTCTGAGGTGTTTTTTGCGGGTCGTTGTCCATTGCGCTAATAACTACAGAGTAGGAAGTTCTAGGCTGGGTATCATTTTCAGTTTAAGTTGGAGGAGTGGTAGGAACCATCTTTGTCATCATCTGATCATTGATTTTTAGCAGCTTACATTCAGGGATGTTTTCTTCGTAGACTCGAGAAGTAAAGCTGAGACTGGGAGCCCTTTAGAAAACTTCTTAAAAGTACATTCTTACTACACAAGTGGCAATGGAAAGGAGCAGGAGAGGGTAGGATAGTATAACATTTATAGAATGACATCAGAGGTTTTAATACTTGCCTTGCATAAATTGGGTGGTGGCTGTGGAGTTTGTTAGTTTTAAGCTGCTATACATTCTTTACTGTGTAGAGATGTTCATTTCTGTGGCATAATATCTGTTTATCATCAGTGTGATTGAGATTATGTATGTTCATTATAGAAACTGAGACAGACCTTGTCAGCAGTATCATCACTGAGTGCATTAACTGAATATGGATTAAGTTGCATTTTGTTTTGAATGCCAAGTGTTACACTGGCATTTTCTGTTAATTGTTCTTCTTATTGCTGCATTTTAGTGCAGAGTGATGTCTCGAGTAGCTCTGGGCTTGTTGGAGGAGTGCAGCCACCCAGCGTCTCAAGCAGTTCCGGGCTTACTGGAGAAGGGCCACCACCCAGTGTCTCAAGTAGCTCTGGACTTGCAGGGGGAGTACAGCCACCCAGTGTTTCAAGCAGCTCTGGACTTGTAGGAGGAGTGCAACCACCAACTGTTTCAAGCAGTTCTGGTCTTGCAGGAGGAGTGCAGCTACCTACTGTCTCCAGTAGCTCTTCTCTTGCTGGCGGAGTTCAGCCAACCAGCGTCTCCAGTAGCCCTGGACTTATGGCTGGAGTGCAACCACCAAATGTCTCAAGTAGCTCAGGGCTTCTAGCTGGAGTGCATCCACCCAGTGTCTCAAGCAGCCCTGGCCTTCTGACAGGAATGCAGCCACCCAATGTCTCAAGCAGCTCAGGAGTTCTGGCAGGAATACAGCCACCGAGTGTCTCAAGCAACTCTGGGCTTCTCATAATGCCACCACCCAATGTTTCAAGTAGTTCTGGACTTATGGGAGTGCCACCACCAAATATTTCAAATAGTTCTGGACTTCTGGCAATGCAGCATCCAGCTGGGGTTCAAAACATGCCTCATTTAAATATTAGTAGTCAAAGGATGCCGGGAATGCCTCTCATAGATATCCGTCCAGGCCTAATGCCCCATTCGCCTGGACCAAGGTTTCCATTAATGCAGCCAGGAATGCCACCGCAGCGTAGTATTCCTCCGCCAGCAATCCTTGATCCATCTCTTCACCCACCACCTCGAGGTCCTTTTCCTCCAGGAGATATTTTTAATCAACCAGAAAGACCTTTTGGAACACCAGGAAGACAAAATATTGATAGCATTTCTAATCCAGAGAAAAGACTACCACTTGGAGGCGATAATATTCAGCAGGAAGGAGACAGAGATTATCGCTTTCCTCCAGTGGAAAACCGAGATAATCTTAACAGACCATCTCCAGTGGATGTCAGAGATTCTGTTGGGCGACCACCAGTTGATCCAAGAGAGGCTATAGGAAGGCCTCCAGTAGATGGAAGAGAACACTTTGCAAGACCACATGTAGACATGAGAGAGAATTTTGGAAGACCAGGTCTAGATAACCTTGGTCGAAGAGAGCATTTTGGTTTCAATTCAGACAAGCACTGGGGACAGAGAGGAGATTATGATGAAAGAGAGCACCATGCCTTCCCTATTTATGGTGGCCCTAAAGGCTTCCATGAAGACAGAGAGAGGTTTCGGCATGTAAACTATAGGTTTGATAATAGAAGTGGTCCCAATTGGAATAGAGGATTTGAACAAGATGCTCACAGAGATTTTGATGACCGCAGAAGACCCTGGGAAAGACAGAGGGATAGGGATGACAGAGATTTTAATTTTTGCAGAGAAATTAATGGGAACAGGTTTGGAAGAGACAGAATGTCAAACAACTGGATCCCCCCTCCACATCCACGGGTTTTTGAATATTTTGATGGGGCCACTTCCCAACGCAAAGCCGATAATATGCCCCAGGTAAACGGTGAAAATACAGAGACAGAAAGTCAGCCACCAACTGCACAGGTGCAGGACGATCCAGAACTTTATGAAAAACTGACATCTTCCGTCGAGATAAACAAAGAGAAGAGTGACACAGAAGCTGATATAGAAAGTGAACCAGTGGTAGAAAGCACAGAAACTGAGGGGACATAATCATCACTCAGTAGGTAAAAGATACCTTTTGTAAAGTTGTCATCTCTCTGTAATAGATAAATGGCTGACTGGACCGTAGCAGTTCACTTTTGTCTGCCAGAATTAAGTTAATCTGATGTTCATGTTCATCTTTCACTTAAATAACTGTACAACTGACTTGTATAGAACACTGTTCTTAATTTGAACATGGTAGGTAAACTTTTTTTTTTTAATTTCTCTGGTAAAGCATAAACTTGCCCCCACTTGCTTTTAATTTCACAAAGATAAAATAACAGCTTGTCAAACAAAGACTTCCTATGGAAGAAAATGGAATTTTTTAGATACTACCCTTAGGTTGGCTATCGAAATTGTTATACTTGAAAACAGGTGCTGGTGTATCTTGTCCGTGTTTTTAGGCTGCTGCAGAATTTTAAAGTATAGACAAAGCTGTGATATTTTATGTTCCTACAATTCGGCAGAAAAAGAAATGGCCCATGTTATTTAAGGAGCATAACACAGAGATTAAAAGTGATTTTGTAAAATCTGCACTATAGTCTCTGTTTTCTCTAAAGTAAGTGTTTGTGATTTGTTCCTCGTACTGCAGTGGGTTTAAAAAAAAATGAAAAAGTACATTTTAATGTTGGGTGCATTTTGTTTTTAGATGCCAATAAAGCATATTTGTTTGATAACAGTGTTCTAGGTATTGTATTTTTTTAAAAACCTGCAAGCTCTAAAAACTTGGAATCAGCTATGATATGTGCTTAGCTAGTTGTTGCAAAAGGTTTATATTACTTTTGTAAGACCAATGCAACAGTTATATGTGCAAGAAGCGTATGTTTTTTAAATCACAAATCATGCAGTCATATTAGTTTATGTAAATAACGTGTATGTAAATATTTGTGTAAACTGTTTGTAGATACCTCTTTTTTCTGTGCGTGCCTGTGTACGTGCACGCACTCACAGAATATTGTAGACAGTTCAATAAAACTGAAGTGAAACTAGGTTGTAAAAATTTGCCTTTCACCTTCTTTAGGTAGTAAGATAACAAAAGGTATTTCACTGCAATACTGTCCAGCTTGTATTTACCTTCTCATGGTCATTGTTACGATGTTCTTACTACTTCCAGAAGGTGGAACATGATATACTGTAAGAATATACAGTAGGATTTTAGCTTACTTTTTAAAATGCAGATATGCATGAAGCCAAAACTTAAGTGAATACTTGCATTGTCTTATTTTGTAATATATTTGGTGTTCTGGATAGATAGTGGTAGTGTTCAAGTACTTTGTGGTTATTTGTTTATAGTAACTCAAAGTCCAGAAATGTTGCACGAAAAGTAAAAAGCTGTTGTTGGTCTAAAAACCCTACGTGTTTTTAACAGAAATAAGGGGGGCTTTATGTTTTGATGGCTTAATATTGAAGTAGAACCTCTTGTTAAATTGTTGAGATGAATTGGCTGCCGAGGTAAATGAGTAGCGCTATTCTCTCCTGTTTCACCTGCTCTGCTGCTTGTGTATCCTTTAAATTGGTGGTGAAAGATTTGGCTATAGGGTAGTGTCAGATTTTCAATTTGTTCCACTCAAGTGCATTTCACCGACTTCTTTCAACATAACTTCTGTTAAAATTCTGTGTCTGAAAGCATCCTTCACTCAGTTTTGAGAAAGTTGATTTTCTCTTGCATAATAGGATCCAAGGGTAGATTCTGTTACATGAATGTCCCTTTGGTAGCAGAAACATTTCTAGCTCAGATGAGAATTTCGATCTTTAACATGCAAGTTTTAATTCCCCTTCTGCTCCTCCCAAAGGGGTGAAAGTATGAGACAGTCACGTGAGTGTAAAGCATAAGGATGCCTTTGAACGTAGGAGCGAGTTACGCATGTGGGTGTTGCCCCCTCCCTCTGGGAGGTGGGGTATTTTTTCATGCCGTGTCATGGTTCAGTTTTTCAATTACCGGGACTTCTATTTTGGATAGCAAACGAACTGTCAGCTTAATGAAGGTAGCCCTTTGAAAGAGTGGACTCGAACGAATGATTCTTTATCTACTGTGCAGGTAGTAATCATTAGGATGTAGTGAGTTATGCATTAAATAACTTGTTGCTTTGTAATAGACCTTGCTGATGTGTTATTGCCAGAATGTGTCTCGGAAGTTGAGATGAACAATATTTTAAGGTAAAAGTACCTTCATGGCCAGACTCCAGCTCAAAGAACTTGACTGATGCTGCTGCACCGCCTACTGGTAGTATTCCGGGCAGGCGGATACGGTTGTGTGAAAGTCCAAACACATAAGCTATAAGGATAATTTGTGAACTTAAGGGATTTTCTTTATTTAATTTTAATATATGCAGCTTGAAAAGGTTTCAGTCACAGACCACATAACTACTCAGAATCAAACACATATTGGCAGTAGCTTTACTTTCTCAAACATTTTATTAAATGCCTCTTTAAAACTGAAAGTTAATCTGTTTTTTCTTTTTCTAAACTGGGACTGGCAGTATTCTAAATTGCTCATAGTGTGATGGTTTAGGTAAATTACCAGGTGAGAGATGTTAAAGAATTTGGTTGGTAGTGGTATAAAACAATGTATTATTTAACGATTTTTCATCTTTGTTAATATCTTTCAAGCATTAATAAATTGGCTACTGTACATATGTGTTATACCATCAATTTCTAATAATTATTTTATTTTTTTGTAGAATAAAAATTTCTTATGCAGTCTTCAGTTGCATCATGTTTACAGCTAGAACGGTTCCATTCTTTATTTTATTAATGTAGCATGCAGACAAATATTACCAAAACAGCCATATTCAGAACCTTAGAAGGGTCTTAATATTACCAAAACGGTATGGTTTCTTTATCTTGCCAGTAGGAATTTTTCAATCTTTCAGAGTTTGAGTGAAGACTTTCCTTTCTAGATTAAGCCATCGTAAGCCAACACGTGCGCTGGAAGGAGCTGATCTGAGAGCCAGACCAGTTCTGTGGTGTGGTTCACGGTAGTGACGTGTAATTTTTGCTGATGTGAAGGAAAGAGTGAGAATGGGACAGAAAGAAGACGGGGGCCGGGCATTTGGGCAGCAGGTCTGGCTTATGCCTATTTAAAGCTTACTGTAGAGATGGGAGGTGTCAATTCTAGCAACTGAAGAAGCTGATCTGCTATTTACATAAGTAACATACATAGTGAAAAATCCTTCGGGTAGCTTTGCAGGTGACACAATATATTTAGGTATGCACATTTACTTGAAAACTTTATGATTTAGCAAGTTGTTTGATGTATTTATTACCTTTTTAAATAGCCTGTGATTCTGATCTTTCACTGTGCTGTATTTAAGCAGAATGCTACGTCCGTAAAGATTATAAAGATGAAACATGGCCTTCATTTGCTGTAAGGGTATGATTTCTTTGCTGAAGCCTTTTTCATTGAAACATTGGTACACTTTCATTTTTGTATGTAGTGCTTCACATTGTTATTACAAACTCAAGGGAATAGATTCTGTTAGATTCTTTTTTTCATTAGAGTACTGTATCATTCTTCAAGCCATTTCAGTGATTTAAATGGTTTTATTTATGAAGTTAAGGTACTCTTACCCTGAATAAAGCAAGATGGGAATACTGTAATGAAGCCTGTAGTGTGGCATGCACGGCCATTACTTAAGCACAGTTGAAAAATTAAAAATTAAACCGTCTATAGAAGGTATTTAGAAAGTAAGCCAATTTATTGCAGAATTCTCTCAAAATACAGTGTCAGCAGTTTTGAACATGTGCAAGGATACGTTACGCCGATCAGCACTTAAGAGTATTCGTTTTCTTGATTCTTGTTCCCCTAACTCAAATTTTTGGGTCATTTGATTTGAAACTGGAAAAAATGGATCTCAATTTTCATTCTTTATATTTTCAGTGATGTACCTAAAAGTAACATCATAACAAAGGGGATTTTTTTTTTCTCTTGGCACTGAACAGATAGAATTTTAAAACTTATTCAAAGTATCAGGAGTCGTCTAACTAGGACAATTTTTTGTTATTGTTAATTCAAGTAATGAAAGGATCTTTCTTTCCCTGTTGACAGCTATTGCCAATTCTTTGAATTTTGTGTTAGTGACATTTTTCCTTTCAAGTGCTGAGCTATGCTGTGAAGCATGTGCTGTGAAGCCATCTACTTGGGTAGATGAGAGACTGATTTAAAAGGCATAAAGGCAGAATATTATTCTTTAATTCGAAGCTGTTTATTTAAACAGTAATAGCAAAAACATCTTTCTGCCATGTTCCTTTACTGTATTCATTCACCTCACTAAAAACTTTGCAGTGGCACAGAAAATATCATATTGCAAGACTTTCTTAAGTGTAACTAGTCATATTTCTTCTTGAAGGATCGTCTTAGTGATGTTGTTCACTCCACTTAGTCTGTACAAGTTCTTTGGGTACTCAATACAAATTTTGGATTTTATTAATATATGTACATGATATTTCATAGCCAAGAAAAGTCAAGTAGAGCTACTAAAAAAAAAATCCGTGACATCTCTTGAAGAGTAATAACTTCCAGCAAAGGTGGATAGGATCTGAAAAGTAATTTTTGTGATTCCGTGATGGGATGGTTTGAAAATTTGTTAATAAGATTTTTGTTGAAGTTGGTAAGCTGTAAAATTGTATTGCTGTAATTTTTGTATTCCTTTCTATCTTGCACAAACTTGATGGAAAAGGGTAGTCTCATTGAGTATCCTACTCTTAGTGTTTTTTGGATGCTCTGCTACCAAAGATTAGAGGAGGGGAAGGATTAGTGATCCATGCACTCTTAAACCAAGAGGTTCTAAAGATATCGTTGTGCAGTTGAAGGTGTTTTCTTTTCTTAAGAAGTTTAAAATGCACATTTCAGCACTTGTATAGTAACAGTGATATTAGTGGTATCACTGGTTTACTAATCTTACTCTGTACTTTGTCGTTTTTCTTTTAAAGGTAACTCACTAATGCTAATTTTAATTTTTCTCTTCTCCCTATCAGATGAAATCATACTAGTGCCCTCAGACAGGGGACTATTTTGTTCTTCACAAAAAAAAGATATCTGGTCAGAGAGTATTTAAACTTCTAGACAGATTAGTTGAACATTTTTTTTTCCTTTCTGATTTAATGCTTTAATGCTGCAGTTTTCTTCTTGAATGATTTTCTGCCTGCGTATCTGTGTCATAACAGATATGTGTTCACATTAGCATGTATCGAGCTTTCTGTTGAAATACAGAAAAATTCTGAGATTCTTTAAAGTAGATGACTTGCCATGTTTCTAAAACTAGGGTAGACCTCTCAGCCACGTGGGTTTGTATACTGGAACATTATAATTGGGTGCAAGCCAGTGCAAAAAAGCCTTAATAGGTGAAGAGTATTAAATGGATATTAGAATTGTAGAATAGAGAATTGTTAACTCACTTGTAGATTGGTAGGATTCACCTATCTATGGCCTATCACAGATACGAGAACTTTGGATCTGAATGTCAATTCCACGCTAAAGGAGAGATCGTATTATAATTACATCTAGGAAAATAAGAAATGCAGCTTTGTCTTGATAACAGCAGGAATTAAGTAGAAATAATCTTAGTATTTAAAGTCCTTTCGAAAAATCCATCTGCCTTCGCCTAGTCAAAAGGAAGCTTTACTAATGTCACTTTAGTTGATCGAGGGAAAAAAATCACTTCAGATTTATGCTGTTTCTGAGGTGATCAGATCTCATTCAGCAGCGCAGTGAAATGCAGTCTTAAGTGTGCCTTAAGTTTTTCCCTCTGAAGAGCAGCATATATTTCAAAATTTAGACAAAAGTGTGGACAAAGTCAGTACATTTTTGTGTACAGAATTTTAAATGTAGTTTCGGGTTCAGTGATTTTCTTCAAGAAAATCTTTGTCATTTTCTTAGTGTAAATACATAAATACCAAATGGACACTCAACTTCTAAAATGTTTACTGAAAGTGATACTCATCTGTCCAGTTAATTTTTCATTTATTTTAATGTACATTATTTTGTCAAGTGTTGCCATCACAGAATTCCTCTTACCGCAAGTTAGAAATACTTTTGAATTATGTAATTCAGGTGCATAATTGAGTTATTTAAATTGAGGATGACCATAAGTCTTTCTCTTGAACCTCATGGATTTCTTGTGCAGTATGACTACCAACGTAGGTAATTCACAATTGAGAACCTTATTGTTCAAGCTATCTGTGATTGAAAGTAAAATACTGAAAACCAATTTAAATGCTTGCTGATTAATTTGGAATTTTTTATTTATTAAAAGCAATTTTCAAATTTCATGTTGCTTAAAAAATTCACCATATTAAAAATAGGAACTTGATGGGCTGTAGTTCTATGAATTGATAAAATGAGTGAGGCGCCCGTTATTAGGATGTAAAACCTAATGTTATTAGGATGTAAAATCCTATCCGATGTTATGTAAAATCCTAATCCTATGTTATTAGGATGTAAAACCTATCCTGATTAGGATAAACATGTTATTTATACAAAATATTGAAATGTAGTCTTTACATTTCCTGCACACAGCGCCTGCGGTTTCTGTGTGTACACTTTATACGTGCTTTACCCCTGCAATCCTTGTTGCATGATCGGAACCACTATGGAAAACAGGAAGTGGCATGAAATGGCAAATTCTAGCAGACACCAGAAATGCTGCACAGATTGGATCTCTGTGTAAACAGGTGGACAGATAATGTTGTTTGAGAGGCAATAGCTTGGCAGCCTAATTTGAAATCGGGTAAAACCTCAGTTACAAAGTGTGAATAAATCTTTCTTTTTTTTTTAAGATTTAATAGAAGTTAATGCACGCGTTCTGATTAAATATTCACTAATAACAAGCAAGCATGCAAAGATTTTACGTAGTCCTGAGCATTTTTCTTAATGTTGCTTGAACCTTAATTAAAAACAAACAAACAGAAAAGTAGTAGATATTGCAGAACCCAGGTAAAAGCGTGATAAAGAACTATCTCATTTGCAAGGAATGTGCTGAACTGAGATGGCAGTTTAAAATCCAAGATGGTTTTTGTTCCTCATTTGTGTTATCTCCCAGTCCAAATACTGACCTTGTTCGGGGTTCCACTCTGAACACTGGTTAGAGGATATTCTGATTAATGCATATGTATCTTGTCTAATATGTATTACATCACTGGAATAGAGACACAGACAGCTAGTGAGAAGTTGGGAGTGATGTTGTTTGGGGTAAAACCATCAGAGAAATCAGAAGAGGAGATTCCTGAATTGTGTGAACCACCAATCTGAAACATCACTGTTGAGGAATGTCTGCTTAGTACAGAGATAATTGCTAATCACTTTTAAGTATCTCAGTAGTTAAAAGGGTGCATTTCACAGTACTATCCCAGTTTGGAAAGTCCTGGCTACGGTATTGTTTGCTTTCTGCCATCTGTAGAACATACAGTTTTCTTGATGAAAATTGTTACATGACCTTTCGTGCTATTTCTAGAGACTTTAAAATAATGCTGCTTCAGTCTTAGTACTAGACCAGTATGTGACATATGGCCTCACTTCTTCTCTAGGGGGACATCTCTATTGGCTTCATTGGATCCAGAATTTCAGACATTTTGTCTTGTGTGTCTCAGTTTCTTCTTCAGTGGCCTTCAGAAAAGCAGGTGGTAGAAGATTATGTGCTTCTAGTTTCATTGATTTTTCTAGCGCTTTTAAGCCCAAAGCTTTCTAGGGAATAATATTTCTCTTTCAAATCCTGTTCACCTGTGTAAGTATTTGTGAGCAGGCAGTCCTGAGAAAGATTGTTTTGAGATTCTGAGAGTATGGTGGAATAGATTGTACAGAATGCCTGAAAAAAAAAATTGCAAGTGCTGTACTTGTCCTCTGCTAGGAAATTCATAGAGTGAAAGAAAGCAAGCAAATTAAAGCTAGTTAAATGCATTGGTCTTATCTTCTGGCTCTCCCAAGGCTCTCCCAAAATGATCGTACTTTCTAAGTAGATCTTCTCACTGCAGCAGGTAGAGCAGCCCCCGTAATTCGTGGTCACTGTTCTTTGGTTAGTATCCATTACATCCTCTAGCTCTCTCTTCCCCCTCCGCTTACTGCTTTTTTGAAAGGTTGTGTTTTATTTAAATAGCATTTTTTTTTTTCTTCAAATGATTTAAAGAAAAATGAATGCACTAGGTTAATAAAGTTTTCTTAATTAATTTTAGAATGCGCTGCCTAACTCTCCTCAATAAATTTCCTTCTCCAATGAAAAGTGCTTACATTTCTGTATTAACTAGAATAGAAGTAAGAATGGATGACATGTAAAAAAAAAAAGAAATAAAATTTTTATCCAAAATTACATATTTTGTCATGATAGTCTGGTTCCAGCATGTTCGAGAACATAACTAAAATGGCATTTTTGGCATCACGCAGCAGTTTACGCTGTCTCTGATCTGCAACTTGAAAAGTTACGCACAAGTGAGAGTGACCTCAGGAGCTCTGTCCCATGCAACACTTGCACACTGTAGCGAATTCCAAGGTCTTACATTTCCCTTCTCCATTCCTCGCCTTGTCACCAGATATTTTGGTCTTTCTTATTCACAGTGAAGAAATTTAACCAATAAATTGTGTGAGAATGATGGAAGAGTTTCACTTTTCCCAACTTTGAGAATTAATTTGTTCTAAATGTCTCTCATCTTGATACAGAAAAGCAGGCAAACACGAATCCCAGTTTTTTAAACATTTATAGCATTTTATGGGTAAGAAAATAAGACCCAAGGAAAGTCTGCTAGAGAACTGGAAAGGTCTTTTAGTTCATAGTTTGTTTTACCATCTCATTGGCATTTTTTGAAAGCCATCTGTTTGAAAATTGTATTTTCTTAGAGGTCCTTCCCAAGAAATTTCACTGTTGTGAAATTGTTGGGGGGCCTACAGGAGAGATGGTGAGGGACTTTTTATCATGGAGTGGAGCGATAGTACAAGGGGGAATGGTTTTAAACGGAAAGAGGGGAGATTTAGATTAGATATTAGGAAGAAATTATTTACTGTGAGGGTGATGAAGCACTGGAACAGGTTGCCCAGAGAAGCTGTGGATGCCCCATCCCTGGAGGTGTTCAAGGCCAGGCTGGATGGGGCTTTGAGCAACCTGCTCTAGTTGGAGGTGTCCCTGCCCATGGCAGGGGGCTGGAACTCAATGATCTTTAAGGTCCCTTCCAACCCAAACCATTCTATGATTCTGATTCTTTTGTCTCATTAAGTTTTTTCAAAACAAGTGTATTGTAATACGGCTTTGAAATTATACAACTTGTCTTACAGTAATTGCCTAATATGGACTTGAGCTACATACCACAAGATACACTATGTATACATTAGAATTTATTATTGTGGAGTTATTGATGTATGTGTATATACCCATATTATAGAAGCTTCGGGAAAGCTTAGCCACAGTATTTACAGTCAGCACCATAGGAAAAGGAAACACAAAGTACAGTGTGAATTCTTGCTGTCCATGTTACACTCATGGTGTCCCTGCGGCTGAGGCATCTTTGCTTTGTCTTCCACTCGAGCTGCGTCAGAGGAGTCAAAGTTAGACCTAGGTGTGTTCACACAGAGATTTTAGTGTCTCTGAAAATCAGGTGAATATTTAGAAATCTAAATATTAAGTTAGGGTTCTAAATTTAACTCGCTTTGTTTACCCCAGATTTTTACACCATTTGGTGGTTAGGATCTCACTTCCAAAGTGAAATGCAACAACATACTGCTGCATACATAGGAAAGGGTCAGTCTTGTTGGTGATCGATTTTGTTACGTGGGAGTCTAAAGTTCCCAGCCTTATACTGTAGAAAATGGTGGTCTGGTGGACTGCAGCAGACGAAGCCTTAATTACTCTGGCACTTAATTACTATGCCACAAAACCAACTACCGGTTTCATCTCAGGCTACATGGTAACACAGGGAGTGCAAACGGGTCCAGGCGAAGGGCTGTGCTCACAGGTAGACACCTGGAGGGTGGGCTCGTCTTGAGCCATGGAGACGCAAGGCCCCCACTTACCTGGGGATCAAGGTTTTCCTTTCTGCCCGAGCTACAATAACAGTATTACTACAGCAGGCAGCAGAATAGTCTTTTTATACTGAACTTTGTCACATGGTTAATATTTATAAATAGGAGAAGTATTTGAAGTATTTGAATACGTATTTCGAGTTAGTCATTGCCGGCGAGTCAGATTTGTGAACCAAGTGCTGTACTTGGAAGGAACCCTGCTAACAGCAAGAAAGACGAGAGATGATTAAAGGACTGTAGGTGCTTGTTTGGATTGTTCTGAAACAGAATTGTGTCTGAAGATGTGGTAGGCGTGTGATTCCTGCTTCTAGGTCTCGCTTTCTGTGAAAAGGCCAAGAGTTAAATTCTGAAACTTTTCAGGGTTCTGACCTTCTGAAATACTAGTAGTAGGTGGATACCACAAATACACCATTCACTTGCATTTGCTTTCCCGGTCCTCATGTGGTCTTGGACCATGCTTGGTAACAGCTGGCACAAAAGTGCTATATCCCATAGCCATCACTGATCCTAACCAAGATGTTCTTGGTTTCCTCCAATGGCCTTTTGAATCCTTCTCATGCGTTTGTTCTCCATTTCTAAAGAGTTTGAAGTAGGAAGTTTGATGTGTTTTCATTTGGCACAAAATCTATACTGGAGTGATAAAACCCTTCTCCAATATGTATTTTCACTCTTGATCTGTTTTCTTTGGCAAAAACTCTTTGCAGTGAGCATTTCAAAGCTGGTTATTATCTCACGGTTTCCAGTGTCTTCAGTCTGAAAGTGAAGTTTTCATGAGTTTTGAAGGAACACTTTCCGTATACTCTTGCTATTCCTTTATGCTTTCCCCACCTACATAAAACAGTGGTGTCTAGCCAGCCACTGCAGCCTACTTTCTCATCTTCTTAAGAGGGAAGGTCCATTGTATCCCCAAAAGATAGTTGCAGCTTCTGTGAAGAGCAGCTCCTCGGGGTATGTGCAGCAAGAGGAGCGTGTGAAAAGAGTGACTCTGTCATGCCAGGGCACCTCATCCAGTTTTTGAACCCCTTCTCGCAGCTAGTCCCTGGATATATGAAGACAAGAATGAGTTGCTCCCCTAGTTTACTATCTGGGGGCTCAGGGACCTTATCTGAGTTAGAAGGCCAGCAGCTGGCTGTCCCTTTCGTGAAGTGTAGCCAGTTCTGACGTATTTGTTAGGAACACTTGAAATGCCAAGCAAAGCTCTGAACCCTGCTATTACCCCTGAATACTGGGTGTTGCAAGGTCTTGTCTGTGCCATGAGGCAAACACTCCCTTCAACGTGCACCCTCTTCTGCCTCTTCTTTAAAAACAAAACACTATTTCCCTTTCATTATTTAATTCTCTCCTGCATAAAATAGAGCTACTTGAATACCGTAGTGGTGAGAGAAGTTGTATATCCCCCGCTCACAGAAGTAATTGGTGTGGTGAGGATCCTATACTCTACACCAGTGCCATTACGTTTGTTGTTTTCCAGTGGTGGTTCAATCTTTCTTGGATCACAGTATTTCTATAAACCTAGAACTGCAGTATAAGAAACTTGAATTATTTTCTTTTTATTCTTTCACCTTTGAAAGACAGGATTCTTTGTATCCTGTCTCCCTGTACGTTGGTTCTATGTACAGTGTGCTCCTTGAAAAAATTTATTAGTTTATTAACTTTCCTCTCTTTTCTGGGTTTATTTCCATCTGAGCGTATCGCAACATAATGGAGTGAAAGGAGGATGCAAAAATGAGCAGCCAAGAAACAGCAGAATAACACAGGAGCTGGGAAATCTGTTCTAGCAGGAGTGATGAGTGAGTTGTGTGTGGGAACAGGAGAGACCATTGAAGCTCAGTCCCCTTACCTATGGTTAACGATGTAATATTTTATTCCACACTCCAAAGCGATGAACACTTTGGTAATCAAATCCATAGGCAGCAGCAAGTTGTCGCTTGACGGAGTATCAGGGGATTTTTCTTTCCAAGAGATCCTGGTTTTGTGAAAATTACAATTAAACAGCAAAGAACCTCTTCTCACAAATATGCAAAATGTTGCATATTCTAAAACATTTTCTGAGAACTTGCTGATTGTGTTCGTGATTCAACGAGCTTCAGATTTGATATTCCTTTCTTTAGTGTTTTAGTAGTGATTAAATACATTTTTAGAAGTGTCAGCAGTGACCAAAGGGAGATTACTCTGGTTTTGAAGAAACCAAATTAAAGGATTTGTGAGGGATATTAAGTGAAATTACTGGTTTTTATGTGTGTTTTCACTCGGTTATAAAGCAGAATTGGTGCCTAATTAGCTGGCTGCTGTTGAGAGTTAACACCGTTATACTTCGGCATTTTGGTTTGCGTTAGGTTTTGGTAATTTCAAACATTCAAGAGTTTGGGTTATGTCAGCTTTACAGAGCGTGGAGGTTCATGTGTAACCCTGTGCACAGTCAAGAGTAGTCTTGTAAAATAAGGAGAAATGATCGTTGCAAGCCATGATGTTTGTAAAAGCTATGTTAAAGGGAAAAAAGTGATTCTGAAAACAAGAAATGCTGAATCCTGTGTATATAAGAGTACGTTGTCTTTCTTAGTTCGATAGAAACCATAATGAAAAACAGCCGAAATAACTGGTAGGAAAATATATAGCTTAATTAAAGGAAAAAAGTAATAACTGACTTCAGTTTCTTTGCTAAGGTCTTAAACATTGGTCTAGTTGACTTTTTGTCTTGAAAAAGAACAGAATACTGAAATCTAACCAAATGCTTAGTTTAAATTCTTTTTGCGAAATGCGAGTAAACTTAAGCAACTATTAAGAAGCTGCAGTAGAAACATAGGGCCAGTAATTTGCAACCTGTAACGAGTATCTCTGAGCAAGAGACCCTACCCAATAATGAATTTTCTTTTTGTAATTCCAAAATAAAAGGGGTTTGCAGATATTTATTTCTTTTAATGTTTGAAAGTAATTTTGGTAATCTCGTTTTACAGTTGCTTGCAATTAAGATGGCTTTTCTTCCCTGGATTTTGCTTCTATTTTATTAAATTTATTTCCTGAGCCATGGTTGCTTGCTGCTGTGAAACCAGCAGAGGGTGCCCAGAACATACTTAGTCGTGGCTCTTCCTTCACACTCCGCTGTGGTGTTGATACATGGAAACCAGATAACTGCCCTCTTAAGCCCCGTTCAGGTGAGGTACCATATGACTTGAATACGATTCTCAAAATAATTCACTTCTGTGCTTCAGTGCACTGTTTTGTGTCCGATTCGTGCGTGTACATGCTAACTAGGGGTAAATTTTCCCCTCTGTTTTATGCCAAGCTCAGGGTAATGTACAAGCTGCTACACATCTGGCCTTTAAATACCTGCTATGATTAACAGGGATTACACAGCCATCATTTTCACAGATCAAAGGCTACTTTAAAAAATGTTGGTGAATCTTAGCTGTTTATCACCATGATATTTTATTAGAAAGGTCTATGAAAGTGGATGCTTAGATATTTCTCTGCTGTTTTGACTGACCATAAGGAAAAGATTCCTGACATGAACCTGCGATAGCACGGAGGCTCTGCCGATGGCTGCCCTGCTCCCTCCCCACTCCCACCAGCTAGTGTTACCTACTGACTCCCAGTTTCTGCCTTATCTGGCCCATTACAAAATAGTTCAAGGACTTAGATAACTTAAAAGTTTGTTTTCTTTTACCAGTCCTGGGCTCCTTTTATTTTATTCATCAGGGAAATGTGGTCAGGAGACATCAGTTAAGAAATGTAGATGGATCTGCTTTTTATTATCCTTAGAATCTATTTTTTTCACATGTAGAAATGCTCTATTGAATTTGAATTACCATTTAGTGGCTTTTGTTCCATTGAGTACTCTTTTTTTTTTTTTTTTTTTAACGTGTAATGTATCATGTCTGAAAGGGGACCAGCCAAGTACACCTCTGGAAATAACTGGGTGAAGAGCTTTTACCTGAAACTGTCTGCTCTAATGCTGGGGGTGAGGATTTGAGGTGCTTTGCAGATTTGTCACAGCTTTTGGTAGGATGATTTTGATCCTGTCATCTTTTGTATATTTTTCTCCTGTATTTACATAGACCCTCAATGAGATCAGTTTTCTTTGTAGATTAACATTCATGGGCTTGTGTATATTTAGATTAATACATCTGATCCTTCTCCAGAGATGATTGTAGGAGTGTTCTAACACAGTAGAATATTGATAAAACTTGCTTCCAGACTAGAGATGTAGTAAATATGCTCAGACAGTTTGATATTTCTGGATAATGTGACTCTGGTGAGTGATACGTTTCAGCAGATAGGTACTTCCATCATTTTTAGACTGCTCGTGTTGCTTTATTATCCATTGTGTTGGATGTGGGTGTGCTGACAGGTAACCAAGTCCCACTCTGCAGGAGATGGGCAGCTCTCAGGAACAGCCCCCCTTCAAACCCTCTCTCCGACAGGGATTCCCCTTCCCCTGCAGCCTCTCCTGCCTTCTGGCAGGGCTGGGGGTCTCTCGCCATTCCTCCAGAGCCGCTGCAGCTCTTGGCTGTGCAGCCCCATTTATGTCTCGGGTTTGATGACCATCCGCATACCCTACCAGTTGGAACGGTTCAGAAATGGGAAAGTAGCTGTAATCTTCCAGTTTTAGTTATAAAACAGTCTCTATCATCAGTCCTGTGAGAAATACTATGAATGCTTTAAAAATCTTTTTGCGTAGTGTTTGGTCATTTATATGATGAAGTCTAATGAATAAGACAGTCCTTTGGCTTTAATCACTTACAAATTTGCTCAGAAAGGGGTAGTATTTATTTTACTACACATCTGAAAGATTTCTTAATGAAATCATTGCCTCTGTGTACTCTAACAATAAATGTATTGCGATAGTGATACAACATAAAACGTGATGATTTTTTATATCTATATATGTATTATTATTCAATAATAACATATTCAATACTTTGAGTATATTGAAAACATGAGCACGTTTTATAGTTTCAGTAGCTTAATGTAAAATACATCACAGGTACTATTTTCTAGGACATCAAAGGAGTCTTTATAAGTTTAACATGTAGGACCATACAGCTGTTGCACCCAAGCAGCCCTAATTTAATTTCTGTAAGAATTATTTTAAGTAAAGGGGGGAAAAAACACTCTGTAGTTTACTTTCATAATGTAAACATTAATATACATTTATCACCAGTATGATACAGTTGCATAATACCACTTTGAAATATTTTTTTGTCCCACAGTGAGGCACTTTTATCCTGTGTTTAATTTTACCCTTATGTCTGGCTATTGGAGTTTCTAATGCTTGCTCGTTAGAATAAGTGCCTAATTCTGTAAATTAGCCTGCCATAAATCACTGAAATACGCTCTTAGCTCAATTTCCTGTTGACATGTTTCTGCTTTGCAATGTCTCCTATTTGTAACTTTTTTCAAAAACATCTTGTTTTTCCAGCATCTTGTTGGAATCAAGATCATTGTATCAAATGCAACTTGATTTTTGCTAGTTTCTACCAGCCAAGCTCATTTCCAGTGAGTTACACTGTAATTAAATGTCTGTCTTTGGATCTTGAGGCTTTAAAAAAAATTTCTTTGTAATATTGTTTGTAAGAAAAACCTTGTATCATTCCAATTGAGCCTTATTTTTGTAGCTCTGAAAACAGAAACCCAAAACTGCATTTGCCCTAAAATATTTTTCTTGTGAATTTACAGACGTCATCCTGTGCTCTTCCTCTCACACTCTACCTGATGGTCCTTGTAGAGGTGGGAAAATGTCAGACCATCCCTGGAGAGCATTGATTTAGGTAACTGCTGTAGTTGCAAGTTTTGAAGCTTCTGCAGCCTGCTGAGATCCCGCCAAACTATTTAAAGTTAATTGTTCGCTTTCATGTCAAACAGCAAATTTCAGCCTACTTGTGGTGGGGGTTTGCTTTCTTGAGGTACGTCTTTCCTTGCTCTACACTGTGGTCCATTGGTGTCTGGGATGCACGGGCTGGAAACCACTGACTGAGGCTCATTATGGATATAATTCCATCAGTTCTTTCTTTTCCACATAAACACTGTTTCTGCCTGAAAGAATTCTCAGAAGCCAGTAAGGTAGCTAAGGCCTGTGATGTCTCTGACTCTGGGGGCTGTTCTTACAGAACAACATGGATTCTGCAGGGAAATGCAGTGTCTAAATGCTGGTACAATAGGTCTGAAGCGTAACGTTATTTGTATCGACTTATCTCTAAACTCATTTTTACCCGCTTGCAGTGGTTGGGAGGAGGGGTGATGAAAGGAGGTTTGCATCTAAAGGAGCAAGTGATGTGAGGTCTGCTTTGCTTTACTAAAATCTTAATCTCACTGGTAATAAAATTAGTTGGAATACAATTTGGGTCAGTTGAGATTTGCCTTCATGAGGGTGTTGTATCTACATGGGTTTCCTTAGTCCAGTGTTACCTTTAACATGTTGGAATGCTCGTTGGATTTTGTATTTCAGTTTTTTCACAGTGCTTTGTACTCAGTGCATCAAGAGCAACCCATGGGTTTACTCTTATAATGTTGAAATGTGAAAGGAAATGCCAGAAAACTAGAGGTTTTTATGTGATAAACTTCATTGTGAGTGACTCATTTCTTATTCATCTCTTTATTAAGATCTTTCGCGGTTCTTCTCTGAAGTTCTAATTCTTTCTGATTTTTTTTCCCCCCATACTACAGTGAATATCTTCTCACTCAGTTCAAGAGCAATGTGATTATAGTATTCTCTGCAGCTACAGAGTATGAATTAAATTATGTTCTTTACTGTGAATTAAAGGAGGGAAGTAAAGGAGAATCTGGTTTTACACCTCTTTGGGCTTTTAGAGTATAAATACTCTTTCAGATTTTACATGGGCATGAAGTCTTGTCAAATACAGATTCAACAAGGTGTTTTTAAAACTGTTGCTTAAAGAAAACCAAACTAGTAGATTTTTTTCATTGAGTCTATTAACAGAAATCCTAATTTGTTCCAAAAGGATTAGAGTAGGAAAAGAGTCGGAAAGAGGCATTTTTGCAGTTTTATTTATATCAGCAAAGGAAGAAACTTCTGTAAGTCCTTTCCCTCTTGTTAGAGTCGGTCGTGTGAAGGAGGTGCAAAGAGTACTTTCCACGTAGCAATACCCAGATTTAATCCAGTAGAGGTTACGCTGTTTGGTTGCTGCTTGAGTTAACCTGTATCAGGGCAGTGCAGCAGGTCCAGGACGTGCATCTGGACAGGTCTCCCTCTGCGTGGAGCCAAGGGTGGCATCTGTATCATTCGGCACCACATACTGTTGCTTGCTTGTCTGTCTTGGAGTCTTCTACCTCTTTACCGTCTGGCCACCGTGTTACTGAGGTCATGTCATTACGGTAAAATCTCACGTGGTCCCTCCCTCCTGTCAAGAGCTCCACTTCTGCACTCCTCTTGTAGCAGAAAGAAGGAAAAGTCTCCCAGCTTCCAGATTTTCTAGATCAGGCTGTCCAGCTCCTCTTGAGACAGAAGAGAAGCAGCATTTGAATGTCTAGTGAATAGCAACTGGAGAGATGGCAAGTGGGATGGCTTCAAAGACAGCTTGGGTGGAGAAGAAGAGCAGCGAGATGTGTAACAGGAGAGCTTAAAGGCCACTTTCCACACAGGAGTCAGGGGAGTAAGGAGATGGATGGGCTTCTGTACCGTCACTTCGTTCACGTGGCAGATGAAGGGGTACTTACGGGTGTACCAAAGAAAACTGTTGCCTGTGTAAAGAAGACAAACTTCATTGCATGGGTGACTACAAAGCAAATGGAAATTCGATTAGGTCTTCAAATATTGTTTACAACTAATGATTGGACATAGATTCAAAGGGGAGAATTGAATACAACTAAAAAATTATGACCTTGAAAATAAGATTCGTAAAATTTATAATTCTTTTAGACATAAGAAATCAAGATCTGAATATGTATTAAACTTCATCATTGCTGAACAAGTTTATGTTGATATACTATATCCTCTCAGAAAAAAAACTATAATGGTCCTATTTAATTCCAAATCAGTATGTTTAGGTGGTTGTTTTAGTGAGAGTGAGCCTAGCTACAGGGGAAAAAAACAACAAAAAATGCAAAGGGAAAACAAGATTAAATAAATTATCAAAATACTCTTTTTTTGCTGATTTAAATAACTTTAAAATTAAAACAATTTCAACTTGAACAGTCTTTCTAAGGTAATTTTACTTTTCCATGTTTTGCACTACCTCTGTAAATGCTAGACCTGAGGTTCCCTGGCCCCTGTGTCAGGCCACAGCACCAGAGGGACACCTGCAGCCCGGTGGCTGCTTTCCTGCTCCATGTGCCCGTGCTGTGGACAAGGCTGCTCAGCAGCTCTGTTTGATATGGGGGCTGTCCCAGGAAAGCCCAAGTTGCCATAGCGGTGGGGTGGGAAGGAGTGAGGAAGTCATCCTTCCACCTCTTTGCTGGCCAAGTAAATGCGGGTGCAGAAGGTTCTCATTCCTGCCAGAGCAAAGTACAACCTTTCTCCTGGGTTTTTCCAGGGGAGGGTGTACTGCTCAGTGGATTGTATCAGTTTCCAAAGGTCAGCTTTCTTAAAGATACTTCAAATATGAAGAAAATACTTCTTTTTCACATGCTCATGTCACTAGGTTATGAGCCACCCACCCTACTGTTGCTCATCCACCATTGGGCCCGTAAACACAGGCCCAGCAAGGTGATTTCTCCCAGAGGATTTTCTTTAAAACACAAAATCTGACTCTTCCTGCTGAGAAACAGCTCTCCTGGCAACTTGACAAACCTTGAAAAATCTGCTGCTTCTCATTTTATTTTACAGCCCTCCTGTCATTCTTTTAAGATGCTTATAAAGATCTGAGAGGCCCAGGAGAAATCATAGTATCATTTGGAAGGAGTCAACAAAATTACTTATTGTTATGTCCAATTCTCAATCTCCAACATGGCAAACTTTTTACCGCCTAGAAAAGGGATGAGATTTTCAGAGCAGGAACTATGTATGTCTTCTATAAAACATTCATATTTTACACTGTTATTCCACAAATTTGAGCTTGCATGTGAAAGTATGAAAGGAACTGACAGAGAAAAAAGTTCTGCATTACTGGAGTTTTTGTGGTTATCAGGGCATCGTAGTTCCCCATCGTTGCTCCAGGCGTATTCTATATCCCTAAGAAAAAATTGTTATTCTAAAGAATATCTTAAATATTCAACGCTGACACAGCCAGAGACGCTAACTTACATTAACTCTGAGATCACTATGGAGAGCAAGGCTTGGTTACGATAGAAACTGTTCCCACACTGGCGAGATGTCTTCCTCGCCTGTTTCCCAAATTCCTGCTTGATCTCAAGTGAAGCACTCGTCCTGTGACGTACAGGGCCATCAGCTTTGGTGTCAGGAGCAGACCCTGGTCCTGCTCAGCCACCACCCTGGTAGGGTGAGGAGCTGGGGAGCTGAGTCCAAGCCGCCACCACTGCCTCATCATCAGTACCCATCCAGACTCATTGCAAGAGAGTATGAAGTTAGTTTTAGTCATAGGAAAAAAATGCACTGCCCAAGTATATAAACGGGTAGACGGGAAAATAACTGTGTAGAATTAGATTCTCCTCTAGTAAAGATGGTTTGAAAATTATTAGGTCATTCCTTGTCAGGGGGCAGGTCGATAAATTTAAGAAAACTCATGACTGGTTTCTGCCAGTTCAAATTATGCTACTATTATAGAGCAGGTAGCATGGTTATTTCCTTTTATGTGTAAGCTGATGGTGGATGGGATGGATGTTGTTTTGGTAGCTATTGATTGCAGAGTTGCTTTGTGCATCTAATGTTTCAATAGTGACCATCTGAAAGCAATAATTAAACATGACTTAAATACAGAATGTAATTTAAAGCTCTCCTGCCTTCTTTTGTACACTTTTATTTCATCCTTGACAGTTTTCAGGATCAAACCACATTTGAAGAGGTTGAAGGGCAACGCTGACAAAGAGAATAAAAATAATCCATTGGAATATGTCCATTGGAGAAACGATCAGCTGTGAGAGCGCTCATTTAGACACTCGGCAGTGCTTTAGGTGTTATAATAATAAATGCCTTTGATTTCTCATTAATACTTCGAGAAGTGGATTGAACTGCTTCCCCCATTGATTGTGGTGTTTGGTTTAACCACTCTTTTTTATGATTAAAATGAAATTTAAGAATCTAGATACTTAGCAAAGCACATGAAATGTGACTGGTCTGACTAGAATAACTGGAATTTCTTACGTACTTAAATTTAAGTACATGTGAGTGCATAGTTGCAGTAGTGCCTACATGGAAAGGGATAAATAAGGCAAATATGGAGAAATAGAAAATAATGTAAACGACACTTGTGAAAAATGAAAGATGAGTTTAAAAACACTACTTATGTATAATTGATAATTTGCTTACTTGGTTTAAGCACGATTAATAAGGCAGTGACAGGTTTTAATGTCTAATATGTTAAAACACACCATTAGTTTGTCCTTTTGTTCAATTCATGTTTCTGATTCCCAGGTTTCTGTTTTCCTGATATTGTGGTTCAAGGTAGATGAGCTTGTGAGATTTTTGTTTTCTTTTGTTTTTCTAATGAAACCATTTTTTCTATGCTAGAATGTGCAATGCTATTCAAATTTTTAAAAACCCCAGCATTTCATGAAACTGGGTTGATTTCCTTAAGTTTCATATTAAAAGTTAGGCAAATGTTATACAGAAACTACCCTCCCACCAGGGAGCTCTTGCTTGATGGAGTTACCTTTGGCGAATCTAAACATACTTCATATAAAGGAGTTTAATCCTCTGAAATGCTCTGTGTCTTATCTTTCACAAATCATTCCTTGAGATTCTCCTTCCTCCCATCTGCTTGCAGCAGCACTTCACAATTTTGACAGAATCAGGAGGCAGGTTTTTCATTAACACTGTGAGATATGATACCTTCCTTGGCTCTTAATTAGGTTTTCATAAAGGAAGTATGTTTTCCAGGCTGCAAAATTTTTAACTGAGACAGATTTTAGTGATGTTTTATTTATGTGCATTAAACCATATTATAAATCCTACAGATGAGTGTCCATAAGCCTGGGTATTGTCTGAGTAAATATGTTGTCACCAAGATCCTTCAAGTTTTAATTACAGTCTTCCTGGTGTCTGACTACTTTTAGTGCAGTATGATAGTGCTTAACTCTTAAACAGACTAAAATTTACAGCACTTTTAAGTCCCTATTGGACAGTGAAGATATAGTTGTAAATAGCTACCCATCCTTAATTTGTCTCCTTATCTGCTTTGACCTTTGAAACTGTATTATTGAATTAGTGCAGTGTTTAAACAAAAGATGACTCAAAGACAGACATGATTTGTATGGAAGTTGCTATACAAAATAAAGCTGCATGGTAGTTGCCTCCAAAAATCAATGTGTCATCACATTAAAAAAGGACTCCTCTGCCATAATAGATTATCTTTGCTTTACAGGATATGAAAATGCCATTTTATTCTTTGCTCTTGAGAAATCTTTTTTTTTTTTTTTTCAGCACAGGAACTGAATGCTTCTACCTTTATCAGGTTTCTTTAGCTTATAATTGTGTAACTATGAAAAGTAATCAATTACAAGACACGGCAATCTGGCCTTCAGTACTAAAGATAAAATAATAATTTCGGTCTCGGAGGTTACAAAAGTCCATCGTTCCCTTCTTTTGAGGCATCTGTTCATCCTGAGTGTGGTACAGAGCACAGTATAAAAGCACAAGTTTTCACAGATACAAATTTTGTTCCCCAGCAGGTGGGTGTAAATCCCGATGTAATTGCACCTGGGAAGTAAAGCAGATTTTGAATCAAAATGTTTGATAGTTCCTGGTAGTTGTGCTGAAATCAGCCTATCTAGAATCAGATTATCACAGAATAAGCATTCTGTGCGTGCCTATAAATATGCACTTAACGTAGTCTTTCAGGTTGGATTTTCCCGAGTGTAATGTCTTTTATGTTCAAGCTTCCCTTTATTCTAGAACCGCC
Organism: Numenius arquata; assembly: GCF_964106895.1. Classification (NCBI taxonomy): domain Eukaryota; kingdom Metazoa; phylum Chordata; class Aves; order Charadriiformes; family Scolopacidae; genus Numenius; species Numenius arquata. Next base: position 10,491,945 of record NC_133577.1, on the reverse strand, counting down.
CAGCTCTTGCATACACCATCATCTCATTTCTCACGACGCTTAAGCCAGTACTTAACTTTGTGTCCAAAGATTTTAACTAGGAATAGTTGAAGTACAATGCTGAAAAAAGCTGTATGCTTTTTTGAATCATGGCCAGTTATACAAATGTGCTATTTTATCTTTCAAGCTCTTATGCTAAGATATTTGTAAAATAAACCAGTGAAGTCACAAAATACGGAATTTTATGGTGATGGTTAGGGTATTGTGCCTGCTGATTTTCTGTAAATTCCTTCTTCTTTCTCCTTGTTTTGGAGAGATCAGAGGAAAGTACAATATTAACTTCCATAAACCTTGATCCTTCATTGCATCTTTATTTTTCTCCTTATTGTATCTCATCACCTGGGCATTTTGACATGCTTCTGTTTCCGTGCCGTGCTCTCCCCAGTACAGATGAGAAGCGTCCCCGCTTTATTTCTTGTTGGAAGGGATCTGGGCCTCTCAATTAAACACATCAATGATATGATTTCAGAAAAGTCAGGGGAATCAGGCTTTTCTATCTGTGTTAACACCCTGTCTTATATATATCGCTAATTCATAGGCATATTATCCATTATATGAATTATAGTTTAATGGGAGACAGATGGAGTGCTCCGAAGTTAGGATCTTAGGTGGCTTACTGTAGGCTTTCGGTGTGATACTGAACAAATTGATTCATGTCTCAGTGTCTTGGTTTTCCATTCACGATAAAGGGTTAACGGCAGTATTTCCTTTTTTCAGTTCTTTCTCTTACCTGTTTTGAATGTGATCTTTTAGCCGAGGAAGTTCTTTTGCATATGTGTGGTAGGTTTCATAACAGAAGTGCTAGGAATGGACTTGGGTCCTACTAGTGGTAATGGGAAGTTTTGTGATGCCTTCACATTTAACATCCCGTATGCTTTCAGGGAGATTTTGACTGAACTGTTTAAGACAGATGAGGATGCTTTCATGTAATTTGGGAAGTTACGGGAAACTTTTCTATACTTGGCAGCTCATGTTCCTTTTCTGTATATTCAGTCCCTAGTTAGCTTGGTTTCTTCAGTGTTTGTGCCACCATAAATGCCCGTAATAATTGTTCAACTTGCAGCCATCTAAAGATAACATGATACATAGCAGAAAGAGGAATATTTACTACATTCATAGCATTTAGCTGGTGCCAGCATTCCGTGAGGAGAGGCTAAAGTAGATGCCCAATAGGGCAATCTTACAAAGAGAAGAAAAGCAGGCATTTTCTGGAAACTGATGATGTCCCACATAGCTACATAATTTTATAGAGAATTCGCCTTCAGAATTATTCTTCTTCATGAGTCATCATTACCCATGCTAATGTGGTCTGCAGAGGCTCTAGAGAGACTGAGGAGTCAAAGGAGGACATAATTCTTGTAAGTGTTGCTTTCTTGGTCGTTTCTAGAATTACAGGTGCACCCCCCAAGAAGTGGTTAAGGGTGAAAACAACTATTAAATTTAAATGAATTTTAAAGGGCATTAGGCAATCAAATGTTAATTACCTCAGTACATTTGAAAAGGAATAAAGGATAATCAGGATGTTGGGTGACAAACATTTCTGTATCAGTATTGTACTATTTCTTTTATACTGTGTTTTTTTCCCTGCAGGGACCATTAAAACATTCAAATCTGAATTTCTGTAAACAGTAGAGTCTCCTTAGTTGTCTACATTTGTATGTAAAAGCTAATGTAATTACAGTAATTTTGGAAATCATACCAGGAAAATCATATAAATCATCATTAAAAATGGTTGAAGTATGAACTTATTTTTTTATTCTAACCTGAGGAAGGTTTTCAGAAAGCTGTTATGCTGGACAGAAGAGTAGAAAGAAGAACTGGGTAATTGACAGGAGCTGTTTAATCCCATTTACCCATGAATTTGATTTTCCCGGGGCAAGAGCTATAGTCTGCATTGTCATGCGAGGAGAAAGTTCCAGCGTGCGTAGTACGTCACCCAATCTTTACCAGCGATCGAGTGTAAGAGCAGACTTTTGGCTATGTTTGCATTGCTCTCCATTTTATTTTATTTTATTTTTAATGCAGAGTGGTTTGTTTTATAGATAATTCTGTCTAAGGTTAAAACACCGACAGGAAGAGTGGAAATGTTTCTGCTCTGCGCTCTGATTGCACACGCTGTAGTTTGGAAAATGGATTTGATCCACCAGGAAGGCTTCAGATGGAGCAGGGCACTTCCTGCCACATGCTGTCACCCGGCAGGGGCTGCGTGGTTACAGAGCGGGGAAGGACCCGTGGGGGGACCTGGCAGCAGGACACCCCCCTCAGCGTACCCCGACAGCTCCTTCTGGCCCTGCAGCCTCTTCCTATGTGAATCCATGAGCCCTGCTCACCAGCCCACACGTGGATTTGTTTTGGAAAATCCCTGTTAACTTCAGTTGAATTCTATGCTGCTTAACAAAAAAAAATTAAGAATATTAGTAACGAGACACCTGTTGTGAATCCACCAGTGTAGAGGGCGAAGCCACTCCGAGGGTCTGTGTGCTCCCTTCTGGGAGGGAATAGGACCTTTCACGCTCCTTTTTCTCTGATTTTTACTCCTCAGACTCTTCTAAAGGCGGCAAAACCCTTGGGCCTCACCCTGATGAAGGCTGACCTCCCCTCTCCCTGTCATACTGGGGTTTCTCATCGCATTTTCCCAACCAGCCACCAACATCAGCCCCTCTGGTGGTCCCCGCAGCACCCTGGCCTTCTGTGGCAGACCAGCTTGCCCACCCCGGTGGAGATTCGGCACCGGTGGCCACCGGCTGTGCCCCCATACTGGGAATCTCCACAGCACAAGCTCTTGGTGTGTCACCTCTTCTCCTCTGCACGCCATTTGCCTTCTCCAGGGCCTTCTCTAGGACCATCCTGGTCCCTGCCAGGCGTCACTACGGCCTCAGCCCTACCAATTTCTTTTCAAGCCTGTTCAGTTAATTTCGCCAGCGGCCGCACAGTGGTGTATACCCAATTACCCTGTATCACTCCCTATAAACCAGTGAAAAGGGCTGTTGGCAGCAAAGGTGGAGTAAATAAAGGTACAGCTGAGCCATGAGCACGTTAAACAAGTCAAAGAGCGGTGACCGAGTGGGTGCTCTCCGCTACTTCCAGCCAATTGAATTAACAAGCTAAACGGATTTGGGAGATCCATTCCTTGTCCTGCAGGCTCCATCCTTCCTGGCAAATATCTCGAGACAAATGACAGTTGTGCGCATCGTGGTGTTTAGTCTCTTTGGTGGAAAGCTCTGATCTGTGCCTTGTTTCTGTGGCCGAGCATGAGGCATAAGGCAGGACAGGATCACACACGGGATCACCGAAGATGTTCCCTGGCTTTTGGGGAGGATCAAGCATAGCTCTCCTCTGCTTGACAAGTGTTTGTCTCAACCACTCCTATTGCTTCCTGTGACAGCGTTCCATGAAATACCTGTAGATAACCTGCTGCTGGGCTGATTGTCCTTGTGTTAGAAAGCTTTTGTCCGCAACTGTGCAATAAGTCGTGTTCCGCGTGATGGACACGGAGAACAATTAGTCACCATCCTCTTCTCATAACAAACTTTTACATATTTTAAATATGTTATCATGTCTTCTCTTAGTCTTCGCTTTTTCTAGACTAAACAATCTAATTCTTTCAGCCTTCCCTTGTTCTACATCTGTTACCATTTTTTGTGGCTTTTATCTGGACTCCCTCCAGCTGTCTCCTTCCTCCGACAGCCCAGTAGGCAGAGCTGGACCCAGTAATGCAGTCAGGTCCTTGCCACTGCTGGTAGGGGAAGAATAATTACTTGATTTGCTTATGGTATCACTATGAATATACATCAGGCTGCCTTTTTCTGCAACTGGATATCATCCTGATTTATAGTTCGCTTATAGACCGCTATAACTCCCCTGCAGATTCTTTTTTGCAGCACAGCTGCCGAGCAAGTCTCCTTTCTATCCTTGTGCACTCAGATTATCCTTCTATGGGTAATTTGCACTTCTCTTTGTGGATCTAATGCATTAATTTCAGAACATTTATCCCAGTTACTGCGATGATGGGGAATTCTAATCCCAGCTTGTAAACTGCTTGCAACCTCATCCAGTTTTATATCACACCAGATTTTAAAAATCTCTCTCATCCCCACAGTACCAGATCCTCAATTACACAAGGCCTCAGAATTAGAACTAGCTTGTTTGGAGAAACCTGGTGAAAGCTCTTTGTCTGGTTGCACCCACCTCTCTGGTGAGCAAGCAGCGGTTATGTTGCAGGACGTAGTCAGACTTTTCTCTGTTTGTCACCGTGCAGGTGTACAACAACCCATGGTAACTGACATTTCAGCCACCAAAGGCTACGCTCAGATGCTAAATTAGCCAGTGCGGAGCTCCAGGTAACAGCAGCAGTAGTCTGTCAGGCAGAGAATATTTTGAATTAGCCAGGTTGTTTTATGCTGCATTTCTTTTTCTAACACATTTTGCAGATTCTTTTCTTATATTTCGTATTCTTTCTTTTCCCTGTGTCTTTGCATGGTGAATTCTTTACAGTTCTCCCAACATGCTAAGCCATGTGTGCTTACCGATATCTTTTAAATTACTCCTTTGGGGCTTTAAGGTAATTCAATATCTCTGGTATAGCACACTGCTCGCTTACTCTGCACTGGGTTAATTTGCTGCTGTGCCTTTTGCCCTGCCCTTCTGTAAACTTCTCCTCTCCTCTGAACTCCTCCTGCCTTTGCCAGGGGACATCCTGGATTAGTCCCGGCATCTGGCTGCGACTGCATTCCCTGCACTCCCCTAGTGTTTGTCTGCTCTTCCGTTCCTAGGCATCGTGAAGTCTCATTTTATAATCACTTTCATTTGATTTTCTTTTCATCACTAAATTCTTAACAGTTCTTCTACAAAACTGAAGTTAAAGCTAGAGCACCATCACCTCTGCAAGGTCTTTCATCACTTCTTCAGCAAATACCTGGGTATCTTTTTCTCCAGGAGCAATAAAAGAGGTGTTTAATACCAAAGTTCATCCATATTCTAATTTTGAAAGCCTTTAGAGTTTTTGTGTGCTTTCACGGAGGAGATCTTCCATCCAGGAAGCCAATAGAAGACTGTTTTGGAGGTTGTCTTTGCTCCTTCGAGTGGCCAGGTGAATATTATTATGAGCTAGTAATCTAATCTTTTCTGCAAAGCAGTTGCAACTGAAAAACGCAGCCTGCTCTGACCTTGGAAGCCTAACATTGTTTTAAAACGTATCCTGCAGCTTTTTAAAATGCATCTGGAAGAAACTACAAGGGGTTCTGAGCCTCATCAGTATAATGACAGCCCCAAAGAGGTGAAGTATAACCAGCTACGACCTTACCCCAGTGATGGGTAGTCAACATGCAGCGTAATAAATCCCATCTTCCCTGAGCAGCAAACAAAGCAGAGCTAAGTCTGACAGGGACTTCTACAACATATATGAATGTAAAAAAAAAAAAAAAAAGCGTGAACAAGATAAATCCAATACAATGTTGGTAGAACATCCATTGGTCTCAGAGTGAAAACTTTATGGTTGTTCTGTCTCTTATGGGCCAAACTGCAACCTTTTTTTCCTTTAGGAAAGGATGTATGCGGTTCAGCTATTTCAGCATGTTTCTCGTTTTCTTTATTTAAAAAATGTTCTGTAATAGTTATTTCAGACCTCTGTAAATGGATGACAAATAGCCACATTTTAGTTAAGCCTGAACTTACTTTATAGCCATTTCTTACCCTGCTATCAGTGCTATTTCAGTAGCTCTGTGGGTAACAACAGCATTTTTCTTTCTTCGGAGGTTCCAAATATTAGAATTATTTCAGGGGAGTGGTTTTGGATTCAGTTTGCATTCGTACTGATAGGTTATATATCATGGGTATTATATAATGCCTGTAATTTAAGAGTCCACAAAGAAAACAAAGCATTTATTATATTCTGAGGCATTTCCAGGGAGTGAATAACTATGATTAACTGAATAGGCCATTAGCTACCACTATTACTCTGCTCAAATGCAGCTGAAATAGCATTTCTTCAGTGGTAAAAATATTTGGCAGCACTGCACTCACAAAAAAAACCCCAACACTTTACAAATGACATTTGTGGAAAGTCCTCTACATTCTTAGGAATCTCCAAAGAAGTTGTATTTAAAAGCACCAGACTCAATTTTCCTAGGCTGAAACCATTCAAAAAATGTAATAAGTATATAGTTTAGGTGAATATTATATTTCACCAATCTTATGCCCACATATGTAGGAATTCAATCATTAAAGTATCTGTGGGGATAAAGTTTTCTTTGGATTGATTAAGCCTTCTCACCCAATTATCTCCATTATATTGTACATACTTACTTCTGGTCAGATGCATATGTTCTCTGCATATGTTTTTCCAACTATTTATATCACTGCAGAAATAAGTTCTACAATTAGAGAAAAAAAAAATATACTGGTTCATTTTATAATAGAATTACTAATGAAATACTGATAGCAGGATTTTTCTATTAGCGAGATTAGCCAAAGAGCATGACCTAACAGTTAATAGGTTAATTACCATTTTATTACTTCTGTGATGTTTTTTTTAATGCTATTTTGACATTGAGATAGATTTTTCTTTTTAGTACATCTTAAACACCTTCTATTGCAATGTCTTGTTTTGTTTACAAAAGCTTTCCTTACAGCAACAGAATTTTCCTTTGTGCTGAATTTTTGTTCAAAATAAGAAAAAGAATATGTCTTCAAGGTAAAATTAAGGGTATTCAGATTATTTTTAAATTTCATATTCTTGACAACTTAGTCTGGTTAGAAACCAACTGTCCTCTGAAGTTTCTTCATCTTCCTCTGCCTCAAACAACTTGTTAATATATTTTCATGCTTTGCATAATGTCAGATCTCTTCAGAAATACTGGTGGTAGTTACAGTAGGAAAAGAATATAGCAATTAGCAAGAATATTTCTGGTTTAAATCCTTTGGTGAAGAGGAATGATATGAATTTGGATATGTTGCTCTCTGGAGATCCTTGGCATCCAGAGCGGGCTGCGTTCCTCCGCTGACTGGAGCTGATGGATAACTTTCTGTAGATTGGGTGGTCTGTGGTGGAGCTGAGGAACAAAGGTTCTAGCTCTAGTGATTTTCTTTTTTAGAGAAAAATATTGTCTTTGCACAACTAAAGTTGAATTTTACTGTAATTTTCCTATTTCTTGAAAAAATAATGTCTACTGACAATAGTATGTTTTAAAAAAGCTGAAGATTTTTAAGGCCCTAATGTTGAAGCTCGACAGTTTTGGAATTTCACAGGATTTTAGAAGTGGGAGTATGCAAAAGGAATCATTTTAAAAGCAGTGGTGTCAAGCAAATGCAACTAACATTGTTTAAAAACAGATTGAAGTCTTTGTTTGTCAGAGTTAATAGAGAAGAATAGTGATGATGGAGATGTTTCTGTGTTGATGTGAAGAGTGCCTGGGTCTGTATTTTAGAAGACAAAAGTGGGGTCAGTAGCTGGTAAAATAAATTCTCCTGCCTTCTCCATTAAGATTTCATTTGATTCTTGCAGTAGTGTGATTAATACTGCTTGCTTAAGTATTTTGCTAATTATCATAATTATTTATACAGAACTATTTCAGTTGTTTTTCATTAAGAAGGATAGTAAAGATTTTTTTTAAGAGCTAGATTTGGGCATTTTAAAATGTCTAAAATGTAATATGACTGAATGACAAAATCTATTGACCAGTTCATCCAGTTAAACCTCCAGTACGGATTTAATAGTAAGTCACTGAGAGACCACTGCTGACATAATAGCAGCCGATAGTCTTCAACGGGTGGAAGAGCTTTGCCTGTGCCCTGAAGTTCTGTCATCCCACAATAATGATCTGAGGCACTTTTTACAGGTTGTGGTATTTGATTGGAATAAGTGAAGTGGATGCACAGTAACACCAATATGGACTCAATCAATGTTTTTAGAATTTGCAGAGAGACAGCTGACTAGAAAATGGAGTTAAAGATTTGAAAGAAAAAGACCTACAGGAAGAGTATCTTCTGCTTATTTAATGCTGGACGGATCTGCCATCAATGCAGAGACATTTGTAGAATAGCAAGAGTACGGGAGTAAGAGGCATTCTGTTTACATATTTTATAAATTTTAACTAAAGATGCCAAAATATTTTTAGTGCCAGGCCCAACAAGACAAAACCAGCACTGGAATTATTGACTTTCTGATCAATAGCAGCTGAGGTCACAGAGAAACCACAAGTAATGACAGATCATAACTTGTACCTAAAATAAAGTTATTTAAGGCATTAATTAAAGCTAAATATAAATAATTATATTTAAATGTAGACTGATATTTTCAAGCAATTTTCAGGATCTTTAAGAGAAGCTCTAGGTTGCAAGATTCATCTTTCATGGCTATTCATATATTTCTAATTCAACAGGGAGGCAATTCCTGCACTGTAGCTGTTGGAAGTGGTGTTTCCACTGCAGAGTGGGAACTGTGAAGGGCACATGTTCCCGGGAAGGAAGCTGATGGTCTCCACTGCCTGGTTAAAGCCAGGCAGAAGACACAATTCTTAGACAGCAGAGGCGCACGTAGACACAGCAAAAACGCATTCATTCTGCAGATTGGCAAAACCCTTGTGAGCAACTGCACATGGGTAACTCTCATCCAAAGGAGATGCTGAAAGACCAGAATGAAATTTAGTAGTACAAATGTCAAGTCAGGCATTTAAGAAACAAATACAGTTTCCACATTTACTTTTTGGAGACAGCAAAATGAGGGAACACCAAAGTATGTTTATTAGTTGTGAGATGTCTCTGAGTCATTGGTGTAATACAGCTGTGTAAAAAAAAAAAAAGGTGAAATGCTATCTTAGGACATGTCAAGCAAGGTATCTGCAGTAGAGATAGTGAAGTTATCGGTGCCTTTATCACAGAAGCATAGAATCATTTACTTTGGAAAAAGACCTTCAGGATCATTGAGTCCAACCGTTAACCTAACATTGCCAAGTCCACCACTAAGCCGTGTCCCTAAGTGTCACATCTACACATCTTTTAAATACATCCAGAGATGGTGACTTCACCACTTCCCTGGGCAGCCTGTTCCAATGTTTGATAACCCTTTTGGTGAGGAAATTTTTCCTAATATCCAATCTAAACCTCATCCATTTCCTCTCGTCCTATCACTAGTTACCTGGGAGAAGAGACCGACACCCACCTCGCTACACCTGCTTTTCAAGTAGTTGTAGAGTTGTCTCCCCTCAGCCTCCTTTTCTCCAGGCTGAACAACCACAGTTCGCTCAGCCACTCCTCATAAGTCTTGTGCTCCAGACCCCTCACCAGCCTCATTGCCCTTCTTTGGACTCGCTCCAGCACCTCAATGTCTTTCTTGTAGTGAGGGGCCCCAAACTGAACACAATACTTGAGGTGGGGCCTCACCAGTGCTAAGTACAGGGGGATGATCACTTCCCTAGTCCAGCTGGCCACACTATTTCTGATACAAGGCAGGATACTATTGGCTGCCTTGGCCACCTGGGCACACTGCTGGCTCATATTCAGCCGGCTGTCGACCAACACCCCCAGGTGCATGGGGTTGTTGTGACCCAAATGCAGGACCCAGCACTTGGCCTTGTTCAACCTCATACCATTGGCCTTGGCCTATTGATCCATCCTGTCCGGATCCCTCTGTAGACCCTCCCAACCCTCAAGCAGATCAACACTCCCGCCCAACTTGATGTCATGTGCAAATTCACTGAGGATGCACTTGATGCCCTCTTCCAGGTCATTGATAAAGATGTTAAACAGAACTGGCCCCAATACTGAGCCCTGGGGACGACCACCTGTGACTGGCCATCAACTGGTTTTAATTCCATTCATCACAACTCTTTGGGCCCGGCCATCCAGGTGGTTTTTTACCCAGTGAAGGGTATGCCCATTCAAGCCATGAGCAGCCAGTTTCTCAAGGAGAATGCTGTGGGAAACAGTGCCAAAGGCTTTACTGAAGTCCAGGTAGACAACATCCACAGTCTTTCCCTCACCCACTAAATGGGTTACCTTGTCATAGAAGGAGATCAGGTTAGTCAAGCAGGACCTGCCTTTCAGAAACCCATGGTGACTGGGCCTGATCACCTGGTTGTCCTGTACGTGCCACATGATGGCACTCAGGATGATCTGCTCCATAACCTTCCCCGCCACCAAGGTCAGACTGACAGGACTGTAGTTCCCTGGATCCTCCTTCCGGCCCTTTTTGTAGATGGGCATCACATTTTCTAACCTCCAGTCAACTGGGACCTCCCCAGTTAGCCAGGACTGCTGGTAAATGATGGAAAGTGGCTTTGTGAGCACTCCCACCAGCTGCCTCAGTACACTTGGGTGGATCTCATCTGACCCCATAGACTTGTGTGCATCTAAGTGGTGTAGCAGTTCGCTAACCATTTCCCCTTGGAAAATCCCCCTTGGGGCTTCATTCTGCTCCTTGTCCCTGTCTTCCATCTCAGGGAGCTGGGTACCCCGAGAACAACTGGTTTTATTATCAAAGACTGAGGCAGAGAAGGCATGAAATTCCTCAGCCTTTTCCTCATCCAACCTCATTTCCCTCCGCATCCAATAAAGGATGGAGATTCTCCTTAGCCCTCCTTTTGTTGCTTATGTATTTACAGAAACATTTTTATTGTCTTTTACAGCAGTAACCAGATTAAGTTCTAGTTGGTCTTTGGCCCTACTAATTTTCTTCCTGCATAACCTCACAACCTCCTTGTAGTCTTCCTGAGTTGTCTGCCCCTTCTTCCAAAGGTCATAAGCTCTCTTTTTTCCCCTGAGTTCAGCTGGTCTTCTTCCCCGATGGCTTGTCTTTTGACACATGGGGATGTCCTGCTCCGGTGCTTTAAAATTTCCTTCTTGAAGAATGTCCAGCCTTCCTGGACTTCTTTGCCCCTCAGGACTCCTTCTCAAGGGACTATGTCAACTAGTCTCATAAACAGCCTTTTGTAGGACAAAGTCTGTAAGTCTCATCACCTGTGTTCAAGAAAGATTAAATCAAACTGGAAGAGACTCAGAGGCAAGATAAGGAAAGAATAAAAAAATGAAGAAGCGAGAGGATGCTAACAGATGTTGACTTAACCTAGTAAAAGGAGCCCTGGGAAAGAGACTATGGTCATGGTCTTTCTAACTACCTTCAAGTAGTGCACACCCGAAAAAAAAGAAAATCTGTTTATTGTAGACACAAACCTCAGGGATATAAATTGCTCATGAATAAATGTAAGCTGCAAATTAGAAAAAAAAAATATTCTAGCTATCAGAGCAATGAATTTCTGGAACAATAAGCAAAAATATGTTAAAAAGGGAAAAAAAAAACCACCTCTTAAACTCTTAGGATAAAGCTTAGCCAGTTAATGGAAAGGAATAGGAGGAGCATTCTTGCTGAGACCTTTCTGTCTCCTGTTCCCCTACTTTGTACCCCCCTATTCCACATAGCAAAGGACTATAGACAGCTTTGTACACTCCTGAGATTGCCTCGTAGGTAACCAGATGCTCGTAGGTATTCAGTGAGCTGGGATGTAATAGTAAAAAAGCGAGACACTTTAGAAGAAAAATTTAGGTTTGTTTGTTGTCTCAGGATCTCTGCAAGCCTTCGGTGTGATGCAGCCCTGACAAACACTGAGAGGTGTAAGAGCTTCAAGTCCATTTCAGGGCAGGGATGCTGATTTGGGTTTCACTTGCTTCCTCCATGTTGTTGGAAGCCCAGACTTCAGTTACTACTTTGAGACAGTACAGGGAGGTGCTCTGTGCTGCCGGCAAACAATTTGTTAGCTGATTCCAGCTGATGTGCAGTGATTGCGCAATGACTTTTTATCTACTTTGTCCCAGTGCAACCAGTTAGGGGAAGGCACCAGCCCCACAACTGGGAGGCAGCAGCACCTGACCTGCCTGTTGGGTGAGAGAGGTACCGGTGGTGAGCGCTCTACCTTCCTACTGGCTTCTGCCTGGGGAAAGCAGCAGTCTGAGACAAATTACATTCACCTGGACTCTGGCAGCAAACAGCTCTCTAAATCAATCACTGCTACCCGTAAGGAGAAGAGGTCCAGGGTAGTTTAAGGCTTCTCCCGCAGGCTTGAGGCAGCACAGGAGCAGTCATGCTGTCGGCTCCTGGCTCTCCCACGGGACGTGTGGCTGGGTGGTGGGGATGCTTTTGCCGGACGTACCCAGCTCTGTGAACCCCTCCTTACTGCTCCAGCGCAGCGCAAAGGGGTTGGCTTGAGCTGCCCTGCTGTGTTTATGGATATCAAGCCTTCGCCTGGAAGCAAACCAGAAGCATTCCCGTAGTCAAGCCCAGCTGAGGAGAGATTAAGGCTGCTCTTCATTAACACCTTGAAGTGTTGTTTGCAGTTCCCGGCTCACACCCTCTGCCACACTGGAGCCACCCCGATGAGCGCTGTTTGGCTTGAACATCGATGAAGTGTTCTAGCAAGTATGTCAAGGGTTGGCTCGTGGTCAAGATTCAGTCACGTAACTCTCTAGACATACCCCAAAACGAATATAAATCTTTGTTTCCCTCATGGCAAGGCAGAGCAGGATAACTGCTTCAGCCTGCAAAGCTGGAAGACAGCAGATTGGGATGTTTCTTGTCTTGCAAATGTCAAACATTCAAAAATTGCAGCTTCAAATGTTATGAGACTGGCTTTAAAATCTTGAAATCTTAAAATTAAGGCTCTGGAAATCCCTTTTATTTTGCCTTCTGTTTTTCTGAGCCTCTTCTGAGCCTAAATCAGCACCTAAATTCACATTTTACACCTTTTCTTTCCATCTGTGAGCATACAGAAATAAGCTAAAAGATGAAAACTTAGATTCTCAAACAAGCAGTTCTCTTCTGAAGGAGAAGCTTTACAGAAAAACATCACATCACGGAGCTCACCAGAAACTCTCCAGAGTTGACAACACTGGATTTGATAAAGCCAAGGACTGAGCTTGGTCGGAGTTTGCACAGCTGCAATGAGGATGTAGTTTGGATTACAGAATTCTTGCTGAAGGAAGAGGTGTATGAAGTGAAAAAAAAACAAACAGGCATAGATTACCTGAAAGGAGTGGAAGAAAGTGAGGAGGCCAGAGGTGGCTACAGTTGTTGGCTTGTGCAGTGCAGAACATCGGTTTTTAATCACACACCAGGGAAACTGCTGCAAGGCTGTGAAATTCCCCCTCCAGCGCAGAACTGGCCCGCTCCCATAAAAAGTTGCTGGGTCCCAGCCTGTATTTTGGAGGACTGGCAACTGCATTATCACTTGGTACCCTAATGGGGTCTTAACTACAGAATGCAGCGTGCCACTGGACTGCTCATTTCTAACTGATATCACACACACCACCATATTCAACGCAGAAAAGCTTTTCAAGTTAAGCAGATTTTTAAGTTGTGTTATATAGGATTATTTTCTAATGATTTAGGTCGTTTTAAGGAATAGTATATGCTACTATTTCTGTCTAGTACCTAAATCATTCTCCTATTTTAAACCGTTTCATGTGATTGTTAAACTGGCAGATCCTTGTTAGCTTTAAAGTATATTTCTAAATTAATTCTATAAAAGTTTAGAGATTTTGTTATCCATTGTAATTAAGTGTAATTTGACTTTAGCACATTGTAGCTTCCCTTTATCCTTATATCCCTGGCATCTTTATGATATCAACTCTTAGATATATTCTAATACTTCTGCTTAATGTTAGCCTATTAATTTGTTTAAAAAAATTAGCTATAAGAATCTTTTTGTATACAGGTACAGAAATAATGCAGCAGTGCAGATACTGAACATCACAACTCATTTTTTCCCAAGAACACCACTTAGATTGAGTCACATGAAACACCATCATAATTTTCAAATTTCCTACTGCCTCTTTAGATATGACACCAAAATATTAACATCACATGATGTTCCAGTTATTATTATTACCTTGATAGAGTCTTCTCCGACATCAGGGAAAGGGGCTTCATGATTTAATTCAAGTATATACAATCATCCGCATTTTTTTACTCTAAAGCCTTTGACTAAAGATGTTTGACTTCAAGGAACGAACAGATCAAGGTATTTCATTATCAATAGTCTACTTTCTACCCATAAACTTTCACTGAAATTTAAATTCAGTTAAATTATGTAGTTTTTATGCTGCTTGCTAATATCAGGAAAAGTTTTGCATTTGCTATCAATCTCTGTTTGGTAACTTCAGTCTTAATTACACTGAGTGTTGCTAATTTTCCTGCTGTCAATCAACACACTAATGTTACACTGTTTTACAGACAGACTCCTATTTCTGCTTTTGAAAAAAAAAATGAGTGGGACTCATCTCACTTAACTGTACCCTTACAAAACATTTACACTGCGAAGCTGACTCTTTTCTCTCTGTATCATAGAGTGAGTGCTGAACAGTGGGGGTGGGACGCCCACCCACCTCTCACGGCTGCTCCTGCTGCTTGTGTTAGACACTTGGCCAGCATGGGACAAATTCTCCTCCCATCGTTGACTGGCTGTAGGTAACTGGCTGCATACGTGACATTTGTCGTGGGTTTGCTTGCTTGAACTGTAGTGTACTGCCATTAAAGATGTCCTGACGGTTCCCGTGCTAATGAGGCAGGAAACCTTTAAGATATCTGAAAAGGCACCAGAAACTTAAGCATAGATAACTGAGTCCCATCCTTGGGTACCCAACCGTGGTGAGGTGAGTGGCCCCCACCCCGTTCCACGTGACCGGAGTGGCCTCCTACATGTTGTTTGAGGCACAAGAAGAGATTTTGTGCGCATTGGAACTGCATCTCTGTCTGCAGCTTCAGCCACCGCTGAAAAGCAGCAGTCACTGAGGGAAAAAATGCACTGGATATCTCAAAAACAGGCAGCAGTATTATACGAGGGTTTTGGACCACTGTAGAGTTACTGCAGAGGAATTGTCTTTATTTCCAGCCTAGGTGGTTTCAGGTCACAGTAATATCACCTGTCCACTTTGTCTCTTTTGCCCACAGATGGGTTGCACCCTGACATGATGTGCCCAGCTTTGCCTGACATGTCGCGGGCTTTGGCTGCCCTCCGCCTGTCCTGCCCTCGGGCCTGTGAGATACATCCCACTGTGGTGGCAGAACTCACCCAGTGCCAACAGGCCAATGCCTCTCCTCTTCCTCCCTTTTCCCCGGAGGGATACCACCAGATCCACGTTTCTGTGTTGGGAAACTCACACAGGTGACTACACATGCAGGTTTCAGTGGTCTGGGAGGAACGAAGCAGTATCCTATCCATGTGTTAGAGCTCAGAGCTCTTCAAAGCACATGCAGCCCTTTCCCACATCATAAGAGACAAGAGGACAAGAAGGGACATATGGACAAGAGGAAATGGGCACAAACTTGTACATAAGAAGTTCCATCTAAACACAAGGAGGAACTTCTTCACTTTGAGGGTGGCAGAGCACTGGAACAGGCTGCCCAGAGAGGTGGTGGAAACATTCAAAACCCACCTGGACACGTTCCTGTGCAGCCTGCTCTAGGTGGACCTGCTTTGGCAGGGGGATTGGACTAGATGATCTCCAGAGTTCCCTTCCATCCCCGTATTGTTCTGTGATTCTGTGATAAGCAAGATCCACATATCCACACAGAGGTAGGACTGTTCAACCACCGAGCAGGACAGTGCAGTCCCCCTTGTCCCCCTTTCTCTGCCAGGAGATGACTGTGTCGTTATGCACCCAGTGCACAGAAAACAGGGTTCACCCTTTAGCAGTTCTCCTTTCCATGCCTGCAAAGTAGACAAGCTGAGCAGATTTAGTTTCTGGATCGCAAAGAGAACGATCATGATCTTGTAAGAGAGAAGTCACCATGACACCTACATCTTTCCATGTCAACAGGGTATCATCTCTTCTGCTCCTGAGCGAGCCCCTGCCTGGGCTTTCTCTCAGCTGTGTTTCTGACTGAGCAGTTTGTCTGTCTTTCCCTTTCATTGTTTGCAAAAGCCTTGATCCCAGGAAAGGTCAGAAATCCTAGCCCTGATTCTGACAAAAAGACGAAGGTAATTTTGCTATCTGGGTGTCTACGATTCTTGGCGAAGACTCTTAAATCCTTATAATTGTAAATCCCTAGAGCTGTTCTCAGAGAGGCGCAGACATCTGGCTTTTTTCAGCCTCAGGACTTCTGACTTCCTGTAACAAGTGAGTTTTTTGTGGGAATCCTTCTCTGCCTCGGCGGTCAGACAGCGGCTTTGCATCACGAGCGGTCCTGGGTCACGCTGGCCCATCCTTCCTTCTCCTGTTTCCTGTGCTGCTGTCTCTCTGCAAGCACATATCTTTCAGAGGAAAGCCAGTCTCTCTATTCTTTTCAATGGAAATCCAATGGGATCTATCCCTAAATATCAAATCAAATAGAATTTCTTGTTAATTGAAGGTGGGCTTCATGTTGTATTTACTGACTAGCTTGTATTTCAATTTGTGCTGGCCTCCGATTCTTCCAGTCCAGAACTGAAAATACAATATTGTACCTCTCTGGGAAGGAACTGGGGAAGACTGGGAAGTCTCTGCCTCAGGAAGCAGCTCAGATAGCGTAAACAAAATATATCATAGAGTGAGAAGTAGAAAAGGTCTGCCAAATAACCCCAATTAGGTAAGAAGCATGATCTCTGCCTCCTGTATTTGTGGAATTGGCTTGTATCTCCATAGAGATTGATGTAAATGGTAATCCTTTCTTTGAAAGGCTCAACATGATCAGTCCTGTTGGTGTTAGCAGTTCTCCCTCAGTATGTTTGATCAAGAACTTATGCAAGATAAATAGTAAACAGTAATTTTGCAGCTTGGAGTTTCATGAAGCTGTGCAACTGATGTGTTTCCAAAGGAGGGATTGTAGTGGTATGTCTTTGTTGCTTTCTCAGTGGAGGTTTCCATTGAACAAAACTCAATTTTAAGAGGCTATGAAAGACTTCCATTAAGCCTAAATTGAACAATATTGCAGCAGAGCACATGCTTCATAAAATTAGCTATATGGATGTAAAATCAGTTGTCAGCAAGACTGTATTCTCACTTGAAATCTTTTCTCCATAATGCTTTCATTTTCAAAGTGTATACAATACTTCATTTTAAAATATATTTACTAGTATTATCTGCTTTATTTGAACAAGACTGTGTGGCAAAATATTTCAGTTGTTATTATCCTCATGTGTGCTAGGGAAACTGGGCTAGAATAAATTATTATGATGTGAGTGCACAAATGATTTGGAAACCATACGCGGAGAGTAGTTCTCAATGATACACCATTAAGCGGAGTTCTGCAAGTAGTTTTCCTTGTTCTGGTGCTGTTCGGTATTCTCCCTGACAGCTTGGATGAAAGGTTAGAAAGTATGCTTAATAAATTCATCGAGCAGAACAAGCGCGTTGGAAGCAAGGCAATTGAAAGTGACCTTGATAAAGTAGCGGAGTAGCACAGAAAATATCAGCTTTCCGGCAGTTAAATGAGAGCAAATGCAGAACTGTACAAATAGCTCGACAGAATCAGCTGCACATAAATACAGATGGGAAACAACTGGCCAAGCAGCAGCTCCGCAGAAAAGACCCGGGGTCATAATGATCCCAAGCTGAACATGCCCCAATGATGTTGTGCTACTGCCAACAGGGCCAGCGCTGTTGTGGGCTATAGGAAGGGGAGTAATAAAGCATAAAATGTAATTAATTCGCTCTACTCGGTGCTGATAAGGCCCTCAGTGGAAGAGCTTTACCCACTTGCAGGAACTGTGGCTCCGGTGGGATCCGACAAACTGGGCTCAAAGATCTAAAACTCCTGGGCCTTCAAGGAAAGGTTGGGAGGGTTGTTTAGTCTAGAGATGAAGGGAGGAAAGGAAGACGTGATAGCAGCATACCTATAGCTAGGGTAGCTCTAAAGAGGAAGGGATTTAGCTGCCATGTGTGCTGTCAGTACAGGAAAGCAATAGTAGGCTTAGATCTCAACAAGGATGATTTAGTATAAGCATCAGGAGAAAAATGTAAGTGGCAAGGAAAAGCAGAGACCTGGAATAGGTCGTTTAGGGGGAACTGATGGAAACTTCAGCCTTGCAGATGTTTAAAAGTAGGTTAGACAAACATCAGCAGGAATGGCATAGGTCAGGGATGGGCGAAGCGATCTCTCAAATTACCTGCTAGCCCTATTCCTTTAGTGATTTCCAACTATGTGATAACGATAAGGATAATAATTATACATGCAAAAAAGTACTTTGGATATCACCACAAAATTTCAGGGTATGTAACAAAAAACTTAATACTAGTTCTGGAATTTATTGCATGACTTCTGTGTTTACATAAGATTGAAGCAATTAGACTTTTTCTAATTTTGCCTGTGTCAGTATTGATTGAAAATTACTGGTATCTGATGGCTTTGTGAATGGTCTTTGTGAAATAAATAGGTGAACACAGTCAGATACCTGTGGTAGGGTACAAAGCACTCAGTTCTAGCCATAAGAAAGTTTGGTCTTTAGTCTGATTATAGTCCATGGAAGAAAGATGGACGCCTTTTAGGCATTACCTAAGGAGTGTGTGAATCACCCTACGGAGGTGCCTCTGCTTCTCCTTCTACCTATTCTGCAGCAAATACATACTGGAGGCGTATTCTTGGTCTCTCCTTTTCTTAGTCCGCGATATGAAAAGTTTGGGTTTCTGAGAACCAAAGTGCCATGTCTGGACTTCACAGAGGACTATCTTGAAAAATCATAATTGTCAGGAAATCAGAGCAGATAATCTAGCGGTCTTTTCTGACCCTTAGTTCTGTGAAGCCCGTTCAGTGGGTCATTTATGAAGGATTTATAATTGTTACAATTAATAGTTGTTATCAATACATAAAGGGCATGACCAATATGTGTTAGAGATACTTGTACACCAAACTTACATAAGCCACTTATTAATCTGTTGCATTCTTACTCGTTAATTGTTTATTAATCCTCTAAATTGTTTACACTGTATCTTGTGTACAGTGTGTGAGAGACAATACAGCACTTTTAGTCAGAAAATCTGATATAAAAATAATTCTTTACAGAGATATTTTAATGACGATTTTAAAGTACTAAGCTACTGAACACTGAAAGGGAAAATTAGTAATATTTTAAAAATAATGGTCTGTTTAATCCTGGATAATATTTTAGGAATCATGCAGTATAAGACGCCTTTGTCTCTCAGAAGCATCCTATGGCTAACAGAGAGACTGTAAACATTATCCCAAATCTGTTATTTATGAAACATTTGCTATTGCCTGGTAATAAATAAATAAATAAATAAATAAAAGAGGTCTCATTTGTAGGGCTTTTTAAAAATTGGAATTACGCTCCAGCAACCAGTGATGACTAGTTATTGTTCCTTTTGTCAACAGGCAAGATGAAGGAGGTTCTGGCAGCTTACCCTGTCCCGGGCTCTGCAGAGCTAATGAGAAGTGCGCCCATGTTCTAGCGTGCATCACATCGCGTCTTGGGTCTGAAGTGCCAGAAGGATCCCAGCGCTGCAGACTGAGACGGCTCTGAGCACCTCAGTACCCCGTTTCTGACAGAACCCAGGGATGGCAAACTTACATACCAGTATTACCTGTCTGGGGCAGGTTTAATTTTATAAATTAAAACCATAAACTCTATGAGTTTCTAGACCGTATTTGTGCTGTTGAGGATGATCTGCTCAGATGAACAGTTTTGCATCCATCGGAGAGACAGGTTCTTCTGCTGGACCAGAAGATGACAGTGGACTGTATATTGTAACTAATGCCATTTGTAGCATCTCCTAGTGCAAATAATTGAAGAACAGGTTGCAAGAAAATCCTGTAGGGAATAAGACGTGCTTCGTTTTGATCTACAAATTTTAAAAAAAATGTTTTGTTTTTTTAAAGATTACCACTTTTACATAACACTATGTGTGCAGTCTATGTGCAGCTCTTCACTGTGGCTATCTATATTCCAGAGATGATGAATTCCTTGTGAGACACCTGAACCTTTTTAGATTTGTGATGAATCCTTAAATTATGAGAGCATCATGAAAAACTAGAAGGGAAAAGTTCCAGGGCTTTTATTCAATTAACGTCTCCAATTACTTCCTGTTGGTGTCCTGAAAGGAGGAGGAAAGGGCAGGAAGTAGAAATGAAATACAAAAAAATACGTTGCATTTCTTTTTTGGCATATGCACCTATCCGAATGTGTGTTTGATCTAATAGCCAAGGGGAGAGAAACAGCTAAGTTATAGCTGAGCCCTCACATGACAGGTCTGCGTTTTCGGGCAGTATTTGCTAATTTTGTCTCTTGAATAGCTATAGAAAAGAAGGAATATGTATATGCCCCACCATATGTGAAAAGGACATACTTACCATTCCTTTATTTATTTTTGCTCTTTCAAAAATTAAAGTGCCAGTTATTTGGAATGCTGTAGTCTGTGGTCTCTTCACGTTTGTTTAGTGAGATACTTTCAGCAAGATCATTCCCATTACGGTGTATCTGCATGGTGACCACAGCTTTGGGCCTGTATAATAAAGATATAAATTCAAAATTTTGTTTCTCATCGTTTTCTCTACTTTTATACTGTATCTGCAAGTCTCTGAGTGGAATCCTGCTTATCACTGTTTAGAAGAAGATTTGGCAAAAAATGTTAGAGAGGAAAGTACTTGTATGGTTGGACCTTGTTCTCCTTTGTATCATTATTTACAACAGGTTAAAGGGCAGAGGGATACAAAATGTTAGCAAATCAATAGTGATGCTTAAATTCAATTTGTACACGAGTCCCGAGGGCAATAAGGAGATCAGGCTCTTTGTATCCTGGATTTAAGGCCATGCTGAAGTATTTGACATCTGGTCTCTATTAATTAGTAATCCTGGAAAGGTATGTAAGGAAAAAGCTTCAGAAAATCTGAGTCTGAGCTGGCTTTGCTTTGCTCTGTGTGTGATATATTGTGCTGAACATCAGAGTTTAAAAGCCAATTAGACTCTTTTTCCTTCCTTCTTCTTATTTTCTTCTTCGAAGACAAAATTTTAAACTATAAAAATGTTCTTCATGTAACAATTAAGTTTGTGTGAGCAAAGACTGCATGTTGCGTTTCAAAAATTAATGTGGTCCTGGCAAGACTACCCTGGCCCGGCTGCGTTATAGGCAGGGGTTTGTCCTGCTGACACTATGGGTAGCTTATAGCAAACATATGAGTTCACATCAGCAGAGCATCCCTGACCTTTGAAACCTCTTAGTCAGGTGTCACTGTTACCCTGCAATTCATGTAGTTGCGTATGGATGGGAGAGTGCTCACCGCTGTGAAGTCCGTACCAGCGCACTTAAGCGTGAATGGGGTCAGACAACAGCGTCTCAGTGCAGTTTCCTCATCAATTTAAGCTAATCTAAGGCTGTGCTCCTGCTCACGGGGTGGGGGCAAGTCCTGGCTTCCCCTTCTGCCCTGCTCACACCTTCCCACTACCTCCCTCAAAGAGCTGAGCACCTCTGAGGCTTCTTGGTCTGACTGAAAACATCCTGGTGTAAGATTTTAGCTCTTGCGCCGGCTCTGACACCAGGGAGAGGGCAGGAACAAACACCTTTTTATCAGCAGTTTAGTTTTAGGTTGGCTTACACTGATGGAGGAACCATGCCTTCAGGTCCCTCTAGCTGTCAATTAGCTAATCTTATTAGCTAAACTTTATATTTAAGCACAATTGCTTTCTTAGGGCTAAGAAGTATTCCTTGATTCAGTGACACTGCGAAGAAAATAAAGCACTGGAAATGAATTAAATCCACAGGGGGGGAAAAATAATCAAACCACCTTTAAAATTACCTGTCAGTGGCAGTATTTGGGGTACAAGAAAAATACACTGTCCTGGAAGGAATACATTCTTGCCTTTCAAATTACTCTGAAGATCAAAACTTTTCCAGAAAAGCAGAAGTGAAAGGTGTGTGCCGCGGCAGCCCCGGGGCAGCGTCAGCCTCCCGTGCGAGCAGACCCTTGGCTATGATTGAGGGACATGCCCGGCATGCGGCCAGCTGGGCCCACCACAAGTGTAGATGCTTGAGCTTGGCCATGGCATCATTTGAATTTGAATGTCAAAACTACTTGCCCCAAGAGCGGGACCTGGTTGAGAGAAGCAGCTTTTTGTCTGTGCCGTACCAGGGGCTGTTGGAAGCCTGACCATCCCGTTGGGTGAACTTTCCTGAGGAGATGTGTGACTGTTGCCCATCTGTTGAAGGAGTGATTAAAACACAAAACACAACAAAACAGGCAAACCTCCAGGCACTCTGGTAAGGGCAGAGGTTGGGGCTTTTTGTTCTTTGGATGAATCCCCCTTTGAGAAGCCTCCAGTGCTTTCCCTCAGCGCCAGGACAAGCCCTTCTTTGTGAAGGGACATGAATATGGAGGGACCTGCAGTGCTCCCGTCTCTTCAGTCAGCTTCAAAGGGACATTTCAAAAGTCATTATTTTCTGGCAACTTTAAACATCTGAATCGAGGCAGTGCTGGCATTACAAACAGTATTAGCTGACTTTGATGACTTGGAGCAATTCAATATTTGCACAATTAGAACAAATACTTTATGTGGACTATGTGGCTTAGCAGGCCCGAGTGTTGGTTTTTCTGACTGAGTGTAGTATGTGAATGTGTTGTTCACATTCAAATAGGATGGTCTTAAGTCATTTCCTTAGCAGACAATAATCCATTCCAAGAATAAGAACATCTGTTCAGGGCCCAGACCTGAAATAAATAGTAGGCTTAGAGACAGGTCTTTTGTCCAGCGTTGTCCAGCATCGTTTGGGTATTAGACATCTAAGAAACAGTTGACTCTTCAGGTCACAGCTGGGATTTTGGTGACAGAGGGTGAGCATGCCTCTGTTACAGCCGACCACCTCAAATCTTACCTTCGACTGCAGTTCTGTTCCTCCTGCCAGTCTGCGCTGCTGTGATAACACGGGCTTTTACTAATGTCGGCTTGCTTGAGATTCCTCACAGTTACATTCCCTTGTTTTTCATCTCTGTGTGTGTGTACATGTGCTGCTGTTGATTCATATTATTCACACAAGGGCAACCCTAACAGTTGGCTATGAAATTGTCATTTATTTGTTAGTTATCATTCCAAAAAGCCCAAGTTTTTGAGAAACTATGACCGTATTTCATAAGCAATTATCTGGCTTACTTTTTAAATTCTCTCTTGCAACCTTCATCTAGAAATCTCCAAATACTTGTCAAATATTAAATTAGGAAGTCTCACAGAAGTTTCCAGGCAGCATACATTTTGTTCCAGTGTATAAGTAGATAAGCCAAGTCACCAGAGAGCTAAGTAACTTCACCGGTATTTCACAAGAAGTTGCTGCGCTGAAATCAATGAACTAAACTAATGACAACTTTGTAAGGAAGCCAACATCTTAAAAGGTTATTAGCACGGTTTGTCTCACTCCCTGTTGTGTTTTCCTTCTCTGCAGAGACCCCCTCTGTCATAGAATCATAGAATCATCTAGGTTGGAAGGGACCTTTAAGATCATCTAGTCCAACCATCAATCTAACTCTGACAAAAAAACCCACATCACTAAACCATGTCCCCCAGCACCATGTCAACCCGTTTTCTGAAAACCTCCAGGGATGGTGCCTCAACCACTTCCCTGGGCAGCCCATTCCAATGCTCGATACCCCTTTCAGTGTAAAAATTCTTCCTAATATCCAACCTGAACCTCAGCTTCCCTTCACTTCAGGTCTGTACTCATCCCCTCTGCATCTTGTAAGAAACAGTTGGGTTGTTTTACTCCATATGGTATCCTTAACTGCCTCCCCGGAATCGCTCTGAAGGGTCATCTTCATACTTTGTGTTGGGTCAGTTCTTGGCTAATTTCAAGGCTGTCTTCTTCTCTGGCTTGGCTGGCACCTTTCCCTCCTAGCAATAAACGATGCTCTTGAGGTCACGTCTGGTTTTGAAGTTAGTCTTGGCTGCTGAAGTCAGAGGGAGAGAGCGCACTCCTGGCTACATTATAAAGAAGGAGAGTTTCTGTGGTGTGTCGCTGGGCTCTGCACAAGGCCCTCCATGGGGGGTGATGTGCCGCCGCTCCGGGTGTCGGATACGAGGTGCAGAGTTAATGAAGTACTCACCATAGTTTATGAGTTTATTTCACTGTTTTCTTAAACCCCAGGGCAGAGCTGGAAGTTGAAGCGATGGGCAGAATTAACAGGGTGCTCACAGAGGCCGAGAGTAAACCTGACTGGGAAAACCCTGTCCACACAAAGAGCTTCCCGTGCAATTATTTAGGTTAAAAGAGGAAAGGTAGCCAGGCACTCACTCACAAACAAACTGGTGAAGTCAGAAACTTGCAAAGCAGCACTGAAAATGGAGAATCTGCTGTTCACACCAGTTCCCGCTTTCCACCAGGGCTCCCTATTGCCAGCGCAGACCTTTAAAAGACTTTCTACCTCTTTGTTAGTGCCGCTAAGAACAAGCAGAAAACAGTTTGATTGACTCGAAAAGAAAAAACAGTGTAAAAAAAAAAAAAAAAGTTGCCACCTTCCATCTTACAGGGAAACGGGTACATTCAGTATTAACTCGAACAGCTGAATTAAATATCCCTGACTTGAGAAGCAGGAGGCAGCAGTTGCTGGAGCCGTGCCCTGCCTGACCCACCTGCAGGGACCTGCAGCCAGAGCTTCTGCGAGGCAGAAGGTACTGCCCGCCCAGGGCAGATGAGCTTCGGCAGGAGAGGGAAAGCTTTTCCTCGCTGGTCGTTAGTCCTGGGGACATCACAACACTTGTAGTGATAGTGGGCGATGAAAAGGAACCCAACTGAAGCTAGATCAGAATGACCCTGAGCTCTCTGTCATCTCATCCCAGACACCTCTCACAGCTCCCACCCTCACTTTACTCCAGTACTCGCTTGGTGTGTACGCACCAGAGAGTTCATGGTCCTTCTCCATGGGAAGCTGGAAGTGTGGAGCTCTAACCACCTGTGGATGTCAGAAAAATAACAATTTCGGTTGTGCCTGTGGTAGTCAGCCAAACAACGATGCTTTCCTTAAAACTCCAAATACTTAAGTTCAGACTGAGCAAAATCAAGCCCCCGACTCTTATTTAGGCACAAAGCTTCCTATTAAATCCAATTAAGCTGGAAAATTAGAAACTAAGTATTTGAAACTGTGTCACCTACTGCCTTCAGTAAAATTCTGGAAGCTATCCAAAACCAGAAGAGTCATGCTTGTCATAGCCTGTTTACTTGTTTGTGTTCGAGGTGTTTTGTTTTAAAAAATAGCCAAAAATATATGTGAGATAAGATTCTTGTCACATAACCGCTATAAAACTTTTCTGTTGGTCTTGCTTTTGCTGCAACACTGAAGTGTCCTGTGCGATACGGATTTGGATGGTTTCAGGAATTATCCTCCCAACACTCTCATTCATAGCAGTTTTTATCACGTGGGTTTCTAATCAATTCCCCTCAAGAGGCCCAGAGTAGCATCTGCTGTTTGGATTCATTTTGTTAGCATTTTTTGTTAACAAAATAACTGTAAAATAAAAGCCAGAACGTCAAAGTGAGTCCAGGTGAGCGAAGGCAGAGACCTTCATGCTTTTCAGCTGGGAGAGCTTCTCTGATGCCACCTGTACCCCCTGCTGCCATCAGTGGGTATATTAAACAACTGCTCAGTGCTGTGCTGAAGTTTCTCTGATGAAGACCTGCCCTGCACAAATTCTTGCTTGGTCCTCCACGGCCGATGTGAGGTGCTGATCACCTCGGCTGTCTTTAGCTTGGGTAAGAACTGGGGCACTTTCAGGCCTGGAGGAGCAGGCTCTCTGGAGAAGTCAAGCCACGAGTTGGCAGAGATGGGACCTGTCGTTTATGTTTGGTGAAAGAGGCCCTTTGCGCAGTAGGGGAAGCAGGAACGGCCTCTAGCATGAGCAAAACCATTCCCGCAGAGTTTGAACAATTATTGTCATCTGTATCTGGATGATACTCAAAGGAAATAAAATGTCTTTTTTTTCTTCTACTTCTTTTTTAGAGTGCGTATTCTGAACATCAGCCAGTGCTTTTTCCATGGGCATTCTCACAGCCTCCCTGTGTTTAACACAGTGACAGAGTAAGAGGAAGACTTTTTAGCTTAGCTTTGAAATTATCATCACTTCTTCGCTCAGTTTTGTAGCTTAACTCCACATAACTGATTAGAAATACTGTTACAATAAGAAGAGTGCAGAATTTGCCTAGCTTGTTAATGTAATCTCCAAAGAGAAGAATATTCATTCCTATTCCAGCTCCACTTCTCAGGCAGTTTTACAATCGACTTCTGCAGGGAATACCGGAGCAGTGATTCATCGTTTAAGGGCAGTCCATTCCATCCCATCTCCAGGCCAGAACATTACATTTCCCAAATGTCACAGTTTATAAAATATAGTCAGTTACCAGGCTCCATTTTTTGTGCTGTCATTGCTCTTTTCTGTGTTTGTTTTTAAGATCTCCAAGCCAGTGGCAGTGATTTTTTTTTCCTTCTTTATTCATAGGCATAAATTCAGGAGCTCCAGAAGCACTAAGCAACATATATTAGGTGATGAATCAAAGCAGTCTTAGAACGCATCATGTGCTGTGGCGGAAACAGTCAATAGGAGAACCTATACATAGCAAATTAGTTTTGTAATGAATTTTTTCCAGGTCCTGGGCCCTTCTTGTATGTAATCACTTTGTTATCTCTTCCAATAATAGTACAGAGTATGCACCTACGGTGTTTTGTAGGATATATTTGTGCTAAGAATTACAGCCTGAATTCCTGTAATTCAATTACCTCTTGAAGTCCATGGCAAAACTTGCACAAACTTCCCTGGGACCAAGGCTTGGTTCAGGATGGTAAATACACATCAGTGCACTCTGAGAGACAAACTGCTATGCAGATAATCAAGGTTCTTCGCCACATATGGAAGCTGTTGTCTACATCATGATGACATCTCCGTGTAACTGAACTTGCTGTGAGCCAGAGCAGACGTAAAAATTCAAGGGAGAGAAGAGTGCCCTAGATGATGAAGATGTCCACATCTTGTGAGTCTGTTCAGTAATGCGGCAGGTTCTTTCCCCAGTTAAGTCAATGGGAATTTATTAGTCCTAAATATTCAAGGCTAGCAACAACTGAACCCAAAAGAGAACTAGAAGCAAGCGCAGAAATACAGAATGGCACAATGCATTTTTTAAAAATTATCCTATTTCCAATCTTTCAAAAACCCCGAAGGAAAATCCAGTTACCATCTTAAATAAGTCTCCAGCGGTTCCGGGGGCACAAAGGCTTCGAGGCCAAAAAAAAACTTATCTTGTCCCTAAGATTCCTGGTCCTCATTCAAAAGCAATGAAAAATAATTGAAATAAAGGAAGACCAATTGAAAGATTAAGCCCCTTCAGCAGTGTTAGTACTTCGAATGATAAATGCTGCCTCTCAGGTTTGGAAAGGCACCTTCAAACTCAAAGTGACATGTTTACCTGGCTTGATACCCCGTAGGTCCTTCCTCCCACCCTTGCTGTGTTTCTATTTGTGCACAGGGAAGGTAAAACCATGCTCTGAGTCATGGGCACGCAATGAAGTTGAAGTCAATGACCAGTTTTGCTTCATTAAAACTCTAATGAGTGTTGCTGATCCTGGAAATGTTGGTGACTGCTTTGTGGCAAAGCTGTGTGCGTCCTTTCAGGGTGATTGGCCACAGCAGAGCCCATGTGAGTGTGTGGCCACCTTTGATCTTCTGATGCGCGCTCCCAGCAAAACAGCTGCCCTGTTCCAGAGTAAATCAAGGAGGAACATCTGAGGGCAGAGCTCCAGCAGCACAGCAAAGCAATCTGATGTCTACAGCTACCGACCTGCTGCAGCTGGGAAGTGTGGGTCGCATAACTTCCAAATGCAAATGAATAGGGCCTTGTAATAAAGCTGACCTTCAATCTTAGGCTTTTCCGATTACTAAACTAAATTAAAAAATACAGATTCTTTGCCATTTCTTTTGCTACCACATGCCCAGTTATATATAATTCCAGCCAGCCTAACTCTTACCGTCTGTCTTCTTAGAAAGTCCAGGTTGTTAGGAACCATTTGATATTTATCTCAGAACATCTTTTCAAGCATCACTCATGCTTCAAGCATGCTTTTCAATGGCAGCTTTCTGTTGTTACGGGTGAGGACTGTCGCTTAGGTGGGTTTAAGAGCAGTACTCTGCCACTTCGGGCATTTTGCATCCGCAAGGTCTTTCCAGGGCAGCTTGTGCCGCCCCGGTGAGGGGCAGGGTGGTGGAGGGCACCTTCCTTTCCCAGCTACAGCACGTGCCGCCCATGGGCTGGGGTGGCAGGTCCCCCCCGGTGGGGCCCTGGAGCAGGCAGCAGGTCGTGACGGGCTCGCCAAGGGTTACAGGGCTGCAGCAGAGCCCGAGCCCTGGGTTGCCGCCGCTGCAGACTCCAGACGGGAGGGATCTTTGGCAGCATTCCTGGCTCTCCGCATGAAGGCGAAGGGAGCCAGTTACTAGCTAAATGAAATTATATATTCAGTCGAAGTTTAGACAAGACAGAGTAACTGATTGCATTCCTTGGGAGACGTGAATAAAAACACCTCTCAAAAGAGCTCTCACTCAAAAGCAAGGGGCTGTTTGCCCAAGTACATTTTCCTTCTGGCCCATGTAAATCCAGTGCATTTTTTTTTCCCCCGCGCACCGTTAAATCTTTTCATCCTCTCGGAACCAAAGCGACTTTAGACTTGTTTGCTTCCCTTTGACTTTTTTCCTGGCTCACTTCCCCGCATTTGCGGAGTGGCCGGGGGTGTCCAGCGCCACTGACGAGCGGGTGGTTGCCCCAAAGGACTAGCGGGGCTCCTACGCTCCTCCGGCCGGGTGGCCGGGTCGGCGGGGGCTGAGGAAAGATCCCGGCAATTAGTAGCAGTTTTTCCCCGCAGATACCACGGGAGGGAGCCCTTGGCCAGCCGGCCACCGCCGCCGCCGCCACCGCCGCCACCCGGGGCCACCCCCGCCCGGGTCAGCGCGGGATGCCCGGGGGGAGCTTGTGGGCTGAAGCGGTCGCTCTCCGTCATTTCTGTCCGTCCTCGCAAGAGCTGCGCTTTCCCACTCGAAACTGTTTCAAATAAAAGAGAAAAATACAATCTAGGGGGACGTACAGGAAGGACATGGACCTGTTGGAGCAGGTCCAGAGGAGGGCCACGAAGATGATGAGAGGGCTTGGAGCACCTCGCCTGTGAAGACAGGCTGAGAGAGCTGGGGTTGTTCATCCTGGAGAAGAGAAAGCTCCGGGGAGACCTTCTAGTAACCTTCCAGTACTTGAAGGGAGCCTACAGGAGAGATGGGAGGGACTCTTTATCAGGGAGTGGAGCCATAGGACGAGGGGTAGCGGCTTCAAACTGAAAGAGGGGAGATTTAGATTAGATATTAGGAAGAAATTCTTTACTGTGAGGGTGGTGATGTTGCCTGGAGGAACAGGTTGCCCGGAGAAGCTGTGGATGCCCCATCCCTGGAGGTGTTCAAGGCCAGGCTGGATGGGGCTTTGAGCAACCTGCTCTAGTGGAGGTGTCCTTGCCCATGGCATGGGGGGGTGGATCTCGATGATCTCTAAGGTCCCTTCCAACTCGAACCATTCTATGATTCTATGTGTGTGGGAGAGTGTTTCTAATCATTTCTGTACTTCAGAGGGCTGGGTGAACACAAGCAGCGTTACTGCTCTCCTGCTCCAGTCTGATCACCCCTTTCCCCTATAATTTGAGGAAGCCTTTCATGCAGCAACAGGGAGAAAAGAAAATATTGAAGAAATAAACAGCAAAATGTCATTTTGAGCCTGGCCCTATATTTTATGGCCCATTCTATCACTGCTTCCATGGGAAATGACATGTTCTGCCGTAACGACCATTATCAGTTTTACTGCAGAAATTTTCGACATTCCTCAGGACTCAGCCGCAGTTGAGCCCATCTGCTGCTGCCCAGCGGAAAGCAAACACCTGCACATGTCTCTGCACACTGGAGCTGGCTCTGGGGATTAGCAGCTAACTAAGAGATTAGCTTTTGTGTCTGGGCACTGGGGCGTGCACGGCACTTGCTGCTGGAAGCAGCCTGCGTGGCTGGCCAGGGGGGAATGCCTCAATGCAGAGGCCAAGCCAAAAAGCAGGTAAACTAGCCCCCAGCTTTCCGTAGCCGTACCTGGGAGCCCTGTCAGCTGGCTCCAAGCTCTGTCTCTACTCCAGGTGTCAAACCCGAGCTTACTGGTGTGAGCAGAGCAACGAAGGTGCTTTCTAGCAGGACAGCTTAGCCCAAGCAGAGCTGGGCACGAACACGGCTCCTGCCATTTCTGTTGCCTCTGAGCAGCACGGTCAGAACTGATTTGGCATCGTGCTGTGCAGATGTGGCTTGACAGGGCCTATTTTGAAGGCTTGAAGGGCCTATTTTGACCAGATCTTCATACGGCAAGAAACTGAAATGTAGCTGGCCAAGAAGGAGTTGAGATGACCTTTGAGGCGGTTTGTAAAGGAAGGCTGAGAAGGGAAGCGAAGGCAAATCTTTCGTTTTCTCAGACGCCACAAAATCAGGCAGTGGTTGCAGAGCACACAAACAGCTATGGAACATTTGAGAATGAGCAACGATGTTCCCTGAAGCGAGGGCTATGGATGTGTGTAGAGAACTTTTGTTGTCTCCTTGATGTCTGTGTGAAGAGTCGGAGGTGGGGAACTGGGAGGGGGGTTACTGTACACAGCTGTTCGCACTGGAAAAGGGAGGAGAAACTTGCCCAAAAGAGAAACCGCATCTCGTCTTCACACAGCCTGAGGACCTCCATGCTTGGAGAAGTAGAAGTCAGTGTGAATATTCAAACGGGGCAGGCTGTAATGTGAGCAGTGAAAGAAAGTGCTGCAGCCAGGCAGAGACTGAGGAATGTATGTCCCTGGCATACTGGTTAGCAACTGTCTGTGTTTACAGGCAAGATTCAATCCAAAGATGGATTGAAATAACAGACCATCCAATTTGATTGTAGCAGGAGATGAGAGAGACGCAGAAAAGCAAACAAGGAGATCTATTATAACTCAGCCAGAATAGAAGGAAATACTGAGATCTCCTCCATCGGGTGGGTTGTTTCTTGTCCCTGATAGAAAGCCTCTATCTAAGGCTGGGTTAAGCAGCCAGCAGCTAAGCCTGGGTTAAGCAGCCAGCAGAAATGCCTAGCTGGAGCAGAGGTGGCAGCCAGGGTAGTAATACTCATTCGCTTGGACAGATTTGTCTTTTCTTCCATTTAATCAGTGGCTCTGTCTGCTTCACTTTATGTTTCTCGGCAGCTGTAGCGCTCACTTTCCACGCCAGGGAGCCAGGGACAGGCCGAGAAGCGAGAAATATAGTGGTCTTCTTCGTGCCTTAGCAGGAGCAAGACCTTGCCCTGTCTTGTGTTCCTTCCTCTCTGCCCTCTTCAATACACTTCTCCTTCTCTTTCCAGCCTATTGCACCATCTTCTTCTGCCGTGCTCCTGCTCCTCCATCTTTATACCTGATCCCCACGTTTAAAGAACTTTGAATTTAAATTTGCCTTCTCCTCTCTCTAGAAACAGCTTTTCTCAGTCCCCTCATTTGGGGGGCTGTGGGTCAACTCCAAGGAGGACTCACAAATATGAACTCTTTGGTTGCTTTCCGTGGCTCTTCTGCAACAAGATAGCTTTCAGTGTACACGTGTACTGTGCTCAGTGTAAAAGAAACCATCTCTTTCATCAGTGAAAACACAGCCCCTGTGCCTGCCAGGCCAGCTCTGTGGCTTTCATTGCATGTCACAGCGGAGGGATGGCTGCGAGCAGATAGGCGTGAAGGCAGGTTCAATGGATTTTCAGCTGTGAAAATACATCAGCGGTCTCCCCCAGGGCCAGGAAGGTTGAGTACAACCACAGGGCACGTGGGTGAAACCCCTGGATCTCCCCAGAGCTCAGCCTGGCAATGCAGGAGCACCCCAGAGGGGTAGGGGTTCCCTTTACCCGGTTCACATCTACTTTTGCGGTCCCGGTGCTGGTCTGCAGCTGGTGGCCCCAGCACGGCGGCACTTTAACGAGCCCCACACGGACCTTCTCCAAGTGTTGCCAGAAGGCGCCCGCAGCCCCCTTCCAGGCAGAAGGAAAGGGTTACATGCGTCATTAACAGACCGTGTTTACACAGAAAAAGCAAAACTCCTCAAAGAAGGTGACGTATGCACGCAGGGAGGCCCAGTTGCCTTTTTTAAAACACAGTGACACAGCTGAAGGCTGCCAGATTCTGCAGCTCTTACACGGTATGCGGATGGTGAATTTTTTCATACTATTCAACATTTGCCTGGGTCTGATTTTAATTAAAAACAGATTGAAAAGCTGAGGGGAAAAAAAAAACAACAAAACAAAACCAAACCCAAACCCAAAACAAACAAAAAGAAACAATAATTAGGAATTAAAAAAGCCAAACAGAAACCCTCTGATAATTGTCACTGCTTGGGGTTACGACATACGCAGAAGATGGCAAAACCACTGTCAGTGAATCACCGTGGAATGCATCCATTTGTTTAACTCCTCATGAGTCGTGACATGACTCATTTCCAACCTGGAGACCAAAGGGAGGTTTTGAAGGGAAAATATCGGATAAAGCAGGCTCCTTGCAAAAGAACACGGGCAGTTAATTCTAGCCTTCGCAATCTGATTCATTAATGGTCTGCAACGTGATTGCAAAACGTGGCCGTCCCCATTTGGTAACATCAGGCACTCGTGTTCAGTGGCACAAATTGGCTACGTGTGGGCTGGACTATGCTGAGCTGGACCTTATTTCTATCACCGACAAGTGCTTTCTAATATTTTGATGTGTGTTTTCATCCAGTTTTGAAAACCCAGTTTTGAAATCTGCATGACTAATTTGCAGACAGGGTCCTAAAGCCGTTAGGTGCTGTAAAAGATATTACTCAAAAGACGGCATCCTTCTTTTCCAGGGGAGATTTGTCAAGCGTCGCATCTGATTCACACGGGAAAAGAAATTTTGACCGTATGAGTCACTTCAGTCTTTGGATACTTCATAAAATGTACGGTGTGATTTGATGCATGACTAATGCGTTTGTGTATTTAAGAGTCTGTGGATGCTAATGGAAGTTACAGAGCCACATCTAGAAAGGAAGACACTTCAGAGTAAAGCAGTTCATTAACTTTCATCTCTACGTAATCAGCTGCTGTTTTATAGATCTAAAAAAACTCCTTAATGCTCTGTATGCTTTAGGACTGCGTTTTAAAAATTCCCTACATTAAGTTTTTGTTTAAACATCCCACTCATCCGCTATTAACCATCTCATTGGGTTTTATTTCAGTTCACTTGCAAAGCCTGCGCTCTATCTAATTAACAAAAATTTTGTTGCTTGCTGGGAGCTTCCCTTTTCCAACCCATCGCTCCCCAATACGTTCACGAGAAATTTCAGCCTCCTTTTGTTAGTAGCATTCACGAAGTGACCTTTATTCTCTCTGGAGAATACTTTCATTATTCACAGGTAGTTACTAAGTAACCCGGATGAATGCTGCAGGCGATGCATCTCTGGTTAAGAGTTGTGCTCTCTGGTTATTCAGTGTTGGCCTTGTGGGACCGAGGGTCCCAACCCTCTGGTATTGGCTCTACCCTCCATTTGAAAAGGGTACTCGTGAATCAAACGTCTTGAAACTTTTTAATTAACAGGGATTTTCTAATGACAAACTGGGCTTGCAATAGGAAGAGAAAATGTAGAAAAAAGTCCTTATGTTTGTCATTCTCTTTAACCAACAGTTTGCAAGAAAAAAGTGAAATACATTTCTTGATGAAGTGGTTTTTTTTATTTTCCCCCAATTAGCATATTATCTATATTCCTACAGGTTTTCCTTTCTAATGGATGAAAAGTAATAAAAAATTCTTTAGAAAAAGAGGTTAACTTTTTTTTTTTAAAAATTTCATATAAATATAACAAGTTTTTAATAATTTAAATGACATAATTAGTTGTATTTTTAATTAGTACAACCAAGAAAATTAGTATTAAATAATTTCAAGCCACTCTAATTATTGTGGATTTCGGTGGTGAAAATCCATACTAAAAATTGCTCATGTTAAACTTAGAGAAACTTTGTGAGTATCTTCATTTACAACTGGTAGCAGTCTGAAACACATTGCTATTGAATTTTATCATTCTTTGGATCAGTGTTTATCATCACTACCATTTAAGACTTCTTTTTGCACACATATTTTTCAGCT
Organism: Numenius arquata; assembly: GCF_964106895.1. Lineage (NCBI taxonomy): Eukaryota > Metazoa > Chordata > Aves > Charadriiformes > Scolopacidae > Numenius > Numenius arquata. Next base: position 10,457,810 of record NC_133577.1, on the reverse strand, counting down.
CCCTGATGTGTATCCTCTTGAATCGTTTCCTTTCCTTTCCTGCTTTTGGCTGCGTTTTGCACAGGCACTATCATGACGTTTGAACACCCATCGTCGAATTATAGAATCATAGAATGGTTAGAGTTGGAAGGGACCTTAAAGATCATCGAGTTCCAACCCCACTGCCATGGGCAGGGACACCTCCACTAGAGCAGGTTGCTCAAAGCCCCATCCAGCCTGGCCTTGAACACTTCCAGGGATGGGGCATCCACAACTTCCCTGGGCAACCTGTTCCAGTGCTTCACCACCCTCACAGTAAAGAATTTCTTCCTAATATCTAATCTAAATCTCCCCTCTTTCAGTTTGAAGCCGCTACCCCTCGTCCTATGGCTCCACTCCCTGATAAAGAGTCCCTCCCATCTCTCCTGTAGCCCCCTTCAGGTACTGGAAAGCTGGTATAAGGTCTCCCCAGAGCCTTCTCTTCTCCAGGCTGAACAACCCCAGCTCTCTCAGCCTGTCTTCATAGGGGAGGTGCTCCATCCCTCTGATCATTTTCGTGGCCCTCCTCTGGACCCATTCTAATAGGTCCATGTCCTTCCTTTGTTGAGGACTCCAAAGCTGGACACAGTACTCCAGGTGGGGTCTCAGGAGCGCAGAGTAGTGGGGCAGAGAGATTGCTTTGGTGCTGCGCTGTAATGAAGTATGTGGGCAGAATGGACCACAAATGAATTTTGAGCTCTGGTTCCAAGCCCATCTTGGTTGAGATCGGCAACATTATCTTTGTCTCATCCTTCTGCTGTTAGTACTGTGCAGAGCTGTCACAGCATGAAGGAGCCAGGAGAATCAAAAATACCTTCTGACTGTCTCTCCGGTCAAATATAGTGTCACCCCAGTCCTGTGCTGAACTTAAAGCAGTTCCAGTAGTGATGCCAGGCAGTGACTCCAGTATCTAATTCTGCACCTAACAGAGAAATGGCATAACAGAAAAAGAATCTTTCAACCACTCTGCCACAGGACAGCAGGACTAGAAAGCATTTTCAGCGACACCGCCACTGGCTTTAGACCCAAAAGAAAGGAATGAGGGCTCTCTGTCAAGTGTGTTGTGCAAAAGTCCCTTCTCAGCCAATGATAACCCCTTTAGGTGGTCAGGATTAACCCATTAGCTGAAGGACTCATCAGCCATTATTACTTAAGCCACTTAAAAACTTTTGCCTGTGGCTCTGGCTGCCTTTAAACAAGAAGGAAGGCCAAATGCATATAGCAGAGGAGACGCTGAGCCCATCCTCTTCAGAAAACACGTGCTGTAACACAGACCCTGCGTCAGCCCACAGCCCTGTCTTAGCACTAAACTCTCCTTGGTAACATTGCAAAAAGCCTGTTCCTTTCACATTTTATTCGTCATGCTATTATAATTCCTGCTCCATGGAGGAGCACTAGAACATTGCCCTTCCTTTCCCAGGAACAGTACAGATCTGTAAACCGGTGTCGCAACTGCGTCTGTCACAAACTGGCTGCAAGGCAGTGCCACGAACGCCAGCTGTATTGTGGTATTGTTCGCCTGCAGGGCAATGCAATCATCAAACACCAATTTGGGAGTATTCGCTTTTCCCCACGAGAGGTGACATCCGTGCTCTTCAGCACTCGTCAGGATTTCGACATTACCTTGCCTTTTGCTGGCAGCCGCCCGGTGCCGTGCCGTGCCGTGCCGTGCCGTGCCACCGATTCCCACGGCAGGCATGGGAGGGCTGACGGTGGCTGCAGGTCCTGCTGAGATCCAGCTCTGCAACAGCGATGTCAACCTGCTGAACCTAATTGAAGGGGAAGCCGTGTTGGTTTAGAAACAGTGCGGGCAGTGCTGCATTTTTGAGAAGCTCTTAAGTGCTTGTTCCTTGGGGAGCCAGCTGTGGAGCTGCGGTCTGGATGCAGGCCCCGGCGTACGGCGGACATCGGATAGGGATAGGTTTACTCCGTGCTAATATCTCTTTACCCCTGGTGAAAAGTTCCAGCAGAGTTTTGTTTCTTGTTTATTTTGTTGCAAATGTCTTCTTGGGAAAGCAAATTTATTCGTGTATCTGTGCTCTACTGGCTTTACTTGACATCGTGACTGGTGGTTTTCATTTTCCTTAAGAGCTGCCCCCACCTACTGTACTGTTTGAAATAAATGGACCAAAAAAAAAAAAAAAAAGGCAGAAGTGTGTATTGAGAAAAGAGGAGAGAAATTGTGGTTGGTTCAATGAGGTGGCAAAGCCCGTCTGAGGCGAAGGGAACCTCCTACTGCTGCACCGGTTCTGCTGGAGACGCAATAGAATTCCATATCGGGAAACCTCGTGTGCAAATTTGAGCTACCAGCCTACATTCAGACTTTCTGGCAACAGGGGTTTATTTTTTTTTTCCTGAAAGCAGTCTGGTGTCTGATATCTGCAACCGGCTGCTGTAACAGGACTCTGTCTTGTTTCTGATTTAAAAATACACCACTTGCCTGCCCCAGGAGGATTCTTTCCCTGTGGACCATCATGTCCACAGCATATCTTGCTATCGCACTGGACCATCACCCCAGGTGCTCAGGGCACACTTCTCTTTCCATGAAGATTGCTTTTTTTGCAGTGACGAGGACTGCCAGGTAGCAGGTCAGAGGGAACGATGTTGCAATGGTGCATTTGTAGGATTTCTCTGGGCTGTGCATCACCTTGGTTAAAAGAAGGTCAACTTTTTGTCAAAGGAGACAACCTCATTTCACACCAGACATCAGAGTAACTACAGCAGGGTGACAATGTGGTGGCCAGAGTTAAAGTCCAGACAGGAGATCATAGTGGTGGGCTTTCTGTCTTGCAGAAGAAACCTCTTTGGGCTTCTCTTTCACCATAGGCTGACCAGTTGTCACAACAGTTCACCACTGCTCAGGCAAAAGCATTTTAGCAAATCTTATGTCCCTTCTGTGGACTTATATAGAAGCAGGAGTACTTCCCTTGCATGTAATCCTAAAGTGTGTCACTATGTGATGCAGAGCCACCCAGTTACTCACTTTGAGAACCTTGCAAAATGCTGGACTTTTGGTATATGACTCATTCGTCGTACCTCTCAGTCTGTTCTAGCACAGGCCAAGGGTACGTGAGAGGCTAATGGAAAACCAGAGTTTTCAATTGTCAAGGTTTAAAATGCAGAGTCAAAAGGTGCTGCCAATGGCAAAAGACTGTATTTGTGTCACCGTGCCAGTATGCTGATCCATCAGTGCTGGAGCATGTGGGATACCTGTGTGACAGCTTTCACAAAGTCATACATCAAATTACGGGCACACGTGAGTGCCTTCAGAAAAAAATGGCTTTTGAAAAGCTCCTTTTCCCCTGGCTACACGTTCAAATTCTGTGGATGGATCACTGTAGATAAAAAGTAGGTAAAGAAAATAGGGTGGAGAAGCGTAAAACTGGAAAAAGTACTGCATAGTATATTCATGGTGATGGTTTCTTTTGCAGTAGGTAGACAAACACCTCTCCCTGATCTCTTCCTCTCCCATTCACCATTATGGTGCTGTGGCATCATAAGAAGCTGTGATGACCTGGTCATTTCTGAAATTTTTTCAAAAGAATACAACTGTCATAGTCAGGAAAAGAAAGTCAGTCAGAGCAGAATTTTGTCAAAAGCAAATGTTACTGTTTGGGGAAAAAGATAGGATTTGGCTTTGGGTTGGGCTCTAGAGCCTTATGAGGAAAGAAAAGACTGGTCATTTTTGCTTTCTTCCACCTTCAACCCAAAAGGATGGTCAGGAGCACAGATAACTGTGTCTGTCCCAGGGCAGCCATCCCTAGGGGATCTCATTAGCTCCTGTTCAGCAGATGGCAGAGGAACAGGGTATGAACCTCACATCAAGTGAAGTCCACGAGAACAGACAATGCCAGAAGGACCTGAGGTCATTCTGGCCAGTTTGACATTTACTTGCTTCCAGCTCCTGTTTTAAATTATGTTACCGAGAACATGGATTTAAAGTGCATTCCAAAACCAAGGGGGATGAGCAGTAAAAGAACTGCATACAGCAAGTGCAAAGTGAGAAGTCTGGTGACTTTAGTAGTGAAATTGTTTCACTGCAAAACCAAAGGTAGCCACTTGAGCCTTGCTAGGCAAGTGTGAAAGGTTTCCCCAGTAGGCCCTGGTACGGGTATCTGGGCCACCAGGGGTAGCCAGATGTGATGCTTTGGCAGTACCAGTTCCTTACACACCATGAGCTACAAAACCTGTTCCTTGACCACAAGGGCCTGGAAAGCAGATAGGTGAGGGTGGACATCTGTTTCCTACAGTGTGTAAAATGCATCTGTGTAAAGCTCACAGTCTCTATTTGTTCTCCTGCCACAAGGCTTTCCAACATTTGGAGACCCCAGTTTGCGTATGCGCTTCTGAGACCGGGTGTCCTAATGTGGGTCTACTCCTGATATAAGCACAATGAGTACAGAAGTGATCATTATTCTCATATCAAATAACGCAAGGTCAGTGTCTGTGAATGAGTCCATTTTCTTGCACATCCTATAGCAACAGCCAGACTGCCCCAGTGATCCAGACCAATGGAGGAGCATTAATTTGCACTTCCTGAGGATGCAGCAAACAGCACCAAACAATCAGAATGTCACTAACTGCAGAATTTTTATCAATCCGATATATAACTGAAACAGATAATTGTTTCAGATAACTATGGGCTAAAATAGCTGTACGCCAGGTCTGTTACTGCACCATATCGGCTTTTCCTCATAATTTACATGTGTTGAAAACTTGAGTTGTCAACGAGAAGTGATCTTCAGACTTTACATGATAGTTTTTGGTAAAGACTATGTATTGGTGAAGGGCTATTAAATTGCAGAATCATAATAATTTCTGTCTTTCACATTCTCATGACTCTTCTCTACCATTTGCTAATCCACCACTACTCTTTACATCCCAGTCCATTCTCCTGCTGCAAATGATCCCTGTCTAAAAATATAAGAAGAGGCAAAGATAATGTTTTCCTTCATTTGATGACTGCTCGTTGGAATGCTTTTTTTTCTCTGCCGGTGGGTGGTTCCGTAGCACCAAATTTATGCTGGGGAAACGTGCGTACACGTAACATCCTGAGCTCATTCGTGGTGGAAGGACCCAGAGACCTAAGTAGGATGCAGGGCCTTTCATATCTAGGTCACCAGTGTGCCGATAAGTAGGTCAGTAAGGATGGAAGTAGGTTATCCAATTGTTATGTGGGGTGAGGGGGACCCATCCACTTCTCGGGTCCGTTCCCAGGGCACAATAAAATAGCATCACAACTGACATTGACATTGACTGGTGTCCCCCCTGGCGATCTCCATGGAGATGCCATGAAATAAATGGACAAGGAAACAAAACCATCCTGTCACATGGGAGAGGGCACACCCGGGCCTCGGCGCAGGCATATTGGGAGAGCAGCGTGGAGCCCGGCTGGGGAATCTTTTGCTTTTCCATCCATTCTGTGCCTGATTAATGGACAGAAAAAGGACTTCACTTTCCAGGGCATTATTCTGACACATTTCATCAGCACTATCACGTATAAGACAAATAGTTTTATCCTATTATGTCAGAACAAATTGCAGCCTGCAGGCCTGATTCTCTGCTCCATTATGCCAGTTTTACGCTGGTGCAATTTTACTGAGCGCTGATGAGCTCCACCAGCCTAAAACCAACATGACAGCATGAAGATGCAGTCTTCATCTTCCAGAGGTTGGAAGATAAAGCTCCAAGTCCCTGCTGCATTAATAGCGGTGCTCCTAAGTACGGCTCTGATGAAAAGTAGAGCCCAATACTGCATTTTGAAGCCAGATCATTTCTATGGCAAAGAACAGAAAGACGTGGTCATAGTATTTGTGCAGTAGTTGTGTTATAGCAGGTCCTGGTTTGGATCTTTCAGCTTTCTAAGGCATCGCCTTGGGTGGTGCAGGCAACAAGAGGAGCCGATGACTTGTTCCCACGGCTGTGCTGGGCTGATGGCAATTTAGAGCAATGTCCCCCCTCACCTCTGGGTCCAGTTACCTCTCAGCCCTGGATAAAAGCATTTCATAAAGTGTTTGGAAGAAGGCATTTCTGCAGTATCCATTCTGTGGTTTCCTTGCAAAGAAACAGCTGCTCAGAGTGCAGGGGAGAGGAAGCAAGAGAATGCAAAGCAGATGCCGTGTGGTGCTTTGTAAGAGCAAAGGCTCTTGCAAACTACAACCAGTTGGCTTTTTATTAGGGAACTCAGAAGTACCTGAGGATAAGGAATGTCTGGATTTGCAAAGCTGGTCCAGAAGTTTGTCCTGGTTTCCTAAGGTACTCCAGGGTGGCCCCATGCAGCCAGTGGGCTTGAAGAAGGAGGAGGAAATGGTCTGACCATTTCCCACCCACCTGGTTTATGTAGTTTCTTTGCTCATCTTCCACAGCGTGCTGTCTCCACATCCAGGGTGATTTGGATATAAAATCAAATTGAAATGGGGGGAAGGGAGTGAAACCATACATTAATCCAAATAAATCAGACAAATTGTGTATGTTCCCTTTGCCCCTCTCTGGGAAAAAAGTCTGTGTTTACGTTCCAGCTTTTAACTGCATTATTTTTTAGTACAAATGTGTGTGTGCTTTAAGCCTTTCAACACCTGCAATGAGCCCCAGATCACCCATAAAGTCTTCTGTGACAGTTTGACAACAAGAGTAACTGAGCAACACATGCAGAAGGGGGTAATGGCAGACACCATGTTAAGCAAAGACAAAAAAAACATTACTACAATGATCTCAGCTGTTCAAAAAAAATAGGCTGAAAAGAAACCAGAGTGCTTGTAGGTATTTTTTAGTCAGAATTTCTTCAGTACCCACCCCTGATTATTCCATTCAGTAGTCTTTCCCTTGCTTTGTCCTAGCCCTATCGTAGGGCTGCCGAGCCCTTGCAAACATCAGGAGCACTACTGTTATCTGTAGCTTCCTGGGTGCAGCGTAACATGTGATCCAACAACATCCTTCCCCTCTACTTCCCATCTCCCCACATAACAGCGCTTTGCAGAATTCACCTCAGTTACTATGCAGTGCTTCCAAACCCCCTGCTTTTTCCTTTGCTGGGAGCTGGAGACTGCCAGTATGTGTAACGTAGTGACTGATTCCCTTTGATTTTATGCATTATCTGTTGGCTTTGCTGCGCACAGTGCTTGCATGGTAGAAAAAAAAAAAGAAAAAAAAAAGGACTCACTCAAATGTAAGATAAGAGAGTAACTGAACATGTCTGCTTGGAAATGGCTTGATTTTTATCGGGGAAGTAAGCATTCTCAGAAACCTTAGTTAAGCAGCAGCATGTGTCAATCCCTTTAAGGCTTTTCCTTAGGAATAGATACTATATCCTATAATGTATGTATATGAAAAAGATTTGAGGACAAATAGTTGCTATTTAGCTCCAGATAGGACATTTCAGGGCACTTAAATAGATTATGTTCCCAAATTCACTGTAATGTAGGTAAAGCAACATGAATCTCACCACCTTTTTACTCTTCAGCTGCTGTGTGCTCACTGACTCAGGGAGGTATGAGCTACAGCTGTACTAGTAAATTAATGCCCAGCACCAACCTCTGGACTGAAGCCAACCATGTCCCCCTTCTTAAACTCTCCTGCCCTCCAAAACCGGATGGCTGCACCCACACTTCCTATGGGGAGTGGTACTTGGCCCACCCTGTTTCCAGAGACAGTTTGGGAGGCAAAACTGTGCTGGTCATGGCTCAAATGATTTAACAAAGTCAAGCTCAAGCCCCAGCAACCAACTGCAGTTGAGTGTTCCCTGCCACCATCTAACTTGGCTGTATGGATACAGCCAGAGAGAGCTTGTGCCACGAGACGGAACATAGGTCCTGAATCCCAGTTTTTCTTTCCGTGGCCTGAGACTTCAGGTCCAATGCAGATCTTAGGACACCATTGCTGTAGATCTTGGTGTCAACTCAGAGCCAGGGAAGCAGATCTTAGGAAAAGACTCTGAGCCAAACTAAGGTGCCATGTAACCTAACAAGATGTATGTATGTGGCTTTATCTATAAGTTAGATTATACTTGCACTTAAGCAGCTACGTTCACCATCAGTAATGTATAAAAAGGACATCGTGTTGACACATTTGCAGGAAAAGTCTAAGCGTGACTGTGAGTCACATTTCACTTATACTCGCATTTCTATATAGCCCTTTCACTGCTCCTGCTCTAGGCAGAACTTCCTATTATTAGTCATCCAATTCAAACTAATTATCATGACAAGAGAAGTTTTCTGAGTGCTTGAAGAGAAAGCAACGACTTTTTATGGGCTGTTTGCTGTCATGACGTTTCAGGAGAGACCACAAAAAGAAAAGAGGAAGAAGAGACAGACTGTAAGGAAACAAAACTAGGGAAATATTTTGATTGCAGAGGAAGTTGGCTAGTCAAAGGGACCTTATCTTTGTATGATACTGTTTATTTTCCAGTTAATTTTGGATATTGGGTATTGGATATTTGATAGCAAGACAATTGTGAACAAGGCTTCCTAGCAGGCAGGACTCTTTCTATGGCCCATTAAGCTATTGCAGAATAACCATAAAGAGTGCATTACCTTCAGCAAAGCTCTGAAAGGCAGAGTTGCATCCTCACATGTTCGTATTTCACACACTTACACCCTGCCCTTTTGTGTTAAAGGCATTTGTGCGTGCGATTTCCTTGTACAGAATAAAGAGTATATATTAAGCATGCACTGAGCTAAGGGAAGGGCAGCATTATTGCAAGTCAGCACAGGGGAACCTCAGTAGGCAAGAGAGACTTTGAACTTCCAGCAGCCATTTCAAGTCAGAATTATGAAGAAAAAAAAAAAAAGAAAGATACTTTGGACACTCCTTATGCAGTTTTACAAGGCAAGAAAATGAGCAAGGTATTTGATACACACACAATCACACCAACACTTTTTTCTACCACCATGCAATAACTCATTGGAAAGCCACAGATTTTTTTTTTTTTAATTGTTGGTACCCTCATAGAGTTTATGAGTAATAAGAATCGATCAAGAATGATCATGTTACTGAACTAGCATGTGTATACCAGGACAACAGGAAAAAATCCTAGCTAAGCGAAGAAAATTTTTTATTTAGGTTTTCATTAAAGTCAGTTTTCCTACATCCTCCTGGTGGGCTATACAATATATTGCTTTGGCAATATGGGAACTGATTCCAGCCCCCCAGGGTCAGTAATGCTAGATACCAGTTTCTCTTCACACCATTTCTGAGTTAGCTCCGTCTCTATCCTACCACATATCAGCATTATTTTTTTATACCAGTTATGGGGATAAATTATATACATTTGGGAAGGACCTTCCCTGTTATTGATGTGGCGAAATCCTTTCTTGGAAATCTACTGTGTGATCACAAATTGCACACAAATCTTGGAGGTCTTTATTTGTAGGTATTCCGGAGCTTAGATAACACTTTGCAACACCATCTTCTTGAGACTCGGAAAAATCCCAGCCACCTAGTCTCAGTAACTGCAGTTGTAAAGAAAAGTTAATTGTATTCACCCAGCAGCTTCAAGAGTGTCGTGAGAACTGGTTATTCAATGTTTGCAAAAGGATCTGATAATGAAATATGCTCCAGGCTCCTCGTGTCCTGTGCACAAAGCATTTGATTATCTTAATACAGCATTAAAAGGCTGCCTATCTCCAGGGACTCTTCCCCCTAGATGTAATGCACACCTGTAAAATGAATGCCCAGAAAGCACAATTAGACTCCATGGTTTTTATAACTGCCTCAAGAGCACATGGTCCCTCCGCCAGTGAGAAAAAGCAAAGGCTCTCAGCAGGCAGAAATAAGTAGGGATATCATATATTTGTTTCCTACTCCTTGGTATCTCCTACCATTTGTGTTTTATCTCCAGAAATACTCAGAGGAGGTGGCTGGGGTCTTCTGGAGACAAAATTCTCCAGGCTTTGCTGTTCTCTGTTCAGAGACTGTACCCTTGAGTAGGCCGGCGCTGACACACTCGGCGTTTCAGTCGTTGCTCCAAGCTGTTCCGTGTCAAACCAAACTTTGCTCGTGCCTGTGGAAAATGTGTTCGAACCAGTTAGATCCTCCTGAAACCATTCAAAGCCATGTGGAGGGGGATTCTTGAAAAAAAAAAAAGCCAACACCCAACCCTATCTTAATATCTCTCTCTCTCTCTTAGTATTTATATGTCTTAATATTTATATATTTATATTGTATGCAATTATTAACAATCCTCTTGAGAACTGAACAGAAGGAAAGCCTAACTTTTATAATGAAGTGAGTAACATACACTCTTATGACAGATAGTTTATTTTCACTATGTGAGTCTGAAAGAGTGGGGGGAAAAAAAAAGCAAAAACCCCAAGGGGCCTAAACTGCTCCTGGGTTTTGAACTCAAGCCAACGTGTAATATTGAAGGCTGGTGCTTTTCAAGAGCTTCCAAAGCGCATACAAGATGGAAAATGAAATATGCAGTCAAACCTTGACAGGCTTTTTCAACAAATGTGGTTACTAGCTGCAGAGATGAGGCTGTGGTCCATAGCAAGGAGGATTTTGCTGGAATTATGTAAGGGAATGAATCTGAGGCAGCTGGAGGAGAGAAATCAACTGTCCTAGTGGGTTATTTTCTGGGTGTCTGCTGTACCCTCCCTATAAACTTGTGTCGTATTTTCCTACGTTCATTCCCACTTCCCAAAACAGTATCAGCAGCTACTTTTTGTGTCACCATCAGCTCCACATCCCTGTATCACTAATGGCTCCCTCAGGCCAATTCTCCACTACCTCCAGCTCCTTCACAGGTCTTCTACCTTTGCTTATCCCAGCAGCTGAGTAGAAAGCAGTGTGTTTCATGGCTTTTTCAGAAGCCATGTAGAAATTGCTGTTTAGGCTGCCACCTACTTTAGCGCTAATTGGCCAACTCTTTCTCCTAAATCCCTTCAGAGCAATCAAACTAAATGGCGATGACTGCCCTTCCATCACTAGCAGCATTAATGTGGCCATTTCTCTGTCTCCTTAACAGATTTACCCTAAACGTGGGCAGCTTTGAGGTCTCTTTCACTACATTTGTTTGAAACTGATTAAAGTTCAGAAGGTATTGCAGGTAGCAGCACTGATGATGGGGGAAAACTGATGGACAGGCACATAGACAGCAGCTCACATAAGTCTTGTTTCCTTAGGAACCAGACTGAAAGCAAATTAGAAATGTTGAAAAAAAGACCCTTCTGTCTTGTGCTTTGTGGTTAACAGACCTGTTTTTTACGCTGTTGTTGCCACGGGTTCATTGTTATTGTGTACTTCATAATATAATAGTACCAAAGAGGGTTAGTGCCAAGAGATAAGACGTAGGTCTGTTGTCACATCAACTTCCATGTAGTCCAAGGGATATATGATGCTGTGCTCTAATTAATACTGACTTCAAACCCCTCAATCTCAAATTAACATGCTCAATAGCCTTGCAGTTAAAAGAAAGACAAGGAATGTGTGCTGGTCAGCCCTGGCCCATGAGAAGCACCAGCAGGATCCAGTCCTGCTAAATGCAGATTTTTTTTTCACTCGGTATCTTTTTACCACAGCCCGTTCTTCCTCTCTGCTCCCAAAAAGGAGCAAAAAGGAGGCCAAGTTCTCCTCTCATTCACACAGTCCAGATTCATAAGTAAAGCACACCACAGGTAGATTTGTCCTTGCTTTGTCTTCTGCCCCCAAAAGCTGTGTATGCTTGGCTTCAGCCCTCCCTCTATCTGGCCGGATGTTGTACTTATCTAATGTCCCTCTGGGTGTGCTTGGTGCTCACCTGGCAGTGACCTGCCTTCTCACCAGCAAGCCCTCAAAGTGGCCTGAAATGCTGGCTCAGCCTTGGGGTAGCTCTGCTGGAATGTCAAAGACGTAGTAGCAATGCTCAGTTCTACCACGTCAGGAGGACAAGCCAGCTGTGCCTTCGTGGCAATGTCCATCTTTTCAGAAAGGGGAGAAAAACTCCATTCTCCCAAAAGAAATTCTTGCAGATCTTTCCCTCTGAGGAGGGGTATGTTTGCTGTCTGTGAATATGTGAGAAGGAAAACACCAGAAGAGAAATTTAATCTAGGATACATTACTTAGATGAGAAGAAATAAATGTGAAGTGATAATAAATGGCTGTAACCTGGTTATTCAAAGGTTTCTAATTGATAGAGGAATGAGTTAATGAATGATTAGAACAGTAAAGGAGACAAAAACCTGATAAATTAATCTCAGTGACTGTAAGGAGAAGATAAAAGGCAGCTGCCTACCAAAGGTCTGTGTCTGACGACCCAGCCACACCTTCCCTCCTAAACTCTTGGGGACTGCTCTTGTACGTACCCCTCCTCCTGACTCAGAGCTGAAGGTGCGATTAGCTGGCAGGTGTGGGCTGTGAGACATTCCATGGAAAACTACCCCCTTTACATCAGTAGGGACTGATGTACAAAAGGGATCACATCTTTGAACCCACCATCAGCCCTCTTCTCTAGGAAGTCCTTGTGCTGGCAAGGACTCCATCAAACTTCCACTGGAATTATCCACATGCCCCCAGTCTTCCTCTGAAAATCAAAAAGGAAATAGGTACTCAGATTTCATGGTGATGAAAACCATTATGAAAACTCTTATAAAACCCCTAAGAAGGAAAGAAAACAACTAAACCAGCTGGTCTGTCTTTTGCCAGCCCTAAAAAGGCCTAAAATGACATCTACATCGTGAACTTAAAATGTAGGACCAGGAAAATTGGGTCTCTGACTTAATTCTGGATCACCTGGTGTAAATCAGTAGTCAGATTTGTGGGTCACACACAACTAGATCCTTGTTGTCATGCTCTGCGATTGTCTGCTTGTCCTGCAAAGCAACAGCACAGACTAGCACAACCCTTTTAAAGGCTCTGTTCCTCATCAGGATTTAATTATGAAAAATCTGCCTGCTGCAGAAATTTGTGGTCTGGGCTTCAGTGGTACAGGCTTATTCTGTAAAGGGATACCCGCCTGCCTCTCAGACATGTCGTGCTGACCGTTTTCCCTGCTCAAGCACTCTTCTGGAGCAACCACTGGCAAACAGAAGAAATAAGTCACTGCTGGGCAGCTTCATGAGTCCAAACACTACAGTATGTAGGAAAGAGCAATAGCATAATTTTCCTGTTCCAGGAAGAAGTTTTGTCATGTATTCTGGGTTAAGCTAGGACACACAGCATATCTAGAAGTCCTTTAATATGTGCAGTCTTGTGTCTCTCAACCCATGTCTGTACCTGGTGAGGGTGGTTTTTTTTTTTTTAAACTTTTCTAAGTAACCATTAGCTTTTGAGACGCACAAGGCTTTGTACTTTGCGTGTACAAGTGGTCAGAGTTTGCACGACACTTCTACTTTTTGCATTTCATGTGCTAATAAGGTTCAGAGACATTAGGCCTCTCGGGTAAGAGGCCTCCAAAGAAACTCTGTCTGTGTGCACCAAGGCTTATGTTGGCAGTTTAGGGCTGGACTCCAGATGACATCTTGGTTCAGGACAACATGTAGGCACATGCTTCGGTCTATTAAAACCTGGAACCTATTTAGAAAACACCCTCTTTTTTTTTTCGCCAGCAATGCATCAATACAAAAATCAAGTCACAACTGCCTGGCTCTGCCATGACTGTGAATGCTGGAACGGACAGGAAAGGGCGGATGAAAACCATGGAAATGAGTGATAATATTATACATTTTTACTGTGCCTCAAAGTACATGCCAAAAATCTGGGGCAGATACCGTTGACTGTATGAAGAAGTGAGACCTTGTTCTAGTCAGTTTACAAAGCCATGTCTATGTGAAGAAAGACATTTTTAAGAAAGCATTGATTATGCATTTTAAACTACTGTGTTAAACGTGCTTTGGCACCTACTGAGGACTCAAAGGAAAACTACTCTGCAACAGTAGTCATACGACATTGAGTATATGCTTTCTTTGCAGATAACAGATACAGCTCCTAAAATTCACGGAAGAAATTACAAATGCAAAGGTTCCTTTAAACAGCATGCTTGTTTTATAGAGTTAATGTATAAAAAAAAAATCATCTTGCTATATAATAAATCTGCCCCCTCATTCTATTTGGAGTCCTGTCTGCTGCTACCAAGGGAGAAAGGGGAGATTACCCTTTTCTTTTTCCTAGCAGTAAGGGGCTAATGAATTCACAGGAGAACTGGATTTATATACTGCCCTCTGTAACAACAGCAATCGATAGAAGCAGAAGAAGAAAAGACCGGAATGAGCACAGAAACTAAATGCTGACACCTAAAAGAAGTGATGGAGAGCACAGCCCCTTTTAGGAGCTGTCTTAGGGGTCGGCATGTGCTAATACAATTAGGCAAGTGGAGAGCCTGTAAACACCCTGCTGTGGAAGATAAGATATGTTGTGCCTAGGGTATCTTTTTGTACCAGTGATGGTATCAGTGCCAGCAGAAGCGTTGCTCTCGTTTTGGTTAGGAGAGAGGGGTTGTGTCAGCAGTCCCGGCAGTTCTGCCACTTCTGACTTGGAAAGTGATAATGTCCAAACGTGATAAAAGCTTGAGAAAGACTGTGATACGGAGTCCCACCACTCATCTTCCCGTCAATGTTTTGAGAATATAAGTACAGGCTAAACCACAAAGTTTTTGGTATCTTGAAATGAAATTGGTATCTCTAAGCGAAATTAGCATCTCGAAGGAGCCAAGGGGCCCAGCTTTGCCTCGCGCCCAGGGAGCTTTTAAGTAGAGCTTTTGGAAGCTGTAAAATTAGGCATTACTTTGTGCTTTCCAGAGGCTGCCATTTCCTTATCTTCCCCCTCCATTGGTGCCCAACAGGGCAAACAGCCTTCACCAGAGGAGGCAGTCACCTCACCATCATTTTTGAAAAGAAAATGTTCCTCTTTGGGCTTAAGACGAATCTGACTTAATATAAAACTGCATTGGCTTTACAGGCTTCAGACAAGGACTTCTGGGCATGATTTGACATGCCAGAAAAATGTTAGCATCCCATTTCTGGTCTTGGAGTGCCGGTTTGCTGGAGCCTTTGGCCAGGGCATTTTCTGTGTAGGCAACAGGGGGGGAAGAGAAGAGAAGAGAGGAGAGGAGAGGAGAGGAGAGGAGAGGAGAGGAGAGGAGAGGAGAGGAGAGGAGAGGAGAGGAGAGGAGAGGAGAGGAGAGGAGAGGAGAGGAGAGGAGAGGAGAGGAGAGGAGAGGAGAGGAGAGGAGAGGAGAGGAGAGGAGAGGAGAGGAGAGGAGAGGAGAGGAGAGGAGAGGAGAGGAGAAAGGGCTCGCCAGCTCAAGGGAGTCCCCAAGAGGCTCTGAGCACGCTTTGCTGTGCACTGCTCCCTGTCCTGGGCAGTGCGATGGCTAAAGGACAGAGAAAAATTTTTTCTTCTTGTACTGCTTGCGTGCATTAACAGCCAGGGCACTGAAATCCAAGAATGGTGGTAAGCAAAGCCACAGACACAGCAGGGTGAGTGCAGAGGAGGAGGGGTTGTGCTTTCAGGAACTGCAAGAGATTTTAGATGAAGTTCAGCAGAAATTAGCCCATGTGTTGATTATTTTAAAGAGCACAATGTTGTTGCTTTCATTTGCACTGTCAATGCAAAGAAATGTCTTTGTCTTGCAGTGATACAGTCCTGGATACCTAGTCACGTGGGAAATATTCACTTAGAATAATCATAGAATGACAGAATGCTTCGGGTTTGAAGGTACCTTAAAGACCATCGAATTCCAACCCCCCTGCCATGGGCAGGGACACCTCCCACTGGACCAGATTGCTCAAAGCCCCATCCAACCTGGCCCTGAACACCTCCATGGATGGGGCAGCCACAACTTCTCTGGGCAACCTGTTCCAGTGTCTCACCACCCTCACAGTAAAGAGTTTCTTCTTAATATCTAATCTAAATATCCCCTCTTTCAATTTAAAACTGTTACCCTTCATCCTATCACTACACTCCATGATCAAGAGTCCCTCCCCATCTCTCCTGTAGCCCCCTTTAGGTACTGGAAGGCCACTATAAGGTCTCCCCAGAGCCTTCTCTTCTCCAGTCAGTCTTGCACAGGGGCATGAACAAGAGGGGTTTCGGGAGCTTGGATCTTTGCTGCTCATTTTCTCTTCCAGTCCACCATCTTCCTCTTCCTAGTCTAGCTTTTTTGGCTCTTTTTAAAGTGATAAAGCTGCAGAACAGCTCCCTATTTTTATATCTTTTAAAAGACAGATACTTTTGGTTCTTTACATGTAACATCTTGAATTAAACTGTACTTCAGCTATTTGAACAACATATCACTTTTCTTTTAGTAAATATTAAAAACTGCTTGGTGAGTGAGACAAACTTTACTTTTTTTTCTCTCAAATTGTCCTAGCTCGACTTTTTATAGCTTAGAAGAGCTGCAGATGTTACTCACCACACCTCTCAGCCCCACAGCTAGGTCAGCTCCAGTCCCTTTCCACACCCGCATTGGAACTGGTGAGTCCTCTGGGGTTTGGACGTGCTTTGAATGGCTTTGCCTTACTGCTGAAAGCTTCTGGCTGGTAAAGCCCGGTCCCGCTGATGTCAGTGAGACCAGAGCAGGTTTCAGTACAGGTCTCCCAGCCGCTGAGCATGGCTACAGTGGAACTGGTGTCTAAGTTTTACGTCCTTGCTTGTTTTTCTCTATATGTACCTATGCCTGTATCAAGCTTGTATTTTTTTGCTTGTACCTATGCTTGTATTTTTTTCATAATTTATTTTTGAAACTGCATTTTTCCTTAGAAGTTTCGATGCATCAGCTCAAAATATTGACATACTTGTATATTTGTATATATATAGTATATAGGTAGTGATAAATAAGTGAATTTTCAGAATTTGTTTTTGATGGAGAAAAAATACAAAAAGGAGGGGTTGGTCTCTTCTCCCAAGTCACAGGCAATAGGACAAGAGGAAATGGCCTCAAGCTGCACCAGGAGAGGTTCAGATTGGATATTAGGAATAATTTTTTCACTGAAAGGGTTATTAAGCATTGGAATGGGCTGCCCAGGGAAGTGGTTGAGGCACCATCCCTGGAGGTATTTAAAAGATGGGTTGACATAGAGCTTAGAGACATGGTTTAGTGATGGTTTTGTTATCAGAGTTATGTTCATGGTTGGACTAGATGATCTTAAAGGTCCCTTCCAACCTAGACTACTCTATGATTCTGTGATCTTACATCAACAGACTTGAAATTACAAAGAAAATAATACAAAATCCCATCCACACACATCCCCTGTGTTTTGGAGGTGCTCCTTTGCTTAGGATTTTTTACAGTGCTCCGTCAGCTTTAATAATAATAATAAAATAATAATCTTAATATTTTAAAAAAATATTTTAAGTCTATGGTGCAAATAAGGCTGAAATTACAATTCTCTGGTGTTCATAAAGTTCCTTACCCTCTGTAGTAGTTTTATTAGCATGGCTAATTTCGTTAATGTGCCAGCATCGTCAATAATTCCAA
Source organism: Numenius arquata (assembly GCF_964106895.1). Lineage (NCBI taxonomy): Eukaryota > Metazoa > Chordata > Aves > Charadriiformes > Scolopacidae > Numenius > Numenius arquata. Next base: position 10,440,403 of record NC_133577.1, on the reverse strand, counting down.
CACACCTTTTTAAGGTAGCTTTGTCAATACAGATGCATAAAGGCCAGCCAGTAGAGGGGGCACAGAAGCCGAAACGCCAGTTTGGTTATGTACCAAAGGTAGGCATTTTTCCCAAAGTGTGTTTGTGTGTGTGTGCATGTGTGTGCATGCAAAGAGTAGAAGAGAAACATTTTCATATTCTTTAATTTACCTTTACTAATTTCTCCTCAGTGAAAACATGTTCTGTCTTAATTAAAGACAAATACTCTTGGAGACTATGTCTCATTAAATATGTTGAAAGAAAGCGTGTTTGCAGAGGATATATAGCACTGGCCATCTGATGACTTGCAGCATATAAATATTTTTCCCTAGAAATTGTCTGTACTCTTCCATACTGTATTGATGAGTAGGTGGGATAGAAGGGATCCCAAATCTTTAAGGAGTCCCAGGCCCCTGCCTGCCAGAATACCATGCGTTTATGAGTTGAAATTTAGAGAATGACCAGCTCCCCAGTCTGTACCCCTTGTGCTGGGGCTGTGGGTGTCCCAGAAGCCCCCATGGGAACAGGCAGAGGTAGACCAAATGACAACCAGCCACCGGGGCTGGATGGGACAAGGACGGCTGCCGGAGAGCAGAGAACAAAAGTAAAGCAGATACGCAGAAGACAGACGTGCAGGGAGGTCAGGAGGGGACACATAAAGGATTTCACTACTTAAAAGGGAGAGAGAGAGAGAGACGCTTGGAGGACGAGCAGGAACACCAACCACCGAGAGGAAATCCACGCAAGCACTGACACAGTCAGACACGCTGCTCCACAGCAAACCAAAGGGAGCAGGATTAAAGCGGTTAAGATCGAAGAAACATCTAATGCAATGGGGCCTTGAGAGGGAAAACCAAGGAATACAGCGGGCAAAGGGGGAACTGAATATTCTCACAAGAATAGCACTTTATTGTGTACCTTGGGAACCTGGTGTGCAGGAGGAACAGCCACAGATGGCGTTCGCTAAAGCCTACTTAGCCAGGACACCGCCGGGTAAAGGCCCATCGGAAGTCCTTTGGTAATCTCACAAGAGAATTAAGCTCTGAACAGCAGACTTTGGGTCCAGATAAGGAACCAAACTGCCCCAAAAAACCAGAGTGGTTCTATCCCTATTTTGATTTTGGCCCATCCCTATCCTTTTCCTTGCCAAATTCCCATTTACTTCAATAGATGTTTTGCTGGAGTTGAGTCATGAGGTAAGGACTGGCTTGAGACTGCAAAACATCACAATATGTGAGTCTGCAAGGAATATACTATTTCTTGATGTTTTCAAGAATTTTAATGCTGGTCTTAAGAGCAAATTTACAGTATTCAGCATTTGATGGTGACACTAGCTTCAAATATTCGTCACAACAGATGAAAGTTTCTGTTGTGACTCCTTGTGTCTTTTTTGACAGGCAACTGGTTCAGCACTTTGCAAACGTAAAGATTTTCCTCCCTGAAGTACACTACAAACTGGATTTTCTAGTAATATGAGTTTACTATAAATATAATCTATTACAGCGGAACAAAGGTGTAGGGCTCAGTGGGGCATTAATGCCTCCATCAGCACCTTTGCAATTCTACCAACACCACTGATATCAGTATTTTTAATGATATTCAGTTTGGTTTTAAATCCATGGTTCCAGAAGTCATTTGAATATGAGACAATTTCAAGCTTCCATTTCTTTTTAAAAGTAAGTAGTTAGTTCTCAGGCCTGTGAAAAATAAATTGGAAACACAACCCTGGCATGATCCTAAAAGCTCAAGAGCTAGCTGTTGAAGAACAAATAGCTTCTAAGGGCTTCCATATGACTTTTTGTATGACTTTTTTCATATGCCATATTAGCAGTACTGCCACTGATTGTTTCCAACAGCTCTCCATGGGTCTGTTTTGCTCCAACTCTTGCTCGGTTCATAGAGCTGACACCACGGACACCAGCTGAAAGCCTGTCCCTAGAGTCTTTATTGAAGGGTGTTGCATACAGGCAAAGCAATACTCTAATTACAGGTGTATAAAGGAGAAAAGCCATCCCCAGGGAGCAGAAGGTGATCTGGGACAGGGTGAACACCCCAATCCCAAATTAAATGTCCTAATTATGCAATAGAGACCCCTGTCCACAGAGACACTGGTTAAACCAGAACATGATGCGGATGGCTCCTCTGTATAACCTTCAGCAGACTCTTTCCATCCTGTGTTGGAAAGTCTACTCCTTTTTTTCTGAATGATTACCTTAAACACAATGAAGAGCCTGATTTTTGACTGATACTTGCCTGATATTTCTTTTTTTTTTTTTTCCACATAATGAAAAATGCTTCTGCTGTAATAGTTTTGCAGTGTTCCTGCTTCCTTCCATCAGTAGTGGTGACTTCAACTATATCCCTAGTTCTCTAGACAGTACATCTTCCTTCAATGCTCTTTGCGAGATCAGTAGGAGAAACCATACCAGTGGGAGATGCCACTCATTTTCATCTTAAAACTATTTAGTGCTTTATATTTAAAGAGTCCATAGTCACTGTACGGTTGTCTTCATTGAAATGTCATAATCACAATTGGCTCAGCCAGTTTGTAGGGCAGGAGTGCTGCCAGTATCCCACCCTGACGATACACTTAAGTGTCCTACCACACACGGGTAGTTTTTTTCTGACAAAAAGCACTTGTTGGCTAAAAGAGCCTCTTCTCTCCTGACAGACTATGGTTCTGATGACTCCATCTCTCACTAGATTACAGAAATGAAATTGCAGGCATGAAGCCAGCAGAAAACTCCAACTAATATAGCATATTGTCTAAGAAGCCGAGCCTACCATGAACATAAGTCCTCGGCTTCTCGCTTCAGCCTCCCATAGAGATTCACTTCCACTCAGTTTTCCTACTCTGCCGCAAGGGACCTCTCTGCAGATAGGGGCATAGCCTGCCTGGGGAGGAGACAAAACTTGAAGAGCGGGCTGTGGCACGGACCAGCTGAGGAACAAAGGCCCCCCGCAATGTTCACCACACTGCTCTCCATAGCAAAGAACATTTTTTGATCTAGTCTTTTGATGAGAAAGACATTGTTCCTTTACACTTGTATTTCTCCTGTTATATATGCTGGGTGAGCAACCTGGAGTGGGGCGACTGCAGTCGGGTCTCGTGGCAGGATTAGAACTCACAGGTGTACAGCAGAGAAGATAAATAAGACTTTTAGTGGGTGTTTTTTTAAACTGAAGATCAGAAAACAAAACCAAATCAAACAAAAATTGTCAGGGGAATAAAAAAAAAAAAAAGCAACTGACTATCCCAAAATAAAGCCCTTCTCCCCAAGCTCACAGCTGCCCTGGGGAAAGAACAACAGGGCTGCCAACATAACAAAGGTTAATTCTGTAATACAGCATGCAAGCGAACTGTGCTTGCACGGCGCAATAATGGCAATAAACACATCAGAAGAAGTGAGCAGAGGAGATAATTGCAGATTGCGCGCCCGTGCCTCCGTGCTCTTACGACTCGGCCATGCAGGGGCAAGGGCCTGTCCCAGCTTCCCTGAAGAGCCAGCTGGGCTGCAGGAGCCGCTCCCTTTGGAGCCGGTCCTGCTGTGGAGCCCCTCTTGGAAGAGCTCTCCCAGGTGGTTTCTCCTCCGTTAAAAAGCTCAGCGGGGGGGGGGGGGGGAAGAAAAAAACCCCCAAGAGGCGCAAGGTTCCTCTTGGGTTTAATTTTTCCTCCTGCTCGTAACTCGCAGTAAGTTTGTAAACAAACGAGGAGTAACACACAAGAGGTTTTGCTCTGGCAAAAGGAAGTTTGAGGAAGAGGAGACTGAGGGGTGATCTCATCACTCTCTATAACTACTTGAAAGGACATTGTAGAGAGGCTGGTGCTGGTCTCTTCTCACAAGCAAATAGCGATAGAACAAGAGGGAATGGCTTCAAGCTGCAACAGGGTAGGTTTAGACTAGACATTAGGAAGAAGTTCTTCACAGTAAGAGTGATCAGACACTGGAACAAACAGGCTGCCCATGGAGGCGGTTGAGTCACCATCCTTGGATGAGTTTAAGAGTCGCTTAGATGTGGTGTTGGGGGATATGGTGTAGGGAAGAACTTTGTAGAGTAGGGTAGATGGTTGGACTCGATGATCCCAAGTGTCTTTTCCAGCCTAGATGATTCTATGATTCTATTCCACTCTATGAAACGGGGGAGGATGGGGGGGCGGCGGCGGCTGCTCCTGCACCCTTTTCCTGCCCCTACGGGTCCAGGTGAGCACCCCCAGCCCTTCTTCACTACCGGGGCCGGGGGGGGGGGACACACATCAGCCAGCCCGGCACCCCCGCTGCTGCCCGGGTCGAGTCGGGTCGGGTCGGGTCGGGTCGTTCCTCCAGCCTCCGCCGCTTACCCCCGACGTGCGGTCGTTCCGCGGTGCCCGGCGGGGCGGGGCTACTCCGCGCTCCGGGCGGCCGCCGCCGCCGCCCCCGACGGGAGGGAAGGAAGGAGGGAGGAAGGGAGGGAGGGACGGACGGACGGCGGGGGAAGCGCCGCCGCCGGTTCGCGGAGCGAAGTAAGAGGCAGCAACTTCTCCAGGCGCAAAGTCCTCGGGGCTGCGGCGTTCCGCACCCGCGGACAGGTAAGGCTATTACGGGAGGTGGGTTGCCAGCCCCCCCCAGTAGGGGCTACCGTCTGTCTGTCTGTCTGTCTGTCTGTCTGTGGTGAAACCTCTCCTCTGCTGTTCGTCTGTACCGGCGGCTCCGCGGAGGCGGGATGGGGTCCGGCGTTCCGCCCGGCTCCGCGGAACAAAGAACCGCGGCCGCCCACGGTTCCGCGTCCCACGGCGGGGTTCCGCGGGGGAGCCTGGCCCCGAGACGCCGAAGGCGTCTCGGGGACCAGGCTCCCCCGCGGAACCCCGCGGAGAATCCTCGCTCCCCCTGCGCTCTCCCCGCCCCAGACATAGTGGTTGTGACACGGGGCTGGGTGAAAAAACAAATGTAGAGAAATACAAAAAGATTTGGTGTGCCGGAGCTGGGTTTAAGGCGGGTCGGGGGCGAAGAGGGAAATAGTGTAGTTGGCAGTGACCGTTTAAAAATCGTCAGGCTTGCAGAAATAGTTTTAAATCCGGTGAAGATGGCTCGGTGAAGGTCGTTTTTGTGCCGAGTTTTCGTAACGTCCACTAAATTTTGCTTTTTTAGATGGTCTGCAGGGCTCTTGTCATTTCCCAAGAGAGCTGCGTGGATGAAGTATCCAAGGGTGCCACGCTGGGTTCCCTTTACATCCAGAATTCCCATTGAAATTAATTTAGCGTTTTGTTTTAAGTTAACAGCGGGATTAATGGTCATTTTCTTTAATCAGCTTTCAGTAAAGCTATACAAGAAAATCCCAGTGGGACCATTGGGATCTTTGTATATGCAAAGAATGTGAAAGGAAACCAGTACTTTGTATGACCTTTTTTTATCTAACTTAACTTAACAATAATGTCCTTTTATGTTTTTGGCATAAGTGAAACTTAAAATCCTACAAATATTTTTCTATGTATTTCGGTTTACTTCTGTGACTGGTCCCCGTGGGAGGCATCAGCTGGTCCCAGAGAGGCTTTCTCTCTGTAGTTGGGGGAAATACAGCCGTTTTCCTCTGGATGCACTAGGAGGAGCTGCTATGGTCTCATCGCACCCTTTCCCTTGTGCCAGTTCATCTGTCCCTGTGGAAAGCCAGCTCTGGGAGCCAGCGTAGCAAAAACCTTACCCAGCCTGAGCAGTTTTTGCAGGAGTTTTTTGCTGCTTGGGCTTCCCAGAGGATGATCTGGGATTGCTGCTGTGCTCCGGTGACATGGGGAGAGGGCAGGGAGATGTAGGGAGGAAGGGAAGGACCAGCCTTTATCGCTCCAGTGTTGGTGATGAGTGTAGCAAGGCTGAAACTACAGTTGTTGGGGTATGGTTGTACTTTGGGTGGTTTAAGCTGGCATAACCTGGTGTCGCCCTGGCAGCCCCTGCCTACCTCTGCCTCTTTTCCCCGTTCGCACCAGCACGAACACTTATGCTGCCCTGCGGTGGTGAACTGGATCCAGGCACTGAGCAAAAACCAGATTTAATTTTAACCTGGATCGGTTCCATGATTTGGTTCACTGGGGGGTAAGAGAATAGGAAAGAGGGTGTGGAGAAGGTAGGGCTGCCTTTTTAAACTGGCAAGACTTGATATTGCTGCCAAAACTGCTTGTGGAGCTGCAGTGTGACTGTAGGTGCCCTCAGCAGCCTCTCCCCCTCCCTACCTCCCACAGGAGTCTGTCCAGTAATTCTCTGCGTAGCCTTGGGAGCCTTCCCTCCCTGGGTAAAAAAATTTGCAAATTAATCCATTATGTGTAATGGAGTAGTCTGTAACATAAAAATTAAGCAAGTGCCCCCCAAGTGTTTGCATAATTGTTGTTTTGGACAACAGTAAACACCGCAGATAGCACAGCACAAGATGCAGGGTTTTATACAAAGTGTGTGCGTTTCTGAGCTCTTACGGGTTTTTGCTGTTCTTCGCAGTGTGTCTGTCTAGCACTTAATGCACAGGGTGAGCCAGATGTTTTACAGGCCGTCATGACACTTGTAGTAATAAGCAATTATCACATGGGCTTATGACAGGAATGGGTGCTGATCCGCTGGGTGAAATTAGCTGTGTGTGTTTCCCAATCCCAGAGCTGGTTGAAAAGTAGAAACTGGTTCCCAGTGTAAGGCAGCAAAGTCCTTGCTGCAGCAGAAGATGGGGAATCCGCCCTTCCCCTTCTTGGTTTATACCATCCCAACATGTCGCTTGCACTGGTCCTAGTGGCTGTGAGTCAGGTCAGGTGACTCAGGCTGAAAATTAGTGCTCACGGTTGAAAAAATCCATCAGTGTCCTGACTGAACTGCTCCTGTTCCAACACTTGGAATAGCATGGCCTGAAGACAGGAGATGGAAATCCCTGGCTGGAGACGGAGGGTGCTGTGAAACCCCCACCTTTTTGCAGCAGTGAAGTTTTAGGTGATGTGAAGTTGCTCCTTCCATTCCCCTTATTGCAGCCCCTTGAAAAGCTGGCAAAAGGTATTCATGTGGTGCTCGGGTCTGGGGAGCGCTCACTGCCTTATGTTAGATCCCTACTGTAAGTATTCTGAATATCTGGAAGTGATAACTGTTGCTGCGAGTGCAAATGATAATTCGTTCTTATGACTTGTTACCTGCAGAAAAGAGGTTGGCCGTAGGTTTGCATGCTCAGCTCGATGGTATTGATTTGTGGCGTTTGGGTACTCTTCCCCTTGGGTCCCGGTGCAGCTTGCCATGGGGCTGACCGCAAGTTAGTTGAAGGACTGGTTTTTGTTTGTTGTTTTTAATAGCAGATGCACTTTCCAAAATCTGCATTTGTTAGCCAGATCTGAGCTCTTCCATGCTCAGCTGGTGGCGTTACCACCAAGCACAGCCGAAGACCTCAGTGAGATGCCTACAGAGGGTGGTGTGGGTGCCCTGCTCACTGACTGCACTAGTGAGCTCCCCACGCCGGCTGCTCGTGTTTACAGTGACAAATTCAACTCAGACCTTATGTTTAATAGTGCATAGGCACAGTGAGAAGGATCCTTCATGCTGCTGTGGAACGCATTTATAGAATGGCAGGGTTGCTGTACCATTTGGAGCCAAAGGTGAGATTCCGATGGTGCCGAAGTGAAGTGCATCGCTTCTGAAAATGCAATAGTAATAATATAATGATAGTAGAAGAGAAGAGTTGTAACTGTTTGTCTGTGTACTCTCAAATTCTCTGTGGGATTTTTTTTTTCCTTTTATAAAGTAAATTGCAGCGACACAAAGTAATGCACTGGAAAAGTTTGGACAAATGCTACCAATGAGATTATATAATACAATAGCAAAGGAATTTATTATGAAGCCTGTTCTTGATTCAAAGATGAAAGATTTTCCCTGGTGGATTGTGGATAGTTTATAGTTTCCTCTCCCCTCCCAAAAGCGTATGTATCGTATTGTGTAACCGCAGAAGTATATGCTTGCTCCTCTTCAGCACATGGCTGTGAGGCCTTTAATAGCAGTTGTAAAGCTTATACTTCGTTGCTTGGGATAGCACAGCTGAAAATAGGTTTTACTTTTGGTGGTAATTAAAATATTAGCATTTTTCTGGGCTCTGTTTCTATTTCTTGTGGACCACGATTAAATGTTGGAGTGTCTAGATGTAGAAGTGTTCCTACTGTCTACAGTAATGTTGAGATAAGGATTTCCTAGGTGATCTCACTGCCTGCTTTTTCTCTTTAGAATTGGCTATTTCTTTCTTTATTTTAAAATCAATTATTTGAAAAAGAGTAATAAAGTAAGAGTAATAAATAGGTTGCATGTGGTTTTGTTTTATCACATTTGCCACTGAAAGAAATATGCTGTCATGCATTTGGAAATCAAATAGGTGATATTGAGAAGTCTTAAAAGTTTTGAAGTCATAGAGAAGATCACAGCAAAGGAAGCATGTTTGCTTTGCTTTAGATGTAATTCTTATCACTCATCTTTAATTTTTCATTCCTTTCATGGTTTTTCTAGCTTGGCTTTTCTTTTTTCTTCAGTATAGGGCTTCTTATTTCTAGGATGTATGTGCTTATATCCCAAGCATCAGGGAAGCATGTTTCTCTGCAAACAAGTGATATCATTCCAAGGGATGAAACATGAGAATAAAATCCTCACCAGGTGCTCACCTGCTGAGTAAACAGTGTCTTCTCTGTTGTGGGTACTTGGTGCCTTGCTGTTGGAACTGGGTGGGCTTGTGCCTGGGCGCAGCATCATGGAGCAGCACTCTGGCTCCTTTTTGCTCACCTGTGAGTCCTTTTCCCTGTGTGATCATAGAATCATAGAATGGTTTGGGTTGGAAGGGATCTTAAAGAAGACCTAGTTCCAAATGTCTTTGTCTTGCAATGATACGGTCCTGGATACCTAGTCACGTGGAAAATATTCACTTAGAATAATCATAGAATGACAGAATAGTTTGGGTTGGAAGGGACCTTGAAGATCATCGAGTTCCAGCCCCCCTGCCATGGGCAGGGACACCTCCCACTAGACCAGGTTGCTCAAAGCCCCATCCAGCCTGGTCTTGAACACCCCTGGTCTTGAACCACCTGGAGGCATTCAGAGCTTGTTTAGGCGACCTGTTCCACTGTCTCACCACCCTCACAGTAAAGAATTTCTTCCTAATATCTAATCTAAACCTCCCCTCTTTCAGTTTAAAACCATTCCCCCTTGTCCTATTGCTCCAGTCCCTGACAAAGAATCCCTCCCAATCTCTCCTGTAGGCCCCTTTAGGTAGTGAAAGGGGCTCTAAGGTCACCCCGGAGCCTTCTCTTCTTCAGGCTGAACAACCCCAACTCTTTTAGCCTGTCTTCATAGGAGAGGTGCTCCAGTGATGCTGGGTCAGAGAGCCCTGGGGTTATGCCCACTCCTCACGTATCAGTAGTCTGTCAAACTCGAGGGTGATGAAGGAGCGCTGCTGTGACATGCCAGCATGCCAGTCAGCTGAAGGGAGTCCTGATTTTGAAGGTACCAGGAGGTCCCTTGGCTGCCTTGTCACCTGGTTGTGCTGCATCGTTTGCTAATGTGGTTTCCTACTTGCTGGCCAGCGTCTTAATGGAGTCCTTCAACCACGCTAACTGCTTGTGATAACTATTGCTTGTCTAGACAGGGCCTTACTGTGTCTGATTAGATCCCAGCCTTGTGGCGTGCATCGCTGCCTGTTTCTTATAAATGCGATGAAGGGAAAAAAAAAAAAAAAAGTGCATGTTAATAGTGCTTAGTCTGTTTTTTTTGCTTTGCAGTGTTAGTATAAAATGTTTATAGATGTTTACTTTTTGCCTGGAGGAAAATAGTTTTAGTCAAATGTCTCTAGGATGCAGTTTAGAAGTGAACTTCTTATCTCCAGTTAGGAAGGAGGAGACAAATGTTCTCTTTGAGGATATTAATTGGGGCTCCACTGAAGTCAGTTGCAGAAGTTTGTTGCTTGCTCAAGTCAGCAACTTTTTCTTATATGTGTAAAAAAGTTCATTTATCTGAATCATGAATAAAAATTAAAAGCAGGAAAAATGTTCTTGCTGCTTATTTTTCTTCCTTACTGCTTTTTGGAAGTGAAGTAAGTTGAATTTAACTTTGTCATTCTCAGTATTTAAGCACTGTAGAGGAAAGGTTGTAAAAATAGTTTTCTACTGTAATTTAAAAAAATAAATTATTGGTATCAGGTTTTACAGCAACCAGTCTTTACAAAGTACAGGATTCGAGATAAATTTGGGATGGCAATAAGGTCTATCTTGTCTCTTTCTCCCATGCCTTCCCCAGGAAAAGAGATTCAGATTTTAAAGTCTCTTAATTAAAAAAAGAAAAACCATATTGGGAGAAGAAATGAACTTCTAGTTTTGATTCGAAAAGGAAATCAGAAGGTAGTACAAACGTGCCTGCTTTTCAGTAGCTCTTATTAGTGTTTTAAAATCTGTATCATGGTAACAACTGTTTCTGTTTTCCTTGTACTGTTGGGATGGATTTAGACTTAAAGAAGAAAGGAAACACGTCAAAGAAGTTAGCAGACCCTTCTGGTGTCTTGCAGGAATGGGAAGTAAGACTACGTTTTTTTGGAGCTGGGAAAAGCAGTCGCAGCTTGGCTGGTGTGCGGTGCCTGCCGAGAGGAAATTCCTACTTTATAGCGAGAGAGTGGCCAAGGACTAGAGCATATTATTCTAATTAAATCATTTAGATTGCATCATTGTCATTCGAAAGGCTGTGTGCATCTTCTCTGAGTATAAAAATGAGAGTTACAGACGTGTTCTGTGGGGACGCTGTGAAGAGTCTGGATACTTAACGTGCCAAAATGTCTTCTTCAGTTGATGCTGTTAAGTTTAAATCGCTGATTTGTTTTTATATTAGTCACTTGAAAATGCTCTTAAAAACTGTATCTCTTCAGAGGTAGGAGGCATGTTTATGTGCATTAACCATATGTAGAATTAGTTGTCTTTATGAAGCACCACAGCATCAATAAAATAGCTTTTAAAAGGAAACACTAAATGCAGCCCTATAAAAATAGGACATTTGCCTCTCATTCTAGTTCAAGAAACCAGTCTGCTGTGGAAAGACTGAGTCCCAGATCTGGGGCTGGTGTTGGTGTAGCCATGCTCCTGCCGCTGAGCGCTCCTAGAGGCAATTCATGCAAATTTTATCTTGACTGCCTGTAGATGTGACCTACCCATAGATACGGAGACATCGCACTTTAACATGGTAGTGGTACCAATAATTAGTGTTTAATTGTCCTGATTTCTAATAGAACTATATCGCAATTTTAGTGTGTGATATTTGGCAGTGCTGACTCCCTATAATTAACTTGTGTGATCATTGTATATACGACAGCAGAAAGAAGAGAAACTTGAACCATTAAGATACCATTGTTTGGAATACAAAGCTTGTTAAGTAATTATAAGCTTTCAAGCTTTACCAACTGACTGCAAGGCATCTTGTTTGAAAAAAGAAACTGTTAAAATAATTTACTTTTTTTTCTGTGGTTTTAAACCAACAGGAATGTTTTATTTGAACTCAAATATTTTGTATATACTCCCCTTTATCAGATCTTGAGGGGGGGAAATACTTGCTTAAAGATGTTCAAGTTTTCAAATAAGTAACACACTGCTTAGTTTCAGGCATTTCAGTCTAAACTAATTAAGTTGAAATCATCAGTGAATGCATGTCTCTATTGGGTTTGGCTTGGTCTGAATGTGAGCTTTCTAGAATTGTTCTCATTGTGTTACAAGGGGTCTTATTAACTTGATCCTTACACCTCTTCCATTCAAGATGCATGCAGGCTGATGTTCACCTCCATCCCGTTGCTCCCCAGGAAGCAGAATTGGATCCAGTTCGAAGGGATTGCTCTTCCACGAGCTTTTATTTCCTGTTACGGAGCAAATGTATGGGCTAACTCTGTAGTCCCCTGTAGTTGTCTATTGTATTCCACTGGCTGGTGGAAGAATAGGGATGTATGGGAGATGCTTGCCTCTGCTTTTTATTCTCTGTGTTATGTTCAACTCAGCATCAGCTTTTGAGGAAAGAGCTAAAAAAGGGAAGGAAATTCCTAGCCCGCTGTATATGAGCAAGCAAGTGGGCATATTGTTGCCGAAAGTCCAGTGAGTTTTTCTGACTCTTTGGTTCTCAAAAATGGCAGCGGATTGTGTAGGAGGAATACCTTTGTTCATTGGACTGCATCACGCTTTCTGCACGCAAGCTTTGAAGTTCCAGTTGTGATAGTACTGGTGCAAAAGCCGGAGACCAGTGATGGAACAGATACGGTGCTGCTTCTTTGAGATTCATTTTCACTGACAAAATAAATCAGTGTCACCTGACAACAGGGATTTCAGTGTAGCTATTTATCCACATAACGGTGGTCCCCGTTTGGAATAACTGTACCTATGAAATCCTCTGTCTATGGAAAAATGTTAGATGCTACTATGCTCTTTCATTATCACAAAGCACAAGTAGCACCTGAAAAGCAAAGTTGTTATAAATAATTATAAATGGGGTCTTTTATAAATATCGTGTAATTACACGTGATGACTTTTTTTTTTTTTTTGAAAACCTTCTTTTTGTCTAGGTTTTCATGACCTCATGTTCACAGTCTCACTATGAGTCTATTCCCCTCCCTTGGTACTTTTTATTTAGCAAGAGTATTACTTTTTGCCGCTGGAAGTTTAAAAAAAAATAAAAATAACACAAATAAATTGCTTTTAAGTGCATTGGGCTCATGGAGTTCTGAATTAGGAGACAATTTTTAAATCATATCACAGTCCAGTAGTTAACAGCAATAAAGGGAAATACCTGCACAACACTCACAATACTCTCCCCTGTGTAAGGTTTATCTGTTTTTATAACGCCAGTAATGCATTGGACATCGGATAAAAGAAGATGCTGCTACAAGGCAGCTTAATCTAGAAATATCCCCCAAGGATAATATAGATTGCAGTTGGTGACGGGGATTGAACAGGGTTTTAGCATGTGGTATCATGGCTGTGATTTTTATTTTTTTTAATTACTCTGTAGGCTTCTATTTTTCTCTGCATCTGTGACTAATTTGTCTCTGGCCAGGTCGAGGTCAATACAACATTACTAAGATTATTGAGATTTGTCCTATGACTGGCAAAGTGATAAAACTATTATTTTTAAATTTACAATTGAGTTGACATTTCAGGGACATAAAATGATGCGAACTTTGCTTCTCGGCAATCGCCATGTAAGCTACTGATGTGTGGTGACACTCCGTTCTTGTTGAGCAGATTTGTTGCAGTTGGCGTGTTATTGCTAATAGCTCTCAAATTCCTCGCAGTAGCCCCGCTCCTACCTTTGCTCTTGTGATGGACAATCAGTTCGTAGGCTGGCAGCAGGCAGGGAAGTTAGGCAGACAGCTAACTGTTATATCAGGCACTTGAAAACATGCAATAGATAGCAGCAAGGCCTAATTAACAGCTGCAATTGCACCATCGGGAAGTATCGACACGTCCAGAGGAGTCTTGCAGTCTGCTCAGGGTTGCTTTGATTATTTCCCTGGGTATTGTGGACACTTGAACCCCAGTAAAAATACCGTGTATCTGATTACTTCTCCAGAATCAACCCCTTAATAGCCATCACAAATACTTAAATGCAGTGTGTCTTCTCATCTGACCAGGTCCTTAGGCTTTGAATTTAGACGATGAAATCTGCATTTTATTTTTTCCTTTCTTTTTGCCTGATCCAAACAGAAGTAGGGAAAAAGAGAGTTGTGCTGCTTTTTCCATTATTGAGCGAGAGACTGCACCAGAGCATCTATTTGAAATAAAGTCAGTCCATATTGTTTACTTTTAAAACTCCGACTCAGGGATGTCCTTTCATCAGGAGTAAAAACTACCTTTTTATCTAACCTCTATTATTATGAACAAAACCACATTTTTTTGTTGATGTTGTCTGTGGTACTGACAGGAGCATGAAACTACAATGAAATGAGGAGAGGAATATAGAACAAAATAGGAAACTTGGGACCGGTGCTTCTGTACTGCTTTATTCGCTGAGGTGTAGCTCAGGCATCACTTGCTTGCAGAGTGTTTGTTTCTTCAGTAACGAAAAGTGGATGTTAGTATTTTCTGCCTTTCAAAAGTGATGAGATCTGCTTCATTCTGTAAAATAGTAGAAGACCCTCTGAAGAGTTACCAGATGCATATATTGTTGTTTGCTCTTTCTGTTGAAGTACACAACAGTTTTATCATCAGTACTGCCTAATGAAGGAAAAGAGAGATTTGGGTGTTACAATAGCCTAATTGATGCTCAACAATTAATGATAGCATCCTTAAAGTAATTCTTTCCTAAGTGTTGTGCTCTTTCATAATGCTACCGAACCTTGGTCTTAGAGAAACATTTTCCTTCGCCTTTTTGCTCTGTTGGGAGACACCTTCTAGACATCATCTTTCTCCCCTGTATTTCTTTTGGATCCTGACAGCTTCTACATTTGGTCATGGAAAAGACATTTCCCATAGCGGAGAACTACATTAGAAAAACAAATCACCCAACAGTTGCGGTTCTCTTGTGTGACAGTTTATGGAGCAAATGCTGGCTATGCACCATTTAGCATTCTCCAAGACAAAGTACCCACACAGTGCTGCCAATTTCATTATAGAGCTACACCAGCTACTTTTAAAATTTGGTCCTGTTTACATAGGAATTTCAGTTTTACTACCATACCCATCAAAAGGTTATTGTCTGCACACAGAGAGTCACTGTTTTTAGCAAATCTGCCTATAAATCTAAGTAACCAGTAATTAAATGGAAGTCTGAATACCAGGCAAAGAATAAAACTGAGCGTCTCCCAGTGGATTACTAAGTTATGCTTAGCATGGGCTGGTTTTAAGCACCAATCATCCAAAAAAATATTGTAATTCATCATTAGGACCTACCTTTCCAAGAACCCCAAAGTTAAATTTCAACAAAAGGCGAGAGATGACTCAAGGAACAAAATGGTCACCACAAAGTGATGATTTCTTTTTCCTCTCAAAGGAAGGTAGCTGGAATTGGTGCTGCTTTTCCAGTTCACAACACACGTGGGAATAAAAGCCAGGTGCCTGGGGATGGTGTCAGGAGAAGTACGTCCAAAAGTTTTGTTGTTTTCTCAGTTACTGCATCAGCCTCACACTGGTCCGCTACTTCTACAAGCTTTCTCTCTTTGCTCCCATTTCCGTGGCCTGAGATCCACAAGAGGACCTCAGCAGGTTGAGAAGCAGGGTACAGAGTTCACATACTATACACATGAATTATATGTCCACAGTGTATCAGGCTTTGCCAGAATCTGTCTACAGCCAAGACATAATGTATAGCAACACTTTTTTAATGAGGAACATGCATCTGTTACACGTTTAGCAGAGGATATTTCTGGAGCAGTGTTAAGAAAATATGCTTTGGTTTTACAGTCCCATGCCCCTCTGTCTGTCTGTAGAGATGTCGGTTTTGAGTCAAAGACCAGACATAAGGGCTTTCAAAGGCTGTAAGTCTTAAAGCTGGATAGAAGCCTGGCAGCTCTACCTGCCGTAAACACGGTGTAAGTCTCATCATCCTCTCTTCTGCTCCCCCACCAAACCCACTAAACAGATGTGTTGTTTGGAGGGTTGAGGAAGTATTTCCAAAGAAACACGTGAATAAAAATGCTGTTTTGTTTAAGAAGTCTCGTGCAAATGTGTAAATTCCTATTTTTCAATAGAAAAGCTGTTGTAGAACAGTGTAATTCAAAGCTGAAGTCAAGAGTATTGCTTCAGTTGGACTCTGAAGGTGTCCAACTTCAGAGTTGAAATGAATAACACCTTTCATTGCCTTCAGGTGAAAAACTTTGTTTCTGTGTCAAAACATTGACACTTGAGTCAAAAACTGGCCTGAAATGTTTTTTTGTTAGATGGATAATGGGTATGAATGGCCCCAAGATTAAAGTCAAGGCTTGAAGACAAAGCTGTGAAGGTGACGGCAGCTCCCTCTGCGTGTTGGGGTGAAGGTATCTGGGGGTGAACTCTCCCTGTGTTTTGAGCCAGCATGAAGCTCTGTGAACATTCCCAGCATGTGCCAAGCCCAAGGTAACGGCACAGAACTAAAGGTGGTGTCCCTGCGGCTCAGCAGAGTTTATTAGTTTGGCCCAGAGCCATGCTAAGTGTTCAAAAGCCTTTTGGTTATCTCCGAGTGTGGGCAGGGATTCCTTGTCTCTGTTCAGAGCAAGTTTGAACCTGTCAGCATCCTAATCTATAGACATATCCTGTGAATCTGCATCTTTGATGAAAGGAAACTGGCATCGTTTAGTATCTTGCCTCTCTTTGACGGCCTTTGAGTTTGTTAATTGATTTTTTTTTTTCTTTTAAAAACCTTGCAAACCTCCTCTCACTATGTAGAAATATTAAAAGAGGAAGAAGCAATTAGTTCCTGATTCGTCTTTTCTGGATCATGTTTCACCTTCTTCATCAAACCTTCTTTTTTAGGCCCTGTACCCATAGACTCAACAGTCTTCAGTAGCAAGCTGCCAGGAAGCAGTGTTTCCATGTGGGAAGGTTAGGAGAGGCGAAGACTTTGAACCTTGCCCAGTGCCATCACTCCCTTCCCCATCTGCAACAAAGGGCTCCTTTGTCTTCCCTGCTACTTTGGTCTGACTCGGAGAGAGCTTTTGGAGAAAGATGCAATAGTATAAGCATTTTTTCTGGTGTCCATGTCTAGCTTTTTTGTGCTTCAGGCCTTGTCTGCTTCAGCTGTGCTTGGATGGCATGCTGCAGGTTCCTCTGGGAATGGTTGCCAGATGACCTGAAGAGAAAGAGAGGTCAAGGAGACCTCCTTAAGCTGTACCATTGGATAGTTGCATTGAGGGAATGGTGTCTTAGAGCAAGTTACAGACAGAGGTGTCATCCTCATCAGGAATACTGGTCAAGGGCGTTGTGTTGAAGCCAAGAACCAGATGATACGGAATTCTCATCTGCTCAGGATTTGTGTGGCTCTGTCAGCTAAACAGCTGCAGAGAAGACCCCTAATAGAGTGATAGGACTGAAGGTTTTCCCATGAGGCATCCTACTTGGATGACTTGCATGAAGCAGCCATCTCCACAGTTTCAGGAAGAAAGAGTTTTACTTGACTTAGGGTTACCTAGGGCCTTGGTTCAACAGTGTATCTCTGGTTAGGCAGCAGAAGGCATCATGCTGTATGTGAAGAACAGGAGGGAAGATGTGTTCTGCCTCTCCTTAAGAGGTGTTGAGGGTAATCTGCCCCTCTACTCTTGTCCGTAGCTTGTGTACAACTTTTGCGGATCACTTCTCTGCAGATTTCCCTGTGGTGTCTCAGCTCCCTGCTCTGGGACTACTCTCTGTGGAGAAATTGGTGTGTGTGCAGGTGGTGGGCCAGTGTTGACTGCACAGTAAGCAGCAGGAAATGTTAGAATGAAACACTGCTGTCTAAAACAAAGGTGTGTGTTTGGTTTTTTGTGTGTTTTTTTTTTCTTTTTTAAATGGGGGGAACCTCCTCATCCAAACCTCTAGAACAAGTAATTTAAATTTGTCTTTGGAAGATTAAGAAAGGAATCGTGTTCCTTTCCTAAATGTGGTTCCTGCTGTCCTCCTGTCTCCCACCCAGAGCGAGGGGAGAAGGAGGTATGCTTGTGTCAACAGTGCTAGTGACTGCCATGTGGTCTTGGGGGGGCAGAAAGGATCACAGGGAGGAAATTAAGTCATTTGAGTGAGCTGGTGGTGTGTCCATGTGAGGAATGGGTCATCCTTGTGCCGGTTGCATTGGGGTGGGGAGGTGCTATAGGGGTGGAGGCGGTGGCTCCTCTGTCCTGCTTCCTGGTCTGGGAAAACCACCCTGGCCCTGTCAGCCTTGCCCAGGCAATGCCACCTTTCCCTGGTTCTCCCCATCCCAGTGCGTGACTTGGGCCGCTTGCCTTGCTTGGAGGAGAGCAGCTTTGTCCATCTGAAGTTGCAGTGCTGGCCTGGTTTCTTCCCGGGCTTTAGAAGTGACTTTGTGTGATGGGGCCGAGGAGCAGCCCATGGAGGGTGTGCTGGTAAATCTGGCAAGTGCCCTTCGTGTAACCCCTCGTGCTCTTCAGTGCTGCTGGGGTTGCCCGTCAGCCCTGACCCCTGTCTAGTCCTTAGGCAGCAGTGTCAGTCGCCCTTTCCTGGTGCTGCGGGTCACTCTCAAGTACTGAGAGCCTTCCTGGCCGACTCCCTCCTTCCACAGCTTCCTTGTCTCCCAGCCTGGGAGCGCTCACCTGTGGCAGCGCCTGTCGGGTCTCATACCCCTCACCCCCAGCTGGTATGGGGATAATTGAGCTCAAGGTGCTTTCTCTTCGATGTCTTCTCTAGCAGCAAAATAGGTCAAAGTGTGTTCAGGATGCTGTTTCATTGTATATCAGAATATCTTGCTGTATTTTGCTTTACTAAATATTTTAAGGCTTTTACACTTTGGCCTGTGTCAGGATAAAAATAAGTACAGGACTATCAGACTTTCCCCGCAGGACAAAAATTCCATTTTCCAACCACCTCTAATTATTTCCATTCTGCTGTCTGGAAAGGATCTGGAGACAATTTAGGAAGCCAATTTACAATTGACTTGGGAAAAAATTATTTACCCTCCTGAGCCTCCTTAGATGTGCAGCCAGTGGCCTGTGATCAATAGAAAAATCTCATGCTCAATGATTTTGATGCTCACGGAAGGACCTTGAGACCACGAAACTCGGCCTGTGTCCTGCTAACCTGTACGTGCAATTTTTGGAGCTGTGGTAACCAAACTGCCCACTTGTTGAAGAGCTTTGTGTGGTGGGGGGAGTGCCGGAGGACCATTAAAAACGTGAAAAGGGTAGCTGTGCTCTGCAAAACACATTGCCTTGAGGCGTGCGGCATGCCGTTGCTTGCTTCCTTCCCGTGGGAGCTTTGGTGACCTTGCAGCGCCGGGGCCCAGCAGTGGTATCTCCACATGGCATTGGGGCATGCTCCCAGTTCCTGCGGTCCTGAGGGTACTGGGAGGTAGCATCTGTAGCTCCAGCATCTGTAGCTCCGATGATGAAGGGAGGTACCGTGAAGGGTGTGTGTGCACCTCGGGCACTGAGCTACTGCTGCTCCCAGAGCTTTCTGTCCGATCACTGCTCTGCAGATGGATCCAGATTTTTCTTCGGCTTTTCTTACATACCAAGGCTGCATACATCATCCTGCATGCCTTTTTAATCCTATTAGGGCTGTGTTTAACTGGGTTTAGGATTTGTCACTAATGAGTGCGTTGAGGTTAGTAATTTTCAATTACACTTTTCTAACTCTCAATTAATAAGGTGGTTGGCTTTTTATATGGAGATTTTAAAAATTCTTATTTTTCATTTAGGCCAGCTCCAAATTGTAAAATGGGGACTCATGGGTGTACAGAATTAACATTCTTAAGAAATATTGTAAAAAGTGTTCTTTATGGTTAACATTTAGAATTTTATTTTAAGATTTTATGTGCTTTATGCTATGCTGGCAAATTGAAAAAATATTGGATCTTTATATGGAGAACCAACAATTTCCCACAGCCCTGCTTTTACAGTGCTGAACGCATTTCATTTTGTGTGTGATTTCCCCCAGTTGCCAACTGACTACATCATACAGTTTTTTTGGCTTATCCTTTCTGTCTTATGACCATCAGCAGATATTTTGAGTAGCATATTATAAAGCCACAGATCCTTTTTGCTGCCTTGGATTTTGCCTGTTACCGCTGGTAATGGAAAAGATTTTATTAATTTTGTGGCATCAGTGAGTGTTTCAGATGGAGCTTCGAGAGAGCCTTTGCGCGTGATCCCAGTGCTCGGCACTGGTTGCCCTCCACGTCGGCAAAGGAGGGATGTGTCTGACGATCTCCAGTGCATTCTTCAAAAGTAGTGCGAGATCGCTCTGGAGAGGGACAAGAAAAAAAGATTGGTACTTGTAAACAGTTCAAGATGCTTTGCAGATCCTTCAGGATGATCCAAGTGTTGAAGAGATGGAGCTGAATTTGAGGCGTACTGCTGAAGTTGAGAATAACTTGAGGAAGGAGAAGACAGCACCAGGAATAGGGGGTGGCAGTAGTGATTATAGAGACATGGAGTATTCTTGGATGGCAAATTAGTGTTTCATGGAAGCATAGACTGACCACCAGAAATTGAGTTAGGGAAACTGGGGAGGAGATAACATTGTTGGTCTGTAGCAGTTGTTGTACGGTTACATCTGGATTATTGCCTTCAGGTCTGGGCACCGCAGCAGTGGGAAGGAATATAATATATATAAACTATAAGGCAGTTCTCAACAGTCTAAAAATTTATGGTGCTTAGGACATTGTGTGTATTTTTCAGAGATTTTGTGAGAGAGCAACAGATGATTGCATACTGAAGGCTGATTCAAGTGGAGTAAACTAAGACTCGGGCACAACCTTGAACATAAGAAGTTCCATCTAAACATGAGGAGGAACTTCTTTACTTTAAGGATGGCAGAGCACTGGAACAGGCTGCCCAGAGAGGTGGTGGAGTCTCCACCTCTGGAGACATTCAAAACCTGCCTGGACATGTTCCTGTGCAACCTGCTCTAGGAGGACCTGCTCTGGCAGGGGGGTTGGACTAGATGATCTCCAGAGGTCCCTTCCAACCCCATATCATTCTGTGATTCTATGTGAATGTGGGATAACTTAGCTTAATGGTGACAGGGAGAGGGCTAACACAGTAATCAGCATACCGAAAGCTACAACCCTTGTGCAGAAGGGGCTCTTACTTAAGGCACTGCAAGGGATTATGAACGGTAAAAATTGGAAGTAGTAAGCTTAGTAGCAAGTTTAATCCGAATAAAAGGAAGAGCATCTTCACAGTTGGACCTCATAAGTAGTAGAGCATTTCCTTGGGGAAAGGATGGGAACCCTGTCCTTAGAGATGTTTAAATTTAGACTACTCAGGACATCAGAATATGCACTGCTGGGAGGCATCCCTTCACTGGCAGGATGAGGATTGGCTGCAGCATTTGGCCATCAGTGATGTTATTATGATGAAATGTTTCCTGGAATGATACACAAGGGGTTTAGGGCCATAAAACATTTGGGGTTTTGTTGGTATAATGCTTGGGGTGAAAATATCTGCGATGAATTGTCACTGTCAAGTCTCTGAGCCAACGTTTTTATTAGAGGACGTGTCCTGCCATATCTCCACATGCACAGCTATCTATGTGGAGAGGGTGTCACCCAAGGCCAGTGCTGATAGATCATTCACTAAACTTGTGTTGTAAAGGGTGGTGTGTATTGAGGGCTAAGAGCAAGTGTAAAGGGTGGCTTTTATTGCTGCTTTCAAATTTGCTTTTAGTCCATTGCTTTTGTCCTCTCGCACTTTATGAATGTTGAATCCCAGTGGCACAGGAGAGGAGATATTAATTGCCATTCACTGAATTCAGACTGAGACAATTCTTAATCAGTGGCTACTTCTTACTTGTATAAAACTGGTGTAGAAATTAAGACATTCAGCCTGCCAGCTATGAAGAGTTACCAATAGGGCTGAATCATCACAAAAAGTGTCTGGGTTATTTAAAATACTTATCTTTTACTACTTCTTTTTCCCCATCACAAGATCATAATAAAAGATTTTTCACATTTCTGAGCTGTGCTCACCAATAAGCCTATCAAAACATTTTGTTTCTTTTAAAACAATTTACTTTGGTTTGAAACGGTTCTTTATTTCCTCTGATCCAAATGCTGACACTGTTTTCGTTTCTTGCAGTATTTCGTGTTTCACTGGGACTTCTGTGTTATAGGGAAGACAGTCTCCCAAATAAAACGTGTTTGGTAAATACTTCAAGCAGCTACGTGGAGCTAACTGGTTTTGGATCTCAGGATGGGAGCTTGACGTTAACTTTTTGTTCACTTATATTCTCTATATCCTCTTGAGACAGGAGATTCTTACTGTGCAGTTATCTTCCTCAGCCAAAGACCTTTTTATGAGCAACTGTTATATTTTGCTGACGGCTTTTTCCATTCATCTCTACAGATTTCTTTGCAGAATTGCTGTAGTTGAGGTTGGTTGTTAGTAGAAGTTGAATTTGTAATACTTTGTTTAACATACTGGAATCAATATTACAGTATGAAGTATTATTGATAATTTATTCATCATTGTTTTCAGTAAAGTTTTTTCCATTCATTATTGTCACTTTAAGTATATCTTATTGTACTTAGTATTTTATGTATTATTTATATACACTTATTTATAATACTTATATATAAGATGTAAAATCTTGCAGAGAAAATGTAGGAATGATTAAATGGTGTCCTCAAAAGCTCATGGGAAGTTTATGGGGGAGTAATGTCAGTAAAGGTACAGCAAAAGTTCTCTCTACTGTATCTTATCCTAGCTCCTGCTAGGCTTTCTGGACTGGTTTTGGAGTAGGAGCCACAATCTCCAGAGCTTTAGGCACTAAACCCTGAAAAGCTCCAAGTTCGTGGTTTAGCCATGTGAGCTCTTTGCTATCACATGGATAATAGACATTCCCTTTTGCATTCCCCGCATAAAAAGTGAGTCAACTGGAAGCATGTTTGTACTAAGCCACATCAGAGTTATCCTCTGGATTAAGGCTATATAATAGGTCCTTTAAGAGTAAATTTGTACAAAAAGGTCAGAAATTTTTTTTTGTTAGTTCAGATATAATTTGACAGCTCTATTTTCATCCCTATTATATTTACTGTTTTATTTCATCTGAATGAAATGGAGTGTGGTTAATTTGTATGCATCTTCATATACCACTAAAAACTTCCGTATGGAATTTAGATTAGATAAGGTTCCAGGAAATGAGACTGAGCTTTAGATGTGAATGACTGTAAACATGCTTAAAGAGTCATTCTGTAAGTATTAAATAATGTTTAAAGTTAATTCTCCTGATTCTTTTTCTCCTTTATAGAGCACAGCAAACAGTGTAATTTGAGTCCTGAAACCCAGACGCGTATCACTGCAGTACTTTGCTGCTTCATAGTAATCCATGGGCTATGCTATTTTACGAAGCAAAGCAATAGATGCTATGCAAAGAAAGTCAACAAAACAGATTCTTTGACACCCAGAAACCTCTGGAAAAGTTGTTTAGTGGGTGAGCATTTTGTCCCCTGGCTGGTTTGGAATAGGAAGTGATGCCTTCGACTCTAGGTCACTGCTCCGAAGGCAGGGTGCCAAGTCCCTGGAGTTCTTGCCGTGGTGAAGCCTTTTAGTCCATCATCCTTCAGCAAGTGAATGTTGGCACTCTCTGCCTGTGCGCATGGTAACACTGCTCTTTCTGATGCATCCTTTTGTATTTTTAATTATAATAGCGGCTTTCGCTGAATGAAACTATTAAGTGAGCCTAGTATAGAGCCAGCATTAAGTATGTGACTACTTCCACTGATTTAGATGGCAGTAGTCTTGTGCCTGGGATTATGTCCATCTTCAGTAGCCTCTCTGGTGTAAAGCTGATGCGACAGAAGAGTAGCAGCTTGTTATCCAGTTTAGCAGTTCCATTTATACTTATTTTGCAAGAAGAAACAAATTTCATCTTGAGTGTTTTGTTGTTCTTGTGGTTGTTGATCAGTTTGTTTTTACTTTTGCAGGCAAATAAGTATTATAATTAGAATAGACCCCTTCTTTGCTTTCTGTTTCCCAGAAACGTTTTAAAATATTAGTCTCCTGGAGCTGTCAATCTAATCACCAAGTTTTCCTGATGCATCGTTTCTTTCCTTGATTGTGGATGTATATTTTGATATTTATTGTTAAGTTTTATGATTCTTTGAAACCGCCAAGATAGTGGCTGTCTTTAAATTAAACTCCATTTTGCAAATGGTTGGAACGGGGACTGGTGAAAACCTCCTCAATGTTTTTTCAGGGTTTTAACAGGTTTATTTACCTTGTTCTGAAATCAAACCAATAGAGGAGGCAAATTTCTGTATTTGAAGCATTAACAGCATGTTTCATTAAATTGCAATAAAGACAGGTTGTGAAGTGTATGTGGCAGGATCATGCCAAGGAGGCTGGGCTTTTTTGTTTTGTTTTGTTTTGGGGGTTTTGGTGGATTCATGCGTGCTTCTGCAAGTGGAATTCTGCAAGTTACATCTCAGAAATTAGTCTAAACTTGTCAAGTAACAAAGTAATCCCTTGAAAAGTAGTTTGCCAATCAAGGTATACTAGATTATTTTAGGAATTAGAATGGGTTAAATATTGAAATCATCCTAGGAATAAAAGGCCAATAATAGGATGCAAAATTTCCAAGATGTTTCTGGAAAGCAAGCAGAGAAGTAGCCCAGCAGCAGCAGCAGTAGAAGTACTGGATGGGTCACAGATTGCAGCAGTTCGTTCAAGCTCTGCAGACCAGACAGTGCTGTTCTTTTACAGATGTGCAAGCTGGGACACAGAAAGATAAATACAACCTTGTCATGACACTGCCTGCAAACATAAATGATTTAATGCTACCATGATTAGCCAAATGCAGGATAATTAGCTGGTAAGTGCACATTGATTAGTTTCTTCATTTTCAACCCCCTCAGCTGTAGAGTTTGTGTGTGTCAGGGCACTGTCATGGGGAGAGGCTGAAGACCTGTCTGGTGCGTGAAGCTGGTCCTTTGGATAAGACAAAAAATGTTTTAAAGGAAAAGTGGAAGAGTTTTGAAAAGGTGTTTGTTGTTGTTTAATAGATGAAGAGAAACCTCTGTGAAGGAGTCACTGTAGCCAGTCATCCCCGAGTGTTGAGTTTCTTAATAGCTGGGACATTGCAATGTGTTGTGCTTTCCCTGCAGACCAGCAACCTGAACTTCATGGGACCTGCAATAAGCAAAGCTGTGAAAGACTAGTAAACTATGGTGCCAATTGCACTTTTCATCCCTGTTGGTCGAGACATTTAACATGTTCCATTTCTCCTTTTCTGGCCATGTTCACTTTTTGGCTGTTACGTACTTGATGCGATAGAAGCCTACATTTATGCTTGCAATGAAGCAGTCTGTGATGTCTTCTGAGCACATCATGTTACGTTTTCTTGCATTGGGAGGATTAGAAGCTGGCTGAATGTAGGTAAACTAGGAAGGCTGGCAATCTGAAGCCATCATCTTATCTTTCTTTGATGTAAAGAAATTTCTGTGGCTAAGATAATCAAATCAAAATTTTTCATGTCTTCTCATAAAGGTTCAAGAAAACTATGAACTTTTTTTCTGCTCTCCCCACCCGAATTTTTTATGTATATGTGCAGTGTGTGTGGAAACATCCCCTCAGCGCCTCTCCTACAAGTCACTACCTTCTGGAGTACAACTTTTGCAGAGTAGTTCATGGACTTCAGAATTTTGGTGGGTTTTATTTTTTTTTTAATTAAATATAGTAATCCTTTTGGGTTTTTTTCTCCCCATTGCTAATAAGATTTTAGGAAGTCTTCTGTCCCCTGATAATCCCATCAGCGTTGAGTGGTTTCCAAAAGACCCCTGGAGACTTTTTCTGAGTCCTCCTCTGTTTTATGCCCTATTGGCCATTGATACTTTATTCCTTAAAGAAAAAAAAAAAGAAGTCCCTTGGTGTGAGAGCTGGTTCATCAGGCAATTTGTCAGACCCTTAAGATAACTCATAATGGTATTGACACCAATGTGTGAAAAACAGTGAAATGGCAGGGGACCAGGGCTTGGGTCTAACTTCAAAACAAAGTGGATTTAACTACCGGGTCTGATACATCTTTTGCAGATGCTATAACTTGCTTTGTGGGGAAGGGATCATATAAAGTAGTTTTTCTCTGCTGTTACAGCCCAGTGTAGAGCTCATTTAAAATCAATAGAAGTCCTTCCATCAGCCTCTTAGTGATGGATGCCCACAATATTCTTGCAATGCGCAGCTAGGTAAATGCTGCTTATTTTTTCTGTTGCTGTTACATACAGATTATTGCATGATCAGAGCTAAGATAAAAATGCTGAGAGTAGTAGCAGCAGTCCTGTGCCGATAGCCTGGTGCTTCCACCACGGATGAGCCCAGGGGACATGCAGAAGGAGTGACCGGTGGTGTGGCTTAGCCCCCTCCTTGCCCTCCTCCTGGCTGCTCTCCTGGCATGTCCCACGCGCTGCCAGCAGCAAGTCTGTTAGTCAGGGGCTGGAATGCACAGGATGATCCAGGAATGGTAAAGTATAAAGGGAATTTAGGAATTGAAAGGGCCGGGACCTCTCAGATTTACATTCATTTAAGCGCTACTGCGATATACATACCAAGTGTAAATGCGCTCTGTGTTTAAAAGGGATTAAATGGTTAAGTTCAAAATTCCTTGTGTGCCAAGCGTGGTCTAGATGGTTTATAGCTGCAAAAGCTATAAGCGTACAAAAGGTTTACTTACAAAATTGATTTATATGTTCATTTATGTTCTTGAATATTGAGAGCAGGCAAGGAATTAGCAGTGTTGCATGAGCTGCACTAGCACATTTTTCACCTTATATGGAGAATTGCTGCCACTTATCAGGCAGGGTCAGATCTGCTGTTATTGTCGCATTCCTTAAAGTTGGAAGAAATCACGTTCCTCTGACTGAAAGAGTCAACTCGTAAGCTTATGGTTTTGCAGTTTGAATACTGTGTTTTTCATCCAGGAATTGCTGGGATGGGCAGCGCTGCTTCAGAAAAATAGCGGCGTGGAGATTTTCACTGCCGTGTTGTGGAGTTCATTCCTCAGCTCGGGTGGAGAAACTTAGATGCTTGCAAGGGAAAAATATGTTTCTGTTTGGAGTCATCTGGAGTTCCTCCTGGCTGGCTCTTCTAGTCCTGAAGAATGCAACAGGAAGGAAGGTTGTGGGGAACGAAGGGAAAGACCTGCAAATCGTGTACCCATGGTATTTAAGGGGGGAGACCTCACTGCTTTGTGTTGCCTTTTTTCCTGCCAGGGTGGCTGGTGGTTGAAGCAGCCTTTTCATGGACTTGTGTAGACAGTGACTGACAGCTGTTGGCTGTGAAGTCATCGACCTGCTTTGGAAATAGCTGTATCACACATTCATCACCTGAGTGTCAGGTTAAATAAGTGGAAAATATGGAAGTAGAGACAAATTGCTTGTTTAGTCACTGATATTTCAGATTTGAGAAGGTGGACAAAAGGCTGAAAAAATGCTTGAAAGGTTAAGAAGATGACGATTATAAAATTTCCTTTCATGATCTACATTCACTGAAATACTTGAATTTGGAAGGTGGGAAATCAGTATCAGATCTGACTTAAGTCTTTCAAACTAAAAAAAGAAATGCTTTCTGTATGAAATATTCTGGGATTGTGGCATTCAGTAGGGCAGCAAGTCTCACCTACTGCTGTTTCTTGTTTATTCAGTATGTAGACCATTGTAAGTGTTTTTTAGAGCATGTGCTCCACTGCTCTTGTAACTTGAGTTTGCATTGTGATTGTAGAGATTTTTCTGTGATACTACTTGGGAAATAAAATACTTTAAAATGGTAGTGATTAGGTGCAATGATTAGAAAATCTGGCCTGAAAGTGCTGTTGCTGATTTCACTTTTGTGCAGATCCAGAAGAGTTAACTGGAAAATGATACTCAGGGTTTTCTTGCTCCATAAAGGCAATGTTGGCTGTATTTTGTTGAATAATAAGACGTAAGGAAGAATTCATGAGCCTAGGAACATTTGAAGCCAACAGAAACAAAAGAGTAGTTTATATGGCTAAATACTTTGAAAAACCAACATTTGAAACATTTAGCCAAGTGGTTGCATTGAAGTATCCATGCAATTTTGAGCGGGTAAGGCAAAAGATATGGATTTTTATTTTCTGTTTGCTTGTTGGTGGTTTTCCCATTCTTCCCCTTTTATGGCTCACCAGAAAAGAACCAGATTTCTTATCATGTATGGATATAAAAGATCTTAAACTACATATATTTATTTTTAGGACTCCACCCTTGGGCTTTGGATTTTGTGAACAGCTATTTCAGTAAATTTACATCTATATGGGGAAACTGGCAAATTGAATACTGTGCAAATCCACGTTTTAAAAAAAGCAATTGCTATTATAGAAGGTAAATGATATCATAAGAAAGCCAAGTAAAAAGATTGCATTTTTGTTTGCTACTAAGGGAATGATCAATGCTTCCTGCTGGCTTTTGCACCCTGCAATTGGAAATTCTGGTGTGCAAATGGTTTAAATAATGCTAGGTTTTGTGACTGGTTGGCGCTGTATAATACTGGGACTGGGGTGACTTAAATATACAGAGTGTGGGCCAATCCCAAAGTCCTTTCTCAAGCAGAACACCCACTGAAATCACATTTAAGTGTCGTCAGTGGAAGCTTTGCCAAAGAAATCACTATGGATTTGACCCCAAAGTTATTACTACTAAATTTCATATGTAAGCCTTTCATTATTGTGTTTTTTAAGAATGGAGTACTCGAATGAATCCTGGAATTCATTATAACTTTCAGATTTTACCAGGGTATTGGCCTCTTAAACTACATTTCCATTGGAAAAAAATTTTTGTTACTTTTTGTATTTTTCTATTTTGTTGTTGTTCAAAAAGAGGTAGGAGGGATATTCTGTGGTTCGGATTAGTTTTACCTGAGGCAAGCAATCTAATGAGGTGCCTAAATTAGGAGCTTGGTCTTCCAGCTTCTCTGTGCGTCCAGTGGAGAGGGTCATATCCAGAGGGAATTTTGCTTAGTGTTGTCTTGTGGATGTGACTCCCCCACTCAATTACCTTCAGAGGTAGTGTAGGGTGCACTGATTTAGGAACCCAGAGGGATGTGGCTTGTAAGCAAAGGACCTGCTGTGGTTCTTGACATAAGACCTACATAACTTGTTTCAAAATTCCTTTTTAGGAGTTAGTGGGTTGCTTTTTTTTCCTCTTTCTTTTCTCCGTGGATAATGAAGATGAGTGATAGAACTGTGTCCTTTAGTATAGAAAGCCTCATGTTGCAGTAGGACCCTTGCGAGATTTTCAGTCTCTCTTGCTCTCTTGTACACTTGGTGTCTGTGGCTTTGGTTGGGCTGCAGTTTCATCTCAGATCTCAAGAAGTGTTTTGTGTGTCATGATGTGGATGGATGGATTGTATGAGCCATATACCCTTCAGACCACATGGCTGTAGTGCCTGGCTGCTTGTGGTGGGACTGGCTCAACCAGGTGGTCCCTTCCTGGCCTTGGATCCCAACAGAGGGGTTTTCAGCACAGAAATCCGTGTGTTTCATACTTTATATTGTTAAAATTACAGTAATCCTGCCTTCTCCTGTTTAAAATATCGAAGCAACAACAACAAAATGGTGGGCCATTAGTGGTTTAAAGCTGTTTTAATATGCATTTACATTTCCAACTGCACTGTACAATATTATATATAAAATATTTAGGTGGAGGTGGTAGGAGAACCTTTAAGCATGCCTCCTATATTCTATAATAACATTGTATTTTCACCTGTGTTTAGTTCTTGCCAGCCTAGAGTCATTCATACGAAAAATTTCCAGTGTTTTTTCTGCTTCAGGCTGAAACCTCTTGGAAAGGTTTTCAACAGAAGAACTCCAACTGTTTTTAAAAGAATGCATTACAGCAAATTAGAGAGGTTTGTCAACTTTATTTAGCCAGCCCTTCCTTCAAAGAGCTGTTATACCTTCAGGGAGTAGAGGGGGGAGTCGGAGTGCTTTTTGCAGCCCCATGGAAATTAACCCAGATTTACCAACCTACCAGAGTTGATGAAAATTGTTATCTGCACGTGCTCTCAAGAGCAGGCTAGAGGCTTTGCTGATAAAATCTTTGAATACTCCCACTTAATAAAACATGCTTCAACCCCACCAGCTTCTGTCTGTGCCTGGGGTGATGAGTATGATGGGTGGTACTGAGCACCCGGCTGGGTACCACCATGCCTCTGCTTTATTGGAGGAAAAGGTATCTGGGCATTTAACAGTCTTCCAAATTCAGTAAAGCCTTATGCCAAGGCATAGTTGAAAAGCAGTTGAAATCACTACTGTTTGTCATCGTTTCAGCTGGGGTAGAGTTGACTTTCTTACTAGCAGCTGGTATAGTGCTATGTTTTGCATTTGGGGTAAAAACAGTGTTGGTAAAACACTGATGGCTTTGGTTATCGCTAAACGGTCAAGGCCTTTTCTGCTTCTCACCCCACCCCACCAGTGAGTAGGCCGGCAGTGCACAGAAAGCTGGGAGGAGGCACAGCCGACCCCAACTGACCAAAGGTATATTCCATACCATGCGACATCACGCTCAGCATATAAAGCTGGGGGGAAGAAGAAGGAAGGGGGGACGTTCAGAATGATGGCATTTGTCTTCCCAAGTAACCGTTACGCATGATGGAGCACTGCTTTCCTGGAGGTGGCTGAGCACCTGCCAGCCCATGGGAACCAGTGAATGAATTCCTTGTTTTGCTTTGCTTGTGTGTGCAGCTTTTTCTTTACTCATTAAACTGTCTTTATCTGAACCCATGAGTGTTTTCTCACTTTTACTCTTCCGATTGTCTTCCCCATCCCAACTAGGGCGAGTGAGCTGAGTTGCTGGCTGAGATTAAATCATGGCACTGTTATACTAGTTGTCATTCATGCAGTTAATTTCTGGTGAAGCTGGGAGTAGAATTTATACTCTTGTCTGTATACCACTCTCGGGAGTGCCTAGAATGAGAGGTGTGATGCCCAAAATTTGTGAACTTTGGGAACGAGGTTTGAAGAATAACTTTGTCTTCTTTCTTTCTCCCAGCTTGCAGGGAGGCTCTAGTACTGCCAGGTTTTAGGATTTAATGACAATTCTTTGTTATTTTAAAGTCACAACTCTTGAAGTCATGACTTCCATAGAGGGGATGGATCTTTCTATTTTATTTTAAAATAGCTAAGCGTGAAAATACTACTGGGGTGTTTTATGAAGGTTGAAATAAAACAACAAAACCAAGAATCTAATGTATGTTATCTTTAAGCTATTGAAGAAATCAGGATAACAAGGTCAGGTCTGAGTCATTCTACAGGGTGGGAATGAAGTTGCTGCTGATAGTCAGCATCGCTCTAGTCAGGATCTGAAGGCTTCGTGTAGTTTGGATTCCCTCCTCCTACGTTCCTCTTGTTCTTTCATATTTATAATGGCATCGATAACTCTTGCTTCTCCCTATTTTAAGCTCTTTTAAAATCAGCCTGCTCAGAAGGCACAAAATATTCCTCCTAGTGATAAGTGCTTCAGATATTTGCTTTTTCATTCATGATCCCTGAAAGGCACCGGGAGCTTTTCAGGAAGGGAGGGTTTATATTTGGGCAGGTGAGGTGGAAACGGAGAGGGAAGCACTTGCCAGCCTCTAGTGTTGACCAAGTTAGTGGGCTAAGAAATAGCTCAGGGTTGCAATAAATAGGTA
Organism: Numenius arquata; assembly: GCF_964106895.1. NCBI lineage: Eukaryota > Metazoa > Chordata > Aves > Charadriiformes > Scolopacidae > Numenius > Numenius arquata. Next base: position 10,409,142 of record NC_133577.1, on the reverse strand, counting down.
TTTGCTTGCTAAGTATAAATTACTAGGTTGTTTTTATAATCTCTTAGCTAATCTGTCGTGCTAACCATGATGAATGATGTTTTGACGCCCTTCAGATTTGCATTCGCATTTCACACCCAAATGTGAATGTTACCATGGATGCCCTAGCAACCTGCAGCAGTCATGATACACCATTTAGCATTTTCAGCCTATCCAGGCTATTAGGATATTCTGTAAGGATTGTTCCTTAGCAGTAAGACTGCCATTCTCAAAGCATGCTCCCATCAACAAAAATGCCACTAATTAAAACTTGTGTGAATGGAAAGGTTCTTGTCAGTGTCAACTTTATGCTCGTAATTTAGAAAAAAAACCCATAAGGGTTGTAGAGCGAACTAAAACAATTAAGTAGTTACAGACCTTGTGTTGTAAAATTCTGCACAAGACTTAATCAGTATGGTGAATTACAGGTTTATCTGCCTGGCAACTGGAGTTAATGGTGGGTGACTTCCCAGGGAGTTTGGGTGTTGAGGTAAGAAGGAGGAACTCTAGTGTTTCCCTTAAATGTTTATCCTGATGTGCTGAATGTTTCACAAACATATTTAAGCAAAAAGACAGAATTTTGGCCTGTATTTGAGGTTAATCTTTGAAGTCAATTTTTCCCACCATTTCTGTCGTTTTTAGTCAATTATGAAGGTCCTGATGAAAATGCAGAATTAAAATACCAGGCTATTTTCTTGTACTAAAAAATTATACAGGGTGAATGTGCTAGAAAAGGGAAAACAAAGTACTTGAAAAAAATACAATATAATGCAGTATGTTCTGAAGCATTTCTGACAACATAGTATCTGTAAAATGTAGATATCTAAGTGTTAAATTTGCTATCTGCCACCAAATGCGAGCAATGACCTGTTGATAACGTCGCTGCTAGCTTTATGGAAGTCTGAGGTTCGCCTTTCTATGTGCAACATTTTTTGGTTTTCTTTTCCTGGGGTATTCAGCCAGAGCTGTGACAGAGAATAACACTGCAGTTGCTTTAAGCCCGTAGCGTTGCTTTATATAGATATGGCCTAGTTTATAGTGTTGCTTTAAATATACAATAAGGGAGTTCATCTCCATTTCAGAAAAGGTTTTATGACTGATCACTGCCTGGCTGGGAGTGTTTATTTTTTTAAGTTGCTTCACTGCAAAAATGTTTTGAAATTGAGAGTCCCAAGCTGGTGATGGGGCCTCACTTGTGATCTCTGCAGATCTAATCCCTTCACCGCTAGAAAGCTGTGGTTTTGTGATGGACTTCACACAGATCAAGCTCAATTCTGGTATTTCTGTGTCCCTTCCTCATCAGTCACCCTCTTTTTAAGTCTGTGCCATTGAACTGATCTATGGGTGTTGGAAAGACCATCAGAAGCCTCGGTGGGATTTAATTATCAGTCCTAGTCCTTTGCAATAACATAGGCTTATTGTGTTTTCTCCATAACTTGACGATAAAATAACTTTGAAATAAACAATGCATAATGGCAAGAGAGAAGGGATTCAAAGAGAATTGATTCTGGATGCTCTCAAAATGGCATGCTGGTGTAGGATCAGCTTTCTCGCTCGACTTCTGCTGACGCCACGTATTGATTATGTATTAAGTTGACAGAGGCCAATGGAAAATTCCTTTCTAACCGCCTACCAGGAGTTCTGTGGGACTGTGGTGTGTCCTGCATGGTGGCTTGTGCTTTGAAAGTCAATAAATAATGCCGAGTATGGGAAGAAACATAAACAGGAGAAGAGCATGTAATTTAGGATGTGGAAGAGAAAGCCCTGCTCCTCCCTCTCTCCCTGCCCTGCCTAGCCTGGCTATCCAGTCTGCCCCATGTCTGCCTTCTTAATGTCACTGTCTGGTGACCAGGAGAAGGATTGGGCTGCTCCTATATGCAGAGCTGAGACACCAACTCTACCTGCCACTTTGCAGGGGACCTTCCTGTACAAAGGGAAGTGGAGCAGGAGGGTTATTTTCTTGAAATCTCCTGGGGATCAGCCATTCTGTCCCTAGACCTATGGGAAGGAGATGGCCTCCCACTTGATCACAGGGCAGTGGACAAGATCATGCCATGGGGATGCTTTCTATTCATGTGTAGAGACCAGGAGGGGATTCTCATGGAAAGAGAAAAGTTAGCCAGTCCTTCTTGCTGTTCAGAGCATCAGAAGACAGAATTGTGACTCTGAGGGCAGGTGAAGCATGAGCTTTACCACACTAAGGGCAGCATGAGCTGTGGCGCACAGATATGGTTGAGGAAGGCTTACTCATTTTTCAGGGTTAAGAGGCTCATGATCAGGCTGTAGGCCAGCCTACAGCTGGAAAATACTTGATGAGAGCTTAAAAAGGAGTGAGGGAACCTTTAAATAAGGTTTTCTCTTTGATTGTCTTCCTAGGTGGGACACTGAAACTACTTCTGAAACTACTTGCTGGATGGGAATATACCTGGTTTCAGTTGTGGTATGTACATAATGCTGTGTACATTCCTGTCAAGTATCAGTGTCATCCTTCATTGCTCGCCCGAGCCAACTAATTTATGACTGCAGTTCTTTGGCAGGGATTTGCAAGTGCGTATTGAACCTCCAGCCTGGGTTTGTTTATTTTGTAAAAACACAATAATTCAAAAAAATTAAGTAGATGGCTGTGAAATCCAAGGCAAGAAAATTTGAGACTTCCTAAAGAATAAAGTAAAATAAAAAATACCTCAGAAGTTTAACACTGAAGTTTGTTTTTTTTGTTGTTGTTGGCTTTTGCTTTTTTTTTGAATTTGAATAAAGAGGAAAGCAGTTTAATGCAGGACTAATTAATGTACATTTCTCTGGGGTGGAGTGATTTCTGTTCAGTCACACCTTCTCCAGGGTAACTGAAGTGGGTTAATCAATGTTCATCTTTCTAATTGAACTGCTGAGTAGAGAGTTAGAGGCTTTAAATTATGATAATTAGTTTTGCATAGAATCAGTGAATTAAAGGTAAGTAATGTTAGCAAGATGTTCCTTTTTCTCATAGGATCAGTGACAGGTTAGGAAAAAGGTCAGTACTTTTGTTCATGTGCTGCCTCTGAAATGTACATCATCAACAACAATAAAAAAAAAATTTCAAATGTTTTCAGAAATATATTCTGAAAATAGCAAGAAAGACGGGGAAAGAAATGCCTTGGATCATCCCAGATGTACATACCTGCTTGACTCTGTTAGGGTAGAATCATAGAATGGTTAGAGTTGGAAGGGACCTTAAAGATCATCGAGTTCCAACCCCCCTGCCATGGGCAGGGACACCTCCACTAGAGCAGGTTGCTCAAAGCCCCATCCAGCCTGGCCTTGAACACTTCCAGGGATGGGGCAGCCACAACTTCCCTGGGCAACCTGTTCCAGTGTCTCACCACCCTCACAGTAAAGAATTTCCTCCTAATATCTAATCTAAATCTACCCTCTTCCAATTTAAAACTGTTACCCTTGTCCTGTCACTACACTTCCTGACAAAGAGTCCCTCTCCGGCTGTCCTATAGGCTCCCTTCAGATATTGGAAGACTGCTACAAGGTCTCCCCGGAGCCTTCTCTTCTCCAGGCCGAACAACCCCAGCTCTCTCAGCCTGTCTTCCTAGGAGAGGTGCTCCATCCCTCTGATCATCTTTGTGGCCCTCCTCTGGACCCGTTCTAATAAGTCCATGTCCTTCCTGTGTTGAGGACTCCAAAGCTGGACACAGCTGGTAGATCGTGAAACTCTGCTCAGGAATGTGAAGTTTCCCAAAACAAACCCCCAGGCACAGGGAAGCGAAGTCCTTGTGCAGACAGCTTCTGCCTTCTGGCCAGAGCTGCCCACGGTGGCACAGCCCTGCTTTCGCGCTCTGGCCAAAAGGATGCTCTCAGTAAATGGTCCCTTCCTGTGGACCAGAAGGTTTATGGCCCATGAGTAGAGCTGATGCTTGGTGTGTTGCTGGGCAGCCTGGACTCCCAGGAGTTGTGCTGCTACTGAATGTATGCTGAATGCCTGTGTCCAGTACAGTGGCATATTTAGAGTGGTTCGATAGGGCTGAAAAAGTTCTGGGATTTTTTTTTTCTTCTCTTCTGTCAGCAGAAGCAGCTTTCAGTGTTACATCTGATCTGCAGACTATTCCCAGGTTTCTCCAGGGGAAAGGGAGGGGCAGAAGGAATCCAAGAAAACCACATGCCGCAAACTGATGGACTGCTGCAGAAAGCTGCTCACTGGTTGTTGGTTGAATATAGATGGCACAGAAGAAGTTAAAATCTCTTTCCTGTCTGATGACTGAGAGGCCAAGGTCTGGATGTATATACTGTGCGCAACTATCCCTGAGAGCTGTTTGCACTTTATAGGAGGGCACTGTGCTGTTGTTAGTTTGGCTACAAGCAGCTAACCCTCCAGGGCAACCAGATGAACACCACACTTCTCTGCTTCCTTCTTGCCAGACCTGTTGAGGTTTGGTAGCATCTCACACCTCCCTTTCGACACAGGAGATGTACTACAGCTGAAATGAGTGGAGGTGTTTGTAGAGCTGTGTTCCTGAATTGCTCAGCATCTGGTCATTGTACGCTGGCTTTAACCAGGGGCAATAATTTGTACTGAAGATGTCTGGCAACCCAGAAAAAAATAATAAACAAACCACCACCCAACAGCTGGTGTTTGCTCCCTGCTCGTGCAGGTGGCACCTACCCTGAGTTTGTACAGCCCTTCCCAGAGAGCAGTGGAGAAACTCCATCTATCACTTGGATCTTGCTATTGAGTGTGTAAGGTAACTCACGCTCACCTTACAGTGGAGGTGGAAGGGCCCATGGTATCTTTGGACTAAGATCTTTCCTTCCCTGCCACGCCGGCTAGCCATTTGCTGGTGTTTAATTTTGTGTACCGCCCTATTCAGTAGGAAAATGAAAGTGTGAGTAGGAGATTAACGACAAACCGAAGTTCTGATACTGTAGTAGTTACTGTCTAATCTGTTCTGTTAAGACTTTTGCAGCTATGCCTACCTGTCTGTCCTTCACTAAATGGCAGAGCCTATGGTGGTGTATTTGCCACGTTTAGTGCACGGGGTTTTGTCATTTTCTCTAGCGCAGGAGGCGAGAATCTCAGCCCGGCATGTGTGAGGTTTATGTGACTTACTTTGGTATAGCAGTTGTCTTTTAATTAATACCTTATCTTTTTTTTACCCTTCTCCCTTTTTTTTTTTTTTTGTGATCCACAAAAGTTATTTTTCAGATGGATTCCTTCAGAAGTGCTCGGCCCTCGGTAGAACTTTGATGGGAATCCTTGGTATTAAAAGACTTGTTTTCGGAAAGGGGAAAGAAGCGTGTTGTAAGATCACCGGTGTAAAATACTGGTTTCCTCCTAGCCTGCTATAAAAAGATGCTTGAATGGGTAAAGTTCTTGAATGGGTATGCAGCAACATCCTACCCTTTATTTGGAGGCCTATAGGTTTTCCTTATGTGTTTGGTGCTTACACTTGTTGCCGTGGCAACCAGGGTCAGCTGACCTGGCTGTTTCCCTTGTGGAGAGGCGTGGTCAGGTCAGGTGACCCCAAACTGACCAATGGGGTGTTCCATCCCCCTCTGCCACGCTCAGTATAAAAGCCGAGGGAGTAGAGGGGCAACTTTGGCTGCTCTTCCAGGGCTTGGCTTCTCCAATGGTTCTCTTCCTTCAATGAGCTGACAGCCTTATTATTCAGGACTGTGCAGATATGAGGAGATGGGTGTTGCAGAGCATTGCTGGGAGGTTTGAATTCACCACGGCAAACTTCCTTCAACGTGTGATAGACCGTTTGCAGGGGAAGCATCGTGACCTCCCTGAGGAGTAGCTTGCTGGGAGCGCTGGAAGCACATCAGAAAATCTGGCCCTCTTCTCTGGCCAGGAAGTTCTCTTCAAACAGAGCAGCATATCATCCTAAATAAGTTTCCAAGTAAGACCTGAGTGGTAGGCAGGTCTGGTATTACTTTGCCATAAACTGGTTCTTTTATATCAAAAGTAGTACAGTGTCTGCCTGCTGTGAGTGCTGTGCTCTCATTTCTGCTGTTCTTGCCCAGGTTGAAATGTTTTAGTTGTACATTAACAAATCTGGGATAACTGAGTGTTAGTAGCGTGAGGTCACCACGGCTGTAATTAGCCGGCAGCCAGCCGCGTTTCCCCTATAGTTATGGGCCAGCAAAAAGCCAGGGGAGTCAGGTTTGCCCATGAAGGAAGAGTTCAACTCTGCATTGTTGAAATTACACATATATACTGACATGGGCCTTGCATTTAGTGTCATACTAGGTCTCACTCTGTGTATATTAAAGCATCAGTAAAGAAGCCTCGTCTGTGAGGAGCTGGAAAATGTGGTTCCAGCAGCACGGGGAAAATGCTCGAGCAGCTCTCTGCAGTGAGCTGCAACATGGTAAGAAAAAGGGCACTTCTCAGTTCAGGGATTTTTGCAATCACGTGGGTGAGAGCAAGCTACTCTCCAAGTCTTTTGAGTCTTAGTTGCTGGTGTTCGGGAGCTGGGTACCATGGTGAAGGAAGTGCTGTGTCTCTTTGAGGAGCAGAGCCATGCTGTGCCATTGGGTAGGAAAAGTAGGACAAAAAACCACACGTCGGGCACAGTAGCAGTGCTGTCAACTTTGCGACAGAAGGGATCATCTGAACGCCATCATCGTGACACTCGCAGCCCTGCCCTGCAGCGCTTGGCTGTGTGTCTTTTGCAGCGACAATGAGGAGGGTTTTGGTAGTCTGAATGTTCTGTGTAGACAGTTGCATGCCCTTCCCCACCAGCAAAGCAAGTCTCTATTTTGTATTTGGAACTTTACAAGTGGATTTATGGTAACAACTAAGGAAAATATTACTTGCACCTTATTATTCACGTTTCCTCTCGGGTGTAACCTGCAGCCTGATACTGCTCTTTACTTTGCTGGCCCATTGTTAATTTGACCCTTTTGTATGGTGGTTTTGCAGCTTGTACTATTTGCTATTATGTCTGTATTTTATTTTAATGGGATAGCCTTTTTTTTTTTTTTTTTTGTGAAGTCAATTTGGGATTTTGCTCTAATTCCATTGAGCAATCTTATGAAAAGAAAACTTCCAATACTATGTTGCCCTATTTGTATGCTTGACAGCTTTAGATGGAGGAGTAACCCCTAGTTTCTATTTTACGTGTTTACATGTAACATTTTAGTTGACAATCTGTTTTGTTGTATGCTGACTCCATCACCAGGCTTCTCAGTAAGATCTGCCTTTTGAAGCATGAATATGATAAAATTCTTGTGTTAATTTTAATTCTGTGGTATGTCAGTTTAACTTGCAGAAATAAGGATATTTTTATGACAAGGTGCTGTGTGCCGTGAAGAAGCTGTTAAAAATCAGCCATGCCAATTTAAACATCACAGAAAATATTGTAATACAGTCTGACACTTTGCAGCATGAAAACGACAGACTTTGTAGAGCATGAAGTTCTACTTGCCAGCTTTTGGGAGCTCAGTTACACACCATCTTCAGTCTATCTGCATTGAACAAGAAGAGCAGCTTAAGTCTTCTGTCTTAACCATTTTCAGGTGGTATGGGCAAAAGAGCAGCTGGTTACTCCGTATCGGTCTACCCAAAGGCAGTGGCTGGCTTTTCAGAGCCTGGCACAGCTGGTGCAAGAGAACTTCCATGGGAGATTGCTGTAGCTGGCACGTGGCTGTTTTGCAGAGGTCCTGGCTGGGATTTGATAGCTTGTCTGGGCCTGGGGTGCAAAAAGCTTTAAATAAGAACATACGGGAACAGACCTAAAGGTGCTCTTGCGTGGATTGCAGTCCTGTTGTGGTGCAGGCACAGTTCATGGTTGATGCTGCTGCTGTAGAAAAGGGCTGGGGGTGATGCTGGCCCGTTTCAAGCTGCCTTTCCTGGTTGTGTGTTGCCCAGATGGAAACCTTAACAACAGCTTAACAAAAACTCCTCTTGAAGCACGTGTTTGTAATGTGTTGCGTTACTGGTTTCTAACTTCCCTTTGTGTATAGAGAGAAGTTTTCAGCTGCTGCGCAGGAGCAGTCCACGCAGAATGTGTGAGTGAGGTATGAATTGAGCAGAGATGTTTCCTTTTTTTTTTTTGTGTAGGCGAGCTGTTGGTTTTGCATGGGAGAGGTTAATGATTTTGTTGGCAGTGGTTCAGCTCAAAACTTATTTCTAATGTATCAGGGGATACATGTGTTAACAAAACAGTTTTTGTTTTTCAGATTTCCAGTGCTACGAAAATAGACACTTCCAGAAAAAAAAGCCTTCAGCTGGTGAAGCGTCAAGGGCAGTGTTGAGAATACACCCCACCCAACCTCCGTGCTTTCACCCCAGGATGCAGAGGGAAACGAGGCATACGGAGAGCAATTAAATTATGCAAGGTTTGTTTGTTTTTATTTTGTAGGTTTGTTTATTTCTGAATGTAGAAATTGGCTTATGAAACAGTTATAGGCCAAGGTCCAGATACAACCAGCTTAAAACTTGCTTTAGTCCCTGGGTCTTAACGTTTCGTATTGGCTGGGTGCCTTTGATGTTTTGGAGTCAACCAACAGTGAACGCCAGCACTGGGGGAAACGTAGGCTATCTGAATTGTTTCTCTCAAGGCATTCATCCAACTCTTAATGCCTCTGACTTCAAAATAGGTTGTATTTACAAAACTTCAGTCCAGACAAGCATACAAGTCTGTAAATAGCATAGATGCTGTTTTCTATACTTAACTTAAGGAGGGAGAGGGAGGGGTTTAGGCTTTTTCCTGCCCAGCTATTAAGAGTGTTATGATGTGGTAGATGTCTGTCTATCAAAGGAGAGAAAAGGGATGAGCAGTTTCTGCTGTAGACTGCGTCGTCCCAGAATTAGACAGAAAATTGCCAGCAAAGACATGCCCGGCTCCTGATGTCTCACTTTCCCCAAAGGACAGAGTGGCGTTAAGGTTTAGTTCTGGTGACCATCAGATGTCTTTCTGCTTTAGTCACATAACTTGTGGGGCATGTGAGAGAGAGAGATGCTTTGGTTGAGGGTTTGAAAGACCTGGTGCAACTGAGCTTATGGGAGGGCAGCTTTCCTCCACCCCCTTTAGTTTTGTCGTGTGAAATACAGAGGTAGTTTTAGAGATTTTAAAAGTCTTAATCGTGATGTTTTATAAAAGGGTGGTGAGAAAGTGTTTATTCAACTTTTCATTATTTTTAATTGCTTCAGTATTGTTTGCTATCATTAGTTGAAGAAACCCCACGTTGTTGTCAATGCTGTGCTATCTGCTACACCGTGTATGCTACTAGTTAATGCAAAATCCAGACGTGTTTGGGCTTTGTAGGAGGCATCTACTCCACAACCCTGACAAAGCCACCTTTTAGGAAGTTCAGGCCTGTGGGCAGTTCTGCACATCACAGAGTCCTAGGGAGAGGGCTGGACCTGAACACATCCAGTTCATCCTCATTCCCTGGGAGTTTGTCTGATGCAATCTTAAACACATCCAATGGTGAGGACTGCAATTTCAGAGGGATTCGGTCTCATTCTGTGCTAGGACAGGATTGCTTTTCTTACCTGACAAAACTTAGAGGCAAAATTGTGCTGTATAAACAAGGGAACTCTCCAAGTTGCAGGTTTTTCTCTGACTGACACACCAGGCAGGTGACTCTTAGAGCTGATTGTTATATGATATTCAAACAGTTAAATTTAAATATATATTCAGTTTATTTTGTAACTTACTAATCTCTTAATATCTATTTTAATACATATAATATAGCATATATGTATAATATATTTATGTAATATATATTTAATAAATAACATATATAGAGTTTATAATGAGCATTACTACAGTTTGTAATGACTTTAGAGTACTGCCACTTGAAAGGAACTTAGGGCACCAATGCCACCGAAAAAAATATGTGTAGGCTCTGTGTTTCCTATTCTTTGGTTAGTAGAGTATTTGACCTGTTCTTTTCTAAAACAGACAAGTTATTTTTAATATTAGTGTATACATTCAGGATATATTATAAAATGAAAAAAGATTTGCAGGGGTGATCAGTGTTACGTTTAACATGATTACAACAGTCTAGAAGCTCTTCTGAATTTTGTAGTTTTCCCTTCTCAAAAAGGTAAAGAAATACAAACAACCAACTCCAAAATAGTCAGCTTCTAACTGATTTTGATAAAAGGACAGCTGTGATGCTGTGCCATTGTAATTGATACAACTAGACTTAATGCTCTGGTGTGTTGTGCCATGCTGTATTGCCTCAGGTTAAGAGTGTTACTGAGATTTTATACACTGCAGCACTCATAAAAAGTCTTAATTTCTCACGTTAGCAAACCTGTTGGAGGCTTGGTGTTTTTTGTGGGTTTGTTTTGGTTTTGTTGTTTTTTCTGTTTGTCTGATCTGTATTGGTAAAAAGAAGTATTGGACCTGATTCTAAAATGTAATGAAACTGATGTCCGTTAGGGGATTGGGTCCCACAACCATCAGAGCCTGCTGGTGGTTTTTGCCATGTTTGAGTGCTGTGGGCTGGATGCACTGTTTATTGCCTTGCTGTAAGTTCTTCAGCTTTGTAAAAGTTCTTTTGATTGTGATCACCTAAAGCTTTCCAAAAAGCAGTGAAAACCCAGAGTGACTTTGTCAGGTGAATTTGAGAACCATGTGAAGACACGGAAGAGGAGATTACGGCACAGAGATTCCTAATGATAAATATACCAAGAGCATCCTAAAATTATAAAGCAGTATGGTGCATTAAAGCATTAATTTGCATTTTGGCTAAGGCGTAGCTGCATTTTTGGACTATCCCTTTAATTTTGCTCTGTTAATTACCAGCTGACCGGTTCCTAGGGTGGAAGCAGCAGGAGCTGTGCCTGCAGCAGTTCCCTGACGTAGTGGTTTCTATCAGATACAGCAATGGGACTCCTAAGGTTACTTTGAAACCTGGGGTCTCCCGCTGTAGACCAGCAGATTGACTTGAACAGGAATCTAATTAAAAAGTCCAAGGTATTGAATAAAGCTCAGAAGTGCCATCTGTTCAGTTTTACAACCTGAAATTACTCAGAGAATCACAGTAACAAGTTTGATTGTTCCTGCATTTGTGTTGCAGCTGAATTTTGTTACAGCAGCTGGCCTGTGCAAGCAGAGCTGTGCAGACTGTGGTAGTGTTAATAACTGCATGGATTTCATTAAGTATTCCAGCAAAGTATGTTCTGGAGATAGCGGTGGTTTAAAACTTAATCTCCTGAGGAAGGCGTTGATACCCTTCAGGCCCTGTGCTGATTTCCCAGCTCAGAACATGCTTGGAAGGGGCAGCACATGCTGGGCACGAAGAAGGTACCTTGGCGAGGCACGCTTCCTTGGGCTCTGCAGGAGCAAGCTCTTCCTGGCTGGCTGGAGTTCCCTGCTGGAAGAAGGCACATGGATTGTCCCCTTTGCAGGGTGATGTACTCTGGTTCCCCAGGTCCGAGGGCTCTTGGTTCATGCCACCAAAGAACCTGTTTGCTGCGCATTGCACATAGGCAGAGTGATGCTTTGAAGCCTTTGGACACCACTCAGAAGACACAAGCATGGATACCCATGCTACACTCTGACTCTCAGATTGCTGTGGGGAGTGATTTGTTATGCGTGTGTGAGATGTAGAAAACCCGAGTTAGGAAGAGAGCTGGTTGCTGTGAGATATGGACATGCTGAAGGTGGTAAGAGTGAAGTACGTATTGGTATGTGTTCATGCTGAATCTTCAGTGGTGCTATAGGCTGAGGAAGATGGACACCTGATTTTTCAGAAGAGGCTCTTCTGAAGCAAAGCTGATGTATAATTGAGATAAGTAGGTCACTGTGTGCTTACTTTAATAGCTGTTTAATTATGACCCAGCATTGCTGGAATATGCAGTAAGACTGTGAACTCAGATGTTTGATTAAGATAGGATCATAACTCTGTCTGTAGACTCTTGCAACAAATTGTTCCTTGGTTAAAGTAATTAAAAACAAGGCTTAGTTCTTTATCTCCTTTCCAAGTGAAAGTCTTAGTTGTGTAGTTGATTGGGTGAGAGAATGCCAAACAAAAGTTTGTAGACTCGGGGGGGGTGGGGAAACCCCAAATTTGTGATAGAATGATCAGGAAGCTAATCAAATGCGAGGGGAAGAATACACAGCAGTGCCTTCACGTAAACCATGGAACAGACCAATCTTAAAAACTTTTTCAGTAACATATAATGTTGGTACCAAGAGTGAACATTCAGACTTCATGTGAAACAAGGTACGGATGTGGCAGAAGGAAGCTTTGTGGATATTTGGGCAAGCCTCTGTGACTGATGTTCAGACATACTGTGCAAGAGGAAAAGTGCAAAAAAGGCAGAGGAAGCAGAAGAAAACATCGGTCTGGTGAAGGAAGCCTTGTGGGCTGCTATTTAAGCTCTGTATTCAGGAAACAATTTCTTATTGACAAACAACAGTGGATAAACTCAGTAAAACTGAGTTACTGACTTCCTAAAAAATCGATCTGGTGTGTGCATTTTTTTGCAGTGTAACCGTAGAAGGAATATATAAGGCCCTAAAGACTTTGAGTTGAGATAATATTCCTATCTGCAAAGCTGGCTAGCTGTAGTTACTGCCTACCCTTATTTTCTAGTCATATATTAATTTCCCCGTTGCTTTGGTGTTCTCTGTCATGGCCTCATCCTCCACTGCCCCACAGCTCGACTGCACCGGCAGCAAGGATCATCAGCCTTACTAAAGATGACACTGAAAAGTTAGGCACGCCTGACAAACTTTAGTGATGCTACCCTCCAGTCACAGGGCCGCTCTCCCTCTTAAGTATATCCACTTGGACACTTCGATAAGCTGGCACTGCTGGCAAGATGCTGAGATGAAAGGAGCAAAGTGGCACCTTTCCCCTGTGGAGCTGTTGGGGTGGTGGGGTGTGGGAAGGAGAACACAACTTCCTGGGGGAGCGTGAGGTGCTGACCTGTGGTTCCCCTGGGAGAACTCCCTGAGTGCCCACTCTTGCTCTGCAGCCAGTAAGATGTAGCTTGTCTGTCATGCTGGAAAGCTCATCCTCTTTCCCTGTAATGTGAGGTGGCAGGGGGTTGGTGTGTGTGGGTACCGCAGCTGTTACGCAGTAATCATCACCCCAGGTTTTTCCTGGTTTGTGTGGCCTTGAGCAGAAATGGTGGTGCTCCCTGTGTGAGCATGGGAGCAGAAGGAGTATTTTCTTTTTTTTTATATTTCTCCAAGAGGCATTTCAACTGAGCTCCCTGTCAGCTGGGGTAGATCGTTGTTCTTCCACTCTCATCACCAGGCTACATCCCTGCTTGAGGTTCTGACAGCTGCTGTTTTTTCATCTGCTCAGAGATGTAGTCTCCTGCCAAGGAGGAGCTCTCATTTCTGCTTCCTCTTTCCAGTGTCCCGTGAAACCTTACGGCATGTTCTACTAATATATTGTCTTCTATCCTGATGTGTCAGAGGTTATTTTTTGGGGTTTTTTTCTCGTTAAAATTATGTACCTCAAATGTTTCCTTACAGTCTTCAGCTGAATTTCTGTATGGAGCTTGTATCTTAAAAACTATGTTACACTTTTGTATTGGAGAATGACAAATTTCAAAATCATTGGCGGTGTAATACAGGGTAATGTTAAATAGGATAGCAAAATTATCTTGGAAATAGAAGATCCAAAAAAGAAAATGATGAGTAGTGGATATTGAGTATCTTCATTTCAAAACAGAGTCAATGTGTCTTATTTGCATGCTCAAGTCCTGCACAACCTTTGATGTCTTATAAAAGCATTGTGAACAGTATTAGAAAGAAATGTGTAGGGGATATTTTCCCTCTAAAGACAACATTTAAGAAAATATTACCTCTTCGTATCTGCTGTTACATGCAAGCTTGGTGCTTAGTCCAGTCTTGCACACGTTTGCATGACCTGAAATTTCAATTACTGTTCTGTCTGGCATGTTGTTGGCATTTTAAAAATTAATTATTAATGAAACTGAACAAAACAGATGTGCTAAATTTTATATTTTTTTTTAATGAACATAATACTTTTTTTAAAAAAAAACAATGTATAATAATTCCATAGTTCTGGAGTTCAGTGCACTTCCCTGTAGCAACACTAATCTTGTAGAAGTTCCTACAATGCTGTAGAATTTAGTTTTCAAGTGGTTGGGCCAGTAAATGTAGTCTCGGCTTATTCATTAAGGTCTTGCATGAAAGTTCTGCTTTTCATATACAGATACCGTTGTTGTTTAGGTGAAGTGGGTCGTTTGTATATGAGTAACAGCTGTAGTTAAAAGTCCAGTATCTTATGAAAGACATTTGGCCTTTAGGTATATTTATTCCTTTGGACCTACCAAGCCATTTGATTTCTAGAAGGATTCTTCCTTTGAAGTCTCTGCAGTATATCTGAAGAGGTGACAATATAATTGCAAAACTCCCTTTCATTTGGGACTGGAGCGGAATTTGAATGGAAACCAAATGGTGCCACTCGCTTTCCTGCATCGCTGATAAGGGATGTTGCACACTGGTCGCTGAGGAACTTCCCTCTAACCTTAAAAAAACAAAACCAACTTCCCCCTTAGTTTTAGGAAAAGCAGTGCTCTGGATTTAGTCACTGCAAAACTGAGTTTTAATGTTGTGTATCTTTTCCTGCACTATTAAAATGTGATAGATATTAAAATGTGTAAGAGCTGCTGTGTTGCATTTTGCTGGGCATGAAACAGTGGAAAGCGCAGGGCATGGTCCAAATCTGGATTGCAAGGACTGATAAATCAACTACTGGAGCATTGAACCTTTGGCTTGTTGGCATATCAGAGGGAGTGGCAGAAATTGCATGGAAGATCGAAGGCATTGGAAGCGGTGGTTAAAGCAATCTTATTTATTGTTTTAGTTCTATATTTCAAAGCTTTTTCTTTTCCCTTTTCTGCTTTATGAGTTGGCACAATGGATGAAATTCTGTTGCTATTGAAGTTAGCAGGGAGTTTGCCATCAGCTTTAATGGGACCAAAATTTCACCCACGGTGTTTTAAGATGGTTTTAGTGTTTATACAGCATGTGTGTATTTTATGATTCTATGGTTTGTAGGTAATAGTGAAAGTGTTAGATATCTTTTTCAGTTACCTGAAGGAAATGATATACTATATATTTTTACAGTAGGAAGTTTCTCCTAGTTACAGGCACTATTTTCTCAAAACTTCTTGTTTGACATGGATTTCTCCTGCTTGCTGTCTTGAAACAGCCCTGCTAACTCCTCTAGTGAGTAAGGAAAAAAATTGCAAGCAATAATTACATTTAAAGTGTGTGTCAGTGTAACCTGCTTGTGTAGACCTCTGTGTATTTAAATTCATATAGAATACTTCTGCTTTTTTTTCATAGAAAAAAGATTGTAAAGATGTGTTATATTGATTCTTAGCCTAGGACACTGATGTCAGATGCATGTTTTTTTAACATACTGTATACTTTTCTGCATAAGTGACTTTCTTATATTTTAATTTCCACTAAAAGGCTGTATGAAGAGTGAGTGGGAATAGTAGAATTATTGAACAATAATCAGATAGTAGGATGAGATATTTCTTCATTTTCTGGCTATTTTTAACTGGTAAAATTTACTTAGATGAAAAGCAGTTCTCTGTACTGTTCATCGGTTAAACCCTCATGAGCTATGTCCTAGTGTTCCTTAATAAAATCCATGTTAAAATGTTAATGGGTTCATCTGGCTTCTGGGATGTTGTCTTCTGTTGCATGCAGGCAAACCTGACTGAAACATGATTATTTCTTTGCATGTGTTGATATCTTGCTGTAGCCTGAATTAAGTGCTCTTGAGGGCAGGGACTGAATTTTTACTCCGTCCACTACCTGATGCAGTAGGAGCTTGTGGGAAGGAAGTGGATGTTTTTGACCATTAGAGTGGAAAACATGTGCTAATGGGATGGTATCTGAATGGAACTGGGAGTAGTTCATAGAATCATAGAATGATAGAATGGGATGGGTTGGAAGGGACCTTTAAAGGCCATCTAGTCCAACCTCCCCTGCAATGAGTGGGGACATATTCAACTAGATCAGGTTGCTCAGAGCCCCGTCCAACCTGACCTTGAATGTTTCTAGGGATGGGTTTTCTACCACCTCTGTGGGCAACCTGGGCCAGTTTCTTGTTTCATGTTTCTCCTTATATCTAGTCCGAATCTACAGTCCTTTAGTTTAAAACTCCTTGTCCTATCTCTACAGCCCCTACTACAGGGTCTATTCCCATCTTGCCTATAAGCCCCCTTTCATTAGGGAGGCAGACAAGGAGAAGATGAAAAAGCTCTGGCATGAGGTTAACTGTGACCTTTTTCCATGTGGCCTTCTTTTCCCCAGCCATTACTTGAGCATTCACCACATATTAATCTTCAACTTTCTTGTTTTCACAGCCGCTGCAGGTCTCCCCATCGGTCCATAGCTGCCATAGATGACCCATGATGGTACCAAACAGTACCCAATAAAGCGTATTTCCAGGTGGCAAATAGCTAACTATTCCGATAGCTTGTTGCCTTGTTCATCCTTTTCTCCTGTCAGGACCCAGAAACCACACTGGGAGAGGGGAAGCCTTTTTGGTGCTTGCTCATTCCTCGTGTCAGCAGCATCTGGGTTGTTTCAGGAGATCAGCAGATTTCTGCGCTAGAGCTTAGGAAATTATTGTAAGATGTCTGTGTTGGTTTATTTCCTGTGTGTCATTTCCTGTGATATTTCTACAGAATAGCCCTTTTTGTTACACAGACATAAATCACTGGCGCTATAATGCTGCCATAGAAAATGGAGCAGTATGTTACCCACGCACACACGCAATGAGACTGTAGTGCTGTCCACTAGTGCTATTAAATATTCTTAATATAGTGGTAGATTTCTGGAAAATCAAGAGTGAATTCCTGTGGGAGTAACAAAATAAAAAATTAGTGGATATTTGTGTCTCATTTTGTGATAAGTCTAAATGTATTTCTGTCTTCCGAAATGCTTTTGGAACAAGTTGAATTTTTAGCTAATGTACATATCCTCTAGCTTTTACAGCCTGTAATTTCTTTACTGTTGTCTTTGTTCTCCCCAGAACATTTTTCATTTCTTCTTAAAATAATGTGAATTTAGATCAAAGTATTAGCAAATAGCACAGGATTGGCTGTACACCCAGAATCTCAAAATCAGTATTTATCCAGGCTATATATAGCCAATTGATTAAAGTGGTTTCAGGTTTTGTGCAAGTCAAGAAGCTATTTATGTGTGTTGGAATAAAAGCCATAGTGTTGAACAAAGTTTTGATTATTCACAGAAGTTGGAAATGAAAAGATATTTGATTTCCAAGGCTTTTGTAGAATCAGTGAAGGAAGATTTATAGTAAAATCCAGGAGATGAAGGGTGGGTTTCCTAAGTTCTTTGGACTTCATCGGGAAAAACACAGAGAATGAAGTTGATGTTTGACAATTTTTAGAAATTAATATATTGCAAGGCCATAAATGATCACTGTGATCATCTAGTTTGATTTCCTGAATAACACAGTTTGCGTCACCAAATTTTTTTTACTTTCTAAAGGAACACGAGTTCATGTATTTTTGTTTTTAACAAAAACAAAATAGCCTGCAGTCCTTGATAGGCTGCTTTATGATTAGTGTATTTCTTTAATTCCCCCCCCAAACCTTGCTTTGCTGCTGGTCACTGCTGGAGTGGACCCGAAGTGGACCTGTGAGCCTCACCCACTGTGTCCCCTTCCACATTCTTGCAGAATGTCATGAAATAAGCAGTATATGGTGCTTTACCAGCTGCTGCTGCTTGCGTGTTTTGACAGACAACACACAATGTGAAATCCTTTCCTGCTGGACTAAGTGTGCAGCCTATAGGAAAAAATGCAGCAATAGAGGTTGGGGTAGCTGAGCCCCATCCATCCTTTGGCCACCGTTCTGCCTGGAGAAGCCCTCTTGTCCATGTACCCTTCTCTCTTCTCCCTGTCTTTCCCCCTTTCCCCCCACCCGTCACTAGGGAAAACCATACCACTTCAGCACAGCACTTCTGGATTTGTAAATGAAAAGCCCAGTTTATTATGATAATATGCCCTGTGTAATTGTTTGAATATGCTTTGCCAGGCAGTAGCAGGTGGCATTCAGCAGTAAACAGCCTGATTTTTGAACTAGTTACGATAGTGGAAAATTGTAAAAATTTCCCTAGACAAAGTCTTGGCATCACTGAATGCTGTGGGGATTTTGCCATCAATGAGATCTGGGTCAGCATTTATCCACTGCTGTTTTTTTTTTTCTTTCTCCCCCTGCCCTTGGCAACTTCGAAGAAGATTTGCCCTACTGGGATGGAGAGGCCAATCCGATTGTAGTGCTGAGCGTTGCCTGTTGCAACAAACAGTTATGGTTATTGACAGTCCTGGTCAGAACTATGTCATTAGTTAAAACATTGTGAAATTTTAAAACCGAGGTTTTATACCTGAAGGGGTTTGGAAACCTTAGTTACAGAGTCACAGCTTCTGTCTAGACTGTGGAAAGAAAAGAGTGAGTGTTACACTGAAGTGGTAGCTTACTTTTTGGCTAAACAGTAACAAAATATTCTGTATGTTATACAGAAAACTGACTTTGTCATGAAGATCAGTTTTCATTAGGAAAAATAAAAATGCAAAACTATACTGTCAGCTAGGGGAAGTTTTTTTCCAAACACTTCTGCAAGTAGTGTATGGAAAATTTATACTATGATTTTTCCCAAAATGTAGTCTAAATCTGAAAAGCCTATTTTAAAGCAAATACAGTATTAAAAAGTTTCAAAGCCATTAGTTGTAAGCTGTGCACTATTTATTTGGAAATGATTGCTTTTGCCTATTTCCTGTAAAAACGGATCCAACCTTCTGACACTTGGAACAACCATTTTTTGTTTCATTTTGGCACAGCCAGTTACTGGAGACTTTTAGCACCATTGTAAGGGATAATACGTCATTTCCCTCCCACGTTGCCATTTTTTTGCTAATTTGTCTGTATATGTAACCTACCTAAAGTAGCTTGGTCTTAGAAGTCCTTATGCTTAGAAAGCGTTCCCTAACACCTATGCAAAGGTTTCCTCACTGAAAATCAAGCTGATTTGATTTTTATCTGTTCTTGATGAGGCTGGCCAGCACCTGATCCCAAATCTCTTTATATACTGAAAGAATATTCTGCTTTTCATTTTTTGCTCTCTCTTCTAAAGAGGTTTGTCCTTCCTTTCACTTCTTCAAATTGCCTGTCTTTCTTTTAAATAACTGAACAAAGTAGGTCTCTAAAAGTTCCAACAATATTGATGAAAGAATTGTTATCTTTGATCATTTTAGTAAATCAAAGAATGTTTTATTTTTGTTTAAAAAATTTCTGACTTGTATTGTTTTGTACCTGTATTTTTTTAGTTGTAGTATCATTCCTACTTCCTTCACACACACCTGACAAAAAAAAGATGTACTAAAAGAAAAAAAATAAAACCAACAATACAAAAATGATGATTTGTATGAGGAGAAGAAACGTAAATTAATTTCCATTTATTTAAGGAAATTGTTTGAACTACTCTCGAAGCTCATCGCTTTTTTCCTACCCGTTATGATTGTGATGTTTTATTCTGTGACTTATTTATAGGGCATGCTTTTCAAACAAGTGGAAAAACTTCATTTGGGTTCTCAGTTGCACCAGTGTGAAAGATACAGGATGGAGCTGTTGTTTTGCTGGTAAAGATCAAGAACATGTCACACGTTCAGAGGAGCTTAGCGCCTAGACTCAGCAACCTCATGTGCGAATACACAGTTGGGATATTGCTAGCTAAAGAGAAGGAAGATGGTAGATGGAAATAATTGCGAAATACTATGATGTGTTTATCTGTTTAATTGGATGATGGGGCTTGTGTTTCTGTACCTGACTTACACAAATCAAATTTACCTCCTTGGAGGAGGGAGGGCTACAGAAAAGAGAGAAGAAGAAGGAGAGCAGGGCTCTCGGACCTTGTGCTGCTGTAGAGTTCCTGTGTGAAAATGCATTCAGAGGCTTTTTGGTGAGATAATGGAGCATTTAGAGATGGGCTGTGCAGTATCAGGCATGTCAGGGAGCAGAGGTGGTCCAGGGTGGAGTTCCTGTTGGCAGCTGGTGCCAGGGTCTGCCTGGGTCACCAGATAGTGGCCAGCAGCCGTTAGAGCAGCTGCAGGAAAGGGGGTCCCTCCTAGGGTTCCCCCCATGATGTCGGTGCCTGCTGGAGGGGCTGTGCTGGCAGGAAGATAACCTTCCCTGGAAGGCGGGGTGCCAAAATATGTGAAGAGTTGTCTTTTGGGTGAGCCCTTCTTAATGCCTTTAGAAAAGGGCTTGATGGTGACCTTCTCCCAGGTTCAAGTCTTCAAAGAGGTCAGAGA
Organism: Numenius arquata; assembly: GCF_964106895.1. Lineage (NCBI taxonomy): Eukaryota > Metazoa > Chordata > Aves > Charadriiformes > Scolopacidae > Numenius > Numenius arquata. The sequence goes on along the minus strand of NC_133577.1, from coordinate 10,388,835 downwards.
AAGGTGGGGTGAGAGGGGTGCATGGAGGTGGGCAAGTCTGGGGATCCAGGACCTCGCTCTGCTCACCTGTACACCAGGGTTCTGTGATGGTTTGCATCACCTCTGGAGTCCCTCTGCTCCTCTCAGCTGGTGGCTGAGACACATTTGTGCCTGTCCTCTCTATTTTCAGAGCAACAAAAAACCCAGCAAGTCGGGTGTCGTGGTGCATTTAGCCTGGGAAGCTTTCTGGAGGGAGGGAGGAAGCTAGCTAGAAATAACTTTATGTTGCAAGGGAAAAATGGTCTTGATTTATTGTCTGATTTCAGAGCATCAGTGCTCTCTCTGTGTAATAAATAGTTCATATTCACTGCTTTATTTTGTTTTCTTTAATAAGATGTTATAGTGGAAGAGAAGATAGCTGTTCAAAGATTATTGAAAGCTGATTTTGATACCATGACACAGACGGAATGAAGAAATATAACAGAAGTCAATGCTCCTGCTAGTCAGGGTGGGCAGAGGAACTTGAAGTCCAAGGATGTGAGTGGGAGAAGCCCACATAAACCCACAGGATGACAGCATGGCCATCTGGTTGTCTTGCACGCATTGGCTCAGACGTCCTCAGTTCTCCTCGTACGAGAGATTTGTAGCACACAGCTGTGGCAGAAAGCGTTACCCGTATCCTAAAGGCCAGGTTGCAAAAGCCAAGTGATGCAGTGAGATAAGGGCGAGGGGAGAGCCAGGCGGTTGCGATGGACAGGGCCATGCAGCAGAGTTGCTCCCCGCCACCAGGAGCTCGGCCCCATTCCTGGGCAGCCAGCTTCAAACCAGCACCTGCAGCAGAAAGCTGCTGGAGGTCAACCAAGCAGGCATGACTCAAACCTGCCACGTCGCCTTGCATGGATAACTGGTTGGGTTTTGGAGACCTGTTCTCAGGCTGCGGTCGGAGGGGGAAGCAGGGAGAGGAGGAACGGATGGGGTGGCTGGCAGGGACCGGAGGGAGCAGCCGTGTGTTGCAGAAGGGGGACTTGTGCAGGAGGGGAAGTGGGGATGGAGAATAGTTGTTCAGCAGATGAAATGTGCGGTGCTGATGTGACAGTAAGGGAAGATGGGAAGAGGAGGTGGTGGAGAAGAATAGCCAGGAAAAAGAATCTGGGAAGCACAGGAAGGTGTAGTTTGTGTTTTGTAATTACTTGGTGAGCAAAAAGAGAGCTATGAGATGAGTCTCTCAATAAGAGACAAAGCTTGCACGTAATCGGGACAGCTCGACGGCACCCCCTTGTTTCTCAGGTTGTAACATACCTGAATTGCTAAACCAGGCTATGTCCACAAGGATTCTTCTAGCTGTAGAAATTGAGTTTTCAGTTAGACTTTTCCTTGAAGAGAGGTAGCTTTCATGTAGTAACGCCTGTACATGCAGATGTTTCTTATCTTGTTGGAAAAGGAAGTAGGAGAGTTATTTCAAGGCAGACAGGATACCCTTATCTGGTGCTCTCCTTTTTTTCAACTACTGCAAGATGTGCAACTTGTCACAAAAGAGGAAAGCCTTATTTCCAGGAAAAGTAGCAGTTGAAAGTGTCGATGAGTATGTTATTGGGGGGAAGAAAAACCCTGAAACAACCTCATAGAGTAGCTTGTATCTTGTATTTTCATAGCAAGAGATGAGGCGTGCATATGTTCTGGCTGCAAGATTACTCAGAACAGCTAGTACAAATGCCCAGCTATCTCTGGCACTTAATTAAAAGGGGATGAATTAGTTTCCAAAATGCCTGGGTCATTCCACTAACTGTAGCAGGAACTGGTTGATTTACCAAGTTTTAGCTAAGATCAGAGTAGATGAATTCCACCCCCCGCCCCTTTCCTCACTGCTGGAGACGCCTGGTACAGAAGAGCTGTTTGGAGAGGGGATCTGGGCAGCGCTTTGGAGAGGTTTGGGCTGCACGGCAGAGCCATGTGCCATCTCCGAGCAAATACCGGCTCTCACGCACCGTTTGGTTGCTGCACAGATGGAGTCAAAATGACATTTCAGGCCGCGTTCTCGATGGTTGTTTATGGCTTGTAGCGGTTTCAGGAAACGCTGCAGTATTAATGTTGCTGGGATTCTTGGATGGTGCCATTTCCGTCACTTCGGGAGCCATTGTTCTGGTGTGTGAAGGGCTGCAGAGCCATGTGTCTGACACAGGGACAGCACACAAACATTTGTGCTAAGACATACTGCCTTTTTTTTTTTTTTTTTTTAAAAAAAAAAAAAAGGCTTTAATTTTCTTATGACATTTTTGCTTTGTGATCTATCACTCTGTACTTCTTACAGGATTAGCCAGTAGAGTTTAATCAAAACCTTTGGTTAACACAGACATGGTTATTTTTTTTTTCTTTATGTAAGAAAAGTTTGAAAATTTCCAAGGTGGTGTTTTCCAATGAGTTGTTTTTACAGACCACAGCAGCTTGTTAGCGGCAAATGTGAGCCTGCACAAAGTAGCGAGGACCTGATGATTATGATGATTAGAAACCAATCCAGGAGGTTCATACATTTGCAGTGGATTCGGAATAGGAAATCTCTCCCTTTTTCAGATACAGAAAACTCACTGAGTATTACTACACACTGCCTTCGTGCCTTCCTGCAAGTCATTCTCAGGAGTAATACAATTATCAGCATTCACGGTGATAGCAAAACCTTTCCACCAGCGTTCCTGTGAAGTTGTGAATCACACTTCTGTTGAGACGCCTCTTGATAGACTGCACGAACAATGGTAGTTAGAGATATTTGTGGTGAATTATATTACCAATGTGAACACAGTGTGAATTATAATATGAATTGTCTTTGATTTGCATAATACGGTAGGTCTGTTGAGGTAATGCTGCTCTTAGAGAGGGGGTTACTGCTGTATTTAAAAAAAGGTCTTGTCCAGTTATGTGACTGGCCTTGTTAGACCTGCTTGTTAATCAAGCAGTCATAACAACCCTTCCCAGATAGATTAAGTAATATTCTTTTCAATTTGCCGTTGGAGAAGCTAAATGTAATCAAAGGTGCAAACCAGTGATATTGAATCTGGTATTTGAAGCCAGAAGCTGCTTCCTGCATAGGCAGCCTTTTGAGCAAGTCTTTATTGTTTCGTGTGTGTGTTCCTTTTTTGTAACTGTGGTTTCTCAAATCATGGTTCATTAAAGTGAAATTAATCTAAAGCCAGAATTTTGGTAGTTGTTGTAGGACACTGTAAGGCCTGATGTTTTCTCATTCTCTCATGCAGAAGTGGTTGTGTTGGAAGGTAGGCTCTGCTGCCTGTTGCGGCTGTGTACCTGAGCAGGCGTGCAGGGACTGGATGTTTCTTCTGAATTATTTTGAAATTTTGACAAGGACATCATAAGTCTGAATAGAGGCTGTTGCTTTACAGTTTTCTTCTGTGAAATACTGATCAAAGCCATAGCTTTAACTGTTCTAGGATGTACCTGCCTCTCTCCTTACCTCATAAGATCCTAGAGAAGGATGAAATGATGTGGTTATGGTGCTGAGAGGCAAAATATTTGGTTGGTGTGGGCAGTGAGTCTCCAGCTCATGCTTTTCATGGACTAGCTTGTTTCCAGGGCAGCTCCCAGAGTGTTTTTGTGCAGCTTGGAGAGAGGCTGAGGTGGGCTGCTGGGTCACCCCCAGGGTGCAGGAGTGCTAGGGGGGGATAGCGGCGTGCAGAGGTCCTACCACAGAGCGATCTTAAAGAATTCTCCCTTGCATTTTGCCACCAGTCAGGAAATGGACATCTGCTACTGTGGCTGTGTTGCTTTTAGACCCAGCCTGGGGAGGTCCACACCTCAGCAACAGCTTCTGCTTTCCTTTCCAAAAGCCGGTTCTTGGGTTGGGGTGTTCCTATCAAAGTGGCCGTGGCCATACCTGCTCTTTAGGTGGTGGCCAGCCTTGGCCCTGAGGTTGCTGCCCACACATGGCTTCCTTATGTAGTTGCCCATGCCCAGGATTGGCCTGGGTTGGCTCCTGTACATTAAGAACCAGCTCCTCCTGCTGTGAGGCTGCTCGGAGTTAAACTGCGGAGGAACAGAGAGGAGGAGGGATGGGGAACGACATGAAACATATTTGTTTTAGAGACAGTTCTAGACAGTTTTGATGAAAATTGGAATTGAACATTTGCATGCACTTAATTAAGGGGAAGGAAGGAAAAAAAAGTACAGTTTTATTCTTGCTAGCGCAGCTTGTGATGACGCTGTCATGGGCTCACACGTCGCCAGAAGGGAACTCAAAACAGGAGGAGAGTGGCCCTTGTGTGGTCCCCGCGGGCAGCAGGCGAGCCCTTTGTGAGTTGCGGAGCTCTGTGCCACCACGGTCTCAAGGTGCAGCAGATTGTCTGCTTCTGCCCTTCCCTGCTGGGTCCCAGTGTCAGACCGTCATATTCTTCTGTCACTCCATCTCCTCTGGCTACTCCTCGGTCCTTCCTATCAAGTACATTGGCAAAGGTTTTTGGTTTAGCAAGTGCTTCTGTTCGTGGGCAAGGAGCAAGGTACTGTTGCCCTGTCTACACACCTACCCAAAAGTCAGCTCCAGGCAGCATGTTCTTCAACCGCCACTTACAGGGCACAACTCTGAGTCATGTTGAACTATCTGTTCTTAATACCCCTTGATTAGAAAACGGCAACACCTTTGCGGCTCAGTGTGAGGCAAGATAGACAGGCTGCATCCCACACCGGCGGGGGAAAACGGCAATTCCCACCCCCCCAGCACAGAACATGCTGTTTTCTTGCGTGTATTATTTGCACTTCACAAATATTTCTCCTGCTTGACACCCTGCAAAACAATGCTGTTTTGTTTTCATGCTTTCTTTTCTCTTGGTCAAATGTTTGTGTTTAAGACTTGATTAGTTAAAGCACTCAGGAAAATTAACTCAAGTAGAGCCTGCCTTTTGAAATGGCAAAACAAAACATGAGGTGGTTTGAGTGGAATCAGTGTTTATCTTGCTCACAAATGAAGGCTCGGATAATACTCTGCACATTGTTATTGTTTGCTTTCCTTTTAGTGCTTTTCTGGGTGCATCAAATGCCTTAATATGCAGCAGGCATCACCGAAAGGTAGCCTGACAAACATCCTGAAACACTGCTTTCAGCAACGTTTGCTCGTCCTTAATGACTTTTTAGTAGGTCAGTTGAGCAATTTCAGCAGCAAGTTTCCAGCAGATTGTGGATTGCCCTTAGACAACCATTGTATGTATTTAAGAACCATCTTTCCTCTGCTTCTCACCTGGTGGCTGGAAACGTGTTTTGCCTCTGGTTAACTCTGCAATCTGGCTTTTTAAAAGAGGACATCTGACACTGGTAACGCTACCTCCGTTATCATTGCTATTCACTAACTTTCAATAGCACTAGTTGTTCTCTTATAGCATTTTGTGATGGGTAACATTACCCTTCAGCCCAAACTGCCTTAGAGCAGTGTGCCCCTGTTGCTTCCATCCTGAGGGCATCAGTGGGAGGGGAACAAAATCCCCTCCAAAGAAGGGGGTCGTGGTCCCTGCAGGGTTGGCATGAGGGTTTTTTTCCCTTGCAAAGACTATGATGGGGCTTCAAAGTGAAGGCCGTGTAGCCTTGTGCCTGCATGCTCTCCTTCAGGCTTCCTGGGCTTTCCTCAGCCCTCCAGGACAGCCCCCAGGCTCCTGAGGAGGTTGATCAGAGGAGGATGTGTTACCTCTGGTAGGAAAATGGTAACGTGCATCATTTAAAATAACAAAACAAGGATTGCAATGGGACAAATCAATCTGGAAACTCATAATGTGGTCCTAGGTCTCTTGCCTGCAAAATGCATGCTGTTCTTCTCCCTCCCTTTTTTTCTTGTCAAAGTCCAGACTGCATTTTTGTCCTACCAATTTATTTCAATCTGTGGAAAAACTGAGATCTCTAGCTTCTTTTGTCCACTTAATGAATTTAGCAGAATAGGGATTTTGGTGACACCAGTCATGAAAGTACTGAACCAAACTGTGCATTTACGTGACACACATCTGCAGAGGTCTGTGGGCTCAGTCCCAGTTGCAGGCTGCCTCAGGCCCCTGCCAGCCTCGGGGGCAGTGGCCAACAGCGCTGGCGGCTCCCGGGGTGATGGAGCTGTGCCCTCCGCCACCACGGTCACGGGGCTTTGCTCCCAGGATGAACCCTGAGAAAGGGCAAACCACCTGGGGCCAGTCAGGTCAGACCCTAAAAAAACTCAGGGGGCAGGCCGGGCTATAAAATCTAGTTAATAAACACTCTGTTTTACTGTCTGCGCAACATGCAAGACCTTTAAAAATCTTCCTTATTTACCATCTCAATTGTAGTACAAGTCAGCATCACCTTTTTGGCTTTTATTTTCTTCTCTTTCATCCCCAGATTATTTCTGCAAACGAGGAAGAGGAAATAATTCTGACAATCATTTATCAAAGGTAGCTAATAAAACAATGGAAGGATGTAGGCTGAGGCATAAATGGGATATTGTGACAGATGTAGATGATTATTAACCAGCTGATGTTTCCGCAAAGGCTTCTAATCATAAACACAGCATGGGAGTGAATCTGGGTGTATAAATAGCAAAGGTTTTATAGAAAATCTGAGTGTGGGCTTTTTCTTTAACATCCCATTTCCTGCTTTAATTGATAGAGTGTGAAGCTTTCATACAAATAATTTGGAAAAGATTATTTTGCGTCTCTGACATTAAGTACATGGTACAGGCCAGGAACAACATGTTGCGGAAGGATTTGTTGAAAAGGACTCCTACAGTGATGCTTTTTAGAGATGTGACTAGTGACAAATGCTAAACTCGGTGATATAATAAAGCCAAGTGGCTGTGGTAGAGGAGTATCTATTTGTGTCCATGCAACCTATGTTTTAATGTGACTTTGCAAGAAAGAGGAAGATATTATCAGAGAGAGATCATTATGTTGTGAAACTTGTGGGCTATGCCTCCAATTTTTCCCTGGCTTTCTATCAGATGTCCTCTTATTTAGTTTTAGTCTCATGTTGTCCCGTGTGATGCTTTGGGAAGTATAATGCTAGGTTTGTACTGTAATCGCTGGGTTAGAGTTGAAATAGTTTAAACGTGCACCTTTCTTTCCGAGGCTCTGCTACAGCTTTGGCCCGTCACTCTGCTTTTCTGAAATTCTGAGGGGGGAATAAAAATGTTAAACAGGAATTGCCCAAACAGAGCAATGAAAGCTCTGTATAACATCTTATAGCACAGCTCTTGCAAATATTGAGTCCTGATATCATTTGCAGGCATAAACAGTTTGTTTGCCTTATAACAGCTGGTATTTCTGATGTGTAGAGTGGTTGCTTGCAGTAGGGATAAAATGGGGTAGAAAATGTTGAGGAAGAGAAATATCTTTATACTGCTACAATACATTAAAAAGACAATAAGAGTGCCAATGCATGTGGTGTTTTAATAATAATTTGTATTCTGCCAGTATCAGGCAGTATATTTCAGACATTTTGTGACTGGAAGGACCCCATCTTAAAACTTGAAAATAAGGCAAAACAGCGTAAGTTTAATCAAAAGATATGGACAGACACCAGGTCACCTCCAGTGCTCCGGAAACGTGGTATAAAGTATAAAGCCAAAGGGGACCAGTAGTGTCAAACTCACAGCAGTTCCTCTGGCTGCAGCATCTGCAGGACACCGATGGGTCTGCAACAAAGCAGGGCTTTCTTTCACAGCACTTGCTGCACATGGTCTTTCCTAGCTCCGGATCTTGTTTTCTGGTGGCTAATTAAAAGAAACTTTATTGTTCTTGATCTTAATTGTTCCCTTTTTTTCCTCTTTTTTTTTTTTTTTTTTTCCTTTTCCCCTCAAAGCTGCTGCTCTGCTAAAGAAGTCTGCTTAAATTAAGCAGTCTGTGCCAAGTGAAATCATTCAATTATTGGTGCTTTTTGGTGTTTCCTTTGAATAAACAGAGCCTTCCTGACGGCAGGGCAGTTCCTCAGGAATTCCTTTATGGTGAATTAGGCAGGGCAGTGATGAATAACTGGGGGCAAAGGACACCCTGAGCAGCGAACCAAATTGATTACCTAAGTCCTCAGCTAACTCCTTCAGGGCAATTTTGGATGGGCCCGGTGTCCTCTAAGGTATAGGTGGAGCCTATCTCATACCAGGGGCCTGCTCTTTTTAATGCTTTCTGCCCCGTTATCTGCTGTGTCTGCATGCAGCTTTAGAGGGGCTAGAGCCCTGTAATGAATTAAGGATTTGCAAGGAAGACCAGGAGCTGGCGTCTCTGCACAGTCACACTCATGGACCCCCACCAGTGCACGTGGGGTGGTGGTGACAGGACCTTAGGTTGGCGTGCCGGGTAGCCCCGTGTCGTCGGCTGCCTGCCTCTTCCAGCTGGTTCACCATGGTGGCCTTCCTTCTTGGCACATCCGAGATGGCTCCATCAGGCATGGACTTTGCCAGACAGCCGTTCCCCATCTGGGTGCTCGAGGGGTCCAGGAGCTCTATGGTCAGTCTGCCCATGCCCCGTTCGCTCCCACGCTCCAGTGCAGAGCAGGCACCTATCGGGAACACAGCTACACAATTTCACTGTCCTGCTGTGCTTTGGAGAGAGGTTAAAGCATTTGTCAAGAAGCCTAGAAGAACCCTTTACCAATATCTTGGAGTTAAAGCTACTGAGGCTGTCACCACAGCAGAGCATCAAGCCAGCCTGTAAGGGGTGCGGACCGTGATCCCCCCATTGTATTCTGTACAAAACTAATGTACTGTCTGATTGCTATCTTGAAAGGTGAATCAAAGGTTGTTTATTACACTTTTTTTTATTTCCACTGTTCTTTCATCTCCTTTGAAAGGTCCTCTCAAGATTCATTTAAAATATGATCCATTGTTTGCCCATCTGGTTAGGTTTGAAGAGGCCCTGGATTTAATATTGAGTGCTGCTGCCTGGTGAAGACACTGGCGACGTGATCGAAGATAGAGTGAGGAAAAGGGATGTGGGGCTCAGGATGAGAGCAGGAGGGAGTGATGATTTCACTGTGCTGGTAAGAAGCTACTTCAGCACTGTCTGTTTTTTTCAGACTTAGATTGATCATGAAATATGCTGCTGCTTATAGAAACTATACAGACATTGTGAAATAGGCGTCAAAGTGGATTTAGGAGCATCCCCACTGTTGCTTTCCAAAGAGCATGGACCTGAATGGATCAGTCTTTGCTCCTGTGCAGCCCCTGGACACTTGTTCCTTACCTTTTCTCTGAAAGAAGAATCTTCAAAGGGTGCCAAGTTTTGAGGGTAACGTTAGTTCACAGCCTTTAATCAAACCTCCACCTCGGGTGCCCATATAGCACAGAAATTCAGTGCCTGCTGGAGAATCATTTGGATCTTTGTTTGTTTGTTTGGGGTTTTTTTTTTGTTGTTATTGTTGGTCTTTTTATTTTATTTTATTTTAGATGTAGTGTTCCAGGGGGAAACAGGAGAAGCAGCAGGTAGAAGATACACGGGACAGCAGTTAAAGTTCCCTGCACTCACCGGTGGCAGATTGGCATGCACAGTTTAGATTTACTCTTCCGGCTTCTTACAATCAATTGCTACTTCTAGTGACAGGTCTCAACATGCTAGCAAACTCCTGAGAGAGTAACTTTTTTCTTGGAAGAAAGAGGAAGGGGAAGCATTACGGGAAGCTATAGTTCATTATCTTGGATATACAGAACGGAAGTGAGTTCTGACACTGGCACTCTGCTTCTGAGATTAAGTTCTCATGCTCTGTGAAAATGTTTTCTGGGGCAATATGCTTCCCTCATCAACTATTTAATTAGCTGCATCTTCATCAGAATTAAACAAGGGACTACCCTCCTGTAGGTGATACGTACTTATCTTGAGATTTGTGCTTCTTGTTCATTCAAATTGAGCAGAAATGGTAGATGATGTATAGAGAGACAAGGAAGGGGAAAGGCTGGGTGGGAAACAAAGTTCACAGACTGTCCAGATCCATTTTTTTTTCTTGTCATGACCTTATGCAGAAAGTCAGTCTGATGTAGATTCACAGGTTGCCTGGTACAGAGGTCACACATGGAAGAGTTTGTCACATGCTAAATTTTGTGTTCAGTTTCTTTGTTTCTTAGTGCTATTTGTTGGAGAAGCTTGTAGGAGCATGGGAAACTTGGCTGGGCTCTGGCCAAGGAATTGCAGCTGGTCGCCTAATTACAAAAAGGGAAAATGATATACAGGCCTGTGGGGATCTGTCAGACACAGATTTATTGGGCAGGATGGAGAGGGACTTAAAGCTATCGCCTTCTCTCAGTCTCCCCCTCCCTGTACAGTGCACGTGCGCTGAGTTTCATGATGCTTTTGCAGCTATGTGAAAGTCATCATCTAGAGCACCCTTATCATCTCCCTTCTCCCTGGTTCCTGCCCAGTTTGCAGCTCCTCCATGTTCCAGTTAATGGCTGCATAATTCAGGAAATAACATGTAAAATAACTTTATCCATATCAAAATAAGGGATTTAGCAGTGTAGGACTGCTAAGTTATAGTCTGACCACCTTTGCTGTCTCCTATGCTTCCTCAGATATCAGTAAGGAAAAACACATTGAGATTGTTACTGATAAAAACAAGAGAAGAACCCACGTGAGCTGGCTGCAGCAGAACCAGTTAGTTGGAATAGTTAAAAAGAAGAAAATAATAATAAAAAAAGGCTTGTCAAAAGTGAAATTTGTTGATTTATACTGGTTTCTGCAAAACTTGGGTACCCAACCAAGTTCTTGGACCAGTGCTTGGGGAGGAGGAAGAAGGACCAGATCATATTGGGGGTCTGTGCTCTGCTCTTGAAGGACTTGCATGTAACTTCCTTCATGATTTTTAATTATGGGAAAAAGAAAGGTGTGGGAGCTTACAACTAAAGTGGGCAAAAATATGCTTGTCATTCATTAGTGCGGTTCCAGACTTTGGCTAAAGTCTGTTGGACTTCTTGCTGCCTTTGCCCTCCCTGCATGGCCCAGCCTCTCACGGGGACTGCGGGCAGAGGTGCGCAGCAAGGGCGCAAGTTTTGTACTGCATATCTACCACTCTCGTGACTCTGAGGACACAGTTGGTCCCAAGCTATTCTGAAGAAAATTCATAGCTGGGAGTGAAATCCTGGTGCTGCAGTAAGTGACCTCATGCTAGTTTTGATCTAGCTGGGATTTCACCTTTAGGAATGTGAAAGAAAATTCATCAAAAAGGAAGTGCTTTTAAAAGGGAATAAGCATCAGTTAAGCCTCAGTAGGGTAAAGATGTGTTGAAAGTTAAACTTGTGCTTAAAAATGCTTTTCTGAAGTTTTTCATAAATGGAAACTCTGAGTGCTCCAGTTGTGTACTCTGGCTGCAGTATTCTGGAGTGTATGCGCCACCCTAACATATGTTTTTCAAAGCCAGGGGAACTATTGCATATTATGTCATTCTTCATTTCATGACACTGTTGATGCAAACCAGGACAGGAAGCTGGCTGGGATCACGATATATCACTTCTATTTCTTCTCTCTTTTTTTTTTTTTTTTGTGTCTCTTCTCCTTGCTTTCTGGAAAGGAAAAAAAAAACAACATTAAAGCAAAAAAGAAAGGACAGACTTTGAAATTTAAGTGGATAAATGCTTCCCTTCTGAAAGAAACTGTGGACATTTTCTCTAGTCTTCCTTACTAACTCTTGATGGAGAAAAAAAAAAGTAGTGTTAAAAATTGTTTTATAGCTACTGTTTCCTTTTTGACCTTGCTGCTTGACTGTGATTACAGGAGAAGCTGATCAAGAGATCTCAAGAGTTGCAGCTTCCTGGGATTGTCTGTCACAGGGATGAAGAGCAAAAGAATAGCTTTCCGTTGTGAAGTATGTGCCAGTATACTTTAAAGTGTCCTTAAAAGACTTCTCTTTGGACATAATCGAGTGGATTCAAGGACCCAGGAGGCCAGACCAACAAACAGATATCAGTCCTTAAGCTAGTTTTTAAAAAATGAAAGTCAGCAGTTGATCTTGATAACATTTCCTGTCTAAAATACTGGCATGCCTTTTGGTGCTCATTTGTTATCCGGGTTGTTTACATTAGGAAGCAGGGTGACCTAAAGAATTAAGCATTTCTTTGAGGAAGCAGTGTTCCTTTACGGTGAATATATAAAGTCTCCCCTTCAGCAAGCAGCTGGAATCCAGCAGTGGGAGGCAGTAGGATTGATCTTCTGCTTTTCCTTAACATCCCCGTCCTCTTTTCAACTATCGTTTTTCTGAGACAGTGCTGTCTTGATTTATCTCAGGGCCAGGACAAAACTGTTTCCCTCAATGACCTTGAATTTCTTCAGCCTCCTCCATCCTCTGGTTTGATGTTTCGGGCTGGATGTGTTCATCTTCCCAGCAAACACAGAGCCTGGCCCCTGACTGGCCTTACTCACAGTGTCTATTTGCAGTCCTTGCGGCTCCAGAAGCTGTACATGGAGGAAGGGCAGCTCTTATGTTCAGCAATTTTGGTTAATTTTTATTTGGAAAAGCAATATTTTTATTTCCTTAGGTTCCAGTGGGATCACTGTCATGTAAATGCTAGTGTGCATGCTTCACTAAGTGAAATTGGTGCCTAGGGTATCAAGATGGAGCCTTTTAATGTTCTTTTCTCTGCCACTGAGGTGTCTCATCTGTAGTTGAGTAGTTGGCTGCATACTGAAAATGTTTGTTTTCATCTGGGAAGTGACTCATGCCCAGTTAAACTTCAAGTAGCAGCGTCACAAATCCGTCGCTTCCCTGTCTGCAAGAATGAGTGTGAAGAGACTGTACCCAGCCCATGGTGGGTTGTGTGCGATCTCTCCTCCTCTGTTTAAAATGGGGTTTATTTTGTTCCAGAAAAATGATGACAGTACGCGTTAGTCTTGTTGGATATAAGATGCCTCAAAGTTAAGTGCTATTGCCTTTAACTGCTGTCTGAGGGGAACAGCCTTGGACAGGGAGGGTTTTGGGATTGCCTCCCTATACAGTGCCTGTGCGAAGAGGCCCCTGACCAAGTGCAGCTCTTGTATGAGCATGAAAGCAGTAAATGGCATTTCATCTGATTCTTATTATGCAATCGCATTACCTTCATGTGTGGCCTGGGGAGGGAAGTGGGAAGGGAGGGCAGAGCGAACCAACCCGCTTACCTCCCTGGTGGTAAACCAGAGTTTTAAATGTGAACTGATTTGGGGCAGGAGAAAGCCAGGCTGGCATCTGACGTCTCTAACTGCAGGCTTTTTCCATGTTCAAATCCTGTATGTGTGTGGAAACCGGGCTTCATCAGCATGAGAGGGTTTGGAGTGGCTTGTGCTGTCATGCTAAGGGTCACCTACGTATGGTAGTAGTGAGTGTGTTAAATTTATTTTGTGGGTAGTTGTCTTCCTAGAGCTGGGTTGGTTCTCCTTGGTTATTTACCATGAAAAATTTTGTTTTGCAGCTGAGAAGGTATCATCATACTTAACTTACTGATATGCAAAAAAGGTACATTATCACTTATTTAAACATTTGTGTGATTGTACCTGATTTTAGCAAATTCTTAATTTGGCACTTTCATGCGTACATTTACACATGACATTTTCATGGCTTGTTAATCTGTTAATTGTGTCAAGTTCTATATTGTGGAAATTTGAGTTATATTTGAAATGGAAAAAATGTTTTTATTTGTTTGTTGACCTGAACGTCTTAAATGTGGTGGCTACAAGAGGAGAACAAAATATGCAGTTATTTAACTGGAGTAACAAAAGTTAGTTCAAAAGACCCATAGAAGTGCTGCGCTGCTGCCCTCCTTCCCAGCCTCTTCTATGGCAGCCGGGTGGGCTGCTGCCAGTGGGGAGAGAAGCTAGAAATCAGCAGACCTCTAACATTCCTGTATCCCTATGTGTAGACACTGGAGATGTCCTGGCCTCTTGCTCCTTAGGAAAAGAGCAATTGATGATAAGTATGGAGACAACTAAATGATACCTGGAAGCCATGTGATGTTTGCCAAAGAGGAATTTATTGCTGAAGAAAAGGAGCAAGTAGGACAGTGATGAGTATTTGGGGACAGAGTTGAGGAAAAAGTTTAAAATTTGCCAGGTGGAAGATGTTTTCTAAAGTAAGTTTAAAGGAGGGACCCTAAGATACATGGTCTGAACACCAGTGTTTTGGTTTGTTTTTTTTTAACCTAATCTTGACAAAATCAGTTGTCTTAAGTGCTCGAGACACACACACCGTGCACTCTACAGATGTTCGGTGAAAACTTTATGAACACTTGAACACTGAGCTGTCTGTGAACTTAGTCCAGGTCTTGACAACAATTTTAAGGACTGATTAATGACCTGTGTTACTGTAGATGCAGGTTTCCTCTTCTGTCTGTTGGTGGTGTAACTAAAACTTCCACAGATGTGGCTTTTGCCAAAAAAAGCCCAAACCAACCCCAAAACCCAAGGTTGCGCGCTCTTAAGGCACAGCTTCAGATGAGAAAGCAAAATGGAGAACTTCCCTCCCAAAAGCTGCAGAAGGAAGCATATGTAATATACCCTACAGAGTAATGACTTGCAACTCCAAAGATCTACTTATTTTGAATTGTTAAAGCAGGGAAAAGCAGAGTAGATGCCACCTATTGAACCATCAGGGGAAGGAGAGTCGTACTAGTTATTTTAAGTCTTGGTTAGGCAAATAGGATTAGCTAGGGTGGATTAAAATGATCAGGTCTGAATTTTACTTTAATATAAGTAGGAACCCAGACCATATGTCTTTGGGGAACCCCATCTGGTTTCAGTCATTTCTAGTGGGAAAATGAGACAATTTTGATACTTTTGTCATCTGTTGTGGGGTTTTTTGGGGCAAGGCGGGAGTTGCCACAGTTTCAATTTGTTCAGTTCATGAAGTTCCTGCTGGATTAATATTCTGTAACTGAAATGTTCTGGGTTTGTTTTCCCATTTGTCAGCTTACACTGTGTTTTCTAAAGGGACAGAGGCAGCTTGAAAACCGAATGCTCTTGCAAAAAAACCCCCACAGACTTTAAAGTCCATCATTTCTCATAGCCTTCATTGTCTTCAGAAAAATCTGGCGTGACCATTTTTTTTAGAAGGAAATAGATTCTCCCCCCTACTGTTCCCTAACTGACTTAACGTAAGTCACGCAAATCTTCCATGGGCTCTTGAAACGCAGGCTTCTCCGTTCCTGTATGTTCCAGGGTGCTCACAGGTTCAGCCTTCAGCTATTGCTACAGAGGAAGCAGAGAAAGAGATGAAACTATGTGAAACAGATGAATTAAACACAGTGAAGCAGCCTGGTTGTCCTTTTTTCCAGCATTTCTTCCTTTGCTTTGGAATAATTGCAGTGATTTCATTGGAGTTATTCCTGATGTAAAGATGTCAGTCAGGCACAGTTACGGTGGTCTTCGTCTGTCATGCAGGTGGACTTGTAGGTGTTACCAACAAAATGGCTTTAAAATACCAGAGAAGTGTCTTTTTCTTTTTTTTTTTTTCTTTTTATTTTAAAGAAAAATATAATATCCATTTAAAATAAAAATCTTACATACGGCCTTGTGGTTTAGTGTGAACCAAACAGGAATCCATGAGGTTTTGCACTAGTTTTGCTGAGAAGAGCTTCATCTTTTTGCTATCTTAGCCCTCAGTTCTGCTATTGACCTGGAGCCTGCGAGATAAAATTACTGTTTCACCTGTCACCTCATTTGGATCCTAAATGGCTCCATCACCTCATAGAGTACAAAATAACAATAGAAAACAGTAAAAATAATACTGAGCAAGACTCGTATTGTAAGGGAAAGTGAAAGGAGTTGGTGCTTCTAGTCCTCTGGGGAGCAGAGAGGAAAAAGCAGTACAATGGCTGAGCAGTACAAGCCAAGCACAGGAAAAAGGTTGCTGTTTATGGGCTTCCTAGGAATACCTACATAAAGCTCGGTGTAGTGTGAGAAATGCAGTAATACAGAAAGAAAGGAGAAGAAAGCGATAGTTCTAAATATAAATTTGTGCATAGCAGAAGAGCCACACAATGCTTTTCTCCAGGGAAGTTCTATTTCCTGGTTAGTAAGTGGTACTTTTGGGGTCGCCAGAAATTCTGTTTCCCAAATTAACAACATGGTATGGTTTTCTTAGGCCTTACTGTACGCTTGCCAGAAATGCCATTCTCTGAGTCTGTGCTCTGAACTCAGGCATTTATTTAACCCAGCTTCCAGTATTTTGAAAAGACTGGTCTCCCACCCCGATGATACTTGAGACAAGCTTGATTGTAACTGTTTCTTATTTTCTCAACCAACAAGAAAAAATGACAGAAGGCAAGACCAGATCTGCTGCTTCCACTCCATTCTTGCACAAAAAGTGATCTAAACAGGGAGCATCCCTCAATGACCTTCTGTCTTGTGCATTCATTTATGCTGGTGTGCAAAGCAGGAGGAAAGAGCTATGTGCTGCAGTGGGTCAAATTTGATGCCCCGCCTGCACTTGCAGAATAAGAGACAGTCTTCTGTAGAGACTACTTTTAAGGGAGCTGGATGTTCTTCAGGGGAATGAAGGTTGATTTAGAATCCTGTCTTTAGGAAATGCACATGCATCCGTTGGTGTTTGTTCATAACTTCTTGTATTTGAGAGTCAGGGAGGAAAAGACATTTTCCCTGTTACTGCTAAATAGCGTGCTGCATGCAGATAGGGAAACTGCTTTCTTCCACAATCCGTACTGGCCAGGTATCCACCACAGAAACCTGTGGAAAGCAGGCATGAAAAAGGGCACCAAATATCAGTGATCCAGTGAGCTACTTCTACTAGCTTGGGTTTGTAGTGACACTGGGCTTCTCTCCTTGGCATCACAGCTGTTGGTGAGAAAGCTCTGGTCAGACTCCTGCTGAGGGGCTGGTCGGCATCTCCTTTTTCCCATCAGCCTGTGGCTAGCAAGTGCTGATAAGCATATTTGGCTTAAGGGCTTCTCAGCTCCTGCTGCCAGAAAGTGTGAAGATCTGTTTCTGTTCCTACCCTTGACTAACCATCCCAGAAAATCTGGCAGATGTTTGTGTGGAGCTTTGACAAATTTCTGGTCTACTGCCTTCTCTTGCGTGTTTTTGTGTCAGTACTTCTGAATCCTACCTCTGCTGCAGTAGTACTTTTCTTAAATAACAGCAGAAAAAAAACAACAGCCCAACACCCAACCCCAAACAAGCACTCCTCCTGTTCTTCTGTCCCTAAACACTGCTGAGGCTACACCTGGAGTATTATGTCCACTTATGGGCTCCCCAGTACAAAAGAGAGATAGACATCCTGGAGAGGGTCCAACAGAGAGCCGTGAGGATGATGAAGGAACTGGAGCACCTCTCCTGTGAAGAAAGGCAGAGAGAGCTGGGACTCTTTGGCCTGGAGAAGGTTCAGGGGGATCTTATCAGTGTGTATAAATACCTGAAGGGAGACAGAGGCAGGCTCTTTCCAGCAGCGCCCAGTGACAGGACCAGAGGCAATGGACACAAATTGAAACACAGTAGGTTCTTCTGAACAGCAGGAAACATTTTTTTACTGTGAGAGTGACCAAGCACTGGCACAGATTGACAAAAAATTTTTCAAAGTCTCCATCCTTGGAGATACTCAAAACCCATCTTGACATGGTCCTGGACAACTGGCTCTAGGTAGCTCTGCATGGGCAGGGGGGCAGGAATAGGTGACCTCCAGAGCTCTGTCCCTTCCAACCTCAGCCATTCTGCGATTATGTGAAAGCTGGAATAACCCTTGGTTAGTTGACCATTGTCATTTACCAGTAATGGAGTTGCTCATAGTTTAAATGATTTATTTCCACGTACCTTGACAAAGTAACAAGGAACAAGCTCAAAAACGTTTGCAGTCTCTGCAAGGGTCACTGCTGAGTTTTCACTGTGGTTCATGTTGAGGTGTTAGCTTGGTTGCTGTAACAGCTACAAACTATGTAACTGGGGTTAATCTGGTTTATTAAAAGCAATGTACTGTTGCCACACTATTGGTGTAATTTTACTTGGTTTTTCACGTGCTGGTGGGCCTAACAGCTGTCCCCACTAGAGAGAACTTGCTGCCTGTCAGGGATGTTGAGCACTGACAATCTTAACCTTGCCAATACAGACCACCACACTGAAAACGAGGTCCTCTGCATATGTTTGTGTATCTGTTCCTCTATCAATTTCATAGTTATCAACCATAGTAGTTTGTTGTTGAAAAATGGTAAGTCACCAGAACATGTTGTGGATTTTTACATGGACTTTTTTCCAAAATTTCACATTTCAAGAAAAGCATTTTATTTAAACACATGATTCTTGAAAAGTTTCAAGCATCTCTAATTACTAAAAGTAGCAATTTGTCCAAATTAAAATATTACATTGGAACTAGTTTGAAAACATAGAGCTGAAATGCAAACTATACTGTAAATTTGATTTATTCCAGACACAAGTAAGTGACGCTTTGAGATCCAGACATTCCTAGTTTTTGAATGTTGTTCAAAATCTAGGTCCAGACATGAATCTTGCGTTGGAAGGTTGACCAGTTTATGTATCACTGGGGGATATTTAACAAGGTTTGATTGGACCTGGAAGGTAATGACTGCCTAATATTTCTGATGAATAGAGAGGAGTTAAGGATTTCCTGGGGATGGCCCTGAGGTCATCATCCATTTCACAAACACAGCCTGAGAAAAGAGATTGCAGACTGTCTCATACATTGCAAAACTAATGCCAGCATTGATAAACTCAGTATATAGCAAGTGTGTTAGGTGAGCAGAATGTTCTTTTTCTGTATTTAGCGCTGTTAAAGCAAACCCTCATCTTATTTATGTAGTCTTTTCTTGATTTTATTTATATATTTTTTTACTTCAGTATCTCAAATTTGCAGAAAAATAAAGATGTAATAGTCTGAATTTAAGCTGAGACAAGGGATATGTTTTAGTATGTTGGCTCAGCGTACCTTGCCAGCCCAGCATAAAGTCAAGAATACAACACCTAAAGTTAGGCATATTTTTAAGGACCGTACTGAAATGAAAAGCAGATCTGTGTGACTTCATCCTCTGGGTACTTTCACTGCTTTCGGCCAGATCCAAAGCCCACAGAAGTCAGTGGGAGCCTTTCTATTATCTGCGGTTGACTTGGATTGGGCTCTATCTTAGCAATGCCATTATGTCAGCAATAATATTTCAGGAAGCTGAAAGGCAGCTTGATAAGATGGGAGAGAGCAGGCAGGACTCAGAAATCACTGCTTCAGAGGAGGCTGTTCACGCAAGCCTGAGTGTTGTTTAGAAAGAGTAGAGCACTTTGGAAAAACAGATCTGCTTCTGCAAATTGCTTAGGGATACTGAAGTCAAAGAGCATCCAAACATTGCTTTGTGGGTTGCTGTTACTGCAAACAGAGTTAATGTTTCGTTATATATGGAAAAACGCTATAGAATTCCCCTCTGGGCCTCATGGAAAAAGTGAACCAACAGGAACGTTAATTGTAACCCCTTTCTCAGATGCCAGGAAAGAGTCCTTGAGGCTGCCATACCCTAACAAGATATCCTGTTGAGGTCAAGAACATTTTTTTTTTTTTTCTTCCCTGATCTGAGCTCTACCTCAGGCGAGGAAAAAGGAACTCAAATTATTTGAGAAAAAATAGGAAACAGAAACCGCTGATGCTCCACTTCTTAATTCATGTTAAACTCTGGGAAACGTGTGGGGAAACGCTTGTGTCATCCATGGTTGCAGGGAAGAGCCCTTTGCCTTTGTACCGGGGAGATGGATGGAAGCAGGGTGATGCTGCCTGGCCAGCTCTGCTCTGGGGGGAGAGCAGCACATGGGAGGGGGTACAAGCAGGGCTGGGCTGGGACAAGGGGGTGCAGAATTTCACAATGACCCAGACATTATGAACTTCTGCACATTGGGGTATTAAGGATTACGTCCTTAAGTGGCTTAGCTTTGAAGGCAGTAAGTATGGGCAAAGAGGACCTCGGAAACCCCTGGTCCCTGATTCCCTTTTGTCCCTGAGCTGGGAACTAAAGCCCGGCCCGGCTGCCCTCCCCACAGCTCAGACTGGAAGTGGAAAAGGATGCCCTATACACAGCAAGGGGAAGAGGAAATCCCTGGCCACGTGACTTTGTGCAGATGGTCTTAGGCTTCTCACATAATCCTATGCTTTTGTTTCTCGGGAGGGACCCCACCTCTCCCTTGCCTGAGTGTAAGCATGTGTAGGAGGCTCAGTGGGGGGAATCTTGCTGATTTAATTATTCTTTACATGTTGTTTGCCTGTGTATGGGACAATTGAGCCCATAATAATCAATCTTGCATGCTCTCAAACAGGAAAATGCTACATATGATCTAAGCTGCATGCTGAAATGTGGTTATTGGAAATGAATTTTATGGCTGAATAGGCCGGCATCGTGTTGTCTCTTTGCTTTTTTGGGCTTTTAGTTATTTATTCACAATGTCATGCCGGCAAAATATTTTATGTCTTTCCATTTAGCTCGCTGACTTAATCTTCTGCTTCTGGAAATGTTTATATGCAGATGACAAAATATAGATTTTTCTATGTAAACTGGTGGCTTACTTTTTGTTCATGTTAATTGAAAGGCTTATCTCTGTGCCATCTTTTTATAGAATGGGAAAGGAATTTCCCAAACTCCTATTATATGCACTAAGGTAACTTATTTTTGCTGTTTTTTACCCATGTTGTGGTTGCTTAAGAACAGAACTAATAATACTAATTTTGAAGTCTTCACCTTCCATTTATACTTCCATCAAACTGGGAATTCCCTATAGCAGTTGTGTTCCATATAGTAATCTACTAAATATTTATATGTCTTCCTTTGTAGCCTTTGAATGCATTTGTATATCTCTTTCTTCTCACACATGGTCTGTGTTTTGGTAATAGAGGTCTATTGCAGGCATTTGTAATTACTACATTAACATTCCTTACAAAGTTTAGGTGAGGAACTCTGTTCAGGTGTTACAGGTTTGAAGGGTTTCCAAATTTCAGAGGTCTCCTGATGGTGTGAGGAAAATAAGACAATCCTGTTGATTCTAAGTGTTGTGTATTTTTCCCGTGTTCAGGAAGGCTAGGATTATGTGAGATAATTACTGCCGCAGAACATGTTTGATTACCGTTAAGAGAAGTGACTGAGAAATAATCCATCATATGTAAAACTGCTGTCATTCTGCTACCTTAATAATAGTGTTCCCCATCATTTCTATAGTTATTAGGTGTGGAAATATCTTTGAATGATGTTTCTCTTTAAGTATGAATGTAATTTGTCTGTAACCTCTAGTGCTGCTACATTAGTTTGTTTATACCTGTCATCTATCATATAGCAGATGAGAAGGAAAAAAATCAATAGCTGTATTGCCTCCCCCTTCCCATATGTTGAGAGGCTTACTGTTGCTCACTTAGCATTCAGGCTTGAAACAGCGTGTTTCAAATGTCTCTTTAATATAATTTAATTGTTTGTTTGGTAGGTGCAGTGTTTATCGGCGACATATGTCCTCTTTGTTTAAAGTGAGGTTTTTTAAAAAATGTTGAGACGATACACTGGGGTGTGTAGCCTTGCGGAAGCCGGTGCCCTCTGTCTTTCATTGTATGGTGGGGATAATAGAAGGCTCCTGCCTACTTAACTCATGTGATTAAAATGGGACACATTGTGATGTTCTCCTCAATTAGCATGATCGGCTCCTGGGGAGCAAGGGAACCCTGGCTGCCGTGGTTTGCATTTTCGCCTTTAATGAGTAGAAAGAGTCTTTTGAGAATTGCTAAATAATTCAGACCATTAGGAACCTGTCAACTTAAACAATGCCCCCTCTGACCAGAAAAATGGTTGTGAGCAGTTGGACACCCTGGCAGATGTTGAACTTGTTCTCGTGGTTTGCTCTGCTTCAGGCAAATAGCTTTGCAGCCACTTACAGGATTTGTGCGTCCCTCCGTTCAGGCGGTGCGTGCGGGTGTAATCAACACATGTTAGCCAGACTTCTAGCTTTTATACCCTGGTATTTCTTTTAGCTAATTTAATGATCTCGTAATAAGCTCCTAGTATTGCCATTTACCACTTTTTAGTAGGTTTGCCAGCCAGCTATAATGAGAAACCACAACCAAGGCTTAAAAAATAGAAGGCAAACAAACAAACAAAAAAACCCAAACCTCAAAAATTTGACTTCTTTAATATTTCTTCTGTTGTGTTAATTCTGTATTTTGCATTTTGAAGTGCTTTTCTACAAACAGAAAGATTAGAGGTATTATTAGCAGAATTTGCCAAATACTCATATAACCCTAGGATCTAAAACTTTGGGTGAAACATTCATGTCTTGAAACTTCCTATGAAATCATATGCATACTCGGGACTACTTTAGGTAAAATTAATTAGGTGACAAGATCTATTTTATATGTGTTTTGGTGCATGCTATTGAAGCAAACACCAATTTGACATAATTTTCTTAAAAACTTTGCCATACTTATCCTTCTGTAATGTTTATTTATCTCTCCAGATTTTTCTAACTTAATTGATGAAATGATCACTGTTATAATGAAAAATTATGTAATGCATTTGAAATAACCATTACGGTTAGAAAACAGTCCCTTAAAGCTTCCCTGCCCCCTCCGGCAACTGTTTGCGCTTCTGACTTGAATGGGTGATAGCAAATAGTCAATCTTGCACAGGCAATTAGCTGGTCTGTTGGATCAGTTAATGGAACAAGCTATGGTAGTAATGCAATGTGAAATAACATCTGTGCTTTATAAATATTTATGTTGTAAGATCTCCTAGTATATTCTTGTGACAAATGACTCCACCTTCAAATATTTTTACATGTTTAATAGACGTGCTTGTTTTTAACAGCATGTGTGAAGGCTTTGGTTTTGGTTCTTGTTTTTTTTTTTTTTTTTTTTTTTAACCTAATGCATTCAAAAAACCTTTCCACTCCTATTTTTATGAGATTTGTCCAAGTTTTAGATTTTTTTTTTTTTTTCCTGCAAAGTAGCAGGAAATTGAGAGCATTTTTATGCCTGTTTTTATTTATTTATTTATTTAATCTGTTGGATATAGAAGATATCTATATCTGTTGGATATAGAAGAATTTTTAATTACAGCTCAGATGATACAGTTACCTAGTTAACTAAAATTTGTTACTGCCCATTGTGTATTGACAAAGCGTATCGCTGAAGTAGTATGGTTGTCAGAAAAGATAGATCAGTGCTGCTCTAGTGATACAGAAAGTAGCAAATGCTGCTCAGAAGGAGTTCCCACCTTGATCGGGTGAATCACTGTTTCTCTCTCACTTTGTTTTTCGAAAATGAAGCTTTTACTGTTAGTTCCAGAGTAAAAAGAAAATTTAAAAGTGTGAGCCTCTGAGGCTGTGCAGGGTGAGCGTCTCTGTAGCAGTAGCTGTCACCGCGTCTGAGGGCCACCTTGGTCTCGGATGTTAACTCTTGTGAGGGCCTTGTTGGTCTCAGATGTCGCAACAGCAACCCTAGCAAAACAACCTCCCATTTTTATTGCTGAGCATGACACACATATGGTGTGTGACATCCCTTTGGTCCGCTGGGGTCAGCTGTCCTGGCTGTGTCCCCTCCCAGCCTCTTGCCCACCCCAGCCTACTCGCTGGTGGGGCAGAGCGAGGAATGGAGAAAACCTTGGTGCTGTGCCAACCACTGTTCAGCAACAGCTAAAACACTGGTGTGCTACCAACACTGTTTTGGTCACAAATCCCAAACACAGCACCGTAGGGGCTGCTCTGAAGAAAACCAACTCCTTGCCAGCCAGACCCAGTGCAGGAGGGGCTGCTCCCATACAGTGTGCTCAGTCACCTACATTGAGGAGATGGGTTTGCTGCATAGTTCATCTCTTCTTCTCTCCTAATTGATTTCCAGTTTTTCAGTAATGCTGCTGCCACATGCTCTGCCATCATGTGATGCTGCTTTATCTGTCTTCATTTAATTATACTGAAATTAATAAGACAGTAACCAGAGGCACTTTGATTCCCCAACTATTCTCTGTAACTCACGTGAAGATAGATCCTACCCACAAATAGTAAGCCCGTGTCTACAGCAGTGCTAAAGAACCAAGCAACATAAAAATAAATTTCATCTTGCTTTAAACATCAGGTGTAGTTTACTGCATGCCTTGAGTGTCAGTGGGTGCTCCCTGTTTTGGATGGTGGGACCCACTTGAGAGGAGCACAAGATGCATGTGGAGAGTGCATGGACAGCGGCCCTTCTCCTCTGCTGAGCTGGGCAGGGGCATGCTGGCTCCACAGGGAGGTGGGAATGGAGAGCATCCCTTTGGTCTCCTGTATTACAGTGTTTCACAGGGAGAACAGGAGCCTGTGACAGGAAGGTAATAGCCAGTTAGGGCACTGTAAGTCTCTGTGATAGCCGTGGATATAAAATTGTGCTCATGTGCAGCATTTTTCAATGCTTAACATCTGACTTATAGCCAGAGCTGTTTGACTTGTGTTGATGCTGTCATTCAGTAAGTGACATGGCCTGCTGGGGTCTGTGAGCTCTGGTGAGAAGGAACATTCTAGCACATAGGCTCCTGTTTACTCTTTTCCCAAACTCCTCTGAATCAGAATTAAGTAATGAATGACCTCAATCATTTTTGTCGTTTTCCATCTGATAAACATTTGGAGATGAGACCAGGAAACCGAGTGGGTGAGCACTGGTTTGCAGAAAGGTGAGAAGTTCTCAGAAATTAAATTGACGTCTTCTAGAGGAATTTCATGTAGTATAAGGCTTCCCTTTGCTGCTGGCTGAATGGGAGACCATTGCCTTTCTTGTGCAGTTCCTCTCCAGGGCCAAAGACACCAAGGATGGACCTTGGGTACAGTTTAATGAGAATATTTATTTAGCAAATACCGTGTGATTCAGATGTTTTAGTCATGAAATCATCAAGGCTTCTAAACTCATCTCTGGTTATTATCTTGTTGACAATAACATGTAATTATTTTTCAGCAGCTTGGTCAAACTTAGTGTAGCACAATTTCCCTTGTTTCTGAGAGCTCTGATAGAAGTTTCTGATTTGAGAAACTCAATTTCCTACTTCAGAGTTCTTTAATTTCTACACATATTCTGTTCTGGAGAATACAGGAACATGTTTTAGATTTCATGGGAATTCTCTGTATACATCTGCCAGTCTGTCATTAACCCATGATCGGCAAGATACCAGCATCTCTCCACACATGTCCTTCCAGTGCCCTTCTGTTGAGCTTTGGCCAAGGGAACTTGTGGACCAGGGGTTTTCACATGGCTCAACTGTATCACTGTCAGGTGAGACAGGCAGGAGAGGGCAATAAGAACAGCGGAGAACTGGCCTTTCAGAAATAGACTGGACTGTGTCTCGGACAACAATATTTTATAGGGGTGGCATATGTTTATAAAAGTGGGCTGACTTTAGGGAAGAATGTGTGTCATCGTCTTAGCATGAATGCTGGGGATATGTGCATTTTCTATGCTTTTCTTAGTGGATTTCCATTGCTTAGAAAACAAAACAGTGGTGACAATGGGATGTCTTAGCACTTTCAAAGTAAAATCTAAACATTTTTGTAGTGTAAAAGTAGTGTAAAACATAAGTTAAAATATCTGTCTTTAATTTTGGAAATTCACGTATCTCCATCTACAAATAAAAGTTCTTGGCTTTAAAACATTCTATAGAACACATGTTTAACACACAGCCTTCATAACATCTTTTTAATCTAGAGTGTTTATATAGCCAACCTGCTGTACAAGGCACAACTTTTGTTTTTAATTTTATTACAGACTTCTCTGCACAAACTACAGTTTGTTTTTACTGCAAAACAGAGATGTTAAGAGCCATTAAGCTAGCAGAGACATGCATTAACACGAGCTACAGAGCTTCCTCTTGCTGTATTGAAATACCCTTTAATTTCCTATGTGACCTAGCAGTTCTCTAGAAAATGAGGATAATGACACCCTTCTCTTTCCCAGCAATGTTTTGTGGAAGACTGTGAGGCACATAAATACTTCACATAGTAATAAGAGATTAATCTATTGTGTTCAGTGTGGGGCTTGCCTACTCCATGTTGATCTCCAGAGAATATTTCGTTATCAGGTTGTCTCAAGTTGGTATTGGCAAGGCAGTGGGTGAGAAAAGGGGAACAAAGTGGAGGTAGATGCTCAGTTTTGGGGGTGGAACGAAGGAGCCATGAGCTAGACTGTACCAAAGCACTGTCAGCCTGTCCTGCCTGCTCCTCAAGGAACAAGTCAGGAGGAGGCCCCATGGTCAGGGGCAGGCAATTGCAGCAGCCCTGAGACGGAAGATGTTAATGCTCCATGTAAGTCAAGTAGAAGTCAGAAAAGTATGCCTTCAACAAATTCTGTCAGCGTGCTAAAAGTAATCAGTTAAGTATGCTAGAGGTGGAAGCAAAAATAAAAGAACCTGGGGGGTATCAACCGGAGTCTTGAGACCAAACTTAATGAGTGTTGGTTGGCTTGTCACAAAAAGTGGGAATGTGTTGATTAAACTGGCTGATAAAGAGTGGGAGACGCAAGTACATGGATAGATTAGAAATAATATAGTAAATAGCTGACTGACCCCTAGGACTGGAATGATAAAGTGTGGTGAACTTGTAGAAGGAGAAAGTACAGGGTTGAGTGCTTTACAGTAATAGCAAGAATGCCTGTTGACATCTGGGAGTCACCCTTTGAAAATGAAAGAGGAAGGCAAAAGACAGCTTTATTATCCATTGCTGGAAGATTGTGAGGCACTAATGTGATTCAGCTGGGTCCCAGGTTATGTCAGTCTAGGTATTTTTCATTGAGTTAGGGAAGAATTACTATTATTGAGCAGGGTGCTGGAGAGGCATCTTTGGGAATAGTGTTTATACTTCTGAACATTCACCTTTAAGAAAGATAAATTCAAGAAGATAGGTGCTGATGAAAGGCTTCTGGGCTGGTTGGAGTCTAACCTTATCTAAGGAATCATTTGAACACAGTATTTAATCAACTAGGAGGTGGACTCGGGGGGGAAATGTAGTACTCTGTGAGAGAAGGGGGGTGGGACCAGAGGCCGAGTATTGCTCCTGAGAGAGACCTGGTGCTTTGACTTGTAAGCTGTCATTGCTTCCACGTTAGTCCCAGGACTTGGATCTGGTCTGTAAGTGAAATAGTTGGACCACAGCAAGGCTAAGTGAAGAAAATATAACTGTACTGGGAACAGGAAAAAGAAAATAGTCTGTTTTTCACAGAGAGCAAAGCTGTTACCAGAACAAGCAGATGTGAAGCCCCCAGACTTCAGGTGTAGAATTAGGAGTATGGGCCTAAGTCATGTACTGCTCTATTAGGTTTTACAAAAACTAACTTGTGGAACTCGCTTATCAGAAACTTAACTAAGCTCAGTAGAATTCAAAGGAGGAGTTGACCTTTGCCATGATGAGGAGAGCATATTCATTGCTAATATTGTCAACCTGTAAAGTTTTAGAAGAGATTTAAGTCATTGTTTTCCAGTGGAGGAGTTAATTATAAGTGGGCTTTGGAGATTAAATAGAATTTTGTTCCAAATTACTCCAAAACTGTTGGGTTCTGGAGTTTACTCTGTAATGAGACAGGATAGTGGACATAGTGAAAGGGAGGTCCACTTTTAGGTGGCAATTCCTGTGTTACTGTGCAAATCACTACTTCATTTTTGTGGACATAAATATTGATTTGGGGCTTTTATGAGTTACTAATGATTTCTATTATAGTGTTCATGTGTTTCTTTTCAATTGAATATGTTGTCTGCAGTGTAACTTGGCTGTATTTTCACGCTTGGCACTTGAATGTGACCCTGCAATTTTATTAGAATATTTGAATAAATGCCTTGTTTTTTGGCTGAGTGTGTTCACCAACTGTTGCTGCAATCAATGAAGTGTTGAGCTTTTCTGATAATAAAGCAATTGTTCACGCGCCTAACTACAGATTTAACAGCCTAGCTCTCTGTGTTGAAATTCGGAGTTGTCATTTGCATCTGAAGAGATGCGTTTCATCTGAGGTCACTTATTAAAAAACAACTAATTCTCTCCATAGGATCGTATAAAAAGTATGACAAAAGAAAGCAGCAAGGAAGAGAGCGCCGGAGTTTGCTGTTGCATACGTGATGCCCTTGTGCAGAGTCATTAAAGGCAACCGACAGCTGCTCTTAAGAGAGGGTTTTCATGACTACAACATTCCCACTGTGGTTTGGGAAGTTACGTTTTTGCCAGGGTGTCTCACGCAAGGATGTCAGGAATACCTACTCCCTCCTAGAAAGTTTAAAAAAAAAAAAAGAAGAGAAAAAAGCTGAGGGGAAAAAAAAAAACCCACCCCAAAAAAGACCCTGGAGCTACCTTCAGGCAAGCAAAACCCTCTCGGCTCGGCAGCCTTCCTCGCAGCTTTCCTGTGGAAGCAGCCGGGCGGCTGAGGAATGTGGGGTCAGACAAGAGCCCAGTCACGGCATATTCCCCGGCGGCTGCCCAGCATCGTGGCAGGCCGGCCCGCGTAATCGTTTCAGGCGGCCCGTGGAAAACCACCCTCTGGTTAAGTCTGCATCATGCTGTTCCACCAATGGAAAAAATTGAATGGGAGGAGGGTGTGTAGCCTGCAGACAAAAATACATCCAGCCTCGCGCAGGATCTGTTTTTAGTTCCTAACGGCTGAGCGTTTTGAAGTGTTAGGCACAGTTTCCTGGCGTGCCCAGGGTGGGGAGAGTCCCTGTGTCTGCGTGTCCGTGTGTCCCCGGCAGAGCTGGGACGGCCGTGGGACCAGGAGGCTGAAGCCAGCTCCTCGGGGAAGGTAAGCGGGATGGAGAAGTGGGGCTTGAGCTGGGGAGGGAGCTGCCAGGGGACCGTGGTCCTCCACTTGCCGGCTGCCGGCCAGACCCAGAGAACTGAAGGAAAAGTAGGGAGAGACTTGGGAAGCCTTTAAAAGCGGAGGGCAGAGCGGGCTGCTGCAGTGCCAGGGCTTGCAGCCCCCGCGCTGCTTCTGCTATCGCCGGCTGCGACCAAGATGAATGGTTTTCCTCCAGAAAACAGTTCTCGGTGGTCATCTGTCAAACTCAATTGCCTGAATTGCTAAATAAACCACCGCTAGGATCATTTTACAGCTCTGCTACGACTGGACTGGATTACTTTTTTTAAGGCAAAATATGAGAAAGTATGTTTGAGAGCGCTACAGTTTCTGCAACATTAAAGTGACTCTCCTAATACAATATGATTAATAATCCCTCTGAATCTTTCCTTTTTTATTATTCTGTCTATTCTCACTAATTCTTAGAGTAACTTGCAATAAATAGACAATGTACCCAAGCAAGGGTTATATGTTTGTGAAGTGTTAGAGGAAAAAGTTTCAGTCAACGCTATGCTACCACTGAACAGGGGTGGTGCAGAAAACCAGAGCTTCTGCATCTGGCAGAGAGAGGTCCTGCACAGAGTTTGTTTCTTCTATGTCGATTTTTCAACACTACATAGTTTTTTAATACGTAACTGTACACAAATTGTGAAAATGCTATGTTCATTGGCACAGAAAAAATAAAAAAGAGGGAAATGCCCAAGAAATGGAGAAGTGCCTCTGCCCTCTCCTTTTTTTTTTTTTTTTTTTTTTAAGAGAGGGGTGATTAATTGCTTGTGCAATGTAACCAAAGTTTGCTACTTTGTTTATGCTTGTTGCTGATGTGGTCATGGAGTTAATTTTGTACGCTGGTGACTTCATTCTTCATTCTGGAAATCGTGCCTTTCTTCCCCTTAGGGTGGATGATTTGATAACAATATACAATGTATAGCAAATTGCTACTTAGAGGTAAGGAGGGAAATGTTTTTTTAGCTGGTCACTTTCAACAGGAAAGGGGTATCCACATACCATGGAAGAGAGGACTCTCTGAATAGGACACTCTGTAGCTGTGAAGCTGCAAAGCAAGTGTTTTAGTGGGGAAACCTAATCCTCAGTGTACTACTTTATTCTTTTAATGTGCGAGTGACATGCTGGTAGTACAGGGGTACAGGAAAGGAAGCCCTAAGCTGTGTTACTACTGTAGGGCTCTTAGCATGCAAAAATCAAGATCTGCTTTTAATTTTCCAAGGGACCGTGTCGTCAAGTTTACTTTGGGTGTCTAATTCCCAGATCCTCTGTCCTTTTCAGGAACTCCCAGGGCCGAAGGTGGGAAAGCATTTACTTTGGAATCGACACCCTCAGGTGTTTATGAATCGGTAAACCAAGAAGTAGAAAAGACCATGCCAAATGCAGCGTGGTTTCCCATCCCACCTGTGGAGGAGGCTGTGTAATAGGTGACAGGCAGGGAGTCCTGCAGGCCCTGCCCCTCAGCCTGAAGCACCATTTTTCTACTGGTTGCTGCTGGAACTTTTTCTCTGTTGCAATAGGTTAAGAGTTGGTCCAATAGACTTGGAAGATGTCACACCAAAAAGGGTCTCTTGAGGGCAGAATGGGTTAATGTTCCTGCCTGAGATTGCTCCTCTTTGCTGCTGGTCTGCAGGGTTGCTCAGGGCATGGTGTAGTAAACTGCCTCCTAATCCAAAAATAACGTTTCTCCTACCCTCTCCAACACTGATGTTTTGGCACCTACAGTTTTGGGTGGGTACATGTGAAAGAATATCCCAGTGTTGCCTGCTGAGTTGTATTTGATAGCATGAGCTGGTTGCTACTGAAGTGGACAAGAGAGGAGAAGAGCAGGTGAGGATTTGGGCATCCCAGTTTGACCAGAAAGCCCCAGTATCCCCTCCTGTTGTTATTGTGAGTAAGGAGGACTGAGGCAGAGACCTCTTCAGGAGTTTGTCTAAGCCCAGGCAGGAGGTCTGCAGTCCTGAGCTTGGTCTCTGAAGTGTTGTTACTCCACAGCCCAGGGCAGGCAGCGAGGCTGGAGCCAAGGCTCCCTGCTTAGAGCGCCTCGGCTCCTTTCAGGTGCACCATCCTCCCTGCTCCAGGCCCCAGGCCTTGAAATCCCTTGAAAGCACCATGTTAATCTGCATCGGGACCTGCCAGTATGCTTACAACCAGAGTAGGTGGAGAAGAAAAGACCTTTCAGATCACTGAGTTCATTTCCCCTTC
Organism: Numenius arquata; assembly: GCF_964106895.1. NCBI lineage: Eukaryota > Metazoa > Chordata > Aves > Charadriiformes > Scolopacidae > Numenius > Numenius arquata. Next base: position 10,357,938 of record NC_133577.1, on the reverse strand, counting down.
GAGGGCAGGAAATAGATCCTCTGACATATCAACTCTTTAACTACTGCAGCTACTGCATTAAGCCAAGATGTGAGCTGGCATTCCTGGGTTTTTTTAACAAGCTTAATGGCTTTTATTTAAATGGATGTGCACTTTAGCCATTGTGTATAAATTCAATAACATTTACAAATGGTGAAATTTGTTTTTCCTGCCAAAGAAAAATAAGTCTCTGGAGATTTAGATTGTATCAGCACTGGTGTAATATGATAAGGATCTTCAGGCTTGACTCAACCTTCCATATTGAGCTAACTTGAAAGCTATAAAGCATAATGTAATTAGGCAGCCAATGTCTTGGACCCAGAAGAATGAGTTGAGTAAAAGAAGGAATCATGTCCCAGGTACAGGATGCGCAATTCTTATGCGACATATCTGTGATACAGTGTAGACCTGCTGGATTAATGTTATTTTAAGAGAAGGAACCGGGAAAGGAGATTGTCCCCTTCTTGCTTCAGCTGTGAAATTAGAAGCCTATATGCAATGTAGGTATGATTCACAGCATGAATAGAAGTGTTTGGAGTAATAATGACTACTTATGTTTAATGAGAAAAGCTATTGGGTTTAATTTGATCTGTGAGCTACCAAACAGTTCCTAATACAGGAGGCTGTAACTCTTAAGAGACTAATGAGTGAGTGAAGAATTCTGGTTTCAAATTCGATTTTTAAGGCAAAATAGTCCTTTTTTTTTTTTTTTTTTTTTTAAAGACAGACATACTTGTGGTGTTTTGGTTATTCATTCTTTGAATACAGTGGTATATAATGCAAAATATCCTGCCAAGGATACCATGGTATAATTATTACGGTATATTTTTATAATAGGAATGTGATTGAGATTGCAGGAATAAGAAATCTGCTTCTGATTTGTGGAAGCATGTGACCAAAGTGCGTAGTTCTAAAAAATACAGTAAATTGTTTCCAGTAAGAAACTTTACATTTAATCCAGCTACAGTGTTGTGCTAACCTGCCTCCCTCATTAATTTCATGTATCTGTCCATACGCAGCCATACAGAAAGGTGAGAGCAGGTTCACATTCTAGCATTCTGTATTACTTTCATAGTAAAACCCAAAGTAGATTAAAAGTTAATTAAAACTTCAAACCTGTAATTCTGTATCCCTGTAAGAATTTACCGAGCACACTGATTCTTTGCAAAACTTATGAACGCGTTAGTATCTGAAAGATAGTTGTATACAATTCTAAGACTTTGTAAGCCATTTAAAATGGATGGCGTTTTAACCATTAGGTGGAAGAGAGTGTAAAAGTAGTTTGAAAGAGAAAAAATAGGTCAATTAAACAAAAACCAAACCACCAAAAAAGCTTTTCCTGATGTAAAAACCCACTAACATAGTTGCTGTACATCAAAGCCTGCAACATTTCTAACTAGATCTGCCATTAAATGAAAACAAGTTGGTCATTTCATATGGGGGCTTTGTGTTTCGTTTTTTATTGCTCTGAAATACTTTCAGATTCTCCATTATCCCAGCTCCACTAATCCTGATGACGGTCTCCTGTGGTGCACTTACAAACCACGCGCTCAGAGCAGCCGCCTGTGTAAAGACCCCAGTGCTGCCTTCTCTACTGTCACACCCTGCTTCCCCCTGCACCTTCCCACCCCACCCTGCACAGTCCGGAGGTGGCCGTCACGGTCCCACTCTTTAGCCGGGAGTTCCTGCCTGCCCTTCTGGAAATACGGTTTCTAAACACAGCAAAAAGCATACATGACTCCCTTTCTTCATTTCTAGAGAGTAGTTGATGGGATATACTCTGCCCTTTGCATATAAAGACCCTTTGTATAAGTATTTGTAACACAACAAAGTGAGTTGAAGCTCTGCCTTTTTTTGGCAGGCAGAATCACAGCATGATATGGGGTTGAAAGGGACCTCTGGAGATCATCTGGTCCAACCCCTCTGCCAGCGCAGGTCCACCTAGAGCAGGTTGCACAGGAACATGTCCAGGCGGGGTTTGAATGTCTCCAGAGATGGAGACTCCACCACCTCTCTGGGCAGCCTGTTCCAGTGCTCTGCCATCCTTAAAGAAGTTCCTCCTCATGTTTAGATGGAACTTCTTATGTTAAAGTTTGTGCCTGTTACCTCTTGCCCTGTCACTGGGCACCACTGAAAAAAGACTGGCTCCATCCTCTTGACACCCACCCTTTAAGTATTTATAAGCATTGATCAGATCCACCCCCAGTCTTCTCTTCTCCAGACTAAAAAGACCCAAGTCCCTCAGCCTTTCTTTATAAGAAAGTTTATAGATGTTTATACCAATATGGATGGCTGTGAGGGACTGTGCCTGGTGGCAGGTCCTTGAGAATTGGTCCGATGCCCTCTCAAAAGGTACCAGTCAGGTGCAGGTAACAATCCTCCTGCTTATGAAGAAAGTCTGAAGAGGTTGTGACACATGGTTGCTGCTTAGGCTACAAGTAGGAATAAAATACTCGGTTATCTTATTTCTTTCTTGAATAGTTTTCTGTCCTTTTCTCAAAGAAAGACCTTCTTAGAAAGTTTAAACTGTGTCCTGGTGTGTCATTGTAAAGAATTGAAAAGATGTAGGCTCTTATATTTTAGAGGTGAGGCAGCTAGCTCTAGCTCTTACCTATTTTCCAGCTTTTAATTTAGATCTTCTTTTAAAAGCCTTTTTCGTGTTAAAGGCAGGAGGTTTTAAATTTAAGTTCTTCTGCTATGCATAAAGAGTTATTGTTCCTGATAACGCTGAAAACTCTCATGAGTTCCCGCATTTTTTAATGAGTTCTCACCCAATGGTGCTAATTTGATGGGATGATATCCTCATCTGGACCAATCCATACTGTTCTTTTGCTGCTGCTGTTGTTGCTAGTCTTGCACTGATGCCGTGTTTAGTGAAGTGAGAATCGACTTCCCTGCACCTCATCAATAGATTTTTGGGGAAGTTTCAGCAGTTTGTAGATCATTATACATCTACCAGTGAAGTTTCATTGTCACCAGCCATCTGTAGGAATAAAGGCATCAAAATACATCAAAGAGAGAGCTTTGGTGCGTGTCTCATGAGGGTAACTTCTTGATCCAAGCTGAAGTTTAACATTGCTAGGGCTGACATTAGTTGAGCTCTTACGACATCCTGAGTGGTGACATTGTCAGTCCCGGTCAGGGAAGTCTGCTGAGCCTCCCTAGGAAGATACTACCACAATCTCTTGCTTTTTTGTAATTGGTATATGGCCACTGTCTGATGCTAACTGTGGGCGTGGAGCATTCAGGCTACTTACGGCTCTGTGCTCGCCTCCCGTCAGTCTGGAGCTTGCCATTTTCTGACCTGTAGTTTTAGAAGTCTCAGCCTGGCTAGTGTGACTGTACTGGAAGTATGTCTGGGGTATGTTCCTGCTGTAGCAGATAAGAGCAGTGTGGGAGCCTGTCACCTTTGACTCAGATCTCCCACTAATTCATGATAGAAAACCTCCTTCTTGTCTCTCATACACAAACCCAGTACCAGGATATTATTTTTATGGTTCAGTTTTACTTGCAATATGGTTAGTGAGTCAAGCTTTGTAAACCTTTATTTTGAGAGATTAAGAGTGGGGAGGAAAGCACCCGTGCAATTGCAGAGCACCTTAATCTTAAGGCTTTTTTTCCTTCTAGCATTTATAAAGCAGTCTGGCTGCTGTGATATTAATGAGGGAATATAGGTGGCCGGTGCTTCTCCCGAATGGCTCCTGAGCTCATGTGTTTGTTTTTTGGAGCCAAAAACGTCTAGGAGAACTTTATGTGGAGAAGCCTAAAGGTGGGGAAATACGTTTTTAGCTCTGGGGTTATGATTTGCGTTAATTATTGGGTGTGGTGGGGATGGTGGGGTTCCCGGATTAGTATGTTTGCATAGCTGTGTTTTGTGAATGTGTCAAGGGGAACCAGGGTGAAGATTAAAAACTTCTTTTTTAGGGAATGTGGGTATAATTGAAAGCAAATAAACTCTTAATAGTCATCTTCAGGCGCAGTGAGCTGCTTTCTAAATATACTGGTTATAATTGCAGAAAATATTCATAGAAACTGGTTTTGCTCACAAGAAGCATTCATCCCTCTGCATAGTAAGAGAGAAAAGCACGTTGTCTTCTGCGGTGGTAGGTTGCTGTGAGAAATATAGGGGAAGCTGAACTCTGTCCCCTGCACTGTAATTTCCAGTGCTTCCCCAGTTCAAATAGTGTAAAAGGTGTGAGTGTTTGGAGCAAGGGCAACCAGAGCTTGTCCACGACGAGCCCCCTGCCCCGCTGTCACGCTGCCTTTGGGCGCAAGGCCACTCGCTCCGCTCCCCGCCCCCATTGCAATTAGCAGAAAGAAAACCGCTCCCTGTAAGTGTGAGGCAAGAGAAAGGCATCACAGCTGATTTTCAGGGGTGTGAGAGGGTCTTTGTGCAACCTCACAGATGCCCCCATTGGTTATCGCAGCGTGCGGGAATGTTTAGCCTGCCGTAGCCTTCTGGATGGCCAGGATGCTGAGAAAAAAATCCCTCGGGGCCATTTCTCTGGGATTTATTGACTGTTCTGTTGTAATGCTGACTGATTCCTGCACAGACTGAGACACTGTTTTGTAGACATTGTACCCCCAGATAAATTTATTCGTTCACCCATTATGTGACCTGTGTATTGGATCAGACACGTACAATGAACCCTTGGCAGCAGCAGCTCGAGCCTTGACGAATTGAATGTCTATCTTCTGAGGTTCATGACAGCAGCTTGCTCGCTACCTACTCTGTTAAAGGGATTACCTAACCATTGCACAATCACTATGGAGACCAGATGGTCTTTTTGCCTGTTTCTTTAGACAAATTGGGTTCAGTGTTCCCTTATGAATAGATATAAGCCTTTCAAAGCCCCCTTGTTGAATGTACTTTCTGCTCCCAGATGAAGAATTCTGAATGTAAACTCATTGCTTGTTTGTGGTCTGCACCTCCTGGATCGAGTAAGGCAGTTTTGCTGGGGGTTCACAACTTGTACAGCGGCTTGGAGCTCAGGAAGATTGTGTGTTGTCTTCTGTTTTTACCTTCAATCAAAAGTCTTTTTTTTCCAATCCATGTGGCGTTTTTCAAACTGTTTACATAAATGGATGCACTTACAGCATAGGCAAATCAAACCTGCAAGGCAAGGGTGTCCTAAATTGCAGCCTTCCAAATTGGTAGAGAGAATAAGGAAGTTAAACAGATTTAATTTTTTGTGTATGTAAGATGAAATTTCTGTGGCTTATCTGTTTTATCAATTATCTTTGTGATATGAATTTGTGTTTATAGGTCTGTAACATCTCTACCATGATCTGAAAGTATATATCTTTTCTGAGTCGTTTATTTGTTAACCTTTTTCTAGGCTTCCATTGAGACTGTTTTTACTTCTAGTTTGCAACCTTTACCTTTGTTTTTGGTAAGGTTAGCAAAATACTTAGGTTACCAGTGAATTCCTTTAAATATCTTCAAGGTTCTTATACAGTAAATAGCCACAAAAGGAATAAAAAAGAGCAAAACTCTGCATGCTCAAATCAAGTAGTTATTCAATTGAGAATTATGCACAGTCGCCACTGGATTTATGCAGAAAAGAATATTTCTTGGGGGTAGTGTATTAAGAAGAGTTTCTAGCTAAAACATATGTTCCGAAACATGAGCCTAAGATCTCGTACAGCTTCTTTTCTACCGAGTGTTTCAATCCCTGAACTGCTGGTGTGTTCTGTGAAATTCAGCTCCTGTCCTTTTGTTTTGAAGTGCAGCCTTTGTGTGCCAAGTGAGGAGCCAATATGTTCAGATGGTCAGGAAGAACTTGGGTCTTGTTGCCTTTGGGTGTGTGCAGTGCTTGGTGCTGCCTTTTTCTTGTTTTACTGGCAGATTTAAGTTGAAATCAGAACAAACCTAAAGAGCGAGGTTGCTGGGTGGTTGGTGGAGTGAATTGCACCGTGGCCTTTCACTGCAAGGGTCATAGTTGGAATCCAGGCATGGGGAAGGATAAACAGATGCTGCGGGACATTGCTGTGATCAGTTTGGTCCATGTTGTAATGGATCACTGCACAATCCTGCCATCTGTAATTGGTCTTCCAAAAAGAAAACTGGAGGGGGCTCAAAGTTTACCCTAACTTGTCAGTAAGAGCGGAGAAGGACAGAAATAGAAAATAAAACACTTACCCAAACAGTGGCTTAATTGTATTAATTCAATGTCTGTTGTTAAAGTATGTTTATGAAAGTGTATGTCTGAAGTCCAGGAATCCCCTTAACCAGACCTCTCTTCTCCACTTGTAACTTCTGTCTGGGTTTTTTCGGTATTCATTTTGCTTACAGCTGGAGTAAAGAGTAAGTTCTGTTTGACTGAGAGACCTTTTTGTGTTTTTTGGTGTTTTCTAGGAAGACTGCATGCAACTCCCTCCTGGTTTTGGCAAGTGTAGCGGCTGGCCACGAAGACAATGCAGAGCGTGCTAACTGCTAACCCTGCCCGTGTTTAAGAGTCATCCTACAGGTTTGCTCTACGCTTTATACTATACTTCTCATCTAAAAGTGCTAAGGGCTAGAAGTAGGGATGTTAAAATATATACAAACTCTAGAAGATAAGATTATGCTTTCACAGTGGCTTATTTTGACAAAATTTTAATGAGGCTGCAGTGAATTCTCCTAAGAGTGATAACCTGAGATCCAATGTGCAAAGAAGCATAGTGCTGATGGAAAAAGTGCTTTGATGTTGTTTCTGTAAATTACAAACAGTGGAGATTCACTCCAAGTAACAAGAAGAACAGATCGATCTTTTTTTACTTTGGGGTACACTTTATGTAGGTCCAAAATCTTCAGTCATCTCACTGGGGTAATTTCACTGCTCCAGTGTGTGCAATTCACCGTGAATTCAGTAAAAAGCTGAAGAGCATTTTACTAAGCGAACTATCAAAACTGCGCCATGCTGAATGAACATAATGCAGTTTTGTGCTATAATGGAAAATTTGCTAACCAAGTTTTTTTGTTTTCTGTTTTCTGGCATGGGGTTTTTTTTCCCTTTCTCCTGGATTGACTCCATTTAAACACAAAGTTGGGGTTTGCTGAACAGTTTATTGAGGCAACACTTGGTTGCACAGAAACCAGTCAAGCTGAAACTGCAGTGGGCTTGTCTCCTGGCAGAAGGAATTTCTCTGAAAGTACAGTTCACTTCACATCTAAGTTATGATTATCTTGCTGTCTCCCTTTCATTATGCCATTGTTCTTGGGAGCCAGAGATTTTGTAAGCTATAAGAAAAGGATGTTGCCAAGGGTGTGGGTGGAGAAAGGTGTTGACATGATTTCAATGGAGCTAGATTTCAGCTTTAAAACAGAGGGATAATGAACCATGCAGAGAATAGGCTTTCCTAGCCTGCCCCTAAAATAAGTTCAGTTATGAATTTAATGTTGCAAATGGCTATTTAATAGCTTTTTTTCAAGACAATTGTTTCATACTATTTTTTAAAAATGCACTTTCCTGCATAGAGGGTAAAAATGGTCTGTTACTTTTCACTCTGTCTTCTAGCCATTGTTTCTAATGAAACTCTTCTTAATTTAGTGGAAAATGGGGAATTCAGAAAGCCAGTACAGTCTTCAGGGATCAAAAAATCATGCTGCTGCTACAGCTGGTGCCAAGCAGAAGCCTTGCTCTCTGAAAATTCGCAGCATTCATGCTAAAGATGAAAAGTCTTGCTCTATGCATGGATGGGGACATACCAGCAGTGGTTCAAACTACAAATCAAGATCCCTTGCCAGAAGCTGCCTTTCGCACTTCAAGAGCAGTCAGCCTTATTCATCTAGACTTGGTGACACTGTGGTGAAGGTCTCTAAAAGCAATGCCCATGCCAAACACAGGACAAATGCCTCAGGGGACTACTGCCAAGGAAATAACACGGTGTTTTTGCCCGAGAATGGTTTCCACTATATTGGCCTTCAAGCTGGAAGTAATCACGCTGCCTCTCGAGAATGCAATGGACACATTTTAAATTGCTATGGCAAGAATGAGACTCTTGCATCAACCTCCCCATCAGAAGACAGGAGAAGTCCAAAAGTTCTCATTAAAACACTGGGGAAGCTGGACGGTTGCTTGAGGGTTGAGTTCCACAACAGCAGCAACAGCAAGGTACCGACTGAGGAGTCCAGTGGCCCGGTCCAGTTGCTGAGGTATTCACCTGCTTTGGAATCTAAGCCGAATAACCTGCTTGACGTTAGGAGGAACTCCAGCGCAGACTGTTCTTCAAGCCATCGTCTGTCACCTACTGATTCAAGGCTTCGATCTAGTAAAGGAAGCTCCCTCAGCTCCGAGTCTTCATGGTATGACTCTCTCTGGGGAAATGCTGGGGATATCAATGAGTTGGATGGTCCATATTTGACCAGGAGCACTCCAGATACAAGCATTCATGCCAGTTTCCCAGCAAGCGACAACAAGAAGTCCTTCAACCAAAGTTCATCTCTTTCCTCGCTCCGAGATCTCTATAAGGATACAAATTTGGAAAGCACTCCTCCACCTGGGATCAGGCTGTCTGATGAGTATATCGACACTCATGGTAGCCTAAGCAACCGTGTCTCATTTGCCTCAGACATTGATGTTCCCTCCAGGGTAGAGCAGGGAAGTCCTGCACATTACTCCTCTTACACACTCCCATGCAGAAAGTCCAAGCCTCTCAGTGAGGATGCATCCAAGAAGGATACATTAAAAAACCGAATGCGACGCATCAGTGACTGGACGGGAAGTCTCTCGAGGAAGAAAAGGAAGCTCCAGGTATGTGCAAACTCTGCCTAAGTGTCTGAAAGTTGGTTTGTAGATTCCTCTTATAAATGCAGTGATTGCATCATGTTTGTCTTTCTCACAGGATAATTACTTGGTAATCTCATTTAGTAATTTGTGGAATTCTGAGAAGTATTGCATCCCTGGAGTTGTCTGAAATATCAGCAGCAAAAAAAAGATATATATTTGTGTGTGCAAATTTTCCCTTCCTATTTTTGCACTTTCTTAGCTAACTCCAATCTCTGCAGCCTAATCTCTCGGTGAATTAGCTTTTGAAATCATTGCATTACTTAAAAAGTGACTTGGAGTTTTAAAGCCTTCTCTTTATTTCAGCTGTGAAAATATAACCTAGATATCATATATATGTTATGAATCAGCATACATTATCTAAAGTGTGAAGGAAGGAGCAGTAGAAGAAGGATGTTATAAATATCTTTCCAGGTATTCCCTATTTGTATTATTGGCTGCACCACTCACTTCGGTTTCGTTGCCGGTCCGTCTTTAGCAAGGCGAGCAACTGTAGAGTATTGACCAGAGCTGCTGGTTCTGCCTCCCACCTCCTTTGAAGGCATTACATGGAGCACCCTCCTTCTTCCTGCATGTCAGCTTAGTCCACCAGGTGGAAAAGCTTGAGTTGCCATCTGGCTTACTGGGAGATGGTGGAGTGAAGAAGGAGATGGGAGGAGGGCAAGAGGGAGGGAAAGGATGTTTCTTTAGAAGAATTTAAGGCTAATCCCATTAACAGGAGTTTAGGATGCCTGTGGTCAGGAATGAAATTCTTGTCTCTAGCTGTAGGCCCCAGAATGGGCTCCTTAAATGCCAGACTGTGCCTGGACTTCTGCACGTGAGTTCTCAATCTGAGAGGGAGGGTAGAGACTGGTTTTGGTTTTGGATGTTTTGTGTGTTTTTTAATCTTCCCTAGTGTTTCTCATTCAGGAACAGTCACTGTGCTTCCTTAAATGAAGGATCTGCTCTCTTTCAGCAACATTGGGGTGCTGAGAGTGGGGTCCGCTCACTTCAGAAGTGAGCGGAGAGTGAAGGGAACACCTATTTCTGCAACTTAGGCAGCAGCGAGGCAGTAGATCATAACATATGCTTTATGTAGAATGTCGAGCAAAGTCTGTCTCCCGTGTTGGGAATTCGGACAGGTATCGTGCTTAACAGGCATCTGTCATTGCAGAGTAAAACTCTGATGGACCTTTAGGCTCAGAAATGAGGTCAGCGTAAGGTTTGCCAGTGTAAATCGTAGGTAAGGGCTACAGAACTGGGAAAATGAAAATGAAAGCCATTTATTTGGATCGCTTCTTTTGTGAGTTGGTGCTCATGTATTTTATCAGATGCTGTCTTTTCAACTTCTTACTCAGCTGTGAAAGAGAAGGCAGAAAAACCGGAATCAGAGAAGAGCCTCAGCGCCTTGTGCCAGGATTCTTCACCGGTTTCAACATCCGTAGCTGTTCTGGATTTTACAGCCAGGCTTTACATATGATCTCTGCATCCCAGACCTTTGCCATGTATTACTTAGTTATGACATTTTCAGAATGGTATTTGTGGTGCACGATTCATAGCTGTTTTGAATTCACTGTGCAGTGAACTGACTTCAGACACAGCAAGGAAATTTGGCCAGCGAGATTGCATCGAGCTTGAATCTGATTCTGGTAGAGGGAAATCAGCCCCAGCTCCAAAAATGGTGATTTCTTAGAAAAAGGCATAGGAAATAGTTAGTCATAGATTTTTATCAGACAAGTATCCAGCGACAGGAAGGAGAAGAGGGGTAGCGAATGCTTTATGATTTTGCCTTCCTCGTGAGGCTTGGTCAGCTCCTTTCCGCCTTGCACGCACTGAGTAACCTGCCGGCTCTTCTGGGGGTTGCCACGTTGTAGTTTGGTAACGATTATACTCTCACTGGATCCCTTGGCTTAAAAATGCAGAAGTACCGTGCACAGTTACGATCTGTCAGATGGTTAGTCCCTGTTTGTAGAACTGTTCATCACAGCGACTGTAGCCTTTGTGCTTTGCTCTGAACAACGTGTCCCTTCTCCATTGCATTACTAATAACTGATTGTGAGTCACTTGGGCTGAACGTAGGTGAAAGCTGGACTCTTTCCCTACAAGCAGGCTGAAGCGCCAGTTCTGGGTCCCTCTGGCTTCCCCAGTGGAAACAAGTCAGCCAACAAGAAGCCTCCTGCTTCACTGGGACACAGGATTAAGAGACACTGGGATATTGAGGCCAGTCCCTTGCCACTAGGAAGGCAGTAGAGTTTAATCTCCTTCATGAACAAATTGCAGCTTAAAATCAGGTGGGCTTTTCCCCATCTTGGAGGCTGTTTCCAGACCTTCTTACTCTGATGCTTGCTAAATTGCAGAGTAAATGTAGTCCCAGCCAGTTTGTTCTGATGCCAGTATTGTCCATTGCATAGTTATCCTTCCCTGTTATTTAATCTGTTACGATTTATTTAAAGGGAGAAATGGTATCTTTTCTCAGCCAGCGTCTGTGGGGCTATGCAGACTCTATTTGTTCTCCTGTCTGAAGATAGGAAGTCTGTTTCCTTTTCATTCTGGCACCATTCCTCTGCACCTGTTTTAAATCATCCATAAACAGATTTGGATATGGGATATTCCAAAGGAGCCCTTGGCTGTGCCCTGTCCAGTGACTTGGATGTTTCCTTATGTCTGATTTGATCTGATACTTGATCTGATATATCCTGGAACTGAGTTTGCCTTTCTAATATTGGGTTCATGTCAAGACTTGCAGTCATTCTGTGCCATGACCCAGCTTTTCTTGCATGAGGGTGTCCTAATGCATTCCCTCGATTGCTGGTACTCTGCAGTGTGGCATCTCCTCATGTAGTTTAATCCTTGCTGAAACGGCATTGGGGAGAAGCTGTAACACAACACACTATGTGTGAGCAGCAAGGTATATGTGATGCATGTGAGACCTGTGGACAGAATTTCATCTGATTTGTTGCGTAGTTGCTAAAGGTGGTGGTGTAAACTCAGTGTGCAACTGTATAACATGGAGAAAATGAGCAAGCACTGTGTCAAATGAAAATCCAGCCACCAGAAACAGCTGCTGCAGATAGGTTCTTCAGTGGAGTAAATAGCCTCTTTATGGGAATAATTTCTGAAACTTCCTGACTTCATAAACCAGAGCCTGAAGTGTGGTGTAAAGAGAATTTAAAAGAAAAGTACATTGAGACAACCTTCTATTTGGCTTGAAAACTGGTATTAGATTCTACTTTCAGTTTGGGTCCTAATGAATTTAGCAGGCTGCATTGTTTCCTGCGCTGTTCTTTACAGCTAATTATTATATGCTTCACTTTGTCTAATTGGTATCTTATTTAGCCACTTTATCTTTTGCATTACCTATGACTATTCCAGGGCGTATCTCAGACTTTGAGAGATCTGCTTGAATGCAGCTGAGCGGAAAGAGTGGTAGTTTTCTATCATGACTGGATGCAACAGAGGGAAAACAAGCAGAAAGTTGCCTGGCAGGGAACCATCACCAGCAGCAACTTGGGTCAGACCTTTTCAGTGGTGACCAGGTACCGCTACAGTGACAGCCTCCCTGAGGACTGGCAGAGACTGCGTGGCTGCCAACTCTGTTCATTAAAAAAAATAAAAAACAAGTGATGTTGTCATGGTGAAGGGTATATATTCATTTTAGATGTGGTGTCCATTTACTCTGCTCTGGTACTTCCTCATTTCTGCCCTTTCTGTGTGTGTGGAGAAAACATAGGATGTGGTTAATGGCTGTTCATAGACAGGTCGTATCCCACGCCTTTCATTAATGCTTTTCATTCCTGTAGAGGCCCTTCACAGCAGACACCTTCTTAAGTATGCATGTCATATTATTTTTCCTACTAGTGCTTTGGGACTGAAAGAAATACATATTCTTAATAAACTGTATGTTAATGTTTTCTAGAGGATACTGGCAGCTCCTAGAGAATAGTCAAACAATTAAAATACAGGATTTTTGGCACACACGTACAGTGACAGTAATTAAAAAGAGGGTGGAGAAAGCTTCCAGTTTCCCACCGAACTGCAGATGGCTGGGGCAGTTGTGTAGGATCCATGTCATACAGTCGCTTTGTGGGCATAAACACATTACATGCGTGATTATTCTCCCCCCTCCCCCAACTTCCCTCCCTTTACTGTATAAAAAGTAAAACTGTCAATGTTTAGGGAGTTAGTCTTGGAGAACGCTGCTTTCACTCTGCAATAAGATTTGAGGAAGGTGCTCCGTTGCCAGGAGGGTGATCTGACATCGCTAGACACAGTGATCTGAAAAAGCCAGCCTTGAACTTCAATGCACCGTAAGAGAACGTGGGTTTCAGCTGAAGCTGGCTTTTGCGAGGCCATGGCCGGCAGTGTCCTGCTGCTCGAGAAGTGGCTCGTCTGGCGACTCCTGGGAGGGCGTGCGCTCCCACTGTTGCTCTTGGCTGTGCGCTGGGGATTGCGATGCTATCAAAGCACAGCACAGCTTTTCCGCTGCAGTTTTGAAAAGCATCAAGTAGGAAGCAAAGGAACAAAATAAAGTAGTTGCTTTCAAAGCTGCTGGTGAGGGCAGCTCACAGGAGACCAAGGTTTATTTTCTTTATTCGTGTACAGAAGTCTGTGAGCAAATAAATGCTTTTGGAGAGGCAGTCTAAACTTAAAAGAATAATAGCTTTATTATTACTGAGGGTAATAGCTTCACTTCTGGAATCGTTTATAGCCATCTCTTCTTTTCTCTTCCCTCACACTTTTACTGCAAAAGGCAGCAGGTCTATTGTGTTGTATGTTCTTAAGTCTTGGTTGCTTTTAAATAGCATCAGCAACGCTTGAGTTGGGAAGACAATAAATGGCTTCTTATGATGGATGGTGTGGTTCTTGACAGTGAAGTTAGTCCAAGGAGCTCAGTCAGCACATTACTGGGAAAGACTTAAGAAGAAAAGGCCCAGTCTTCCAACAAGGTCCCACATTGACAAGTAGTGACAAGAAATGCGTCTACGTTAGCATCCATATCACAAGGCAAAGTTAAAGTCATGCCATCAGGCCTGAGCATTTCAAATCAAATTGGCCAGTCCTCTCAATGCAAGGGATGAAGTTGCACAATGCAATTAGGAGAAAGGCCCGTCAGTGCTCGACAAGATAGTCAAGCTCCCAGGAGGTTTCCAGCAAGTCAGATAATACACACCTTTGCAGTCTAGAGACTGGATTTGTGCCACTCAGCAAGCGCGTCTTTCTTTTTTTAAATCACGTCTTCTGTTAGAATAGATTTTTGTCTATTGGTCGATACTAACAAGCTTAAAATATTCTCAACTTCTGATCTTCTTTGTGTTGTTTAAGCACGGTTTATATGACAAATAGAAAGTGGAGGTAAAATCAGCCTAGCTGTGCTGACACTAAATGTAGCTGCCTTGCACAAATGGAGTGTCACCACAGTATTGGAAACACTGTAATAATAAAGAAACTTCTTGTGACACTGTTCCTGCTTGTACTCAAACAGGCATGTAAGCAGTGGTGCCTGGGTTTCAGCCGGAGGATGTGGTTGTCTCCTGGAGTCCATCAAGTTTCAGCCAGTGTAAGCCCCAGTAGTTACTAGTGAATTTGGAGATTACTCGCAGGTGTCTGAGTTACCAAAGCTCGCAGACCTGGTGGTTAGGATTTAATCAGGTTCTGCTGAGAAAACCGTGAGTAGTGGCACCAACAGTGTCAGTGGCTGCTGAGGCAAAGCCCGATGTATTGGTGAAAAGAGGTGGACCTCGATGACAGAACTGGCAGTGTCTAAACATGAAACTTAAATGCATAATGAGGGGTATATTTTCATCATAGCTTTGGTGACTGATCTCTGGCAATTTCTTTTTTTGTGCAGGAGCCAAAATGTAAAGATGGGAGTGAATACTTTGACAGCAGAATGGACAACTTCTCCACAGACACGCTGGCACCATCACAGGTCTCTGCTTTGCTATGGTCACCCGGCTCCAGCCATGTCCTGTCCCAGAGAAGCGAGTCCACCAACGCCGTCAGTAGCGATGCCCTGAGGCAGAACATTTACGAAAACTTCATGCGGGAGCTGGAGATGAGCAGGACGAACCTGGAGAACACCGAGACCTCGTCGGAAACGGAGGACTCCAGCGGCGAGTCCCTCAGCTCCTTGGAGCAGTTGGATTTGTTGTATGAGAAAGAGCAAGGAGTGGTACGCAAGGCAGGGTGGCTGTTCTTCAAACCCCTGGTGACCCTGCAGAAGGAGAAGAAGCTGGAGCTGGTCACACGGCGGAAGTGGAAGCAGTACTGGGTCACGCTCAAAGGTAAACCACCGTGTTACTCCTTCGGCTTGGCGGCAGCAGTTGTTTTCATTGCATCTCAGCAGCTTTTCATACACGCTGGCTTCTGTCAGCAGGTTTAGGGGGATCAGAAATTCATGCTAACTTTACATGGTCTACACACACCCTAAAGTGGGCCATGTGCCTTGATTCACCCACTGAATTGAGGTGGTGCTCATGTCTTTGGTATTGCACATGCAGCCTTGCAATTTGTACCATAGTGGGAATGGTTTTGTCTGACATCCCAGTTTCTGTACTTGTGCAGAATTGGGGGCCTGGAAGATGCTTTTGGACGTTTTGAGGTCAAAGAAAAAATTGAGCCAAATCGGAGAAAAATACAGAAGTTGCACCTCTGTCTTGGGGGCAGTCAAAGCTTAAGGAGAATTACCTGGTGCCCAGTTCCCTCTCACAGGCACACGGTTCCTTGGACTCTGCTATGAACTTACTTAAAGTTGGGATAAGTTAGTGTAAAAATGTTCAGTTCATTTCCAGTTCTTCAGGTGACAACATAATGAAGAGGAGAACTCCCTGTGCTAGAGCGTTTACATG
Organism: Numenius arquata; assembly: GCF_964106895.1. Classification (NCBI taxonomy): domain Eukaryota; kingdom Metazoa; phylum Chordata; class Aves; order Charadriiformes; family Scolopacidae; genus Numenius; species Numenius arquata. The sequence goes on along the minus strand of NC_133577.1, from coordinate 10,342,325 downwards.
GAAAAGTGTGGGATTCAGGGCAGAGAAGGCCAAAGCAGCAGCAGGTTCCCAAGGCTTAGCTGCCATGGACTGCTCCCAGGGTTCCCCAGTCTCCCTCCTTTCCCTGGATGGTCTTTCACCTTGCCCGCTCCCCCCACCGTACCAACCCCTTCTGGCTTTCGGCATGCCCACCTTCCCATGCCCACCAGCTGCTCCTGCTAGGAAACAGCCCCGTGGGAAGGCAATTCACTTTAAAGGGGCTGCGGTGGGATTGCTGTGCTCAGCCCTGCATGTTGATGGCTCAGAGTAATCGAGCAGGTAGGTGTGCCACAAGAAGTGTACGGGTGTCAGGAAGTGAGGGAAGGAAAATAACATCGATTGTAGTGAGGAAGAGGAATTTAATGGATGAGTTCATAGCCGCCTTTTTTGAATTTCATCCAAAGGATTTGCCTTTCAGTAAATATAATGCTAAGTTAATGAGTAAGGAAATGATCAAACTTAATAATTTCCTAGCATATCTGGGACTGGAGGAGAGAAAATAACAACTTTCCCACAGGTTGCCCTTTTCAAAATTCTGCATGGGTGTAGACCTGAAGAAAAATGAACAGCAAACAGCAAGTGCTGGGAATGCTGTCCTTGATAGTGCTGATTTCAAAGAAGCAAACTCACAAGAATGTAGCAATTCTGCCTAATAATTCAGAGACCTGTTATCAAGGGATCAAAATGTAGGCAGTCTTAACAGTTTAAATCACTTCTCCTGATCATCAGATAGCATGATTCATGCTTAGAAGCAGTGTATACAAAAGGAAAAAAAATATCTGAATGCCACCCGCTTATTTTATGTTTGCATTATGTAGTATGAATATGAGTTTGATCTGCTTCTTCTAAAATTCAAGTAGTTTCTAAACAATCCCATCAAACCTCTAAACTGAAGTACATTATATACTAGTAGTTTCTGCATTTCTGGGATAATAAACTGTGGGAAGGAATTTAGGTGCTTCATGTTTGATTCTTTTCTGTAAAATTGGCTTATTGGTGACCTTGAACAAGTCACGTCCCTTCTTGCTACCTAACTTTTCCCAGCTATAAAAAAGGAATAATAAAATTCTTTGTAAAAAGCTTTATTAACTTCTAACATTATAAGAAGTATTAGATAGAACACTTTTTCCTTCGGATGGGTGATATGGCTGCATTCATGGTGCAGAATCTCTTCCGCTTTGTTAGCTGTTTTGAATATACATTCCTCATTTCCTTGATCTTGTACCTTTATTGTCCTGTGGAGACTTCTGATGCCAAAATAAACCTGCCTGTCTGGATATCAAGGCGGAGTTCTGTTTTCATAATACGCTATATCAAGATCAAGGCGCTTGCTTTGGTACTCCTTATACAGGGTTTTGAATAAATCTGTATTTAATTTGTTCTTGAAGTTTAAATAGCCAAGATATTTTAAAATATGACTTAAAATAGCCACATATGCAAATGGAGAACAGCATGTTTCTTTGCACTCTGTTGAGATGTGTTTAATTATAAATATGCAGAAGCCTTATAACCATCTGGTTACCTGCCAGACTTCAAAGTATACATGTCCTGAGGCCTCTGCTCTACTTTCAGGGCCACCAAGACCTGAGCTTGAATAGTAACCCTTTAACAAGAGGAATTCTCTTTCCCATCTGTCCTGTCTAATTAGTTTATTTTAACGAGGGAGACTGCTTTCCCATTGCCCTCCCCGTTCAGTTCAAGTTTTGATTAAAATACTTGGACAATAATCAGTCCCAGTGGGTCTGTCAGTTTATGAGATTAGCTCCTTCCAGGGATCACTTGGCTTGACCTGAAGATATACCTGGGGTGCCATACACCTGAACACACAGGCATGCCCTTCATTTTTATGTACATGTGAACTGTCAGGATAGAAGACAATGTATCTTTAGTTACCTTTTTGATAACATGTAGGGGAAATATGGGAGTTTAAAATAGAACTTAATTTGCACTTTGCTAAAATGCAGAAGTGGAAATGGTTGTACAGTCCTGCTGCTGCTGAATGCAAGAGGGGCCTTGGTTCTGTTGGTTTAGTTTGCCCTGTTATGTTGAAACGGTGACAGAAGAGCAGTGCCTGATATGCAGAGTGTAACAAACCGTATCCTTCTTTACCAACTGCGGAGATCTCCAAGTGTTTCTGTGTCATAAAGAAGATCGAGTGAGGGCTGTTAAAGGGAAAGGATAGGACCAACTCTATAGGATTTGCTCTTACCCTGAATATTCTGCCAGACACTCTAGACAGCAATAGGAAAAGGTGCACTTAAGCAGAGGCATTTCTATATATTGCATTCCTTCCTTTGAAAACTTTTCAGTCATCAGATTATTTGGTTGGTAACCTGTGAAATATATATATATCCCTTTTTCTTGTAACTGTTGTACATTCATTGAGAATGTGATGAAATCCATCTGATGGATCTCACTTTACATACACTTTAGATTTGGGGTGTATGAGGACCAGTGTATTCCATCTCATAACTTTTCACAGCTAATGTGTTCCATAAACTCTAGTATGCTCAGCTTTCCCCCTTATCAGACAGAAGAATCCAAAAAACCTTGATTATTGGTTCCTATTTCAGATTTGACCTTTGAGGAAGCTCACCTCGAATTTATATGACTTTGGCTGATGTGTCTGGGATTTTTAATACAGCATTAAGTGTAAATGTTAGAGAATTACTAAAATAATGGTTGAACTCTGTTTTTTACCTAACTATTTTAAAAGTGTCCACAGAGGAAGCATTTCTGTTTCGCAGGTTTTGCTCTGTCCGCTTGATAGGCACTTCCTAGATGTATTTGCATGTGCATACGTACACACAGTGTGTCACAGAGAGAAACACCAGCAGGCTGAAAATCACCAAGTCAGCTCAGAACCTCAGTTTTGGTGCTGCCCTGTGTTGTGGTTCCTCTTTGATTTGAAGGAAAAACAACAACAAAAAGCGTGCTAGAGAGATGACAATGCTGTAGCCGTAACAAACTCAATCCTTGCATTGGCTGAATTTCAAGTCCTCTACTGAATATGTATAGGGCTTCCAGCAGTAAAATATTCATGGATTACTAGGCCCTAAGGGACCAGTGTGATCATTTAGTCTGACTTGCTATGTAATGCAACCATAGGTCTTCTCTAAATTAATTCCTGAATGAATTTGAGCTTATCTTTTGGAGAAGGCTTGCCTTGCTGGAGAATCTACCATCAGCCTCAGATTTTTCTAACTGCTTAGGTTATTCTCAGTTTTCAAAATGTATTTATAGTATCTGGTCTTAGTTCTTCCAGGTTAAACATTCAGCCATAGTATAGTATTAATTTATCTTCCAAATTGAAAAAGCAAACACCAAACCCTCTATTATTTAACTGCTGTTTCCCAGGGGTGAAAGTGAGGTTTATTTTCTTACTTCTTCTGAATGCACAGCTAGCCTAAGAAATTCTTGAAAAATCTAGTTTATAACTAGGTTATTTTAGTAATGCAGTTCAATAGGCAAATCAGTGCATCTCAGAGGACAGTGGATTGTACCGTGGTGCAGGAATGAAAGGCTGGTGGGGTTGGAGGCGACAGACCCTTTCTGAGCCAGCTTCTCTGCCAAAGGCAACATGGCAATGTAGTCATACGGCTGGGACTCTCTGCTGTCCTCCAGAAGTAATTCCTCTTGTTACACTCAGGATTGTCATCATCAAGGATGAAGTTTGTTTTCTGAATGCAAGTTCTGTACCTTAGACGTTACGCTGTTTACAAGACTAAACATGCTCAAACTCAGCCCCTTTAAACTGTTTTAAATTACTCAGTATTGTCTTAGTCTTCAATTTTCAGGTAGATTTAAGGAAATCTGGTTTAAGTTTGAGAAGTTTATTCACTAAGCATGTTGTTTGAAGACAAAAGTTTCTGCAATCTTTTCAACAAATACAAAGATTGCTTAGGTGGCTGTTACGAGAGAGTTGGTTCAATTTAATAAAGAAACTCAAAAGCCGATTTAACTAAGCAGGAATTAATCTTTTCTACATGCTTTAACATTTTAATAGGCTGAGTTTATTCATAGAATCACAGAATGGTTTGGGTTGGAAGGGACTTTTAAAGATATCTAGTCCAAGCCCCCTGCCATGGGCAGGGATATCTAACTAAATCGTTTACTCAAACCCCATCCAATCTGACCTTGAACGCTTCCATATTGATGTATCCTGTTTTATTTTTTAGGTCCGTGGATGGTTGCTGTGTTCCTATTAGATGTCTGTTCCAAATTCTCATTGGCAAATTCATCATTAACTTTGCCTCTTTTCCAGTGTAGAAGATCTTCCTTTTTTCTCTATCTCAGAAGAGGGGCAGAACTGATGTTCCCTGTCGGTGAAGTGTGTCTTAATTCACAAATGCATTAATATAAGAGAACTCAAATGGGAGATCCAGAACTTACTTTCTCCTTATGGTTTTTTGTTCCTCTGAACTGCAAAGGTTGTACTCTGCTGTTTTATGAGACCTATGGAAGGAACTCAATGGAGCAGAGCAGTTTGCCTCGATACGCCCTGTTTGCAGAAGACAGTATAGTTCAGTCTGTTCCCGAACATCCCAAGAAGGAAAATGTGTTCTGTCTCAGTAATTCTTTTGGAGATGTCTACCTATTTCAGGTAAGAGAATGCATACGTAACTTTGTGATTGTTTCCGTTCTAGAATGTGTTTGTGAGTATGCACATGCATGTATATCATTGTATAGACACATGCAAACACACACATCATGCTTGTGCATTTGACTTAAGAATAATAGCATAATTACACTATTACTCTACACTACTATAATATTGATTTAAGTGTATGATTTGACTTCAGATATATGATATTACACCAGCTGGCTCAGTCAGTTATGGTTCAGAAATAAGAAGAACAAAGATCACAAATCTGCAAGACACTTTTGGTACCCGGTTGTTACAAGCTTCTAGAAAATAATCTTTATTATCAATTTTTTTCACATGTATTGGCATTCCAGCCTTACAGAATGATGTGCTCAACCCTGAATCTGCTCGCCTCAAAGAGAGTTTGCTTGAGCAAGATGTTCAAAAAAGAAGGCTAAAAATAATCTAAAGAACGTGGCTGCTTAACTGCACCACTGGAAGTGTTAACAAAGAACAGTATTATGTGGAGCTGCCTGCACAGAAACATGTTGATTCATAGGCACACTTGTAAATATCTCCACAGACACTTTATGCAGATGTATTCTCTTTACCTTGCTGTCCTCTCTCCACTAACTTGACATTTTTTAAGTAAGCAAACACCTCTCCTCAGACCTTACATGTAAAATTTACTCTGTTGCTGTGTTACCTGCAGAAGAGGAGCTTTATTTTTGAAAGATGGTGGGTTTTGTCTTAATTAATTGGAGGGGTGAAGGATACAAGTCACATCCTTCCTGCAGCTCCTCAAGAAGCAGAAGGTGAAGGTTGGAGGCAAGTCATGACGGAGTGTAAGTGCCATCCTTTATTTGCACAGTTGTAAAGATGAAACTTTATTTCACTCATTTTAAGATAAAATGCCTAAGATCACAGTGAACCCACCAAACACTTCATGTCCTAGAGCTGCTGACTTCCCCCCCTGCCCCCTCCCCACCTTGTCTGCTCATAATGTTGCACCGTTGATTTGTTTCACAGGCGACAAGCCAGACGGATCTGGAAAACTGGGTTACTGCCATACATTCAGCCTGTGCTTCCCTCTTTGCAAAGAAGCTTGGGAAAGAGGACACCGTTAGGCTGCTGAAAAATCAAACCAAGAGTCTCTTCCAGAAGATTGACATGGATGGCAAGATGAAAAAGATGGCAGAGTTGCAGCTCTCAATCGTTAGCGATCCAAAAAACAGGAAGGCCATAGAGAATCAGGTACTGGAAACAATATTTTTACAGGAGCATATTTGACATTATTTCTTGCTTTGGGCTCTGACTGCCTGTGCTTTCTAGGCCTGAGAGTAATTGTCTTGGGGACAGCTGGCACTGTAGTTGTGATTATTGCCATTTCTGCAGCAATCCAGAGCAGCGTGGGAGGTAGGCTCCTCAATACTCAGGATCAGACCGATCTGTTTTATGAGCACAAAGCTATTTTTTTTCTCTTCTGGAAAATTGTAATTAATTTTCACTGGTTTATGATATACTTAGCTGTTAATAATACCTAGCGGTTACGTAGCATGCCACAGAATATACAGTATGTTCTGTGAATAATTTAATTTATTGTTGAATTGCAGTAGAGATTTAAGAATAGGTACTTAGCAATACTGTTCTGCATCTTAAGACAGGACGTGAAGAGTATTTTATCCAAATAAAATTGAAGAGCTGAGGCAGACAAACCCATGTGCTTCAGTTGAAATTTAGCCATGGTTAAAAGGCCACGATCCACTAGGCTTCTTAAAAAGCAATAGGAGTCTAAATGAGAACAAGAAGTCAAGACTGGAGTTTTCCATGCTAGGTAGAAAAGCCCTGCCATGAGTACCACTGGGAGCCACTGGAACGTTACGCCAGTATCAATTCAAAGAAATGGGTAACACTTAGTAACAGCACTTCTTGTAACACTCTCTGGGGAAATTTTTATCTCAGTATATGCCCCCGTCCATCGCTGCTTAGCCTGGGAGAGCTCACATAGTCAGGCAAAATCTTTGCCCATGGCTGGAGCAGAGAGAATGAATGTTTGCATCCAAACTTGTGCCTAGGTTAATTTTGTTACGTTACAGCAAGAAATGAGCTGAGTTATCAGTTGCCTCCCCCTGCAAATCTGAGTATAGCTTCTGAATGCCTGATGTGTTAATTCTGATCATGTTTTCATATTATGGTGGTAGGAATGCCTGAATCTTGGCTAAAGCAGCAGGTTAGTGCTAAGGAAGATTCACCGCTAAGACTTGTTTTTAAAACAAAAACCAGAACAACCACCCCAAGATGTAGTGTTCATGGTATGTATGTACCTCGGGATTTTAGCCAAGCCGTGCCTAAGACAAAAGTTCAGGGCAGGTTAATGAGCAGCTAGAGCTGTTCCTCTGTGGAAATGGCCACTTTATTGTCTGTACGGTGGGGCACTGACATCAAGCCTTACTCTGCTCTCACTTCTAGCACATGAACCAGGAATCATTCCAGTGATACTTTACGGAAGTACACCTTGAGGAGTTGACGTCCTGCCCGTGTCCCCGGTTTTGCAGGCAGCAACTGGCAAAAGACTTAGTGTTCAGGCCAAGACCTCACTACCCAGGGCCTCTCGTGTACTAAACTTGTTTAGTAGTTTAGCCTAATAGGTCTGTGGACTGAGGTTGCTCTATCTTTAATTTTATTAGGCCATTAACAGGACACATCTGATAATTTGAATTCATTGACTGGAATGTGAGAGCCCATCCCTACTTGCCTTTCCAGTAAGAGTAGGCATTGCCCTGTCATTACTTTAGGCTGCCCATTATGGCCTCTTGAGTAGCAACCAAAGATCATTTCCTTTGATCCAATGCAGCGTAATTGTTTCTTTGGTTAGCGGAACATTTTTAGTTTAATGAATTTGATGCTTATAATATTTAAAATTCTTACTATACTGGTTTGAACTTGAGGAAGGGCAGACTGACTGGTACTGACTTCACTGTCAAGCTCCTGTAGCACACTGCAGTCGGAAGCTATATGAGCAGAGTTCAGTAAATATCCAGGTTTGTGTAGGGATTTGTGGTGCAGATGTTCGTAAGCCCTTTGAGTGCTCGTATGTTCATAATTTGTTTCCAGGTCACTTTATTTCATGGTCTGGAACCTAGTGAGGTGGATGGAGGCGGAAAAATGTTAAGCATCCTCTTATTGCAGTAGGTTTTGAGACCTAGAAGAATATACAGATTTCTAGAGATCTCTAGTGCTTGTAACATGCAATGCACTGAGGAAAACCACTGATGTATATTAACTTAATTTATCCCTCCCCTCATTACATACTGATGCTGGTAGTTTACCTAGAGTCAACTGAAGAGTATTAATGATGCTCTCTTAATATCAGCTAATTAGATGTTCTGTCCTTGAGCAACTGCCATTGTTTTCCAGCCCAGTCCCTTGAAGTTGGCTGCGTTCTGCTAGAACTGAAATCCATCGCTAGGGCTGCAGAAGATTTATTCTTGTTAATCTTCTGTCTATGAATGTCTCAAAACATTGAATGAGGGCAAACCAGTGAAACAAAAAGTGAGATGGATCATGTGCAAACATCCACTAGTTAGCAAGCAATAAATTCATAATGAGCCTTTTCTCCAGTCTTGATCCCTTTGGTCTCTATAAAATCTCTCCTTACAATTGCGGAAGGCTTATTGGCAAAGTCACTTCAGAGAAAAGTCGATAACTGGGTTTCCTAATCTTTTGATTTGACGTTTCAGATTGGCTTTTGCAAAGGAAAAAAAAATAATCTTGATGCAATTAGTAACCAAGAATTCTTAGTATACTTAGTAAGCTAACAATTTTGAAAAAACATTATTCCTGAGGGAAAAGTTTGCATGTATGTAGCTCAGTTGTTTAGTAACTGTGGTTGTTTAGTTGTCTTTTGCCTGCTTTGAGTAACAAGAGGAATATAAATTCTGGGTTTGGTTTTGTGTAAATTTGGTAGTGTTTTCAATCATGTGGCAGTTACCATTCCTCCATGCTGAATTATATTGTATTGCCAAAACTGCAGTTTATAAGCATGCCCTACATCCTGTGCTGGAAAACTTCACTGGTGATATATTTTGGGAAGTCAGCGGAAATACTGTAATTGACTTCAGAGGGACCATGGTAGTTTTTTATGTAGAAAGATGAGGCACAATCTTAATTTATTTCCACTGGGGAATTGTCTTAGAAACTGTGATTTCCAGATCCTTTCTCCTTTTCCTTCCTCTTCCTCAGAAAAGCAACCAGCCAACCTCAGTCTATTTTCTTTCACATCTGTATTGATTTAAAACCAATACTTCTCTGCTGAAGACTTAATAATTCACAGGGCTTTACAAGCAAGCAAAACTTTTTCTTGTTTTGCAGTTACCATCACCTGAAAGGCAGTTGCAGTAGGAAACCTGGATTTCTAAAACTGTTATAGGTGTTATAATTGTACATAAGCATTTTTTTGCTGTCCAGCAAATGGACTGGAGAAGCTCATCGGATGCTATCTTTTAAATTTAGTGGATTTTTACAGGCTAGCAATTAATAAAGCTAGTGCTAACCAGAAGAAGTGCAAACAAAAAAATGACAAGGAAAATGTTGCTTTTTTAGAGAAATGATTCTTTAGAGACTTGATGCTAACTGGTTGAGAAATGTCTTCAGCCTTGTGGCCTAGATGAGGGATTCTCTCCATCTGGGTTTGCTGGTCCAATAATAATAATAGACTTCTAACTGTTTAAGAGAAAGTGGCAGCCCTTCACCTAGTTATTGGTATCGTTGGGCTGTTTAGAAGAGATCAATGAAGCATCCGTGAGAGCTGTGTACATACAGCAGCCAGTCCCAGTAGGTCACTGGCAGCATGGCTGGAAATCCCAGCTCTGCTCATACTACCTACAGCCACGTGCGTTTATATTACTATATGCAATAAATATGTTGTAGGTGGTGGTATTCCCCCAGGGTATAACTTCTCCCCTAAACTGAAGAGAATTAGGACAAAAGGTAGCAACTTTGAAAATCCCCTGGTGCCGAGAAGAATTTCAAAGCCCATCTTTCAAAAAAAAAACTTAGTTTTCCTAGATCTTTAACCTGGTAGAGAAATCATAGCGTTTGCTGTGTATATGCAGCCCTGTCTAACTGCTACTGAAGTTAGTGAAAGGGATTATTAGCATTTATTTGGAGCTCTTTTAACAAAATTTTGTACATTAAGTCAAAAATGGAGCTGTCTCTGCCTATAGAACTGTTTTTAATGGGATGGAAAATCTACCTCACAGTGAGGGCACCGCAGCTCTGAGTGCACTTTATGTACTTGGTACATAAATCTGTTCTGTTGTCTCACTTTAGAGCAATAATACAAATAATAGTTGCTTGAAAGCATTCTGGGTTTTTCTCTTCAAATTTTAATATGTTAGTATAATCATGTTTTCCAAGCTATTCAGAGGTCTCTGATGTGATTCATATTTTCTGTGCACACGGTATTTAACTTACTTATCAGATGTGTTATGAACATAGGGATCTAGGCACTGAAATGGTGAGGCATTAATGAGAAGAACAGGCACATACCTGGTGATACTTTTTTATGGAAGTTTTCATATGTATCCTCCAACTAAAAGTAGTTTATCTGTTGCCATAAAAAAATAAGGGGATCAGTAAGGTGGTGATCTGCTTACTCTGGGTGGTCATTAAATCCATTAGTACCTTTCTTCCCTTCCCTGCAGTGGTCTTTGGCTTTTTATACAGAGCATAACTTTATTACCTTTTTTTGTTTAAAATATACCCGATGCTTTCTGTTTTCTCTCACATTTATAGAAAGATTATTGGAATACTTTGGAGAATTTTATTCTTCAGCCTCCCCAAAGCCCAAATTTCATGTCTGAATTTACTATAAAGCATCTGATGAAATATTGTCTGACATTCAGATGAAAACTCACAGTAACAACAAAGAGAATCTTTCCAGGGAACTTTGCTAGCACTTGCCAGTTTTGCCACATACAAATTCAACCCGAATCACAATACACAGTTAGTTTTCTTCCTTCCATACCCTCCTAAAGTGAAAAAACATTATCTAAACTTGTTAGAACAGATCTTCAGATGGGTGGTCTTTGAACTAGCTAGAGCAGAGCCCTGCTTTCTGAGAGGTTCAGTACTATTTCTTTTCAGGTGTCACTCTTCAGTGTGGGGTGGTTCCTCCCTACATCATTAGCAAAATCCTTCTCTTTAGTAGTAGGAGGCTGTCGCTAAGGAATGAAGTGAGTAGGCAGCCAGAAAGTTAGGGAAGGTCATCTTCATTCTCCTCACTGCTGTAATTACTGTTTTGCAGATGGGTGAATTTCCATCTTTGTTTCACACAGATTTAGTATAAAATAATGAAAAATGAATAAACTATTACTGAATGTGGAGTTGCATTGTATTATCTCATACGATGAAGCTGGTGAGGGACTGTGTGTAGAAAGGGATGGTCTTCTGGTTTTTGGGGAGGGGTAGCTATATAATAAGATTCAGTGGCTTTCTTAATTACATCCGTAGCTATAGGCATACATGTGATACTACCATTTTCAATCAGATTATTTACAAGAATGTAAATTGGGTGCACGTGGGTGCACTTTTGTGCTATTGGTGGTATTGGGAATAAGATTTCCTCTCTCTGTTTTGGTTAGAAATGATGAAAATTCTGTCCTGCCAAAACAAGCAGAAAGATGGCACTTATTGTTAAAAAGAAAAAAAAAAAGGCTGTTTTTTGTTTTAATTTCAGGAAGTTTTCTTAACCTTTCTTTAACTCATTAGGCAGAATGAGAAATAAAGGGTATTGCTAATTGCTCATCATTGTTGTTGTACTCTCTTGTGTTCCCTTTTTTATTTCTTTGAGTTCGAAGTTATGACAGTATCTCTGTAGTGCCCTTTAAAGTAATGGAATTTCTGGGACAGTGATGTTTTTGCTTCTTCGAGTTCTCTTTAGGAAGTAATGACAATAAAAATCTTTGCCTTGTCGCCAGAAACCAAGTGACTCATTTATCCAGATGGGTACAATATGAATTGTGTCTGAGAACCAGGGACTGGAATGCAAAGAGTTTGGTGTTGTTTGTAATGTGGTTGAGAAGCTGTTCATATAAAACAGCAGCAGAAATTTCTTTTACATCCATACAGTTCCCTACATCAGCTTGCAGAGAAACTTTCCATCTGGGCAGAAGATGTGTGTAGGGGAAAATTCTGAATTTTTTACTGCTATAGATAGTGAATTGTGTCAGCAAGGAGCTCGTGTTTCTGTATGGTATTAGAACCTTTATTGAACCAATCAGTTTTAAAGGCTTAAGCACAGAGAGAAGGCTCTCCTCCCTCTGCATCTTTTCTTCTGTGCTGCCTTAAGTAAGCACAAAGTGTAAAACTGGTGTTTTGTTATCAGGTGATCTGTTAAGGAAGTTTCTTCCATCCTTCCTCTAGGTCCTTGAAGTATTACTCCCTTGAGTTGATATGGCGTCATATCTGGCACTGCTTTCCACCATTCACATACTTGTTTGAGTTTTATTGCACTGAGCTCTCTTAGTCCGTACAGAAGAGGTGTTTGAAAATGAGACAGTCCTTCCTCAGCCCCCCAAAAGGCGCTGTTTGCGCCCTACTGTCAGAAGGGTGAGGAGCCAGGGAGCCTCCATGAGCCACACTGCTGGTGCTGCCTTCGCGGGGACTGTCGGCACCTCCCTTCTGCAGTCTGCAAACTCTAAGCATGTTCAAGTGGCGGTGCCACGAGAAATGTCACCTGCAGAGAGGACTGTATAGCACGCAGGAACTATGGATCTCCATGTCACCTGCTGGAAACCTCTGATCTGTATTGTATGGTCTGAATTTATTTACCTCGCTTTTCCCAAGCTCCCACTTTAGAGTTTGCCTATAGAAAACCGAGCAGGGTTATTGAATTAACAGAGACCTGCTTTTGAGCATCTTCCTCTAGCACATCTGTTTGTGTGATTTAAAATGTAATCAATTTATGTTTTTTTCTTAGTGTCTGAATAGATTTTTTCGCTAGCCTGGAGGAGAATTGGCTATTTATGTTCTGAGAACGATCATTACTGCTAAAGTACTGCCAAAAGTGTATCATGCTGGTGTTCCTTTGTTTGTTAACTCTTACAAACTCATTCCTGAACTACATCTCTGAGGCAAAAGCTCATTCCATCACTTAGCACTCCCTGCATAGTTACTCTCTTGTCCCTAAGCAGAGCATGTTCTTGTCCTGTCCCTTCCTTACATGAGTTCTTCTGGTGGCCTAGGCTAAATAATTCATGGCCCTAATTCTTGGGGCTTCCCACATTTTACTCCTTCCTATCTCTCTGCCACAGCCTCCTTTTTCTCTCTACCTTACAGGCATCCTGTTAGGCTGAACGCATTTATTTGGGTGGCCTCTGCTTGCCGTTCTCCCAGCCTCTCCCATGCTGCAGCTAAACTCAGAAATCCTTGCCTAACATTTGCCTGCACTGAGAATGACATCCTCCCTTTCCTCTAGGAAAAGCCTTTTGTGCTTTTCCTAGAAATTCACATGGAGGCTTTGAAACAGTGACTGAGAGAGGATGGGTTTGGATGCCCCGGGCGCTGTAGCTGATGGTGTAAGGCAAGCACAACAGCCGAGCAGCTCACGTGGGGAGTGTTTCATGTGTGCTTGCTTGTTTTGGCGTGCCGCACGTCGGGCCGTATCTCTTATCTCTTTGCAGACTCGCTCCGTGCTGCTGTTAGCCTTTGTCACCCATTCCTGCTTTCGCGGCTGTCTGGTGCATCCACTTTTCCCCCTTTGCTTTCGAGCAGAGTTCAAAAGGGCCGTTTTGTCTGGGCACGATGAAGTTAAGTCCTTGAGCCGTCTCTCGGGCAGTCCCCCCACGTGGGGCAGAGATTTGCCTCACACAATAGCAGAATAAGGATCGCAGCAGCTCGTCTGCAGGCTGTAAATTAACTTCGTGGACCAGGTCATACTGCGCTTTGAAGTTGTTGCTTTTGTATTTGTGTGCTTCCCCCATTTAGTCTTCAAGAATATAAATCTTCAGGAAGAATTATCATAGTTTAAAAGGCTTAGACAAATAGCAGCTGGTATTGGTTCGTGGTCTCCAATTGGTTCCAGACATCCCTGGTTTTGATAAGACTACAAGACAATCCCAGAAATTCCCTGCCTACAGCTTTTGCTAATGCCATTAAATGTAACATTGTGATTACTGACGCTTTTGGAGCTGATTAGCTAGCATCCTGTGTGACTGATAAACAACCTAATTTAATTATTTCTTCAGAATGTCCTCATGTTGTACCCCACTCCCCCTTCTTAGATTATCTTTATTTTAAAATACAACTTAGTACAAATGTTTAATGGGGATTTTGAAGAAGGCCTCAGAAACACAAGGATGTGTGTGTTCAGCTTGTGCTCAGAGGGGACAGGATGCTTCACTCCAGCAGTGTCCAGAACAAGCCTTGCTCTGTTCCTGAGCTATTCAAAGTTGGCCTGGCTCTTTGCCCATGGAGGTGTCATCCCAAAGGGAAAGACTTCACCTGGGCTTGTAGCTTTTGCCTTTGTGAAAAGCTGACAACCATGTTTTTATTCTAGTTGGGTGTCAACACAGAGAAAGAGCTCGTCACAAAACCTCCTATTGGAGTCGTCCCATGCGTAAAGTACTGGCAAGCAGAAAAATGCTCTGTGAGGAGTGTCTGAGAGCACAAAGAATTCAAAGGAAAGCGCAATGATCAAATAAACCCAAGAAAAAAATGATTATTCTTTCTGGGGCACAAAGGATGCATGTTATGAATGTCTGTGGTGAGAGATGAGAGGAGGCATCTTCGTTATGTGTGTATCTCTGACCTTTTTCTCTGGACTTTTGTGCATTGTTCTTGTGATAAGCTTTTGTAAATGCTATCTTTTGCTTTGAATAGTCATTCCTTGAAAGATTATTTTTCTTTTTAAGTGTACTGTAAATTATAATTTTGCATTTACCAATGTGCATGGTGATATATTGTCTTTCCTTTATTCACCTTCCCTGCCAAATAAGATTACCTCTTACTTCCAGGAGTGTAGCCATAACGTATACCACAGTTCGTGAGCGCACATGTAAGGAAGCAGGAATAGGCAAGGTCTCAGCTGTAGTATAAGCCTTAGCATTCTTTTGTTAACAGGGTCTTTTTCACCCTTTCACTGCTCACTTCTTCATTGTTGAAAGTAAGAGGCAGAGGCAGGATTAGTTCTTGTGATATTTGGCAGCATTATAAGGAAACTGAACTGATTTTGCTTCTAGATGAGCCCGCAGGTCATAGTTCACCTAAGATTTTTATTATATTTATCAGCCTGTGTTCTGAGTCACAAAGGTGCTTGTCCCAACCTTGGCTAATCTCAGTGTGAGGTGATAATGTCCTGTGGGCACAGGGACAGGCAGGGTGTGCCAGTGAAAGGTATGAAGTCAATGCACATTATAGAAAACTTGATGAACTTTCTCTGCAGCCCTAAACCACCTGTTGAACAACCAACATGCAGTGATTGGAGCTGATATCGCAAGATCAGCATTGTCAGGGGTTTTTAACAATCTTCAGTACATGAACTTAGTGTACATTAACCTAATCAACATGTCTTTTCTGCCTTCCCATGTGAGAATGTGCCAACTCTGTTGAACACATCTGCCTTTTTATTTATACAGTTTATCGGTATCAATGTATATTGTATGCTGTGGGGCAGATTTTAGCTGCAACTACCAATCTGTAGGTTGGAGAAATGAAAAGCAAAAATTGGCTTTTGTGCATTGCATAAGAATGTGTGTTTGTGTAGATGAGTGTGTATCTACACAAATACTTAAAATCTGTCATCTGAGTCTTGATTTAGAACTCTTATTTGTCTAGTAAATATTTGGGTCTCTTCGCTTTCCTAATTTTTCATTTAAACTGCATTAAGCTGTCTATTACATGTGCATGTACCTGTCTTAGATGTGTTTAAAAATTGCCCAAAGGGGATGTATACATTCTTGCTTTTGGTCCAGTGATTCCTGTTGGGCACATATAGCTCATTTTTGCAGTTTGCCTGAGCGTAAGCATGTCTTAACCTATTAGTCAGACAAAGAACCGCACACGCTTGCGTTGCCAATACCGTCTCCTGTTTACAGATGGAGAGGCCGTAGGACGATAGTAAAGAACGAGCAGGACCTATCAGTGCAGCTACTTCACTTGGCGTAGTGTGTTAGTGTAGCTATGCAGCTTTGCTTTCAGCCAGCCAGCTATACAATCTGAGCTCATGAAAATGAAGGAAACAAAACTAATCTCCAAAAAGAGAGAGAAAAGGGGAGGGGAAAAAAAAAAGAAAGAAAAAAAAAAGCTTCATGAACCACAGGGCTGTGTTTTTATGTAACTGCTTTTGTGGCTATCAAACTACCCGAAGTTCATGGTATGTTCGTCTTGTCAGCATGCATTTAAGACCACCAGCTTTGTTTTATTTCAAGCCATCTTTTGGGTTGATGTAACACAATATGACTGAATGTGTTTTGGCAGGGAATAACTAATCTAATCCATATACCACCAGATGAAAGTAATTTACTATGGGTTTGTGGAAGAGCTTGAATTTTCAGTGCAGCCCACAAAGACATTTTTCCCCTTTTAATTGTCCTTTTTTATTTCTAAACAGATCCAGCAATGGGAACAGAACCTGGAAAAATTTAACATGGACCTTTTCCGAATGCGATGTTACCTAGCCAGTTTGCAAGGTGGGGAGCTCCCAAACCCAAAGAGCCTTTTAGCTGCTGCCAGTCGTCCTTCAAAATTGGCACTGGGGCGGCTTGGCATTTTCTCCGTCTCATCCTTCCATGCACTGGTAAGTCCGAATGTGTTTTTCATGGGTGTGTTACACAGACATCATCAACATTGTACTTAGATGTGGAATTGTGCTGGGATAATACATGTCTGCATCCACATGCATTGGCTCAGACAGCCCTGTTCCCCTCTCACCCTTTCTGCCTGTTCCTTGACTGCAAAAAAAGATTTTCTTTCACAGACAGAGACCTTGAAAGCATGAGGATACGGCTATGACTTTTTTTTTTCGCCTCTGAGGACTCCAGAATTGGGTACTTCTGGCCTATAGTTAAAAAAGAAACAACCCAAAATATTCTTTAGATGTAGATGAGTCATTGTGTTGAAATTTTGTCACTGCGATTTCACATCCACTGAATTCAGAGTTTAAAGTGTGTAGAGGCTCAGTCACTTAGAGTGAAAAGAACCTAACACTGAAATTTCCAGAAGTGATTCGAGTGCCTCTGGGCTGAGTTGGTCTCTTTTGGAGGTCTCAGATGGCTTTGTTTTTCAGAAACAGTTTGATACCCTCCCGAAGAGGAAGTATTTTTAGAATGGGCTAAAACTAGAGAGAATCCAAAATTATAAGTCACTTTTTAAGAACTGTGGCCTGTGTTTGCAGAGGAGAATGAGGGACATCCACAGCTGCAGTAAGCTGTTGTCACCCTGTCGACTTCAAGTGAAATATGGCAGTAGTGGGTTTGCCTCTGCTCTTTAACCTTGGCAGGGCTGCGAGCCTGATCTTGGCAGAGGGGGGTGGACCACATGAGAAGACAATCTGAATAGTAGTCCTGAAAGTCCCATCAGGGAATGTGGTTCTCTCTGCCACTGTTTTTATCTGTGTAGTTTATGTCGTTGCTTGTTAATAACTCAATGCCATAGCATGTTTATCTCCTATGTTTGGCAATTTCGAGTCTTTCTTCCTCTAGCAATTTCATATCTGAATGATAGGTTGTCATTCTTCTTTGGAGTCTTTTCATTAACTTCTTTTGTTGTACAGAGCAATATTTTTCTCAGTTCTTCCCTTCCTGTGACCTTCTAATTTTGCCCCGTGACAAAAAAATTACACTATCACGCCATTGGAATACCAAAACAAGCATCACCACTGAAAGTTTAGAACACTGTCCTTGCACCTTGGCATATTACACTGAATTCAACTGATGTAACTATCGTTTGATGCCTTAAGTTGAAATAACTGTCAGTATTTTGCTGTTATGAAAGTGATATAGGAAGGCCTGTCTCTGTGTTTAAATAGATCTGCTCCAGGGATGAAGCTGCTCTCAGGAAACGTACCCTATCTCTGTCACAAAGAGTCCGAAATAAGAAGGGTTTATTTTCTTCGCTAAAAGGACTGGACACATTGGCAAGAAAAGGAAAAGAAAAGCGACCTTCTGTAACTCAGGTAGATCTTCTTTGCTGGGGATAGGGTAGAAGGGCTTGTTTTTGCTGGGGCTCATCTTACGTTGGTGCACAGGGCATGAGATGTCTGTCCATCAAATTTGCATTCGCAGTTTCAGTAGACATGACAGACTTGCAACAGGCACTCCACTTGTGAAAAGTATATATCTAATTTTGGATTTCTTTGGGATAAATAAGATTGGTGAGTGAGAGGTTTTGACCCAGCGGGTTAGTTTTTCATCAGCAGCACAAGACCATGGCAGGGTTGTTGGAACTAGATGATCTTTAAGGTCCCTTCCAACCTAAACCATTCTATCACTCTATGATTATATGAAAACTTGCCTTCTGGCACATTGCAACTGTTTGGAAGTAGGGTTTCTTTGGAGATAACCTGTGTGCACGGTCCTTAGCAGGGTGTTCTGCTGGGACTCTGAAATATTACTGCAATTTAACGTAGGGTAACACAGGTGAGTCCTCAAGGACAAAAGAGGAGGGACTTCTGCAAAGACAGATGTCCTTGGCATGGCCTCTCAAAGCAACACACCCTGCTTGGAAGCACGCTTTAGCCAAGAGGAGAAGACCGCTGTCACGCAGGTGGCCAGCTGCAGATGCAGACAGCAGACAAATAAAGCTGTGCTAGATGACACCAGGTGAAGGCAGGTCTGATGTGGTGGGGCAAGCTGGTCCTGGGGAGAGGGGCTGGGCTCTTGCGTGCCCCCGCTGAAGGGCTGCCTCACTCCTCATGAAGCTGCATCATCTCACAGGGTCATTTTCTCTTTGTGAAACTGGTGGCCCGTGCACACATTTAGTGTAAACCCCACACTTCAGGAGTCTTTTCTCAATCAAAACACAAGTGAACGTGAAACAGAAGTTCACCACCTTTTTCCTGAAAAAAAGGTAAATAACACCAGAGATGCTTCCTTGACAGTTAGGAAGGCATAGAGGTGCACCCACACTCAGAGCATTACTGTTTTCACTAGCGTCTGCCACGTCTGCTGTTTCTCCTGAAAAAAATGCATTTTTGTGCATTATCCAGTAGGTGACTGTTCCTGCTATTCCCTGGCCCTGTGTTTTGATTTTATTAGTCAAAAATCTATGATCAGCACTTGAAAAATCAGCTGTTCTTGCATGTCTGGTAACCTGCTTATGGAATATTTAAACAAGCCTATCTGCACACATACTGCCATAGTCCCAGAGCTGATGCAACAGATTTAATGTTGCAAAATAACACATCAGGATTTTCTGGTCTAGTGGTTTGTATTTTTAATAGGTAAATATTTATGCGTTACACTGGGATGAAGCTTCTTGGGGTGACTGTTACGCATTTTATCATATCAATCGAGATGTGTTTACATAGTGCAATTGAATAAGAATAAAACTCAAGTTTGTCTTATGAAAGAGGGAGCTGAAGGAGAAATTTTCTCTGCGTCGTCCTTTTCACATAATTTCCCCTGTGTTCCGCAGCAGATGAGGCTGATCTGCGAGTCCTGCACCCCTATTTCTTTATTAGTAAGAGCCCTGAGGGAAGGGACATTGTGCCCCTCAGCTCTGTTCCCAGTGAAGGTGATACCTCGCACTGTCTTAAGTGGGTAATACGTCCTCCCATATGTTTTATAGCCCGTGAAGGGGATTCTGTGGAGCTCAGGGGACGGGGAATCTTATTTCCATGGCAAGGAGACAAGGCTTCTGCTGCCCTCCCAGTGCTTTTGCAGGCGCGGAGGAGGGAGCTCTGGAGCAGGCAGAGGAGCCCCCAGCACTTTCCTCACCCTCCTTATTCCAAACCTTGCAAAGAGCTGGTCCAAAAATGTGTTTATTTTCATCCAAGAGCTGAGGTTCTTGTATTTATTTGATTTTTTTTTTTTTGGTAATAAACATCCTACAATAAAATTAAAGAAATGTAAATGCTGGGTATTGCATTTGAATAACACCGGGCTGTGACTCATACCCATAAAAGTGAGGAATTTTTAGGGACATGGATTGAAAACTGACCCATGAACCTAGAAGGTGGCTGAAAAAAGAGCCACGTCCTTGCTCAGACTTCTATGTATGCACATAATTGTATATTGTATATCAAAATTGGAATAGGCCTGAGGCTGCCTTTCTTGTCAGTTCTTTCAGCCCACTGGGAAACTGGGTTAAGCTGAGAAGCAGAGCTCGTTTCTCTGCTCATTGTGCTCCGACAATAGGTTAAAAATGTCTTGCTTTCTTGGATTTAAAGTTCATTTGACTGGAGCTGGTATGTTTTAGTCTGCCATACCCTAGCTTCAAAATTAGATGGTATATTCTTGAACATGGTTGTGTCCCAGAAGTTTTTTATTTTATCTTCAGTTTAATTTTATGGTATCAAAAAAAAAAAATAAAGGTTCAGAGTTTCTATGCTGGGAGGCTTTCGTAAACATTGATGAAGTGGCTAAGTCTTTTACAAAGCAGTGTAGCAGATGGGGGATGTCTAGGCTCACGTTATCCCCAGTTTCTTAAATGCTTATCTGCTTTCTTGTGTCTAAATGATAAACTGTTTTGAGAAATCATAAACAATAAAATACTTTGATTAGGTCTGTGGGTTGAGACAAGGAAGAGGAAGTTCAAAAGTGGGGCCCTTAATTTGCATTGGCAGAAACTGGATTTCTTATGAAATTGTGAGAGAGAGGTTGTTGTTTATATGAAAGGCTTTTGTTAGTACAACAACAACAAAAAAAAAAAGGAAGAAAGAAAAACCTAAACAAAAAAGCTTAGACATAAGTTTAATATTGTCCTGATTTGTTGACTGCAGAAGGAGTTAAAAAAATGTTATTTATATTTTCACTTTGGAATTGTAATGTTATTACCTGCAAATCTCAACATTGTGTATAAACTATATAGATCTATCTGTGTGTTCATACAACCCTTATCACCAAAATAGCTGTTTGTATCCATAGCCATTTATTGGATTTTTAAAAATATCATTAATAAGCCTAACACCTTTGTGAGATGCTAGTAGTTAAGCTTTCAAAACAGATGGGGAACGTAAGTCTCAGTTTCTGCTTTCATCACTTTCAGAGCAGACACAGTAGTCAGTTATTTTCATTACTTAATAGTGTGGGGTTTGGGTTGAGTATCCCTCTAAAGCTAAGCCAAAAGTTTCCATCGATAGTGTCAAGCTAACTGCTCAGTTAGAAGAGATGAAAAACTGTAGGGTAAGAAGTTTTAGAAGACAACAACAATTATTTGAAATAGTTTCTTTAAATCATTATGAGATTTTTAGCTGTAACTAACAGTATCCTGAAGGGTGAAACTATAACTTCGAGCGTAGTGCATGAATTGAAGGTAAATTAATTTAATCTTATTACTAAACAGTAGATAGGAAAAAACAAGGACATGAATGCTTTTGTACATATTTGAATGTGAGTGTGCATGTAGCCTGAAAGAGAAAACTGGCTTAAATTTTCATTATAGAGTGAGATTTTTATTTCTTTAATACTACTTCTAGCCAGAATAAAGCAATAGAAAGTACAAAAAGATCCCTGGGGTTTATCAGGTTGATATTTATTTGTTTAGTTTTCATTTTTTAGTTTTTCAAAGAATTTATCTTACGCAGGTAAGAAATAAAGAGGTTTAATTGGTTAAACTATTTATTTATCTAATATTTTTTAACAGATTTTTGATTCATCTGGAGGACATGGATTTGCCGGTGTCCAGAATTCAGCCAACTCTGCTGAGGTAAGATATGCCTGTCCTCATTCTGCACCATCTTGTTTTTAAATTCCTGAATATATTTCACTAAGTGAATGATGAGGCTGGTTCAGAAACCCCACAGAGGTTCATAAAATGCAGCTAGTGTTGGATGGCAGGATTATAATTCTGCTAATGGAACCACTTTAATGGAAGTTTCTGAACATGCATGGTAGCCGTTTCTTAAAAAAAATAATAATGATTAAAAAAAAATCCCTAGAAGCTTTCTCACAACAGTAATCCTTACAGTGTAAACACTGTCTGAGAGAGACTTGGAACCGAGCTTTGTCCTTCACAGTATGGCAAAGCCCAAGGTGTATTTTTCCCCTCCACCTACTTCAGCAGAGCCTGTTGAAGTATAAAGGCAAAGTTGAACGTGTTTGAGTATAAAGGCAAATAAAGTCTAATTAAAGTCAGTGGAGCATACCACTGAGAAGTGTGAGTTAATATATAGCTGGAGATTGCCCAAGTGAAGGAAGAGGAAGCAGCATCCCCTCAGCTGCGTTACTCAGTAAAGAGCTGCGGCTGATTTCCTCAGTGCCCAGGAGGAAGAAAGCTGCTGCTGGCCCCTGCCTGGCATAAGTCATGGTCCATCCCTGGGGACAACATTGCTGTCCTCCGGTCTGGAAGCAAAGCAGGATGCTTCAAAAATCCATAAGCACATCCATGTAGGACCACTGAGTGTTGTCTACGTACCGTGGACCTTACATAGATGGAATCCTTCTCCTCGGTAGGCTTGTGCAGGCTCCAAATAAAAAAATTCAAATTAAGTCTTAGGCACAGAGTTTCTGGACTTTATTTTCTATGTGCTAGAGCTGGGTTTCTTTGATGGCAACATGTGCCACACTCAAAGGGGTATTTGTCTTCCCATCAACCCCCTGTCCCTCTTCCTCCTTTGTTCCCCGAACCAGGTACTCCCCCGATGCAGTTTAAAACTTGAAAGAAGACTTTAAAAATCACAGTTCAGTACTGTTCCCTTTCAGCTGAGTTTGTGTACCAGGTATTAGACAAAAATTGTAAATCTACGTTTAAAATGAAATATTGCTCTTGAAAATGATTAACTATAATGAAGAGCTGCAATGAATCTCGTGAGGAAGATTTGGACAAAGTTCATAATTTTTCATAGGTTTTTATGTTGTATTTTTTTGTATCATTATGGTTTATTTTCTCATCGAGTGCATTCATTTAAAGGCTAGGTAAGAAAGAAATATGTAATTATGCAGAAGTTATACCACTGAGAGAGGTATCTCCCACTGGCAGAAGCTAATCCTATAATGCTGTTTTGCCTCCTGAAAGTATCTTCACATTTTATCTGTTCTTTGAAGAAGTATTTTGAAACACCTGAATTCTCTTAGTTACTTGCTTGTTATGTCCTGGGGTGGGAAAGTATTTAAATCAAATCACTCCTCTCTTTTCAAAATGTATTATAATTATGAGGAATTTCTGGGTGAAATGATTTCCTGTAGAGAACACTTACGGATTCCTCCAGAACGTACCATTGGGTGTGGTGTGAGATGGTGTTCCATTTCCCACCTTGAAACACAATTTGTTCCTGTCTGGTCCTGTGAAAAAACGGGAAGACTTGGCCCCTCTCAAACCTGAAAAGAGGCAAAATCTCTTGGATGTACCCCCTGAAGGTTTCTCCCGAAGGACTGTGGCAGCAGTCCCTTGATTTAGCTCTGACCTCCTGGGGGTTGGGAAGGTTGATGGTGCTGCCTGGGGTTGATGTGCAGCGGGGTCTGCTGCGAGTCTCCTGTCCTGGGGCGTAATTGGTATATTTGCTCTTCCTAAACCCTTTTGAGGAGACACAGAAAGGTTTGGAAAGTGCCAAGGAGCAAGCAGAATGAAGTGCTCTCCCTTTGGGGCTGTGTCGGGGAAAGGACAAGGTCTGGCTTCTTGACCCGGCTCTTGCAATAGGGTGCTGGATAAAAGCAGCTGGCTCCGAACTCAGGCTGGGGCTCACAGCCCCAGTCCCCGGATAGAAGGAACTGGTGTGGGGGCAATGTCACTACAGATTTTGGGCCAGGCTGTTAGAAAGTTTAGCAGGGTTTTGTTTCAAGACTTAAAAAAAGGATTTGGATTTTTGTTTTATTTTGCTTTCACCCCAGTTTAGGTGCTGAAGCAGAGCTCGGGAACTCAACCTTATTTCTAGAAAAACTTTATTATTATTATCTCAACAGTATTTCTAAAACCTTTTTTTTTTAAATGGGAATTAAATATAGCGTGGGCATTTTTAAGATCCTGACATTTTGATGAGTCACACGACAACTCAGAAATGATTCATCATAACTCTGAAAACCGTTACTTTGGCATCAGCCCGGTTTCATTGGCTGATTTCAAATGAAAAACAAAACCAGCATCAAAACTTTTATAAAATGCCACCTGAGGAGTGCAGCGAATGACGAATAATGAAGTCTGCCAGACAGGCTGTATTTTCCTTGAAAAAGATGATAAAAACAGCGGCAAATAGCGGTGGTGGGGGAAATTACGGAGTAACCTATTGGTCCTGCAGCAGCCCTGTGGCACAACGTGTGACAGTCTGCAAATCCTGGCACCTATTTCTGGAAAATTGGATGGGTTGTTATAACTATGTGGCAATGAATGAATGAACTATTGTAGAATTAGTCACTGCAGGCATAACAGGAAAAAAAAAATAAAATCTCTCTTCATGTCAGATTTTCTAAAATGGAAAATGTGGATGAAGCAACAGTACCTTGACTGCAGTTAAGGAACAGAGTCATGTTTAATAACAGAGGCAAATTTATCTCAAAGCATTTGCCTGACCATCAGTGTACGTGGCAAGGAAAAGGAAGTATCTCACGTTGGCTGCAGAACTTTCTGTCCTGTCTTAAAAGCTTCTGGAAAAAAGGTGGCCTTAAACCTGTTTCTCATCACCTTCATCCTCTGTGTTTCGGGGTTTGGTTTTTTTTTTTTTCTTTTCATCTCTGCAACTGAAATAAATCTCACTAGTGCCACAGATTTGTAGAACTACTGTTGCAGTGCAAATAAACTCTTGTGGTAGTTACAAACCTCTGAGCATCTCCCAAGCTGGGGCAACGTAGCTTCAGTTTTCCCTGAAGGAAACTGCTGGAAAATTCAGTCTGACTCATTCCTGCTCAGCTCTTGCAGCTGGCCTGTGTTGCTCTGTCTCCTTTCTGTTATTTACACCATGGAAGGAGGTCAGCGTTTATTCCCAGGCACTTGATTTAGTGCTCTCTGAGAGGACCACGCTTCTATGGGAATTATCTTCTTCAACAGCACCAGTGTTAGGAGCAGTCTGGAACCACAGCCACCAAGGTGAAACTTCACCTGGTGTAGATTTCATCGCTCCATTAGTTAATAACAGTGTTCCTGTTAAGTATAATAGTTACTGTATTTTAGTAGGATTTCCATGGGCCTGTGTTAATTGAAATTTCATTTTCAACTAGTTAAAAGGGACAGTTAAGCAAGAGGTGTAAGATTAGTGAATGTCATTAGTTCATTAATATCATTCCACCAAAACCAGCATTACTCTGGCACTGAATTATTACCATGCCATACTCTGGTTCAGCTGCAACCTGAATTTCTGCATTGTTTAGTAATTACCTGAATTAGGATTGCTTACTGTATCATTTTCACAGCCACAGTTGTTATTTGGAAAAACAAAATAATATTGGTCTCTCTGTTGCTACTGGTAGATTGTTGTCAATAACTTTGCTGCCTGCAGCAAGGGAAGCAGTCCCTGTGCAGTGATTTTACTGCAGCTTTTAATTGCAGTGCACCCCTGGGCTTGTGTCCCCACAGAGCCAGCAGGAAGAATTGCATAGCCAAGGGGCTTTGTGCAGGGAACAAAAACCCCCAACTCAAACAAACAAAAATATAAAGAAAACACATTAGGGAGGTAGGCACTCCTGAGAACAGCTCAGGATATATTAAGATATGGGTGGCAGTTCTGCCACTTCACGGGGTTATTGTCCCGTTCCATTGACTGTAAGGGGAACTGAAGGACCCTGTCTGCGTAAACTTAAATGCCTTGATGTGGGTATTTAAGTGATATGCTGAACAGGCAGAGCCAAATACATGGGTGAAACTCCAAAATCTGAACGGCTCTCAGTGTTTTTCTTCTCCTCCTGTGGCTTGCTTTGTAACTGTAGCCTGAAGTGCGGCACAGAAGAAAGTGTGAAAATAAAGGGTGAGAAAACGACAGGGAATTTATTCAGGGTGGATGTTGTTATTTGATCAAGTGGAGTAGCTTTGGAAGGAGCGTGAGTGTAAAGCAAGATGGTAAACAGGCAAATGCCCTGTGCTACCTGTGAAACAACATGTTCTTAAACTGTAAATAGAAAAGGAACGCTTCTTTCCTGCTTTAGCCTTTTATTATGTTATGGCAAGCCTTGCTCCACAGTGCTCTCTGCTGGAAGTTTACTATACTATAATTTTCTGTCAAAATTACAGTAATTCCATTTTTTTGCATTTGTCAATTAAGTAAAATTGCAGTAGTCAGTTCTTCTTAAGAATTTATTCGCACTGCGATATAATATCAGGTAGGTACATATTTTCATTTTGAGTTAAATCAACAATTAATAGGAGATAAATGCATAAAAGTCCATAATGGGAATGCAGAGGAAGTGCAGTCCTTTGTCAGGAAACTCAAGTCTTGGATAGTGAATGAGGGCAGGTAACAGAACTTTGTACCTCTCTTGCCATGGGGAAACACACAGTACCATGTTTAAATACATATCCACTGCAAACTGCCAAAGTAATTGTACTTTTGGGGGTTTTTTTGCAACATCCACATATGTTATACGTTTTCTCCTTTGTTTCCAGCAGCAAGTCGATGACTTTTTGAATGTCTACTGCTCAGTGCCAGAGAGTATCCAGAAGGACAGTGCTTGGGAAACACAAACGTATGTTCACTTCTGTGATGGCCAAGGAGTGGCGCTGACCCTCAAGCCAGAGCACAGGGTGGAAGATGTTTTGTCTTTGGCTTGCAAGGTACTCATTTTTCATGTACAACTGCACCTTGTTAATAGCTGTAGCCTTGAGAAGGAATCTAATATATCAGAGGCTGTCTAAATAGTGAGAGCATAATACCAGCATCTCCCTGTCGCTGTATTAAGGCACATCACTCTGTTTCCTTGTGTTATTTCTTTATCGTAGCCAAGGTAGTAGGGTTGTGGAAAGGTTTTCAAGAAGCGTTGCTTGAGACAGCAGGCAGTGAGTACTTCAGGAGCGGTGACAGTTTGTCAGATAGTCGTTCCCTGAGAAATCTCAGCACATGTCCACTCTACGTTGTCACTGCAGCGAACCCGGTTGTTCTGTGCAAGTTAGAGAGGAGTAACAGGGACTGGTTGAGTTAATGGCAGGAGATTAAGACATTTAAGACTGCTGTGACAAAGGCTATCATACATTTTTGCTTTTCAAAGTACCCTTTTAAGCTTTAATTAAACACCAGCCCTACTTGTGAATTTCAAAAAGTGCATTCCCTTCTGAAAGTCAGTGCCAGCAATTTGAAAGGAATTGCTATAGATCTTGGGACAGAAAATTGAGTCACAGGTTGAAGGTAAAGTAGAAATATCAATTTTAATGACAGACAAAAGACCAGTGCCTCTAGAAAGTCGCAACATAACTAGCACTTTAGTCTCCATGTGTGTCAGTACTTGAATTTAGCTCTAACTTCATGATTCAAGCCACCTAAATTATGCTGACAAGCTTTTTGGAAAAACTAAGTTCTGTTTTCTGACAACTGGTAAATATAGTTTATTTACTTCACAAGCAAAGAGGAAAAACAGGAAAAAAAAGGAGGGCTGCTCTGTACAAAATCCAGATGTAGCTTTTGGCATAGGTTAGTTTGAACTTTCAGGTGAGCTCATTCAACTGGCTTGAAGTTAATGATTTTTCAGGCAAAAGTGGACCATTTGAGTGGACGAAAGGACCAATTTGCTCTTTGGACCTGTTAACGTTTTAATCAAACAAAAAATTATTACATTTTACAAGTTTTTAAATATCCAGGGTGAAACTGTAGTTTTAAAATTAAAATAAGCACACTGATTTAGCCAAGTCACAATATATCTCCATGGCATCACTGAGAAGAAGTTATCTTCTCATTGCTTTTGCTGGTGGAGACTGAGTCCTGGATAAACAGTTTATGCCTGGCTTTACTTTTTAAAAAGTCACTGTACCCAGTCAGGTTAAAGGGATTGTCTGAGACGTTATTTGACCACCAGATGGCAAGGTAGAGCTGAAACATTTCAAAGTACTGACATTTGCAAGATCCCTGAAAGACAAAATAAAATTTATAACTGTAAAATTAAGTTGAAAAGGAAATTCCTTACCTCTCTTACTCCATCATTCCAAAATATTTGTAATTTTAAACCTTTTAACTTTCATTGTCTGTATCACATGAAAATTTAGTTTTAAATTATTTTATTTTTTTTCTTAAACGTTTTTCTGTTTTATTTTTTCTTTCTATTCTGTGTGTAAAGCTTTTCATAAGCATTCTCTAATGCTGAATACTTTCTGCTCATCTATCCTGCTTCTTTTCCTTCTTACATTTTCATTCTGCTCTGGTGAGTGTAAGGAATCTTTCTTCTTAACAGAACACGTTTGAATGTTATGTGTATAAGGATAAAGTTCAAAGGGTTACTGTGGTTTTTTCCCCTTCACTCATGCTTTATGGGGTTTATACTTGTCTCATTTCTGTTTTCCATCTGAGGCTTTTGGATAGCACATACAGGAAACAAAAAAGTGCATTTAAATACAATTGTTCAGGATACAGAACACACGCAACTCGTAAACTGTTACACATAATAAAATGTTAAGATAATTACTAGTTACTCAGTAGGTTTAGATTTTGTAAGCTGCAGAGATGAGTTAAAGAGGTTAAATAACCCTCAGGGATGCAGTCATTTAGAACTCTTTAGAAATGTTACTTCCTCCTCTTTTAGAAATGTTGCTGTATTAATATGCTAAAATGAAATGTTTTGTGTAGCAGTCTCACCAGCATCCTGATTTTCAGAGAGACTCCCATCAGGGGCTTGACACTTTCAGGCTAATATCCTTTGGGAATATTCCTATTTCCCTTTGACTTCCTGTTGAGACAGGATTTTTGCTTTGACCTCACATGGTGAAAAAAAATAGGTGAAACTCTCTGATCGTAGATGAAACCCAGCAATAAAAATAAAATCCAATAAAGGCAAACCCTTAGGGAACCTGCTTCCCATCCCCTCCCCTCTCCTAACAGCCCATACATGCATATGCATTTTCTACATCGGAAGAAAAAGTTGCTGAGCAGAATTGAGTCATTAAAAGTAGTCTTAGAAAAAGATGGTTGTGAGTGTAAGTTCAAAAGGACAGAAAACAGTTGTGATATCTTTGGAAACATATAGCAGTGCTCAGTTAATCTAATAGCCAAGACATAGTGTTTATGAAAGGATTTGGGAGGATCACAAGGGAAAATGGAAATTGCGCTTAAACCTTATCTTCTAAGCAATGCAGCTAGTTTTGTTTATGCCACAAGAATAGTTAAAAAATGACATGATGAGGATTGCTTTTGCATGATTTCTAAAGAGCTTTTTGTGTGTGTGTGTCACTTCTTTGTCTTTTGGGATCCTGGAAATAAATAACAAATTCCAAACTCCATTCTCTTTATTCCTTAGATGAAACAGCTGGAGCCAAGACACTATGGGCTACAACTCAGAAGACTTGTTGATGAAAATACTGAGTACTGTGCTCCTGAACCATATGAATACATAGTAGACCAGGAAAGTGTGACTCCTTTTAGATAAAGCTCTGTGATGTCTGTAGCTACAGTTGAATTATCACCTACCAATATGTGTGATTTAGACCTATAATAAGTTTTTGAAGCTGTTCCTGGCTTGCATTCTGCCATCCTCATTCACACAGTCCATGCCTATGCAGACGTTTGGGTGGCTAGACACTGCAAACACTCTTTTAAAGAACCGTTTGAAGATTTAAGTGGGGCTTCTGGTACAAAAGAGAAGTGTCAATCCCTATTCCAGGCTGGATTTTCTATCTTCAGCTACTCTGCATTTAGTCCCCCTGATACTGGTGACGCTTGCACAGTAACACAGTTATCTGTGTAAAGACAGCAAGTTTTGGCTCTTTATTGATGCGAAGAATACTGTGTCTATTTCTCGTGCTGTACCTTTGGGATTTGATGCTTGCAACTTCATAATTTGATGACTTCTGTTATTGTCTTTTTTCAACAGGTGTATGATGAAATAGAAATTTGTCCATTAAATGTTTATCACATTCATCTTACAAAGACTGAAAACATAAGTGATTTTGGTAAGGTCTCAGGGATTTTTCTTTTTATTCTTCTCATTCCTCACTTTCTCTCTTCAGGACTTTTCTGTCTCTGAGAGCAGATAGAGCCATCCTTGAGCTCGAAGTCTGAGTCTGCAGGGGACTCGAGGCGTCATAGCAAAGATCCAAACTGGTTGTTTTGCACTGGCAAGCACATTTCTTGTGTTTGGGAAGGGTCTACTTTCTAATTCTGCTGTGCTGGCCAAATAATTCAAGCATGGAATTGTCAGAAGACAAATGTCCTTTGCCAGGATTTACACAATTGGTCTCAGTCAGGCCATGGTCAAGGTCTGCCCTTTTCTTTTTTGGTAGGGGGATACTCTGGTGGCACAGTATCAACAGAGTGTCCTTTGGTACAAATTCTGACAGGCTTTTTATCTGTGGGAGGTGATTATGCCTGGGAATAATTTTATATCTTGCAAAGATACCTTTGTAAAGTAGTTCTGTGCTGTTCTTTAGCTGCAAGTCTGTTTGTTAAAAATTATTCCTTTCTGGGCTGTCTCACTCACTGGTCTATATGATTTTGCTGCTTTATAGTTTGGGTTTCCTGATTTTGGATCTGTTTAAGATACCTCTATGTCTGAGGGACACACTGCGGAACTCTTACCATATGCTCTTAAAATGAGCTGTGTTATTGAAATGCCTTAAGGGACTGAGGTAGAAAATATTTTTTTTAAATGGAATTTGTTTTTTTTCATGGCACAGCATGATATTTCCGGGAAGTTGAAAAGTCCTATTAACTTTAACAGGCCTTACAATGGCTGAGAAACAATGTGATAATTTCTCTGTGCTCCGTGGGCATGTTCTCATGAGAATTGTCCTCTCTCTGGTTGTGTAGAGTCTACTAAATACACAAAATAGAAGGGAAATGTTTCCAAGAAAGTTTATTGGATTTAAACCTCTTTTGCTTCAGGCTTTGCTGTCACAGCACAAGTTGATGAAAATCAGCATCTCACCCGTATATTTGTAAGTGATGTTCTCCCTGATGGACTGGCATACAAGGAAGGTATTGTATCATATTTATGTTTAATACTGTACTTCAATATCTTTTTAAAGTCCCAAAACATGAAGAGGCTTTAGTACTGTCTGAAACGGTTCTTGGCTTTTACTAGTCATAGTTTTCTTTCCTGAGGACCATGGAAAGTATGTGATATTAGGAATGATAATGTACACAGAGTAACTGAGTTATCCTTTCAATATAATGGGGAGAGTTCTTGCTCGCCCTTGGAGACAAAGTCTCTGTTCAGCCATCTGACCAAGTGCTTTTGCACAGTGGAGCTGGCTGGAGGAAGAGTTCATCTCACACTGGGGAACCTCATGGGTTTGGCCAGTCTCCAGGACCCATCACTCCCACTTCTGGCAATGAAAAGTAGCCTTCCTCCCCAAAGTAGTTTTCTGCATATGTTTCTGTGAGCGCCTTCTTTACTGTGCTGCTCAGAAACTGTGCTTCTCTTCATTGGCACAGCAGGATTGCGTGAGTTCTGCTCTCTGAAAAACAGAGACAAACTCAGAAAAATGGAGATGGAGAGTTTCATTTGCTGCCTGAGGGTAATGACCGCTTGGTTGTTGCTGACCTTGAAAGGCAGCGGTTGCCACTGTTTAGATTTATACAGAAGCTGATAAAGACTCCATCCGCTGTTGTTCCAGTTTTGCATGAATGATTTGATTTGTGCGACTAGTGCCTTGTTCTTCCCAGGTAATGAAATACGTGTTATGGTGCTGTGCACTGGTGGCATCCAAGTTGGGAGAAGTGTCTCTATTCTAATCGTCTTGAAAGTTGTGCTGCCCTCCCACACACCAAATTCTGTAGCATCTTTAGAAAGAAACAACTCGATTGCTGTACTATGTGTAACATCTATCAAAGTAAGCATGAGGTTGATCTGTGTAATTATAGCACAAATAAAGCTCCGATCGATTCTAATGGAATTGTGGTAGGATTAGGCTATTTGAATTAAAACCAAAAGGTGAATCAGCATAAGGTTTGGTTTTTGACCATTTAAATTTTATGTTCCCTTTTCTTTCCTCCTTCTTTCTTTTCACGTGTTCCCAGGGCTCCGAGTAGGCAATGAAATCCTAAGTATAAATGGGGAGGCTGTGTCTGATCTTGACCTCAGGCAGATGGAGTTACTGTTTTCGGAGAGGAGTGTAATGCTCTCTCTGAGAATGAACCATTACGGCACCCAGCAACCCTTATGTGCATCCTGGTCAGATGGCGACATTTCCAGGGACCCAAAGACTTTGTTGCCCCCTCCAAACCAGTCACAGCTCCTGGAAGAGTTTCTAGATAACTTCAAAAAGAACACAGCAAATGGTAAGAGGTTGACAATAATTCCATTACTTTTACCTCACTTCCAATATTGCTGTTCTTTAAAATTCAGTTATGTTTAAATTTCTGTGCTTGCCTCAGTGAGAAAACCAAGTACAAACTGTTTAAGTTCTATTTATGCTCCATATCTGTCTGTTATTTTATTATTTTCTAGAAAATAGAAATGGAACAGAATATGATCATTTCTGCAGGGAAATTGTATTCTTTTAATCTGTTTGGTTGCACCATCCAGAATTATCAAGCACTTTCTTAGCTGTTTTGTGTCATCTCTGGTACCTCCGATACATCCATTTCCCTGGCATTGGTGGTTGAAATGATGTGATGACTTTCAGAGGTGGAAGTGTTGTTCTGTATTTACTGTGCTTACATATGGTAAAGTACCACGTACATTAAGGGTATCTTAAATGTAATGATCATCTTCACCTCAGAAAGGAGTCATTCAGCTCTCTTCCCACCCAATGATATTAATGTGTTCCCGTTGGATACAGCTGCTCACTGTGTAGAAGAAGGCATATGAAAAGAGCTTTCATAGAATCGTAGAATGGTTTGGGTTGGATGGGACCTTAGAGATCATCAAGTTCCAACCTCTCTGCCATTGGCAGGGACACCTCCCTCTAGACTAGGTTGCTCAAGCCCCATCCAGGCTGGCCTTGGGTAATCTTTCACAGGGATTGTTTTGCTACTACCTGCTCATATTTCTTACTCAATGTAATACCACTGCATTAAACATCAAATGGAGGACATATCCTAACAGTGCTGTGTCAGGGTGAGATCCTGAGGGGTTTCCATATGAGGAGCACGAGGCAGGGAAGATGCCAAAAGCCTGTGTGGTAAGGGCTGTTCCTGGATGTCACCACAGTCCCCCAGCCCCAAGGAAGGTGCCAGTGCTCACTGCAGGGTTGCCTTTTCAGCTAGAAATAAGAGGTGGCACATAGAGGGGCACTGCCACGCTGGGTAGAGAGCCGTGGTCACCCTTCCCTTCCTTTAGATCATCTTACTTCACATGACAAATACATCTTGTGATACCAGAATACTTGTAAATGCCTGTCTGAAATAGAAAGTACGTGGGGATTTTCTCCCCTTCCTTCCCACGCCTTGACTATTTTTCAAAGAAGATAGAAGCAAATTTAAATTGAGTTTGTTGAGTGTAAAAGATGCAGTTTCCTTGCTCCACCTCTGGAGGATGCTAGTAAAATTCTGCAGGAAAGCTAGGCAGGGTGCACTGCTGTGCGAGGAGAGCAGCAAGAGGTACAAAAAGGGATCACTGATTTTTGTATATAATTATGATGGCAAGTGGTTTCTGATTGGAATTTTTTTCTTAATTAAAAATGGGAGAAGGAGAGGTTGTTAGAATGGATTTAATTATAAAGCAATTTTATTGGGTCATCTTTTGAAATTAAAAGAAACCTGAATGTAAGAGTTGTGATACAGTAAGTAGCATCTCTCTCAGGGGCCTTATTTCAATTTAAAATGCCATTAAATTGACTAGTGGCACATAAAAGTTAGTGTCATAAACCAAAAATTATGATAGAGCTAATTAATTACATAATTATACCAGGCCTATCATTCAGCTTGTTGGCTTGATATCATAGGCCAGCATTACCTCGAGTATTCAGTATAATAAATGTATGTGTCCATTCACTAGATTCCTCATTCCTCCGGGATAATTTTGCAACCTGTGCAAATATTCCATTATAATAGGAAATTACTGGAGTATGTATTATACTCTAAGCACTAGTGGATAAAGAGACATAGTATATTTGCTTTTCTGCTTAAAAGCGTCTGAGGAAGATTTATTTTATTCTGAAAGGGAACAAATAGTTCTAAATTAAGCTTCGGGGGCAGGACTTTCATGTTTATTGAATTCAGTGCTTAGTGTCTGATCACCTGATTGGGTTCAAATGGAAACAGAAGAAAACTGCATTACTTTGAATTAAGAGATAATCATAAAGGGTTTAACTGTTCTATGTCCCATTACTCACTCAAGACCTGAATAAGATTTTAGATAAGAGGGGGTATTTAATGTTCCGAGCAGGGATTTTGGAGGCCAGAGATTCTTAAATTCACATCCAGTGTTTAATACTGTCCTGTCTCCTTTGGTAGAGTGAGTCACTCTTAAGACCACAGTTCTCAAAAATAGTTTCTGACATTGTTTGTCCATGTTGAGCCTGTTCTTCCAAGGCAGCGCCTTTGAAAGCCGGTGCCAGCGGAGGGGGACTCTTTCAAAAATCAAGCACAATTTGGCTCAAAGTACATACCTGGAGTTAAAAAGCTTAATGTTTCTGCTGTTGCCTCCCTTTTAAAAAAAATTAACTAACTCTGTCTTTCTAGAGCACTATGGGGATTAATGAGCTAAAATTAACAAAGTGCTTGGAAAGTGCACTGAGTCGGGCAGTAGTACCCTGCGTGGTCCTTGGTGACAGCCACCAGGCAAGAGCAAAACAGAATTTCCTTTTAAATCACTGGCTTCGTATAACTTGGGTGGTAACAGTTTGTGCACATTTGTTTACAGTTTTGTAGCTGCTTAGCATAACTCTGATGAATGCCTTTTCCTATGTATTCTGCTATGTTGAGGATACCCAATTATACCTCGTGGCAAACTTTGGCAACCTTTTCTGTACAGAAGGGAAGTGGTTGGCTTTCTCCAAAGCCACGAACCCTGCCACTCCTAAAAATCATTCCCAGGGAATTTTCTGTGACAGTGATTCATTTTCTCCAAGAGGTTGCTGTACCTTGGTAGCTGTATTTTGGACCTGCTGTGGTCATATCATTTGATCTCCCACATGGCAACGCTATGTGCTTGCTGCTTAGCTGCTTGGCTAGTAATAAGCTTATCCTGGAAAAGAAACGAGATTAAATACTTTTTAAAAATGCACTCATAAATGTGGAAAACCAAATAACAGAGCAGCTAAATTTGCTGCAAGCTCCGGTGCTAAGGAAATTAAACAAATATTTGTGTAGAATTAAAAAATGAGGAAATTGTACTGGAATTATTACAACTGTGGAGGAAAAAAATACCTCATTTTAAGATTGCATGGATATTTGAGGAATAAACAATGGAGAAGGCATGATAAATGAAAACTGTATATTTAGGGCAACGCCGTGTGGGTTAACGGTATATCTATAGAATGCTGAGGCAGGAGGTAGAAGGCATTGGTAGGTGTGAAAACCCATTGCGGTATGTGAGTTGCTGTCAGAGTTGGGCAATTTATTTTTTTTCCCCCAGCAAGTGGGTTTTTGCCAAAAAAGCTGTCATTTCTGGTTAGCTGACACTGTTGAAATCAACCCTAATTTGTAAACAGATCTCTGTGATTAAAAGAAAAAAAAGAAAGAAAAAAGTGAGGGATGGCAGTTTGGATATCCTTTAAGAAGTTTCCATGAAGAAACACTGTCATCTGGAGGGTTAGAGAGTTAAATGGTAAAGAAGCCATTAAAAAAAAAAAAAAAAAAAAAAGAAAAAAAAAAGAAAATGAAAAAAAATAAAGATGGACATAGTGTTCCTTCGCTCCTCATTGCCCTCCTCGTCTTTGGAGTAGGGCACTTCCCTTCTGAGGGGAGTCTGAGTTCCTGTCTGGCCCATCTTTCTAGATGTGGTGAAGAAAGCTTGGGTGCTGCTGACAAGGGAAAGGCTTGCTCCTCCTCCTCCCCTGCACCATTTTAGCCCTCCCTTCCAGCCCCATAGCATTTGTCCCACCCCTGTGCTGGCAGCAGCACTTGCTGGAGCCCTTGATGAAGCTAATTAAGGAGAAAAACGTCTTTTTTCCTCCCCCATGCAAACTCAGTGAGTTGAACCAGCGGGTGAAGAGGTCTGAGAAGGGCCAGAGAAAGGTAAGCGGGAGGAGGAGGAGTGGGGAGCAGGCAGGTGCCGGGGGAGAGCTGGCTGCAAGGAGAGTTACTGTCAGAGGTGGCAAGCTCTCTTTCAGCCAACCTTCCTGCCAAGCACCTCTCTAGCCATTTTGGAGAACGGGGTTTTTCCCTCTGCTTTCCCACCCCTTGCCCTCATCCCTGGGCAGCAGCATAGTCTGGGACATGCCGGTTTGAGTCGCTCCTGGTAAAGCTATTTCAGGTTGCATAAAGCATGGCTAGAGTCAGAGAGAGAACCAAGCTTGGTGCTATTTGACAAGTAGCTGGGATTTATGCTGGAGAGGAGCAATGACATTTCAGCTCCTGATCTGCTAAACGTTGAGATATTTATGCAAAATGTAACTGTTTCAGGAGGAGGATCAGTGGTTTGAACCTTCGTGTGGGAAGTGGCTCTTCTGTTTCCCAAGACATGAGCTGCTTCTGATTTTAATCTTGGTAAGCACACACAGAAGCAAAGCACATCAGTCAGCCACAAATTTAATTCTGATATGACTAAATTCTTTTTAAAAATGTGGTCGTAATAACAATTGGTTTGAATTCAGTTCCAAGGTAGTTTCTGTTTCAAGTACACTTTGCTAGATGGTTTAGGCGCCTCTGTAAGGAGTAATTGCAACTCACAGCTTCTCCAGAAAACTTTGCTCCATTCAGCTTCACCAGATACCACCGAGTTGAGGGAGGAAAAGGGAGACACGGGTTGGCTCTGCAGCCAGTGGCTGTAGGCATGTCCCTGCCCACACCTCTCCAGGTAGCACTCCCTGCATCCTCTCCCAGCCCCAGCCCAGCCTGACTGTCAGAAACACCTGTGTGTCTCTCTTAAGAAAACAGATAAAGTCAGGAGGACGTGAAGCTAAGGTGGTCTGTAGCCTCCAGCAGCTGGGGGCTGTGCCTAGAGCACCGGCTCGGAGTGCTCGGCTTGTTGCTGTTTGTCCGTAGTTTCTTAAAGCATTTTGCGTGCTTTAATGTTACGTTCAAAGCATTTCGTAAACAAAAGTAAAACTATAACTTAACTGAAAAACATTTCTCTTTTAGTGCAGCCCAAATCAGGACCTGTTTGCCTGGCTGCTGTTTCGACATGGACATTTTCTTCATCGTGCTGTAGGGCATGGCCTTCATTGTGCTGCGTGTGTGAGGAATCAAAGAAATTTTTTTTTATTCTTTCACAGGAAACTCTTTTGAGCTCAGAAGAGGTGAATATTGCTTCTTAGCTTCCTGAGGCCTGAGGACTCCCACAGTCCTGTTAGATTTGGGCCCTGATCTGTGTTGGTTGTGCAGGTCTGCACGCATCGCTCCCTCTTGCCTGGTGGACCTAATACTAGATATCCGGTAGCTTTGCGTGTTGTGAGGCAGCACACTAGAAAAGCAGTGTCTCATTTTAACGTAGACGTGTAGTTGTCTATGCAGCAGGACTGCTTATCTGCCTGAAGATCAATGACTCTCTGGGGCTTTATTTTTTTTTTAACACGTTACCCAATTTACTTCAGCAGGAAGCCACGTAGATGTGATAGGACATGCAGTGGCAGTTCATTAGAGCAAGCTCAGGGGTGAGGTGTGTGTTTACAGTAGTCTTGGACAACCATGGTAGGTTGGCTCCTGCTCCAGCCACTTGTGATCCATTAACACAAGTGCCTTTGTCCTGTGCTCTTGTGGATCACTGGGAAAAGACTAGGTCTGGCCTCTGACAACTCCTGGAACTGTAGCAGCATAGACAGTAATTCAAAGAAAGCATTTGACTCTTCAGAAGCTGGATCCATAGGAGCACTCGTTGCCTTCTGCATGTTTTGCAATACAGAGTGTTTCCCAAGAGTGGTGGTTTGATGAGCTCTTGCTGGCACTTGACAAACTGTCCTGTTGGCTTCCTGCTAGATGTGTATGCTGCAAATTAAGAGATTGTTTATGCTATAAAATGGGACAGCCTTAAATGCTCTTCATTGTGCTTTTCTACTGAAAGAGCATTCTGTTCTGCTTTGCTAAATGCTGTGATGATTTAATCCCTGTGAAGTCAGCAGGCCAAACTGTTTTTTCCTGGTGTAAACTTCATTAAACCCTGTGGAGCTGCACCTTCTGGATCAGTGACAATATATAGGCATTGCCCATCCTACTGAATTCTGTAGAGTGGCAATATGGACAGCAAGGAGATTTATTAATGGTGATAAAGTCAGAGACATCAACATTTAGACCAGTGCCTTAGGCATAATTTAAAACACATCAAACAGGAGATGTTCTGTGTTTCACAGAGGTAAGGTAGGTTGAGTAATAATAACATGAAACTGTCCAAGCTAGCCACAAATTCTTGCTAAACTATGAAGTAACTTCTTTCCCCCCGCCTTTTACTTTCTGTTTTCATTACATTTGTGCTTACAAATCTGAGATGGAGGAGAAAATGTACCACTAAGGTGGTACACTTGATACCTGGGCAGGGCCAGCTCCATTTGCTTTCCAGCTCTCCTTGGTGCAAATGACCTTTGGGAATGTCCAAAGTCATCCCACATAGGCAACCCCGCAGTAGCAGCAGAAACCAGGAGAGGAGCTACTGACAGCACCCCTCCGTGTCCAGCAGCCCCAGCTCGGAAGACCTAAGGGGAGCAGTGGGCTGCAGCCTCTGCTGAGACTTGTAGAGGATGGTGGCCACCCAACTTGGGCTCTGCTGCGTCTTCCTCCTCTGTACCGCAGCCACACATCTCCAGTTGTTGAATTGGAATAGAAGGGTGATGCACTAACTACGGTTAACATTGGCCTCCAGTGAGACTGTGTCTAAGGCATTTGTTATGCACTTAAGAAATGGACGTATTTAGGTAACAATTTGAGAAGCCAGGTGTGAACCGTTAAGCTTAAAACTGAAAAGCCTGAGCAGTTGTCTGACTGGCAGATACTTGGACAGAGAAAGTTTAGAAAGTTAAATTACCCTATAAAAACATACCATTGACATGCAGGGGCTAATCAGGCATTGCTACAGAAGCACAGGCAGCTATTTCCTATTATGTTGCTAATTTGTATCTCCGATTGATTACTGAATTAGCAAATGAATCAAATTACTTTGCTTCACTACGAATGGTTAACTGACAAAGGAACTCCCAAGGGATCTAAAGGACTCTGCTCCAGCTTCAAAATGGATGTTTCTGCAAATTTTTGAAAAAAAAAAAAAAAGAAAAGAGAGCATAAAGCAGCCTACAGAAAGTCACAGTTGCAGAAGTAGGTGGCTGACTGGAGCTAAGCCACTGTTCAGCATGTGGCCCAACATGTCTTAAGCAAGCTGTACGATACAAGAATATGTGCATGAACGTGCTGGCTTTTTCTCAACTTGAAAATGCGGAGTGTTTAAAGAAGCAGCATCACTTTCCTCACTGAAGGATGAGAACAAAGGAGGGAGACTTGTCCGGCTTGAGCATTTCAGACCCTGGCCAGAAGGATCAGTTGCTCTTTGTCTAGGCAGTATCAGATCTGCAAAAAGAAGCAGCTTGGTTGCCTTATCCTTCAGGAAGCATATGTAGAGCACCTTCTGATGTTTCCTGGTTTGTTCCCTGAAGCCAAAACATGTGGATGAGAGGGCCCGTGAATGGAATCTTCATGTCTGGCCTGTAATTGCACGTCTTATTTGGTAACAATTAGTCTTGTCAGTGACAGGCATCTATTAATTCTGTGTTTAAGAACCCTATCTAGGAAGGCTGATGTTATGACAGCTGTATGCTAATTTCCTTTCCAGATTTGACATCTTGAAGGAATTCCTGAATGAAGTTTCTAGCTACGCCAAAGAGTCAGTTGTTACAGCCTTGAAGCAAAGCTGAGAATGTACCTTCCAGCCAGTCCCAAAATAGGTTACACAAAGCCCAGGAAGACAATGAGTGATAAAAGCCAAAATATCTTGCAGAGATTAAAAAATTTCTGAATTATTAAAATCCGGTGCATTCTCTAACATGCTTAGTTTTAGTTTTCTAGAAACTGAAGTTGCTTGTATTAGTAGACTCAAGTTGTGTTAATTTAGCAATGAGAATTTGAGCTAATTGGTATCCAAAGTTAGGTCAAAGGCTTCCAGAAGAACTTGAAAATTTCCTAGGCAAAAAGAGGAAGGGGTTTTTGAGTTGGTAATGAGTTTAGTATTTCACTATCTTTTTAACTTTTGGTTAAAGCGGTATGAAAGCTGCAAATCACTGTAGGGTTAATAACCACAGTTACTGCCCGCAAATTGTTTTGAATTTATTCCAGCATTGGAGAGTGAATGTTTAAGTAGTAATGGCTGTGAGTACCAGCTGTGGGGAAACAACTGAACTGGCACTGTGCGGTAGTTTAAAACTTACATAAATTCCAGTTAAAATTACTGAATTGAGCTGACATGAACACTCCCATAATTCTGGAAAAATTAATTGGAAATTAATAAGAATCTGCTCTTAGGGTCCATCGTACCTCAGTCGTTTGCCCAGATTCATAGACAACCCCAGTGAAGATGAAAGGTGAATCAAATTGCTTTGGCTTTCAGCTTGAAGTGGTGGAGGATGTGATGTGTTCCAACGGATATTTCTCATCTGTGGCTGCAGCCTACCTGCCTTCTCTTACATTTGTTTCCTTAACGCAGAAGCTACCTGGAGACTATTTTTGGTCTAGAAATCAAATTTGGCTTTAAAAACTCCTCATGAATAAGCTCAATCTGTAGCAGCCATTTTTCATCTGTCAAGGCTTGTACTGGTAGGGCATAAGAATGCAAAAATTATTTATTTATTTGTAATTTAGATGCTACTGTGACATGCAGAAGAAATAGATCAACGGCTTGAGGTAAAGTAGGTCCTTTCAGTGCACTTCTAGGTGGAGACTAGCTCTCCACATGTCACTTGAGTTGGACCATTCTTGTGCTATGTGCTCTGAATTTTTTTCC
Organism: Numenius arquata; assembly: GCF_964106895.1. Taxonomy (NCBI): domain Eukaryota; kingdom Metazoa; phylum Chordata; class Aves; order Charadriiformes; family Scolopacidae; genus Numenius; species Numenius arquata. Next base: position 10,301,483 of record NC_133577.1, on the reverse strand, counting down.
AACTGACTTATCACCAAATTTATAATCGTCATTCTCTGGCCAAAGAGGGTTCAGAGGAAAAAAACCTGCTTTTCTGTGAAGGCCTTAAAGAACTGTATTCCTCCAAACATCTCCAGACCTGGGCCTTCATGATGCAAACCATGGAGCAACTCCAGTGTCCTCTTATATCACAGCTTTACTAAAGCTCCCTAGCTTTATCCCCAAACCTCACCTTCTAGACTCTCCTCACTTTTATAAGCAATTTCTCCAGTGCAAGTGGCCATTGTGGGACAGTTAATGAATATTCCATGGGAGTTTGTCTTCTCCTCCCAGAACGCTCTTGCTTTCTCCTTCCTGTCCACAGTTAATGTGTTTTTTGCAACCTAGACAAAAATTTAACAGGCTGCAGAGATTGCATGGGCTCTGTCCTGGATGCTCGCTGCTGGGTGCCCCTTCCATGCTGATCCCAGGGGATAACATGAGCCAAAGAACTGAAAGATCTGATCCTCACACAAGCAAGACATAAGAGTTATGAATAACTGAACTAGTGAACCCAGAGCCCTTCATATCTCTCTGGTGAAACTTGGATGCCGCCTTTAACAGATATTGTGAGAACATCTCTTGAAAGCCATTGAATAAATTCCTTTGGATCAACTGTTACTTTTTGAAAGATATTTCTTGAAGCCTTTCAGAAAGGAAAAGGGTGCAGAAGGAAATGCTTACATACCTATTTTTTTAGCTTCATTACAAAAGAGTAAATATACTGTTGAAAACCTGAAATATATTTAGTTGTATCAAACCAAAAGAAATAAGCACATGCGTGCTACCTGCCAGGCTGAACCGTTTAACTGAAGTTATGAGTATTAGTCTCCAAGGGAGCATTTTTAGAGTTCACCGCACTGATATTTCTCTTCTCCAGGCAATGCTGGAATGCTTCACCTGCCACTCCCTGTTTTTCAGTAAGTCTGAAGGCATTAAGACCACCAAGGCTTTGTACCTTTCTGAGAGTTGGCTCAGACTTTAGTATTATTTGCAGCAGGGATTTTGGAAATATTTTTTATCTTCTCTTGGAAGCTTGCTTTTCTCTTGATAGTAACATTGGCTAGAAGAATATGGGAACTGCAAGCTTATCATAATTAACTGATCAGTCCAGAGAATTCACACAACAATGAAAAATGCAGCTTTCCATACACCTGGCTTAACTTTATTACCCAAATGTAATATCTCATTTCCATCTAAACCATGCAGCCATGTTATGGAAACTCTCTGTAATGGGGAGAGGGAGAATATCCTACATGCTGAAGAATGGCTGTGTTGCGTTTTATTGGCAATTTCTAAAACATTTGGGAATTAGTGAAAATATTGAATACGTTCTTTTCTTTCCTAGTGGATAGACTGGACCTCCTATAATTCCTTATAGTTTTGGATCCTAATTTTTTCAAGCTAAAATTCGTATTAGTGTTCTCAGAAGTAAGTTGATACCCACTTTTGCAACTTCTGTCTGAAATCAGTGGACATTACCAGTGTCTAAAAATGCTGTCAGTTTCTCTGATCTGAGATCCAGGTATCTGTCTTTTACAGATTAGACCACGCCATTCATAACTGCTTGGAGCTCTGTGTGTGTGTGTTGCCATATCTGAAGTGTCTGACTACTGCAGATTAGAAACTGCAGCAGAGAGGACAGGAAATGAGACCCCGTTTCCCAGTGCCAGAGAACTACAAACGAGAAATATCAGTTTGTAGCAGCATAACCACTGGAGTTAATAATGAACATCTGAGCTGGAGTCAGCAAGTGACCAGGGTGATGGACAACTGTCGGGGCTTCTTCACTGCCTCTCCCAGGCCTAGAAAATCATTTGGACCAATCTATTGTTATCTTACCTGGTGGCCAGTTCTGCCTTGGTTTAATTCCTATCCTTTCCATTTTATCTAATAATTTCCCTTGGGGCAGTATAAAGGTTTCTTTTTTCCTTTTTTTTAAAAAAACCCTGAGTTTCCAGAAGGTTGGATTTATCCTATGTTTGTCTTTAAAAAAAAAAAAATTTGTTATCAAAGGCAGATGTCAGGCAGATGTTAGTTTGACACGGTCTGTTTACCCATACTGTATTTATATAATTTTCCATTTATCGCCACGTTTTTAAGCTTTCTTTCCATGAATTAATTGTGAAAGCCTTAAGTTACTACATAGGTCACAGATCTGTAGTTTACTACATTAGATTTCCCCAATATTGTCATTCTTTCTTTAAACATAGCTGTTGCCTGTTATTCACCAGCTACTTAGCATCATCCTCCTTTTCCCCATCATCAGTCAAATCTTTTATTAAAATCCTTGCTCTTGAGTTTCCATTTCATATGCCAGTTTTTAAATGTTGAGAGCTAAAGAAAGTTTAATCCTCTGCTGAGTTACACAAGTGCAACTGGGTTTGTGCCCACCTCAGGCACGGTCATTTTCCAGTCATTGATTGCTGTCCTGCCTCAGTCTTCCCTGTTGAGGACTGACAGATTTCAGCCTGGGTCAGTCACGTCCTGTGGGACTGCCTTTACCATGAGCTTTGGAGTCTGAATCTATTTGCTATAGTGAATGTTTGGTGATGGATCAGGTGGAGTTGGGGATACCAGGGAAGACTCACGGCTACTAACTGTTAGTCAAGCATCTCGCCTTAGCTGTGACAGACCCCGGTTCATCTTCCTTGCCTGAATCTGACAGAGCAGGAGACTTCATCTCTCTCTCTTCTACATCATGGATGAATATCCTGATCTCAAGCTACTTCTTTTTGATCTGTGGTGTCTCTTTCTCTGCGTTTTGGCAAAAATAAAATAGCATAATGTAAAAGGACATGGTTTCATTCTGATACAGAATCACAGAATGATATGGGGTTGGAAGGGACCTCTGGAGATCATCTAGTCCAATCCCCTTGCCAAAGCAGGTCCACCTAGAGCAGGTTGCACAGGAACGTGTCCAGGCAGCTTTTTAATGTCTCCAGAGACAGAGACTCCACCACCTCTCTGGGAAGCCTGTTCCAGTGTTCTGCCAAAGTAAAGTTCCTCCTCATGTTTAGATGGAACTTATTGTGTTCAAAGTGAACCATTTTTGCAATCTCAGAAATGCTGTAGAATGGAAACCCTTTTTTCCGTGTTGGTGTAGTCACTATATTTTTACTGAGGGCAGGATTTGCCTGTGGCTGTCAGAGCGCTGCTTTACTTGCTGAGCATAGTTTTCAAGTGTTTCACAGAACTGCTGCTCCCGCTAGATCCAAAAATGATGCCCTGCAGTGGTCTTAGTTTGCCTTGGAGTCAAAGACTGAGTGTGTTTAATTTTGCTGTGCTGTCTTCTCATGGAAAGCTAGAAGGCATTTTTTGTTCCATTTATTGTTGTCAGTAGAGTGGCAAGTGGAAACACACCCTCTTGCTGTAGTCTGAAAAAAAGGGGGCGGTTACACCACCTACGTAGTGCTTGACATTTGATAATACTTGACATGCTTGTGATGATTATTTAGCATTTTTTGAAATTGGTGAGAAAAATCTAAAACAGAACAAGTTCTGAATTATTATGAAAAAAAGACTTAGAGGATCCTCAGTTCCTATTTCTCCGCATGGTGATTTTGCCTTTGCAGTGAGCAGCTAAAGTAGTAAGATCAGTGCTGACTAGAAAGTAATTAAGGCTTCTTCATCGATTAAACAGGAAAAAAAAAAAAGATAAGTGACATTTGTGTTTGTTGATGCCTTCTTTATGGTAAATGAATTGCCGGATGGTCGATGTTGATGTTTTCCAGTTGATTTCCTTTGGTTTCTTGGCTGGGATTGTAGCACAGATTATTATTGTCTCACACATCTGCTAGAGGATGTGTTTCCATTGTACCTCACCACTCACAAACATGTGAATAACTTCCATATTGACCACTTGTATGTGTATCACCGCAGCGACGTGGGAAGAGACGTTTCTGTAGGCGTACAGAGCTTTTGGATGTGCTGTATGTGTTTGTTTCTCTCACCGACCGTCCCATCTGTGTGCTCTGTGCCTACTCAGAGTTGAATGGTGAGGAGCATGACTTAGGAAGTATGCTTCCTTTCAGTTTTTAGTGGTTATGTTACAATTTCTCTTGAACAATTGTGAGTCACATATCTGCCTGCCAGCAAGACACAACATTGCAGGAACAATGGCATTCTTCTTTGGTGATGCTGTTGGTAGCAGAAGGTGCTGAGCAGGTTCTTACTACATGGTTGTTCATTGCTAGAAACCAAGCAAAAAGTTTGGTATGCATTCCATATAATGTAGTTAAGCTTTTCACATAATGGCATCTTTCCCTTGTGCTTTTCTGAGAATTTTAGCATTTGCTACTCTTTGTGTATGCAACAAGCTGACTGTATTGGGTGTGTGTGGCAAGGATTTGGTAGCAGGAGGGCTACAGGGGTGACTTCTGTGAGAAACTGCTAGAAGTTTCCCCTATGTTTGATACAGCCAATGCCACCTGGCTCCAAGACGGACCTGCTGCTGGCAAAGGCTGAGCCCATCAGCGACAGTGTTAGCGCCTCTGAGATAACATAAGTAAGAAGGGTGGAAAAAACCTGTGTGATTGCAGATGGATAGAGGAGTGAGAATATGTGAGAGAAACCACTCTGCAAACACCAAGGTCAGTGAGAAAGGAGGGAGAGGAGGTGCACCAGGTGCCAGAGCAGAGATTCCCCTGCAGCCCATGGTCAAGACCATGGTGAGGCAAGCTGTCCTTCTGCAGCCTGTGGAGGTCAATGGTGGAGCAGATATCCACCTGCAGCCTGGTAAGGACCCCATTCTGGAGCAGGTGGATGTACCCGAAGGAGGCTGTGACCCTGTGAGAAGCCTGTGGTGGAGCAGACTCCTGGTGTAGGACCTGTGGCCCAGTGGAGAGAGGAGCCCATGCTGGAGCAGGTTTGCTGGCAGGACTTGTGACCCTGTGGAGGACCCACATTGGAGCAGTCTGTTCCTGAAGGACTGCACGCCATGAAAAGGACCCACACTGGAGCAGTTCGTGAAGAACTGCAGCCTGTGGGAAGGACTCACGTTGGAGAAGTTCAAGGAGAACTGTCTCCTGTGGGAGGGACCACATGCTGGTGCAGAGGAAGAGTGTGAGGAGGAGTCCTCCTGAGGAGGAAGGAGTGGCAGAGATAATGTGATGAACTGACTGCAGCCCCCATTCCTCATCCCCCTATGCTGCTCTGGGGAAGGAGGTAGAGAAAATCAGGAGTGAAGTTGAGCCTGGGAAGAAGGGAGGGGTGGGGGAAGGTGATTTTTAAGATTTGGTTTTACTTCTCATTATCCTATTCTGATTTTGCTTGGTAATAAATTAAACTAATTTTCCCGAATTTAGTCTGTTTTGCTCATGGCGGTAATTGGTGAGTGACCCATGAGCCTTCTGTTACATTTTCTCTCCCCCATCCAGCTGGGTGTGATAGAGAGGCTTTGGTGGGCACCTGGCATCCAGCTGGGGTCAACCCACCACACTGACTTTGTATTTTAGTGTCTGGAGACACTCCTGTTTGCTAGATCAGAAGCAACTCTCTGCTTTAGAGGTTCCCAGGTGGAAATGATACACATTTCAACTCACCATGAATGAGTGTGTGTGAGTGTTCATAAAAATTATGTTAAAAGATTTAAATTGAGTTTTGTTTAACCCAATATTATCAGTCCCTTTTTTCTTCCAGACAGGTTTATCACAAGTATGTCAATAGAATAGATCAGATGTACTATTGTAATGGAGCTGTAGAGGCAGACTTAGTCACGGTATACTCACCATTACTATGCTGGAAAGCCTCTCAAGCAATGGTTCCAGCAAAGTAGTCTATGTTTTCTTTAACTAGTCAGTAATGTAATGTATTAGGGTAAGTAACATTTAAGGTGGTTTTTTAAAAATAATAATATTAATTTAAAAAAATAATTTTCCAGGAAGTGCTTGCATTTGGATAATTTTTAGGAATATATATCTCCTTGCATACTTTCCTGTGCTCATTCCCAACAAAGATCCAAAATGTCATATACTGGAATGATTTTATATTCACATAGCTGTAACATTTCTCTTAATGCTGTGCATACTTTCTACAGTTCTATTGCTAGTTTTGCCTGAAAGGATAGTGGTTACCCAACCTGAAAGATAAGTTTTATGATAGTGCTTTTGAACATCTGTGTTAATATGAATCCCATTGTTGATCTAAATTCAAATTTGAATGTTTAAAGAAAATACAGTTTGTATGGTTTGGCTTGTTACTCCCCTAGAGTAGAGAGAATTTCAGTATTAAACTTGCTGCTGTGTTTATGTCCCTATGCTTTGCGTTTGAAGTTGCCTGTTCTCTAGAGTAGTACTGATTTTCTTTGTCCCTTGATTTTTTTTTTTTTTTTTAGCTATGCAACTGATGTTGATGCTTCTGTACTCTTTGGGAATAGTTTGATGGTTTGTAGGAGCAGATCCAGAGGAAGTCTGCTTCCACAGTAAAAGAAGGAAAGGGAGACAGGATATGGATGCTAAACTGATCAACAAGCCATACGTCCTTCCTTCCTTCCCTCCCCCTGTTAGTTTGGCATACAATGTGCGTTAGGATGTCCTTTTTCACCTTGGATCTTTTCCGTGTAACTTTTTTTAGTTTTTCCTATATAAAATAACATTTACTGTTGCGTACCCTAACTACCATCAGCAACACATTCTGCCAGTAGAAAATGCTATAAAAATGGGAAAGACTATATAGATCTACCTCTGACGGTCCTGTAGACTACAAAGGAAAAATAGAGATGAGGGTGAAGGGAGGAAAAGGTAGATCATCTGGACAAAGTGATATAATACTCTGTTTGTCTACTTTGGGTGTTGTTATCCTGATGTCTTCTGTTCATGTTGTCTGCTGATGGTTTTACCTTATTTCCCTCTTTCTACATTTATGCTTTTTCTTCATTGCTTGACTAGGTTAGTTTTACTTCCTGTTTTGTAAAGAACAAATATGTTTAAAGGTCACTTTGTAAAATCAGGGAAAGGTCGTAGATTTTTTTTCTCATTAGACAGCTACCTGAGATCAAACTCTAGATCCTTTATGCCACTGCAACATAGAATCATAGAATTGTCTAGATCATCTAGTCCAACCATGAACCTACCTCTGATAAAAAGAACCGTCACTAAACCATGTCACTAAGCACTATGTAAGCCCGTCTTTTAAATACCTCCAGGGATGGTGCCTCAACCACTTCCCTGGGCAGCCCATTCCAATGCTTAATAACCTTTTCAGTGTAAAACTTTTTCCTAATATCCGATCTGAACCTCCCCTGGCGCAACTTGAGGCCATTTCCTCTTGTCCTATTGCCTGTGACTTGGGAGAAGAGACCAACCCCCGCCTCTCTACAGCCTCGTTTCAGGGAGTTGTAGAGAGCAGTAAGGTCTCCCCTCAGCCTCCTTTTCTCCAGGCTGAACAACCCCAGCTCCCTCAGCCTCTCCTTTTTCTCAGGTGCATGTTGTTTGGACATCTGGGGGGAAAGTGCATTAAAACGCAGAAGGCAAGTGAAAAGAGCATAACTGGAAAACAATGGGAAATAATATCCTTGGTGTCACCTCACCCCCAAGAAAATGTTATTTACATCAGTTCAAGTTTTAGGGGTTGGCTTAGCTTCTGTCTACCCAGGAGCTGGCAGTGGTGGAAGTCAGTAGGCATTCACGTGTACCCATATACAGAAGAGAGACTCAAAATTACTTTAAAAGTCCAGAAGGAAGGAAAAAATTATTCAGGCTTAGTGGGGTAAGAGAGGTAAAAGAATAATAAGATAAATAGACAAGGCAGACTCCTTGTTTAGTTCCTGAAGAAGATGGGTGGCTGTTTGGTGGAGTTGTGTAAAATATGCTTTTTCTGCAAAGGTGGTAACTCTTGGAGTATTGCATGTTATGTAGGCTCTGAGATAACAGGAGCCAGGAGACTCCAGGAGGAAAAGGTAAGAACAAAACTTGAGGGAAGAAAAGCAATGAGATGTTGGTTCTGTAAGGGCAGGGAAATGACAGTCTTTGGTATCTGGGTAGAAAGATATGTCAGCCTCGGCGCTAAGCCTGGCACAGGCACCTTAATGACATACGGAGAAATAAAGTATCAAGATGACATCGTGCTGAGTTATTTGCATGTTTCTCTCTGGCTTTCCTGTGGAGTGAGCCTGCCATGTTTTGTCTTCCAAGGAAGGCTCCTCATGGGCTATAAAATTCCCATTTCCCTCCCCACTTCAGTCCATGTTTCTCAACTCTTGCTGAGAGGAGCTGGTTCTACTCTGCAGGGCAACAGCAACACCCAAGTGGAGAGATACTGTTGTCCTTCACGATTTCGCTATTGATAACTCTCATGATTTTACTGCAAGATGAGTGATGCTTGTTTTAATTACCACCTCAGTTGCGGGAGTCAGTGATTAAATGAGAATCTCAGCTTTCACTTAAAAATAAATCTCCAACGTTTGTAGGTGTTGAGAAAGAGTTTGAAAATGTGGTAATGTGGTGTGAATTATACCCTAGAGTCTTAATGGCTAGGAAACAAAGCAGCAAATTAAAAAAAAACCACCTTCATTTTATTGCTATTTTATTATCTGAGGTTGCTATAAATCCTCATTATTTTTTTGGTGGCTGCTTTATGATGTTCAGCTACTCGGATTGATAATACAGCAGATCAAACATAACTTCTTCACTTCTAAGAGTTTTAATTAGAATTTCTGTGTAAACGTCTCTGCAGATTTTAAGCAGCCAATCGAGGAAATGTAAAGAGAAAAAAACCATCATTTTTATATGAGTATTCAGCACTGTTGGATAGATCTTGAGTTTACACATGAAAATTATTGAAAGCTACAGTCTCTTAACAAGTAGAGCAGGGCAGTGCCTCCTTTGGTTTTTGCATTGTGCCAGCTACTGTGTATGTGGACTCCAAACTTAGTAAAATTGGGAAACAATTAGTAACAAGAAGGCATTTTGTCCGTATTACAAAATGTGGTATTTGTTCCAAGGCAAAATTCTCTTTTCTTCTTAAATCTTTAAGGGATTCAGGACTAAGTCGTGTCGAACAATAGTGTGCTCATCCAAGGAGAACTACTGAGTGCATTTAATTACCCTCACTGGTTGTCTCAGCACAGAGTGCTGATTATAGATAATGCTAGCTTCCAAAGCACGTTCTTAGCAATAAGAGTGTTACGTTTATTTTGGTAGATCAAATACGCGCATTGCTTCAGACGTTCTTAGATGTCCAGCTGCTGTTTTGAAAGCAGAGTTTCCAGGCATAGCTGTTCCTTGCTTTGACCTCTTATGTTATTTTCTGGGGGGTTGGGTGGATTAAAAATTTTGTATTCCATTTCTCCCCCCGTAGTAATTCTACTAGACACTGAAAGTATTTGCAGATAAAAGACTTTTCCTGTTCCTGTCTCGTAACCCTGTTATTTATTTATTTATTTTCTTTTGAATGTAGATTTTAGTAATGTGCCTGATGTCACATCCAGCTTGAAAAGGAGCAGTACTGATGGCACTCTGGACCAAGTGCCACACAGGGAGAAGACTGATCCACCTTTCAGGGTAAGAAGGTGCTTGACATAGCAATCCTTATGAACAAAAAGACAGTGTTGTAGTGTTAATGCTCTGCATTTTGTGGGAAAGAATTTAACATATGACACAAATTTTGAAATTTTTTAATGTGTATTAGCTGTGCTTAGTGTTTATTATCTTGAGGTCACCCTGACAGGTCAGCATCTACGGCACAGCTGCTGCATCTCCAAGAGCAGTGTGATGGGGTCAAATTCATCTTTCTGTGTTGCTTGAATCCAGATCTGCAGAGAACAGTAAAGCTGTTACAGCTTTCTGACTGATTTGGTTTGGTTCATGTTTTCTTTTTGCTGATACTTCGAGGGCTTGTTGTTAAGATTGCAGTGACCATAGCAACACTCGCTTAACATCAGTAGTTTTAGACTGGACTCCAGACTTGGAGAGGTGCAGTGTTTAAGAGCCAGAGATTCCCACTCTCTAATTTGGAGAACCTTTATGCATCTGCAGTTACTGTTTGACTTCAGCTGGAGTAATAGATGCTCAGACTTTCTCTCAGTCAGGACTTTGGAAGCAGAGGCAAGGATCCCCAGAATTACTGTCCACCTTCAAATGGTCTTTAAAGAGCAATTTTTCATCCATTTTGCTCCGATTCAGTCAAATTGCAACCTGTGTCCGACTCAAGTGCATATTGTTTTGAACCCCCCAACTGCTAACATGGGTAGCGTTTTCATGTTGGTGGCCATGCTTTTACTAGGCATTGCCATTCTGGCAACAGAAATGGTTTTGTTATTTCTGTTCATGAGTTGGTTGTGTCTCCAAGCAAATTTGTGATAACACTTGCTTTACACTTTTGCATAACAGAAATTAAGTTAGAATTTTTATGGTCCTGGAATATATTACTGCCTTGTACTAGATTGTATGGAAAATTGGTAGAGATAAGGCAGAATGTAAAGACTTAGAAGACCAGAAGAGGGAAGAGATATTGTGCCTCTAGCTGTACTTACCCAGAGGACCTGATCCTCTCTCATTTTTTGTATGACTTTGTAGTCTACTTCAGTCTGTTATAGGTAACTTTATGCAGGTTTTTTTGAGAGTAAGCCCAGTGATTGTGAGTCTCTAGCCCATCTCCTGCTGCACAGGGGATTCCCACAGAGATAATCTATATCCTGTGTAACACATTGCTTACGCTCCTAAAAAGTCTTTGCAACCAGACAAGAGTAAACTGGATTTTTCTCTCCCTAGGACACATTGTTTGTTTGGAAGGGGTAATGCAGATTTCTCCGCTGTCATGTTTTGGGGCTTCTGTCTGTTTTAGGGGCAGGGATCTTTGCTGGAGCACAGTGGAGGTGGCCCCAAGGCTTTGGATGTCCTGGTGACTAGCTGCACAAGCAGGCTGGTGTTTGGCCACCTTTCCCTGGGTGCCCTGCTGGGTGCCCTGCTCACCCAGGATACGCGCCTTGGGGTACGCGTTGCCCCCCATGCACTGTGTGGACATACACAACTGAGTTCCCGTCCTGCTGAAGGGGAGGAGATTCTGGGGCTTTAGCAGAAAAACAAAGCCTCTTCTGATCGTCTGTGTCAAATACACCAAATGACAGAAAATTAGGGAGAGTTCAGCAGGATTTAAATTTAAATACACAGAGAGCAATTCATGTATATTAGTTGTTGCTTTGAACGCACTAAATTTGCTCCCATGCTTTAAATTACATGCTGCAATTGAAGCTAAAAAGAAAAAAAGAGGGGAGAAAACAGACAGGTCTGCTCCCTGCCCTCTCTCCAGCCTCGAATCTGTCACATCTAGCAGTATTAATGGCTTGTGCACAATTTGCTGAAGTAACTGCCCCTGCCATATTGCAGTTCACTTCTTGGGTTGGCATGGAGGTCTGGTAGTGTCATTTGAAAAATTCTCTGAAGCTGTCCTAGTTTTGTAGGTATAAGGAGGGGAAATAGTTTGGCAATCAGAGGCAGTCTGACTTGAACTGCAGCTGTAAACGAGTCTGTGACAGCTCTACAATTTCTGCAAATGGTTTGTAATTGATTGCTGTCTTTCTGTTGGAGGGTGCCTATTACTGTCAGAGCTTTTTGTCTGACCCTTTTGATTTCTCCAATAGATGTAGAATTAAAAAAAAAAAAAAATCAAACCTCACAGTAAATTTAGGTAGTGTATGTTGTATGTGCTTTTGTGATTGGGTATAAAAGGAATTAAAATGATTTCTGTTTTTATAGCTGTGATTTGGTTCGGCACGCCAGATGAACAATAGCTATTGCTAATAAAAGCTGCTCTGAGGAAATTGTGCAGCCTCAAAAAGCATAGCATCTGGATTTGGGTTTGGTGTCCTCCTGTTCCCCCCCGCCGCTCCCCGGCTTTGCCTTCTGTTTCCTGCATGTGCTAACCTGACCCGTGCCTGTGGGAGAGCAGTAGCGCAGACACCTCAGCATTAGGCGACATTGCAGAACTATGGGGGAGAGGAGATCTGTAAGCACAGCTCTGTGGAGAAGACGTTGGTGGCGCTAAGAGGTTCTTGGAACAACAAGCAGTTTGGGAATATTTCAGGGGGGAGACAGCTAGAGATGCTCACTTCCCAGTTGACAGCAACTGTAGATGCTATTACGTGGCTCTGAGGGAGCAGACTTCTTTGAAGTTTGGTTGATTTTTGTCTCGTAACATGTAAGTAAATAAAAAAAACAGCCTTAAAGCTTTGCATTTAATGATTGCATGTCTGATTTCTGGATTTTGTGTTTCTCATTTGGAGTATTTTTGTTTCTTTGTTTTTTCACTACTATTTTCTTCATCTCATACCAAGCTAAGGTTAAGCATCATCTTAACTGAACATACAGTTAGGCATTTCAGAAGTGCCTTGTAATCTCAAAGGAAAAAATCTTTGGTTGCACGTGTACTACATCCAAACACGCGTTGATTCACACGTTCATTCATTCATTTTTTGTAGTCTGAGAAATGAATGAATTTAGAGTAGTTGCATGTTTGTCTTTCATCTGAGAGCTAACAGATGAACTAGAAGAGCCATAGAGGATTGTTTCATTCCAGAAATGGAAGCTGTTCCTTAAGTTATAAAATATTATTAAAAACACGTGGACATCAAGAACTATCCATTCTGGATACTCATTAGTTTTGTCAGCTCTGTATTCTCTAGGATGCCCCATTTATACCTTTAATACCTTTAACTTTATTTTTTGTTTTATTAAACAAGGATAGATGTTATACTTTTAACACACTCTGCTGCAGTACATTTTCAAACTGTGTTAAAATACTGTTTATGTGGCAGTGGCGTGTCGTCCTTGCAATTGTTGGTTCTGGAGTATGTAGGCGTACTGTTGACAGAAGAATAGAGGACCTCAGAAAATCTGAGGATTGAGAATGCCTGTCAGTGCAATTAGGTTTAGTTGTGTTTAATCATTTTGAGAACTAATTGTCCGTGCTCAGTTGACAAATCCTGGTATGTTGACAGTTGCCAAGAATCAAGCTCTCTGTACATCAAAATAGCACAAAGCTGAATAAAAAATGCAACTTTTCCTTTAGCTAGTCATGATTTCTAATTGCAAACTGTATTGGTAAGAAATGTTTTCTCTAGCCCATGGTTCTTTTAAGATGGAGTTTAGTAGTCTGTTACTAACTTGCTTATCTTTACCTAGTATTTTCAATATATTAAACATAGCCTTTTATGAAAGATGAAGATAACTAAAAGGTGAAATTTTACCATATAAGTAACTACTATTCTAAGGTCTCTTGTAAGACTGCTATCATCTGACTTTCAGTTGCTTTTTGAATATCATCAGAGATAAGTATTTCCCAAATCAAATTTTAACAGAAGGAAAGAAGTAACTTAATGTAAATGCATGTGTGAGAGGGGAAAAATGTATTTTCACTTTAAAAGTTCATAAGAAAAAAAACTTAGAGTAAGCTCTGTGCAAATATTTCACATAACTTCATTATATTCTCAGCTGTATCTTAGAGTTCTTTAAGAAACTTAAGAACCACAGTAAAAATAGCTAGTGTGATGCTTTGTAATCACGGTAAAAATAGTGAATGCAGAATGGTTTTATGCTGGCATCTTCAAAAATTAACATTGCAGATGCAGAAACGGAAGCTAGTGTGATGAGAAACTTTGACTGTTAACAAGAATTTGCTTTCTAAAGAATGGCCAACTGGTTTGATTTTGTAATGCTTTTGAAGTGGTGCTATATTTCTTTCAAACAATGTAATAAAATTGATTCTGGGAATAAATTGGGTGTAGAGACTTTCAGAAATTGCCTCTGCTGTTGACTCTTAAAATAGTCAATCTGCTCTCAGAACAGGTTACTGATCATACATCAGTACGTATATATGACAAGTCTATCCCCATCAACTCTTAATAAAAAATAAATATAAAATAAATAAAAAATACTACACACTGCAGAGGGAGTAAACTAACCATTCTTAATGCAATGAACAGAAATTATGGTTAAAGATCCCTCAACACCTTTCCCTGGCATGGGCTGCTTTAGATTAGCTCAACTCATTCCTTCTCCTCTCCTGCTTGACAACCATGTTCACTTTCCCTCCATCTGGTGAGGAAATGAAGAACTTGTGACCGGTCTGCTCAGCAGAGCACATGGTACCTTTGGCAAACACAAATCTGCATCTCCTGCAGGGTGGAGCATTTTCATCAAACCCTTTCAGCTTTTTGTAGAGATGAGGTTCAAGTCAGTGTAATGGCCCTACTGGAAATCTCCATGTTTATAGATATAGGGGGAAAAAATAAAGGTGAAGAATTATGGTACTTGTGCATTTCAGAAGTCTGCTTTTGAGTACTCAGGTTTCCTATGTAATGTCAAATCAGCCTTCCAGTGCTTTTGAAGCTTGTACATTCTGTTTATTGTGATGCCAATTGCAGACAGTCCTCTATTTGCCAGAGAGGAGCTTTTGCACGTGCAGTGAGAAGTAGATGTTTCCATGAACTCTGCACGTCTGGGACCATGGTCAGAAATCTAGGTTTTGGTCTCCCTGCATACAGTCCCACTTCTCATGCTCAAGGAGCCAACGTGCAAACGTGCCTAACTTGGACAACTGTTGAGGTTTTTCTTCCAACCCATATAAAGTGTGTGTGCAATTAAGGAGCTGATTTGCATGTCAAATGCTGCCCGAGCGGTGTGAACGCAGAGGCTGGGACTGGGTCAGAACGCAAACCCATCTTCCCTCTTCCGCGTCATCCGACTAACACAACAAGGTTCCCAAAACAGTGCTTTTCAACAGATGCAAAATGCATGTGTCATGATTTCAAAAAGGAAATCCTGTTGTTACCTATTAGCTTATTTCACACGGCTATTTCTGTAATGAAAATCAGCGAGTATAGAGCTTACTGCATTTGTGGTTTTGGCCTCTTGTATATACAGCATAGCCTTGTACTGGAGGGATGGTTTTCATAAGTTGAAGACATTAATATTTTGTCTTCAAACTGTCTAGAACTGATTTTGAAACCCCTTAATTAGAAGTAACACTAAAGCCATCAACTTCTCATGCAGATAGAGTAATTTAATACCTCAAAATCCTGAGGTACAATATACATTCTAGGTCTAGGTTCGAACCTGAATGAAAGAATGTGCATCTTGTTGCTGGTCTGAATACTCGATTGTTAAAAAAATGTGTGGTTTGATTTTGGGGAGAGGAAGGGGGAAACTGCAACAGTTGCCATGGAACAGTAGAGGTGAAAGCAGTTAGTAATCATTACTCATGTAGTCCAATCCCAGCACAAAATTAATACAATTGTTTAGCATTTATGGATGATTTGAATGGTATTTTTGATTCCAGAGGAAAGCAAGTGGATGCTAGGAATGATGTATTCCTCTGAAAACATTGTAGAAGCATGTGGTCTGTATCATATGTGCTGTGGCACATATGTTCAGGGCACCATTATTCAAAACACACCCAACAGCCTTTTATTGGCACTTGCGCTAAATGTAAGCCTATATATTCAGTTGCAGCGGTTCATTTATTTATTTTAATGTGGTGATGGCACTCATTCACTCCGAGATGAGATAGGGATCATCAGTCTGAATGTGTGTATATAAGCAGTGGGTAAATGTCAATAAATGGTTCTTCATCCCCACCAAAGTTAAACAGTTTCCTAGTATGACTTTTCGGTGAGAAAGTTAAAGATTTACCAAAATATGCTGAATTAGAAGGAAGATTTGCAATGATACGATGCATAAAACATAAAAACTGACAAGTACAAATCATGTTTTGATTACATTTAGGATGGTGTGGCAGTGTATGTATGTTAACATGCATCTGGTAGATTTCAGAGCCATGTTTCCCTCCATTTGGTATAAATGGCATCCTTTCTTGCTAGACAGTTAGTGACTACCCCCAAAATATCCTTAAAGAAACAACATTGAAATAAAACTGCAGCAAATCTAAAAAGAAAAAAGAAGTGCATGTGGAGCAATTTTGTTAAGCAAAGACTGTAAAAATCAAAATTCTTGGAAGGTGGGTGTAAATTACTAGTAAAATAATCAAGTAACCATCAGTTGTTGAGCTACATTGAAAGAAAGCCAAGCAGAAATGACCAGAAGCTCAACAGAAGTTACTCTGGGAAAAGTGAAGTAAGAGGAAGAAAAAACTACTGGTATGCCCCTATGGCCCCAAACCTATTTCTTGCATGGAGGCAATTCTGGTTAAACGATGTTCATGGTGATATCTTCTCATTAGCTCTATTTTCCATTGCCCAGGCACTTCCCACTTGCACAGCATGTCATTAATTGCAGGAGAGCTGCCTGCCTGAAGGTTTGCTCAGCAACCATAGGACATTAAGGGTCTTTCCTTTTTTTTTAATCGTGAGAACTTCTCTTTAGCAGTTGATGAGATCCAAAAGCTTGGGGAGTAGTCCGCAATTAACATCCTTTTTTTCCTGTTCTTTGTAGGAAAGGAATTAACAACTTAGTGCTCTCAAAATCATGTAAACTCCTCTGCAATCCAAGTGTCATTTCCTTCCAGATGTGAGATGCATTTAAGGAGTCTAAGAGCTAACATGGGAAAATAGCACGTGTCCTCAGCAGTGGTTTTCCTTGATTCAGTTGTGCCTGGAGGGGACAGTTCTGCCTTGAAAGCATGACAGAAGCCCGTGGGGAGCTCTGCTAATTATTGTGCTTCCCCTGCAGACAGCCCAGCCTGTGCTGAGCCCAGCCAGAGCTGCTGGCTTCAGCGGTGTGGAGCTGCGGCCAGACCCCTGCTGTCATCGTGCACCTTTTGAGAAGGATATCGGTGATATGAGTAAAACTGTAGCCTGTGAAAAGTCTGTAAGAGTTTTGCTAATTAATTTAGGTTTCGGTATTTTATTCCACCCCTTAGAAGAAGGCACCAGAACTGATGAACTGTAGGTTACACTGGCTGTAAACCTACCAGTGAGTGTCTGCTGCTGACTGCAGTCCTGGATTTCACTTTGTTGCATTGATCGTGTAGTTCTTTAACTGTAGCAGAGCCACCCTACTGATGGCCCAGAATTCAAATATAAGAGTTGCCTGTCTTGGCTGACATAGTGAGGAGCCTTGAAACCATAACGCTTAAAGCATGAAAGGTGCTATATCTAGAGTGAACCTGTAAGCAGACATTAGGTCAAACCATAGATGGAGACCTATATGCACAGCTACTGCTGGGGAGGCATGAGAAAGGCAAGAAAGAAGAGCAAAGGGAGACTGTGCAGTTCTTGCAAGCAGAGGTGTGAACTTGTGTTCTGTGCTGTTACATTGAGTCGCTGGGGTTTAGGGTGGGGAGGTGGTATTTGATGTCTTTCCTCTGGCTGAAAGAAATGTCCGCTCAAAAGTACTGTGACAGTTGTTAGTGTAAAATGTGCAGAGGGTTTTGATGGGGAGAAGAAATTGTGTTGTGTTGATGCTTGCAAACGAAAGAAGCTGGTGGGAGATGACTTACGATACAGCTTTTCTTTGTAGTCTTTTGGGGAAAAAAACAAGAGGCTTACCTGCGGGTGAAAAGGGAATTGTATGATAACAGTCCTGGTTCATTGCAGCAGGATATGATCAGCAGGGTCTCTGGGGACGCTTGTGACTTCACCCATGAAGGGCAGGAAGCTGCGCTGGAGTCCACCACCCTGGGCCTCCAAAGGCAACCCCAGTCACCTGCAGTGAGTGCAGGATATGACGGCAGCATTTCACTTTGAAATCAAAGGCAGAGATATCTAATCGTGTTTCTGACAGACCCGGGGAACTGGGTAACCTCTCTGCCAGCTGTAGATTATTTGCTGGTTTGTGTTTTTTTTTTTTTAAGACTGAGATACTGCTCAGTTACAGTGCTGACAATAACATACGTGTTTTTCCCTTGCAATGCTGAAGCATTTAAGCACAATTTTAGCACATGCCGAGTTGGGTGATGTGCCCAGCAATTACCTATAGGACACAAAGTCACTTTAAAGCCCTACAAAGTTGCAATACAGGACTTCAGACAAAAACTGCATTCTGCGTATCATCATATACTTCAGTGAGGCTTTGATTCATGTTTTGTGCTGTCAGGAACATGTAAAGCCAAAGGTAGACCTGAAATGCCAGAACTGAAAAAATCTGCTACCTGCAGCAGATTCTGCAAAAATTCAAAGATAACAAAAAGATACCTGAAAGGAAGGAAGAGGGAGGAGAATTAAAAAAAGTAAGGGGTCAGTTGATTCAGATGCACAGGGAAGTTCCAGCAGATTTTCATGTTTTGTTACCTGTTGTCCATAGCACTCTTGTTCCTTCTCTCTCTACTTGTTAACATACTGTGGGCAGCCCTTCACTCACAGGGTGACTATTTCCTTCTGAGACAGCAGAATCCTTCTGTAGAACCTAAGGAAAACCCCACCGAAACCAGGGGAGAGGCTGATGTGGATTTCAAGGGGTCCACATTTGTCTTTACAGGGGGATTATTGCAACTTTTAACATTTGAAATGCGATATGCCTACAACTAACAAGAAGAGGTAAGGGTCACCCTCTCTGACTCTAAAGGCGGCACAATGCAAAAATTTATTATGAAAGATGAACACAACTGCAAAGAAAATGTCTCAGTGGTTGCCATAGTTTCTAATTCAGCACCAGAGAAAAGTTTTTGCATTCACCACAGAACACTTTGGGTGAGAATGTTGCAAACAGTATTTAAGATGCTTGAAAATAAAAATTAAATACAAATTCCATATAAACATTTGGAACGTTAACTAGTTTTTTTATTGCTGGAATTAAAGCAGACGTCTTCACTGTGGTCAGTTATGCTTTGAAAATACATTTTGAAGGCATTTAAAAAACACGTTACTAGTATAATAAGCGTGATAGAAAAATACTTAGAAAAATCATCCACCCACATTTGTAAAAAGTAAAAAGCAGAGTCCCTCTAGATCACTGTAGAGATCTGAAGACCAGCTGAATTAAACCTGAGCTTATAACGCTTACAGACCACGAACATCACAGAGCTCCTGTTTAGTACAGGGGGTGTATGTACATATTGTCTGTTTTCGTATATATATGTGTGTGTGTGTATACATACATATAGACACACAAACACTTATATCTAAAAAATACATGTTGTGTACACAAATTATGCTCCTGCTTCACTGGTGGTCCAGACTGATGTTATTAAGTAGCCCACAAGCTCTCAGAACTCTCCCGGAGGCAACTGCTGTTTCCTTTCATTCAAAATATATACAGGCAGAGCAAAATTAGCCTTTTACCTTCATGCGTTAAGGGCAAAAGCAGGATGGGAAATGAACTCGATGCAGATAAGCGCACCTAGACATGTCGGGACAATAGAGGGAAGCCTGTATTATGAAGGATGTTACTGTTATGGTAACTATCAAGCCTGGTGCCACTAAAATGGAAAGATGAAAACCAGATGTCTGTAAAGGGAATGTGTGTTACTCAAAGCACACAGGAACAAACAACAAGGCCATGTCATTTTCCCAGTCATCTTAAAAGTATTTCAAGGTGATTGATTATTTTACGTGTGAATTTTACATACAAGGCATATTCTTGAAGAGGGCTTGAATGTTTGTTGCTTGTTTCTGGAGAAGAAGAAAGGCTAAATAAAATGCTTTCATTCGTTTCGTTTATTTTAGTTTGTGTTTTTCACTTTTTTGATTTATCCAAGTCCCTCAATAGGAGTTGGAAATATTACTAAAACATCGGGTTTTTTCTAATGAACACACATTAAAAAAATCTTTTAATTGGTAACATCTTTTAGCTGGCATATGGCTAGCTAATAACTCAGACTTAATTAGCAAATCTGGGGAAGAATAACTTCCTAATATGGAATTAAAAAGGCCTGTCATTGTTTTTCATCTGAGACTGACGATATTGCTTGGACCTGAAATTTAACAGCCTTTTTTATTTTTTTTTTCCTGGTCCCAGTGGATGAGCTGTGTTTTAACACACATCTAGTACAAAAAGAGAGTTTGACATTGCCACGAATCATGCTGATAGAAAATGGAGAAAGAGCACCTTTCCAGAAAGTATAGTTACACTCTTAATAAATGTACATCTGGTGACCTGACCTGTGTTAGTTTTTCAGTGCTGTACGTGGCACTGTAAACATTTAATTTCCACAGACTAGTCATTTTTTTTTCTCTTCAGCCTTGGTCTGTGGATCCCTAGGGCCTGTGTACTACTGCAGAGGCAACCACTAATGGTGGGTAAGAAAAGTAGCCTTGTCCATGCTACACAGTAGTCCATATAATTGGATTTTTTAAACCAGGCTGTGCGTCCATTGAAAAATTGAACATTAGGGAGCAGGCAAAACCTCTCTCTTGTTCCTTTGAGACCATTCCCTCAGTTTTCTGTTATGTAGTCTTCACACCCAGTGAATCCGATCTCTGCCTCCAAAAGAAAGGACATAGTCCATCAGCTATTGAGAGGTTCCCACTATTGTGATGAGTTCTGCCAGCCTTATCAGCAGGGTGTTGTTTCAGGGCTCCAGCGTTGCGGTTCCTCTGATAGGCGGCTGCTTGGCAACTGAGCTTCACGGTTTGGCAAATGCTGAGCTGTCAAGTTGCGCTAATGATTTGGAAAGAGATGGATGTGAGTTTAATTGCAGTAATTAAAGGAGAGGGCTGTCTTAATCCCTTCCTTGTATGAAGGTGAATATCCTTGAAGCCGCTGAAGCAGCACGCTCATAACCAAGGATATAGATGCCCAGGCTTGGTGTATCATTTGGGTTCATGGAAAGGGTTTGCTCAGAGAGCAATAGAGGGTGACAAGGGCAGTGTTGAGTGAAGCCTTATAGATACCATCACTGCACTCTTCACAGGGCTGCGATAGAGGGAACATGGGCATTACTGTGGTTTATTATGCCACTGGTATAGTTCTCATTTTATTAATGAATTGCTTGTCAGTCTTCTAATTCTTCAGCTCAGTGGTGTCATGTTCTATAATGTTTTATTTAAAGTTGCATTGTTTTTAGAATAATCTAGCTGTAGACCTGATTGGTTTTGTGTAAATATATCAACATGGGGACTTTTACTTTCAACCCTGAATTGATTACTGAGCACGGTTTAAATTTCTTTTTATTGATGTAATTACAGCTAAAAAATTCAAACAAAGGACAAGCACAATTATGTGAAGAAACCATCCAGAGAGCTGCCTATTTGTTTTTCATTTTATCATTGTAAGAGCATTTGTATGCCACACCATTTAGTGGCATGTACCCTTGACAGAGCATCGGTACCACTGATAATTCATGCTGACCTTCAGGGCAGTCAGCACCCTCTAGATATTTTTAGGCGTTTGGCTAATTTTCTCAAAGCACCTGATGTTTTGTTTATGCAGTAAATTTCACGGGCACAGAGGCAGGTACATTTCTGGGGAGATAAAACCCACCTTCCCTTGCCATAACTGCACTTTGTCCTGTATTTGCTACATCAAGCTATTTATGAAAAAAAAGAATAAATCTTCTCATCTGGCACGTTTTTCCACGTTTGTAGGATTAAAGGGAGGCATGGCAGGTCTATTTGTGCTCTCGTACGCTGCTTAGCCCCGTTACACTGGGACGTTGACAGCGTCTCCGATTTTCGTTAATCAGCACAAAGGAGAAACTTCGGCGCCTGAGCCTCAGAGAGCAGGTTTGCTCGTGGGGGAGCTTCCTTCCCAGGGACCTTTTTTTTTTTTTTTTTCCTTTGGCAAAGTTTGTATTCGTAAGCCACAATGCCCGCCTTCCGGAGGAGTAAAACCAGAGCTAAGAGTTTAGCGTTGGCTCGTAAAACCCAGCAGCAGGCAGCAGCAGCGTACGGCTCCCTGCACAGGATGCTCTCTGTGGTGAGTCCCGCAGGGTTAAGCTGGGGGGGTGCCGCTTAATTAGGCTAAGGTAGGTGATGGGGGCTGCACCAGCCTGTCTGTGCTTGATAAATAGCGGCTGCCCCAGCATGGGGAATCAAATAATGGATTCTGGGAATGTGTAGTCGGTGGGTGAGTTGTATACCAGTGCAGTGCATGGGAAAAGATTTGGGCTTTTTGAAGTTTTGGGGGAGGGAAGGGTGGGTTGGTTGCCTGTGCTGTTTGCTGCTGGGCTCAAACGCAACGGTTATTTCTTGCGTCTGTCAGAGAAAGGACAAAGTCACGATCCAGATTTTGACAAGAAGTGGGATGTTGAAACGAGATTCTTCAGGGAAATTTGGAAATAACTGCAGCATGAATGTTTTTAACTATTTCTCTGGTTTGTGACTAATAATTTAGGATTGTGGAAAAGGGGAGGAAAATAAATGCATAATCAAGGTACTGCTGGGGGAATATAAGAAGGCTGTGAATGTATTACACAGGTGGTAGAAAAATACTTGAGCCTTCTGCATTAAGATTGGCAACATCAGGACAAGAACGCGGGGAAGGAGAAAATGACAATATTTTCACAGGTTCAGGGTTTGAGAAAATTTGCATTGTGTGCTTTAAATACTACCTGACAAGAGTCTCCTTTTCGTGGCCTGGGCTGTAAAGGTTCCTCTCTTTTTGTTTGCCTCATGCTCTCATCTGTATGTTTAGTATGGTCAGGATATAACCTTCTGTGTTGGAACTGATTTGTGTTTTACCTTTGGCGTACGATGGGTTTTAGAGATTTTAGAGATGCTGAGCACAGCATCTAGGAACTCAGTGGAAGCTGCTGGTCCTTGGGACGTGGTCGACGCAGGCTCTTGGGCGCAGATCCCTGCTGCGTGACTTGGTTTGTAACTAGTGCGTCAGTCCCAATCCTAAGTCACCAGCGGTTCTTCCTCTATACCCAGGGAGAAGGATGGGCTTCTCTCTCTGTGTGGCAGCTGAGAGGGAAGATTTGCCACCATGCAATTCATATTAATAGCTCAGGCCCCATGTCAGGTGGGTTGCATCTTCGCTGTTTTACACAGCCATGTGTTCAGCCTTATTCCAGGCCTTGACCCGTGCTGTTGGGAAGGAGTTACAAGGTCATCAACCCCTCTTCTTACTGTACTTGAGACTTCTAAATGAGGTTGGTGACACCTACTCGCATTACTGGAACAGGCTGACTTCGCTAATGTAAATGTCCCTGAAATAGGGAAATTCTGGCTCAAAGACAAAAGTTTATCCTTAACTCCTCCCCTGTTGTCTGGTCTGGTAGGGCAGCTCTTCAAAATGCAGCATAGAGGGGTTGCTTCTCCCTCCTTAAAGCCTGACTCTAACTATGCTTGGCGTCTTGCTACAAAGGATCTGAGTGGGCACTTTTTAAAAAATATATCTTTCCTTTAGCAATGTTTTAAATATTTTGATTAAAAGACATGCAAGAGACATGGCGAAACAAAACCAGACCCCTGAAATTTCAGCTGTGTCAGTCGGGAACAGTTTCATGTTCGGAGTGGCCTTGAAGTTGGGAAAAAAAGGAGAAGGACAAGTGGCGACCGAGGCTACTACTTTGTTTTTAGGTTCTGTTGCCCAAAGCTGAGCAGCGTTTTGCCCAAATACCTGTGGGGAAAATCTCATAAGGCAGTTTTCAGTAAAACTTTGAGGTTTTTTTTCAGTCTCAATAAACAATTTAGAGGAGTGCACATACTGTATTGGTGTGTAACATAAGGCAACTTTTTTTTCAGTCTTTAAGGAAATTACAGCCTGCAACTTTTTAGCCTTTTACATTGCTTGGTTACAAAGTACTTCCCAGTCTGAGGATGACAGAGCAGTCTAGAGACTGATGGACCCACAAAAAAACCAACAGCTCTTCTAGAGAGAAGCATCTTCCAACACAAAGGAAAAGTGATGGACATCTCCAAAAGCCTTCCTTCTTCACAGAGTGAGGGATGTAAAGAGGTCTCTGGCCAGTTGTTCATTTCTCAAAATCCCATGTAATTGTATTTCTTTTGCTGACTGGTGCATTCAGTCTTCCTGGAAATACGTACCTCGGGCAGAGCTGAGCTGTTAGCTGTTGGTTTTTAGAGGGTACAAGACTAATCTGTTTCTGCAGGATGTCTTCTGAGCACGATTCCTCTTCAGATAAGGAATTCAAAGGATTGG
Organism: Numenius arquata; assembly: GCF_964106895.1. NCBI lineage: Eukaryota > Metazoa > Chordata > Aves > Charadriiformes > Scolopacidae > Numenius > Numenius arquata. The sequence continues at coordinate 10,277,529 of NC_133577.1, read as the reverse complement.
TGATCACCCTGTAGACGTGGTCAGTGTCCTGCTCAAGGGTACAGGAGTCTGAAAGCTCATCAAAGAACAGGCATGGTTTTAACCCTCCCAAGGAGTCTTTCTTAGGCTGTAGAGTTTTCTAAGCCCATTCAAAATATTTGTTTCCATCACTTTTTCAAACAAACCCGTATCAACTGATGGAGTACATGAGGTGTATAAATGAGGGTAAAATAAACAGCAATGAGCAGAGACACCATAACACTAATTGACCTTGTGCAGCATTTATGCTCAATCAGTATCATTCAGTAGAAAGTCACAGGGTAGCCATGAAATTGTTGTGCTAATGCTTAACCACTGCTGATTAATGTCTTCTGCTCTGTCACCAATTAATTTTATGGAGATTTTTAACTCTGGTGGGGATAGCACAGCTTCAAATGATGATATGCTTGTCTGCAAGGAGGAAAGAAATTCTCCAAAAGGTTCTTTGTAAGAGTATCCTTTTGTTCAGTTTAAAGGAATAATCTCTAATATTTCAGGGGTATTACTGATAATGGGATGTGCTTCATGTCCATCTGACAAGCCGAGCACCACTGTGGTGGCTGGCTGCTATGGGTCAAGCTGACAATTATGTGGGCTGGAATTTTCCCTTCTAAGGTTACTGTGAGCAGTCCTCACTCACAGGGAATTCCCCCTGCAAAAGGATGTAGGACCTAACTGTGAGTCACAAACATGCAGGGATGAAAAAAAAGTTTCTCAAGGCTGCTTCCACGCATCCTTCAGTTTTCTTAGAGCATGAGGCAGGAGGCTGCTCCCCCTGACTGCGAGGTCTGTAGAAGGGTTTATACAGCTTTGTTGGAAAATCTGTGAAAATGGCCAATGAAGCAGCACAGTTCTGCTTAACTTCATTCTCTCTGGAATGCACGTATTTGTTTTTTCTATAAATCCTTCATAAGCACCAGTTGACTTTTTCGACTCTGACATTCAAATCTAGCACTTTTAGTCTAAATTTTTGGATTTTTAGCCTCATCTCTCTGCTGTTCAGTGCCAAAGGCAAGCTGAAGCTGCTTGCCATCTCCTATAAATGTTGCTGAAAGTGGCACACATAAGCTCAAGTGATGGATTTTGGAGAAAGTTAGTTACTTCCACTGTGTACTCTCCAGCTTTTCTCTGCACCCATTTGTGTTGCAACCTTGCCCACAGTCAGTCATCTGGGCTTTTCTTCTCACCAACTTAAATGTTGTTATTCTGATAAGCTGCACACTATAAAGGTTGTCATAAATCATTTTTTTTACTATTTGCTAAGCACAGTCTTGGCCTTGTGCAAATAAAAGATGTTGCGTGCTCAAGAAGTTTACCCAATGTATCCGAGAGTCAAATCTGCATGTTTTAGCCATTGCAGTGTCATTGTTAGAGCAAATTCAGGGTAAATTTCCACCTTAATTCATGGTTATGGTGTCAACTTGGGGCTCCTCTTGAGACATCTTGGTTTAAGGGCACTGATAGCCAAAAGGCACTGGAGGCAAAAGTAGCATCCAGAGCAGTGTGGAAAAAAGATGGAGATCCCAACCTGGGTGGTAAGGCAGTTTTAGGAGGAAATATGAAGCAAGAATAGTTTTTATTCCTCTTTATTTATTCATTGTGAAGTCTCTCATGAATACCGGGCTTTTGGTCCGGAACCTAACGTATACTTTGTGATTTCCCTGGCAAAATGTGTTTCTGCATCTTCTATGGTCTGTGCAATGTGTAGGAGTGAATGTGAAACACTTCTGTGATCAAGTAGCCATGTAAATGCCACAGTGGACACAAGGAGTGAGAATCAGGTCTGGATATAGCACAGTCTGAAAGTCTCCCATAAAGGAAAGGACAGAGAGCAGCAAAGCTGTGGGAAAGGACCGGAGCCTACAAGCAATACTGGAGGACAAGGGCTTTTTTCCTTTAATGCCAGTCTTGCAAACACAAAGTGCTTGTATGTTCAGAAACATACTAAAGTTTCTAAAAATCACTACTTGTCAACAGTATGGCTGAGAGGTACGTTAGGGTAATCCTGTGCCTTGGCCAATTATGGGGAACAACATCCGACACCAAAATTATGTTGCTTAGGTGCTCAAATAGTATTTATGTTGAGGAGTATCATCTATTTCCATGTGCTTTCTTAACCAGTGGTCCTTGGTGGCAGATGCAGCTCTGGCCCCAAAACTGAAGGAGATGGAGAACATAGCATGTTCTCCAATGTCTGCCTGCCCTACATGCGAAGGTGGTTGAGGAGGAACAGAGGACTTCTAACTCCTCCTTGTAAAACTGTGCCTGATGATGGTGTTTATGACTCGCTTTCAATAGGCTGTCTCATATCCTTGATCTGGTGTCCTTGATCAGGCATCAGGTTGATGTAAATCAAGCTGCCCACACGCACCTTGAGCTGTAGAGAGCATAAAATCTGAGTCATTCTGATACAAATACAAAACTTTCTGACATCAGAAACAAAGAAAACAAACTCAAGTACTTTGGCATTCAGCTATTTAGAAGTTGCTTTAAAATATACCCTCCCCCTCCATTTCCTAAATTAAGTTGCGATTTATTTCCAAAACCCTAATTAATTTTAGTGGCACAAAGTGACTGTGATTTTTAAACGTATTCCATTGGTGCGCAGCTGTAATTCTAGCAAACACCGTTCAATTTATGTTGCTTTTTGTCAGTTCCTAATAAATGTTGTGAATATAAAATGTATCTAAATTTCATAGTCCTGCAAGCTGTCATTATACAGGATTGTGGGAGTTGGTTGCACATATTAGTGAGGAAAGTAACTTTTTAATTATTTTTTTTTTTAGTGTGGTGGTATTGTTCAAAACTGGGGGCTGGGAAGCTGCAGAGCAATATAGACTCCATGGCAAATAGTTGTCATTTTAACATTTATTTCCATCAGATAGGTGTGAGGGATGTACCTATGTATTGTCACATGAATAGTTGAGATTTGATATTGTTAGTGCATTTAGCCTCCGCCTTGCAGCAAGGCTTTGTATAGCTTAGCTCAGTTTTAGAATACTTTTTGCATTTGCTCATTTGATGACCTAGTATGCTGGGGAACTTGGCTGCGCAGCTAATCCGTGGTGAATCGGGAGATCCAAAAAGGACCACTTGAAACAGCGCGTGGAATAAATTCGTACAGATTACAACAGTTCTGTAATGCACTCATGTCATAATTTCTTCACTGAAACGAGATTACTGAAACAAGGTTTCCACTTGAAATAAAGCAGCATTCATGTAGTCTTCATTTGAATGCACTCACTAAGTAGAAGATAATATATGGCACAGCATATGCAACTGTCCGGTATCTTAGAGAGTGTCTGAGAGACAGAAGCTCCGCAGAAGAATTGTTTCATGTAGTATAAAGAGGTGGATACTGACAGCTACTAAAGTAGAACTGGATAACGGTAGTGATATTCTAGCTTTCAGGAAAGCGTCGTATAAGAAAGAGAACAGTGGAATAATTTTCAAATGAAGCATGAAAGATTACTGCCTGCAAAAGTTGCTCTTGATGGTCATGCAAGAGTGAACTACACAACGATTTTGTAATGTCAGAAAAATCTCTTTCTCTTCCATTTTTGCCTTGTTAGATTAACTCTTGTTGTTCCATCTCCAATTCCTACCTTGCTTGAAAATTTTCTGGGTTTTTTCATGTTTATCATTCCTCTAAAGAATCGCCACCTTTGAAAGCAAAAAAATTTTATATGTAGTTGTCTTCTTGGAGAGGAAGCATCTAAACATCTTTTGACAACCCAAGACATTGGAATCTGAACCTTAAGCTCCAAGACTCATTGTCTGAAAAAAACAAACAATGCAATATAGGTAGCAGATGACAAATGAAACAGTTATTCTGGATGTGTAAAAGATCTTTATCTACTAATTCTTTCTATTTTGATGCAGTGAGTGTTGCAAAATAAGAGAGATGGAAAACAGTGTGGTGCGAGTGTCATAAGAAGCAAAATACATGATATATCTGAGTGTTCTCTCAGCTTTTGCATCTCACAAGCTTGTATCTGAAGACTGAAAATAATTTGCACTGGAAAAATCACTGGAAAATTTTCATTTTACTGCTGTGATCTGGATCTGCTATAAATTGAAGCTGTTCAAAGCTATCAGGATACGTATTTCACAAAAATCAATGGCATGTTCTGACCCCCCAGTTTGGAACAAGAGAAAAATTTGAGGAGTTTAAAAATAATTGCAGTACAGCTTGTGTTCTAAAATGTCATTTCTTGTCTCTTTCTTCTCATTTAACAGAGTGCAGAACAGATCAGTGCATTGTGCCGAAACTTCCAAGAAGTCCAGGCAAGCGGTATGGAAGGACAGAAGGACAACCAGGATCCACCTCCACGGCCACTGGCTCGCCACCTTTCTGACGCAGACAGATTGAGGAAAGTCATCCAAGAACTTATGGACACTGAGAAATCTTATGTCAAGGTACAAAAAAAAAAAAAAAAGAAAAAAAAATCTGGCTAGCTACAGCCTTGTTTTTGAGGCTGACCATGATTTATGGATGGTCTTAATCTACTTCATGCTTACCTTTGTATAAGCAGCCCTCTACAAGGGCCGTAACCTACAAAGTTCACTTATCTAATTGTTCCTGTTGTTTTCAACAGATTTGCTCCTGTAATAGCGGCTGTAGGATTTGATCTAGCAGCTTTAGTTCTAGTCAGTTTGTATTTATCTTGGAGACCAGTAATTTGTGGGGAGTAGAAACCTGCAGTATGTTAACATAGGGATTTTCCAGGGGATGTTTCCATAGTTTTCAAGATGAAAATAAATCTGGTAGAAGAAAAGAATAGAGTCTCCTACAAATTAGAAAAAAGGTTTAATTGTGGAAAATTGTGCGTAATTATTTTCAAATCAGCAAAGCTAAAAGGCACAGCTCCAGTTGGTTGTAGCATCACACATATGTTATTTCTCCTCTGACTGATAAGTCCATAATTTGTTAGATGTATGTCTCTTCTTTTTATAAACCCCAAATTCATGTGACTGGATGCCAAAAGAAACACGAAAACATTGATTTCATTGACATTGATTCATTGACATTGATTTCATTCATCACGGAGGAATCATCTACTTTGCTGGATCTCCAAACACATACTTACAGATATTGGTACTTGCTGCAATAATGTATATGGAAAAGAAAAGAAAACACTTTCAGTCTGTTGGTATTATTACATCCACCAATACACTAATACAGCCGTATGCTGTAAAGCTCGAGGAAGCTTTACAGAACATGAACCCTCCTGTGTGCTTCTTATAGAGGAATCGCTTGAACAAAGGCACGAGCATGGAAGTCACCGACGTGTGTGAAATTTTGCACCAGGAAAAATCCTGGCAGGTTGCACGTACTCGTTATGGCGTTCTCAGGGAAATGCTCATTATTCCTTCTCCATAAGAACTTCTGCCGTTTCTCTCCTTGAGGTCGGAGAGCCCTGCAGTGGTCCTTAGCCCTGCCATCATGCTTTAGGGTGGGATAGTAGGTCTTCAAAAGGGGCACCAATTCTTTGAAGAAATGGCCAAAAAAGGCCCTAATCATGTGTCGTCCGTGTCCCCCCCAACAACATAACCAAACACGTTAAATACCTGATAGGATTTTTAAATGTTACGTGTCTTTCTGGATATTACTACTGATGTTTAAATGAGTGGCTATTTATATGGTTTATCTAACATGCACGATTAAAACATTCAAGGTTGTTCATAAAGACGGACTCTTTAGAAATCCATCATCTGTAACATTTTCTCCTCATGCTATACTAAATATAATTTGTTATAATCAATTTGTAAAGCCTTAAAGATGAAACAAAACCTTTACACTGAAATCAATTTGCGTCTAATTTAGCAATGACTTCAGTGCTAACATCATACAGCTGATTTTGTTGCAGAAAAGGAATTGTATCTCTAGTTCATTCCTGAAAATTGCCCCAATCCCACAGTTGTCATATAAAGAACAATTTCAAACTGTTACATAAAAAGTGAATAAGTTCTATTTCTTGCAGGACTTGAGCTGCCTCTTCGAGCTATACTTGGAGCCCCTTCAAAATGAAACCTTCCTAACCCAGGATGAGGTGAGGGAATAACTGAAAGATGTGCTTTTCATTCCTTTATGGGTTAAGACCTTGGCATTTGGGTTTTTCACTGCTGAGAGCATGACAGAAAAAGCAAACAGCGAACATAACAATAGGAATTACACCAGTCAGTGCCTTTCTGTCTGGTGTGTGCGTCACTTCTTTTTTTAAAAAGGTAATTGTTCTTCTGACTTAACTCCTAAGAAATCTTTGCTTTTGTGTAGGGGTTTTTTTTATAAAACCCGTTTGAAAAGTATCAGTGAAGATGTTACCGTCCTTTGCAACCTCTTCGTGTGTCACATCTCCTTCATAGATGGTTTTCTCAAGACCACAGTTAGGTGCATGGGGTGCTGTTCTTCATAGCCTGATGTTGTTCACAGATGGAGTCCTTGTTCGGCAGCCTGCCAGAAATGCTGGATTTCCAAAAGGTGTTTTTGGAGACCCTGGAAGATGGAATAACTTCTTCCTCAGATTTTAATACACTGGAAACGCCATCCCAGTTCCGGGTAAATATTTCATCATTTAATACTTGGTAGTGTGCCTGCAAATGTTTGTGAAAATCTGGCTTTAAGAACTCTTAAGTTTCATATGGTTGCTTTTACGTTTGAAGCTTTACTTTGGATTACAGACATCTATTCAGCAGTGAAAGATAAGTGCTATTTTTCATGGTTTTATCCTCCTCCTTCCCACGGCAGAAGATGCAACATGAAGATGCAGAGTAGACTTTGAGCATGCTACAAACTAGCAAAGTTTATGATGCAGAACTCCCTTGTAGAAAAGTTATCGTCACTGGGCTCAATTCTGCCCTGCGCTCCTCCCTGCTGTGCCCAGTTCACCCACTACAGACTGGGAGCTTTTGCTGTTAAGTGCTGCATGAGTTGCCCGTGTTGTGAGGTCCAAGAAGAGGACCTACAAAGTGTAAATGGCTGCAGGCTATGCCCTTGCTGTGCTGTCTCACTCATGGTGGCACCACGCAGGACCTGCCCTAACTGTAAGAAGTAGGTTCCCCGGACATGGAGTCACTGCCACAGGACCAGGCGAAACTGCTGGCAGGTCTCCTGGACACTTGCTGCCTTTTGTGGAGCAAACATTGATTAAAAAGAGGGGAGAAGGCTGCTCTCCTCCTCCCCTCCTCTTCCTCCCCCACTACTCCTCTTTCTTATCTTTGCTTTGGCAAGCATTTTTCTAAAAACATCTCCCTCGTGATTCAGTCCCTCCCACACCTTCCCAACCTCCCCTTCATCCAAGAGCATCAGAGGTGCCCTGTAATTACCACCTGCCTGAAAGAAGGGAAACAGTTGGAAAGCAATCCTCTGTGTTTGTTTTACACTGTCCCTTCGGGCTTTGGCACTTTTGTGCCTTGCTTACTATTGCTCATGTTTTTTCTCAGCACAAGATACCCTGTTATGTGTCTGTTGATATTTGTTCCTGTGCTGCTTGAAAGATACAGCAAGACTGAGTGTCTGCAGGGGTCTTCCCTGCTCAGGGAGAACGGAGAAAATTGCAGCCTTTGCCTAAACAGGCTGAACTCTATGCCCAGAAAAATACAGAAACTGGAGTTACTACCAATAGTATATTCATGATTTTTTCATACATAAATAAACATAGGATATGTATAGAAAGATAGCAAATAATCACAGCGTTAAGCCTCTGTGTTATCTGCTTGAACATTTCTTTAGAATTCTAGCAATGGATTAATATTTTGCTTGTGTTGATTTCAGAAATTGCTGTTTTCCCTTGGAGGCTCCTTTCTGTATTATGCTGACCACTTCAAACTGTACAGTGGCTTCTGCGCAAACCACATCAAAGTTCAGAAAGTTCTCGAGAGAGGTAATTTATTGTTTTCATTGTTGTAATTCATTTGCATGACTTTAAACTGCAGTGAACTGCTGTAACAAATCTTCTCGACTTGCAGAGAATCCTGGTACAAAGCAATCAGGTATCTTTCAATAGGAATAGCAAAGATCTGTGGTGCTGCTGAATATGGTATAGAACCGAAGGGATAAGATTCCTTTCGTAACATCCAGGCAGCCTGAGTAGCTACAGAAACATCTTTCAAAAGTCTGCAGATCCAGTTCTGCTCCAAAAAGAAGCAACAAATGGCAAAATAACTGAGGAATTACTTCCTCTGCCATCACTTTATTAATTTGATGCAGAAGCAGCCTGCAGTGCAGTGGGAAAATTACACTGAGCAATAATGTCACCTTGATATAATTGCTCTCTTAGCTTTTATGTATGTTATTTAATGCAGGAAATTATTATGAAATGAATAGTGTAAACTACTTCGTTTGAAGTATTGAAAAGGGCGAGGCTTTTGGTGCTGGTTACAAGTTGCAGTTCTGTGCTTTCAAGTTATTGTAGCTTCTATGACTTCCCTGTTCAACTGACCAACTCTCTTATTTACATCTAGCCAAAACAGATAGTGCCTTTAAGGCCTTTCTGGATGCTCGAAATCCCACAAAGCAACACTCTTCCACGCTGGAGTCCTATCTCATAAAGCCTGTTCAGAGAGTGCTAAAATATCCTCTGCTTTTAAAAGAGCTGGTGTCTCTGACAGATAACGAGAGTGAGGAGCACTATCATTTGACAGGTAACTTCTTCCTTTCTTCTACAGGAGTGAATATGAGTTAAGTTTTATTTCCAGTCCCTTCTGAAGATGCAGGTAGCCTTTCTGGTAGATGTCACAGAATTTATCAAAACCTCGAGAGAATTTCCTCTCTTCTTAAAAATTATAAGTAGCTTTTTTGTGCTTTTAGCAAAAAGTCCTGCTTGGTGTGTCCAAATCCCTTTGAGAGTAGATATGGCCAGGATTTGCCATGACAGATGGGGTCTTTCTCCTCAGTTCTTGCGCAAGAGAATGTCAGGTCATAGTGATGCTTTCCCCCACCTCCCCACCCCGCCTTGGGAAACACTGACCAAAGCTCCATCTTGTGGTTATTACTCAGTTCTTGCAATGTGACAAAGTTTAACCATGCCACAGAAGGAAGTTTTAGTTGTTTGAGTTTTGGCTGTCACTCTTTCTTGAATAGAAGAGATCTGTGTCAAAGCTTTGCAGTCTTCCCACGTAGAAAGGCGTGTCTGTCTAATATATATTAGAGTTGATTGCTTTTCTAGGCTCACATGCTTGAGACCTCACCCTGGCAAATTCCAGTTCAGGTCTGTCAGCACCTGGTGGATGGAAGTCTGGAGATTTGTTTTATGGATTGATTGTCATTTTAACAAAATAGATTCAGGCAAAATACACTGTCAGCGAAAGTCGTGAGGCTGTTACTGACTTCAAAGGGAGCTTCTCATACTGCTTCCTTGCCCTTACAACCAAGCTGGGGGTGACTTACGTGCAGGTCAGGATGGATGCCAAACTGCTAAAAGGCTGACCCATTAAGAGCTGGCAGGACTGGAGAAACTAAGTGCCCTTCTCCAACTTCTTTCTGAATCAACACAAAAGTCCAATGAGATCTAGTGTCATTCTTGCTTAAAAAAAAAAACAACACAGAAAGTAAACAAAAGCTGGCAATGGCAAATGGTTGCAATCCATGAGGAACTTGTATGACCTAGCACTGTATTTCTTTGTCTGTTCTGTGGTAAGCCAAATGCAATTTGTTTTTTGCATATTGCCAAATGCAACATGTTTCTATTAAAGCTCATCAGGTGACTTCCCCTAGTACGGGTGTAGATTACTCTAGAGACCCTAGTGGCCCCGTGTATACAAGGTGTAAAACCTAACGGTGTTTACTGTCATGTTGATGGGAATGTTCATACATCTGGGGGCTCCTCACTGCAATGTTTATTGCAGCCGTCTCAGGCACTTAAGACACCAGACGAGCATTTTTTCACTTACTCTGAGTAGGAAGCGTACCTTCTACCGTTGCTGTCAGAAAGCACTGATGTAAAGCTAGAACTCTGTTCACGAAACCTCAGGAACACTGTGTCGTTTTGCCTGCCTCAAGTGGAATTCATTAAAAAATGTCATGTTTAGAAAATGCAATTGAGTTACATAGCTGTCTCTGAAATTTTTAAACCTTATAGAAGCGCTGAAGGCAATGGAAAAAGTAGCAAGTCACATCAACGAGATGCAGAAGATATATGAAGATTATGGCACTGTATTTGACCAACTGGTTGCAGATCAAAGTGGAACAGAGAAGGAGGTAAGAGAAGGAACATGTTTTATTCACTCCTGAAGCATTATCTCGCTTGCCACTGGATGTTTTATCTCTTCCTGAGGTACTTTTGGGAACTTATTTGTGCTGGGCTTCCTCCATTCTCCTTTAATATTTTGACTTTCATTTCATATCTGCCTGTCAAGTTCCTTTTTGTCAGTAGGGTATGGTAAAATTTTCAGACAGCTGCCAGAGCCGCCTTCCGGACTGACAGGGATTGCAAGCAGGAGCAGACATAATTCTCAGTAGGAAAAATCCGCCTCTTCTCAAGTGTTGCAGAGATTATCCATGCCCCAAGGCATTCAGATTTTATGCTATAGAGTTCTTAAGTTCTTAAGGTATTTTTTTTCACCCGTATAAATGAAAATGGCAATTTGAGGGGTTTCACATGAAGGTTTGTTATTCTCATTCTCTACAGTTGCAGTGCTGAGGCATCCATGGGTATTTGTCAGAGCAAAAACCATTAGTTAAACAGACTGTGCACACATCTCCCAGAACTGGGGCAGCAAGGTCTCAACTTAGCTATCTACATCAAACGGTTACTAAGCAGAGCAAATCCGGAAAGGTGAAGATCAGACAGGAGAAATGTCAGCTCGGTTGTTTTATTTCCTCCTAGTAAAACCCAAATTGCCCCCGTTGGCTGCCTGGTTTCCCATCGTTTATGGTGAAACAAAACTTGACAGCCTGGGAGTTTCTTCACAGTGTTACGTTGTGTCCCACAGAAGAAAGCAGCCTCAGAGTACAAGACCTCCATTAATTCTGCCATTGGCATTAATACTAATTACTCTATAGAAATTAAAGATACTTTAATGGTATCTCTCTATAAAAATTAACTATATAATAACTATAATAACTATATATAACTATATAATAACTCTATAGAAATTAAAGATACAGTCTCACCTCCGTGCCTGGCAAGATCATGGAGCAGATCCTCCTGGAATCTCTGCTAAGGCACATGGAAAATAAGGAGGTGATTGGAGACAGCCAACATGGCTTCACCAAGGGCAAATCGTGCCTGACAAATTTGGTGGCCTTTTACGATGCTGCCACAGACTTCGTGGACAAGGGCAGAGCAACAGACATCATCTACCTGGACTTATGCAAAGCATTTGACACTCTCCCGCACGACATCCTGGTCTCAAAATTGGAAACCCATGGGTTCAATGGATGGACCACTCGGTGGATAAGGAACTGGCTGAATGGCCGCACTCAAAGGGTTGTGGTCAATGGCTCGATGTCCAAGTGGTGGTCAGTCACAAGTGGTGTTCCTCAGGGGTTGGTACTGGGACCAGTGCTATTTAACATCGTTGTTGGAGACATGGACAGTGGGATAGAGTGCACCCACAGCAAGTTTGCCGATGACACCAAGCTCAGTGGCGCGGTCAACACGCTGGAGGGAAGGGATGCCATCCAGCGGGACCTGGACAGGCTTGAGAGATGGGCTCGTGCAAATCGCATGAAGTTCAATCAGACCAAGTGCAGGGTCCTGCACCTGGGACTTGGCAATCCCAGGCACAAATACAGGTTGGGGATAGAATGGCTAGAGAGCAGCCCTGAGGAGAAGGACTTGGGAGTGCTCGTGGATGAGAAGCTCAACATGAGCCGGCACTGTGCACTGGCAGCCCAGAAAGCCAACCGCATCCTGGGCTGCATCAAGAGAAATGTGGCCAGCAGGTTGCGGGAGGGGATTCTACCCCTCTACTCTGCGCTCGTGAGACCCCACCTGGAATACTGTGTCCAGCTTTGGAGTCCTCAACACAGGAAGGACATGGACCTATTAGAACAGGTCCAGTGGAGGGCCACGAAGATGATCAGAGTGCTGGAGCACCTCTCCTATGAAGACAGGCTGAGAGAGCTGGGGTTGTTCAGCCTGGAGAAGAGAAGGCTCCGGGGAGACCTCGTAGCAGTCTTCCAATATCTGAAGGGAGCCTACAGGAGAGCCGGAGAGGGACTCTTTGTCAGGAAGTGTAGTGACAGGACAAGGGTAACAGTTTTAAATTGGAAGAGGGTAGATTTAGATTAGATATTAGGAGGAAATTCTTTACTGTGAGGGTGGTGAGGCACTGGAACAGGTTGCCGAGAGAAGTTGTGGCTGCCCCATCCCTGGAATTGTTCAAGGCCAGGCTGGATGGGGCTTTGAGCAACCTGCTCTAGTGGAGGTGTCCCTGCCCATGGAAGGGGGGTTGGAACTCGATGATCTTTAAGGCCCCTTCCAACTCTAACCATTCTATGATCTATTATGTACTGTTATAATTTAATATAGGTGACAGAGCTTTCCATGGGAGAACTTCTGATGCACTCTACAGTTTCCTGGCTGAATCCTTTCCCATCACTGGGCAAAGCGAGAAAAGACCTTGAACTTACAGTGTTTGGTAAGTGTCTTCCTTAGTGACTCTGCTCTTTCAAATCTAAAGATTACCACATTAAGTCTTCTCACAAGATGAAAGCCACCATCTCCTTTCTCTGTAGCCATCAGAAAATATACGTAGTTATATTTCATAATATGAGAAGTGAAAAGTTTCCATTCCTTTGTTTGCTGTTTGCTCTGTGAAGCAACCTCAGTTGCTCTCCTACCTATATGTAAACTATGGAAATCAGTGATTTTCAAGAGATGATATTCTCTTTAGAAAAATCTGCTAAACCAAGCTTTCAAAGGAGGCTGGTAGGAAAATGGTGATTTATTCTACTCTGGGGAATTGAGGCTAACCTCTGCTTTACAGCTACAGCATCAAAATCCCCGTCCAGATTATTTTAATAGGAGAAATGAATGTGGAAATGAGAGCATGCAACCAAGAGTTTTATTTAATAGTATTTATATGATTAATCATTTAATAATTGCCTAAGTAATTAAATCTTCCAGCGAAACATCTTAGGCACTTGTCCATTCCTTTAAAATATTATTGGATAAACACCTACAGAACAACTCAGGTTGATGAGAGACAAGTTTCTCTTAGGGCTGTCGTGAATTCCTTATCTGGGAAGCACGACAGGGTTGGGGAGAGGATGCTTCCAACAGAAGAATAAACAGGTTCCTTGGATGAGCTTCGCAGTGATCCATGAATGCCAGACACTTCCTGGCAGGACACGTATGAATGAATGGCAGACTACTCATCTGCCACTCGGGAAACCCAGTTTTATTCTCATTTCAAACCCTGTGTGGGCAGCTTAGAAAATGCACCTACTGTGTGGAACTGAGGGAAACTGCCGAGCTCTGGGGTAAATGCTGTGCTCACTATCGCTTCATGTAGGGATGAGACTCATCTGCGTGCTGTTCCCCCTCTCTCCTCTTCCAGGGGAAGGAAACGTGGACGCATGAGCAAGGATAGAGCTACACTGCCCTTGAGTTCAGTCTGGGATCCAGGACTGCTCTGCAGAGCCTTCCCTTGGTTCAGCTGCAGCTTCAATGCCCCCATATTTTTGTTCCTCCTTACAGATGAGAGAGAATACGTCCCTGCCTCCCCAGAGGCTGAAAGATTAGATAACGTTAGTGAGACACTCCAGTTGGGTGTTGTGGAAGCCAGAGAATCCCTGCAAATGGAAAAGCAGGAATTGAGATGTTTGAGTTCCCCACTAAGCCAATGCTGAACTGCGGGAAGAACAGAATTCGTGTCCTTTTTCACAGCCCTGTCTTGCTACAGGCCCTTCACTCTGCTTGAAAATGTCCACCAATTACAAAAAGAAAATCTGAAGCTTTACATCTAACGTACACCTGCTGTATTTGTTTACGTGAGGACTGCTTCATGTACAGGAGACAGGCTGCTGGTAGTTTCAGAATAAAGGTGCAGAATGGCTTCATCCTAAATGTTCAGAACCAAACCTGAGGCAAGACTGGTGCCATTGCCTGAGCAAGTGTAGGAGGAAAAACCCAGTTGTCATTTTAACACAGGGCAGGTGCTTTTCAATCTGTTTGCTTATCTCATCCTTCACATTCCTGTGACTACGATCATCGGCTTCTCCAAGATAGTATTTTCATTGAATATTACACCTGTAATTAACAGTTTTCCTTTTTCTCTTTCTTTTTTAGTTTTTAAGAGGGCTGTAATACTGGTGTATAAGGAGAACTACAAACTGAAAAAGAAAATGGTAAGTCTGGCCTCAGTGGAGGCGGTGGGTGTTTACGCACAGCATCCTGCTGCGGTGTGAGATGGACCACACTGGTGTTGAGGGGGCGGTGACTGTGGTGAAACGCCACCTTCCCTCGCTAGGCTGGAATTCCAGCTATCCCAGCTAAAACAAGTGCTCAGTGTCTGTGTGGCAATAAATATTTTTTGTTATTTATTAAGCAGCAGCATCTTTGTGTGAGCCCCATGTCAGTTCTGTCAGGTGGAATATGAAACACTGCCATAAAGAAATCATTAATTCTTCCAGATGGCGGTTACCATGGCCTACCTTAACGCAGTGTGGAGGTTAAAGACCTCTGTTTATAGACCCTTGATCACCTGGAAAGAAAGGAGAAGGGACATTATTAACACAACCTCCCTTGGCCCCATTTACAAAACTGGAATGCTGAAGTCAAGTAACAAGTTGTATATCCTGAGTTCCAGCAGGGAAGTTCTGCACCGTGCTTATCAGAACAGATGGAGGGGCTCTAAAAGTAGCAGCAGCAGCTACATGATTAATGTATTCTGCTAATCAACAGTCTGCAGGTTCCTTCGCGGGACACTCATTCCCTAGTAGTACTTATATGCAAAGTATTATTTTTATCCATTAAAAACAAGTGCTTTTGAAAGCTGAAGCAATTACAAATTCCAAAGGTTGTGTCTATCACCATTTCAACTACATTTGCAAGCACATATTAGGGTACTGAAGGAAAAAGTCTCATGAATTTAGGTTCTCTTCAGAGGCAGGTCTTTTAAGAGTAACACAAAAAAAAACCCCACTTTTTTTTACTTCTTAGAAATATCCTTGTTTTTCTTCTTGCAGCCTACTAATGCTCGTGCTGCACATAATTATGGTGACTTGGACCCATTTAAATTTCGTTGGCTGATTCCTTTATCTGCTCTTCAAGTTCGACTGGGGAACACAGCAGGTAATTTAATAACACTTTATATCCTTAATACTTTAGGATTGAATGCTTTTCTGGGATTCAGTCACACTGCTGCTTCCGTGTCTTTCTGGAGCCTCTGGGAACAGGCAGGTGTAGACAAAATAGTGTCTGCTGTTGTCTCTGTACTCGGGGGGTACAGGCGTGATGCGTTAATGGACTTTCTTCATTTGGTTTGTTGGCTTCTTCCGTGGGTTCAGGAAGGTGCAACATGACAAAATGGCAATCCCCAGTGAACAGACACCATGAACAGGAAGGTGATTGACCATAGCTGATGTCCTGGTGACACCCTTATGCTGTGTGTGCACTGACCCTTGGGTTTTCCCAAATGTAGGAGAGTTTACTGTGTAATTCGTGGCAGTAGCCTGTGTTTTCATTTTTCCCTGGAGTTGACCTTTATGATCCTATCCAGTTCTATATCTTCTGTGAAGTGTCACTAGTGCTCTGTGCACTTGGGAGAAGGCATTCTATGGCTGGAAGGCAGCAAGAAGTGTTAAGAAATGGGGAAAACCATTTCTCTCCAAGAGGGAAGGTCAAGTTATCAAAGGCAGCGCTGGCTGGGCTGCTGCAACAGGAGAGATCAGGGATTTTCCTTTGGGTTCCACCTCAGGTGAGATCTTCTGTGGATCCACCCATGCCTGTGTTAACACTGCCTTCAGAAGAGGAGCTCTAAATGGGTCTTTCTGATGCTGAAAGTTCTGTGAAGTATATACAAAAATAACGTTTCCTTCCATGCACAGGAACAGAGAACAGCTGTGTCTGGGAACTGATACACACCAAGTCAGAACTAGAAGGCAGGCCAGAAACAATTTTTCAGTTGTGCAGCAGGTAAGCTTTACATGGAGGTTGTATTTGACAAATCACATCAATGGAATTAATAAAATAAAATATTTTCTCCCACATGACCTTTGCATCAGCGCTTCTAATGCGGCTCTCACTCTGTGAATCCAGGCACTACGTGCCAGCGTTAACTGCATAAAGTATAGCAATTCAGAGGGCTGGGGCACCTCTGCCATGAGGACAGGCTGAGAGAGTTGGGGTTGTTCAGCCTGGAGAATAGAAGGCTCCGGGGAGACCTTATAGCAGCCTTCCTGCACCTGAAGGGGGCTACAGGAGAGATGGGGAGGGACTCTTTATCAGGAAGTGTAGTGACAGGACAAGGGGTAACAGTTTTAAATTCAAAGAGGGGAGTTTTAGACTAGATATTAGGAAGAAATTCTTTCCTGTGAGGGTGGTGAGGCACTGGAACAGGTTGCCCAGAGAAGTTGTGGCTGCCCCATTCCTGGAAGTGTTTAAGGCCAGGCTGGATGGGGCTTTGAGCAACCTGCTCTAGTGGGAAGTGTCCCTGCCCATGGCAGGGGAGTTGGAATTCGATGATCTTTAAGGTCCCTTCCAACCCAAACCATTCTATGAATTTAAAATGGGAGTGAATTTGGTGCAGTGATCCCACGTCAGCAACCTGCACAGATGATCACAAATTCTAGCACGATACGGGCAACATAACTGATTTCATCAGACTCTCAACTGGTCAGCAGAAATCACCTTCTGATAAAGGCCACTTAAGGGGTGATCCCTTGGGACAGAAGTTACCTTTCCGGATGTTTTCCTAAGGGGAAGTAACCAAGATCTCAAAACAGCAAGGGTGCAAAATGGCTGACACGAAGACAGCTGCAAAACCTGCTGAAAAACCCACTGCGTTACAGCACATCAGCGGAAAGGAGGAAGGCAGATTTTATCCCAGTAGTGTCTTACTTCAGAGGGGAAAAGTAGGTTATCTGTATTCTTAAACTTGCAGTGACTGCGAGAACAAGACGAACATCGTGAAGGTGATCCGTTCTATTCTGCGGGAGAATTTCAGGCGTCACATAAAATGTGAGCTGCCGCTGGAGAAAACGTGTAAAGATCGCCTTGTCCCACTCAAGAACCGTGTACCTGCAACAGCCAAACTGGGTAAGAAACACGTTCTCAAAGCTGAAAAATGGAGCCTGGCTCCAGAGGTGGCAGAAGGGTCACAACTATGACTGTCTTATGCCAGACTCACAAATCCCATTTGTTTTTCGGGCTGGGGAGGTGATAGAGTTTCCCCATAACTCGGTGCATGACAAGGGCCAGACCAGATAAGCAACCTTCCCACCCCCCCCACCCCCCCCCACCCCCCCCCGTGATGTGTCATTAGCTCTCTTACGGGGGAAGATTTAATAAGGCCCAAATTAATTTTGCAGGGAAGAAGTGGACTCCCTTTGGCACACAGTATTAGTGTTCTTTCCTCTGGGTTCCCTTTAGTAACTCAGTCCTAATAATATTTAAAGCTAAAACAACTGGCAAAAGGCAGGGGTTTTGCCTCTTCCAGTGCACTAATAAATCTGCATCCCAGCAGATCCCCTAATTAAGTACAGCCTTCAGACATTTTAGTTAAATGAGCAGCTACGAGTATTTCAAGTTCTCCATCGGTTCAGTTGTCTGTAAAAATCCCCTTAACATCCCAGGAACCGGGACGGTTCACCTCCCGCCTACAGCCTGGCCCTCCAGTGCTTGAGGCGCCTGCATCAGTCTCGCCTTCCTGCGGATGTCTGTAAATCACTGCTACCATTTTTGGAGGACTTTGTACAAATTTCACAGGAAGGGAAGCACATAGCCCAGGGGCGGGTGGAATGGAAACTCTGGCAGGGCATGGCACTAAATGCTGACACATCTGACCCGGGATGATTACCAAATGAGACTATGGACGCTGTAATTATAAGTGGGCTATTGAGGCAGACGGTATAACCAGCTGCTGTTCTGCTGAAAAAAAATTAAAACTGCTTTTTTTCCACTGCACAGCTTCCACGAGGTCCTTGAAGGTACTGAAGAATTCCTCCAGCAGCGAGTGGAACGGTGACCCGGGGAAAGGCACCTTCCAGGACTCTGACGAGTGCAGCCTGAGCAGCAGCACCCAGAGCAGCAGCTGCCACACCGCCGAGAGCGCCCCCGACCCCAAACACTCCTCTCCCGATAAACACCCCCAGAGCTGCGCCTCCCACTTCTCTAACGTTCTTGTCAAAGAATCCGATATCCTCAGCGACGACGACGACGACGACAATGACTTTCAGAGCCTGAAGAAGGGCAGCCCTACGAAAGACATTGAAATACAGTTCCAGCGGCTGAAGATTTCAGAAGAACCAAGTACTGACTCTGAACGGGACCAGGCTGCTGAAAACGAGGAAGGAGATGCCTTCGAGACGGGAGAGCATCCAAAACTGGTGCGTGGCCATTTCTGCCCAGTGAAGAGAAAAGTAAACAGCACAAAGCGTAACAGGGGAACTTTAACGGCAATGCAAGAACGTCACCAGTCCCTCGACAGCCACTCTGAAGCCGCAAACCTGGATCTGAACTCTATTTTAGAGAGAGAATTTAGCGTCCAGAGTTTAACATCTGTAGTTAATGAGGACTGTTTTTATGAAGCTGTGGAGAGGCATGGGAAATCCTAGCTTTCTAAGCACTATATTTAAAACATTCATTTGAAGTCCACATAAAATTCAACAAACTTCCTTTGCTTTAGTAAAATGATGGAAGCTGCAGGAAAACTACTATCTGATTTTGTGCACTAATACAGGTTTTTTTTTTTCCACAAAAACAGCTGTAAAGGATTATTAAGTTATTTTAATTTATTGTGGATCAAAAGTAGATTAAGTTGGCCAAGGTCTGTAAATTAGTTCATCCCTTTGGAGCAGTTATTAAGATGATGTAGTGTTCTGGGGGAGGGGAAGGGAAGAGGGAAGGATGGTCTCGTTAGTATTTTAAGTAATGTGGAAAAGGTGCTAGAGGGGATCCCAATGGAAAGTAGCATTCCAAAATGAATTTTTCAATACCTTGGGCATTTTATTTCTTTGGTTTTCATTTTTGCTTTATTTAAAGCAGAATTAAGTTATTTTAATGTGTTTCAGTGCACAATAGTGCAGAAATTTCATTTTTGTAAGTTTCAAGATGCTGTTTATACTTTATACATACCTGTAAATACAAAAACAAAGCTTGGCCTGTAATCTTTTATTTGACTGTATTTTTTATTTTCTCTACCAGCCTGTACAGTAAAAGACAAATAAGTATTGCACTTAGCCATGTTTTCTACTTTGTATCGTGCTGCTTTTCTCTAGTTGGAGCTTTAAATCCCAAATTCTTTGCTGGTGTATAAACGAGAAGAGTATTGGCAGACCTTGAGGCAATCTGCACACTTTCTCCTCCTTGAAGCCAGTCACTTGAGTATATTTATAAAAGGCTTTTGTTTTTTAAATTACTCGGCGCAGTAGGATGTTCCAGGATAAAAAGAGCACAAAACCCCAAACACCCTCTTACATGCTGAAGTATGACAAGTATTTTTTTCTTACATTTCAATAATGCACTTTCATTCATATAAAACTCAATTATTTCAGGAGTATCCCAACTTAATTACATGTCTCACAACACACCTTGTTTTCCCCTGAAGGTAAAAAGAACCTGTAGGCACCTTGTAACTGGATGCTTCTTTCACTTCTGTCTACAGCTGAACGGGATGAATAAATAAAATGGGAAAGCCCTCTCTCCACCACTTTCTCAAAAGTATTTTTTCCACACCTGCACAGATGTAGGACTATATAAAGCCTCCTTTTATTTAATCAACACCTCTAGATCAAGGAGTTAAAAAAATAAAATAAAATCAGTCTGCTGCTAATTACAGCTGATCTTCCTCTTCAATCTCGTCGGGCTGACTGGTACTTTTAAGTAAATTCTTCCTCATCTTCTTTTGCTTCAGTTCTTCTCTGTAATTGTACACAAAAAGGCTTGGGTCTTCATCACACATTTTCCTGTATGTATTGCACAGATTTCTAAAGTGGGACATGGAGAGCTGAAAAGGACGCAGAGTTGGATCAACATTTGCTGTCATCATCAGCTGTTCTGTCCTTTTCAAACGTCCACTTTCAGGAAACAAGGTCCTAAAAGGTGTGGAGAAAAGGCAAATAAATTCAAACAATCCAGACAGAATTCAGTTTCCCTTATGAGTAACAGGGTCCTCTTGGGAATTTACTTAATAGAGGTTATTATTAAGTATGTCATTATTTTAGCTCCAGCACTCTTAATATAGCTCATTATATAAGCAAATGGAAACATAAGGACCCTTTTTCTGCAAATGCAAATTATAACAACATAGGAAAGCACATACATACATTGTACATTAAACACATGCATCTATGTTCACATTTGCTAACATTAAAACATTAACAATGCTAACATTAAAAAGGCTTTGGGTATGGCTACAGTCTGAGAACCGCCTTAGAATTAGCCTCGTATTTAAAGAGCAACAACAGATTAAACCACACAAAACAGATCAGATCCAAACCATGAGCCTTTCTTTCAGGCTGTGTGTCTCATTCCAATGGGAAAGATACTGCTATCACTTGTCATTAATACTGTAATTCCGATGCCAGAAAAAAAAAAAAACCACAAGAGGGAGGAAAGGACTATTTAATTATCATTCACTTTTTAATATTTAGAACTTGGAGAATGTGCCAAGAGTCCTAGATTTTTGTTTTCAGCTCTGTCAATATTCGTAGGTTCACCATGAACATCAGTTCACTTACTCCGTGGCCGGATGCGTTAGCACCGCTCTCTCCCTCCCAAGTTCCCCAAATTCTAATGCATAGTATTAGCTCAAGTGATTTTTTTTTAATGTCTCTTAAAAACGCATAATACAAAGCACAAACTACTGAAAGTACTGGCTGACTGGTTCTTATCAGGAGTTCTCAGGCTACAAGAGGTCAGGAAGGCAGAAATTTTGCACGTGGTTCATGCGCTTGTCTGAATTTTCACATCATCTGCCTGGGTCATATAGACATAAGCCTAGAAAAGCTGTGCATCTAATACAGTAACACCCTCCCAAGCCTCCAGGTGCTGACTGGACAAGCCAGTCAAAAGGCTTTCTATGAGTAAGTGATACTTGGCTCTTAGTGGGTGGACAGAACACAAAGTTAAAAGGTTTAAAAAGGCAAGCGGATGGAACATCTGGGAACAACCTGGTTTAAAGTACGTTCTACTCAAGGCCTTGGTCAAAAGTGTCTCCATTAGCTCAGCATCTAGGTCAGCAAGGTTAACATGGATCAATCCTTATTTTGATATCCCTCCTTAAGTTATTCTTGCCTTTGATTTGGTAGTTAAAAGATGTGGCTGGAGCCAAAAATGTTTAATCACCTTTTACATACAAAGAACTATTCCGTTGCCCAGAGAAGTTGTGGATGCCCCATCCCTGGAGGTGTTCAAGGCCAGGCTGGATGGGGCTTTGAGCAACCTGGTCTAGTGGGAGGTGTCCCTGCCCATGGCAGGGGGGTTGGAACTAGATGATCTTTAAGGTCCCTTCCAACTCGAACCATTCTATGATTCTCTGAACTATTTTATAAATGTCCATGAGCAACTCAAATTACAATGTTTTTCTTCATGGACTTAATAGTTTAATCTTCTAGGCCAGGGCTCTCTCAGATGACAAGATTTACACACAAATGTAAACTGATTCTATTACCTTGTTTTTATACAGTAAATGCAATAGACAAGATTATTAAGTTTGTTACAAGGTATCTATTATATACCAAACATTACTATTTTTTTTCAGGTCACTTAAAGAGTAAGAGGATTGTGTTTCTTAGCCGCACGCTAGTGCTAAAGTATGATAAGCTGCTAGGGGGATACGTGACGTTCAAAAGTTCAGATTCCCCCCCCCTTGCCTCAAAAGAATGTAGAGCAGTTATTAGCAATTTGAGATTACAAAATAGTTTCTTTTTTTTTTTTTTTTTTTAAACTCGGGGAAAAATATTCTATATAACATAGATAGATACACTGATTGTGCGTAACTTCTGCTCGCATTGTCGATTGAAACCATTCTCTCACAAAAATGCAACTCCATGAATCAAATACAAACCTCTCTAGAATTCAGATACCTCATTTTCTAACCTCCGAACGCACACTCAAACCTTAACACAGGCAAAATTTTAGGTAAATGTCTGCATTCCAGACATCAATGCCATTCACTGCCTCAAGGGAAAAAAAAAAACTAACCAAAACTAGAAGGAAAATTCTATGGTCACCTTTAAAATAGTGACACCCAGGGCTCGTAGTTCAGCAGGGTGGCATCCACCCTCGTTCTGGACTGCGTCAGGGCCAAAACCGTGCCCAGCAAAATTCAGGTAGCATGTTGAATTTAACAAGCCTCTACTCCCACCAGCAGCTCTGTCAGACGATCTAATGCTGAATGCTGGGACTCCCCACACCAAGTCAGACACGTAACTACACCAGAGTATTAACAGGATCCTTGGCAAACAGACTGCAGGTTTCTCCCATCAGGTAGAGAACCCAATAAATTCCCTCAGTAAGACACGGGGATTTTTAGAGAGTCAGCAATAACTCCGCAGAAGGGCAAGAACAGAAACAAGACTTTGACCTTTTGACATTATCCCCAAAAAAGTAAAATTTCGTACAGCTCCTCCTCACGCTGCCATTTTTGGTTCTGAAGTTTGAGACTTTTTTTTTTAACAAATGCTGTAGTTTTTGTGGTTGGTGCCGTTTTTTTTTTTTTGTTTGTTTCTGAGACAGGCAAGCTGTTGGAGGGATCACCAATTTACCCTAGTTATTTTAACAGCTTCAACTGCGCTAACGAAAATGCACAGTAATTATTATATAATTGCAGCAGAAAGAGATTCATCTCATCGTTTTGTCTCCAGAAACCTTTCTGAACTGGAAAGATCTGATGAACTACGATGACAAATTTTAAGAGGGAGTAATAAAATCAAATGCATGGCTACAAGTCTTCCTCAACAGATTTAGTAGCTGGCATCTTTACAAGAACAGTAGCTGTGATTTTTTTTTCATTCAAGATCCTTACTCGATTCCGCGGAAGCAGTATTTTCTTCTAAACTGGAAAACACTTCGAACCACTTTCTCTACGAGCGCGAACGGCTGCTGTATCTTTGGTTGCACCAATGGGGTGAAATGCACCACAGCCACATCCACCTATAAGGAAAAGATAGGTAAATCTGAGTATATTCCTCTGAGACACGGTATTTCTAAGTTAACGGGTTAGACGTCAGGAAA
The DNA here is from genome assembly GCF_964106895.1 of Numenius arquata. Taxonomy (NCBI): domain Eukaryota; kingdom Metazoa; phylum Chordata; class Aves; order Charadriiformes; family Scolopacidae; genus Numenius; species Numenius arquata. The sequence goes on along the minus strand of NC_133577.1, from coordinate 10,254,166 downwards.
CAGGCAGAACGCAGGAAGACGCTGTTGTGACAGGTAACAGAGCTGTGCAGCGACGAATGTCACAGTATTTGAACACAAAGATTTGGCTTAACTTTCAAGGCCCTACAGAATTTTAGCCTTATTTATCTACATCTTTCCGACTAGTTCACATCCCATTAGCGCTCAGTACTTTTTTCCCCATGGCACTTCCTCCATCTAGAGCAACTTCCATGTAATCTGTAAAGCAATTAGCACTTCTGCCTTCAGATCCTTCCACAAAGGCAATTCTGACATGTTACACAAATTAGCCAACGTTCAATAGGTAGGCTGAAGGGCAGCTGAAGAAAATTGGTATTATAATTAGAAATCAAACCCATTCCCTGTATGATTTCTGTTGCTCTAGGGCTTTTCTAAAATGTAAGCCAAGGAATTGCTTTTCAACCTATCAAGATTTCAGCATTCTAGTCTACTTAAAGGAACGGTAGGCAGAAATAAATTTTCGTTCAGTTTAAGTGACTGTACAACTCTGCATTTACACTGCCTATCACAGTTCATCCAAAATCGTATTTGAATGCTTCTACACAGATCTCTTTCAAGCTTGTTTTTTTCTTTTATAGTTCTGAAATCATCCTGGTTGACAGAACAGTCACTTTCCCTGTGTCTGAAAACAGAATGAAGTAACATCATTCCTTCAATGTACACATACCTATAAAACACATAAAATACGTCATGCAACTATATAGATACTGTATTATACAGAAATGCCCTGAATTCAGACTTCTGTATCACAAAATACAGGCTGGGCTAAAAATCCAGTTCTGCACAACATCGAACAAAGCAGTTCATCTTCCGAACTAGATACTAACAACAATAAAAATGAAAAGACTCTGTGGAGGAACACATTGAAAATTTGTACTGGTACTGAATGACCAGAAAATTTTTAAGTGCCAGACTTTTAGAAATTATTCAGTCTCTTATTAAAAAAATAATCATCTGCTCATACGATGGACAATCATCAATCTTTCAAAAAGTTTGTCACCATTGGCATTCATAGAACAGATTCTACGTGACATTAAATGGAAGATGTGCTAGTTCTGACTGAAATAAAAGATACACTCAGCCTGAAGAACAGCTGCTGTCCTAAGCACACTCTCAGTGTACCAGTTGGCTGAGAAAACTCTAAGAAAATTCAAAACAAATGAGTTGGTTTTTTTTCTGCTGCTCTAATCAACACTGTTCTAAGTTTGTGGGTTTTTTTTTTTTTTTTTTTAAAAAAAATCAATTAAATCAATCAATTAAATCACAGTAACTGCTGATGTGGACATATCCTTCTGGCACAAAGGTGGCATCCATCCATGTTGGACTTTGAGTGGGAACAGCTCAGCTGTCAAGGGCATCTAGTCAGTACAACTGCTTCAACAGAAAGCGTGAAATTCAAACAACATCAGTTTTTCATGCAGACAAAATTTACGAAGCTGAATGAAAATACTGGCTAGGGAAAGGAAATAAAATACTGATTAACGCTGCTGATTAAAAAAAAACACAGTAAGTTTCCGGTATTGGCACTGCTGATCTCAAGTATATGTTACAGGTAGTCTTTTTTCTCTACTTTTCCACCTTTTCTGAAAGCCAGAGTCAAGGGTAAGACAGAAAAAAATACTTACATTACTAAAATGTAAAGACACGAGAGCTTATTTAAAAATGAGGTGACAAAGAAAACCTGACATATAGAATCTGCAGAGAAATGTGCATAAATGTATTTTTCCAAAGCAGTTTCTGAATTTCTCATGTGTTGATAACTTCCACCCACCCACGGGTTGCTGCTACCTGTCTGGGAGACCACAGGAACACAGCGAGAATTTGTGTTCACACCGAGTGTCAGAAAAGTTTATCTTTTTGAACAGGGCAAACACACACTTCGCACGACCAACCAGCTCCTCGCATGGAAATACTACGATATTTTTTTACATCCACGTACGTTTATCTACATTTTTTTGTCAAGAAATAAAAGATAATTCCCTGACAAAACTGGGGATAAGAAAACCACCGGAACCCATTTGGGATCTCACAGTTGCCTGAGTTTTGCAGAACTGCTTGTAAGTGAGATGCAAGGGCTCTTTGGGAGTAGGAGCTGCATCTTTAACAAAAACTTCTGAGGAAAAAGAAAAAAAAAAAAAAAGAACACAATCTAGATGCAGGGTACAGTTTAAGAGAAAAACAGCTCAATTTGCAATCTTAAGGCCAGTGGGCAATAATTTCTGATTCTGAAACAAAACACAGCACTTCTCAGCATTTGTTCCATTATAGACACTGTTTTCTTTGGACCCCAGGAAAGCTGCCTGGTTACCATAGCAACAGATACAGGGGAAAGCTTTTTCACTTGTAATTGGCCACTCCTTTAAAATTATACACGCTATTTTTCCCTAACCTTTTTAATATGCACAAAATAGAGAGTAGGATTATGAAAGCCAATAGAGAGTACACAACAGCACTTAAAATACACGGGTTAATTTGCGGATAATTTTATTAGTAACACTTTCCAACCCCCAAGAACATTAGAAATATTTACAAAATAATACTCAATTCTTACAAAGTAACAAATATGAAAATTGAATTCAACTGATATATCCCGAACTGTCAATAGAGGAGCAATTATTCAACCCTTGCTGTTTCAGTGTATCAGTACAATGAAGGTTTATGTTCTAGCAGGGTAGGAGGAACACATGACACAGTACAATTTAATTCAGCAAAGTCTGCTGCCTTGCTGCTGAAATCAACATTCTAAATCAGAATAAGCTTAAATGAGACAATTTTTACTAATTGCGGACAATAAAGGTCTCGTGACGGGCAATACATGTATCTGGCAGCAGGGCTGTATTAAAAGCAAACCCACATACCCTTTTTCAAGCTGTAATTTACTCATAGGGAACTGAAACCTAAGCAGAATGTACTACAAATTCATTAAAACAGACTCCTTGAGATCCTACCAAGATAATTCTAAGCCAGCACTTTCACCAACTAAGTGTTCAGTACAGGCATTTTATCTGTCTCCTACAGACAAATGTTAGGTCTAACACCAGATGTGTATCTCATAGTGATCTTGTTCTGATGTGAGGATTTCATTTTGGTTCACTTCCAGCAGAAAGTAACTGTGTCATCTCACTAAAAGCAATAATCCAATTCCTGTAACTTAACTCCATTCGCACCAGGCTGACAAACAGCATCCCAGGAAAACAAAAATCAAGGTACAGAAGCTATGGGTATATCGCTGCTGCAATCAGGAAGATTCTTTTCCTAATTTCTTGATTTTACACACTGACTTGTCAAGGCCACTTCAACCATGTGCTGCAGTTACCATAGAAGTTTTATTCCTCCATTCCTTTATACAGACTCATACAAAGGCAACAAGTTACAGGATGACCTGCAGAAGGCTAAGGCGATCAAGAAGAGATAAGCAAAACCTGTACTTGAATAGAAATGTCCTGCTGTTCCAATTACAAATTAGAATAAATTGCATAGTTCTTTCCTAGGAAATTTAAACTCTTAATAAGATTATCTGTGATGAAAAAAAATCCAACAGCAAAACCAATAACCCACAAACAACAAAACCCTCTGGCTCTAGCTCTCAGTTTAACTTAAATGAATTCTACCGTCCCTCTTCACCCCCCCCCCCCAAATCCATAAGTCTACAGAGTTTCTGGATTCTCAAAGTTGTACTCCTTTTAATCACTGTTCACAGTTTTAATCATAGAACCTGGATATCATTATGTATTTAGGACTAAAGGCCTCCATGTGTTTTTCTCCATAATCTCTTTGCTTTCCCTTACTGAGTGTTTGTCAAACAAAACTCATTAAACAAAGTACTCCTTTATTCTCGGGTAGATGGAACTAAGAGAGCGAACAAACAGCAGTAATGCACTTGCTGTAGAGAAGAGAAAAAAAAAACCCCAACATTCCAAGAAATTTTGTTAATACATGCCAATGCAGTTTTATATGAGAAGCAATAGTTCCATTCAAGAGAAACTGCATTTTTCCAGGACATCCGCAGTGAAGAAAACATCTCAGACCTCACATCCAGCAGTAAGTGCTACACAAACAGCAATGAAACATAACGGTATTTTTTATTACACTTGCAGTGCTTCTACTTGAATTTATCATGCCTTTAATTTGGTTCATCCCATTAAATGTAATGTATGACTACCATTTGCAGTGGTTTGTGTTTATGTTTGCATGCTTGTATATACTGAAATTTTTAAAAGGAAGCAATGAAAAAGGTTAACTCAAGATTCTAATTAGCTGTTCGAGAATATGCTTTTGAATGAGTTTCGAGCTATCCAGGCATGACAGTTCCTCCTGTAAAAGGAAGTGAAACATCTTTCCCACGGGCCCGATACAGCAAATGATATGTATTTGCCAAAGCGACTCTTCACAGTCTGAACAAACCCAAGAGATTTGGAAATAGGCAGGTCTTTGAAGTAAGATTTTAAAAATGAGTAGCTATTAACATTCTCACCTTAACTACATGCATTTTTAATATGTATACACTGGACAAAGTTAGCACATCCTTGAACAATTACCTGAAGTAGTACAGTATATAAAATTAGAGGATTACTTGTTATGTAATGCCAATAAAGACTGATAGATCCGTATCGATCAAAACCTTGTCTTATGTACAATGAATCGAAATAAGAGTGCAATGTTGCAGATACTTTGTGTTCCACTTATTTCAACTTTATCCCCTATTATTACAGCTTTTCAAAAAAATTCTAATGCTAAAGACCAATTTAAATGTGATTGTTAATATTTACACAGAATGTCTTAGAAAGCATAACCCAGACGGAGGACCGCCCTTTCTCTGTCGCTCTGATTCAAGACAAAACCTGCCAATTACACAGCCCCACTCGAAAGGCAGGACACCATTTCTAATCCTCATCACAGAGGTTTCAAACCATTTTTCTTCACCTGCTTTCCCAACAGTCCGGCTGATGTAACAGCAACAGTTCTCTCTTCCCAGCTGCACCGTTACCGTACTGCATAAATGTTCTCACCTGTCAAATGAAATCTGACTCTTTGTGCAAGAATAGCAGGCAGGTTTTTTAATGAATTTTTAAACCTGCCACTTCACTTCATGGCAAGTTTGTGAATGATTGCAGGTAGGTAAGTGATTTGAAAAAAAAAAAAATGCACTTAGACAACCGAGTTGTTCTCTATCGGTGTTAAAAACAGTATTTTGTTTTATAGACAAAAGCACATCCTATTCAGTCTTGTGACTTGCTCAGTCCTGCTGCTCTAAGTCAAGGACTGAGAATCACTGACTGAAAATAAAATACTGATTTAGAAGAGTCACGTGCAACTTGTGAAAATACTGCAAAAACTAAATTTTATCTTATTCTCCTTAAAAACTCTGAAATTTTCTAACAGTTAAGATAGTATTATCAATGTTCATTATTATAAAATAGTCAAAAGGAGCTGACTACAGCCATCAACACATTCAAGGAAGGTACTTTAAATAAGAGTACAATGTAGTTTCCACCACAGTGTTTTTCCAAAACGACTTTCAATCTGCAAGTTTCTAACCTTCCATTTACAACGTAGATTTATCTTGTAAGCCTGCAATCTGTATACCATTACCAAAACCAACTCCAGTAAAGTAAATTTTACTCGATGGCTTGTAATCATGTACGAAAGGGCAGCAGCTCTGTCTTACAAGCAGTTCTAAAACACTGCCCATTTGCCATCATTTACGTTCAAGTGCCTTGTGTACAGCTGCTCGGCTGCTCTCCTCTGCTGCAGGGTCATGTTCAGATACTCATTCAGATAGCTCTAATTTTAAATGCAAGCTTCTTTTTGTTTGCTGATTTCTTTTTCTTTCCCCCCTCGCACTTTTCCTCCCCGCCCCCCCCTCCCGCCTCCTCCCTATTACACAGAGGGCTACAGCCTTGGCTACGAAGCTACCAACCAGTTACACTCATTTACAAGAGAGAAACAGGCAGACAAAAGGTGACAGCAGATAATCATCATGGCATCAGCAAGTCTGCAGTTCTTTGCTTTTATTCTGGCTTTGTTTGGTGTTTTTGGAGACATCACGGCTACTTTGCTCCCAAACTGGAAAGTAAATGCAGATGTTGGTTCAAATATCATAACAGCTATAACACAGATGCAAGGGCTCTGGATGGACTGCACATGGTACAGCACTGGGATGTTTAGCTGTACCCTGAAATACTCCGTTCTCTCCCTCCCCGTCTACATCCAGGCTGCGCGGACCACCATGGTACTGTCTTGCATCCTGTCAGCCTTTGGGATCTGCATCACTACAGTTGGAATGAAATGCACAAAGTTGGGAGGGGACAGTGACAGCAAAAGCCACGCTTGTTTTGCTGGAGGAGTCTGCTTCATTCTGGCAGGAATCTTTGGATTAGTACCAACATCCTGGTACACGAGAGAAATTATTTCAAATTTTCTGGACCAGACCATTCCAGAGAGCAGTAAACACGAACCAGGAGGAGCGGTTTATACAGGATTCATTTCAGCAGGGTTTCTGCTTATCGCAGGTGTCATCTTCTGCACTTCCTGTTTTAAAAAGCAGCAAGGAGCATGGATTTACCCTCCAAAGCAGCACCACTTCCCATCCACGGAGCAGGAGAGTGATGCAGGTTACAACCTGAAGGACTACGTGTAAATACAGTGATTTCTATCCATTCAAGGGTGGTTTTTTTTTTGTGCTGTGTAGTTTGATTATTTCAAAGAATGTATAACATAGCACTTAACTTTTCTTATGTCTGGGTTGCAATGATGTTTAAGTAAGGTATTTCATTTATAGCAGCATCCACAAAAAGAATGAAGTAGGAAACAATGCTTAAGTCTGCTACAAGAGTACTTTTTTTCATTGATTTTTCAAACCATTCTTTTTGACTTTCCAAGTAACATTTAGTGAAGAAAAATGAACTATATTAAAATGTAACTGACAGTACAATTAACGTACTGATGGCTTGTTACAGCAAAGATGCTTAAAACTAACTGCTTTCTATTTAGCAAATCAGGCCATCAATAACATATGAAGTTTTATAGTGCATTTTACATTTTTATCTTTATTTTAATTACGGTGCAAGGAAGAAAAAAACCCAACCGCTCTCTGTTCAAGAAGCCCAGTTCAATGGTTTTTAAGTAACAGAGACATCTGCCTTTCATTTTCAGTTGTAAATTGCCTTGGTAATTAGATTTCTTAAAAAAAACAAAACCACACACACACAAACCAAACTAAAACAAAAAAGCACAATAAAAATCCATAGCCCTAAACCTTTGCTGCATTGTATATTCTACATATAAGGCTAAAGAATCAGCAGTACCATTCAGATCTTGCTAAAAATGGCTCTCCCGCCCCAAAGTGCCACCTGCTGTGGGTTCCATTTATTATTGTTGAAAGAAATGTCTACTGGGCACTCTCCAAGTGCTACTCATCTATCACTACACAATGAATGTTAGATTTGAGGAGCAATACAACAACAGAAACGTAACCATGACTATGAAAACACCTGCAAACTGTAACACACAGGATACAAACTAAATATGTATGTTCCAGAAAAATATGGAAGCCTTGTGGCTTACACTCGCTCAAAGTAGCTTTTAACAACTCAAATAACACAGCTACCATTTATTGTCTTCTCCATTTCTGGCCTTCTAAAAGAAGTTTAAGTCCTTTTAGTTATTCCAACAAGGCTTGTTTCAGGCCCACTACCATGTATTCTATTACTGTAAAAAGTAATATACAATACTGATTAAAAGCTTCCCCATTTAAATTTATTTTCTTAACCCCCTTATTTTGCTTAATAAGCTTTAACCTTTTCTTTAAACACATGGATTTTGTTTCATATTGGTCATTGGCAGAGTGTGTTCTATCTAAATGCTCCCCTAAATGAGATTCAAATTGATGTTAATTTACTAGCATAGGTAAGGAAATGAAAAGGGGATATGATACAGGCCTTTAAATTTAGGAATATGATAATGCTGGACCAGTCTTTCAACAAAACCAAGTGCTATTTATTTTGCATATTTATATACAACTTTCATTTTCCATATTATTAGGCGGAAATTCACTAAAACAGTATGAAGGGGCCTTAACATTATATGTATAGGTCATTGGTAAAAGTAAGATCTTCTGTTATAGCATTTGAGAAAGTGAAATATTTTATGCATCTAATATGTAAAAAGTCTTTTTTCTAATATACATAGAATGGAATTATGTCTTGCATGTACGCCTACTGTTATGTAGCCATTTTGAGTTTCCTATGTGTTCGTCGAGGAGCTTGTTTTGTACCACTGCTAATGCTAGTATCAGCAGTTTTTCAGTATTGCAGAGACTTAACTATGACCAAAAAGCCAAATTTTCTTTGTTTGGACACAATGCTGTGCAGCACCACTCCATTCCATAAAGCAAGTCTCAAGGTTCACAGCTATTGTTGAAGTAATAGTCATTCATCATGGAAATGAAGTAAACTACTCGGTCCCATAAACATAAATCTCCACCGTCAGTAATGGGTTTGATGTGACACTAAGCTGCGATCATTGCTATGTACACGAATTAAAACTAACATTTGTAAAATAAGAACTAAAGGTGTACGGGAGGGCGTAAGAGAAAGGTAATAATTGCATACTATGAGCAAAATGAAGTATTCATGGGTTACATGAGCAGCAAATTTTTCTTCCTAAAACTTTATACAGAAGTACCTGAACTTCTTTGTATACCTATGAAAAAAAAAAAAATCAAGCACTGAGCCCCTTCATTCATAATATCCTGCAAGACCTTTCAAAGAAGACAAAGATTCTAGGGTAATACCTAAAACTACATCAGTCTACGGCTAAAAGAACAGGGACAAAACAGAACAATCTACAACAGGAGTTTGAAGGAAACAAAATATAGTGAAAAGAGGTGCCACCAGTCTTAAAGATTTGTACTTTCTGCTTTTGCCACATAAGCAATACTTGTTTTAAGTCAAAGAAATCTATTAAATAAAAAAATGCTTGTCCTTAGCGGTACTGCCTTTTTTATTCAACAGGGCACCAACTGACCGTAGGATTTACTTATACTAAGACATTTGTCACAACTCTTGAGTTACGTCTCTCTCAGCCAACTATGGCCTTTGCAGTGCAGGGAAACGGGAATATCGGTTATAGCTTCTCAGTTCTGAGACACAGTCTGCATGTGGCTTCGACTACACTAACCTACTATGCCTTCAAATTGTACCCACCATTGAGAAAACACAACCACAAAATTGGAATTTTGGCCTTCCTGAACGCTATTTCAGATATTTAATAGTGAGATGACATCCTGAAATTGTTTTTCAAATCAGGTAGCAGACAGGAAAAAAACGCAAAATGCAAAGCAAAAAATACATCCTAAGCATAGTCATTTTTCTTCACCCCAGACTGCTGTCACAAATAGTAACCTAACATGTTTGAACGGTTACTTGCTCAAAAAATACTAACAGAATCTTAAATTATCATCAGAATGTGCCCAGATAGCAGCTTTAACATTAACAATAATGATAGAGGGAATGACCAAAGAGGCAATTTCCCAAGAGATAAAAGGACCAAAAGAGAGATTGTCTTAAGGGGGAAGGGAGATTTATTGATGAACTGAACCAAGCAGTTTAAGAGGAACTCTGAGAAGCTGCTGTTTCGTTGCCGAAATGGAACAGTAGAATTCCACGTGTATTCAGGGGAAAAGACCCCACTTGGTGTCAGACAAACATTTTTACAAAAAGATACATTCTTGTCCAAAATGCAGTTTAATTTATTTATTCTTGATACCTGTAATCATGATGGCTATTAATAAAAACCAGTGGTAGCAGACATGAGGGCAGCAAAAAAACAGTTCTCCTCTACTCATTCCAGAGCAGATAGAAAAGATTGTTACTTTTTTAAACATGCAGTGGGATGTAGGTGACAACATGCTATAGTGAATAAGAGGGAGTTAAATATGCTAAAGATGAGTAAGGTGAAATGTAAAGATTATAAACATGGTAAAATTAGAGACCTTTGACAAAGATGACAAATGAAAAGCTTTTCTTTATCAACATCTTTCAAAAGATCCATAAAATTTTCTAGGCACAATTCCCAAACTGTTTTTAAATGCAAACTGTAAAACTGCAGCCTTTCCAAAGATGCTACAATCCTAGCAGACTCTAGTCCTTGAATCAAATCTCCCTCTCAGAAATACCCACAGCAGTACACTGATCTTGCAGATAGATTTGAAGGTCAAAGCCAAGTCCTGAGGAACAAAACCCAAAAGCACCTTCTTGAAGCAAGTGTGCTCAGTTTACAGGTGTATCACATCACTCCTCTCCGTAGTATGGAGATGTTCAACTGAAGCACCCAACTGTGTTTTGTATTCAAAAGCAGATATATTGCCTGACTGACAAATTAACAAAAAAACCCCAAAGAAATATATCAAAAGCTTACCTCGGGCTTTGGAATGAAGGCTTGACCTGGAATTACAAAACGGTTTTCAACAGTGCAGAGATGCTGAGACATGATGGACAGTCTGCTGCGCTGCTTACCTCCTGGGTTAGCTGTAAGCCTCTAGTGAAGAATCAAAACAGGTGAATCAGTGAAACTGAATTAACCAAGTGGTCAGCTACATAAAAGCTTGATTTTCAGTACAAAGGCAAAGACAAATTAGAAAAGAGCAATTAATTGTAAAAAAATCACGTCAAAGTTTACACCCAGTTCATCTAGATTTCTTTTCTCCAAAGTAGCAGCATTTCACTAAGATACCATGCTAACTTTACAACCTCAGTCCTGAAATCAAGTGCACAAGAACAGGAGCTACTTGAACTTCTACAGAACTTAATGTCAAAAGAATTTTCTATGGGCACAAGAGAAGAGTAAAACTCTTTTGACTGCAGGATTCAAAACAAACATAACATCAGCTGACAGTATTCTCACATCCTTTCCTTCCACTGTTTCTGTATCAAGTATTCTTTTTTTTCCTCCTTCAAGATCAAACAAAGCTCTGTAAACTGAAAATCAGACAGAAAACAAAATTTCTTCATTAGCTAGTCTATGCTTACAAGTCCATGCTTACAATATACGCAAGGAAGTTGGACCTACTTTACATACATTGAGAATACCTAACAGTAAGAGCACTTAATACTTAAAGCTCAATTTAGTAATTATCTAATTTTCCCAAAACATTTCTTACAAAGAAAAATAAATTAATAAATTAAAATTTTTAAAGAAAAGTAGCTTGGACAGAGGTTTTCTACACTTTCATGAACTGGCAAGATATATGGTCTGTGCATTTTGCTACCACAAGCAAGATTTAAACATAAAAAGCATCCAGTAAAACAAGCCCCAAATGGTAAAAGACATTACACTAACTATGCAGAAATAGAACTTTGAAGATTCCTGTTAATAAAAACATAAACGATGAAAAGTAATTAGCATATCTGGTAACATCTGTACATCATGTATCTTCAGATGAAAAGCATACTTATAAAATGCTGCCATGCTTACAATAACTATCCCTGAAAAAGAAAACTAAACCTGTTGCTGAAGTTTTACTTTTTTTTTTAAACAACTCTCCTGAAAGGCAGTTTAAGTATCAGCATAGAGCAAAAAAAATACTTTTCAATGACTTTTCAGAAAAAAAAACTCAGTGATTTTTTGCCTACATCAGCATTTAAAACTACCTTCCTGAATGTTTCATTATTATCTATCTGCCATCTTTACTATTATCTGAAAAAAACCAGGCCTGGAAAGTCTAACAATGCAATCAGATTCCTGTTTCCTCAGCCTCTGCAGTGGAAATGAAACAGACCTAATGACAACGCTTATAGCCCTTCCAATGCCAATTCAAACAAGCCACGAATTCCCACAAAAAAAATCTAACAAGTCTCAGGTGGTTAAATCCTGCTTCCTAGCTACACATGGGATCATTTAAAAACATCCACCTCTGGGCAGTAAATCTTAAACCACATCAGCAGGAACATACTGGTGTACGACACTGCTCAAGGAACACAAAAATGCTGAGAATATACTTCTGTAACCTCAGCTATTTTTGTAGGTTTCTCCCCCTCGTTTCTCAAAATTTTCTTTGTCCCTACTTCTAAAATACGGATGGCATCTGAAATTGCACTAAGTCAATCATGCTGGAAGAGGTCAGCTAACTAGGTAACATTTTTGCATTTACTATTAAAATTTTAGCAAGGCATGAAGCAAAACCAAGATTCTGAAGCCTAACCTGGCATACAATCAAGGTGGTGGTACCTGACATCTGTTTTAAAGCTGCTCACTATCAGCCACTCTCAGTGAGAGTGTTCTTGAGTTGTTTTGTTTTGTTCTTCACTAAGCTATACCATATAATTGTCCCTTTCATAAACGCATATTAAAACATTATCAATGAATCTGCAGAATTGAACACAGCAATTAACCTACATGAAGAATTAGCAAAGCTGACCATATAAAGGCATATTAAACATGTTAGTAGACAAGCCACTTTCTGCAAAACAACTTTGTTTTAGAACATAAGCATTTATATTTAACCTATGTCAGTTATGAAAACATAATGGTAATTTTTCTTCTGTTTGCTGCTCAGAAATCTGAATTATTTTCCACTTTATTAGCACCTTTTGCCTAGTGTTCTAAACAGACAGCAGTGTTAGATACAAGATAATTAAGTATTCTGCTCTTCTAACACGCCTGTCTTCTAGATATCTAACAGTTTAGCACCCAACTCCCAGCCTGCAGATCATGTTGGCAGAGAAGTTCAGGCAAACTGCTCTCTGCCCAGTTTTACTCAAAATTAGAGGCTGACAAAGATTGTCTATTTAAACTGAAATACCACTCATTTTAATGGGAGTGGGCCAGAAAGTACCCAGCCTAGGTGGCAGATTTGAGGTGAAGCACTGAGGAATTTGGGGTAAGGTAAAAATTCTATCCACAAATTAAGTAACAATTGTACAAATTTAACCTACAGAGACAGAACTGCCGGTTCTCTTCAATGGTTTTAATCAATTTAATCAAATCGTATCAGAACAGAGTGGTCTGTAGTAGCAGGTCTATACTGACATAACTCATGCTAACGTAGTTGTGCCACAAGGAAACAGAAAAGCAGGGAACCACCACCAGCAAGAAAGGCAAAGGTATTTTCTACCTCTTATACTACCAAAAGTGAACGTGACCACAAATAACACAGAATGTTGTTTTATTTTCTTACTGCTAATATCAAGTTATTCTAATTGATTATAAAGCACATGGCTCCATTCCATGACAGCATGTTACCCTTCTGCTGAGCTCACAGAATAAACACTCAAGACTTTCTTTGGTATTGAGGCTTTTAGCTTAGAAACACCCAGTGAGGACATCAAACTTTGGAGTATAAGAAATTTTCCTTACAAGAATATAAATCCACATGTATAAAATATCAGTAGCAACTTATTATCTGCATTACACTATTCTCTGTTTCCTGGTACTGAATATGCCAATTACAATGGTAAACTTCAGCAGCTTCAGAGAGCCAGAAAGAGAGAGACACAGATTTTGATTAGCATCATTTCTCCTAATTGTAAAACAAAATAGCCTCTCTCAAACAAGTTTTTCATTATGTCAAATCAATTATGAAAGCACAAACCAGGAACTATGAACAATTTTGTCTTCACTGGACAATCTGTGTTTAAATAGATGTAAGAACAAGAATCAAGAGAAACCAGAATGTAAACTCAAGGACAATTAACACTGATTCATTGCATGACCTTGAACAATGTATCATTCAATTTCCTGGAGTTTTTAACTTCTCAGCTTGCTAAGCACAAGGAAGGTAAGAGTGCATGGTATTTTGCATCTCATTGAGCTGTGCTGGTTGCAGCAGCACTATAATCGGCATGTCACCAGTGGCATACACAGCTGGCTACAGCTATATAAAGTACAGAGTGCATTTATGCTCTCACTCCGTGCTGGGCCAGTTTTTTCACTGCTGTCACAAAACTTTGCGTCTTACCCATCATCACTTTGCATTTTACATCATAGTCCATTAGCCATATTTTGCAATGAGGTATAATCTCAAATGACATGAAGTCCTTCTGCAAAACAGATCTGGATTTTTCAACGCCTGAAACCACATGAGCTCAAAACTGAATTCTATCTTATTTGGTACCAAATGTTTGTCCCTGGTGTTCTCTAGAGCCACCTACTGGAACTACTTCAGTACTTGTCTTGAATCTTGACTGCAGGGCTAGAGTAATAACAGGAAAATATGGTTTTTCTATGACCCCCAAAAATGACAGCAGACATGCCACTTGCATATACAATTATTACTAATTTACATAGTGAAAAAAAAACCACAGTAAAATTTTCCTATTAGAATTTTCACTTTGAAAGATTAGAATTAAAACAATATACACACTTAGGTTGCACACAGAAAATCAGGTATTTACTAACACTGGAGTAATTAGAAATTCAGTTTTCTGACTGATGTGCAATTCCTTATTTTTTCTGTTTTTTTTAAAAGCAAGTGAGATGCTGGTAAGAAGCCTTACTGCTTTCATAAATACAAAGCAGAAAGTCTTCCAGTCTCTATGTTATGTTTCATACAATGGCAACAGAACTAAACTGTTAAGCCTGAACGCATTGTGGAGTAAGTCATCCTGTATCAACTGATCTAGAATGAACACTACTACAGAGCAGGTAAGTTTGGCCTTTTTTGAGAATCTAACTATTGAGACAAAGTAAAATCTCCATTTGCTCTTGGACCTGCTGTGGCAGAACTCAAATGATGCATTTTTACACACACGAGACTGGCAGCAATCCATTACTAATTCTTATATCAGGTCTCGTTCAAAAAAGCCAGAATCAGTTTCCACGGTCTTGACAAAACACTCCCTGTGTTTTAAGTGTTTGATCACAACTGGAAATAATGCTAAACCTGCAATTTTTCCTGATTTCAAGGAAGGTGTCTTTTTTTAAAAAAAAATTGTAATTAAGAGGGCAAAGGAAATAACATTGAGCGTATTTCTTGAGATGATTGAAAGGAAAGGAAAACCAGACTGATGAAATGGTGCATGAATGACTGCGAGAGAAGAAATATAGTTAAAAGACAGAAAAGTGCTGCAGAAATCATGTCGAAGAAATCATCAGACTTCAGAAAAGAACAGATTAAGTACCTCAAGGAAATATACCTCTATAAGAAATTAAAAAAAAATAAAATATATTTATGTGCCCGAAAGGATCAGAGGATTGAGGTTAACTCAATAATAAAATTCATAATCTACAGCCACAAAAACTAAAAACAGAAACAACTCTTTCCTCTCTTCTTAAAGCCAAATAAGATTGGGTTTGTACTTTTAAACAAAAGATTGCATGTGAACAAATATTTGTTCAATTTAGCATCTTTAAAATTTTGGGGAAACAGTAACATCTTACCTCTGCAACCTCCTTCTGAAAAGTCAATGTCATCTGTGTCCTGCCATAAATAAAAGGTCCATCCTTTTTGGAAACATTTTCAAGCCATTTGATGATTAAAGGAGTTGAAACACTGAAGGGCAGATTCCCAATGATATGTATTTCTGGCGGATCTATCAACATTTGATTGAAAAAAAACCAAAAAACAACTGTTAAAAAGTTTTGGATAAGATTTTGCCAGAAAAGAACAAGTAAGAAAGAGATGTGCATATCAAACCTAGACTTCAAATATGAAAACGATTTTTATCATGCCACGCCAAAATTATGCCTTTCCATTTATACTTGTCTTATACTGACAAAACTGTTACTATTCTCAGTAATTAGTTGGAAAAAAGTGGTTAGGTTTGGTTCTCATTTACATTTGAATAAATCAGTAGCTTTCAGCTGATTTTCAGCTGATCAGTAGATTTCAGCTGAGCTACTCCAGAATTGCAAAACTGTAACAACAGGAAAACCACAGTAGCCTTTCCATGATTTTCAACTACGACTATTAGGCACAGAGTAAATAGCCACAGTCATCTTTCTGCCCAACACATTCGTCCCAGGGGCTTTTTACTGAGACTTCATAATTCTCAAAACAATCACCCACCTCAAACTGAGCAGAGCACTCCTTCTGTATAGAACCCTCTGAAATCAAACGGTCTTAGAGCAAGTACAAGACTTAGCCATAAGAAATTATACGTATTGTTTAATTATGTATTGTACCAGTATATATGTGTTGTACAACACAAAGGAGGCATTTCATTAGTGGGGATCCTTATGTCTTATACGGGAGTACAATAGAAACGAACAAAAGCATGTCGTCATTTCTTAGATACTACAGCATTTAATAACGTAAATAAGACATAATATCAAATTCAAACTGGTTTTGTGGCACACTTTACTTACGCACTTTCTAGGTTGTGCTATTTCTAGCATATTTGTGATCTTACACATATATCAGAGATGGTTAAGTGTTTTTCTGAAATCCACCAGCCTTTCAGATTTTCATACAGCAAAAGTATATCTTACATCTAATTAGTTAGCTCCAAAGACAATAATGACATACATATATTCAAGAAAAGTAAACTTTTAAGAACTGAACTACACCTTCTCACATGCATTTACTCATAGTTTTGTTTTGTGAAGCACTTAACTTTTGCAGTGAGGCAAATATGGCATAGAATTTTTCGAGATGAACATAATGTGTGGCAAGATCTTTTATGTCCTAAGTCAGAAAGCGGTCTACTGTTCTTCAGGCACTACAGACAGTGACTCTATCTTAAATTAAGAAAATTGGAAAGGGACCTAGGAGGTCATCTCTGATTTATCTAATACTAAAACATGTTCTCAAAGGGAAGTGAAATGGAGTCCTACAAGAACCTCAGATTTGAAAAAAAAAAACCATCTCTGATTAGATTCTACTTTTGCCAAAGATATCCTGCTGAAGCCAATGCAATGAGTAAATTAAATTTTTGAGGACAAGTTTCAAAGAGAGTTACAGGAATGTCTTCAGTGGAACGACAGCAGTGGTGGTGGTTTCTGGCTTCTTCAAAAAGAAGAAGCAGCTGGGACGAAAGTAAACAATTTGATTTGCTTTTGTACTTCCCAAGAGATATTATTGTACAGTCAAGTCATCCTAAGGTTAATAACTGCAAAGT
Organism: Numenius arquata; assembly: GCF_964106895.1. NCBI lineage: Eukaryota > Metazoa > Chordata > Aves > Charadriiformes > Scolopacidae > Numenius > Numenius arquata. The sequence goes on along the minus strand of NC_133577.1, from coordinate 10,237,091 downwards.
TCCTCAATAATGTTGACTGAGTGTCACACAAATTCCATTGTTTGTCTTTGAAGAGGAAGATGATTCTCTCTCTCCTCTAGAAAGGGTTAGCTCACCCTTCTCTTCTTACCTTCAAAACATACCAGAAGAGAGAGAGTAACACCTGCACTGAGTGAACTCCAACAATATCACCACACCTAAGACAAACTCAGAAGCCTTAAAAATTAAATAAACCAAACCCAAATACTAACCGTCCTCCCAGTTCTTCTTTAAATGCTTTGGAAAAGCCTTCTCCATCTTATATGTCAGAATATCTCCATGAACAATGCGCACTTTTCCTGGAGCTGCTTCAGAGAGCATCTGTTTGTAAGCAAGCAAGTAGAATTCACACTGAGTATTAACCAAACTCATTTCCAGCTTCAGCCACAGAAGGAATGAAACCTTTGCTATATATTTATCTTCCATATACAAAAAAAGCACAATAGCAGTTAAACCTGAGCACACTGTTAGTAAGTATATACTTTCAAAAAGCAAACACTAACAAAAAAAGTTTAATGTGTGATTCTGTAAATGCTTACTATTCACAGCTGTAGAATTCTTAATAGGGAATTTAAACCTGAAAAGACTGCTAATAGTCTCTTCAACACGAAACAATTAACAACCCCTGGGCCACTAATAGGACCCCACCTGATCTACGTAATAATGCAAGCAGCAGGTTTTGAAAAGTTTTTAGATCCATTACCTATGGAAACATGGCTCATGTTGTTTATTCTGTCTCCCCCGTAGCTGTAGGGTCTATTATCCAATTTTAGCCGTATGTGGTACAAGACTGCAGAAATATTCAGTCATTTTTTCTTTTACATGAAAAAGGGGAAAATATTCTCTTAATACACCCTGTAGTAGTCTGAACTCACACCATTAGAAACCATGGAGTTCCCAAAAATGGAGGAATGAATACCTAGCAGTAGAGGAAATCTCAAAAATTCGTATCGTTAGACATTACAAAATCCACTCTGTTGTCAACTTCTCTATCCCACTTCTGCAGCTTATCTAGTATTTAATAAATGCTGAAATGCAAACGCAGAACCAGCTGTAGCTTGATGACCAATTCTTTCATTTCTGCTATCAGGTTACACAATCAAAATCAGTTAAGTTTTTTACCGTTGTACTCATATTTTCTCTTACAACATGAAACTATGCATAAACAGCATAATTCAAAAGCAAAGTCTACTTTTACAAAGATGACATCTGGGGATATTTATTGTTCCTAAGTCAGAATGTCTTAAAGAACAATTTTGCTTCCGCACAGAAATCCAAATCCATAAACAGTTAAGTGCTAGTGGCTTAACTACCCAAATAAACTGCTCACCATTGTTAGTTTCAACTTCAATCTCAATCACATTAATATGCTCAGGGGCACAAACAGCTTTCACAGGTCTCTGAGCCAAAGGAAAGTGCTGCTTTCTCATACTGCTTACAAAATGTTTGCAAGACATTTTTTTGAGTAAAAGGTTTTTTTAACTTCAAAACATCTAAATTATGTGTAGAGTACTAAAAAAAAAATGCTTAACTAAAAACTAAGTGTTCCTACGTATTTTAAATGCAATTATTTCCAACTAGAAAAAATAAATCTAACATCAACTCAAAACCACTTAACAGATTTTTCAGCATTAAACAAGCAATTATATTACATACAAATTCACTAATCTGCCATTTGTCAAATCTTTCTTTGAAGCTGCTATAAATGCTATAATAGGATGAAAGATAATGTAAGATCAATAAAGTTAGAAAACAGCGTATTAGGAAGCAGGCAGCTGCCTACACAACAATGGATTATTAACATATATTGTTTTTTAATAATGGTTTTTGTGTCAAGAGAAGTTTGGGTGTTTTTCAGTGTCATGCAAGATAACTGAGTACTGCATTTAATTTGTGAGCAAAAAATCACAGTTGTGTATTTCTAATTTGAAATAAAGACTCAGAAACCCACTGAAACTTTCCCCATTTTTAGGCCAATGTGTGCACCCAACACAGTTCTAGGAGCTCTTGTGCTCCAAGTACATGAGCCAAGTGATTCTCCATCATACAGATTCTCTTCTTCTTCTCTTTGGTTCACAACCAAAAAGGCACGAAGAAAACATAAAGGATATATAGTTTAAAAAGTGAAATGGTGTTCCGGAAAGAATTCTATATTCAATCCACTCTCTGGTTGAGAGCGCCCTTCCTCTCTCCTCATAAATCCTTCCAGCCTAACAACTATTAAGGCATATGGCACAGGGAGGTTGTAATTCTTTAAAAGTGAGACAGACTCTCAGCTTGTGTAACTGTTACTCTGAACACATATGTTCTTCACTATAGTTCCCTTTTGCAGTAAAGAGCATCCCAACTTCAGTTTCGTGATAGAGATCACAGCCTGGAAAACAGCTAATGAAACACGCTGTATGATTTATGTCAGTGATTTTATAAGTATCTAAAAAGACGTTTTTAAAATAACAATTGAGAACTGTTACTTAATCTTTGACATTTTCTGTTATTCAAATCTCAACCCTTTCATAAGCATTTGGTTTTGATAGAGCTTTGAATGGGAAACTAAGAAAAAAAAAAGGTATTACAACCCACATTATCACAAAAGAGATTCTGTTATGTATCATCTTATTTGGAGGGAAAAAAAAACACCACCAAATTTAAAACTATGGATGCAATATATTTCTTGCTTATTCCCATCCACTGTTACCAAGTTATAGCATCTTTATATTCAGTAACCTCATTCAGATATATTGATTTCTACTATGAAGACATTGCTAATGCAACACAGTAACTAATGTTAATTCTCTTGAATAGCAAAGATGATTACATACCAAAAGCTCGTAATAGACCCTGGAAAGCATACTTTTATTCAGAGAAATCTGTTGCAGTGGCTGCACTTCGGAAGATCAGAAAAGTTGTCTGAAGTACTTAAAAAACTCTGTAAACTGAAGTAAGTAGCATTTCATCTCATATTCTCTCCAATCCCAAAACAGTTCTTAAAATCTAAAACAAAAATGCAGATTTGCCACCACTCAAGGAAAGTGAAAACACAAAGTTTTCACACTTCATAAGTTAAAGGTGGCATACTGTAAATTATGTAAATTACTGTAGGGCTAACCCTACAAAGACATAATTACATGCATATTCAGGTTTAAGGTTATATGCAGTTTCATTTGTAACATATTATTATTGTTCTAGAAAGAGATGGTATCAGTTCTCAAGTGAGAGATTTTCACCCATTGATTTTCACTGCTGACTTACTACAGAAGACACAGGGCAATATAAGGAAAGCCCTTTGAATTGCTATGATTTGAGGTTGAAGAGGCACAAGAAAACAGCCAAATCTGAAGAGATTTTGGACTCTATTTTTCCTGCTAGATTTATACAGCCAAATTCTATAAACATGGAAGCTTAACAGCAACACAAGTAGATGGTATTTGAAAAATGTCACAAAGACTTACGAACTTACACCAGCTTCAAAAGAAAGGAACAATATTTTAAGTGAGGCTTTTTTAAAATGTGGAATAAATGCTTGCTTCTTCTATGTCTGTATGTTAATCTGTATTGAACTATATTAACTGGACATCTACATTCATAACTTTATAAGCTTTAAAGCATAATTAAAATGAAAAGTAAGACCAAAGGACATTACGTTCAGCCTTCAAACTATTATTTCACCTGCACGGATAGACCTTTAAAGCACCTGAAACATCTCAATATGAAAAAATGAGGCAGGCCTCAGCCTTAATTCAGTTGCAGGATCCCCTGAAGAGATAATGGGCATTTAAATGAACAGGAATATGAGAAAGCAGGAGCAATTAATTGCTATACTGTGTATATTCATCTTCAAACAAATAACTCTGGTTTAAGCCAAAGAAGCAAAACCTCTTTTCAATTCTGAGATCTCAACAAGATACTTAGAACCCTTCTCTTTTCTTAATATATTCTTATTCAATGTTGTTGATACATTTATGCAAACTATTCTCCAGATGGTACCTGCAATCCTGGAATAAATCGAGCATCTTTTTCAATTAAAAGGAGTTGTTCGACACCAGCACTGAGAATGGATCTGGTAATACCTCCTGGCCCAGGGCCCACTTCGCAAACATGGGCATTTTTCAGCTCACCAGCTTGTCTCACTATCTTGTCTGCAAGACACAAAGAACATACTAAGCCTTTATTCTCCAAAAGATCCAGCTTACTAAGATAAACTCATTGTTTATTGTTAAAGCACAAGTGTGCTTATCTCAGAACAGACACAAACAGTGACACATCCCAGTTAAATGATCACATGCCTGCCAGACTGCACAGAATTCAGATTTGTTTCATACTACAATCTACGCTCAGCTGTTTAAAGATGACTATTTTCAGTTTAATGGCTTTAATATACATTGTTGCTAATTACAGAATAAAAAAAAAAAAAGAGAAAATTATTTATCATCTCTAAACTGGCAGTACTATTCTCCTCCTGCAAATAAGCACTTGTGTTCAGCGCCCTGAAGTCTCACTACTTATCCTTAGAAAGGTATTTCAATAGAATACCTCTATTTCAAGGAAACTTAAGAAGCAAAAAGGATACAGTGAAGCTCTATGAAAATTACAATACATACAGAGCAATCATTTTTTGCCTTATTTTTTGAGGAAGGAGCTGGAGTAAAGTGAAAATTGGAATATAGGCCACCAGTGGTTATAGAAAATGAGGCAGTTGAAAGATGAGGAAAGAGGAAGGATACAACATTGGAAGACATTACAGCCAGGAAAGAAAACTGATTAAGGATTGACAAAGGATTAAAATAAGGATTAAAAATGTAGCTAATGAAATAAAGTGATCGCTAGGAAGCATGGAGAGAAGGATGCTGGGAGAAATTATACTGCACACTCCACAATTTCTTAAGTATGCAATAAAACCAAGAAATATCTGAAGACTCGCCTACTTAGAAGGTTTTACTAAATGCATGCAGACATTTTCATTCCAGCGCAAGATTCCAGTTATTCAGGTAGCGGAACCGAGTTTCATGTTCATATCCTAAATCTTTATCAACCTGAATGCAATCAAATCATCAGCTGCATGAAGCTGCACCGCATTTATCGCTGCAAACCCCAGCTACCACTAGGACAGTCAAGAAACTCACCACTGACTGAACAGTGCCAGCTCTGTCACACATTGCTGACATGACGCTGGAAATAACTGGAATTGTTCAGAACAATGTAACTGGTTCAAAAAAAGCTACAACATCTCTGATAAACTGAAACAAACAACCTTCCTAACAACGGTATACAGTAAATTAAACTGTACAATGAGTTACAGTACTTTTTATGATACGTAACAATCTGAAAAAACCACTCATTTTTTAATCCGACTTAGAAACTATAATAGTACCTGAATGATAAAAGTATTGATTGCACTTAAATCAATAGCCCATGTTTTATACAGGAATATAGTTTCTACCTAAAAAATTAATCTATAATTTACAAAGATTTCTATGCCTTTACATGTAAAATCAATTCATTTAAGCTAAAACTACTTTAAAAAGAATTCTTTAAAGGTTTACCATTGAGCTGTCATGAGTTTGACAGATGTCATCGCGCGAACATCATCTCCTTAGCTAGAATCTGGATTCTGAAGAAAACTGGGCTACATGCTTTTATAGTAGCTAAAAATATTAGAATAAAATATTTAACCTGTCAATCGCAAATCCAGTAGAAAGTTCTGGGAAAGTTGTTTCTGTGCTTTAAGGCGAAAAAGTTTAATAATCTCTCCAACAGTTGGCAGGGGAGGCAGATGGAAAGCCGCCACCTTTCTTGGAACAGCCATAAGGCAAAGCTCTTGTTCCTTCCTCCTAGAGAGACATTGAAAAGATGATTCTAGTATACGGCATAAACTCTAACGTACTTAATATTAAAAATGCTAAATTTACAAACCAAGACATGATTTACAAGCCACTACACAAGTGCTAAATTTTAAACATGAGTATTTTGTCTACTGTGTGCAGTGCTTACGCTAACCATGTCCATGCAGGATTGGGCAAGTCTTGTTTTGTAGCTTTGCCGAAACATCAGGTAAAACAAAAACCCTCTCACAACTGTTCGATGTCGATCTTTTCGTTACTTCAGATTCAGAAGAGAATCATTAAGGATAATCTGCTTGAATTCACGGCATTGCATAAAGAAAGATTATACTTAATTGAAGTGTCCCTGAATAATTTTTTTTTTTTTTTTTTTTATTACAGAATCATCTGGTTTTCAAAGCAGAGACATAGAATCATAGAATGGTTCGAGTTGGAAGGGACCTTAAAGATCATCGAGTTCCAACCCCCCTGCCATGGGCAGGGACACCTCCCACTAGAGCAGGTTGCTCAAAGCCCCATCCAGCCTGGCCTTAAACACTTCCAGGGATGGGGCATCCACAGCTTCTCTGGGCAACCTGTCCCCAGAGGTTGCCGGGAGCCAACCTCGGAATCCCAAGTGTAAACAATCGCATTAGCTAATTAATTAATTAGTAAATAAATGAATGAATGAATCGCTTCGCCTCTCTCTGCTGGCACCCACCACCCCCCGGCCGGAGGAGGGCCGCCATCCCTCTCACCGGCCCCGGCGGCCCCTCCGGTAACGGCCCCGCCCCGTGGCCTCTCACGCCCCCCGCGGGAGGGCGCCGCAACGCGCATGCTCCCGGCGAGAGCGCCCCGCGGGGTGGCAGAGGGCTGGGGGCCGCGTAGGCGCAAACGCCGCCAGCGTGGCTTGGGGGAACGGGGTCGCGCGACGGGCGGGGCGGAGGTCGCCGCGCGGCCGCTCGCGCTTCTCCTCCCTCCGCTGCTCGGAGGGGGACCCCCTCCCGCGGCGCGCGGCTCCTTACGGTGTAAGGCGGGAGCGAACCCGGAAACGGAAGTGCTTCTCCTCGGCCACGCACCTGTCGTAAATGCGCATGCGCTTGTGTCAGCGCACTGATTGGCTCCGTGTCCCGGGGAGGGAGGGCCGCGCATGCGCCGCGAGGCGGGTATGGGGCAAGCCGCTGCCCTGCGTACGCACGCGCGGAGGGTGAGAGGCTGTGGGGACTGCGCGTGGCTCCCCGCGTTAACGGAGCAGCTCGGGGCGGCCTTGGAGGCCGTTCCGCACGCACAATGTAAACCTTTCAGAGAGCTCTCGCTTGCCTGCTGCTGCTAGGGAGGGCTCTTGCCGTATCCCCGCAGTAGGCCCCCGAGCCGAGGCCCCCTTGGGGCTGTAGGCCCCGCTGGCCGGGTGGGCCGCAGCGGTGGGCCTGAAGTGGCGGTGTGGTTCTGGGTGTGTGCTAGCACGTCAAAGATGATTCTAGGCAATAAAAAAAACCACCAAGAAAAAAAACGACGACCCGCTGGCAGTCGTCATTGTGGGTTGAAGTGTAGTTTATCCATTTCTGTGGTAACCCGATTAGTCTGACACCCTCTCAGATGGGTAGAACTGTTACTTGCAGGCTCCAGGGGCAGGCACGTGGGTGTTGATGGTATGTTTTAATAAGACATGGGAGCTGAGTGGGAATGCAGATTTGCAGATATGTCTGGAATTGAGTTTGACATATATTTACAATGGAGCTCTGGGTTGGTTTTCTTTTTTTTTTTTTAGTTTGAGCCAATTGCTAGGCAGTTTTTCAGCTAGTCTGGATACCGCACAAATGTCTGGCTCTGCTTGTTTTTGTGTATCTAGAGATTAATTTTAAGAGTGTGGTCAAACCTGTTGTTCTCTTTATTTCCCTGAAAATTTGAATGTTGAGTGTTTCAGTGTATCTGAATTTATTTAACTGGAGCCGTACAACACGCATGTCTTGATCTGACAGGGAAATTAACATTGAAGAAACATTTAGTACTTGTGTTCTTATGAGTAACTATGTTATATAAATTCAGCTGTTGCATGTTGCAACAGAATTTTGGCTACCGGATACTGTACCAACATATAAATGCATGTGTTTCTATATACGTGCATATATATTTGTATCTATGTATGTATTCTTAAAACACTGTCCAGTTTTGCTCATCCAAAAATTCACTGGTAGCGTCAGAAGCCATTTTGGCAGAGTATTTCTGCAGTATCTTTTGTCACAGCAGATTAAGGATGTTCCCTTCTCCACAGCACTTTTGAACAACTGTTGGTTTTTAAGGTTCTTTTTCCATTTTGCCTTTATAATTCCATGCTTACTGGTTATTGTGACTGGCTAGCAAGTGAATGCTAACAAGATGTTTCCAGAAAGCTAAGTAGTTACTGAAAAGCCAAAATCGAGGATCTTGTTTGGTAGATGTAAGCAAATGAAGACATTAAAGGATTTGCAAAAAGTAATTCCTCACTCAGGATAAATAATGGGTGTAATTCTAAATAGCTTTGTGCATTAGACATAGTTTCTGCCATCAATAGCCTGTTCTAGTTAAATAACAACAGCAGATGCTGTAATGTATTTTAGTGTTGTCCTGTGAAGTATTAAGTGAAAGAAGGTTGATAGACAGTATCTGCATCAATATCTCTTTACAGGTTTGAGTTCGGTTGTGTTCTGAGATCAATCAAGTTAATCACAGTTGAAACCTATGCATGCGAGAAATAATACATACGTGAACATTAGTGGAGTCAACGGGAAAGAGAATATAATGTAAAGGGGCCTCATTTAAAGAGAAATGAAAATGGATCTAATTATTCAGTCATTAAAAACATAGGGAACTTTGCAATTGGTGTCAGAGAAAAGGAGCTGGCCTAGGGTTTATTGTTTACATACAGTGGAATATTGGAATGAAATGTCATGGTCCTAATCTTACCTGAAACACTGGAGTTTTGAGTTTGTGATGTATTTGTCTTAATATACATTGTTTGAATTTAAAGTCATTATAAATGAAATACAAAATGTAAGCTCCACCTGTTGGTGAAAATGTGGGATTTCAAGTGGTATTTGTTACTTTGCCCAATTTCAAAAGGGCTTTACAAGAAAATAATATAATGGTAATTTTTCAAGTTAAAAATTGAAGAAATTTGAAGGAATATGGACTGGATCTTAGGAGGGACAAGTGTAAAAACAGCATGGCATGAATCAGCTTTATGGCCAGCTGAGACCTCCAGGCTATTTTAACTCTAAAGCAAAAAATATGCCAGTTTTTCTCAGTACCTAAAAAATGTTATGTCAGAGCATTGTTTTAATAATGTGTTTCATACTTGGTTGTCACTAAGGCTGAGCTTTTTCATCTCATCAAGTCTACTCAGTCTTTGTATACTGTACTAGTTAAAGTACATGTTCTTTTTTGAGAAGTTTCCAGGGATTTCATATGGCCATAACAATAAGAAGAAGATATAATAGATTTATACTTAAGTATTTGAAAGAAATCTAGCAATGTATGCTAATAGATCAGCTTGTAGAAAAATTTTGGTAGAAACCCCACTTAAAAAAATAGAAATCCCAGTTTGAAGTTGAAATGTTTTCCAGAGTCCTAAAGTTGCTATAGGGGTAGTAGTGTGGGGGTTAGAGGCACCTAAATCTCATGGAGGGAAAGTGGATGAGTTAAAGGTTAACTCATCACATCATTTGGTGGTTTCTAGAAGCTGTCTCCAACTAAGTCTTGTGTCTTCTGCAAGAAGGAAAAGTCTGCTAATACCAGCCCTTTCGTTCCTCTGCAAGTTATGTAGGGCCTGCAGGAAGAGCACTTCCTTCTTACGGTCCTAACAAAGTTCACAGAGGAAACATAAGAACAAAAAAAAAGGAAGGAACTTCTCCATTCCTGTCAATGTCTGACACCCAGTCTGTGACTCTCCAGCCTCTTAGTGGAACATGCTTTCTCCCTTGCCGTGTTGGAATTGTCACTGGAGGATGTTTCTGATTATATGTCTCAAAGTCTGGAAGAAGAACAAGCTATTGAAAGATCTTCCGCACTGCTCCAGCTATCGTGTCATGTCCCAAGCTCTGCCATTGTTAAGAAGGTGACTTTCTAACGGCCTGCACACTCTGAAAGGTTTGTGTTCCAGAGTTCACCGTCCAGAGGAGAACCTTGAGGAGTCATTGGGGTGCCACGGACAAGGCAGTGACCCATCCCGGTTGTCCCAGTCATCTGCTGTGTGATTGTTGGGAGATACCATGCATGCCTCTGTATGTTCACTGCCTTATAGCTGTCTTACCTGCTTTGAATCCAAGGCCTTTGGTGACAGGATTGACTTTCTGGTGTTTGTGTAACAACAAACGGTTGTGAACGCCAGAGTCAGGACGGTCCTTAAGTATGTAGAAAGGAGCTGGAATATGGAGAGTGCCACCATAAACAGCAATAATAAAACTTTAATGACTCCCCAAGTTAGACTTCAGGCAACTAGATTTTGATGCGAGAACTTGGCCCAGGAATCTATTAAAGAAGTTTTTAATGTATTTTCTTTCCTTCCACCAGGGGAGAGAAGTTGACCAAAAAAAAAATATGAAAATAATACAGAAGTTTGGGATGCCGGTGAAATATTTTATTTTGTGAATGGCAGGAATCCACCATCTGACTTATTTCATAATTCAATTATGTCTTGACCTTGGAGACAGACCCTGATCATTTTGAAACATTCAGCACATTTTCCACAAATCAGATAGATGCCAGGGAGAGAGAAACTGGGCATCTGAGGCAGCCCGGGTTCGGGTCCTGAGACAGTTGTGCAGAGACACCTGTATGGGATCACTTGGAGTTTTCTTGACTGCAGCTTCAGGTTCACCGGCCGGCACTGCAAGGCTTGAAACCAGAGTTGCATCTGTAATTATGAAAGAGCATGTGCCCTAGTGGAAAGTTTCCACAGTAATTGTGGAATTTCAGTGGGAATTTCAGTTTTTAATTCTACAGACTTGCTGAGCTCATTCATAGATACTAATTATTTACTGGTTCTATGTTCAGGTTGTTACAACTTAAAAATAACCCCCTTTAAAAGGAAGTACAATATCGCTAACCTAAATGATTTTTTTTTTTTACTAGTTCTATGTAATGGCATCGTGCTGTAGAAAATGGGGTTCACACCATACTCTTGAAATGCCACACTCCATTCCAATTCTGGGATAGAAAAATCTATTTGACAGCTGTTTTACATCAACCTAAGGTAAATAAGATAAGTTGTAAATGGCCAGATTGCATTGAAAAAATGATAAGGAAATTTAACACCCAAAAGAGGTTAGATACAGAAAATGTTTTATTTTCCACCCTGCTGGAAGTATTTTCATATCACAAGACCTCTATTCTTCAGCTTGTTCTCAAAGACACTGTTTTCTGTTGTTTGTTAAAATAAAATGTTTATTATTTCTATTCTTTATTGTTTCTATTGCGCTACCTCATAAGGATCCTAAATAGATTTTAGGAGCCTGTTGCAGCAGGCACTGTACAAACAATACAGTGACTGCCTTCCCTCAGGAAAACTTCTGTGACCAGTTAAAATGCTGAAGAAAATAAATTAGCAAATGGGGAAAAAAGGTTTAGGTAAGATAAGAGCAGAGAAATGTACATTTGCATAGTCACAGTAATTTTAGAAGCCACAGGCTGCAAAAAAGTGCAAAACTGTTGTGAAACATCTTCACTATTAACTCTGTAGAGGGTCTGTAAGGTGGTTTCTTGCTCTTTGGTGGCGGAAGCAAAGCATTTTAGAATACCTCTTTTTGAACTAGATGTTCTGCTCGGTGCAATGGTTACATTCAATGTGAGATAAACCAGAATATTACTGCATCCATTTCTTCCCCTAGGGCAAAACAATCCAGTTTTGGGGGAAATCTTCCTACTTTTGTCAGTCTAGCACTGTGGATTCATCAAGCCACACTATGATCAAGAACGTTATTTTCCTTGTTATCACTTCCATAAAGTTGTGTAGCAAAAACTAAACACTCAAGGAACAAAGGCTTCCCATTAATAGAAAATCTGGCAGAAATTTCTGCCCAGACTGCTGAGTTCTTTCCTAACATAACTCAGGAAGTACAAAGATCCATGGCTTTCAGTATTGTCACAGCAGATGTCTAAAAATCATTATATTTATTTTAAAATATTAGAATTTCTTCTAATGCTTGATTCTTCTGATGTGCCTTTTGATTTGTGAGCCATTTAATCTCCTGGGGTCACATTGTCAAACTCTAGCTGTAGGCATCCACGCTAGAAAATTTATTTTTAGTTGACAGTTTTGATTTCCATTTGCCCATACCATTCTAGGGCATTTAGAAGGAGTTTCAGTTAATGCAAAGTTTTGGGTAAAATTTTAGAAACGCCAGGAATTATGAGAATCAAGACGATTCTCACTAAGGTTATCTGCCGACCTCTGTAGAAATAAGGATTTTCATGCTGCAAGTAGGACCCAAAACCGCAAACTCGGACTCAGCACTTCGAGCTGCTGCACCATGATGACCCATTTATCGTTGGGAATTATATAGCTTTGTGAAACGTTGGTGTTTTAGTGAGCTTGGTCTTGGTCACACAACACCCAAGTCTCCATCTTGGAGAATGTTCCCGTGAGGATAATAGTTGTTTGCTTCTTAATTAGGCTCTCTGGCAGAGTGTTTTCAAAATTGATGAGTTTTAAGCATGAAGTATCCCTAAGCTGAAGAAAAAAAATGAGAGTAAAAGCTTTCTCGCTGCTTGCAACATCTCCCACAAAGAACTTCATTAGAAGTACAGCATACCATATTAACCTGAAATTCAGAGTTTTATACTTGATTGTGTATCATGAAAAATGAATACAAAATCACATGAACACCTGAGAAGCACATTAAATTTGTACTGTCACACAAGTAACAGTGTTCATCGCCGCACTGTGTCACCACCATCTATGCCTTCTGTGCAATAGTGTGATTTATGGTCTTGTAAAACCCAGCCATGGACTGGGAGCAGCACAGAGATGGTGTGTTTCCCATGAGGGGAGATCACAAAGCAGGCTCCATCCCTGGGTGTTCCTTTCCTCCGGGGCAGTTTAAAAATGTATGTTTACCTCATCTGGACTTACTGGGCAACATGTTAGAGTCAGATGAGGTCCTTGAACTCCTCCTTCTTCTGTGCTTGTATCAGGCAAGTCAGTTGCAGCCTGACCCCTCAGAAATAAGTGACTCCCTGTTGTAAGTGCCTAATATCCGTGGTGGGTTATTTGTGCTCTCAGAAAAAGTGATATTCAAAAATAGCACAGAGAAGAAACCTTTCAGCTTCAGTTCTCTGGCGTCTCCTGCAAGTACAGAGGTGGGAGAGGGGTCTGTGAGCTTGGGTGCGGATGGATTTCTGTCTTCAAAATGCTGGAAGGGGATTTGTAAAATGCAGAAGGCGGAAACTTCAGGGCACGAATATTTAACCAAACTCTCTGGCCACTGGGTGCCACTCTTGTTCTACGGTGAGTGAGCTGCACAGTCTTCAGCAAGGAACAGAAAGTTTAGTGACTCCACTGTATGCCCTTATGTGGAGTCATCCTGCCAGAGTACAAACGCCATGTATTCCGCCTAGCAGAAATAAAAAGCAGAAGGTCAATGACGGACACTTACAGTAAACAAGAAAAGAAGATTTAGCAAGTGAATTATAAGCCACAAAACCCAGGGATTCAGGTTTACTGAATATACCACATGAAAGGGTAGGTTGTTAATCATAGTTCCTTCTGCTTTTGGGGAGCTCCTAAGTAGCTAGGTCAGAATTTGTATTTTGCCAAGAAAAGATTAGGACGACTGATTCAAAAGAGCATTAAGAAGAAAGCGTTTCATTAACTGTTAGATTTTAAGCCAGCTTTTTCCATCTAATGCAGCTGGTACAGTAAAACATAGCGCCTCTGTTTGAACCTTGTCTTATTTATATCATTAGGGAGCTGTAGGTACCACAGCGTTCTGACCGTGCATTTCTGAGGTGGCAAACAACCACCGCTACTGTAGTGATGGATATCAGAGAGTAAAATAACTGGAATGATTTCTCTGTCCAGACTAAGGGAAATTAAAAATCATCAGCAAGAAATTGCTCCCCTAATCAACACTGTGAATTTTTTTCTAAATATTTTGTGCTTAGTTTTTACCTGCCATAAATTGCTAGAGTTGCGTCAAAGCTGTGGTGACTGTGCTGATTTCTAGCAGGTGGGAATACTTTTAAATTCTTTTATGTCATCTTAGTTTTATTTGGTTTTAAATCAAAATATTCTAACATCTTTGAAAAAAACCCAACACTGATCTGCTCACTTCCAGATATATTCTGTCATACTGTGATCTGAAAGTGGAGGTAAATGGGGGATAAACTGATTTCTTTCTGGCTCTTCACTTGCAAAACTCTTGTTTGAAGTTAATTTGGAGGCACAGCTCTGCTCACACTGCTAATGAATATGTCTGTTTAGCCCTGTGTATTAAATACACGCTATTCAATGTTGTATTCAAAGCTTCGAATGGATTTTTTTTTTATTGTAGTTACACACGGAGGCCCCCAACAGAACTCCAGCATGTCAGAAATTGTACTAACACAGCAGAAGATATGACCCCTGTCAGGAAAACCTTGCCATGTAAGTCTAAAAGAATAGGAAGGAGTAGATACTGCTGGATAAAGGGAATAAGGAGGCACTGAGTTAGTACTGGTCAGCATGACAAGCTGTGGTCTCAGCAAGGCAGCATTTTTCCTATAGCATCACAAAAGAAGGATCTGAAGGGTTCAATAAGGGAACTTTATGGATGTTTATGGGAAGGACAGAGAGGAGAAAACATCAAGGTGCTTCTTTGAAACATGGGCTGCTCTCATGAACCAGCTGGCCTCTCAACAATGAGTAAGTTTCCAGGAAGGAGACTCAGAAATCTTTGTACAGGGGCAAGTGAACGTGAGGGTGTGTGGTGTATATTGCAACATAAAAGGTGAAGCAGTGGAAGAAGTAAAGAGGGGAGGGATCTGGCCAAGCAAGAGGTGGGTAAATACGCGATGAAGGCTGGATATGACAAGTGGAAGAAGGAAGTGTTTATGAAGACCACAGAGAAGGAGGTTTCAGTATGCAAGCCATGAAGAATTCAGAATTGGATGAGAATTTTAGCTACATGAGTGAAAAAGTATCTTACAGATGTTGTGCAGAAAGATCTGCAAGAACAAGGTTGGGAATGAGGCCCAGTTAGAGGTCCACAGTGCTAATGATAGTCTCATTATATGAGTAGATGGGAGCACAGTGGTAATACTGTTGAGAGTGATCAGAAAAAATGCTAGGAATGTGCAGGAAGAACATTTTAAGGTGTGGTTTTTTTGTCCAGGCCATGCCATCCCAGGCATCATTCTGTGCACACAGGTACACACTGGAAGCTTTAGCTCTTGTCCCCTATTCTTAGCGCATGCTAAGAGTGAGCTGAGAAGATCAAGATCAGAAAGGACTTGCGAAAGACTCCATATACTTGTTAGCAGGAACAATTTAGGAAAGTATTTGAAGGCTAGGAAGAGTCTACTAGGACTGAAACTGTAAATGAGAAGAATACCAAAGCTTGGATCTGGCTGTGATCTAGAAGAACGGCTGAGCGTTAGAGAAGATCTAACCAAGACTCTGAAGGTTTGTTGCTCTAAGTACCTCGAAAACTTTGTTTCTCTGTTAAATAAAAGGCCTTAAAACAGGAATTAAAATCAGCAGGAATCCAAGGCATGGCTTCACCTGGATAAGTAGCTCACTGACTTGCGGAGTCACACTAGTGAACAAGAGATCATAAGAACAGTGGAAATAGGGCATTGGGAGACTTTGGGGTGAAGATATTTGATGTGAGAGAAATGGAGACTTGCTTTGATTAAACCCACAGTAACTAGGCTGCACAGGGTCTAAATACCTTATTAGATAACTAAAACCTGCAGTCAATTATGTGACACGGGTGGAGAAAAAGCCCTTAGAGACTTGAGGAGCATTCTATGCAGACTCAGTTCCCAAGCTACCAAGGTAGATGTCTGAATATCCATAGTACCAAAGTACCTCATCCACAAGTTATAAGACCATTCCATCTAGCTCTTGCAGCAGGATGTGGAGCAGATACAGCTGATACAGGGACTAGAAAGGCGGTTAATGTAATTCTTGGTTTTCAAGGATAACAGAGCCTGCCAATATCCATTCATTAACTCAAGATTGTTTTTTCAATGGCTATTCCCCAAGTTTCTTGCGTTTCATCAGTTCAAAGCATCAGATTGGGTCAAAATCAACTGCTTCATTTTTCAGTACTCTTCTAGAAATCAATACAAAATGCAGATACTACAAGCTAAAACAATTGGGACTTTTCAAAGATGCTTAAGTGAACTATTTTCTGATTGTCTTTGATAACTACCTTGCAAAGTGATTTTTTTTTGCACTTGGGCAGTGATTCCATATAGTTAGAAAGGTGCTCAGCTGACCTGGTTAAAAACACATCTGACAACTTAACCACTTGGTAGCTTCCTCTTTGAGATCTATGGTAGATTTTCTCTGAGGAGTCATTTAGGTCCTGTGCCAAGACACATATTTTAATTGGTAATGTTAGTTTGGACAGTGCAACCTTGAATTTAACACATCTTCCCTGTTTTCCAAAATTGCAGTAGACTATCATGACCACATTTCCCTGTAAACAAAAGACATTTTAAGCTTCCCCGCTCACCTTGGTATCTCAAATTTGACAAGACAATTTCTGACAATTTGGTGTTGTTTTCCATCGGAAAGGAAAATCTGATCAGATTTTTGGTAAGTAATGATCAACACTGAATTACATTACTTTTGAGAATATAGTGTGGCATGTAGGTTTTTGGCAAAGGATACAACTCTGGGCAACTTCTTCAGATTGAGGATATATCAGATTATGTTTTTACTTCTTGTCCCTGAGTGTTTTTCTGCAGGTTCAATATTCCCTGGTGCTACCTTATGTATGATAATGGAAAGGGAGAAAGTTGCGTAGATGACCCTGAGACTTGTTAAATTGCAAACAAGAAATACAGCAATGTCTTTAAACAATTCAGTGAACCACAGAATTGTTTAGGTTGGAATGGAGCTCTTGAGATAATCTAGTCCTGTGTTTTAGTTTGTGCCCATTTCTTCTTGTTGTGTCACTAGGAACCACTGAGAAGAGTCTGAATCTCTTTCCTTCATTTTCTCCCATAAGGTACTTATACACACTGATAAGATGCCCCTGAGCCTTCTCTTCTCCAGGCTGAACAGTCCCAGCTCTCTCAGCCTTTCCTGTCAGGAAAGATGCTCCAGTCCCATAATTGGTTTTTTTGGCCTTTTGCTGGACTCACTCCAGTAAGTCCATATCTTTCTTATTCTGGGTAGCCCAGCACTCTAGATGTACCTCGCCAATGCTGAGCAGAGGGATAGGATCACCTCCCTCAACCTGCTCTTCCTTATGCAGCCCAGGATGCTGTTGCTATTGAATGATCTTGTCTTTCAAAGAATCAAGATCTGGTGTTGGGAAGCCTTGATCCCTTTATTCTGTGCTATCCTCATCAGGACATCTGCCTATGGTACTGGGAATCCTGTATGGAATAAACTGGCATCTCACTTGCCAGTCATCCATAGAGTGAACTGAACAACGTGGTCACCACTCTTGGAATTTTGCCTGCCTCAGAAACACAGGTGGTTTTTCCAGTCAACCTGCAGAGACTGTTTTTCTGGGGTACGCCATTATCCTCCAGTGATGCACCATTCTGAACATGATTTTCATTGTTTTGAAATGATAAGAGGAAAGGTCAGTTTCTGCTAGGGAGTTACACAAGTGTACAGAATGTGATTTATGGTCCATAACAGAAATCAGCCTCCTAGGTTCCAGTTTCAAGCCTAATGCAGCCGGATCACGGCCATTTGCTATCATCACCTTACCTGACTTCAGTATCAGTGTCTCTTTGGCCACATGGTAGGGTCCACAGCTGCATCCCATAAACATGCCTTGGGCCTGTTACTTAGCTTTGGGAGTTCTGAATTTTCTGTTACCTGTGTCCATCCCATTGCAGTTCTAGAAGCTCGGCAGCAACCTTTGAGATAACAGCTACAGGTATTTAACATGAGGGAACCATAGACATTAGGTTTGTGAATTGTTCACAGTGAAATAAATTAAGGACCTCTCCTTTCTGCTAAGGTGCTCACCTCTTCTAAATCACTTCTGTAATCTCCCGTGATTCTCAGAGTATGTGGACAGAGAAAACAACACCCAGCTCAGAAGAGGGGGCATCCTAGAAGTTCAGGAGGAGCTGACAAACTTAAGAGCTCAAGACCTTAGGCTTTTGGCTGTTTTGGTTGTCTAAAACCCGAGTCAAAATTCCTAACAGTTTTCTGCACATTATATCATTTCCTCAGGGCTTGAGGCATTGCTGGAAGCAAAACTTTTCTTTGTATGGTGCCAGATAGAAAGCTATTGCAAAATCAATGATTCAACAGGAGAACATGCTTCTGGGTGAGCTGCAGTGATGTTGTCCTGGATATGAGTCTGAAAAGAACATTTCCTGCTTAAATCATCGTCACTAGACACCTTCACTCACATTGCTGCAGCCAGGGATGGCAGCTCCACGGTCTGTGCCACACACCATGCCAGTGACACAAAGACAGCCCATACATGCCTGGGACACGTATGGGCCTCGCAGATCACTCTGAAGCATCTGTAAAGGAGCTGCTACCATATTAACATTACCTCTCCTTGTGTGACACTACCTTGTGTGGCATATATAAGCCCAGTCCAGTAGCTAGAGTAAGAGTAGTTACTGGGCCTCCATGTGCTTTACAGCCTTCTGCAGCTCCTACCAGCCTACCACCCGTTCTGATGCTGACAGCAGCCTTGTTGTCCACATTTGCCCCACTATGGGACTGGTCTTCCTCACTTCTGACCATGACAGGGGATTGCCAAAGCCATGTTGGTTTGAATCTCACAAGCTGGCAAAGTTTGCCTAAATCACAGCCAATCCAAACACCAGACAGAAGATGACACTAATCCTCTATGAGGCAGCATGAGGAAGCCTTCTAGCTATTCTTGGTTGAGAGCAAACCCGTTCTTCACTGAAAAATGGTCACTACAAATGCCGTGCCCCCCGTCATGCTTCCTCTGCCCCTCCCTTTCCTGAACACCTTTGGCTTCTTCCCAAGTGCAAGGTGCTGTTTCCCAACTTAACAAAAGGCCTTGTACCTTTGACAGCAGTTAGTATTGAAAATACTAATCTATATATGTCACATATTTATGTCACATAAATGCCTGCATTGTATTGAAAGTCAATGTGATTTAGTCTCCTAACTCAATTCCTTTTGAAATGTTACCTTTGATAATCCCATGTATTTGATGAAAAATCCAGTTGTAAATATAATTTTGATTTAGTTGATAACCTAGACAAGTAAATGTTATGATTTTCAGCAGCTGTAGCATCATTTAGAGACATTAGCAGATGTGGTTTTATAGCCATATACATCTGATCGTCCTCTCCCAGCCTAAACACACATTGAAATCTCATTCTTGTCTGTTTCAGAAAGTGAAGTATCCAAACAAGAGCAGCGAGGAATGCAAATAAACTGGAAGGGCTTGAAAGCACCATCACGGACAATGTCCCGAGTTAAAGTCATTTTGCAAAATGTGAAAGGAACTTGCAAATGTTCCAGCTTCATACTCTTTGTAAGAATGATCTGTGCTGTTTCCCATTCCTAAGGTAATGGGATCTGCTTAATCTAACCTTGGATTTATTTTCACATTCTTCCAGGCACCTGCACGGGCAAATTATCCTGGTTAAAAAAATTGCATAGTTCACGCTCTCAGCATCATTGTTGTGCTTTGATATGAGGATATTCAGCCCCGTTACTGAAGGAGCCCTGTAAGACGGAGCTGACAGAGGTACCTTTTCTAGAGCTTCTAAACAGAGCTGTGCAAGGAGTGTCTCTGTGCGGGTAATCAAAGGATGCTTTTTGCAGAAAGCTTTTTTTTTTTTGCAATATAAAGTCATTCTCTATTTAAGTATCTCTGGTTTTTAGGAGATTCTCACTTTAATTGTTCATCTTTTCCCTTCCCGCAGCATAATTTAGTCGTGTGCTCCATCCTTTGAAAGTGACTGGGTGGAATTTTAAGTGGCAGAACACTAAAAAAGTAATTCAGCTGTGGAGCTGCTATCATTCTGATGGTTTGGGTTCAACCCTACATGAGAGCATTAATTAGGTTCAGTTCATGAAGCAAGCTCTCAATGACTGCATTTCTAGATTGATACTGTCTTGTAGAGTAGTTTTCATTCCTCTGCTTAACAGTATGTCCCAGTGCTTTGTGGTGCTGGCAGCTAGTGGAGTTGAACTTACGCAGTAATGTATGAGTTACTTTTTCCCCCCCTCAACTTTATTTTATTGACAGGGAATTTTGAAAATTAATAGAATCATTTTCTCCGATGAGCTTTGGATTTTTGTATGCTAGTTAGCGCTAGTCAAAAAAAAGAGGATAAAATCAGTGTAATAAAATGCCTTCTGTTCTGTTCCTCCCATCACAACTGCAAACATTCATAAATATTTTCTGATTACTTCTGCAGGAGTTGAAGTGTACTAAATCCTTCCTCCCCTAGCATTAATTTAATAGAAAATATTAGTGAATGGAATAAGAAGGAATGAATTTACTCTTGTAAATAGTATTATTGCAGACACAGCTTTAATGTACCTTTAAGCAGGGCAATAACCAAATACCATTAGTGTGGATTACTAGGGAGCCAATAACAGAGGTGATAAAAAGTGGGATAAAGACTTCGTATCTTGTTCTTTTAGAATTTATTTTAAGCTGTTAATGGACAATAGACATAAGAAATAAC
Source organism: Numenius arquata (assembly GCF_964106895.1). NCBI lineage: Eukaryota > Metazoa > Chordata > Aves > Charadriiformes > Scolopacidae > Numenius > Numenius arquata. Next base: position 10,216,410 of record NC_133577.1, on the reverse strand, counting down.
TGGGTCCACCTTTGCAATCTTAGAAAATTCTCTAAGTACAAGCAAGGTGACAGAAATCAGAAAGCAAACAAATGCAGCGTAGCCTCAAATGGTCATAAAGGGGGTAAGTGCATCCCAGGAAACTGAAGCAGAATGTTACTTATTTACCTAGCTTTATTATTTGTTATTTTGTATTCTTTACATGAAATATTTAAAGAGGAGCTTTAATACACTTGAAATTTTTCTGATCTGTCCTACGTGAAAATGAAATCGTAGCTTTCCTGACAGCACATTGCTGTGCTCTGTGGTGTTTAGCTGGATCCTGTTACTATGTGAGGCAACAGGCATTTTCCTGTGTTCTTTCCTCAGAGTAGGATCAGGATCGAGTCCAGCATCAAAATCTGTACTCAGATATTTGGATAATATTGCTTAGTAGAAAACCTCAAATCTTGTTTCTTTTCTGATACATATATTTTTTTATTTGCTTTAAGTCTCCTCTTTTATCACAGATATGACTCATTTTATGCCATTACTTTTCATATAAATACTTTATATCATACATGTAATTCTAAGAGTGAGCAAACATATCATGCTGGTCCTGGGAATCAAAATACTTGTCTTTCAAACCATGGTGCCTAATAACAATATTAGCTATTGCCAATAAAAGAAAACAATTCAGTTTTATGTTCATTCAGAAAGCTCACAGATATTTTTAAGGGTCTTGTCAAATACACGTAATGCAGTTGATGGGAGAGGAAGATTGCTGTTGCAGTTCAAGCAATAGTCTTGGTCCTGAAAGGCTGTGGTTTAATCCTTGTTCTGTCATTCCTTTGAGAGCTTGAGGCAAACCACTTAGCACTTCTATGTCTCAGTTCCCCATCTAAAACTGGAAGTAATAAATATTCTACCTGAAAAGGATATTATGAGAAAACATGCATTCAAAGCATTTTGAACCCCAAAGGGACCACTACCCTTTTACCCTTGATGCTTAAGTAGCAGCAGCCAATAATTTGAACCCAGTTACCCAGCTGCACCAGTAACTTCCACTTAACTGAGCCTAACTCATGTCTGGCTAGTATGGACCTTCCAGAGTAGCACCCAGGCTTGACTGGATGACAGCAAGAGATATAAGTTTTACCATTTACGATGGGGTCTTCCAGTAGCTAATCACCTCCTCTGTTAAAAATGAGTGCCTTATTTCCTATTGGAAATTGTTCTTGTTATGCTTTAATATGCTAGGTTAAAGAGCCTGCTAGTGCCTAGATTTTCTCCACATGAAGGTACTCATATGCTATTATAGAGTCATCTCTTAATCTAATTTTTGATATGCTAAGCTGATTGAGCCCTTTAATTGCAAGGTATTTTCTGAAGTCCTTGAATACGTTTGTGGCTCTTTTCTCTACCCTAATTTCTTAACATCCTAAGATGTACAACAGAACAATTTGCAATATACCAGTATTAGTCTCATCCTTCCCATATACAAAGGAACAATTATCTCCTCTGCTGCATTATTTTGCTGATTGCTTGTGATGAGATGTTTGTCTAGTAAAGGCTCAATTTCGTCTTCATTGTTGCTAATTTCCAAGGTCCAGCAGCATGCTCTGAGTTTGGGATGCCTTCCACGCCCTGAGATGTGCAGCTTCTCACTTGCATGTGTTCAGACAGTTTTTGTTTGAGTGGCTGCCCTGTGACATTGCCCACTTGTTAAAGCTTTTGAAGTATTCAGACCTTGTTTGGTGATACGGGCTATATAAGAGTTTAGAAGAAGGTTATCTTCTTTATATCTTGGTTGAAATTGGTTGGCAAATTAAGCAATATTTTTTGAGGAGTAGAGGGGCAGAAAGGGGAACCAGTGGACAGACAGACAGACACGCATCATAACTGCATAAGTTTTATTTCTTTAGGGAACCACATTACAACCAGTTACTATGGCAAATGCAAATCTAAAAATTGAGATTTGTCTTACTCGGCTCCCCAAAAAAGGGGGCAATTTCATACCCGTGTACAAGACAAGATTTATTTGGAGAGCAAAGCCAAGGAGACTCACAGTTTCTTCACTAACTCTGTGAGAAAAGTCTCTTATAATTTAGGAAAAACTTCCCTGTGGAGGCATTTGGAGTCTCACTTGAACAAAGCTCTCAAGATACGGACTGACCTTGAGCATGTGTCTAACCCCCTTGAAACAAAAAAATCATCTTATATGCTTTCAGCTAAGCATAAGCAGAAATGCTCTGCTTAATTGGAGCCTGGTGTAGTAACATTAACAATATAATGTATATTATATATACAGATATAATTGCATCTATCCCCAAAAAGGCATCTCCCCATTTACAGACTTCATTATTGATGCCTACCTACATGGACAGCAATAAGACAAACAGCATGTAGTAAAGCGCTGGCTATTTCATTATAAACAAGTCAGACAATTTGAAGTGAATTAATTTTTTTCCTTTAAAGTTCAGTGTTCGGTATTTGCAATATATCATTCTACACTGACATTGACTAACTGAGCCAAATTCCGCTGTCTTCATTTTGGCAAAACTCCAGTTAATTTTGTTGTCTGGACACCAAAGGTCCGGTTCTGCAGGAGGCCGAGCAGATACAGTTTCTCTTGGTTTCACTAAAAGCTCTTTCAGCTCAGCACCTCCCAGCATCAGGCCATTTTTAAAGTGTCTCAGGCTCTTTTAAAAGGCTCTTTTATGAATGCACGATGTTATAGAAGGATGATGTACTTGCTGTTATATACATAGGGAGGCCAGCATTTGTGATTATGCTTGATACTATAGATACATCTTTGTAATGGCGACCGCAGCTTCCATTAAATAATAAAATAGTTGATGTACGTTCCTGTCAGAGAAATTGTACTTGGGCATGTTTGTATTACAAAAGATCCAGTTCGGTCAAATCTAGCTGTTCTCCACACGGTTTATATTTAAAATAACTTCTGTGTTGACCAGTATCACAGCATACATTTGTTTGTTTCATCCTCAAACCTTTGATATTACATTCAAAGTTGTCCAGCTGTGCCTCTTAACTATCTTCCTCTTGCCAGCATGGTAAGGAATCTAATAAAAAGGGATCTTAAATGGCTAGCTCTGCATTGGTATGCGTTCTGCGTTGCCCTCTGAATTTCCTTACCAGCACACAAACTCGGAAAATTGCATGGATATTTTACTAATATTAATGAGAAAATGGTGGGCATTCTTCAATCTAAACATTTTTATCTTAATGTAATGTAATTGTATAGTAATGTATAATTAATGAGTGTGATGCATTGCAGGTTGATTAGGTGCCTGTGACCTTTTGAATTCAAAGTTTGTCTTTCAGTTGTTTGACCTTGATCAGTTCTTGGAAACATGAGAATAAATACATTGTGCTTGTTACAGTAAGAGGGAACTGTGGACATCAGCTTCTGCGAGTTCTAAAGGAGATTGGTTTCTGCAAATTTCCTGTGAGCATCCACGCCAAAACTACAGTGCGTTAATTTGGGCTCGTGTGTGCTTCCTTATTGTGGCTCACAAAATCCCACTCTAGTGCATTTTTTTGACAGTAATGATTTCTGTAGGGGGTTTTGCAGCCTCGGACAGCAGCAGGAGGAAAGATGTTGCTTTTGTGAAGAGAACCCTCATCGCAAGCAAGGACACATGCCATTGCATGGGACAGGAGATTTAACATTCAAGGCAGCGATGCTGGGGAATGGTCAGCAGCAGGGAAAAGACCAGGACTTCTGTCTTGGAGGAAAGGCTCATATCTGCCCTCTCTCCTGCTTGTTTGCATATATTCACGGAATAAAATGTTCAGATCTATGTATTCATCATTTGGCCAAAATAAAAAAAGAGAAAAGCTTTCCCCAAACCCACATTTTTTGTTTAACGGAAGCTATAAGACCACTGAAAACCAGGCCTTTTATTAAAGTGCATAAGTGCAATCTTATCTGTGTACCTTAAGGCAACCGTGACTGTAAATTGTCTCTCGTATTCAGAATTATTATACCAGAGAAATGGTCTCTAGAAGAGAATCAAGACAGTCCGAAACTTTAATAGCTGAATAATACAGATCAGCCTTCAGGACCCAACCTTGAGCCTGACATCAGTCTTCTGTGCATGAGCTTCAAAGAAAACCATATTTAGTCCTCTAGGACAGTAAAAAGATTGTTTGAAGTTAGTAAAGCACATGTGTAAGTATTGGCAGGCTCAGGGCTTTTATCCTCAATGAATACAAATGTCTTACCATGTTAGAAGTCATTATTGTTTAGAAATAATAGTTGTAAATGTTTGAAGCAGATAGCGTTTGAAATATGCTGGTTTGAGTGGTTCATTGTACTGTACAACTTTTGTTTGTTTCTATGTATTCTGAAAGGATATTAAAATATCTTTTAAAGAATTTAAGCCTTTTCGTCCTTTCTCGCTTTTGAAAGGAGAAAAAAATGTTTCCATGTCAACTGACACATTTGTTCACATAAATTAAGACCACTGTGTAATTGAGATTTTTTTCACTGTAATATATGATTTGTTGAAGGTCAAGATGACTCCTGTTAAATGGACTTAACTGGTTATAGTTTTAAAATGTAAATCATCAATCCACTCTCATTCAAACATGTTCAGTAACATGTAAGTAGATATTCCTGGAAAATGATTCTTTCTGTGGCTGCAGCTTTAACGAAATGTCCTCCTGATTTTATTCCACAGAAATGCAGAATTTCTCAGACAACTAAGTGATCCCACCCGAGGAGCTGGAGTTTATGCTGCAGAACAGATAACCCAACTGAGGTGAGAAAGCCTCAGCTCAGCCCATTTCCAGCACTGGGAAGGTTTAGGCCAGCCAGTCCTTGGTAGAGTGCCCCCCACCTCGTGAGCGGTCACCAAGGTGACTTCACGCCTGGTATTTGATTGCCCGAGAAGTGCCAGGAGGAGAGATGAAGGCCTAGGGACAATTCGCCTCTGCTGCACACAGTACTGCACCTTCCAGCCCATCGCCTGCTGTGCTGCTGTGACCATCACGGGTTTGCATTCCTCATTATTTGACTGACTATGCGTGTTTCATTTAAGCTTTTGGTATTCATAGGGCAAGCTGGGTGGAAACACTGTCGCATTTTACTTTTCCTTTTCTCTGTTCCTGAAGAAATTCAGGTGATTTTCCCTAAAAAACAAACAAACAAACAAACAAACAAAAAAACCAACAAAAACCACCAAAAAACCCTCACTGAAATTTTTGACCAGTTGAGATTATAAACCTACTGTGTTATTTAGTTTATTACTTTTCCAGAGCAGCTGAGCTGCCTTTAAGGCAGTTCTTATAAAATCTCCTGCTAATCAGGAGTACCCAAACCTATGAGAAGTTTGTCACTTTTTTGCAGTTAACAGTATTTCCTCTTAACCATTTTTTTGTATCTAAAAGCAGGGTAGAAGCAGGAGAGTCCTTATAGTGGTGACAATATGGTACAGGCACCATATGATAGACCTTCTGCTAAGAGTGGCAGTTCCTGTTTAATCTTTCAGTGTAAACTAAGCAGCAAACTTAAATAATTTATACTATAAGCATAACTTGGGAGGAGTTATGCTTCCTAGCATAATGAGGCGGGGAGGGGGGGAACCCAGAACATATAAATCCAAGTATTTTAATTTACACTTACTAGTGAATAAACTTAAATTATCATAACACAACTTCAATCACTGTAATACCGCTCTTTTTATTGTAAGAGCCAAAGTAATTAATCCGTATATTTACAATCCTTGTCTGTGATTAGTTTTCTGTCACTGGAAGTGGTGAGTCTCTGCTGTTATATTTTATTTACTAATATTTTCCTACACAGCGCTGAACACTCCCTGCTGAAGAAGCTGAATGGACAAATCCATGAAGATATCTTTCATTTTCCCTGACAGTGAATGATGTTTCCATATATAAACATAATAATAGAGTCATTACATATGCACTCACATTATCATAGCTGCTGTGTGCTCGGTGTTATTCAAAACAAGGCAGGAAGCCAAATCTTCCTAGTTCCCATTTTGATTTAAATTGTATTTGTAATAAAGGGATTTTCATTCAACCTAAATGCAGTTTCATCCTGATCCAACAAACCTCCCCACTTCTTTTTTTTTTATTATTATTATTTTTCCTTTATTCTAGGTCACTCAGTCCTGATAGAAGTGAAATTCTCCTCTGGTGGTGATAACAGCAGTGCTACTCAATGAACTATAACAAGGGCTCTAAATGCATCTCCTGTAGCATACCACAGTGATTTGCAAAAGTGGGAATAAATCAAAGCAGTGAAGAGATGCCATGTTGAGCCAGAAGCTAAATGTTACATCTTGTTGCAGGAGGCTAGGGGGAGAACAGATCCTGTTTTTCTGGCAGCACAATATCTTTGTGCTTGTTACCTCCGATCCAACCCCATTAAAACAATCATTCAGAATCTGCAGGAAATTGTCACCTCTTTCTTTCATGCAATGGCAGCTGGTATTGGTGCCTACACACATTTCTCATTTCCTTCAAGATTTTCAACACACATTAAAAAAAAGAAGCTTAATTTATATTAAAAAATGTGTCAGCTTACCCTGAGGCTCAGCACGGGCACCAGGGAAAAAAATAAAAGATAAATGCCTCTAGGTGAACTGGCAGAGGCTCTAATTCTCCACTCACTCTACTTCTACACAGTATGCACCGCATTAATCATTTCACGTAGGCAGGCGTTTAAAAAAACTTCAACAATTTTAAAACAAAGATGCATTACCCTAAACTTAATAATAATACAACTGTATCTTGTAGAACAATCTCAGTTTACACACACTGTATCCCCTAATAGAAGATGTATAAAATAATATTGGAGTCTTCCGTGACATAATTTTTATTATTCTGTTTCTTTTGTCTATACAGTTATGTCCCCTCTAGTGGCCATTTTTGTGTGTGTGTGTAAGTATACATATATAATGTTGTCATTTGTCTTATTCGAGTGCTGACATACACAGGGTGTTTTCTACCTCCCATTTTTATTTTGTGCCTGGGTAAATGCCTTATGTGATCCTAGTGAACTCTGTTACACCTCAGTCCAACTTGAATATAGTTTAACTTTCTGTGCTGGGAATAGGGAAATAGTTTTCTCACTTTTCAACTTTTCTAGCTTATGTATTTTTTATTTTGTTTCTCCCTCATTCCGGATTTATCCTGTGCTCCATGTGCTTAGTAGTGCTAATGTCACAAAGATAAGTACAAATAATACGTGAAGGTGGAAGACAACATCAGGTCTAGGAAGGTGGCAACGATATATACTCAGATGACAAAGATGAGGAGTACAAGGCTGTGAGGGAAGGACTGCTTTAGGGGACAGGACCTATAGCCATGGCAGCTGTGGTGCCAGTGAGAGCTACAACAAGATCAGTAAAGATTCGGGTTGCATGAAGGCCATTGTTTTGTTGCTTTGATATACAAGGTGCTGCAAGGCTGGCTGACCTAACCAGCTGGAGACAGTCCTCTTTTGGAGAAAGCATCAGCGGTTTTACAGATGGCATGCATAGCTTTACGTTAGTCCCAGCATGTTAGAAGATGTGGCTCCAGGGAACAGTCCATGGGCCCTGGATGGGTTGTTAGAAGGACCGTGGTCAAACAACAGCGTTTCCAGCAGCTCTGCAGCTGGCCTCAGTTGTATTTCAGGACTCCCAGCAGCTGCCTGAGAAGGTTTGCAGAGGTGAAAAGATGACTTACTGTTTTGTACCTATCTCTCAGTGCTGTGTGAGTATAGCAGAGAACAGGTAACTAGTCTGAGTAAAATAGTCTGTGACCTATGAGGAAAGGCTGGGTCAGTTACAAGGCAGATTTAAAAACAAGAAATGCATTTTACACCCATACACCATTCCTGAGGCTTGGCATATGACAAAATGGCAGGCAAACACAGTTCCTCCCTCATCAGCAGAGATTAGTGAGCACCCAACCAAACAAAAGGCTTTTCAGTAAGATGGAGAGCTTGGTGGGCCTGGATCCTACAAGTCAACAACTGGTTGTGCAGCTGGTGTTGACAACAGGGATCTGGCTTTTACAACCATGAAACCCTCATGGGGACTGAGGACCGTTAAGAAGAGATGGAATCCACTGCAGTGGTGCAAAGGCTGGGCAGCCTATGATGAGACCTTTAGATTAGCAATGATGGGGAGGGAGTGGATGACCAACAATCAAGTGAGGAAGTGGTGGATTGGGGCGACAAGCAAAGTGTGCAGGCTGACGTGAACAGGAGAGACATTGCAATCAACAAAACAGGGTGGATACACCAAGGGAATCCACACAAACACCAGGTGCCTGTGGGCCAGCTCTAACACTGCTTCTTGGAACACATGACTGGATGCCTCTCTGAAGTGCCTGTACACTAACACACATGGCATGGGGAGGACACAGAAGGAATTTGACAGGACAAGAGGTAACAGGCACAAACTTGAACATGAGAAGTTACATGAGGAGGAACTTCTTTACTTTGAGGGTGGCAGAATGCTGGAACAGGCTGCTCAGAGAGGTGGTGGAGTCTCCTTCTCTGGAGACATTCAAAACCAGCCTGGACATGTTTCTGTGCAACCTGCTCTAGGTGGACCTGCTTTGGCAGGGGGATTGGACTAGATGGTCTCCAGAGGTCCCTTCCAACCTCACATCATTCTGTGATTCTGTGAATTCCGTGAATTCCATTCTTGGAAGGATCCCATGCAATATGGTCCTGGAGAGAAGAAGCATCCAGGAGAACTGGATGATTTTCAAGAAACGTCACCTCCAAATTAAAAAATGATCCCTCTTGCTGTGGAATAAGTCAAGCAAAGGTGGTAGGAGGCCGCATGGATGAATAAATCCCTCCTAACAAAACTCAAGCACAAAAGGAGGCGTACAAGAGATGGAAGAAGGGACAGAATACTAACAGTGTAGGCATGGGGTTAGGGAAGCAAGAGCTCTTTGGGAGTTTAATCTGATGAGAGAAGTGATGGGCAAGAAGAAGGGCTGCTATGCATGCATGAATAGCAAAAGGAAGACTAGGAAAACGTTGCTCTGCTGCTGAATGGAGTGGGGGACCTGGTGCCCAAGGCCACAGAGAAGATAGAGGTACTCAATGCCTTTTTCACCTCAGTCTTTACAGGTAAGAAATCCCAGGCTCCTGAGGCAAGTGGGAAAATCTGAAGCAATGCAAACTTACCCTCAGTGAAGGAGGATCAGGTTAGGGAGCTTTTAAACAAGTCCATGGGAGCTGATGGGATGCACCCACAAGTGCTGAGGGAGCTGGCCACTTGTCATTATTTTTGAATGGTCATGGTGATGGGAGGATGATCCTGACGACTGGAAGAATGCAAATGTCACTCCTGTCTTCACAGAATCAGCTCTGAGCAGGGAGTTTTGGGTAGGTGATCTCCAGGGGTGCCTTCCCACCTCAGTCACTCTGTCATGTATCTTTGATTTCGTATCTTTTAAAGCCCGTTCTTCAGTGCCCATGAAGTCGTGTGACATTTAAAGGACACCTGAAACTTTTTTCCAGTTTCAGTTGCCTGTCTCAGGAGATCAATTTGCTGAGTGCAAAAGTTTCTAGAGTCTCCTTAACTTATTAATCCTCAGAATATATTATTTTATGGCAAGCACAGCCACCATCACTACAGAAATGACAGGTTTAAATGGTGCATAGTTTGGTAGGGTAAAAGGAATTTGTTGGACAATGTGTATATAAACGATATTGCTATGGCACAAAAGGGGATGTGGGTGTGGATGTGCGCGCAGTGGGAAGCTATAAGAAGTGCAAAATCAGAACACCAGGAAGGAAAATGCTTTGAATGTCTGGGCACAATTTAAACAGCAGGAATGTGAGTATTGCCTGTGGTATTAGTTTGATCATACACAACAGCGAGGTACAGTTCTCAATGTCCATTTTGCTCATGCCTTTTTCTTCAAAGGTTAGTGGTTTGTGCTTGTTTTCACACAGATGTAGATGGATTCACAGCATCATTAAGTGAGCAATGGAGAATCAGCCCTTCAGTTCTTTGAAGGAAAGGCTAAGGATGGGGTCCAAATCTTTAGCTGGCACAGGATGGCATTTTTCTATTGAATTCAATGCCCCTACTTCAATGAATGCTGCAGAGTGAGCAGAGGAAGGAGAAGGTGAGGAAAAATACACAACTTGGAAATACCGATTATGTAGTTAAGAAGTACAGCCTAGAAACTTTCTTTGTTATAGTGAAACTGAACTCCTCTTGGATCAACTGATGAATATGAGTTGCATGTCCTTTGAAGGATCTTAGAGAGAGTCTTGGGTCCACAGAAGAATACTCCAATACCGTTGCTGTAATCACAATAACAACAAAAATATGAGAGTAGCAGAATAAATGAATAAACTGTACCTTTTGGCTGCCTCCAACTTTACATCTTTTGAAATGGCTTATTGAGAAATACTTTTGAAAAAAATTGTGCTATTTTCACGCAGTATTACAGTATAATTATTTTAATACTTTAGTGTTTATTATATCATAGTGTTTATTATGTCTTACTGCATTATTTATTTGGATTGCTATATTAGAGGTCACAAACTGTTTTAAATGGTAGTTCTTCGGGTTTGATCTTCATTGTTTATTTTAATCAGAGAAGCAAACACTCTGCTTGGACTGAAAATTTGAAATTATTTTTCTTCAGACAAGTTAATTATTTTTTATTCTAAAACATACACAAATTTTTCAGTTCTGAGTTTTCTTCTTTTTTTTTTTTCCCCCCTCATTTTAACACTTTTCTGCCTATAGACAATTTCTAAACAGCTGACTTAATAACAAAATTTGTAAATAGGTAGTTGCAGCCAAGGGAAAGTCCATGGACCTAAGTGCAGGGACCCAAAATTTAGTCAGTTTGTAAAAGCTGATTGTTCCATCATGCAATAGAAACTCTTGAGTTTCTTTGCCTCTTGAACCTTCTGTAGCTCAGAGCAAGAAAAGGTAGAACATTTTTTTCTCATAAGGAAAGCTTAGTTCGTGCAAGGTTTTCTTTAAAAGGTTCAACATGGACCATAAAGATGGGCATCGAGATTTGGAAGCAAATACAGATTTTTCTGTCGCTTTAGCACTGGCTTTCTAAGAAAATACCACAAGATCCATTATAGACTGTCAATGCCCATCTCCTTCCCTGAGCATCAGAAAACCAGATTTTTCTCAGTTGTGCTTAACAAAAGTAACAAAAAAATAATGTTCCAACTATAACTTTAAAAGCTGTGTTTATGCAGTAGAATCCCTATAGAAGGTCTTTCAAAAATCATATTTTCTACTCTTGGCCTTTTCCTATTTTTAATCTTTCATATTTCCTGATTATATTTATTTTGACCTCCATCAAGTGTTTTCTCTATTACTGTTATTTTTGCAATTTTATGGTATTCTTGTAGCTTACTGTATTCTCTTTGATCTCCTACCTTTCAGCTTTTTCTTGAGTCTTTTTCATCTTTAAAAAAAAGTTTTCTGCATTATTTTTTTGTCTTTCTGTCTCCCAAGTGCAAGCCTTTATTTTGCATTAGCAGGTAAATTTTTGGAAATCATAAAGAGTCCAAGTATTCTGGATTTTTCTACTGCTGAACACAAAATGTTTCAAATTCTTGCTTCAAAGGCTTTCAGGAACAAAGAGGCTTTTCTCAGACCACTGGCGAATCCACCAAGTTCAAATGAACTGCCTTTGCCAGCAGAGATGAACTAGTAACAGAACAGAATAGTCTTGCAAGAGTAGCCAAATATGTTAGGGGAACAAACATATCCTTGACATCATAAGAAAAAAAATCACAGTTTATCTCTTTAATAACCATCTTCAAGGGAAATTAATGCTACTTTGTCCTTTGTGCAGAACAGTAATTGGATTGTGTGTTTCAATTATATCTGGACAAAGGCCAGGATATTGAAATACTTCTAAATATTAGATTTTCTTGTCCAAAAATTAGATTTTATTGGCATTCTCTTTCCGAGATTTCTTCATTAAAAGCTTCATTAAGCATAAATCTTCTTTCCACACAGCAAAAAAACTAAATTATTTTAAAAGGGTCATTTAGAAAGGTTTGCCCTCCCCTTCTCCCACTGTTTATGCTGAGAAAAGAGTAACCTAACAAGGTTAGAAGCCAACCTGCCTTACCTAGGATGGTTTTCAGCTAGTTGCTTGAACTCATTGTCCCAGTTTGGCCTTCCATAGCAAGTCTTCTGTCTCAAACCAGTAATTACATCCATCTTATCATCATAATGTAGGGCTATGTGAGTAGCCTAAAGGCAAATTTACAAGATAATAATTTTAGAGTCAACAACGTATACTCCAAGTAAGAGGAGAAAGCAATAATGCTGCTTTGTGGTAGAAGACAGAAATATTAATGAGGGAAACTCTGTAATTATCCAGTGGAAGGAGGAAGGAGAGGAGATGAGAGGAGAGGATAGGAATACTCAAGAGTTCACAAAATTACTAGGAAGTGTAAAAAGCACTTCCAGAAGTCCCAAAGACCTCAAAGGGGTTCAGCTTCTTGAGATGAAATGTTTGAAATGAGTTGGGATTAAATACCTGTCTTTACTGGCCTGGGCCTAAGCGCCTTAGTCACTTTTACAGGCAGGTCTTAGATTCCTAAACCTTTTCTTAGTCTTTGAATATCTCACCCTGCACTTTATTCATTGCAGATCCTGAAGCAACAGTCACCATTTTAAAGGTGGAGTTGGAGTTTAGGAAAGGAAAAAAAGTGTACTGCAACAGAATCTGACAATAAATACTAGCAATTACGTGCACCTTTAGGTAAGCCCAAAGCATTCTGCTGCTGATGGAAAAGAACGGCAGATCTACCAGCTCGGCAGGGGTAAAACCCTGAGTAGTTTGGCTCTTCTCAGGTAGAGGCAGGTGCAGAAAGTGGATCTGCTCAGGTGAAGCACTGAACTAAGAGGGCTGCACATCTCCCAGTGCCAAGAAAACAAATCCCAATTTTCATGCGCATTTACTGTCAGCTCCTATGCTACGCCCGTTACCATGTTATCTGGGTACTTCCCGGGTGCATATAAAAACACAAGCACCGTCTCTCCTAATTGTGCTGCTGTTGTGTAGGAGTAATACGCTTGTTTTCACTACAGACTATCATCGTTGCTATTGCTGTCAAGAAATTACCAGAGGAAGGCTAAGTTGAAAAATGGGCTCTGCGTTTAGTTCAGGCCCTAGCATGAACTAGGCATCATTATCATCTCTTGCAGAAGTAGTTGCTGAAATTTGGATCCATTTCCTGAGAATATTGTATATTTCTCGTGCTAATGAGTCTTCCATGTTGCTTAACAAATCAATTATTCTGGTCAAGCAGAGTTGTCACAAGTGGTCATGTTTCTAAAAGTTTCTTCTTGTTAGTTTGGACCAATGTCACGAGGGATTTGGAATGGTGTAAGAGTGAGCTTAAAGTGTTTGGAGTGAGAGGTGGGGAACATCAGGATTTTTTAATTGTTGTCGTGGTTTCGGCCGAATTTACCAAAACCAGACGGACAGATGGCCCTTCCCCCTCTCTCCCCCCGCAAAAAAAAGAGAGGAGAGAAAGGGATAAGGAGATTTAGAAGTTTAGATGTAGCACATGTGCATGTAGCACAAACATTGGTCATCATTCTGAGAACGAGCAGTTTTCTCCACAATATACCGTTAATTTCAGACAGTTAGAAGAGGCCTAGCTAAAACATGATTTCTTGACCAAGCAGAGGCAGATGTGCCATATCTGCTTGACAATCCGATGCCAACGTGGAATCTACAAAGAGCTTGAGGCATTGAACAAGCATTATGTCTGAGGAGTAAACACCTGCCAGTAGTGAAGGGTGCACCAAAAGTTGTAAATTGCCCATCCTGCTTGGGTTCAGCTTCACCCAACTACTGGTTATCTATGTAGTGAGGCAGGCAGAGAATGGGGAGAATGTTGGGTTTGTTGTTTGCTAAGGGAGAAGTAAAGGATCATCCAAATATCACTGGTGCTGAAGCTCAAATTTTGAGGAGTAATGAAGTGGAATTTTCTAAAGATAAGTAAGACCTCTAAGATGAGGGAGCTTTGTGGATGTCTGAAGAAGGTGGAGCTGTTACCCAGCACAGTTCCCTGGGCTCGGTCAGAGTAGGAGAAGCAGCCACTGAAAAGTATTCCTCTTCCACCACAGCCCTTCAGAGGTGGGATGCTGGGGGACTCCAGCAGCAAGAGCAGTACCACTGTAGGTGGGGAGGCAGCACAGCTTCAGGGATGCTCTTGTGTCACCTAACAGGCAGCACAGGGCAACAACGCAGCGCTGACAGGAGACTGGATGACTGGGTTTGAAGAGAAGAAGGAGGCACTTTAGAAGAATGCAGGGCACATGAGGGAAGAGAGTCAGACATCCCAGCAAGAATAGTTGTCTCCCTTCCTGACTTCTGGACTGATGTTTGCCTAAGAGAGAAGTGGGATGATGACAGTTGAGAGATGAGGGCAACTTTGTGCTTTGTGAGGTTCCTCAATAGCTTCTTTCAAAACAGGTTTTAGGTAATACCCTGTGATATTGATAATGTACAGTGGTGGTTTCTGTGACTGCTATATACTTCACACTAGGAGTAGATTTTTCTGAATACAGCTTTATGCACATACCTCATTGCTTGACAGAAGCCTTAAAGAAAGCAGAAAGAAACAGGGTTGGGGTTTTTGTTTTGTTTTGTAGCAGCAGAGGCAGGAAGGGAAAAGTTCTACGGAATCTATTTTTTTTTTATCTCTACTAGACAGTCCTTCATTCAACATAGACCACAGGAAATAAGCAGAGGAAATAAGAGCAAAGACTTTCCTGTGGGAGTTTTTTCTGGTAGGTGCGTAACTGATTGCCGTGTCATCTGAGTGATCCATTAAAAAGAAAAGGGAGAGAAAATCAACTGATCTGGGTCTAAGTAAGGACTAAAGGAGTTGAATGAAATTGACCCAGTCTAAGCATTAAGTGGCTTGAGTTGGGATGGTCCAATGAAATTGTAAGACGGCAAATTTGAAGTCAACCAGAGAAAATATATTTTCAAACAACATACATTAGTCCATAGAGTTTGTTGCCAAAATGTTCTAAGCATAGCAGAGTTCAAGAATGTACTGGACATGTATGTGAACAAAAAAAAATTATACTAAGTAATATGAGTAAATAAAACCAACACTTTTTATACAACCCTGCTTTTTGAAGACATGGACAAATGTCCATTCCCAAGCTCCTGAAAGATTCTCTGCGCTTTTCTGCAAAACGCCTGGTAACCAGCACTGCCCAAGTCAAGATATAGGACTGGCTTGATTTCTTCGTTTCTATTTTCCTAAATGTGAGATGGAAACAGACGGCTTGGTGTCTTTATATTTACAGTTCTTTTTCTCTCTGCTTCATCCATCATTTATTCAGCTGTTCTTGTTCCATATGTTCCCATACGGGAAAAGCAAGGTACATTAACTCAGACTCGTAAGAGTTTCATTATTACCTGACTTTCATCCCAGCCGGTAAGAAATATATGATAACTTAGAAAATCATTTTTTCCTTTTTCAGCCATTTTTATTTCCAAATCGAACAGAAGATCAGCAAACCACTCAAATGCTGATGGGTCTCGACAAATCCAGTAAAAATAAACCTGTCAGATAAAAGTAAAGAGATTTAACAAGAAGCAAACTGTCAATAAAACTTCCTAATGATTGGCTCAACTCGTTAACTACATAGTGTGTCTCTTCTCCACTGTAAATTTAAACATAATTGCACATCATTTTGATGATACAGTTTCTATCTTTTAAAAATTTCATTCTTTTCTTAAACATTGAGTGAATATATTAATGTGCTAGTGAAGATAGGCAATGTACAAGTTTCCCATCTCCCCCTGCCAGCACACCTCAGCTTTGACTTATAATACCTAACCCTGCATTTCTTGCAAACTATTTGATTATTTTTTGAAATTTTGGATTTATTTTCAGTTAAGTTTAAAACAGAATTTCAGTTTCATTCAGCACTGAAGCAAGGAATTCCTGTTTCTCAAGACCTTATGCCATAGGTTAACAGTTGATGTAGTCAAAAGATAGTTATGCTTTTCAAGTTGGATACCCTGTATAAAACAGGCTACAGAATACCCCTACTTATTTTTAAATGTATTTCTTGTTTAACTTGGAGCATATAATTTCTAGAGAAACATGAAACTGTAATTTTAAAGTTGCCAAAGGAGTAAAATGAACTGCTATCTCATAATTGGTTTTCTATTGGTTGAAAACCTCCTCTCTATGAAAAATTTACACAGTTTTTCTCATCCACATTTCTCCAGTTTCATCTTCCGTATGCTGGATCTTGTTTTAGTTGTCTGCTGGATTGGAGAGCCTGTTCTTAAGGTTTTATTCCCCAGGCAGAAATTAGAAGCTGGGATCAAGTGATCCTATAATCCTCTCTATGGTAAACCAAACATTCCTGGGATCTGTCACCACTGACAGGCTAATTTTCCAGGCTTTAATCATTTCTATTGGTTATTTCTGTCTATTCCTCCTCTACTGCCATCAGCCACAAACAGAACTGAGAGTTTGTTTAAATAAAAAATAAAAAAAGGTAATTTATTAGGATCTTGGCATAGGGAATAAAGTCTTTTAAACAAGATGGTTAGTCACTGTCCATATGAAGATGAGAGTTTCTGTTTCAAGAGTCCTTGCTGCGACATCTTCAGCTGGATCAGGTGAGACTCCTCAAACACCTTTTTCTGCTCAGTTTATTATAGCCAGCTGGCCCAGCGACCACTGTGGCCACTTCAGCATGTGCATGATCTATTGTGATCATCTATTGTGATTTATTGAGTTAACTACATACAAAGCATCTTCTAACTAATTAACTATGTATAAAAGACTCTCCTGTGTGACCACTTCTGCAGGAACAGTTTCTGCTGACCATTGGCAAATGTCTTACCTGTGTACAAGTTAATCAGTTTTGCAGCAGGAACTGCCTGCAGAGTCTCAGGACTGGTGAGATTCCCCTCCCAGGATCTTAATCAACAGACAGAGCTGCCTTAGGGAGTCTTCAGAACAGTTGGAAATTCCCACCTGGAAACCTCCTCCACTAGTGAGTCAAATTCTGGGCTGGGAGCACAGCCTATCCCCTGGTTTCAGCTCAGTCCCTTGTCTCGAGGCAGTCCAGCTGTGTAGATGGCTAATTTGGGAGTTCCTGCACCACCCAGGGGCTGAATGCCCGAAGTTCCCTGGATGTGTGCCCAGGTGCTACCCTGATGCCTGGCTGAACCACAATTATAAGAAAAATCTGATTGCAATTCTTATAACTTGAGTTCTGTAGCCCTGGACACACGATCTGTGATTACTTTTGAACAGAGGGCACCAGACCTCCAGTGGCCCTCTGTGGGCAATGTAATTTTGAGTGTAATTATTTTTATAGTGCCTCCAAAGAAATAATTCACAAACATGGAGGAAGCCTAAAAACCCCACAATTTTGGATGAAAAAGGAATGGCATAGAGGACAATGTATAAGCTTATAACAAAGGGATGGTGGGAACTTGTTTTTTATTTTGTTGCCAAATTCATTAATTTCCTCCAACCCATCTCTCTGTGCTCACCAGCCCCTCTGTCTTTTACTATACCTCAATATCAAAGGTAATCTGGAAGGTCTGTCCCCAAGGCAATCATTGTGGGAGCTCTGATGATTTGGAAATTGTAGCCCTTTGCCATAGGATCAATGAGATAAAGATGCATATTAGACACTTCTGAAGTGAAAAATTGGAGGAGAAATCAGAAAGCTATAAAGAGATTTCCCAAAGATTTAATATACTAGGTTGTCAGACTTCTGGTAAGGTGGTGGGAGAAAAATGTGCTAACATCATGCTTCACTGGAGATTTGGTGAAGGAGACTAACAGTAATTTGAGATGTTTCCTAGCTCTGAGTGTACTGTAAGGGACCATCTGTGGTTTTTGTAAGAAATATAAATGAAGTATGATCCCAGGAAACAGAGATAAAGCATTCAGGGTTAAATAGGGTATTTTTACAGCCCAGCAATAGGACTGTCTGCAGAACTTTAGTACCAACCATCTTGGCTGCTTGCTTTTCCCCCTTCTGTTTCAATGTTTTGCCTTAAATATAACCTCATTGCTTTACGGTGTGTTCCTGCTGATTTACAATGGCATAGCTTATGAGGAAAAAAGCAAGCCCACTGACTTTAGAGCATTTCATTTTTGTGACCAACAACAGCATTATTTTAAATTACTGAAACTAGATAAGATTTATGGCCTTAACCTTTATGTATTTTTTTGTGTCTGAATCCTGAAGTCCCTGCTTGTTCCACACCCTCAGCACCTCGAAAATCAGGCCACTGAGTGCTGTCAGTCTGTATCACACTGTGGCTGTTGATTTGTAGTGAGAAATTTCTTCCCCCAGCCTCTACTTGATCATCTTATTCCTCAAGTCTTTTCAGCAGTGCATTTTATGGAAATGTATATTTAGTGCACGTGTGTGGAGAGGAGGGATGCGCTTCTAAATGAATAATGAATTGTGCTCAGGGCAGCAACTGGGAGCGTGTGGGCAGGACTGGGAGCCAAGCACGTTCAGGGAAGGAGGAAGAAAAGCCAGCTAATGAGCTGAGACAATGTGGTCTTAGAAATGGAGGACTATTTTCCAGAATATCATGCTATGGAGCTTGAAAGAGTTTTTTTAGCTGGTTGCAGACCTAGCTGTCACGGTGACAGCCAGTCCAACCAAATTGTGTCAAGCCATCTTTGGCACAGTCCTCTTGAGAAAGGGTGTAGCTTTCTGAAACCACAGAAATTCCTTAAACTCATCCTCAGTGCGGTTCCACTGAAGCAGTATCCATAGCGCTCCATCTAAGTGGAGAGCGCTTGGTGATGAAGAAAGACTGTCATTATAAGAAGGTTTTTTGGCCATGATTATAATCTTAGAAAGAAAAGAGGTAGTGAAGAAGGATGGTAAAAGGTCTCCCTTTCCCTTAGATCAAAGAGGACTTCTAGTGTAGTATGTTAAAATAAATGCTGTTTACAAAGGAGTCTTCCTTTCATTACTCTGACTGCCCATAGCATAGCACTACATGTTACATGTATAATTAAAATACAATAAATGCACAATAAAATTAATCCTTATTAAAACTGTAGAATAAAGCCAGCATCAGTGCATTTCTATAATTAAACAATTATTCTGAATCCTATCTTTTTTTTTCTTGTAAGCTTCATACTATTAACTAACTGCAATTATTTAGGATCCTTAAAAATCTGTTTTAGATTTATGTTTCATTAGTCTCCACCCACCCTACCCCCATTGACTACATTCATCAGCTTGATGGCTTGCCCAAGTAAACTGTCTTAAATTTTCCAAGTGCTCTTTTTGCAAATTGAGTTAGATGCAGTATTGCTATTAATCAGATCCGTAACGCAGGGGTTTGAGTAGTCGCTTATTTCTGTAATACTCTGCTCCCTTGCAACGCGTGCATGTTTATCATTCAGTTTCCTACATCCCGAATTTTGAACAACAGACAGGAACAAAAGCTCGGATACCTCTTTCCTGTAAGGTGAAAGAATATAGTTTGTAAATCAGCTTCCATTATGTGGAAAGTCATTAATAATTATCTGTTGATGACTATCTGTCTATTTCTCCCTGCTCCCTGAAGACAGCAGTGGAGCTGCAGCTCTGGGCAAAGCCAGCTTTTCACTGACAGGGTGTAAAATATGATGAAGCATGGGATGCCCAGAGAGGCACCTTCATCCCTGACTCTTGCTGCTCCCTCTTGGACATGACTAGTCCCTGCAAAACCCTCTTACACCTCCAGCTGGGCACCTCCCTGCAAAACCCGAGTCCTTCCTGCTCCTGAGCATACCACACCACCCGTGGGCTGTAGCGTACCAAAAAAAGATCAGAGAACTTCTTCAGCCTAATTAATTGATCCAGTGGGCCACTACAGATAAGATGCACCAGTGCCTGTCAACTGGGGCATGCAGGGGACTCAGAGCTAGGATGGCAGCAGGCAGCCTTTTGTATAAATTCAGGACAAGGCTCCAATTCATACCCCTGAATTTGAAGCAAAAGGCCTAAACTGTTCTTAAACACATCTCAGAAAGGTGGTTATGTTTGACAGCAATAAGAAACCAGGTTTTTAGGTCTTCAGGAGAAGGTGTTTTGCAGAGAAGGCTGTGGGCTACAGTAGAGCTCAAAGCAGAAGGTTACCTCAGGCAGTGACGGTTGGTCTCAAAGCGAATGGAAGAGGGTGTTTTTGTTTTCCTCACTGTATGTATCTGAACTTGTTGCCAGAACTTTCTGTGGCTGTCAAAGGTCTACATAGGTTCAAAAAGCAATTAGAGAAACTCATGAATTCATGGAAGAAAATTCTACTAAGGGATATCAAACACAGAGATGCAGCTCTTGTATCAAGACGTTACTGAACTGCGGGTTGCTCAAGGATGAGAAAGTGTCCACTAAGGACAAATCTCTGTATGATTTTCTAGTCTGCACACTTTTCCCTAGGCATTCATGAAGAGCCACCATTGGAGACAGAATATTGGGTTAGATGGATCTTTGGTGAGACCCAGTAGGACCTTTCCTATGTCCTTATGTAGGGTAAAAGAGAAAGTGAATGTTTGCTGATATTAGTAACTCATGGATCAGTACAATTTTATCAATTTCAGCAGCAATTGATCTGAAAAATGAGACCGTTAATGTGAAAAAAAGATCATTTTATGCATAACTAAAGCCAGTAGAAACTTTCCAGCCATGAGTAGTAGTAGCACCCTTCCTCATTGAAATAAATGATAGGGAAATGAAGGCTCTAAGGCTATTTAATTGTGAAGAATCAATTAGATAAATGTGTACTCCTTTTGATTTGCTAGGTTTTTTAAATTATACAGCTGCAGACATTATGGAAGCTATGAGTATTTATATCTCAACCGTATGTGGGCAACACTAAGAAATATTAGTTCAATAAGCGTAATGATAGCTGTACTCAAATCAAAACGAAGTTGTTAAAAAAAGAAAAACCTCTTATTTATTTCCTTAATAGACATTTCTATGGTACTCATCATGGCAGAAAGAGAGTGCTGAATACTTTGAGGAAGATTAAATTATTTGTAATTATACCACAAGTGGAAGCTTTTAACCAATGGAAAAAAAATGTGGAGCTACCCTGAGATTAATCGTTCTCGCTAAGATGACTGCTAAATTTTTTAAGTAATGCTGTGAACTTCCCCAGCACCTTTCACCCAGGCTTTCAAAATATTTTACAAACACCGATGAAGTTTAGCCTCATAACACCCGTGAAAAATAAGCATCACTATTCCCACTGCACCAATAAGGAAGCCAGGACATATAGAAATCATGATACTTTTGTATTTCACAGGGATTCAGGAACATTGAACTCTATAGTAGAAAACGGTGGCAGAAGACACCATGTGTTTATCTTTGTAGGCACACTTACACAGGATTCTCCCTAAGCTATGGATGAACAGCCTGAAGTATACTATACTCTCAATGCATGGCTATATTCTGTTCTTTCCCCCTTAAGATACCAACGACAATAGTAACAAATTAACATGTATACATATATAATACACATAGTATACTTATATAACATGTATATACATATACGTATCTCTCCTTCCAGTGGAAAAGATCATTCTGGTACAGTGGTAGCGTTTGTAAATACACTTCTTTTCACGACTAGCGCATATTTTCATTTTTATTTCCCTCCCTCCTCTTGAGGCTTTTTCTGCCTCAAAGATCCCCCATGGCAATTTGAACCTGTCCTCAACTCCTCAGTTGCAAAAATCCCAGATGCTTTTTCAGTGGCAGCTTGTCATTAAGATGCCAGTTTTAACACTCTTTCGTTTAAAAAGATCAGCCCCTTGGTCCTGCAATCAGCTCCATATGTACTGACCCTCTCAGAGATCTGTCCACTCCAATGCAATTTCAAGATCTGTCCTTAAATGTGAAATGTTGAACAGTTCCCGATTCAGCTTTTACATTGGAAAATGAGCTAAAAGAAGCTATAAGGTCTGCAAGCTACCAGCTGCCATGATGGATAGGGAAGAGAATGTTTAACGCTGATTTTTTTCTCTGAACCTTCTCGTCCCTCACCCTACATCACCCATTATCTCTTCTTCACCTATCCTCCCCAGTGCTGCCTCACATATCCTTAGCAGAAGATGTATAACAGGTTAGCAGATCAAGAGGATGTTAACTTAATTGGTGCCATCCATGCCTTACAGACCCCAATATATTTTTTTCAACAAAATAATTAAAGTGGTTTGAGGCAGTAATGTGCATCTTGATATATGCATCTCATCCAGAGCTTAAATGCCTTTTTTTATTCCTTCTATGCTGGCTAATATCCTGACTTTGCAAGGAGAGAAAAGCAGCTAATAGTCTCTGAATGCAGCATTCTGGACCAGGACATGCAGCTTAAAGGACCTTCACAAAACCTGCAGCTGGATGAGGAGCAAGTGCTGCCCTTTACTTCTGTCAGAGATGACCTTGCAGGATTTATTTTTGGTAGGAAAGGGGATAGATTTCTCTTCTAGCTCTCTAACTATCTGTCTAGCTATGAAAGACATTCCATGTTTATCTCCAGTTGCTGTTGAAAATCTGATTCTTCAGTTTTTACTAAAAACACTGCACCTATGGCTACCTTCTTCCTCGGGGAACGACAGTGAATTTGGGAGACTCTACCTCACAACAGCTCCTGAGGCAGCTGGAAAGCGAGCGACTGCTTCTGAGAGTGGGTTAAAATGCTCAAGTGAGTCTCTGGCTCTGAGTTGCCTCTCCCACCTGGCGAAATAGGCTTATTTGTGGAACTTTTGGATGGAGCGATAAGCTTTCCCACCTACCTTCTGCAGCGCCAGCACTGTGTTAGGGTTGCAGCATTTGTACCAAATGGATTTTAAAATAGAGGCAAACGGCGTGACTCCGATCCCTGCTGCAATGCACACACTCACTCGGTAGTGAAAGACATCTGTGGTTGCAGATCCATATGGTCCATCCACGGCCACTCTATAGCAGCAAGACATTTAGTCAAGGGTCAGCAACATATAAAGTGAGAGAAAGGTTAAAATCTGTTGGGCTACAAGTTTTCAAAGCGGAACTTCTGTTAAAATAAAAAAGAATTATCTAAACTGGCACACAAATTACCCTTACAAACACATGTAATTTTCAGTGGATGCCATTTAATAGCAAAGCAACTGTTATTTCTGAAATGAGAGAACAAGAGCACCCATGTGGGTTTGGGGCCTGGCCATCTATTTAAGCATGCAATTGCAATTTTCTGGCTTTCTGAAATGTGATTAGTCATATAATTGCATGTCCAAATTTAGCTGTGGAATTTACATATTTAATTATGAATTACTGAAAAGCATCCTGTTTTGAGCTTTATTTTCTATATTGTATATATCGAAGTAAAGAGGAAAAGATTATATTAATCATTTTGAAAAGTTCTTCATATGTGTTCAAGGAATAAAAGAGAAAGCAAGAAAGAGGTCATCATACGCAAGGAAACTACTATTTTCTCATCTCCTTTTGAAAAAACAGTATTTCAGAAATACATTTTTGGCAATAATACTGTACTTAGGATCTGACATAAAGGCAAAATTTGTAAGGAGAAACACTTGTTTATGTTACTGCCTCCTATAATCAACATTGCTGATGCTGAGGCATTCATTTTGGTCAAAATTAGAGATGAAAAAGATTATTAAATAATCAGATTCATTCCTCTAGCAACATGGAATGTAAATATACACAGTACTTTGGAGTGCTCTGTCCAGTCTGTCTTTAATAACCTAAGTGCTCTGGAAGAGAGTTTCACTATCTAATGCCCAGTCCTTAGCAAAAATTATTTTTTACCTTGTTTCAGATTTTCTATTGTTTTGTGCTCTTTATTGCATGAATGATCTTTAAAATTCAGCTTAAGTAATACAAACAAATATGTGGACATAAGAAGAATGAAATGTTTTAATGGGAAAAGAAAGGGGGATCACCAAGCAATGGTACATGCAAATATAGGAACACAGTGTATCTGAAACCCTATTGTTGGTTTTCTTAAAGTGTCCCTGAAGTCCTAGCAAACATTTGCCCTTTCATCTGCACTTGTCACATGGTTCATTTTGATTTCAGTATTCCAAACGCTCTGCAAATATGGTAGCAAACGAAACAGCTACTCAGGGATAATTTTTGAAATTCTGGTCTCATGTATAAACAAAATAAGCTTTTTAAAAAATATGTATTGTTATTCAGATTATTGCCCAGCCTTGTACCTTTTGAGCACTCAAAACTTCCTGTAAAATATGGCTAGAGAATAAATGTAGAGTGCCTAAGAACTGCTTTCAGGTAAGCTTTCTATGGAGTTCGATGTGGGCTAGGGAGCAATTCTCATTATTGTTAGTAGATGGAGAAGAAGCTGGTCTGGAGGGAATTTCAAGAGATTCTTTAATCTTCTTCTCTGCTAAAAGACAGGATCAATTATTTCTGAATCATTCCCTACAGAGATTTGTCTTGTCAGTCTGCTCCTAAATCCTCAGGTGACAGAGATCCCATCATTGGTTTGAAGGCCTTGCTCAGACGTAGCAAGAGAGCTTGGCTGAGTACAAAGACTTAGAGAATTCAGGAGGAGAAAGTGGAGAAAGAGAAACTGAGCTGTACAACCCATTCATTTGATCTAGAGAGGGTGGAGGAAGGTAGGAAGATGGTAAACAAAGTGAAAAAAATAATATTACATTTGCATTTGCCAAGGGAGAAGTAGAAAATTGGGCTATAGACTGTTTCTAGCTATGGCTTGGATTGTCGGTATTTTCTGCATCCATCTACACAATTTCATTAGAAAGAAGCATTATACTTTTGGGCAAGGCAGGGAAAGTATTTAGTTTTGGAAAAGTAACATTAGTAGATTTTTGTATTATTTTTAGAATTTAAACTTATGCTGATCAGCACGATTAGGTAGTATTCCTGACTGTAAGAGAGGTTAGATTTTGGGACAGTGTACTAAAACGGCAGTTAAGTGAGCCAAAATCCTGAAGAGGCTTAATATGGAACTAGATTATTTCACGGGAATAGTCTTTTCTATGGTGTTATCTCTCAAATTGACCAGTAATCACAACTGTTTTTTCTACCTGTATAAACGCACCTATATTTTATTTTTATCTTCTTTTATTCATTACAATATACATATTTTATTTTTAAAACCTTACCTTATCATTCAGTTGCTACATGGCTTCTGTCTTCTGCTTAGTTTCTGCTATATGTTATTTTTTAATATAGTCACCAGTTCAGTGTTTATCCTTAGATATTGAAACCTTTGAAAAAGACCTGGTTTTTGCTTTATTGCTAGCTTAACTATTGAAAAATTCTTTTTAATATATTGCGAGAAAGCAACTGAATGATGGCATTAGGCACCCTAACAAGATTAAAAAGAAGAGCCTTTTTATATGACAGCGCTGCTAATTTCAGCCCTGCATTGTGGCCAGCAATGTTTGATAATATTTTTTTCTTTCTCATTCTTTACACTGGCTGTCAATCACTTTGGGCCATTTTTGCTCCAGTTCTGCTGAAACGGCATACTTCTCATTCCAGTTGCCTTTAACAAAGGCACGGCTTTCATTTCTAATTCTTATTAACTGATACAATGCAAAGACTGGACCAGACTTTCTTCTCTGTCCCCACCTTCCAGTGTGCCTCTGTAGCTCAGTGGTGTCTATAAGCTTTTTCGGGGAATGCTCTTTATATTCCAAGTCCCATTCAACTATATAAATGTAGTTAAACAAGTGCCTTTTGCTGTTCAATTTTGCTAGAACTCCCTCAGCAAAAGGAATTTTCCAGGGGGAAAATAGTCCCTTCAGTCCCAGGTCCCACACACTCTACCAGAATTGAAATGATCCCGGGACGGGCTCTTTTCTTTGCTGAAAATCTCCACTATGCCTGCAAGGAGCTAAGTGGTTCGAATCCATGACGTGTAGAGCCAGATGCTTAGCTGGTGTAAGGCAGGACGGCTCCATGAACTTCAGCGGAACCCTGCTGACTTGCAACACCAACACATCAACCTTTATCTTGAATTAAGATGCCACAGTTACAGAATTTGAATGCCGATAACCTTTATAAAGTGGAGAAGGGTTTGGAGACCAGAGAGAGAGTTGAGGGAGACAACTGGAAAGAAGTAAGGTTCAGATAGAAATTTCTGGGGCCACAAAACATCTAAGTAACTGAAAGGGAAAAGCTGAAAGTTTGGATGGCAGCTGATGGGAATCATCAGATCATAAGCATACGGACACAAAGCTATCAGATAGCTTCTAGCATCGTTTCCATTCAGTTCATAAGCCCTTATCTGTTGAAATGGATATCTTCATGTGTAAAAGTAGATATTATAGATTTAGTGATAATGACAGAGATATAGATATTGATATGTACTTTAAATCTTATATTAGTCTACAGGTGTTCTTGATAGACATTGGCCTAGGTTCATGGCTCTGCTTGTGGTTTTTTAGCATAATGGCATATTTATAGATCCAGAACTATAATCTAATACTGTGCCATAAAGAACACACACAAAATGAATTAAAGTTGAAACGTTAACATTTATTTTAAAATGTAGAATTAACATTTTAAAATGTATTGTTTGCAATTCAAACCTTGGTAACATCCACAATTCCTTGAAAGCTTTTTCCTCAGCTCCGAAGGCCTTGAAGAGGGCCCCAGTCCAGTCCCCGACGACCCGTACGTGAACGCTGAAGAAGTCCTCCTCGGGAGCTGAGGTGAGAGTGAAAGGGTGCCACTCCAACTGTGAGATTGATGGGCACTGTAGAAAGATATATTGACCAGGTCCCATTTTAAAGCCACGTTTCTTCATGTGAAGCTCAAGGACTCCAGAGGAATGTGTCACCACCTAAAGAATAATAGAAAGATCTGCTTCATTATTCTTCAGAAGAGTAACTCTTTGTTTCCATTAGGTTACGGGTGACTTTGCAACCATTTCTATTTGAGTTCAAGCACAAGTTAATGTAAATTGGGATGCATGGTATTTTTTAAATGTCTTGTAAATTATGGCCTAAACTGCATGTTGCAGTGCTGTTGCTGCCCAATAGCTTGAGAGCACGTACAGTGTCTATCGTGGGGCAGCTTGCTTTGTGAGCGTGAGAGGCAGAGGAAAGGCTATAACAATTGAAAAATTTGTCAACTTTCCATCTTAGTAGAGCCTATGCAAAAGTATTCCTTAAAAGGCTGGAATAATTGCCCAGTTTTGCTCTCATGTAACACAATTAACATGTATGGGATTATTGTCAGTTTGACAAGGAGAAAAAAGCCCAGTGAGCTCAATTCTAATATACTTTTATTAAGAGGTAATCTCAGTTAAGCAGCCAGTTTTATATGTCCCACATAGTATAGTGAGATCCTCAGATCACAGCCACTCTGTGAAATCAGCAGCAAGACTTATCCAACGTGCTTTTCCCCTCACACAAGATAAGCCTGTTTCTGATCGCCGCCGTGATACGTGTGGGCTCGGCGGCTTCAATCGCAGCATTCCTCATCCATTCGGCTGTGATTTAAACAGGCCCTTAACATGCAGAGATGTTTACAACTGGGATAAATTGTTACAGTGGTATTAATGAAGCTTCGGCTATTTATGCTAAATGATAGTATAACCCTTAATCTCCTTGGAAGGCTCCAGATTTGAAAGTAAAAGCCGTGTCCTACTGAAGTCAAAGTCCCGCAAAGACGTGTCTTCACCATTTACTGCAGTGGAAGATGGTTTTCAGTTCAGCACAAAGAGAGACCCTCTGCACAGAGGATTGTGTTGTGGTGGTGTAGCAGCCTTGTGAGTCTGGTACTTCATTAATCAAATTGGGTCCCGTATGGAATATTCTTATGGACTTGCTATTGGAATAAATGCAAAACCTAAAATCAATACTTGGCTGAAACCATGGTAATGATATAAGAGCTGCTAAAGCTAGGAGTGAAAAATGAGGTCATAATATAAAGGAGTTATCTATATAAAATAAAAAAAGTCATTGACATAACATTTATTTTACGCAGACATGCAAGTTCTGTTACATACCTTAGTAATGACCACCTCCTGTCGAAATCTCCAAAATCTAACAATTCTTTCACAGATATACAGCAACATAGGACTTAAAACCCACTTCCAAGCCTGTAGAAAGTTGCATATTAAAAAAAAAACAACAAACAAACCACATTTATTTTAATTTCTAGAAAAATATTTTGCATTTCAGGTTTAAATCAGCAGGTAGCCTAAAATGAAATTTTTTGATTTCTCTCCCATGATTTTTGGTTCGCCTTTCTCAGGAGAGTATTTCTATTGCTACTGTAGCAGTTCTGGCTCTCTTGCAGAACAGACATATGGGACTCCTTCACAGATGCACTCCAAAAGCAGTGCTAATATCTATCTGTATTCTGGCCAAGAAGAGTCCTTTAAAATCTTTTCCTACTAAAAGGCAAAAGGATTAATCTATTTAGGTGTTACATATGGACGTCATTGGACCTGAAGACGTATAGATGCATACGTTTATACAATATTACCCATAGACTTACTATTTTTTTGCTCTTCAAAGTCTAAAATATTTCAGAAGGGTCAGATAGGAGTAGCGCTTATTGTCAGCTGTGATTTTTCTGATGCTGGATGAGAAAACATTAAGTCCCATATATTCAATTAGAGGAATGGGTTATATTTCCATTTAATCCATTAGTTGGCTCTGTATCAATAAATGTGGTTTTTTGATCTAGGATACTAAGCTGGTCATACTTTAAGTATTGCAGATGATTGCTGTGCTTGTACTTGCTAATCGTATCTACTGATCACTATAACAATCAAAGATACTTGGCTATTCAAGTATACTAGCTGATGATTTCACTGAGTTGCACTGATAGCTGAGATAATTAGATGTAATTGAATCTTCATGATTTAAAAAAAAAAATATTTCTTTTTTTCCTAGAAGAGATACTGTTTTATTTCCAGTTTTGTTAATTACACAGCTCCTTGTAGCCAACTGAAGACTACACAATCATGTGGCTTTTAAAATCTCGGAAGAGTAACTTTACTTGCTGAAACATTGACTTTGCTCCACAAGCTGGGTAACAGGGGTTATAAAGTATCTTTTATGAGAAGCAAACCATAAAACTATGTGGCTTCCTTAGAAAGTGCTAAGAGGATGGAGTGGCAATTTCCCAAGGTTAAGTCTTGAAAATTAAATTAAAAGAATGCATGATTTAATAATGGGAATAAACCAGCATAAGACAGAAGATTCTCAGTTAAAGCAGAAACTCAACACATCCGTTGTCCCTAAATACTACAGGTGTCTCTGCACAGTGGGTAATCTCACATGTCTTGAATATATTTGCATATATCAAGCCACAAGAATGATGAGACCTGTTTTTCCTCCCTTCCATTTGTGCTACCTGTAAATAAAAGCACATGACAGG
The DNA here is from genome assembly GCF_964106895.1 of Numenius arquata. Classification (NCBI taxonomy): domain Eukaryota; kingdom Metazoa; phylum Chordata; class Aves; order Charadriiformes; family Scolopacidae; genus Numenius; species Numenius arquata. The sequence goes on along the minus strand of NC_133577.1, from coordinate 10,187,047 downwards.
AATGTTAAGGCTGAAGGCTACCCTGTGGGAGAGCTCAGCTGAGATTTCAAATGTGCCATCGCTCCAGTGCAACGGAGCATTCAATCCAAAATATCTTTTGGCTGGTTTGGACAACAGGGCATCCACCAGGAGGGATTTGCTGCCAGGCAACACAGCTCCTGGCTGACTAATCAGGGCATTGGTATTCTTGCCCAAGTGGTGTTTCCTCCTGTAATGAGAATGAACTGAGACGGGGCAGTGATGGCTCAGGAGACACTGTGAGGATAAAAGTCTGGATGTTCCAGGTACTACAGTAGTGCTTCATCGTCCTCAGTGGGAGCCAGATCAGGCTCCTACCTGCTGAAATATGGAGCAGGGAGCAGATCACTGAGAGAGGGGCTCTGCAGTGGTAGCCTCCCCCAGGAGCAGTGGCCAGAGGGGTATGTGCTCCAGTGTCACCTCATGCAATCCCAGCAGTGTACAAGGATGTCCCCTCTCTGCTCAGTCCCATCTGCACTGTCCCCTGCCAGCGCTGCGCAAGTCTTGCCATGGCTTTTTAGCCTCTGAATGAATTTGTGCTAACTGCAGTGTCTAGCAGGTATCACACCATAGCGCATTACCCATCCGGCAAAGCACTGTTCTTATAGATGATCTATATGCCATATGGTATTATCACAATTAATTTAAAGTAATGTGACTTTGCAAGTATGGCCTTGGGTATGCAGGAAAGTGTGGCAAAATAGGTTTAACATGGAGAAGTGGAAGTTCTCTCCAGTTAGCTTTACGATAATGAATGTCAAGACATGCTGTTGGAAGCAAGCTTGTGTCTGTATTCATGGTGCGTAGCCATGTATTGATTTTTATGGTGACATTGTAGCTGAAATTTTTAGAGAGGCATTCATTTTCTCATTAATATGCAGGTTGGATAGTGGCTAACAATAGTTTAGTTTAAGAAAAATCTATGTCAGCCATTAAAAGAGCTACAAGGCACTGAATGCTAATTTTTTTCCTTTACTATAAGATTTCCTTTGGTATGTTTTCTCTTTTTGGAAGAAACAACAAAAACTTGCATATGAGCAAGTTAAATCTTGAGCTGTAAATGTTAAATGATTTTGTTTGGATGCTAGACATCTGACATACTGTACAAGTCTGCTACTTAATTACCCCCTGTGGATTTGCAATCTTGTTGCAGCAAAACCACCCTTCCGTGGGATATTTTTCCTGCCTTTTGCCTTTCCCTTTCATAATTCATTGTTTAAAATTCTCTCCTTTTTACCTAACTTAAGACATCAAGGCTGGACGATATGAAGCATGTGGCCCAAAGCAAGGACATAATTTTATCTCCAACTTACTCTCCCTTGGTATTTAGACTATACATATTAAAGTACTATTAGTTAAAATAATAATATTAATTTGCATCCCTAGCAACTGTTCCATTGTATTTTCTGTATCTCTACCCTCTTTTCTGCTTGGAGGCTATGTTTGGGCAATGAACACATCAAGGATATCGGTTATATTAAATAATTAAAAATAAATGTACATACACAACAGATTTAAATAGAGTACAATTCTGAAATTCATACCCTTCAAAGGGAGAGTTGCCTAACTAAAGGATCTTCCAGAAATAATTTTTTTTATTAATAACAACAAAAATTTTACACATCACTCTTAATCTGTACCTGTCTGTACTGATTATAGGGAAGGTTGGGCTCACAATCTTAATGCACAGGGAGAGGTCATGGAACAGAAATCATAGAATCATTCAGGTTGGAAAAGACCCTTGGGATCATCGAGTCCAACCATCTACCCTACTGTACAAAGTTTTTCCCTACACCATATCCCCCAACACCACATCTAAACGACTCTTAAACTCATCCAAGGATGGTGACTCAACCACCTCCATGGGCAGCCTGTTCCAGTGTCACACAGAAATGTCACGCTATTCTTTAAACATAACACTTAGTGCCAGTCACGACCATACACTCCAGCTCCTTGCTCCCTAAGACATTTGGCCTTCCAAGGAACGACATTAAGTTAGAAACAGAAGACAAACATCACTCTTACCACAGGTTTGTTGCCAGAAAACTGTGGCAAAGGGCACTGAGTGGCGTTCTCCCATTCCAAGTAGTGATCTTTACAGTAAGTGACATTGTGAAGCAGCAGACTCTGAGGCGTCTGACCTCGGACAAGCTGACTTAAAACAAAAATGTCCATCAGTGACACACTTCTTCGCAAGGTTTCTATGCATCTGTAGGTTTTGCACTTGTAGTCGAATGCAGATTCAGAGATAACTGAAAGTTCAAGAACTGAAAATTCAAGAACTGGCCGTTTCAGTCCTTTTCTGCTCTCTTGTTCAAATTACCTTTCCTTTAGCTTTGCCATGACTTTTTGACCAAATGCAAGAAGTATGCTATAGTATTGGTATACATCAATGCAACTGAAGCGTGGAGAGTCCTTGCATAGAAAATGTACATTTTGCTGTTTGTGGCAAAATTGGAATGATTTCCAAGTTCTTTGCAGCAGACACTTTGACCTCCTCTGTATCTAAGCATCTGGTATTGTTTGGAAAAATAATAAAATTTAATAGTGACAGACCTTCTCTTTCCTTTGCTGCTTTTTAAATGCATTTTTGAAAGCTGCAAATAAAGTTGGAGGACTGTAATTAGATGTATACTCTCTAAACATATTAAATTCTAGCTTCTTTACTTCTGAGAGTGTTAATGATGTGAATTTTCCCCAACATATCAATCCTGACTGTTCAGTTTAATGGGTTTCAGCTGGTGTTGATTATGGGTAGAGAAGGAAGATTTTTATGGGGAAACCCTGTTTGTTTCATATTGTTTCTCTAATTTTTCCATTCCATACTTTGGCTCTACAACATTATCCTCTCCTGCCACTAACAAGAGACAAGGAGATAAGAAGTGCTGCCGCCTTTTACACGGCCGTGTCATTGGCTGCCACCACTTCAGACAGAAAGACAGAAAAGGAGGTAGGCTCGAGTGAGTTTTATTCACTCATCTGGGAAGGAGGAAGAGATGGGAAGTGGATGAAACCTTGGGGTTTGACTTCTTTTCATAAGTGGGGTAGTGGTAGGGATGTGCTGGGGGAGGAAGGAGCTGCTCTGCTGCAGTGCGCTCCCGGCCTGGAGCAAGCAGCGTGCTCACCGAATGCCATCGACAAAGCTCTTAAATAAGTGTTCCCTTTTCGGGGACGCCTCGTGCTGAGGACTGTCGATGAGCTGGCTAGGCAGAGGGAGCTTACAAAGCTGAAGGTTTAAAAGGTTTGTTATAGTTGTTTGAAATTGGATTCTAAAAGATTTTCCAGAGAGAGGGGGGAGGGGGCCATTTTAATCAGGCCAGGATACAGTTTACAGCATTTGTTTGCAGCTGTGCCTCTGAAACTTGGGACTAATTAATTGGGCCAATTTCAGGAATGCTCAAAGCCAAACTGAATGTGGCAGCTCTCAAGTCACAAGGAAAGAGGTGGGAAAAGTAACACGCCACAAAACATCATACCAGCCTGTTCCCTGCCCCGTGGTGATGCCAGGTACGGGCAGAGAGCAGGCACATGCACACACCGCTGTGGAAGTCCCTCTGTGTCCACAAGTAGTGGTCATACGTACTTTGGTGGTGGGTGATACCATCTGAATGTTTTATGAAACAGACATAAAAAGTGTATTATGGTAACACCAAGTGACTCTGTCTTCAGATCCGAAAAGCTTTACTACAGCTGGAGGCCATGTGTACCCTAGATAGTCAGCCGGGAAAGATCTATGGAGCACAGCAGTCTTTGCTGAGGGCCTTGCACTGAACGTGTTTGAGGGCTGCCTAGGGCTCAGGACTAGGTCTGGTTTGGTCCTGTGAATGGGTCGCTTAGTGCTTGGCACAGAGAGATGCGTTCCTGTCACCGCCATTTCATCCCAAAACACTCCTTTATGCAGTCCAGGCATAGCCAGACCTATGAGGTGAGGAGGACTATGAGGTTTACCTCAAAACTGCACTCCCTATCTGAACCAAAATGTGAATGTAGATGCATCACTGTAGATTCACATTAACAGTATTGCAAAGAAATGAGAGAGGAAATGGGGGAAAGCACGCATGGGAGAAGAATCGGAAGATGTCAATGGAGCTGGAAACAGAAGATGGAAATGTTTTCAGCACTAGGCACCTTCTTGCTCTCACGCTGCATCAACAGGGGATTTATCAGCCCATGAACTTCTCAAGGAGGCTTCTTCAATTCTACCATCCCTCAACGTAAGAACCAGAGTCCTGTACCAAGAGGATGGACCTTCCTCTTGTGCTGAGGAACAGGGAGACAATCAGCAACCTGGCAGTCATCTCTCTCCATAAAAACCACCTGACTGGGCTAGTCATAAACTTGAGTTGTTTGTTACGGTAGTCATTTAAACCTGGTTTGTAATATAGAGCCTACTGCTACTGGACGGTATTTCTCTATGGTAAGGAAATTTTGGGTTTTTTTCCCCACAGAGAAAGAAGGTCAAAACTGCCTTACATTTATGGATGCAGAGGAGCATGGGTACAGGCATATCCACCATAGGGTAGCTGACATGCTGAAAGCTTGTCAAGCTTGTACAAGCTTGCTTACAAAATGCCTTAAAAGAGTTATGATCATAAAGTCTATCCTTCATTAATTTGAACTCGCAAAGTTTTGATTCCTAATCTGTACAGCCTGCCGTTCCCAGGGATGACAGTTCATTCAGACTGATGCAGGTGCAGGCTGTAAGATGGTAGAAGAGTGGCTGAAAGAACTAAACCACACTTTTAATCCTCAGAAAAGTGGTGTGTTTTAATTTCAAAATGCTTTCATTTTGCAATCTGTCTCCAAGCAAAGATCCCAGCAGTTTGCTAATAGAAAAGCACAGGATTATAGATTTGAATCGTGTTTCATCTCAAACTGTGTACATATACCCCATGTAGTTTATTCAGACACTTACCCTATACCATGGGTTATTAAACCAATGAAGAAAACCACAAAGAGGTGATGCGCATACCAGAACACCTCATAGCATGACCTTCTGATGAGCTCAGTGGATGAAGTCATGATCAGAATTAAAGCCACAGTTATCACAACTCCAGTTATTCCAGCTACGGTGGTTAGTAGCTCTCCTGTTGTGTTCTAGAATCAGAATACAGTAGTAGTATTAGTAGTTATTGTTGTTATGATTTTGATTTTTATTACTATTTCTGTTACTATTGTTACTGTTGCTGCTATAACATATGAAGCCACAATCTAAGATGTATTTTCAGCATAGGAACAAAACCAGAAGACATGGAGGCAAAGCAAACCTCCATTTTACCACAGAAAAGCATGGAAAAATATCCCTCTGCTCTGTTTCCACTCAAACTTGTCCCAGACAGATGTGTAAATGTTTGCTGCCACTTATTTGTTTCAGGAATTGAAAGGAGGAAATTAGACAGTCTCATTAGTACTTTTATCTATTTTGCTTATGTAAAAGTGTCTCAAAAAAAAAAGGAAATTGATTAGAGAAATTAGAAGATTAAACCCAGAGATATAATAAGCAAAACAGCACTAGAAACCAGCTTATTCATGTGAGGGTGATAAAGTGAGGTGCTAAGACACCTGCAATCATAAAGGTGTGGAGCTGGAGCTCTTTTGTGCTTATTTTACTTTAAAGTTTGTGAGTTTTTAGCAGTCCTGAAATGGTGTATAAAAATACATGCTCTCATTTACCTAAACAGCATACCTCATTTACCCGTTCCCTACATTTACCTGGAGATAGGCTGGATAATACTTGGTTTTATTTTTCAAAAGGCATATTTATATTTACATTTTTATGCTTGTCCATGATGAAGCATTAATATGTTAGGCTAGAACATGTTCCTTCTTGTTCATGACTCACAGACATCAGCACAGGTCTGTTACATCTGTCTAAACCCACCAAAATAAACTGAAGTGAGAATGAAGATGTATTTTGAACACAACAGTCAGATGCTGATCTCAGTTATAAAGTGCAATTCGTGAAGAACAGCAGTAAGAATCTCACACACAAGATGAGACTCAAGCTAAATATGCCAGCAGAGTGTAAATGAAGTCCTCATTTGGCCTGCAAAGCACATATATCTGTTTTCCTGGTGCTGATGTGCAAGAATGGAGTAGCTCAGCATGCCTTCTGGATCCCGAGTTGGTTCTACAGCTTAATACACCAGGAAAAAAAAAACACCCTATATTGTACCTGTAAAGTGCACTCATTTGATATGGAAATCCTAGAGGTGATAAAATTCCACAATGCCATTTTTACAGACACTTTTTACAGTAAAATCATTCTTTCAAATGTTCACGCTTGACAGCACACAGTACATTTTCAAATTGGTGCCTGTGAAGAGTGTGTTCAGATCCTATTACATATTAACAGGATTGATCTAGGTGATATTTTGAACATTTCCACTACAGTGGCTAGTTTGAATGTTGAGATGAAACAAGGAAAAATGTCAAAGACACTTAGTACATTGCTACTACAGGGGTAGGATAAAACTAAAAAGAAAGCCTGAATTGTTACTCTCAGAACTTTCTTCTCTGAAGTTAGAAGCAATCTTTTATTTGCTTTCCTTCACAATTTATTAATTCTGAGTGTAGCTACTGAGACACAAGTGGCGATAAAATAAATATAAATATTAGAGGTTAGAGTAAAATCTAGGCTGTAAATTGGAAGGCAATTGTGGGGCATATTACTGTGAGAAATCTGGTAAAGGATCTCAAAAAATGTTAGCCTTCCTTCTCAGGATCTTAATGCTAATTAGAGGCCTACGTCCCAATTACCACGGGAAGGCTTAGTGGAGAAAAAAATACATGCTAAAAGATGGTAGGTTCTCATTCAGGGCTTAGTTCTGCTCTTGGGGAGCATCTCACGTGCATGCAGTGAGAGTGCACACGGGACATACTGAAAGACACTGCAGCTGAGCCCTTGGCTCCCTGTCCTGTTCTGGTAGACCTGACAGCTTCGTCAACACTAACATCAAGACTTTTGTATTCATACCATTGAGACCGTTAATTCATTTGATTTTCTTCAAAGTTGAGAATTGTTTACTTGTTTGTTTTGAAAGATGCAAAAATTATGAACTGGAAAGGAACTGAGAAAAAGCAGGACAAAATGCCTTGTAACTGAAAAGTACTTTCGAATCCTACTGATGGTTGTCCAGCCATCACCTCACTTCATTTCTTGTTTCAGTGGAACACACCACTGATCGAAAGAGCCCCACTCCATGGAGTTCAAGCAGTCTTTATTGCGTGCTGGCTCTGTGGGAATTTTCTAAAGAGCAGAAACAATGTGTGTGGGAGTCTCACTGGGGTCATTTCAAACCCTGGAGTATATAACAGTACACAACAGTATACACAAGCACACAGATAACATAAATGTGATGTATAGCACAACAGAATAAGGAAAAAAACTGTTTAACTTTTGCTTATTTTACATGTACACCTTGCAGAAAGGGTCTGTTTTTCTTTATGTTATGAGTATTATAAGGAAGAGCTTGCAACACTGTTGTGAGATAGCCAAGGAAGTGGACAGGAGGCACAGTCACTTTTTTCTCCAAAGCCATCAAAACCATTTATTTGCAGGGCTGAGGTGCCCCTAGTCCTGCTTGGCTCTGGGGAGCACACAGCGGCACTAGCATCCGTGTGCACTGCTTGCTATGCGCAGCAAGACGCCAGGTGGTTTTCCTCATGCTCTTCCCTGGGCAGCCACACTCGACGTGTAACAGAGTAGAATCAACCCTCGGATTGGGAAGATACTGCACGACCGTGGGGAGAGACAAATCACAACTGTGAAAAAAATATTGCCAAGTGCTATTGCTCTTGGGGTTTTGTTGGGGTTTTTTTTTGTTGTGTTTTTTTCTTTCTGGAAATAAGTTGTGTTTGTTCCATGTATTGATAGTTTAGTTTAGTTTAGTTTAGTTTTTTTGTAAATTCTTTGCAGGTTCATTTCATTGTCTACTATTCATAACACTCCTTATCCTTCTCCCCCTTGCTACCCTCCAGCTGTCTCCTGACAAACTAATTAAAATACTGTAGGCATTTCTTTGAGCTTAGTAACCTGAAAATTGCAGCTCTGAGTAAGTGTTTTCAGCTGAAATTGAGGTTAACCTTTGGCAGCACCTTCTCGCTCTGGTTAAAAGGCTTTGAAATACAGTTTTACCGACAATGGAATCCACAGAGGAAAACTTTTCAGATGAGGAAAACCAAAAAGCGACAGCTTACCGTTTCATAGGTCCTGATTGGGTTCAAGTAGCTTTCATTTGGGCTCTTGCCAAGGCCAGAAAGTTTATTCCGTAACGCCCCGGCTTCCTTCGACTGGCTGGTATGATACCGCTCGATGTTGATCAAGTGGGCAACAATATGGATGGCTGCATGAGAGAAAGAGTGGTGTGAAATTACAGACACGTTGGTACGTGTCCACGGTGCCAGAAGGAACTTCATTAAGCACGCTACACACTATTTGAAAAGCTTGGGTGTAAATTGGGAGCTTTGCACAGGGTAAGCTGACAATAAAAGGAAAATTTTATCAAATGCGTGTCTAATACAAAGCAACTGCTTCACATTGAGGAGAGAGGAACAGCTCCAGGGTCGCCTCCCACATTTACAGTCAAGTGCCCTGCAGTCTCCAGTGTCATCAAAGGAGGACCTCTTGAGACATGATATAAAGGGGTTTGCCTCTGATTTTAAATCATTCAAAATGAGGTAAACTGATTAAAATCCCTATTCTTTTATTGACATACTAGGATGTGCCATGGTCTAATACTGTTACGCAGGACACTAACTTGTTCGTTTTAGGCACAGACCAGTTTGCAACTTGCACCAGGGATATTTAAGAGACGCATCCAAAATCTGTCCCCTATCTCTCCCAGGTAGATCCTGTGGAAGCCACAGGAAGTATGATTTTAAGGGAGAAGTCTGAATCACAGTGTTAGATCTGATTTGTCCTGGGCATCATATATCACCTCTACTTCTGGCCTGCTCCCAAAAAGTGTATGAAATGGTCAGTTTAGAAAAATGCCTTAGAGTGAAGTAAGAACTCCCCTGTAATTATTTTCCTGAGTGGAAAGACAATTTCAAATGAGGGAAAAAGGAAGGACTTTGTTTTATTATTGGCTAATGTAGATAAAGCCATAATCAAGCTAGGTGCAGAGTTTCAGTATTCAGTATGAGAGATTCTCAAATCCATTACAGGAAAGTTGTAATTAATGCAAAATATTAAATGCCAAAGGATGAAAAAATGACAAAAACAATTATATGTTTACAGTAGAGCTATTAGGATATGCTATTTCTAGTTTTTATAATTAGCTTCCCGTTATCATCTCTCCTTCAGTGTTTATCTGTTCCTGTCTCTGACCATTTAAAAAGCCTTTCTAAAAGCAGTATTTGTAGTAAACCAAATATGATCTGCTTCCCTGAACAATATTATCTCAAAAGAGGATTTCTTCCCTTTTTCTTTTTTCTTCTCTTTTTTTTTCCATTTTTCTTTTTGTTTTTAATTTTCTCTTCTCTTCTCTTCTCTTCTCTTCTCTTCTCTTCTCTTCTCTTCTCTCTCCCCTTCCTCCTTCTTTCCTCCTTCTTCTTTCTTTTTTTTTCTTTTTTTTTAATTGTAACTATTTGCACAAAAGTAATGTCTTACTGTGTTAGTCACTTTGTAATCATAGATGAAAATACAGGATTAAATCCATAAGGACTTTGGTATTGCTAAATCTTTTAGATGCCTATCCACTTCGTGAACTCTCTCACTCCGCAAGCCAGAGTCCAGCTCCTCTGCAGCACCTGGGGAGAGCTGTGGCCATGGGAGTATGAGTTAAGGTAGGATGCTGGTCATGGAAATAACCACTGCAAAAAGGTAGAAGATTGCACTCTTCCTATCAGCAGTAGGTTAGCCCATGAGTCCAGGCTGGAGAGAGGTTATTTTCACTCTGATCTTCTGAGGTGATCCTTCTAGAGCAGTAGATGCGCTGTGGTTGTTGACTGTCAGATTGCACTTCATTCAAAATATAATGTTAGTTTAGGGACTTCCCCCCACCACTCCCTAACACCTGCTTCACCTCATTGCCCCATGCTTAGTTACTTACTGGGTGATGAAAGACCTATTTTAAAATCCTTGTTACATTACATTTAAAGTAGGGCTTTAAATGGAATCACATGTCCTAGTCCTTGGGCTGACTGCTTATTCTCTTGTGAGTTGTCTCCTGATGAAAAACTTAATAAAAATAATCAAATATTTATTGACACAGGCATCCCAAGTGAATATCCTGAGCACCCAAACTGCAAAATCAAGCTCCCATTTTTTCTGAATCTTTGGCCCAATGAATGATAAATTATTTATACAAGCTGGAATAGCTTCAGCAGAATGGAGACTGAATCCAAATGGGTATGAACTGCCCAGAGATAAAATGAGCCTGGAAATTAGAAGACAGATTCAAGCCATCAAAGGAATGAGACTCTAAAATAACCTTTCAATAAATGGGATAATGGGATCAAGCAATCTAAGCAGCTTTCAGCTGAAGGTTGGTCATTTTATGAAATAGCATATATGACGTGACTGTGAGCATTAGAGGGTATTGGACTCAGTGACCCGGCATGGCCTGCATACATTGTTATGAATTAGGTGCTGCATGTGAAACAACCTGGCCAACATCAGGTGGGAGATACTCCCCAGAGCCTGTGTGTGAGAGGGTGCTCCTGGCACCTCGGCAGCACTGGGACACCAGAAGGAATGTTGCACAAGACCACAAGCAGTAAGTGGATCGAGATGTGTGAATTCAGACTGTCAAAACCCAAAAGCCTGAGAGGCTCTGAGCTGCAGGGTTTAGGTGGCAGCTGTGTGGGGGCTGTGACAATCTGTTCCCCAGTGTACAACTGATGTATAAGCAGTATATAAACACCGTTTATGTATTTAAGTGTAACAGCACTTTTAAGTGCTGAGTGGGAAGGAGGGGGAGCTGTTTCTACAAGGGGCTCCTTTCAGAACAGATGTTTTGGCCTGGTAAGGATGTTATCAGATCCAGCTGGAAGGGAACCAAGTCATTGCTTGATGAGGACCTGATTTCTCTGACATCTGAAAGAGCTCACTTGGAGCCCGGGAGCGTGGGGTAACAGGCTGCTGCCTGCGGTAGGTTGTGGAGCTACATGCTGCAAGTAGTCCAGTACTGGACTAAGCGAAAGAGAAGCAAAAACTTTCAAAGGATGGAAAGCCCTGACAATGAATCTGAGCGGACTTCTACTGAGCTGTTATATCTTGGCATCTGCTAGCAATTAGTGGTGCAATCAGTAGTGGTACTTGGGCCTCTTGTCCCTACCTGCAGGATGCTCTTTATAACTCTGATACGATGTAATAGTCACCATAGCCTTGGGACCAGGTGAGTTTCATGCAGTTGTGATCCATAGTGTTGTTATACCAAGGGTTCCCTGCAACATATAAACTGCAAGTTTTGGACTATCCTTGCTGACTTAAAATAGCAATACTGACTAGAGGTGGTGGTTTGAATCTGTGTTCAGAGAATAACACACTTTCTCTCTTTCACCTTCAAAACACATAGATTTTTCTGCAGATTGCAAAATCTTCATGTGCAATGACATTTCTGTTGTTTAGAAGGCTATGAAATCTTGCACGTTCCTCAAAGTGCAGGATTGTACATGATTTGTACAAATTCCAGTCATGTCAGCAGCAACAGGAAAACCTAGTGGTATCTGGTACACGCTGAGTGTTGAGAATGAAATGAGGTGGTAGTTTCTTCTAGACAGAGGTCCACATTTCCTCACATAGTATTTGCAATCTTGAACAGGAAAAGACTGTGGGTTGAGTAGACAGAGCTTCCCAAGAAGGTCTCAATCCTAAAGTTTAGTGAAGGGTAATCGTGTTGCAACTTTTCCCTGGAAGAAGAGATCCACTTTCTGCATCTTAACCCAATGAGATTTTTCTGCAGGCTACTAAAGGACACTGTTTTGTCCATCTGCAGATTGTTCTGCTTTATTGTGTTCCTGTCAATGGAAATCTCATCATACTCTCTTCTTTGGGATTTACCACATCTTCCCTTTTGGGTGACATTCCCTCCAGCTTTCATCTAACAGGCAGAGGATGTTACAAGTGTAGAAGACTTCCAGAATGAACAGGAGAGGTCTTTTCTGCAAGCTATTCTGTGGTAGCTGTTAATGTACAGAGTATAATGGTACACTGGAAAATATTAACATTCAAACTAATGATGTACTGAATATGTTGGCTTACCTGAGTCTCCCATGATCTTAAATATTGCCTAGAGTATTATTAGATGAATAGTTCTCATGATTTTTTGTGTGCTGCTAGGAAAAAATGATGCAATCTAAAAGTGAATTATAGCTGGATGGTAAGAGTAATGCAAAGATCTAATTCCATTTTCAGTGTGGTTCATTTAATGTACAATAGTTGTAGCAGACTAAAAAGTCTGGCACTGGATACATTGCCATTAGCTAAAATATTTTACATCCCTAAAGTGCATTTTCTGAAGGTCCTTTGCATCTGCAGTGTATAGAATTTACTAAGCAATTCCAAAATTAATATGCAGATTTCTGAACTGAGTTTACAACAGTTGTGTTTTTTTTTTTCTCTGCACCACTTAAATAAGTTAACCATGAGGGCAAAGTCTTAAGTACTACATCTCAGGATTTTCAGTTCAATTTTTTCCTCGTTCTGCACAACCAAATATAACGTACGGAATAAATCACACAATCTTTAAAACAAAGTTCTTTTTTATAACTGTTGATGAAGACTAAAGGATTTTGACTGTTGTTTTTAACAACATCTGGAACCTCTGAAGCACTTAACATACATTAATTTGTATTTGACCCCGAGATGTTCTATCTAGTCCACCTCTGAGATCAAATAAAAGGTTTTATTGGAAGAAGGGAGGGAGGAAAAGGGTTGCTATTAGAGCATGATGTTTACTGTACATATTCTTAAATACAAAGAGATGTAATTAAATTATCTTGAAAGTCTGGTTGATTTAGCTAGTCTTATTCAGCCAATTGTGCCTTCAGTGAAGCATGCACAGCTCTCATTGAACTAAACAGAAATTGCATGTGTTTATTTGAGGACAAGGTTTCACTCTCTCTTTTTCTGGATGCCTGTACAGGATAATAATCAAATTGGAACTTGCTGCTAGCAGTTAAATGTTCTGGCTAACCAACCCATCATGTTAAAATCAAAGAGTCAAATCCTGGCCTCTCTGCCCGCAGTGAAAAGAGCAGCTTTGCAAGCAGCTGACCCAGGCAGGGGAAATTCTGTCCCTGACCAAGCCCGGGTTGTTTTGCCACCCACTGCCTTGTGCCTTTTCTAGTTACACAGAACTTTTAATTCAGCTTCATGCTGTCTTTGTGGACTGAAAAAGTGCAGGTTATGTAAAAATTACAACAACAGTGACCACACACATATTTGCATTGGATTATTTTTTTTTTAGAGTGGTTATAAACATCAAAGAAGAACATGACTTGGACCATTTTTTATCCTAGCTGGAAGCTTATAATCTTTAATTTAATGTAGTTTGCTTCCTAGGACTTGCACTAAGTCTGGATTTAAACAGTCTCACTCAAAAAAAAAATGCAGTTTAATGGAAATTTGATTTTTTGTGTTTTCTGGAAGTACAACACTGAGATATCAGCTAAACCTCTTTTGAAGATAAGCATCTGCTTCCCTGAAAACTTCATTGCTTACACAAAAATGTTACTCAGATCACCAAAGCCCTTCACATAGACTCCACTACCAAAATGGGCTTGAAAATGGAAAATTTTTCTAGTTTTTTTAGCTATAGATTTCTCAGAGCTTGCCAGAAGCCAAACACGCCTGGCATCACTATCCTTCTGTCTGCATTTTGCATGTTTTTAAAGAAAATTGCACTGCTGGAATTTTTAAGGAGAAGGAACCACCATTTCAAACAGCCTAACTACAAAGAACCTCACTGTCCTTCCCCTATTTTACCTTAATTGTTTAAGCTTTATTCATATCACAATTCAAAAGACTTTTGGAACAGTATGTTTATATTACCTTTCTGCAAACAGCAAAACATCACAAGAAGCAGTTTGCTCTTCAAAATGTGCACCGTATGCCAAAGTAAAAAAACCCCAAAACCTGCCCCCCCCGCTTCCCACCTCCGAATATACTCTCTTATGAGGGTATAAACAATACAGTAAGAGAGAGGAGTTGTACAAAACATTATTTACTATCTATCTCTTGTAGTTATCTTTCAGTTTCAGACAACCACCTCTCAACTGAAAAGTCTCTTTTGCATTAGAAAGCATAGAATGATTTGCACTGATCAAACTGAGAGTGCATGAAACTATGATTTTATTCTAGCAGAGTTACAGGTCTATAAGGAAGATTTATTAGTGGGTGAATAACTCCCAGACAGCTCTTATCACAGACAAGCATGCAGAACGCAGGAAGCCAAACTAAGCAGAATTCCCTTTACTGAATTTTCAATGATGCCCTTGATTATAGATAGCATTGTTTACTCTCTCTCTTCCCTCCAACTTCCCTCTTCCACTAGTCTCTAATTATATCCCTTTATGACCTGACCAATTAAAGCCTGCTCTTGAATTTGTATTAGTGCTGATGAAAAATTAAAGGTACAGATGTACTTTTTCCAAGGCCATGCTCACCTCAGCTGAGCTGGCTGCCTGTTAGAAACCAGACAATACTAATGTTGCACTGCCTATTTTTAGCACGCTATTAAATAAATATGCTGGAATAACACCACCTGGCAAGCTGAGATGAATACATGTTACTTTTATAATAAGGGAGTCTACAATTTTATATTGCGAGGCTAAGCTTACTGGTCTGATCTGCAAATTGGTTTAACTTCTTGCTGCCACATTTAGGCTATTGATCATACAGGGGAGAACATTCATTTAACGAGGAATTACTAAATTGCAATAGACTAATAGGAGCTGACTATGTTTTTGCGTAACAAAAGGCAATATGGGTAGTACTTGGATAAATAATGTGTCAGTTGAGAGGAAAATGGCATCTATTTACACATCATTTTAACACTGTTAGATGTTATAAAAAGAGACTCAATATACTTGTGGGTACCTCTTTACTCTGAAACGCTGCTTTTCTGTCACAATATATGCTGTTGATTGTGGGTTTTTTTATATATTTGAAATTTAATTTCAGGCAACTGAGTTTCTGTCCATTCTTTACACAAGTCTGACTATACAGGGATGTAGTGTTATGATAGTTGTTTCTAATTGTCTGTCAGAGAAGCATGAGTTTGTAAGTTGTCATGTTTTGTTCTCTAGACTTCCCTGTATTTTGTTTGCTTCCTCAAATATCTCATCAGCTATTTGTCCATTTCATAGTCTGGAAAAAAAGCCCAACCCAAATAACAACCCAACAATGAACCCTCATTTTCTCCCTAGAGAGTGACAGAATTAAATAATGGTGATTTCTGTCACTTCATATCAGCTCCTGTGTCTTTTTCCTTAGAATTACTGAATCCATAAAGTAATCACTTTTCTGATAGGGTTGCACTTCCCAAACTGTCCACCTTAATGCACTAGCAAACATTTTTATATGAATGTAAAAACCAAAACATAAAAGGTTTGACTGTGCAGTTTTCCTTTCTTTTTGGAGCATGTCAGATTATAGACCAAGTGGAAGTTGGTTAATTTACATTCTTGGGTTGATTTGTTAATTAAAGAAGCAATGTTGCGTTATGTAGGAATCTGCTGTATACTGAAACTGAACTCTGATAAATTAATGGACGTGACAGATAAGTAAATCATCACAATACACTATAAGATGCACATTCTCATCCCCCAGCTTTCCCCTCTGAATTCTTTAGCACTATATATAAGGGACAAATTTTAGCTATTGATTCCTGATGGCAATCCTGACTTCATATTCTTGTCTCACTGCACTGGGGACATTAACAGCCTATACACGCAAAAGCAGGTCCCTGATATAGACTGAAAAAAAATATTAGGACCAGGATCCACACTGACAGCCTGGGGATAGAACTGTTACCCGGCAATGTCTTATGCTTACAAATAACCCTGATTAACTCCTGTGTCTCCTTCACATTTTCTAAGAGAATTATCTGCTCCAGATACGTCTCCATCTCTAAGTACTTATGCCCTTCCTCATATTCCCTTTCGTTCTTCTTTCTTTGCACATCCCTCTCCCCCATGCTCCTGTTCCCCTCATGTCCTCTGAACTACAAGCTTCAGTCTTTTCTTTTAACAACTTGGGGAGCAGGAAGGTGCCATGTCTTTTTCCCAGCCAGGCGAACGAACACCTATAGCTCAGTAAGTCACTAGGACCAGCAGAACAGGTAACTTTTCATCTCAGGATGCAGTTATTCCCTCAAGGGCGCCATTAGCTCCCTGTAGCCATCACCTATTTAAAAAAAAAATTTAGGAATTTAATGTTTTTGAGCCAGCTGCTTATCGCAAATTCAGATTAGATTTATTACCTGGTGGAAAAATTATTGAAGAAGATGTAGTAATGAACAGATGAGCGGTGTGACTCATGAGCACCATTTCCTTAGGACATCAGATTGTAATGCTGTGTCATTTTCTCAAATATCTACTCTCAGGGATTTAATGAAAGTTATTTACACTAAATGTTAAGAGCAGACAAGATGGTCACATTAACTAAATGGTAACTAGTAGTTACTATTCAGATTGAAAGTTTATTGACTTAACAGTCAAACTTTTCTCCAGCAAAAAAGGTTACAAATGGTTAATCAGACGGGACTCCTACACCTATTTAAAGCTGCAGTTGCCAAATGATTGCACTAAAATAGCACGTCTCAGAGCTGATGGGGGTTACAGCATTAAGCAGAATCACTGTGAAATTCAAAATAGTTCAAAGGCAAAGAAGAAAAAATGAAAATAAAAATAAAGCTTACTTGCATTTACAGCTATTCCATAGGCAACCATCTTGTGAAATGCGATGTTTTTGTCAAGCTGTCTCCTCAGTGCTCCTCCACAGCACTTGGTGAAAAAGCAGACCTTGTTTTATATCATTCCTATTACTATTTACAGCTCACATTTTGGAGAGGAGAAGAGAGGCGTTCATTACATTTAAAAAGGGAATGTTGCAGGAATTCAGTGAAAGTTTTGGGTTAGCCTTAACTTTGGTGCTCAGGTAACTGTTTTTGGCTTAGTGGCGCTCCAGGGTTTCTTGAGCTATTCAGCCTATGAAGGGGCTCAAAACCAGCTTTGATAACACTCTGCTACATTTAGCTGTGATTTCTGAGTGGTTTTTCTGGGCTGGTGATTAACTGATTTGCTGGTATAAGGACACCAGGCTGGGCCACCACTGCTTTGCAAGCTTAGGTTTAGCTGCATGAGCACAGCTGAACCTCTGGCCAGGCGGGCTCGCAACATGAAAACATTCTCGTGGCTTCCATGAAATGCGCACCCCAGGAGGGTGAGGCTGTCTAGACCTCAGGTGGCAGCTGGCTTATGTGTCACTGAGCCGTCTCCCCATGACTGGAAGCGCTGGAGGGTGGTGTGCTCGCGGCCAGCTGGGTGCCTCTGCCTGCTGGGAGCCTGCCTGGGGCCATCAGCCAAAACTAACACGCTCTGCTGGAAGCCGGACAGCCCTCACGGACCGAATTCAGTCTCTGAACGGTGCTCATGGTGTCTGCACTGCTCGCTCGACCTGGCAGAGTGCCATGCCAAAGATCCTGGCATTTATCCACGCTGTTTCCCGGCTAATAAATCTTCCAAAAACTCTGGAGCACCACGGAGTGCAATGCCAAGACACAGCACCTCCTCGGAGAGCCACTGGAATCATGGAGTCACTCACTCCATGCTGGAGCCCATCAAGTTGCTCCGTACCGTGCTCCTCAAGAGCAAAATATTGTCCAGAAGAGCAAAATATTGATTATCTGTAAGGAGAGTTCCAGTTCTCTGAGTTCTTACTCAGCATCTAAGTAGGTGTGCAAATATTTTATGTTAATTCACAAACTGGTTCAGAAGCCTGACAAGAGTTTTTTTTCTTAAATGCTCAGCTCCTGGACTCAAACAATTAAAAATCAGTGTTGATTCCCAGCCTAAAGACTGCTGGAAATTTAACTGAAACTCTGAAGGAAAAAAAGGCAGAACTGAAATAAGAACCAGCTTACAATAAAATAAATTAATGTTACGATTTCTAAATTCCTGTTTTTCTTGGAGTCATGAAGTGATCAGTGATTTTTTTACCCAAATATGTGGTATTGGAATTGTTCTGACTGTAATAATTCACTGCAAGTTGAAGCTATAGCCAGTAGAGCTAAAGCCTTAAATACTTCCTATGTGTGATGCTGAGGTTAATGTAAATGCCTCTGAGCAGATGACCACTCCGTTACAAAAACACGTGTTTACAAGAAAGGAAGACCTGACTGGTGGCCACTCAGACAGAAGGTTTTAAACATGTACCTTATTATCTTTATGACAGTTTTATCTATCTGTACGTTTTCTCTCTCCAATTTTCACTTTGCAGCTACACAGGATACACATGATGGATACGTACTTTCTCCATTTGGCCAAGTTGCATTATTACATCCGCTTTTTGTAGCTCCTCACTTTTCACTTCATGACACCACACTATGCAGCGGCTGCCAAAATCAGTGTTGCATTCAGAGCGCTGCATTAAACAAGCCATTTGTTTCTCTTCAGTCATGAATAATGACAATTGAAATGTTAATAACTAGGCAATAGTGTGTAGACTTCTCTATCAAAAATTAAAATTCCTTGGAAAATGTTTGATATGGGTAATACCACTAAACTAGGGAAATAAAAAAGGGAGGATAGTATGGCTATTTGAGAAATGGTACTTACAATACTTGCTCCTCTTAAGAATGAAATAAGGTTTCTACTGACTGGTAACAGGATTAGCATGCAGTTAAAATTAAGGCACGTTGCAGAAGCTCTTGCCCAAGCCAGGGTTGACTGTAGATATAACAGTATAAAGAAATTAAATTACAAGCTTGGTATAGGAAGGGCAAAAGAAAGAAAATACTATATTAACATAAAACTCTTATTTGGGAAAATTACCATTGAAGCATCAAAAATACTATTATGAAGGATGTAAATAAAATCAGACTACGCATACATTCTTCTTTTGGAGCTCTTTAACAATCAAACTCGTACTTACTCCCAGCATAATCCGTGTATAAATGTAAGCATCTTCATCTTCATACCAGTGGAAGGTATCAATAAACAAATAGAAATTCAGTCCCAGCCACACCAGCTACAAACCAGACAGGTTACAGATTAGTGATACTTACAGTATTTTTTAATACATATAAAACTGGTTATGGTTATAGTTTTAAAAGTGTCAGAGGTACTTCAAAATCAGTGTGCAATGCAGTTCTTGATCACAGATGATAGAAATCACAAATGCCTGCTGGAATGAGACTATCTTTTAGCAAATGCAGGATTACAGTCCTATCCCCACATCTCCAGCAGAGGATATAGGTGACATTTACTGTGTGATGGTAAACTTGATCTTAAACACAGGGCTTAGCCTGGTCTCTAAAAAGACAATAAAATCTAAAATTAAAGAATTCCAGTAATGGAAGGAGTTAGGAGCTGAGGAAATTCCTTTCTCTGCCCCCCATACTCAATTCACCAAAGCCTCTAAAAATAGTTCAGAATATAATTTCAATTACAATTGCAAACCCCTGTTCCCTTTATCTGAGGACTAAAGTACATGGACTTAAAAATAATTAAAAATAAAACAGTAAGACTTTAAATTGTTTTTAAGACTAGTTATAAAAAGGTTGCTGAATATTTTATAGCAAGTTTTACATTAAGCTTGGGAGTATTACTGTAAGCAAACCATAAAATGTCTTTTAAACAAGCTTAAAATATTTATATATATCCAATTAGATTTTTTTAATGCTAAAAATACTCACTAATAACAGCACTGAGAGTTTTTCATTGAAAATCCAGCGTCCCATCCTGAGTGCCTCTCCCTATGCTAGCAGCAGCTGACTCCTGCCTTCCAGGGTAACTCGAGTTCTCTGTCCATTCCTCAGGCTTTTCTACTAACTCCTTTTGTCTTTAGATTTTAATAAGTACCTAGTGGGAGCAGGAGCTCTCTCTAGGAATTTTCTAATTAAGGGCTCCCTGACAAGAACAGATCACCCAAGTGACATGTCTCATGACCTGTGTAAATAAAATGCTGGTCATTGCCCAGTCTTTTCTCTCTCCAGGGTTATTTCTCAGCAAATGAGAGATGCTGTCATTAAATTGTCCTCTTGTACTAACATGTATTTGGGTGGATTTTTTTGCATTGTCTTTGCAGTTTGAAGAGAGTTCAACATATCCTCATGATTTTTTTTTTTTAATTTAGTAGCAAATGGGAGCATCCCTTACGCATACATAAGGCAGAAGCATTGCTAAAAGATCTTGGGAGTGGCAGTCACTCAGTCAGAAGTCAGGAACTGTCAGAATAAAGGCTGCCCCTGCAACATTCATCTGGATTTATTGTGAATATAGATTACGGCAATGTTGAAATGCATGATAGTTATTCATTCATTTGTCTGCAGTCATAAAATAAGCAGTTGTTTTGTCTTTCTTCTATTTACATTGTTCGGTGCAAGGACACAAATCCTACTTCCTTCTCTCCCTGCTAGGAGGGGAGAAGTAAAAATTGATGTCCTCCTGGGCTTCTCTGTCAAGTCTCACAAACACCCATCACCTGCGAGGTGAGGAGAGGATGCCTATTGCAGAGGTCTGAGCACAGAGGGGTTAGGAAAAACCGTGTCCCTTCCTTGTGTATGTGGCTTGAGCAACCTGGCAGGTGCTCTGGCTCTCTGTGTACTCCAGACCCTGCTCCCACATTTTGTCTGCAAAGTGACATTACTTTGGCAGGACTTAAGGTACTCAGGAAATATAAGCTACTTCCAAATACAACCCACAAACACTGTCCTGGGCTACAGCTTATGCCTTTTTTTTTTTTTTCCAGAATTTGTTTTTATTTATAAAACCAGATGTTCCTGTTCCTCCAGGTTTGTCCTGATGACTGTTCAGCCTACTTCCTTCTCCTTGGAGGTTAACTCCTGCAAGGATCTAATGAGGCACCTGCAAAAATGAGTCAGCAGGATTCGATACCTCTTGGCAAGGCCAAAACCTTTTGACAGGTCAGTGTAACAGAAAATGCTGTTAGTCTGTTCAAGACTTTTCTTTAGTAGGTGGTTATTAAAACAGCAGCACCATGATTATATTCAACAAGAAGAACACATTTTCTGATTTACTAAGAGAGAAGAATAATTTATTCACTTTTATGCACTTCTCCGGGGGGAAATCCCTTCCTCTTGGCCTCCTGTAACATCATGGAACTGGCAACAATATGAGTAAGGAAGAGATTGCTTTGAAACATGGTCAACTCCACTGCAGGAAGGTCCTCCTCGACAACCAGGTTTTAGCTCCTCTTTTGTCTTGTCCTGGTAAGCATTCTGCATTTACCCTTGGCTCCCCTTGCCATAAGCTCTGCAAACTCTGCCTGTAGTAATCTTGTTCCTTCCACAGCAAAACCATTTCTTAAGACCTCCGTAACTTGGCTGCGAGGAAGACCTTTCTGTGACGAAATAGCTTAGAATTTCTTAAATTTGAAATGCTAAGCTCAGCTGCTTTTCAAACCAGTGCTAATGACCATTAATATGAGTTAGCAGAAATGGAAATGTGGTTACGAATGCTCTGAATACAAGCATTTACAAGGGATTTATTTTGAGCTTTACTTTTCTTGGATGGTAAAATTAAGCATTATTTATTAACAAACTTTACGACAGGCAGTAATTGGCCACTGTCCATTATGTGACTTGATATAGGCTATTCCCACAACCACCCTCTTTATAGTAGCTTTGGTAATGCAGGAGCTAACAAGACAGTGAGTATTGCTGTTTTCTTCAGAGAGGTCATAAGAAGAAGAAATAAGGAAGGGAAGAAGAATGTGCAGAGGGTGAGAAGAAATACTGGTAAGGTCAGATGCCAATTTTAACTACTTAAAAAAAGGGGAGGGGGGAGAAAACTCACTATCTGGATTAGCTGCACTTCAAAGGAAAATGCTGCACTGCGATGTTCTGCTTTGAAGTTCAGCCGATCCAGACAGCAATTTTCTAAAATGAGTCAAAACTGGCATCTGAAATAGATTTTTTTTCAGAGTACAGCAGATTCATATGCTGGTTTAGGCTCCAAAATTTGTCTGGATCAGCAGCTGTACTTCAAAGCAGCACATCTCAGTATAGCATTTGACTTTGAAGTGCATGTGGTCCAGATGCCAGTCCTCTTAAAGGAGCCGATGAATCAACTGCATTCTATTTTTTGTCTGTTGAAACAGCTATGTTTTTTCTCATATATAACAGTAATGTGTGTGGTCTCCAGTATGGTATCTATCAATAAAAACATAAAGCTAACACAAAAGCTCTTTATTGCTTCATTTTCTACAAAGGAAGTGGTCATCATTATTTTATTATACTGATTTGCAGTGATCTCAGCCAATTTCTAGCACAAACTATTCAGACAAGACTCAGGAAAGGACATTTTATTGATTAAAGAGCTAACTGTATTCCTTTTTGATATTGTTTTATCATTATCATGAGCTGCAACTGTCCTAAAAAGGACATAGAAAAAGGATGAAAAGGGATTTGTTCTGGCAGTTTGGGAAAAAGCAGCGATGGGTATGTGCTGAGTTCCCATGCATGAGACAGGCAACTCTGTCATTAGCTTAAAAGGTCAGTTTTTGCATGGAAAGAGGTTTATGAGGTGCTGAATTCTTCCATGTAAGTATCTCAGCATTAATGTCAATGTTTATATCAATTACTGCTACAGATCTCAATCGCAGTTAGTTCTATTCTATTTGACAGCAACCTCTATCTGAGGTTGTTAGTAATTTTTTTAAAGTACTTTCAGCAGTGCTTACCCTTTACAAGACAAATTAATTACTAGCATGAGACTGTATACATATACCTACATATATTTCATTTTGCTAGGCTATCCTAATTTTACTATTAGGTATGCATGCCTTGTTTCTCAAAGGCAAAATCATCTCATTTGACTCTGAACTCTGCCCTGACCCTCTCATAGTTTTTCTGCGTGCTTGACTTTATGTCTATGAGTAACCTGGATGAACTCGATAAGCCTCACTGTGCTACAGATAGAGATGGATGTAGGTAAACACGTGATCCAGAGGATCAGGGTGCTTTAATTGTGAAGACCATCTGACAGCCATTTAATTGCTGGCTATATCAGAGTGCGCACTTTGTGTTAGACCGTACAAAATGGTGGCGCTGCTGTGTTCTCTCATTTTTACATTATTTCTACATAATGTTTCCCAATAATGTTTAAGAAATGAGAGACAAATTTGTCTCTGTTGAATGAAGAAGCTGAACAATATATTTGATAAACCATTCAACTTTTGTGGAGAGAAGCTGCTGAAGCCGCTAGAGTGCAAACCTTTTCCTATTTGTCTCTTTTTTTCTTTTAAAAGACAATTCTGAAGGAAAAGAGGCCAAGGTTCAGCTGTAGTTTTCTTCAATGCTCTGATTCTAGCTTTGTAAAAGAAACTTATTGAATTTCTATAAACAGTGGCAGAAGGACTAGTAGCAGAGAAACAGGGATATAATTTTTAGAGATTTTCTTATAATGTTTTTTTTTTTTTATTTAACTACCTCATTAATGTTACTGGATTATTTTTTTTTTATGAACTGTACTAACATTATGGATGGGGGAACTGTTTTGCAATTTGAGAACATTCAAAAGAACCCTAAAGCTCTAAAAGGCTAATGTAATATCATCCTTGTCAGTGCCAAAGATTCAAGAAGCATCAGATTGTTCTAAAATTTATGTATTTTTTTAAAAAAAGACTGTGCATTTTGGGGGAGAGTGCTGACTGAGTACTGAGACTTCAAGGACATCTGGCCTCTCATTTACAGCTTTTTTTCAGTCACAATGTATTTATTTTTTAATAAAATATTAAAAATCTTGGCCCCAGAAGTGGGCTTGAACAACAAAAAGAATCATGCAGTTATCAACACACTTGTCATGCAGCCGGCAGAACAAGGAATGGTATAGCAAGTATTGACTTATTCTCCTCTGTTTATTGTCAGTTGCCTGTAGCAGGGCTCCAAGACCTTCTAATTTCTGAAACTTGGGTTTTTTTGGACAACAAATGAAATATATTAACATTTTAATGCATGTACTATGTCCAAAAACCTAGCCATTGGTCACAAGGCACAAAACAGAGAGAATGACTTCTGTCTCTATCCAGAAAAGCAGAATAAAATTTCAGAACCCCGTTAAAAAGAAGAAAAATCTTTTGGTTGTATATCCAGCTCCTCTTGAGCTCCATAAACCAGTGCAATAAACCAGACACAGTGCAATAAACCACTTCCTTTCCCTGTGTTAGCAGAACTGATACTGGTATCCGGCATCTCGACTGATGGGCAGTGCCAGGATCTGGAATCGCAGATACCAATGATACCTACAGGAGTCAAGAAAATGAGTTGAAAGAGCAGCAAAACGAAGGGTCTGGGACCAAAATCAAAAGTCACATTGGAGCCTTAAAGGGAAATTATCACTGGCCAGTGAGGAAACAACTGTTGCTTCTGCCCGAAGCAGGGCTCGGCACCCTGTTTGCAGAGGACAACCCCAATTCTAACTGTTTCCACAAGACAGCAGAAAAGTTTATCAATGAGAAACCTAATAGCTCTATCTTGGGAGATGATCAGTTCCCAGCCAAATGATATTAATATTTGAATCCAAATCTTTTCTCTCCCAAGGGACTCCTTTATTACCATGTTCACACTGTAATCAAAATATATTTAGGAGCAATTTCAGATGTTCAAAAACTATTTGTTTCAGTAAGTGCCAAAGTCTCTCAGCTCTTGACTGTGCATCTCCAGAAATAGAGTATACTACCTTCATAATTACATGTGCAAAATGCTGGTTTTCCCACACGAGCTGTTTTTCAGCTTAATAAAACAAAATAACCCCTCAAAGCAGCTGAAATCTTGTACAAATGGATGTGTCCACGGGTTACTCAGACGGATTTGCCTTTTAGCTCTTCTGTAGGTAGCAAGCAATGGAAAACGGCTTAAGAAAGCTGAGAAATGTGAAAAACAAGGAGCAGGAGGAGAAGGGGATGACAGTAGCATCCACGGTGTTTTTTCTGTGTTGCCAGACCTGAAAAATCCCACAATAGATGAGATATTTTTCATCTGGCCCTGTCTCATATGTTCCCAATACAGCACCAAGCAAGTTGTGCTTCAGCTGGCCTCCCTCCAGCTCTTCATCTCCTGTACCAGGTGCCACTACTAAGTCCACTGAGCTGCAATCTGTGACACTTTTTTGCAAGACTGTTCTTACAGCATGCCCCTTATGGGAGCAGGCTTTGCCAGTCTGGGTATTACCCACGATAAGGGGGAAGTGAGGGCTGTGCCCTGGCAGGTGAGGTGATGGAGGGGGAAGATGGCTGCCAACTGGCTTGTCACCTCTCCCAGGGTCAGGGCATTACTGGCACGATGGAGAAAGTATCGAGAGACTCAATATGGGTATAACAGGGTTGTTCAGATTCCACATCAGCCCACGACCATTTCGCCTACACTATTGCACAAACATAGTCCTCTCCATGCTCTCCAGGGCTGACCAGAAAACAGCTTTACAGAGAAGACCCTGAGGGTCATGGTGGACAACAAACTAACCATGAGCCAGCAGTGTACTCTCATGGCAAAGAAGGACAATAGCCTTCTGGCCTGTATTGGGAAAGCCCATTGCCATCAAGTCAAGGGAAGTGATCTTTCACCTTTTCTCAGTGCTGGTGAGACACCTCTGGCATCTTGGGTCCAGTGCTGGGCTACTCAGTGTAAAAAAGATAAATACTTACTGGAATGAGTCCACTCGGGGCCACAAAGATGATCAAGACACTGGAGTATCTTTCATGAGAGAACAAGCTGAGAGAGCTGGGGCTGTTCAGCCTCGAGAGGGCAGACTCAGGGCGATCTTATCCATGCGTATAAGTACCTGATGGGAGGGTCCAAAGGAGATGGAGCCAGACTCTTCCCAGTGATGCCCAGTGACAGGACCAGAGGCAGTGAGCACAAACTGAAACACAGGAGGTTCTGTCTGAATATCAGCAAACTATTACTGTGAGGGTTGACGAAGCACTGGCACAGGTTTCCCAAAGAGGGTATGAAGTCTCCCTCCTTGGAGGTATTCAAACTCATCTGTACACAGTCCCGAGCAGTCCTGTGTAGATGACCCAGCTCTGAGCAGGGAGGTTGGACTGGGCAATCTCCAGAGGTCCTTTCCAGCCTCAGCCATTTTGTGATATCTGTGATTTCCACTTAGTTTACTAGAGAAAAGTGAATGGACCATTCTGAAGTTTCTTACCCTAGACTACGAGCATACTTAATTTAACTAAATTAATTTGTCTTTTGTTAAAATTTTCATGAAGAAGTTATTAGATTAGTCTGATTTTATTTCTGGCTCTTATTCAGAACTATGTGATCTCATTAGCAGTCCGTTTTTATGAGGATGAAATGTTTTTGAGTGCTAGATTGAATATTTTCAGTGGAATATTTTAGAGCAAGTTTAGTTGATGCAGTCTTAAATTCTTTCACTGGATACACCAAAAAGAAGGATAAGAAGGAAACATAGGTATTTAAGTGACTGCATATACCCTTAAAATGAGTAGCAATGACATGAATAAAGACTTTCATTGAATTAATATAGGGACTTGTATATAGGGGTACTTTTAAGACTGTGCGCTGCAAACCATTTTTCCAAAAAACACATCACCATGCAAATTCCTCATTTGCATAGTAGTAAAATTGCTAGAGTTGATAAAACTGTGTGTTATCTGAATGTTTTTCAGTGAATGATTTCTCCTCATTTAGACTTTACATTCCTTCCCGAATTCATTCTGAGATTATTATTAAATCCTATTCCATATTGAATTAAAAATGAAATACAGTTTGCCCAGCACAGGAGCATTAAAGGGTCACTCCTACGTAGTCCTTGGTGTCAGTAATCATATGCACATGCAGGAAGAGTAGCGATATGTACAGCCTTTCCAGATGGCTATTCACAACTGCACACAAGAACAGAGGTCAAGAGCTAAGAGTTCACCTAGTAGAAGGCATTTTCTAGCATGTTCAAAGTGGAAATTGTATTTTAAAGTAATTACAGGCCATCATTTTTAACACTGCAGTATAGCAATATATAAAAGCATAAGCCGTAAGTGTTCTGGACTCATTTCTCTGCCACTAAAATGTTATTTGCTTCCATTACCTTAAATTCAAATAAGCCGATGGCACTGTCTATAAAGTATCTCCCTGTTGTGAGAATAAGCCATGAAGAGGCATAGGCAGGGGGGAGAATAAAGATCAAATACACCAAGAAGTGGTGAAGAAACAATGAATAAAGACAAAGTGGGAGGATGAGAGACCTTTAAACAGTGTTTTCATAGTCTAAGCAATAGTACCCTTGTGAGCAAAGGTTTCCAAGTGATGCCTGATTCCATTTCTCCCTTCAACATTTTCTCTCCACATCTTTATCTCTTTATTCCTTTCTCTAAACGCCCTGGAAGTTTTAGCAACTAAAAGTAATTAGTCCTATGTCAGACTTCTCCCACATCTCATGACAAAAGCATGCATAGGTTAAAAGTCTTTTACTTACAATTCGTGACACATTTGATTTAATTTGCTGTGGACAAAACAATGAAGTTTTAGGACTTTGGATCCATCCCAAAGGGCCAAGTGGTTGTATGTTTTTAACATATCTTGTGATTTGGTCCTTGAAATTGGAATGAAATTTTAACTGATTCCTTTCTAATCAGATCCTGAGATCATTCATTCTCACCTGTAGTGGAGTAATTCTTAATCAATAGGGGTCTGAGTCTAAGCATGGAGAAGAAAGCACCAGATGAGCTCACACTCCTTTCTCGCCTCTCCTCTCCTTTGGGCAAGGCATAGGGACTTTTTCCTCCTCTCCCCACTGCGTGCAAGATGGTCTCCTGCCACAGTGCTTTCTTGAGAAAGCAACATAAGCAGTACAATCAGCCCCCACCTCCTCCAGCTGGGCAGTGACTGGCAATGTCCCTGCTGACCCGTCACTGCCACAAGCACCACCCCATTGCCCTGGCCCCATGGCCTTATCCCAGCCATGCCTGCTCTCCACAGGCATCACCCCTCACCAGGGCTCGGGGAAGTCAGCTCTTACATCACTTTGCACTAAATTTACATTAACGCTGCAAGTGTTTCAAGGCTTTGAGCTGCCTGCAATTTCTGTGGAGCTGTAAATTTACTTTATTGTAAGTATGAACATAAAGGTAACTGCAAGGACAGGGTGATTATAGTATTTAATATATGCCTGTTTATATTGTAGTTACAACTTAAGCTAATGAATTCAATTTTGTTAAAGGTTTTCCCAATGTAGTGCTTTAAAACAGAAGAGATTAAAGTTGGTTTATATTCAAATATTGCTCATTTCCGACCTCGTAAAAGTTCTAACAACTGCCTATGGTTCGAGAATAAAGAAATTAAAAGACACTTACAGGAATATCAGTAAAATGCTATTAATTTAAAAGTTGAACAACATTTAAAAAATATATTTTAAACCTTGAGGGAAGCCTATTTACAAATCATGTTGACTTTTAAATTGTTTTAACAGAAATGCAGTTAAAATGTTCTGTTTCTTTTACTTCATTGCTCAATTGATAGTATTTGTATTATACATATTTTATTACATAATTATATAATCATATAATTTTATTATATAATAATGTATTTTTCATTAAAAAAATACACTCAGTTTTGGTAGCTCTTGCCATACTTAAAGTAGTGTTCAAACATTTCTATTTAATCTTTATATCAAACTCTGTTAGAGGAAGATAAGTTAATATAAAAAAAAAATAAGAAGGGGAGATTAAGTGACTTGCCAAAAAGTCACAGCAGCTGTTAACAGTTTGTGTCTCATAAGCAGTTCACAAGACTTTTACTATGTTTGTGTTGTTTTGAAAAAAGCTGAAATATTCTTCATATATGAGAACATTAAAACCTCGTTGTTAATTGTTATTATAGTGGAGAGAATGATAATGTGTGATCACTAGACCCAGATGTTTTTACTGTGATTTGATAGATTACTTGAGAGAATGGCAGCGAGAAACAAAAAGGAAAATGACAAGAGATTTATTGCTTAATTCATTATTTGTCTACTAAAATCTTTTTCCCCCATGAATTATTAATACTCACTAAATGGGAAACTGCTACCATACCTTGTGAGACCTGCTCCAGCATCCCTGTCCTGATATTACGGCTGATGCTGACTTTGGCGACTGGGGCAGGGTCTGCTGTGTAAGGGGCGGCTCCGTCTCCTGCCCAGCCTGGGGGAAGATGCACCAGGCACATTTGCACTGTGGTTCATCCTGCATCCTTGGCCATTTCAAAAAAATGGACCCTGAATGTTGATCTAGATATTTAAGAAGAAAATTGTATGCACAGGATGAAGCTTTGTTTCCTAGCGAGCGGTGACTTCAGAAAAGTTCATGGTTTTGAGTAGAAAACTGACTCATTCTGAATTGTTGCTACAGTGAGTTGGCTGAGCGAGACAATGGCTATATGGTTGTGGGAGTGCTGAGTAGGAGTAGGAATATGACATGCTTTATAGCATTGGTAAAATCAATAGAAGAAAATGTATCCAGAGCTGGTAGTCAAAAACAATGTAGAAAAATTGGTAATGATAGAGAAGATGGCCGCAAAGATCAGGGCTGAAGATAATGCTGTCCTTTGAAAAACTTTTGCACACAGTCAGTCCCAAATATTTTTCACCCCTTGCCCAGGAACAGTGTTTAAGAATCTCAGCTTTCAGTTGACAAATAAACAACATCCTAGACCTTGTTGTGGTGGTGACAGCCTTGAAAATATAAATCAAGTGTAAACTGATCTAGTGTTGCTTTCCAGACCTTAAAGACCACATGGGATGATTGCTGAGGAACACGAAGTGTCCTACACATATGAATGAACCATTAACTCAAACCTACAAATGACAGCCTACGGTACATTGAAAGCTGAAACTGCATGGACAGTATGAAATAAATGCAACATCAGACACACCATATTAATCATGCTGTGCACAACAGTATGCGCTGTTGTATTTAATCAAATAAAAGAATCCTTAAAAACAAATATTTGCTGCCATAAAATTTTCACTGCCTTTCCACAAAATGCAAGGAGCCTGCCTCAGATCGTGCTTCCGAGACAGCTAAATCAGGGCTGCGGGAAGTGAGCGAATCTTCCATCAAAGCTGGCCTAGCTTTAGCAACATCATAAAGAATGACAAGTCGTAGACTGAGCCTGTCAGAGAATGGGTGTATTTATTAAAATATGTAATTTATCCCTGAATTTAGGTGCTGCACTAGACTGGTGTAGATTGAATGAGATGGGGCAGAAGTGCCTACAAGAGAAAAGCAATGATGAGGGTAGCTAATTAAAGTTCTAAGGGAACAGATTTTGACTTACACTATCCCATAATTTGCTTTTCCTTTAATGACTTCCCTCTGTCTCCTATACATGTAAATTACGCTGTCTGAACATCCACTGAATGCCAATTTGAGCAATTTTTTTCTACTTCCATTCTCTTTCATCCAATTTCTGATCCTCAAAGCCATTAGAAAATTTGTTGATGCTCAATTTTCCATCAGAGCTACTATTTGGTCCAATATGGATTGGTCAGAATTATGATATTAAATTTTACAATACCTGTTTACACTGGTATTTTATACTGACAACACATTAAACTAACATTATATATTTTTTGAATCATCAGTTTTTATTTTT
Source organism: Numenius arquata (assembly GCF_964106895.1). NCBI lineage: Eukaryota > Metazoa > Chordata > Aves > Charadriiformes > Scolopacidae > Numenius > Numenius arquata. The sequence goes on along the minus strand of NC_133577.1, from coordinate 10,156,244 downwards.
CTCTTTGAAAAGAAAAATTATCAGGAATTACATTAAAATAGTCAAACCCAGCTGCTCATATTTTATATAATTAAGGTAGTTTAACTGTCTTAAGCACCTCTGGAGATGAGTATCATTACAACTGTTTCCTCACCCAATTTTGAATAGAAAACCTTTCACAATCTGAATTTTTCATTGAATAGAAATTTTTTTTTCTGAATAAAAATGGTCTTTATGTCCAAAGGATAACTGATCGTTTGATATGTTTGCTAAATGTGACACATCTCACTAAAACAGTGTGGCACCTACAGGTACCTACGCCTGATAAATGTTCCATAATCATGACTATGTGTTTGCTTATTACTTTTGGCTTTTGTCCAAGAAGTTTATGAATACTTTGATTTTTTTTTCTTTTTATGTGAAGAGTGCATGCAAGACGGGAGGTTATTTGTGTCCAGTGTTGATTACTTTCTTAGTGATACTGAACTGGTCTTAGAATTTTCTGCCTAAAATTTTATTTCTTTTGAGGGAATCTATAATTTTCCAAGTATTTATTAGATCTGGTTTGAGTGTATTTTAGCTGAATACATACTGAAATTACTACAAAATAATGGTGTTTTATGGAGACGGACTGAAGGTGAGCAGTTTTGTACCTTATCTACTCTTTGCCCGAAGGACAGTGAAGGATGTGATTCTGACCTCACCCTGACCTGATCAATGATCAGCTTGGGACAATGATTTAAAGAACCTGTCTATACAGTTTAGGAGTTAAGGCTGATATTAAGAAATTTTCAACGTATTAACTTGAACATAAAGCCAGAATTTTGTCCTGGGGAATTACGATCGGAAAGATACAGCTCACTCTGTATTTGTGGACTGACAGCCTGGTCCTTTATGAGCCAAAATGTCATTGTGAGAGGAGGAACTCAAGTTATATGAATTTTATTTAGCCTTCTACTTACCCAGCACCTACCTGCTGGAGGAGGATGGGGGATGGAGTGAGGCTGCAGGGAAAGTGAGCTGTGCCATGGCACAGGAAAGGTGCATATGTAAAGGAGGGACACATGGATTTTCAATTTTTAATGTAGTTTTTCTTGAATCTTGTTCTTTGGACCGATTCAAGATTGCCTTGTATTTGGCAAAATAGTAAGCTGGTAGGCTTGAAATTGTGCAAATGACTACCCCTATCTGCATATCCACTAGCTGGAAGAGCTCCATCAAGCCTTAGGGAAAGGTGGGTACAACTCGTTGGCTTCCTGCAACAGAAGAAGGTGCATTTACACCTAGTCTAAAGAAAAGTGCCTCAAAGGGACTGGATTGAAAAACTACATGCAATAGTTCATAAGATAGCATCAAGGTGAATGAGGTGTGTGTTTGGGGGGGAAGTAAGTTGGAGAACAGGCCATGCAGGATGACCCTGACCTTTCTTTTATGTGTGTTTGTTAAGTTGCAGGTCTCTTCAAAGACAAGGCAGACAAGCCATGAATTTCTTGCGTGTATTCCTAAACATGAATGGCTAAATTGAGTGGTCTGAGTTGCACTGTTTCTGGAAGTTTGAGTGACTTGGTGGCTTTATCTTTCTGAGTAAAAAGTAATGATGAAGCAAATATAATCCATTATGGCAATCTATGGTGCACCTGTATCTACCTCTAGCTTCGTTTCCCTTTTCGCTGCGTGTTTATGGTGTGCCTTCTAGAGACCTGAAGTGGAAATCAGGCAGCTCACAGGTTTGACAGCAATAATGGGAAAGGACAAATTCATATTACGGTGGAAAAGCGATGAAAACAACCGGGTGACAGGAAAATCACAGGAAGGCAAGTTGTCTTTTGAGAGGAAACTTGACAGAGGATCCTAACCAGCATAGCAGCATCCCCTGAGTGAGCAGGGGCAGTAAAACACGGATTATGTTTGGGCTCTGTTGAAGCTCTTGAGGCTTAAAATATTTGGGTGGTGGAGTAGCTTCTCTCCCTGACAGTAACATGGTGACTAGATGACGGGGACTGCTAAGCCAGACACGGTCTCAGAGGCATATTTTCAATGTAATAGCTAGAATTGTGCACATAATTAATAGTTTCCAAGGTTGACAGTGCATGCACACTTTAATCTTTACTTCTATGCTTTTCACAAATACATTGTGAAAAACTTGCCATAGATTTTTTATATTTTTTTTTTTCAGATTAAGGATGGCGTTTGCAACTTACATTTTAAAACTACTGTCTTCTCATGGGAAATTCTGAAAACATTTTATATAGAAATAATTCTGTTTCTAGAGCATATATGTTTTTTTATCACTTTTCCCTATTGATTACTAGAGATATTTGCATAAAAATATGCACACAGGAATTTATCAGCTGCTGCTGCTTTTTCCTGACTTGAAATCAAAATCCCTGTGGAACAAATGTACTCCTAAGCAACAGAAATTTTCATACAAGTATTTCTTTTTAAATAAAAACAAGCAGAGAAAAAAACTCCCTGAAAATATTACTTACTACTTTTGGAAAATAGTTTTTACTAATGGCTTTCACAAAGCTGTTAATACAATAAACATGCTTTTAAAGCTCTTTCCAAATTTAGTTGCAACCGCTGTAGTTTAATGCAGAAAAATTGATAGCCTGTCCCACATTAGTATTGTTGTGGTCTGTTCTGGAAATCTTGCTCTACTTGCCAAGATGCTCTTGAAATTAAATTTTTGTCCTACATCTAAAGCTGGTCAAAAGACTCATTTTGCAAACCTGCCCATGCTAAGTGGAAAAATGGAGCTATGTTTTATGAATATTTTCCCATGATATATCTTTAGCATTCTCATGTAATCCGTAAAGGAAAGTCATTAAGTTCTTGTACAATCATTTTCTTGTCTGAGTGGCCCCAGGTCTTTCTAGTTATTTTACTTTTGTTTCTCTAATGATGACTAGCACAACAAGAGACTCCTAACTAGCCAAAGTATTTTTAAATCCTTTTTCCTTGTCCAATGTTACAAGTGTTGGTTGGTTTGTTTTTTGGTATCCTGAACAGCATGGTTCTTATTCATGGTCCTAGGTAGACAAGAACAAAAAATCCAGACAACATTCCATCTGGAAGATATCTAAGACTTTATAAAGAGGGCGAGGCAATATATTACTCCTTGCTTCGTGCAACCTGCCTGACTTTGCACTGGAAAGGATTCTGCTTGCTGACACATTCAGTGATGGCAGTTTAAAGACCCATTCCTGTTCTCCACCCAAGCTCCTGTGTGATTTCTCTGCCAGCCCACCCTCAGGGCTGCTTCAGGGGCAGCCCACAGGCACAATTAGAGGACCAACTGTAAATGTTGCCTTCTGACAGTGTGTGTGATGGGGGAATTAACACTGGTTTAGCACAACTTCTCCAGTGAACTTCCATTGATTAGAAATGAAAGCTGAATCAATATAACACTCCCTAACCACCACAGACATGGTGAAGTTTTGATCTTAGCAGAAATTTCAGGTGTCTTTGGGAAATTATAAACACTAGAGCACACCACAAAATAAATAACCTATCCTAAGAAAGGCTTTTTACTAGGAAAAAAAAAAAAAAAAGAAAAGCAAAAGGAATGGTAATGACAAGTAAGCCTTCTTTGAGTTTATTTCTAGGCTCCAGAAATCTGAAGTAAGAGCAATTGGAAATCATTTATCTGCATCATGTCAGGTGGCATGTTGAACTGCTTATGAGTGATACAGATAGGAAAAGCCAGCATTTTTCTCTGTTTAAAATTTCTACTTTAAAAAACTTTTTATGTTATTTACTGGTTTGTGGTCTATTATGTTAAGTTTAAAAGACTAGAATCATAGAATCATAGAATGGTTTGGGTTGGAAGGGACCTTAAAGATCATCGAGTTCCAAGCCCCTGCCATGGGCAGGGGCACCTCCCACTAGACCAGGTTACTCAAAGCCCCATCCAGCCTGGCCCTGGGTAGGTTTTCATTTGTTTCTTTTAGAGTATGAAATTTATTTATTTGATTTGGACACTAACAGACTAATCAAGAAGTTTCTTGTAAAGATTGAAGATGTATGACACCATAAATTCAACAAGCTTAAGGTATGGGTGCATATAGATTCATAGATTCATAGATTGGTCCAGGCCGGAAGGGACCTCCAAAGATCATCTAGTCTGACCTCCCCGCAGTCCCCCTCAGGTTGCCCAGAGCCTCGTCGAGCTTCACCTTGAATATCTCAAGGGAAGGGGCCTCAACCACCTCCCTGGGCAACCTGTTCCAGTGTTCCACCACCCTCATGGTAAAGAACTTTTTCCTAATATCCAATCTAAATCTCCCCTTCTCCAATTTAAAACCATTGCCCCTCGTCCTGTCACTGCAGGCCTTTGTAAACAGACCCTCCCCAGCCTTCCTGTAGGCCCCCTCAGGTACTGGAAGGCCGCTATGAGGTCTCCTCGGAGCCTCCTTTTCTCCAAGCTGAACAACCCCAGCTCCCTCAGTCTGTCCTCATAGGAGAGGTGCTCCAGCCCCCTGATCATTTTGGTGGCCCTCCTCTGGACCCGCTCCATCAGGTCCATGTCCTTTCTATATTGAGGGCTCCAGACCTGCACACAGTACTCCAGGTGAGGTCTCACCAGAGCAGAGTAAAGTGGCAGAATCACCTCTCTAATTATCCTAATAATCTCAATATCCTCTGATTATCTTTGAAAGTAGTCTCCAGCAAAGAGAGGACATGAGCCGTGTTGTCCTAGTAAGGGACAGTCACTGTAGAGTGCTTCTCTGCCCAGAGAACCTGCACCAGAACCATTTCTTGTGTTTGCTTTAGAGTGGCGGCATTCATATTCAGCTCATCCCTGCTTTGGAAGGACTGATCATGATGTTACTCTGTTTCCAATTGTTTGATGTGTAGGGTAAAAAGCAAAGTAAAGAAAGTGAAAAGGAAAGAAAATATACCCAAACTTCATCCAGAAGCACAGACCAAGGGGGACGAATATGATGATGATTCTTCCCCCCCAGCTACACTGTACCTGATGAAACCAAACTACATCTGCTCCTAGAACTGCTAAAAATGCCTGTTGCACCACTCATTTCCCCCCTAAATGTCTCTGTCTCCGAGGGAGATGGTAACCCATGGATACTTCTCGGTGTGTGCCCCAGCTGATAAGAGCAACTAGGGCTGAAATTCTTTCCTTTCAAGGAAGCATCTGTATGCTGAAAGACAGAAAGGTATCATAGTTGTTATCTAATTAGTATGCTGATGTAACTTTAAAAAAGCTGTTTTAAGACTATTAAATGAACTTTTCTATTTTATAGGAGAAAATTATAGAACTCATAACACTTGAGAACAATACAGGAACTCTTATTTTCAATGAATACTAATAGGAACATTGATTCTTTTAGTTCCACTTACTATCAAATTATTCAGAAGGATTTTATATGATCATTAATTATACCTAAAACAAGAGTAATTACATTTTGCAATTAGATGTAGTGATAAGAAAACTTTAATTTGGTGAATTCCTCTGAAGGGACAATATGTAATTTTTTTCTATTCAAGTGAGTAATAATGGGTATCTCTGTATCTCATTCTTTAAGGCCAGTTGACAGTATCTATAGGTAATATAAGAGCTCATACATTATTTTTATCAGAACAGAACCTCAAAATGGTATTTTTGGTGAATTAGTAAATGAAATAATTTCATCCAATTTTCCAAGATTCTACAAAGTGAAAGTATAATATGAAGTCCTGGATATGATGCAAATATCTGGTACTCTCAAGGTGGTTTTTGTACTCTATGGCAGCTAAAAACAAATCGAATCTGGAATATTGGAATTCTCTGAGACATCTTATGGAATTTCTTGGTACTCCACACAACAGTCTACTACTTCTGTGGAAGTAAGAGGTACACAAGAGATCTCTTCCCCTCATTTTTTTTCCACAGCTCTGGAGTCTGTCATACACTAGCCAGGGGGCTCGCTTTTCTGAGTTTAATCATCTAAAGTGATCTTTAATCTCTGTAAGTGCCTAATATAAATTCAAAATTTTATAAATACAGATATTTCTCCCTCTTTGTGAAAATAATACGTAATTCTTTGATGGCTAAAGTCAGATGGGAAAGAACACGCCTATAGTTTTTGCTGCAATACATATAACAGGTTTTTTTGCCCAGTGGTGTCATCTGATTTTGTAATCGTTGAAGTATCTCTCAGTCTTTGTACACTGTGATAAGGAGCACACAGTAAATTCTCTTATGAATTAACAGTACACAAGGTGCGAAGTCAAACTACAAATACATGCTACTGACTTTGCTGATCTCTGGTCCCATTTGTACAGCTTAGCATCCCACCTTCCAGTCACAGTACTTTGTTTAGTTTGGGTAGTGAATTACTCAAAACCTATTTCATTATGATAGCTTCAAATTTGGGGACTTTTGAAATAAAAGAACAGAAGGATACCTTTTAATTCCACGTTTAACTTCATTATGAAGTGGTTAAGGAAAGAGTTGTAGTAAATGATGGTCCAAATACATGAATTTAATTATTAGCTTAAAACTATGAGTCTAGTTAATGAGTTTTCACACAGAGGAAGACGAAAGTACTTATTCAAAGCTGGAGTTAGGAAGTTATTTCTATCTGATCATAAACTTGTCTCGCAACCTTTCAACAATTTAGTTGCATAGGTGGGCCTTCAAGACACACTCTGGATTGACAGATGTAATATTATATCCCTATCACCATGATTCATGTACCTAGCTAGTCGCTCTGCTAGCTACTCAGTATTAACATTGCATTTAAATCATGCCCCTACACATAGCAATTGAAATTCTGTTGACTTTATCATTGACTTAAGCAGAGCAGAGTTATCACCCAATGGTTTTCAACTTGCCATGAAAGTATCTGGGCTGTTAAGAGGAAACAGAATTATATAAATGTGGTGAAGAAATTGCATACAAAACATCAACTATTTAACTATCCATTATAAAAAATGGCAATAAAGAAAAGACAAAATGTAAGTAGCAACATTTTTAAGCCTCTTAATTGCTGAATTGTAAATTCTTTCAAGAAAATAGGTAGCCTTAGTAAGATTAAAAGATACTTGAGAGAGTCTCTTGAAATCTGATAGTTATGTAATTCAATTGCACTCTGTTTCACAGAATAAATCTGGTGAACAAGGCTATGCCTGTGTTCTTTATGCTTCATACTGTATGTCACATGTTATGCTTTGGCTCTGGCATTTCTGGTATTCCAAAAGGTAATACATCCTTAGATTAAATTACATCATCCTTAGATAAAAAGATAAATATTAGTTAAGAAACCCAAAACAATAAAACATACACAACTAGCTATAATACTGCCTTTAATATAGTATGGAGACTTTGATTGTACCACTACTGAGCACTGAATACTGTCGTATTTTGTATGCTTTTTTGATTAATATTAATATTAATATTAATATTAATATTATGGTAATGTTAATCTGTATGAACATCTAAGTAGATGTAAATCAGCTAGGATAATATCCAATATTTATTTTAAAATTAGTTCTGTGTGTGCTATTTGGCTAAATGTACATACACTTCTATCTTGATGTCAGCTTACCTGAACTGAGCAGTGCATACTTGATAGAATTTGGTCAGGCAGGCTTTTTATCTCCCCAGTGTGTAGAAACGTGATAATTGCAAATGATTTTTAGTAGCAGAAGTGCTTTGGGAATTTCCAGGGGGACAATGCTCTGTCGGGGAAATAGGTAGGTTTTGTGATGCTTGAGAAATGCTTCAGGAGCTGACTGTGTTGTCTGGAAAGGTTTGGGGATGCTAAACTGAGGTTTGGGGACGTTATTCATCTTGTGGAGGGAAAAGAGGAGGAAGGAGAGGAAGTTAGGGCTGTTGCTGGAAGAACAGTGTTCACCAGTTTGAGAAGGAAATATTTGCAGACTGGGGCTTTGCTGTACAGTAGGTGGGGGTTGGACTACATGACCTTTAGAGGTCCCTTCCAACCCAAACTATTCTATGATTCTATGAAACTGGGCTCCTCATCCTTGGGCTGTGAGTTATATGCCATGATACCTAGAAATAAATGTTTTATGTGGGAGCCCCCAAGACCTTTTCCCTCATGAAAGTGAACCCATTAAACAGGAAAAGCACATACTGATGGAAGAAGATACAAACCACTGAGAGGTATCTCCTTTTCTTTTCATCAGCCTCAGTGCCTTTACCTGTTCACTCTAAGTGTCATCAGCGCTTTTGAGAAATTACTAATAATGCCAGACTCTCTTCATTGTCCTCAATATGATGTAAGAAAAGGAGTGCAAATATTTAACATCTGGCAGTCAACCTCATTGACTGGTAAAATTACTCAGAATATCTCAGAAATTACTAAGAACCATTACAGTTCCCTTGAAAGGTACAGATTGGGAGAATAAAGATCTATCCAGCACCACTCTGCCAAGCTTGTGTTTCCACTGAGTTGTAGTGTACAGCCTGTGACAGAGGCAGCAGCCTGGTACAGCATGTCCAGAGGAGAAGGAATCCAGGGGGTGTATCACAGTTGTTGGAAAGAAATGGTTAATTTTACTAATAATGTGTCTGCTATAAACTTTAAGTCTGTTTGTTTAAAGGGCAACTGATTACAGAAGCACATCTCTGGCTTGCACCACATGCTTCAAATTAAGAGTAAGATCAGTGCCAAATATAATGAGAAGTGATTTTGAATTTCTAATACCTAGAAAAACAGAGACTGTGGTATATGCAGTTTAACTTTGGTGGCAAAGAGCACTTTGGTAAATAAGCTTGAGACTTCTTGTTCCTGAAAAAATATGTCTTTACGGCTCCATCTTTATACATGCAGTCATTTAGAAGTAAACATTTTCCCTCCCAATTGTCTTGAGAACAAAAGACCAAGAACAGAAGCTCTATACAGAGGTTTTCAGAAGAGACAAATTATTTCATCTGCTTCTCCCACTTCAAAAGTAGGTCCTCTCAGACATCAGGTTATGACTGAGAATCTTGCAGAGACTAATGGAGAGTTTTATTCTGACTTCTTACTTACTTTTTTCAAGAACTTCTGGACAGGAATTACAAGAGATGAGTGGGCATTAAAAATAATACATAATACTTGTAAATTGAGTCACAGCCTCTGCCTCCTCCCCCTCTAACTTCATCCCCATTACAGAACACACATATGAACCTCCTCCATGTAGGAACAGACTTTTTATTTCTACTAATAGCTCAGAAAGAGTTGCCACTGCTTCTTCCTTCTCAGCCATCCTTCTCTTTACTTAAGGAAAAGAAAAAAAAGGTGGGACTGAACACATATATCTCTCACTGATGACCTACATATATTTCAGTACTTAAATAACTCATCTTGGCTTCCACATGGTGACTGCTGCTTCAGTAATGACCGTTCTAAATCCCATAGAATCACCAGCAACTGCATTCACAGCCTCTTGCTATTAACAACTCATTTGCTTAAACTGAGGTTACAGTGTACTTTAACTCACACTTTGGTTGATTTGTGAAAATGTCACAATTTTTTTATAGTCTAAACGGTGCTGTTTTCTTCGCTAGGATTTAAAGTCAATATGAACAAATCACATATAATGCCTTATCAACTAATCCAATCTGTAGAATAATTATAAATTCCATTGGCAAAATTTTCACATTCACAGAACAGATTTCAGACCATATGTCTGTTGGTGATGCAACTGAGAATTCATCCTTAGTTCTCAGACGAGGTATGTTTAAAATTACTGTGTCATATGGCTTTGTATGTTAGGCATTTCCATAACAACATTGTCATGCCATCAATTCAGATGCTTTCAGTCATAGGTCAAATTCATCTAGTGACCATGCATTCACAGTGAGATTTTTAGGTGCAAGAATTGCAAGCTGGAATCCTGCATTTCTGTAAATATTCTGTGTGGAAAGATGTGGGGGAAAAAAAAAAAAAGACAAATCAGTTCTATCAAAAATCTTGGTGCTTCTAAATAAGGGTTGCACAGAGAAGAGGGCAGAGGAATGTTGGGATAAGCCCCAGGAAACAGACCACTGTAGTTGAGCAGTTGTAATTTAACTCCATTTTGTTGCTCCAACTGGGAAAATAATTCAAGTACTTAAATAATGTAGTAAAGTGCTATATAAGTATACAAAGAATGGTGAAATCTTTTGATTTACTAAACCAATCTACTGGGGGATTAATGAGGATAAGAAAGTCCATTGGCAGAAAAGCTACTAGGGTCTCTATTAGAGTCTTTAAGGAGAGCAACATTCGTGAGGATTCTTCAAAATAATAAAAAGTATTTTCTCACAATGGAGAGCTGTTCAGATTTCACTGAAACCTACTGCTAAATGCCTTGCATCCTACTTTTGTTGGGGAAGAGGAAATGCATCTTTCCCATTGTTTCTACTTTCTTTGTGTTTCATGGAAGACGAGATATGGTAGTGAACTCTTCTGCTCCAAAATAACCTCATCGTTTCAGATTTTCAGAGCTCCCACATTTCTCCAGTCCTAATTCTACTGAGACAAAAAGAAGTCATCTTTGAGATCTGGCAGATAATTCTATGCTTGCAACCAAGTTTTGCACACTGTCTACAGAGACACTACGTGGTTAGGACTTGCACTATACAAATTTCAGCCAACTTGGATGTGGATCTCTAAGCCCTTAATTTTCCTGGCAGCTGGAAAAAATATGATTATGATAGCTAGCAGTATGATCTTTCTTCTTCTAAAGCTGCTAGTGATGCTGTCGGTTTTATCAAACGCAGATCACATCCTAGAAGTTAAGTCATTAGCCATTATCTTTTGGCATTTAATTTCTTATATTCTTGTGTGCAGCACACTGTAAAATTTTTAATGTGAAAACAAATTCCTGTGTTGTTCCAACGAAAAAATAAAGGATTAAACTGGTGTATATTTCTGATTTTTGACATTTTTTTTATAATCCTATTTATCTAACATTTGCTTTACAATTGTTTCTAAATACATGTATTTGGAATGCCATAAAAACTAGTTATCATCAGCTCACTAACAAAGGTAAAAGATTACTTTTATATTTTTCCTGTTAATTATTAGCAATTCATAGTCATTTTACTAGCATGTAGTTTAACTTAAGTAGTACAGCTATTACTGGGTAAGTGTACTCAAAATAACCACATTTGAAAACTGGTAATTTCTTTTCACTTAATAACTGCTTTGCTTGATCGCTGAAAAGAAGCTAAAAGTAAAATGTTCTAAACTCTATTTATAGTTGCAGCTTCATAACTTTTTTATTTGTTCACTAAATATTTTTCCTAGTAGTTTCTGAATTACAGCATTTTATCTGAGTTTTCAGTTAGGCGCACTCTGAGTGTTCTGGTGCTAATCAGTCCCAAGAAGTCCCTGGTGCTTTAGAGTGAGGTAGTTTCATGTATGTAGCTGGAAAAACATAAAAGTAATCTTTTACCTTTGCTGGTGAGCTGGTGATAACTAGTTTTTTTATTCTATCTATCTAAAATGTATGCATGCCTATTGATTACTTTTGCTACTTGCTTTATTTTAAAGATTTTTTGACATCTCTATACAGAACATGCTAGGTATACTAGAAAATTATTTCTGCCCTTTTTATAAAAATAGATTGATTACCCTAATTTTCTCTATTACACAGAGAAGAACAGAACACTGGATAAAAGTGGGCTTATTTGGTCACATATGGCTGTCTATCAAGCAGCCATGTCAACTCCCTATCCTGGAAATTTTTACTTTAATAAGGAAACACTAAGACTTCAATAACTTCAAATGTTCTGCATGCACTAAAAGCCTCCTTGTGTCACTTGCTCAAGGAGAGGCAAAATGCCTCTAGAGTCACTTGTGTAGCAAAGATCTAGCGTTGGCTTCCCTGCTGCCACTCTCCATTGCTGACTGTGAGGGTTCAGTGAAAAAATTGGGCTTGCGATAACCATCCTGCAGAGTTCCCCTTCCATTCCTTCCCTAAGAGATGAAATTTTATACTTAAGAGTCTCTTTTTTTTTTTTGCATTGAGCAGTAGTACCCAATGGTGGAGAGGTACATTTGAATAGTCACTTTCTTGTAGGACTGGTATGAAGGGGAAAAAAAAAAAAAGTCTCTCTAACCATATCTTCAAAGTGATTTAGTTCACTAAAGCCTTTGGGAGTCAATGGAAGTTCAGGAGCTTGATATCTGAAGATATTTGAGGATCTAGGGATTAGTTTATAACCTGAATGGCCTTTGACTACAAATTTCTGTATGTATCCCAGCATTCACAGAGGCTGCGGAAATGAGCAAAGACTTTTCTGACTTTTCCTTTAAAGTGGTATGAAAGTTCCTGACTCCACCTTATTTAGCCAAGGGCGTTGCTGTGTGTTTTGACATATCTCCAGGAAATATAATGAGTTAACTTCTGGATATCAGGACTTGTTTAGATCTTAATTTTAAGTTGTACAGCTGCATGAACTTAAGAAGAGTGTTTTGAGATTTTTGATTTTTTCTGGAATTTAAATTGAACAAGTTTAGTAAAAAAATCATGATCCCCAAACTCACACAGGTCAAATATTATGAGTCAGAGCTTTTGGACATAAGCTGGGTGGCGATTCAATGTATAGACATATTTAGCAATGTAGAGCAACCAGCAAGTCTACTAAAAAGGGAAGATTTAAACAAACGTTGCCTAAGAATAGTTTCAGCATTCGGATAGACACATTCTGTCATGCAGGTGCTCATCCAAAGGCTGGCAGACATTCAGTTCTGTACCAGAGGAAGCCTGAGAAGGAAAAAATATCAAGATCCCACCCACCTACCTAATACTGTGTGGCTTTGCTGCATAATTTGCTACAAGCAAGGCTACAAGCTCTTTGAGGCAGAGAAGGTCGCCCAGTGGTTGGGACAGGAATCATGGTCCCCCTCATTATTTAAGAAGTGATTTGGATTCTCTGAGTAAAAAATATGTGCTGCTAACAACGGCTTATTGAAAGCATTTTTAATGCTAACGATGTCACCAAAGTCTCATTTTGTTACATTTAAATCCGCAATATTTACCCATGCTGTTTTTGCCCCTTGTGTTACAGCACTGCTGATGCCCAGGATGAAGGCACAACGTAGGTCTGTATTCTCCGACTTGGTCCAGCTGCATTTGGTGCAGAGCAGAGGGTAGAGAATGCAGAGATATCTGCTGTGCCCACAACCCTGAAACAAGCCATGACCGCATTGCTTCGTCCGGCTGTGGAGCTTTCCCCTGGAAATATCCTTTGCGGGGGGCTGTGGAAGGAGCCTGCCCAGTCACTAGCCACAGCTGGCTGCTCCCTGCCTTCTGTACCAGCAGGGCAGGCAGCTAGAACAAGTGCCAGAAATGGTTCCACGGAGCCTAATTTCTGACCCATAAGTTAAAAACACTTAATATGAACTGGTCCCCCTCCGGTATTTCACTGAATTTCACTGACTTTTTTTAGAGTTGGAAGGGACCATAAAGATCATCTAGTCCAACTCCCCTGCTGAAGCAGGATTGCCCAGAGCATGTCAGAGCATGTTACTCAGGACTGCATCCAGGCGGGTCTTGAAAATCTCCAAAGAAGGGGACTCCACAACCTCCCTGGGCAGCCTGTTCCAGTGCTCTGTCACCCTCACCATAAAGAAGTTTCTTCTCATATTTGAGTGGAACCTCCTATGTTCCAGCTTGTGCCCATTGCCCCTCGTCCTCTCAGTGGCAACCACTGAAAAGAGTCTGGCTCCCTCCTCCTTCAACCCACCCTTGAGATACTTATAAGCATTGATAAGGTCTCCCCTCAGCCTTCTCTTCTCCAGGCTAAAGAGTCCCAGCTCTCTCAGCCTTTCTTCATAAGGGAGATGCTCCAATCCTTGAATCATCATTTGTATAAATTACAAATTGTTTGCAGAGTCTCGTCCGTTTTCAGCCATCCTCAGAAATGAAAAGCTTTTGCCTTCTAATAGGCAGCCTCAACTCTGAAAGTGTCCTGAATACTGATTTCACAGGACATATAAAATCAAGGAGCTTGATTCATCTTAGGATGATAGAGCTGATGGAGTCTAATTTGAACTTGCTATAAACCAGGAAAAAGAAGGGTTAAATCAGTGTACTGTTAGTGTGACAACAGAGACTCTGGGCTGTTCTACCTAACATTTTGCAGCAGGGAAACAACTTGTTCTGTGGAAATAATAACCTAATTAGCCCTTTTTTTAACCTCAGGATCTTCCATGAATTGTTACTGAAGATATCCCTACACTTCTTGTATTAAAGTCTATATTCCATGATGTGCTAAATCTTTTTTACCTTTTGCAGCAACACCGAAACCTCAACATTCAAGTAGCAATTGCTGATCCTGATAAGTCCACGTTAGCTAAAATTAACGATTGTCAGGGTACAGTTAATGTACTTGCTGAGTACTACCTTTATATTCTTTCCCACATTTCAAAGGACATTCAAGCCTTTCTCTTGACTGAAATTATTATTTTATATGGAACTACAATCATGAGAAAATCAGAGGTATTTAGGGATATAAATATGAAATAAATATACAGCAGTGTTATAAAATGAGTTCTAAAACCTGATATTGAAATCAATAAAAGTCAGGGTATTTTAAGTGGAACAAAAAGTACTTACTGGTAGATCAATTTATTTGGGTATTAATAATTGCAGATTACAGGTTGTATATCATATTACTCCAGAATAGTTGACAAGTCAGAAATGAGCTCATATGTGTTTTTCTAATTTTCTTCTATGATGAATTTTTGCTTTTTGCAATATTACTAAAAAGATTTCTTCAGCATTCAAAAGCCTTAGTATTACAGTTTTGAAAACATCTATTTTTCAGATTTATAAACAGCGTTTGTGTGTACTTATGTAGATTTTGGCTTGCAGAAAAAAATGGAGGTGACTTCAAGGACTAGCATTAAGTTTCAGGAAGCAACAAGAGTCTTTTGGAGAAACTTGATTCTTATCAAAACAAATTTTTCTGGTTTATAATTTCTCAATTTGTAGCCTTGCATTGTTTTAAAATATTTACTATATTAATTCTTATTTAAGCTGCACTGGCAGTTGATGAAAATTTTTATTATTGCTAAGATTTTGTTTCACGTGCCAATTACAATTCAGCTAACATTTTGAAAAATATATAACATTTTCCTGTATAAAACGAGATAGTAGTGAATCAGAGAATATAACTCTGTAAGTTTCTGTACATTTTAACATATGAACGTGAATTACTCAGTATACTAATTACTCTTTAACATCTTCTTTATCTTGCCTCTTATGTCTAAGAAGTAGCTTTTACAACTTAAACAGTGCCTTCTCCTGCTTGACTTTCAGAAACAGGTTCTGCAATACTTTGAAAATAAACATAAAAGGAACTGTTTTAATGAAAAATTGTTTGGAGAATATCTACAATGGCTTAGCTATGGAAGGCTGTTTACTTTGTACTAAGTATTTTTAAGTCTAGAATTAGAATTTGTTTGTGTAGAGTGGGACTGTCTGCCAACAAAATGCTTTGTACAGAAAAGCATTTACAGGACAGATCAAATGTTTAATGACATTTGTATTTTGAATACTGTAAGCTTCCACTATTTCATGACTCAGTGTAAAAATCTGTATCAGATGAGCTGAAATGGCAAGAATGTTTTAATTTCCTCACCGGTTTGCACTCCTTTATTAGAATTTAATTTGCATTGTAGTGAAAATGACTCTTCCTAGCTTACTGTTCCTAGGAACTGTTACGTATTTTAATGTCATTGGAATAAGAAAGCATTTATCACCAATACAGGACTACTTGAGCATCTCATAACTTTGCTGTAATTTGCTTGCATGTAACACTTATTTCATACAGAGAATGGTGCTAAGAGAAAGATACCCCTGAAAATATAAAGTATTCAGAAATTAACAAGTACAAGTTTGGTCATGCAGTCATATTCCAAATCCTTTTTTATCTGCCTTCTGATAGCCATCACATATGCAGTCTGTGATAGATACGGGTACATCCTGCTTTCCTGGGCTTTCATCCTGCGCTGTAACAGAAGGTGCTTTTTTCCCTACTGTAAAACATTCTTCCTTTAATCACAGTACATTCTGCACACTTAATGAGGTAGGGGTATGTTATCATGTCATTAAAGACCGTACCATGATATATAATAAATGGGAGCTGATTTAAGAGTGCGTCACCTTTGATGTGCTTGAATTTGCAACTGTAATTTTCTTCTTTTTGTATGTTATTTACAGTGATTATAAAAACAAATTCCGTTTTATGCAACTATACTGAAACCGCATAGATCACTTCCTGGTTTACTCGGGCCATCTACTTTCATGGCTCTTCAGAGCCTTTGGAATTTCAGAGGTTTGTAAATTGGTTAACTCTACATAGCCTCTCACAGATATCACCTCAAAAATCTGTGCTGTCACCTTACCGAATTTCAATTGTGTGCTCAAAAACTCAGAAACTTTATAGCTCCTCAAGTAAATACTAGTTATAAATAAGGCAAAGTTACACTTTCCTCTTTAGTGTTAAGTAATTATTTTAATCATTAATCTGTATTCACCTTGCTGCCTCTCTCCTAGTGCCAGGGAGGCAGCATCCCAGGTTGTCATACTTTCACCATCTCCATTTAACTCTTTTCTTTTGAAATGAGCTGCTTTTAAACCACTGATTACCCTTACATTGTTTTTATCTCTAAAAAAATATGGATTAAAAATGCACCAAATATACCTCAATCACTCTCATTTTATGTTATCCCATCTTCCTCTTTCAAACTTTCATTTGTTATTTCCAGAAAGAACCTTTTTCCAGTTTGTTGACAGTATAGCTTTGATGCCATGCTTACAGCAATTGTTTTATTTCTGAATCTGTGTTGTCAAAAAATGACCACCTGTGCATTCTTGTGTACATTTGACCTATCAATCCAGATATCAGAGCCACAGTGACAATCTTATTACTTTTCTGGCATTGAGTTCTTTATTAAAAATGGACAGTGTACTCCACATGTCATTTTGGGCAGGAGCTTAATATGAATTCTTCAGTCAAAGAACTTAATTCCCATATTAGTGGAAAACAGCGATATCATACAAAGCTGATGTCTAATGATGCATGCTCTTCAGAGGTAGCTTCATGGTATTTCCCTCCAATACTCTATTTCCTGATGCAGATCAGTGACGACAGACACTTTTTCTTCTCCTCCTTCAGGAGGAGGGTGTCCTGGGGGAGCCACCTGCCTCTTCTTGTCCTCCTGCATGTGGGTATGGAGGTTGGGTGGATGGACAGGAAAAGCTGCCTAAACCATAAGTTCTCCAGGCTGAATTGCTTGCTGATCTTTAGGACACAATCAACGGAGCAGATGCTTTGAAGTTGTCTTTTTAGTATTTTAATGGAAGCAACTTCTCTGGAATGGACTGAAACAGCTTGGGAAAAATCTTTTTTAGAAGTGGAAGCATTATCCCCAAATTAAATTTATCACTGAGGATGCTGTCAGCACTTTTATGTGTGGTGTAGAAATAATACTAGGATGACTTTGAAAATAGCTCTCAATATTTTGCACCATGGCATTTCAAGAAATAGTTTTAAGTAAGGCTAATTAACTTCAAAGAAGGACAGAGTAAAAAGGGTTTTCTTTTTTATTTATTTTTTAGCTAAGTGTTGTCTTAAATTAAATGAATCATGAAAAATTAAAATTGTTACAGTGCCACCCCTATAATTTGATCACTGTTTAATTTGATTTTTTTGTTTTATTTAATCAGAGCTACAGGAACCAGCTCATTTGTATTGTAAATTACACAACTTCTGCCCTTTATTTCATATACGGTTGATCACTTCTGGCAGATAAGATTGGATTATCTAATCATTGGCTATATGAAATTGCCATTTAATCAATAGGGAAGGTCAAAATTTCTAAATGTGATCCAGAAACAAAGTATCTAAGGAAGTTAGAGCCTCGTGAAATCCAACTAAACTTTTACATGTTTGAGACATTATTATTGACTATAGGGTCATTGTTACTGTAACAGATGTCTGCCTTTATCTTCTCTTGCCATTTACAGTTTGACGGCCAAAGCTATGGCTGTGGTTATTGATTATAGCTACTGGTGACTTGATGAAGTTAGCCCTTTTGCCCATCAGTGTCTTTGATTGTTGTTTGAGTCAAGAGATAATAAGTTTTATACTGCCTGTACTGCAAATATGGAGTTAATGGATAGACACCTTCAGGCACTGAATATGTCATTGTGAATACAAAGCTAATTTCTTACTTTTTAAAAAACATATCCACACCTATTATTTGGTAGTCTGCAGATAGTGACAGACCGGCAGAATATATTTCATCCTTATTGCCCCATCAGCATTCAGTTAAGCCAAGCAATAATACAGCATCCTATGCTCTGCCTTTCAAGTTGTGGATGTCTTAGGATGGGGCTCTTGGTCCTTGTTACTTTGCAGATATTTTTAACTTCTTTATTCTGGATGATTGTTATTCTTCTCAGGTTACGCTGGAGTTCATGACCACACTAATGACTTCCTCTAAGTTCTATCGCTCATGCACCACTTTGCCAAATGTTTGCAGTATGTGTTGTGACTTCTAGTTTGAATGGCTTCTGCTGAGTGCTCCTCCCAGTCTGATGGCATTTATTTCATACCCTTTTTCACCCACACAAATCTAAATATATCCCAGCTAAGTAAGGCTTGGAAGTCCATTCTCTGCATTGTATTTCAGCTATTCATTTCAGCTATTTGGGTATTTTGGGGGTTTGGTGGTTGTTGTTTTTTTTTTCATTTTGCACAGCATATTCATTTGTAAGGAGGTCCACTAATGCCACATTGGCATAGAAAGTTGAATAGATGACTGAAAGCTTTATTGTCACAACAAACACATCTGGAAACAAGGAAGGCTAGTGCTGGCTACCCATGTGGAGGATTTTGCTGGGTTGTAGAGACAGAACAGGAAGCTTTACTGACTGGTAGGGAAATATGTTGAATGGGGAAGAGTCTGTTCCTGGCACGTGATGTTCAGTATGGTGGAGCATTGGGAGCAGACACTGCTGGTTGGCTTTTGACAGTAAATGTAAGAGACATAAGGTTAGCAGTCCAAACCTGGGGGGAGCAGGAAATATCTGTATCTGGCCTTGCTTGGAATTTTCTGGAGAAGGGTTTGCTGTTGAAGAACAACCCAAGATCCTCATGCATCCTTCAACTCTTTGTGGAGATATGGGAGGAAGGAACTGAGAAGGATCTTACAGGTAATGATGAGAAATAGTTTTACATGAGCAGTTCTTGCTGAGGCTTTATCTGCCTTATTTGGAATTTCCTGTGTAAACTGATATTCTGAAAGCAGCAGATTAAATGAGTCAGAGGAGCAGGACCACCCTGTAGAAGAGAAACATGATGACAACAGACCACTGATGATAGCGATAGGCAATGATAGCTGGATCATAGCAAGTATGTGCTCTGCCCTATGGCTGTCCTTAAGACACAGACCTCCGTATTAGAAAATCTTTTCAATTTCATGGCTAAAATGGCAGTTTAGACCAGAATCAGAAGGATTTGGGTTTGCCCTCAGACAACAGCAGGGACTTCTCCTGGCACAGGAATTGCTACTCACACCTCTATGGGCCTCAGAAGCTGATCAAGAGTTGATAAGAGTATGTGAAGCTCAGCCAAATTGCGATGGAGTAGGATAACAGGAAGACAAGTCATGGGACTCAAACATGCGTGTTTCATGTTTTAGTCTCATAACATACCGTTCAGATCCCCATAGACCAAAGCAGATCTCTTAGTAACTCCCTATATTGCTCTCACTCCAGGAACGTTTTCTCACTTGCATGTGTTTTCACTGGTAGGAACCATATTAATAACCAAATACCTCCATTTCTAAATCACAGGAGTATACAGGGAAATGTTGCAGGTTTTCTTTCTAAATTAACTGTACTCCAAAGTGGTTAAATATGAATTATTACCTGCTGACCTCACATGCAATCAGACACCTGTTGTGTTCATTCTGGACCAAATTCAATCACAATGTAGTAATGTCTTTTTGACCTGAATGAATCCAACATTCATTGCTTTTGTAGTCATTTTTTCTTCAACTGTTTTTCCTAGTGTTGATTTGGTGGTTTTGTTTGTCTCTGGAGCACTGTCTTTGGAGTACATGACAGGACAAGCAAAGAACAAAAAAAAAAAAAAAAATTTTCAAAATACTCTTACATATACAACATTACTAAAGTCACCTTGCTAAAATTTATGTGTCTTATCTTGTTTATTTCAGTAGTAATTTTACTGGGTTCTTGTGAATAGAACTGTAAAAATAAAAGAAAAATTCAATGAACTTCTTCCAGTCATAAAAATAGCCTGAAAAAATGCACACATGTATTTTGTACAAAAGTTTAAAAGATGAAGAAACAGGTCAAAATCAAGTTGCAAACCTCTCAAGAATAAGATGACAGTAAACTTGACGTTGCATGATATTTGACATACAGCAAATCACTATTTACATTTTATCCCAAAACATTTACCTGAGAAAAGGTCATGGCGTTAAATTTGAAGACATTTACAGCAATTGCCAAATGTTTACTATCTACATGAATGTCATGCTTCTTAGTCAAAAGAAGGTTGATGTGCTAAATGTCAATTATTTCAAGTTGTTTGATGGCAGCACAGATTGCCAAGCAATATAAAAAGAGGTTTAATAAATATTATATACACTGTTAACCATTAATCTTGCCTAGCAGAGGTTAGAGTTTCACATAGAGAGGATTTATGACAAGCAACAGTGCAGGACATTAAAACTCAATTATTGCTGTCCTGGTTGAAGGCATTATCATTAACTTGTGGAAGCAGTACCTTGTTTCTTCTGATACTGCTGTCAAACTTGGAAAAGCATCAGGGACAATTAAATTACTTAGGAAATCATGCCATTATGCTTCTCCTTGCAATATTTTGTCCTTTTTTAGAATAAGCAATGAAAGGACTAGTCCATACCCTTTGCAAGAAATCTGGAAATTCAGGCTGTATCTGCTATTGTACTCTGAACAAATTTTTGCTAGGACTTCAAGTTCTTGGAGGTAACCCAAAAGTTATACCTATAGGAATACAAGTTAATGACATCAAAATGTCTATTTAGTACATGTCTATTTAGTACATGTCAGCTTTGCATGTCTAATAACCTACACATCCACCTAGCCCAGAGCAAATATTAGCAGAAAGTATTGCCCAGAGGTGAGCACTTGGTCAAGTCAGAACTGGAAAAACCTTGAATAGAGTTGTAGAAACAAAGCAATTGGGAGTTCAACCTTAGAGTCTGATTTCTGTACACAGAGTAAAGTTCAAAACATTTAATTGACCTGGTACACAGGTGTGAAGTCCTGGCTGATTCCTGGTGGAGTTAGAAAACATCATTCCAGAAAGTCCAGACAGAGTATTTAAAATACATGTCTTTGGAAGAATTGGGTTCCTCTATTAAAAAAGTCACATGACGAGTTGTAACATTCCCTGTGATAATGTAACTGTCGCAGTGGTAAGGCTGATTTTCATCTCTTCGTTGAGTCATGGTTTTTCATGTTTTGCTCTGAGTGCTCCTGAGGAAGTCAGCCTGTTGCAGGTGGTAACCACAACCACTCCAAAGCTCTTTCAGGCTGCCTGCTTCCAAGGCAGGCATTCAAATATTCTTGCAAGGCCCTATACAAATAATAAGGTGTCTCTCTGGGCATATCTGGACTTTTGGCTGCCAAGATCTAGATTTCTTAAGTAGGTATATTTTGCTAGTCTGATTGGAAAAAAATCTAATATGAAATATTGACTGCTCAATTTTAGCTGGAAGCATTTTGTCACTTTGTTTAAATATATGTACTGTATGCACTCATGTATACTCTGTCTGCAGATGATTCTTGTAGGTCATCAGTTTACTTGTGTAACCTAGAGACTGCAAAACTTTTTTTTTTTTTTTTTCCAAGCTGTAAGTTGATCATTGCTTCAAATTCTCAATCTAAATGTTGTATCTTACCTTTCTTACATTTTTTTCCTGGATATTTAACCCAATTACCAATAACTGAACAGAATGCTCAGAGCCAGTGCTCTGTAATGAATTAGAAATTTTCTGTAAGATACAACAGGCAAAGCCAAAAGGAAAATAAATTTTGCTGCACGATGCATAAGTCTCTGACCTCCTTTCTGTGCTCTTGAACACACCCCAGATCCACAAACATTGTTAGACCCCCCAGTGTTAATGCCTCAGAAAAGGATGCTTCTTATCTGTTAGAATATAGAACAACCATCAGAAAATAGGCTTGACTTCTTCACTGTCACTGTGGGTAAAGCTGACACTGTGATCTTAGCACCACAGCTAAACAAATTCAGGGTAGCAATGTTTACCTAAAAATTTATATTCTCTCTTTTACCATTGAATAATTGAGCAGGTATCAAATAGCAATGTTTCAATTATTCATTAAGTTATTTCACTTACTAGAAAGATGGCTGTAGGCAAATAAGTGTCACTTGTATTAAACTGTGAACATCTTCATGAGGTTTGCTAATCAGATCTTCACTGCTTAGACCACAGAGAATCTTTATTCATATATGGAAACAGAGTAAAATTACTTGGTATTGGCCACAGAACAATTCTGATAACAAAGAGAATGGTTTCCTCTTTCTTCCTTCTTTGTCTTCTGGCAGATGAACTTAAAAGCCTAGTTTATTTGGTGAGATTACAAAAATAATTTTAATGGCTATGAAACTTTCCATAAAAGGTGATAAACTTTTCAACCTTTCCCCTCCCCATCCCAGCAACCAAGCCCTTTAGCACAGGACACCTGTATTAGTAGGGTATAAAAGCATTTTTCTGCAGTAGAGCAAAAGGATTATTCTGCTATGTACACTTATGGCCATATCTATACTAACTAATAAACAGCAGTGATCAGAATCTGTTCTCTGGCCCTCAGGGTAAGTGCACGTCCTGGCTGACATCTGTCCAGCTAAACTCACTCCTCCCTGCTCTGAACCAGATGCCCCCATCCATACTGTTTACTGGAATCACTTCCTAGCCCAAGCTATCCGTCAGTTCATGCTAAGGCACTGCCTGGGAAAATGGTAGCTGGCTCAGCCACAACCATGATACAGAGTCTGCTAAAAGTTAAGCACTGAGCAATTGCATGGCAGCGCACAAGCCTTGGTCCCACTCTTCAATTTACTGCAATACCTGCAGTCTGTATTTCCACTCTTCTATTGAACGCCTTCTCTACTTCTCCATTACTAAACAGCATAAACCCACTTCTCTTCTGGGTTTTAACTTGTGTTATATTTTTATATTTTACAACATCATTTGCAGATTGAGTGCAGACTTCTGATTTATTCCTTCTTTGTCCTATTGTCATGGTTGCCCTATGTTAGTGGGTTAATCCCAGATGGCAGCTAGAACTATGCAGCCACTCGCTCACTCCTCTCAGTTCAGACAGGGGAGAGAATCAGAAGAGTAAAAGTGAGGAAAACACATGGGTTGAGATAAATACAGTTTAATAAGTAAAGCAAAAGCCACACACATAAGCAAAGCAAAACAAGGAATTCATTCACTGGTTCCCGTGGGCAGGCAGGTGTTCAGCCACCCCCAGGAAAGCAGGGCTTCATCACACATAATGGTTACTTGGGAAGACAAATGCCATAACTCTGAATGTCCCTCCCTTCCTTCTCCTTCCCCCAACTTGAATGAGCATGACATCATATGATACGGAATAGCCCTTTGGTCAGTTGGGGTCAGCTGTCCTGGCTGTGTCTTCTCCCAACTTCTTGTGCCCTCCCAGTCTACTCACTGATGGGGCAGTGTGAGGAGCAGAAAAGGCCTTGGCTGCCTAGCAACAAAAACACACGAGTGTGCTCTCAGGAGTATTTCTCATCTCAAATCAAGAACATAGCACTATACCAGCTGCTAGTAAAAAAGTTAACTCTGTCTGAAATGAAACCACGACATCTATATAAATAGCGAACCAATATGATAGGCTGTAGATAATCAGGCTCCTTTTCCTATGAGTTTCTTCCACTACCTAAAAAATGCATTCTCTCATAGCTCAAGTCTGGACGGTGTTGGAAAAGTCAAGCTACAACTGGTGTAGTTGAAGCTGAACAACTTTATGCTGCTTTAATTCATTCAGATGACCCTTCTTAAATTTCCACTACAGCATATGCTGTGGGAGGGCTGGCAGAAAGTTAAATAAGAATGACCCAGGACTCCAAAGATAAATCAGATCCAGACAGGCAAATAATTCCCATGTCTGAGTTAAATCTCTGTTGCATGTTTCATTGCATAAGCTATCACAGTGATGGGCTCACTGTAGGATCCCAAACAGAAATCTTTGAGCTTCTGTGTTTGGTGAAATTGTTTATGGCTTTTCCCTAATTATATTAGCAAACACCTACATTAAAAGGTAGTAGATCAAAGCATTCAAGAGTGTGAAAATGTAAGTCAAGATGCTCCACACAGTCTTAACTCTACTGTCTTATTGATATGCATGAATACATGCTATTGTTTCTGAAGGATGCCTTTCTTCTTAGGTGGGATTAATTTCTGTGTCAAAGTTTTGGGTTTAGTTTTATGAAAGTTAGTAAAAGACTGGACTTCAGGGAGACAAAGACCTAATTGTTTTTTACCGAACTAAAATCTTTAAGGACTGTGGGATAAATAGAATACAGATGATTTACCCGTGACATAAAAGCCACCTTCTCTTTTTAATTAGAGTAGTAAACCTTATGATGTGTTGATTTGTTAGGATTGGAATGTGTTTAGACTAAGTCAAGAGAAATATTGTTTTGACATTGATAAAACTCTTTTGAATCTAATATGTCTGATATATACATACGATGCTTAATAAAGATAACATTATGATTTCAATGATTCTGTGCTGGAAGTGCAAAATGAAGCTGTGCTTTACCAATACAATACAATACTGTAAATCAGTTTATTATAGAGTCATGGATATGGTATATACTTAACTAATGAATAGATCATTTAGCTGATTTGGAGATAAAAATAGTTATTTGGAAATATTTCCAAAGTTGGCATGTTTATACCTGACCTGCATCCTCAATTTTTTAGGTGTATTTAAACAACATGTCAAGTGCAGAAATTGCACAGCAAAAAGAGAAGTGTTAATTATAAAATCTTTATCACTAAAATCAAAATACTTACAACAAATCACTCAGGTTCTCCTCAAAATCCTGGCTTGAGAGAAACAAGATGTAGGTCATATATCAATAATCACAAAAAAATTTAAAAATTTCCTGAATTCTTACACATGTAACAATAGAGGTCTACTTTTCAGCAGATCAGGGAAACGATCAAATGAACTGTTCTTTACAACACTTCTTTCTTTCTATCAGCTGTGAAGAGTGAATGGTGACTAGCTCATGATGTTGTAGAGGCATAAATTTGGTGAGATAAATTTCCCTTCAATTTAAAAATTCAGTAGTAAGTGGGAAATAACTGTTCCATATTTATTACTTCCCTAGTTCTGTTGCAGTTCAACAAAGGATGTTAGTTTATGATAAACCACCTGCACTGAATAAGGTGGCTTCTTTTGTGTGTGCCCTAAAGGAAGGGGAGAAATTACTCTACTGGAGAATGTGTGAAAGCACCACCTTACATTCCTTCAAAGTATCACACGCGTGTTTCTATGAACTGCACAGTGCACTCGTTCCACCAGGGATTCAGACCTCCTTTGTAAATGTACTGGCAGAGTGTTTACAGCAACTTTGTTTAAAGTTAGCCAGAGGGTCTGGCTCTTCACCAAGGGAAAGCCAAGAGCAATTCTGCCCTGTGGCTCTCCCCAGCGAGCAGGAGGATCTTCTCCCCGAGTCAGGGAAGCCAAAGAGCTGTTTGAAAAAGTATTCTGTTGCCTCTTTTCCAAATGCCTAATGTTTCAAAAAATGTTGGTACTATTTCCATCAAGGTTTATATTTCCTTCCTCCTTCCTGGATTTTGTGGAATTTTATTCTGGTTTTTTTTTTTTTCTTTTTTTTTTCTGAACCTATGAAGTTAGGCTTTTTTGAATGTCTGTATTGCAATAGAAACACTATATATTTAGTTTTAGTTTTGTCCCTCTAAGGACAAAACGCTCTGTATGTATGTTATTGCTGTCTTCAAAATAACACTTTGTTATTGTCAGTTCCATTGAGTCTTTCCTCCAGCCATTCTCCGGGTACATCCATTCTCCAGGTGTGTTCTTGGTTTTTCATACACGATTTCAGTTTCACAGAGGAAGTTGCTCAGGAAACAATGGGCTCAGTTATCACAAATAGCCCAT
Organism: Numenius arquata; assembly: GCF_964106895.1. NCBI lineage: Eukaryota > Metazoa > Chordata > Aves > Charadriiformes > Scolopacidae > Numenius > Numenius arquata. The sequence goes on along the minus strand of NC_133577.1, from coordinate 10,130,054 downwards.
GAGGGTTTCTTTTTCATCTGTATCAATCTGCAAGTATCATGCCAGGAGAGAGAGATATTGGAAATGAAAGCCCAGAAGGGCTTTATATCACTTTTCTACTAAGGATTTGGAAAAGAACAGTTTCATTAACATTTGCTCAGTTTTGTTCTCAGCGACGAAACCTGAAGTCCATGGGCAGTAAGTTATTTCCTTTGTAATTCTGATACCATGTTTAAACTGCCCACATGAATGGAGATCCAAACAGGACAGGGTAAATGAAACAAGCCTTTTAAGACTTCTCAAACATAATCTTCCATCCCAGCCAGTCAGTACTGCCTGTTTGCAGGCACTGTGGTAACGTGCAAAGCAGTAACATCCAAGAGTCATTTCCTGTGCATCTGTTAAGGTATAATAATACATCCATTATCTAACCTGCCTGTGTTTAATAGAACAGTTCCAACATTTTGTTCAATAGAAGGGGAATCTTCACAAAGCTGAATGCATATATGCATGCTTGAGGATTTCAATGAAAATCGTATTAAAAAAATTTGAAAGGTTTCGGTATCTCGATTTTATAATTTTCAGATACTGAAATATATACAGCATTTTATGTTAAAGAATATTATTCTGAGGCTCCATCAGTTCTCATATAGCAAAAATGAACACTCATCAAGTAAAATATGTCAAACTTCTTTTTAAAAACGAAGTGTGATCTGTTGTTTTCATAAGCTACTGTTCAGGGCTTGATAGTTTTAATGAAACTTTGGCTGCCTGAACTCCACTTGAATCCACTGGAAAGCACTAACATAAAAAACTTTTCTGCTTTGTGTTAATACAAAGGTCTGGGCCATCTTCCAAATCAAATGAAATATGTCCTGGGAACCTGGCCCAAAATTTAAACCTGAGCACCTAATATTAGGAGTCGATAAATGACACACCAAAACCAATATTTGTTTGTTTGCCTGGTAGTGGCACACTGTATGTGTGTACTCGGAAACTGGTTTAGAGCAAAAAGTGATAGACTACAACATTGTGCCAAAATAGGCCGAATTATTTTTTTAGGCACCTAAATTTGAACTAACTTGTCTATTTTTCTGTGACAACGTGTAATTCCCATTGTTACTAATTAGGACACATTATAGTACATTTAGTGGAAGCCTTTTAAAAACACTTCATTAGCCCCTTCTACCAGAGCTCTATAACAACTTGTTGCTAATGATGAGTTGTTATTTCATGGTATTTATCTAAAGTTTGCAGAAGTATATTTTTAAGCTGCAGTTTCTATTTAGATAATCTGTGAAATCCAAATCCTAGCAATTAAGATATCTTATCGTTCATCTTATAGCAACAAGATAATAAGTTTCACCCCTATAACCTAAATTCCTGGCAAAGGTGATGTTAGGAATTCCATTCCAAATAAAGTGATCAATCAATATTCCTCCTCTGTTTACTCTCCAGTCTTTACAACTGATGGTTACGCTGGCTAGATGGATTTACTTAGAACAGTGAAAGACATTCAGAAAGTCCATCCAATTTCTTGATTTATTTGCTATTGATGCATAAAATAAGCTTGTCTGTGAAATGGCCATGTTGAAATTGCTGTTCTCATGCATTTTTCATTGTTATTATTCGGCTAGACTGACTCTTGAGGGTCAGATTAAAATTCATTCATCTAAAGCTGCGCTGTTGACAGTAGATAGCCTCAAATTAGCTCTTCCAGTTAATATCTGTACCAGTATTTGCAAAATCATTAGTACTGAGGGTATTCTGATTGTGCAGTACATGTTTTAACAGAAATTCTTTTAACCTTCTGTGCAATGAAAACTTAAAAAGCACTGCTTGATACTCTTGACATTTAATTCAGCCTATGCCAGCATAACATTGTGGTCCTCACAAAGTCTTTTATTGCTGGTGATGAGAGGTCATTGCTTATTAGATAATCACATCCCTTCCCTGCAATACTGGGCATACACATTTAATACAATTATAATGCTTAACACTTATATAGCGCTTTTCTTCCAATTGCTTTACAGACATTATGTAATTAAATTCTCAGCATTCTTGGGAAATAAGCTAACTCCTTATTACAAACAGGGATATTGGGCCAGAGGCAATAGCAGCATTTTCAAATATAGCCTTTAAATTTTAAGCTGGAAATTTGAGCTGAGCATGTCTGAAGATCAGGCTGTGTGGCACCAAAATTACCAGTCATTTTGAAAGCTGTGGTATAAAATGTGCTCCCATAGGTCACTGAAGTAGATGGGGTGAGAAATAGGATTGAAAAGCCAGTCTTGATTCTTTAGGCTTAGAGTGAGATACTGAAATCCTTCTTTCATGTAGATGGATTCTGCAATCTGTATTGAGGCAAAATGCCAGCTGCCTTTGACTGAGTATACACTGTAGAGCACATCCGTCGCTTCCCATCTTTGGATGACACAAGAAGGTTTCTGATAAATAGTCTTAATGCACAATCATGCTTAAGCTATAAGTAAACTTATTCTGAACCTCACTCAATCTTTTGCCTCACCAGAGCACAGTAGAAAGCACGAAGGAGTGCAGCAGGAGAGCGAGCTGATGCCCCACATAGGGAGCGAGGTTGTTCCACAGGAAGCAAGAGGAGGCAACAGCCGTCTGGAAGCCTGGTTTCCACCTACAATCACTGTCCCTCAGCATCACCAGTTTTGACAGAGGCAGGCACAGGAGAAAGCATTGCCTTTTGTGGAAGCGCTGTCACAGGGTGGCACCTTCCTCCTCTTCCTCCTCTGGGGAAAACTGACAAACCAGACTGAAGCGTTTCATGGGCCAGATTGACATTACTGTCTGTCAGCTGAGCTGCACAGTGTCCCTTTACCTCCCTCTCCCCCTTCCCCAACAGCTCCATTTCCAACGACCTCTGTCTCCTCTCATCCTCCTTTTTGTCTTCTTGTTCCTATCACAGCCCACCACTTCACAACAGACATGCTACATTCCTTCACACTGTTGTTCCTGACTCCTTATTCAACACCCACCTCTCCCTGAGCCATTGCTGCCCTTTGTTCTTCTCTTGCTCCTCAAGCTCTTCTTGAGACCTTTTCCATAATGCTAAAATTGGTTATACTTAAGTAACTAACTCCATCCCTGTAGTCAAATGCCACCTTCATCCTCCTTGACTTCTCCCTGGATTTCAACATTATGGTAACTGCCTTGAAATATTACCTTCCCTTTGTTTTCACAGCTCAGTCCTCTACCGTCTCGTCTCCTACCTCTCAATATTTATTTAGGTCTCTATTCAGAAAACTGATTAAATGCATTTCTGTTCAGGGCAACAATGAATCATATGCTCATATGCTTAAATAATGTATTCAATAAAGATGCCTTTCTGACCCAGAGCCCAGGCAGCTGTTTGGATGTTCCTCTTTGCCATTCTTGCCTTTGGGATCAATAATCCATTGCTCTGCATAATACCTCTCAGTATTTCATCTTCAAGAAATCTCCCTCTCAGCTCCCATCCTCCTTCCCTCTGCCCAATGCAAGTGTCAGAGAGAGCCTTGCTCGTACATCTTTGTGAGTTTCCATTGTTGATTTAATCTTCTAACAGCCAAAATTGAACTAGGCCTTCTTCCTTAAGACCTCATTTTGACCCCTTTGCTTTCCTCTGTGAAGTGTGTTTTCTTGTTCCTAAGTCACCCTGTGGGTGCATTCTCAGTCTGAAATCATTACTTACTATATTTGAGCCTCTAATAAAACAGACAAGTTGATGTTCATCAGTGCTGATTATCATGAGGCTGCTCATCATGCTCTAGTGTTTCTGTATGGTATTACTCATTTCTGTCTAGTACTGTACAGTAGGCATGTTTTAGGCAAAAAATAAGAACAAATACCCTCTGGCCTAAAATCTTATACTGCAAATTGAAGCACATTGTTAAATAAACTAACGCCTAAGCTCCATGCTGAAGGATGTTAGTGCAGTTACAATTGCAGGGTTAGACGCGTCTGCTTTGATGATCCTGTATTTTCTCTGCTGCTTTTTTTTTTTTCTGTTATAGGTTTTAATATACATATATATAAAGATGAGCTGGTAGTAATGACACAGGGAGGAAACTAATGTCAGGAGTTTCAAATCCTGCTGAAATCAGGTAGTGGGTCTGTTGCCTTCTCTTGGCTATAGACTGTGTCTCAAGAGAGTGAGGCAAGAACCTTGGGACAGAAAGTCTACTAACCAACAAAGGCAGCAGTTTGCCAGCAAATGTAAAGGACACAGAGGATTAAATTTTCAGAGGTGGTTAAGAATGGATATTAGGATGTTACTGAAGAAATTAAATCCATGTTAGAAAATTAGCATCTCTGGGAAAAAGATGTTTGGATCTGAAGCAGCCTGCACCATGAGACCTAGGGGGGTGTGAGGCTTGGGAGAAGGAGTGGAAGGGGTTATAAGTGAGGGGAGCAGGGAGCTACTCTGGGCACATGGAAGCTTGTTATATGCCATCACAGAATTTCTGCCAGGGATTTCTTGGCTTTCCTTTCTGAGAGGCATTCTGTGTACGTCTATCTAACATAAAGCCGTGAGGTATAGATACACTTGGTGGATTCTTTTGGGACACAAAGTCCATCTGCATGGGAAAGCACAGTGCTGAGCAGACCAGTAGATCTGTGGTAGCTCAGAGATAGTCCAAAGTGAATGAATTGTGGCTCCTGGACTCAAGCTGTCTTGCAATGAGCCAACTGATGCCTCTCTGCACCACAGTGTCATCGTGCCTTACTTGGGCTTGGGAAAGGTGACTGACAGAGGTAGTGGGATGGCTTCCATAATGTGACTCACTGCATGTTCCCCATGGTGTGAAGGCCATGGCTAAAGTTTTAGCTAAAAGGTTAGACATTTAAAGATGCCACTCTGGAGTGAAATCTCAATTATTTTTTGACATAAACCAAAGTGTAGGTTATATAACAGAGCATAATCTAAGTGCTAATAAAAAATGTAAACACCATTGCCATCTTGTGGCTTAAAGTTGCTTCAACAGACTTTTCCAAATGAGTTATATACTCCCTCTGATGTTCTGTAAACATAACACATTTTCAATTAAATAGGCGAATCAAAGTGGCACAACACAGAAACAATGTCCAGACCTGCACATCAGAATCAATTACAGGAGTGGAGAAACAATCCTATTTGTATAGAAGGACTAACCACGTGGCCAGCTGTCGGGAGCTGAGAGCACACAGATCATTATTGAATGAAATAGCACTAGGCATATTTTGTTCTGTTGAAATGAAAGCACATTCTGCAAGAATAAAACTTTTGGATGACTCTCCTTTGTTTTTTGAGAAAAAAAATTACTCATGTATAAAGTATGAGCCTGTGATGTTTAAAGCAAATACTGCTTAGACTCCAACAGGGACAAATGTGCTGCTTTTGAAAATAAGTTTTATATTATATAATATTAGATGCAGAGTGGTACAGGTATACATGTCTACAGGAATTATGTTTTAATTCTTTGTTTCTTTGTCTTCCAGTTTCATAGCTGCCTCTGCAACTCGTCCTCTGAGCATGGTTAGAAATAGGATACAGGATAGGGAATGCTGTCCCAGATCAGACGAGTCGTCTGTGTGTTTTACACATGAAGTTCATTGGAAGCTTAATGTTGAATGACTGTTTTATGAATAATTTAATTTTTGTAAATTGTTTAGCCAAATAAATTTTAGGAAACCCTGTCACAGCATCAGATTTAATTTTCTTTTTTTATGTTCAGTGACCAACAGCTAATGAATAGAACTGGGCAGGAAACAATGTCTTTGTCCCATTGAACTGTGATTTTTCAAGACTTCTCATGCTCTGTGCATGTCAGACATGAGACCTGCAGAAGTTTTTTTCAGACTTAGGGGGAGACATCGGCCATAGGATGACTTTGTGTTTATGGCACTTGGCTGACAGCCAAGATGAAGGTCGTCAATTGGTGTTCTCATACCCCCGTATTCAGTGTAACATTGTTCATTGTTCACTCTTACAGGACTTTCACCTTTGTCTGCTCTTGACCAGCAAGCCTAGCCTAGACAGAAAAAGCTTCTGCCAATAAGACATTCTCTGTTTTTTCCCATGCAAACTTTGGCTTGATTTGAATTTTTCATTAATTGTTTTCTTAACTTTTTTGTTTGTTTGTTTAGGAGTAATTTTCAGCTTTAACAGAAATATTGTAACAAACAACATGTGAACAATTTCAATATGACACAAAAGACTAATGTCCAATGACCCAAAACTATAAAGTTCAAATATGAGACATTTTGATCTATTTAGTAATTCCATTTCTGCAGTTTTTTAGTTTGGGAAAGCATTAAAACCCAATTCAGAGTTAGTTTAAATTTATGGACATTCTGAACTCTCTCTTTATATACCTACATCTCATGTGTTTGTGTGTGAGATTACTTAGAACCTATCAAAGCCCAAATCCTATAGATCACACCTGTTTGATTAATGTAGTCATGAATTTACTTACTCTTCTGAGACAAAGGCTGCTATTGTGTAACGTAGTAATACCATCTATGAATTTGAGGCTAATGAAGAAAAGAGTATAACATGTAAAATATATAGTATTCCTAGGCAGCTTTCTTTTAGAAAATATTTACATTGGTGAGATTGGTTTACATGTAAGTGCTACAGGGATTCTTGCTACAGGCACAAGTTGCTGTTTTTCTGTGAAAAGAGAGTTTCTGTGAAGGTGAGAGTTAGGTTACTTGCAGGGTGTAGGTTACATTTTTGTTTTACAATGGCCTATTGAGGCTGCAGCCGCCACAGCAGGCAAACAGTATACTGTCTGGATTGAACCAAATCATTATCACCACCTAAATCCAAATATAAAACTGTGCCTAGTGTTACAGCACCTGCTGCCCTGGTGCGTACAAAAATATAAGGTACAAAGATGCCAGACCTTCAATATAAGGAAGCCACCTAAGCCAGCTGCTAGGAAACGTCAAGAAGGAGGACACTGCCCTCCCAGCAAACAGAAGCTTCTTCTTCAGTGTCAGGCTCATTGCAATAAGTCATCTTCGTTTGGCTAGAGAGAAGGAAACATGGCTTAGTTGCTAGATAGTGTGCTGTTTTGGGAGACCCAAATTATAGAATCTGCCATAGTAAATATCTGTGTCTCCTACATACAGTAAAACAGCTTTTATGACAAAATTTGAGAGTGATTACTTCATAGTGCATCAGAAGCTAGTGGTCAGAATGTGCTCCTAGGAGTTAGATGTTGTAAATCAACATGGGGAAGGATATAAATAAATCTGTCACTCTGATCCTAGGCTTTCTCTCTTCTGCTTCCCTGTGTTTAAGGGCTGATCTGTCAGATATCTTCTAGTAGGCAAAATAGACAGCCCTTGTTGATGAACTCTCCTGAGGTCAAACCTTCTGGCCTTTGAGTTCACTGAGAAGCACCAACACCAGAAATTAACTTCCTCAGGATTGAGACCTTCTTGTGCTAAGAAGACACTAATTGCAGGTTTGGAGAATCTTTAATCTTTTCTTCCTTTACCAATTAGATCCTTCACAGACCACTTCTACCTAAAAAAAATACAGATCTTTAAAAAACCTATCTTGTTGAATTTTACCAATCCCCATTGGGATACTTCAATTGTTTTCATCAGTCTCACTAGGAATACAAATGCTACACGTGCAGTTTGCACATGTACACAGGAGACAGTTTACTGAAATTCACATTGAAGTTATGGATATAAAACTTTAATGGATTTTGCCCGACATTCCAATATGCATTGCTAACAGATACTACACATATGAATCCAAAAATGAATGAAAAATTTCAGGTTATGGACTAGGCTGTTAGATTGCAAACGTGTGTTTTTCACTATAGCCTACAATTTTTGCTCCAATTTTTGAAAGTAACACGTAGCTATAACATCCCATGAGCAGATCAGAAAAGAGACTAATGCACAGCCCAGTTTACACTCTGGTTTATTCCTAAATCTCCTTTCAGTCTCAGCTCTGTTGGCTGCTGTACTGAGAGGGAAGTAAAGCTATTGCACAGCTCTTACCCATTGCAGGGGATCCCTCATATATTGTAATACGACAGTGCATTTATAGCAACCCTTAGTCACTTCACTGGCTCTCTGCCTTCTGGCCTCTTGGTTTAAGTAGAGCCTGGGAAGGTGGAGTCTGGAACACGACAGTGTAATGCATCGCCTGGCCACAGGAGACGGGTGCCAATATATTTCTAGGGTATGACATCAGTATTGGTAAATTTTCAAACATCACCCATGACTATCTTGTGTTCATTTAGAGATATATTGACTCTGGCACATGCTGCTATAGATCTAACCCTAGGAGTCTTATTGCAGGTTTGCACCCCATGCTTATTTAACACACATTTGTTACATGCCTTCAGATAAAGCCATTAGGGAAAAAAAAAAAGCCTCTGGGAATTATGCTTATTTTTTGCCTGAAGTGCTGCCCATTTTCCTAGGGAAAGATCCTTAAAAGACATGAAATTCTGTGAATGCTTCTATAATACATACACATCTATGCTTTGAGCAACCTGCTCTAGTGGGAGGTGTCCCAGCCCACGGCAGGGGGTTGGAACTTGATGATCTTTAAGGTCCCTTTCAACTCAAACCTTCCTATGATTCTATGATTCTATGATAATTTAGTATTTCAGAGTATATCGTATATTCTTCACACTTCCCTTTAATGTCATGCTCTGCGTTTGTTGGTTTAGATACAATCCTGTTGCTAAGCCAGTCAGAATTTTCTGATGGTTTCCTTGGGAAAAACAGCTACTTAACCTGATATATTCAAGGCAATAGGGATTTTGGTCCCATTTTCCAGCATCTGATAGTTCATTGCTGTAGACTATAAAGCACCATTTCCATTATTTCCCACATTAATATGCAGGTGAAAGAAACAGACGAATGGTTGGTTGTTTTCAATATAATCTCATATATCTATAGCAAAAATATGGCAATTCCAGTCCATCTTTTAACACTTAGAAGCTTCTGATTCACCATTGATATATGTGGAAAAAAAATGGCTTCGGTCAAAGAGAACGGCCTATTCTAGCTACTGACAATCAAACGCACAGGAAAGATATTAATTGAAATTTCATGATTATTTTTAGAGTTCAAAGGACATTATCTTGTGCTGGTGGAATGAAGCTCAAACAGAGGCTCTGATGACATTTTAATCCCTTTGCTAGTTATAATATTGCTGGGGAATAAGGATTATTTTTTGTTTTATCTTAAAAAAAATGGAATATTTTAAAAATAAAATTATTCAGTTGTGTTAAGTGCTGATTCCTGTAGCTGCAATACAGTCCTAACAGTTTGCTACAGTCTTAAGAGTTCAAGTAACTCTGTACCTAATGCTCATGGGAATTACAGTAACACACACCTTGGTAGGAAAGTGGCTAAAAATAAAGTTATTAAAAATGTAATTGTATCTGATCTGTACAGGGGTAAAGGGCTTTAAGTAGCTGTGCATTACTTACTTTAGAGAAAGGTATTTATATGCAATAGGATTGGAAGGGGAATCAGCGATTTCTGAATCAGATTAGAAAGGAGTTATGCCTTCCCGGCAGGTGATACATTCAGGTCTAGTAAATATAGGCGATCTTTTAAACTAGGACATCAGGATCTCCTCCAAAATGTGGAGGAAAGAAAAAAATTATAAATGCTGGCACTATATAAGCCTTCCATTGTGCTTCTTAGAAACCTACAAAACTTAATTTCTTTCTCAAAAGATAACAGATTTTTCATCAGGTTCCTGGAAAGGTGCCATTTTGGAGTCCACATGCTTTTTTTTCCCTCTTTATACCAGAGAAATAATTAAATATTTTTCTTCCCTCCCCCATCCCATCCAGGATAGTTCATAATTTTGTTGAGTAAAATATGGTCACTTCTGTGCCAATTTGAAAAAAATCCAGTTTTGACATAACCATTTTGTTGTCGTTGTTAGTTGTTTTTTGTGATTTGGTTTTGGTTTTTTTTTTTAATCTCATCTGGGCCTGCCATAAAATTTGGAAATGTGTGAACTTGTCTTTCCAATTAAATAACTATTTTTTTCCTAATTGGTACAGCAGTGCAGATATGGCTACCACTTAAATAGCAAGCAGACCCCTTGATAGTTTCTCGATAGGGTTCACAACCAGATGGTGGCAGATACCCCACTTCACTCGGACTTCAATAGCTAATAAGTTTCATAAGCCTCGGGATGCATTTTTCAGTGAGCAAAAGTTGTCCATAGTAGGATTGAAAAGAGATGAAAATGCCCTGCCTGAATCAAAGGGCTATTTTTTAACATTTCAAGACTCTCCCACGCAGAAAGCAATACAAATGTGTACCTGGCCAGATATGATTCTTATGACAACTGCCTCTCACACACACCGTATTTCTTATTTCACGGCATTAAAGCAGGCTTTCACTAGCAATTTGAAAGGGACTTGCTACTGTTTCACAAGAAAACCTGCCGCTACCTTTTCTAAAGTACAAAAATAAAAGTAGACCATCTTTAAAATGAGGCAGTTATTAAGTGGAGAAATGCAGTGTGAAATCTTAGTCCAGAAAGCAAGGAAGATTTCCAGTAATTTTCAGGTAATCATATTTTCTCAGACTTGTGTGCTCTGAAAAATTTCTTTTTGTACCGAGGACTACATCTTAAAGAGAGAGTGATATGCTGGTGCATGCTATATTAAGTCTCCATTCTGTGGGCTAACTTCCTTCTTGTTTGTTTTTCCTAGTGAACACAAGACATTGCAGGGTGCTGAGTATTGCCCAAGTCTACACAAATTACTGAAAAATCTCAATCTGGTAGATTTAGAAATTGACACAAAATTATTCTTCTGTAAATAGGATCTGGGATCAAAAGTGATACAAATAGAAACCTACCACTGCTTCGAAAAACCACCGTTTACAGTGAATGAAAATTTTACTTTATTGAAAGGGTTCAGCTGCTGAGACAGAGCAGAACACCAAAGTACCTCAATCATTTACCATTGCAGACCTTCCTGTAAGGCTGCTACAAACAAAACAGAAGACTCCTCCAGCATCTTTGTTATGTCTGCAAGAAACTAAGTCACAATTTGGATAAGGGACTTCCAGAAAAAAATCGGTGTAAATGCATTTAATTTGAAAAGCAGTTTCAACTATCAACTTGTACCTTTTTTGAAAGCTTTTTTTATTTTCTACCTTAAAATGTACATTATTTTACTGCTCTGAGAACGGGACCATTTACTTGCAATGCATATTAAGAATTCAGATAGCAAATTTTTAATGGAAAGAGAAATGTTGCATTTGGCCAAGCTTTGGACGAACTATATCAGTTTTGGCAGGCTGATGACACCAAAGAATTCTGAGTCAGTAAGCAAAAAAAGAATTGGGGAAATATGATTTATGAGCAACTTATCTCAATTATTTTCTTGTGTCTCTTTGGTTCAGTAATTTATTGAATTTAAGAACTATTTTCCTTTTTATCAACATGTGATTGTAAGGGTATGCATGATAGTGACCACGTTTTTTTCAGCTACAACTTTTGTGAAAATGTGTGAATACAGTGGGATCAGGTTATCGTCCAACCAAAAAGTCTTAAGCATTTATTCATTGATGTATTTTAGACCATTTTGAACCCGTTCTGTTAGAAGTGTTATTCCCTGGCAATTTCTCCTATTTACAGGTATAAACTGAATCATTGGCTGTTTCATATTTCCCACTGAAAGATGCTTAGTACCATAAGTTTTACAAAGTTAATGTTTTTAGCCATAAAACAAATAACTTGAATTCAATTTTGATAGAAAAAAATATTCAGAAAAAATAGCATTAAGTGCTTTAATTTTATTGCCTTTATTTAACTGTCTCAGAGGCCGTTCACTTGAAGAATGAGCACGGATTTCATCGCCACTGTTGGAGGTATAAGCTTGAATGAACCCTTAGAGTAAGAGCTGAGCCAAAACACTGGACTATCCATGTGAAACAGTTTAACAATGCTTATTAGTAGGATGCATTTTGTCTCTTTATCTAAATAATGCTAGTGAGGAGGAAATACATCATGGCTTGGCATGTATAAGATTTTAAGGAAATAATTTACCCTTAGTGTGAGGAAGCCATGAGAAAACTACGGAGCCTGTCCCAAGATATTGGAAATAAACCATTAAGTTATGTTATTAACTTATATGTTATTAAGTTAAGAGTTGGCAGCTCTGCAGAGAAGGACCTGAGAGTCCTGGTGGACAACTAGTTGACCATGAGCCAGCAATGTGCCCTTGTGTCCAAGAAGGCCAATGGTACCCTCGGGTGCATTAAAAATAGCGTGGCCAGCAGGTCAAGGGGGGTCATCCTCCCCCTCTATTCTGCCCTGGGGAGGCCACATCTACAATGTTGTGTCCAGTTCCGGGCTCCCCAGTTCAAGACAGACAGGGAACTACTGAAGAGAGTCCAGTGGAGGGGTATGAAGGTGATCAGGGTACTGGAGCATCTCTCTGAGGAGGAAAGACTGAGAGACCTGGGTCTGTTTAGCCTGGAGAAGACTGAGAGGGGATCTCATTAATGCTTACAAATATCTAAAGGGTGGGTGTCAAGAGGATGGGGCCAGACACTTCAGTGGTGCCCAGTGACAGGACAAGGGGCAAGGGGGACAAACTGGAACACAGGAAATCCTGTCTCAACATGAGGAAAAATTTCTTTACTTTGAGGGTGGCAGAGCACTGGAACAGGCTGCCCAGAGAGGTTATGGAGTCTCCTTCTCTGGAGACATTCAAAACCTGCCTGGATGCGTTCCTGTGCAACCTGCTTGGGGTGAACCTCCTTTAGTAGCGGGGTTGGACTAGATGATTTCTAGAAGTCCCTTCCAGCCCCTACCACTCTGTGATTCTGTGGTTCTCTGATTCTGTTATGCCATCATTTCTTCTATGTATGATACTTATTTTATCTACCTCCAAAAACATTTTAAAGGAAGAAAATATGGCTCAGTGCTAAGTGTCTTCTTGTACTTGAAGACATTGACTTCCTATTTTGCCCCAGGTTTGCTGCCTAGTCTTGGGAAAGTCATTTAGGCTCTGTGGTTTGGTCCTCCATCTTTAAGAGGTACTAAGTCCCAAGAGGTGTTTGTGTTTAGTGCTTAGAATCGCAATGGGTGACACCTTTGTCATGCTGTGGCATGTCTAAATCTTATCTTCATGCTCAAGCTAGATTTAGAGTTATATACTTACCATAGCCTAAAACAGGAGATATGAATATGCTCTACCTACTCCCCTTTTAGAAGCACTCCATAAGGACCCAGTTTTGCCCTAACAAAGCAGCAAGAAAAAGATGAAATTTTTTTTGTCCATTTGCTTATAAATTGAAGCTCTTTTGGGAAAGCTTTTCTGTTGAAATGGAAGAGAAGTTGTAATCAATATATTAAAAATGCTTCTAAACCTGGTCTATGCATAAGAGTACCTTAGATTAAACTCCAGTGTTATCAGCCTTTACTGAACAAGAAACAGTGCTGTGCATCTCATCAGCAGTCTCCTCTTTCTGATGGCAGAAATGCCTCCTTTCCAGATCAACAAATGGGAATGCCACTAATGGGGGAACACTTTTCTTGCAGGTTGGCTTTTGGAGACATGTGAGCAGTTGTTTGCATGGACCAGATAAAGAAAGTGAAGAAGAGACGAGTAACGAGGCAGAGTGTGCAGGATACAGCCTATGTGGAGCTTTCTGTGTATTTTATAATACTAAGTTAATATTAATATCTGTTGTGTATTGCTCTGTGGTTGAGAAATGCTTGAAGACATGGCTGCATTACCTGTTCCATGGATATCACTAGTACACATATTTATTAGCAGATAGCAAGTCTAAGGATTGTTTCTTAGGATGTATTTTGATTGTGTTTTATTCATGTTATCCAGGCAATAAGTAGCTGCCTCTTCCTACTTCTAAATGACTAGATCAAATGAAGGTAGTAGATTAAGCATTGCCACTCTGATCTCAAAGCAATTTTTTTACACGTACTTCTGCAAATTTTAGTTCAGAGATTGTCAAAAGAAACTTTTCTTACATTTCTTCTGGATCTGCTTCTGAAATACATTAGTGTGAAAAAGAGGGGGCAGCAGATTAATTAGTGAGTAAGTGAACCAGTTAATTAATATTACAATTAAATCTGCCTGAGGTATGCTTATAGCATCCTTGGCACTTTTCAAGTAATGAAAAAGTGTTTGCTCTCTCCCTCCTTCTCAAAGCTCCACTGAAAATGTGGCTTGTCTGAAACAATGCTCATGTGAAGTTGGTCAGAATGAGGTAGACGAGTGAGTTACCATGGTGTCAGAATTATTTTGTGTCCTATGATAGGGCTATTCTTCTACTGTTCACGGGACTGAAATAGAATAGAAAATTTGTAATTATATACAATATGCTGCCAAGAGATCAACTTTGTTGCTTTTGGCAATCACTAATGATTTTTTATTTTGCAAGAGCAGCATAATATTTTATTTCTGCCCCCATTTTTCATAAAAAGTTAATTTGCATACATTTCTGCAAGAGTGAACCACGTTACTATGGGAAAAAAAACACTCTAAGAATCATCTGAAACAGAGAGAATTTACCATAAGTTAAAAAAAAAGGAAAGGAAAGAAAAAATGAAACAAAACCATATAAAACATTTCAGGCCCAAACCCTCATGCTGGGTTTTTCTTTCCTCTGATAATAAATCAGGGTCCTGTTTTGTGTGTCTAGTTGTCACAGTGTCATGTGGGGACTAAATCCATGTAGAAGAGCTCGGATCAGTACTGAGCTCCAAACACATACTCCCCATGGCTGGTGATGTGCCCAGCGTGGTCCCCAAGCTCCATGTCCAGCACAACCTGACCCTGGAATTTACCAAGGCCAGGTAAGCAGTGCAGCAGCAAATATTGAAAAGAGTGTTTAGATTTCTCTCTCCCAAAAATAGTCACTTCCAGCTCTGGGCTGGGAGAAGCCACCCTCCTTGCCCTGGAGTTCAGCACCTTATTCAGACCTCTTTGTGGCCACACCAACTTTGGGAAGCAGCAGCAGCAGCAACATCAATCCCTCCTAATGCTGTACTGACAAGATTGTAACAGTTGTAAGCCTGATCAGAGTACTCTCCATTTCCTCCAGGGGTCAGAGCCATAGCTTTGTTTCTGGACATTCAGAATGATCAACCTGGGCTCAAAGGGATCGTTATTTATTTATTTATTTATTTATTTCAAATCTAAAAATGAATGCAGTGAGTTGGAGTAAAAAGTCAATGAAGGGAGGGAGGGAGGGAGGGAGAACAGCGGGCTTGGCAGCCTCAGAAAGGTTAGAGTATTTCACATCTATCAGTGGCAGTGCATTTTAAAAGGCAAATGAAGATTCGCACTTCTGGCTGTTCATTTGAGAAATGGGGAAAAGGGAGGACAAGTCAATTTTTAACCTTTTTTTTTAACAGAAGCAAATACAGTATGTCTTTCTGTCGTTCAGTGCCCAGGTAGAGATTTGTGAAGCACATTTGTGAGCCCACCGATCAGCACAGTCTGGTCCAGCACATATCTACCTTCATCCAGGATTGCCTGGCAGAGGAGCTTCAGGGCTGCAAAACCTGCTAAGCCCTTAGGCCAGTACCAGTGGCCAGGAAATAACTTGGCCAGGGTTTTATGGCTAAAGAGTAAAGAGATCCTGCTCACAAAATATGTTTCCACATGTTTCTTATATTCCTCATGATGTTTATGTGAAAAAAAAGATGAGCGGATGTATTAATGTGGCTATTAAACTATTGTAATACTATAATCATCATTATTTGCAATGCTTTTGTCAGATATGATAGTTGTACGCCATATGAATGTCCAAAATATAGATAGGAACAATTGGGTAGAGCAAGACTGAATTTCACTCGATTCACTAATCTCCCTTTCGCCGCATCTAAAAGGCTGCCACAATTGCTGCCAGAATGATGCAAGTCACAAGAACTAGAGGAAGCTACATAAGAAGAGATTAAAAAGACCAAAATACAAATATTTAAAGGGAATTTGAAAAGCTCTTAAAAAAAAAAAAAAACCCACCCTTGAAATTTCTATACTTTGTGCTTTCATCATTTAGAGCAAAATTTTAATTGCCTTCTTATAGTCTGAATGAGACTTGAGGACATTTCCCCACCATTTAATCCTCTGATCCAGCTCATTTTCCCCTTGGTGATCCCTTTCTCTTTCCACTGGGACTAGGGCTGTAACTCACCCTGACCAGCAGAACAAAGCAGCTCCTCTTTCGAATGGTGAACCAAGCAGTGGTGAGACGGCTGTATTTCAGTAAGGCTTTCCCCACAAATCTCCCTTTTTATGGGGATCCCAGAGCATGAAAGAGCCTGTAGAAAGGAGGAGCAAGGCCTGCAGGAATCATTTATGTCCAAGAAAAGCCCCTTCAGGTGTCTTTCCTGGGTTCACTGACACGAGGAGAGGGCAGAGCAGCCCAATGAGCTCCCCCCAGGATCATCAGTTCACAAGGGTGTCCCCTCACCACTTCCCCGGACCACCATGTGCCGAGGGCAGGCAGAGCAGTCCCACTTCAGCGGCTGTGGAGACTGAATGGGCTGTCTTCAGTTTTACTGCGAGTTCTGCCACCCACCTTTTGTCATCTGAAATGGTTCTATGGGTATCTGCTCTGCCT
The DNA here is from genome assembly GCF_964106895.1 of Numenius arquata. Classification (NCBI taxonomy): domain Eukaryota; kingdom Metazoa; phylum Chordata; class Aves; order Charadriiformes; family Scolopacidae; genus Numenius; species Numenius arquata. The sequence continues at coordinate 10,113,470 of NC_133577.1, read as the reverse complement.
GCTCTCATCTGCCTCTTCTGCTTGCACTTCAAGGTCTTTGGGCCAGGGTGTCTTCTGCAGATGTTTGGGCTACACTCAGCATGGTGGGGACACTTGGGTTGCTATTTTTCTCACCCTAGCTTTCCCCTTGCGCCAGTAAGGAATTTGGAGATTTGCCTTCCAATTATGTTTTCCACAATCCTGGATACAAAAAAATATAAAACTGATTTTCAGATTATTTTTTTTCTAGATTGATATAGACTGAATGGACTTATCCCTCTTCCTTAGGCAACAATCAGAGTAAGGAGGAACTGGTTGTTTGGAAACTGAATCCTTACAGCTTGTATTCAATCCATTATAATTCATGTATTCCCGCTACTTGGCTATTGTTGTTCATATTTTAACACTATTTTAAAAGGAAATGTGCAATTTATGACAAGTAAAAGGTGTGAATGACTGAATCAATGCCGTCATTGATTTCACTGAAAGCAGAATCAAATGCTCAATCAAACTGAACACCTTGGAACCTAACCCTGCAGACTTTATTCAGTTTAAATCCCCATTGAAAACACTGGGGAATTTGGCGTAAGCCTTTCATTATCAGAAACTTAGATTTCCATTGCAAAACCATTGCAAAACTGCTACTGGCAATTAAATCTGCTCTTTGCCTGAGATAAAGTCATAATACAAATTGTTTAAACCAAACCTGTTAAAAAACCTATTTTTCAATATACATTTGGGGAGATGAGGACAGGGAAAGCAGGTTTGATGATACAACTGAATAACAGATAGGGTGCATCTGATACAGTTTTGTGCTATGTCAACAAAATAGTACAACTAGAATTTGTTCAAAATATAATTCACAACTAAGGCAACTACTCATTTTGTGTGTCAGTACAGCCATATTTGATTTTCACATCTACCAGTCCATGAGATATTAACGATTAACATAATGCATCTGGTAAACTGTAAACTGCATCTTTTACTCATACATGTTCCATATCAGGGGTTTTGTATATTCAAGGTACTATTTGTTAATTATTCATTTATGTTCTTGGAAGTATAATTATATTACAAAAAGTATAAGATGGCTATAAATCTGATTTTATTTAGGTAATGAGAAATGGCTAGACAGTTGAAAATAGGTTTTACTTAAGCAACAGCTCTGAAAGAAATAATTTTTGATTAACACAAATGGTACAAAGCAATATGAATAACGTTCCTCTATTGTAAATCACAGACTATTGCAACTACCTATACAGATTCTAACACACCCTTTGTGTACGCACACTGATGAGAAACATTTTTGCAATAAATACACTTTGCATATGACATTTAAAGCAGTTGATTAGAGAAAAGAGATAATTAAAAGTCAATAGAAATGTTGGATTTCCATTTATGCACTTTCTATGTTTTATAATTTTGTTAGTGTTATACAAATGTATTGCACCATTCCTGCAAGTATTAGGACTGACTTCTAGATTATTTGGACTGAAAATATTTTAAACTATCTCTTGAAACATGTTTCTTAATATGAAAGGCTAAATATTTTCAGAGGTAGTTTTATTTGTTAGTCTAGTGCACTTGCCAGCACAGAGTTAGAACATGACTAAAGGGTATCTATGAAAAAGACATGGTCAGGTGTGTCCTGGTGCAGTGAATGCTAATATGCCTTCAGTAGAAGCACATTATGCTTTTATTTCTGACTGTACACTGAATTATTTACACCTTCAAGGCAGCTGATTGAACTGCAGCATCAGTCAATTAGCAAATCAAAAATTTATATGATTCCAATTTAGCATGGAGTCCTTCTCTCTTTTTTTTTTTCTTTTTAGATTTTCACCCTGACAGTGACAAATTACTCCTCTGCTGGCTGAGATTGGAAATTAAAAGCATTTAGAGTTGCTCATGCATTTATGCTAATGAGAACTTCTGATATGATTTGCATGCAAAAGAGGACAATCTGAAAGCTCATCAGTTTTTCATGCTTCCGCATTTTGATGTAGTAGGATTTTTTCTGTTTTCTGCAGAGCAGAAAAATTTTTCTTGGGGAAACAATACTCTGTGAACAAAAAGAGTTTTTCTTTTAAGTCAGAAAGTTCCTTTTTTTTTTCTTTACCCTCCAGATTCTTGTCAAATCATTTGCTTTGCTGTTTCAGAACTGCAGCCCACATTCATTAGCATTTTAGATGTTTATCAAAGGAATGATCCAGTATCTGCCATGCAAGATTATAGCTCAAGCTTCATTTTAAATTCAGCAAGAAAAAAAGACCCGAGGACAGATGAGAAGAGGGACGTGCACTCTGACAATCTTCTTCACAGATACACCCGAATTAATCCTATTTAGAGCAAAATTTGATTAATCACCAGAGGTGGCAGCTTTAAGTTTAGTGAAATAGTTAACTCTGGCAAATTTTGGGGACCTCTTTGGCACAGCCTTTCTGGAATGCAAATAAAGAAACCAAGCAATACAAATGAGACAGTAGATAACTTTAAAATGAATTGTTTTTAAAAGCTCTTGTTTAGTAAAGAGATTGCTGCCATTTTTAGGGTTTAATTTTTCTCTCCAATTTGCGATAACAAAAGACGAGATGGCAAAGAAGGGTCTGGAGGTAACAGAAAATATTAGTGTATTTATTTTGCTTTTGCAGTACATGATTTTGTACATTACAGGTAGTATAATTAAAATAATTTGCTAAATAAAGGAAGAGAATTGTTTCCTGGTTGTTTGACTTGCTTGAGAAGGTTGATCAGGTTATATTTGTGTATGTTAGAGTTTTTGTGAATCTACAGATTTTTTGTTTCGGAAATGATCTTTTTGACACTGGCAATTTCAAAGACCCCAACCATTGTCCTGCATTTACAAAAATTTTTGGTGTTATAGTACTTGCTGAACATTAGCATAACCCAATAATTCTTTCAGTCCCCCTCAACTACTACCTAGAGTTTTAATTGTAATTATTCCTTCTATCTTATCATTCAATTGATCAAGTTCCAATGTATTGTTTAGTAAAACAAAGGCAAAACATGGTACGTTTGTTTCACATCTGAGTCAAAATTAAGAAATGAAATTCAGATCATAACATATTCAAACCATCTTCCAGAATATACTTTACACTTTGGATCATTTTTTACCCCCAGGTACATGCAGCAGTGCTGAAGACTTGTCAGGTTTCAGTGGTGTTACAGACGAGACTTTCACCCATTGATTTCACTGGCGTAGCAGCAAGGTGCTTTACAACCAGCGCCTTGCATGCTCAAAGACAGCTAACAACAGGTGTATGCTATGTTTTGGTAACATCTCCTGTCTTAAGGCAGTATTCTAGCTTCATGTACTTGAAAATAAAATATCCTTTTCTTCTATAACTGCAGCAGTTCCCCTTTTTCTTTTGCTGCATCGATCCCTGGTTCGTGGAGCAGATATCCTGCCTCGTCCCTTGATGAGGAAGAGAGGGGTGTGGTAGGGTAATCATAAAAGGGGAAGCAGAATGAAGAGTCAAGGAAGGAGATTAGGAGAGAAAGGGCCATGCAATATCATAACTCAGCCTTGCCTGTCTTCTTTGGCACATTAGAAGTTATGGTACAGTGGAAAGAAAGGAGCTACTTATACTTAAAATCTCTCCAGTCCTTGATTCTCAGCTTGCCTGCAACCACCACTGTTAAATCAAATAAATGGCTTCTCATCCTTGCTTCAGACTGGCATCTCGGTATCGCCATTCAGCCCTGCTTCTTTCGACAGCCAGCTAGATGGCTCTCTCATTTCACACCTCTAAAGGTACCAGGCCAAAATCTCACACTGGAAGTTCTTCCTCCAAGTCAGGAGCTTTGCAGCTGCAGCTTCTGATTTTCACTCTCTGAGGTTTTGAACTTTTCAAACAGCTGACATGCCTTACCATGGATAGAAGTCTGGCTTTCTTCTCCCTCACCCGTTCCTGAGCTATGCAAGTGAAATGCCCTTGGCTGTTAAGATTAGGTCTCAATGACAGTGACTGTCTTTCCACTTTCCTTCCACATCCGTAGGAAGCCCTCAGCCTCTGTGGATATTTCTCTGTTCCAGTAGGTGAACGCAAACGGCTCAGAGGCAGTATCAGCAGGGAAGCAGAAAAATCTCCACTTGCCAATATCTATTAAGACAGGGAACCTTGAAAACTCCATGAATATGATGTAAAGTTTAGAGGAAGTTCTTCCTTCATCCATCTTCACCAAACTCTTTATGTAACACAGGTTAAAAGAAAGTGCCAGAAGAATAATTCTGTTCCTTTTCTTCTCTCACAACTAAACTTAATTTGCCAGGGTTATGTTACTTCGTACTGAATGAGTCTTGGATTGCACAGGCTGAACACTTTCATGTGTCTTGCATTGCTATCCTTCCTGAAAAGCCCTGCTGAGATAACCTACCAAAATACTAAATGAAGAACATGATTTTCCTAACTTGACACCTCATGCAATGTGAATCGTCTCCAGAGCCTGTTTCCTAATCTCTGCTGAAATTCACTTTGTCTGCATGTAGAATCAAATACCTCCTGAACCAAAAATCTACTTTTATGTTCCCCAAAATAAGTTACAAGCCCAGAATTTTCTTTTATCCTTGCAAACACAGGCATATTGCCTATTCTGAATACACTTCTCTTCAGCAAGAGAATTTGCAAAGATCTCCATTCAAAGACACTCCTGAGTTATAACTGAGTTATAATTACCTTGGTTTTGAGTGAGATATTTTTGCCTTATCATCCTCAATGATCATTGCCTGTGGTAAGGAGTTTTTGCCCTTCAGCCCTTCAGCCTTTTTTTTTTTTTTTTTCCTAAATTGCTCCTCCTTGATTCCAATTGAATAGCCGAGGCTTTTGGAACCAAAGATTACAACAAACAAAAATAATAATTTTGGAATAATTTAGATACCAGCTTAGTCTCCCAACATAATGCAGTATTTTTCTCATCAATGATAAGAAAACACCTGTCTTCATCACTTGTAATTTGTATATATTGGGCTCTATCTCTTTCACTTTATTGCCAAAACATCATTTTCACAGGCTCCTCCTAGCCTATTTTGGGGGCAAGCCAGTACCTCTTTATCCTTCAGCAGACACCTTTGTATATCACCTTTTGTCCTTCAGGGAAATAGGCTATCAAAAAGTATTGGAAGAGAATTCAGAGGCCTCTGATCTGGAGGTGTCATTCATCTTACCTTATTTTGTGACTAATCTATCTTCTTCCTGGTCATCTCTTTGTCAGTACAGAATCTAGCTTGCCAGGCTGATGAGTTCAAACGGGGCATCCTTTGAGCCCTGAAGTTGATTCTCTTCAGGATTTATACGTTCATATGCTGGTGGTCAGCCTTCCTTGAATCTAGTTCAATGACCTAACATGCCTGTTCTCAAATGCAACTAATGAGCAATAATTACCTTTGTGAAGAGAGAGTGCCTCGATCATTAAAACTGCAGTGCAATGCTCTAACTGTAGCCATCTCCCTATGTTCAGCAGGGAGGTGAGGATATTTGACTATAAATTTTTCGGTCTGCTCTGCAACATGCTATCAGAAAATTGCTTTACAATTGCATATTCTTCCTGGAGATCTCCCAGCATTTGCCGCTTCCTTTTTATAGACCAGTTTAGGCCAGTTATTGCTGAATTTTATGTGTGCCAGAAACTCTGTATATGGGTTTCTATCTGGTCTGCTTCTATAGTGGACTTACTGGCAAATTATTTGTTTTCCTCTGTTCTGGTGGAAATCATATTGTTGCAAATTCTTGTCTTCTTAACACATAGAAGTAGAGTATGACAAAAGGAATTACTGGGAATAATTTTCCATTCTTCAGTTTACATCTTAACACCAATGTAGACAAAGTCATGAATAGTTATAGGAAGTACTTTAGAAGTGTTGCATTATATTGCCATGTTCTCTGTGTGAAACTCCCCTTGAAGTCAATAAGAATTGTGTATGCTATTCAGTGGCATAATCAGGCAATAAATTATGAAAGCTCTGCAAACACCAAACATAACAAGCCACAAACAAATGACATTAACAAGTGACAAAAATACCCAGTGTTATGCTAGTAAAAGACCTAAAGCTAATAGAATCATAGAATCATAGAATCGTTTAGGTTCAAAAAGACCTCTAAGATCATTGAGTCTAGCCGTTAACCTAGTACTGCCAAGTCCACCACTAAACCATGTCCCCAGGTGCCACATCTAAATGTTTTTTAAATACCCCCAGGGATGGTGACTCAACCACTTCCCTGAGCAGCCTCTTCCAAGGCTTGACAACCATTCTGGTTGTCAAGAAATTTTTCCTGATAGCCAATCTAAACCTCCCCTAGTGCAACTTGAGGCCATTTCCTCTCATCCTATCGCTTGTTACTTGGGAGAAGAGACCAACTCCCACTTCACTACAGCCTCCTTTCAGGTACTTGTAGAGAGTGATAAGGCTTCCCCTCCACCTCCTTTTCTCCGGGATAAACAACCTGGTTTTGAAACTCAATAGTTTTGAAAGTGATAAAATTCTTATGGCTGAAAGGATTTGGCAACCTCTAGCAAACAGGTTAGGAGGAAAAGCTTACCTCATTGAACACCTGCCTATTCAGAGTTTCCAGCCTCTTCCACTCAGGCAGTCATTCTCAATTGCGACTGAGATGGAAAACTAGGCTGAATGGAAATTTGCATGCTCTGATGTTGCAGCGTTCTTCTGCTCTAGGACTCCTCATAGATGGCTTTGCTGGGGGTCAAATTTAATTGACATGAATGTCTAAACCAGATCTAACATAAAATAACATTTTAAGTCAGTGGTAACACTACATGTTTGAAATCTCCTCCCAGAAACTTTGCTTCAGGAAAAGCTGGCTACAAAAAGTGTCTTTGAAAGTATACTTTTTTTTCACAATACATTTTAAATGATATGTTGAAATAGAATTTTCCAAAATGACCACTTTAAGTCTGTAATCCAAAATGGAATTTACTAAAAAATTCAGGAGATCTTGACACTTACAAAAGGGACTGCGAAATGTGAGCCTTGTGTTGACTAAAAGTGACATCCTGAAATTGTTATCTCAGATCTTAAAAGCCAATTAAGAAAAAACAAAGGATCCCAGAGGTCTGAGATTGCTCCAGGCTTTAGAGCTGAGTCTAACTTACAAGAAACAAGATCCTTGTAGAATACAGCCCTGCTTCTCCTCGGAGTATTTGTAATGGCAAGATGAATGTGTGCTGAGATGCTGCAGCTGTTATCAGAAGCCAGCAGCAGTTTATCACAAAGCAAGGGAAAAACTGGCTGCCATTGCAACAGTTCTTCCACCTTCCCATTTGGTGGATGCACCCATGCTTTTCCTTGGACAGTAATGGTTTCTGACTCTCACTATGAAAACGTTCTTCACCACTTGCAGAGTAATCCTGAAGCCCAGGCTATAAACGGGGGTGTGCAGCTCCAGCCAGCCCTGTTTCTAGAGCAGTGGCAGACTAGCTAAAAATCAACTGAACCGATTCAGCCTCTTCCCGACACTTGCTTTTTTTTTTTTTGCTAGAATCAGTTGAGGTTACTTTCATGTTGTTTTATTTGAAAAAAGACCCATGCCCACTTCCCGCTCACTCTTCCTTATTGTAAAAAAGAAATAACATTGCAGAATAGGTTTCAGTTTTCCAATATCTCCCACTCCTTCCCCAACAACAGCAATTCAATTACCAGGGAGGTGCTATGTTCCCATGTCATGTCAGGTTATGGACAGACAGCCAATGGTTTTCCATTAGCTCCTGCTGCAGCTCAGTGAAAGTTTCCTGTAGGTTTAGTTACCACTTGGAGACAAGAGCACTCAACAGAAATAGGGGAGGAAGGGCCTCCATGAAAAGGGCAAACAAATCCTATCTGGGCTTGTTTTAAACTGTATCTGGTGCCATAGATACTATGTAAGGCTTCAGATTTGAAAACCAGATTCAGCCAGCATCATGTCCTGCACCAATGAATTGTGCCACCAAAGAGCACAAAGCTCGACCTCCCTCCTCCCAGGCCTTCTTGCTCCTGCTCCCTCAGGCGGAGCAAAAGAAAGGGTTGTTTTGGGAAGCAGGGAGCAGGGAAAAAGATAAAAGGAGGCCAGGGAGAGCCCCTGCCATCCAAGGGTAAAGAGATGTTCTCTCACTGGGAAGGTCCTTCTATACATCCAAAATTCTCCTCTCACTTCTCTGGCCTCACTGTTGCATGGTTGAGCTCTCTGTTTGCAGGAGCTGTCACTCCCGTGATATTTTGTTTTCACTTTAAAAATGTGATTTTGTAGGCAGATGATAAGTAATTTTCATTTCTGGCAAAATCAAGGACTCTTATGGAAAGAAAGCACTGTAGTAAATACTGCTTTCTGATCATTTATCTTTTGTGTGCAGAAAAAAACATAGAAATGTGTGTGTTCTTCATTGGTATTCATTTGGTCTTTCATGAGTTACTTAATTTTCTTCAAAAAAATAAAAGGAAGATAGAAGGAGAGGGGAGATATATTGTATGATTCCCACCAAATATTTCATAGATGGGTATTTTTTTCCACAATTCAGTGGTGTGGACAAGAAAATGTCTATTACTGTGCTAGCAATTACAGAAGGACTCTCCTTCAGTCTACAGTTTCAAAAAGACAGTGTACATTTTTCATGTCTGAAGAAAATTATTGTGGACATTTAGCCAGCAATAGACTTAGACTTATAAGCAGGTTCTACATTGACTTGAATTACTTTTATGTGTGCCAAGACAAATATGGCTTACCTTTATATTTCTGTTTACCATTTACTGGTTTATACTGTCACAGTAGTTGTTTTATGTGGAAGGGAACATGTAATATTTTTTCCTGTTCCAGTGGCTGTGCGTAGCTGGCCACAGCTTTAATGGATGTACTTCATAAGCGCTCCTGGCCAGACTCGAAGGCCAGAAACAGCACTAGGACTGGATACTTGCATGACTGCTTATATTTCTTAAAACATACTTCATATCTGCTTCATGCCTGCTCCAAGATACCGCTTTTTATCATCCTATTTCCAGGACATTTAGATTGATCTCAGCATTTGGTGTTTGGTGCTCTGTGTCCACGCTGTCCAGGAAACAAAATTTCAGTTTTGGGAAAAAAGCCAAGCTTTTGAAGTTGGTTTTGTTAAATTTTTGGATAAAAATGAGATCTTCAGAACTTTCTTATAAAAATAAGATATCAAGACTGGACCATCATTCAGTTACCAACAGTTCAAAGTTTAGCCCACTCACCCACTTTACTTAGAGCATTGACCTTGTTTTTGCCCATGGAAGGTTTGCTTGATGTCTGCTCTCAGAACGGTGGATGGTCTCCTCCCAAGTAGGGCCCAAGAAACTTCACAGAGGTTTCTGTTTATTAAAATTTCCCTGTCAGCTCTATTTACATCATTAGCTCCAGGCTCATTGCTCTGTTTTTTGGAGGGTCTTCCATAGACATCTTTACAAACGTATTTCGTACACGTGTATTCTCAGAAAGAGTCTCTTATGACACTGCTGATGAGAGTTTCCTAGAGCTACTCAAGATCTTGTTTATGCTTAATGCAGTTTAGATTTGATTCTTCCCCAACCATTTTCTAGGTCTCCCAATAGAATAATCTTTTGAAGGAATGCTCAGAGCGTAATTTGTCATCTGGTTTCTAAATAACTCCAGCAAAGCTCCTTTGCTCCTTGTGAAGTTGACGAGTCATTTTGCACGTTCTTTGTCTAAAGGAGATATATTAGTCTGTATCCAGCTCATTGTCCCCAGTAAAGGGGTAAGGGTGATAATTTTTTTATATTCCCTTCTTGGATTTATGTAACTCTATAGTCGAATACAAGTTGTTGGTTAGTTTGTAGTGACTATTTAATGAGTAAATAGAATAACAGTGAGAGGGAGATGTTTTGTCTGTATTTATTTTCTGACACAACTGACAGCTAGAGTGATATCTTCTCCTTCTTTCTTCTTTTGTTACAGCAGTACTAATCATACCACACAGAGACACATTTGTCATTATATGTAATTATGTGCAATATGTTTACATTATAATATTTTATATTGGAGAGGCATAGGTTTCATAATGTTTTTACTCCCAATCCCTTTCTGCTACAGATTATTTCAGTTTATGCATATTTATAAATGATATTTAAAAGTACAATAGCACATTAATTATAATAAAATGGTGATTTGGAAATAGAAGCAACTAGAGAACTGATCTAGACTACATAATTTCTGACAGAGGGACAACATTTTGTTCGTGCATGGGAAGGTTTCCTTTGGCTACTATAAAGTACAGAGAGCGACCACAAGTTATTAGGAAAGGCTACCATTTCTTATGTGATTAAAATGGGTCTGAGCAAACCTTGATCTTTCAGAAACCTTTTGAAAGACCTGTTCCTCTGCGGACCTGTTACTAATCCCGTCAGCAATGTGTTTTCACCCTCTTTCATCACTACTCCCCTTTTCCTCCCCTTTTCTCCAACCCAATTAGCAGATTAGCCAGCAGGCTGTGAAGCCTGAAGTAGAAATTAAATCGACTTTTATCACATGCCAAACTAACTGTGGAGTTATCCAAGAGCACAGCCATACCCTCAGAGAGTCCCGTCCTTAAGGACCCCAAGGGTGGGTAAGGAAATCAAAGGTGCCATCAAAGACTTCTTCAAAGTTATGACACTATCCTCCACAAAAATACTTCCCAGTGGTGTATGGATGAGATCCTGATGGTGTGGTTAGGTGACATGCTGTGGGGCCAGCAGCAGTGGGACAGAGAGGAGTAACATTAGTGCAGCTGACCCCTAATGAGAGTGCGTTATGGGGCTGAGCAGTGCAGGTGAGAAGTGGAAAACAGCAGTCACCACAAACTAAACACCACTCCTACACGTGCTGCCATCCACAGAAGGAAGAAGATATTTTTTTTATCTGTGTAGTTGCAAGACAGATGTAGTCGATAAGTTTTAGCAGGTTGAGATAAACTTCGTTATTTAGGCAACAAAGGTATGTTCTAACTAGGGCCATTTTTCTCTGTTGGTACTTTAGCACACATTAATTACCATTCACTTACTAGCACATTGTGCTAAGTATTTTGTCTAGATGTGAAAATGTCTTCAGAGGTCACTTTTGTACAATTCAGGCAACTTGTAGGTATATACAGAGGTGAAAGACCTGCACCACTTTAGCCAGGTCTCAGTAGCTGTTTCAGATCTTATTTTATATAAAATAGAAAACATGGTTATTGTAAAGATGGTAAAACAGTGGACCAGGCTGACAGACACTACATGAACTTCTCTTACAGGTAACAAAAAGTTCTTAAGATTGCTGAACTGCTTGATTTTAAAAGATTTCAAGATGTACTGTATAAAGTACAACTCCATAGGGTAGCTTAAAACAAGCTATTTCTTCACTTGAAGAAATGTGTGACTGGGGAAAGGAAACGTTTTAGCTCCACAAAAGAGGAGAAAGGAAAGAGGGAAGCACCTCAGCTACTGGACTGCCATGGAGCTGCTCACCCCACACCTTCTGGACACTGCATAACCCTAAGATCTACTACACACTTTGAATATTTTCACCTGCACAGAGGAAATCATACCAATGTGAAGTTTGTTTCTGCACACACAATGGCTGACAGACCTGCCCTGTCTGTCGCGTTGCTTTCCTCTGACTGTCAGCTCTGAAGCTTAATGACACCCTCTGTAAAAGAAGAAAAAAAAAAAGTACTGCAAATACTTTGCTAATGAACTTTATTATTAATCCAATCATGCTGATAAAGAGCATTCAGTGTGAATATCTTGCCAAACTAATTAAGGTTTGAGGCTTTCTTTTTCCTTATCTTCATGAAATCAGAGAAACAGAAGATCCAAGAGTTGAAGAGAACTTTGAGGAACAGAACAGAAAAGCTGAATCACAAAAAGAAAAGACAACCAAAAATGTTTCGGAAGAGCAGGAAGGTACAGGAAACATTTAACAAAAAATAATTTTCATAGTAGGTAAGAGAAGGACAACTTTAAAACACAAGTATTCATATTTACAGTTCACTGTATATTTTTCTTTTTTGGTTTTGCTTTAATTTACTTTAAAATTATTGAACATATTTTGACTGCATGTCTTCCAAATAAGTTTGAAGAACACGTGGGAAAATTCAGTCAAATAACAACATCCTGTAAAATTTCCAATGGGACAAGTGATCAACACACAGAAGGTCAAGATAAATACATATAGAAACATGGAATAATTTGCCATAAATAGTAATAATGCTGTGTCATCCCATTCCAGATATGGAGAATGTGCCACCAAGGTCTCTAACTCATTTATAAGCTTCAGGGTAAAATCCATTTTTATATGTCTACCCAACCACATACTGTGTCATTTTCTACCTCTTTGGCTTCAGACAGCCTGCTGTGGCACATTATTTCATGTATGCTATACAGGGAAAGCTTACTCTTTAAACATATTTATAGGTTATAAAAATCAACTTTTAGTGGGACACTGGTGTTAATTGGCTCTAAATGATAACAGAGTTTGTGGTACAAAGAAAATATAAAAGGACAGGATGGTAAGGGATGGTTGAATTCACACCATTCTCTTGTTATATTCCACTTGTTCTTTTCATTTCCTTAACACAATTATTTAGTAGCGGCCTCTGGTAAAGTTTTACACCTAAAGCGTTGTCATAAAATATTCAGAAGTTACTATATTTTAATACTGCTGAGTAAGTACTTTGGTTTTATTCTCTGGTGATTATAGTATGGATCTGTATTCCTCTGTGAAAGGCTAAACAACAGTACAAAAATACACACTTCATAGTCAAAGTTTAGCAGCAACATGCACACACACTTTTAGGGGCATGTAAGGCTTGAAAGGCCAGGCACCATCAGCAGGTACTCTGGCAGGTTGAAGTCTCCAGGGAATGGCCCACTGCAGAACAGAGCAAGTGGAAAAATGCCCAGCCCTGCCGCTTTACAACGAGAAGTGCTGCATGCGTCTGCTCAGGGAAGAGCTGCTCTTGCTGATTACCTCCTCAGCATCGTTACCCCAGCAGACCTCAGCTGTGGGTGCAGTCCCTTCCATGTGTTAGTGACGCTGCTTGGGTAGGAAGATGACATGCTGCTCAATATTTGTATAGGTACTTTTAAATACCAATCTGCAGGAGCTCTCCCTGTATCTCTGCCCTCCACAGAGGGGTACAAAGTGGGAACTGCCTGTGAGTTCTCAACAGACATGCACAGCTCCCAGAGATCCATTCCTCTCTTTTTTTATGCCTCTAAATGCTGCTGCCTAGAGGGTGTTTTGAGACTTTTCCTTAATTTATAGTGGCAAATGCTTTTCTGGCAGTAAACAAAGAATTCCTCTTTATTCAACAAATACTAGCTACAGGTTTTGTTTGTGGCAGGTCGCACTATTCATATGGAGAAGAATCCATCTCCAGTGCTCAGGCTTTGGAAAATACCAAGTGGTTCCAGTTTTATGTGCCTTGTCTGGCTAATGCCATATGATATTAGGCCTCATATGATATTAGGCTGAGATCTGACTTGTTAAAAGGGTCATGTATGGAAACAAATGTATGAAGGGGTTCCCACCCCAAGCTCTTGGTAACATACAAATGCCTAAGTGGAAACCATTTCATCCATCAGAACAAATCTGGAAAATGGAGTGTTCCTACCCCCTAGTCAATGAAGAGGAAACAACACTATTAGCTCTTCTGTATGGAAACAGGGAAATTTCCCAAATGGTTCAGAGAGGCTACCTCCCAACTGCCATGGGGGAGCTGAGGCTCAGAGAGATGCTTCAGACTGCAAACAGTAGGAGGGAGAAGCATAATAAAGCTTAACAGGAGAAAACAATCAGATTTCAGATATTAATAGGGGTTTTGAGAACTGAGTGTTCACACAGCCTCTTTAGCCTAAGACCCCTCTTGTTCTCATGGCTGATATTGAGCTTCTGAGGCTGGAGGGCTGCTATGGTTTCGACAAAATTTCGAATGACAAATAAATATTCTGAATGGAGGGTTTAATGGAACATTTCAGAGTATCGTGGCCCTCAAGAATGAAGTCTAGATCAGCTTCAAACAGAATAATTTAGTCTGGGAGGCAGTATTTCAAGAGTGAGTAACCTGCAGAGATATGTCAAAGCCTGTAAAGTTTCCCAGTCCCCAAAATCTCAGGAAATAAGCCGAAAAAAATAGTGCTGAGGAGCAGTCAGGACTGGGGCAGAACACACCACCAGTTACGAAGTGCTTCATCTCTCCTTTACCCTGGTGTTAAGGGGACAGACATCTGTAGTCCTTCCTTCTAACCTCTTACGTCTCACCATGCTGTCAACAGCGCCTGTCAGCAGTCCACAGGCTTTTCATTTCCAGCAGATGCTGAGCACAAACACATTCCCTTTGTTCTTAACCCAGCACAATAGGTTAAACCCTTCACCTTGACATCAGCAATGTTAAAGCAGAATAACTTCCTGTAGAAAGTATGATATTCAGATGTGCTGACACCTTGAAATAGTCATGAAAGAGCACATCAAATCATTATCTAGCTGCATCTTGATTGTCATTAAATGTGGTTATTATTATTATTACGTTTTTCAGCAAGAAAAGGATTTTACAGTGGCGAAAACACCTCTCCCAAATCATATTTTGATTACATGTCATTATAAACGTAGGTAATTATGGTTATTTGAAATGAACGCAAGTGTATATTTTTCAATATATTTTGTTTTTACCCTAGCCCTCCAGCCCATCCTGTTGTCAGCTGCTAGAACAGAACTGCTGCAAAGCTTTTTTTCCTAGCCTTTAAAGGTTTGCTGCTCTATATCATCAGCACCTTTCAGTCAAATGCATACAGAAGTTGGGACTAATGGCTGTAGTGTTTAGGGAGATCAAATCAAAATATTAGAAAAAAATAAAATGAGTTCTCAAAAAATATTTTCTTTCTCAGTTATATCTTTGAAAAAAGATATAATTTTTCACGTAACACATATCAAGAACCCTAGTTTCCAAATTGAACTACAAAATAAAAATATAATTTTGAAGTTTGGACCAAAATAAGCCATTTCACATTAACAGATATTAACATATCTCTTAATGTTATAAATACTGATTGATCTTGGTTTCAAATGGAATTTTTGCAAGATTTGTGCAAATAATTAAATTTTCCATCTGTGTCCATTATGAAAAAAACATCCTCTTCAGAGACAGTACTATCTGTAGATTTTTTTTTCTTTTGCCCAGGCTTTTAAGTGCCTCAGGAATTGGTGCTTATGGTTTTCATCCTCTATTGACTGTAAAGGAGCCACTCCTGAGTTACAGAAGCATAAATAAAATTAATGATGTTCTTTGGGCTCTAACCTTGTTGCTCAAGGAAAGGAGAAGAAAATGGAAACCCCTCCCAGCCCTGGGAAGGTGATGTTTACGTGCGACGTGTCTACTCAAACCTTGGAAAGAGTGATTTGTTTTGATACATACAAGGCACCGTTGGCCAGAGCAGCTAGCAATGAGGCAGGATGCTGAACTACCATGCTCTGATGATTCTGCCTCTCTTTGCAGGGGGGTTTCATGCAGGATGCCTGGAGGAGCTCAGCAGGAAGCCCTTCTCCCGCTGTGTTTCTGCTGGCTGTGGGAAGCAGCAGGCTCCAGGTCTGCTCCTCTCCCAGCCTGACTTTAGTGCCCATTGCACCTTGCTGAGCCAAGTCTCTGAAGCTTGGCTGTGGCAATGTTACAGAGCGAGTGGTGACCCCGGAGCCTCTGCCTGTCACCAGAGAGAAAATCCACCCCCTTTTGCAAACCAGAGTCTCTTCCTCTCAGATGGGTGGGATTTTTTTGTCTCTCTGAGAAGGCAGCTGCTCCTGCCTCCTTGTTTCTACTGAGTTCAGCAGGAAGCCAGAACCTGTGGCCAAAATATTGCCCAGCTGCCTTGACCCGATGGCAAGTACTAGGCTGCACAAAAGAAAGTTATAGTACTTATCTGAAAAAAAGTTGAAGTGAAACAACAATTACATTTTACTCAGATAAACAGAATGAAAAATTATTTTTCACTCACCTTTTGCAAATGAGGCACTCAAATGCAAAATTTTGTATTTCCACAATGGAAGATTGCAGGAATGCCTGAAGAATATCACATTGATGTGACTGGCAGAATTAGTTCTGCCAGATCTCATCCTCTGCAGAAGAGAAACCATCCTCCTTTCAGAGCAGATTCAATATTTAATGACCATCAAGGCATCTTAGTTGAAAGTGAAGTTTTAAAATGGAGTGCTAGAACTTAGAACGAAGTAAGTGAAGAAAATGAAAGTATATAGCCAGTCATTCCATTCAGGTATGCAACATCTTTATTTCTGGTGACATCTTTATTTCTTCCACTCCTGAAATGCATGTTTATAGCGTGTGTATGACATCTGTGTGTGACACTGACCAAGGCATATGCCATAAATGGACTTGCTGAGTTTAACTGGAGGACTTATGGTGAATGTGTTCAGATCTTGTTTTTCTCCTTCTTTAGATCTGACATCTATGGCAGAAGCAGCAGCAACGGTTTAAGAAGTTGTTGCGGTCCATTTCTGTTTCTCAGAAAATCCTGCTTTCTGGCATTATGCCTGTCCTGGTATCAATGTGGCCAAGTAAATATGGCTGATTTGCTCATAACCCCAGAGCCCTTCTTGTGCCTTATGATAATTGTGCCTTCATGTGTTTCAGCAACTGTGTAACAGTGTAATCTAACAGTTATTACTCAAAAATGTTTGGGATTATTTCCTGGAGACTTGTGGCTGGTAGTTTAGCTGTGGCGAGCACCTTTGAATAAAATCATTACTTAACATGATTTTACCTTTCAATCAAAACCTGGATGAGTGTAAACTAATTTGTCTGTGCGTATACCTACAATTTTTCCACTTAACTTGATCACTTTCAAACGTTAAAAAAAAAATCAGATAATCCTATTGGTGAAACTGTGTTTTAAAGTGAAGTAAACAGTAGATAAAAAGAATCTGCATGGACATAAAAAATTACAAAATGTTTTCTGTAGAGCTACGTATGATACTGCATTTAGTTTGTGGAAAGCTGTGATCTGGAGCACTGCCTTATTGTGCTCAGCCATAGAGAAATAAGAAAAGAGAAAGTATAAAATAAATAACAATTTCAAAGAATTTCTTTTAATAGACACAAGATGGCAAAGGACAATGCATTAGCACAACATAATATGTCTTCTTAGAAGACATCACAGAGAAATAATCATAAATTTATTGGACAAACAGATTTAAAATAAGTTCCGGACAAAAGGGCCACACAAAAATGGTGCAGGACTTGTGCCTCAAGCAATTCTTGGTGGTGAAAAGGGACTTTCCTGTAATACAAACATAATATATAGCTGAGGGCATACTGGTGTTAGCGAAGCCCTCTGTTAATTCCACAGTAAGGGTGTTCGCATGAAGAGACAGATTAGCAGTTATACCTGTTGTAGACCTGCAACTACAAGTAGCACTGATGAGCTAGAGCCCTTTAAAACTTATTTTTTGGTTATGTGCTCTTGAGAAAGGAGATGCAACTCTGAGTCAAGTTCAAGGCTGGTCCAGCAGCTGGGCTGATTGACTGCAGTGAAGGTTCCTAGGATGGTGAAAGGTTGGAGCCTTCCATGCTGATTGAAATGTGTGATATTCTCTGCAGCTACTTCTCCTGAAATATCTCATTTCAAAATGCCTTTATTTTTCTTAAACGACTCTACATCTTTCTTCCAAGTGCAGTTTAAATACATTGTCCAGAATTTCCTACTCTGCTCTTAATTATCCATCAGCCAGCTTCCCTCTTATTAATTAATGCTCAAGTTTTAGCAGCAGCTTGAACCGGGTCACTGTTCACATGTTGAAACAACAGATGCAAAGGGGTTTGTGAGTGACAGGATAAAAATCAGGCACCATCTTGGCATGAAACTTCAGAAAGATGTTAAGAAATCTCTCTGCGTTTCACATTGGAATCTATTCCACATCTCCAAGTACTGTATATACTGTACAAATGCTTCATTTTAAGTCTGCCAACATTGCCACTCCAATTTGTCAATCCTGGAATTCTTTCTAGTAAGTGCTACAAATGTACGACTCATCGTTGTTATTATGTTCCATTAGAACATTTGCCAGTTTTGAGTTCTGTCAGATATATGCAATAGCATTTGATGAATCACTGCTGAAATAATCCACTACAAACAACATCCAATTTCTCAGAGTGCTCCCTACCAGTATTGATAAGTATCTGGGGTTTAAATGCAATGCTGCTTCTACACACTCAGTCATATTGCTTATTGCAAACATTTGGAATGAGTTTGCTATCGACTATTTAATTAATTGTCTTGGCTCATACTTTTTTTCTGTCAGTCAAGAACTCACTCGTCTAATTCCATAATCATATTTTGTTAGAGAAAAGGTGACACATTCAGTTGCATGACTGGTTTGGTAACCTCTTTCCAGCATCAGGGTGCTCCAACTATAGCGAACCTTCGTTTGCACTGGAGTCTTGCATTTCTTTCATTTATAGAGCATGTTCAGCATTTGTGTTGCCACAGAAGAAAGGACAAGACTTCATAAATATGCACACAAACTCCCTTGAGCAAGTCATTGATCCAGAAAATGTCCTGTAGAGCAAAATCCACAAAGCAGAATGCCTCACCCTGTAAACGTAACTCCTCAGATACAGCCTTGTGTAAGTCTTGGGGAAAGAAAAGAAGAAAAATTTAAAACAAAAAAGAGGGGAAGGTACAGCTTTGGAAGAACTGGGATATCTCTGTATTCTGCTTTTCAGTAGAGGTGAAAATATTTCAACTAAAAAATAACAGGATTTTTGGAAGTATTTCTATAAATCACATCATCTTCTTTATCATAAACATTTAGTTGAGTAGCAAGCAGTTAGAGCCTTCTAAGGCATATATAAAGATGAAGTCAATAAAGAGTTATATTCTACAATATATTCCAAAGGCAGTATTTTCACCTTTTCTACTCATAATTACAAAGTCAATACAGTTTTGTCACTTCCTTGTTACTCAAACCAGGACCGGAGGGTTGTCTTATTTTTAGCTGACCATTTACTCATTTCTATTCATTTCCCTTCCCTGTGGACTGGCAAAGACTTTAGACTTATGATTGTTGTTAATTCATTGTATTACCAAGGCACCTAGGACACCTAGTGAAGGGCCAGTGTCCCAGCTGGTGAGGCCCTGCCCATGAACAGGTGAAAAGACAGACTCTGATCCAAAAGACTTACTGTCTGGATTTAAGGTAGCACCAATGCAAGGACACAAAAAAGATGAAAGACAAGGGAATCGGCTTCATTTTCTGTAACAAAGAGAGAAGAACCAATCAAGTGATGAATAAGAATCCCTTTTGGCAGCTCTTTGGGAGATAGATCTTAAAGAGGTAGGAGAGCAACCGTGAGTGTTTCAAGAGGTCAAGCAAGATGCCATTTTAAGGGTACAATCAGCCATGCTGAGAGCACCTCAGCTCATAGAGAACAAAGACATGCTGAAAAAATAAAACACAGAGGCTAAAACTGCACCATTTTTTAGTGAGCAAGTTAATTCAGTGCTCTGTGAAGCACATTAGGGCTAACGAAAAACAAGCTATTGGCCACATCCAGCAAACTCAGATTTTTCCTTAATATCGTTTATGAAAACATTTTTTAACTTTCTGCTTGTTTTAAATTCCAGTGCTTTATTTGGGCAGCTGAAAATCCATCAATATTAGATATATTTGACTTAGATGTTGAACAAATTATTGTTTTTAAAACAATAAATGGTCTTCCTTTATTTAAAAAAAAAGTTCTGTCTTAAATCTCTAAGCTGTCCTATAACTCTTTTTGTCATTAATTCTTCCTACCACTCATTGTGTTATTCTAGGTAACAAGCCTCCCGTGAGCAATCTCATTTCTTCCCCCATTCTATTACCTACTTTCTGGGAACAAAACTATTTAGTTTTCTGCATTATGGAAGAAACTACTTCTGTTTTAAAGGTCTTGAACTGACATATAAATAAATTTGCCATATATCCATGGTGCAATTCAGATCAGAATTTGGAACACCTCTTCTAAAAAGCATTTTTTCCTCAGGTTTGAGCTTTAAACCTCATAAGCTTTTTTTTTCCCCTCAAAGGGCAGCTCTACTACCAAGAAGTACTCACAATTCTTTTCAAGTCCTGTCTAGCAAAGAGTATGAAATAGAAATGTAAAGTGCAAAGGAGATGTCTCCAAAGAAGTAATAAAACATCTCTTGTACAGCTACTTTAGACTGCTAAAATATACCACTGGCTTCTCCAAACAGCTCTAGCAGATTTTAAAGCTACTGCCTCCCACAATTCAGGTTTGAGAAATTTCCCTTCAACAATCAAATTATACCTCCTTTCTCTCACAAGGAGGTATAATTTTCACTCCCATGCCTTGATATGACTTAGTCATGCTGTGCACCCATCCAAATCACATCTGAAGTGCTGTAGCTTGTTGAAACAAGATAGAAAACTAGTTCTTACTCACCAGTAAAGTGTCTCGAAGCAACCCGAAGTTCCCCAGGCATGTTTTTGCTTTTCTCCAAGCCCCTTGCTGGCTACGGTTCTCTCATTGATAAATAGTATGTTTAAAACAGGCACAGACCATTCAGTCACCTAACGACTTATCTAACCACAGTCCTGCTCAATTGATGTTCCCTCTCTCAGTTTAATACTTCTGGCTTTTGCTTGCAGATTTTGCTTCTGCTTTTGGCAGATTCTTTGAATCACCTTTTACCCGCTTCCCCTTTTTTCTCATTTTTCACTTGATATTTCCCAGTCTGCTGCCCAACCACCTGCTGCTCGTTACTTTGGGTGAGGCAGTTATGACACAACAGCAAGTCAGCAAGTAAGTGTGGGGTAATCACTAAGGTTAGAAATAGAGGCAGCCTTGGAAATCAGAGTAACTGGGCCCTGACTCTGTCTCCAGGTCTGCTCTAATCTGAGACGATAGGTCATTCCCTGGGACCTTTCAATCAGCCAGAGATACCCAGTTGTCGGTTTTGATTTCGTGCACTTTCACTCAGCATGTACTACTTGCTCTTCCTTGCTTTAGCTTTTTCCCTGCATTAAGCAAGACAGACAATGTTGTTCAAATCCACAGAGGCAAATGCTCTTTCCATCTGCTTATAATTATGGCAGAGGGAAGAGGAGCTAAATTAGATGCAACAAGTGCAAAGGGAAATATAGCAGAGGTGTAGTTAAGAGTGCATCATTGTCAGGTAAATGAAGTAATATGGTCAAATCTGCATAAAGTCCAAAGGTGGTGGAATATCATGGGCCATATCTCAAAAAAATCAGTAGTTTTATCTAACATATCATCTTCCTCTGCCTTACATCGGCTGTCAGCATTGTAAAGACTTGTCATAGTGGGCCAAATTAGTTTTTGAAAGAGATCTTAATATCCTTCTGCAGCTGACTGAGTTTTTGGACCTGTCTGCCTATTTAGCTGTTGCAAGAAAATCTCGCAACATGGAAACACACCTTATGCTTGCAAAAGATCACTTATACTGTTCCGGTGGCAGTATAACACACAGCAGTTTCCCCCCCACAATGTGAAAAGATCATATACTTCACCAATATGAGGGCTTCAAAACCTTCAAGCACAGATAAAAGCAAAAAAAAAAAAAAATACTCTTTGAGCTAGGTGAAGGAATGATCAAAGTTCCCTGAACATAGAAATGGTTCTGTCATAACCTCAATCTCAGACTGAAAAGATCTGAAGGTAACAATCACCTATATCTGCACACAGGTTTACATGGTATGTTCCATACAAATGCACTACCTTCAAAGATCATTGAGTAACAAGACAGAGCATTTAAGAATCAGAAAATGTCAATATAGTAGAATTATTGTTGTAAACCAACAGAAGATGTAGCTTCTACTAAATAATTCATGCAATAATGAAATTAGTTGAAGGAGTAAAATTGTCTCCGGTAGCTTATTAAATAGACTGCAATCAAGTAATCTCATCTTGCCAAAATGTGATCACAATTTAAAATTCAGCCAAAGGTAATATGTGGAAGATGCCTGGTGAAAAAATAAAAAATAAAAAAAAAAACAAAAACCAAAAACAAACAAAAAAAATTACCACAAGGTTAATATCTCTTATTTTTTTCATATGGTGCTGAAGATCAACGATGGAAGAATAGGAATACAACCACGCAAGAGAGATTTCAGTTGGAAGAAGCTTTGGACCCCATCCCCCAGAAGGAACCAAAGCCCTGTGAAAGATAAAAATAGAGATGAGAAGTTGCCTTCTGAAATCAAAATCTGTTGCTAAAATGTGAATAAACAAAATGCTCTGCCAATGTTATGACCCAAAGGAAAGCAAAAGAAGAAGAATTAAAAAAAAAGAAATCTGAAAGGTAACATGAAATGTGTCTAATAATTAATTAGCTGATTGATGGTATCTGAATATGTTGTACACTCAAGCTACTGCCTCACTAACAACATGCTTTATAAACAGACCAGCTTACTATAAAAATGTATCTTCAGTTCTCTGTTCCCTCAGATACATCTTTAAAAGCATTAATTTTTCATTATAATGAAGTATTTCACTGAAAAAAGTCTCAGGTGGAAAAAAGAGTCTTCCATGCATAGTGCTTGACTCAGATTAAAATTCATCAAGTTTTATCACTTATGCAACCTTGGTTGTTCACGCAGCATTAAGCTGGACTACTGACATTTCAAAGGATTTGCCAAGTTTTTATAAACTGACTAGAAGTTTAAAGAAGCTGTTTTCCTCTCTTTAACTGCATTTAATATCCTATAAGATTCCTTGCAGAATCAGATTAGATTGTTTTCTAATTACAGTACAGTTTCAGTTGCAAAGCATGATGAGGAGGGTGATATATGGATGATCAAGGTCCTCAGACATTTATTCTGTTCAAAGGACACTGTTCACAACCTATTTCTTTCAGAGATAAACACAGAACCCAGGTATTTAAAGTAATAGATGGGACAAACAATTTCCCCTATTTTCAAACACTGAAGACCAAAACAACAACAAAAAGTCCTCATAAAACTTGGATTGGTTGGAAAAAAGCCTAATGCATTGAACATTTTCAGATTGAAACCTGATCGCAATATATTTTGCTTTATACCACTTATATTTCAGCACTGCAGTAATCCTACTTTAAAGAATGCAAGGCTTGTAGCAACAACAGCCCATCTTCAGCAGTCAGGAAATGGGGACCTTTTATAGACCGTCTCTATTTCAAGGAAGACAGGCACGGGAAGAATGAACTGTATATAACTGAATTCTATTATTAGCCCCTTGATCACATTTAGAGAAGATCTTGGCAATTCCCAACCTGTAAGATACAAATAGAACAGGGTAATTTATTTATATTTTTGAAAAAATTATTTTATCATTTTTCTGGGTCTGAGCCACACACGAATGAGAGTCATGTTTAATTAATAGTTTCCACCAAAAGCAAACAAAACCCCACATTCTTATGTCAGAACATTTCATCTTGACATTTCTTAAATTTTTAAACCCTTTTGTATTCAGGGGCTAAGCGTTGGACGTATATTTTGCTGCCAAGTAACAAACGGAAAAGGATGTTTCCTTTTCACCCTATGAAATAAAAGAATACATTGCTTTAGGGACAGGAACATGGCTGCCTCACCTCCCTCAGAGTGGTTTTGCCCAGAAGTTTTAAAGACACCCTATTACTGACTTTTTAAGTCTGTGACTATTTCACAAGATATTCAAAGCAGAAAACTTTAAGACAGTACCTGCAGAGCGGAGGACCACAGTATAGGTCTCCTCCACCTCAGGTGAGTGTCCTGAGGACATGATTTATAAGGTGTCAGGGCTCGCAGCAATACCCTCTTCTATCTTGTAGATAGTATTTAGGTAAACTTTTTGTGCCACAAATCCTTTTATACTCACAAAAAGTAGCAAAGCTGACATCAATTATAATGAGATATTTTATTTTCAGACTAGATATTAGGAAACATTTCTTTACCGAGGAGGTGGTTGAACACTGGAACAGGCCCCAGGCCTGTCAGTGTTTAAGAGGCATCAATGCTCTCAATAACATGCTTTAATTTTTGGTCAGCCCTCAGTTGGTCAGGCAACTAGACTAGATGATCGTTTTAGCACCCTTCCAACTTAAAATATTATATTGATTCTAGTGTGCTGTATTATATTGTATTTATTACATTATATTCTCATCTGAGATCAGGTTATTTGGTATTTAAATTTGCTTAAGTGATTCAAAATTACAATTTCTTTCAAGACTGACAAAGAATTGTTACAATTCTAGGTGCAAGTGACCTGCACTGAAGCTCTATACCTTCCTTGGTACTCAATGACACATTGAGGGTCTTTTTGTTTTGTTTTTCTACTAAAAGCAAAAAGAGCTTACAAGTGGAGCTGCGTACTTCAGATTTTAGGTCTGCATGGTAACGTGATAATTGGCTTTCCCCATTGTGTGCTGGTGAAGCAGTGTAGTGCCAGGCTGATACATCAACTTCCAGTAATCAAAAAGAGGTTTCTTCCAACACCTGGGGATTCTCAGTGTTTCTGAATATGTAAAATATGATAACACTTGTAAGCAAGTGTTAAATTTTAGCTTACTGAAGTTAGGCGTAATGAGTAACCTTTGGCAGCCTTATTAAAATTTCAGTAGCACCAGTAAACCAAAAAAGCCTGAAAAATGCAAGTGAATAAAAGTCCAGAGAAGTTTGATATAGTACAATTATAAGCAAGATTAATTTGTTCATTAAATCTTCTTTTTTACTGTGTCACATTTCTGTTATTGAAGAACTGCTTTCGTATTCATGCCATTGTTTAAATCCTTTCTTGAAGTCAGGCATTTATTTTTAAATCATATAAACTGTGTGATCCTTAATTTGTATTTAAAGATAAATTACTTTCTGGGGACTCGACCTACCTGAAACGTAGATGTTTAACTTTAAATTCATAATATTGTAATGTAAAGGTAATCTATTTTTATTGATATAGCATGTTTCTTCAGCAACAGCTGTTACTTGTTAAGTCAGTGTTTCTCAAGTGAATTTAAAAGTTTTATTAATCAAGAATACTGTTCACCATTGAGCTCTCTTATGCCATTATGCATAATAAATGATGACAATTTCTTCAGTGACAAAATATATGTTCATTATCTTCAAGTACAAGGAAGAAAATGGACCTAACCCATCAGGCCTTATATAAGAAAAACAACTCAAAATTGTAATTGTTTGCACTAGAACTGAATATGGCTTTGCAATACATTTTACTATGGTGACTAATGGCATTAAAATATCCTTCAAGCTATGCAAAACAGAAAAGCTAACTGCCAACTTTAAAAAAAAATAAATATTGCCTGAAATTAGTTGTAGTGTATTTTAGGCAACCTCTTGTGTATTTGAAAATATTAAAAAACATTGTTTATTCCCAATTACCATAAACTGAGTGGTCGAAAAATCACCCATAGTTAGAGTTCATTAATTCAAATACTGGAGTGTTAACTCAATTTATACTTGCATGATTGTTTAAGATAATTGTAACTTGAATCTGTTAAAATTATTTCACTCTGTTGTAGTTGGAGCTGAGTTTGACTAGACTAAGATCTTTTTATAGTGGAAAAATAGTTGGTTTACTTATCCCATATGCTTGCTTCCAGTCTGCTTTAGGCTGCCATTTTTCCTTTTACCTAACTAATCCCGAGACCTACGTGTTTTCCTACACACTCCATTATCCTTTCATTCTCCACACTCATTTTTGTAAGCTACTCTCTGCTTTTTCATACCTGATGCATATTTTAGATCTTGCTCCAACTCTGCAAATACCAGAGCCCAGGTTGTACCTGCAACAAACATCCTTAGGAAAAGCCTGGTAGGGCTCGACCTTCCAATTTCCATTCCCGACAAAAGAAAGCCATTTGGCGGATTTCTGCACCTTCACTAAGCAAAATTGATGTGATTCTTCTCAGCTTCACTCTTGGGACCCAGTAGCTGAGGAGAAGCCATCACTTTTCTCCATCCCCAGGCAGGGCTGCCATGCAAAGGGACCCTGAACCACCTGGCTCAAGGGGCTGTGTGCTTCAAGGGCTTCTTTAGAAATACGGGTCCTGGATGTCTGTGCTAGAGCTTTCAGGTGCCCACTTCATTGAGATCAGACCTTTTGCAAACACGTAATTTTTTGGTTTGACTTTTTTTTTTTTTTAAAAAAAAAAAGCCCTTTCAAGCCTGTAACAGTATTTTGGTACTTTCACTAAGCCTCCAAGCTTAACATCAAACACTTTTGCACGCTGGAAGCAAAAGCCAAACACAAAGATTTTCACAATGCTCTCAGGAGTTCCATGGGAGGTTGGGCTGATTGCAATTTTTTTCCTGCCTAATCATGTTTTTTTTCATGCCTGAAGTGCTTCCAACACAGAAGATTATGTTTAAGCTAGAAAACATGGAAGAATGCTTGGAAAGCCCCACAGAAGCATAAAAGAAGATTGTTCAACGAGCAAGAGGGGAAGGCAAGAAAAAGCTTGGTAGAGACATGAATTCCTGACCGAATGAGGCTATGCGTCTGGTATGTCTGGAATGCTTAATATCCAGTACACTGGGCAACTGCTGCTTAGGGAAACATCTTAAACCGTGAACATCTTTATTACAATAAGTGACCTTTCTCCAGATTCTAGTGGGACTATGTGCAGCAAAATGGAGGTTCAATGTTTATTTCTATATTTATATTCCTAATATTATTATAGTGCATGTGTTTATAAGTAAAAGCATATCCTGAAAATTCTTTTTATTTTACAGTGCAGACATTTCATGTTCTCTCTATCCAAGGTACATTCAAGGCATTGTATGTACGTTTATTAGGAACCTCAGTGGTGTTTTATCACATCCAATGTGTGTGCAGTAGAAATACATTCGGCTACCCAGTATTATATAAATGTAGAGTTGGCTCATACGCTCTTGCTCTATTTAAACATTAATAATACACATACACACTATGGGTCCAATATCAAATATGGATGTTTTAATGGGATGTCTAAATCTCAGACATGAATGCTCAAATCAGCACTTAGATCCACAGAGTGGGCATTTACACATCTAAGTGTCCATGTAAGTACCCAAATGTGCAATTTGGATATCCTATTAAGTTGCCCATATTTGAAAATTAGGCTGACTTCCCGGCATTTTTGGCAAGACGTTGCACAGTCATTCTGGCACAAATTGCAGGTTTTTTATTCAACCACACTAAGGGGTTTTTTGATTGTTTGTAAACTAAACTAAACAACTAAACTAAACTAAACTAAAATAAAATAAAATTTGGAGCTCTAGAAATAGGTTTTGCTCTGCCTTTACTTCCAGTGTTTTATACAGTCTTGTAATTGTGTACTGAGATGCCAACTGAACATTGCTGCCTGAAGTCCAGTATCATCATGATAAACAAGTTCTAATGTCTCAGGGCATATATTGAGGTGTGTCGTATTTTAGTCTGAAGAATCATAAAACGCACTGTCTCAGGGTACTACAAGTTCAGAACCCACTGAAGCAAAGGAGTTAAATAAGCTCTCTGTTTTATGGACCCTTAAATTGTAAGTGATGGTCTGTGTTGCACATTGGGAGTATAGCTAAGAAACAATACATGTAACATTGTTCTAATTCTCTACAGAATCTGAGTAGAAATCTGAAAGCCCAGTAACCTCGGTGGAGCAAGAGCACCATAAAAGCATCTGCCAGACAACTCTAGTCAAAGTAGATGCATTAAGATTATCCACCACTTTGGAATATTTACAGGAACAACCACAAAAGTAACATGAGCCATTTTAAAAATGTCTCCCAACTTTATTATTTTATAAGGAAATAAAATCTTTTTTGGCCATGAAGTCTGAAGTTTTCCTCCTTTTTTAAAACAAGGAAAATGACTCAAAATAATTCAAAGCCAAAACAGAAAGCATAAAGAAAGTCTGATAGTTTATAATGAAACATATTTTGTGACTTCCATTTTATTGATATAAACAGAAGTACCTGTTCTGTGACAGCTGTGCCAAGTTTTGGCTAGATTTCAGCTACTTTTAAAGCAAACGTGAGCCAATGTGCCTTTCTGGGGCTTGACTTTTTAACACAAGCCACCAATTTATTACTGCAAGCTATTGTTTTAAGCTTCTATTTCAGTCCTGATGAAGTACTTAGAAGTCTGAGAGAAGTTCTTTCTTTTTTCCCCACATCATAAGGGGATAAAATACATTATTCCTCCCCACAAACCTTGCCTGTACTAGAACTCTGTATTTCACAGCTTTTGTCCTGTGAGTCTAACAGGCATCTGCAAGATAAAGCCTCCATCTCAGATTTTGCATGTTTTTCTGTCCTGCATTCCATACGGTCTTTATCTGGTTCCAGGTGTTTTCGTCTCTCATTTAGGAGATCATGTTATGCCATTTGTAAGAGACTAGTGGCTTTACCATTTATTTTGCTTTAGATAGAATTTCCCTTTTCAATTTAAAAGTCATTCTCTCCCACTGCTTGAAACAGCTTCACTCTCAACATTTGTTAAATGCATTGCCTTTCCTTCTTTATCATACACTATAAATGCACAGTTTCTATAGCATTTGTCTCCACTTTGACTTTCAAACCCACTCCCTGTCTTATAGCAGGGTTGCACTTCTATCCCGATGAAGATCGTGAGCTGTACATAATGTTGATTTTTCCTTCTCCCATATTTGTAAAGTTTCGTCTAGACTTACAGAAGGATGCAAACTAAAACAAAAATCATAACAAAGAGAATGCTGATATAGGTGTGAAAGTTTTAAATGAGTCAATGATTTCAGTGGGCTAAAGCACAGTGCTTCTGTATCACCTTCTCTACGTTTTTTGTTTGCATAAAGCATATCTCATTCAAACATATTACAATACAGCTTTTTTGGTTCTAGCATTAAACTGGAAAAAGAATTAAGTTGACAGGAAAAAATACTTCTCGTTCCAAAAAAAATACTTCTCATTCCAAACCGAGGTTACTCTGATCATAAATTTGAACACACCATCCTATGCTGATATGCAAACCCAGCTTCTTCCTAAGGTTGTTCTTTATTGGTAATTTAACACTCCAAAAACGCACTGGATTTTGTTCTTAATTTAGCATGTTCCTAAGGTGTCTGCCTGTAAAGCCTTATTTTCACTTCTCCCATTTCTTTTAGTTTATGGAATGATACAAATCCTTGATACAAATCTTTATGACTTTTTCTGTGTGCATTTTTTTTAACTCTTAAATTAGAGAAAAAAGGACTTAACTGCTCCAATAAGAAATAACAAGATCTTCATGAAGGGTGAGGATGAACAAATTTGAAAGGCCCTTGCACCTCTCTGAAGTTTATAGGGCCGGGCAGCCTCAGTTTGTGCCGCGGTCCTGCCAGGCAGGGCATGCTACCCAGGACCACGTCCGGTCAGAGCCCAAAGAGGAGGGCTTGTGTGAGTCCTGTTAGTGCCACGGTGAGCAAAGAGCCAAGTTCTCCAGCTGCCTTTGAGAAGGACAGAGGTACCCTTTGTGCTGGATGAGCTGCAAAACTACATCCTCCCACTTATGGCCATTAATGATCCCACGGCACTTCCCAGGAGACACCTGCAGTTTCCATCCCAGGTTAGGGGCACTATGCATTTCAGTGCTCCGCAGTTCACCTTAAGGTAGATGAATGCTTTCAGATACCATTTAAAACGCCATTTAAAATATTGCACTGTTGAATGACAACTGCTTTAGGAATTCTCTCCCTCTTGGTCTCCTGAGTGTAAAACTAAGACACCACAGGGAGGAACAATGAAACGTGCAGACATTTGGCCTAAGGAAAGTGTTCACGTTGCAGCAAAACGTCCTCAAATCCCTCAGAAGTTCCTCCTCTCAGTCAAAGGATTAGGCAAAAATAACCTTGAATGACTTCGGTTAATTACAACACAGTTATGATGAATGTGCCCCATTATGAAGACAAAATTAGTAAACGAAAATTATTTCTGCCTAAAAGCCAGCTTTTCTGTAAAATATTATTCATTAGTTTTTCCGCACATGCTGTTGAACAGAAGAAGGCCACGCCCTTTTCCAGAGATGCCTCAATCTACTTTTCCTGGATTTCGGTTATGTTGTTGAGTTTTGTACACATAGATATAGATATATATTCGGTTGTATTTTGTACACATATATGTATATATTGTAGACATACATGTGCATATATTCAGCTATGTTGTTGAGTTTTGTACACATATATATGTACATATACAGGTCAAAATCAACTTCTGCAGACTTTTGTGTTTAGTCCATTGTGTCCACGTGGGCCATGAAAGCCTTCAGAACCAAACTGGCTGAGGAAATCTTGCATTTAAGTCTGCACTCTATCTATGTTGAAAGGGTTTTGAATAGTTCTTTTTAAAAGCCTGGCTGGAATTTTGTCAAAAAAATCCTGCAGTACTTTAAGCTCTTTTTACTCAATTAAGCTGTTAATAATCATACCCCCTATTCCAATTTCCTGGTATAAAATAGGATCTTCTGCTACAAGAATGCTATATAAGAGAGGATCAAATAACCTGTCATACTGACACCTTTCCTCTGTATAGCATCATCACAAGGTAACTCCAGACTAAAATTCTATGTCATGATTGATAATTGCATTGACTCACTTAACTCTTTTTTGCACATTGCCAGTCAAGACTTATGTTTATTAGTACCTATTTCACCTGTCCAAACATGTTCCATGTAAGTTTTATTCTCCACTGCATGTAGTATCAATTATGGTGACACTGCTCTGTTTCAGTGCATGCTAAAGTTAGTTGGAATAATATTATATTCTACTCTTTGTTAAGTTGTAGCTAAAATCTTTTATTCTAATCATAATCAGAGATTAGTAAATAATCTTTCTCCATCACCTCCAACTAAATATTTATTAAAATGAATTGACAACCATAGTTAAACAATTTTAAGTTTACTTTTCTACCTGTGCTGTATACTGAGTAGTTTCCCAGGTACTTCTACAAACTAGAAAACCTACTTTAAAGCAATTGCTACAAAATATTAATGGAGACCCTGATCTAGCAAAAATACATGCATAGGCTGCAGGTAATTTCTCTGAACTCCATGCAGTGATCTAGAACAAATCAAGTAGATGCTTTCGTCTTTGCAAAACTGGGGTTCAAATATATATTCTAAGTTAATTAATATTCTCAATGGATATATCTCAATGGATATAAATTTAAAACTTACACTGATCAATTAAAATTCAATGCTGTATTGTATGACCTACACCTTATAAGTGTGGAGTTTATATACCCTCAGACTTAGGGAATGAATCCTCATAGTAAGTTTAGTGCAATGGGTCTAAATAACACAGCGGAAAAAATCATGTAGTTCTTCGGTCCACCCATCTACTTCAGACTCTTAGTGAACTGCAAAAGGAAATCCAGAAATACCTATATAAATAACTGTGAACTACCATAAGAAATACACAGCAGTGTGCTCCTAGATTTCTGTGAGAAGTAAATTGAACATATATTAAGGTCCAATATAGAATTAGAAAAAATAATTTTGATAATTCTAGGCCTGTTGTATTGTATTCCTGTAACCCCCATTTGCAACTCCAAATACCTCTAATTTTCCAGCTTGCTTTGTCATGTCCTTCCCTCTACATTCATTACAGTGTGTCATAACAGAGAGGAAAAAGGTAAATGCTGTTATGGAAAGCAACATTCTAAAAATAGAGCCTGTTTCTAGTATTTTGAAACATTTTCCTTATGTGGAAAATAATTCGGTGTTTATTACATTTGCTGTAGCATAATGTCAGATTAGCCGCATTAAAATAAAAAAAAATAGGATAAAGCACCAGAGAAATATCTTCTCCTTAAATGAAAAACGCAGCTTGCATCTCCCTTTGTGGTTCATACCTGCTTTCCTCTCCTCACAGGCCATTTCTTTTTCCCATTTTACCTCACTGTCTGCAGAAACTGAGAGTAGGAGAGAAAGCACATTTTGCAGAGCAGGAGATTATGAGTTGTGTTCCCAATGCTTACAGGATTGCCACAACTGTGACAACCGTCTTTGTTTCCTTAAAACTTACCTCCTGAGGCAATCTCTAAGGTTTTTCCCCTTTACCAAAATGTGGTTTTCTTCCACCACTCTGAATACAGCTGCAGCCAGAATACTTACTTTCTACAAATATGGTCACTACCTCTCTGAAGGCATTGCAGGCAAATATTAAATTGCCCCTAGTAAAAAAGATTAACTTTTGTTTCTGCATTCCTTAAATGTGGCTGTGGCAGAAAATGGGGAAATAGAGCAGAAAAGCAGGCTAGAAGAGAAGAAGCAGGGAATACTGTAATTGGGTAAGGTGCCATGGGAAAAAAAGAGAAGGACAACATGTGGAAAAGGAACCGAAGGATAATGAAGTCGATAGTGAATAAGTGAGAAACAGTAAACTGGGAGGCAAGGAAGAAGAGAGATGAAAACTGGAATGCAGGAGGATGGGCTGGGGAGGGGGGAGGGGAGGAAGGGAATGCCAGCTCCTAGACTTACCACAGAGAACTTGATGGGTACATTTTTTATAATGTTGGTTGTGGTTTTCTTGACAGCCAGAGGGACTCCTGCCTTTTAGGTCAATTTAAGACTAAAGTTAACATTACTAGGAGAGGAGACTCAGAAAGTCCAAGTAGCATCAAAGAGCAAGACTTAACACTTCCTTTTATACCCAAAGCTAATATTAAAGAAAATTGTGAAGTACAAAAAATTTAGATGCAAAGATACAGTGAAATCAATATTAAGACTAAGAAAGTTCTGCACAAAACACATTATAGGCTGAAAAATCAATTTTGGAACTTTCAAATACACTGTAATGAAATATTGCAGACAAATGGAAGAATACTCCGAACCACAGAAGTGTGAAATATCTCCTTTATATATATAAAGAGATACAGTATTGCAATAACTGAGAAATACTTACTTTATCAACTAACATTAGGAAGACAATAAAATACCTCTATACCTAGAAGTATATAATATATCTAGAATTATTACAGAGACTGGTAAATATGTGCTTAGAGAGTATTCTATGAAATATCTACAGGAGAAAGAGAAACAAAATTGCCTGAACTGGAAAAAACATATATTTAATTAACTAACACCAGGAAAATTGTGAAATGAAGTAGTACATGTACAGAAACACAATGAACTGAAAGACATACGGAACCTAATCTTGCTTTCCCTTATGCTGAAGAGATACAGTTCAAGAGAACAGAGTTATTCTGGATCC
This sequence comes from Numenius arquata, assembly GCF_964106895.1. Lineage (NCBI taxonomy): Eukaryota > Metazoa > Chordata > Aves > Charadriiformes > Scolopacidae > Numenius > Numenius arquata. The sequence goes on along the minus strand of NC_133577.1, from coordinate 10,080,289 downwards.
ACTCAGTGGTAAGCAAAAGAAGAATTTCTCCCATTGAGTATATATTATTTAGTCTTTGAGAAACAATAAAAATAGTTTTGGAAGCTAAAAATACCTGCCAAGCATACAATAGAGTTCACTTTTGAAATATTAAATTTTAATGGCCTCTGCATGAATCTTCCTCTGACAGCTAGACTGTGAAAAGTCTGTGGAGCAGCTGAACTTATTCCAAACAGCAATTGTTTTTCTTAAGCAAAAGTTACTGTTGTAGACCAAATACAGACATTGTGAGACTCTTTTGTGCGATCCTTAAAATGAATTAAAGTGTCATATTTTGCTGCAGTGCAAATAGAAGTGACAGTAAATACTTTTCTTGTCCTAGTTAGGAAAGAACTCCTGCATTCAAGAGGGACTGTTCTGTATGCTGGATCTGAACTCCGGATGTTCTTCTATCAGGATAGAAACCTGCAGTGAAAAAAATTATAATTTGGAGGCTGTATTGTCAACTCTTGCAATTTTTATTGAGAGCTTTGTGCTATCTGGTGATTTTCCTAGATCTCATCTCCTGAATTGAAGGTATTATGTGAAAATCTGATTTCTTTTTCCTTTTAAAAAATGCCTTGTCTTTACTGTGGTACAAAATGCTTTAAGCACAAATCCCAATATACCAAAACCAGAGGCAAATATTAAAAAAAAATCCAAATGTACTCATTTTAAGATGATGTTATGATTTTGTGGGAACAGACTAATAATAAACCCGACTGCCTATTTCTGGCATCATGCTTTCCTTCCCTCAGCAAGTTATAAAAATTCTTACTTACAAAACTTCTTATGATCGATAACTGGACTCAAATTATAGGAAGCACTTGTGGGGAGGGGAAGTTGTACTAGTTTCTGTAACACCTTATTTCTTATTAATATGGGTTTTGCTACTTGTGCTCACTGGCAAAACCGTGCATGTTGCTGCCTATGTATAAATAATATGACCTGTCCTCTAATTATATATTTTGCCTGTTCTTGTGTTACATGGTCTAGTCATGGGTAGAAATTATAAAATAATAAAGTGGCAAAAAGGTCTTGCTCACAATACAGTGTCTAGTTAGACACAGATATAGCCAAATCTATTTGACCTTCAAGAAAGGCAAAGTTCAGTATCAGACACGCTTTCCATCTCCTTACCCCCAAATTATTGAGATTGAGAAATCTTGTGTAACAGTTCAGTTCTCCAACCAGACCGAAGGACAGCTGAGACTACAAGGTCAGCAATGTTCGTTTGAATACATATTAGGCTTAACACAATCCAAAAAATTCAACTGCTTTTGAAAAGACTTTTTTAAATCTTTTTTTTTTTTTTTTTTTTTTTGCTGTATTCACAAGACCCTCATAGAACAGAATGAAGGAGCAGTGATCTGGACAAAGAGGAAATGATTTTCCAAAGAGAGAAGAGATATCAGTACATTGAGAGAGAAAATAGGTTTTTCAGGAGCTAACAGAAGAAACAAAGAAAGAAAGGTTTGTGATGAAAAGATTGCTGGAAGAAACAGTGCCTGCAGTGCTTAAATTAAAGTGCATCTAATCTAGAACTTATTTGCCTGAGCTTCCTAATGTTGATGCTGGCAAACAAACTTGGCTGTCCCAGGAACTCACATTCACATTTCTTCCTCTCAGGACATCCTTACCGAAGGGAATAAAGCAGCTTTCAGAAAGAAATATTTCCGTTCTGGCCCAGGCAGCAACAGGTTGTTTGTCACCTGCAGCATTTCCTCGCAGGCATGGTAACACAATACACTCAGGCTTCTCGGAGAATATATCTTGTGGTGGAGCTCAGGAGCGAAGAGCTGCATGTTAACCAGATACTGAAAAACAGAAGCATACAATGAAGAATAACAAGGGGCAGGAAATTCCCACCTCAATCTCTTCAGCAGGAATGGGAAAGAAGATGAGAAGGAAACCAATGGATTCACCTGGGTGTGGGAGCTCCTCTTTCTGCTGTTCCCCTTCAGCGCCGATGAAAGCCCTCATTGCTCAGCCTCCTTCCTGGAGTTGCTCCCTTTCAAGCAGCTGGGCAGCCAGTGTGCCATCACAGGGTGAAACCACTGTAGATTGCAGTGTAGAAGAATTCACCAGGAGTGTGGAAGACCAAGGCCCAGGTCCCTGCTTCACAGTATTTTAATTGACATAGAACAGCTACCATGAAGCAGAAAGAGACTCCTCCAGAGAAAAAGAAGAGGGATTGTTTGTGAGTGATATTTGGAAAGTCAACATATGTGGGAGATATTCGGAAAGTCAAGAGCTGAGTCTCCAGCCTGAACCAGGCTAAATATTTTTGATCAGCTTCCCTTGCCATAGCAGTGTTGACTGGCTTTCTGACTTTTGTTGTTATTTCTACCCTGAACCTGCAAAATCTTTCTCCAAAAGGCAGGATGAAAAAGAAAGTTTCCACTGAAAGTTTTAGATTTGATGAATCATTTTTCTATGATGAAAAGCCATTTTGTCACAAAATTCCTGGCTAGCTCTAGTGGCGATACTATTGTCTAGTATATCTGTCAGACAGCCCTCCTAATTAAGCTATTTTTATACAAGATTCTGGGTATAGTTTGTGAATCACAAAGCTTATGACTCTAGTTCCATATCACCACAGGGAAATTCTCCCAGAGGGGAATCATAATGCTGTGCTCCACAACCCGAAATTGTTATATAAAGCATCTACTCTTCCATACTGGAACAGACTGTCCTACTATCATAGCAGCCTTTCAATTCCCTCAAATCATGGAAGAAAAAGGAGAGGTCTTTGTATGAACAGAGAGGCATTTGATCAAAGCATTTCATGTGTTACTGGACCTAGAAGTATTTCATAACATTGCGGTTAGACATATTCATGTCAAACTTCAGAAAAGGAAAAGGTAAAATGAAAAGTAAAGAAGTTTGATGTTTATTTGAAGTACACACAACAGATGTTAAACCATGCCAAGCCATCATGTCAGTACTGCCTGGGGGGTTGAATTGTTCCCCAATTTCTATGCCATATTTGCTCCATTAACAAAACTTAATGGGGTGATGAAATAGGTTAAAAATTTTTAGTCAAAACTGAAGTACAGTTTTGGAAGAAGAGCCTTCTAAAACTCATGCAGTAATTAATAAAAAATTACAATGACAGGAGTCACAACCATACCTATTTAGAGTCTCCTGGTTTTCATCCCACTGTAGAATAACGATTTGCACCATGAAAGCAGAAGAAGGGTGTTGGGCGAAACCAATGTTAGGCTCCAGCTCTCGCACACATCATCAGGAGCAAGTGTTGGTTTGTCATAATAGTCACCTTTCTAGATTTGATTCTTGCCTCAGGTTGGTTCCTGCTTCAGAAGTAGGTGCCAACAATAATTTTATAGTATTATTACCATTCTGGCCATTACCATTACTGTCTTTCCCTTCCTAACTCATTTTCAGGGTGTCCTCCAGCCACCGTATAGGTCATCCACCTATTTGCTCATATTTTAGAGTGCAAGGTTTGTGGAATCACCACTATTTTCTTTTTTTTTTCTCTATTATTTCTTTCTTTTTAAAGAATTGCATGCACCTCAAATAAATAAATAAATAAAGCTCATGAGAGGATAAAACCACTTAAACAGACCTCCGGACAGATGTGCTTGTACCATTTTTGTTTATCACTACATCTTGTCAAGTTCTGTTTAGCTGTCCGGCCATGCTATTACAGGAACACAATCAACAGCACAGTGGAAGCAGGTGCATTACAGCAACAAGCCATTTTACATGTTGTGCCTGAAGACTGCTCAAGAATTGATTAAAATCAAGACAAATCACTGGAGTAGTACTCATTCCTTTCTCTTTTTACTATCTCTTTCAAATCCTGCTCTGTTGGACAGAACAGCACAGCTTAAAGCTAATAATCTGAGATGCCAAACTTGTCATGCAGAAAATTGTTCCTTGAGAACACTTACTTATCATGTAACTTCCACTGAACCTCCTCTTCTCACAGAACTACCAGGTTAGAGGGAAGTGATGAGAGCAACTTGTTAAAAAGGAAACACCGCATTTGGAGTCCAATAGTGTGTGTTGGGCTTGATATTCACCAAGGAAGAGAAAAATACTGTAGACATGCAATCTCAACATATATTTCCAAGTGGGTATATATAATAACTTATTCAAACTATCCATAAGAAGATAACGATGTATAATGCCTCATTTCCCATTAAATAAAAGTGCTTGAGATCTATAACCTGAAAACCTGAACTTTTAAACAAAAAAATTCAAGTGTGGGAACCTGAAGCGATGAACCCAGCAGATTTTCAGGTGTTCAGCATCTCAGAGAGCCTCTTTAGTAAAGAAGCAACTGAGGATACTGATGAGAACAGAGGACACTGATCAAGGTCTCCTGTTGACAGTTTCTGTCACTATGTTTTCTTCCTGTGACAATAAGTTTACTTTTCAAATATGTATGTGCCATTTCAGTTCTATAGCTGAAAAAAAAAAAAAAAAAAAAAGCGCGTATATTCACTGAAAGCTATCGGTGAGCAAAAGCTGTGTGTTTGGATACACACAATATATTAAATTATGTCAATATAGCTTTTTTTTTTTGCCACAGTAGCAGATATTTGTGATGAGAACAGCAGGTATCATTCCATGGTGCATCAAAATTTATATTGCATTTTTAAGGATCTCTGTTACTATTTTCTCTCATTATAAGTGAAAAGATATTTTCTACAATACTTGCTCTTGGTATGCAGTTGCTGAAACTGTTATAAATATACAACAAATATTAGAAAATTTTAGGAATAGAAGAAGCACTTCAGTTTGGAGCTGGAGGAAAATCTTCCTGGAAGTTCAGAATCGTCTATAAAGTTGGCAATAAAGCTTGGTTCTAGGTCACTCCCTGGATGCTGGGTTGTCCCACATGTGGGTTTCTCTGGATCTGGGTCTGTGTATAGCTAATAGCAACATCTGCCGTCCATTTACCTTTTTGAGTCCATACAGATTTCACTTCTGTACACCTTTTTAAAGGAACTTAAATTGACACTTTACATTCAATAAATTGAAGTATCAGGTTGCAATTTCTGCTTTCAGATTTTGTGTCTACAATTAATCCTATTTTGAAAGAAAATAAGACGAGATTAATACAAACAGGTGTTATCTGAAGGCTCTAAAGTTCTCTTGGAAATGCAATATTACCACAATTTCAAGCACTCTTCCATAAATGTTACCTAATTATCTCCTGCCAGCCGATTTTAACTCAACTTTTTGCATTGCTTGTCTCAAAAGAGGAAAGCAAAACCTGAAATCAGAAAACTTGGCTGCTTTCAGATACCACTATAATAATGAAATTCACAGTCTATGTGCTTTTAGAGAATCATCAGAGGCCATAAAACTTAAGAGGCAGCCTGGGCCTCTTTTTAACTTTGCACTGAATCGATGTGCCTAATCAGTACCATTGTAGTGGTGGTACCAGGAGAATTTTGGCTGCTTTGACTGAGGGCTTTTTTTTTTTCAGATTTGGTGCTCACTCCTCAGTGAATCTCAGGGGGAGGAGTGGGATGCGGATTCACACAGACTACAGATATATATATTTGTACATGTACTTGCAAATGTAAAATCTCAAAGTTTTGCAATACCACAAGTAAAGCTTACTTTACAGATTTCCCTAATGTATGGTCTGATGTAAATCCCAGCTGCTGCAGAACATGAAACAATCAAGTTCCTTCCTCAATAGAGTCAACACTATTCAATGTTATACAGGAGACGTTACTTCTCCTACATCATCTTCCTCCCTGTAGCACTATGCTTCTATAGACTTAGTGGTGTTGGAGCATTTTAGCTATAAATCTCTAATTTGTTTATGCAGATTCCTTCACTCTGTGCTGTGTAGCTTCTGCAGTAGAGTTCTCCAAGCAAGACTTTGTAAGCTTGCCTCCCACAGCTGATGCCACTTAGCCTGCTGCAAATTGATGTGGATGGCTCTCTTGCTTTGGAGACTGAACACTTTCACCTTCACAGTACACTCAGCTTTCACTGGCCTGGGGCTTAGGAACCTGAGATACATTCTTAACTAGGAAATTCCACTTTGCATTGCAACATGCTATAATCATACTAGTGGACTGAAATTTCAAGTATCCTAGAAAATTCCACCTTGTCACTCTTCAGAAGGGCAATGGTTCCAAGAATTAGCACATTTCCCTCATCTCCACTTCATTTTAACACTTGAAACTAAGTACAGATTCTAGCTCAACCAATGAAAGTCAAACAAGTCAAGTACAGCAGTAGCTTGTGCATGTTTTCTGTTATTATTTTAATTATATGCATAGTAATACTGTGTTTATCTGATCATTTTCACACACCCCTTTGGCACTGCTGAATGCTTATCAATGACAAAATTGACAAAAGCCAGAAAAATCATGACAAAAATTACAAAAGCCAGGAAATTCAATAGCAGGAGCGGAACTTTGCCTTCTTGTGCTACTGCAAAGAAAAACACAGGCTGTGCCCTATGTCGTATTTCAGCCTCTAGGATTTTGTCAGTTGCTGTTACAATCTTCTAAGCTATGTTTTTATCTGCAGATCCTTTCAGTTTTTCTCTTAATGACAATTGACAAAATAGGTTTAAGGAAAGCGTCATTTCTCGTGAAAAGATGACACCGTTCAATGCTTTTAGATGCTAAAACAGGATAATCCGACACCTTACCTGTCGGGTAGCTACCCTGGGGTACTTTATGACCTCCTAGCAAAAATATATATTTATCATTAACCTAGGGTCAGTTATTGACTCACTTAACCTATAAGTGTTGTTTGTACACAAATGACATCAATGAAGTATAAATTACTGAAGCCTCTCCCCAAAGGATTTGTAAATGGCATCATTCCTTTCGGTATCTGGATGCCAGCTATCAGGGGGAAATTCATGTGAGAGTTAAAAAACATGAGGTTAATTGAAATTAGCCCTCAACTGAAAAAGGAATCTTGAAGGAATTTTGAAGTTCCATTAAGTATGAAAATAATATTTATTCCCATGTGGAAGGCAGAAATTTATCTCGGATAAAGCGCTGTGACTTCGTTTCTGGTTTTCATTTCTCTTCCCGTCTTGGTTTTCCTTCAACACACTCGCCACATCCTGGGAATTGTTTCTGTGCTGCTTTCCAGTATATTTCTTTTTTCACCTTTCTTCAGTGGTGGGTTCCTTGCAGTGCCCCATGAAGAAGACTTTCGCTCTGACAATTTCTCCAACAGCCTTTCTGAGGTGCATGCTTCTAGCTGCCCAGTGAGTAAAAAAGTGCCTCAGTCTTCTGTTGGCCAAAAAGCTTGCTTTGCTGTCACCCGTTCACGTAGAAATGTAGACTTGCCTTTCTAAAGCAAACACTGAAATTTATGGATTATGTTTAAAAAACATCTATGGAAAGGGTTTACATACTGTAAGATCAAGATCCATGACAGCTGACAAGCAGTGATACAAAACACCTTGATTATAGATCTGTGTGTAGGACATTCACCTCTGGGAGAGCAGGAATTGGTATTCACTAGAGCTCTGCCACCAGCTTTGCTTCTGAAACAAAGATCTAAATTCCTCACGGAGCTTCATGTCCAAGAGCAGCCACAGACAACACATTTCTCTTTATAGTGCTTGCTCCTAGAGGGTGGTTCCCAAATTGATTCCTGCGGAACACGATGATACATGCTGCTTGTCATCAAGATAGTGGCAAATCACATCAGTCTGCTTTTCCTCTTTCTCACAGTTAAATTACATTACATGACAGAGAAAAAAAAAAATCAAATGCTCTTCCTTAAAGTTATGTTTCCATATAATCAGCTGCTGTAAATACCACTGGGATGCTACTCAGTCAACAAAGAAAGGAATAGACAATCCATAAAATCTTCTTTCTTTTAACATGCCATCAAAGCGATTGAAATATTTGAAAACACCTGTTTGAGAAATAGCAGGAAGAACAGCTCACTGCAGGCAGCATGGCTTAGGTATCAGGGTGATGGGCACCTCGTCACCATTCAGTGCCACAAGTAATCTGCTGTAACGCTACAAACCTCAGTTCTCCATAGTCACAAGAAACTTACTTGCACTGTCATGTGGTATCTTAACATAGAGATTGTGCTCTGTATTATCATTCCCTTTGTATTTACTGACAGTGTAGTTCATGATTAACAGGTCTGGAAAGACAAAATGGATGGGCCAAGATCTAATTACAGATGGGAGGCATACTTTTTGGGTGGGAAAAAACACTAAAAGGCACTATCATGAGCAATGAGTTGGGTCACTGCAATATTAAAAGCAAGGATGGTATAAACACCAACAATGCATTAATGCCCCCTTGACATAGCTTTTGAATAGTGTATGACCCAGGAAAACCTGTCTCTGGGATTTCTGATAGGGAGGGAACTACAAAAAAAGGCCAAACAAAATTGTACTGAGATACCCTAAAACTATCTTTAAGCATGTTAGGGTTGTTAAAGTATTTTTAGACTGTTTACTGGAGGTGGATTAATGGAGATTTTCACTGTTGTATAGAGCTATCTTCCCTTTTCATTATAACATTGGTTTTTTTCTCCTCTGCTCCATACTGTCAGTTCTGCATTCATCCTTTCATGTCATCCTCTCTATCTCTCACTATATATACACTCTGATTTGTCTCCTGCTCAGTAACCTACCTCTTTGTTTCCCTCCTTTGTTCCATTTATCTTTCTGATGTCTGACATGATAGAATTTGACAAGACTGACATAATCCACAGTGGGATTCATTTTAATATTATATTAAAAAAAAAAAAATCCAAGTGAAAAATACGTTCTCAGAAGTTTTTAATCATAATATTTTAAACAATGTTTTACTCTGAAAGCATAAAATCTAAGGTTATGAAAGTTCATATGTTTAGTCTTAAATTATCTTAACAATTAGTACCATAAACAGATAAGTGGCACAGTATCACAAACATGAGTAATTCATTTTACAAATAATTGTTCCCTTTAGCACAAACATACAGGACAGTTTAATTTCCATTTCTCAGGTGGGGTTGCCTCTCTGCTGTGTTATTATTTTTCATCTTTCAGTCACAGTATACTAGCTCTGGTCTTACAGCATTTGAAATCTTGTAGCCAACCTGTCTTTGCCTGCGTGCCATGGTCAGAATTGTCTTATCAACTTTTTTTTGACTGACCTACCACCTTGTGATCTCAAACCAAAATTTGCTCATGGCTTAAAACAAAAGTTTTGGAAATACTTGGAATTCAGCAGTACCTCTGAATGAATGGATTGACCAGCATAGTGGAAAGTATGACATTTATGCCATCGCAAGATGTGTGGGACTAATTTATTTTGCTTGTAGCTCTTGAGCTTGGGTCTATGAAGCCTTTTAACATGAGCCCTCATGTATGTTTTCTTATGGTAGGAGAGTCAGGAAACGCGAAATCTGTGAGAACGTTTTGGTAATGCCAATATGGAATTGTCAAGTTGCCAAGGCAATGCTAGTAGTTTGGAGGAAAAAAGCATTGAACAGAAGGATCTCAGTCTGAGAAAAACATTTCAATTAGATATAGAAAGTGTGTTTTATTTTTTGTGCACTACTGATTGCATTTGTGAAAATCCGTGTTCATTGTTATTAACAAAACCAATAATAACAAAGAACTAAGTAATGTAACTCTTCTGTCAGTAGGCTGTCAGATTGCTTTATCTCTATTTGTCCTCCTGATTGTCTCAGGACCAGATCTGATATAAAGCAAAATTAGAAACTGAAGAAATCAGTTGTTATGAGAGGGCTTTGCTGGGCTTTGGAGGGTGCAGAATTGTGAATCAGCTGTTCAAAAAGCTGATTCAGTGCCTACTTGAGATAACAGTTTCAAAAATAGCCTTCACCTGAAAAAGTAATAAAGCGATACCCTATCCCACAGTTCAAAAACGCACACACTGTCTGAAATTCAAATGCTTCATTAATCTCTATCAAATCCCATTGAATCTATTGGTACTCAAGTTCACAGCTACACATACTGAGAAATAAAGCTTAACTTTGTGCCAAAGTTCTGTAATAGTTGTTACCCCAAAACCATTACATCTTCAACTCATCTTACCTCAATAAGATAGATATGCTTAAATGTGATAGATTTTTATGTTAGATATTAATATTTCAGTAAGCAATATAATGATTAAATAAAAACAGAAAAATTTTCAAAACTCCTTAAACATATTTGTCTATGACAGAGAATAAAAATAATGTAGACTTTGTTTCTTTTCTATTAGAAGCAGCCATTTCGTAATCTTTTTTATTAATGCTTTCCAGATTTTATAACAATTTTTGTTAGGCAGGCATCTAATTTCTCTCAAACCAATGTGTTCTGATAACCAGAAGAATCATGTTGGTTATAATGAAGAAGTAAAACAAAAATTATGGTTTTAAATCTCAGTATTATCTCTAGTTTCTGAGAAATTTTCATATATACACGTCACTTGAAAATAAAAATTACAGTCAAGAAGTTAAAAAGCATTTTAAAATATTTTCAGCTCCTGGGCATTATCCAACACACAACTATAAATATAACTATCAATTTAGAATTACTTGATGACAATGGCTTCTTTTATCATTATTCCTCTCACAAACTTCTCACCTATTACTCAACTCTCAAAATCCTGTCTTTAATCTGCTGGATTTAAGTGTGAAAAGAGGTTGCAAACAATGGATAACTGCTGTAATCCTTCAACAGAGCAGAGGGGGTTAAGTAGCACCACTTTAGTCATGGCTGAGTTCTGTGATTTGTGAGTTTAAGTAAAACCTTTTAACATTATTTGAATATACCAGGTTGGGTTTTTTTTTTCAGTTAAATTGCTAACCAACTTGCTGAATCTTAAATTGCTCCCATTTCTACAGGAACCATGCCAGGGTATTACAGACAAAATGGCTAAATTGGTTCTGGAGGGCACCATAAGCTGTTCAAAATAAGATTACATTTATTTTTTTAAACATCTTGTTTATATGTATATATGCATGATTTAGAGTGTTGGTATTCTGTAATTTAACTGTATGATTTTATGCCTGCTGAACTTTAGAATGCTCATGAAAATTAGGTGCCTGTTTCTCTTGTTCCTCTGATGAATGAAATTTCAATAAGTATTGTCTTAGCCCCTTTTTGCCTACCTTGTGCTTTCATGCTAACCATTTTCAATCATGGTCTACTATTGTATTTTTTCCTATTTCATTCTCCTATTTGCATGCATCTTTACATCCTTTCTTGCAACACACTCCCTCTTAATCTCCGCATTATAGTGCCTATTTCTCTTCCCCCACCTATTTTCTGTGTGATACCTGTTAGAACACCCTTAACCTTTATCCTTTTTGTATCAGCATCTCCACAAACTGCTGTAATGCACATTCAAAAATTGCAAAGGAAAGCATAATTCCCAGGGAGCAGAGGGCAGGTATTTGTGAGAGTCCAGGAAGGACTGGAAAACAAACTCTTCACGGTGGGCCTGATTCACCTCTGTAAAGTACCTGCTGGTGGAGATTTTCTTTTTTACATCACTGTGCACATTCGAGGGAAAGCAGAATCGGCCCCCTTGTCTTCTCAGCTTTAAAGACAAGGAAGATCAGGTAACACCTCCTATAGCACAAGCACAATAGCACCTGCCAGAATTACACCACACCACATCTGTGTTTAACTTGGAAACTGCATTTATCTACAGAAAATTTAGGCCAGATAAGACATGAAACAGGAAACGGTGAAATCAGAGACAATAACTAGTAATCTTGTGCTTCCTGCCTAGCATTACAATGTTGAAAATATTGTGGTTACAGACAGTGAAACATGATTTTAACAGCAAGGTAGAAAATAGTCCCTCTCTCTAAAAGTCTTCTTAACTTAGCTTTCTGATCCTGACAAACAAGTGGAGAGTATGCTCTATTTGATCTTTAAAATGAAATGGGGAAAAAATACCTTTGCCAAACAATTGGAGAAGTCTTTCAGTTGTGGTGGTAGAGTACCCAGTTATTTGACATACAAGCAGACTTTTCCCTTGCTATAATTACGTATTTAAGGTACATAATTAACCAGTTTGTAAACTGATGTCTCGGCTGAAGATCACACTCACTGAAGTCATATCCTTGTTTTGATATACAGCTTAAATGAGGACCCTGATATGTATTCTGCTAATTCAAAATACACACAATTCCTTCTCAAGCGTTTTATTTTAGAATCAAGGACTGTAAATTCAATGCCCCAAGTAACTAAAGACTGTTAAACAAAAACCCTACACTGGGCTGCACAAGCTTCTGTGAATCAGCCTACCTACCACAAGAAATTAATTCTGCCAGACTAGAACAGAAAAACACTTTGATAAGAAAACAAACAAAACAAACAAACAAAACCAGAATTAAACTGTGTATAGGATCTGTTCACTAATTCTTTCCATATTGCCACTTACTATCTAATGAAAAGGATTAATTAATCTGTAGGGGTTGAATCATGCCTTTTCTAGATGGAATATTTTTCGGTATGAAGTTTCATCATCACTGCAATCCAGGAGCAACTCATGACATTATAATGACAGTAAGGCTTTCCACCTTGTTAAAGCCTGGCTTTTTCATTCTTCAAGGAGAGTAGGACAATTTTGAGGCTAAGGTACTGGGCATCTGATGTATCAGCCCAACAACAAAATTCCTACGACAACTTCAGTAGTTCTTTTGGATCAGAACCTCCAGTGATATAGGTGTTCGTTGGTCCAGTAACTCGATGCTATCAGTCAAATTCATGGCAAAGACCAATAAGAAAAACATGGGAGTCACTGCTCAAGCACTGATCATTAGAAAACCCCACTGGGTTTGTGAACAGTATTAAACTATGTCTTAGACCACCCACTAAATTATGCGTTATCCCCACCTATGCATTAGTAACATGAAGCCGAGACACTGTCAGATATGAGGCTGGTCTATATTTGTGGTAGAGCCAAAACCAGAGATCACATCTTCTGAATCCTCATCATGCAATTTGTCCTTCCAGTCACTCTTCCAACATGTTGAAAAAAATCAGCATAGCGTCTGAATGAAACTGTCAACAGACAACTATTCTGTACTACTGAAACCCTTAAGAGAGTTGTTAAGATCAAGAGCATCAGCTAACACTGCAAAGTGATGGTTTTTCCATGTGAGAACTCTATATCTACCTGTTAACCTTAGTTCCTGAACAAGGGGCTCACCTCAAGGCATAAAAGGAGACAGAAGGAGCTGAGAAGACTGTGGGTGATGAGTGCTGGATAGGGGCAGCATTTACTGGAGGGACGAAGAACCCATAAAGAGCACATCAGCATACAAATATGACACTCTGCCCACACACACACGGCTGCCACCTGCATTAGATTATAATTGCTTTTGTGGCTTGGCAACAAAATGTACATCTAGATAGTGGTGATCTCATCCCAAGAAACAGGTTTTTCACCTTACTCAGGAAATTTTTTTTGAAACTATGTAATGATTTAGAACTAATTAAAAATGGTTTTGAATTAACTCACACAATAAAATGCTCAGATCCCTATTTACCAAAGCACCGGCAGTTTAACATTCTAAATCCCAGTTTTCTTCAGAAAGATGTTTCTGTACAAAATCATGGTTTTTAACAGGCTATTCTGTCTAAACACTTCCTTTCATGTTTTTTACATTGCCCAGTCACCCTGTGTTGCATGACTGTATTGATATATACTGTAACACGTGCATATTTCAAAGTACCTAGGCAACTCACAACTGTATGAGAAAATCCCAACCTCCTTCGCTTAGTCCATCTATACAGATAAACTTCACCAAATGCCAGCAGTGAGATCAGTTAATAGAACAGCATCTGAAGAGTAAAGGACATATATTAAAACAAAATTGCACACAAAATATACCAACAAAAGATTCCTCCAAGAAACTTTTTTATTGGTTATAATTAAGACTTGTAATGATATAAAAGCATTAAGGCTTATTTGTAAGCCATCTATATCACCACCTGGCAGGGTATGAAGATGCTTAGTCCAACCTTCAGTAAATTCACTCTCTCACTGCTGTTAGCACAGAGTTGTTTCAGCCCCTTTCAGATCACCTCCCTATCCAGCCTCCACATAACCTGTGAACCAAGCCAGCCCTGTGCAGGCTGGCTGAAAATCAAGACCTTCATACCCCATCTGTGTGCAAAATAGACACCTCATGGCATCAACAAGACTAAGTCTTAAATTTCAGGAGTCACTTGAGAGGCATCATACACCACAGTGTTAGTAGAGTCTTTGATATCTTGTGGCTGAGAAGTCAATAACTCTTCTTTTACTTCTCCACCACCCCAGGAGGGATGCTCAGAGGGGGCAGCAGATGCATACCTAGACAGTGACTTAGACAATAAATCAGGAGAATGGGCTTCTCAGCCTACCCATGGCAAGCAAGTCATGTTTGCACCATCTCTATCCCTCTGGCCATCTCTCAGGCACTCATTCTTTTCCTTAAACTGGTGTGGTGCTGTGGATAAGCATGTCAGAAAGCATTTTAAATTAGGTCAATATGGAGCAAACTACAAAGCCACTTCTACACTATGTATGTAAAGTGGACTCCTCCCTCAGCAGCAATGCAGGTGGAGCTACATGAGTAGGCTAACTTTTGCCTCCTCAACACACTCAGGGCTCTGGGAAAACTCTGTCACAGGTACCCTTCCTATCTCAGAAACACTAACGTGTTCTCAGTGAAGACCATTTGCAAAGGAAACTTAGCACCAGGGAAACGCAGAGTTGATTGTGCCCAAAAAGATGTTGTGGATCATAGCAGCAGAACTGTAGAACTAGTTCAGATTCACATGCATGAGTGTCAGCCAGCCTGAACGTCTCTCCTGGAGCTCCAGCAGTAATATCAAATGATAGAGCTGAGGAAATTTCTTACATGCCCCCTTTCTTCGTTGCTCCTTACTACACTAAATCTTCTCTGACAGAGCATGGAGCAGACCAGGAACAACAAAAACCCTAAATGGTGGTATCTCAGTCCTATGATAGACTTAAATCTTGACAGAGCGTTCAGGCTGAGCTACTAAACTATTTTACAAATCAACAAAGGGCAGGGATTCTGAGAGTAATTTATTAAGGCTGGAAACAGAAACTCATTTGACCATTTTTGACTCATTGACCACTCTTTTATGCTGACTTCTTTTTTGTTCCAGGATATATATGTGCTCTCTTAGAATCTTTCTTTTTGCTGTTGTGTGGGTAATCCAATATTTTACACGCTTACTGATAATTACCGTTCATGTAGCTCTTACATGGCAGACTTACTACATAACTTAAAGGCGTTCCAGTTTTCTTTGTGCAAATAGCTGACTTTTCAGGGTTTGAGGGTACGAGGAATGGATTTGTTCAAGGAGACCAGAAGATCTTTATCGTTTGACAGTGTCGCAAATCCTTTATTCTCAAATTACTCAGCAGGCATGGCTTTCCTAATACTTCCACCTGGTGCTCCATAACATGCTGGATAGATGTGAGGAGCATCTTCATTTCAAACAGGATTTGTTTGTCCTGTTTTAGTGTGCTCAATAGGAAATATCTTGTAGTTTCCCTAAACTTTTCAGTGTATTTCAAATTTAAAAATGCTCTGGCATACCTTATCTAGCACTGACTCCTGTAGGTCTGATCAGCATTTGTAGCAGAACTTTGTTGGCAACTGATCCTTTGACCTTTCAGGGGTCTAGGAAACATTGTGAAATATCACTGGTGTGATAACTCCATGCATAACATATCAAGAGAAAGTGAGAAAATCAGCAATGCTTGTGTGAACTAAAATGAGTTTTTCACAGCTCAAGCAATCTATAAAGCTCACTTCAATGTTTTAAGAACTTTTCACCTCTTTAGTAAAATAAAGGCTCAAAAAGGAAGAAATTGAATTCCCCCTCTTTCTGTCTTCATATTTTTACACCTATGTGCTCTGCCAAAACATTTTTGCACTAAAACATATAATCCTGAACTCTCTAACACTCTCTGCCCACCTCATACCTCTGCCTACGCTTCCATCTTGTTTTCTCTTCACAGTCAACATAGTAGATCAAACAAGCAATCCTTTCATCTGGAATCGTCTGAGAAAATACCCATTCTTTCATTGGACATCACTGTGGTATTTGTTTATGTGAGTGTGAGTGTGTGTCTACTATACATATGTGTATAAGTCTTGTATACACCTGTATGTGTATGTGTCATTGTATATGCTTTGTGCATGCTCTTTGCCGTCTCTTTGAAATTACCAGCACTTCCATCGCACAGTTCAGTGATTCAGAAATATGTCAGTATTGACCTCCTTCTGATATACCAATTCAACCACCATTCCTGCTTGTCTCAATTTTTTGTCTCTCTCTCTCACAGAGCATCTAAACTAAGGGAGGAACAGCTAGAGAGAAAACAGATGAAAATGTGGTGGATGAACCCTGCTACTTAAAGGCCAGCAATCCTTTAACTCACAAGTGTCTACTCAAAAACTCACAAGGCTTTTTTGTCAGTTTTTTCATAACCATTGTAACAGGACAGCTGATATCTATTTCTTCACAAAAACAGAGTGAGATCTGCAGTTCTTCTCACTGTTTTTTCAAGTGCAATGGTCTTAGTCTGTGAGGATCCCCATCCACAACAGGATCCACCCGGGCTGCACCTTCTCAGCACTAAAACCTCCATGACTGAAGCGGGGACAGGGGCAGAGCTGGGAGGAGGGAAGACAGGCAGCATCTTTTCTTCTGCCGCGTGATGGGAGTCAAATGGAAGGGAGATTCAGAAAGTCAGAGGAAGCAAGCAAAGGTTACCATAGCCTTACCCTCAGACGGTAACTGGAAATGAGCCAACACAGAGAGATTTAGTCCTGTGCATAACTCCTTCTGCTTTGCAGGGCATCTCTGTAAAGGGTCAAAGGATAATTGCCGGTATCTGTTAATCTTAAAACAACAAAGTGATCTGTAACTATCACATTCTGCTTTTTGCTTTGACCTCTCTAATCTCTCTCTCTCCCCCCCAGCTGTTTGTTGTTTGCTGTTGAGACTTAACTAAATCTCTGGGCTACTTGAGACAGGACGATGCCTGTTGGTCATTGGCTTGCAAAAAATTATAAATGACAGAGTAGTGATGCTCACATACTGACCAGGATCTTTGGGCAGCACTGGGCAACTGAAGTTCAGCTCAGTTTCAGCAATATTAATTGGCTGTTGTTAATTTCACAATGAACAGCAGAGGATAGTGGCAAGGGAGAGGAACACTTTCCTAAAAATAAAAGTGAAATAAAAGAAGGCATGTTTGCAAAATAATGGCAAGTGGTACAATCAGGCCAAAGATTGCCTTGTCCTGGGCTTTTTTTATCCTTTGCATTTTTCCTCCATTTATTTTAGCAGTAACTCTCTATTTACCATAAACCATAGAATTCTAAGCATATGAACTTGACCTATTTGAGTATCTGACAGACAAGTTTTCCCATTATAACAAAAGCTGTTTGGTGCATTCTAGTCTCAAAGAGAATGCAAAAGCCCTTTCCATATCTGAGCTGCATGGGACAACCCATCTGCCTGGTTGTATGAACACTAATTCCTGCCTGACACTCTTCCCTTATTGACTTGTGAGGTGGCTCTGAGCTCTTCCTTGGCTCCCAACAGAACTCATTTATAAAAATGCACTTCCGGGATGGATGTTTTAGTTGTCTTGTTACGCCAGGCAACTTGTTTCTATGTAAATGATTTTTTGATATTTCTTCCTCTTATATTTTTAATCCTTGAGCCTTTATAAGAATTTTGAGAATTTGGACTTGTCCTGGTCAGGTTTTAGTCATCCCATTCCTCAGCCAGGGAAGTGTGAGTCTCAAAGCTGATGAGTAAGAATGTTACAGAGAAATAATTTCCTGGAATATAAGGCACAGGAGAGGTCAAGAGCTGCATCCACTGGCAGACTCAAGGTTTGTGCCCTGGGGAGCTATCTGAGAGGCCCTAGTTCTCGCCAACAGCATCACGGACTGCAGAGCCTGGTCTCCAAATGTATCATCTTCTGGCCTGCTGTGGCACTGCAGTCCCCTTTCAATACCAGCAGGACTCAGAGCATCTAAAATGAACCCTTGTATCCTGTGGCACATAGCAGTTATGATGTACCTCTTTATTGCATCCTAAGTGAAGTTCCCTATAAAGAAATATTGATTGAAGAAAAAACTCATAAGGATCAATGGCTAATGTTCCAGCTGTGTTTTATGTTACAATAACAGCTCTTTGGAGAGTTGGTGCTGTGTGAGTGCAAAGTAATACCAGTAATTCCCCCCTGCCTTGGATCCTTCTGTACCAAATTCTTCACCATTCTCACCATTGACTCATGGGCAGAAAATAGCTACTGTGGTCTCAGGGGATACCATAAAAAAAAAAAAAAAAAAAAAAAGAGGGGGGAAATTGGGGGTGAAATATGAAAAGGAAATCTGCTCCAAAGAACAAATACTCCAGGAGTAAGTGTCGGGGTGTGCTGAGGGAGGCAATGCCAGTCTGTCCCCGGGCACCCACATCCAAAGGTCAGTAGCTGGTAGTTAAACCACTACTGACCTAGCTCATCATTGTGTGGCAGAAGTCACAGAGGGGTACACGCCTGGGTGGTGGTGGAAACCCAAAACTCCATTGCTCTGAGCATGACATACTTGCAAAACAGAGCATCTCTGCTACACCTCTGTAGGTGTTTTGCCAATAGCAGTGACTTCCTCCATTGTAAGTATGTAAGTACAGAGTTAGTAATAAGTTGTTTACAAAGCAATTTAATTTGTATGTCTCTACTGATAAATATTATCTGTATAAAAGGCACATGGTCTTTTCTACCCAGGGAACAACAGGATTTCTTTCCCTTCAGCAAGAAACAGTTTTCTTTTCAAAGTCTTCATCTCCTTTCCCAAGCACCCCTCCCAGCCTCTGTCCATGCTCATTCCCTCCCAGACACTTGTCCTTCCCCAAGGTCTCCTTCTCCATGTCACTTCCCGTTCAGACCAGCTTCCCCTGCCCCAAACAGTGCTTTTCATCCTCACCCACCTCTAGTTCTCTCTATTGCATGGTCAAAACAGCACAGGTGTGAGTCCTCCCCATCTTCTCACCTGCTGTGCAGCGTGGGCACACTCTACCACTGCACTCACCAGCTTTTCCCATGGGCTAGTTGCCTTTCTGGTGATCACACCAAGCCTCTTCATTATCATCTGTTAGGTACATGCGGCCTCACCACCTCATTTGGGCCAAGAGACACCACAAGGTGGCCAGGCAAAGAAGGGTTAAAGAAAACTGCAATACGCCTGGTGAAGCAAGTCCAAACCTCCTCAAGGATCTTGCAGTCTTAAAGGAGTGACCCTGCAGATCAGGGGTGACAGAAGGACTTTGGTCTGCTGTATTTGTTCTGCAGAGATGATTATGACTCTCACACTGAATGCATTCACAAAAACCACGATTTAAACACGTTTTTAAAATGTGTCAAGGATTTATAGACTACCGCTTGAGAGAGCTTCGAAACTGGGAAAAAGCAGGACTATTTTTAATGTAAAGCTATTGCTACCTAGTAAGAAAATACTTTTGTATTCATATAAAGTATTTATTAGGTGTGAGGTTTTATAAATTGTTTAGTCCTGCAGCCTTAAAAAAAAAAAATAGACACAGGTTACTTTGAATGCATTACCAAGTATCCTGTGGAATATTTCACATAAAAGGAAACAGAAGATGTATAAATGTAAACAGGCTAATTGTATGCAGATATAAATTATGCATGTTGGTCTTATGAAAAAGCATCCCTGATTTGCAGGGGTCTTACTCAGCAGCTTTGTGTCTTGTCTGAGGGGATATTTAGTATGGCTGTGATGTGCAGAATTTAAAACAAAACTTTGAAACCTGCAGAAGAAAAATATAGCGCAACTGTGATAAGACTGCACTGTTGGGAGCAGGAGAGTTTTGTTTTATTTTATTTTATTTTATTTTATTTTATTTTATTTTATTTTATTTTATATTTTATTGACTGTTCTGCTCATTAGCCCTGCTAACATGTGTGTATGCCTGCCCACAGTTACTGTGCCAAGTAAAAGATTGTGTTAAGACTTAACGTTTGCAAAGGGATTAGGGTTATTTTGATGTTTCTTAACAGGGATATGTAAAATATTCTCAAAGTCACAAACCTTTTCATGGTTGAAGCATTTCTGATTAGTCCCAGACACAAGCAGCCTGGCCTGCAAAGGTACCGAACAGCTGCAGTTCCCACCAGCCGCCCTGGGGACTGTGTAAGGCCAGCACCTGTGAGCAGCCCAGCTAATTGGGACAAATTCTAGAAATGGCTGAAACAGGTCCCTGCCCAGGCAAAACTATGTCACTTTCCATCTTTTCCCCCCAAGTCCTGCAGAGTTCTCCCTCCTCCAGATAGTAGCAGCAGCATGTTTGAACTCAAATTGCAGTATTCACACTGAGGGATCTTTCATAGTAGAGGTAGGATTACGGCTCCCTTGGATACCCCCTGTGGGTGTGACTCAACACCCATGTTTCCCATCTTTCTGGCATGGACTAGTGAATTAAGGCTGAAAGTGGAGGTACAGACAAGAAAAAAATTAATGGAAACAAGTCTGTGGAAACATAAAGTAACACAGCTGAGGTGGAACCAAAACTGAAGGAGCTCACAGCAGTCAAGTCAGGGCGACCTGGTAATCTTCATCCTAAATTTCTGAAAGAACTGGCACATGTAATCAAAAGGCCTGCAGCTATGATTTTTTAATGAATTTATCAAGCCAGGGGTGACACCGTATGATTAGAGAACAGTAAGCATAGAGGGCGAAAACGTACTGATCCAGGCAATGACAACCCCATCCGTTTGCTCAGTCTTGCTGAGGACATGTCTATTATATAAAAGATATAAGGGTCCTTCAACAAAAGCACCAAGACAAGGTATAAACACAGGCAAAGGAATTCTTTCTTTTGGAAAAAAATGTCACAAAACAAAATGCACTCTTCATTACCACTTCTGGCAAAAGAGATGCACAGTGAATGGCTCAGTAATAAAGCACCAACAGCTTCTGACAGTGTGCGGTGGTACACAGCTCCATTAAGAGGAGCTACTGTACCTAGACATCCCAGCCGTGCAGACATGTGATGTTGCCGTTTCAGAAAGCTGGGGGAAAAAAAAGAAACGAGAGAGCTATTTCCGACTCGTTGTCTATTGCTTCTTCTGCTACATTGTGCGATGGGGCAAGAGGCACAGCTTGCATATTCACCTGCCATGATAAATTACATCAATTTCAGTCCCTCAAGACGGAGCTACTGGTGCAGAGAGCCACTAAACACTACCAGTTGCTTTATGGCACTACAGACATAAGACAGAAAAAGGCACACTCTGCAACTGAAACATAACCCTGTATCCTGGGACAGGCTGGACACAAACGTGAGAGGGAAAGAGGGATATTCCTTTCACTCATATGCTGTAAATATGTCCTCATCATGATGCGTCCTTTGCTAAGAATCTGTACTCTATTAGCTCAAATTAGAATAAGCCTTAAAGACAGCCATTGCCATCTCTGACCCTGTCAGCTTTTCTTTCTCCAGCAACGGCCAGTACCAGCTGCTCTAAAAGAGAATGAAAGAAGCCTACAGCCAGCAGCTATTCAATAACAGGCCCTTAGGGGAACTTTCTTCCCAAGCCTCATTAAATGTTGGCTTCATTCTTAAATTCCTTCTAAACTTCTCAGATTCTATTCTGGCCTCCTTGTCTGGTGTCTGCACTGTGGACTGGACTTTCCAGCAAGGGTTTTCCTTGGCTGGCCCCAGCTCCTTCAGTGCACGCGCTCATGGCTGGCTCTGGCAGCGACCAGGGGCTGTGCTCCTCGCTTGCTCCTCACGACCGGTGGGGAGAGTCACCACAATGCCAACCACGGCTCCTCTGCTTAAATGCAAGCAAAAGAGGATTTCCCTTACCTGGGTCCTGCTGAATGCTGTCAGCGTTTTTCTATTTTTCCCTGGGATGAGATTTCTTTGTGATTTGCAGGGTGGGTGGATGCACTTTCAAAGCCCTCTTCAGACTCTACCTAAAGCACTCTGTCGTGTAGCAAAGAGACCGAGCGCATGTCACCAAATATCACTTTACCATACATTTCACAGCAGCGTGCACCTGGGCACTCAGGAGACAGACACGGCACCCACGTATGGGGGGACCATAAATTGTTAGCGAATTAAGGCCCTAAGGGTTGTTTAAATATTGCAGTAATCATCTTGTCAGGCAAAGTCCCACATTCTGCTAAGATTAATCTGACATTCATCAGGAATGGCACAATAGAAGGTTATTTAATTTGGATCACACTGGACTGGAAAACTGGCAGGAGGACAGAAATGACCCAAATTGGAAACATTCTGCAGAGAGTGAGCCAGTCAAGAAAAGCAAACAGAGAGCAAAAAAGTGTGGATGTGTTTACTGGACACAGATACATTAATTACAATGTATACATACATACATAAACTTAAATGTATGCACACAAATGGTAGAGGACAGTGGAATTTGCAAGAGCATTCAGTATTGATCTGACTTTGTTTTGGTTTCAACTCTTTGGGATTCCACTTCAAAATTTAGAGTAGAGTGGGACTACTGGCAATAATTTTTGAAACACCTCTCCCAGTATCTCTTCTCCCCATTTTTTTCCTCCCTCCCTCCCTCCCTCCCATTATTGAAAAGAGGCACTACTGCAAACGTTTTACATATAACCTGAAGTAAACACTGGCCATTAGGTGAATTACTTTCAGGAGAGATGTGCTCTCTTGATGGCTCATTTTTTAATCACTGAACATTTAAGTAGTGCAAGAAATGTATCTCCTCTTTTGGCAACTTCACTTATAAATCCTCTCTACAGCTTTCCCAAGCATTACAAAGTTTTTCCATATTGCTGTAGTCTTCCTATATGCTCAAAACAATGACAAATCTGGTAACAGCTGGATATACATTAATGCCCTTGAACCTTGGGAAAATAAAAAATAAAAACACATTCCCCTGGATCATTGCCGGTTTTTTACTGAATAAGTTTACTTAGGTTATTAAACTTGTCAAACAGCAAATACAAATAAAATGGTGGTTTATCTTGCTGATTATTCAGCCACTGCACACTGGTGAGGGTAAGCGCGTGACTGACACATTCATCACTGCTCAGGAGATGTCTGTATTCCCCTTTCCCTTCTTGCTTTACCATTACCAGGGAATGCAATGTTCCCCCCCTGCACCCTCCACCCCTCACGAAGAAGTTAGAGTTCTTTAGAGAAGGCAACTTTTAAATACTATGTAAAAAATTAATTGTGCAGCAGTCAAATGGGCATATTTGCAAAGGGCTTCAAACTCCCTAAGTTATCTGCTGTATTTGTAAGCTAGCAAACAGCGAAGATAATTTAGGGCTTTGAATACCCGCGCTGAGTATAATCAGTGTGAATCAGATGCACATTACCAAATTGAAGGCATTTTATCTATGCATTATGTCAGATCATGAATCAGATTTGTGTAAACTGAAATCCTGGAATACAAAACCATTTGCAGATTCTAATACAGCCACACCAGTATATAATTATGTTACATATCAAACAGTGATACAATGGAGCAAACTATCATATTGAGAGACCTTTGCTGCTTTCAGGACATCTACAGAGCCAGGTTTATATGGCATATTACTGCCAATTCATCTATACCCATCTGAGTAAATCGGTTGGCAGAGAGGGGCAGATTACCACTAATGGCTCTATTATGGAAAGAAGCTGCAACCATTAGCTATTTTACATATGGACAAAAGAGAATTTAATTGATGGCCCATCGCCCAGCAGACAAAGAGAAATGATGATTTTCACCTTAATGCCAGGCATTAAAAATTCACAGGGCTGTGGAAGGAAGAAATGTTCATCCAGTCTCACTCTGCTTATGGGTCATTTTAAGCATAACTTGAGAAAAGAAAAGCAGCACAAGGGGAGCTGTTCTGCTTTGAGAAAGCTTCAGTCCTCTGGGAAAAAAAATCACAAGTTGCAGTGTTATGATGTTAAAAAGGCAAGACCATGACCCTCTTATTTTCCTTAGCTACAATTTTATTGTTCCCAAATAGTATCCAAACGTTCAGCAGAACACATTTTGTGACTGTTTATATTTGCAAATGAGGGAAAAAAAGGAGCATTTTTGGAGACATATTACTTCATAATAATAATACAATTTATTTTCACAAATTTAAATACAAATAGGTACTCATGTATTTATTCATAACATTTACTTCGTTTAGCATATATGATAGGTTGGTGTGTATTTGTACTTCTTCGGTTTTTCATTTACACATATGCAAAAAGCCATTGCACTGTACTTTTTTATCCATAGAATCATAGAATTATAGAATGCAAGGTCGGAAGGGACCTCAGGGATCATCTTGTCCAGCCTTTAAAATTGTAGTATTTGTATAGTCAGGGGGTTGGACCAGATGATCTCCAGAGGTCCCTTCCAACCCTGTATCATTCTGTGATCCTGCATTATTCTGGTAGGGCCAGTTTTGCCTTCCATGTTCAACTGAGGAGCTTTTTCTTATATGTCTCCTCCTGGAAGACCCTACAGACTTTTCCAGGATGTCTGCAGTTCTCGCTTCATGACCTACAAAATGGTGAAGCATGAAATTACAGGGGACTCCAAAGAGGATCTCACAGGAGAGGCACTCACCTTTGGGTGAGTCCCAGATTTTGATGGTGGGGCATCTCTCCCACTTCTTGCCTCCTCTCACCGCACCAGGGGAATTTTCCTGTAGAGGCAAGGGCTGCCTGGTCTGAAGTAATTTCTAAGGTCTAAGATCACCTGCTCCCTCCAGTCTGAAAGCACTACAGGTTATTAATAAACTTGGAGATTATTATGGTAGTAACTAAAGACCATAGTGGCATAGCAAACTATACGCTCTGTAGGGCAGAGGCTGTGCAAATGGAAAACAGAGCTGCTGAGTTGGAGAAAGGGACAAACATACAAGTCATGTGTACGGTGGCAGGAACTTTTTATGTCCCCAATTGATGTAACAGGATAACGTTAATCTGTCATGTCTGTAATTTATATTTTATATGAGCAGAGAGGGAATTGTAAGAATATATGAGCCTTGTCTCTTTTATGCTCAGATAGCTAGAGTCAGGCTGAAAATCTCCAGCCAGGTTGGTCTGCATACAAAAACCGACTTGTCAGGCTAGAACAAAGAGCAGATGGCTTTTTGAATTGGAGATGCAAGAATAGGAGTAAGATCTAAAGCGATGCTGGAAGACAATACTTACTGTTGTAAAAATTGGACAAGGTAAATAAGGAAGGGAAAGTGTCTGTCTGCAATGCTGGACAAAATATTGGATAGATTTTTTGAAACATGCACAGAATGTATATGATAAACATTCAAATATTCTTGGAGAGGAAGACAGGGGGGAAACAGAGGGGTGGGTGGTAAGCCATTCAAAGTAACTTCAGAAGGCATTGCTTGTGGACATTGCAGAAAAGTGAGGGGAAGTGGTGAGGTGGAGAAAAAAAAGGCTAATAACATACTATTCCAGCTTGTTTTTCTTTTCCAACATTTTGCCACAACAACATGTTCTGGAAGCAGAATTTGCCTTCTTTAGTCTAGACTGCATTGTTTTAACCCATAGCACTAGCAGACCAAAATCAGGCAATGGTGGCTGTCAGCCAACTTTGTTCCCAGCTCTCCCAAGAACCCAGAACAGCCTCTAGCACTGCGTAGTCTGTGGTGGTGATCCAGCATGGCTCTGTGGCAAAAGCACTGCCTGGAGCCTCCTCAGTGCAGTTTGATGGGGTTCAATGCCCTCCACACTCCATTCCTAACAACTGTTTGCAAACAGATCCTCTGGGGATAGTTTTATAGGATGGTTGTGCAGGGTCTGTTGTAGGTCTGTTGCACCCTGGAAAACCAGGGTTTTCCCAGCTCCTTTTAAGCACTCTGGCCCATTGCCAGTAAGAAAGGATTTAGATCAAGGTGAAGATTTCACCTCAGAAGTAAGAAAAATTGTACTTATTCCTTTCAGGTGGGCAGCTATTGCTAGCCCTGACCAGCTCCAGCAGAGACTGAGATGGTGAGTGAGGTAACTATTGACTTTGCAGGGACTGATCTCTCTACGCTAGTTCACATGCACAATTGCACACACGTGTAATAGGTGGGTAGACGTTTGCATGACAGGTTCAAACATCTATCAATCATTTAGACTTTCTGGTAAGGAGAGCCACATCCACGCTGCATCCAGCAAGAACTAGATACATATGGAAGTGGGGAGTTTGTTCCTTTCTGAAGAACCAAGGCACACATGAAAAGTGAATCTGTGTATTCATTTTAAAAAACACTGATACCTCTAGAGATTTTTGACATGTCAGCATCGGAAACAGGAAGGCTGGAGAGAACAGCCAGCAGTAACAAGGAGCAATAACCATGTGGCCTTCTCCTTCTACTCTGTCTTTCTTCCCCTAAATGAGACATTTGATCAAAGGCTCTTACAGAAATGTTAATGAAGCCTCATTTTGTTATTTCCATGGAATCCAGTACCCAGGGGAGGGATAGATGGGCAAGAAGGGTAAATCTGCACTTGCAAGACGATGTAGGAGCAGGAGTTTGTTGTGAGAGCAGTACTGGGAAAGCATCTGCCACAAGTCAATACACCCTGATTTTTTTCAGCTGCTCAAGTTTAAAATTTCAAGACTTGTCTTTTGCACATTTTCTCAAGGCAAAATTCCTTAAGGAGCTAGTGGAGCTAGCTAGGAGCTACCCTTCAATTAATTTTAAGGAACAGGGAACTGAAAAAGTTTTACAGTCACCCTGGTCAGAGAGACTATTCTTACGAAAAAATGTTAGCTAACGTTATATTCCTACTGTAAGCAAGACAGATGCAGTTTCACTTGTATGATTTTATTTCTTTACCTTTGGCCTTGAATGCTGATATCAAGAAGAGTGGAAATCACCTGTGTTCTTCATCAAAAAGCTAAAGGACAAGGATTTCCCTTGTTATACCCAAAGCTGTCATCCTAAGAACGTATAAAAATTACTACTAATTTTCTACATGTTTAAGCATAAAAACTTAAACTGAAGTGGGAAAGCCCTCATGAAGTGGATAAGACTATATAGGTACACAAATAAGAGGTACTAAGATCAGAATAAAGTGTTCTGTGTTCTTGTTCATTTGTCTTTTTAATAATAAGGGCAAAGAAGTGGAATTAACTGTTTCTGGCATGATATGAAGGTTATGCAGGTTAAACAGAAAAACATTAATGCATTCTTATAGGCAGTTAACAGACTGTTTGTGCAACCATTGTTTGACCTGAAACTATACTGTTTCTCCAATATTTAGCCTGACTTTTAGTGATATCAGCTGATTACATCTATCTAGGTAGAGTAGTTCAGTTGCTTATTCCTCTGATTTAATTGTTTATGCCCTCATACAGAAGATACATTCATATGATATTTCATCCAAAATCAAATGAATTTCTCACCCTGTCTTTTAAGTATTACAACAAGAGCTGCAATGAAAAGTACTTAAAAAGATATCAGCATGAAGTCTCTTTAAGTCAATATTGGTTTTAGATTAAAATTTCATAAGTGTGTCCAGCACTGAATTGTAAAACATTGCATATTATGGTTTCAAACTGTCTATTACAGGTTTCTTTAAAGTATGTAGAGATAGCTAGTGATTAAAGGCTTTTTGTTTAAGCCCCCCCTTTGGTTTAGAAAACTGAAAAAAAGAGGCATTTTCAAGAAACATTACACGATTAGTCTCAGAATGAAATGTTAATAGATAATCCTGAGGCAAAATTCATACTGAGTTTTTGTAGGATGCAGCTCATGCCCAAATATTGTCCTACCTGCTGTATGAGTTTTAGAAAGCTCCGTGTTCCACAGGGTCAACCAATCTCTAGTCAAGGAGTTGGGATGAAACTTTCTGTCATGGTTTTGTCTGCGATTCTTAGTAGCAGCTGGTTAGTGTTACATTTTGGAATTGGGATGAAAATAGTGTTGGTAAAACATTGATGGTTTTGTTTATTGCTAAGCAGCCAAGGCCTTTTCTGCTCCTCACATTGCCACACTGCCAGCGAGTAGGCTGGGAGGTGACACAGATGGGGCAAGTGACCCCAACTGACCAAAGGGATATTCCATACCATGTCACATCATGCTCAGCATATAAAGCTGCGGGAAGAAGAAGGAATTTGGGTTCCATGAATGAATACAACTTAGGGTTTTCTGGAAAAAAGTATGCTGACTTTCAATGAGCTCTGCTCAAGAAAACCTGAGTGCAGAAGAGGATCAGACGTCCTTAAACAATGATCACCTTTACAACTTCAGTGATATGCCAAAAGACACCAGAGCTGAAGGAAAATTCAAGCTGCCACCATTATTTTTAAGTGTTCCTGTTTAAGTAGGCCACCTGCACAAAAATATGTGGCTCCTGAAGCCACAGGATCTCCCATCACTGCAGGCCTCCTTTCCAAGGACACCAGGGAATAACTGACAGGAAATATTTGTCCCCTGTATCCTGACAGCTGACAGCACCAGCTCTCACATCCCTTCTGGCAGACAGGGGCCCCTAAGTTTGCCTGGGTCTCAAAAAGTAAGTCTTTGTCTACAACACTACCCTATGCAAACCCCTAAACTCTGGGGAAATTAAAAAGTATGCCAATTTTTGAGATCTATTGAATTAATTTGTTAAAAATAAACATGGTTAAAAATGGAAAAAGCATGTTACTTCCAGCAAGGCAAGGGTAAGTTGCTCATTACGACCTGGGAAAAGACAGCTCACCAGAAAAGTGTTCAGGGGATTGCAATCCCCCCCATCACTTAGCATCTGTGCCTTGTTCTCCCGGCCTCCTAGGACTTGTACATCGTTTCTTGTCTCAGTGCCTCCAGAGTTGGGCTTTTCTGGGCATTGTTGAATGCCAAAGAAGGTTTTCATTCTCATAGCTCCGTTCAAAATCTGTGCATTTCTCCAATAATCAGTGTGTTTCACGTGGTGTACCTTGAATTAGCTCCTTCACATCTGTGTGAATGTGAAACAAGTTATCCTTAAGCTTCTCTAATATTGCTCCCTTTTAAACCAATAGGAGATCTTGGAAGAGCCAATTTCCTTATTCATACTTACTTTTTCTATTGAAAATCAAAGAAGCTGTAGTTATCAACTCAAGCCGTATTTTAATTTTTTTTTTAGTAAAGCTTTTTTTGTTTTGTTTTCTCAGTGTGAAGAAGATTCTGCAGAGTTTACTGGTGTTTTATGTAGATCACACAAAATTTTAAACCCCATTGTTAGTCTGAGGTTTAGTTACACCTAACTAAACTGAATGCCACAACTCCTAATCTAACGCTGAAAAGTAGAAGTTTTCCTTCCTGTCTGTTTTTCAAAGTGAAAAGATATATGAAAAGCTGTAGTGTTCTTTAAACACAGGTTATGCAAAAATTGAGTCTGAGCTTTTTTAACAAAACAGGCATTTGTCCTACATCTTTAAGATAAAAACATCCAAAACAAATTGAGGAGAAGTTAGAGATAAAGAGATCTTTATATCCTCTCACAATATCTAAAGAACCTCTGACAATTTAAGCAGATTGTTTACAACTCAAATGTTGATTAAAAAGAAATTACAGAACATATGCTTATAGGAATGAAGTATCAGGATTGACAGTATAAGCAGGAAGAATATTAGCTGCATACAAAAAAAAAGTTGTGTTTTAGAACTTCACCACACCATTCTAATACTACAGCTCTCAGGATTAACTCTCATTACAATTACACGTCTTCCATAGCCAAAGGAAAAAGAAAAGTGAAATAATTCAGTTCAGCAAAGGCTTCCAGTCTGTTAGATAAAGACCAACACTGCAAGATGAACACTATGCTGCACTAATAATTTTTAAAGGTTTCGACTACTGTTAAAAATATCATGTAGTACAAAATAATCTAGTATACCAGTCCACTAGACCCTTAAGCCTGAGGGACAGGAAAACATCACCCCATATATTTATCTATAAAAGTTGGTTCTAGCTTTTCTTCCATGCTTTTGTTTTCCTGTGAAATCAACAGCAGCTGTGCACACATGGCCAGGGAAGTTGCCTTAGTGATTTTGTGGATCATCTTTTCCTTACAGATGAAAAGATACTAACACTTCCTTGCATGTAGTGTCTTTTTAAACTGTCATAGATGCTTGATTAATCCTTGTTCGGTGAAAAAAACCTTCATGCTCTGCTCTTCGTTTCTGTGGAAGCTAGCTTTCTGCTTCAGCTCCTCTTTTATTAACCCTCATCTTACCATGCAAGCGATACAAGTTTTTGCACTTCTGGAACTCTCAAATTATATTCTGTATTTGCGTACTGTGAAAAAGCTTTCATGCATGATTGAGCCTGTTTACATTTTCCCCTTCTGATTTGAACAGCTCAGATTTTATAGGTGCCTCTGACTCAGCTGAAAGAGATAGCTTGTCTCTGCACAATTAAGGCTTTCAGAGTAGCCAGAAGTACCAAGAGACTGAAAGGGAAAACAGAGAGCTCCAAAGGACAGATTTCTGCTTAAACAATTGAGTTAAATTTCTTTCAGAGATCCCATACAAATGAGAAAGAAAAAAAAAACACAGAGCTGTATCTTCTTCTTTTATCTTTATAAAGTATTTATTTACTATTTTTTAAATTCCCATATTTTTTTGGGGGCCTGCATTATTTTTATTTCTAGAATCTAGAGTTGCAATTCACATTTCTTGTAATAGTTTTTTGTTGTTTTTTTGGTTTTTTCTCCTAGGAAGACTTGAAACCAGGAGAAGAATCAACCTTGTTATGGCAGCAAAAATCAAAAAAGTAATGGAAACTGCTTGATTGAAACATTCTAAACTATCTAAACATATTATCCAAAATATTTAGTTTTATTGAGATTAAAGAAAAGTAAAGTATCTTTTCCATTGATGACTGGCACCTTCTATAGAGAAAGTTCACTAATGTATACCGAATATTTGAAAGTCTATTATGTTCACAATTCTAAAAACATTTATACAAAACATATTTTAATCATAAACAATGATACACTGAATGTTTCCCAGGTTAACCGGCATCACTTGAGGAAAAGCCAAAACATTTTCTGCCCACACTGATGAAATAGCAAAGGAATTTTATTCCCCCTTCTTAAATCAAACACACTGATTCAACAGCTCTACCTAAAAAACCTTGTGAGAAAACATTCCTTTGTTTAAAATTTAAAACCCACAGAGCTTTTAAGAGCAAATAAAGATTGTGCCAGATGCTGTACAAATCACATATGCACAGTGCAGCACTCATCCCTGCTCAGCCATACCTCAGTACAAATAAATAATACGTAGAGATGAAGCCTCCAAAGGTTCCCTAGCAAAATCAAGAAATGCCTGATTTTATATTCCCAATATTTCTAAGGACATCACTTAAATGAAATGAACTCAGATTCAAAAGGAGAAAGTTTTCTAGTCTTTCTTTCACATCATGAAGCAGCAGAAAAGGCAAAATTCCAGTTTTCCGTCCCACTGCAAGTCACCTTTAAAAGTACATGCTTTTCCACAGCCTCAATTCCTGTTCATTTAATTAAGAATGACAGATGCTCAACATCTGGAGAAAATAAGGTCTGATTTAGTAGCCACGTTGCACTGGTGGAAATTTCAGATGGCAGGTTTGGAGTTACAGAAAGTTTGAAGTAGATATTTAAGCCAGTTGAGCTGCTGAAAGAAATCATATGAAGTGATGCTTAAAGGAACAACATGAGAAGAAGCCTTGATTTCACTTAAATGGTATATTTCATTTTTTTCATAGCTGTATGCAACCAACCAGCCTGGTCATTCCTCTGCATCTCCCCCATCTTTTATGCCTGTCCTATGTTGTACTTGTTAGCACAGGACACCCATAGTTAACTCATTAACTGACTGTTGCTCATTTGGTCCATCTCACCATCATATTTTCATACATAGTTTAGTGGCAGATTAAAAAAAAAAAAAAGAAGAAGAAGAAAAGCTCCTACAGTCCAAGAGAGTAAATTAAACAAAGAAGTATCATATCATGCTGACCAAAAGTGGGTTTACCACTCCTTGGATGTGAGCTCAGGAAACATCAAGTCCTGTATCATAGTCATCTTACGATGTTGTGTGCTGTCACACTGCCAGCGTATCCTTCCTTCCCTTGCATTCACGAGGACAACCTGCTGCCAGCCATTCTCACACAGGCTTCCGACGCCATCTTCTCTGGGGATGGTCCCTAGCGCCCAGCGTGGGCTCACCTATAAATGGGGCAGCAACTAACTTAGTGTTTCTAGTAAAATTCAAGAAAATCACAGACTCTGAAGAGATCATAGATGCTGCAATACTGCAAATGCTACACCAGTTTAGGTGTAGTAGATGAGTTTAGGAACTCATCTCAGGACTTAGCAGATAGAGTGTTGATTTAAAGTTATTTGCAGGTCGGTTTAAATGCTAAAATATGGACTTGGATGCCTAGTTTCCTGAATTTGAAAACTGTCCCGTGTTATTAATGATGTCCTATACTTACTCCTCTGAGACTCCTCATTCTAAGGTACTGGGAGCTCAAGGGTCTTCAATGTGAAGACACTTCCAATTTCTCTGTTAGGGAGACACTGGTACATGTGTCAGTACATGTGTATTGGATGCAGATGGTCAGGTCTTGGCCAGGTCTTGGCCAAGGGGGACGAAGGTGGGATTGGGGGCCTGGAGGGCCATACCGTGCTGGATGCAGTTCCACATTGCCAACACTTGGCCAGCTGCACCCAATACATATATACTGATAGTTTCCACAAGTCAAGTCTGGTTTGCCTGTAACTGGTAGGTGATCTCCCTGTCTTTATGTCAACCCAGGAGCTTTTCCATCATTTTCTCCTCCATTGTGTTGAGGAGAGTAAGAAAGTGGCCGGGTGGGTGTCTGGCAGACAGCTAAGGTCATGTAAATAATGTACTATATCATCTAATTGAAAGGTAGCCAAGGTCCCATGATGCCTCCAGTGGTTATTCCATTTTAGTCTGCTTTCTTCACAGGAAAATAAAAAAGGAAACAAAAAACTCACTAGCCATTCTAGTGAACTGGTTCACAAAAATGTGCTGTAGACACATGTTTAGCTTCCTTACAGTAAAATATATTGAATAAATATTACAGGAAACATTTAGCCACAGGACATTATCTACAACAAGTTACTGGCAATGGACTTTGTGGGATTTTCCCACATTTTGAAAAAGAGATACTAACTTCCTTCAGATAAAATTTTTCACTATTATAAAAAACCAAGCCAAAATTAAAGTCTTTTCTAAAATATGCACATAGCCCATTCTCTCCCCTAGACTCTTCTGCCTTACTGTAAAGTATTTTTTTGGTGCATTTTTCCATCTTGGTGTAGAAACAAGATTATGGAAACAGCACTGGAAAAAAATAATCTTCTGGTATTGCCAGGCTAAGTACTAGTCCAGGTCTCTGGACCAGTAATTATCTGAACAAGTCCTACTGCAAAAATATAGTTTTTCCTTTAAAGAGGGAGTCTCAGAGCATTGCAGGTGCCAGGAAAAGCATTTCGTGTCCCCCCAAGCTCAACAGAAAGTACAAAGGCTGCAGCGCCAGGGGCGGGGGGATTACATATATTGCTTTCAAAATTATGTCCAGAGATAGACCAGCATTCTCTATAAACAGGTGAAAATGATCAGTCCGGAGGAAAATTAAACATCTCGGCCCTTTTGGAATAGATCTTGCTGCAAAATTAAGACAAGCATAATTGGCACAGATTTGTCTGCTGGCAGTATTAAGGTCATGGATTTTAATTGAGATTTCCTTCCACTGCTGGTAATTTCTATTTAATCTGAGATTTGGAGGTGAAGTTTTCTGGGTACCAAGTATAGTCCAGCAGTAGAATGAGTCCTGGGAATGCCATGTAGCAAATTTGAGATTTTTACCCATTCTGGGATTATGTGGTTTTGTTCATAAAGAAAGGAAATTGTGTGGTATTATATTTTATTTAACATTCTTCCTGTTTGTGACAATTGCAATTGTGACAATTGCAATGTTTGTTTTTCCGAAACCAGGTGTACTAAAAGACAACCTCTCCAGACCAGTTATAATACATAATATCCATTCAGATTTTAAATCTTAACTGTTATTCCTATTAAGAAAAGTCGAAGTTTCAGTTTCTTTAAATTTCTCAGATTCAGTGAAAGCAAAGCACTTCATCATCAAAATTTAAAATGTTCCCCCTGTGCCAAAAGTGCCAAAAGAGCAGTGACTACTTGTAAGCAGCTGAATTACCAAACTTGTTTTGTTAGACCAATTTATAACATTTGTTGGATAACAGAGAACAAGACAGAAAAGAAAAATAATTATTTAGGAAAAAAGCCTAAAATACGGTAGGTGTGTCAACAAGCTTTGAAGCAAAAACTCTATATGGGAAAGCTATTTAGCCCAAATTAAATGGTTTTGAGTTAGTTAAGTTAATGGAATCAGGAATTAAAATAAAAGGCTGGACAAATCTGTATAGGTAAAATTTTCACCCTGAACAGTGAGGAGGTTGGGAGAATTTTTGAAGGAAAAAATCCTTAATGTCAATAACATTTTTTTTCTATGAAGGCTAGTGTTTGAGCCTTATTCTCAAATTTCAGCTTTCTTCTTAGAAGAGGACTGTGAATTCCCCCATCATAGAGAGAGCCTTTCCCACTCCATACCTCCAGCACAAGATCAGCTGTACTTGATCTGCTCATGACACTTTGTCTGACCTGTCCTTGGAAGCTACCCCAAGAGGGAAACCCACATCCTCCCTAAGCAATCCATTTGAGGCCTGTATTTTAATCTTTTATAATTTTAATCTTTTGTGCAACCTAAACTGATCTACCCTTGTCCTACTCAGACAGAATATGAAACACTGTTTATTCTCCATCACAGCAAAGTCTTTTGCACATGCCGAGCTGACTGTCCACAGGGAGACCCCTCTTTTCCAGATTATTTGAACCCTGCTTCAATTTTTTTCCCAAAGTTATTTGTTTCTTGCAGTCTTTTAGGTTTATTCTGCTTTTTCTCACTTTTTATTCCTAAAAATTGTGTCCTCTGTTATTTCACAACTATTCTCACACAAGCTGCCTTTCTGCAATGAACTGCTGATAAATTCTTTGAAGGTAGGGTAGGATCTGCTTGACAGGCTGTTTGTCACCATACCAGTTTTCCAAAAGATGCTTGGGTATTTAAAGTCCTCCATCAACACCAAGTCCTTTATCACACCTGATCTCCCAGGCTGGGTGTTCAATGGCAGACTTCAGCATCAGATCGCTCCTTCCAACCTTCTGTCATTGCCCAGAGATTTCAACGGGTCTGTCATCCCTTCCATTTTGGACTTCAGAGGATGCATACATGACCACAACACTGCCAGATTTGTAAAAACACACTAAACCAGTACCAGAAAGGACTATCATTTGTCAGGGCCGTCATCCTAACATAAATGGATGTAGCTGCAGTATTGATGCCAGCCAGGTTTGGGACTGTATCAACATAACTCAAAATAGGATGCATCTGCCACAGACTCTTGTTTGCTGCTTTACAGCTATCCAGCTTCCAGCTCCCAGGTACCACACTGCCTGCCTTGTTTATGTGACTCCTTTACATACCAAAGGCTGTTACTCTGGTGTAATTTATATATCACCATTTTACAACCTCACAAAGTGCCCCATTAGGTGGGAGTCATGCTGCCTTGCACTTGGATCATTTTCTGACTCGTGTGCATCTGTGTAATGTATTCCTTTCCAGCACTGTTGAACTGTGCTTAGCCATCATAATGGTGCTTGTTCCAGGTCGTCTTATTGTACAATTCAGTTTTTTTATATTGACAAAACTCAAATCAGATAAATATTTAAGCAGGAATAGTTTAACAATGCTTCTTTCTTCATATCGCACAGGAACAAGAGCTCTACCTTTCTTCCCTCCTGCTTTGCTCACTAGGAGCATACATTTCAGTGCACTTAAAAACTGCAAAATTTCTTTATTCTCCTTAATGATACCACACTAAAGTCTGTTATCTGTAAGCGGGTTCATGTCCCTGCTGGTTTGTGTGGCTGCACAGTAAAGCATTGTTCTTCCCTCAAAGAGGTGGTGATTTACAAACCATACCACGCTCTCTTTTAAGGTCCTGGTCGCACAGAACAGAACTCAGACAGGGGTCACTGAAGTTGGCAGGATTGTGTACATGCAAAAGGCTGGCAGAAGAGACCCCATCACATGGGCAGACTTTATTTAAAGAACTGATCAATTAAAAATATTTTTACTCCAACTTTTCTGTGCACAAAGACCCTTTGCCCTTTAAAACAGTGTATGACATAAATTGAACATCTCCATTCCCACAATGAGGGCACTTCTTTTTTTAAATATAAGATCATTTGTAAGAGAATCTTGTTCAGTCATTTATAAATAGTCACCTCTGTAAACCAAGAAATAACCTTGTTTAAAAAAGTACCAACATTGTTGTTCTGTTGTCACCCGCTGGTAATTGAAAATGTGTTTCTGTCAGTTCCTCCTAAGACAGAATGTAATTCTTTCTAAGATCTTCATCTTAAATTGGCAAAAAAAAAAAAAAAAAAAAAAGTCAGTAATAAAGCAGCCAGAAGTTGCTACTTGTTCTTTGCACTGGTGATATTGCTACTGCCCTTTCTTATAATCTAAGACATTATTCTTACTGGCTCCTGGAAGGCAGCAGTACAGTCTTATTTTTTCATTGTTTTTTTTTCTCCTGAATTGGTATTGAACACTGCTTTGTACTGAAATGTGAGGACCTGAATTACAAAACAAACAAACAAAGAAAAACCCAAAACACCCAAAATCAGACAGGGCCAAATCTTGAAGTCTTGCCTCAGCTTTTAGCTTTGTCATTACTCATACTAATTCAAAAAGGATTTTACCTAAGTAGATCAGACAAAGAATTAAAAAAAGCTCTGTGATTAAGGCAGGGCTTTATAGTTAGAATAATAATGAATCCTCTATTCCTCTGCTTGTGCTTCAAAGAGTTAACCTGATTTTTCTTCCTCTGGTCCTGTGGAATAAAATAATAAGAGCATTCCTCACACTGTCTGATTGATCTGCTGTCCTGAGAAAACAAACAGGCCTGTAAAAGGAGAACTAGAGATGAGTTGTGACAGCACTGAGAAATACAGCCTCTGGACTTGAGGTGCCTCATGCCTGACGAGGCAGAGGAAAGGTGGCATCACAGACGTGGCTGTTTGCATTCAGTTATGCCTGTATGCCCCTTGTGGACCACTATTAACCAGCTCAGGTAATGGTAAAGAAGACGGTTTATTCCCAGAACAACACCATAGATCCCAAACAGCTAGATAACACCTTCTAAAAATAGCACTTCCTCCCTCTGGTGTAAATATAGACCCTCTTCTCCAGGCATGTTCCTCTTGGGTTACCGACAGTGTCTAATAGGCAACCACGTAGTTCAATCCAAAAGAAGTAAGAGAAGGGAAGCCAAGGAAGGATAACAGTTAAACTGTGTTAGTTAGAGAAGCTGAGATTCATCACTAAAAAACCATCCTAAAAGGGCTGGTTTTGCTGGACAATCTGTGGTGTGTAGTACATTAGCCAAATTACGAATTCTTGGCAAATAAAGTCATGGCTTCAGTTATTTTTTGTTTCTCTATGACCATCACCTCTGCCTTTGTTTTCTTCCACTCCCCTTCACTCCTCACACACACTTTCTAATTTTTTTCAGGATCTTTAAATCTTTCCTAAAAGTTTTTCTTGATTGGTAGTACAGGTTAGAGAGTTATTTCCAAAATACTTCAACTCTCTTGGAAAGTTTAGCACTCAAAAAATGTGTGACATCAGCTGACTTGGAGGCTTGGTTTGCTATCCCTTTGGAGACTATCATGCAGGCAATAAAAGTTTCCCCATAACTCTACCAGAATATTTCACTTATGTGAAAAGGCTACCTCTAGGTCATGGGGGTAATGCAATTCATTCACTATTGCCCGTTCCACCCTGGTCCTCTCTCTGCTGGGAGTGTAAAGAGGCTAACTACAATCCAAAGGAAGATTTTTTTGATGTGGACACACGTCCTTTATGCTCTAGACTTGGACCAATGGTTCATATCCATTAGGCCAGCAAAAGAAAGCAATCAGATGGCAATGATTTTCAATCACTACTGGTTCAGGGTTAGATTCAAACAAGTGACCTGGAGGTGAAATGTTCCACATCCCATTACTGATCCTCTAAATTATTCTTCCCCCACAGATGAGACTTGACACACATAAAAAAGTAGCTTGTGAGGAGTTGCAACAGGAAATCTGAGACAGTAGTTCATAATAGATGTGGATTTTGTTAGCCCTTTATGCCTAGGCAATATTGTTATGGTACATTGGTAGGGTGGAATTATTGATTGTATCTAGTGGCTTTTAACTGAGTAACCACACACAGCATACAGAGTTTATGAACTAATTCAACTGCATTACAATGTATGGCAATTTATTTTTCTTTATATGAGGAAGCAGCTTAGAGAATTTCTATATTTTGGAGGTATTTAAAAATCAGGAATACCAGACAAAATCTGCTCCTCAAAGCAGAATTTATATCTAATCTTTTCCTGTCCCTATCCACTTTCTCCAATAACTTACCCATAGCTAGAAACACTTTTCAGAAAATTCACCTCTGGAGTGCAACCTAATCTGAAGGGGAGAAAAAGTGCTGTATCTCATGGAGCATATCCTATCATAAGAGAAAAAGAATAGAAAAAGATGAAATTCCAAAATAAAAACTGCTATAACAGATACTTTGGGGGACTGGGGTTAGTAAAAGAGGTAGGAAAAGACTTTACTTAGGTTCCTTTGGTCACTAGACCGTTATCTGCCTCATTGGAGAAGAATATAAACATTAAATGTGAGATCTGAGGCAAAACAAACACTTCAAAAGGACTTGCATCCTTCCCCCTCTTCCCTTTCTCTCTGCCTTTCTGATGCTACCAGACATTTAGTAGCTCCCTCCAGGGCTTGCCCCCTCCAACCCAGCAGCTTCGACTCGCGCACAGGCACACGTACACCAAAGGTGCCACCAGTACAAGATCATGACAGACTGGTCTGGCTTCAAACAGGAGTCAACAGCTTTGTGTTTGTCTGGGCTTGAAATACTTTCAGTCTCTGAGGGTCTGAGTGGAGCAACTTTTTGCAGATTTGTGGGGTTTTATGCCTGCCTAACAGCTAAACAGAACTTTTTATTTAGTGCAGCCTTTTGTTTTGAGGGAGTAGGCGATCACAGGACAAAGAAGTGAAGATCTGGCAAAGAGCTTTTTCTCTACAATTCCCACCTCTGGCAAATAGCTCAGTGCAGCAAAGAGAAGGCGCACAACGGAGCTGGAGGAGCAAAACTGCTCTGCTCTAAAAATACGTGACAGTGAGTGATGCAAAAGGAGGTAGGCAGGGAAGTGAGTGCCAGTAACACTTTCAAGGATCAATCAAGTGCTCGCCTTTTTGCTATCACTTGAACTGCGGTGCCACTCTTACAGGACTTTAGACAACTGTTTGCTGAAGAGCTTATAAAATCCAGCAGCTCCTCTTTGCAGGGAAGAATGAAAAACAGCAAATAGGGGAAAAATAGATTGCTTATTCCACATAAAAAAGGCTGGCTAAGTCTGGCTTTAAATAAAACTTCCTTAGCACAATGCAAGATTGCTAGTGCACTGAGAAACCAGGTGGGCTGTCAGAATTTAGATCCAGATTGACTTTGAGGTGTATTGGGACCTTGGTTATACAATTAAGTCAGAGGGAGCAGACTTCTTCACAGGATTAACCAGCCCATATATAACTTGCAGTTTGTCCTCTAATACTTACCTAGGATGGGCAAAATCATTTATCTCTCCACTGACTACAGAAGGAATCTGGACAGCTAACTTGGAATAGACAATCAATTTTTCCACAGCTTACATTAGGGGAGGTGGAACCAACCTGTAGTATCTTTCATATAACCAGTATCCTACTAAAACTTATCTTACATAATTAAATTTAAAGAGGATAAGAGCAGAACTTTGCCAGTATGGTTTCAAAATAGATGAATACTTAGTAAGATAGAGACAAAAAATTCTGTTCCACACTGAAGGTGACCCAGGGAGAAGGCTTGCATTCAACAGCAGCCAGATTGCCGCCGGGGGTGGTGGGGGGGGGGGGAACCAGGCTTTTAAAAGTCTTATTCCATTTGTGGCTGAATAGTAGAAACATGTAAGGAAAAAAAAATCCTACCACTTTGACTGTGTTATTTGCAATATCACTATTTAAGAACCAGCATGGAGGCTCTGAGGGAGGGGAAGATGTTAACAATTTAAAGAGATGCAGTGTTGCTGTGGACAGAAGATACTTTACCCTATATGGCTTTACTGTCCAGCTGACTCAGCTAGGCACTGGGAGCCTTTTTTAAGCCCAGCTTGCAAAGATTCAGCAAACCACATTTTGGACAGATTCATAGTAAGGAGTTTACATCTCTTATCTCTAAGCTAAGCTTAAGTCTGGCATAAACACATCAGCGTTTGTCACTCAAGTGCTGCCACTAGTAGTGCTTCTCCTTCTAGTACAGGATCTATGGTGTAATTTAGCATCACTGTTTATCAAGAATGAAATGAGGATGATTAAAGGATAGGAAAGGAAAAAAGTGGATGAAAAGCAATATTTAATATACTCAGTCACTTGGGATAAAAATACTTAAATGTCCAGAAGGCAGCTATATTGCACCATCGGTTTAATTGGTCTACATATCAGAAAATTGTCATTTACTTAGCAGGGAAGTGTTTATAAATCAGAAGCAGGATATGTTTCGTGCTAGTGGTGTGGAGAAAGAAAGGTGTAAGGAAGAGCCACGGGAAAGCGGGCTGAGAAAAAGAAAGCAGATTAAGCTTTTACAACCCAGAAACTGGCTGCCAGCTCCAAAACACCATTGCCTTGAAATAACACTACACAGTGATTGACTGTGTTTTCTGGGGATGCAGGCTTCACCCATGGCTGCAGGCAGGAGGGGAAATGCACCAGCAGAAAGCCACCTGTGATATACTGGGCAGGAGACACTATTTAGGTGCTGTGGTCCCGACTCTATTCCTGCTGAAGGGCTGCAGAGTTGGACTGGGAGATTTTACTAATGACTTTCAAATAGCTCCAGCTTTTCCCTCCTATTTCAGAGTCTGATAGTGATCTTGGCACTTTTGTGCCTGACTGGACAGGCTTTGTGAAGGGGGAAGGAGACAAGTTTGACAACTTTCAGGCTTCATTCAGTTCAAAGATTAAACTATGCGCAGATCTACAGACACTGTGGCTGAACCTGGCCCTGAGTGTGC
This sequence comes from Numenius arquata, assembly GCF_964106895.1. Taxonomy (NCBI): domain Eukaryota; kingdom Metazoa; phylum Chordata; class Aves; order Charadriiformes; family Scolopacidae; genus Numenius; species Numenius arquata. Next base: position 10,039,023 of record NC_133577.1, on the reverse strand, counting down.
GTGTTGGTGTTTCTGTTTGTAGTCAGCTTCAGAACAATCTATTCAAATTCCCCTGAGGAATCTGCTCAAGAAACACCTCAGAACAAGGGGAATAAGCTAAATACTTGAAGTCAGCTCTAATTCCCTCTGTACAGGGTGGATATCTGGCCAGCACTGTTTATTTTTGGTCAGTCTTGGACGTTGTCACCCCATTTTTTTCAGTGTCTAAGATCGAATTGATGAAATACGTAGAAGCAGGGGAATTAAAGCATATGTTAAAGATGTTATATATCATGCGTTTGCCATTGACAGCTTTAATTTTCATGTCTCTGAATTTTGTGATCTTGCTCACCATAATCAGCATACAGATATATGAAGAGGAACTAATGCGTGTTTATTTCCAACTGATGTACTATAGCTGAAGTAATACAAGTAAGCACCAAAAATCATCCCATTAGAACGTCAAATCACACACAAGTGTGACATGAAATGAACAAGTGGAAGCACAGTCCAGTTTTGTGCAATCCTATATAGGGGTGTACTCTGTTAGCCCTGTTGTTTGTCAGTAGAAACTGGGGGCGCTGCTGGAATACAAGCATTGTGAGCAACGGAGGGGAATTTTTCAAGGCCAGCAGTTGAAATGTACTACACGATCATATCTGCTTAATTCTGGCTCACAGAGCTCGCACAATATTTGCCAAGATCATGAAGTGCCCAGAACTTAACTGCTCAGAAGTCCCTAAGTCCAGCCTCCCCCTCCTCTGTCACGCTCCTTGCTGTGAAAAGAAAAATATTGGAAGGTTTTGAGAGGCTCCCCAGATTGACGTCTGCTGTTCGATACCCACCTAATGAGCTGCTTAACAACTGTTACCAAAATTAATGAGTCAAGTCACAGTTGTAATTACCATATTGCAGATCACAGTATTGTATTAGATTACCATGGACTTCTATTTAGGAATATTTACACCATGACGACTGTTTAAAATGTGCACCAATGTTTCAGCAGATTGCATTGCCTCATAGCCCATATTTATTAGGCTAGGCAGGAGTTATAGGAGTCTTATCATGAATTCTTTGGTTCCAGCTTGCAGAGATCGATGAAGAGCCAATCTTAATGTAAGAATATCTGGGTATTGAAAAATGCACAAATGTTAAAAAAACCTTAATCTTGTGTGTAAGCACATACACCAAAGGAACAAGTACCTGGTGACGAAAACAGTAATCTAGGGCCAGAAGCAAATGCTTCAGTATCAGGATATATTAGTGTAACTGGGCATAAATTACTCTGATTTAACTCCTACTTTAAGAGAAAAGTGGAATGCCCAGAATACAATGCCCCAGGATTTTAGGATGAGCATAGTTTCCTTATGTAGAACCATGTTTTCCTCTGTGCAGAAAGAGGTAAGAAACAGAGTTCTACACAACAGCATCCTATACGTTATCTTGAAAAGACTGTAATTTTACCTTCCTCCTATTGCACTCTCTCTGGTAATGAACAAATCTTCTCTGCTTCATGAAATCAGATGATGTGGAAATAGTCAGGGTTCTTCTGCATTTAGGTTCAGCTCCTATTGGTTTATCACTAATAATGCTTCACTAGGCAGCAATACATATATACATGTGTGTACATATATATGTACAAGGCACCTGAACAAGTGCAGGAAAGCCAGCTGTTCAAGGGCTGCCGCTGTCCCCCAGAGCCAGATACCACATCAGGGAGGCACTGCCTGGAGCCTCTCCTCCATCTGCCCAGTCCCCTTCACCTTTCTGCAGCCCCCAGCACCTCACCATGTCTGTGGAAGAGGGCTTCCCCATGCTGCCCCTTGCTCCCACCCAGGTCATCGGCAAGCTACCAAAACCAGGAGGTGCACACATTGTGTGATTTAGAGAGACTTGCAAGGACCAAACATTTGGAGTACTTATCTTTGAATCTTGCAAGGGCAGTTTCAGAATGGTTTGTCTCGCTTCCCCTGTTTCCTTCTCCAAAGAGAGCCCGTTAGCACAGACAAATGAGGCAAGTCAATAACATCCACCCAGACAGGATATATTGAGCCAATTCAAGGGTAGGTGGATAGCAGCTGTGGTCCTGCCTGTGAAATACTATAGTTGTTGCCATTGTGCAGTGAGTCATCAAGCCCCTTTTATTTACACTTTCATATAAGTGCTGGCAAACACTGGTTTATGCATTGAAAGCTGAGAAATGGGCTATGGGCATGTTAAAAAAAGAAACACACACACATGCATGCACAGACCAGCAACATATCTTCACTTCATCCCAGAGAATTTTAAGCCACACAGACCTGAAACAGATTGACCTTTTATTACTTTTGAATTGAGGACAGGTTTCTCCTTTAAAGGCTCGATTATATTGCTGGGCTTGTTTGCTTTTTATGATTTCAGAAGATGCCATGGTAACTTGGGCAATGAATCCAAGCTTAGGCTGTTTCATGTGCTGAATTTCAAACTCTGAATTGTAGTTTGCAATTTTAATCAATCTGGTGCCTGGAAAATTACTCTATTATATTTACTCTTGAAGAATATTTATGGCAGACAAGTTATAAGGACTGATATTTGACAACATGGTTCAGATTCGTGCCTAGTTTTGCCCATTGCAGAACATGGAGTTATTCTGGGAAGTATGTGATTCCTGGCCTTTTTGGAGAGCTTGATAGATTAATAATATCTGAAGTTCAGCTATAAAGAGCTGCTCTTCTGTCAAATTCATTCTATCGAGCATTCTTGAGTGGGATATCATCTCTGATTTTTCTAGAAGAAATTTAATTATTTGGACAACTAGATGGAGACTTTTATTCATACCTGCAGAATTGCTGGTTTAGTTTCCCGGTGTTTTAATAATATATTGACCTGGTCAGGAAAGAGGCACCTTGGTGCTAAAGGTCATTCACGGTGCAGTTATTGGAAAGTTCTGAGGCAGATGCTTAATGTGAGGAAGTACCAGGGTTCAGTGATTGTGTGTATGACAGAATCAGTGTTTACCACTTTCTGTGTATTCTAGAAATGTAGAAAAGTATGAGTAAACATTATGTATCATGTATCCCAGTCTGCATTTGAAACCATGGCTGTCCAGGTAATAAGCTTTTGCTAACTGAGGAGCCTTCAGAGCACTGATGAACATATGGATGCTTTGATTGCTGGATGGGAGAAATCAGCCCCAGATTTACTTCAAAGTATTATTTAGTAGATCCCTATGAAGAGAAGGAGTGAGGGCGGGAAGGAGGAAGGGAGGGATGGGAGAAAGGGATGGAGGGAGGAAGGAAGGGAGAGTGGGAGGAAAAAAGAAAAGGAGAAAGGGAGGGAGGAAGGAAGGAAGCAAGCAAAGGTGCACATAACCCACTAGTTAGTGTGTGCTATATCCTCATTTTCACCAGTTTCTCCATCATCACCATACAGAAGACTTTTTTTTTAATAATTTTTGCATTAGGATATGAATCTATTGATCGAGTCAGAGAAATCTCTGGTGCTTTCCTATGTGACAGCAAGTTTACAATGAGATTTAAGAAACTGGAGCGGTAGGTCCTCTAAAATACATCATCTGTACAGATTATACAAGGCTGCCTCTCCTCTGATTTAGAACTGTTTAAAAAAAACCACCCTTTTTCTTATTCAGGGAGAAAAGGTTAACAATTATCTGACCAGTCATTCTGTGTCACTGAGTACAAGCAAATCTGGCATGTGAATCCTTATCCTTAATTTTATTTTTAGGCACCTAATTTGTTTTCCCATTTGATGATATCTTCAGCTGAAATCGTAGGCTGCTGATCTCTTGTTTTTTTCTCCTGCAGTGAATGTAATTGGACACTCTTAACCATAGCACAACTGTTCTAAATGACACAGAAAGTAAACGAAGGCTGCTAGATTAAAGAGAAGTCTCTCAACAGATTTGTGATTAACTTGCAACTATAATAAGAAATTACATGAAAATAGAAATGAGTAGGAAAGGTTAACCAGCTAAGACAGGAAATTATTTCAGCAGCAGGGGGAAGAAAAAGAAAGGAAAGATATTCTCTTTACAGATACACTTCTGACATCAGCTGTTTCTCAAGAGCAATAGACTAGAGCTAAGAAGAAGAGCTCTGTAGGGATAAAAGATAAAGTTCAGATTAGAGATCAGGATTTGAGTCTCGGTTCTCATCGGTAGCTTTCTGCTTAGCTCTGAGCAAGCCCAATGCCTTTATTTCTCTTTCTGTTTAGCCTATAAACTCATTAAGAGTTTGTATAATGCTTAATGCCAGGTTCTCCAGCCTGCAAGCCATACATATAAATGGACAACAGATAAAGTTTTCCATTCTTACACATCTCAGCCTTGTACTCACTTTGACAGTGCTCAGTATGGTAAAATGTACCAAAGATGAAGTCTATGTCCAGTTGTTGTGAACACAAGGTTATATGTGATTCTTTTAATTAAGGGCAGAACATCTGCCCACAGATAGTTAAAAGTAATTCAGTGTTTCAGCATGGAGCTCCCTTGTGAAAAAGAAGGAGAGATGAGAAGTGAAACAAGTAATTCTTTGAGTAGCAGAATTAATGAACTATATCTCTTTCTTGGGTAGATCATCTGTTATTCTAATAAAAGGACAGATTATTGGTCTTTCCACCCGTAAAGCCAGGAACAAGGGCCTCTCAGTTTTCACAAAGTCTCTAGAAATAAACTAATTTCTTCACCTATATTTATTTTTTAAATTTGCTTGAAAGTAGTCAATAGATTCAAAAGTTATCAGGAAACAACCTCATCTGAGACAATACACTCAATCAGGGTGCTTGTATAAAGTTTGTTTTCTTGGGAAATCAGGTTAAAAAAAACCCACGCTCGTTATTTCTATTAACTTAGCTTGCACAGTTTGTAGCATACGTTCCCAGATGAGCCAGTCAGCACAATACATGGCTGGTTCGTGCTCTATGTAGGCAACAGTTCCAAAATGAAGAACAATTTATTTTAAGACTTTCGACATCTTTCTTTTATAGCAAGGTGACCCATATAGGTCAAGTTTATACCTACTGCAGCTCTACTAAAGGGAAAGGAATTGTTTCAGCGATGAGTTTGCCCTATAAGCCCTCTCTTGTGCTTGTCTCAGTTTGGGTCAGCTATCTTCTTTGCCCCAAGTGGTTTTGATTTCTTAAATCATCTCAGGATGCCTTCTTTTAATAGCTTAATTATTTTTTTTCTCTCACCATTCTCTGATCACAGCACCGGCAGCACAGCATTCTCCTTTCCTGGGTTGAATATAACCACAGCCAGTAACATGAATCCAAAATAAATGGTCATTGCCCTACAATAAGTATTAAGTTTACACATTCCATTTCAGCCAGTTACATGAAGTCAGACAGCTACTCTTTACCCCTTACAGCCCCCATGAACTCAAGAAGGTCACAAAGGGATAACAAAGCAGTATTTGGCCTGTGTTGTTTTACTGGTTTACGTTAACGAGTACAGTAATGCTGGGCTGCAGCCTACAGGCATGTTGCTATTGTACCCAATTCTCCATGGTTAAAAATAAATAAATATTTGTTAAAAGAACAAGCTATTTTGTGTGATCTAAAAAATAGAAAACCAAAGTTAAAGGTTAAAGTAGCCAGGACATGGTTACTGTCTGTACAAAATACATCTGCAGTGCCCTTAAGTTTATTCTTCATTTTTTATACGCTTCAGTTCTTATGTTCTGTCAAAGAGATCAATATAAGCATCACTTTGTTTAAGAAAAATGGGTTCCAATTATTTGCATTAGAGCAAATTAGACATTAGATTTCCCTCATGCATTACAGAGAAGAAGGACCATAATGTAGGGGTCATATCAAGGAGGGGGACAAATGTTTCATAAATCCCCCCGGATTATAGTAGGGTTTTTCTTGCACAGACACTGTTCCATCTGCTAACCTCCACCTTCCAATCACCACTTCATCTGGTACATGTATCCTATATCCTACCTATGAAAAATCAGAAATCTTTTGCCCAAAAAAAAGCTATTGTAGTACTCAGGTGTATAATTGAAGCAGGTGCCTCTGAGGCTAGGATCACACAAGAGGTCCTGTGTGGAACAGGGGTGAAGACTGACCTCTTCTCAGCATAAAACAGACCCCATGGCCAAGCTGCAGTCAATACAACCCTCTCTCTACCAAGAAAAGAACAGTATAAGATCTGAGAACTTCAGCCTATGGGCCAACCTGAGGGGACCCAGTGCTCCAGATGTGCCTCTCGAGGGCTGAGTAGCAGAGAAGAATCATCTCTTTCAAACTGATGGCAATGCTCTTCCTAATGCAGCCCAGGATGGTGTTGAACTTCTTCACCACAAGGACATTTTGCTGGCTCATGGTCAGTTTGTTGTCCTGGGACTCTCAGGTCCTTCTCTGCAGAGCTTCTTTCCAGCCAGTCAGCCTCCAACCTGTGCTGGTGCATGGGGTTATTCCTCCCCAGAAACAGGACTTTGCAGTTCCCTTTGTGGAACTTCATGAGGTTCCTCTGTGCACATTTCTCCACAGAGGATCACTCTGAATGGCAACACAACCATCCACTGTATCAACAACTCCTTCCAGTTTTGTATCATCAGCAAACTGAGAGCACACTCTATCCTATCGTCCACATCATTAATGAAGATGTTAAACAATACTGACTCCAGTATCAATACCTGGGATGCGCTCAGTGACTTGCTTACATTGTGCTGCTGATGACAACCTTCTGGGCCCAGCTGCTTAACCATTTTTGAACCCACCTCATTGTCCACTTCTCTAATCCATACTTTGTCAGCTAGTCTATAATGTTATCAGAGACAGTGTCAAAAGCCTTACTAAAGTTGCAGTAAGCAGCATCTGCTGCTCTCCCCTCATCCACCGAGCTAGTCAAATCTTTGTAGCAGAAAGTCAGTTTGGCTAAGTGTGACTTTTCCTTCGTCATTCCGTGGTGATTACTCCTGATCACCTTCCTGTCCTTCGTGTGACTGGAGATGGTTCCCAGGATTAGCTGCTCCACCACATCCTCAGGAATAGAGATGAGGCTGACAAGCCTGTAGTTCCCTAGGTCCTCATTCTTGCCCTTCATGAACATAGGAGTGGCGTTTGCTCTCTTCCAGTCTTCAGGAACCTCTCTCAGTTGCCACAGCCTTTCAAAGATAAAAGAGAGTGTCCTTTCAGTGATACCAGCCAGCTCCCTCAAGACTTGTGAGTGTAGCGCATAAGGCCGTGTAGACTTGTGTGTGTCCAGTTTGTTTACATGCTTCCTAACCTGCTCTTTCACCAGCAAGAGGGTAAGTCTTCCTTGCTCCAGACTTTTGCTCAGATCTTGGGCCTGGGATTCTGAAGAGCAGTCTTACCAGTAAAGACTGAGGTGAAGGCACCATTGAGGCATTCATGACTGGACTTCAAAGCAGATGCTGTAAACAGCTTTCTCCAGCCAGATGAATGTTTATCTCTGAATCACTGCTTACGACCTTCTGCAGGATCAGGCAGATCTTGCTCTGTGTGTTAAACATTGATGACCTCAAGCTATCACTGCAGCCATAAACATACAAGAAATGTGGTAAAAAAAAAAAAAAAAAAGCTTCTGGAGTATTTGAATGTGCCATCTAGATCGTATGAATGTATCCTGAAGTTCTCATTTGGCTTTAGGCCATTCAACTCACCTGCTAAAGCAGCTTTCAGTCTCCAAAACTGTCTAGCAAACATATTCCATAAGCTTGGTATGTATGCAAGTATAAGGGAACTGAAATAAAACCACACTAACTTAAAGCAACAGGCACGGATATAGTACACCTGTATCATGCTGGAAATAAACAATATCCCCAGTAGGAACCAGTGTCCTTCCATGGAACTCTGAATCTGCAGGACAGATCCCAGTTGAATGGAAGATTAGGAAAAATCAGCTAAACATCAGGATTTTAAGACAGCACAAGATGGACAAGCACAAGATGTGTGAAAACAAAAGTAGATGGAAACCCCTGATTTCACTTTTACAAGCTGCACCATTGCCTACTCAGGTCAGATTAGCACGTTCATGCAGGGGAGAATGCAATCCTTTGAAACATCTCAAAGGTTCCAGAGTTTTTTGCAGTCCCTCAGTCATCTTCCTGCTGTTCACAGGCATCTCGTGCCTGTAGACTTCTCAAATGTTGCTCCTCAGAGACACTTGCCCGGTTCTTGGCTAGAGCATCTCTGCATTGCTAATGAGCAGACTTCCTTCCATGCAAGGCGCTGTACTCTCATCTGATCCTATTTCCTACCATCCGTCCATTCAATCATATCCTACTTTGAACTTTTGCCCTTTTTAACTCTCTGTGCAGGCTTACAATCCTTAGACATAAAAATACATAGATATACTTACGTTTATCTACCACAGCCAGAGCAGCCTCAGGGATAGTGATTTAATGGCTCCTGTTCTGAGGATAAAGTTGTTTATAAATATGGATGTAACCGGGCATACCAGTGGGAGGCAACTACACATTATCCCCAGGTGTCTCTCTAGGACATCCAATTCATTTGGTAAAGCATCTTTCTAAATGCGTGAACACACACACACACACATGCACACACACAGAGCAGCTGTTTAGATGGGCACAAAAGGTGCATCTTTTCCATTGATATGGAAAGAAAGGTTGTTAGAATTGCGTAAGAGTCACAGATCCTGATTCATTTGGTCTGTGCTGCTATGGTCCTTCCATAAGAATATAAATAAACACAAAGAGAGGACCGTTTTCTCCCAAAAGCTTATTCCTTGTGAAAGGGGAAGCCTGCGTCTTTGGCGGAGGTTGCCTGGACAGAGCTACTTCCTCCATTCAGTTCTCAGAGTTTTGCTGCAGGACCTGGTGGAACTGGAGACTCTGCAAGTTCAGCCAGGCAAACCACCCAGACCAGTATACAAAACCACTAACGAAAACAAAAGAGCACTGTTTCTCACATAGATTTTTTTTTTTTCTTTTTTTTTCTCCGAGACTGCAGTTAGTATCTTCTGCTAATACTACAGCATTCCTCTAGGCTGTATGTCAGAACTGGGAATGCTTCTTTGCTCTTAATCCACGAGACAGCAGGCAAAGTTCACGCTGGCTGCTCCAGAGGGGGTCTGGTGGGGGTGCAGGCAGCAGGAGCAGCTATCACTGCAGAACACACACCTCAGCCTGCAACTCTGGCTTAAGCAGGATACTTTGGTGGTGTGCTAAATGCCTTTGCATCCTCGTGAAGTGCTGTGAATGCCACTGAATGGTCAAGTTAAGCGAACAGCACTATAAAAACTGTATCTTCAAAGATAACCGATGGACAAGAAACCAGCCAGTGACATAACCTTTCAAATGACCTAAATAACCAATCAAGTACAGAGAGGAATAACCTTTTAAAATCATTAGATTTTGTAAGCAGATGTACAAATAATTAACTTCAAATTATGCAGCCAGGGAATAATGTAGATTGCAGATTTCAAAGTCAGAGCAACTGTAGTGACAAAGGCAAGCAAATGCTGCTTAGACAAGAGAGACATCTCCTATTGATTTTCAGGTAAGCCAGTTAGAGCTAGACCAGCATGTTCTATTTCTTGTAACAATAGGACACTGAAAAACAGAAGGACCAGTACGTTACCTTTCTCTGTCCATTCTAGAAATGCTCCTCCTCTGAGCTTCTGAATCACTAGCTTTATTGCTATTTATATGATAGTAGTTCCCAAGACAATGCAAGGCAGTTTACAGGCACTGGAAGTGAAGTCCCAATCATCTCAGCTTATTATTTGCATTTATAAAGGGCAATGCTAAAATGTTCCTAGAGTCTAAGAGAACAATGGATGAGAAGTATTTTTTTTTTTTTTTTTGCAAAGGGCGCCAGCCACAAACAAACACAAGTGAAAGGAGGCAAACCTGAAAAGATTTCTCAAACCAAAAGACGGTACTAACACTTGTATATGAGTCAAAGGGGGTGGGAGGAACCATGGCCTTTGTGCAAAACACTGGCACTCAGACAAACCACTACTGAAGAAACCATTTCCTTCTGGTAGTGGAATCCATAAGGGAGCCAGTCAAGATGGATGACGAGAAAAAGGGGATGAAAAATGGCCAGATAGAGAAGCTGAATGCATCAAAAAAACCAGCAGGAGCATGAGGATGACTGAAAACCAGCAGTGGGGAAAAAAAGACCCCCTGAAAGTGGCCTTTAGCAACAGAGAAGAAAACTGCAAAGTACTTTTCTCGGTTTCGCTTACGGGTTGATACTGTGGAAATGTTCTCACTCCTGGCTCAGCTGAGATGACCTCTGCCCAGTGATAAAAGGTTGCTCACTCCACTGTCTCACCTGGCTTGCAGTGAGAAGGATGGAGACTCTATATGAGGTTTCAGATTCTTCCACACTACTTGAAAGCAATTTAAGACTTTAAAAAAAAATGAAAAGAAAGGCAGAGGAGTTCTTCACTTCCCTCCTATCAGTTGCCCTGGTATCTAAATTATTTTCTAGGCTCTGTGCCCAAAATCTTTATGTGGTGCTATAGAAAAGCAGAATAATCTTTCTTCACCTGAAAGCGAAAATTGGTGTTAGTATAAAGAGAACAACCCTTCCAGGATTTACTGTACTCCAAGGATTCGGTCAGCTGTGGCAATTCGTTCCATTATGACTAGTTTCCATATCACTGCAATATGCTGATGGATATGTCTCTAAGATTAAAATCTGCTGTTACATCAGTGTAAAGCTAGCACAAGGCAGATACAAAGATTTCGTCTTCATATCTATCTTGGTATCTAAAATGTTTCTGCATTTAAAACATTTCTTGCAGTATGCCAGTATCTATTTGGGGCTGTATTTACATGGAGGGCTTAACCTGCTCTCAAATTTCAGAAAAGGTCTTAAAAAGACATGTGGCTACATACAAACTTTTTAGCCGACTGAAAGCTTGAGTGCAGTGCCTGAAACTAGCACTCCTTGACAGATGGGCCAGAACTCAGGTACCAAGTCCTGACTTTCCAAAGCATCCCATGTGGATGGACTCAAACCTAAACTAGGGTGGAGTTTCTCCTGATCATACTCTCACCACATGAGGGTGAGCTCTGAGGGATCTGGACAGGCTGGATCAATGGGATGAGGCCAACTGTATGAAGTTCAACTGGGCCAAGTGCCAGACCCTGCACTTGGGGCACAACAACCCCATGCAGCGCTACAGGTTTGGGGAAGAGTGGCTGGAAAGTTTTCCAGTGGAAAAGGACCTGGGGGTGTTGTTGAACAGCCAGCTGAGTATGAGCCAGCAGTGTGCCCAGGTGGCCAAGAAGGCCAATAGCATCCTGGTTAATATCTGAAAAAGTGTGTCCAGCAGGACTAGGGAAGTGATCATACCCCTGTACTTGGCACTGGTGAGACTGCACCTCAAATACTGTGTTCAGTTTGGGGCCCCTCACTACAAGAAAGACATTGAGGTGCTGGAGCACGTCCAGAGAAGGGCAACGAAGCTGGTGAAGGGTCTAGAGCACAAGCCTTATGAAGAGTGGCTGAGGGAACTGGAGTTGTTCATCCTGGAGAAAAGGAGGCTGAGGGGAGGCCTTATTGCTCCCTACAACTACCTGAAAGGAGGTTGTAGCAAGATGGGGGTCGATCTCTTCTCCAGGGTAACAAGTGATAAAACGAGAGGAGATGGCCTCAAGTTGTGGCAGATGAGGTTTAGATTCGATATTAGGAAAAAATTCTGTACCAAAAGGCTTGCCAAGCATTGGAATGGGCTTCCCAGGGAAGTAGTTGAGTCACCATCCCTGGAGGTATTCAAAAGACAGGTAGATGTGGCGCTTAGGGACAGAATTTAGTGGTGGACTTGGCAGTGGTAGGTTAATGGTTTGACTCGATGATCTCAAAGCTCTTTTCCAACCTAAATTATTCTATGACTCTATGAAAAACAAACTTTCATGCACAAACTGCTTTACCTGTCCTTCTGCCCACCTTGTCCAACCCTGTAAGTCGTACAGACTCCCTGAAGTTTTCTAGGGCTTGTTTTGTTTGTCTGCAGCATTTCTCTCCAAAAGTGGTCAAAGGCAGTTCCTGTAAACTTTTGGTACTATCTGTACCCAAGGCCAGCACAGGCAACAAGAGGAAGATCTACCAAATGGCATATTTTATAGCACCATAATCCACACTCCAAAATAATGCTTTCAATCTTTTTAAAAATTTTTTAAGTAATGTACCATTTAATATCTTTTTTAAAAATCTTCATTGTTTTAAAAAGACCAGTAGAAAGGCTTACCTGCATTTTCTGTAGATATTAGAGGAAGAGGAAGGCTGGATGCTTAACACCCACTGCCTGGAGAGGATAAATGCACAAAAAGATATAAAGTTTAGATGTAAACTTGTAAGGCTTGATTCCCTGCCAAAGAAGAGCTTGAGCTCAATTACTCAAAGTCATGCTGAAGTTGACTAACCACCTGTTAGAGTCTGAGCTAGAAATGGAAAGAACGCCTGCAAAATAAGAACCGTGAGGTGGCGAGGAAGAAGTCATCCTTGAAAGGGAAGTAACAGAAAGAGAACTAATGTTTTCCTATAAATTAGCCTCAACACCATACATGAGAGTTCATACCTCAGTTTAGCAAGCAAGAAGCTATTTACGAATAAACCAAGACGGTCAACCACACCACAATCAAGATAGTTCATCGTGGTTGTCCTCAGACTGATGGTTTGATGTTTGGATTTCATAAGGATTTCTGAAGATGGAAAAACAGCAGTAATGAATTCTTGCTGCCCTGCTTATTTCCAGATGCTGTTGTGTTTCATTAATATTTCCTCCTTCACTAACAGTTCAGGTAAAACATAAACTACAAGTCCAAGATACCATGGAGTTAACTAATCTCTAAGAATTTTTATGTATTGGTATCCACGCAGCAGTTTCTCCTGAGTCCCTCTTCTACCTAATATTTTTCATTGATTAATTTATTTGTGTGGATAACTCACCAGTATGTGCTCAGAACTGTTTCTAGATAGGCTGTCTGAGATTGTGATAATGAAAAAAGATAGTCGGCTTGCTTACCAGTACAATGTTATTCATTACTTGAAAATAGCAAAAAATTCAGACTGTAGGCTCACCACATCTGTATTTGTTAGCACATATCTACCTCTCGGGTTCCTTGTTAAACAAAGAAATACGGGTCCGAGCTGAATTCCTTATATAGTCTATATAAGTAACTTCTGAGAATTAGAATTGAGGTACCAGGTTGAAGAACCCGTTAACCAAGCCTGGCGTGCTATGGAGATAAAGTGCAATTGAGAAAGAGATGATTGATGATGAGAATAGCCTTTCCTTACTAGATTGTTCTGCAATACGGAAGCAGAGCTGAAGTAAATGAAACAGCAAACACAGGAATATCTTACTCAAAGAAACAGAGGAAAAAGCAACTTGGTGTCTACACTGGATAAGCAGATGATACTCACTGGCTGCTCTGCGATTTCTGTAGAAGCTCTTCTCTGGAGAAAATAATCCCACCTAAAAATAAATAAATAAATGATAGGGATGCAGAAGTAGGTCTGTAGCAAGTCCCCATAATCTCTCAGAGCAGGGCTCACATATGAATTAATCTCCATAAAACTGATACTGCTGATTCTGTTACTATTTATATTTCCTTAGCACTTAGAAGTCTGACTGGAGCCTCATTTTAGCAGACATCAATCAATTTTGCTTGTATCAAAAAATGACCATCTCTAACACCTTTCTTGAAGGATGCAACATCTGGAGACAATTTGAATGTGAAAGTTTCTCTGTTCTGCAGAAAGAACAGCCAAAATGGTATCCTCTTAATAGCAGGCAGTGGTTATAAGTCATTGCTCAATGCATGTTATAGTCCCCACCTTTTCTTCAGCCTGAAAATGAATATTTGAAATAGAGTATTTCTGTGATGGCTGGCCACTTGAATAGCAAGAAGATCCACCATCTAATCATTATATTAAAATTTATGGTTTAAAAAAATAACATATGTCTATTATGCTCTGTAAAAGAGCAAGAGTAAAACCAATTCTATAAGTAACATTTTTTACCTTGTCTTTCAGCCTTCTTTGCTTTCTTTATATTTACCCCCTTTTCTTGTTTCACACTTAATGGCAATAAATGGCTTCTAAATTAGTGCAGATTAGTGTCTGATAAGGTTGGATTCTATACCTGCCTGACATTAATACTGGCTAGATTTTGGGGGGAAAGGTGCGTCAGCTTTACACATATGTTTTATTTACATTTCTAAGAGTAGTAAGAAACAAAAATAAAACCCCAGAGTTTAAGCTTATCTACAGAGCCTTTGCAATGACTTCAACTTTGGTGGTGTATGAGTCTCCTGAGCCAATTTCTCAACTGCACATCCCCTTCCCTTTATCCTCATGAGCTGTGTCCTAGTGGGCTGAACAACATGGTGATTTTTGCCACTTCTCACATTTCTAGATGAACCCTTTCTTCAATCAAAGATGATGAAGTGAAATGAAATTATGAAAGGCAGAAAACATAGAGCCCAAAGTGTGACCTAGGAATCTTAATTTTCCTCAATCATTGCTGTAACGGAATGCAGGTCTGCAGCAGCAGGGGTGAAATTATAGTACAAATTACCATGCTATGCCAGATAAATTATTCTCTGCAGCATGGTTATTAAGTGATAGATAAATAACTAACACTGTAGGACTGATTGACAAAATATAAGTGACCTGGAGCTAAGCAGGGCACCATGGAAATAACATCGCAGCACCACTAATATTTTAACACTGAAATGAGATTTTCCAAAGCAGAAAAATCTTAAAATAGTACAAGACTAAGCCAGCTACAAGTAGATACTAAAAGCTCTTTAGCTGAGAACTCCTAGCTTTGTAACATATCTCATGTAAATATTTCTTAAATGTAAAATTAAGGAGTGGTGCATGTTCTTTTTCTGTGGAGGACACAAAACTAAGCTTTAGACTCCTGCTACGAGAGAGCAATTGCATTTTTCCCTTCAAATAGATGTTAGTAGACGGCTATCTTCTTTAACAACAGCTTCAGAGAGAATGTGGAAATGGGCTCAGAGGTTATTCAGTGACAAGGTGTCCTCTAGGTTTAGAAGCAGAGCTAATAAAAAGAGAAATGATTCAGACTGTTGTCAAAGTGAACCCAAGAAATCACTGACCACATGGATTCTCCGGACAATTATCTTCATTATTTCTAGAGTTGGGGCCTGCTGCAGTTGGAACACTTCTGCGCACAAGGCTGTTGTAGTGAACAACTTGTGTTCTTGCTATTTGTGACTTCTCAAATTTATTGAGTGTTTTCTATCAGAACTTGTGATGTCTTTATGCAAAGGGTGGTGCTTGCCTTGAATGCAGGCAGTTCTACCCAGGCCATCCCTAGGAAAGAAGAAAATTCCTGTACACCTGAACATAAAGGCACCACTCTCAGAGTAGAATTTTTGACCAAAAAAAGCAAGGTAGGTGAACAGCAAGGAGAAGGAGACCAGCTTTTTAGGAACTGAATATCCATCTGACATTGGGTAAAAAAAGCTGACTGGGAATGAGACAACATACGCCGTGCTCCAGAGGGAAAGTCATGGCTGAGCACAATCATGAAAGTGTATTATTGCACGAGAAAAAATATGTCATGAAATAAAAATGGTGAAAAACATGCGTGTTCTTAACCCAGATTTTTATATTTTTCTTCTGACTAGAACAATTTGTTCTGAAACCTTTGTGCTAGATTCATCATCTATAATGTGCTATAGAAGCAGCAAAATTTATCTGAGTCGCTACGAAGCTGGAGAATTGAATGTACAAATGGGATACAGAAGCTGGGAAGTGAATTACAGTGGAGACAAGAGAGGATCAACCCGGCTTTCAGGCCAGCAGTAGCTGAACAGAGGTCTCTGGCCTTCTAAAGGTATGCCACATGTAGGATCTCATATTCATGTACGTGCTACAAGTAGAATTCTGGCCCCAGGCTGGGTGAAGAAGTATGACTAGTGTACAGCTACAAGAGGTATGGAAATGAACCAATATTTTGATACTGCTCTCTATTTCAGTGAAATGCCTAGTGTCTGAGGATCTCAAAATATTGAATCACAGAATCACAGAATGATATGGGGTTGGAAGGGACATCTGGAGATCATCTAGTCCAACCCCCCTGCCAAAGCAGGTCCTCCTAGAGCAGGTAAAACATAAAACAGCACTGACATGATGCTTAGAGTTACACAGAGACATCTTTTGCCTCTGTGTGTGTGTCACTACCCTCATCAGAAAGAGTACATCATAGGTAGAGGGAAGCTACACAAGGCTGACTAATAATTGCACAAGCCATGAGGATATTTAAAATCAAATTCAGTCTGTCTAATTAAGTATCCATGTAATTTAATACAGAACTCTAGCAGAAATAAGGGATTCCTGCTATAGATTAATAGTGAGTATTTCACTAGAGAAGGCTCCTGTGTGATGCCCCACATGCAGTCATGGTCTCTGATTTTTCACAAAAGCAGAACGAACTGAAAAAAAAAAAAAGTAGAAAGAAAGGCAGAAGAAAATATAGGCGATTAGAGAGACCCACCCATGAAATAATATGAATGTTCTGGGTGTAGACAAGTAATCAGAGCAATCAATAGGGATCAGGCTGAAGACCAGATTCAGATACATCGTGTAGGAAGCTGGCCTGTAGAAGAAGGTAGAAGAAGCCACAAAAAGGAGGCAGCATAGCTAGCTTACTGTCTCCTTAATGCAGAACAAAATGCTGGCAGGTGACAGTAAACGCAAAGAGATTGAAGGAGATGGCTCTCTGGAGAAAGGCCCTTGTCAGAACTTTTAAAACACAAGAAAAAGAAAGGCAGATTTTTGTTTTCTTGTTTTCAAGTCAATTTTGAAACCGATTGTAGCTCTGTAGGGAAGAGAATTGTTCCCTGGGGGAATTAGGGAAGTTGTAGAGTTCAAACAGAATGAAGAACAGGAAGGAAATCAATATTTTTTCTCTAGAGAATTGCTTTCAGTAGTCGGTGCTCTCTAGAATCAAGACAGAAATTAAAATTAAAAAAAACACAACAACTAAAACCAAAAGTTTCCCACCTCTAAATTCTTAACTATTGCAAAGAATTACAAAAGCTCAATCATTTGGCAGTGAGACTTCTGGAGTTTTGGACTATCCTTACTGTCTAATATTTCATGACAAATCTGGGGAATGCACAGGAACGGAAATTCCTTGAGGGGATGCTCCTTCTTTCCTTGCACCTTGCCTCATCATCCATCAATTTGCTTATTTGCTCTGGGAACACTTCCTGTGCTCAAAGAAAAGATACTGCAAGGTCATGTAATCAGCTGGTATCCTAGCATGTGCATATTCTGTCTAGCATAACAGGCTCATTTAAGGATGGATGGCATTTCCTGACCTTTAGAATGGAAGATGCTTTTATCCTAACCAGTGAGACCCCAATACAAATAATCCAGATGTTAAAACCTGACCATTTAATACTTTCCCTTCAGACCTATTTCAGTAGCTACATTTTCTTACAGCAACCTTCCAGGTGGTATTCTCCCAGTCTCTGCACAGCAATGCAAAGTACAGAGCTTATAGCTCTGCCCTTAATTGGTAGTGGCATATTGAGAAACACTGGTGGTTCTGTAAAGTCTTGCATGCATAAGAAGATCACTGTTGTCTTTAATGTTCAGGTCTCCTCAAATGGCAGACTTTCATTCTCCCCCTTCTCCCTTCTTCATATCCCTCTCCCCAAATAAAATCTTCACAGGAAAAAAAATAATATTAGCTGGGAGCAGGTGGTTTTAAGCAAAGCAAATTACGTTTTCTGCTTCACTGGACTATCTCCTGCCCTGCAGTATGGGAGAAATCCCAGGATGTGCATGCCAGACCCAGGGAGCTTCCATCAACCAGGGAGGTTTCTGAAGGAGAACAAGTTGCTAAGAGTACCAGGATGGAAGCTTAGTGGGCTAACTTGAATTTAATGGGATATATTGCACCCTAGATCGTTGCCTTGTTGGTTTAGTGGTGTTCTGGGCAGAGAGCTCCAAAATCTCATTGAAGCAGCTTCTGCCATGGCAATGATTTATATTTGATTTCTTTTGACACCAAAGGAAGAAATGAGACTTGAATAAGAAAACAGCATTATTCCTCAAGCTCTCCTCAATTTGTTTTACAACAAATCTTTGGTGTAGACGATCCCCCAGACAGATTTCTACAGCCGCTCGTTGAAAAGAACTATAAGCAGACTCGCAGAGACAGAATGGCTTCAATGGAAATACTCGTTCTGAAATCCCTACTGATCTGTATGCATCTCCAGTGATCTATGCATCCTTAGTTATATGCAGGCTTTGTCTGAGTTGCCGTACAGATTCACTAGGGCCAGTGTATCCCATTTGTCCAGTACAGGACCTTACCATACTGAGCAGAATCTATATGCTGCTGTTGAATCTCTTGGGAAAGACGCCAATATTTGGGAAAGGACCAAACCCCTTTCCCTGCAGCATCAGCTCTCAGTTATAGACATGGCCAGGAGGAGAGCTGCATGCTGGACCTTCTTGTACCATTTCCATAGGCATGTTCCCTGCAGACATGTCCTTGGAAGGGCCTGGATGTGCAGTCAGGGCTGTCTTGTTGCTGGTGTCATGAGTGACTATAACAGTGAGGAGGAGAGGGAAGGAAAAGACAAAATTTGGGATGGCCACTTACTCCAGGACCGGGAAGTTACCCTGCATGACTGCAGGATGTGCGTGCTGACTCA
Organism: Numenius arquata; assembly: GCF_964106895.1. NCBI lineage: Eukaryota > Metazoa > Chordata > Aves > Charadriiformes > Scolopacidae > Numenius > Numenius arquata. The sequence goes on along the minus strand of NC_133577.1, from coordinate 10,020,382 downwards.
GTTGTTGTTTAAGAGAATACTTTGTGATGTTGGGGAGAGCAGAAATACTACTTTCTGAGAAAGCTGCAGTGGTTCAGAACAGCAGCAGAGAGCTAAGACCTTATCCTCAATGGCAGCTTTAGGACTGGGCCACAGCAAGAGCTCTAGGGGGAAAACTGAGTTAGCCAAAGTTCCTTCTGGAAATATATGTGGCAAATCAGCAGCTGGGATGCATTTTGGAAATTTATGGCTCATTTTCACTCAAAAGAGGTAAAATCAGTGACATGTCCAAAGGTACGCAGGAAGCTTGTAGCTATGAAAAAGCAGAACCCACATCAGCCTTCTCCAAAACACTTGGTATATACAGTCTTGCACCTGAACTCCTCAAAATGATTTACAAATGTTGTTTCTCTCAGCCCATACGTCAATGCAGTAATAATGTTATCTATCCAAGCACACATTTCCCATGCAACTAACTACTTCAGCTCTCCGACTTGCTTGTCAGAAAAGCTCTGTGTGCTTGTGCTTGCTGATGCTTGCAACGGAATTTCATCATCCTCACTTGAGTCTCACAAAAGGGTGGAGGCTAAGCAACCTTTCCTTTTCTGGCAGGTGCTGGGAATTGCCTCTGGGGATGAATCTAAACGCTGCAGAAATAAGTAGGTTCTTTCTCAAGGCTCAGGTTTTTGCTCTCATCTCTCCTCCCAAGGCTCCACCCAGCATCAGTCCAATTCCTCCCTAAATACGTAAAGTTCTCCACACTCTCTGAATGTCTCAGAACTAGGACGAACTGGACCCAACTATTTTTTTTGTGTATATCATAAACCTAGGCAACATGTAAGCTAATTACTTGAACATGAATATGAGGTTTGCTCTAGGTTAATGTCTTAAAGAGATGATGAATTTAGGGGTTGTTTCCAGTGGAGGGCTTTTCTTGTATTACCAAATACTTCATGAAACATCTCTTTTCACACAAAAGCACTGAGGGAAGCACAGATATTTCTATAACCTTGTCCTATTTACTGCCTATTGCCCTGCAGTTCAGAACTGATCCTGACAGTAGCAATTTATGAGGGTGGGTTCTATGGCCAAAGGCACAGAGAGTTGCAGGATTCAAGACAAACCCATGCCCAGGTCCCAACCTAGAAATGGGCCAGCTCCAGGCCCTAAGGAAACAGGCACACTCTGTGCCATCCAATTGACTGCAGCACAACTCAGGGACATGACATCTGCGTTCAGGCTTCTCTCCCCAAAATCCATTTGCTTGAGAAGGTGGGATGTTGGGGAGGAGGGAGAGGAGCCATAAGAAACAAATGACTAACTGCAAGAGGCAGCAATTGGACTCAGCATGTTCTGCTAATACACACCTGATAAAAAGCATTTTTTTCTCCTCACTGCAAGCAACCGGTTTTATTAACATTGAACGATAATGTGGAATGACTGTGGGGGGAAAAATGTTTAAAATAATAAAAAGAAACCCTGCAGGTGAGCAAGATTGATTTTAATAAAAGCAACAGAAGAAATATATCTCTGGGACATTTTCTCCCCCCTCTCCTCTTTGGAGGGTACGAAGTACCGAGTCTGGCGTTGTCAGTCGTACCAGCAGGAGGCTGGTGACAGGTTGAGCAGTGTGGCTGACAGGACTGAAGTCAAATCTCCAAGAGAAGCAGCACAGCGCAGGATGCCCAATATTACAGATTATGTGGGGGAGAAGAGATGCACCAGGGTTATTCAGCTATCATTGCACGCGGCAAAAATAAACCCCGAAACAACAACAACCCGCAAACAAATCAGAATGACAGCTCTGCAAAAAAACGGTAAGAACTGAACTCCATCAGATTCAAATCATACTGAATTAGAAAGAAAAATATCACTAGCAACAGACATGCATTATATCTCACACTCCTTGAAGGGGCCAGACAGAGTTGCAAAGGGCTCATATTCTTGTAAAAATACAAGTCTTGTTGCCTTAAGATTACACCCAGGCTGAAAGTGATGGGTGCAGTCCAACACGATACCTTCAAAGTATTGCAGTCTGCAGTGACCACGTAGTTCCCACTCAGTGTTTAACTGTCCCAGACTTATCAGGTAACACCAGTGTCACTCCCACAGCAACTGCACACTCAAGTAGCAGCTACATGGATGTGTAGCACATTAGATTCTCACAATATGTGACATTCTTGCTGGTACAGTGAAAAAAGCAGCATTTGTGCTTAAAACTTTGAAGCTCTTTCTCTGCAACATGTTGTGCTAAGCTTTTTTTTTCTTCCACTTGTCTTCAGAAGCCATCTCCTCATGCCACTCACTCTTCAGGATGGCAGTGAACCACCTGCTGAGCTATGAAGTCCTATTATTCAGAGGAATTCTTGTTGTAGTGTTCTGCAGCAGCTCGTCTTATCTAACACACTTGTTGGGAAAAGAGAACTTGAAGGCTTTCCCAACTTTGCATCTTGCAAGTTTGACTACCCTCTTAGGCTTTAATGGTCTTTTGGACTATTGCACATTGTCTGCACCAACTAGGTGCTTTATCACAATCCCTATCACACAAGAACAAATCTGGGAAGCTTCTGTCCTCAAAGGAGAGTAAGTAGGAAAAGGATTCTTTGATATTGCATCCTGTGAACATTCTCTTCTTGAGAAATAGACATGAAGTGTCAGCATGGATCCCCATTCCAGAGGACAGCTACATCATATCTAATCAGTCTAGTAGGCTGGCCATTGGGATAATGTGATCTCAAGGGCAGAGCTGGGTGAAAAGTGCTTGGTGTCAGTTTAGTCACTAAAAAAAAGAAGAAAAAAAAAAAAAAGAGAAGAAAGAAAGAAAAAGAGACCAGGAAAAAGTGACAGCAGATTTGGGGCAGAATAGGGAGATAAGTCCTATTTGCAAATGTTGATCACATTTGGTGGTTAGTCTCAGCCAAGAAAAATGAGGCAGGGTTTTTTTGGTAAGATTTCAAAACAAATCTGGATCTCTGTTCTGAAATAAGATTTTTCTTTGGAAAATAGAGCTAAATAAAAAGACAATGAGAAAGGTCTAGCCTCAAATAGCAAATGGGAACACTTGGTGTCAGGCTGAATGCAATGTTTCAGTTCAACATTTCCTCCTCCCCTTCCCTCTCCCCCCTTTACTTTAAATGTCATAGATACAATGTTCTGTTTTATTTTAAAACACATTTCTCCTGTTCAGTTATACAAATAAATAAATAAATTAGCTGTTATTCACAAAGCTCTGCTTAGGGGAGCTAGAGCTAGGTCTGACACAATAGTTTCAAATGTACACCAAAGATCGTGGCACTTCCAGGTAATCCAGGGGTGAATTTACCTGGGGAAGAGGGGGGAAGATAAGAGGAAGAGGAAGGGGGGAACGGGTTGCATTTCCTGTCCTTGCTTTGCATAGGTGGCTGCCCAAGGCAGGTGATCCACTGCCCCATGGTAGAGCATATTCATAGTCGCATGTGACGTACCTGTAAGATGCCAATAACATTGGCTGTCTAGTGAGAGTAGCTTTCACGCTGCTAGTTTATGGTTTTCCCTCTCAGCAGTAACTTAGAATTTATCAGAACAGGCTGTTCTACATATATGGCTGACATTGCAATTTATTGTAACCCACACGTTATACCCAAGCATATGTCCCTATGTGAAATGCTGTTTTACTCATTCAGCATTCATGCGTGGATGATTTCTTGTGCCTAAAGTATTTAATCTAATGGGCACTTTTAGTATACACAACTACAGGCACTAAGATTAAGGATTTAAAATACTAGACCAATATATTATATAAATGAAAATCTCTTTGGCACCTACAGATATAATATAGTATTTGGGCTTTCTGACCTTCAGTACAATTTCCATATACTCATAAAAAATTGATAGCACTTCTCATTATCCATTCCCCTCTCCTCAGCCTGCCTGCCCTCCTCTCCCACATCACAGCCGCCACCTCCGATTCCCCCGTCCTGTACATCAGCCTTATGGTCACCTCCGGAGGTCTCTGGGGGCAGCTCTTTCAGGCTGTGCAAGGAGGCTGCTGTGCTCTGTAATTCTCAGGAGCCTATCAGGGAGCACACACCTCTTCACTCTCAGTCAAAAAAAATCGACATGCATTTATTCCCAAAAATGAGATGCAAAGAGAGCTTTCCACAGCTACATGTGTCTTTAAGTCATCTGCAGCACAGCACCAAGTTTCTCAGAAACCTGCTTCTCTGAGACATCCATCAAGCAACAGTTCAGGTTCTAGCCATCCTGTTGTTAAGGCATCAGCACAATAGTTCATTCTTAGTATTTTGGGGGGGTTTTATTATTCCTGTTTTTAAAAAGACTTATCCATTCTGTGATTGAATTAATAAGAGAAAAAGGTTTAATAGGGAATAATGTGTATCTAATTATTAATGTACTATAGAACTTAGCTTTTATATTGCAATTTATATTGCAATTACCTTCTTTGTGATATAAAGCAGAACAATACAGAGGAAGAACTTCTTTATTAATGCCTAATAGCATGGTAATTTAAAATATTCGAGTTTCTTTAATAAGGTGCTGTATGAAATGTTACCTAATTTGACAAGATTAATTATACAATTAATTTGAGACTGCTCTCAATTAAATTAGTAAAAATTCTTAAGAATACAGGAACCTAACATGAAGTGAGATACCTATTAAACAGGATATTAATTAGACAGAGATGAAATAATGCATGCTTTGTTAATATAAAGGGCATTGAGGAGTTGGTAAAGATGTATTATTTCATTACTTTAATAAAATAAAAGTAGTCCGGGCACAAAACAATTTCAGAGAATCTTTCACAAAACTGTGTAATAGAAGTCAACATTAGTTCTGCTGCAAGGACTGAGGGGCCTGAATCTCACCTCAGGCCAGATTTATTCCAAGTTGTTTGATCCTGCAGAACTACTCCAGTGTTATCGCAGGGTAAATTCACGTACTGTTCCAGTGGGGTAGTGGGAGCAGGAGGTGGAGGTCAGTCTTGGGTTAGAAAATACGCTCCAACTAAATTTGTATAAAAAGATGGGGAAAAATGATGCTCCACCAGGTCATAAGTTCATAAAATGAGACAGGGTAGCAGTAAGGATACTGGCAGGAGGAAGCAAGGCAAATGGCAGGATCACAACCATGGGCTTCAGAAGAGATGATTTTGTTCAAGGACCTGCTTGGAAGCATCCCATGGGATATAGTCCCTGAGAGACCTCTATTTTTACTGGTAAGACCAGGCTTGAGGCACCAGAAACCAGAAGAAAAATCTGGAGCAAAGGAAACTTACTCTTTGTGAAGGAGGTAGGGCATACACAAGTCCCTGGAACCTGATGGGAGGCACCCACAAGTACTGAGGAAGCTGGCCAGTGTCATTGTGAGGCCAGTCTTGACTGTCTTTGAAAGATCATGGTGATCAGGACAGGATCAGAAAGGCAACAGTGGGTGCTAACTTTTCCAAAGGATGTACCACTTTTCTTCCCTCCAATCTGAGATGGCACATACAGTATACCTCACACATGAGCGTTCAAGAATTTTTACTGAGATGGAGATCCTGTGTGGTCATCTGTTTCTACAGCACACATATGTGTGAGCCTGGTTTATCATATTATCTAGAAAGCAACAATCTTACACCAGCTGCGGCTTCTTCCCAATTCCCCACTTAAATTTTGACACTAAGTTCCTTTTGTCACATGAATATTTGGGGTAAAATATTCTCCTGACATGGATTTGTCTTTTTAACTCAGACAGTGAAAAGTTCCCCACAAAGATGGACTAGCTCATTTTTCATTGTGAAGCAAATCTTTTTAACTCCATAAGCGCCTGTGAATTTTCAAAAAGAATCTGCTCTGAGTCATCTAAATAGAAAGTTAGGTAAATAGGTCCCCTCACAGCCTCCATTGTATTAATCACAACAAAGCTCTTGTGAGACAGACAAGCTCTGTTAAACAATTCTTTCTTTCAGGAAAACTGAAAGTTCTCTGAAAGTTCATATGACATGTCTGAGGTCAGAGAAGAAATCTACAGCTTTACTTGAAATCAGCCCTGCTGAGTGCTAGCCTATCACCCATCACTAGAGAGTTGTTCCTCTACTATCCATCGGTTCATATTTCCATCATGTTCAGCTTTTAAGAACAATAAAGTTTCTGTCAAAATAATTTTAGAGAATTCTGTACTACAAATATTATCAAAATTTCTACCCATCAAGAGTGGGATTCCTCTCAGCTAGCTTCAAACTTCCACAATATGGAAGTCAACATCCAAGCTACTCGCCCTGTGATCCCTTTGTAGCTGAAGGAGAAAAGCAGATTTTGTTAGATAACCTGATGTAGTTTAGATATCTGTTTTAGGAGGTCATGTTTCATATTCTGGAAGTGTCTATATCTGTGTAGAAAGGGAGCCTAGCATGACTAGCTCAGATGAATTTCATCCCAAGGATCTCAGATAAAATTTGTTAGTTCATTTCATCTGGGAAATAGAATACATGATATCACTGATATGACCAATGAGAACGAAACCTCCAATTGCAAATATCAAATATTTGGAAGTTATCCACAGAGTGAGCTTTAGTGAGATATTCTTCAAATAAACTGCAAGGGCAAATAAAATCGTAACAGGCATTCCAAGAACAGGAAAAATCTTAATTATTAGATAGCTTTTTCCTGTGAACTCCTACCTTTTCCCTATTCCAAACCCAATCAGACAACATAAATTTAGGTATTTGAATCCAACCAAAACAGTATTGGTTTGTACTAATGCTATTATTAGTACCTTATGTATATTAGTACATATTATTGCCATAGATTCTTCTCTGCTATAACAAGATAGTCATCATTGCTTTGAAGATATTTTAAGGAATTGCTGTAAATGTCCTAAACTGCTGAACTATATGAGTTAGACTTAAACTGCACTACACAATTAGACAAATTTAAGGAGATTTGAAATTCTCAGGGCTCCAATTTACCTTAAATTTCTCATTTGGCAATGTGAGTTTAAAGTGTCTTCTCTGAAGTATATTTTTAATTTTCAGAAACATGCAAAGTTTTCTGATCTTAGAATGAAACATAACCAGCCTCCCTGTTCGCTTGTCCAGACTGAGCCCTTATGACACGTAAGATGCATTCAAAATATTGCATTCCAGTCTTTAAAATGATGAAAATTTATTTTTGACAATGAGAATTGTTCTGTTTCTTAGCAAAGCAGTTTTGCTGCTACATGATTTGCTGTAGAGGTTTGACAGACAGTCCATCATCACAACACCAGCCTTTCTAATATGACACCTAGCAAATACAGTGAAAATATGGGGAAGACAGCCATTTCTTTGCACATAGCGTGCCAGCAATTCCCATTCCTATTAGTGTCTGCCGAGTGCCCAGACATAAATGTCAGCTGAGCACGGTGTTCCTAAGAAGTGTCTTCAAAACTGTAAAAGGTATTCTGCAAAGCTCCATCTCTTTGATCTGACTGCAAGAAACCTTGAGTAGATGATTGAAGAGAGCATGGCTAGAGGCAAGCATTCAAACCAATTGTTCTGCTGTGTCAGAACAAGGGCAGAAGGGATGACACATTCGAAGGGTCCGTTTTTAAACTGAATATCTCAACATTTCAACAACAGAGCGTAAGAATCCAAGTTTTTCTAGTTTCCTAAATCAGCATACCTATCTATGCCACTCCAAAAGAAAACAGCAAAAGCATAGGCAAAGAAAGGATGCATTTATTACTTTCCAGGGACTTGTGCTCCTTCATGATCTTTATCCCATTCTATAGGGCAAAGACTTTGCATGAAAACATATCAGTTTGTTGTATTTTGACTTGAAATGCCAAATCTGTGCCTGTCACAAATCTGCTACACATCACTGACAGCCACAGGCTCTGCTTACTCTGCTTTTGAGTGAAACACTTAACTAGACTAGAGGGTATGGGGGAAAACAGAAAGCTGGTGTGCCCAGACCCACACCAGCAGAAGGAGAGAACCAGGAGTTTGTTTCAATGTCACCACTCAGAGCCAAGGGCAGTTCTAAACTAAATGAGAACTTGCCAGCCATAACTGAGCCATGGGGATGTGGAATGTGCTTCAAAAGAGACCATTTAGATGCCAGAGCATATCAATGTCTTTCAGTTGTCATGCAGTACGTTCCTCTCTCCATGCAAGCCCCGCTTAATCACCTTCCTCCAGATCAGTAAAGATCAAGTGGCCACAGGTCCACCCCAGCAGCTGTGATCTACTCATTCCTACATTTCTACAAGTTATCTCTAACCTTAAATTGGGCTCCAACAGCTGTCACTTCAGAGAAATCTGTGAAAGAAACTAGACTGTATCTCTGACTACAGTCTATGGAGTATAGCAAATACCACTGCAGAACTCATCTTCCTACCCTGATGCGTGTAGTTAATGAAGTGCAGGCCAAAATCGTGCAGTAGGTTGCTTTATAAATATCCTGGACTACTTCATTTCAAAACAGAGATTTTGCTTACAGGGAAAAATTCCACTTGGGAATGAGTTGCCAGTCAGCCTAGCAACATGCCCCTCAAGATGGAGCATGTGCTGGTCTCTAAAGGCAGCACTTTGGGACTGTCTGTCAAAACAGTAGCATCCCATTCAAGAGACAAAGTGTTAAAGTCATCCCATGGCTTTTATAGGGTTACGTTCAATCTAGGACTCTTCTTTTAATGAAGCTTGCTGATCAGGGTTATCAAATCAGGTAGTCGATAGCATTGAGCCCATTTATCAGCTCTTCTTGATAATTATAAATTATTCACCATTAGACAGTATGCTAATTCCTAGACTCCTACAAAGAGCCTAATCAATTGAGTGCATTTTATTATTTTCTAGTCTAAACATCATGAACTCATCATATAAAGTATCCAATAACACTAAATTATTCTAGATAGTTAAACTGATGTTAAACCAATCAGAAATTTTATTTGAATTTATTAGTCTTCCTGCAATATTTAGCCAGCAAAACGAGAACAACAGAAACAAGATACAACCAAGAGGTGAAGTGCAAACTGAGTAAGGAATGAGTCTCTGAAGTTACTGTATAGAAAAATGAAAGAAAATGTGTGATTAACTTTCAGGAGGGAAACAGCAGGAAAGGTACAACAGACAGATCTGTGCCAGGCAGTCTCTTTGGGCCACATTATTGCTCATTTGGACCTGCACAGGCATGTTCACCCCAAAGAACACTTCTATATCTGAGGCTGGCTTCACACATCAGACCCTTCTGGGTTTTGTCTTTCAGTTTTAGGAATAGATCCAACAAAGGTACCTAAGAGCTGTCCAGAGGTAGGCATTTGAATTCACATGTCTGATCCTGAAAATGCTAACTTTCACCTAACTCTTACCTTCTCCTCTCCTCTCCTCTCCTCTCCTCTCCTCTCCTCTCCTCTCCTCTCCTCTCCTCTCCTCTCCTCTCCTGTCCCCTCTCCCTATACCCTGCAAATGATCTAAAAAACCCTTTCCCCTTGGAATATCAGTTACAAAAATAATCATTGGTTCAGGTGGCTGCCTCCTACCTAAGTATTTTCTGACAGACATAGCAACCCACCCTCTCCCCCTTTAAGTGACCTCTGCTTTGTATGGCTGGTACAAAGCACTTGTGTAGCTCCTCACTGGAGCCCCACATGCAAGCAGCTGATAGGTGTTATTGTGAACCACAACCAAAAGCGTTTTCCACAACCTTGGCTTTCCCATGAAACCCTAGCAGCACAATAAAAAAGCATCATGTTGAGTTCCTTCTGGAGTCCTTATTATCCCCCTGCCAAAAGCCTGCTCAGTCTTTAAAAAGAAAGAAAAACCAAACATCAAACCTCCATAGGTCCAAAAAAAGGGTATTTGTTTAAATAGTGTGTAATAGCAGTGTGTAACACTTCACCTCTCCCTTTTTACCTGCATCAGCACAGCCTCTGAAGCAGGAAGCATTTTGGCATAAGTAGATACGGTCTTAAAAAAAGAATCTCCCACACAGGAAAAGACTCATTCTGGGTGACCAGAGCCGGCTGCCCCTCTGGGAAAGCATGCCCTTTAATTTAAGCTGAGGCTACTTTTAGCTGCTGTATGTGTAATTTAAGACTGCATTTGCTTTTAAGTGAGTTGCAACATGTTCTTTTAACTGGGTAATGGATCAGGCTACAGACTCTTCCACTGCTGAGATGTGGCTCTAAATAAAACTGAAAGAACTGCCCTATGGGGTCAGCCCAGAGGTTGGTTTAACTTAATATCCTGTCTCCAACACCTGCCAGTAACTGCTGCCTGGTGAAAGAATATAAAAGCCACAGCAGAAAGGACTGAGTGATTCTCTCCTTGGTGGATTGTCCCAGCTCCTGGCAATCAGCAGCTTAAAAGCACTGCTGAAATTAACTAACAAAGTCAATTCTGACACATAGATTTCAGATCCAGAGACCTTTTCCAAAGCTGTTCCCACCTATAACATTTGTCAAGTAGCAAACTAACTCCTCCATCCTCATCGCTGACTTGAGAGAAGGTGGAGTGAAAATAACATGATGCTGATAATCCCATCATCCAACACTGACCAGAGGCTGTCCTGTATAGAAGGAGATGCAAAGTGGTAAAAGCAGGCCAGCTAAATCTAAAAGTTTAGGTAATAAGGGAAAATACCCATAATTCACTAGAAATACCTATATAATATACAGCAAGTGCTTCTATTATTGCCTGTTATTTGAATCTCTGTATTCTGCAGCTTTCTAGGAAAGAATCTTTTTCCAATCAATCCATTTGACCATCTTATTTCTTGCTATTTAGAATGCATGCATGCATGCTTATACCTTAGGAACTTTATATTATTTCTATTTGAATACGGACTGAAGTTATTGAAGAACACTTTTTGCAATAGAGCAATAAACACAGATGGTCCCAGATTTGCTCAGAAATTCCTGTCTAAAGATGTTTTGGTTTGCTTTCTCCGCTAGCAAAGTTTAAACAGCACTGTAAGAATCAATCCTGCACACCCCTGTCACACCGCTGGCTGAACAATCCTTGTTGGCCACAGCTCCTTAAGAGGAGTTTCTACACTCTCAGCACTGACACGCATAATGCAGCCAGCCAAAGGCTGCCTATGCAGACACTAATGCACCGTAGCATCGTTGTTATTTTTATTTGCTTACAGAATGCCAAGCTTGATGCAACACTAAACAAAACGGACATGGTCCTGCCCCAAGGAGTTGCTATGCTTTCAGATCTACCAACTCCGGTGCTACAAAACAACTTAAGCCTCTATAGCTCCCTTGAAACTTCTATTTCTACTTCTGAAAGTTACAAGTTCATGCAGAAACGTCTGTGCCAATATGAGGCAGTATTACCCTACAGCTGTCTGCCACTGTCCTTTTGCTGGCACAGGCTGGTTGAATGTTTCTCATTGAGTTCAGTGCAAAAGTCAGCTGTAAAACCCAGCCTGGGAAGCTGGCCAGGCACAGGTAGTGAAGGTAAAAGACAGGCCTGAGATTTTATAGGTTATTGAGCTCAAGTGGTTTCTGCATTTGTGTGAAAAAACATTGACATTAACCTGGGAGAAGTTGCGCACTACCTTTTCCAAAATCAACTTATTTTGAGTCTTAGACCACTGTAATTTTCAGCAAATGGATTCCACACAGGCTACAAAAAAGAAGCACTTCAAGAGTTGACTTTTAAGAGAGAATCGGGGACTGTTTCTGGTAGCTAAGGAGTAACATAAATTAGAAGCAGGACCTAAAGCTGGAGCAGGTGTCTCCCAGATGTCAGCTGGAAGAAAGAGATATATCGCTACGTCCCCTCCACGTGGTGGGCGTACACAAAGGAGTGGAGCTAGCAGTGGGGACAGGACACAAACTCTCTGAGTGTCCCAAAGTCTCCCTCTCTGCCTTTGAAATGCAGCACAGGGACTCAGAAATAATCTGCAACATTGTTCTGGGGAAACGTGTGCTGTGGATGCCACGAAAGGGAAGTGTGAGTCAAGGGCTAAGGGTGAGGAAAATGAAGTTCTCTTTCTACCCCCCATAAATCTGCACCTGCCAGAGGGGGATCGACCTGCAGACAAGGCACAGCTGAAGCAGCAGGCAGGTTGCAAAATATATATCACAAAATGAATGCATTGCATAGCACGTAAGGTTCACCACTTTGCATATGAACACTTCCACCTTCAAAGCAAGGAGTTAAACATATAAAGAATGATAACTCTTCTTTGGCTGTATTTTGGCTATAGAAAATTTAAAGTAATACCAGGATTTGGTGTTTAGCAAGCAAAAGTTGAGACAGATAACAACTAAATATTAAAGTCTACATTTCTGTGAATAAAAGGCTGCTATACTGCTACTCACAACTCCGCTCCTAACACTGTTTTATTTCTTAAGTGCACATTCAGTTGCCATGAATAAGAGTCAGACCAAGGAGCAGTTCTTTCAATGATGTTAGTGAAGGCAGAGGGGTGAGTCTATCATAACCGGTCAGTTACATCTCATAAAAATGGTACAGAAAACCCTTCAGGATGAGTGCCCCTAACTTTGGCATCCATCTTTATTGGCTGTTGATGAATTTTCTGAAGCTGCAGGACGTTATTTATGCAGGGCTGTGCTGGACAGGTGTAGAGCGGCAATGAAGTTTTGGTTAACACAGTAGGATGGGCGAAGCATAGTTTTTCTCATGAGTCAATTACTTGAAGGATATCAAATGTCAGGTGAAATAGTATGGAGAACAATGACATTCCTACTAGTGATAATTCTGGAGATTATTTTTTTCCAAGTAATAAAGATAAAATCTTGTGGATTTGAAGGAAGGTATGATTTTCGCCTCTATTTTTTTTTCTTGGAAGTCTTCTTAATAGCAGTGATACCTTGGACACTGTCTCCTCACTTACTCACACAGCATAATGTGAACACCACTCTCTTATGGCTATGGCAATCTAACCTGCTGTGCAGTGAGAAGGGAGACTCATTGCTGAAATTAGGGAAACAGAGCTTATCCTCTAGCATTGAGAAAAAAACCTGCCACTCTCTGACACACCACCACCTTGTCCTTTGTAAAATTACAGACACTTGTTCAGTCTGGTTTTAGCCCCCCTATAGTGGCTTGCATTACCAATAAAATATGCACACATCTGTTATGCTCACCAACTCCTCACACCACTGGGAGGTGGATAGTCATTGATGTCCCCAATTTAGAGAAGGAGAAAAAACAATGAATGCAGAACATCAAATTGCATAACTCTTGGCTCTCCCTCCCATGTTTATGCTAGTAAGGCATGACACTGCTTTTTACATACAATTACAATTTTTCTTTTTTCTGGTTATTCATAGTTTGGAGAATGCTGCTTTAGGCAGTCAATAGCAATTATACTTGGTGAAAAGAACATACAATACAAATTAGAGCAATATAGATTTTCCCCCCTGTTACTTTAATGTTTAGTTACCCTGTTAGATTTAAACTGAGTACATAATGTTTAATAAATTGCTTTCACTAAAACCCATTAACTGACACTTAGAAATAGCATTTTAATCCAAAGGAGTGCAGCAAAACATTACTACAATTAATAGGTATGTTGGAGCAGTGAAAAATCCACTCTAAAACAAAATGTATCTATGGTGGCAGGTTGTTTACATCCGATACTTAAAAGCATCTTGAAAACCGAGGGCAAGATCCTTAGCCAGTTCCAGTGAACACCATGGAGTTACTCCCATTTATATTCAGTGAGGGTTTGGCCCTGTGAATTAAGCCCATATTTCATTCCTTTTGGCAAAACTCACTGCCTTGCTGGTGGCTGGGCAGGGGATGAGGAAGAGGTTTAGAGCAAAGGCTTTATGGAGTCCTGTGGGACTGAGGGGCAGGAGAAGCTGGGCCACGGCTTGTGCTCACGATTACCCCCACCCTTCCTCCTCCTTTTTCCTTCTGCACCTCTTCCTGGCAAAGGCAGCGTCTTCTTCCTGGCTTGTTTCTTCCCTCTCAGTTTGGGCAGCAGCAGGAGTGACAGTACCACGTGTCCTCTGCAGAGACTGGGCACTTGAACCAGGACTTTCTAATGCAGGTGAGTTCTAGCAAGCAAGCTGCTCTGAGAGGAACCTTGTATCTCACTTGTTTCTTCTTGGCAACTTCTCGCTGCCTGGTCATTGAATTTTTTTTTTTTTTTAACTTTTTTAAAGATATAGTGAACCAAAATTCCTTTCCTTGTATGACTGTCATAAATCAACATTTCTCTAGTTTCACATAGAGTACAAGTATTCCTTTAGCCAACAGCTGCACATGATGTTTTGTTTGCAGGGAGAGGGGATAAAGGTTTCCAGCAAGCATAGTTAAAGGTCATGTGTTTGACCATTAGTGTAGTTTCTAGTGATGTGTGCAGGGCTAAATGTGCTCCTCTCTTTCAACCCTGTCTTGAATGTGTCCTCAGGTGCCAGCCCTACTACTTATGTTGCCCAAAAGGACAAGATTCTGTCCCACCACACTTACCTCCCAGCACCCTCATCCTGCTTTTGCACCCACAGTTCCCTCTACTACCCAAAACAGTCTCTTAAACCAGAGGTGGACAACTCAGCAGCTGTGCAGTACATTTGTTCTTCCCAGTTCCTGAGCTTTTGACTGGTTTATCCAAAACACATTACTTATTCTGCAAAACTCTTCAGGTGTAGTGGGTTTACTCTTGTCTTGTAGTAACCCTGAAATGTTAACTGGAGCATAGCTTTTCTTGACCCATTTTTCCTTCTTCTTAGCTGTTTTGCTTTCTCTTCCTTTGGTTTAGTTGAATCTACTTACTCCGGCATATATTATTGAAATTTATTATGAAGCAGTTCCTTATCCTTCCATACATCCTTCTTTGGCTATGACTGAGGAAACGTCTTTGTTTAAACAGCAACATGAAGAGACTTTTTGTAATCTGTCATTCCCATACTGAAAGTACATGCAGTGCCAGAGCCTGGAATTTGAGAAAACTTTTCTGCTGAGAGGACCTGCTAAAATAATGTCTGAATAATGCTTGCCAAGAAATGTGGATAAGGACATTTTACATTTTTAAATAAAAACACAATAATGAGGTTTTATACCAGAAACTCTCATCTGTAATGCAAACTCAGTAGTTTAGCAGAAGCACATTCTACAGAACTTTTTATGGCATCAGTAAAGACACTATTTTTCAATGTAAGGATTCATCCATCATTCTGTTTCTCTTGGGGAATTTTTTTTATGAATGTGCTAGAAGTACTAACAAAATATGAGACTGTCTCACTGCAATCAGGTGGAGGGAGAAAGATAATACAGTATATGTTTTATTAATGCACAAAACATTCTTGAATCCAAATCCTGCAAGTGGGGGTTGGTCATGGAATGTTCATTCCTGGGATACTTTGTGAATCCCCAAAACGATGTGGGAAGCCTTAGTGGTGCTTATAAACCTACTGATGACTGACAGCCATTCGGTGTGCACGTGTGCTTGTATCAGCGTTTGCACTAATGAAAAAAGCCACCAAATCAGAAGGGATTTCTCCAATAGCTGGGATGACCAACTTCGTGGTTTTCTGATGAAGAAATCTATGTTTATTCAGACTGAAAAGCTCAACAGTTAGGAACAGATCAGTATCTAGTTATAGCTGGCCACCATGATGTGGGCTGAAAGATTTTAGATTAGCTATGCTTGGACAGTTTTTATGAACTGCTTTTAAAGGATGATGAAGATAGTTACCCAGAACAATGGTTCTTGTACCCCCAGGAGGAGGTCCCCCTCTAGTAAAAGTTTATCCTTCCTCTAAAAATCATCTCATCTCCTGAGTAATTTCATATTTGTACTGTTAGCCATTTAATTTAAAGCATGGAACTTTATATAGCAACTAATCTCTGTGTGGCCTGGCAGAGTTGGTTGATTGTCACAGATAATTGGTTGATTTGGACAGTATTCAAGCTGGTGGCCTTCTGTATCTGAGATAATCTCTCTTCAGAATATACTGTGCACTCTTTTAAAGGTAGCATGGAAAGACCATCATCATTAGCAATTCTGCTGAAGAGCAATATTTAATAACCGACTAACAGGCCATTACTTGAATTGCCTACCTCTGTCACTTCAGCACGGCTAAAATAGGAATTCCCTCTCAGTCTTCCAGAGCATAAGAGGTTTGTAATCAACTATTTGTGTAAATCTGGGGGAATGTAGGTGGTCAGGAATTGTCTGCTTTCCAAATAAAGAAAATGTTTAATTAGTGTCAGTAAGCTTCTTGTACAAACAAAAGGTTCTCCCTGGCTACATCTGCACTCGGCAGAACCCCTTTCCATCCAGAGAGACCTGTGCTGACAGCGAATGGCACACTCTTACCCAGCCTGCAGCGCACAAGACGTACACAGTAGCAGCAGCAAAATAGTGTATTTGATGACCTGCCTTTATTTATGCTCACGTGTTTCTCCAGAACAGATAATGCAAAACTTGGTCTCTGTCCAAAGGAGTGTTCAAATCGTCGTTTTGTTCTGTTGTTGAATGGTAGCTAACACAGCAGGACCCCATAATCAGGGGTCCTGGTCACATTTGCACACATCAGTATCAACAACAGCAGCAACCCCATTATTCTTGCACTTACTCATTGTAAATGTCTGGAAATACCTTCTGATCTTTATATGTTTTCCCATCACTTGATGTAAAGTTGCAACTTTATCCAGTGTAGCGACTACAAGGACTTACTTTTAGAGTAAGGGGATAAAAACTACTGCGGCAACTTTTGGAGTGAAGAATGAGGTTTTATAGCATTGGAACACATTTTCAGCCACTATAAATCCATAAACCTCCAATGAACTACTTTATATTACACCAGATGAAGGTCCAACCTAGAGCCATTTAGGTAAATTTTACAGAGGTCTGCAAGAAAATTTTACTGAGACCTCTATTTTTTATTGATATCAGCTGGGTAATTTTATTGAGATCTGTTAAAAGGGATGGTGAATCAGCGCCATTTCTGCCAGCCCCTTCATGTTGTCTCCGAAGCTGCAAAGTAGGAGGGGCACATGAAACACAACGGCTAAGGGACCCAAAGAGTGATTCAAATCACGTATTCCTTAAAAAATGCAGAAGATCCCACATATCCTGGGGTTTGGGAATGACTGGGAAAAATCTGCCTCCAGACTGTAAGCCATCACTGAAGCCAGAAAACAGAGAGACAAGGAAGGAAAGCTTGCCAGCCCAAAGATCAGCAATTACTGTTTGCATTCCCTCCAAGGCTCCAACTGTTTAATATTTTGGGGGGGGCTAGTAGCAAAGGATCATTAACCCTCAACTCCTAATTAGCGCAGACATTAACATGCAGTAAGTACAATTTACTTGGTTTGGTAAGTGTGGTTGTCTGTATGTTGTTTTGGAATCATTCTCATCAATTATGGAAGTAAGTATTTTGCATGCCCCACCTTTGTTATGCATCTAGGAGTCAATAGTCCATCATTTAATGTTTTCCATATATACAGGTCATTGATTTCAAAGAACAACACAGACTCTATCTTGTGCCCTATACTCAGAGTCTATACCAAAATGACATTAAAAACACAGATTCAAAATGCTCAGCAAAACAGGTTCCTTAAGGAGGTGGTTTAATCACTGCAAATTTCTACAGACCCAAAGGCACTAGCTGACATTCAGCCAAATTGCAGTTAGCTATTAGGGCATTCTTCAGTTTTACTGAGCTCATTTCAAACTGAGTTAAACAAGGAGTGACTGACAACAATACTAACTCCCACAGCATCAGTACTACCGCTCTCGTGCTGCATTAGGAAGGGACTGGCACAGCTCCTGCTGGCATCGGTGCATCCACATGCAGCTTCTGCTACACAGACGTCTGACACAAAACTTCTCAAAAACATAGACAAAGCCTACAGGACCAAAATCAGGCTCCTCCTGAGATGGGAGAGAGATACAGGAGGGAATAGGAGTGCTGAGACTTGGGGAAAGAGCTTTGAAAAGCCAGATTGGCTCCTCCTGCTATGGTGGGGGTAGAGAGCAGGTGAGGAGGTACCCCCAACTCCTGGGGACCCAGCCCTGGTCATGGCCAGCCACCACCAGCTCCATGTCCTTGGGGACAGTAGGGGCCTGCCTGGCCCTCCCAGGTTCTGCTGTGGGAAATACAGGTCATTTCACCACCTGCAGCAGCTGCCTGTGGTGAGTAATGCCACACTGCAGATCTCCAGGAGCAAGGAAACTTGTAGTAGGGACAAGACTTAAGAGGGAGTCTTGATCAATTTATGAAAGGCTATCAATGGCAGCACCAGCAGGAGAGTGGGTTGATGATAAAGGCAGGTCTTCTATGATCTATCTCCAGCAAGTCAAGCAAAAATCTATATGAATTCAGCTTGTGTGATTATGAAGGTCAGTCCTCAGAGGGTACACAGTGCTAACTAAGAAACAACTCACATAATGAAGAGATATCCTGACTTCTGTGAATTCTCTATGCACCAAAAAGAACATCAGAACATGCCAAGTGTACCCTGTCTGTGCCCAGATGTCCTAAAAAGCACATAGTTGTTACAGAAAGCAGATCTTTCTCACCGGCTTTCTTAGAACATGAACTCTGCACCTTATCCTTGGCTCGATCCTGCTTCCTCAGCAGTTAACCTTTTTTTAACATCCTGTTTATTGCTACAAGCTACATTTGTTACTGTTTAGTCAAAGAGCTTATGTCTCGACTATAAACGTAGCACACCAACAGGCAGGGCTCTTAAAATGCCACGTTCATGCTCAAATAGGCAGATGTTGAAAGGATTTCTATAATGTCTTAAATAAATGGCACCAAGTAGGCAGTCTGAGAGCTCACTAAAAATGACAGTTCTCGTTGACTTCCAAAATCAAGACCACATCCTGAACCAGAACCTTTGAGGTTAGTAAAAAGGATTTAACCAGGAGAGTGCTAAAATCCCCCCAGATGTATAACAGTTAAGGTATCCCACAGGGCACAACGGCAATGGCAGCTGGATGGGAGTCTGGCACTCGGCCACGAGCTGCCAGTGCAAGCAGCCTGTTTTTAGGAATGAGCCTTCTAACTCTTTTTCATACTGCCTCCCAGAAATTTCTCACAGGCTTAAAATGCACACATAATTACAGAGTCTGGATTTCTTTTTATCTTTCCAGTCACTGAATTCCTAGGTACTTTCTTCTCCTTTTGTCTCTTGTGGTCTCTCTTTCTGAGTTCTTCTCTCATCGGTGTGCGCACACAAAAATGTTTATACCCATCTGCTTCTTCAGAACAAATGTCTCTCCGCTGTAGCCAGGAGGAGCCCTCCTTCTCCAGGTGGAGGGTGCCAGTAGTCACTTTTCTGGGGTGCTGAGAGGAACTGACAGCAGAGGAGCACATATAAGGAAGGAACACGGCTGTGAAGTTGAAAGTTCACCAGTCACCACATGCCACGGACTTCAGAACACATCTCCCTCTACCTTCTCTGCTCTGCCAAAAACAAAGGCTAGGGGCAGAATGCTGGACTCCAATCCTTTTAATTGTCCTCTGCTGTGACTCAGGGACAAATGTTTGCCTTTTAAGCAGCAGGGAAAAATCAACAAAGGGAGAAAGTTCTTCTATGTGTAAAATGACTTCCGCACAAGCAGGCAGATAGTGCTGCTCGAGAATTGGAGGTTTCAAACAATCTGAAATTCCAACATTCTGGGTTTTGTTTACATTCCAAATTCCAAATGGAAAAATAAGGTTTTTCTGACATAACATTACAAGAAAAAGAAGAATCATGATTTCAGGTAAATCACAGCCATTCATTTTTATTAAAATAAAAATATTGTGTCCTGATTTTAATGCTTTTGATTTCCACGTTATGGAAACATAAGAGGAAGCTGTAATGATAAAGGTGACTTGCTCTATTATAAATGATACATTGAATTAAATGAGATAACTTTCACAAACCAATAAAGTGGTTTGTCCCAGTAAGATCAATATCTGATGCTTAGACCTCAGATGGTCTTTCATGAAAAAAAAAATTATAATTGACATTTTTCACATGAAAAATTTATATTTTGGTGAAACAGACTTTTCCAACTCAAAAATAAGTCATTGGGAAAATGTTGTCAATTTTCAACACCCACAACGGTGTTGCAGTCTTGGGGTTAAAACTTGCAGGCATGACTCAAAGCCCTGGTGAATCAACGGGCAGAGGGGGTGCTGATCACCTGGTGACTGCACTGCTGCCAATGGTGCACAACCCTGCTGGAAACCAGGTCATTCCAGTGATTAAACTCATTTACAATACTTCGAACAGGAGAGTTGTTCTGAAAGGATCACAGCAATATTGACTAAAAAGTCAATGAGATGCTGGGGAAATTAACGTTGCACACTTGATACACTTAGAAATGCCATTAGCTGGAACCTCAGCTAATCCTACAGGATGGGGGCATGGAGAGAGTGTGAGTTAGGAGCAAAAAAAAGCATGTTGCAAGGTGGAGAAGTAACTCCAGCTGCCACTGCATTTTGCATGATGCATGGACACTGAAGCGGTCTGGCCATGAGCCCCAGCTGCACAGTATGATTTCCGTGAGTGGAACAAACGCACAACTGGAGCACTCACTGGTTAAAAAGAAATGATTGGAGGAATCATTGATTGCTCTCAGGTTTACTTGGCAATGCTGTTCTTTTCTCCCATCTCCTGATATATTTCATAGCAGATGTGTACCTAGACATAACCCTGTACAAACACAAGATTAGGAATAAAGAAGCTGTGCCCACTCCTATTTTCCTTCTTTTCTTGCTTCTTTTTTCTTTTTCTTTCTTTCTTTTCTCTGTTTGTTTTGTTTTGTTTTTTCCTTTTTCTTTTTTAACTGGAAATCCTTCTTGGGAAAAGCTATTTCATAGCTGTCTACTGTCTTTCAGAGGAGTTTATAACGGATCTCGGGAAATGTGTGGGACCTAATTTATCAACAGATCACAAAAAACCTGTGACCAAACAGTACAATAATAATCTATTCTCCACCAGAAGAAACACTTTCAGGATCAAGAAAAATCCTTTCACTCATTTTAAATACAGCCCAAATATAGAGGAAAAACTAAATATCCAGAGCTTGCAATGAATACCTCAGATCTAATTGCTGGTGTATGAAGACGGACATTGTCTTTATGCAGTGACTGCATGCACATGGGATGATTTTTTCTGTAGTACTTTTGTGTAGGGGTTTTGGGCCGAGATGGATCCCTCCCAGTTTATTTGTAGGTCAGCTGTCAATATTTTGTCTTTGGAGCAGCTCCTCTCACCTTGTGCTTTTCCAGCCTTCTCTCTTTCCTCTGCAGCACAATTACTCGTGTGTCAGGGCAGTCAACAGGCTGAGCCGCTGTGATTTTTTTTCTGAGCCTCTCTGTTCTCTCGTTTTTTGACATTCCTAGCATGAATAGGTGCACTAAGATAATTACGCTAATCCATCTAGCAAAACACCCAACTTATACATTTGAAGCTAATTAGATAAACTTCAAAATGGGTCATTTTTCAGCCCCTCAGCCTCCCCCTGCTTATGAGCATTACCCCTGAGGGGACTCTTTCTCAATCAGGTAGACATTTCTGGGAATGAGATCTAATGAATCCCTTTACCTCCTGAACTGAAAACCTCTTTTCATTGAGACTTAAGCAACTGAGGACAAATTCAGGTATGGCAGAAGTAGGAGCTCTCCCAAGGCAACAGTACTGCTTCTTTCTGCCTAAATTAGGTTTGACCCAATCTACTGATAGAAGGCCAAAGTCTTTCTGTGAGCAAAAGTGTTGCGAGATCCTTTCGTCTTCCATAAAGAAAGGCAAGGTAAAACTATAGTGATCAGTTCCCCTTACTGACATTAGTGCTACATGCAGGTAAGATCTTTCAAATGAATAGTAAAGCGCTTTGCCAGAAATGGGTCTATTCTCTGCATCCTGGAGCTGGATTGCATTTCACTAGTAGCAGGACCTTTTTTTTTCCCCAGATTTTACAAAATGTTTCAGCCTGATGCTGTCAAACTAATGCTTCATGTTCTTTCGATGTGAAATGGTATTTTGTGGGGTTTTTTTAAATTATGAAAAATTATTTTAATATATATATTGTTTTTCTTTTTCCATTAATGGTGGTTGACCACAGCATTTTTATCAATTTCCAACTGGAGTCATATTCCCTTAAGCACTTGCCAAGTGCCCAGTAAGAAACAATTCTGACCTCCGCAGAACATGCTGCTTAACTGAGAGAGACCAACAAAAGGCAGCAGGGGAAACAGAAGCCCTAAGTTGCAGCAGGTTGAAAAAAAATCAAATAGCAACTCAGTGACAAATCTAGGATTCAGTCAAAACATTTAAATGACTCAGAGTCATGCTGCTTCTTTTACATCAGCAACATTACAACAGACATGAATCCCACAGCAGACTTTCAGGCTTTTGACAAAGAAAGAAGTGCCTGAGTATGTTGCGGTTTTGGGCATCAGTGGGAAAAAAAGACAGGTTTTGGGGAGGAGAACAGAGAAAAGGACAAAACAGGGACAAATGTGAAGCGTTACTCATAGCAAATGTAACTGATGAAGTACACGGTCACAAATATGTGTTACTCTGTATTTCCTAGCCTTTGTGACCTCTGCCAACTTAAAGACAATGAAACTGCCCTTTAAAGATGCTTTTTATGACGATGTGGTGCTAAGTGCATTTCTGAAATATTAAATGTGAGTCTTATCAGGAATATAAGACTCCTTTTTAGTTAAGATGAGAGATGTGGTATAACTGGGCTCAACAACCCTCAGCTAGAGCAGACTTGCTTTTTTCTTCCAGACCTCCCTACACCTCCAAAGCAGAAAAGAGGAGATGCTGCCCCTGAACCGCACCGTGCTGAGCTTGGACATGCAGCCCTGCAACAGGCAGCTGTGAGGATGCTGACTGGGCTGCAAAGGAGCCAGCCTTGCTGCTGCTGTTGGGAATGGATTTGCCATAAAGTTGGGTGTGCGAGGCAAAAAAATCATTGAAGCTGTAAAACTGACACAGGCCTTTTTTTTTCTCTTACTCCAGAAGAAAAGAGTAACACACGCTGGCTGTGTGCGACCCACTGAGGCTCGATTGTTCCCTGAGACAAGAACACAGATGAGCTTCCCGTAATTCTTCCCCCATCTCTTTTCCTGTTCTGCTACTGTAATTTTAGAGGTGGAAGCAGATGAAAAAGGTTTTTCCATTGTAACACAAGGTCTTTTCTTCTATTGCCTGCCACAAGTGTAATGCCTTGTTATTTTCTGTCCTTTTTGCTTCCAGAATGAGCTCTGATGGAGCTCCCTAATGATAACAAGCCATCACTGCAGTAATATTGATACCTGTTCTAATCACTGGCATTCTGGCTTTTCAATTTTCACTATTTGCCTTGGATCAAGTAGCTCTGTGCTAATGCAACAGAAGGTCACCAGATGAAGGGGCTGATAACAGAGAGGGACTGTTCTACTTAACATGCATGGAGGATTATGCTTTTCAGTCGTCCTCGAGCTAATCTTTCAAGTTGTCCTTTTTTGACTTTCTCAGTTTAATCAGTTTAATCTCATCTTCCCTCTTTTCTGATTACAAGGATTTTCTGTAGAAACCTTGTCTCCACAATAAGGACCACGTGGCAATTTATTCTTATATTGATTTCAACATCTCTTTTCCGCTACCAAGACTCTGATGCAAAGAGGGAGAGTGGGAGCCAGAGGGGAAGCAGAGGGTCCCTCTAGTGCCTCCTGCCTAGCAAATCCTCCCACTTTTGTTATCTAGGAATCTGAATACTCCTTTAATACACTTGAAGTCAGAAATGGCAGCCAGATTGCAGATACTCAGCTGTGATTAAAAGTTAGTGGAGACAGTAAGAGCAATAAAGCATATTCACAAGATGAGCTAAATCTGGGGCACCAGTAATCAAACTGTTCAGGCCATATTTTCCAAGGGAGACTTTCATGGTTGCCATCACAACTGCTTACCCAGGACAAAACAGCATTTCTTGCCCCACAGGTGGAGAAACCAGATGCAAAGTCCAGGGAGTTAGACAGAGTGGCCAGTCTGCACAGACGGGTTTGTGCATGTATTTATACATACATTTATGCACGCAGATTTGACTGCACAGGCAAAATTTTTCTGTGGTTTTGTCCTCTGGGACAGGAGGAATTCCCACAACTATTGATTTTTCCAGGTAGGAGGGATGAGGACTGCTTAGCACTGGATTGGCATTTTACCTGTGTATGTCTGCTACGTATAGTAAGAAAAGAGAAAAGAAAGCAACGGGCGATATGCTTTTCCACTGTACACACTATCTAACTCTTGAGTCAGGATGCTCAGGCAGCTATAGGGAATAGCCAAGCAGGGAACGGGCAGCCCCACTCCAAGAATAAGTGGGTCCTGGCCAAAAAGAAAGATGTCCAAGAGATGATTGCCACCTTGCTGTTGCACCAAATAAGTAAGGGAGGAGTTGTCCCAACCTCCCACCCATTTGGTTGCTTCAGCTCCAGACACCACCTCTTCATCGCATCTGCATAGTCTCTCATTCCGCAGACATCTGAAATGCTTATCTGTAGTCTCGCTCTCCCCCAGACACACACACTTCTTGACCTGTGAGTAACACAACAGCAGCAATATGGGATCTGATGCAACGGGCTGGTGTATCTGTTTAGCCCTGTAAGCCTGCTCTATTTTTCCTACAAGTAATGAAGGATTTTGCTTTCTCTTCAGGGTTCCTGGAGATAATGATATACCATAGCCAGCGGAGGTGAACATCTGTTTTAAGAATTGTGAACTTACAGAAGACCATTTGTCTATCTGATCTTCCTTTCTTGTTTTTCAGTGTGCCTTATCCATTTCTCTGTTAATTAAATAGATGTGAAATCACTAAACCACTGGGTCGAAGAAACAATTAAACAACAACTGACATAAAAAAGTGGGAGGGAGGAGACTCTCTTTTCTTTTTTTCCTCTTAGCTGATTCCGCTTGTTAGAAATTGCCCTACTTTTTGAGTGTGCACTTTCTTTTCCTTTCACAGAAAGACTTGGATTCATGAGGGCGTATCCACCTAATGACAATATGGTGGAGTTAACCCAAGAGAACAATGAATCCCATTAATCTGCTCATGCTTAATTGGTAAGTACGGTATGGGACTGGCATTTCAAAGGCAGACTGTAAATGTACCTGAATTGGTTGCTATTTAATTGATGCAACTGGCATACACATGCACGTACCCTAAAAAAGAGAGTGAGAGTAAGCAGCAAGAAGTTATTATGAGTGATTTTTTTTCCTTTTTAATATTACCTTTAGCAGCTATAGGCATGGCAGCAGGAACCAAGGGTGGAGCGCATGAAGACTGATGCGAGGCAATGGGCTGCTGTGTTGCAGAGACAGACAGGAATGGAATCACAAGGACACTCTGGTCACAATAGACAGGAACACGGACCAGGGTTCCTCTCCAGAACAGCGGAGGGCAAGCAACATATTTTTATTCCACTAGCTGTATTCACCTTTAAACAATACTGGAGGATGTGGGATGACTCTGCAGGAAGTTGAAAATCACCCTTCCATAAAGCAGAGCTCACTTTCTGCTACAGACATGAGAAAAGGGAAGACTGCTAGAATACAAGTTCTTTGGCAACACCACAGAGGCTCGTATGACTAGAATATTGCTTATGTGAAATTACTTCCCACAAAACTGTAAACTTCTTCGCTAAAAAGTGAAGAGTCCCACACTGTTAACAAGACTATCACAAAAGCAAAGTGAAAAAAAGCTAAGCTTTTTTCTCCTGTCCTACCTACCTTACTGCCACTACCACTCCATATCATTTGCACACAAAAATGTTAATTTTACCCTTCCAGAAACCTCTTTACTAAGTTGTTCCCTGTAAATATGATTAGTTCTTAAGCCTTTCAATCAAATTATTTTTCCCACCCTGACACTATCCATTGTGTGGATGCTGCAGTCACAATCTGTGAAATTAATAGTACATGTTCTTATAAGTATTCTTATCACATGAATATAGCAGAAATTTGCCAAGTTGAGAAATACAGCCCATGAGACTAAATTCTTGCAAAAGAGGATCCTCCTGAGAAAGGGGTTCAGCAGTGTGAAAAAAAATAGAAATAAGAGAAGGGAAAATGACAGTTGGCCCTACAGTTCCTTGTGTCTGCACTTTTCTGTTGGATGTAACAAGGGTGTAGCAATCTTCATTTCTCTACATCTGTGGCACATCTGGGCTGTCCCTTATCTGGAAAAGACCAGATCTCCATGTGTGTCTTGCAGTCTTTAAATTCAGAAGCAGTGTTTTGCACCTGGAGCCAGGTAGGGAGGGTGGAGGTGGCAGGAACACAGGGATGCACCTTGCGTGCAGGGGGGACATGGTGGATGTGTAGACAATAGTTTGAATGGAGACGGGAGGAGAGAATGAGGTGAGGCATTCATAGCACAAATGACCCATTTCTGTTGTTTCCAGACCATTACTATCACATCCTGAATTGCCTGGCAAACATCCCCTGATCTGAGCGCTAAGAGTTAGGTCTATACATTTTCCTTGTCTTTTCAAGTGAGGTCTCCCCATCTACCGAACTAAAAGGGTCAGAAAGAGGAGGTATCCATGAGGATACAGCAGCTGGAACCCAGACAATCCCAACAGGAGAAGGTAGTGCCCACAGCAGCAGGAGACGGGAGAGCAGTGAGCTGTGTGTGGAAAGCAGCACAGTGGTTTTGGAAGGGAAAAGACCAGGAAACTTTTAAACTGCTGAGCACGAACTGGTTCTTTCCAGAAAACTGGATTATAAATAATCCTGTCTGTAAAATTACCAGAAAAAAAATAAATAAATAAAACAGCTGACCTCAGTTCATCTCTTCCTTTTGAGGAGAAAAAGAGCCTGGAACAGTTCTAAGACATGCATTTCTGTTCACAAAAGGTCCTGATGGAACATCTGCACCAGTGGCCAATCTGGATTTTCAAGTGAAATCAGCTTTGTGGGTCCATTTTGTGCACTCACAGTATTGGCAAATCAAGGCAATATCATGTAGCACAAAGCCATACGTTTTTCCCTAGTTGCCCTAATTGTATTCTGCTATTAAATGATCATCATGCAAATGCTGAAAGGGGAAGAACTTGCATGGTAATGGAAATCCTCTCTGTTCCTGTAATCTATTTATTGAGGCTTTTCCAATTATTTTTATATTAAAAAAAAAAAAAAGTAAGAAATATGAGTACAAAGAAACTACAGAGAAAAGGCATTTGTGATTGGATTAGTGAATCCAGAACAAAATCATCAATAGATGTCTTTATTATTAAAATAGAGTAGCAATTTTGGCTGAATGATTAACCAAAGTTTCAAAGCCTTGCAGAGTTGTTTCTATTAGCATAAGACATCAGCAGTGTAAGTCAATTGTACTCTTGGCATAATCTTAAAATAATCTTGTTTACTTACACCCCTCCCCCCAAAAAGGGAGGGAAAATTTCACCCAAGGCCCATTTTCCTGAATGCAATAAAAGTGAAAGCGTCAACAAAGACTGTTATTCTCATTCAGGAATTCCCAGATCTGCCACCCTAGAGAGCTCAACATCCAAGCCCTGCTGGCTGTCTGCTCCCACTCCGCAGCACACGGCCAGCTCTTCTTGCAAGACTTCTGCTCTCTCACTGGAAGGCTTCAGCCAAGAAGCCCTGTGTTTGCAACACCAAGTTGCTCACACGGTTGCCTAAGCTCTGATACACCATAGTTCTTCATGGCACTGGCCATCCACCAGGAGGAATCAATAATTCCCGGGGAGGCCTGAAGGTCATCGCAGGCTTACCAGCATCTGCAGTTTGGGGAAGCATGGTGGACCAGAGACCATGCAGCAAGCCATCTTTGGCAGATTTTAGCTTGAGAAGGATACAAAAGCTGCCAACTGCAGACCTGATTCACTGTAGGCTTTCCCTGGGTACTATTGAGTCCTTCCCTCATGGACAGAAAGGTGTCAAGGTTTGTTTTTTCCATAGCACATCAGCCATGGCACCGGGTCGAGCATCTCACCCAGGATCTGGGGATCTCTCTGTGTTCATAGTGGATCTGCTACCTTTTACATTAAAATCTCCAGTCAGCTGGTGCTGCCCCTCTGTTCTTTCAAGGATCCTTTTCCTAATTTCTTGCATTGCTTCAGTGACGTCTCCCAGTGGATGATTGCCAATCTTTTATTTCTAATAACACAGATAAGGCATAAGTTTTATACAGGCTCTCTTAACTTGCCTCCTTCCCATTTATTTATTTTTTCTTTCTTTCTCCTGAAGTAAGATCGCCACATAAAATTTCTTATGCCGCAGCACAGCAATCGGGTGTAACCTTTTACTCTGATTTGTCATTTCATTCCCATATTAACTGTCTTGTGAAGACCTGTCAATTCCATTTATTGAACATCTTTAAAATCTGTGCTTGGTTAATGACTGAGGCAACTAAAACTCTGGTGCATGCCTTGGTTCTTTCTCAGCTCGAATATTTAAATGGGTTTCTTGCTGGCCTTAGTGCATTTATTCTATCTAAATTGCAATCTGTGCAGTCATTTGCCTGGCCTGATTTCTTTTTCTTTCTCTTTTTTCTTTTTTTTTTTTTTTGCTTGCTTCACATTCTCCTCATGAAACTCTGTTACTTGGGTCACTCCTGTTTTATTATTCTTATTTTGCATCTTCCATTTAAGATTTTGACACAAGCCTTGTTTTATTTTCTTATAGGGTCTGGGGAGGAGTCTGTTGTATGAGGCCAGGTTGGGTGCCTAACACCACAAGACCATTGTCTCCTGAACGGATCTAAGGTTTGTCTGTCACTTCTCATACTGTCCTGACAGTTACCCAAAGATTTCATCCAAGAAGTCGGAGGGCTAAGCCATTGTGCATGATTTGTCCCTCACCATAAGATGTAACCTGACATAATCCATGGAAGCATAGCTTAACATTTCAAACATGCCCAGAGATAAGAGTCATTTTGCAGCAGGTGCTACCAAGTGTCTGATGAAAGCTGCAGAATACACACTGGGAAATCCTGTTGCTGGTAAAAATCTAGTGCATCTTTATTTCCTGCTCCACTCTTCTTACAAAGACATCCTTTGTGATAGATGTATTAAACCATATCTCCCCATTACAGCAGCAGTACTTTTCCATCACCTTTAATTATGTCAGATGCAGCATGTGGCTCAAGCTCACCTCCATTTACCTGATGCATTACTGTCATTTTGAAGGGCAGATGTTCTTACATCCCATGCTTCAACAAGCTCGGCTCTTTTCTATTGCTTTACAGAGACGTGGCTCCAACGAGAGGTACCGCTCACGTGTGACACACCGGCTGGGTCTGTACTCCACACCGCCACGCGCACAGATGCTTCCCTTAAACTACTGCAGTTTGTCACCATTCTGCTCCAACACATCCACTGTACATTGGTTTTACGGCTCTATTCGGGATTGCTATTGCAATATTCTGGAGTATTTATCTGGGTTTTTTGTAAGGAAAATGCTCGTCATGTACTGCTATCTGGAGATCAGCAATTCCAGTTCATAAGCTTTCAAACTTGTTTTCATTCTGTAATGGAGTGAAAAGCCCATCTTTTGAGAGGCTTCACAGGCTCATATTTTGCAAAATTCTTGACTTGCAGAATAAAGAAATGCCCAGACTTTGGCTTAGAAACCTGGAGATTTTTACATCCTTGAGAGACAAGGAGTCTTGGCCCTCAAAAGTGCTCTTCTTCACACCTTCCTTCAAATGGGCACCCATTGGCGAAACATTTCTGGGAGAAGGAAAACACATTTGATGAAAATCCAAACAAGATTCAGCCAGCTTTCCTCACACTCTTAACACTGAATCTCCAGACCCCAGCCCTTCACAATGCCCTTCAAAATATGTTTACCATACCGTGTGCTTTTCAACCTCCTTGTGTGCTCCCCACCACGAGAAACTGGTCAAGCAGGTAATAGTAGAAGGCATGGAAGCGTCATAAATCTTGAAAAGACCTGATAAAACTTTTAAGGCAACTCCTTCCGCCCCAGCCCAGCAGAAGGTGTGATGCAGGACACACGGTTGCTCTGGTAACGTCGCACGATCCCTCTGGCGACTGTAGCGGCAAGGTGTCATCAGCACAGAACGCCTCGGTGGCTTCACCGTCCTCAGATGCAGAGAGGGAGATGGCAATGTTATCTGCAGTAATTCTCACCTTTCCTGGCACAAGAGCCCTCTGGGGGTACATGCAGCTCGAAGGCTGGCCTTTCACTTCTTCCTGCCAGAGCAAAGGAAATATTTTTTTTCTCAGATCTCTAAAGAAAGTTTACACCTTTATTTCTGAAACACCAAGGAAGGAAGGCTTTAAATAATACATTTCCAGAGTGCTTGTGTGCAAGTGTCAAGGATGGATGAACTCATTTGGATTGTTGGGAAAGTGGTATTCAAACAGCACACCTGAAGTCAGCTGTGAAACTGCTCTGCCGCTACAAAAAAAAAAGCCACTGAAGAGCACAAGCGGTGCCTCAAGGAGGGAATTGCCACAACCTGCAGCTCCTTGTCACTGTGTTGAAGCTCCATTACCTGGTGAGAGAAACAGAGCTCCTGGCAGAGGGAGAGGGGCAACAGCTACGTTCTCCTCTCCACTTCTTGAAAAGGAAGAAGAAAATAGTAGTTTGTTTAAAAGAAACAAGACCGCAGCAGCCATTTGACCAGTCATTGTCACGCAATTAATGAGCTATAGGTAATGTATTTTGATGAATTTGAAGAAAAAGTGACTAGGAAAACATGCTGAGAAGAGCCACCAGTTTTGCAAGAGAATTTTTATATATCTATATTTGCAGTAGTGACCTGAAGAAGACTATCCACAATATTTTTCCTTCTTACCTATTACCAACAAAAAGGCACTGTTTGAGTCGAGGCACAGACTGAGAAGAAAGATTAAAGATTAGTGAAGCTAGCTTACACCTTGCTTTGAGATGGGTGAAAAGGCCTTCTCGCATGACCATATAGAATGAAACAATATCACTTGCAATACGTGCTCCCAGGCTAGAACCTGGAGCTTCTATTTTCATAAGTCCTTTGGACTTCATAGCCTGTTCAGGCATCAGAGAAAGCAATGAAATGTGCAAACAGGAATTCTCATTGTTCTCGGTGGGAATCCTTGGTGCTAACCATTCTGAAATGATACCCTTCCTATGCTGATTTCAGAGCATTTACATCCTGCGGGAGTTTTGTCCTCTGACTGTGTCAACTCTAACTATATGGATGGTAAATTGAATGAGTTGTAATTGGTTTTAGCAACTGGACAGCAGAAACAGATGGATGAAAAAAAAAAATCACAGATGATCTTCATAAAAAAATGTCATGCTCTACAGCATTCTGGGACTATGTGGACTTCTCTGGGACCATATGTGTCTTTTTCCAGACCCACAGGGCAATACAAGTATAATGTGCTGATCCTGTATATTAAAAAAAATGAATAGAAATGTTCAATTCCCTTTCAGAATCTTTCTGAATATACCAGAGCGTCTGCAACTTGATCATAACAATGCCAACAACGCCAACCAGATCTGTTTTCACCTCTCTGAAAGTTAATCTGTTGCTACACTGAATGTTATCATCATAGAAGGAAAAATTAGCACCTGACAATACTCTGGAGTAAGGTTTCACTGTGATTTTCAGAAGAAACCCCACCCTACATGATCAAATGCCTTGTTTTTGAGGTTAAGGTTATTAATACTCCGTTGGGTTTTGTATATTGCTTTGATTAAAGCAATTTAATTAACTTCCTTATATCAGAAGATATAAAATACCTTCCCAGGTTCAAAATCTACCTCACCTTTGCAGGAATGCAGATGGTATTTATTCAGGTATTCTAGCAAAAACCTGAGGCCCTAGTCCTGAGAATCTTTAAATATGTAAGTAACCTGAGAGATGTGAAACTACCAAAGTCCAGTTTCACATTGTTAGCAGTTGACTTCTGCTTCTGGCCATTGCACGCTTTTCTTAGATGAATGCCACCATCTGTTTAGGTATGAAAGGTATTTAAAAGAGCAATGTGTGAGAGAGTTATTAGAAATAACAGAACTAATTTTTAGTCATGTGATGTTAAGAGAGAAAAATAGTCCTTGGTATCTGAAGAGCACTCGTAAGATGTTTACTGGTAATTCTGGAGGTACAATACTGGGACTACGGGGGGGTTCATTTTTCATTTGCTACTCTCTCTACCTTAAACACCATTTAGAATCAAAAATTCAGCATCTTTCAAGCTTTCTTAAAAGCCAAAAAAGATACAGTCCTTAGATGACACCTTTATGACTATTTCTACTATTTGGGAAGCAGTAGTTCCCCGCTTCTGTGTTTTGAGATTTTGGGAGGGAACTATTTTCTCTTAATTCTGTTACAATTACTTTCTGTTAACTTTGTTTCAGCTAAAAATAACCAAGAACTTGGCTTAGCTTTGTATCTTCAAAATTTGGAATGTCTTCTCATATATGCATTTTAAATCAGTTGCTTCTCACTTTCCGTCTGACTACCTGAAAATAATCCTCTCAAGATCAAGAGAATTATTAGAAACCTGGGAATTTCAACATTCTTACCACAGATTTCTCAACACAATTTTAACGTGGAAAAGTTCATTTTTCACTATTGTTTCGTGGCAGCTTTTCATAAGGAGTACAAGGAATAATCAGAACTGCAAAACCGTGTGTTATAACAAATCAGTGGGTTTAAATTCCAATGGGCATTGGTTAGAGCCCATTCCAAGAAGACTTGTCTTGCTTTTAAAATTGTATTTAGAAAGAGAGGAAAATATTCCAGTAATCAAAAGGGCCAATAGAAAAAGCCCAAACTTCTTATACAGTAGCTCCAAGCACAAGAAAAATATGGATTTAGCAGAGATTTGTGTAATGTCAAACTCCAGTTACATGAACAAAAAGCAAGAGCAGGTCTTAGAAGATTTCTTTTGTATCCAAAGCAAAGATTTATCTGTAATTGAAATATATTCTAGAGAGGAAGGGCTAGATATTAACATGAATTTTTGCTTCCTTTTAATGTGAAAGAGGACTAAAACACGGATGTGTGTGCATGTGAAAGGTGCAGTTTCTTGGTTTTTTTCACCTGAGAAAAAGTTGGAAGGCTGTTCTTCTTGGTCCCCTCCTCTTTTCTTGAGGGAAGTCACTGGCAGCCATGAGAACCAGGTGGAAGCTGCTCTTCCTTAATGCGGTGGAGATTTTCAGAACAGATTTACTGGCTTTGTCCCTGGGAGAACAGAATCAGCAATGAGTGTTTGAAAGCTGTCAGTACTGGGGAAGCCCTACGGAAACATTTCACAGGTGCATTTTCAGGGCTGAGGAATGAAATTGGTTTTAATAAAGCCAAGCAAAAAAAGGCTTAAATAGGACTTTAGCGATGCATAAGACTTCAGCAGTCCTCTGCCCAAGGGTTACTTTCTCTCTATATGTAGTACTCTGTCACCAGGCTAGGTTTTAATTACACAAGCCACAGGCAAAACTAAGTCTGCTTTCTAATATCATTTTGATGTGGTATTCCCCGTATTTCCCCAGGAAATTAAGGTGCCTGCTATGCTCATCCTCTCTTGAACATTAAACGGCAAGTGTCATTGTCAAAGACAAGAGGTATGCTCTATACTGGCAGTGGGAAAAAGGCTGACTTCCTCCATTTCAGCAAAGGATTTAAATCCCCTACACACCTCCAGGAACTCTCAGAGATAAAGCTTACCGCTTGGGCCATGACAATTAAAAGGCACTAACCCCAGGACATACCAGACACCAGTCGCCAGAATGCCTTCCTATTAATTAGTGCAGCACTTAATTCAGATTTCCAATTCTTTTCTGAAGCGCAACACCTGCAATATCACAGCACAGGATGAATTTGCTGCTCCAGCTGCAGCACTCAAGTCTGTCGTGACCTCTCTGCCTCCTAGTTCAGAGTCACACCACCACAGCCCTCTGAAATGACCAGATATAATTGGGTTCAGTGGAGTTCAAAGCTATGCTCCAACTTCCTCATATCAAAGTCCATTGATTCAGTGGCAGTGAAAGCACATTGAAATGCTGGGAAAGTGGGAAGGAAGTTATGAGCTGAGCACATTTAGGTCTGTCCTGTCAGATGCTGGGATGCAGTACAGAGCAGACTTTTGGTTGAGCTTTCAAGAACTCAGGTGTGGTCCCCTGGAGAAGACTTTATCTCCTCCTCTAATTGCTGTAAAACATATCTCACTTTTGCTAATGTACTTTGCCTATTTCATGGCTTGATACTTCTGACACTCATTTCCTCTTCTTTTTTTAAATGTCAAAAAAAATTTAAATTTTTAAATTTCTCCTGAGATTGTTCATTCATTATATTTATTTTCTTGGACATGATTTAACAAACCATCCCTGAAGAATTTGCAGCTATTAACTTTGTCGAACAGTTGCTCAAGTGAGAGTTAAAGGCAAATGGTCTAAAAGAAAGTAATGGGCCAAAGCACCTCCAGGGTATTCATCTGCCCCAAAACTAATTTCAATAATTCTTTCCCACAAAGACCAAAGAGAAGAAAAGAAAAAGGAAAGAAAAAGGAAGTTCTGTTGTTGGTGGTATGACACCATAAAGCACAAATACAGATAAGAATAGCAGGATTATGGTTCTTTTGCCTAGAAAGTCAAGATACTCAAATCTTCACCCTCACTCCTGGTTGACCCTTGTGCATTGTCCATTCCTATCTGTAAGCTCCAGACCACCAATAACAATTGTCACGGGACGGTCATTTGGCTCATATTTCTGTCAATGGCAGCTCTCAACTTGTGGAGACCTGGGTTGATATTCACTAGCAACCTTATTCTGGGAAGAAGACCTGCTCACTGCCACTACTAAAAATAAGGAAGCTGTAAGTGGTGATGTAGATAACCACCTTCTATGGTCTTCAGAGAAGGATATGAAGAGTATACTGTATAACATAACACACTCATACAATCTTGGTCCTCCTGTGGGCTGTAATTGCAAATTAATTTCTGATGAATGGAACGCAATGAAGGGTCTGAGTGCCCAGAAGTCCATCTGGTTTTCTGCAAATATACCAGCTGTACACAACTGAGAATGTATGTCCATTAGTTCTGCGCACGTAATTCCAAACAGTACAATTTTATATAAAATATTGCTTCTTTCCACAAGCCCTGCCTCACCTGTAACTGCGCCTTTTCTGAAAAATACTGGTTAGACACAGTTATAAAGAATGTAACTTAGTCATTGTCATTGCTGCATATAACTGGCTATTTTTCTACAGATATTTTATGTGTCTGTTCCTGACACAAGCAGATCCAATCATTTGGTCATTTGTTTGGTTTTGAATAAAAAACAGAAAAAGGAGCCATTCAAATCAAAATAACCTCCCAACCTCCCAGTACACTGCATGTGAAAGCAAAGTCAATTTGGTATTTTTTAATGTAATGTTTATGTCATTCTCTGTACTGCAGGGCAATGCAAAGTCCCAGTGGAGAGCCAAAAGAACTGGGCAGCAGTACCCACCCAGTATATGGAGACTTTGTACAAGCTATAGAGCCACACGTGCAAAATATTTTGTCCAATGTCTTATGATATTACTACTGGTTCCCAGGTTAGTCTGGATGTCTTAGTCCAGGGTATGTTAATTTGTGGGGTATGGACCTATATTCTTTCTTCTTTGAGAAAAATGTTTGTTTTTTCAATATTTGGTAAGAATGAAGACACCTGTTTTATCACTTTCATCTGAACATGAGAGAGTTTTATGTGGTTTTATGTGAGTCGGATGTATCTTTTTTCAGTTATATGTCTGCTCTAGGATGCTTATAAGTCACCCTAAAGAAATCCCTTTGTATCTGGCATGCAACAAGGAACACAGAGCTAAAACCCACTGAAATCAGATGAAGCATCTTCATTAATACTTATCAGTTTTGAATCAGGTCACCTACCAAGTGCTATTAGGATTTCCCCATGCCAGTACAGATGGGCCATTTTTATAGTTTTCTTCTGCAGTAAATTACTTTTTAAAAAAAATTTGTTCTCAGTCAGCCTGAAACAATTTGTGAGCAGTATAGCTGGAAAGAAATCAGAGGTCTGACCAACAGGAGTGCTGGGTGACTGGCATTGCCATTTTAGCAAAGGTCCAAATACATGTTCAAACTCCTCCCTCTTACATCCAGTGTCAAGAAGGTTATTCACTGCAGCTCTCCTGGGAGAATGCTCTAACCAGCTGAAAATGCAATGAAGTTATTTGTGCAGCTCCTGGATAAAAAAGGAGTGAAAACATTTTGTGTGAAAGGAAATGTTTCTTCTGAGACAAAATTATTTTTTCCATTTTTTTTATTTTGCTGAAGAAAAAGACTGCTTCAAGTTGAACTGAAATTTTTTTTATATTCTCTGCTCAGTAGCCCAACCCAAAAAAAATCTATTATTTCCACTGTGCTACTTCTAACCTTTCTATTTCATTCAAACTAGGTTTGCACAATTTGTTTTCTAAAGGGCCATGGCATCAGGATCTGTAGAACAGCCAGGGTCAAAATTTCACTATTTTTGAATACACCTACAATACACACAGATTTGCATAATAGGCCCTAATGCCTCCTTCAGAATCATTATGGTCTATTGAGTAAATAATGTGTCTATTGAAAATGGTTGAAATACCCATTTACTTGATAGACTCTATTGACTCCTAATAAGAAGCTATTAGAGTTGAATAAATATTATGCATTTTAAAACTTGCCTAAATATATTCCATTTCCACATATTTTCATATTTACACAATGGACTGTAAAGAACATGTTGTATCTACTCACAGACAGCTCCAAGAGAGAGCTTCCCTTTTTGTAGCATTTTTTCTTAACTTTGCAGGTCCTAAGGTAGATTGTATTTGGGTGGTTGTTTTGTTTTTTATGAGACTGACACGGGGAAACAAAATCAAAACAAGAAAGAAAATTAAACTACATGAGTTGGTACTTAAATAAAATTAAGCTTTATGCTTTCAAAGAGTTCACGTAGGATTTAGCCGTGCTCTCTTGGGCTTATATGTCGGACAGCACAACACATTCTTTACAATCGTTTAAATATGCAAATACATAGAAAAGAATGAGCGTAGTTAGGCAATGTGTAAAATGCATATTTGTGTTTATTCAGCCTTAAATGTTTTCTTGAGAGCTGAAAGAATCTCACAAGTTAAAGCATACTTTGATAATTATCCATATATACATTTTTAGCTAATCCATAGCAATTCTGAAGCAACCATAAGTAGCTCTGCCTGTTCAGCATAAAGATTTCAGACTCCAGATGTGCTTTACACTGTCTCATGTCTCATCTCAGTTTCAGATCTTGGATCCTGAATCCCACATCCCAGCACTCCATTTGCTGCCACGTGGACATAAAAGATAGCCAGGACAGGTACAACAGTGTCTCCTGGATGTGCTTCGTTCACATGAAAGCAAGCCAGCCTTAGTTCACGTGAAAGCAAGTGCCTCCTTCCGTTCCATCCTTAGGGCCTGAACAGGTACAGGCAGTGGCAGAAGTGATCACTTCTATACATTTTCACACCAGCTGATTCCATGTTCTCCAGCAATCACAGACTCTATTTTTGCTGTTCTCTTGCTACTTTCAAATGGTTCGCACACTTAGGTGCATTCCTGGATCTCATCATCCTCTCGAAGATCACCAGGAAAACTTACCAGCAGTTTGCAGCAGAGGTCGTAGAAGGAGGCTGTTCTTCTCACGAGATTGTCATGGCCCTTCTGAGTCCTGCAGGAATCTGACACAACTGCACATGAGGCCTGTACATAGACCTGCGGAGCTTGTTTCCAGAGGTCGGGCTCAGTCACTAGCAGGTCTGATCACGTAGTCATTAACTGTATCTACTGTACTCTACCTCTTCACAAGCTCAGTTTTCCAAAAGGTTGCCTCGACTGTATATCGCTGTGACAGTGTTATGCAAATTGTTTTCTCAGTTTATTTAATTTGATGTTGGCAAGAATGGAGGGTTAATGGCCTTGGCACAAATACATCTTGCTGCTATTTTCCAGTCAGTTCCTTGAATATGTGAACACTAGAAAGTCGTCTTCAGTCTCACAATGGCAAAGAAACACAGAAAGGTCTAATTTGGGCATTAGCTCTGTCCCATTGTGGATTAAAGATGTTGAGATCTCCAAACTGTAACTGATTTGTCCTTGTGCTAGACAGGTCTTCCAGAGCACTGGCCTGTGAAGAAACCATGATGCAGACATTATTTCTATATTCTCACATCCCATATGTATTAAATAATTCTCCTCTCTGTGCCTGAGGGGTACTGAACTGCCAGTGAGAATTACTCCTAACAAACTGGAAAAGTCTCCGCAGGTGCCCCTCAGCATTGGAGGTGCAGCATGGTCCCATCTCTCACCTCCACTTCCAAATCACTTGTCTTCTCACAGCCAGTTTCCCATGGCTGTCAGAAAGGCAGAGACAAGAAGTGCATCCTGTGTCCTGCTAGGGGTAGGTTATGTTTTAGTGTTTCACAGCCAGGATGTAAAAGTCTGTCTTTTCTGTTATTTCTAACTGACTGGTGAGAAACAGAAGTTAGAGAACTGGATGAAAAATAGCAACTAGGAGAGATAATAGATAATTAGTTTATCAACTTTATTATTTTTCTTAAATTGCAGCAAATTGATACATATGTTCTCAATGGTTTGCATAAGTCACTTCATTTCTGTCTTCCATTGTCCCTGAAAAAACTTGAAGGCATCATCTGATCAATTCTTCTGGGTGCCTATGGTTTGAGTAAAAGATGTTGTTTTCAGTTTAAACTTCCATTCCTCTCCTGCCTTTCCTCCCTACCCCACAAAAAAAGTTTAAGCACTCCACGTTTTTTTATACCTCTGGCTCCCAGGCAGCATTTGCAACAGTAAGAGCACTGGAAAGCATAGAAGCCAAATAATGCTAATAGGGCAAACAGAATGTAATTGCTTATGTGTGCTGGTTATATCCTGAAACAAATTGTTTCTTAATGCTGAGGTCAGACACGGTTTAATTAGGAGAAATACAATTGGTGTAAAATTTTGCAGCAGGCTGCTTGTTTGGTGTCATGCCAAGTCAACATCAAGCCTTTCCAAATGGAAATTTTCATTAGAGGCCATTGGCAGCCTGGTTAGGCTGAGTTTCAACTTTTTCGAGTCTCCTGGTAACACGAACCTGAAACTCAGCATATCTGCTTCCTAATAACAGGCTGTCCCTGTTGCAACTGTTCTCACGCATGCACACAGCTTCTACATATGTAGTGGCACATGTGCTCAAGATCTACAATGGCTACTTTATTCTGGACTGAAGCTGTCAAGATCAGTATGCAGATAGGACTTAACTTCAGCTTTAAGACTGTGGATAAATGACATTGTATTTTCATATTGCTTTCATATGAAAGATAAAGAAGCCTTTGAACTTCAGCAGAAGAAGGGAAATTCCTAAGCCCTTTTTGTTGAGTTGTGAACCTTTTTTTGTTCTGTTTGTACCACTCTGTGCAAGGTTCTCAAAGATTCTTACTGATGCTGGAAGCACTGATGCTGCTCTTTACATTGATTAGCACAGCCCCAGTGCTTGTGCTGCCAAGGTTAAGGTTGTATCAGCATTTCCTTTATAGACCCTGCTGTTCAAGAGAAAAATGTTTAACTTGACTGAGAAAATTTGCTTCAGGGTGGAATTTTTTTTCCTTCTCCTAATTTTGTGACTTACACTGATGCTTATAAAACTAAGGGACGGGCATTCTGGCTTATAGCAAGCAAGCATTGAAGGCTTCTTCCACTCCTTAGCATATCTCAGTCTCAGTTTGTGTCTTTTCTTCTTATTCCCATCCTGACGTGGAGAAGACTGATGAAAAGCCCACAAAGGGAGTGTGACCCAGTGCATACCACAGCCCCTGGGCTTTAAAGTTGAGCTACCAGAGGTACTTATTCCAGAAATTGTTGTCAGCAAAAGGCAGGAGCAGTGGAGGATTTGTGGCTACCGTGAAAGCTGGCTGGGGTGGCAGGTGAGCTGGCAGAGGAGGAGGGAGTGCTTGTGAGCCAAACTGCCACTGCGAATAAGACAAGCCAGGTTACAGGAGGGAGAAACTGCTGGGAAGAAAGTGGCAGAGACCCAAGTAGATTGTCATTGTACAGCAATTTGTTAAAGTAAACAGGAGCCTTTTCATTTCAATATCTCCCTGCCCTGGTTCAGACTATACCTGAATCAGCATTTACAGAACCACCTCCTCCCTGAAGGTGACATTTTCTCTTCTTCGTGGTTTTTTAGCCAAGTGCCTGTGCTTGGTCCACTATTTTCTCTCCCCCTTCTGTTCTTAGTATCTTTTCACCGAGAGCCACATTGTGCACCCTTTCCTCTCTGCTGTCGGTGAGTCAGGTGAGGTGCACTGTCGCCTCTGTCCTCCTTCACCCTCGCACCAATCCTGCTGTATTTGTCTGTTGGATGAATCCTTCTCCCTGCCCTGCTCTATCTGCCTGGCTACTGTTCGTGTGCACAGCTCATGGCATCAATGATAGTTAACCGTATTCTCTGTGGGTAAGTATGGGGGGGGGAGAAGAAAATAGAAAAACAGTTGTGTTGCTGTTCCTCGTCTCTGCCCACATGGTCTAGTTAGGGTCCGGTCTTTAGAGCAGGAGAAAAAAAGGGCCATTCAAGTTTGGCAAGATAAGGACATAAATACAGGAATATCCACTGCACGCGCATGATCTTCCACACAGCAGTTTCTTGAAATATTTTTGTTGTGAAAGTTATAAAAAATCTCTCGATAGAGATTTGGAGATTTAATGAGATTTCACGAGGTTTAGGGAAGAAAATAATCTTTGATATAAAATGATAGGGTTTTTTTTTCCCCAAGAGCATGTCCATAGATAATTCTTAATAGCTGTTAGCAGCAGCTCTTTGGTGACAGTTCTCCCTTTATAGTTTCACTTTCAGGGCTGGCTTGAAAGGCAAGGAAAATCCCTTGCTTGGTATGAAAAGGATTCTCAGCGTTATTCAGTGGTGCCAGTTAGCTATATTTCCTAAGCTGGTGGGTGATGCTATCTTGTGCACCTGAACCTGAAGCAGTTTGTACAGAAAGCAACAAAGCAAAATGATGGCTTTTCTCTCCTGTTAGTACAGATGAGGGACTCCCCTGTCAATTCTGCCAGAGTCCAGGCATTTACATCACACATTACAATCTCCTATTCCTAGTATGGAGTCAGTTTTAAAAGATGTGTAAATGTATGTTGGGCAATCAGCAAAGGATTTTGACGTGACTAAATGGAGACTTCACATGTATTCTGCATATTTCTGTTTGTCTTTTCTTTGCTTCTAGGGTGCAAATCTGGGGCATGTTTCATTGTGCCAACTGGCTATGAGTTTTTTCCCAAGCTATGGCACTGATATCTTGTACTGGCACAGATTTTACAGCTTCAGATCCCTGGTTGGGGGGACACAGCCAGGTTAAAAATGAGATGTGGATGGTGGCCCGTGCCTTGGCAGCCCAGAGTTGCTGCATGGCCCCGGGAAAACCACTACACATGTTGACTCAAAGATCACCTTCACAAATACCCTGATAACCCATCTGGTCCCCCACTCCCATAGAGTCCACCCCCCTTTAACCCTTCTGAGGTTGACTGGCTACTTGGTTTCCCCTTGGCAAAGAGAAGGCAGCATCATTTTTTTCTTCATCAAAGAAATAAACAAACAGCAACGTAGAAGAGGGCAGCATCTTGACTGTCTTTCCTTAAAGTTTTGTTAATTTGGGTTTAGAGTTTCTTGCTTTATTAAACACATTTTCATGTATGTGTGACTATGAATGTATGTATCGGGCTCTGGTTCTGGCACCACAGCAGTGGATCAGGTGGTGAGGTGGGGGTTGGAGGAGTAAATATAGTTTCTGTCGTGTGATCATCTCTCCTCTGTTTTTAAAACCTCCAGTCTTTTCCTGAATTACCCCGTGGGTAGCTTAGTAACAGATATGATGGCCCATTCTTCAGCGCACTTAAAAAGCTAGAAAATATACTGCCACTCTACAAAGAAACAAACAAAACTAATGAGCTGAAGGTGTTGTCATGGAAGTGTTACTTACAAGCATGGAAGGGGCAGCTGCCCTTCACCGAGCTCTGCTGAACAGCCAGAGCATAAAGCAGTGCTCCCTGTCACGTACAGCCAGAAGGCTGCGGGCTCTGTAAATGCTGTTTGTACAGATGACGAGTCCCCCGCTGAAGCGGGTGATCAGTGGACCAGGGTCAGAGACATTAACACACTCAAAGACACGTTGCTGGATGATCACTTGTACTGGCCATTGCCATGC
This sequence comes from Numenius arquata, assembly GCF_964106895.1. Lineage (NCBI taxonomy): Eukaryota > Metazoa > Chordata > Aves > Charadriiformes > Scolopacidae > Numenius > Numenius arquata. The sequence goes on along the minus strand of NC_133577.1, from coordinate 9,978,247 downwards.
AGAAGGCACGTTAGAGGGATGCTTGGCAGAAGCTGGGTAGCACCGAGCCTCTCTATTTGCATGCAGTACAGGAAAGCAAGAAGTACTCGTCTCCTGTTTAAAGGCAGCTACTGCTGCTTCACTGGGAGCTTTGGCCTTTTCAGTGGGGAACCCAGGAGACAAGCTGTCAAAACAGAAGTCTCTTGTTCAAACTACCAAGCTTAGGAAGTGGGGAAAGCAGAAAAAAATTAAATAAAAAAAAATAAAAATTAAAAAGGTTCAGATCAGTCAAACCAAAGAGAGTTGTTGTCTCTTGGTTGGCTTTTCTTTTCCCATTCTGAGGTTATGTAGTTATTTTTAGTTAGGTGGATGCAGAAGCAAGAAGTGTGGAGTTCACTCGAGGCCTTGAAGATAAATTCATAATTCAGTTTTGCAAACAGACAAACAAATAAAAGTTGACTTACACAGTGGAGGTTTTATATTTCCTCATTGTATTTCCCCTGCTTTGTACAAATCTTCCTGGAAATCTCTGTAGTAATTCTCACTAACTGCTGTGATGCCTACTGTGCAGGTTAAAACTGATCAACTGCAGGGAATCCTTCCATTTTCATCTCTTTTTTTTTTTCAATTGTGTCAAATTCCTTCTCCTTAGTAATCCCCCTTATTCCCTCAGGAGCTGAGAGAAGATTTAATTGTTAAATTTGCATAGTAACTCAGCAAACAAACTCTCCAGTCTCGTGTAGACCTTTAGCTATTGCAGGCTTCATTTTAGTTATAAATCACTTACATCTCTATGCTCAGCCATGATGGCATTTCGTACTCAGGTGCAGAGAAATGATTGAGGGACAGTCCTTATGGGGGCTTTTTCTTTTAGGGGTGCTCTTTTATAGTGTAGTTTATTGCAAGATTATTTTGAGAACAGGGTTTTGCAGGTGAATTGTGTTTGCCCTTTCTCCACAACCATCCATGTGATAAAATAATCCTGCCATAAGTGGCTTCTGTCTGGTAGACCTTTTGTAGATGTGGTAATTCTGAATATGAGAAGTAACTTAAATCCTATTTAGTGCAATGAAACACAGCAAATACAAAAGCGCTTTCACTATTGCTGAATTACAATGAAATGGTTTGATTTTAAAGGTGATTTGCAAGTATGGGAGTTTGTAGGGTTTCTGTGGGACATGGGAAATTGTTGGAGTGAATAGGAAACTCTGTAGTTCTTCCAAGTTTCTAAATGCAGTCCACGATAACTCAAGGTAACATTGAGAGTCTTTTAAAATCATGACTCAATAGACAGTGATAGAGTAGACAACAAACAACATCACATTACTCTTGCAGTTGGACTACTAGACTCAACTGTCCAGAGGTGTGGTGGCACAATACAGTGGTGCAGCTTTAGTAATTAAGATTTTGATGCTAAAACTGTCCACAGTTCCCTCTGCATCTCCACCTTGCTCTACTGAATCTTTTTCCTGTGACAAACCAGCTTGATGACTTGCAACCTCACTAATGAAGAAACTCCACAGTTGGCAAGGAGAAGCGTTGTACCAGAGAGGCAGTAGCCTGGCTGAAGGTGTGTGGAGCTTCCACCTTTGATGGTGGCAAACTAAACTATTGCAAGTGTCATTGCTCTTTGAAATGAAAAGATTATGCAGTCTCCATCCTTTGAAGTTTTCAAGACTCAACCAGGTGAAGCCCTGGGCAACCTGATCTGAGCTCTTTGCAAACTTAACTTGGCTACTGGGGCCTAATGTACAAACTTTTCTTTAAACAGTTCGTTCACGGATACTTTGTTTCAGCAGGGCATTTTAAGGCATGTATTTCACTTCAGAAGGAAACTCCCAATGCTTCAGATCCGGATCGCATTCTTGAGTTTTGCAAGATGTCAGCCAAGCAGAGGAGTCTCCTGACAACATCCACAGATCTGCTTACTCAGAAATAAGCACCGAAATTCAGAAAAGTAACATAGCCTCCTCCATTAGCCCTCCTTAGTGCTGCCAGCACAGCCAAGATAACCATGACAGGAGCTGCCTGGCTGCATTTCTCCACCTCCCATCCGTGAAGACTGGGCTGCATCTGCCTCTAAGCACTGACCACATCTATTCCCTCCTTTAGTTCAGACAAAGACTGAATTAAACAACAGGCAAATGCCTCTGTCAGAGATCTGTGCTGATCTCCGCTGAAGAGAGTTCATAATAAAGTATATCCCACAGAAGACACTTGCTGGCTTCCCTTTTGAAAAGAAGAATAACATCTGCGTAAATTGCTTGCAGCAAATAATGTATCACAGGGATGGAGTCTCTGCTTGCTCCTAGTAATATATACCATCAAATATCTGAATGAAATATTATTTTTGAATGAGATACAAACCCCATGTGTCACTTCCAAAATGTACTTTGTGAGTGTTAAATCCAGCTCACACAGAAGTTATGATAGGCATGAGTGACTCAGATGGCACTGTTCATTTTCAGTTCCAAGGCTACTCAGTCATTTTCACCAGGAACACTTGGACATAACAATTTCAGGCTGTTTCAGATAAATCTGTGCTTGTGATTCTGAAACTCATGCTCCACAAACATCAGTGCCTTTAACTGATAAAGGAAATTTTGCAGAAGAAGGTTTGCAGAACGGAAAACTCCAGCTTAAGATCCATAAAATGTCCTAGGGAAGTCCTCCTGTAGGGAAAACTGCCCAAATGTTCCTTCACTCTCCCTCTGAAAATCTACGATGCGATGTTGCTGCTTGTGATGTGGTCTCTTGTGTAGCATGCATGCTCTATCTCATTCTCCTAAAATTAGCAGGAGCTAATCTTAAGGCAGCCCTGTTATAGTGAAGTGATGTTGAACAGTGATCTACCTGGTATCTCCCCTACAGCTGGCTTATAGAAAGTCAACTGCTCTGAGTAACTTAAAAGTAATCCCTGATACACATGCCTTGAGGTAGTTGGGGGAATCTTGTTTTGGACTGTGACAACTGCCCCAGCCTTACCTTTTCTCCAGCCTTACCCCCTTACAATTTTTTTGTTGTCAGGGTGGGGGAAGAATAGAGTTTTTTATGACCCCATCACTGGATATCTTTTATTCCCACTGGCAAAGAAAACAACAATTTAGCTACTTTCTCAACATCAACTGACAGGACAAGGGGTAATGGTTTTAAATTGTAAGAGGGGAGATTTAGATTAGATACCAGAAAGAAATCCTTTACTGTGAGGGTGGTGAGGCACTGGAACAGGTTGCCCAGGGAAGTTGTGGATGTCCCATCCCTGGAAGTGTTTAAGGCCAGGCTGGATGGGGCTTTGAGCAACCTGCTCTAGTGGAGGTGTCCCTGCCCATGGCAGGGGGCGTGGAACTCGATGATCTTTAAGGTCCCTTCCAACTCTTACCATTCTATGATTCTATAACTGTCTGCACTGAGTTTATCATACTGAACTGTGCTGTAAATGTAACTACATTTATGCATTAAATAGCAGTCAAGAGAGATGTGAGGCCCCATTTAGCCTTGGAACATGTTGATATTATCTGTAAGGCAAGCCATTCCCCAGGAGTTATGAAATCAAATAGGGAATTTAATTGTTTAATGATTGGTTGTCTCAGATTCTTGTTCCCAAGGAAGAGCGAAAAAATGGGTGGTTTTCTTTGGGATATGAGTCTATATAAGCTTAACAAGGCAGCTGTGAATGAGAGCAATCTATCAGCATTTCCTCCCACTGGGGCAGTGTTCCTGGGTCTATGAGGAAACTTAACTTCTTTGGACGTCTGAGGAAGCATTTGCATGCACTATAACTTAAGAATAGGTGGGATCTTACAAGTGATATAACACAAGAATTCCACATCTTTTTCTCATAAAAGCCACATTAAATTATCAGCCTAGTGCTTTCCCAGCATATTGTCTCACTGATCTTGAAAGGGCAATCCTGGTGTTGGGGGAACAGTTGTCTGGGTGATAATCAGTGCTGAGACCTCAGAGCAGCACAAAGAAATCTCAGAGCTATATGAACATTCAGCTAAAATTCCTTTATGCAAACAATTTTCCCTCCACTAGTCTTTTGAACTCCAAGAGAAGCATAAGCCCTGACTCAGGCAACGCGGAGTGTTTGCTCTGGCACCCAAGCCAGCAGATGTGACTACTTGGCATCCGTTCCCGAGACTTGAACCTCATGGTATGTCTATGCCAAATGTATCCACATTATGCAAGAGTAATGGAAATTCGCCAGGCAGAGCAATGCTATGTTTTCCCGGATAAATGTTGCTCAGTTTAATTTTGAGGAACTGACTGATAAAAGCCTCAGTGATTACCTTGTTTGCCTAACCGTCTTAATTCTGGCACAGAGAATACATGAAAACCACGAGGGAACAAGGGCATCAGAGGAGCAAAAAAAGGCCAAGCAAACCTCCTGGTGGAAGGTGAAGCACCCACCTGAGAAAAAGGGTTTCTTTCCTCTTCAGAAGGTAAGTTGGCTGCACAGGAAGACCACTAAGAATATGGTTTGCCATCTGACATGGTTCAAGTGACTCAAGCTGCATGGTCACACTGAGCTGTACATTCCAGTTTTTTCTTCTCTCCAATTTCAGGCACAGCCCACCATGGGAAAATGCTGGTGATGCAGGTCATTTGCCTTTGGCAGCACCTGGAAGGTGAGACAGAAGTGCAGCAATTTGTGTTACACAGTATCTACAGAATATAAGGAACATATGAAACATATTTTGGACAAAAAAAATTGCATAGGATTAGCCAACTGGAAGATACGCATTAAAATGAAAAATTATCTTGATTATCACCACCCTGCCCTTCATCTGAACTGACTACTAGTTGACTATATCCATTGTACCTGGATAAGACTTTTTATTTCATATTTGCATAGTTCATACAATGATACAGTTCCATTTCTGGCCATGGTCTCTGGTCACTAATGCAAGTCCTAAAAGCAGTAGGTGTGATTTGTTACCTTCAACAGCCAAAGGCCCTTGCCACAACTTGACTCAGTTGTATTCAACATGCCCATGACATTAACGCACAGGGCAGCCCAAATCAAGCAGAGTTGGAGATATGTGCAGGGAGGGGGCATTCAGCTCTAAAGGTGAGGAACGCTGTATGTATCCCATGGAGCCTGTCTGAGGCACACCAAAGCTACTGTCACCCAACCACAGCCTGATAAAACGGCTGGAGCACATGATGCCTTTTGCTGCCAGCTCCTTCATTCTACGGGGGGAAATGCTACTGAAATAGGAGGAACACCTCAAGTAGTAGCAGGGCATTGCTGCTACACTATTAGTACAATTGATTACCTCAGCAAATACCCAGAAGTAGCCACTACCTCCCAAGTTACTTCCACTGCAGCAATCATGTTCTTGTTAACAAATTTCAGCCATGAAGGAAACACAAGAGAAACGGGCTTCTAACATTGGACTCGACCTTCAGGAGAAGAACTGAGGAAGAGACACAGTGAAGTGCAGGACTCCTGCTATTTATTATCCAGGGGCAAATGGGGAATGGATCCATTTTCATGGCATTTTGAAAGGCTCTTTACAAAATGTCGGCCTAGAAGGAAAATCTTGGAAAGCATTCACTGCAAATGTCTTACCTAACCACCAGTCTGACATGAAACAAGCCACATGTATCCTGCAGGGCTGCCACGCAGAAGGAGCATGGAAGACAAGTGAGGTGCTAATGAACTCCAAAGTCCCCTATGAACAAGAGTTACTGCACAGCTAAAGCTGGGTGGATAGTTCACAGTGAATAACTTCTTAAATTAAAATGTTCTTTCTTTTATCTGTAGACATTGTTGTGAGTTTCTCAGTTATTCACTTGAAATTATTGTCTGAGTATTCGTTGTCTGCAGCAATTCATTGCAAGATTAGTCAAAATAATGCTGAAACCCAGAACACCAGAAAGAGATCAGATATTTCTTTTCCTTGATTAGCTGAATGAGACATTTTGAATCAAGTTTCTGCTTCAATACTTAGTCTTTTGAAACAGAAAATGGCCTTGTGAAAATACTGTCTAGTATTTACTCAAATGCTACTGTTTCAATAGCTAGTAGTAAATTCATTCAATAGACTATTTGTGGAAGTCAGCAGAAAAAACATGAATAATCAAACAAACTATTTAAATCATTTAAACACAGCATTATCTGAGGGTTAGGTAATGTTTGCCTACTTGCAAACACGGTTGCCAGTTGCCTGCAGCAGACTGTACAGGACATTCCTTCAAATCCAAGCTGAGAGTGGTTTAAAAAAGCAAGCTAAAATTAATTCTACTACTTCTTTCATACAAATTAACAAAAACTGGAATTTTGAACATGGAATAACTTCAGTTACATAATTCATTTGGGTTTGTGAAACACAGAGGCGCAGCTACACATACAAATCAGCAACAAGTGAAATAAAGGATGCCATATACCATGACCACACTCATCAGGAACAAAAGATTGGTGCTCCCAGCTCCCCTGACAGACCGAGGTGCTTGTTTATCCTCTATGAATGTTCCCCAGAAAAAAATTAAGTTGTGCCAAGCTACTAAGCACACTGTCAGCACGTAAAAACAACAACAACAAAATCTTATGCATAATAAAAGAATATTGAAAATACGTGGATAGTCTTACGTTGTTCTATATTGTTCATTGGTTCACCTGGTGTATTAAAATGTATTTTAAGACACTATTTTGGCTGCGTCCAATATCTACCTGACACTTATAAACAATTTATGAGAATTAAGGTATTTCATATGCTAGTTGTTATTCTTCCTGGTGAAAGGAAGAACACATTGCACAGAAGTGAAATTATAGAGATGCAAGGTAACGGGGATAAGGAGTTAGGCAACATTCATGTCTCACTTTCCTACTGGATTTCAAACCTCTTTAGTTAGAAGATTATGGATACAGTAGATGCACACAGTCTTTGCTTTTTTAGTGTAGTCCAACAGGATGCATTGTAAGTTATTCTTACTAAGTGTCAAAATGAGTCCAAGTGACAGATTATGTATTTGCTTACCTACATTTAACACTGGCATCTCTCCATTCACTCACACACGGGTAAATAAACTGAGGCTCTGGCTCCAAATTCCTCCTTGTTTGATCTCACTCTAGATCAGTGATGCCAAACTACCAGCACTGGCAAACGGAGATCTGGGCTGGCACCAATGACAATGAGCAAACAACACTTTCAAAACATGTTTGATGCCAGATAGTAAAGAGCACCCTCCCTACTTCAGGAGCTCCTTGCTAGAAAGGCTTCCTGCTCTGAAAACCACAGCTACCTCCCACATGCGGCTGGAAGGGCCAACAAAACGTTTCTCTTCTGCAACCCCCCCAAAAAAGAAATCCACTGCGTTTATCCCATACAGTGACATACAGGTGGTTCCTGCTGACCCAGTTAATCCAAAACTGTGTTTAAGTGCGAACAAACCTAGCTCAGTAAAACACAAGAAGTGGACCTGAACCAGGTAAAATTTTGAGGTCAACAACTCACACTTCAAACCTTTCAGCTTTTACTAAACTCCTTCAGTAGGACACAAAAGCGGGACACAACAAAACAAAAGCACACCAAACCTAGGTAGGGCATGTGTGAGAAAAGGAGAGAGAAAATGACGGTATCTCCTCTCACTGGAATGAATGATCTGGGAGTTTTAATTACTACATTGTCTGCTAAAGGGAAAGGGAGATCCTGGGTCTTGGCAGCACCTCTCCTGCTCTCAGGCTGGAAGGACGAGAAGCACTGGGCAGACCCTCCAGAGGAGAGGCATGAAGCAGTGTGCTGTGACCAGACCTCCGGTGCCTGGTCTGTCTGGATCACGGGGGACCGGAGGTCACACCCTCATCCCTTATTCCTGGAGGATGCCCTGCTGGGGCTTGGGCTCTTGCTGAGCCCAGCCACGGGCCACTTGACACCAGCGGAGAACCTGGATCTCTGAGTCATTTCCTCTTAAATGACACCAGTGCTCACTCCTCACCCCAAAGGGACTCAAGAGGCCGTAAGGGCTGAGAGAGACAGGGACACTGGTCTATCCGCAGGGCTAAAACACAGAGTGGACTGTACCCACTTCTGCACCACAACGCAGCAGACAAAGAGGATCCCCGGGGCAGCGGCGTTCACACCCGCACCCGAACCCCCACCCTCCCCGAACCTCCACACCCACACCAACACCAACACACACCCCTTTCCACGCCGGCCCCCAGCCGGGCACCGCCACCGCATCCCGGTGCCGGTGCCGGTCCCCGCCGGGCCGGGCCGGGCCGGGCCGCGCCACCAGAGGGCGTCCCCGCCCCGCGTTGGTGCGGACGGAGAGGCCCGGTCCAACCCGCCGCCGCCCCGCGGGCCCCGGCCGCCCCCGGCCCGCTTCCTGGGGCGTTTCGCCCCACTTGACCCCCGCGCCCACCCCCGAGGCTCCCTCCCCCGCACCGCCGACCCTCCCCCGGGACCTCCCCCTCAGTGGCCGGGTTTACTTCCCCACGCAGTGTTTTGGGCCAAAAGTGGGGGTTTTGCGCCGTCGGGGCTGCTCCGTGCGCTGGCTGTGGGTGGGGGCGTGCGCCCATCCCCGCCGCCGCCGCCGCCGCCGCGGTCTGGGTTGTGCGGGGAGGCGCTGCCTGTTGAACTTGTATTCCCGGATTCAGGGCTGACACCCGGAGGGTTTGGTGGCCGGGAGGTGACCTCCGTTTCTCTTGGAGGAAACTCCCATCTCGAAAGAGTTCTCTGTGTAGTTGTCTTCTAGAGCGCAAGGCCACCCTCTGCTTTTTTGGGCAGCGTTGCCTTTTTATTGTACGTGGGAGCTAGTGACTGGTGTGGTGGGGCACCGCTGGGGGGGGGGGGGGAAGCGGTTTTAAATGTGAATAATCTGAGCTGATTCTTTCGAAGTTCACACCCCACGAAGCTGCAGAGCCAAAGCCAAGTGGAGGGGAGAGGGATGTTTCATAAGAATCAACTGGCTGTTGCGGAGTAAGAAGGGGGGAAAAGTGATCCCCTCAAGATATCATTGCCAGACCGTATTGGTAAGATTGCAAGTTACGAATACAACTGAAGCCAGAGAATTTGCCAAAGGAAAAAAAAAAAAAAAAAAAGACAGAAAACAGATGCAAAACAACAAAAAGATGCCAGAATAAAATGAGTCGTAGGCCAGGGCTGGAACACACCGCAATCCCTCACCATTCAGGATGATTTAAATGGATGGAAAAGGGATTAAGGTCTAATCCAGCAGTTGCTCTGTTTGAATTAATCTCATAGGAGTCAGTCAGGATACATATATTTAGAGAGGGGGAGAGAGAGAAGAAAGAAAGCAAGAAATTGCAGGATCTGGCCCTGAGTATAATCTGAGGAGACTTGAAATAGATCCTTGAGCCACACTGGTTTTAAAAGCTGATTATCTGATCCAAACCCTCCCAGACATTTCAAACAGAAAAGGCAGCATTGCTAAATACGCGGTTCTTTCTGAAATACTGAACCCCAAGTCTCCCTGCCAGTTTTTGGCTGCAGCAGAGGCAGTAGCCGTTTCACTCATGCTGGCGGGGGCCCTCTCCAGCACTGCAGCGCCTTCCTTGGCTGTGATCTTGCTTTCAAATGCCACTGATTTTCTGGGACAGTCTCGACTATGAGGAGACTGTCCCACTGGGTCTTGGGTTTCCTGAGAGCCTGAGTGATTAAAGAGCTTCTTCTTCCTTTTGAACTCAAACATTTTCCAGGGCTGCCTTCTCTTCCCTGCATAACACTATCAATCTGAAGCAGGGCACTGAAATATCTACACCAGCACTGCCAAAAACAGCCTTGCATATTTCCAAGCAGTTATGCAGCCTTTAGTAAATCACCTAAGCGTGAGCAAACTGTGCTTCAGGCAGTGCAGAAAAAGACAAATCCAAATGCTGGGGAGGAGGAGTACCCTGGGAGGCTTGTGTAGACACAATGGAAGGGAAGACAAAATAAAGTGCTAGCCCCAGTCCCTAACACACAGTGTCATCAGCTTTTTTCTGCACGTGTGGGTGCCCTTTACATGTGCAGGTGGGTGTATCTGAGGCAGGAGCCAGCTTACAAAAAGGGAACCCTATAAATCGCAGCCCAACACTGCGGTTCCAAGAACTATGGACTCATTTTAGCAATTCTGACTATGAACAGTGCTGGTTTTACAGTTCTCCAGCAGCCCTCACCATCTCCAGAGGGACCAGCAGCAGTTCCTTGCAGAATTGAGACCACTCATAAGGATATTGCAATATTTTAAAAAAAAAAACACCAACACAGCAACATTGAGAGCTGAGCTTAGGCCTACTTCTTTTCCTAAGTAACCCTTAACATTGGTGAATCAATATGTAAAAAACACCATAGGCCACAAGCTCTAAGAGAAAGGAGCCTTTTGAGGAGTCAGAGAAGTTCAGATTACAGTACTTACCTGTTTGCTGGGAAACGGGTAAGGGAGGGGAGGGAGCGAATGGGATCACTCCAGGACAAAATAAAATTACAAGATGAGAGTGGCGAGGAGTATGAGTCTTTCTTTCCCATGTCAGAAGCAAATCAACAAATACATGCTTCTGCCTTTGTGCAGATAAAGAGATGAACACTGAATGGCAAAGACGCCTTTTCAAAGATTTTTTAGCTCAGGTGAAATGAATGAAAAATTCCAATGGCTCTGGAAAGTAAATATTTCCCACTGAGTTATCTGAGCTGGGCACGTGCAATACACCCACCAACAGTTTGGAGCAGGTGTTCGGACTTTGGGATACAGACAACCGGTGACGAGAACAGAGTACACTGGTAACGCGGCTTTGCAGGCAACAGGGGTCACAGCTGGGATCCCAGGCCTACAGCACGAGCCAAACACTGAGGTCTGGGTTTGCTCTTCAGTGCTATTTTGAGCATAAAAAAAAACCCACCTACCTTCAAACATCACTGTCTGCATTCTCATTTTTCCAGGAAAATGTTGGCAATTATATTACCCTACCAATATCAATTGTGCATTTGTGTCTGTTTCTGTACAGCTTGTGCACTGGAAATGTGTTTTGGCTTCAGTTCAAATCCACTTCAGTGCCCCCAAAGAGATCTTCATTGTTATAAAGGCTTGCTGAGATTGTTTCCAGTTTATACACAACTGTTTCTAAACCCTGGGACCCGTGCTTTTGGTTGTCTACCGGGGAAGAGTGGCAAAGATTAAAGAAGTGCATGCCTTTGGCTGCATACTTTAAAATAAAACAGCCGTGGTTTTCAGAAACCTCTTTTAAGGTGTAGTAAATCCGACTTTCTAAATGCCCAAGGCTGTGTTTATCTAAAAGTATCTTGGGGGAGATTGCTATGTCTATTAATCTGTTTTCCTGTTTCCTTACCTCAGGGCTTAGAGGCTACATAAACCAACCAGCTAGAAGGCTGTTAGGGAAAGTCTCCGCAGACAAGTATCTCCCTCTGCTTTCTGTTCTTAAGCAACACACTCCTGGTACAGGGAAATCGTTAATGATTGTTATAAAGCAGGAGCAGTACATGAGGGGGATATGATAGGGACAAACTAGCATGATCTCTGTCTTAGAAGAAACCTCAAACCTGTTCAAGGCCTTTGAAAGAGTTAACAAAACAGTGGATAAAGGACGTTCAATGGCTATATTTTATTTAGACTTTCAAAAGGCTTTTGATAAAGTTCCTGAGAAGAGGCTATAAAGTAACCACAAGGTGAGAGGTAAAGTCCTGCATGGATAGGGGGTTAAAAGAAAGCCCACGGTTGAGAGAGGGGAAACAAAGAGGAGGAACAAATGGTCCATCTCAGCATGGAAGGGGGTTACAGGCAGGATGCCCCAGGCATTAAAAATAAGACATGTGCTTGGGATATTTATTAATGATTTGAAGACCATGGTGAAGAGCAAAGGTGACAAAGTTTGTGTCATGCAAAATTAGTTAGGCGGGTCAAATGGAGAAGCATGAGAAATTGCAGAGGATGAAAAAAAGGAGAAAACTGAGATAGTGGATGAAATTAAGCACAGGCAAGAGAAGAATGATGTGTAGAGGACACTACAAACTACTCATGCACATGGGAAGGTTTTGAATTTCTTTTAAACATCCCAAAACACATCAGGCACCAGTACAGACAACTGAGGGAAACTGGCTCCTGACCATAGAGTGGTGGTTGAGAAAGAAACCAAGCATCAATATGTATGAAAACGAGTTAAAAAAAAAACACAAAACAATAAAGAAAATACTATAATCCTGTGATATCCCATTAGCAGACAGAAGGATCTATTTTTGCCTTGGCCATTACATTCAGGTTCAACCCACCTTGTCACAAAGGATAAACGAGGAAATGAGCTGCCGAAGGACCCTGCGAGGCTGGGCTTCTTCTGGCTCTGTCCCTTGTGCTCAGGTTCTGGGGGGGGACAAGCGCAGTCTCCAGCAGAGTCTTTTCTGATCTGAAGGTACCCAGGGCAGCTCACTTGTATGTGGATTCACTGTTTTCTAGAAGAGATGAGCTCATACCACAGCGTTTCCTGTCAGCAGGTCACTACCAGCTGCCTGGTTTGATTAAACTTCTGGGAAGTTAGTGTGTTTGAAACATTTTTGCTTCCAAACAGGTTAGAAATGGCCAGCTAGCTCAAAGGTTACTGGCCACAGTGAAGGCAGAAGGGCACACACTCACACACATGTAGGGACAGTGGTTTTGAAGCCGATCTGCAGAAAGCAACACTAAAAGTTCATTTAAAACAGCCAGAAAAGTGAAGGGCAAAGTAAACTATGGCAGAAATACAACATGCTTGGCTATATTGATACAATATATATCAGATAAATTTAATAAATATCTCTCTAGATATATTGTACCGTGAAGGCCAGGTGGATTCTCTGTCTTTCCATGTTACACTATAAAAGCTTTGGCACACATTTTAAACAAGAGTTATGAAATATATTTTATTGCACTATAATTGGGTTTGTTGGGCTTTGACATCTATCTTTACTAAGAATTGACACTTAAAATCAATATTTATTTGGGGCTGACAGTTATAACAGGTTAGAGCTTTTGCTCAGCCTCAGTCTTTTGGTCATTTTTAACAGTAGGCAGCGAAGCATCCAAAATCAAGGCTTACTCAGTAAAAGTACACATTACAAGGATAAAATATACATTACTAACCTCTGGGACTCAGTGCTGAGGAGAATTATGGAAAAGGTACATTTAAAATTATTTTTTGTTACTGCATTTAAACATAAAATGATAAGCTACATCAAACCTGTTATGGGAGAGATAACAACCTCATTGATAGGTGTAACATAACCACCAATGCAGGGAGAGCAGGAGAAAGACTCAGAGTCAATCACTGAAGAATGAAGATCATCTCAATTCTCTTCAGCTGTCTAAAAGTTAGGTATTGATATGGCTCGCTAGTGAAAGGAGAGAGACAAACACACATCCAAGGGACCATCCTCTGGAGGTGCCTATGAGTCCTACATTTCCTATATAATCCCCTCCATCAGTCTGTTGGTTCAGAGGCACAACCTTCTCTGAAGCAGGGTATCTTAAACGAGGTACCGGGTCTGGCTGGGATGGAGTTAGCTTTCTCCGTGGCAGCCTGTGTGGTGCTGTGCTTTGGATTTGTGTCTAAAACGGTGCTGATAACACACCGACCTTTTGGCTATTGCTGAACCCTGCCTGCACAGCATCAAAGCTTTCTCTTTTCCCACTCTGTCCCCACTTCCTGCAGCAAGTAGGTAAGAGGTGGACAAGAGACCTGAGGAGGATGACACACAGCCATGACAGCTGGCCTGAATTGGCCAATGGGATATTGCAAGCCATATAGCATCATGCTCAGCAACAAAAACTGGGGCAGAGGAAGAAGAAGGAGCTTTTTGGCTTCCAGTGCTCGGAGACTGGCTGGGCATCTGTCTGCTTGCGGGGTAGATGGTGAGTGATTGCTCGTGGTTTTCCTTTTCTCTTTCCTTCACCGGTTAAACAAGTTTTCTCGCTTTCCTTGTTCCTGTTGTGTCCCCCATCCTGCTGTGGGGGCAAGGGTGAGTAAGTAACTGTGTGGGAGCCTGGCTGCTGGAGAGGGTCAGCCCCCCACAGTAGCAGTTATCCTGTGTTCCTAAATGAAATTGCTACACGTATGAAAGGTGAACCAAACCAAACGTAAGTCTTGAAAAATGGGAGTAAAGCAACACTAGAATGCTTACATTTGAATAATCAGAGAAATGAGTATTGGGTTACATATATTGAGTAGAGATTTCTGCAGAGCACCTCAATAATATTTGGCCGATTCTAATGACATCTCTATCAGACAATGCTTTGCCTAACCATCCTACATGCATAGAACAGATTCCTGTCCAAAGTTATATCTATGAAGCAGTATTTAATGTGCTCCTGAGCAATCCATCTGAGTCCTGTGCCTGTGGCAATATCACAGGAAATGCCAATGCACAGCACAGAAAATGTCAGCTTTCCATGAGGCAAGCAAAGAAATGCTATTCCTTTATGCTAGAATATGTTGCTTCATGCAGTTTTCTTGAAGGTAGATAATTCTTGGTTTATGTTTGGCTTGCTGAAGTTTTTGAAGCTGGAGCATAGGCTAACCTGCTCCATAGGGACATGGCACTTAGTGGGATCAGTGTAGTAAGGGAGACTAATGTCCCAGCTTTGATCTGCTATGTGACCACAAGCAAGTCACCTCATCTCTCCGTGCTTTAATTTCTCCTCCTTTCCTTCACCTGCCTGGGTTATTAATTTGGATGTAACCCCTTCAGAGAGAGACTGTCTCAGGTTTTTCAGGCACTATGGCAGAGATGGCTGACCTCTCTGACATTAGGGAGTGAGTGGTTGCTGAGACACACACAGGCAGTGTACTGTAGTGAGCTATGGTGGCTGAAGGTCTGAGAGCTGTTGACCTCCCCATGGTCCCATCTCTCCATGGCTAGATAAATCTGGGTGTGCAGTTGGGTCCCATGGCAAACCACTGAGGTTTGCCTCCACAGGTCCTCCTGGTTTTGCTTTCTCCCACAGCCTGGGAGTAAGATTACCTTCACACTGTCATGTCCTTGTTACTACTGAATTTTTCACAAGGCACCGGAGCCTCAGGAAAGGCAAGCTGGTGACCATTAGCCTACTAGGGAACTCTCAGCCCCATCAGATGTACTGCATAGCCATTAATGAAGATGACTGTCACAGGCACACTTTCCATTTCTGCAGGAAAAGGTTCTGTGAAGTCTGGAGGGAAACAGGGAGAAGGGTCTAGGGACTGGTGAACTGCTCTTAGCAGAAGACTGTTCAATAAAGGTGCAAAATAACTTCTGTTGATTTCAGACCAACAGTCCAAAGAGAAAAGGGAGGAGGAAGAGGAGGATTCCAGTGCTGGGAGCAGCCAAGCGGAGCGGCGTGTCCCTGGCACGGGAGGAGAGGAGGACATGCCTTCCGCAGGGATTATGCAGAGCTGCTGGAAGTGAAGCCTGAAAACCAGCAGAACGGAAGCTTGGAAACCGAGCCCTGGACTGAAGCGGGTAATTTACCTTATTTGAAATAAAAACAGCTTAAGTTGAAGCCAGCCGGAAATTCAGCTGACTTGAAGCTGCAAGCAAAATTAGCATTAACACTCTGCAGGTTGAAACATGGGGGAAGCAGAGTGAGGGACTGAGCCTTGACGGCTGGCAGGGGAAGGAAGCTGCTGCTTCTGCAGTCCTATTCAAAATTATCCCTTAAAGCTAAAAATCATTGCAAGACCAGGCTGGAAGACCATAATAGTGCCTGCTGGCCTTAACTGCAACAAGCAAAAAAAGATGACTACAGCAGAATGATCATTAAAAGGAATAAGAGTATGACTAGCCCCCCAGACTGGTAGAGCACGGTAAATACAAATGACAGACCGAAACATCTTGGCCAGGAGTCTGTCAATGTAAATCAATGTAGCTATGCCCCTGACTTCCACAGTGAAGCTGGGCCAGTTTATTCCATTAAGAATCCAGATCTTGAATGCAAGTATGCATAGCCTATGTCTGCAAAGTGCACTGTGCTGGGTGGGAGCTGGGGGTAGGAGAGGGACACAGTCCACTATATCATGTTGAAAGACCCGAGATAGCTCTCATGACTTAGCTTCAGTATCAGAAGTCATCCAATCATAGTGGAAGCCAGGCAGGCTAACTCAGCCATGCGAGATAATGTATCCTGCTACTCCTGTTAGACTAATTCCAGTCCCCAAGCTAATTCTTGAAGAGCTAGCTTGTAGAGTTAGCCTGTATAATTCAACACTACACTGCATTGGCAAACCCTTAAGGAACATGGCTGCGTATGTGTGCAAGAAAGAGAGAACAGTTAAGTGATGCTGTACTCACAGGCTTGTGAATATCTGGGAATTTTATTTGCCCATGTACTGACAACCAAAGATCCAGTTCTTTTCCTAATGTTCACAAACCAGCCCCTGTGTCACTAGGTGGCTTGATTCGAAAGACATAGTGATTAATGTAACCAACTATAACGGGGCACCAGTGATTCTGCTTCTGAGATTTTTCCCTGCAACTACACTATCAGCGATAAAGGTAACCTCTCCTTAATGTTTGAAACAAGAAGTTTTTTCTCAAGCATAGAGATTTTGCACCAGTTTGCCAGGATGCAATCCAGTGTCATTGCATGCAGAGTAAGATAGTATTGTGTCTGAACAGTATTGCATTCTTACTGCAAAGTAATATTTTTCCAAGGCCTGGAGTGGATTTCCTGGAATACAAATACCACAGAAGTCTTACAGAAGTGATCCCTTAAAAAAGGGTCCAGAATGCATATTTTCATACAGGCCATGCAGAGCAGTCACTGTGTCATTAGTGGGCCATCTGTCACCATTTTATTGAGTTAATCTGAGTTTTGATACAATATCCCAGTGTCTCAGGATCTCTGCTGCATTTACAGGAACAAGCGGCTGGGTGGAATGTGTGATCAGCAAGTTCACCAGTGTTTGCAGTGAAGCATAAACATGAATGAGCCTAGACATGCTTGGAAGCCCAAGAAAGTATTAATAAAACTTGCTCAGTGTTTTTAATGAAGGTGTTTGGAGCAGTAAGATGATAGAAGTCATCTCCAACTCGAGCAGCAAGCACACAGCCATGTTGAGTCAGCTGAGGAGAGCTGTGACAGCAAACACATATTTTCTAAAGGAAGCATTCCTGTGTGATTATCTTTTGTCTCTAAAAAACAGGCCCTATCTGAAATTTTGAAAGAAGCCATCTTCTATATATCATGGATTCCACACACATAAAAAGAGCAAAAAATACACAGTGGGCTTTTTTTAAAATCTGTTTTTCCAGAAAGAAATACTGTTGCAGACATAAAAGTTTTTCCAGGCTTGCCCTGGGCACTCCTTGAAATACACTGTATGGACAATACGCAATCAAACCTCTGGCTGTCTCTAGGAGATATTCATCCTGTCTCTCCTTGGCAAGCTGGGTTTCCTGTCCAGCCCCACTGGATTTATTGCCTCATTGTGGTGGAAAAAAAAATCGAGGCTAGTGACAGACCATATATGGGTATGGAACAACCAAGATGAACTAGAAGGGGGAAAAAAATAAAAAGAAAAGTGGATATAATTACAAGTCAATTAAATATAAATCATTACAGGGATAAGAGGAAAGGAATAGCATGCAGTAACCTGCAAGAAATACAGGTGTTCTCTGACTTTCTCCCTCCACCCTGCGGATTAGCAGGGTTGAGGAGCAGTGCCCGTACTGGCACTGTGAACGATCTTCACATCTGCTGGGTGGGATTTCCAGCCATCGACGAGCACAAGGTAGATTAATGACGCAGCAGCACCATTAAAGAAAGCAGCGGCAAGAGGCTGAGATCTTTTGGCAGGGTTGGTTTGTGCTTCCATTACTGCCTAGTAACACATAACTCTTTATGAGGGCATAAAATTGCTCTTTACTAATGTTTTTCTCATTCAAAGGTCAGCAAAGCCACAGTGAAAGCTAAAGAGGGGTGCATGGCTCTAATGGGATTGCTGAAAGCAGCCAGCCACCTTCAGAGAAGAGGGACTTCACCTCATATCTCATAAGGGGCAACCTGTGCCTGCTCCTCCATCCACAGCGTGGTTGCCACCAGCATGGGCCGGGGGCACGTGTGGCAAGCGTGATGGCAGCCAGGGGGGCTGCTTTTGCCACGGTGCAGATTTGCCCAGTTCACGCAGGGTTTGTAAAAAGCCACAAACCCTTTATTCGCACCAGAGTACGGCCTCAAAAATGACAGTCCAGAGTCAAACCGAAGCGGGCCAAGAAAACCTAGTCCCATTAGGAGTGGAAAATGGCCTCGGCTTCATTGAAAAGAGTCACAAGCCCAAAGAGTGCTTTTTTCAGAGGCACCGTTCCAGTTCTGACTCAAAGGCACAGCGCTCAGGCAGCGTAAAGCAGCGTGGCTCCACAGACGGTTCACACCAAATCAGCTGCTGGCCAGTGTGTTAAAAAAAAAAAACCCTTCAAATTGTCAGTCAGTCTGTGCTTCATTATTTGCTTCTTACCCGTTTCTAGTGATTCTATACCAACGCCGATCGGCGACAGTGCCATTGAGAATCTGCTGATTCAAATTCCTCCCTCCCCAGTGGAAAGCCAGTGGGAGGAAGGAAGAAAGAAACACAACTCG
This sequence comes from Numenius arquata, assembly GCF_964106895.1. Classification (NCBI taxonomy): domain Eukaryota; kingdom Metazoa; phylum Chordata; class Aves; order Charadriiformes; family Scolopacidae; genus Numenius; species Numenius arquata. The sequence goes on along the minus strand of NC_133577.1, from coordinate 9,959,725 downwards.
ACATTCTATTTTTCCCCCTTCAAATAAACCCTAAATTGCTTCTTTAATGCACTCGAGGTTTTGAGCAGGGTAGGAAGCTCTGATACAGAATGGGGCTACAATTTTGTTAAAGACAAGCTCTGCAGCAAGCCTGTGAACTCCAATAAATTTGTAACTCTGTTCCCAGTCAGAAACAGAACAATAGCCTCTCCTGTTTAATTGTGGATTGCAGCGAGTGGTTTCGTGCTCAAACCCTCTTGTAATGTAGTCCTCTCCTTTTAATCATCAAAGGTGATCTCTGCCAAAGCAGCTGACAGTTGCATTTGATCAAGTGTAATAGGAACAGTCAGATCTTCCAGGATCCTTGTAGTTACCCATTTTCCATGTGTAATTCCAGTCTATTTCATACAAGTTTAATATGACAACTGTATTACAAAATTAGAGGGAGGATTTGGGGTGAGATGACTCACTGTTTTTTTTTATTATAAAGTCTGATCTCAAAACAAAAACCATTTTCTATTCCCAGCCTTGCTACTGACCCCCTGTATGACCTTGAACAACCTTTGATGCTAGATCCCTTCTTCTGCTTTGCCTGTCATTGCTATTTAGACTGTGAATTAAGCAGAGCAGGGACTGTCTGGTTTTGGGTCCCGGTGTAATAGGTAGCACAGAGGAGTGTGCATTTAGAGTTGGTGACATCTGGACATTAACATCTCTCATATATATATTAATAGGTGTATAAATATTTATATTTATCACAATATTTATGTACATAGATATATATATAAACTCATGTAAGCATGCTCCAGAGTGGTTTTAAATTTGAGAATGAGTACTTTAAGGGTGATGAATCCCAGTTTTAAAACAAAGTAAGAAGACCTATCCTCCATCCTTCAATATGACTGCACTTCAAATGGATTTGCCAGGAGAACTTCTTTCGGACTTTGCCCCATGGTTTTTGCAGTTCAGTTTACATTGGCCCCGGTAAAGCAAAGCAAAATGTCTGTTGTGTGTGCCAGCTGCCAGCTAGACCCACCAGGGACGCTCAGAGACGTCCATTGCCTGGGTGTAGACCACATCTACTCTGCAAAGAGTTTTTATTTTATTACACCATAGGTCGGGAGGAGCATCAAATCACTTGCACTTGTGTCAGATGTCAGCATTTGGGAAGGTGGTTGGTGGTGGGGAGGGCGGAAGACAGTCAAAATGAAAATGGTTTGGTTAATTAATTGCAAGCACTGCTTGAAGGACCGGCACGTATATTTAATCAGTTGCCTAGTAACAAACGGTGTATGATGTGAATGCTATCAGCCCGCGGCGTGAGCAAAGGATGGTCCCTTTCTGTTTTTATCAGCCTCCAGCATGCACACTCTGGGCGTTGCACGCCCTTGTGCTCAGACGGGCTGCTCTGCCACCTCACAAAAGCCTCTCAGTGGCAAGGAGTCCCCCCCATTTTGGCTCTGCCATTTCTGCTCCTCCCCCAGACATCTCAGAGGGAAGACTGTCTCTTCTTACAGGGAGTGACCTTTTCAATGGTGAATCAAATGACAAGAAAAATTATCCAGATCTCCCCTCCCCTCCACCCACCTTTTTTCCTTTATGAAGTTATCTACACACTGGGAATAGAGCACAGGCATTGCTGCGGCTCACGTTCTGTTACTGACACCAGTGTCACCATTAATGGTATATATCTTCCATAAAAACCTGTGCAGAGAAAACCAAAGAATCATTGGCATTGGGACAGAGGCAGAATTAATAAGAAAGTGGGTTTGTTGTTTGGGTTTTTTTTGCAGTGACCTTAAAGAAAGAAGGGCAATGGATGGATAGATGCTGGATTGCAGCACATAAAACCAGCCCAAGACAAACTGTACAGTTCTGTTTCCTGTAGGTGAAAAAATAACTCATGACCTGACAGGCAACTGAACATTGAGTACTCCTTTGGTGCTAGTTTTAGGAGAGAATTTGACAACAAGAATTTGCTTGTAGTTTTCCACCACCCGTATGCCATTATATTAGCTGGACCTGATAATGCAAGGACACAAAAAACGCTCACGCCGCCTATCTGTATTGCAAAAGAGAAATAAAAAGGGAACATCCATAAAATAAAAGCTCCCATTTATGTTTTAACATGCCATGACAATGTTTGTGTGTCCTTATCAGGGCTTCCTCTCCTCCCTCCCCCCTCTCCATTTGTAAATCCCACTGGATAAAAGACTACATCTTCCATAAAGAATTCCCACCAGAAATCTTTATAAATCCTCCATCAGTGAAATACTCTGCTGTCATGCTGAGCAGAAGCTAATCTAATTAAGACGGGATCTGCTAAATTTAATAGCCTGCTATGAATTTTTACGGACATCTGGTAACTGGAAGGTTGGAACAACTGACACATCAAATACACATTGTCCAAATGACCAGTATCGGTTCGATTATTTTCCCTTTTTCGGTCACTTGTAGCTGATGTAGGATGCAATCACCCCCTCAGGATACACCCACGTGACTCCATCTCAAATTAATGGGGGTTATGGTGCGTACATGTTGGAAAGCAGAACTGGGCCCCTGATGCTTCCTCTAATGTTGTTTTTTCCTGATTAATGAAGGATCAGGATATACAGGCATTATATTTCATTGTTTACAAATACTGTAAATGGTATAGCATGAGCTGGAGCATCTATTGGCGCAATTGTCTTCAATATCTGCAAGTTATGAACTTGACTAGCAGCTTTCCTCAGTCAAAGCCCTACATCATGGCCTCTGGCTAAGCACAGTATTTATTCCCAGTGGGGACCAGAGAAGTTCCACCATTTTAACCATCTCTCCCCAGCCCAATGGTGAGCTGTTAGCAGGGGAAGGCAGAGTTTGGAGGGTAGGGTTATTGAGGTTTTTATCCCTTAAGCTTCTAGTATGAAGACAAGTTGAAACCATCTAGTGATCCCCAAGAAATGGTGAACTGAGCTGTTACAAGGCTGGTCCCGTCCCATGAGCCATTACTTTGAGAAGGGGGCACATTTACAGAAGTGCACGTAATTTTCCCCATCTTCATGAGCCACAGTCTGAGAATGCCCCATTAATGAGCTCCTGGCATTTTGTGGCTTACTAACTCATCAACAAGAAAGTGCACGAACATTATTTCCACCCAGCGGATTCCACTGGTGTTTAGGTCTCCCAGGCACCACTCTGAGCTGCTTATAATAAAACCACAAATACACACACACACACATAGTTTACACTCATAGTTATGTAATTTTCAGACAGGGCAGACAGCTCACAAGGCACAGCGCCAAACCTTTCAGAATAGACAGTTTACACTTTAAAACATGTATTTCCTTATTTGCTGTCTTGGTAAATAAACCATTTTTCTGAAACTCTCCTCAGCCATCTCTCCCTACACCCATAATAAAGGACTCAAGTAAATTCAGCAACACAGTGGGAGTTGTGTCAACCTGATGTGATGAGTTGGCACTTGAAAATTTAATCTCTTTACCATCCACCAGCATTAAATCTGTGTAGTGTGACTTTTAAACACATGCCAAAGAGCAAGGAAGTTACAGTCCTGGCTTACAGATTACTCAGGCGCTGGCTTCGTGAAATGGGAACAAACACTTCTGGGGCCAAGTGGAGAAAACTGGGCTCCATGTAAATAAAAAAGCCTTGCTAAAGTAATATGAATGTTGGTATAGTTAAGTTGGAACGTTTGTAGTGTGAAGAGACAGGAAATCCAGCTGAAATCGCAACCGGTACATGCACAGCCCTATGCACAGGATAGTCTGTGTGACCGTCAGTGCAAATAGATGTCGTGCCAGTGGTGGTGCGTTGACATACCCCAGGAAGAGGTTTTGCAGGCAGCTCCCAAAGCTGCTTTTTTTGGAGCTCTGAGGCCTCTCTGCAGCCATGGGTAGACCCTGCCTCTCCAAACAGCAAGGTGGGCACTGCCATGGTCTCTGAGGAAAAGGGCAGAGTAGCACATCTCCCTCCCCACAGATTACCAAACTGGGCACCTTTGTTCAGCCGTTCCTAGGCACTCATTGCCTGGTGTTATAAAAGCTGGGGGGTCTTGCAGTCACAGATGTGCAAGCCAGGCCCCAGCCTCCCTTCCCCCCATTGCACCCCACTGTTCCATTCCAAATGTGGACCTCTGCACTCATGGAGGAACAACTTTACCCCACAGTTAGGACATTTCATATATTCTTGGCAAGACACGGTCCTGACCTGCTATGGATTAACTGTCTGAATGAACAGAAACAGATACAGTCTGCAGAAGGATGTCTATGACTTCGTTACAAAGTGACACTGAATCAATTGTGTGGGCCAGGCTAATGTTGGTTATTCTTTCTAGGGAAAATGTGAAATTAACTTATAGTGGTGTAATGTGATTCCAGAAATGAGGTATACATCTTGCCTGTAATGGCTTTTGATTATCAATATCCATGTTTGTTGTTATTCTCTGTTCAGAAAGAAATGAGAATGTGCAAAGGGCAGTAAAGGTGCACAGATGTTGTTCATTTTGTTGATGATAAATAAAATGGAATTTTAAGTAACATCATCAAAGCATTTTCTAAAAAGTAGGTGTAGTTATTATAGTTGGAGCTAATTTATACACATTCTAAAAGCCCCTTAAAGGACCTGAAAAAAAATGCATAATATGAGAAGTAAAAATGTCATGTCCATGGCATGTAGTTTATCTTAAAATTTATGATAGATGATAATCTCCATTATCTATGATAGACCATACAGTAAGAGGGTTTTGTTGCTTTTTTAAAAAGTTACATTTTTGTTAGCATTTACAGACATTTTCAGGAGTTCTTGTGTGTGCCTTTGAAAGCAAAACAAAGAGGGAGGGAGGGAGGGAGGGAGGGAGGGAAGGAAGGAAGGAAGGAAGGAAGGAAGGAAGGAAGGAAGGAAGGAAGGAAGGAAGGAAGGGAGGGAAAAATTGGGAAAATTGGGAAAATTTGTTAGAACATCTAGACAATTTAGGAACCAGTTCCCACCTATGTTTCATGAAGATGAAGTGGAAATTGACATTTTAAGTCTGTAGGTATTTGTTCTTATTTACCTCTTTAGACCCTCCACTCAGTCTTTTAAGAATCAAACCTGCTGCTTCACAGCCACCTAATTTGGAAGATGTGCATATTTCTAAAGGAAACATACCATTATGCTGGGACAGTGGCATCATTCTTTATGGGTGTTTCCCAGAGTGACAGGAACTGAAAACTATGGCTAGTGGAGAGCAGAATTGAGCACCCACATGCCCAGTGAGTGCCATAGCCACCAATGACTGCCTGTTTTGTGATATTTTTCTGCTTCTCTGAAAATGAGGCAGCAAGTCAGTCTGGGTTTAACAAAGCAGTTTTCAAGATGTAGTCATCTCCAGAAGAAGTTCCTGGCAGTGAGACACACAAAAGGAACGTGTCACCTGGCCTGCTTAGGAGCCCACCTCTTGTCAGCCAAGCTGTCTTATGTATCAAAGTGTTGTCTATGTAATTTCTGGTTTGCTTCTAGCTAGCTCAGATGGTTCCTCAGGTAGTTGGTTTTGTAAAGATTTTTCCCTGTAGGTACCATATTTCCTGCAGCCAGTTTATGGAGACACTGGGGGTCCAGCCCTAGTGAGGCACATGGAAGCTGGGTGCTGTGCCTGTTGTGGCAATGTCACAGTGCTCCTGGATTTCAAAACCTTTGTACAACTTTACCTGTTTGTCAATTTTGTGGGAACCTGTAATTGCTTAATAGTCATACACTTCAAAGCTCTTCTGCTCAGGGGGCAAGTGACAGCCACACAGGAGCTATTCCCAACAGCCACAATCAGCCAAGCTCCTCATGCCTAACTCTCCCCAACACAAACCCTGCCTCCACAGGGAAAAGTTCAGGATCTCCTGTGCTAAACATGTACACAGTATTTACATGTGTGCTCCACTCTCAACCGCAATATGAAAAACAAGATCATGCTCTGGTCTTCACTGGTAAAGATGTTGATGGTAAAAATGCAAACTATCAAGCATTGGTAGTTTAATCACATGGTGGCCAACTTCTTTAATAGGTGTAACTAGAATATCTAACAGATACAGAAAGTTTTACTTGTAAAACATCCAAGTCAGATGCAGGAGAGAATTTCTAGATGCAATGCCTTCAAAAATTCTGTCTGGGTGGACTAAAATGTTAAATAGCTCTTTCCACTGAGGATGAGTAAAACAATCCCCTAAAATATACTCTCTTGACTAGCTACTAAAACTCAGAACAATTTTTTTTTTTTTACATCAAATTTTGTTTGCACATTTGTGCATCAAAAGATGGACATTAATGACTTTTCCAGAGGTTTTCTTTACCTCAGACCAGCAAGTAAGAGAGTAGGCAGTTTCTGAGTGTGCTCGCAGCTGGATGGGCTGAGTAAAAAATTTTGCAGGGCTTCATGACCAGATTAATAGTAACATACTAGAGGTGTTCATTTACAGAGTGCATAAATCCCATAAGTTAGAAGCGAGCATGGTACCAAGAATCCTCGTGGAAGCCTGAACAGGCCACAGATGATAGCTGCTACTCCAGACCGTGCCTGTGCCTACACATTCAGGATATCAAACCTGCTGCTGTAGTAATACCAAGCATTGATTTTCTCCAGCCTGAGAGCTGGCAGCTTACATAGGCATTTATCTTGACACCACCCAAATAGGACAGTGCTGCCCACTGAGGAGCTCCACAAGATTGCTCCTTCCATGCCACCAGTGGTTTAGAAAAGCAAAGTAGTGATCAAAGGAAGGTTAAAAATTACATGGGGGAGACACAGCTTCTGCTAACAGCATGGGAGACTTATCTCACCCCAGGGTGTAGGAGCTCATTTCATCACCCTGGTGCCTCCCCGGACTCCAGCACAAAATGATTTGTCAAAACTCTCCCTGCTGTCCATCCCATCTTACCTCACACGCAAGTCTGCAGGGGTGAAACCTGCCTACCTCCACACTGCACATAAAAGCCTATCTACACACACACACTTGTTTGTTTGCCTCCAGACCTATTTGCGGGCACATGTACCTCAGGGTGGGCCAGTTCATCACCCTGGAGCCCCTAATGAAAGAGCACGGTCGCCATGAACAGTATTTCACAGGAGGGATGAGCAGCCTGGCTGGAAAGCCCCACCAACACAGCTGCCTTGCTCCTGGGAGCAGCTCATGTCACTCTGCCCTGGGCTGGGTAAGTGTGCCCTCAGCAGCTTGTGGTGGGACTTTAGCCCTAAATCAATGAGCTACTTTCTTAGCTTTACGAACAGATTCTCTTCAGAAACCTGAATTCTCTTGGCCTGTTCTGGGCCATTTTCTACCACAAAAGGAATGCACTTCACTGATGTGTAAAGCAGGGTATAATACACATCAAGAGGCACTATATAGCAAGAGATAGCCATGAAAAATCAACACGTCCTCCTCCTTTTCTGATAGGCTTTGACCAGAAAATCCTCCAGAAGCCTGTGAGATCACCACGCAGACATAGGGAGCCGTTTCCCTCCAGCCAGCACCTCATCCTCCCATACAAGGAGTCAGCCCTTCCCCAGGTTAGTGGCTGAAGGAAGATGAGAACTCGGGCAGAGCCGAAGCAAGCTGAGAAAGCTCCAGGCCACCAAAGCCCCTCCACTTCTTCTCTTTCCCTCCACCAGGTCTTTCCCTCATCTGAAGCAACACCCTAGCCCATGTGCATTGGCCATTTCCCATGTTTGTTGCTTTTTCTGCTTTGTCTGTGTTTGAACCCTGCTCCATATTAGCCCAGAGACCCAAAAGGCAACCTGTCCCAAGTCTCTCAGACCTTTATTCTAGGCTGGGAGTTTACAAAGGTGAAAGAAAATTTAAGCTGAGGTTTGTATGTTGCCTCAGTAGCCAGGAATCTTGCTTTATTAGCTCAGCTAATGAAGGTAAATCTCAGCATGCACTATTTATACTGGTCTTGCACTTGAGACTATGGGTTGGGGCAGCCTGCCCTGTCATCCTGATGCTGGAAAGCCCACAGCTGCCACCATAGTGCCAGGGGAAGAAGCAACCTACAGATGCTATTAGAGGAACAGTGTCACAGAGACACAGGGCAGGAACTCTGAGCTCAGATATAACCATGAATCCTGATAGAAAAAGTTAAATACAGACAGGCCAATGTGAAGAGCTCCAGCCAGAAATTGCACCTGCACACTGGTTAGGGCAATGGTGTGCATTAAACACTTGCTTTCATCTCCATAGGAGCTAGCAGATGTGTTGGCTTCAGTGTCCCCGAGTGGAGTCAAAAGCCTTTGAAGTTCCTCTGTGTTGAAGAACAGCTGCAGCAAAGTGCAGCTTAAAGCCCAAGCCTACCTAAACCAGTCAGGGCTTATATCTGGTAATGTCAGCTCCAGGTGGCCCACAGTGGGATTTAGGGTTTTGCTGTGCTTGCACAGCAAGGAAGGTGGTGGAGCTGGCGCTGGCTACATGTAACAGGTAGAGCGGCATAGCTAACCCACCATAAACAATACAGGTTTAAAAACCCACTGAAGACTAAAAGATATTGTAGATTTTACTGCAAAAGAGTTAAGCATAGTGGCCAACTCAAGTTAAACACTCTGGGTCTGCCTCGTCACTAGTTGGGGTTTCCCAGTACAGTAGTGAGCATATATTCATGTCCTGCACTGCACGAACATGGCATCACAGCAGTAAGGACAATTCCAGCATTAGGAAGAGAGAATGAGGCCAGGGTTAGTCAATACACATGGTCACAGTCATGAAGGGGAGCCCAAGGGCAATTGCAAACAGCTAAATCCAAATAAGAAAGGAGATCCTGCTTCCCAATGCAAAAAAGTCCAAAATTAGGTCAGGAAGAGCAAGCCCCAGCCTAATACTGATCGCGTCCCCTAATCTAGACAAACCTCTGAGTGTTTCCTTTCAAGTCATCCGCTTTACTCCCCCAGGACTCAGGGTTTGGCTTCATAGCTGCTATTTTCTACATCAGATATAAAATGCAAATGCATGGGAAGGCACAACAAAGTTTGAAACTGGCCCAGAAGGATGCTAGAAAAATGGAGAACTCCTTGTCTCTGCCTGATGAAAGGGAAGGAATCAGTAATGCTGAATGTAGGCTTAGTAGATAAACACTGTATTAAATAAGCATATCCATTCTTAGCCCCTAAGCTAGCAGAGCACAGAAGCACATGCAAAATCAGAAATGTTTGAGTACTCCTATTTATTTCAATGGAATTACTCCCATGCTTAAAGTTATGCACATGCTTAAATGCTGTGTTGTACTCCAGTCTTAAAAAGCAGTCCCTTTTTCATATCCTGTGAGTTGTCTATAATTTTAGCATCCAATGATGTTCCAGGGGTAAGCATTAATTTTGTGATTATTACAAATAAGCAACTGAAACCGAGTGGACTGTTTGGTGGATGACGATAGTTGCATCCAGAGGGCAATGGTAAACAACTCAATGTCCAGATGGAGATCGGTGACAAGTGGTGTCCCTCAGGGGTCCATACTGGGACCAGTATTGTTCAATATCTTCATCAATGACAGAGACAGTGGGATCAAGTGCAGCCTCAGCAAGTTTGTGGATGACACCAAGCTGAGTGGTGTGGTTGACACACCTGAGGGATGGTATGCCATTCAGAGGGACCAGTACTGCCAAGAAGGACTTGGGGCACTGGTGGATGAAAAGCTGGACATGAGCCAACAACGTGCGCTCGCAGCTCAGAAAGCCAACCCCATCATGGGGTGCATCAAAGGATGAAGGAGGTGATTCTGTCCCTCAACTCCATTTTCATGAGACCCCACCTGGAGTACTGTGTCCAGCTCTGCAGCCTTCAGCACAGGAAAGACATGGACCTGAGAGGAGGGTCAGAGATGATCAGAGGACTGGAGCACCTCTCCTATGAAGACAGGCTGAGAGAGTTGGGGTTGTTCAGCCTGGAGAAGAGAAGACTCTGGGGAGACCCTATTGTGGCCTTTCAATACTTAAAGGGGGCCTGCAGGAAAGATGGGGCAAGTATTTTAGCAGGGCCTGTTGTGATAGGACAGGGGGTAATGGCTTCAAACTAAAATAGGGAAGATTTAGACTAGATATAAGGAAGAAGTTTCTTATAATGAGGGTGGTGAAACACTGGCCCGGGTTGCCCGGAGAGGTGGTAGATGCCCCATTCCTGGAAACATTCAAGGTCGGGTTGGACAGGGCTCTGAGCAATTGATCTAATTGAAGATGTCCCTGCTTATTGCAAGGGAGGTTGGATAGGTGACCTTTAAAAGTCCCTTCCAACCCAAACTATTCCATGATTCTATTATTCCATTAAAAGTATTGCACGGGAAAAGGTGGGTCACCCATTGCATGAAATAATTGCGATGAGATTGCCATTCCTAAACTATGCTGTCTTGAATCTTTGAGTTTGCTTTTCTTGATTAACATAAATAATCCTTTCTACTCATACGGTAAAAAAATAGTTGCACCATGAATGATTTTGTATTTCATTTAAATACTTCTACCAATAACTAACAGTTAAACCCCCAAAAGAGTTCGCCCAAAAGAGTGGGAAATGAGATCCACATTCTTGCCTAAAAGCCAGTTTAGGTTATGGCACTCTAGAAGTGCTTTCTGCAGTTCCAAATGTGTACAACAATTCGTATCCAAAGCCTTGTTAGCCCTTGTATCTCTAATCATTTGTTGATCCACACCAAAGGAATGAAGCATGGATAGATAAAGCTCTTCCTGTGTATGGTGTGCAGGACTTTTCCTTGTTTAATGGGTGTGCTCGGTGGAGCTATACTGAAATTGGTTTTAAATTGGTTGAGATCTTGTAACAGAAAATGCACAAGATTTGTTATAATCACTTGGACTTCTTTTATGTTTATTTACAAAGTCTTTATAACCTGGGATGATGCAACCCCAAAAGCTTGCAAGTTTTAATATCAGTTTACTATGGGCTGAATATAAGCTTTGAAGACCAGCACAACAAGAAAACTGGAAGTTTATAATGGGCTGCTGCAAGATAAAGCAGTTGATAGGAAGAGTTCCATAGCCACTGTGCTTGAAAACTCCATGACATACTGAGCACAAAGAGCCAAACCTCCTTTCCTCTTTGGAGGTCGCTCTCCAGGATTTACCCTGACACTTGCTGAACAGACTGCATGAAAGAGATGTCTTGTCTTGTTCTGCTGGTTATCATTCTTGCTTTTTTTTTTCCCTCAGAACAATTTCAGCAAAGACCATAAGCTTGTGACAGAGTGAATTTGTGATCTTATCCAATCATCTGGGCTGTTTGCAAAACTTCAGTAGGTGGCAGCGTTTTGTTGATAAATGTTTTGTTATCCAAGTGATCTCATTTAGTGCAACTGTTGCAATATTAATAAACTGAACTTATGATTGCATTTGCCAGGACTGAAAATATTGCCATCCTATCTGGCATTTGCTCTTATCCGAACTGACAACAACATCCATTGTATTTATAAAAGGGGAAAGTCTCTGTGTTTGTATGTGTCAGGGGCAGAGGGGAAAGGGAAAACGAGGGGAGAAGCAAAGGCAGATTACGATTAAAACACTGATGTTGTTGGCCACCTGATTTGTGATTGTAATAGATGAGCTTTCTGGCAATTCTGTTAAATTGTCACTGCTGGGGAATACGTGGCTGGTTAGTAGGTTATTCTCTCACCTCTAGCTCACTAGTACATATCAAGCCAATGCTGACAGCATCTGAAAGTTGTTACCACTTGGCAACTGTTTGATGATCTACGTTCTCTTCCTACTAGATTGATGAGCATGTCAGGAAAAAATCTCATCACAATGGCTATTTGAGAAGCCCACATTATAAAAGACACTAAGACTCAGCCCAAGAAAGAGTCCAGTAAGGATGAAGAGGGTAAGTGCTGCTTTACTGTCCTACTAGAAAAAAATCATTGAAGGTAATTCTTTTATACAGTCTCTGTATATCTATACATATATATACATGCATATGATTACTGGGAATTAATAGAAACACATAATTATTTTTATAGTTAGGTTTCTATGTAACATATACCCAGCTTTGCCTCTTATGAAAATAATTTACTTCTTAGTCCAAAGTCCAATGCATTATTCTAAATGTAAAGAACAACTTGTGCAGAAGAGGACTGTCCTCACAGTCACCCACCTAATATGCAGTTACCTGAGGTTAAAAAATAAAAATTGAAGTCTCTGCCTCAGTTGCACTCCCAGAAAAGACGATCAAAGTCATTGGTTTTATTACAGACCCTTCAGATTAAAACTGACTTAAATACACCAGGCTCTGGGCTAAATCCCACTACCATTAAGATCTATTACAAAAGTGCCATTGACTTAAACAGAAATTGGATCGGGCCTCTAAAGAACACATTTGGACTAATATATATCCTCTAGAAATTAGATGTGATAAATAGAGCAAAGGTGCCGAAAGAGGACTTATGACCACATTTGCATATATGGACATAATTTTTATTATTCAGGAAATTCCCTAAGATTGAGCAATCAAGAAGGGAAAGACAGAATCAATGTTGCCAAATATCAAGGTGATTTAGACCTTGCAGAGGAAATTGCATGAAGATTAAAAGGTCTTTCAGCCTTATGAATGAAAGAGAATTGGGAAGAAGAAAGAGACAGCTATGCTGTGATAATGGCACTGAGATCAAACATCATTTAGGTATGGTTCAAAGCCTACATAAATACCTGCTCTCAACTTTCAATACAGATTCCATGATTGATCCTAGGGGCAAAAGTACAAATGACAACGTGGGACTAGGATGTTAAAATAAAATTACACATATAAGGTAGAAGTGAAACTCTGATGACATTAACAGCAGATGTTTGTGATGGCTTTGCTTCCCACCATTAGTTCATGGGCAGAGTCCAAGAAGTCCTTACTCATCCCAGACCATAGTCATCAGACCTATTCCCCAACTGGCACTCAAAAAGTTACCGAGGTTTTAAATACTCACACCACCTCTGGAGTGATAGTGAATGGTGGTACCTCTGTTTATAAAGGGAGAATGAAATGTGGACAACTGAAACAGTAGTTGCTAAGAGACCTGACTGAAGTCAGACAGACTCACCCTTCCCACCTGTGGGGGAAGGGAAACACCAGACCACTGCTGGAACTGAGATGCCCATCTAGGTGAAAAAGTTTAGAACTGAACCATTGGACCTTGATGTCACTGAAACCAAAGGTGAACCAGGGGCTTACAAAGGGGTCAGAATTTCACCCCGAGTGTTTCATTGAAAGGTGATGAATTTGTTACTTCCAACAGACACCTGAGAAAGGATGCCAGTGTGAAATCATGTGTTTATACCAATCCAGACTAAGCCTAAGTAGAGCAGAAATTTCCGAGACATCTGATGGCACCTAATTAAAGGAGGGTTGGAACTATGCCTGAGATGTAGACACAATCTCTTGCAGCCACTCCATATCCTGCCTCAGATAGTTGTGGTGATGCCAGCCTCCATCAGCCACTCACTACACTTCTCAACACCTATCTCTGTGATTTCGCTTATGCTTCCTGTCACAGTCACAAAACTGTGTTCTTCCCTGTCATCAAATCTGACCTTAAAAATGCTTCCCTTCAAAGGAAGCTTGGCAGCCCTTTGGCACTGCCACCTGAAGACTCATGCCCATTGTCACTGGAGGTGGGAATGGAGGAAACGCAGCATTCGCACTGCTTAATTTTAAGCATCCAACTTTAAGTCACCATGTCAGCAATCTGATTTCTCTGTTTAATCCCTGAAGAGAGAGACGAGATCTTTCAAGGAATGATCAGGAGGGCTCTGAACTGCCCCCACAGGAGTCTGACTGCAGGGTACTTACGACATTGGCACATAAATTAGTTCCCCAAAGTTAACCCCAATGAACATTCCCCCATTAACACCTTGCATCCTTCATCTGTCAGTATTTACTTTTACTTCAATGGTAAGCTCTTTGGGACAGGCACCACCTTTTTGTCCCGTATTGATTTGGCGTCTATCCCTATTGGGTGCTAGACCATGCCAAGAGGTAAGGAGGTGTGTACCTGCTTCCAACCCACCTCATTCACACCTAGCCCTGTTAGGTTCCGGATGTCGGATGTCGGTTTCTCACAAGCCCCGAGAGCGCATCCTCTCGCCAGGCACAGGAGGACATAAGCTGACTACCACCAGAATCTGAGTTGTTCTGTTACCCCGACTGTTCCTGAACCCTCAGCATTGTGCTGTCATAAATGATAAACAACAGTAAGCTAGGACAGAAGTAGGACTCTTCTAACTGCTCGCAAAACTATGTTTTATGACTGGGTTGACAAGCTTCAGCCTTCTGCTGTTTTGGGACCCTTGGTCTATGAGGAGAGATTGTGTGGCTGTAGCATTAAGTGTAAAGGAGCACATACAGGGAAAAAGCTATAATCTGAGATAAGAAAGGACTTTGTAGGTGCTTGAATGATGAAATTCAAAGAAACTGTAGACACCTCAGCATAGAGTCAAGAAAGCTAAAAGATAGAGAAGTGAGACTCAAAGTAATTGGAAGATATGATGTAAGCATATATTGTATTCAAAGGGATATAAACCTAGAAATTCCTACAGACATGAAGCAGCCCAGTGATAGAAAAGAAGCAATCATGTTAATAATGATGGAATATGCAATAACAGGTTTGGATTCCCAATCTGCAAGGCACTTAGGCCTGTGATTATTTCTATTGAAATCAATGGAAATGTTTTTGCTCAAGTGCCTTGTTTCAATTAAAATGTCTCGTCTTCATGATATAAGGATGGAGGTGATCAGTTGAAGCTGAGGTGGAGAAGGTAGATTGTTAACCAGCCTAGTTCAGCAGATCCTTGTTGGACAGGCAAATTGCAGGTGCTGTGAAAAGGGATTTCTTCTTCATGAAGGTATTTGGATAGCCATTGGTATTTATTTGCCTCCATTAGTTGGAGAGTTAATATTCAGTATTCACGCTTTGAGATTGAAATACTCTCTATCTGCAACAAGATGATTACTTGCTTAAATATGTACATATGAATACAGATGTTAGTATTCACATAGGCTTCAGAGAAGAACACAGCACTTAAATGAAAAGTTTTGCCCTGAGTGAGGAAGAAAGTGGTATCCATAGATGGCCTCTAAAAAACATGCCAGCCAGGTCAGACCTCTTCAAGGTGGAGGAACTTGCAGTACTTGCTGTGCCCCGGAGTAAAAATAAGGTATTCTCAGCTTGCTCTGATTCAGTGCTTTTGCTAACTGCAGCTTTAATCATAGCTGGATGAAAAGATTAGTGCTTACTATACCACATGGCTACTGGAGTCTGAGCAGAGGCCAGTGCCTTGGTCAGCTGTCTTTCCTATGATCTTCCTGAGAGCCTTGGAGATTTCTCACTGTCTTACTTGCACAAGGAGGAAAAGGTTGCCTCTATTACATTTCACCCGCACCTGTAACAGTAAGCAGAGCCTGAGACAGGTGAAGCCAAGGCAGGGCCTGGCTACCTTATTCAGTGTACAAAGGCAGCCACTTGGAAGAAACCAACATACACTTTTGAAATAGAGGGCTAGACCTCAGCTACAGTAGCATAAAATCAGATTAGCTCCACGGAAGCTGGAGTTATCACCATCTCGCAGCAGTGACGCAGTTTTGAGCCTGGCCCACAATGCTGTAAGTAGCCAAGCTAAGTTCTGTCCCTCTATCAGTGTATGAATACTGAAAAGATTTTACAAAGCTTCTAAATAACAGAAGGGCAAAGAGTGCTCAGTAGATAAGCGGGAAAATAAGAGTTTGTCACTTAGTCTTCATTTTGAAATGTCTAATCCAGGTCATGAAGGACCAGGCTAAAACTCACACGCATGTTAAGTACACAACGCCCTAAGGTGTGTGTCAACAATACATAAGTGCTTACCGACTAATCTCTTGAAAAGGAATGGAGGTTGAGGAAAGCTGTGTGGCTCAGAGAGAGAAATGCAAATGCAGATCGACCCCGTAATGAAAAACCTTCTTATTAAACTGTGTTTTATCTTGGAGCAGTCCTTCTTTTCGCAACACATCCAAGCAGAGATAAAGGCATCTTACCATACTCATTAAACTGTGCATGGTTTGATGCAATCAGACTCAGATCATTTGCATATGGATCAGTTTAATCTAGTTCTTCCTGTCTCGCACCTATTGTTAATCATGCCTAGACTCCCTCCCCCCTTCCTAATACTCATTCCCCCTCCTCCTCCATTCCTTTGATTCAAGTAGATAAATGAATAGGCATAAGGACATCAACATCTTTCTGAGTGATCATCTGCCTTGTATGCTCAGAATGTCCCGTGTTTTGCTGATTATGTCCTGGTTGGCATCCCATATGTTCTTGATAGTGTCTGTCTTTGCTGATTTAGGAAGACTGAGAAAGACAGAGGAAGAATATTGACTCAGGCTATAAACCCCAGCTTAGGTTTAGCTCTAGCTACAAATTAAGTGAGATATGTGTTTTCAACTTATTCGGCATCATTAGAAAATATGTCTCCGAGTAGCACGATAAACTGAACAAAGTGACTCCTTTCAGGGGCTGAGTATTATTTCTGCATTTAGCCAGCAGTGGTGATAGCTGCTTTTACATAATCAATCTACAGTGATAGGGCAACCTGGGGTTTTTTTGCACAAGTAGATATTTTTATCTCTTAGGGGCAATACTGTTTGGGTCTTTCAATAGCAGTGCTAGAGCTCTGTAAGACTTTCCCTCTGAATGGATGAGTTTGTGCTGCTTTTGCAGAGAATAATTACAACCACAGGTTGAATGACTTTGCCCCAGATTTATTGTCATGAATCCCCAACCTTAGCTTTGTTTTTTACTGTATGGTTTTCATTTCATAGTTCGGAATATTCTGTCCAGCAGCATCACGATTGTGGCCTTGGGGAGGTAATAGGCTTTATGATTGTGTGAGGAATGTAAGAGAGCAACAGATTGGGCAGTTTACACAAAATGTCTAGCGTGGTGATTTTTCCACTCAAGGCTGATGCTGTGCAACTCTGTGGAGGAGATGTTCATGCACCTATATTAAAAACAGGATTTTTATTTTCAGTTCGTGTGTTGTATTCTCTCCACAGCTTTTATATAAAGCTAGTTTTTCACACAACCAAACTAAATAGGTCGTGTTTAACTGTCTTTCTGCAACTAGAATAATATGTCCTCTGAAAAATGAAGGTTAGGCTCCCAGGAGGATCTGCCTTTCAGCAGCATAGCTTTTTCTTTGGTGTAAGGACAGTGACATAAGTGGGGTTGGATCCAGCATTCATTCAACCAAAATCACACAAAATGAGCCTGACCTTTCCTTTGTAGCAATGGTGACCTGGGTGAATTCCACCAGTCTGGAAGGGATTTTGTCGTAGGCAGAAAGTGGGTTTAGAGAGTGCAGGGGCTGAGGGTGGGGATGGAGGAGAGCATCCAGATTTGATGTTCTCCAGCATAGCTCCCCAGGTGGTGTGTATATATTGTGATTAAGACTACTTTGATCACAGCAATACATCCCCGATGGTCCTTCCATTCTGTAGTGCAGGTGAAAGTACCTGAGATCTCAGCAAAATGGGACAGCTGTAGACAGCTAATAGAGATGAACATACACATCCCATGCATTAATATTCAAATTTATTTCTGCTGATTATATTTCAGTTTAGGACGATGCATTATTTATATTATAAGTCCTTTTATAGTATCTTGTGAGTAAGGAAGTCACAGCTCATGAGGTGGAGAAGATGAGCGCTCCTTAGCAAGGGGCAGTCTCTGCTGTGTCTTTGTAGCATTTAGCACATTGGGCTGTGAGCTTGCCGAGCACCCTTGGACATTGCTGTAATTCCAGACAATATGAGAAACAAGACTAAATCTCTGACAGCTTTTTCCACAGGACATCAAGTTAACTTCATTAACTCTGCCTGATTTGCTGGAAACAGGAAGGAATTAAAAATTCATGCTAAAAATGTTAACTGAAAATTTTTAAACCTCTTGGGGGAGAAAAAGAGGTTATATACAATTTTGTTTCCTGGGAAGGACTAAGGACCAGGTCAGCAGGATTTTAGACAAATTTGATGCAGTTCTCCCTGCTAAAATTGTGTGCTTGAAACTACAACAGCCTGACATTTTTTCCCTTGTTTGAAGCACAAGAAAGGTTCCTTTTACAGAACTTGGGGATTTCAGCTGGCTGAATCCAATGATTCACTGTCAGCAAGAATGTAAAGATGACTGTGGCTCCACTAAGCCCTTTTCTGCTGCTAAGGTGGCACTTTTAGATTCCTTGTCATGACATAAGAGAGAACAGCATTGGAAAGCATGCACTGAAAGAGACTGATCTAAGGTTTAACAGCCTTTTCATTTCACATTTTCAGTATGTGGTTTTTTTAGAGAGGAGGAGCAAGGAGAGGAGAGTAAGTGAATTTCCATCCTCTGGCACCATATTAATGAAGCAACATCCCTACACTAGCGTCCATCCCCGGAGCTAGGTGGGGTGCCTGGGAGAAGCAGACTGTTATCCCTCTGTGAGATGGGTGCTGGACAGAAAAGAGGCATATAAGGGTGCCAATGAGCTGCTAAAAAGAGAGGAAGGCTAAGACTGGAGTACCTTGAGCTTGCTTTAGATTTTTATGGGAGTATATGTATGTTCATAGGTGCAGACTCACTTGTGCCCCTTTCTCTTCTAGTCTGTCCCACACCTGCTCTCTGATAGTTGGACCTTGTTCCTCTGCTTCCCAGACAGCTGAATCTCTCATCCAGTTCCATTAAACATTGGCCCTTTCTTCATTCCATTTGATGCCAGGACACTAGGATCAGATACAGCAATGGGACTGCTCTATGTATTCAGTTCCTGTGTCTGGAGTTGCATCAGCTGCTGGAACTAGGCAAACCGTGATACAGCCCGCTCAGGGCAAATGGCATCTCTGGGCAATCATTACACGGTACCAGCAAAAAAGGACAGTTTTCAAAGGTGTTTACCTAAATTGGACCATAGTTTTACAATGATGACAAAAGAAAATACCTCTGGTACCCCTTCATACCCTAGGAAACTCAGAGCGTTCCTTCAGAGAGTGGAGGACCATTTGATAAACTGCAGCGTGTGTACTGCAGACACAGGCTAAAGGAGGGCGAGTGAGTGGAGTTGGAGCTGGGAAAAGTGAAGCAATATTAATATCATCTCTATATCTAACAGCTGTCATCTGCACATGAATACCAGCCATCAACATGGAGTACTCTCAATCGCCTTTGCTTTTGTGCACGTTAAATTCATCATTCATACGTGCAGGGAGAGAAAAAGCAAGTGTAAATATTCAGCCGGCAAATGAGTAAGGATTACATAAGAAATTGTTCTGTTATTCTTTCCTTTTGTTTTTTATTCCTGCCACGTGCTCTCTGTTCTTAGAAAGTCTGAGAATTCATTCTTCCTAATGAACTTCATGCTAGAATTAAAATATGGTAAGATTGTTTTTTTCTGCCAGGGAAATACCTTGAGGCCATAGCATCAATGTAGGTTGTGATATAAAGGTTTACAGGCATGTGTCTTAAAAAGCTCCATCACTTCCAACAAACTCTGCAAGCCCAGTTTCTCTTCCCATTGAAAATTTACAAGCAAATTCAAACAAACTGATTTTTTCACAGTATATGAATGCTTAGAGAAAACTTTATTTAACTTAGTACAACTATAGTATAAAGTGGGATTGAGCTGAAGAAGATCTCTTTCAATGTTCTCTGCCATATATCAATTAACTACGGGAGTCTGAATCTCATTACTGAATGGGCAGCCTTTACAATCATCGTTCACTGAATACAGACTAAATGGTTTGACAATAATAATCATCCTTCCTACTCTTACCTTTACTGGGGTACCACTGTGCATTGCACTTAACATAACTCACGTATAATACCCGCTATTTAAGCACAGGTATCTATTCAGCCTGTCTTAATTCTTAGGTCATCGCTGCAGTATCACAGCATTTCACAGATGTGTAGCTAATGATAATGCTTACCCTTTTTCTCCTTCTTCCTTCAATCTACAGGTGCTGGACATTGGCTTCAGTGCAGATTTTGTGGGTTTAGTATAGGAAGAGTACATCATTAGCGCTGCATTCCTCGTGTGCCTCTGAGGCTTACTTTCACCCCAGCAATGTTAGGAAGCTAGTCCTGGAGATGTAGGGTTGTGACAGAGCAACCCGAGTTTCTCAGAGCCAAGAGCCTCCCTGCTGGGCTGTGCTCAGTGGGGGCTGGGGCAATGGTGAGAGCCCTACTACCCTGGGAGGAATGGGGACCAACTAGAGCAGCCTGTGGGAGGTGGCTGGCGTGGGGATGGGGCAGCAGGCTGCCAAGCCCATCCCAGGTTTTGAAGTATGGGCAGCTACTTCTGCAGAAGTAGTAGTTTTGCCACAGCTGGTATAAGCAAATACTATCAGTTTATTTAAAAGGACATCCCAGCTAATCAACAAATTCAGAACCTAGCCAAGATCTCTGATTGAACATTTAGTCAGTACCATTAGAAGGAAAAAGTTGTGGAAAGGGTCTTTATCCTTACTGACCCATTTATTGAAATAATGGGCAGAGGCATTATGTAAAGCACTTCACAAATTGATCCAGTACTTGGATTGAATCAACTTGGTTCCTCGTGCAAACTGGGATTTACAAGTCCTGATCATCCTCAGAGATATTTACTGGCTCTGGTTTAGATTCATATTCATGAGAAGCAGATTTAGTGATCAATACCTTACACTTCCTTACCAGAAATACTTCGTGGAAGACATCCCATACAACATTTGCCTTTCCGTAGCTATATAGCATCACATACTTATAGTAAACTGTCTAGTGCACAGATGTTTTTCTTCTGCTCTGTCATTTCTAACTAATAAACTCTTATATAACAAATTTTCTCTGTTACTTCTAAAGTAAATGATCCTTCTTTTGTACTATAAATGTCATCCCATTTCTTTCTGCCATGCCACCAAAGTCTTCAGCTTCTTCTGTACTATCATCTAAACCTTATCTGTTTTCACAATGCCCTTCAGCCTCATACCAGCAACAAAATACATTGGCACACCTTTAATTTTTCTGCCAGGGTCATTAATAAAAATAAGACTGATCCCCAGTCCTCATTCTTCCGCCTGTGAAAAGTCATGGACTATGGCACCTACAAAAAGGGAAACAATTATGATGTCTTTGATGAGGGAGATTGACTCATCCTACCTGTGAGCAGACATCATCTTCCAGGTCAGTTAAATGAGAAGTCATGTAAGTTCCAACTATAAAATTTATTCCTTGTTTCTCTGATGTGCTGAACTCCTGAAGGGAACAGGAGACTGGCCACAGCACATCAGCCAAATCTTGTAAACTTCAGAGTGCCTTCTTATCCTGGAGCTGTAAATGAATGTAATAGTGTTTATCCATGTGCATAAATGTGCTAGAGATAAATAAGCAAAGAACTCTGGACTACACAGGGTGCATTTCACTAGCTGTTGATTTCCAGTGTGTATATCTGCAACTGCAGTGAATAATGAACAGTTTGTCCTACCAGTGTCCACACTTTCTTCTCAAGCTCTTTGAAGAGTGGGCTTGTGTTTGAAAGCCATAGACAGAGCCCCGTGCCCTTGTGCAGCTTGAAGTTTCTGCTTGCAAATTGATATTTTACAGATTACAACTGTAACTGCACTATCCTGTAGGCACATAAGAGGAAAAAAGACCCGCTTTTTGTAGAAAAAATATTAATAATATACACCTACCCTCCACCAGCTCCAATGGACGAAGACAGTCATTAACAAATTGGTTTGGAATTGGAAGGAATTATTTCAAATGATGAGTGTCAAGAAGAGATTTTGTTTAACACAGACAGTAAATACCACGAAGCAGGTTACAAGTTTATTCCAAACGATGGAAAGAGTATCTCACCACTGTTCTCTCACCAGGAACACCTACATTCTCCCCAGTCCCTGCAGCACCTAACATCATCTATTTAAAGAACATCTCAGCTTCACTATGTAATAAAGTCTGTTGGGGTTTTTTTCCTAATCTACAGCCTTACTTCTACAAATTCACAAATATGTCTCGTACCAAATGAGATATGAGGGTATCTCAGGGGCTGCCTGCATGTCTGGGGTGGAGGTTTTGTATAGAAGGTGTAAATAGCTGCCAATTTTTTTTAAAAGCTGTCTCCTATTGACTTCTGTGTGCGCTTTTCTGCAATTCTATAACTAACACAAGCTAAGCAAGGTCAGACAAGGTCAACTGTTGCAGGAACAGCCTTTAAGGTAAACTTGCCTAGTAGAGAAAGCAGTACTGGTAATTCTAGATGTGACAGACCTTTTTTGACTTGGTACTGATAGAGCAAGTGAGTCAGGGCAGCGCGAAAAGTCCCTGTACTACAAGAGGACCCAGTAGTTAGAATATTTGGAAAAGAACGGGCTTTTTGGCCACTTGTGGTAATAAAAAAGCCCTGGGTGTGTAAAGGGGGCAGGGATGATTTAACGTGGGCAATCACATTCTTCCTGTCCCACGATCCTAGCAGTGCTGCAGAGCTCACTACCGCTCGTGAGTCACTACCTCCATTTTAGTGCATCTGCTTTTCCAGAAAAACTCTCTCACAGGTCTGCCCTGAAATTTCTGCGTAGCAATGCAGAGCACTACTAGAACAGTTGCCACATTATACCACATCTGCAGCCATGCCTCAGCAATGGATAACATGCTCGATGCATGTTCCTTTCAGTTTGTCAATACTCAAATATCATTTGTAATGGCATGGGGTGAAAGCACTAACAAAATGTGGGATGTTATGAGACATGCATTAGCCCTTTCATGTTGAAAGTCTACAATATGTATTTTAAATTATAAAACTGTTCTGTCATATATATACAGTCTCTCTCTACTTTGGCTACTGCTGCTATTCCGTTTAGACTAAATCATGAAAATCTGAAATCATATACTTGTTTACTGCTGCCTTCTCCTCCATCTCACCCCCCTCTCCATTCTTCTCACTAAGCTGCTTGAAAACATCCAGTTACCCAGCCCTGGAGGTGAAACTACTCAGAGAACTTCAAGGTTATGAAATGCAAAGGCTTGGCTTTTATTTGTTTCGCAGTCAGAGAAAGCAGTGCACAGGATGAAAACCTCCGTTGCGCAGCTCTGCTAACATAAAAAGGAAGCTTTAATTGGTTTAAAAAGCAAGTGTATTTTTACATAATTAGGAAAAACAAAAAAAAACTGCACAACAATTTTGAACAAATAGTGTTGTTTATATTTATTTAGTTGAAAAGTTAAAAAAAAAAAAGGTAAAGAAAGCAACCAATGGCCAAAGCAGATAAACAACATTCAGAGTGCTGCTGCTATGTTTGACAGAAAAGCAAAACCATTGGTGAGAATTAAGTACTCACTGCAGAGAAGGAGAAGCATTTGAAGTTATCAAAGAGAGAAGTCTTGATGTCAAAAAGAAAGAGGAATCTTGGCTTGAAGGACGGTTAAAGCTTTTACTTTGGAATGATCTGAATTTTGAAAAGTCACCCAAAAGAGGTAGAGAATAAACCAGGGAGTTCAAGAGCTAATAGCTGTAAAAAAAAAAAAAAAAAAAGAAGGAATAATTGGTGGGATCTGAGGCATAGATAGGAATGTTTTAGGGAGCTGAACTTAGAGATCTGAGGTGCTTTGTCTTGAATTGCTGGTGAAGTCATTAGGACTCCCACTTTTCTTTATAAATCTTGTAACAGTTTGCTCAGACATTGGAAAAGAAATTAAAAATAAAAACTCCACTTTTCTCTTTGCCCAGGTGGTGCCTGAAAAACAATACATATTTATGTGTGCAGAGTTGTCAACATGTTACACAGCACTTGTAAGCGCCATCCATATTCAGTGATACGGTCGCACAATTATAAAGCACAAGTGCTTGCATCTCTCTTGAAGATGTACAATAGGAAGCTGTTTGAAATATTGCCACAGCTATTGCACCCAAGTGCATCTTTACGCAGCCCTCTTTGTCAGCAATTTGTCCTTGTGCTCTAATAGTGACAACAATTAGATGCACTGAGGTGTGCCAAAAACGGTACCCTATTAAACCACAGACAAACTGGAGATGGAGTCAGAGCCCATTGGGTCCGATCCCCACAGTGCACCTCTTGCAAGGTGACCTTGGCTTATGTGGGGAGGGCTGGGGGCACTCAGCCCTTGGAGGGCTGAAAAACATCAAGCAGTTTCAATGCCCGCGTGCAATCATGTTGCAAACATATTACTGATAATTGCCACCTCACGCCCCAACTTCCCTTTGTGTGGCTCCTGTTGGTCCCCAGGCATGGGCTGCTTTTTCTTTCGCTACGTGAGCTGCTGGCAGCACAAACTGCTCCCCGGGAGCAGAGCCCTCCTCGGGAGGCGGCTGCTGGGGACTCCCCCAGCATGGGCAATAAATAATAAAGACCCATTCGGGGCAGATGTGCCAGCTGCTCAGATCTGGGTGCAGACCCTGAACTGCTCCAGAGTGCCAGGTTTGGATGGGGGCATAATAAAAATAAAAGCACAAACAAGTGCTACCATGAAACTTATGGCAGGGATGATTTAAAATGGCTGCCAGCAATTGCAGAGGACTGGACTGGAGCCAGGATGCATTAAAATATTTGTAGTAGCCCTAGAAAAAAAAAGCAAACTGACTTTCAGAAGATGGAAAGGGCCTGAGCATTTGTGTGTGTGTGTTTTGGTATATGTGTGTGTGTTCATTTTTAGTGAAATCGTGTACTTCCATCATTTCCTTGACGGCTTGATTTTGGGAGGATTTCCTGATAATTTGTGCCAAATGAAACTTCCTTTAGTTATCTCCCTGCTGTATCTTCTGATAACTTGCCCTGTTTTCTAGCTCCAGTCATGGCTGATGAAACTAGATTAAGCTTCCAAAATTACACTGCAGTGAATCAAAGCTAGAGAAAATAGCAAGGAAGTATTAAATATTGTCCCTGTGCTGTGCTTCAGTCAAGCTGAATCCAAATCACTGAGGAAGCAGAGCTCTCAAAAAGCCATTCTTAAGGTGAGCGGGGAAATGCCATCTTCCCAACACACAGTGGTTTTGGTCAGAATGGAAAGTAGAAGTCTATTTTAAGACAGTCTGTTTTCCTCATATTCCCAACCAGCTGGAAGAGGGAAGCTTTGCAAAGCACATGAAAGTCTCTTGCATGACTGCCAGCCCAGAAATGCTTGGGAGAGGAACCACGCTTGAGGCGCTCTGTGGGAAATATAGGAAAATGCCATGGAGGTGAAGAAAAGAGCTCAAACTTCACCTAGTTAATTCTAACCAGATTTGGGTCGTGTTTATGTCTAGCAAGGAAATTAGGTTCCTTGGATTAAACCACTGGGTTGGTTGCTGATTCAGAAAACACTGACATTGCTAAACACCTCCATACGCATGGTCCTACACAGTGCCTTGTGGAGACATGCTAGCAAGCTCTAGGTGAACTAATTCAATCACCAGAAGCAATATTCCCACGTCAGGACAAGTCTGCCCCTCAGAGCAGTTAGCCTTCCTGGCAAACAAGGTCTTTCCCCTCTGCTGTGTGGTGCAGGGCTCAGAGGATGCCCAGGACATCCCTTCCTCATTGCCTCAGGCTGCAACACAATCCAAAACTTCCTGTGTGGAATGCTGTGAGGAAATCACTTTTTCTCCCCATGCTTTGACCCAGGAATCTTTTCAGCACACACAGGAGTGATGAGAAGCTGTATTTCTCCTGGAAAGCCATGGGTAATTTTGCCTTCAGGTTGCTGCTTGCACTCTCCTGGTACCAGCCCAGTCTAGTGTGACCACCAAACAGTTATACTCAGACAATCCACTGCTTAAGGTTTCTGAACTGGTATTAACATCCATTGTCAGTTTTTGGATTCTCTCCATACGGCTATTATTGGTTTAAGGGTTTAGATTAAACATTTTAAAATACCTTAGGGAAGCAGTAGAGAGAGGTTAGCACAGAAGTCAGTTCCTGAAGGGGATACAAGATCTTTACTTCTGGTGGCTCTTAAGAACAGGTTTCACAAATGTCTTTCAAGGGTAGTTTAGGTGTAGTAGGCCCAGTCTAGATGACCTCTTGAGATGCCACGGCTAAAACTGGTACCATAGCTCACAGCGTTTGTACACGTGTCAACATAGCTCACCAGCAGTTTAGTCATAGCATCGGTGAACATGTTTCTTTGGAAGAACTGTGGCTCACTTGGGCTAAGCCAACACACACAGTCTGGGGCCTAAGCAGCAGTGAGCTGGTTACACCTAGCAATTTGAAAACTCGTCACACCTATGTGGAGAGGCTGTGAGGTATTCTCGGCTGCCCCTGGCAAGCCACCTCCCCTCAGGGCACCGGGATGGGCACAAGGGAATGGCAGTCATGGGCTCTGGGAGGATTATCCCACCTTCCCTTCAGCTCCCTGGACAGCTTTGGCTGAGCTGGAAAGTCCTGCCACATATTCCAAAATGTTTAAAAATGGGCTTTCTCCCTCTGATGAAAGTTAACTGCCAAGCAGTGGTACCATGTGAGGGGTGTCCGGGGCAGGTCTGCCCATCTGGGCTATCTTTGGTGTGCGGTTAAGTTTAGAGTCCGGATGATGTCCAGCAGCTATCTGAAGCCTTAAACTCCATTTTCTCTAAATTTTACACTCCTATCGGGAAATAAATCCCTCTTTGATTGGGGGTAGGATTGAAACGCTGGCAGGTCACTGTCTTCATTGCTGTGCCTGCAGATACGAATTCATTCAGTTAATGCATAACTGTGAGTGACACAGAGGGCATCACAGGCCAGAGCCCAGGTCAGAAGTGAGAGAATCACATAACTCATGGTAAGAGTGACAATAGGCATGATCTTGCTGGTGATATGCTCAGAGAAGATAGAGGGGACAGAGGTTCAGTGGCAAGTACTTACTTTATCATGGCTGCAATACTGATAAGGCCTTCCTATAGCTCCTTCCCTATGTAACTACATCATTCACTTAATAGTGACCACTGTTTTCCTAATACGACACTGTTTCTGTTCTTCCTAATGAAGGGAAACATTTTTGCTTTCATTACGTTATGTCCAACAGAGTTAACAAGTCCCTTAGACTGCAGCAAATCCTCTTTCTGTTTTGTGGGGCATCTAGTACAGCTTTTGGCAGCGACAGAAACAGCAATACTTCTCCATATGGCCAAGCCTCTCCTGCCACCTGTACTCCAGGAGCACATTTGTCTGACACAGCATCCTGGTGAGCTTTTAGTGAAAACACAGTCACGTCACACAGTCAAGCCCACAGTGTCCAGGTTTGGTTTGGCCCACTAACAACCAGCTGTTTCCAAACAGTTTTTGTTCATCCAGAGCCAGACAGTGCTCTTGGTAAGAACAAGTAAAAAATGCTTAGAATAACATTTTGTACATATCCCATCTACTCCAGATTAACTACCAAGTAAGAGGATCCTTGGAAACATTCAGTTAGAGTTTCCTGCTGTCCCATAGCAGAAGCTACAGATGTTTTATGTGTATTCGTTGTTTCATTGAGTGGATTTGATATCTTTCCAAAAAAAGAGCAGATAACAAAATCTTCATTTAGATTTGAGCTTTCCTACATTTCCAGAGTATTCACAATTGGGATTCTGGTCCATACTTAGCTCAAGGCTCTTCAACTATGAAATGTACTTAGATCAGTTGGGCACCTTAGCAATTGTTAATCACTAATTTCTTCTTTTCCAGTCCATTCCACTTCTATCAATGTACTGAGTCAATTCATACTCTGGTCCACTAACTTCACAAGAGAAATAACACAGATGAACAAGCTCATAGCTTGTTCCAAAGTTGGGAGCAAAGTGGGACAATCGGATAACACTGTACTTGCATGGGATGGATGACAGGAGACCAGCCAGCTGTGAAGAGGTAAATTTAGACAGAAGCAGTTCTCTGCAGTCACATTAGAAAATGAAACTACACTTGTTTTAAAGGACTTTTAAAAGAAATCAAGAGAAAGATACAGTAGTAAGCAAGGAAGATGAGGACAGGCGAGAATTTCGGGACTGAAGGTAGGTCAGGAGGCCAAGGAAAATGAAGAAAAGTGGTGTCATTTGTGACCATTTATACACATATCCCTTTCTATAGGACAACACATCCTGGTGGATCACAGCCCCTCAGAAGCTCAAAATGCCAAGAAGTTTGAGATTTCCCACAACCTAGCTTCCAGTGGATCCGAAGGTAGTGTTACTCATGTCAACACACTACAATGCGGTTTAGCAGTATGAAATGCTATTACAAGTGAAAGCAGCAGTTGGTGAAGTGTAACAGCTGCTCAGATTTTCTGCTTAAAGATTCATGATTAACTCTTCTTCATTAAAGAGTTTGGTGAAGTCGGATATTTTTATTACTGTATTTCTCACATCTTTTCAAATCCAGCAAGTCTAGTGGAAAATATGTGAGTTTGAAGAGTGCAATATGTCTCCACAAAATTAGAATCTGTTTCTCCTCCAGGTTTCCTTTCTTCAAATTTTTGCTATGTTCTGCCTCATCAAAAGAATGGGACCATGATCATTATCCCATTCTTTCTTTTTTTCCTTCCTTTTTTCTTCAAGAAAACATTTTTATGTTTTCTTGTAGTAACTTGTTCTTAAAGTTAACTCAGAAAGTTTCATATGCAAGGAGGACCTCAGAAAATTTCCCACCCAAACAGGCTGTATTGACAAATATGCTACAAACATCCCAAGGTGGGGACCTTAATCAGGCAGAACTTCTGAATTTCTAAATTCCTCCCTGTTCCTGATACACATGAAATAGCTTCCTTTATCCTCAGTTAGCCTCTCAACACCTCTTACTCCTGCTCCTTTAAAGCTTTTATTGTCATTCTTGCCTCTCCAACATGATACACATACTTAGTCCAGCTTGGTAGCGTTTCTATTGGATTGAGAAAAGTCTGACAGCGTCTTTGGCTTTCCTAATTGAGACTAAGACACCCAGCATGCCAGGTACTTCTCAGAGCAGAGGATTTTCACTGCTTCCAGGATTGGACCACGCCAATCTCAGCAGCCTCAAATAACATCTGCAATTGGTGTGTAAAAATCTATCATGGAAAGCTGCATGCTGGAGCAATTTGTGTCTCCACGAGCCATATGTTTAAGTGAAAGAGTGTGACAATCACAGCAGCACACTGTCCAGAAGTCATAAGCAGTTAACAAAATGCAACATGATTGTTGGCAGGCCTGCTGGTCTGGGTCATGCAGCCAAAGCTGAATTTATAAAACACGGTAAACAGGATGGGAAGAGAGGAAAGGCAATTGGCATTTGAAACCATGCACCAGCCTGAGAGGAATGCTCTGCCACTGCCTCCCAGTTTTGCATTTCCATTTCTTTCTGCTCGGCTGGCCTAGACAAGGATTCATCCACCAGCCCTTCCACCAGAACATAGCTCTTGAGGAGTGAGTCAAGTTTAGATGGGGGTACTTCCAATTTTTACTCAGAAGTCCCCACGTCTGGGGGCCATCTAGGATGTTATAGTTAGACTTCCATGCCAGAGGTAGCTCGTATTGTTCACAGAAGAGATTAAAAGGGATTTACAGGAAAGCTGGAGCCCCTTTCCAATAAGGAGTACTGGGCCACTTTTTCTCATGGTGGCACATGACGGCACAGCCACACGGCTGCACAGAGTCCCCTCCAGTCCACGCTGAGTTGCCCCTGCAGAAGATAGGGTCTATCTTCCTACCCCGAGTAAAAAACTCATTTGATGGGGCTCTGAACTCTGCCAAAGAAAGGAGCGGATTGGGTGTTTTATGCAGGGAGGAAGGAGGTTGTTTGTGCTCAGGCAGCAATTATACCCTGAAATCCAGAGGCTGACGGTTGCTGCTCCAGGGCAGCCGACGCTGCTTCCTGCAGCTGGCTGCTTAATACTGCAAAGGTGATGAAACCTGAAGGGAGCCACTGAACAGGTGGTAATTATGACTGACACAATGACGGCTTGTGCAGACATGTAACCGTGGAACAAAACACCGCAGTTAGCTAACAAGAGATCGGTATAAGGTTTTTCACTGGCACTGTGTCTCCTGTCTGACACTTCTGAAATTGGAAGAAAAAAAGCATTGTGAGCTTCAGCATTCAGAGACATAATAGGCCAGACGAGCTGAGGGTGTAACACCAACATCTGTCCCTTTCAGGATGATTATAGCAGGTTCTGTTTCCATGTTGATTTCTGCAAAGCTGCTTTTCTTACTTGCAGTTTTTTCCTTCATAAATGTGTCTTCTGGGTTGTCTTCCTGTGATACGGTTGACTACACTACACCTCCATCTCTCTCAAGCACATAATTTTCTGAACAATTTCAAATATCTATAGAGAGGCATGTGTGTACCTGAACCCATGTTATCAAATTATTCTCTTTCCCTTCTTTTATCTAGGGGGACAGAGAGGCTTTCTTGAGTTATTATGCCTTTATATAGAGGCTGAGGAAAGGACACTGGGACATCCTGTTCAATCAGTATGTCTTTGGAACTTCTTCAAGTGTTAATGGAGAAAAAAATCCTTTTTTCTGCCCAGTAAAAATATCTGAGATAAACCAGAAATCTCCTAGGTTTCTATAATAATAATAGTAGCTAGGAAACAGGAGAATAAGGACTCAAATTCATCACTAACTGTATAAGTGCTGATCTATAGTCCTTCTTTCTTCCATGCTTTTTGAAGAGGAATGTGGAACTGCCCTGGCAGAAGACCTGCTTTTAATCATGTATGAAGCCAACGACCAAAGTTTGCAACTGAGGTGGGAATTAGAGTAGGAACGTGTACCAGATGAGAGTCCTAACAGCACATGTGCTGAGGAGGGCAGAAGGAATTATTTCTATCACCCTCGTGTGAAAAAGGGGCAAAAAAAATCCACTCTGCTGTTGAAAATCTTATGCAGTGGAAGTTTTGTCAGAAGTGGTACAATTCTACAAAAGACATCTGTCTCAATTCATCTACACACTTCAGTGAAAAAACCTTTTGCTGGAAATTTTCCACCCATTTGCTGATCCTGCCAACAGTGCATTTGCTTTCCATGGAAAAACTCCATGGAGTACTCTTCCCCAATGTACTCTGCTGGAATTACCCAATTTATATACCTCTTACACCTTCTTTTCATCTTTGGACTTTTTCCCATGTAGGAAAGTGGAAAGTCTTTGCTTTACCCAGTAGCCATGCCATTCTTCGGAAAAAACCTCCTAATTCCCAAACCCACCATGTTGAGTAAAATCTGTAAATCTTGAACACTGTATTAAACATAGCAGGCATATAAAAATCATTAATTTTACTCATAGCCATTGCAGAATGATCTGATATTTTATCTCTTCCTGTCCCACTCATGAACTTTTTCCATGGCTGCCTAAACAACTAACTGTACAGCTCAATGACCATATCTTTTAATCTATCTGTAAAGGGCCTGTAATGCAAAGTTAGCATAATATAACATACAAAAGTGAATGGAAAATACTTCTTTTTTGTGCAACTACAAATTATTGTTCAATGGCCAGTGTTTTTGTCCACGTGATTTCATTCAGAAGATGTACACATGTTCCAGATTTGGGGCTAATAACTTTAGGGATATTCTGTTTAGAGAAAAATTGTAATCCAATTTATATTTTTTCAATTATTTCACTGTGTTGAAACAATATAATTCATTTACCTTTGGTTGTGAGGCCAGAGAGTGACCTGTGGAAAGCAGTTGCTCTATAAATAAACATATAGAATTGTGTTTGTGTTGCTCTGTGGCACATACTGGCATTGGTTACTAGTCATTTATTTCTCCCGCTGTGAAAAACATTGAACACTGAGAATTAACCAAAAGCAGGATTTCCTTTTCTGGATTTTAATAGAGAAAAAATAGCAAGTGTGCCTTTAGGGCTGCTTTCTAAATTCTACTTTGGATTCATTTCTTACCTAGACCTTGTTTAAATGTAGTAGGCTGTCGCTCCATCTAGTCTAGCATCCTGTCTTGGGCAGTAGCCAGTACTTTCAAGAGGAGCTTTACATGCCTGCAGGAGAAAGGGGTGGCAGGAAATTAGCAAGGTGCATGATCAGGAAGAGGAAGGGACCTACAGCTGAAGTTATTTCCTCTTATTCACAGCTCTCTTTACATCACCTGGAGAGCAACATAATAGCAGGTGAATGTAATGTAAAGTCATTGCACACTGGAAATGCAATGCCATGAGGGAGATGTTGGAATATGTCTGCATTATACTATCAGAAACATGGAGTAAGCCTGCACATCTGAAAAGGAAGCAAAATCTGTTGTTCTAGATTATCCTCCAAGGTGAAAAAAGCCTACCATGCTTGAAAGGAGCAATGAACTGTGATATAGGATCTTTAGCTCTGGTTCAGAGAAGCTAGTTCTGCTGCCTACCTCCTACCAACCACTGCTGAAATGGCTGGAGCATCAATACTCACTGTCACATCACAGGACAATTAACCAGAGATTCCTAGAATAATTGAGGTGTGAAGGGACCTCCAGAGGTCTGTGGTCCAGCCTTCTTCTGAAAGCAGGGCCAACTTCAAAGGACAGAGATAATATTAAAGATTAGGCAATCAGTTGTGTCTTGTTTTATGCAATGAACACAGTGTCAGAAATCAACCTCACCATGCCTGGGGAGAGCTAAGATGGTCAACATGGAGCACCTCAAGGACCACAGGTCCACAGTGATGGACATTACACTGGTTAATAGACATCACAGATTGGACAGAGATGTAAGAAAAAGCTTCATGAGCTTGAATACCATTCACAGTGGCATTACATCTCTAAATGGGAAGGACAGGAAAGGAAGGACATGGCTGTCACAGGAGCTGAAGAGAAGACATTATGTGCAGTGCACCATTAATAACGAAGGTGGATTCTCTTTTTTCTATTTTTTTTTTAATTTCAGTACATGTTGGATGGATTTTGATGACATTATCAAAATATTCGTTATAATCATGGGGGCCTGAATTTATCTTTCCCTCCTTTTTAATAAATATAAAATGAGATTGTCGCATAATCCTAAGATTCTGGAGCAAGGGGGTTTTATATGTATAAACGGCACATATAATGTATCAGAGCTCACAAATTAATCACCAGAAGTTAGTGACATCTCAAAGTGGGCAGGGAATCCTAACAGGCCCCCAAGAGGGTGTCTAAGGAGACACTTTGGCAGAAAACAGTGCTGACTTCCTATAAAAAGAGTGCAGTGTAGTTAATTTTAACCACCTATTATGCCTAATTAACTCATTATGCAAATATGTACATAATAAGTCACTATCATCCAAGGGCCCAAAAATCCAACAGCCATGTTCTGAAAGGTCATATCCTAGACCTTTAATACAGAGAGTGAGAGAAAGGAAAAAAGAGTCAGGAGAATGAAAAAAGCTCAAATAAAATGCTTTACTGCTGGAAAGAACAACAGCAGGAGCTTTTCAAAACATAACCACTTACCTTTTTAAAGAAAATAAATATGTAGTCTGTTCTGACTCTTCAGCTGTGCTTGTTCTGTCTCTTTTTCCCACGCCTACTCATCTCCTTTCATTTCTCTTCTCTAGTCCTCTCTTCCAATGTTTTCAGCACGCTTTTTTGTTCCCCTTTCTCTCTGGGCCAGATGGAGCCCTGAAGACCTTGAAAGAAGGATGACAGAGTTGTAGACCAAAGAGGGATCAGAGAGTTGCAAAAGGCAGAGGTGGGCTGCCAGCACATGGGAGAAGAATCAGGATGGAAGTGGGGAGGGCTTGTTTGGAGTTTCTACCTGGCAAGAACTTATTAAAAAGCAAGGGCTTACTGGAAAAAATAAAAATAAAGCATTCTGACTTTCACTGCATTCATCCTAGCAAGCAAAGTACTAGAGCACTGAAAGAGTTGATTACAGTAATGCCAGATAATCAGGTTATTTTCCTAGATGTGCAGGTAAGCACATCTCCTACACACCCTTAAGAAGGAGATTCTCACCTTTTCTTACAAATGTAAGCCACTGTGACCCATACTTCATTCCCTTGGGATTAGGCTACTAGCTAACAACATCCAACCCTTTCTACTTCTCTTCTCTTCCTTGTGCTTTGAGGAATGAGGACTAGGGTAGTCAGCCCAGATGTGTATCCCATCCCATCCATGTATTCTTAAGTGGGCACGTAGCCCTGCCACCAGCCTCCTTTTGCTGCCTCGGACCTCAGTGAGCAGCGGGCCCTTCAGGCCTTTTATCCCACAGCACCCCCCAGCTTTGGCACTGTTGAGTAAGAGTGTTTTCTGTGCAATATTTCCAGTTACCTTACACATTTTGCCCCAGACCTCTCAAGCCTATAATATATGTTGAGTACCCTACTTACTCTGCAGTCTTACCAGAATAATGGCAATAATGTTTTATCTGTCCAATGAAGCTTGTCTGGCATCATATACCATCCAAACAAGATTTTGAATTGTATTTCCATTGGAGATGATACCATCACACTTTTGACCTACTTACAGATACAGGCCCAAGTCTTATCTGCCAGATCCATCTGCGATTCCCGCTCCTGTTTCTCTGTATATTTATGTTCATGTGCTCCCTCTGCATTCCTCAGAGCGCAATAAATCCCGCCTGCCAACCCCTTCGTCACCTCTGCCTCAAAAAGGATTGCTTCAAGGTCAAGCAGTTCCCTTGTAATGTACAGTTTAACCTGATTTGTGGAGGCAAAGCTTTGAAATTTTTAAAATAAGGCTAAGGTAAAGTAAAGCTTGCAAATGAAACTCTGACGGTAAGCTGGAGTATTTCCCTCTCCAAAGAGTTCGAGCAGAGGGCACTGTGCCATCTGAAGCCATAAGAGCTGGAATTACATTATTTATTACTCTACACATAAGATATGCCTCAAGTAGAAAAGAAAACAAATGCTGACAACAGAAAGCGATCAAGCCCCCATCCACATAAATCAGCAGGAGAGAGGAGGAGGGAAAAATTCTCTCCCAGTTTGTCTGCAAATTCACACCAGTGAAAACCAGCATTAGATCAGGCAGTTTTAGAAACCTCCATTGAAGAAAGTAAAGGGACAAATGTAGGGTGGAAGCCTTAAAAGTATCAGGAGGTGACAAATAATTGCAGGGTATAAAAATGTTTATAATATTTTGCCAGTTTTCACCTGGATTTGGCTGCCATGTAAGTGCTGCTCCACTGGTGAGATGCTGGCTGTTCTTTGAGAGAGCAGCAATGAAAATCCCAGACACAATATTAATATGAGGATTTAAGACGTGGAGGTAAAACACAAATGCAAACACATAGGTGTCCTACGCTCATTGACCTCATGTACCTTCATTGCTAAGAGTGGATGTTTTATGCTTAAAATAACAGTGTGGTAAAAGTGACGTAGCCCCTATCATAGAGCTAATAACATGTAATGTTGCAGCATAGATTAGTAAGAATTCAACAGCTACAGATACAAAAAATAGCAAATTATTAAAATTGATGCAAAACCCAAATATGCAAAAACCTTTGGCCAGACCACCTAAATAGCTTAAAAATCACGTCTTTAAAAAAAATAATCTTTTTTTTATTCTGCTTACATTCCTTTTGAACCCTAAAAGAATGTCATTTTCAGCTTTCTTTTGTACAATGAAAAACTTTTTTTTTTTTTTAATAAATATTGCAATTTCCATGTACTCACCTGACTCCAGGAGTCAAACTTTAAAAAACAAATACATTTCCAAAGATCATGAGAAAGGGCATAAGAACACATAAGGAATAAGTTGAAAAGACCGCTTGAAAAGACTGAGATTCCAGCAAGTTCCACTTAGCATTAGCTAAATGGATTAAAAACTGTCAGTCAGCTAAAGATCTAGGAACAGATGCCCATACTGTATATATTTTTTTATTTTAATGAATAGTTCCAATGATAAATAACAGATTTCCCTATTTATAGAAAACTGGTGTTACAAGAATATCAGATTGTGCTATTACACCCCCACATGCATACCAGTTTTCTATATGGAAATTTGATAATTACAAGAATTGTTGCTTTTAGAGATTTGGAAACAACAAAAAGAAATGGATTTTTGTTGTTGCTAAAAAGCAAAAAAAGCTACCTATTTGATTTTTTTTTTAATTAATCTGGAACATGAGGATATTTGTTTAACCAGAAGCAGAATTTAAAGGCTAAGGAGAGACCATGAGAAAAAAAAAAAGAAAAGAAAAAAAAAAAAAAGAAGAAACAAAATGCATTCAAAGACTCACTAAACACGTTTTTTTCTTTGATGCTTTTAATTTCTACCTTGTAAGGAAAAAAAAGCATCAGAAAGTTTGCAGAAGTAAAAAAGAGACAAATCAAATATCCTTGTAAATTTCAAATTTTCAGGTTTGCTAGCCTTCCTCACACATTTCATAAAATGTGTCACGGTATTTACCAATATGATAAAAAAGCACCTAAAAACTAACATCACACTGTGTTAGGAAAACTGCCCAAAAGACTAGTATCGAAATATCATGTAAAATTCATGTGCTAAGAAAAATTCCATTCAGACTGAGTCACAGAGCCTCATGCTGTATTTGTAAAATTCTCAAACATGATATGAGAGCATTATTGCCTTTAGGCTTGTTATTTCATCCCCTGGACACACACAGAAGCATATCATCCTTTCATAGGATTGATCAGCAAATATCCTCCAGAGCAGTTAGATAAGAAGGCATTCCCTTCTGCTAGCTGTAGGTTTTTGCTGTGTTGCATTTATTACTGTGGTGTGAAAATCTCCCACTGAGTGCAATACCTTTAAACACTTCTCTGGGTTTTTTTTGTTGTTGTTGCTGTTGTGAGGCGCTTTGCCAAGTGGTGTGTTGTGTTATTTACCTTGGAAAAGAATTGTTGCAGCATAATTTATTTTGGTCTGGGCAGAAATTAGCTATGGAAGAAGTTCTGAGACCTGCTTTCTCATTACCAGCAGGTCTGCCATCTGCTTAATTAGAAGTGCAAATATTTGGAAATCTGAAATCCTGCAGCAACATCTCAGATAGCATTTCTTTGTTGCAAGATCTGAAAAGTGATCACTGATAATTGTTGATTGTGCTCTGTGTGACTGTAATTACATGGCATTGATCTGATGTTCAGACACCACAGTGATGAGCTTAATATAAGAACCTAAATAGACTAGATACAATTAGACCAATAATCACTGAGAGGAGCTAGTTTAAAAGGGCAGAGGGAAATCACAAACAAATGTGAATGACTGAAAGGAAAAAAAAACCACCCCAAAACCTGCTGAGTATTTTATCCAGCAAAGTCTATTCAGTCATTTAAGCTGCTGATCAAATACCAAACATTTACCTCTTTTTGTGATCAAAAAAGGACTATTTAATTCCTTGCCTGCCTGGAAAAAATAAAGAGACTGCAGCAAACCTGCTCTGAACTAAGCAGGTAAAGCATCAGGCTGTCTGCAGACATGGGCAGCTGGCCAAGTACCTCAAGGATTGTCCCTAAATACCAAGGGACGATCTGATCAACCGGGTAGGGAGGTGAGAAAGTAGTAGACGAAAGTGAGAAGGGAGAGAATTCATTTCCACAAGAATGTCTGCTTGGCACTGGATAAAGTACTTTCACAGTAGCATTTAGCACACCAGCCACACAGCTGTAAAAGGGTAGAAACCTGAGAAGGAGATGAGATAAAAGGGGAATATTGCTTCTTAAGTGGGCTGTGAACTTTCTTGCTCTAATTGATCTCTTACCATCCTACGCAAAGGAAAGCAACTGGCACGTTCTGCAGATGGATCGTTAATCGCCCGTACACGGGAAGACCTTCCTACCCCTCCCTGCAACTGCTGAAAATCAGCTTCGCCCTCAGGCCAGCACGGGCACAACTGTTCTTGTTTTTTGGGGACGGGGACACGAGCATTGATGGCACAGTGACAAAATAGCCACCTGGCATGTGGGCTAGCCACATGGCTAGTGCCTCCGCTACAGCATCTTCTTCTCATATTGTACCATAAGGGAAGGAACAACTTTAGTTTAGTTGAAAAGGCGGAAAACCTTTTCATTCAAATGCTTTCTCCAGGATCATCAGACCAGTATCTGGTCCCCAAGGGCCTCAGAAACCTCCCCAAACAATTATTCATGATAAGGCTAAAGGGTCAATGAGGGAGACCAGAGTGACCAGGGGTGGTGTGGCTGTGGCTGAAAATGCTGAAGGGCTTTGGGAAGGCACAGCCTGGGGAAAGGGAGGTTACGCTTCTGTCAGAGTAGATGAAATGGCAGGAAAAATCAACAATCTTTCAGGCAGGATGCTTTTGGGGTCACTCCTGTGAAAGATTAAAAGCATTGTTCCCCCTGGGTTGGAAGAATATTAAGAAACAACATGGTCCAGAATTTGGACTTGGTGCCAAAAATGCTGATTCAACTCCTTTCTGGGAGAGCACCCCACTGAAGAAGGACCCAAACCTTCATGGAGCTCTGTGGAAGCAGATGGGGACCAGGGAAGGCAGCATCCCTCCAGTCAGCTCACCAAAGCATGCTCTGTGTAGCCTTTTTGTCAAATCAAAAGCATACCAACTTTCTACAATTTAAATTCACAAACAACTTAAAAGAATTGTTCAGTA
Source organism: Numenius arquata (assembly GCF_964106895.1). NCBI lineage: Eukaryota > Metazoa > Chordata > Aves > Charadriiformes > Scolopacidae > Numenius > Numenius arquata. The sequence goes on along the minus strand of NC_133577.1, from coordinate 9,921,314 downwards.
AATAATTTCACATAACAAGTGAATTTGAGAAAACAGCAATCTGTTTTAGAATAATTTGTGAAGAGATAAGAGGAAAAATTTGTTGAATAAATTATCCATTATAAATTATTCTCCCACCTGCACCTCCAACCATCCTGCTTCAGTTTCTGCTCTTACTTTCTCCCTGTTCTAAGGCACAGGGAATATTCAACTTTCATGCGCTCAGCAGTAGGCAGAATACAAAACTGTATAAATAATACAAACCCAGCTCATATTTTGTTCGGTGCTCAGTGCCTTTTTACTTCTTCTGAGGTTTTTCTACCTGGCGTCTTTTTGGGGTTTTTTGGCAGGTTGAAATTCATGACCTCTGCCTCAGCGCATATGTTATATAGCAAGCAAAAGAATTATAATAAAGAATAAGAATTAAAAGTTATCCTAACACTGACATCATGCAGCACTTTTCATTTGTAGGTTTTCAGCAATTTGCAAAGGCAGATGCGTTTCATTATGCCCATCTTCACAGATGGAGAATCTAAGGCGTTGCATATATGTACGTAAGAAAATCTTCCACTCGTTTCAAATCCACCTAAGTTTTGCCCAGAGAGGTTAACGGTGCTTCCCAGCGTGAGAAAGGTGACAGCTATGCCGTTGTGCAGAGCTCTGGGCAGAGGCAGCCGGGCTAGTTCTGAACAAGAAGCACCAGAGCCATGTCAACCTGCTACTGCACCTGCGCTCGTTAGAAGCACCACTAATTAGCTTGACACAGCAACATGCTGCCATACCTATTTTGCTTCCAGGACCCAATTAGTATCTCTGCGAGGTACAGCACTAGACATTGTAGACATGCAGCCTGTTCAGAGCTGCTCTGATACTGCCAGCCAAGGTCAGCATTCATGGCCAGACATGTCCAAAATAGGCCACTGGTAAGGCCACGCAGATCCTAAACCTCCCAACATTTGTTCTTATGTTTAACTCGCCGGATTATGAAGTTTTCCCCACCCCAAGGGCAGGATATAGCAAATACAAAAGCATTCTTTTTTATTTTTTTCTTAACTCAAACAATAATCATATTCTCTGCGAATGCACCCCACAAGGCAATGTGTTTGCTGTGGACGGGTTTACACACTTCACCTCAGTTGCTTAATTTATCCCAAGTGTGCCTTAGTAATCTGCAGTGAGCTGATACGGAGACACGTCAGCTGAAGCCAGGAAGCATAAAATCCCCTTCTCCCGCCACCTTTTCATTGTGCAATGAAACAACAGGTTTCTACATCTGCCTGGGGAAGAGGTTTCTGCAAGATGTACCTGGGTGAATAATACTGATTTGCTCTCTGATAAGAAATGTTGCACCATCATTACCTGAAGAACCATGTTCAGGATGAGGCCATGGGAGTTCACCAAGTATGAACTGGACATGCTCTTGGGATTTTATCAATGGGGTTTGCCTGCCTTTACCTCTTGCTTTTTGTCCGTATAACAAACACTCTTATGACCAGTACTGGTCCCAATCTTCACAGGAACATGGACTACAGTCACCCCAACTTCCTTAGTCAGTAATTCTCCAGCTTGCAGATCCATGAAGCTGGCTTTTGTTCCAGGGCAGGCACCCCACACAGACTCCACAGACCACTAAATTTCATCAGGACAGAGTCATGGAAATCCATTTGCTATTTTTTTTTCTGGCTGGTACACAGACAAATGTGAGGGTCAGATTTTGATTCCCCAAGCTGCTGGTCTTCATCACAGACTAGAAGGAACTGGTGGATCAACCCAAGGCTCACACTGGACAGGGCTGGCTGGGAGCTCTGTTGCACCCCAAATGACAGTGGGGATTTCAGCCTCAGTGTCCCCTGTGGTCTCTTTTCCCCTTCACCTGGGAAGCTTCAGTGAGGAAAGGCCCTGTGTTACCCATGTGATGGAGATCTCAAGCAAGACCAGCTCTTGAACTGCCTCCACCTCTCTTCATTACCTCTTAATTTAGACCTTCAGGGCCAGCTGGTGTTTTGGGTGGCTGTTGTCTAAGGAACTATGTACATAGTATTTCATTACAAATACATCTAACACAGTCTCAGGTTTGTTTTCTTCTCTTTAAATTGTCTTTATGGGAGAAACCTGGGCTTAAAAGAGAGCTCAGTGCTTGCACACTGTTCCAGTCTTGCCAGTGTTCATATTCAAGTAAGTGAAATCAGTGGGGAAATGCACACATGGAACTAAGCACATCGGCAATGCGGGCTGGGTCAGGGCACTCAAGGGCCGAGAGACCATTTCCATTTTCTCACGGCAAACACGGAATCTTACACACCACTTCTGAGAGAGCTGTAAAAGGGAAACAAATTTTCAAGTAATTAGATTTGAAATGCACTTCTCTATCATTTGCAGGCTAAAAATTACAAGTGAACTCACACCAACATTGTGTTGTCAATTTGGCTTCTTAACACGTGTTTTTACTATTTACAAAAGCCTTTTCTGTTCACCTTTTAGAAATCTTCTCTTGATTCCATTTCCTTTTCTAATTACAATCCCATTTTCTTAGTAAGCCCTTGAAAAAGCTTCCCCCATGCCTCTAATCATCTCTCCAGTTATAATCTTCAAAATTGTGTTCCATTCAGTTTTCAATTTGGCAGTGCCCAAAGACAGATCTCCATGTGGTTAACAACCTTTTATTTGTTGCCAGTTAGGGCTGAGGTTTCTGCTTCTTCCCTTTTTGGCCTTCAGTGACGTACTTGGTGCTGTTTAATACGGCCTTCTCCAGCACACTTTTGTTATGCAGGTGTTTGCTTTATTGTGGACTCCTGGGTTTTCATTTTTGTAGCTGGGTGCAAATTTATCCTTTGTAGAATCCTACAATCCAGCTTTTCCTCTTTATTTCCTTCATATTTCTTCAAGGCAGGACCTGAGGCGCAAAGAATATTTTATTTTAGCCTTGATCCAAATACAAGAAAATACTTTTCAAGACTGAAATTTCTGCTGAAAATTATGGTAGCAACACTAAAATTAACTAAGCTATGCTAACGTAGATCTGCGAAGGACTCTGGTCCCTGTTAACATCATATGGAGACATTCAGCTTCCTGCTGCATTTAAAAGGAAAATTACTGTCCAGTCACCCCTAGGATATCATGGGATTGGTGCCAGGGCTATCTCCTGAACTGTTCTCCTTCGTGGACCTCTCGCAAGCACATAAGCATAACCAGGAGCCCATAGCAGATCTCTGCATTCCCCATGGTGGCAGGGTACCTACCAGGTAGGTGTGACTAGTGAGCCCTTCTACAGAGCTTGCCTGTAGCTTTAGAGAGAAATGTCAGGCCATAATGGCAACAGGAAGGGGCAGAGCTTTTTGCGAATATCTAGAAACATAATTTCTCCCTTTCTCCCACCTCATCAAATTGTAATTTTCAGTGGTGTTTCTTTGCCCAGTCAGTTTCTAAGAACATTATGTCAGTTTCAGAGAAATAAAAAAAAAAAAAAAAAAAGAAAGAAAAAAGAATGATGGACAGAAAATTAACTGTCTCCTCTCTCTGGTCACTTGGCACAAAAAGCAAAGATGATTTTTTTGCACTTACTTCTCTTAGAAAGACAGGCATTGCTGTGCACTTCTCTTAGAAAGACAGGCATTGCTGTGCTGGCTTTCTAGGAACCAGTCACAGAATCTAGAGCAGGGTGCAGCTGCTCCCTAAACGCCTCAGACCATAACATCTGCAGAGCAGTTCAGCTCTCTTGCTGCTGGCCATGAAGTCATAGCTCCATCCGAGTCCATCCTATCGCATGTGGACTAACCTGCTCAGGTCCCGTGCTAGATGGATGTGCCGGCTGTTGTCATGTAACACTCGTGCCTACGCAGTGCCTAAAGCCCCGTTGGCAATATGCAGATGATCTTGTCCCGGGAGACGAAAGGCACTATCAAACATTTGCTATTTTATATGTATAAATACATTTGACAACTTTAGAACTGTGTGAGCAAGTAAGTGTCTGAAGTAGAGGGCAAATTCACAGCAATTTTCTCTCCTTGAGTATCTTCCCGTGGGAGGGAACTTTTTGAGAGGCTGTGTTCATTTTCCTGTGACTTCGGAGAACAATAGAAACCGGAATGATCTTTACAGATCATTTTTACCTCTTTTGTGGCATTAGTTAGCATGCAGAGAGCTGCTCTGTGGACAGGAGAAACACACATAACGACTCCAAGGAAGGCTTCTGCTTTCCTCTTCTGAAATCACTGTTTAGAGCCTGCAAGGTACATCACAGGAAGCAGAAATATGCTAAATACAGCCTTTTCATATAACTTTTAGCAACAAGGACACAAGTGTGTTTCTACTCCCCTTCCATCACTGGATTATGCTTTTTTAATTTTCAGGTTGGGGTTGTAATATCTCCTTATTGAATTGTAGATGAGAGTTACAAGGTTTGTCTGCCACCTTCAGAAGAAAAGAGCACGGAGGTATAAGTTGCCATTTTCTCTTTGCTTTGTGATGCTTTTGTACCTTATTTAGGCTCAACAGTGAAGAGACAATGAACCATTTTCTCACTGCACTATTTTTCACAGTGAGAGTTGCTTTTCAAAGATCCCAGTATTGGAGCAAGAAACAGTACTTTTGTGTGTGAGGAACAGGTGTGTCCACTTCCCTCTCCTGGAGAAAGGCCTGCAAAATATTTCATTATAATGAGGAGATCCACTTTGGTCAAAGGAGCATGACTGCAAGCACTGAGGCTTAATCTAGCATCTCATGTAGATGAAACTAGTTCTAAAGGGTAGGATGCCATTAAAACACATGAAAAAAACTGAAAACTATGGCAGAAAGAAATGGAAATTAACCTATCTCTCGAAACACAATAGCCTTGAAATTTGCCCACCTTGTTTGTAGGCATTATCAGGAAATAACACATAGGGTATGCTACTTCCATACCACAACACCACATAGGGTGTGCTACAAAACAGAAGAGTAATACAGGCAAAGCAAAAGAAATAGGTTCACAGACAAACATTTATACATGTATGTGCACGCACACACTAAATCACTCATACACAAAACTCCATGCACAACAGTCCAGGATTTCTGTTGAGTTACTGAATGTTTCCCAGCACTGCTATATCATCTCCATATGAAAACTTTTCTTAGTTCCAACAAGCACCTCATAATAAAGTCCCTTATTTTTCCTTTCTCTGATTAGAAATTACAAATTGGACCCCAAGGCATAAAATATCCACTTTAAAAAAAACTGAATGAATAAATGTGCAATAACTATATGAAAAGCTGTGGCCATTCTTATTTGCTGTAATTTAGAGAAAAAGCAATATTGCTAAAAAATTCTTCTTCTGTTTGGTGACCATGATATAGACTGCTTTTCTACATTATCAATCAGGAGTGAGTCAGGAAAGTGCCTCCTCTGTCTTCCTACATCTCTGTAAATCAGAAGCACTACCACTAAGACTGGGAGGTTAAAACCTGCCTGACAAAAAAGCAAAATCCATTGATTTGAAGGCAAAACACCACTGACTGCAGACGTTTTGTGGCTAAAAGAGACATTCACAGACACTGGGAAAATTCTGTGCTCTTTCCCACCCACAGAATGCAGACACTTTCCTTTCTGGGTTTATTTTCCCCCACTATTTTACCTAAGCTGTCACTTCTGTTAAACTGTTCATTGTGAAAGTTAAGCTGTCTCTAGAGATGCATCCAGACTGCTGCCTTCTACAAGTTTCCCAAAGATAAAAAGAAAGCTATGGGGACGGATTACTAATGCCTTCCCACCTCGCAACAGTTGCTCCAAAACACAAAAGGCCACTTGAGTTGCTTTTAGTTATGTCCTTGCCATTTCTCAAGGACCTGGAGGTTAACTTCGCTGGATTTCAGCCCAGCACAGATTGACATAAAAATCCCCACCATTTCTCTCACTTTCCCTCAAAATTGCCCTTTCTTGAAGTATATTTTGATCTCTTTGTTCTACGCCCTCTCTCTTCTCTCAGAATGTCAAGTCCATTTTTGCAAATCTGCTCGCTCCAGATTTCCTGATCACACATCAGCTGAAGTCCAAGGAAGCTTTTTATCTTCTACCACCAAGAAGATCAATGTTGTTTTGATACCCTTCTGTCCAGTGTAAACCTGAAAAACACATTACTAGTGTTAGTTCTTCCTACTATTAATAATCTCATTGCAGATTAACAGGCATAATTATAGTAGTATGTGCATAGCCACTCTGTGTCAGAGCTTATCATGTGATGGGCCTTTTCTAAGACTATTAAAATGAGTCTGTCTTTGCCTCTTTCACTTTCTCTCTCAACTGCTACTCCCAATCACAGCCCCATAAGGCATGTTACACTCTAAACTCATCAAAGATCAGTTACCTTCATTTTTCCTCCTTTCCAAAGTGAAAAAAAAGTGGCTACTTAAAGTATAACACATACATCCAAAATATCTGTGCTGGCCTCCTTTAGTTCATGCCTTTTTGAGACATGCCATGGTTTTACCCTCTCTGTCAGGTCCATTCCATCAATGCTATCTGGCTTATGGGCTCCTTTTTACTTGCTTTTAAGATTTGGTGTCCACCTCTTCCCACCAAGGGAAGAAGGTGCGATGCCTCCTCTTTGTCCAGCAGATCCATGCTTGCTCAGTAATTGCCTCATCAGGAGCAACTCCTCATGACAGCAGTTTTTTGTGCCATTAAATATATTTCCATTAAATGCAGTCTAGCTGTCTTGGATTGCAAAGATTTCATTCCTGCCATTTGTTAATAGAGTAAATTATGGAATCACAGAATTGTCAGAGTTGGAAGGGACCTCTAGAAACCATCTAGTCCAACTCCCCTGCTAAAATTCTCTATTTGATTTTTTCACAGCAGTTACGCATCCCTCACTTTTACATCATTGACTATACCGTTGGACAGTCTTAATCCAAGTTTGCTGGTGAACATGCTTCAGTATCCAGAGCACTGCTCTGGAATTAAAGAATTCTTAAATGCCATATGATTAGAACTTAACAAATTGTTTAAGCAGTCTTCCCACACTGCCATCAGACTGTGGATATCCCAAATCAGAGGTAATGTCTTTAAAACTCCTTTAGAAAATATTTAAATTCCTAGTAATCAAATTGTGGTATGTGACATAATCATGGGTTGTGTGCTATGGCAGACAAATACCATCTTTGTATATGAAATCACACGTTCAACAGATGACTTCTGCAGCAATGTTATTTCTGGATACCAGGAATAATGATCAGAAAAAAATGTTAATTTTTTTTTACAGCAAACATAAATAAATTTCTTTCAGCTGTGGAGCATGAATCTTAAGTTTCTGGAATTACCATCATTGTTGGTTTTTTAAATTTACCAAAATTTCTGAAATTCGCTGTTTTTTTGATTCTTTGGCTATTTTGCCCACATTGATCTATAGTTAATATTTATAAATATAATATAATACATTTTGCATTTTCTTCATACAGAGATATCATGCATGCATTCTATTTACCAGCATCAAAACTAAAGTTTTGGGAAGCAGTTTAGCATCCTCTGAAAATATACTCCGTATTATATAAAATGCACTTTCAAAATTGTTTTAGGACCAGTAAGTGCTGTCCAGTTAATTAGACTCAGCTTGCATTACCTTCTGAAATGTTTTATCTAGTATTTTGGCTTTCTGCAGTGACAGGTCTCCACAGTGACATCCTGTCTGAGAAGAAAAAAATTTCTTAAGTTTTGCATGCACATGAGACTCTGTGTCTGTACTGCTTCAGTTCTGTTGAAAGCCCTGGACAGAATATCTGCTCTATGTAAGCCTTTTCCAGATTTATATGAGTTGTAAGTCATACCAGACTTTGCAATCTAGGAGATCTGCCTGCAAAGCCCTTTTCAGCAATTGCCACTAATGGCCTGTGATCAGTCCCTGCCTGCACTGGTATTCCATATAAAAACAATGAACATTTTTTGCATGCATGGACTAAAGACAGAGCCTCCGATTCCTTTTGTGCATGCTGACATGCTGTTCCAGTTAGGTCTCCGGAAGCGTATGCCATAGGTCTCCAGTGATCAGCGTTCCTTGTTAAAAGTGTTGCCCCAAGGCCTTTCTTAGAAGCATCAACTGCCAGCTCTGTTTGGTGCTTATTATCATACACTCTGAGGACAGGTTCCTTCTTTATCAACTATTTGAGATTCAGGAAGTCCCTGTTGTGATTACCACTCCATGCCCATTATGCATTTTTACACACTAAAGACCTTCAGATAGTAGTTTAAATGCTTTAGAGCTGTTTGAATATAAACTCCCCAACAAAATATGCCTTTTCTTTAGGTTTCTGTACGTCTTCCTTTGTATGTGTGGGGATGTATTAGTAATCACAGCTATTTGTATCCTCTGCTAAGTTTTTTATTTCCCTGCTACATTTTCCTAGATTTGTTACTTCTTTAACCTTGAACTCCCATTTTTGTCTTCTGCACTTCAACTTCCTAATCTGAATCCCTTCCAGGGGCTTACCAGAGTCTATGATTGCAACATTTTTCTATTCTTTTTTTCCTCATCTTCTCCTCATGGTTTCATGTCATTTATTGTTTATTTGTGGGAAATACTTGAGATTTTAAAAAGCATTTTCCAAATAACATGGTAAACTGGAGCCTTCTAAATGGTGCATTAAAATTGCACAGATGTGAGCCTTTTTTTTTCCAGAGGACCCTGTCAGAATGCAGCTGAAGCATCCACTGGTCCCCAGAAACCATTCTCTGGCTAGGGATTTTTTTCCCTTTTTTTACATGCTTTGTTAGTTGCTCAGACTGCCAGCCATGGGGAAGAACTCATCTTTCTTTTTCATAATTATTGTGGAAAAAACTAATTTTGGAAGCTTTCTGATAGTTTCCATTGTATCTAACTTGGCCAAAATAACTCTTCCAAGTTTTCATTTCAGCTCCAGAGAGAGATTTCTAGGAACATCTACGATAGGACAACTGATTCAGTCATTCTTACTTTTATGTTTTTGTTGGCTTTCTTTGACAACATTAAAACCATCTGGAAAACGATCTCCCAGCTTACAAGCTGCTGTCCTTCCAAGGAATGTATTCCGGCAACAGTCAGTAGGTCGGAGATGATTGCAGCAGGAGAGTAGGTACTCCATTTGTGACAGCAGTTATAAAGTGTATCGCCTAAAGCTGCTGTTTCCATCAAGCTCACAGTGAAAAAGCACCATTTCCTCTTCTGTGGAACACAAATTATATATGCCTGCTTATTTATTTTCAAACAGTTTTTTGAAGCTTTGGATATAGCCTTCCCCACCTAGTTTAGGAGTTTTACATCTCTTTAAATTAAGAGTAGTGAGAAGTCAATTTCTGTTCAAGACAATATTCTTGTGTTAAGAGCTAGCTGTCTCTTGTACAGATCACTGAAAGGGATTCTGGCTTACATTGAAGATAAGTCTATTTTTTGCAGGCACAGGTTATTTTTTCCAAAAAGGTTCTGCTTTATGGAGATATAACAGCTCTGTCTTAGCACAAAATAATGCTTAAATTTATTTTTTTCTTTCACATCATTCACACTTATTTGTAAGACTTCTCCCAAACTCCATTAGAATTTTGTCGAGTAGTTTTACTGTGTTTTCATTTTTCTTCACATCTGCATGTTGTTATGGACCCATGGTTTGCAGAAACATTTTGTTCATTTTCATATTCTTGAAGTCTGGTCTGGTTCTTTTGTGCAGTTAGGTAAAATGCAAACAATTTTTCTAACTTCATGTTGAGATCTTCTAGCCTGAGGCCTCTGGTGCTCACTGAAGTCTTGTCTCAAAGCAAGGATAGCACAGGCCTCAAAAACCTATTTCTGACTTGGTCTCAACTCTGTTGTGAACCCTTCAGAAGTGTTACTTTTATTTACCCATAGCTGATCTCTCAGAAGCCTCATGCTTCCTAAGGGTCAACCTTCTACAGCAGGTTGCTATTCCTAAATCTATTGTGTGTTTTTAAACAAATCTTCGCTCTCCCACTTTGCTGTATTGAACACATAGCAACCTTTCTCTTCCACCTGCCATCATGAAATAGATACATCTCTTTTGGACCACTTCTTGTGTGCTGTTTCTGAGAGCTTAAGCTGTCTTGGAGTTCTTAGTTCCATATTAGCCTTTCACTACTTTATCTTCTTCTTCTTCTCCTTCTATCTCTTGTTCTATACTCTGTTCTAAGATGACAATTAACAAGGATTCTGTGAGAGAGCTTATAAAAGATAAGCAGTTCATATGGTAGGTGAGCAACCATTATACAGAAGGGCTTGAAAAGGAAAAAGAGAGAGCTCTGCATCTTTCTTTGGCTGCTAATCAACGAACAACAGATGTGACATTTCAGCCTTACATGCAGAAGCAGCTTCAGGGTTTGGTCTTTTAATGAAATAGTTTCCTGGAGATTCTTTTGCACTGCTCTGAATTTCTGAGAAGACACAGAAAGCTGCAGTATTTTTTATCTTCTGCTTCTGAGTTTGGATTGTATGCGTGTTGTCCCTTTAGTCCTGTTGGTACAGAGGAGCCTAAGTTTTGGAGAGGAACAGAGAAAAAGAGTTTCTCTCCTTTATTGCAAGCCAATGATACTGATGTACATAAAAACCTAATGAAAATTAATTTTAATGTTGAAGTAGATCATGGTGTTTTTAACTGTAATATAACTCCAGAAGACAAAAAAGAAGTATTTGTTGACTTAAGGAACAACTCTATTAATAATGGTGCTCTTTTTCAGGGTTATGACCTTTTTTGATTGCCCCTCTATAGTGAAACATAACCTTATTGATTTGAATTTGTAAAACACCTCTGTGACTGTACCATGACTCATGGGGGACCATGAAATCACTCTATGACCTTCCAAGTCTCTCACAAGTACCAGGAACAATAATTTCTAGTAACAAATATTTCAAAACAGGCAGAGTAATAATTTTACAATACCGATTTACAACATCCAGAATGAAAGACAGTGGGTGAAAATGGAGATACAAAAGGCTTCAGACGCTAGCAAGCTACAGAGCAAATCTGTCAGCTTATGCTGTTGAATGATGAATTATTCTTCAACCTGTGCCTGTCAGTTCCTTCTGGTTTTTCTTCCATCCCTCTACTCTACATGCTGCGGGTTGCTTTTACTTTTCATTTGAAGTATATGTTACTGGGCAGTAAACAATAAACTGTAAGTCCGCATATTTTGCTTTTTATTTTGAAACTTCAGCTGGCCAAAATGTTGGGTGAAAAATCATTTTCTCTAAAGAATGAGGCTTTGTCAGAAAATGCTTTTTCATGGGAAAATATAACTTAGCTACTTTTTCTTTTCATTTTTCAGTGGCAAGGTCTACGAGGAAAGTAAATTGAGTTTCAATTTACATTCCTTGTTTTGCTTCAGCTTTAAATTCAAACTGTGTTTGTTTAGTTTTAAATGTCATGTAAAATGGGTTGAATAAAAGTTTTCAACTAATTTTATCTAAAAAATAAGAGGTGGTGTGAGGATGGCAGTAGCAGAGAGTGTTTAGCTCTATTCAAACTCTGCTGCCATTGAATGGTTGCTTTATCTCCATCGAATGGTGGCTTTAAACCAGAATCCATGAGGTAGATAGGGTAGATGACCATGGCATACTGAGGAGAAGACACTGGCTCTTAGAAAGAGGCAGGCAGAAACCCTCAGGTAGACAAAATCCCTATGACAATAGCAGAACAGTAAGCTGCACTCATGGCAAAAAGCTGCTGCAAGTGCTCTCCAGCACAGCCAGGCCAGCGCCATGGGCAACACTGCTGGCACTGTGGGACCACAGAAAGTCTGCTGAGACACCACCTGGATGAAGTTGCTCTGGTTGGCTAAACTGGTATACTAAATGCAGAAAAAAAGAACAAAAACTGTGAAACTTGGATTATAGCCTATATTAACAATTTACATTCATCCCTGCCCCTTTAAGGTAAAGCTAAAATTCAAGTCTGTCCTGTTCCTAGAACATGAGGTGACTAGTTTACCAATACAAAGCAATAGTATCCTTCCTCTGACCAGAGTTCCTTCCCTCCTTTCTCCCATTTTACTAGGATCCACATGCCACAGTTGATCCCATGGCATTTGATTGCTCAAGCATCTTAAAAGCAGTAATATGGTTCTTCTACTGCTGGGCACACAATTACAGTCTCCATCTGGCCATCTTCTGCTCCTCTCCCTCTGCAAGGCATAGCTCTCATTCATGCTAATGTGAGGCACACTTCAATGCTAATTAAAGAGAGCATTAACCAGTGTCTATATTTGACAGTACTAATCACATCCATCATGTACACATGTGACAGTACTATCAGTACCAGGAATCAGACACTCTCTTTAGTATACCTTTTACATCTTTTTAGTCAAAAAAAGGTTCTTTTCACTGACAGCTTCCAGCTCTGATAGTGCACTCTCCCAGATCCTTGAAGACGAGTCATCACTTCTATTCCAACTTTTATAACCCACAATTTTGGCTATTAATAAGCATGTTGTATTTCTAACTATACTTTAGAAACTAAACTGCAACACAATGAAGTCATTAGTTTACTTGTTCTAGCCCCTTAAACATCTTCTTTTATTTAGCACTAAACACCAACAGTTACTAGATAGATATATTGGGGCCAAGGTCTAGTCTCAGTTAAAATACAAAGACCCATTCACTGAGCAGACAAAATATGATTCAGGCTGGGAAAACATGGCTCTATTTGGTGGCCTTATAAATGATTTTATTTTATAAATTTTCCACAAGTTTTTGCCATATAGAAAGACATGATTTGGAGAAGTTCATTTCAGCAGAAAATTATCAGAAAGAAGGACTGGGAGGAAAAACACGAATTCTTGGACACTCCAGGAATATATCACTGAGTCTTCAGTGACTTGATCAGGATTTCTGGATGTTGGCAAGATACCAGTAGGTCATACTAAATACCAGTAAGAGAAAGAAGTGATGTTCCTATACAGTCCAGAGTCTTAGGCAGTCCAGAGCTACGGAGGCTTAAACACTCATGCTGTCTGCCTGCCTACCTGCCCACCTTTCTGTGAGAAACATGAGACAACCTGCCCGATTCCAGCCAAATTTGACAAAGAGGCTGAAAAAAAAAACAAAAAAAAACCAAAAAAAACCCCACCATATTAAATTCTTAACAACTTTGAGAAATTCAGAAGTTGGGGAAAGAAAAGAGGTCAAATGTACCCTTCTGCTGATGGAGGATAGGCAGAGCTTGTCCATTATTCATCTTGTTTGGCAGCCAGTTTGTCCGGCAGCGCCCTGCAGGCAGCAGGCAATCCCCGTGCGCAATGCTGCAGCCCAACCGCTGGAGCTGTCAAATCCTGCACAGTCCCAAGGGCGTGGGAATAAATATGGGACAGAAATGGAGACAGTGTGGATGACTGGATGGGAGAGATTGCGTAAGACCATAGGAGGGAGGAACAGAGCCGAAGGGCATTTAGAAGATGCTGGGAGGACCTAAAACACTGATTGCAGTAACAGCGGCAGGAGCACAGGAAGGACAACCAGGGCTGTTGCAAAGAGAGAGCGAGCATAAGTTGTTGAGCATAAATCCACAAGGACCCTCATCTTGATTAGCGCCACAATCACGGAACCACTTGTTTTAACGTGATAAGGAAAGGAGGTGAGATAGGCAGTTACATGCTCCAAAATGATGGCTCAGGGAGAGTCCCCTTATCAAGCAAATGCTCAGAAAGAGTATAATTAGCTTCATTCAGCTTGAGTCACAGGGAAATCATAAGCCTGTCCTGGCTGGAACTAAGAGCATTTGGGCTCTGAAAGTCCACTTCCCTGCTACAGGCAGGAAGTCAAACTCAAGAGCAAGAATCTGTGAAGGAATCCAGAAGGCTGTTCATGCCAAGGAAACAGCAATAGATTGGCCAGAGGTGAAACAGGAATACAAGAAAACTCTGGAGCTTCGGCTTCCTCCAAACCGATGCTGTACCAGTGCCCTCTGAAGTATTGGTACCCAATACCCATCAGACAGCTTTTCACTGAGGACTTGACTTTGTGTAGGAATGAAAAAAGCTTTCAAAATCTGTACTCACAGGATGGTCATTTTTGTTTTCTTCCAGTCCCAGGGCAGAGGCCCACCTTGTTCCCAGGAAAATTAGCAGATACGGTGCACCAAGTGGCATTTTCTCTGTGCAGCAGACTGACACAGCCAATAACACAACCAATAAACTACTACCAGAACTGAATTTAGTGCTCAACCATGCCACATTGATCTGGTAACTCCAATTCACCTGTGGGGACACCTAATCCTGCTACTGCACTGTAGCTTTTGCCTTCAGCAATCCGCCCTGCTTCTGTCTTAGATATTTCTGCTGCCAGTGGCTCCTATGCTTGCAAAGCAGTGTCTGGGGTGGAGCAGCACAGCTGGCATCAGTTTTGGTGTTCGTTCTCTAAATGCTGGGTTTTAATGCGCAGGAGTTGATGCTGCTGGAACAGCTGAGCCATCCCTGCAAGAGGAATGGGGCAGACACGTAGAGATGAAAACAGCTATGGTGTCCTGGTGTGAATCATTTCACGCATCTATTTTAAATGAAACTGCTGCAAGTTACATGACACTTTCCCAGACATCTGGTCAATTTTTCCTCTATTTACATCATCTCCAAATTTTGTCTCCAATACAGAGGTCTGAATTTCCATTAAGCAGTAGTTGCTTCAATATTGCTTTTCAGTGGTTTTGTAAAATGGAAGGGAAGTACCGCGGCTCAGCACATCAGGGCATCTGCAGGCAAAGTCCATCATATTTATTTAGACTGCAACCTTCTAGCCATTTATCCAGAAAGGAAACTGTAGAAGAAGGCACAACTTAAAGACTCAGTAAAGATGTTTCCTTCCATCTTGACTCATCAGCCGACACATCCCATATGCTCTGTTTTGCTTATTATTAATTTAACTAACAATAGAAAATATATTTAATGAATTATGATCCTGTGACAACAAATTAGCTAGACTAGTATGTATAAAGGTCTCTCTTTAAACTTTAATTAGTTTAACAATGATGTGCCTGCTGCCTGTGTTTGCATTTCAAGAAAACATGCAGCAGCTTAGAAGCAGGATGCTTTGTATTTAAGATGGAAAGTGTCTCTCAGGCCAGGCTCATTTATAAAGCAATTTTCTAATAATGATCTAGATTCAGTGGAGTTCAATCAGGGATGGAGTTACCCTGACATACATAAAATGAATATATTAAGCCACCTATCAAGTAACTGACTGCACAAATAAACATAAAGAAGGTGGGGGGGGAAGGGAGATGAAGCCTGCCATATGAGGAAAGGCTGAGAGAACTAGGTTTGTTCAGCCTTGAGAAAAGAAAGCTTAGGGGAGACTTCATCACCATGTTCCAGTATTTAAAGGGTGGCTGCAAAGAAGATGGACTCTGTTTTACATGGAGTCATGTGGAAAAGACAAGGGCTAATGGATACAAGTTACTCCTGGGAAGATTCCAACTGGACACAAGAGGACGATTTTTCACAATGAGAAAAATCAGCCATTGGAATAGTCTCCCCAGGGAAGTGCTAGATTCCACAACATTGGACACTTTTAAGATTCGGCTGGACAGGTTGCTGGGCCATCTTGTCTACATCATGCTTTTGCCAGGAAAGTTTGGACCATATGATCCTTGAGGTCCTTTCCAACCTGGTATCCTCTGATTCTGTGAAGAGAAGTGACTCTTGAATTAGATCCCTTTCTCCTAAAAACCCTCTCCTGTCCCTGCCCCTTGCCCAAAGCTGGGGCAGGTGGCAGGCTGCGCCACTACAACACATGCTCATCCTGCCTTCCCTGGAGCACCCTTTGGTGCTGGTGGCTGCACGCTTTGCTGCTTCCATAGGGCTGAGTGCAAGAGGCACTGCTCATCATGCATCACGCAACAAGCTCCCTACGAGTCCCTCTGCCCTCTCTCTACTTCAGGGTTTTCCCACAGGTCCTCCTGCCTCCTCTCTGCCACCTCCTCTCTCAGCCTCATGTCTCTGTGTAGTGTTCCATCCTGTAGCACATGTATACCTTCCCCCCATAGCACACTCTCTCCCTCAAGGCCAAGAGGATGAAGACGCACCACTACCCTCTCCCATTCTCCTTATTCTCCTTACTCTCCCCTTTCCACATGGCAATTCCTCCCCTGCCCCAGACTCCCTTTGATGTTGGCTTTCTAAGATTCATTTTCCCATGCCACACCTCTCTGTTTCCTCCAACACATCCATGTGCCCCTCACACTCCCTCCCTCCATCTCCAGCTTCCACCTCTGTCCCAGGAGGATGTGACCCAGGCCTACCCCTAGAAAGGCAGGATGTTGTTATGAGAGCACAGGACAAGCCAAACCACCTTCCCTTTCTGGGCAAGTCCCTCTGCCAGAAGCAGGACGTGCCTGGGCACTTCTGCAGAACAAATGCTGTTTCTGGTGACACAAGTGGTGATCCCTTTCCCTGCCATGCCTTTTAAGCAGCTTTCAAACGGGCATCTCCTTGCCCTACTAAGGCCTGAGAAAACTTGTACCAAATAAGTCTTGCAAAAGTTTCAGCAGCTCAGTTTTATCCATGGCCTAAGAAGAGCCTTGTTGTCCCAACAAATGCAGGCTGGGCCTTTAGTGCCTGCAGTGATGTAGAAGCCTCCTTTTCTCCAAACTAGACAAACCCAAAGTCCTTAGCCACTCCTTATAGGACATTCCTTCCAGCCCTTCCACCAGCATTGTTGCCCTCCTCTGGATGTGTTCAAGGACCTTGACATCTTTCTTAAACTGTGGGACCAGAACTGCACACATTACTCAAGGTGAGGCTGCACCAACACTGAATACAGCAGGATAATCTCTTCTCACCAGCTGGTTATGCTGTGTTTGATGCACCCCAAGAACAGTTAACTAACAGCCCGGACAAGGGAGCAGGAAAGTAGTGTGAAGAGATGGAATGAAAGGTGGTAAGTGCAGGTTAGGAAAATTTGAGAACAGAAACATTCATCTCCACGTGTGCTGTCTCTACACACTGTGGAGGAAGGAGTAGGAAGGCACCACCTAGACACCACACTCCAAGAGTAGAAGCCCACGGTTCAGGTCTCTGCCTCACAAGTGAAGCAACATCGTAAAATTTAGGCCCTATGTCAAAGCATGGGATAGCATCTACAACAGGAACATCCTTCCACACATTGGCAGTGTCACCACCGTCCTCTAGGTATGTGTGAGGACTTTGGCACCTGAGAAGAGCCAATGGAGTGTTTGCTGCACCCTGACAAAGTTCATCAGAGCCACTGGAAAATAAACAGAACAATTCATGCCCTTCGCCTATGGCCTGGGGGGCAGAATTGAACTATGCAGGGTTTCTGCTTGAAAGCTCATTTCCCGCAATTAATAGCATCTTTAATCCTAGTCTTAAAACTACGCAGACACAACATCACAGAACATGGCCCGTGAATGTCACAGGTAATGGCTCCATTTTGTGGGCCACAGACCCATTTTGTGGACAAATAATCTACAAAAAGTCCCACACCCCAGGTATGGGACTCCAGACCAGGCACAGACAGTAGAGATGAGCACAAGTAGAGACGAGCAGTTTCTTCATAAACAGTTTAAAAAAAAATCTTGATCTTCATCTTGCACATCACATCCATTTCCATCCATGGACCAGGGACAGTCCCCATCAGCCCATCTTGGCATAATTTCAGCAGACAGCCTACACAAAGGATCTTAACTGGACACCCTTGCTTTCTACTTCCTTCTTCTCTCTGCTTAATGCCTGCCTCCTTGGACCATTGCGTGTCACCTTCTTCAGGTGTTTGCCAGCTGCTTCATGGCAATACTGTGACAGCACTCGCTGCCAGACCCACACCACAGCTGAGCTGGCATCCTTAAGGTATGGTACTGATGCTAATGCCAGTCTGGAGGCATGGTGTCCACCCCATATGCCAGAGGTGCTCAACACCATTTTGTGTTGCATGCTGCACCCTCTACAATGTGGCCCCAGTGCCCATCGTGCCTTGTGGGAGTTGAGGGATCACCCACCCCTAGGGAAGAGGGGAAGCAACAGGGAGGTAGCATGGGAGGTGGGGATGCAGAGGCTGATGAATGGTGCTGGGAGAGGTAACAACAGACAGGAGATGTATCCAACCTCGCATCCCAGGGGACAGCAATCAAGTGAAAAAGCACAGAAAGAGAGTTCAGGAGGAAATAAAAAGGGATTTACCACATAACACAGTAGAAAGAGGAGAGCCACCTCAGGGAAGTGTATGAGTGGACTGATTTCAGACCATTTTAGGTGTGCTGTGGCTCACCATCTGCCCCACCACTCCCAGTAGGAGGTGTCTCGGAGGGAAAGCAGCAGGGATGCTGACAGAGGAGCACCTACTCCGAGGAAGGTATCTAATCTGATTTTAGCCTGGATGCATCTCAGCCAAAATCACTAGATTAATTCCCTAAGCCCTGGCAACATAAGAATTCTACAGCAGGATACTGTATAGGTGCTTCGTGGCCCCTAAACGGAGGAGAAAGGGCTGTTTTGTTTGGTTTAGGTGACTGGGAGTTTATATGAAGGCTGGGAGCTCAGTTTAAATGCTAATTGACTCATAAACAAGCCTGAGTTAAATAATAGAATCAACTAGCATCAGCTGAGCTAGATCACTTTAAAAATTAGGCCTTTTGTTAATCAGAGAGAGTTTGTGTTGGGATAGGCCAGGCATTGCTCCAAAAGCAGCATCGGATTAAACCTCCTACTCGAAAAACACTCATTAAAAAGCAACTTTCATTGAAAAAGATCCCACTTGTCGCTACCAGCCATTGTTAGGTAGTGAAACAGTGACAGATATTTTTGAAGAGTATTATGGGAAATAAATATTTATTTAGCTGTCTAAAGTAATTAATCCCCGCTGTTTGCTTTTTATGTAAGCACATACAAGGCAAGGCTGTCTTTGTAGTCGAATTTTAGGAGACAAGTCTGTGTAGAGCCTCCCATGGTTTTTGAAGGCAGTAACAAATTCATGCCTAATACTTTCTGTGCAACTTGAGAATGCCAACCATCAAGCAGTAATAGACTTTTTCTACTCTCATTCTGTTGTAGCAGAAAGGAGCTATACGAAGGCAAAAGGGCAGAGAGGAGAAAGGTGAGAAAGTAGAGACTGCGAGTGACATGGAAAGCTGCAACAAGCTGGCCTGATGCTGGCGTGGGATCTGCTGAAGGAAATCGCTTTCACAGACTATCAGCTTGAGAATCAGAAAAAAAAAAAAGGTGAAAGAATGAAGGGGGATTAAGCTGTAAAAGCACAAGAAAAAGGATCAATAGCCATCTGGGATGTATTTTTCTGGGAAGCTGGCATGGATATCACAAAGATGTTACTTAGTGAATATGTTGGCATCCCTCCCATTTACAAGTTATATAGCCAAAGTGCAATTAGCACATTCAGAGGAACAATAATTAAACAACACCAAACAGGCAGTCCATAGACTGATTAGAGAATATGTCAAAAATAGAGATATAGACCCTAGCTCAGCTCTCATATAAGAGCCTCTCTGCCCTAAGAATGACTTGAACAAGGTAGACCCACATTGTAGCATATGAGCTACAGATGATAACTACATATGAGCTTGATAACATGCAGATTGTTTTTGCTTTTTAAATTTTAGCAGGTAAATGTCATTGCTACATGTTTAAAATCAGAAGCAATTTTTAAAAAAGTAGCTCAAGTGCTAAGTTCCATATTTCTTTTTCCCCAGAAGTATTTTATTGCGGAGTAAAATGACAGATGCAATTAGATAATGTTGAGCAGATTATAGTTTGAGAATGTTATGCTGTGTTACATATTCACGAGTGAACAATAGCAAGGGGGGGAAAAAAAGAAGAGATGGGTATCTTTTCTTAGTACCTAATTTAAAGTTGGTCTATGAAATGTGTCTTTTCTAGGTAGGCAAATATTATGGGGCTTTATGAATTCAGTTGTGTTATCTCTTCTCAGCTACATGAGGAAGCTTTTCTGACTCAGTTCAGCTTTAAAAATCACTCTGGTATTACTGGAAAAATTTAGAAATGACCAAGAGCTGGATTTGTGACAACATAACAGTTGGGCTCAAACTTATTGAGCTTATTTTCCATTGAAATCAAGCAGCATTTGCAAACCTACACACTTCAGTTTGTTGACCTATGTCTCAACTCACCTACCAACAGTGAAGATATATCCCTTGGACTGTGGACCAAGTACCTGTCAACAAAAATACAGTTACAGAAATATTATTCTATTAAACTGAGCCCTTCTGGAGACCTCCATCTTCCAGAATAATGAAACAGGGCAAGAGCTGATCCTTATTGCTGTTGTGTATTTTGTGCCTAAAAATTAGTTGTCTGAATCTGAATTACTCTAGTCTTTATACTTAATGGCAAGAAGGACACATTCACAGCGTGATCTGTTTTGCCCATTTTGGACCACCTGTTAAGATTATATGCTTCGTCTGAAGAAGAAAAACACTCTCTAGTTTCTCTCCATTGACTATAAAAGGAGCTCAGGATAACTTTTTCAGATCTGAACAGATATCACTTTGAGATACCCAAGTGAGATGCGATAAGTCTGATTCTGTGGGAAGAGCACAGAGAAAGAACATTATGCCTTCCCTCCTCATTTTATACCCACACAAGAGGAAGGCGCAATCAGACTCCTTCTTTAAACATTATTTTAGCCAGAAGTGAATTTTTACCCAGGTTTATCCTGCCAGTAGCCTAAAAGATCATACAGAGATAGCAGGCCCCTCCCCATCTTTTGCAAAAGAGAGTGTGGGCTTCCCTCAAGGTCGGCTTTTCCAGGCTCACACAGACACCCAGTGTGATTAGGCAAATTTACTTTCACCAGCCCTAAGAAAACTGAATCATTTCCCTTCCAAAGTATCCACTGTTCCATCGCATTGTGCTAGGACTACCCTGGCAAGTTGAGAGTGAGATTTTTCCATTGATGGACACACTTAAGGGCAGACCAGCAAACCAGCTGCCTTGGAGATGGTTTTAATCTTGTTCTTTCAAGGTGAAAGTACTCTGATTACTGTCCCAGCAAGGCAGCAGAATGCAAGGTCTGCATCCCTACCAGCTAACACACAGCTAGACACAAGGCTGTGAAACTCACCTGTCCAGGAAACAAATGGAAAGGGCTTCACTAATTAAATATGGCAGCGCTCTACCCCTTCCTTAAACAACTCAAGGAAATCACTTTACTCAGAGTCTCAAAAACCCAGCTTCTGAGTCACTGAGCAAAAACTTGAATACATTTTGTCCTGGTTTGAGGTAAAACAGAACCAATTTTCTGTTCAGTAATTTTTCTTTTCAGTTAAGCCTCTTCTAACTAACCAAACTCTCTGAAATTAACAGACACAGTCCTCTTCCAGAGTGATAAGACCTGATTGTTTCTAATTTATGCCAAGGAATGGTATGCAGAGAGGCTCTTACTTATACTTAATACTATAACAACCAAGGTCAGCTAACTTTGTTATTTGCCCCATTGGAGGGTCAGAAGCAGAAAAACATAGAGGGGTCACACCTGCAAGGAGGAGGGGACAGGACAGGTGACCCAAACCTGACCAACTGGGTATTCGATCCCATCTGCATCACACTCAGTATAAAAGCTGAGGGATCAGAGGGCCAGCCCTCTTTCTTCAATGGCCAGTGTCCGAGGAGGACTCTGTCGTTGTCTGCCTTTGATCCCAACCTGTGTATTCCTGAATCCAGATCTGGAATCCAGCTCCCATCCATCACTGAGTCAAGTCTAGGACTTCCCCAGTGCCTGCTGGTGATGTGATTATCATCCTGGGAGCTTAATATGGTTTTGTGTATATTGTACATATTTCATTATATTCTTTTTATTATTTTATTAATATTTTCATTAAAGTATTTTAGTTTTCTTTTAAACTCATAAGTCTTTTTTCTCTTTCTTCCTCCTCCCCCTGGAGAGAGGGGTGGGGGAGAGCATCTGTCGTTCATTGCAGTGACCAGTCCAGCCCTAACCATGACACGTTTCAACAATTTCTGTACCTTTAGGTTCACTCTTTCATTTCCAGAATAACATGCACTATAAGCAGCCAGTTCCCCACATTTGCTGCTGTCCCATTTCATTTTGCCTGTAAACCCATGTTGTTTTCATTAGCCGACCAGTCAGTCACTCTACCACCTGACTTAACATGACAGCCATTCAAATCTGTCACATTCTCTGGAGTCATTGGATGTTGCTCTCAGATTAGTAAACAGATGTTATCAATACCCCATAACAGGCAGAGAGTGTGCAAGGCATCTCATTTAGAAGAAAGAGTGATTTAAATAGATCTTACAGAAATTGTAAGGAATGCTGTGAATATGCTCAATATTGAATTCACTTCAGTGTGGGAACTGAATACTTTGATACGTTTAAAGAAAAATTACCTGCTATAGTTACAGTAGATTTTATTCCATATTTAATAGAATCTGACTTTAAAATGGCAACAAAAAGTATTTCATTCCCATCCACAGATTTTAAATAAACAGTTTATAAGCTCCACTCCACTTGTAATCTGTAAGAGGTGCACTTAACCTTCAAGGAGAAAATTCCAGTTCTGTTTCAGTCCATAGAGCAAACCTGCAACAAGTCCCTTTTTTGCTCTTTAAATTTCAGTGTCCCCAGCTGCACAATGCCTGCTACATTTCCTGCTTATTGTTTAATTTCATCCTCTAATTAATTCGATGAAGCCCCTCAAAATAAGTAAAATTTATTCAGAATAATTCAGCCTTTATTTTGATCAGTTTTGATCCCTTTCAGCAGGTAATCCTTGCTAATGTAATCACTGGGTATAGAAGGTTTCATTTAATAATGAAAGACAAAAATTCTAAAAGAGAGAGACAGGAGGAAGCTACTGGAAGACTGGAGTGATAATAAAAGATGACTACAACCCAAAGTTGCATTACTTAGAGATTATTATTGATATTGCAAGAACTACCATATGCTTTGCAAGCTGTGACAGTCACCCTTGTAGTCACATGGATGAAATGATCAACTGCTTTTTGCATTCAAAGTGATAGGAACAAACTTGATCCAAATAAGAGAAGCTGCTGTGTAACAAACAGCACAGGGGCATCATGTGGTTTAATTACCGTTTTAGGGGAGGAAGGTGGCTTGGTCTGGTTCAGTTCGGATCAGCTGAAGGTGCCGCACGCAGTAAGTGCAACATTTATTTACTAATGTATTGCAGAGGAAAAAGCTAAATGATTTCAGGAAGTTGCCATTTCATTATTTCGTGCAATCATGCTTACGCATTACATCAGACATTTGACACCATTAATGCCAGTGATGCACTGTCATGCCCTTAGCATAAAAACGATGAGTGGTCTGAGGGGGAGACAGGACAGGACTAAAGTAAATTGCCCACTTTCCCAGTGACATTTAAGTTAGAGACTCAATGCTTATGTAAAGGTCTTGCCTACTACAACCCCTGCACTGCATCCTTTGCACCCTGTATAATTCTGGGGACGAGGTGGAAGAACTGCTTCCAGATGGAATATTTAATACCAACACCATTCCTCTGCGATGGCATAGCTACTTCAGGAGGCACTAGAGTGCATCAAACCTCGGCACACCTGAGTGCACCCTCGACAGACCTTGAAGCATGGATCGAAGGGTATGCCTCAGAAATCTCCCACTGACCTCATTTTGGATTCAGACCTGACAGGATTTTAATCCCCCCTGCAATCACGATGGCTGTGCTCTCAGCAGAAGTAATACACTCTCATTATTGGTGGACCTTCAGCTTCACAGACCATAACAGCATCGATCCTGTCACTGCACATGCAGAAAGTCCATGCTGGGGAATCTCTGCATGGGCAGTAACTCCTTGTGCTCACTGTCAGCCCTGGGGAAACATGAGATAAATAACTGTTCTCTGTAGAACTTCTGGTCCAGCATCTCCTCCCTATATGGAAGAATTATTTTGGGGTGACCACAAGGAAAGGAGATGGAAAGTGGGGTTATGCAGAGCTCCATGGCCTGACCCCAGATCTTATGGCATGTGCAGCAAACATGCTCCTCTGAACAACAGATGAAGTGCTGGGCTTCACTCATTCCTTCCTCACCTGCTGGACCTTGTCATAGCTGAAAACAGGGGCAGCTCAGAGGGAATCCTTGTTCCGTCTCCATCACAAAGCGTGGGGGCCTCGGGTAACTGGATATTTCTCCACTAAATCCGATTTCACACTTGCAATAGGAATGGGTTAGCCCCCTTCAAAACAACATATCATATCTATTTTGGAAACATAAAGCGAAGGAGACATTATTTAACAGTGCAACACGTACAGGCATGTCTTCTATTTACTCCTTTTTTTATTTATTTACTCCTACATAAGGTCATTGAAACTAGCAAGAACTTTACAAATAATTTCATTTTTCCCCATTGCTTATTAATCATTAAATAAGAGTTGGGATTTCACATAAATAGACCTACACATCAGCTGGAGCTTTAAATGGGATTATATCAATACAGTAGAAGTAGGTAGACGTTTTTTTAACTTCCCTCGGTTTAGTCATAGAAGGCAGCATTGATGGTTTCATTTTGTTTATACAAAGTTTTCCTACATGATTCCCTGCACCAGCACTATTTTGCAACACAGGAAAGGATTTGCATTTGAATTATTTTGACTTAAGTTTTCTTATTTTTATTGAATCACAAAAACTTTCACTAAATTTAGGGTTGGTTTTTTTCCTAAATGTTTTGTTTACTCTTGAATGTAATCTGATTCCAGGGTCAAAGAGTCCCTTTATATCAGCTACATCTTCAAACAACCAACAAGAGAACTGAGACAAAAAGTAGGCCAACTTCTTTTCTTAAGGTATAACTGTTCTTTTTTTTCAAGCTTCATCCAGTGTGGAAGTTTCATTTAAATGTGACCTGCAAAGCAAAAATGAAAAGCAAGCACAAACTTCTGCACTGAAAATCTCCAGGCTGTGGGGTACAAGAAAATCCAGTACAGAAATAGCTGTAATATTTTAGTGCATGTGTTTTGAGTGGAGGTTCCTGACATAAAACCTCCCAACTCACTGCAGAGACCTCAGAATTCATCCTGTGTTGACTCCAGATTGACTGTCTCAGTTGCGATGAGAATTTGTGGAATCACTTTCTGAACGTCCACGATGCTGGGATTTTTTCAGTGAGATAAGCACAGAAGGAAATTTCACCAAGGAAAAAGAATTCAAAGTTCTTAAAAAAATACTTGTGATGAATGTCTTTTCTGCTTTGTCTAACATGCCCTGGAAGATTGTGGACTATATGTGAAAGGTATGTGAGGGAGAAGTGAATAAAGCAAGACTACTGTCAGTATATTCAAATCCAGTATCCAAAGTCTGCATCTTGACCAGGAAATGTATAGAAGCTTCTCAGTAGAAAAACATCATGAAAGACTTGGTCCAGGTCCTGCAGATACCAGCACCCAGCACCCAGCCAACAATGCTGAAGCTGGAGCAGAGCTTTTCATAACAGAATGGAGCAACTTCTCCAGTTCCTGGGGAAAAAAAATGCAAGCAAATTGAGCAGAAGATGCTGTAGATGAAGGGAAATGTATAGATATTGAGAGTTATTGCCTGCCCCAAAGAAGATGAGGGAGTTGGTAAGATGCTGAAAAAAAAACCCCACTTATTTATGGCTTTGAGGCAACATTTTAAAACATTTGAGGCAAGACCTACAAAGTTAGGTAATGCAGATTTAGCTATTTGATTGTTAAATGGGTTGACACTCTGTGTAAATGAACCCTACCATGCCATGCAGGGTTTTAGAGGAGACCACTTTACATGTTCGATGGAAGGGAACTAACATCTGCGTCCTTGGGAGCATTAAAGCAAGGGTTTATATGGAGAACAGTCTCTCTCTTTATTCCCCATTGAAACTTAGTTCTCCTATCCCCCACCCCAAAATCAGCGTCCGCAATGCTACCTCCCCTGAACATGCCTGTATTATTCCCACCCATGTGTCATTTGCTGACACTAATTGAAAACAGGGACCTTGACAAAATGGTCTACATTGAGAGAAAGAAAACATTAGTGTCATCGTGATGCTAATAGAGGATGTTATAGTTAGACTGGGAGGAAAAGGAGGGGGATTATGTGTATGCACCTCTTTTGATTTATCCATGGTACTTCCATACATTTTTCATTTATAGGCAAGAAAAATGGTCTTTTTTTCAAATTACCTTGATAATGCCAAAAAAAGAAGTATCAGGTATATGTTCAAATGTTTCAGGCTTTCCACAGTTAAAAGAAAAAGAAAGCTGAATTTAAACTAAGGAAAAGTACAGGGGGTTTTGTTTCAGCCTGTCCTTGAATCATTCTTTTAAAATACTAGCTCATTATAGTCAAAGGTCCTAATTTTAAGAATTTCAGACTCCATGGGGGTTTCATCAGCTCTTTGCTATTCATTTCATGAATGGTCTGGACCTTCATTTTGATCAGTCAGGGACTTTTGGGAACGAACCTTCAGGTGAAGGTGGACATACATTGCTTTCCTGCTATTAAGTTAGATTCCAAGCTGTCACAGTACATAAGAAGAAATTCCTGGAACAAAATGCCTCAGATATCCATAGGGAATACACATATGTGATTAACCCAACTGGCCACTGGGTGTGACCATTGCACCACACAAAAGCATCTGAGACTTTTCCAAAGACAGGTCTGGAAGTATTGGAGCTGGAAAAAAACCACAACCTTTTGAGGTATGAGTAGAGAGAAGTAATGTCAAATAACTTTCTGTGCACAGCTTTCATATGCTTGCTGCAGAATGTGGAACCTCTCTTAAAAAACAGGCGAAGAGCATTTAAAATCATAGTGTAAAAAAATTCAGTGAAAATCTCATTAATGACATTACCAGAGTGTCTTTTCCTTCTCCAAAAGAAAACTAGTAAGTCCCTTAAAAGCTGCAGGTGTTTGGCTCCCTGTTCACTGAAGCCACATTAATAGAATAAGCACATTCACAGGCAGAATGGCTTAACTAGAAGTATCCAAACTATTAGCTCTTGGTCACCTAGCTTGCAGTCAAAAGGGTAATATCCACTAAAAAGAAGAGGAAGAATAAAGTCTACGATAAATTATTGATAATTATTTTTCTTCAAATCTGGGTTCTGTAAATATGAGACAAAATAATTTTGTCCAGAGTAACCTAACCAGATCTGTGGCGTTATGTAGCTCGTATCAGCCCACTTCCCAATTTTATATGTTATTTTATAGAATTTCTACCATTGAAAAATCCACAAATTTATCTTTTACATCAGATATACTCTTCTGTATTCTCAATGCAGACATAGATGTACACACCAATTTGCAAGATCTGTTTTCCTGATCACACACAGGTTCAGTAGTGAAACGTTTGCGTACTCCCTTGAGTCAGGTTGAAGTTCAGTAGTATCAGACCCTGATCAAAGAGTCAATGGCAGAGTAACATCACCTTGATCTCTGAAAAACCTGTCAGTCCTGAGATTGCTCGAACTTACATTGGTTACAACTAGTTCAACAGGCAATAACTGAACAAAAAGTCACCAGGAGTGTAACTGTGCTTTGCCTTTCTTTCGTCCTTGGGTTAATACCCAGTGCCCTGGTCTTGGGAATCAACCACGATGGATGTTACAGGGTCAGTTTTACCACAACATGAGTTTTTCCCATGCAGGAGGAATCTGAAATTGTACTTGTAGAAAGCTTCATTGCATACAAAGTGAGGGTCTGAATTCGGACCTGCTTTTCAGATCATAAATGAATGGGAATGGCACTTCCCAGAAGCGCAAAGTGCATCACTGACTTCTGAAGGGGTCTAAAAATCAGTGTGTGCTGGTTTTAAAGGGGAAGATAACCTCAGTTTCAGGCTCTCTCTGTACCTTTATTTCTGATTTTTTAAAGGTATGCTTTAGTAAAAAAAAAAAACATGACCAACTAAAAAAAAAAAATTCTCTCAGTATCTAACAGCTCATGCTGGAAATTATCCACAGTTCTCAGACTCACTGTGTTTTTACACTAAGTGAGACATCTGGCATCTTCCTGAATTTGTGATGGGCTGCCAATGTTTTAACAAGGGGCATTCGGCAAACACCACTTTCCCTATACATTTGTGATAAACCTTAAACTGGGAGTCTGTGAGTTGAGGGCTACGGAAACTATTCATTTGTTTCCCCATTTAAACAAAAATGTTCTCTCATAACCCTGGGCTAGTAAGGAGCAATTCCACTTGACAAATAAACAGAATGTTCTTGCTGGAAAGCTACACTTTCCATCCGAAAGCAAAGCAGACTGGCTATATCCCTAGTATAGCGCACAGTTCAACCCCTGTGTAATTTGAATGTAAAAAGAGGGAAGGTCTTTAGAAAATTCCTCATCCTTGGTGAAATCTACTGAATTCAAAAGGAGGGGGGAAAGCGCTCTCTTCTGAAGTGTCTTTATGGTCTCCAGGGAGAATATTCTTTATAAGACAGGAAGATTTAGCAGGATTCAGAAAGGAGAGAAAGCACACTCAGAAGCAGAGAAAACACCTACCCATCTTTCAGTTTGGCTGTAAGAGACTCCTGACAGCCCTGCAGCTGGTTCCTCAAGCACCTCCTTACTGAAGAGCCTTTGTGTGTGTGTACGTGTGTGTGTAAAATAAATTCAAGAATTCTTGTCACCATGGAAAACAAGCAACAGCAGTGCCCTTTGTCAACCTGTAGCATTTCATATACGGGGCTGAGTCCTAGGGCAGTGAGCAGCGGGAATGTCCCACCTACGCAAGGGCACCCCCCTGTGGCCCACAGCTTCCCAGCAGCACATGGGCTACCCACCACAACTTCAGCTTCACTAAGCACAGTAGGAAGGAAATATGCATGTGACAAAATAACCACTGTCATACATCCGACTGAGAGAAGAAACTGGAACCCAAAGAGTGGCATCTGGGGCACATCTCACTGTCTGGTGACTCCATCTCCCTCTCCTAGACCATGCCATCACTAGGCTCTTTATGGACAGGTTGCAGAAGGCTTCCCTCCTCATCCAGAGGCTAGTTTAGCCGTTTTCAAGGAAATTACATACATTAATCTCATTAAATGGGGTTTGTATCTTTCCTATATCATCACTTATTTGGTAGCTTATAAGAAAACTTCTACAATAGGCTGGATTTTAACTGAAAAGAAGAGGTTGTGTGTCTCACTGTCAGCCCTCAGGAGGTGCTCAGAATCTTGATTTCCTTTACCTGTATGTTTCAATCATTTCAACTAACTCATAGGCTACCAGGGTCAAGAGCTTTGGAAAAGGATGCAAAAAGTTGTGCTCAGTGTATTTTCTCTCATCAGAGTTTCCATGGCACAATCTATAACAGACATTTGGCAGGATTAATGTGCTAGTGATAAAGCAGTAGCCTAGAGACACAATGATACTGTAGTTGTGCTATAGAAAATCAAACTGTATAAAAAGATATCCTCTACCAGAGACCTATTTTTGAGAACTGCGCAATATTAGAATGGCTGCAATTCTTCTCTCTTTGTCTTTGGTAAACTGAGTTTATCCCGCCAAATATGTACCCAAAATGGAGAGTAAAAAAACCACACAAAAACCAAACAAAATCAAGCAAACACATACACAAAAACAAAACCCCAAACCAAACACACACACACAAAAAATAAAATCCTACCTAACACATCCTGGCTCTTCCCATCCTTTTTGTATCTGTTCCAGTTTGAATTGAGCCATCTTATCTCATACCCTTCACCAGGGTTTTGAATGTTTTAGGGGTGAGTGATGGGAGAGAGAACAATAATTCCAAAACAAACATTTTGAAAAAAAAATTTAATCTCTGAAAAATTATTCCTAATCAATTTTGAATAGCTGCTTGGTAGAATCTATTTAGTATATGCCCTAACTTTTGGGAGGTAAGCTTTAGTGGAGCCAGACTTGAATCCTTGGGAGACATTGTTCAAATACAGAAGTTTCATATTTCATGATGGAAATTTTGAAATATTCCCAGATGCACTGTGATGTCAGGCCCTTGGAGCAAGAGTCTGTAACTCCAAGCAGGAGCAAGGGCGGCAGAAAATTCTATGTATCAACTCTGTTTCCTATTAGTACCTGCTATTACCTGTGAATTAACATTTCAATGCTTGAGAAGATATTGTCTTCCCTATAAAAGGCTGGAGATGCTGAGGCAAGTATGTTATCTGTGAGACAAATAAACACACAAACCATTACAGTTAATTTCCATACAGAAAGAAAATGAGTTACCAAATGCAAGACTAAATAACATATAAAAATCCTTCAGCCCTTTACTATCAGCAGAAAAAGAGGCAAACAACAGGCTGAGGAATTCACAGATTTGGAGTCAAATTTTCTGCGAGTGTAACTCCTATATAATTCTGTGAAGTTCAATCATTAGAGAATTTCACATTGATGGAACAGTTTTGTTCAACAGGCAGAATATATTCCTCTTTCAGTCATCTGCAGGCACATAACTGCAATCAGTTGGAGTGGGATCAAGTCCAAGCGTAAGTGGAGGGAAACAAAATTTTGCTATTCTATTGTCATAGGAAGATATTTCAGCCCCTTGTTTTCCTGACATCTGCGCATAAGGGGTGAGGGGTAGTGGGAGCTTTATGGAAAATGTTCTTCATCAGGTTTTCATCAGTCTGAAGAGGAAAGAGTATGTCTTGCTGTGGTTGTGCCCCAGCCTCCAGCAAGGTGAATGTTACAGTGTTTTAGGAGAATGGTCTTCTGTAAAACACTACAGAACACATAGGGGAAAACAGCAAGTGAATTATATTTGCAGAAGAGGTCCTTTATTCTTTGTTGCTTTCCTTTTGTTTTGAAAAGAAATCACAGAGGCTTCATCAATTCCTGAGGACTGCTAACAGTCCTCATCCTCCTACTTGACAAAGCATTTAGTCATTCAGATGCTCCAGTTTTGCAACTGCTGCCATCATCAGTGATTTGCTGTTTGATTTTCTTTTAACACATATTTCCTTCCAAAAGTATCACCACAAGGTGCAGCTTCAAAGACCTGTGTTTCTTTAAAAGCATTTTTGTATTTTCATCTTTTCTGCTCATTTGTTAATTTTTTTTTAATTTTGCTTTGCCTACATTTCATGTGTTTAAGCTTCTTCTGTTACCTTTCTCAGACGGGATGACAAAAAATGAAAGTAACAGCCTAGCTGAGGATATACCACTGATATATACAATGGGTTTGCATTTTTCTGTATTACTCTAATGTTTTATCTACATTTCCAGCTATCACATCACACTAAGATGTTTTACTGGGCTGTCTACAGTGATTCCCTGCTCTTTTTTCTGAGTGATGGTAGTGAATCCAGCACTGCCTGTGAGCATTTGAATGTGCACTGTCTTGTATTTATCAACCCTGAAATTCAGCTGTTTCTCTTCTGATTACCTGCATATTTGTAAGGTCTCTGAATCATTTCCCTTTAATACAAACAGACATTAATGTCTGAAGCACCCCTCTATTTAATCACCTCACCATCGTTTCAGGTCAATTGTTTCAAACAAGTTTCTAAGAAAAGAAAAAGACCTGAGATTTGTGTGTGCGACTACTCTTTTTTGTTCTCCTCTCCACTAGTTCTTTTTTCTTTCACCTTTACCTTCCTTTCACCTTTGCCCATTTAGGCTTTAAAAAGTTTTCCCAAATGTTTCATCGCTACCCTTCAAAAGACTCAGGGAAGAGAAGATTCAGGATTACTGAATAGGTAACTTGTCCCTCAGCTCTTTGTCACATATTTGAATTCATATTCATAACTCAAAATAAACTCAACATTTTTCAACTATTTTAAAATGTTTCCCCTTTCAGTTTATATGTCTGCAGTATTTGTGATGTTGTGGCAGTGCTCTGAGCCCCAAAGGTGCTGAATACTTTGAATCTGAT
This sequence comes from Numenius arquata, assembly GCF_964106895.1. Classification (NCBI taxonomy): domain Eukaryota; kingdom Metazoa; phylum Chordata; class Aves; order Charadriiformes; family Scolopacidae; genus Numenius; species Numenius arquata. Next base: position 9,889,532 of record NC_133577.1, on the reverse strand, counting down.
TTTTTAAAAAAAAATAAATCATATGCTCATATGTTTAAATTTACATAGAAAAATGTCCAGTTACATTCCGATTCCTACTCATTTGTAATTGGAAAAACTACTGAAGGCTTACAGCAAAATCTTTCCTGTTGTTTGGGCTGAAAACTGTGCTGTTTAATTGTGATAAAATAAGTTATATAGTACATTTTAGGACAGGATGAACAGAAGTCTTGTAATCTAGTTTTTATTGTCACCAATGCAACGAAACATCTCAAAAAAAAAAAAAGTCTTGAGGGATGTGATTGTTGAAAACATTGTTCACTGAACTTGCTAAATTCCATGTAATGATTTGTAATTGTGCTATCTCTAATTTTAGAGAAACTTAGGTGCCTTATGAAAAGTACAAGCAAACAATTGCCTCCAGCAGGCCAGGCACTTATTCCCAGACTCCGAACAACCTAGGCTTTATCTCAAAGTGCACACGTCAGACCACATGGCACTCAATTCATCTACAGCCCCACTGCCTTGCTTGTTCAAATGCCATTATATTTTACTCCAAATGAAAATAGGGTTTGATTTACAGTCATAATAATGATCATTTATACGACATTTTTCAAGTATGGATGGCAGATCACAGGATAAACTCAGAACTATTTATATAGGGATTGCTTTGCCAGTATGTAAGCCCACCAAAATGAAAGGTGATAGCCTTCAAACAACAGCTGGACAAATATTATCCAACATATACATTATCTTAATTAATTTTTACCTTTTTTCTCAACTAATTTATTAGAGTAATTTTTCTTTTTGTAGTAACCAACCAGCTGCATAGCTCTGCAAATACTGCTCATGGAATAAATCACTTGACGGATAATGACGATTTTCATGGAAACATTTACTTGGCAAATATTTTTTCTGATAATTGAGGAGCTCAGCTTTAAAAATCATGCAATAACATTGCAGAGTCATTCTAGACAAGCATAAAAAATACCTTTAAGTGAAATTATAGGAAGAATTTTACACAGCAGGAAGTAATTAGCCAAATGGAAATACAGCTATAATGGTGAGATTAACACTTTTACCTGGTGAAAAGTTGTCCACGTTCTTTAATTGTTAGATATGCTCTAAGATCTTGCCTTATATCTCATCAAAAGAATCTTTAACCAGATCTATCTGTACTTCTAAAGAAATTCTCTCTTTTGAAAAGGCTTCACTTGCACAAGATTTTAGCTGAACAAATCCCATTAACAGCAATGAGAGTCACTCTGCTAAATCCCCCATGCCCCAGAATGGAAACAACAGCGTAAGTAATGTGCAAGCTTGTACTCCTCTGAAAATGTATAGATGTAAGATAGATGGGAAACAGCTTCTTCTGCCACAGATGTGTGATCATCTTAAAGTATCTTGCACCCTCCCGAAAGGAAAGGAAAGGAAAGGAAAGGAAAGGAAAGGAAAGGAAAGGGAGAGAAGGGTGAGAAGAAGAGAGAAAGCAAGGAAGCAAGGAAGGAAGGAAGGAAGATGGATGCACATGAAAAGTAAAATTATAACAAAACAAAGGTCACCACCAATACCTTGTATTAAATACACCTGCATTTTGTGTTCCAAAGGAATTCTCTGGGCTGCCTGGCCTCATCTTTTTTCTTTTGAAGTTCTTTCTGGAGTTGGCTCTTATCTAAGCAGTTCACGCATCCCTATTGAAATACTCAAAAATGGAGCAAGGTGTGAAGAGGAACAGAAGATTAAGCAAGGCTGCAGAAAATACCCATTTATTCATCTTTCAAAGGCAGTAGAAAGGGAGTCGAGCACATCTTTATTCTTCTGTGAGAGGATGCTATTGTTCATCTTGTTCTAATTATGAAATTTGAACTTAAAAGGAAGAAAGAGAACACCTCTCTGACAGTGCGCAGAACATATTTTCCGGAAATAATTCTTATAGAGATATATGTCAACCCTATGTATCCAAGAATGACCCAACAGTCACAAAGCAACACACAGAAGCATTTGATACAATCTACAAAGCTGCACTTCTTGATCTATTTGTGTTCCAGACAGATTAGAGAACTACGTGGCAGAAGAAGAAAACACAGCTAATCTTTCGTGACTGCTAGACAGTGCTGCAGAAATGTAATTGCAGAACCAGAAACTCCATGAAAAGAATGCCATGCCATTTACCACAATTCAAAATGAATCCAATTATTCCTTAATCACACTAAAGGGCATGTTCCGCAAGCACAAATAAAAAGAAAACTGCAAGATTCGGGTCTCCACTAAAAATCTATGCACTTTGTAGAGTGAATCTTTTCTTAAAAAATAAAAATGTGTCAAGAAAACACTGAAATCCTTTCCACTCCTGCAAGCCATGGGTCCACTAATATTGTCGTGTCCTCCTTCCATCTCCATCTGAAAAATCTAGACTGCTAGAAGATGCAATCATTGCTATTAGCCTGAAGCCTAAAGGATGGGGAAAGATGGGCCAGTGTTGTCCAATCATCTTGAGTAAGTCTGAGTTCATTGCTTTCCAAAGGGCTCTTCTGCAACTCTTTGATTCAGATATAAGTGGCACTTTCATTGCTAAGTAAAGTGCTTCAAATGAGGAGAGATACAAAGGGGCTGAGGATGTTAGCGCAGAGTAAGGTACTTCTCTCTTCTCCTGTCTAGTAATTGTGACATTGACAGTTTTGTGAGTGTTTCTTGTGCACCTTTGGATTGAAAACAATAACATCTGTAGTTTTTAAAAGCCATGAAGTAAAGTTTTCGTTAGTTATTGCACACCCAGCAGTATCTCAGGACAATGTGTTCATCTACTCAGGCATTTCCGAGGTTTCCACAGACTTTAGATAGGTGTGGGGTTCTTTTCCTTTCTCTTTCTCTTCCTGCCCCCACATCCGAAACAGACCGGACTAAGGACTGTAACACCAGCTGGGCTGCAACACCAGCTGGGCTGCATCGTGAGGGTAAAGATGTTGTTATTTGCAATTGAATGAAAATTAGTTTCTTATTTCTGTTCCCCAGCTCCTAGCAGATTCTCAGTTACTCTTGTCCAGGGCTCGATCTGTCTTGTTTCTGCACTGGGCTGAAACACTGTTTATTTGCTCCTTCCTTCAATGCTGTTATCCCATGCACATGCTGAATCCTGCTCCATGCTGGGGCTGTGTACCTTGTACTGGTGAGCATTGCACCTTCTTTTCCACAAGAATTCACATTAACAGGGAAGAATACAACCCTGGCTGCAGGCAAAACATCCACAGAGGAGGAGTCTTCTCCAATGACTCTTCACCTGAAGGTTAGTAACATTCATTACCTTCTATTGACCGTGTTTTCATGAGAGGAACAGTGGATAATAAACACCTCGGTTCTTTTCTGTCTCTGTTTGAGTCTGAATGCCCTCCCTTAGAAAACCTCAATTGCAAGCCTATTCCACTAGCCTTCGTTTGGAGTCAATTTTTTACTGTGTACATGGGATCCATATACTCTTCTTCCATAATCACCTTCTGCAACCCCGTTGAATCAGGACTTCGCCTATCAACTGCCTGGAGAACACATTTGTACTCCCACAGAATAAGTTGAGATAACTTAATTTGTTTTTCAAAAATGAGACCCTCTATTATGCAAGCTTTAGACAAAAGGTGCCTGGTAGAGTTGGAGTCACTTTGCAGTAGGAACAATTTACATTTTATTGTTAAAATAAAGAAAACAACAGCACTGCAAAACTGAGAAAGAAGCTCTAAATTCACTCAGTAGAATCCAAATGTGGAAGATTTTATCTACCTGTAGGTAGACAATGGTGCAACATAACTGTCTCCCTTCTATGATTTGTGGGTGAAAAATCTTGAGTTATAATTGCTGCACAGCCCTTCTCACCTGTGTTTTCCTGTGCAGGACTCTTCATAGCAGCCAACCTTAGTTTTCCAAATGACTGCCCTGCACAGGACATGTTGCAATGTCCGGGCACGTTCAGAACGGCCTTCAGTTCTCAGAAGAATTGCTAACATAAAAAGCACCTTAGCCAAACTCCAGTGTATTTGATCTATCTATCTCAGGTAACCATTGTGACTGTTCAGGGAAAGTACTTGAGTGCTACTGTCCTATAAAAACAATCACAAGCTGCTGATGTTTGGCAGTGTTTGTATCTGCTAATAAAGGCTCTTTTTATTCTTACAGATATGACCCACCCCGGTGGAGAGGGATGAGACATCATGGGTCCTTTCTGAAGTTAAAAGTCCATTTTACTCTGGAGTAGAGAAGGTTTTGATAGTAAGATGGTTTGTTGATAGAGATAGCTCATCTCTAATAGGTATCACTGGAATTTCCGTTATGCTGCTGATGCAGCATAGCTGACCTAATATCGAAACCTCCTACCTTAAAATGGAGGTTTCCTATTTACTTTCCAAATCACCCTTTCTTTAAAATGCTCGTAAAAAGCTAATACAAAACACCTTAATGAGCTCTGTGACACCAACATAAACCCCTGTCCTCTGTAGGAATCATATCAAGTATAATTATAAGTAATTATTATCCCACACACAGTCTGAATTCAGAACAAAATTCTTTAACACAAAATTTGATTGGAAACAATTTAAAAACATGAGGTATATTTAATTATCTATAATATGATAGTGCCCAGAGGCCCTAACTGAGATAGCGATCTTGTTGTGATGTACTTTGTAGAAACACTTGGTAGGAGAGAGTTGCCTCAGTTTACAGTCTAACTGAACAAGGTGGAAGCAAATGAGAAAGGGAACAGATTAAACAATTAGACCCTGCTCAATAGCTCTGCAGTAAACAGCACCCAGCTCCATTGATTCCTCTTTCAGCTGCTGCTTTTTGGCCCTCATTGCCTTTGCACTGCAAGAAGGGACAGACTGACAGGATGGATACATCCACAAGCATCTATCCATGACCAAGTCAGTGATGGATGTTACATGAGTGAATGTGTTTACCCTTACAGTTCTGAACCTACCACTCAAAAAATATTTGCATGGACTACAGAGGAATTCAAAATTTCTCTTGAAGTGGCAGTCTAGTCAATTATCTTAAATGCTAAAGGCTAATCAGATGGAACTAAATTGAAGAAAATATTATCAAAATCATACACAAATAAAGAACACTTAGGGGACCTTTTGAGCCCAAGGTGTTAAACAGAACGTGACATCAACATAGAAAATGAACCTTTCATAATTTCGTCACCCAGTTCCTATCCAAGAGAACATTTCTAGCCAGCTAAACCTTTCCATTCTCAAACACAATTAGCCCTAAATTCTAACAGCAAGCATGTCACAAAATGATATAAATAAAGCAATACAACAGTTACTGGCCCACACAGCAGCTGGACCACATGGCATCTCTATACATTTTTAAACAATACAATCTAATACTGTATTAATGCATCTACTTGCATAAGTATATGTAGAGATACAAGACAATAACAACACTTGACACTAATTCTGAGGAAATGAGCGTGGAAAATAATTTGCCTTCTATAGGCTAGCAAGAGCCCTCAACGGTGATAGCAAAATATTATTATATATCTGTGATAAAAGATTTCTACCTCTTTGTCTGACATTATTCTCATTGACTTGCTAAGTATTGCTTACGAGTGTGCCACCAACATCAATATTAAGGAGTTGTTAAATATTCTACATTATTTATAGTATGAAAATATGAATAGCTTCTTAGTCTTGAATCCACTAAGCTCTATTGAGTCTTCTTAAAGTATTTCTATGACCCTTCAGAAGTGGTAACACTTTGGTTTAGAGGTTGAACACAGCTCTTTTACCAGTATTTCAAATCTGCAGCCTCTAGCTTGCTACCTCCCCACCTCTGATTTATCAGAGAGAGATGTCCACCAGCTGTCTCCTCCATGACATTGCCGTTGGAGCCACCCACTGAGTTCTGGTACGACCATTGGACCATCTTCTTGCGAACCCATCCCAGGTGATGTTTTTCAGACTCTTCCTTTTCTCCAGAAGAAACAACTGTCAGGCATCTGCCTTGATCCAAGGGCATACTATGATTCTATGCATGGTGTCTCTTGAGCATGCAATATTTTTTGATAAATTAAGGAAGTAAACAAAGTGAGGGAATTAGGAAGGAGAGCGACATGATTATTTTCTTGCCTTTCTAAAGCCAGTAGGAGAAAAGTACCTTTTATTCCAGTGATATTCCTGTAAAACCAAACATACCAGGGTTTTTTTTCCTACTATATGTCAATATCCAGCTGAACTCATAAATCCCTGTCTTGTCTAATGAAGATTTCTGACATGTCAAACTTAGCCACTAGGTCACAAAATATCTCACAAGAAGACCAAATCCTACAGATTTCAAATTGAAAAGAATTTACAGCAGTTCCTCTACAAACTGTCTTGCCGTCCCTCCAAGAGCCAGCTTCTCTCTAACCCCATAAAACCCTCTCCTGCCTTTGTTATCCACCCCCTACCCTGCCGCTGAAAAACTTGCAGAACTTGTTCAGTGGCCATCATTCAGTTGGATGCCTGAACTCTTAAACAAAAAATTTCAAGACAGTAAGTAAAAAGCACAGAAATAAGTCAAAAAACTGAAACATCAAAAGCCCATCTGGTTTCCAGATTTAAGTTATCAGGCCCTGCACTTTGACTTCCCTTCTTCATGTTTCAGGAGAAGAAGGGGAACACCCCTCACACCCACACTAATAAAAACCTGGGAAGATAAACAAAATTCATTTTTCAAAATCCCCATACGCTTTAGTTCTTAGTTCAAGGTTTTGTTTGTTTGCTTCCTTAAATTGTGAGAAAATCTGAGTAAAAGGTGTTGTGTTTAAGGGTGTGGGGTTCTTTTTTTCAGAATTCCCTGTTGAAAAGAAATTCTCTTTTCCAACCAATGCTGCCTGCCAACTAGGTGTGCCATCAATTCAATGGCAAATTTGTGACAGACCATCTTGTTGAAATTTTGGCAGCACACTGCTACATGTGAGCATTCACAGAACACCAGCGTTTTCTAGGCTCCCTGCCAAATGAATGCTTGGGAGAATGTATGTATATACTGTATTCCTGCAGTCTTCAAAGGATTAGCTTTGAATTACCTGAATTGTTTTGAGTTTGAGACATCATTAGGTTATATTAAATTACAAAATATGTAAAAATAAGAGCCTGTGCTTGCTTCAACTAGCAAGTCTGCCACTTTTACCTTTGTGACTTTATCTGTGATGACATTCGCTTTTTTGTGCTCTTCTATTTAACAATTCTTCCAGGAGTTGGTTTTCTTTTTTCTCAGACTTGATTTTCAGCTCCATTGTTTTGCATTTTGCTTGGCTGCATAAAGGGTGCATGCATCCCTTGCACTCTTTGTGAATGGGATTTTTTTCCAAATGCTATTTATTTTGTGTCTTCCAACATTGTTTTTTTTAAGGCATTTTCATGGTCCTTCTTTTTTAACCCATTCTATTTGCTACCACCCAGGGGTGTCACCTCAGCCTCCTTATCTTCTCCTTTTCATTTTTATCCCTCTCCCTCTATTGCTTCCATTTCCCCATTTATATTATCACCACCCTTCTCTAACAGCAGCTTTTGGAGCAACACGTCATTTTTACCTCCAGGAAACTGAACTAAAACTATAAAAAAATTGGTTTGAATATTTTCTTTTTCTTGAATAGAAGCTGAACCTATGTAACAATTTTGAAATGTTATTGAGCTCAAAACAGTATCAAACTAGAATGGTTTCTCTTGCCACAGAATCCAAACTGAAACTAAACCAAAAGATGCACTGGTTTAATTGCCTGCCCACATACACATCCACAATGCTTGCTTACCATCATTCCCCACTCTCACATGCCATCACTGCTATTATTTTTTGCCATTCTGTCATCCCTCATCTCATATCTGTTGCTTCTCTCTCCTTACTCCCAGCCACTGCTGTATTTGGAGTGCACCTCTTCCTTATCTTCCACATTTCAGTCCCTCTAGAGCATGACTCTCACACATACAATGATGTCTCCATGTCTAATGCTGCTTCTGCCAATAGCAGAAGATTATTATCCTCCCTGAGATCCTCTCTGCTTCCATTTCTAGCTGTTCCTCTTTTCCCACTCTTCCTCCTTTGAATGGGGCTGCCAATGAGTTATTTTTACTTCTCTCTCTCTATGTTTCTATTGCCTACATCAATTTTCTTTCTTCACTCAAGATTCCCCAAACTCTGCTCTTGTTCTGTTATTTCCAGTTATCTTTCAACATCATCCACCAGTCACTCAGAAATGCACACTGCCACCCACCTTCTTCCAGGACTTCCAATTCTTTTTCAGCCAGTGAAGAAAACTGTCAGCTGTGACAGTATCTCTGAGCTCTTTTTCTCTTTCTTTCACTCAGACAGGACATTAACTCTGCCTGGGTTAAAACAACAGAGTAGGTTCATGATCTGAACTAGTTGTGCCAGAGGAAACACTGGGCTGCTCAGGTAGTACCTTCTGTCTGTCCACGCAGCAGCCCCCCATGTTTTTTCACCAGTAAGTCCTGTGACACTTTGCCTTCCCTTCCATTTTCTTGCAGTATTTCCAAAAAATGTACCTTCTTTTTCTCTACCCCCCACACATATCTATCTGGACTGATGCTTTAAAGGTCATCTCTCTCATTTTTAGAGGAAAGTTCTTCATGGATTATCCCCTGGCCTTCTACCATCTCTTACTCTGCACCAAGAGTAAGCTTCTTAAGAGGCTCCCACCCATACAATCTTCCACTAGGCAGCTTGAAGGTTCTCAAAATGAATTTTCAAATATATTCATGCTTTGCTTTCCACTCTCCCTGATGCTCAGGAGCCACTCTCTGTAAATATCTACAAAACAATTCATTATCTGCCTTTAACATTCTCCTAAAGCCCTCCTTTTCTGGGATGCCTGCAAAAGACAACATTTAGACTTCTGGTATGCTGAGGTCACTGCCTATGATGCTGACTAATATTTTCTGTGTTTCCTGGTGTTCCTCCATCTGCCTGTCTCCATCTGTTGTTTCCTTGCTTATCCTTGTAAGCTGCTGGGAGGAGGGACCGACTTGCTGCTCCCTGCTTGTGCGGCCCAGGGTCCCCAGCTGAGGCTCATGCCCATAGGTGCTCTTCTACCATGGACCACCAGGCCCATCCCTCACTGAGGATCTTCCTACCTGCCATACTGAGAGTTTCAGTCAGGCTGCTCTCAGGATGACCGCTGGCTTAGGTGATCTTTTACCTCTGGTGCCTTATGTTCCAACATTGCTTGTCGTCACCGGTGGAAGTTATTTCGTTGACCTCAGTCAATATCACAAAACACCAAACAATTTGGCAGAATAAGATTCCCTCTGTGGGATAGCTTCCCCACAGCATGTCTCTGTCTCAAGGCCAGCTTTGCTAGTCCATCCATTTAATTCACTCAGAAAATTACGTTGAGAAGGCAGGACATAAAGAGACCCATTTGCCCATTGCACTAATCTAAGCCTTTTTATTTGCTGCAGTATAAGTAGGGACCAGTGAAGAAAGATGGTTTAGGATAAAACCCTGCCCAGCATGCTGATATAAAAACTATGAATAGATCAGTGTTAGACACGCAGGACAGGTCATGACAGTGTAATGGCTGTCAGAGAGGAGGCTGCTAACCCCTCAGCTGAACTAAATGAATTCTCCCCAGGTCTCTCTCTGAAAAGCTAAAGACACAAACTAGAATTCTAGCAATAAATGCAAGATTTGACCAGTTTGCCTCAGAGTGGATCATGCAGGAAGACAATGGCATGGATGCAAATGAGAAGAGCACTAGGATGCAAGGCTGACAGCAAAAGAGGGCAGAAGCACACAGCCGGTGCCCTTTCTTCATGGGACGGCAAAGGCTGATAAAGTTTTGTCATCCTAAATTGAATTACCAGAAATCCAACCATGAGCATATTTTGTTAGACTCCTAGCTTCTGTTGCCTCCAATGAAGGAGAAAAAGTTATTTAATTTTTTGGACAACTGGACTCCGGAAATTCCAGATATCTAAAAATGTGATGCAGAGGATCATTAAGTTGAAAGAAATCATGTCCTGGTCTACAAGAAAACTATGAAAATACAAATAAACAAATAACCATTTACTGTGAACAAATGAGACCGTACTTTCACCTCCCAATAGCTTTCACACATGTGCTCCCTCTCCACAATATGATGGCAATAGCACAGCCATACAGCTTCCTACCTCATTCAAATGGACCCTGCATCCATCCTGATGACATTTAACACAATATTTTTGATTACCGTCTCATATGGCAAACTGTTTAATTTGCAGCTCACTAAATGCAATCTCTTTAACCTTATGAAGCTGAGCACTATTCTGTTCTCTTTCAAATCCTCCTTACGAATTCATTCCTTTGAGGCTCACACTTTTAATAGGTGAAAAATTACAAGAGAGAGAAAACAAAAGGTCTAACTGAACCCCTTCCTCTGAATTTCTCGTGGCATGTCAGGGAATCCCAGAAAATAAGATTGCAAAGGCCCTTGAGAGGACAGCAAGTCCTTTGGCTCAATACAGTTGTGTATCAAACTTTCTTCTTAAAACTTCCCCATTGCAGTGCTTAGCTCTCAGATAGCAGAAAAAATGTTCTGTCTTCTTGTTGCAGTATTAGGGCTTTCTTCATTTTTATAGAGGGCAGAGTATAATTTCAGGCCATGAAAATAGAGCTATCACCAGTTGATCCTGTGAGTACCTGTGTTTTCCAAGTGCCTCCTTTCCATTAGAAGGAAAGACATTCTTTGATTTCATCATGATTTTTCTCCTACATTAACTAATGCTCAGGTAGATATTTACACTTTTATCCCTTGAGCATGTTTAGACAGGCTTTCAGTGCTTCATTCATATTATTTTCAACCGCTATACACAAGTGCTCCAAATATAGAAGCATTTGGAAATGTAATTAATGCTGTTTGTCCTTACTTCTAAACAGAGAAGACAAATGCTAAATAAGACCTAGATAATACAGAACCCTTAATTCTTAGTTATTCAGTATGTAGTTCATAAATTCCTTAAGCTATGGTTCAAGACATTCCAAACAATGAGGGGCTTAAAATATTTTCATTCTTAAGCTCCTCACTACATGAACTTTACAAGAGCACCTAGCCCATCTGTAAAATCAAGACTCTTCTAAAGGTTTCTAGAGGTCCCACAATGGGGATACTCAAAACTACTTGTCATCACCGCTATATTTTTGAGACCTTACACCTTCAAATTAAGTTAATGTACCTCTATTATTTAGACTTTATCAAAAGCTTCTGCTAAGGGATAGCAGTTCTATTCTTCTAGGAATAGCATTCCAAGGTTTTTAAGGCTTTTTGCACAAAACAATTTAGGAGCTAAGAGCAGGAGAAAACAAATAAAAGAATAAGAAAATAAAGTGTCCAGTCGAACTCCTTCCTCTGAGTAGCTTGTAGCATCTTGTACATTTGAAGAAAATAAGGCTATGAATGGTCTTGGGAGGAAAGTTAGTCCGATGCCATCCTAGGAGCTACAGGACACAGGCAAACTGATTTGTTGTATTGCTGAAGTACAAACAGGATCAGGATGCAAAATTGAATTCTTGATCTTTGCGTGGTTTGGTGTAGGATTTACAACTCTCATCACACTTACTTTACATTATTTTGTCCATTATTTGGACATTAACCCAAACTGTTTGTTAGTATTCAGTATTTTGAGGAAGGAACATTGGTAACAGCATTTTTCATACAGATGTAATTGTGAGCAATGGGCACAAAGTCCACTTTCCTTCTACATGCTGGGGATCGCAAGGTGGAGGTCAGCTTCAGCTTCACCTCAAGGCCCACTGTGGGCAGAAGGGCCTCCAGAAGCACTTGCTTGGGATCAGAGTCCCAGCAGTTCCCTTTCTGGCTTCTTAGTTTTCTGTTCCTATTTAACTTCTGTATCTTTCTTGGTGGCCAGAAAACCTTGAGCTCTTCACCCCAGAGCTCGGGACAACCCATTCAAACATGTGGTCTCAGCTCCTTGTCCTGTTTTGCTAAGCTGGTCGGTGATTTTAACGTCATTTCTCAGAACACCCTCTGGCATTAAGCAAAGGGAAATTTAAGTGCTTTTACACTTGGCCTGAAAGGAAAGCAGGCAGCATTCTGTCCAGACACTGACCAGTGAGTGAACGCACGCTCCCTGGAAGCCTTCCAGCCTCCACTTACCCCAGAGCTCTTCCAAGAAGAACAATGTCAGAATTCAGATCCAGACTTCAAACTATATCTAATTATTATCAAGCAGCATTAATGTGGAAAGCTTATTCCAACTACATTTGGAAGATTTGCGAGGTAGTCAACGCCTCCCTGAAAGTCTTCAGAGAATTTTGGCTCAACAAGGGGGTCAAAAAACAAAACCTTGTATAACAGCTCACCATTTGTTCTGCGCTTTTAAATTCTGTCTCAGCGCAGAGAAGGGAGTGACACAAAGAGATGAGGATTTGAACTCACAGCCTCAGAGCACACCAGCATTTTTTTCTTGCTTGATTGTGTACTAAAACTGCCTGTAAAGTCAATAACTTCCTATGGCTTCACAGCAAAGCGGAAAGATTAAAAAAGACCCATGGTCCTTTGAAGATGTCGAAGGCAGTAAGTGAGCAGGCTGAATCCTCTTTGGATTTGAAAGTCTATGCAGTGCTAACAGTTCTGCTTTAAGGTGTCAAAATTGCCTTAAATCTTTACCTTTGTTATATCCTGCTGCTACAGACATAGAATAGGCCTGACTATTCCAAACCATTTAGACAGCATCATTTTTCTTTCAACTTTTTTTTTTGAAATACAGCTGATTAGCACCTTTTTTTTATTTGTTTGTTTGTTTAATGTGCAAACACTTTTAATTACTTTAACAAGAACAGCATGGCAATGTAACATACAGCGTGTAACCGCGGTAGATTTTACTGTGGTTGGTGGTAACTCACAAACATGAATTTCCAAACCAAACAAAATAGTTAGGCCTCTGTCTGTTCCGTAAGCCACAAACCTCCCACTAAACTCAGTGCAAAGTCAGGAGTCTAAGAAGGACTTAAGAGGAGAAATACTTTGTTACCCTGTGCTTGGAAAATACAGCTAGTGTATTGTAAAGGACAGAAGGAAAACAGGAGGAGGGAGGAGCAGGAGATATGGCAGAGAGTGAGACATGTCCCGTGCCGCCTTGGGCAGGGACTTGGTCTAGGCTTGCACAGTGAGTCAATGTCCATCCCACCGAAACTCCTCCAACTGGGGGTTGGCACCCTGTCCCCAGTATGGCAGCCTGGGGAGCTCCCAGGAAAGCGAGGTGAAGCTGCAAGGTGACCCTGCTGTGGCTTGAGCAAACAGCCGAGGGCAGGCTGAGAGCTGAGCAGAAAGCACCTTCTGAAATAGCTTCCCCACTTCGCCAGACTGGGTGCTAGCCCTTCTCTCATTTTGGTGCAAAGTCAGACAGGTTAGTTAGACCACCACCAAGGACCTAAGCCAGCCTGTTAGATGTCAGGCTGAGTAAAGGCAAGTGTGAGAAGGTAACTAATAGCTGAGGCGTGGCTTAAGCAGCCATTTCTTACTGCCTCCTTGTTGAGGATGCAACTGTCTGCTCTTCAGCCTGGACCAGAGGCCAGCCAAGCAGCTTGTCAAGTCAATCTCTGGGCTCAGCACCAAACCAGACATGCACCACAGACATCATAGGCTTTTGTCCCCTTGGGCATCATTTCTGCAGTGGCAGTGGCACCACCTTTCTCTCTCCCTTGTTTACTTTTTTGTAAGAATTTTTCACAGAGACGGTGAGTGAGGCTTTTAAACTACAGTCATATAGTTGCTATTAGTATTAATAAGAATGATTACTAAACACTCATTTGTTACATTCAAATAACAACATGCAAGGTCCCTTTCAGTAAACCAGTTCCCTCCCACCACGGACATCCCTGGCCTAGTCCTGTGAATTTTTCAGCCTCCTTCTACGGCACCATAAAGAGCTATTCTGGGCTGCATAGACACATTCTTGGCATCTGGTGTCTTCCTTAAGAAACCTCTGCTGTCTCGTGGGGATTGTCGAATTAGTTTGAGGTATAGCTTGAGTGTTGCCCCTGAGCAGACTCCCATAAGTTTCTATCACAGATTAAACTGTACTTTAAGCTCCAGGCAGCTAACTTAATGGAGGGCAGGGGATGGTAGATTGAAGCTCAAGTGTAGCTGACCTTCCAGCTCATAAAGCAGTGAGGACTTGACTATCCTGTGCTAATACAAACACTCCTGCTGACAGCACACAACCGGAGCTGCTGGTATATGGCTGCAGAGGCGGGGGGGGGGGCTTGGCTTTTGGGGTGCTGACAGGGTCCCTTGTCCCCAGCTGACCCTCCCCATCACAATGCACCAGCATCTGAGCTTGCATGGCAGCCAGCTCCTGAGCCACCACAGTAAAGCTGCACTTTCTGGTCTCAATCATCACCAGTTTTAACTTATCTTCAAACATGGAGTTGTTAATTATTTATATTAAGGCTTTCTTATTCTTTGGTCTGAGCTTTGAGCTAAACCGTCTTGAAACGGTACAGCTTCAGTGCAGCTACTTGAGCTAGGGCTGCAATGAAGATGAACCTGTGTTTTGCACTGAGAATGCAAGAGCTCTCATATAAATGTAACAGCTACCACATAAATTCTTCCTTCCACCTTTTTTTTATGGGTTTCTTAAAGAAATAAGACTTACACAACTCACTGACTCTCTTCAGCCTCCTGTCTGTCTGTCTGTCAGTCTGTTTCCCCTCCTCAGTAACTTTTAAACATACTGAGTAACTTTAAACAAATTTGAAAATTGCATAAATGTCTTTGGGACTTGGCAGGCACATTGAGAGAGATCTTCCTGAAATCCTAACCAGGAAAGAGACTGAAATCAGAGTTCAATTTTTAATAGAAAACAGCAGACCCAAGTGCAAAACAAAAATCAGTAGGAATTCAAACTTTGTAACTTCTGCTTTTTATGGACTTACTTGCTAGCATTACAAGTGACACACATGGGGATACATGAGGAAAGATTAACACGAGTTAAGCATCTTGTTAAGCACATGGAGCTTGACAAAGCAGCGAGCAGGGGGCAGGAAGCGACAACCACATGCAAGTATCCGAAGCATTCAAATAACAGTGTAGGAGAGAAATCATAATCAGTACGGCTCATGGCTGCCAAGTATGAACTCTTAATGTCAATCTACACAAACTTTCACACCCCTCTGTGAAGCTGTCAGTCTCAATAGTGGAACACACACGTTTCACACAAGCAGGAGAGGAGCCCGGCATAACCGCTAGTGCCAGTGCTAAAATTCACATCTGAAAGGGATCAGAATGACCAGAATCTTCATATCCTGGTCTAAAATCTGCTTACTCTGTGAGACATCTCTCCTTCACCCTAAAAGCCTCATCTACAACACTGTTAATTTCGCTTATGAGACTGTGAGGAAAACCCAAGATAAGTAGTCAAATGCCACAGACAGATGTGGTATAAAACCTTGAAAGCACAGCAAGTGGTGGCTTCAGTCTTCCCAGTGCGTGGTGCCACCTCCCCTCACTCTATGACTTACTCCTGAGATGTAGAAGCAAGCCTCTCAGTCCCTTCCTGAGCACTAGTTCTGATTCATAATACACCTTCAATCCTAAAAAACAACACATTACACATACAAAGTTTTCTCACCCACTCCCACTCCTCCTCACCAGATTTATTCTCTTCAAATAGTACTGCCCAAGTTCCACTCCAGGCATCTTCACACTAGCCTTGTTTTGTCTGCCTGAGGTTAACTGTCTCAGTGCTCTCTAGTCTTCGTTCAGTCCAAGAATACAATCCCCATGGATTTCAGGATCTCTTTGGTGGAGTGGCATTTCCAGTTTCTGACTGTGGAAGAAATATTGATGTGAGTTCCTTGAAACCCTTTCCCTATGAAGTGTCAATAATTACCATCTTGGCATACAGAAAGGAGACTTTGGCAGGGTGCCCAGTAACATCAAACAGGTCTGGAATAGCCACAAGAGCTCAGCTTTCTGTAACAGTACCTGACATGATTGTAAGAAATCACTTAATTGACTTCTAGGAATTTGAAGAGAAGATATATTCCTTGATTATTTTTGATCAGCAACATAAGACCTATCCTTTTGATACTGGGTTACCAGAATTCAAACGTAAACTATGACTTCTTTCACTATCCATTTAACTGGTATTTGGGTTATGAAAGCATGTTTTTCATATTGGTTATGTTCACAAAGAATGCCCTGAACAGAGCATTCTTGATTTAACTTTATAGTTCTACATGTTATGAGGTTTTAACTAAAGCTGTACAAAATTTTCCTGAAACTCAGAGATTCTGATTGAATGTTTTTTCCCATTTTGAGTTTCACAAAAACCCCAAATGCAAGAATTACATACCTTAAATATAAAAATAAAAATAAACCCCAAACAAACAAACAAAAAATCTCTCCAACTATCAGAATTAAAACTGATTGTAAATCACAGGAATCATTTGATCCAAACTGTACCAAAATGGTGTATGTTGGTGCACAGCATTTGGCCCAAAGTTCCTTTGAGAGGCACAAGAACTTGACTTAACCTGACCTCATCAGAAGGGCCAAACAGGTTAACATCTAGCATACCTCACCTCTTACCTATACACCCACTAAGGCCTGAATTTCACCCTTATTAAAAGTTCTCTAAACACCACCATATTCACCATCCCAAGGGAAAGTAGTTTATCTCACTTATTTCAGCATCAATTCAGGGCAATCAGGTAGGAAAATCCTGTGTTCAAGCAATCCATGTGCAACTCAAACTATCAAATGTACACCAGAAACTATCACTCTCCATTCCTCAGCGTCAAATGGCTCTGCTCTTCCTTTTATGTTTGCCTTTACTTTCTTGATGCATCTATTTTTATTTCTATATTCTCGATACATCCATTTCTAAGAGCATAATGTAATCACTGAGCTCATAAAAATGATTCGAAACTCCAATACATGTCTGCAGCTTGACCAATGTGTTAGACAGGAGACCATATAACATGCCAGAAACACAGACACAGAGGAGATGAAGTAAGAGGAGTCAATGCGAACTGGTTAACAATAACTCTATCATTTTGTATGGCACTGAAATGCTAAATGAGAAAGAAACCTGGCCATAACCCAGTGGTCAACTGCAAGGAGATTTTTTTCCACCTTAAGACCTTTCTAAGAGCAGCTAGAGCAACTGATGAAAAAGAGAATCATATTTTTTAGACTGACCCATGAACTACGCTGAATATATTATTTATAGTATTTCTTCTTTATGGTTGTTATAGTAATTCTGCACCAAATCCCAAGATTCATTCAAACTCCACAAGCACACAAAACTTCCTGTTGCTAGCACTAAATCAGCCCTAAAATAGACATTACAAACCTACAGCTCAACTACAGGAACCAGCAAGGAGGCAAAGAGGATCAAGAGGATGCTGTGAGAAAAAGCAAGCAGAGCTGAAAACTGTTCTGTCACCGTCTGGGATGCCCCCTTCCATGACCCTTATCAAGTGATTTCTCTTCTTTGCCCAGTTTATGCATCCTCCCATACACAATTCAGTAAATACACAAAAGCCAAATATGTAAATGCACAACCCAAAACAAAGGGCTACCAGGAAGTAGGAAATCCCCAGCTGGCACAAATTATCATTGCTTGACTGAAGTCACTTTGCACCGGTGGATGAGCCAACTCTATATTTCTACTCTACCAGTCAAGTGGTCCTGGGATCCCACAACACTCACTCTTATTTCTACTCTTTTCATTGCTATCATATCTTCTCCAAACCCTTCAGAAAAAAAAAAAATTATTGTTGTTATTGTAAAACACTACTACTTAATAAAGACATCTTAATAAAAATATCCTAACAAAAGAACGCTTGGGATATTCACATTGCTAGCTATTACCTTGAATGGGTTGGTAGGACGGGTATGCACACACCACCCTGACTGTCGCCCTTATCAGCCCGCCCTGAATGTTGTGCTACACTGCTCATACACAGCCATTAGGTAAATGGTTGTCAGTGAATCCTAAAGATCAAAACAGAAGATGCAAGATAAAAATATGTTTATATAAATAAACTGGAGATCAGACACACAGGACATTACAAGAAAACTGGTTTCCATCTAGCGGAGACTGATTTGAAGTTGAATTTGTTTGTGTTACAGAGGAGTTACAAAGATCTGAGAGAAGTATTAAAATACTTACCACGACTAGCAAAAAACTCTTCTCTTTAAAATGTTTTTTTTAGAGTGTTACTATCTTGCTCCCCCTCCTGTTTTCTCCCTCAGTTTTTACAAGAAAGCCTCTACCCCAGTCAAGAGGGAAATGTTTGAGGTAGTGATTAGACATTTTCCCCTAAAGCAGTTAGCACAATTGATTCTTCATATATCAGTATTACTCAGCAGGAAGCTAAACTCTAAAAGCTTTCTGGTCAGATGCAAGTCTCACAGCCTTCGATCTTTGCATTTCCCAGTCCATCTGAGTCAACCTGTACCATAGGAAGGAACGCACTAACAGAGAGGTGCCAAACACCAGTTACTCTGATGGAAAATCAGAGACAAAGCAAATGGCTATACAAGTGTATATGAAGTCAGTGCATTTCTCCAGTTTTTATCTGGAGCTGGAACAAGACTTGCAGTACGTGGTACAGATTATTCCCATCCTTTCTGGGCAGTGGTTCCTAGTCCTAGAGATTTTGGTTTTCAGACTCCAGAGTCACAGAGATTATTTCTGTCTTTAAAATACATTTTTAGTTAAGTTCAGGGCTGAAAGGTGTCTAGGAACTCATGGGTAATAAATCCTCTCTGATTCCTGATGTGGAAGTACCATCTCTCAGGGTAAAGAAATCTTTCTGAACACTCTCATTCCAATTTCTGTCTCTCTGAGGAGGGTACCTGCAAGGGAGGCAAGTGAGTGGCCCATTCACAAGCCCAGAAGCATGCTTTAAAAAACCCCTTGTGAAAATTCATATTCAAAGAAAGACTTGTTAATTAATTAAGGATTTGGCAGTAGCAGTGGAGGCACTCTGCAGGATTTGGGTTCACTGCAGAACACTACAAATGTATGATATGACAGAAACATACATGTATATTCTAAATAGACCATCTCAGCCCCAACTGGGAGGTCACAAAATGAGAATGTTTCTAGAGGTAGACCCTTCCATCAGATCCACTGGGATTCTGCGAGCCAATTTTTAACCAAACCACCCGTGTCAGGGCCCACTCTATCTGTCTAGTCACCACCCATTAGCAATATCACTGTATCTCCTCAAATCTGTCCCTGCTTTCTGTTCCTCTTCTGCCGTAGTCCAGATACTCCCCAGAATTTCAGTGCTGACCTCCACTTTCATCTGCCATTTTCATCAGGGAGTGAAGGCTGTAGTTCTTAGGACTGATCCATTCACATGAACTGTCTCTAAACTATTATTTCTGCATCAGTTTTTTATAGAAACCAATACTTCTACAAGTCCAGCATCCTTGTCTTCATAAAATTCTACCAGGATAAAAAATGCTTATGTGGGTTTTAGCTTATTCATATATCTTTATCTGCAGCTCTATTGGCATGCAAAACATGAGTGGGTGAGTCCTTACTGGTGCAAGTATATTTTCTTCCACAGTATGTTCCTTTTTTTTTTTCATCTCATTCATTCATTTCTTTAAAAAAAAAATCCTTTCCTCATATCAACTTCAGGTCACCTCTGTTAATCCAGTGTCAACTCCATTATTGCCAATTACGTTACAAAAACTAGATTTTCACATAAGAAATAGAAATATTCATCATGTCATTTTATAACCCACCAAGTGCTTATTCAGACTAAAGCACCGATTTCAAAATCACAGCAAGCAACTAAGACATAATTAAACTTTTATCCCTGCAGATTTTGAGAGATATGTATTTCCCTTTAAAAAAAAATAGAAAGGAAATAAAATAGACACCTGTAGTGGGATGTTTTAGTTTCATGTGATGTAAAAGCACAAAGAAATATTTTTCTACAAGTCCTAGATGTGGGAAAGAAAAAAATTAAGATGGCAAACAAGCTTTGTCTTGAGGCTTTTACAATCAAGTTTTTATTTTGCCTAACACTAAGACATTTTTCCACATTTTGTTTCATTTCCTCACTTACTTCTCCATTAGAGTAAGAATAGAATTGACCTGCCTCTGCATTAAAGAAAAGTTTTCCCTCTGGGGCCAAGTTAGTGAAATATATCTATCCCTTTTCCAGCACAGTGGTCAGTTGAATAAATATCACTTTATTTTTCCTGGGCCACCTGTGGCCCTTTCCACACTGCAAGCAGCAGTTGGTGAAGTGAGCGCCATGGATAATCATTCGAGAAAATCATTTTGTCCATGCTTATAAGTGGACTTTTCTTTTCAAGATCCCTTAGCCTAGATCTCATGGAAAATGCAAACAGAAGCCAGGTACCAAGAAACTGCTTCAAGGGTGGCTATAAGCATTATGTTACTAAGTCCATCTGTCAAGGGCTTCCAAAGCCAGTTGCAGGTATTTCTGTTCTGCTCTTCTCAGCCCCAGGTCCACTGATAATACGCTCTGGGTCACCTCCAAGACAAAAAAAATGCATGGTTTTTTTCCTCCCAAGGTCTTAATAACATACTGCAGCCTTTAAATGCAGAGCCCATGAAAACAAGGTCAGCGGTGGCCGAGCACCACCTACAGCAATATAAACAGGATCTTCAAGTGTAAACTAAATATTACTACTCCACACCAACTAACCATACTCAAACAGTGCTTATTCAGGCCTCAACCCTGATAATGTGCTTTATGCTCATTTGTACCAACAGACGAAATCTCAGAACTCAAATTTAGTGTTTGGCCCCTTGCCCTGCAGGAATCCCAGGCGAGAGCCCAAGATCAGCCTCTTGGCACCCTGGCACTGCATATTCTGCTGCTGCAGCAGATAGAAAGAGCCAGGACTGGACTCCAAAGAAGTATTATTCCCCGATAAAGCTTTTTTCACAGGAAGGTCATACACACATCTGGCTGCTGCAGTTCTGTTCCCTATGGGCAGGGAGATAACTCATTTTCAAGAAGCATAAGCCTCCCTCTCCTTGAGCATTGGACCATCTTGGACAATCAGCTAATTGCTTGCAAACATCATGGTTTAACTCAGCCCACTCCAATGCTCTTCAGACCTATGAATGCATATTCAATCTCACCTCCTTTCAAAAGATCGAGAAGACCCTTCCAGAACTAACTGCAGAGATGGATCACAAAGGAAAATAATCAGGCCAAGATAAGGCTCTCACCTGCCATGAGGACAGGCTGAACACCCAGCAAGATGTAAGGTTTGGACGAAACATGGCACACTTGATTCCAGGGCCCAAGCTTCATAGATTCATAGATTCATAGATTGGTCCAGGCCGGAAGGGACCTCCAAAGGTCATCTAGTCCAACCTCCCCGCAGTCAGCAGGGACACCCCCAACTAGAGCAGGTTGCCCAGGGCCTTGTCGAGCTTCACCTTGAATATCTCAAGGGAAGGGGCCTCAACCACCTCCCTGGGCAACCTGTTCCAGTGTTCCACCACCCTCATCGTAAAGAACTTTTTCCTAATATCCAATCTAAATCTCCCCTTCTCCAACTTAAAACCATTGCCCCTCGTCCTGTCACTGCAGGCCTTTGTAAACAGACCCTCCCCAGCCTTCCTGTAGCCCCCCTCAGGTACTGGAAGGCCGCTATGAGGTCTCCCCGGAGCCTCCTTTTCTCCAGGCTGAACAACCCCAGCTCCCTCAGTCTGTCCTCATAGGAGAGGTGCTCCAGCCCCCTGATCCTTTGCAATATTTCCATGCAGACACTGCCATGGAGAAGTGAATCAAATCCAAACCAGCTTGTGTTTATCCTCTTTCTTCCTAAATCTTTATGTACTGTTGTGTCTCATCCCTTCCCTCCCGCACTACCCAGCGTGTCCTATTGTTCTTATTTGTCAAGTTACCTAATTAGTTTGGGGCCAGATCAACAGATTAGTCATGATAGTGGGCTAAGCAAATCACCCAGGAATAAGTGTTTACTGGATCAAGCCCTTAGACTGTCAGCTCCTCAGAGCAGAGACTGTGCTTTATTATTCACATGCAGAGTAGTCTGTACAGCAAGCATGTTATATACATAATTCATTTAAAAATAATAATGGTACACTAAGAATGAAAAACATGCCGGCAGGAAAGTTCACTGACTGCACTACCATCAGTAACTCAGAGCTGCTCGCACACAATTTAGGCCTGGAAACCAAAAGGATGATGTTTTGTTTAAGGTAAAGGACCAAGAGTCGGAAAAGCTGCCATGCTGCTCCCAGCACTGCCACAAAAAATTTGTCAGGACAAATCTTTTGAACTCTCTGTGCCCCAAATTCCCCTTCAGAAAAAAATAATAATATAAAGGAGGTAAGTATTCTCCTACTCCATATACTCAAGGGTGAGCCAGGACTTTGAAATAGAGGGACAGCATTCTATATATTAAACATAAGTAATATGTAATTACATAAAGCACATTTTTCAATATAAGACACAGACACTTTACTGGCATTATAATTTATAGATAATCTCCCAAAATTTACAATATAGCATATACTTACAGGAAGCAGACACTTCTGCACACCGATGTGTGCTGAGAGGGATGTGTGTAACTGTCATGTGAGCTACACATCGACACAGGCAATTTACATTTACAGATCACAAACAGTACACTAGAAAAGAAAATGCTTTATGGTAAAGTATAAACCTATGACATTGACCTGGCTGTTTCACCATTTAATCCAGCCTTGACCCTCCACCAACTAAATATTCATGACTGGCATGACCTCCAGGCTTTTCTCTCACACCCACTTGTACCTAAGAGTCAGAGAATTAACCCTTTCACAAGCCAGCATTTTGGGGGAAGTAGTCTCTTCCTCTTACTGTTATGCCAGTGTCTTTTTGTTTTTCACTTTGCCATCTACAATAGCCTGGCTATTCTTTCATGTTTAAAAACCTTTATGCAAATCAGACTGGTAGCACGGCAACCTAAAGTTCTTGCATTAATGCAGAGTATTATTCACATATAAAAATTCCATTTAAATCCCATTAAGGTTATGACATAAATCCAAACAAACTAGAAAATGCACAGTTAAGGTGGAAAAGTGACATATGTCTTCCAGTCTCTTAGCAGAAGAAGGCAGAATAAGAAACCTATTAGAGTGTCACCCAGTTGGGGCAAGGCAGAGAAGCACATACGTTACCTTCCTGCCTTTTAACTGTTCATTCCATTGCATCTGGGATTGCTTTGTTTTATTTTTGCTTAATGCCTGTGTCCCAGTGTCGGTGGTCCTAGAAAACAGTTTTTGTCTGTAAAGGCTTCTGAACACTATCCAATCTGAGGGACAAGAGAGGCAGCCTCCTGTAAAACTTCTGTAAACTAGGAAAATAATCAGATTAGCATTTTATATTTTCTGGAGGTGTTTCTGGGGGATAGTAAAAAGCAATGACACATATGACACTGTTTTGCAAGTGTCCCAATTAGCAGCACTGCTGTTACAGTCTGGAGGCACCTACTTCTGTTGTCACGTGTTCCTCCCTTTGAATTCCTGACACTTCATAGTAATGAACTACACCGCAAGGTCTTGCGAAAGAGTCGGTTTAAGACCAAAGCTATGTTCCTGCAGTACTTAAAATACCCTCAGGCATGGCTGAGCTGAAGGAATGGGTGTAGGCACCACTGCCTTTTGGATAATCCACTATAGCTGAGAGGATGTGGAGCACAGCAGTGCTCCTGAGCACCTACAGCTAGTGTTGCACAAACCCACATAAGCAGTGGATCTCTCTGCCTATTATGCATAAATAAAGTTTGACCCTGTAGCCCTGTAACAAGGAGATTGGGAAAGGGAAGAGGTTGATTGAGGGTTTATCTATCTGCATTACTCAAGCTACAGATGCTATAGTTAGTTGTGAAATTTCAAGCAGAATCAAGCCGAGTATGTGCTTCTCCATATGTTTATCATATAGGCAAGTATTGCATAGGGGGCTGTTATTCGAAAATGTGGGATTTATTCTTTTTCTTTGGAGTTGAATGAAACTTGATTGCAGTTTTCCTTCTTTTTGGTAATGATAAGAGTGGAGAAACAAGCTGGTTCAGGCCGTGAAGCTGTTGTCTTGACTAGAATCCCAAGTTTGATTTGAATTAGCCATTCGTAAGACAGACATACATATGTGCACACACACGGGCACACGCACAAAGCTTTGAAAGCACTTCCATCTGTTTTTCGGTAAGGCTGGGTCATAATTAACAAGAGTGGAAATATTTCTTGTTCTGCATTTGTGACCTGACATGTCTTCCTTTGTGTTGTCATTGAACACTTCTGTCCTAAACAGAACTGGTATTAATTGGGGATCCAGTAGAGCCAGGGATTAAGGTTTAGAGGGAGGGTGATGTTTTTTAAATTTAGAGTATATTTTCTTTCACTCTGCCTTGAAGAAGTTATTTTCCCCCTCCTCTGTTCTAAGCAAATATTCTACAAATTATACTTTGAATAAAACACATCACAGACTTCCATGGAAACAGCAGTCAGCATGAGGAAAGAGTGGAAATTGCTCAAGGTCACAAGAATACCTTCTGCAGTGCCATCAGAAGATACAAGTTGAACCCTAGCAAGTACAGAAGAAGCTGTCATGACAGTACAAAGCTAAACAAGATCACAACGCTTGGGAAAGGGAGGGAGGGAAGGGACGTATGTGCCCAAAGCCATCGTTTCCTTCCAATTATTGAATCCTTGACAAATTGCAAACATTCAGGGTCTCTGTTGGATGGACCTTCAGGGAAGGTTGAGAGAACACCTTAAAGTGGGGATATCCAATGTCTTCTTGGACACTTTACATTTCAGATTAATAAATAAGTGCAATTAGTCAAATATCTGTGAAAGATGAGAGGTACCCACAGGTACATGTTGTACTGGAAGTTTATAGGATATGCTTTTAGCCTACATCCTCAGAGGCCTCTTTCAAACCATGTTGAACTGCTGCAGAAGTGAGGTCTTCTCTGGGTTGTGAAGAAAAATTTGTTATACGGCAAACACAGAAAAACACAAAGTATGTAAGTAGCTATCAGCTCTCTAGACAGGTATGTTTTTGAGAAGCCTTTCCTTTCCTAGCATCGCAAGACTTTTTTGTAGTTATTATGGTATTCTTGCTCTCTTCAATATCCCAGTGCTCAGTGACTCCTATTCCATCTTTCCTTCTCCCATTTCTAAATGTTTATGCATTCCTACCCAGAGGCTTGTCCAGAGCTCTGGCACTACAGCCTTCTCTTCCACTGAGGATTCCCGGCAGCACTCTTCCCCTGCTCCACCTTATTCACAGCTCAGCTGCTGCAGTCATCTGTCTTGCTCCATGGCCCATGTTTTCCCAGCACATACGTTCATTCCTTATCAAATTTAAGACTGTCTTTCACAGTTGTTGTTTCCACTGCTGCTCATTCTAGCTGAGCATTTGCTACTCAAACCAAATGCTTTTGCATTTGCTCCTTACATTTCCAGTTCTTCCTTCTGCATCCACAACTCTGCTCCTCACCTTTACCTGAATATCCTCCTTTCTTGGGATAATTTTTAACAACAACTTAAAGATGACTACGGTAGGCCAGTTCTGACCTGTCGTCTGGAATACTCAATGTGTTTACAGAATCTTCATGGTTGGAAGGGACCTTTGAGATCATCGAGTCCAACCACACAAAAAAAAAAAATTACACATCTCCAAAATTTAAGGGTATTGGTCTACAGAGACAAAAACAAGCATCTTTAAATTTCAGTGCCAATCATGTAGCTCAAACTGCAGAAATAACAGGAGTTATTTATTAATAACAGGAGTTAACAGGAGAAGGCAGTATGTTCATGGTCTCTCTAGGTGCAGATTGGCCAACTTCAAAGGTTCGCATCTCACCTTGTGCCAACCTGTCTGTCATCCGTGCCACCTGATCCAGTTTGTCACCCAGTCAGATCTGCTAACTGAACTCACTTCGTGCTTTTTCCCAAATCTGAATCAGCCCAAAGAAACTAGGTAGCTTAAATACTAGGGTTCAGAGTTTGAGGGGTTTTAGCATGTCTCATTTTGATTTAAATGAAGCAGAAAGCTCGTACCCAAGGAGTTCAGCCAGAAGATAAAGCAGAATATGCATGCCTGACAGAGGGACAGAGTGGCCCAGCTGGGATCATGAGGCTCCTCATGAAGAGGATGTTGTTTGCATGGCCTAAGGTTTCAGTCCTACACACCTCCTGTGCATATGTGAGTGGCTCCGCTGACTTACAATGCATTCAAGTGCAGGAGTTGGGGTGGTTTTTTGAGCCAGTAAAAGGACAAGTGATTTCATCAAGGCCATAAATCAGCATGCCAGAGACAGGACTGTTATAACATGGTAGTAAGCCAGTCAGATGGAAAGCTTAGACTCTGGAGAGAGGAGTTACCTTTTATATATTTGAAGCATGCCCAGCATAACAGAACTCAGTCCTTGCCGAGGTTTCTGAGTAGCAGTTTAATAAAGATAGTAAATGTCATGTAGACCAATGTGCACAGGGCTTTACATAGTTTTTTTTTAACTCTTGGGATCATAAAAACTTCAAAGTTTCAACAGAATAAGATGGGTCTACTTCTAAATGTCTCAAGCTACTTTCCTGGATCCAATCAAATGAAAACATACCCTGCTAGGAAAGGTTTCCCATATGGAAATTTTCCTTTCAGATTCTTTCATTCCCTTTATAACTGCCAGTGACAGCATAGCATTTGAGGCATAAGGAGGAAGCTATGCCGAGTAG
Source organism: Numenius arquata (assembly GCF_964106895.1). Taxonomy (NCBI): domain Eukaryota; kingdom Metazoa; phylum Chordata; class Aves; order Charadriiformes; family Scolopacidae; genus Numenius; species Numenius arquata. The sequence goes on along the minus strand of NC_133577.1, from coordinate 9,862,803 downwards.
CTATTGTGAGAGGAAATAAAATAAAGGTGGGCAGAAGACGAAGAAAATATCATGAGTAAACTTAAAAAGTGTATGAAATCTCTTCACCTGCATTGACCCCAGAAGTTTACTAATTATGAGGATTAGCATGCTTCCTGTACATAACAATAGGTTGTCAACTGCTGGAGAGAGAGATGGTGTACCCACTCAGACATTAAAGTCCAGCCTACAGATTGCTTATACATCTAGTCATGAAATAAATGCAGGCGTCCTAACCAGCCCTGTGAAAACACTGGTCTGTCAGGAGGGAACAGGCATAAGGCAATATCTCATACCCAAGAATGTACCTAAAACCAAACATGCATACTCTCAATAAATTAAAAGAGGAGCTTCATATCTGTCATATCTTATCATCTTCAAAAATTGCATCAGTTGACCTTATTAGTTTCCAGATCAGTTGTTCCCATCCTCTCTACCACTTGCTTAACAGATACAAATGTTTTGTGGAAAACTTGAATGGGGTTTGATTCTTTCCAGCCTATCTTCTGCTTTGCTTATCTCAGTGAAGGATTAGCTGAGGTGGGCAAACCCTGTGTAGCCTTATCCTCTTACCAGCTGTCCAAACATCGCTTCACTTTTGAAAGACCAGGGCTCTGTATTGTTTGCTGAAACTTAGCCCCAAACATACCAGAAAAAAGACTCAGTAAATGAAATTCAGCACACATTCTCCTGTTCTGATACTCTTTTAAGTAACACTGCCTCAGGATACATTAGTTTCATTATCTCTGTGTCTATAATAAGATCCTAGTGCATGACAGCCCAAGACTGCCATTTATCCTTCCCACGCTGACATGGTTCGTTTTGCTGGGTGGAAAGGATATGCTATGTGAGCCACAGCCCTGTAATTCCTACTCAGCGTCACATCATGGATGTGACATTTGGCCCTGAATCCTTCCCATGAGAGAAGGGCTGTTGTACTGACTCAGAATAAATATTGCTGGCTCCTTCAGCAAATGTAAAGTTTCAGTTTTAGATTAACTGATCCACACGAAAACTTTCTTGCAGAAAAAGAAAGAACTATTTTGAAGAAAACTACATTTTTTTAGTTTTCACTCGAGGAGCATGTTTCCATACAGATAAGGATCAGATTGGGAAATTCCCAGTAAGCGCTTCTTAGATCTAAGACATACATTTTGCAATAGGAACAAATAATTAAGTACCAGTTTATTGTTCTGCACCTGTTCTGTCTTGGTTGAAACCTTAATCTTTATGATGAAGACTGAAAAATCTAGACTCAATTTCTCCATCCTTGGTTTCCACAACAGTTATGAAGAGCACTAAATGAAAAAGAGAAAACCCAGAGTGCCTACTCGGGATGTCTGTATTAAACATTACAAATACATACTAAGCCCCAGCATTAATTGATTAATTAATTAATTAATCCAAAATTAACATCCTCACACATTCAGTGAAGAGATATGGGCATCTCCAAAGAGACACTCAAAAGCCTAGTGTTCAGTAACAAATAGTAAAAAAGGAAGTATCTGCTGTTTGTCTGAGGACCTTTGGTGTTTAATTTAAGACTACTGCAATTATGTGCTTCCTCCTTGAGTGAACCCAGACCTGAAGGGCTCCACTAAGCGCTCAACAGTGGTGAGACTTAGAGAACATGAGCTAGAAGCAGGAAATCTGCTGAGTACCTGCACTTTATGATGACTCCTTACAGGCACCTGTACCTTTTGTGCACAAAAAGAGCAGAAAGCAGTTGAAGAACATACTTTTAAGGTGGAGCTGGTTCTTCTAATTGAAGGATTCTAAGACTTGGTTTTCTGAGATTTCAGAGGATGGCGTTCAGTGATGCAGCAGACTCCCTTCCTCTTTACTGTGGGGTTGTGCTTCCTGAGACACACTTAGCTTAATAACAATACACCACTGGGACAAACATCACTACTTTAAAATCTCTCAATTGCTTCGAGAGCACAGCACAAGTGTGCTATCTAGCTCAGCTTCACTGTTGCAGGGAATGCCTTGTCTGTCTGTGAAGGTGCGGCCACAGAAGAGACAGCTAGAACCCAGCAGGCTCCATAAAATTAGCAGAGTTATTAGTGAAGCTACTCAGTGTACAGGTCTTCTAGGGACTCTGAATATCTGCTCCAGTAGGTAGTCTGTGCTGAAATCTCTTCTGAAAGTAACTTCTGTGAGTTCCCATGTCTATGGCAGAGGCAGAGCAGGCACTCTGGGGTGGCACTGCTGATCCCACCGACAGCACTGTTCCACCCAGCGGTGCCTCGTCTCACACAGGCATTCACTGGGGACACTGGGATAATTATTTACTCTTCTGTCCACATGTTCCCTTGGTCTTTCTGCTGGGGTATCAAAATGCAAACCTGATGGTGTGCCACTGAGGAACTTTAATTGGCATCAAATATGTGGAAGAGCATCCCACCCACATTCCTCTCAAATGGGTGTTTAAGCCCCCTGTGGAAGAAGACAGGGTAACTTCCATAATTTCTGCTAGTCACCCCATCTTGGCAGAGCTTAGCAAAAAATGACCCCTTTTTCCTTCGGGAAGATGTGAAATAGTTGGCCATGCTTCCCGTTGTACACTGAGAAAACAAAGCATCTCTTGTAAATTTATTTCAAAAATTTGAGTACCTTCATGCAAAACATCTTGTAATGCCATAACTGATGCAAGATACAATGAGAAAAAATGGTAGCGTGTGCTGAGAGAGAGGGATATATTTTGACTAAACATCACCATAAGTCTAGTCCCTTTTGCTGAACCTGATAGTCATTGATAAGAATAATAAATATAAGGTCATAAATCATCCTATCCTAAAGAAGACACCTAAAACCATTCAAAAGAATCTCTCCCTAAAAATGCCTATTTCTCTTGATAGAGTATAAAGGGGTTCTATGGTGACTGTAATCCCTAAATGATTACCACGTAAATGTCTAAAGCAAGGTGGAGAGAAGCTTGGAACTGCAAGTAGCGCTTTGACTCCCTCCCATGAGTGCATACAACTCTGTTCTCCTTCCACCAGCTCTTTAAGCACCTGCAGAAATTTTCTTTAGTTGAGTCAAAAAAGAGCCTCTCTATAGCCCTTGATGATTACATCTTTGCTTAGCAGTTCATCATGAGGTAATATAAAGTATCCTGCTTTATTTGCTTGACCATTCATGAAATCATGAACAGATACAGCTGTCCCGGTACTTATTATATTACCCCTCAGAAGCAGGATCAGTAGGACTACATAATATACAAACTCTTCTCTCCGTGCTGCTGCCAGTCATTCATTGGGTGAGGCAGGACTCATGGTCTTTTTAACAGTCAGGCTGTTTCACCTTAAAGATTTAGACTTCATACCAGCTTGTTAACATACTGTTGTAATGCATCGGGTAAGAATCTATATAATATTGAATACTTTGTTTCAGACACCTTGATTAAAATTTGTTTGATCGTATTGATTACATTCCTAGTAAAAACTGACAGCATGGTCGAATTACATGCAACATGTTGTGTCAGGTTGCCTGTGCAACGGAAATTACAGAAAAAATCTGGATAACTTGAATTTTTCCCTATGCAGTTTCTTAAATTTTGATTGATACTCTTTAAATGTATTTCATCTAGTCAGAATATTATACCCCACAATCCTGAGATAAACATTACAGGCTGATCTACTCTTTTCTCTCTTTTAGAAATGCAGGAGGAGGAAGTGTACAAACAGGGATTTAGCAGGCTCCAGCCAGCTATTCTGAGCCCAGGAGAATGGCAGCAGTGTCCATCCCTTGGAGGACTGACATCCCCACACTCAGCTCCACTATGGCCCCCACCGAGGCCACCAGCTGTGAGCTGAGCTCGGGCCACATACTGGCATAGCGGTTGTATTGCCCATCTCCGCTCCCAGGTATCACAGCTCCCCCTGGTCAGATCCTTTTCATATATAAGCTCCGTATTTCCTATAGTTCAACAGGCAGTTTCATGGCTATATGCAGCTTCGTCTCCTCTTCCCAGCCTCCAGCAGCTCACTGCTTTCTAGCTCCAGGCTTCCTCACCCCCTTGGTCATCCTCGGTCCCACGGCACTGTCTGTCTGTGTCTCCACTCCCTCTTGCTGTTTTTGTCCAGCCAGCAGAAAGCATGACAGCTTTACTTGTCCAGCAAGAACTAATTCTGCTTGTCCTGGACAAGGAGATTTTCCCCATCTTTTTCTTGTCTCTGCATATAGTCAATATTTGCATAATATATTAAGTACGTGGGGAAACCTCAAAAGATTTGGTTCAATGCCTTTTGGATAAGCACCTGAAAAGCTTGGCTGTTTGTGCAAACCTAATCCAAACAATCTGATTCTTGAGTTAATGGGCTGGAAATCTTGTGAGAACAGGTTGTCTCACAGTACAAGATTTCTTGTAATTTTTGCTTCTGCTGTTGGAATGGGAGTACGATGAAAATAGCCTCTTGTACTATTTTGACACTTCCTTTCAGGGATTCAGGAAAAGGCAGGGAAGAAAGTTACCCAGACTTTTCTCATACTTACAAAAGTATCCGTCAGCTTAAACTGATGTTTCAGGTGAGAACTCAGGATGGGAGATTACGCCATCCAAGCCAATTCAGCTGTTCTTTTATAGCAGTGTTCACCCGCTTTATTGATATGCATCAGGTATTGGTAAAATAATACACTACATACTCTGACTGACTGGCTAATAGGAATCTGTCAAACTATGAATGCTATAACAGTCACATAATAATAACACAGCACTACAGAAGGTAATAAATTATATACTTGCCACCATCCTTCATGTATTCTATACGGATCATGGAGTTATGGTTATTGGTTGCAGTGTGTATTACCAGGTCCCAGGGTCACCGGAACAGAGTTAAATGATGTAAGGGAGTAAGTAAAATGATGATCTATGTTCAAAAACAGCACTAGCCTTGGTACCTATTTACCTCATGCAGTATGTTTATATACTGAGTGTGAATAATCAGGTTCCCTGAAAAAGGAGAGAAAATTGACAATGCCAGGGGCAGAATGCTGCTTTCCATTTATCAAGAATTTTGAATTGAAAACCTTATTTATTTTTGTAGGTGCTACAGGTTGTGGGGGATCACTCAGAGTTGGCAAAGTTTCTCTCACGGATCTATAAAACTCTGTACCCAGTAGGGCATTTATTTTCCTCACCAAAGTTCAGCTGCAGCCGTCATGTGGAAAGAAAATATTCCAGTAGCTGCTGTGTGCCTCTCTCCGATAACAACGGAGCCCGAGACCAAAGGCCACAATAATCCTAGCTTATTGTTACTGCTGCTGCTCCTACTTGAGCAAAAGGAGCAATTTCTACCCATTTAGGCAGTGCAGTATTTGTGCTTTAGTTTGAAGTATCATCCACTTACATTTTATTCATGAATCCTTTCAACTTCATTCTGTCTCCACTCTTCAGTGTATTGCATATCCAAAGATTCGGTAGACCTCAAAGACAATGCTGATATATCATAAGTTACGCTCAAGGGAAGCACGAGGGTGGAATAAATAGTGGCTCTGTACAATCAGAGACTGCTTCCAGATTCACCAGGGAAGCCAGTTCTGGATAGGGATAAACAAACATAATTACACAAAATTGTATTGCTAAAAAATCCTAATTACATAAATCAATGCTATTTTACACTGTACATGGATTTACAGACTATTTAGGATTGACTGATACAGCTATCAGCCACGTACTGTCAGCAAGTTCTGTATCTCTTGGTGTCAGCAAGAAAATAAAAAAAATAAGGGGGAGGGTGTTACTTTTACATCTGAGATGAAATTGCGTTGTATTTTTAAAGCAGATGTCATCTCAAGAAAAATTATGCTTTGGCAGGAGTTTTCATATAAATAATTTTCTGTTGGGAATCTATCGTTGTTTGGATTAGTATTTTTTTTAAGTATCTATATAAACCCAAAGATTTCTAAGAGCAGCTATAAAGCTGGGGGAGAAAAAGTGGAAATAGCCCAGAGCCCAGGTACTCCAATTTAAAGGATCCCTAACTCCAGACCTCGTTTGCTCTTTTACCTGTTTAGATAACAGATAAATATGTTAAAGAAGTTATCCTCTCTGTCTCCTCTGCCCCCACCTCCTGCCCAACATATACATTATGTCCAATTATGCCTCTGGAAACCATCATCGAGGCTAGGTGAGAATAGCTGGACTAACTGGGAGATGGTGTCCATTCTTTTCCTAGGCGTTCAGTTTGTCACATATTTATTACACTGTGTGCTTTTAACCCTTTCCATTTCTGCCCTGCTGTGTGTAATGCTAGACACATCTCTGTACCAAGTGCTGACCCGACTCATTTGTGCCCTCCCCCTGAAAACAATGAGGTGCTCAGGTGTAATTGAAGAGAATTTGAACAATAATCCCAGCTTTCTCCTGAAAATGAACAGTAGTGCATGAAAGGTAATATACCCCTATTTTGCTGAGTGCAGGGCTCTGAAAGGTCACACTGGTAGAGAGACTGTGAATTGTTTGGAAAATAGCCAATTTGATTACAATGGGCAATTCTGAGCTCACAGTTTGCTTGTGTCTATCCTGCCTAAAGTGGCATCATTTGTAATAACAACTGTATTGCAGAAGCACTGTGGAAGAGACCGCAAGCCCGATTTCTATTCTGCTGAAGAATCAGGAAGGAGACTTAAATATCAAAAACAAGATACAACCATTGCCTACAGTACAAACATTCAAAGCAAGTTCAGAAGCATTAAATTAATATTAGCACATACCTGCTGAACAGTCACAATTAACAGCAGTTTGAGGGTGAAATGAACATTAAAAGCTACTGTTGAGATTTGAAGGATCATTTTCATTTTTACAAATAAAAAATTCAAAACAGAGAGAATCCAAGGCATTTCTTTGCTCTCACCATCTAGGTCTAAGTCCCAGCACTCCTCCGGAATTTGCCACGTGCTTTCCTGTTCACCCAGGTGATTGACTCCAGTGGTTAATGTGACCAATTCCAAATCAGTGCCTCAGGTGATTCACAAGTCCTCCTTGTCTTCTTGCAAGAAATGGTGGGATTCAAAAATCTCAGCTTCTCATGGATAGACCCAGCCATTTGGTCAATTTCGTGTGTAGACTTAAACTCCACGTATCTTCTCATGAAAATACTATTGGTTTTGCCAATAATGCCCTGATGTGAAGCATCGTTGTTAGGGCCACTCGAATAGACAAATGGGTTTTCCCAGACATGCTCTGCTCATTCTGCATGTATTTCAAGATTTTTGTACATTTGCCTAGGGTTTGCAGTCATCTGGTAAGTCTAACACACATCCACCTGGGGTACACATGCTCAGCAGGTCTGACATCTTTCAGAAATATGGTAGCTCTAATTATAGGTTCTTGCAGATGGGTTGCTTACAGATTGAAGCTCCCACTCCATTTCTTGCATATTTATAAGTATCTGATTAATGAATAACCATAGGTAGTGAACTGCAGTGGACTTGCAAATGACCTGAGTAAATTTAGAGGAGGCCACATCAACCTGTTCTAAATCCCCTTGTTTCATTTAGTCACACTGGCAAGCTACACTGAAATCAGAGCTACTCTCTCCAATGGCCTGGTGTGATGGCCAGTGTGATAATTCACTAATAAAGTATTAGCAAGTCATTCCTTGATGGAAATCAACTATTTCTAGCTAAACAGCAGGGTTGAATGTTCAGTTTTAATAGCAAGGGGCAGAAACCAAACCAAGCAAACAAACCACAAGTATCTACTATCTCTAGAAGCTTCTTCAGGTTTCTACTCCCTGAGGAGCTTTCTTGAAGTTTTTCAGGTGGTCAATCAGGAGAAGTCAATCCAATTTCTACCAGAAAAAAAAACAAAATCGCTTCCCTCTGCTTGGAAAAGAGTGAGGGACTAACTAGAGATCAAAAGAACTGCTGTTACAGGCTGTTCTTTCAGAAAAAAAAAATTAAGATTTCTTAGTACCTGAATTATATAGGTACTTTCACCCAAACCCCAAACCTTGACAAAGATTGCTCATCACTCCAGTTTTTCTGGTACCCAAGCATATTTTCTTAGTTTCCTTTTTTTTTCTGCTACGGATGTCTTTGATGCTTTTCATGAAATATTCTCCTACCTTAATTTCTAATGACACTAAGACAATAAAGAGTAATGTGAAGAATTTCCACCCAATGTTAAGGATTAATGGTCTAGTTTTCAATTTTCAGTTCATTAAGAACTCCTCCCAAAATAATCCATTTTGTGATGGTTTGGAGGTTTTGGTCTAGTAAAAGGCAAGGAATTTAAAGAATACTTTTCATGTGAGCCTTTTAAAGACTGTCATAAATAGGCAAAAATAAAAAATAATATACAAAATAGTCACAAATGGAAAGCAAACTGGGCTACAGTTTTTCAGACTTTTTCAGCTACCATGGAGAGTTTTAATGTGTATTTCCAGCATTTGTCCTTTTCTTTGCTACTGAAAACTGTAAGTTAAACATCATGCCACAGTTCTTCACAAAGGAGCTCAGGGGGGAAAAGAAACAACAAACAAATTATATATCTTTAGTCAGGTTACCGAGTTTCTCTCTGTCACGAAGAAACATAGAGAAATTTGCTTATTTGTAAGCTTTTTGAGAGAGATATCAAGACATTATTAGGAAGCAGGGGTATGCAACAAATAGTTTTCATATCCATAAAGATTTGATATTTCAATTATTTTTACAACATCAAAAATGAAATCTCATAGAATCAGAGAATAGTGTAGATTGCAAAGAACCTCTTCTTGCAAAATGAAACAGCCAAAAAAATGGGGTTTGTTCAACTGAAATGTTTCATTTGACATAGTTTCTCTTTTCTATGTAAATTAAATTAATTTTTAAAAGAAAAAGTTGTTTCTGACTGAAAAAATTCAATGTTTATCGCTTTTGTAAACAGTAAAGCAGATATTTCTTATTGCACATGTGATTTATTAACAAATAATTCACTGAAACGAAACAGCTCATTTTCTGAAATTCTTTTAGCAATTCAGCATTTTTCATTGAAATAGATAATGAAGAATTCCTATTCAACCACACTGAAGAATGTCCCTTTGCAGATGAGTTTTATCACCTACAATTTATCTTCAGGCTTGGCTTATGAAGCCCTTCTACCTTGCCTTTTCACCTTATGAAGCCCTTCTACCTTGCCTTTTCACCTGTCTAAGATATTATTGGAGCTTATGGATCTCTTCTTTGACTGTCTTTCAAATAGTTAGAATCACGCAAAGACATCACGAGAGTATTATTTCCTAAAAATTACCTTTTTAAAATATTGCAAGAAGTAATGGGAAATCTCCTAATTGCAGGAGTGTCATCTTATCCTCTGAGTGTGTGAACTGGGGTTGTATTTGTGTACATGAAAAAAAGAACCCCAAATTCCACCATCAACTCACTAAAACTATTATCCCTGCTGAACTGTTCCCGTATAAATGTCAAGTGGTATCGCAGTTCATCTGTTCTCTCACTCACCCACAGTACATAGTATTTCTAACACAGAAAACACTGCATTTTCTATCTTAAATAAAAGAAAGAAGGGCAGAAAAATGAACCCAGCTTCTTTTCTTCCTTTTTTGTAAGTAACCTTGAATGAGAAGTGTGCAGTTTACACCTGTGCATCTCATCGAGAATATATGTCATTTCTCTAAATAAGCATCATATATCTCAATAGTAGGGTCAGTTACCCACCCCTACCCCTTCACAGTAGCTGATCTATCAAGTTGAATCACAGGCTTTTTGACTTGAGTGTCAATGTAGATCTGACATTAAAAAAAAAACCCACTGTGAGGCAGAAAAACAGTAAACAGCGCAGAAAAAAATTTAACTCCTTAAGCTCTCAAGTCACTAAAATCCAGAGGTGGTGGTGCACAGTTCATACTCTAATGCAGAGTGCATTTTAGTTCAACTATTTTGAATGCACAGGGAGTTTTTCATTAACTCATCTTCCCTTTCTTTTTCAGACCTCTTGAACTACATGTTATCTCTCCTTTCTTGGTCTTCTTTGAGAACTTTACTGCTACAGCTTCCATATAACCTCTTCCTCTATGACTGATGCCATTCCCTGCAACAGCCATCTTTTTCTCCAAATTAAATAAACTTAAAACACATTAAGCCTTTAAAAACACCAACATCTGCTAAAACAGAGAAGGATTGTAGAATTGGTAAGACTTAAACTAGTATTTAATCTTAACAGGAGTTTTTCTGGTAGAAGTTTTTCCCACAAGTTCAATGTTGAATTTTTCAATGGGAACAAATGTACAAGTTTCAAGCAGCATGTGACTTATAGTCGAAGCAAGAGAGAAGGAGAGCAAAGCTTCCTCCTCTGAAGAGCCACCAGGCCAATATTAGGAGATTCATGCCTGTGTAAGATAAAATGGCTCACAGCCCCACTCCAGTGACTCAGGATCCATACAGGTTGCAATAGTGCCGGCAGAAGAGGCAGAAACCCAGCATGAGACACAGTGGGGCACAGCCAACACCATGACTTGTTGGGCACTTCCTGGGACTTCTCTGGCCCTGAAGGGGCAGGAGAAGCAGCACAGCATGACTGGTTCCCATAGGTCTCCAGCCTCTTTTTCCTCAGCCTCATCTCTATTGCCTGTGGGTACAGATCCTCGCCTGTGCCATCCACCAAACCTTGCCTTAAGAGTAGTAGGTGACACAGTCCAGAACAGGGCTGGAGCACACTCAAAATCCAGAAGCATGGATGACCACATGCCAATACCCTAGTCCAGGCCCTGGCCTTTCCTATAGGTTTCCTGAGGTTGAGGTCCTTATTCTGATCCAGGCATCTTGGTCTTTACATGCTGTGTGGTGGGTCACCCTAAGCAGGAAGGGGTTCCCAGGTGCACCTCTCTTAGATGCTTTCTGGGGAAGAATTTCGAGGACCAGGCACTATTTCCAAAGACTGTGTCTATGTGTAGCGTCTCAGATTTTTTTGTTTCAAAATATTTTTACTTTATCCCAGTACAAAAGGAGGTGAAGGGAAGTACATGCTCTTGAAAACTTTGAAGAAATCTTTTCTTGGTCATATTTAGTAATGTATCCCTGCACTAGGAAGCTCCTCCTCTTGTTCATTTAAGCCCCAGTCTGGCTTCCTTCAAAGTCGGCACCTTCCTGCTGACAACAGCTAAAGAAGACCATTGCACTGCAAAGCTGTGCCAAGCAGCAGTGTTACTTCGATAAATGGCATATAAAATGCTACTGGCTTGGCAACAGAGAAATGACAACACTCAGTTCATCTCTCGGTTATAGGATATCTCCCTACTCAGGAAGACGACAAAAGTTGTGTGCATATAAAAGGCACACTAATAGAACAAAAATAAGATTATTATTTATTTCAACCTGAAAAGACTTAGTCTAGAAAAAATACTTTCTCCGCAAAAAATACCTGGAGTTTGCAGCTCTCACAACAAAACCCTTATACCATGAGCTCTAATGTTGTTCCACAGGTGGGGCTTACTTTGTCCACCAGCTTGTAAATGAAGTCAGATGTGATGGATGGTGCAGCCACAAAGAGTCCTGCAATAGGGGAACAAGGAAAGAAAAGGATCCTGAGACCAAGTACAGCAAAGGGGCACATGTTATGCCTTCTTGACATTTTCCTTTAGATTAAGAGTAAGTGCTTTACTGTTCTCAACAATGCTTAAGCCCCAAATGTTAACAATCTCTGTAAAAATAATGCAGCGCTAGGTGATGATATATACACAGACTTACAAGGGGAAATGCATTAGCTTTAGATGCCAGGCCTTTAACGGACGGTGGATTTTCTGGCTCAGGCCCCAGGTTTCAGCAGTCTGCAAGGATGGCTCTGGAGAATGCCCTCCGGTCTCACCATCCTGCTTGTTTTCCCTGCAGGCTCCTCCATTTCAGGAAGGTGCTCTTTGGTAAGCAGACATTCGTAGCATGCTTGTTTCCAATTTATTAATTAGAACTAAATAACTGGGCAAAAGTGTAATATGCATATAAACAAACACAATTAGAATAAAGTGTGGAAGTAGCAAATTCATCTAATGATCAGGTTGATTAAATTACTTCACATAAACCAACAATTCCTTATAAGCAATGTGTAATGGTTTAGGAAGGCTGCAGTCTTGTTTAGCTCTCAGCCTGGAAAATAACAGGGCTTTTATCAACTCGCAGTGCCAAGTGACATATTTAAGTTCCAGCCAAATAGCTGGTACAGGGAGTGTCAATCGCTCCCAGGCTGAAACCAGTGTTGAGACTGTGGCTCTGCTGCCAGCTCCGAGAGCTTGTGCAGATTATTGGTTATCTGATGCCAGCCAAACTTTTCCCTCACTGCACTTTCCCCCTCAAAACTCCCAACAATGGATAACTGTGGATTACATTGGAGATATTTCAATATTTCAACATGACACAGCTTCTTAAATTTAATATTCAGAAGATAAATTCAATGAAATAGTATGATTTATCATGATTCAGCTGTAGCTAGCTATTGCAAAAATCATTCTTTACTCACTGCACTCTGGGGATTCTTGCTCCACACGTATGCCAGCCAGCAGCTTGCATTAAAAAACACGCAAGAACGTAGAAACAGAGGTAATCTTTAACTTACAAAAAACAAACAGGTGCCAAAGTAGAGACATGAAATCTGAGAGAAAGGTTAAGCCAAAAAAAAAAAAAAAAAGATACTCCTTTTTTCACTTTAAAAATGTTTTGGGAGCTTCCTTTTAACATGCAGGAATATCTGCCTCATGACAGAAACAGCCATGGGATATTTGTTTCGTGTTTGGGTTCTTTGGCCGTTTGCTTCTTTTCAGATTAACAGAAATTTGTTATTTTCAAAATGTTTCCCCTACTGAAACTGGGATTTCAGCTGCTGTGTGGAGTAGAATTTCTGAAAGCGTAAACCACACAGAAGACTGGACACAGCCATGCATAAGAGAGCAGAATCCAGTGGTGTCCTCCGCATACTCCTGAGAACTGTGCAAAACTTAGTTCCCTTAAACTCCCCAGTAGCTAAAAGACGAGTTTATATGAAAGGATTAGTGATATCCCATTTAACATGAACCTTGGAATCCAGAAGACAGTTACAGACTCTTGGCAAATCAGACTAGATTAATTTATCTGAATTGGTGCCTAAGATGTTCAGATCACAACGTCTTTGGGTTTTTGTTGGGCAGCTTTTTCCCCCTCAGACTGACAGAGGCCGCAGTACGTGCAGTTCATCATTTCAAGGCATAAGAATTAGTCTTTGACTAATTGGAAGATTTGCCTGTTATTTAAATGAAACTTGTTTGCAGTTTCATCATCCGTGTGGAATCCAGAAAGGCATCAGACTATCCCATCAATTTAGTTAGAAAAGAATAAATTAATAAATAGGCTGACAATTTTCTCCCCTGGGACTCACACTGTCACTACATTGTTTCTCTGTTATTAATTACCTATGTAAAAATAATTCAGTGTACAGCAGTATATACACTATGCTGTAAATGACTGGATCAGGTGCCTTTCTGTTTGTCTTTCTGTGTGCATTTGAATCTCCGTGTCAGCAAGTGATGCTCAATGGTGTGTTCACTCTGAGGGAAGAAGAGGAAAATCAAGCTGCAGACATCAAAGGGTTACAGCCTACATTTTTTGGATGCGTACAGTACTAGGGTTAGTTCTTTTATATTTTGTATGAAAGACTCATTTACAACTGCTGCTCTGCTTCTGAGGTTTGGATTCAGACTGTCTTGCAAGCAGTTTCTGTGCAAGGCTGAGATGTAATATGCTAGCAGATGTCACTGACAGGTCAAGGAGTCGTTCAGATGCTGGAAGCCCATAGAGCCCCTAATGAAAAGGGGCAGAAGAGAAGCCAAACACATTTCTTTATGTCAGAGCCTTTATAAGTGTTTGCTTCACATACAGAATTCTTGACACAATTCAGTGGAGAAAAAAAGTTAAGAATCTGTTTATTTTCAATAAGTCAATACTCTAGATTTATTTCACTTAACTCATAGGAGAGGGAGGGAAGGAGGAGCACAGTGTAGGGGATCAGGACTTTCCTCTTATTAAACTTCAGATTTTTCTTCCGCCACTCACCTGAGCGCATCTGCATCCATTGCACCATCAGGTCTACCCCCAACAAATGTATTTCTTATGTATCACCTGAATAGGTTTTTATACTCATTCAAATAATGCCACATTTCACTTGTGTCTTACAGACTTTGTCATGTGCCTTTTATCTCCACTGTTGCAGTATTATTAATCCTTTAAAACTTGCAAAAACTACGTCAAAGCAGAAATTCAGTCTTCTCAGTCCTACATCCCAAAGGGGTCTCATAATTTCAGCTCCAGTCCTGTGAAATTTCAAAGCTGCTTCACTGATTCTTCCAGGAAACAATTCCTTCACAGCTGAAATTTTCAAAAGGGTTCAAACATCCAGCCTCTCCAAAAATGCTACCAATAATCCAGGAGAAACACTTTGAGTATTCTCACGAGGATGAGATAGGTTATTTTTTCTTATAGCCCTCTCCTGTATTCTCTAGAAGAATGGTGCTATCTTTAAAGCACTCTTCAGACAAAGATGTGGCTTTGGGGGACACAGCAGTAAAAATTTGTGTTCCCATTGGGCTTTTTGTATAGCACAGTGTGCTTTTCAGCATCTTGTATATTATCTGCTCCCTGCATAACAGAATTCTAAACCAAATTCCTTGCGGGAACTCCCTCCATATAATGCAAAACTTTAATTTGTGCCCTCTGCTTCTTGTATTTGACACAAATTCAAATTGTCTGGTATCAACCATTCTTTCTATTCCCTCAAGAACTTCATGGAGGAAAATGATCTCACTTCTCAGTCTCCTCTTTCACTGAGTACAGCCCTAATTTCTTTGGTTTATTTGGGACAACTAGTGCCCACCAACCCCTGAATTATTCTGCTTGCTCTTGCTATATCTTTGTCTATCACTGTAATAATTCTTTAATCAGGTGATCAGAAATAAGGATGAAAGTACAAGTATGGTCTCTGCAGTACTAAAAGGGGATAATTTCTTGATACTTAAATCCACTATTTATGTACAATTTATAAAGATGTCTGTAAATTTCTGGATACGTATGAACCTGTTTTAATCCTTCTGCTTCAAATTTCTTCTGCTACTCATGAACTACATTTTCCTGAACTGTATTTCTGCATAATATAATTTTTCAGAGTCTGGTCCTGTTTTGTCCAGCTCCTCATTACTTTATTTTTATCTAGGTCATTCATCTTCTCATACACATATGTAGCTTCTTTGTACTGGCAGTGCTCCCTGTTTCTGCATTATCTGCAAATATTTTTGCTTTATAGTATTTTCATCTTCTTCAGGCCTCAGACAAATATCATGAATAAGAGGAACAAATCTAGTCCGATTCTCATCCATGTCATTTTCTGTTCCTCCATTCAGGTCATACCAAAGCAGTATGTTCTCTCTGTAGTCTATATTGAGGTCACCCCTTAATCCACTCAAACATGTCACCCCCTGTGCCATAAAGGTGACTCCCACACATTAGACTTTTTGTGTGTGTTGCTGTTGCAAAAGCATTGTGAAACATGTGTAAAGTATATCCCTTGCTTCCTCTTGCCAGTTCTTTGCGCTCTTGCCTTAAAATAAAAATATTATCATCTTATTAAGACAGGATCATCTCTCTGTTAATCCACATGCATCCCAATTGATCAAATAATATCTCAGTAGGGGCCCCTCAATCCTCCTTCTGATGAGTTTTAATAGCATTTTCTCTACCAATGCTAGCCATATTGTCATCTCCTTCTTTCTGCAGCCTCTGACATGGCAAAGCAATGGCTCAGCACTGAGCAATCTGTGGTACATGAATACCTCTTCTCAAAACAACACAGCGTGAGGATTTCAGAAATATTCAGAACAATGGCTCAACGATAAGAGATCCAGGGTACACATTACATGAATACCACTTTTCAAAATGACACAGTGGGAGGATTTCAGAAACACTTAGCTCCTTCTGCTCCTTGAGGATCAGTACAACATACATACCCTGTTGATAGCGCAAATCAGCCAAGAAGAGTTTCATGTAAAGGAACTCTGAATTTTTGACAGGTCTTTTTGCGCATGCACACAGAAACTTCCAGCCTACTGGAAGTATTTGCCACTCAAAAATCCCTATTCATAAAACCCTATAAGAAACCCCTTCCAAAGTTTGCTACTTTTCTTATTGTCCATGCTGGGAACATCATCTCAAAGTACTTCCTATATGAGGATACTTAGAAATGGTGAGGGATATGAGAAAGAAAGTTTTATAGCATGCAAAAAGGGGCAAAGCCAAAAACCTCCCATTTCCATTCTGAAGCAAAACTGGGGCAACAAACAAAAGCCCTGGTGATGCTCTCCTGGTCTTGTGAGACTGCTCATCCACCATGTTGGCAGCCTCACTGAGGAGAAGCCCCACAGTCCTGGACAGAGCAGAGTTTGTCACAAGTTGTGTCAGGGTGCATGGAGTCACAGGCAGTTTCTGCTGTGCCCTTCTGCCCAGGAAGCCTGTGCACATCTCCAAATATGTAGGGCTGCCATCCATAAATGTGAGGGATGATGAGCCATTGTCCATCCTGGTGTAACTGTTGGGGAAGTAGATTCCACCTCTGGGTGAGTTGAGCCCTTTGACTTTGACCCCTGGGAAGAGGCATTTGAGGCATTTGAAAAATACAAAAATGGCCTTGACTTGTTGGAAGAAACATTAGTGACAAAGAGTTTCTACTCTCAGTTGCAACACCCGCATTCTCTTTGCACGCCCAGTATTTCCCTCCAATGCGAACTGGTCCTCCAGTCTGTTGAAAAATGTAGCTGGTTTGCAATAGCTTGCATTCAACATGCTTTAAGTGTGCCTCTTATTCAACACAATACTGCCTTGATTGGCCTGCTCTTGTTTGGTATCTTCTCTTCTTTTGCTGTACTGATCTCCAGGAGAGAGTAATGTTGGGGGAAAAAAAAAAAGGAAAAAAAAGGGGGGAAAAAAGGCACACCAGAGTAGGGTAACGACCCCCAGGCTAAATACATTCAGGACGAGCCACTGCACAACACATTCTGATTAAAACTCCCCTAAGAATATTGTGTAAAGTCATTAATTCGGAGAACTTCACAATGTTTACGATGCTGGGGTCCCATATCTGAAACATACCACTAATTCTATCTATCACAGGGTTTTTTGGCTCTGACTATTTCTTTCCCTGTGTAGGTTTTATATTTTCCTAGCACTAATAGCAGCAATGTCTGCACAGCTGTATTTAAAGTTGTATCAAAGACATCCAATAATGAGAGCACACTTACAGGGAATTTCAAAGCCATCTGTAAAATATAATTTGGGGCTGAAACTCAGCAAGCAAAATCTCATCCCAGAAGCAAATTCTTTTGTAACATTAAGGGGACTGGGGGCGAGGAGGGAGAGGGAAGAGAGAAAATTACTGCGAAGGTGAACAAAAAAGTGCTTTGTGGGGAAGTGAAGAGACTGCCTTCAAAGAGCTTAGAATCCCAAATATTGAAGAGAGTATGTGTGTAGACTTAAATGTGACAGACATTTTTCCCTTTGAAAGTCGGTTCCTGCTTAAGTTCATGTTGAGTGTCAAGTGTTTGCCCTTCAAATGAGGCTGAGTACTTATTTTCGAAGGCCTGCTCTTCACCCCAAGCACTGACTTTTGCTCATAATTAGTTAATTGTGTGCAAACTCCCATCCATTAAATAAACCCATGAGTGGGCTCTGAGCAGAGAGTCATACCTTAGTTTTCTCACTTCCCACCTTTTTTGGTATGCCCTTGTGTGAGGTTAGAGTATCTGATTTATGGAGGGGTTCTGATCAAGAAGCTCATGCTGGACCAGTGCGGACAATTAAGAAATGTGAATCTCTTCTCACTATCAGTTCTGAGGGGAAAAAATGAAAGGCACTCCAATTCTTCTCCCTAGATTCCTTCTGATGTTTCAAAGCAAGACTGATAGCACAGTACTTGCGTGCACCAAAATATGACCCTAACAAAACCACACTAATTATCCTGAGCCTGTAGGTTGCTTCCCTTACTTTTAAAGCCACTATTTGTCTTGGAGAAACAAACCAAAGAGTGTAAACCAGAATAACATTAAGCAGAAATGGCAATGTGGAGCAGAAGCACCCAGCAAAGCTACACCAAAGCCACACAGATGGATAGATAGGTTTCCAGTGATAGGACGAGGGGCAACGGGCACAAGCTGGAACATAGGAAGTTCCATTTAAATATGAGGAGAAACTTCTTTACGGTGAGGGTGACAGAGCACTGGAACAGGCTGCCCAGAGAGGTCGTGGAGTCCCCTTCTCTGGAGATTTTCAAGACCCGCCTTGATGCAGTCCTGAGTAATGTGCTCCAGGCAATCCTGCTTTAGCAGGGGAGTTGGACTAGATGATCTCTAGAGGTCCCTTCCAACTCTGACAATTCTGTGATTCCATAATAACTACTGAGGACTTTTACACTTTCCATGAGGGATTGACTGCGAAAAAGGAAGGCAGCAACGCTGGATCAGTCAACAGCAGCAGCAGATGGCTATATGGTGTTGGCCAAGAAGTCAACAAGACTATACTTCCCATGTAGAGTGGTGTGTGGGAGCAGGCCTTCAGCAGGAGGTACTGTCCTGGCAGTGGGGCAGCAGGGAGGCAGATGGCTTTGCACAGCCATGCCCATGGCAGGAGCACAGGAACAGCCCTACCTGTGTTTGCCTAGGAGCAGCACTTGCTGTAATTTAGCAGAGCGGTGATTTCCCCACCCTTTACTCCCTGCATGTGCCAGGCATATTGTTACAGCTGTTCCACACACGGAGGCAAAACAGGGAGAAGGCTGATTTCTCAAAGAGGATCTTTTTCCCCCATCCAAGAAAAAAAGTAAACCATTGGCTGGACTTTCCATCCATATTGGCAAACGGAGGGCAAACCCCTGGCTGGGACCGTCCCAGCCATCTCAAATGCACGTCCGTGGACTTTCCAGTTTATGATTAGCGCCAGGTTCCATTGCTGCGATGGATGGCAGCACCTACGACTCCTGGCAGCGATCGCTCTGCGAGGAGCTGAAACAGTCAGCAGGCAAGCCCTGCCCCTTCCCCATGGAGCTGAGCTCCCCAACAGCTGCCAAAACCCTTTCCGCATACAGGGAATTAAGTTTCACAGACGCCTGTGAGTTCAGTACTGCATCTATTCTGAGAAATTGATTATATCCAGGCCACGGAGAGCAAGGCAAAAACATGCCAGGAGATCTGCCCAAGGTCACATCACTAATCTATTGGAGAGCTTGGAATGGAGGAGAGATAGAGCTGCTGGCTCCTACTTCTTTGATTAATAACCAAACCAACATGTCCCCTCTTACGCCCTGGTCTAAATCCAATTTAATTAAACCAGCTTTGGGTGTGAACGTTATTAAATCAGTTGAAACTTGGCTAATATCAGATTAACTTGCACCTGCAAATGTAGAGACACCAGTCAAACTGCCATAACCTGTTTTTAAACAAAAATACACGGATCCCCACAGTGGTCCCACCAGCCTGGCTGGTTTGGTGTAGAATCACACCTCTGTAGACCAACACTTTGGCTTTGCTAGGAAAAGCTGTGCAGGGCTCCCCACAGGAAGGGGAGAAAAGGCAAGCCAGCCTATGCCTCATGATGGGACAAATACAAAAGGATGTAGCTGGCAGCTGAAGATCCTCTAAATTTTCAGTTGAAAGAGTTGTCTCAGCAAAATATATAATATTGCAGCCGTAATTATTAGGAATTGGGATTATCTATTCAAACAGTTGAGTAGCCTAGGGAAGTAAGCCGTGGAGGGAGACACAGCGTCTCTAATTAAACCAGCTGACCTAGTTGGGAAAAACAGACAAACTATGGCTCTCATATGCCCTTCTTTGGGTCTGAAATGAAAGCCACAGATTTCAAGCTAAGAGAGCAGGCTGGGAACAATTGCTCTGAGTGTTCGCCCTTCTGCAAAGCTACTCAGCAAAATCATGCCTTGCATGTGACACCGAGTGTGTAAATACAGTTATCTGAATCTCACTGTACCTCTGTGTTTCCTTCATTTTATATTGCGTAAAGCACAAAAAATGCAACAAAGCCCCTTCTTACTGGTCTTGAACATTACCATTTCATGGTAGCTGCTTGGTCTTGACCATCATCACTTAGACCTATTAGGTCAATGTTTCCTGGCTACACTGATGTGCCTTGTGGGTTAATTACAAAGGAAGAAGTGACTGCTTTAAAGAGAAGTTCCTGAGAGGAATCCAGTGGTGAAAGGAGCCTGGCTCATAGAAGCTCTTAAAAGGAAATACCAGGTGCCAAGTGCTTTGGTCTAGAGGCTCTATTTTCCTGGCTGTGGGCAAAACATAGGAGTGCAGCCAAGAGGAGAGTCACATTAGTGCTCAGCATCATTCTTTGCTCACTCTTTTACTCTGAAGATCCTTGTGGGTGGAAATTAGAGATAGATATTGCCAGAATTAGCAGCAAAAAAAGTCTGGTCTTGCCATCAGAGGTTCATTAGCATACAAAACGTCTCTATAAGAAAGAATTGTGTCAGTCGCTGATGCTGTGCTCCATTGTCTTCAGTGTTGCTGTGCTCAGGCAGAACAGTTCACCCACCCTTACTCTGAGATAATTCACACTCAGATTACTGCAATGTTATGGAAGGAGAGAACGGAGAGTGAGGGGCTGTGTAGGAAGAAAGTGCTAAAACTCTATGCAAATTACACTTTACAAGCGTGAAAAACAACTAGATGGAAGCAAAAATCAAGATAAATAGGGGGAGGAGAATGGTTAATTACCTTGCACTTTGCAAGGACTGTGTTAGCTTCAGATAGGCTCCCCTCAGTGTGGGATAGATAATTCCCAACAATATCACCACAGTGCTCTCAGAAAGATAACGCTGAAAAGGGAAACCAATTTTAAGGAAAACAATGTTATTTAAAAAGACAGAGATTTCACTGTATGGTCATTTTGAAGTGGGCAAATTAACAATTAAAAAGGCTCTCATGTACCATAATCTCTGATTGTTCTATTTTAATAGCTATCTCAGTACAGAAGACTCTCTTCAGTAACTAGAGATCTAATTTCTGTTAATTTTGTGCAACTCTAACGGAGCCACTAATGTTCATTTGTAACTTGCCCCACACCCTCTCCCCTGTCATTGCTTCTTCTAGGAATATATCTCTTGAAAGCATGATGATTATCAGAAGAATTTCTCTACTAACTACAAGCTTTTGCTGTCCAAACCAGAACTGCTGACTGGCTAGGAAGTGGCCAGGAGAATGCATAACAAATGTGACATCAGGAAACCAACCCCTTTTCCCAACGGCACTCCACACCATTTCACCATCTGGAAGCACTGTGAAAGATGAAAACATTCACAGAAACCTGCACCCTGACATCAGAGCTCAGGAGGACAAATTTCAGCTTCTGTGACTCCCCAACACAGCATGATATGAGGGCCTTGTTGCCTGCAAGACATACATTTTAATAAAAATCCTTTATCTGCTTGCATACTGCTTAGCCTAAGAGGAACTGAGAGAAGACAGACCTTTGCAGGTGTTAGTTGCTTCACTAGACTTGTGGGAGTCTGGGCCAAAGTGTTTACTCATGGTCACACACGAAATGTGTGGTGGAATGAGAAACGGAATATCTCTTGCCAGAAGAGAAAATTAATGTATTAACATTAAAACATCCTTCTTTTCTAAAGGTGATACTGATTACCACAAACCTTCTTCCAGGGAGGAGCACGAGAATATTATGGCAGCAGAGAGACACTGGGAACAAGCCCTTGCTTTGCAGCAAAAGCAAGCCCATCTGAAAAGACAGGTATTTTTTAAGAGTTAAAAGAGGGGGGGAAACCACAGCATCTTAAAATGAATACAGAAATCTACAGATACCTATACCTACACAGAGTAGAGTACGTCTAGTTGATCACTAGCAGCAGAGCCAACACAGCATCTGTTTTGAAACCAGTGGAAAAGGGAAAGGTAGATGAGTGTTACATTCTGTTCAGAAATGGTCTCCCTTTACTTCTGCAATGAGCCAAATACATTCATCAGTAAAGGGTTAAAGGAATAACAGAACCTTATAGCTTGCTAGGCTGGTTATAGCTAACCCATATACACAATTTCAGGGGCCTACTCTTGCTTCCCACTTTGAAACCTGACCTCACCGCGCTGGCTTCTGTTAAGCAGAATGCTAATTATCCTGCAGAAATGATACTGCAAGGCTCTGTGTATGCCTGCGCTGTGACTTGGGGGGATGGTTTTCAGTACTTTAGACATCGTTAGAGCAAGCCAAAGTTTTATCTGAAACTTTTTAACATGAAAAATTACTCTCTCCCCAGAAATAAATTATTTCTTGTACATTTTTCATTTAATAATTTTTTGGGTTTGTCAAGTAAAACAATTTTTCACTTTTCCAGTTTTTGGGCTTCTATTCCTTTTTTCTCTCCACTTTTAATCCATGGGAGCAAAGAAAATGGGCAGATAAAACTAACATTTAAAAATGCTTAAAAGATGGTGAAAAAAATAACTAATGAACACCCAAAAGCTAGACCAAACTAGTTTTAATTTTCTTTTCACATAATTTTAAGAAGCTGACTTTTTAAAATATTTATGCTGTACACTTTACCTCTTTTTTGGCAACTCTGATCATAGTATGTGTTCTCCAGACTAGAAAAGCATTAAACCAGGGTTTCACTACCAAGCCTGTAACTGAGGACAGAGTGTGAGCTGTATGTTTCCTAGCAATCCCATTGAGAGAATTATTTTTCTCCGTTCTGAACAAAAGGATGGAGTCCATATGTCCACTGAAAATATATGTACCTTTGCATAGCCAAGGAAAATAAATCCATGTATTATTTGTTTGTTTCATTTCCCTTTCATAATTTAGTGTCAAAGGATTAGGAACAGCAGAAAAATAATAAAACATAAAATGCAGCTAAGGGTCTCAAAATATTTTACGGAAGTGGATCAGCATATCTACAAATGAAGCTGTTGAACCACAGAGAAGAAAAATAGTGCCCTGGAGCCAGTGACAGCAGGGAATACTACCCATGTTTCTTAATCCCTGCCATTATTTTCTGTCCATAAAACCTCATCCACAGACAGGGTGTTCAGCAGTGGGTGAAAGAACCGTCTTTTGGCATGTTCCCTAATAGGCCAGGTATGAAAAGAAGTTATGTCTCCTGGAAACTGCTTCCACTGGGAGAAGCTTTTCCAAGTTGGAAGGAACAGATATACGATTGGGATTTTCAGCCAGAACAAGAAAAGTCAACAAATCCAATATTGTTCCAGTCTTGGTAGCATTTTGCTGGCACTTGGAGTACATGACAAGTCCCACCTACCAAGACCTCAGTGCTATATTCAGATGTCCACATAAGAAGAGGTGTGGTTTTGCCCAAGAACTGACTGGCCTATGATCCAAAATTATTTTCCAAGGGTGGGGTTGGTTGACTTTGGCATGCCAATTCACATCTTGCAACTCCAGTTCCACACCAAAAAGCTGCAGACAGTAATAATTCTCCTGCTAGTGAGAGATATTTTGCAATTTCCCCAGAATGAGCCCGGCAGGAGAGCCAGGTATGACTAGTATCACCTGGTAGACCAACTTCATGTGTGTGTAAGTCCAAGAACAAGCAGTGATGCCAATACGCTACCATTTTTCCAAAATGTGTGGCTCTGAAACTCTACTGAGCTCCTCTGCCTAGAAGGAAATAGCTTCAGAGAAATAAGTGTTCTGGCAAGCTGGGGGAGGGTAGACCACGTCCCAGTTCATCATCCTAGTATCGAAGACAGTCCCTGATATCCAGTCTACTTATATGGTCTTCAGATACCC
This sequence comes from Numenius arquata, assembly GCF_964106895.1. Lineage (NCBI taxonomy): Eukaryota > Metazoa > Chordata > Aves > Charadriiformes > Scolopacidae > Numenius > Numenius arquata. Next base: position 9,839,004 of record NC_133577.1, on the reverse strand, counting down.
AAACTCATGGCACATCAGAATCACCTGTTTGCAGGAGACACGCACATTACCCTCAATGGGAGAAGTCAGACTTGCGAGTCAAGTCATGAAAAGGTTTTAAACCACTTCTTCTACCTCATTCAGAAATTCAGATACAAAATCCAGCTCTCAAGGACATCACTTGGCTTTGAGATATGCCCTGAAGGGCTACAGCAGGTCCAGAAATCAATGACTAGCTTGAACTGAATCATAAACACACTGTAGGCTTTTTTCACCTGTGACAGCTATATTGATGATAATTTCATATTACTTAAGTGCTTCAGACAATCATGTGTGAGAGGATGCAATAATGTGAGAATTGTTTATACAAAACCGAGGAGCAGATTTCAGCATTGTGGGATATGTGGCAGGTTTTTTTCTTTGCTGATGAGTAATGCTGCAAGCCAAGCAAAGCTGCAATCCCTACAGCTATCTTGTATATGCAAGTGTCAAGTAAATGGCACTGCTGGGAGTGATGGGTGGTTGCAGTGATGTGTAGCAATCCCCGCCTTGCACGGGGCAGGAGGTAATTTTGTGTCATTCAGAAGAGTGGAGAAAAATGGGAGAGAGTGAAGAGCAGAGCAAGAAGTACGTGGACTTTATCTTCCCCTGGTGATCTCAGCTCTCAAGACGAGCAGGGATTTTGCCTCTCTCCCCATTTGTGGGGGGGGCTGGGAACCCACAGGACAGCAGGCCACTTCAAAGGATGGCCCATGGAAAGATTCAGCCTCCTTGGAAAACCCAGCAGGATCTCATTAACTGAGCAAGAAGGGTGAAAGTGTGTGTATCACCAGCATTAACCTTGCTTTTGTGCTCATTTCTTCTACATTCACCCATCAGCAGGAAATCTCTCTTGTTACTGTCCAAAAGAAATTTCAATCTGCTTTGTGGTACGTACAACTTAACAGCACTATGGTCCTTTCTCAAACAATGACGTAAACTATTGCTATATGGGATCTAAGCAACGCTGTGGTGGAGGCATACCTATACGTGAAGTCTAATAGGAACAGATATATATCTTTATATCTGTGGGATTTATAAGGCACAATTTGAGAAGCACCTGTTTCTATCCTTTGTTACCAGTGAGCATCCTAAACAGATAGAAAGTAAAAGCTGAGCAGGGTTCCAGTAAGGCCTACAACCCACTCAAGGAATAGGTTTGCAAAAGATACAGTATCAAATTTTACTTTAAAAATCCTATTAATTTCCTTTTTATAAAATATGTGCTGCCACTCTTATCTGTAGTTCAAAGGTTTTGCTGGAGAGTTTGTAACTGCAAGAGATAATGACTAGACAAGGCAGTGAAATTCATCAAGTCACTCCTTCAAAATGTTTCTGTGGCGAGCATCTGCATCCAGCCGCTCCTCAATCTGGCATCGCACACTAACCTGACAAGTATATGGTGCACACAGCAGTCCCTTATTGCTCAATTTCATTTCCTCGTGGTTTCTGGTTAGCAAGCAATAGTCAGAAAATGCCATCCCCTTAACTCACCATAAGTAGCAAAGCAAATTCTGTATCTCCCCCTTTATATCTTGTTTTCAAGGAGAACTCCTTCATCGCCGCACAAACTAACTGCTCACAAGACCCTTTGATCCCCAGCATGTACCTCCAACATGTGCTGAATAATGCCAGTTTCCTTCCCACAAACAAATCCCAACAAGTGCACTTGCACTGTCTCGGGTCTCTTCTGGCAGCCCTCAGTCCAGGCAGGGGCTGAGAGAGTCATTTCACTTAGAAGCAGCTCTCAGCAAATGCCACCATCTGCGTTTAGGTGGTTAAACAGCCCCTGCATCAGCTCTGAAAAGTCCTGTCAGATCCTGCAGCTTCTGACACAGGATAATTTCAGCTTTCTGCTAGGACAGCCTTTGCCGACCGTGATAGACTTGCTCCAGACTTACACCAGTGGGAGAAGAAAAAGTCTGATCCATGGTGGTTGCCTTCAGGAGGCCTCAGGGATCAAAGCACCTTCTGTGTTCCCATGCACATGCACAGACCCTAAATTGCACTGGCAGTGTGAGGGAGCACATGGTGACCTGGGATGATGAGCTTACCCAAGCTTGCAGAAAACGCAAGAACAAAGAGGAGAAGGGAATATTTTTAACCTAGATCAGTCCCCCCATTTAAGCCTATAGCCTCAAAACTCCATTCAGCCCATGGAGAAACCAATAACAGAAGAGCAAAGATGCACAAACGCTTTATGAGCTTCATACCAATAATGTGCCTTCACTGTCCCACAAGTCCTGCATAGACCTGGCTTTAGTCACCTCCTTGGGCTCCTTCCCACCAAGCTGCTAAGTAGGGCAGAGCCGAGTTCCAAATACACCATGTCCCTGCAGCCTTTCTCTCTGCTGGATCAGGACAGGTGTATGGTAAAGGGGCTGCCCTTGCAGCCTTGTTAAACCACCCTCTGGACGTGCCACTCAAGGAGTGTCCAACACAGGAGAGATCTGGGTGACCCACCACTCCTGAGCCAGCACGCACCTGAACACTGATGTCATCATGCTTATCTGTTAACTAATTGATAATTATTAATTTCTGATGTATCCACAAATACAGTACTGATGACAGCTGGTTATCATATGCAAGAGCAAGGGATGATACATACATGGTAGCTCTGACATCATTCTTCAGAAATGCTAAAGAGAGAATAATGAAAAAGATGTTGGTCATTAATATTCTCCAAGTGAAGAAAACACATAATATGTCCAAAATTAGGTTATTGCAGCAATCCCTAGACCTTCCACATCAGATTGGTGTTCTAAATAGGCTTATTTTCTAACTTTTTGCTACAGACAGGTGACAATAATTGCATGATCATCGTTACAACCCAGATGTGGTTGCTTGCGGTACTTTTCAGCAGATGCAAGGGATAGTTAGAGGCATCAGCTTCACCCCAGCAGAGCTGCTGAAATTAGGACTGGCTTCTTTGCAGGAATTTAGAGGGTATAAATATCCACAGGCAACAGGTATTTATTTCTATGCCTGCAGGTAAAAGCAAGTGGTAATAGTAATTGCAAAGCAATACATTTCTAATTGCAATAGATCACACCCTTCAAGGCTAGACTTTGAGATTAGTTTCTGAGTCCTTGAGCATACTAAACAGTTTTTCCAGCACAATACAGTACACTTCCAGCAACATTAAGAAAGGAGGTATAGAATATCTAGTTAAAAACTTTTAAGGTAAGATGGGGAGCTATTCTCTCTCTCTCTTCCTCCCTCCCTCTATCTCTTTCTCAAAAATGAGCTCAACACTTTCACGTGCAAACCAAGCGTACAAGTTCCCTTGGATAAAACCCATATGAAAGAAAAAGGTGTTATTTGTTTAAGATATGGCTGACTGTGAGGCATTGCACACCAAGGCCAGCCAGGGGACAGATTTGGCCTCCTGGCACAACGGCACTCAGAGAAACAGTCACAGCACCAGCGCTGCAGTGGCCCATCACCCTCAGGAGGGCAGAAGCACCCATACCTTAAGTAGTGCTAAGCCAGGGTAACCTGCACTTGCCATGGATCCCCCCCAGGAAAACACAGAGAGCTAAAGCATCATTATTAACTTTTACAAGCTGCTTTTGTGTTTTTGCAAGGGTTATGATATAAGCAGTCCTTTTTTGAAAACCCCAAGAGAAAGACCCTTTGAGCAGCTATTTATTTATTCAGTTTTATCTTACAACTGTATGCCTTATATACCTTACCAAGACTCTCGTCCAGGATATCATTTAAGACTTTCAGTTAAGTACTTCTCTGAATTAGAAAAGAAAATCCTTCTTCTCTTGTGTTTACATCCTCCCAGTTTGCCTTTCACACTACTCCTTATTGAACCAGCCTAGCTGAAATACTTTTTTCCACTTTTCTTTTTTGCTGCATTCCTTAAAACATTTTTTTCTGAAGAACCCATCGTCTAGCAAACTGGGAGCTTGCAGCAACAATTAACTATGGGAAAATCATGACTCAAAACCAAACTACTTTAATGTGGAGCACAGGCCTAACAACGCACGCTCTCCTCCTGTGACTTGAGCTCTCTCATCAGATTGTGCCTCGTATGGTGGGAGATTCCTGAGGTATTGGGCTTTTTTTCAAGAGAATGAATGGTGAATCACAGGAACCTTAAACTGAGCCAGGAAACAGTTTAGCTGACAGGAGAAAATAAAAATCAACTGACCTCCACCTCCCAGGAAGCACTGTCAGATGTGGACTTAAGGAGAAAGAAGGAGGCAAAGATAGTAATAGAGGCTAAAGGGTTTTTATTGCCCTACTGGGCTTCTGCCTTTCTGCTCTCCTGCCCTTCCCCTACCATTTGGCGGAGTATCTCCACCAAAAATGTTTTTTTATTCAAGCATACGCCTCTTAGAGGAAGCATTGGAATTTCTATGGAAAGTACACACTCATTGCAAAAAATAAAGGGACACTTCATCAAAAATCCAATTTTCCATTGGATGGCAAATTTTCACTCAATCCTACTCAGGTCTTGTTGATGGCTCTCAGACTAGGCTTTGGACAGATTTCTTCGGGCTGTATATGCAAGGGCTCTATTTAGCCTGTTACTGACACACCAAGCATATCACCCTTCTGGACCTGGTCCAGGTTTGTTCTCCAGTTTATGTGCGTGTAGGGGCTGCTCTACAGCTTCTAAACACCCCAGGGAGGGTTGTGATTCGGAAATCAGTGGTCTTCACCTCACTGGTGACATCCAGAGAGATGAAGGCATAAAAGTAGAAGAAAAGAAGAGGCCAAAACCTTCAGCATGTTGTCCGGGGGCCGGGCCAAACAGCTGATGCAACCAAGTTGTTTCAATACTCCCCCAGGAGCCTCTCTTCCCTCTGAACATCTTCACAGCAAGTGGCAGAGCCTGCCAGCAGGGGCTGCATCCATCATTGTCACAGGGCAAGCACACACTGCCCACTGCTTCTCCTCCACCTCCTCTTGGGCAATGGGCAATACTCTTTCCTCACCCACCATGGCAATTTTCAGATATTAAATTATACCCAGGAGGGCCTATCAAATACGAGAGAAGCCAAATAAGAATTATAGCTCAGAAATTTATATTAAAAAAAAAAAAGAAAAAAAAAAAAGAAACAAACAAACGGGGCTATAAAGGCTATGGAATTAAAACAATGTCTTTTCCCAGGTTCATGCTGAGCTCTAGGTGCATGCAACATTTCATGCAAATCAGATGTAATTTACTGTGTGATTTGTTTCTTCAATAAAAAAGTGAGAATATGGAGAACAATAATTTTCCTACATTTTAGCTACACATTTCTCCATAAATAGAATAACTATTATAATGACTTCTTGTACGTGCTTGTAGAGTGATTGCCTCTGTGGAAGACAGAGAGATCATTTCTGTGTTATGCCCAGAATGCTTCACAGAGTTCAGTTGTAAGTGTAGGTGTGCATGTGCACAAATATAGACACACACACATGCACAGGCATGTTACTACTAGATAGTACTATACACAAGTATATGTATAATATATGATGTATGCTATACAATCTGTGTGTGTACGTATGTGCACACCTGTGTGCATGTGTATACTAACCATTTTGCCTCTGTTGTTCCTCTTGTCCCAAACCACCATATCCCTCAGACAACAGGGCAGCAATCCAACTTCTGATGACAAAAAAATAGGGCTACGGCTGCCACAGACTTCCCAAAAGTAAAGAATTTTCCACTGCAAATGGAGACGTTTCATCACTTGCTATAAGGGCATCTAGGAGTTGCCAGATCCAAAATACATCCAAAATTAGCAAAACCTGGCAAGCAAATATAATGGTGTCCACACAATGTGCAGAGGTGTTGCTAACCAAAGACGTTGCAACACATAATTCTTTTCCCGTACCTCCTAATATCTTACCACATGAAGGGGTAACAAAATGGTCAGCACGAGTCCTTCAGTCGAAAAGGTCCAATGAACAGTTATTCCCTGAGGTAAAAAATGAGACTATATGGTAGATAAGACATTGACACATTGTCACCTTCCAAGGGAAAAAGTAAAGCATTAGATTTTTTTCTCAAATGCATTTTATTCAAATTACTGGGTTTTAATCACAAAAAAAAAAAAAAAATATTAAATTGAGGCTTGGGATAGAGCAATTCCTGGGAAGAAGCACTTGTGTTAATATCTTCTAGAAGAAACCTTATATACAATGTTGGAAAAACGGGTATAAAAGAAAACAAGATGCAAGGTTATGAAATTGAGATGATGTTTATTCCGTCTGTAAAATGGACCAGTAAGTTTAGAGACACATGTGCACGTACGCAATGTATATGTGTGATAATAAATTTTTATAATAAGCCTACCTGGAATATAGAAGTGAGAAAAATAGGTAGATAAATTACAGTGAACTTCTGATATTATTATATATTAAAGTATTTTATTACAAATAATTCTGTGGCATTTACTTAAAAAACCTGGGTTGGGTGTGAGGTTTGGGAGGGGGAAGTTATTCTGGTAAAGTAGAGCAGCTATTTTCCCAGCTGAATAGTAATGGGAGAATAATAAATTCTTGATTGCATTTTCTTGCTTTTTGACATTGTGTTTTAGATTTGTCATTTGTATATATTAATACACAATCAGCTTTGCAATAAATTCTGTTTGGGAAACCATTTCTTGATGGTCTTGATAGATTTGTACATAGAAATATAAAAGTAGACATCAATAAGAGAGGCTTATTCAAGGTGTAAAAATGAAGAACTTAACCAAGAATACTTGGTTCTTGGTTATACAAATCTTATTTGTAAGATTAGCAAAAAAGGAAGAATTTGGAGTTAGGCCAAAAGACCATGCCCAGGCAATGCAAAAATAGTGATAGAATCATAGAATGGTTAGAGCTGGAAGGGATCTTAAAGATCATCTAGTTCCAACCCCCCTGCCTCCAACCTGGCCTTGAACGCTTTTAGCAATAGGGCATCCACAACTGCTCTGCGCGACCTGTTCCAGTGTCTCACCAATTATGTTTTCCGTCTGGGAGAAGGAGGATAATGGAGAAGAGTGAGCGTTGTGCCAGGTCTGGAAAGGAGAATCACCAGCTGTATGAGTGAAAGGCAGTATATGAGCCACTCTCAATTCCTATGGCAAGTCTGCTCTTTCCTGGCTCTTTCACCTCCCCTTTACCCTCCTCTCTCTGGGAGTGAGACCTCCCAGATGCAGATACAAGGGATGCCCTGTATCTTTTGAACTGCCCCCATTACCTGCTGCTGGCAGAATCTGATGCTAAAACCTGACCCATCCTGCTCACAAGCACAAGGCACACAGAAACAGTGCTTGTCTCTTTCCAATGATGAGCAGGACTTTTCCAGTCCTTAGCTCCAAGTGCTGCAACTTTGCCCCTTTCCCAAGGGACATCCATGCAGGCTAAAACATTAAAGATTTCAGACTTGCAGAAGTCTGGTCTTCTCCACATCCCACAAAATCACGCTCCTTGATTGGGATCTTGAGAAAACCCATCCAGATAAAGTCAAGGCTTCAAGTCAAGGCTTAAGAAGTTGCTGTCTGCAGGAAGCCTAAATGAGTAGCTTCAAACAGACACGTAACTTTTAGATGACTAAAACAAAACTGAATCTCATCCTAAATGTTCAATTCCTCAACAGGAAGACACCTGCAGCCCCTGAAGACCTAGTAAGGTGCTAGAGGTTCACAAAGACTGGTCACTTGGCACCTCCCCTCAGGAGCTCATGGCTGCCAGGAGGTGACACAGGGATGAGAAACCTGTCTGCCACTCCTCTACACCAAGCAGACCAACACTCCTCCTCCTTGCCTTCTGACTCCCCCAAAACTGTCTTGAGTTCAAGAGCAGAGCAGGGGCTATCACTCCGGTTTGTTTCTGGGGCAAATCCCCAAAGTGCAAGGCATTTTCCCCTTTGCAGCATTGCTCTGCCAACCGCTTGGTGCAATATCCCTCAGAGCAGAGCAAGCCCTTCACACCCAGGAGCTGAGTCAGCTTCTCTCCTGTTCACACGTTTTGCGAACAGATGAAGATTTTCTTCAATGTCTTTGCTATTTGAATTTTTTCACAAAAGTGTTTTATATATGCAGTTACTGTGCGAAGTTTTTGTTGCATGTGTTAAAAAATTGGGAATTCCAACTCTTGCAATGGTGTATCCCGCACACCGCATTTTCAGAGCTTGATTGGAGCAGTATGACTGTGAATTGTACTAACCTTGACAAGGGCCAAGTCAAAATTTGCTTCCTGCCAATAATTGACAGTGTGAGCTGAAAATTCACCACTTTGTTGGAACATTTATGCCAGAAAATTGGTTTTCAGGTGTATTGCTGGTTTTCAAATGCTCCGGTAATAAGGAACATATTAAACATCTAGACTGATTTATAGGAAACGAACCCAGAACAGGTGCTGCTACCTCAGCCCAGACTTATTTGCTAACAGAATATGAATAGAAATGTTTTATACCAAACTTGAACTGTGTATGTGACAGTATACCTCTGTCCATCTCTCTCAACACAGATGGTTTTCTTATGAAGCAATTTCTAGGTCTCGGACTGAACTCTTTGTTTTCTGGGAAGAAAAAAAAAAACAATTTGGGGGCTCCAATAGCCAGTAGACATTTTTATGATAGCTACAACGCAAGTATGTATTCAGAGGGATTTTTCAACACTCCTGGAGTAGTAGTAAACAACTTCTTTACTGCCTGATAATGCAGAGATACTTACTTTCATCAAAATAAATCTTGAACAGGTTTCAGTACTCCTCCAAAATGAGAGGTTCAGGGACTGGGACAAGAAGACCTTGGAAAGGAATGATACTTTATTGATTTACTTGAGTAACTATTTTCTTGGCAGTACTTAGCATGGGTGCAAAACACCTATTATGTGCTGACTGTAATTTTTTATAGCCCTCATTTAAAATGATGAAGTGGTTATTCCATGCTTGGTAAGGCTTTGTACCTTTTGTTATATACAAAACTGCTTCCAAAGGCTGCACTGAGCATTCAGCCTCAGATTTTCTGCTGCCTTTCAGACTGTCCGTGTTTGAGATTTTATCTTGATACACTTGAATGAGCATGCCTTCCCCACTTGTGTCCCCATGAAAAGGTATCCCCATTCCACTCATTACCTTTGCAATTAGTAGTATTAATATATCCCCTACATCATATCCACTACAGAACAAATTTCTTCATTTTCCTTCCCACGGTGGATACAGTTCCTTTCTGTATCCTTTTCTATATCCTTCCTGGATACACTTACTTTCTCTACAAATCACAATAAATCACAAAGGAGGGATTTTGGAAGCAGCCTGTTTATAGCAGCCCTCTTCACCCTCTGTTTTCTCAAGGAATTATCCAGAAGAGAATATTAGCATATGTCTGGGGCAAAAAAAAAAAAAAGTCTTGGAAGTCACCAATTTTAATTCCGTGCATGGCCTGTCGAAGCTTATTTAAAAAATTAATCCCTCTTCCCCAAATGCTGGTGTCACTGTCATTAACTAAAAGAGAGGATGTATGCAGATACCATTCAGATAGGTATCCCTCTCTGTGCTGTCCTCCCTGCCTCCCCAAGCTTGGAAAGGAATAGGACCATCAAGAGAGAAAATTCTTAACCTACTGTAAAGTTAACATCCCAATTCATCCTAGTGATAAGCTGAATCCCCCCAAAAGCCCTTTCCATTGACACAAAAAGAACATCGTTGATGGGATCATGCATTGTCACCTCCTGCAACTCAGGGCAGTCTCAGATTGTGCCACAGGGACAAGAGGCAAGCAGGAGGCAGTTTTCCGTTCCCAGGATTTTGAAACCTTCCCCTGTCTGCATTGGAAGGATGCTGTTGTGTAAGGAAAGGAAACAAATCACAAGGGAGACAAAGATCCCTCCCTTGTAACAAAGGGCCCATCACCCCACCTCTGGTATACGTCTGAAGTCCAGGTTCGACATGCAAAGCTTAAAATCATTCCTTATTAGCTCCAGCCTACTGTGTATGACAGTTAGGTGTTCATCAGCACAAGGACATCGTCCTTGTCCCCTCATCACCAGTGAGAGCTGTACCCAGCAGGCACTGGATGTTTGGGATAAGCGCTCTCCGGCTGGACCTGACCAAACTGCAGCTAAGGTGAGTTGGGACTGCAATCATTTTCCACCCCCTCTTTTACTGGCTTTGACTACCAATCCCACCATGAAGCTGCAAAAGCTTTTGAACAAACCTGCTACACGTCCACTAAAGAAGCTTCTGAAGCTGTCATGGATTAATTCTGATTGTCATCACCGTTGGTTCTATGAGTGAATACATTTCTTTCTTTGCTTTGTCGGAAACAGCAGAAAGGAAACTAAATGAAGAAATCAACATACCAGTTAAACATTAGGGTGGAAAGCATCAGTAAGAATAGATTTTGCCCTATAGCCAATCAAAGTCCTCTTATGGTGAGATCAGTGAAAATACAAGGCACCTAATACTGGGTCAGGTGAGATGTTACTCCGTAAGTATTTTACATTGCAAATGTTACACAGAAAGATAAAACACTTGATTAACTGATTCTGGCAGCCTGGCACACTACAAAAGAAAAATTAACATATATCCTACAATCCTCAGCAATTACGGTGTACTTAATCTGGATTTTTTTTATATATAATATAACTGTAAAAAATAATTTGAGAGTGGAATCATTAGCAATAAGATGACAGAATTATTAGCAAGCCAGGGAAAAGAGAATTAGTTGGTAGACCCCATCATTACACACTCAGATGCTAGTAGTGGCTCCTTGAAATTACAGTTGATGGCACAAGTGTGGAGCTGGTCATGTGGATAAACATAAGTACTAATGCACAAAGGAGAAGTTTTTCTACAGATTCACTTCACACTTCTGTTAAGGTGTCTGAAATCTTGCCCTCCTGCTCATGTGTGAGAGGTGAAGGAGAGCCAAACCCCAGCTGCTCCCTGGGGTGACAGGACTCAGCAGGACACCTCCAGACCTGGAAGTCACCTATTCCTCCTGCAGGGATCATCTGCCCCCATGTAGTTAAGGAGTTAATACTAACCATATGGTTGATTACAGCAATTATTACAAACACAATGTCTAATGAAGGCAAAAGTATGGTAAAATAATTAGACTTAATTATGACATTCACATTTCAAATTATGTTTCACTTATCCTGTGCGAAAGATGAAAAATTCCTCCTGAAATGGAGTGAGTTTAAACTTACGCTGCACTCCCGAAAGCAAGGGTTCCTGCAGGGTTGGAGGGAACAGGGGAGAGTGTTTATGAAGCCCCAGAAAGTGAGACTACATAAGGCACTTAGGTTGTGGGGTTTTGGCCCATCCACAGCCTTTTCTTTTTGCAGGTAACTTTCTTTCCTGCCCCAGTGGTCTCACAATTGGGCTGGAAGCTTCAGAGGGGTCCAAAAGGCAATGAGGACCCTGGAAAAATTCCCAGCTCTCTCAGCTCCTGTGTTACTTCACATTTGGACCTAGTTCCTTACTCAGGAGGGTCTCTTTGGGGCTTCCTTGTAAGGGCAAGCGTGACCCGGAGCTCCCAAGGGTGGTTCCATCTTCCACTACTTGAAGTGCTCCTCCTTCTCCTTTGCTTACCTAAGCACATGCATCTGGCCCCAGTCAGTTTTAATTCACAAATAGTAGTCTCATTTTAGAAGTGTGCAACACGTACTTGCACATAAAATATTGGCTGCAACGGAAGAGGGGAGTTTCGGGTTGGTACATTTGTCACAGTGCTCAAAATTCCAGCTGCATCGATTTGCTCATTTAACAGTGCTATTTTCATTAGCTAATCCTGGGGAGTTTGCTGCACTATATCTATTAAGTACACACTCACACGCACACATACATTCAGAGTGGGAGAGGACAGATTTCATTAAAGCGCACCACAGATGGGAAGGTATCCAAGTCACTTCCAATACATTATATTAGCTCAACCGGAGGTTTTTCCTTAGAGTTCACACAGTTCATGGTTAAAGTTTTTCTTTTGATGGTCTGAGTCACGCACTCCAGTATGTGCTTCATGAACACTGCCTGCTAGCTGGGAAATATTTATGCTATGTGGCTTAAACTTTGGCATGAAAGTTATTTTGACAAAATAGACGGTAAGAGCACTTGGTCTGCTCTACTTCATGTCAATATGAAAGCGCTTTTCACGTGGCCTCTTGCTTTATGCACTGTAACAACTCAGTGGGATCCTGCAGGGTTAATCAAGAACCTGTGTATGAATGGATGCTCTTCACATAACCTGAAGCCATTTCTGCTGCATAAAGTCACCAGTGATAACTTAGGGATGGCTACTGTAGCGTTTTGTCATCCCTGGGAATATGTGCAGGCACATGGCACATTGTAAGAATTAAAATAACCTAATTGAAAACCAAAATTGCCTTATACACACCTAGCAGGCTCCAGAGCCCATTTCTGTGGTGGGTACCCAGCTCTCTTCCCTGCCAAAAGCAGCACTGACAGCTTGCAAAGCACTTGGTCTTCTACAGCAGCAGCAGCAGCAGCAGAAGTGTGGGCAACCACCTCCAGCCCATCCACATCCTCCCTGGGCAGCAGCAATTCCCCCGCCCCGACCATGTCCTGCCCCTGCTCTGGTTCCCTCCTTGCCTGAGCCCTGCCTCTGAGATCAGGCACCCCTCCAGGGATGCTGTTGTGTCTCATGCCTGATAACGCTCGTCAGGGGAAAAAAGCACTCGGTGCGGGCAGGATTTGAAATTACAGCAATACACACAAGCAGATGGGAGTCATCCTCCCTTGCAAAGTAAATTCCAGCCAGCAGCCCGTGCCACCGGTGTCTGAATAATGTAATGACAGCGTCCAGAGGAAAACTTGCCAGATCATTAGTTGTTCCATGTAACAAATCACGCCCCTTTGAAATTCCCTGGGTGCCATAGCAGGGCATGTTACAAACTGCAGAAATCCCAGCGAGGCCCCCAGGACAGCAGGATGAAGTGGCCAGCCCAGCGCTCTGTGCAAATATTTTTCTTTTTCAGCATCCCCAGTGCCACATGTGAGTGTCTTTACAGCTCCATTTCTGCACGAGGAAGGGTCCTTCTCCTGTGCCCATTGCCCACCTAGGGACTTGCCTGATCTGCTGCCGAACACCATTCCTCTCACATTGCACCCACCACCCTCCCCAGTCCCCCGACCACTGAGGAGATGCTCCTAACCAGAGAGCAGTCCTGGGGCCTCATCCCTGAGGAGCTCTGAGATGCTCATCCAAATTTTCCGCTGAGGAATTCCATGCACCCTTTAAAAAAATCGTGTGATGGAATTGTTTTCATTATTCACCCAGTTCTGCCTAGACATGACTGGCCCCACAAATTTGCCTTGCTGTGTGAGGCACATACAGGTGGCAGCAGTACGTACCGCAGGATGCTCTCCTTGGTGGGAAGACGAGCAGAGAGGGAGAGCCGTCTAGTAGGGCCTTGAAGCAAGTACATTTTTCCCAAAAGGTGAATCAATATTTCGTTTTCAAAGTGACCTCAGATGAATAAATCATTAATTCAAGAGTTTTTGAGGACTTATGTTTACCCCATATGTAGAAAAAATAAGTACAGTCAACTCATAATACTCACTGGAAAATGGGGACTTTTTATTCATTGATAGTATTTGGAAAGACTCTTCATTCTTATAAAATCCACATTCACCTAGGGCAGTTTTCAGACCATTCACAGTTATCTGAGGTTGGAGCCTTGGAAAATTGCTACAGGGCAGAGAAGGAATGAAGATGCATAGGCTCCCTAATAGCCAAGATTCTGAATTACATCACTGTTCCATAAATATATTCATTTTATTCATGTTCATTCCTGAAAGAATTTACTGCACCAAGGATGTCATCTTGACTATGCATCTTAGAATTGATCATTTCCCCAATTAAGCTGTTCGGGCCTCAGACTTAAAGAGCTGTCACAGCTGCTGCAAGCTGATTTATCTCCTGATGACGGGCAGAGCTCCTGACCAAAAATTATTAATGACAGAGCTTCTTTTTTTGAAATAACCTTAACCCGAGCATATATCTTTTTAGTCACATTAATATCTGAACACATACCCCCAATTCTTAGCCAGGTGTTAAATGGATGTAAAATCCTAAACCTTAGTCTTTTAATACAGAGCTTTTCAAATGAAGAATAAGAGATTAATCCAGCCCCCGTTCTGTGCCAGGCTGAACAGCAAGTGCTGCTGTTCCATGGGAAACACGGGCTCTGAACGGGGCTTTGTTTTACATCGTTCTGCTTCCCAGGCAGCTCTCGCACCACAGTGCCCTAGAGCTCCTCGTTGTGAGGCATGACTTCCACGGGCTGGTCGGGAAAAGGATTCCCCCCAATAGAAGAAGGCACAAAGATGCAACGCGACAAATGCCCCTTCACTAGTTCAGGACGGTTATTTCTTTTTAAGCCTCCTTTACGGTTTAACACCACTCCCGCTGAAGTCAAAGAGGACTTCTGCCATCAGCATCAGCGAGGCAAGAAACAGACCCTTCACCAGCATGGTTTTGTGACCACCGCTGCCCTGGCCAAGAGGACTTTATTCCATTTAATTGCTTAGCAAATTTTAACATAAAATAAATTGAAGGGGCATCATTTATGAGGGTTGTTGCATATGCAAAATGGCTTGGGTCTACATGAAAGCTTGGACAGCAGGGTCCTGAGCCGGTTGGGTTTTCTTGTACTGTGAAAGCATAAAAGGCACAAACATACAGGCACAAACTCAAGTCAGTTTCCTCTGATTTGAATGGGCCTATAATATTTTACATTTTAAAAATCCCCCTCACAAATGCCAGTGAGCATGAGATAATTCACACATTCAGCTGAGCAGTTCTACCATATTCCAGATATATGTCAAAACTTCCACTTAAACTTTTGTTTTAATTAGTTTAAAAATTCATCCAAATGTTTAAAAGTTTTAAACAGCTAAGCGTCTTTCTTATTATTCAGTCCTCTTATTATTCATTTTCAAAAGGCCCTCTGACACCTATCAAATCTGATAGACGGAGCAGTGATTTCTCTCAGGCGAGTGTAAATCTTACACCACTTCCCACATGATATTACTTTCCACATGTCTGATGGCTCTGGAAACAAGTAATCAAATTAATAGGACTATTTAACTTTCATTCATATCTTAGCTGCCACCATAAATTTCAACCGTCAGAAGGTGGTAAAATGTTAGTTTTGCTTTATTTGGAGGAGATATTCATTTTCACAACTTCTGCCTTATTAAATCCAGCAGCTTATTTCTTGGGTTAGACGGTATGATTCACACTGACAGCAATTTCAATAACCACTCCAAACCTTTGCTATTTACATTTGGTTTTGTGAACAGGTCATATTCCCAGCATTAAAAGTTTATGGTGATTTAATAGGCAGATTGTAAACATAATCTACCTGGGTCTGAAAACTTCAGTGGTTAAAAAATACAATGTGAACCAAATGCAACAACACAATTCCTCAGCTGATCCACCGAGTTCATCCACAGCAATATTCATTACTGGGAACATGTCAAAATTGTCCTCTGCTTACTGTGCTGACTTCTCACTGCCTATTGCAGCAGGTTCATTATGTCATTATTCGTCTGCAAAATGGACGGTAGTCTCAGCCCAGAGTCTGTAAGGGATCACATTACTTTTCATGAACAAGTTCTTCTGTCTTCTGCTCTGCTGTGGCTCAATGGAGATAGCACAGAGAGCTGCTGGCCCAGGGCTGAGAAACTGAGGGTATGATGAAGGCAACGTAAAAGTCTTCAACTACTGCAAATTTATGAGTTTTCACTCCTCAGACGAGATGTAATAATAGCCTGCCTGTGTGCTCTGAGCCTATCTCAATTGCAGACTGAAAGTTTTTAATTTAAACCACCATGAATCGCACCAATTGTTCCCCACTGCCCATTCCAAGCGAAGGGCAGATCTGCAACCTACCCATTGCCAGTAACAGGTCTTTGCACAGTTCAGTAAAACATTATGCAAGGATCTTTGCCTCCCCTTCAGCCCCCATCCATGCACACACACCATTCCCTCAAAGGGAAAAACAAAAAAGAAAGTGTGTGATGGTTGCTATCAACATTGCTTCACACAACCGAGTGGACAGCAATTGAAGACCATGGTGGGTCTGTGTGACGTGCACAGTAGCATGAACAAAATAGCATCTCACCAGTTTTGGACAAATATCTTGAAACACATAAAGTGGATATTGGTTGTAGTGAGGACCCTGCACAGTGACTAAATAGATCAAAACTCACTGCTCAGAGTTGAAAACTGCTTGAGCCATTCTGCATTCAGTCGTAATAAACTGTTTGCAAAAAAAAAGATTATCGGTCTTGTGACATGATAGTTTGGCATTTGCAACTTAAAATTACATTGGACATTTTGCAGCTTTATGATATTGCAAATTCAGGCTTGGTTGGCTATCCATTATCATCTTACTTCTTTCAGAATTACTGCTTCCCAGGTTTCTTCTTCCTCTTGGAGATATGTATTTCAGATTATTTTCCCTCAGATTTATTATCCTGCAGTTTTCCGGGATGAATCTCAGTTTCTATAAAAACCCCTGCCTACCTTTATAATCTCTTTAGGTCTCTTTTTATTATCTCATTTTCTCTCAAGTCCTCCTAATTCAATATCCTCTGAATTTTGTAATCATGCTCTTCTCACTTTTTTCTTTTAGATCATTAATGATGGTATTTAATACAACCTCTCCTTACATGACTCCTAAAGTACTGCATGATCATAATAATGCTTAGCTTTTAGAAAGCACAATCTATCCATAACTCAAAAAGCATTTCATATGTCAGGAAAATGCTCTTACCCCATATTACAAGCAAAGAGGCCAATGGTGCAGGCGCTCACAAAAGCTGGTTTCCTTTCCCTGTGCTTCATCTACAGTCAAGGGACAGAGAGATACAAACTTCTCTAGAGCCCGTTTTGGAGTGCCTAAATGAGCTTTCTACTTTGAACAGCCCTTTAGGGGACCCCAATACCTCTAAAGGGAGTCAGGAAGATTCTGCCAATACCCCTGAGGAAGTGACCTTGACAAAGGAAAGCTGGGAACCAAACCAAGCTCAGTCCACCCTTTGCCAAGTGGAGCATACTGCAGGTCTCTGTCCCTGCTTAGTGTATGGGCAATTTTCTGTGTTGGGAAACTTCTGTAGCAACAAGAAGGAATTAATTCCCTGGTTAAGTTTTGAGTAAATCCTCGGTATTTTTCCCAGGTGAAATACTGCAACTTTTACTTCCCAGTTATCAATAAAAAGCCATATAATGGTGATGAGAAAGACTCTGTTCAATATGTCTTCACAGAGCACTGTCTATGGTTCCCAGGACCACCAGTGGCCCATTGGCCACAGCCTGGGAAGTGCCAACAGAAGCTGATGGGTTTTGTGATCTACTCAGTTGGGGGCGGGGAGGGTCAGAGAAACCTCATCCCCATTCACTGGTCCAAAGGCTGGTCCAAAGGCTATCATCTAGTCCAGAGATACTCCAGACTGCTCAGCCCTTCCTTCCAGTCTCCTTCTTCCACACAACCTCCTGTTAAGCCTCTGCAGTGAACCAGACAATATCTGGTCAGACAATATCTGCCCCACAGCACAGTGGTTTTATATATCACACAGTGTGGATGAAGAGTGGGCAGGTAGGAGGAAAAAGCCACCAAAGCCAGCGCTGCCCAGGCGCTCCTGCATACCTATCGGGACCAGGACTTTGCAGACACAAAAAGCCAGCTTTGCCTTCAGTCCCTGCCACTGGAAACTGAGGAAGAAAGGTCAAAAACAAATCAAAATGAATGTGCGTAGATCACAGTTGCTGTGTTTCTCTCCCGTACACCCACTAGCTTCTTACCTGAGCATCTCTTTTATTTTTTTGGCAAGGGAATAGTTGCACCAGAGGAGGTTCAGATTGGATATTAGGAAAAATTTCTTTACCAAAAGGGTTGTCAAGCATTGGAACAGGCTGCCCAGGGAAGTGGTTAAGTGACCATCCCTGGAGGTATTTAAAAGACGGGTAGAAGTGGTGCTGAAGGACATGGTTTAGTGATGGTTTTGGCAGTGTTAGGCTAATGTTTGGACTCAATGATCTTAAAGGTATTTTCCAATCTAAAGTATTATGTGATTCTATGATTCTATAAACTGCAAGTGCCTTTGCTGTGTCCTAAGAAATTTACAGGGCACTGCCACCAGACCTCCTCTCAGCCCTCTCTCAAATCTGGAAGACCCTGAACCGTTGAATATTTGCTGTGAACATTAGCTGCAGCCCCAGAGCAGCTATCCAGTCTAGCTGGAAACATGGACAGACACATCTGCCGCTGCCTTGTGCCCCAGTGCTTTTCCGTCCCCCGCTGCTACCCTTGCCAGGTGCTGTCACTCCCCGTGAGGCTTCCTGCCAGGTTGGGGCACGCACAGAGCTGTGCAGTCCCATCCTGCCCCTGCCCCTCCGGGTGAAGGTGGTTTGCTAATCTGTGAACTAATCCCACCATTTCAAACAACCTTTTGTTCTGAGCATTCAATGTTTTCCAATGTTTTCGCAGTCCGCAGCTCCCACCAGAATTCAGCTGGGCTGACTGCTTCCAAAAGGGTGTTATGGGGGACAACCAATCAAAGCTGAGGACGGCCAAAATAAGAAATGCCTTTTTGAAAATCACAGCCTAAAATTTCTTCTCCTTAGCACTGTGTTTCACTCGTAGTTTCAGGAACACTGTCTCAGGCAAGAAAAAAATACATGGAAAGACGCATTTGTTTGAATCAGAAGTATCCTCTGGTGGTCAATGTCTATTTGGTATCTTCTTCACATAAGATGAAACAAATAGTAAGATAATATTTTCAAGAGCTTTCCAGTTAAAAAAAAAAAAAAGAAAGAAAAACAAACAAAAAAAAAAAGCAAGGAAAAGTAAAGAGATCCAAAAATCCAATGACCAGTGTGACTTTCTGCTGCTATTTTGCAGTTTTGCCATATCCTTTGGATTAGCATTAAGCTATTGTTGACTGTTCAGTGTTAGGGACAGTCTGAATAGCAGCAGTGATGTATTGCAGGTATTTTTCAAAGGTGAAAGGAGGTTTGCCTCACTTTTTTTGACCAATTTTCACTCTGAATAATTAGATTCTGAATGCCTAAGGTGTCAAAGGCTTTATTTGGGTAAGATATTAGCTTCTTACCATAAAACTACCATGTAATTTTTTTTGCACCGTTAAACAGCTGCCATTATCCACATGAAAGGTAGCTCTATGTTGCTGATCGATGAAATAAATTATTACTTCATACCCCTATCACCATATTTATGAAGGCGATGTCCGCACTACTGATAGCAAGACCATAGGATAATTCTGTCACTCACTTCATTTAACATAACCCATGCCTACAGTCCCCCTGTCAGGAAGTTACTCTGACATCTCAACCCTACAAGGAGCTGCAAACACACAGGAACTCCTGTGCATTTAGCAAAACATCTTGTGCAAACGCGTTAAGATTAGATGAAGGAGTTATCATTCCTTGCTTTGTTTTAATTAGGTAAAAATCTGTAGGGAACAAAGCTGACCAGAAACTTTCTATAGCAGAGCCATGGCTAGAGCATGGGCTCCACACACCTCTTCCCTTCTGTAAAAACCTAGACAACCAGCTCCCACTTGCAAGAGCATAACATGGGACTAGAGGATTATCCGTCACAATTCAAACGCAATTCTCTGATAATGGTAATAGAGTTCCAGTGTTCGAAGTGATAGACTTACATAATTAGCTGCAAGTGCTATTTCTGTGTGTGTAAAATCTTTTAATTATTTCCTTTTTAATTATTTTAAATTACCTAATAACTCTTTGGCAAAGAGGGATGTATGGGAGGGAGGTAGCACGAGCCCGCCATCGTTATGAAAGCTTTTCAAGAGCTCCATTATGTGCTGTGAGCATCTGACTCTTTGTAGCATGAGTCACCCACAAAGTCTTGAGCCATCAAGTAATTAAGGTTCCTTAATACAGAGTGGGAGGGGAGGAAGTAATATCATTTGTCGTTATGATCAGTCACATTCCTACAAGTATATATCATAACTGTTTTATAAATGGATTATTAGCAAATCAGATTACAGCACTAATTATTTCTCCTAGCATTTCCCTTACCCGTGTGCTGTGGACTCACCCGCCCCCCAGTACTACTATACTTCTCTTCCATCTGTTTTCTTCCCCTTTGCTGTCTCGCACACATACACAATCATTTATGTAAACTCACCCAGGACAGGAAGAACCCAACAATAGCTGTTATCAACACTTCAAAGCAAAAAAACATTGCTGGTTGTCACTGGAGATCTTTCTGAATTGATAGCTGCGCATTGACCTAGGTACAACAAGGTGGTCGTAACCCAGTTCTGAGCAGAACTGTGAAAGAGGAATTCGCAACACAAAGCCATCCCCATGCTGGCAAGCAATCTCAGAAGAAAGGACAAGAATTGGCAGGCCTGAAAAGAAAACCACCTTTCTCACCTTTACTGGAAATAACAGGGCTGTTAGGTAAGACATGTTAGGTAACTTTTTTTCCTTTCTAATGAAGGCCGAGCCCAAAAGAGCTAGATTTATTCCAGCAAGAAATCAAGGGCAGGGCAAACTTAAACAAGAGTTGATGAAAGGAGAAAAGTGGAGGGGCAGGAATTAAAACAAACTAAAGGAAAACATAGGTGAAATCACAGGTCAAATTTACTACACGCAGTCAATGTTATAATTTTCAAGAGCACCCACAGGATTTAGCAGCCCTGAGAAAATGTAATCATCATGCCAGTTGTAAATTTTCACAAAAAGAACAGAGATTTAGATGCTTCTGTTTTGCTGTTTTGCACACTCTACAAAATTCATTAAAATCATCGTACCAAAGCCTGAAATGCACACAATGTGAAAGGTAAGGAAAAGCTGCTCCCCTGCTCCCCTTCCCAGAAGTGTAAAACACAACTTCTGCCACAGATTTACCAGAGAGTAAAGGAAAGATTTCAGGGTAAAAAATAACAGGTTGTAAGACCACAGTTCTTCCAATTCTTCAACCTTGCTTTTGCCATTTCCAGAAGAAAAAGGAATCGAGAAGATGGTGCGGTATTTGCACAAATTCCTTTGCCAGCTAGTGAGGTGTGATTAACATCACCCCAAGTGTTTGCTAGGGATGGATGAAGAGTGTTAAAAATGCTGGGTTTAGGCTCAGCGATACTGAAGAATTTGCAACGGACTTTTGCTTAACTTCTTGATGTCTCGCAATCAGGGTGCACACAACCAATTCCTTTGCTGAAGCTGTCCCCTTACCAGCACAGCTCCTCTCCCCATCGCTACCGAAGCATTGCTTGTGTTGGACCTTCTCTCCCCCATATCGTCCTTGTCTCAAGTACATTATACACACATAAAGGCAAAAATTCAGCTTTCCATCCATAAACAGAGCCATCGTATGCATCTCAAGGCATGGTGATATATCAACAAAAAAAAAAAAGCACCAAAGGGGGAATGTACACACATGTCCAGAAGGATTTTTGGTTTCCACTTTGTATGCTTGTCTTTCCAGGCTGGACAAAGTCATCTCGTGTTCAGCTTTGTCACTAGTGCTGCAGGCAAGAGGAATGAAAGGCCAGCCCAGCCTAATGCACCAGCCCCAGCCACAGGGAAAGACCCATGGATCCCACCAAGCTGACATTTCCTTGGCCCATGGCTCAGCAGCTTGCAGGGCTCTCTGTGAGGGGCACACCGGAGGAGGGTGCTCAGTGCCTCAATTTGCCTTCATAGACATTTTGCTTATGTTTTTGAGGAGAGGGGTCTCTGGCTGGCTGGATTCACAAGTGTTAGCACCCCACGTTCAACTCTCTGGGAGAATATGAGTCAAAAGTGTAATTACATCTCCTCTTGTCCCATCCCTGTTAACCCGAAGACGACAGCTGAATTTCTGCTGGCTGAAAAGCATGGGTTCATCCACAAATACTTCCTGCAACACTAGCTCTATCCCTCGGCAGACCGGGCTTGATTCTCTTTAAATATTGTTATGGTACCATTTTAATCAGTAATTACACACAAAGCGAAGTCATAAACCCCCTCTAAAGTGAGTCCCCCTCACTGGCACTGAAACAATAGCATACGCCTATGGTATGGGCAAATGTCTCAACTCTACTCTCTCTAAGGTGCTACTTCACAATGTTAAACCTATAAAACTCAATCATACTCTAGCCTGGGAGAAAAATTCAGAGAAAACTCTGGAGGAGTCAATTTATTTGGAAGTTAACCAGACATATTTCAATCTCGATTGGACATCTTGAGACACAACATAAATTTTTATATAGGTTATTTGATTCTCACACCTCATAAATTAAATAGAATGATCTCTGATATATCTAATGCCTGGTGGTAAAACTGTGGAAGGATGGATTTCTGGTACATTTGTTTCCAGTGCCCTGCAGTTAGGTCCTTCTGGGCATCAGTTAAGGTTAATGTGAAATGAGGGGCAGTGACAGGAGACAGTTTCAAGTCCTGAGCAATTTGCAAAGGAAAGTCAGCTCACTGGGACCAGCCCCCCAGCCACTATGCATAGGAAAAAGCCATCAGTGAGTTAGGTATTGTTGCCAGCCTCTGCTCAAAATTGCCCCAAAACCATAGAAAGCTGGATCATTGCTTGGCAAGTTGAAAGCAAACATCCCAGGGAAAAAATATTTTCATAACACAGCTGAACGACTAATTTATTAGGTTCATTTATCTCGTCCAAAGTCACAACTTTCTATGTATTTGCCATTTGAGTGAGCCAATAATAAAATTTTATTTTGAGCTGCAAATGGTATGAAAATCCAATCAAATTCTATCTTGCAAATGTCTCGATTGAATACAGAGTGGACTAGTCACCTAAATTCCATGGCGGGTCTTTGTCTCTTTGACTGGACAACACAGACATGAAGTAACGCAGTATGTTACAATCAGAATTTGTCCCACGTCGACTACCTGCATGATTTATCCAGTAGGGAAGAGAAATAACACCACTTACAGAGCTGTGGTCCATAACTAGACACAACCTGCATGTGACTGTGCAAAAACACTATTTGTGTCTCCGAATGTACAGTTAAAAATCGCTTTCAGTAAAACTCAAGATAAAACACCACTTTTTTGTAATTCTCCAAGTAAAATTCAGGTGTTCCCAGGAAACAAACATCATCAAATGAAAATTTGTATGTAATATGACTACAAATACTTATATTGATAGGGAGGCAGAAATTTATGAACCTGTGCTACCTTAAGTATATTATAGAAGCGGTAACTGTTATCCGACAGCAGTGACATTATGGAGGAAGTAAGACTACAATCAGAACTGGCATATGTTTCATGAGCAATAACAGGGTTCAAAGCTGTCATCAGTAGTCATTTAAGCCATACCAATTATGCTTTTTGAATTTGCTTTTGAATTTCCTTCCCATCAGCAAGTCCCACTTTTCTCTTCAGCAGCTTCGTTTCTTTCTCAACACATAATCAAACTAGGCTTAAACAGTCATATTATAGTAAGATTATTAGCGGTGACTGTAGAGAACTGAATTTATTGATTTAGGAGGTCTCTTCAAGTCTTATATTTCTTTCTTGTTCCTTAGTCCATTTGACAAAAACTGGTCACTGACAGAGATTTGTGTCATCGTTGGGCTTCAGAGTGAACACCCCAGTGCAGTGCAGTGTAAAGGAGGAAAAAGTGGGAAGGAATTAACTTTTCCCAGAGGTCTCATTTCACATAAGGAAGAGAACTCTTTGTCTTTTATGCTTATCTTGCTTTTATAGGTTGGCTTTGCAGCCAGGTGGGTGAGCAGCATTTTATTTCTAAAGTAAGCATGTTTTCAAGCTTCATGTGCCATATGGCCCACAAGGGAGTAAAACTCCAGCCTATGGGCAGGGTGTTCAAGACCTCTGCTCTAGGCAGCTGCCTGCAGTTCTAGATTCTCGGTATGCTTTTAGGAAATGTGTTAATTGTTATGCTTGATTAAGTTCCTCCTCTTGGCAACTGGTCATTGTCAAACCCCTTTCTGATCAGCAGGGGACTAATACAACCTGGGAGCTACAGCCCAGGCAACGGAAAACACTGCAGGCGCGATGGAGGACATATTTGCAAGGAATATCTTCTGCACCTGGATTCCATTTATTAAGTTTGCAGAAAGGATGGCTCCTGCCAAGAAGCCAGACACTCTGACCTTGTTTGAACCTGCCTGCTGCCTGCGGAGCGGGATCTGTAGCGAGCAGGAGCGAAGGAGGGGCACGGAGCACACTGTTGCTCCTCGGGGACTCGCTGCAATATATGGGGAGTTTATGTTCACAAAGTGTTTTACTTTTAAAGCCTGTATTCTTTCATCTCGTCACAGGCTATAACTTTGCTATTGAGCTATATTGCTGTGTCTAGTCAGGGCGCGTGTTTGTATGCCGGTGTCAATCAGTTCTTTTTGTACCCTTCATCGGCAGCAGCTCATGCAGTGGCAGGTGGTTCTTGCTCGCCACTCTATTGATGCTGCTTGCTTTTATTATATCATTTTCCCCCTTCCTCAAGCTTTATAACCTATCAAGGTCTAAAGTCTCTAATAAACCGAAAGTTAAAAGGGAGGGGGAAAAAATCCCAGCACACAAAGTTAATACAGCTTTGATTCAATACCCACCTCATCTTCAGCAAGGCTCTAGTTTTCCCACTATGACATGAAATTGAACTTATCCCATAATACAGTTCTCATTTAGGATTTAAAGATGTTAGCATTCCGCACAAGTCTTAATGATCATGCTTGGCTCTCAGACACTGCAGAGATAAGTGTCCTGAAAATAGCTAAGCTGGACAGATACAGATACTGTTTTCCCTAATAAAAGCAAGATCCTTCAAAACAATGGATTGCCTAGCCAGAGTATTATCTTTCCAAACAAATAAGATACTTACTTACTCCTTTTACAAAAGGGGAAAACAACCCACACAAGAAAAAAAATATATGTATGCTTCTGCACATAACTGAGATGTCTACTACTTAAAACTGCTCCTTCCAGCCTGAAAGCAGCACAGTACTAAGGAGTGAGCTTAATTTGATGTCTGCTGGACAACTTTATTTAAAACCAGGCATACCCTTAGGCATTGTGCTGACTGGGGACTTCATTCGGTGCTTTTAACATCCTAGTGTGGTGTGTTTTGACTCTCTGCAAAGTTACTTCAGGGGCTGCAGCCCACACGGGAAAAGCTTCTCTTAACCTGACACTTGACCACGGGGCTACAGGGGACAGATCAGTCTGGGAGGGAAGGGGAGATGAGGGGAGTCACCATCCCTCCTGCCTGGCGGTGCCTTGGCCGAGGTTGCTAGCGGGTGTCAGCGAGGGTGGTGAGGGTGTTTCTGTCAACATCTGTCCATTAGGAGGAATAGGAACAAGGAGCAGCCCACTAACTTTGCACTCTATAACGCTGGCAGGTCGCCATCCCAGGCTCTTTCTTACCACAGATCCAGGCTGGATTTGAACAGGTTAGAAGGAAGTGAAATACTGTGTCCTATAATTAGTCAAAAAAGGCTGCCAGCTCCCAATTATATCTACTTTAGCCATTTAGTCCTAACTCATAAAATTTGTACGCATTTTTCCCTTTGTCTGGAAAAGAAAAGCAAAAGGAAAACCTGACGCATTGTTCAGACATATAAAGGTAAAAGACAACTAATTAGGTTTATTTATATAGGACTTGTGGTAGGTTAAAACCAATGTCGTTAAAAGCATAACTAATTGAACACTCACACTGTTCATGATCTAGACCTGGAGATGTGGTGGGGGAAAAGGTCAGACATGAGGGGCATGCCTGGTGCTTTGGCAGAGTCTCAGGGCTGGGGGCAGCCCTGCTCCAGCACTGGTGGCTCCCCAGCCACCACAAGGGGTAGCCCATAGTGGCCAACCTCCCCAGTGCCACCTGCAGCAGAGGCATCTCTCCCCAGGGCGACCCTGCCAGAGCCATCCCCCTGGCACCAGCAGGCTGTGGTTGCCCCCTTAGCAGGGCATGGACAGTGCTGCAGATGAAAGGAAGTGATTTTCCATCTGCTGGAGGTTGTCAACAACCTGGTGCTGCTCCTCCCGGGGGTGCTGGAGAAGTGGGTGGGCTGCTTGATGAGCACGAAAGCAGCAGAGTGCAGGAGAATTGGGTGAACTGGAAAGAACAGACTGGAGATCCCACAACAAGGTGACATAAGGTTTCCCACATTTGTATTTTGCCACAGTGGTTTAGCTATTACGACCAACCCAAAAAAAAACCCCACCAATATCTCAACAAGCTAAAACAATGGCAAGAGACACCCTTGAGTTATGTTGAAGCCAGATACCGGGTACATATGCCTTGACGCAGGGCAAGTGGTTTGTTTGTGGTGGAATAGTTGTAATTTCACTCACTACCGTTCCTGGAAAGAAAGAGGCAGAGGGGAAAGATTGCTATGATAGCCTGGCTTACCACTGTACTGCTTCCAAGGAAGTGAGGCAAGATCTAGCCAGCCTGAACACATTTTTGTGCCCAGAACACCATTTGATAAAATTTTAAAAAGCCTCCCAGTATTGTTTACAAAATACAGCTCACCTTCTTGAACATTATTTCAGCAACATAAAGATAGAAATACATTAATATACTGCATAGACCAGGAAGACAAAATCGTAAGTCAAAACAGCCCAACAGAACTATTCACAAATGATAACTGATCTGCTCATGTGAAAGAATTTATTAATAAAAGGAAGCCCATTTTCTTTTCCTGGGCTTTCTAGATCATTTTAAAAGATTAAAATTTTGCTCTGTTGCAACACAAATATTGCTTTTCCTCATTACAACTGAGTTCCACTTATTAGCATAAGTAAAAAAAGGGTATTGTTGTTTGTTCAGGGAAAATTATGAAAGGAATTAAAAATTTATGGAAATAATTTTTCCTAAGCAAACTTGAAAGGAGGCGGGGGGGGGAACATGGTAAAATGAAGTATTATCAATCTGTGTTTCCTGAAAACAAAAAAAAAAAAAAGGCTCCTTTCTTGCTGAAAACACCCTTTCTGGGGAAGAAAAATAGCAAAAGATCAATGTTCACTACATTTTAACTTGGAATAGTTCATTCAGTCCTTCATAATACTCTGAGACTGCCAGCCTCTGGCCAAAGACAACAAAAATCTACTAGGTCTGTGCACATTACAGATATTTTAAAATAGTAAAGGTTTCCACTCATAAATATTGCTTCTTCCTAGAGCTATAGGGAACACCCAACCCTATCTTTACTGTCTGTGTTTCTTTGATGACTAGTATCTTCTCATAAGCAGTTTGGTCTGATCTCACAAGAAGTGGAGAAATCACAAGCAGCTTTTAAAAATGTAATCCTTTTTTTCCAAATAAAACCCAGTGGCTTGTTTCCCTGGTGTCCCTGCAGTTTGGCACAACTCCAAGAGCTGTGGAATTAGTAATGGAGAGCAAAAACTTCACAAATATTGGTTAGAACAAACATCTATAGCATTATTAGCACTGTAAATGATTACTTCATTCCCAAGCATTAACAAATCATACTCATAGAATCACATCATAGAATGGTTTGGTTGGAAGGGACCTTAAAGATCATTGAGTTCCAAGCCCCCTGCCATGGGCAGGGACACCTCCCACTAGAGCAGGCTGCTCAAAGCCCCATCCAGCCTGGCCTTGAACACCTCCAGGGATGGGACAGTGTTAAAGATGTTAAACAGCGTCAGTCCCAATACTGACCCCAGAGGAATGTCACTGGTCTCCACCTGAGACCTCCATTGAGCAGTTGCCCGCAACTCTTTGAGTGTGACCATACAGCAAATTCCTTATCCATTGAGTGGTCCATCCATCAGATCCATGTGTCTCCAATTTAGAGACAAGGGTGTCATGCAGGACAGTGCCAAATGCCTTGCACAAGCCCAGATAGATGATGTCAGTTGCCCTTCCCTTATCTGCCAACACCATGTAACCCCATTGCAGAAGGCCATCACATTTTCAGACACAATTTGTGTTTAGTGAAGCCACATTGTCTGTCACCAATCACCTCCTTATTTTCCATGTTCCTTAGCATAGTTTCCAGGGCGATCTAATCCATGATCTTGCCAGGCACAAAGGTGAGACTGACCAGCCTGTAGTTCTCCAGGTCTTCCTTTTTTTTCCTTTTTGAAAGTGGGGGTTATGTTTCCCCTTTTCCAGTCAGTGGGAACTTCAACAGACTGCCAAAACTTGTCAAATATGATGGATAGTGGCTTGGCAACTTCACCAGTTCCCTCAGGACCCAGAGATGCCTCTCATCAGGTCCCATAGATTTGTGTACCTTCAGGGTCCTTAGATGGTCTTGAATCTGGTCGTCTCCTATAGCGGGCAGTTCCTCATTCTCCCAGTCTCTGCCTTTGCCTTCTGCACCTTGGGCAGTGTGGCTACAGCACTCACCAGTGAAGACTGAGGCAAAAAAGTCACCGAGTACCTCAGCCTTCTCCATATCCTGGGTGACCAGGTCTCTTGTTTCCTTCCAGAGAGGGCCTGCATTTTCCCTACCCTTTCTTTTATCACTGACATACCTCTAGGAGTTTTTCTTGTTGCCCTTGACATCCCTGGTCAGATTAAAGTCTGTCTGAGCTTTAGCTTTCCTAACTTGATCCCTGGCTGCTTGGACAGTTTCTCTGTATTCCTCCCAGGCTACGTGTCCTTGCTTCCACCCTCTGTAGGCTTCCTTTTTGTGTTCAAGTTTGTCCAAGAGCTGTCTGTTCCTCCATGCAGGCCTCCTGGTGTTTTTGCCTGACTTCCTCGTTGTCGAGATGCATTGCTCCTGAGCTTGGAGGAGGTGATCCTTGAATATTAACCAGCTTCCTTGAGCCCCTATTCCCTCCAGGTCTTTATCTCATGGTACTCTACCAAGCAGATCCCTGAAGAGGCCAAAATCTCTCAAATCCCTTCTCTTTGACTATGAGGGCTGATGAAAAAACTACCTGCGCTCCAGAGTCCTTTACCGCCACTTCCAGGGCTTTGTAATCCTTCTTGATGCTCCTCAGCCTGCTCCTGGCAGTATTACTGTTGCCCACATGAAACAACGGCAGCAGATAACAGTCAGGGGACTGTTATGAGGCTTGGTAGTCTCTGAACGACATCCCTGATATGAACCCCCAGTAAGGAGCACACCTCCTTAGAGGGGGAATCAGGATGGCAAATGGGTGCCCCCACACCTCTCAGAAGAGAGTCGCCTGCTACAACCACCCGTCACTTTTTCTTAGTTGTGCTGGTTACTATACGGGCAGCAGATCGGGCCGCCTTACTCGGCTCCAGCATCTCTCCTGGTGTGACAAATCTTTCCTCTTCACTCTGAGCAGTGAAGCGGTTCTGCAAGGGCACCTCAGGCTTCAGGGGAAGTCTCTTCCTCCTGCTGGTCCTTGCCGTTGCAAGCTTCTGTTCTGCTTTACTGGCCCCCCTCCCTTCTGTGTGCACCAGCGGAGGAGGTTTTGGTTGTCTGGCCTTGGGCTGTGGGTTGCAGACTGCGGTTGGAACCAGCTCTCTGTCTCCTTCTCAGCCTCCTTGATGCTAGGCAGCCTCCTCACCGCCTCCTGCAGCTCAGCCACCTGGGCACACCTTTGGCAGGCAGGTCTGCC
This sequence comes from Numenius arquata, assembly GCF_964106895.1. NCBI lineage: Eukaryota > Metazoa > Chordata > Aves > Charadriiformes > Scolopacidae > Numenius > Numenius arquata. The sequence continues at coordinate 9,809,483 of NC_133577.1, read as the reverse complement.
GCCTCTCCCTGCCCCAGGAGAACGGTCCAGGCACCTCCTGCAGTCTGAGGTCTACACCGCAGCCTCTCCCCTCATTAGCTCCATCTGGGTGGAGGCATGGGCCCTCGCTGGGGTGGATGGTGCAGACCTCCCAGCCGGAGCTGCAGCCTTTGGTCTCAGATGAGAGCCCACCATTCTGCCTTGAGGGTCAGAAATATTTCTGAATGTCCTGAACAGGACAGAGATCACCGCATATAAACTGCAGACTGCCCACTTATGGAGCAGGGGCAGCATCACCAGAGTTCAGAGACTATTTCTGTGCCATAAATGTATACCATCAACTCATGATAGCAATTAATTATTTCATTAACAGTATATTTATGCCCACAAAAAATATTAAGAAATCTAAACAAACCTCTAAGCCATTTGTAAATAAGCTGTAAGCAGAAAAAAAAAATAATAAAGTCCATCAAACAAAACCAGTCCTGGCAAGTAATTCAAGCAGCTCTGCTCAGGGGTCAGATTTGTTGAGAACGATGCTGTAGCACATTGTAGGTACCCCAGTTAGCACTCACAGCAATTGGAGGCTGCCTGTGCCTTTGGGCACTCCAGGCATGCTCAGATTTAAATATGTCCTGGCACAGGCACGCCAGCCCACTCAGCGTCAAAAGGTCTGGCACAGCCACTGATTTACTCATCAATAACTTCCCATCTACTCCTTTATCAAATCTTCATAAAAGAAGGAAGGGGTTTTTTTTTTCTGACTTCATCCTCATGACCAATACAGCTTTCAGTATTGACTAAGGTTCTTACAGTATTATATCATTTTTGTTAATGTTGGCTTTGTTCCAGTTACACTTATTAGACTGGTATTTGTTTAGTTTTGGATAACTGAAATAATAACTTCATGAAATTTATCTTTCTTTAAGGTCATTTTCCTTATTAATGCGGGAGGGAGGAGTTGCCTTCCTCTTTTGCTATGACTCTGCACAGATTCTAAAGTGTTCCAAAACTGCTGAGTATTGAAATTATCTGGAATTATTTACAGCAGTGTTTGTTTGAATTTGAAGGGAAGTTTAAAATTATTCTTGCTTTACTTGAATTATTCCTTGTGTCACAGTAGATGCACAGGACCTGGACAGTCTCAAACACAGATTTGCTTCCAAAGGACTCAAAAACATAATAAGAACATTGGGGGGAAAAAAAAAAAGAACTGAAACAGTGACGGAAAAGACAATAATTTCTGGCAAGTTCTCAGATCAATTATGTCCCTGCTTTAGCCCTAAGTTCAGAAGGTGAATTTAAAATTCTTCTCAAAAAGCCTTAACGTCAATACTCAGAAGTAATCATCCGAGTCCGTGTGTATTTTTGTACTGTTTCAGTCTGGCAGCGTAGAACCAGTAGAAAAGATTTCCAACCTGCAGGTCAAACAGGTGTTAGTCAAAGACTTTCTCAAAATATGCCTCTGCATGATTTTAGAAAAGAAAAAACAGCTCTGAAGAAAAAAAATGCAGTAGACAAGACTCAGAAAAAAGTAGTACCCACAAATCCAGTAGACAGGTTAAGTTTATATTTACAATAGCAGAAAATGAGTATGTTATTAACTAAAAATAGTCTTCAGTGAGAGAACTGGCTAATGTGAGTATTAACAAATTATCTATGCCAATAAAGGCTGAGAGAGTGATACCTGACATTGAAGGGCATTGCGATACATATGGACACTTGTTCTAACCATTTTTTTGCGGCAGAGGATGCTGCTGAATTATATGAATTCACCATTCTAGGGTAAAACCAGTAAGTTTCAAGTAGCATCTACAGGCAATTAAGCATGCAGCTCATTAATAGTAGTCCAAGTGCTCTCCAATGCAAAGACAAAGGAGAACACCACTGCGGGTTCAGGCTAGAGAGCACAGAGAGAAGAGACCGGGAGTCTGGCAGAGCACCTTTGCTTCTATTTGGAAGGAGGGAAGATTTACAAGCCCAGATGCAGTAGGGCTCTCTCTGCTGCCCCACCACACCGACCAGGCGCTCTCCTGAGCCTGGGATGGCCCAAGGAGCTCAACGTGCTTCGGTGCACCACAGCACAGGCTTGCCACATAAGATTCGGCTCCAGATTAAAACAAACTGAATTCAGGTTGTACAGGCACGCCAGAGAAAAAAGTAAGTTGTCCAAACATAGGTGTCTCGCTACATGAGCTGTCCTACAGTGTTTGAGGATAGGGCTGCCAGAGACGATACAGGACCTGCAGAGGTCCTGCACATTTCTCAAGAAGAATATCCCACGAAGCCTAAAATTATCTTAAACACCCACTGCAGCAACAGGATCTCATCAGCGCTGCCTTGACTGCCATTATTGCTGATGGCCAGCTAGTCAAGACACCCAAGAGAGCTAGGGAGGGGACCTTGGACACCTAGCACGCATGTACACCCTCGCACAAGGTGCCTCTACCAGCAGCTCAGTCTCCTACACCTTCACCCTGTCCCCAGCAGTGACAGCCAGCTCCTTGCACCCCATCATCCTCTGCCTCCCTGCACCCACGACAGGACTGGTGTGCAAGGGGCACGCCTGCAGCAGGCCCTACTAGTGTCCATGCCTGGAGAAAATCAACCACTTCCCAATGTTAAAATACACTATAACTAATTAAGTGAGTTTGAGATGTATTTCAAAACCTATTGAGCAGAAAGCTATGCTACTAAAAAATTTAAAGGGCTGACTTAATTCCCCTAAGGCAACACTTTCAGCTTTGAAAGAATATAAGTTTTTAGTCAATAGGTTCTGAAATACATCTCAAAGTTGCTTAATTACCCAGTTATAGCCGAATGTAGCTTAAAAAGGGGGCTATGGGGGCAGTTATCAAACAACTACGATAGGCGTGACTATGCAAAAGTGATGCTATAATGTTGATACAGGAGGGCCTCCGGCTAGTTTGTGCGTTAATTCTCTGAGCCTGCTTGTAAGGATATTTTCAGACAACTAAGAAGAGCTGAGTTTGTATTTGCACCTGAGTACTTAAATAAAAGCCTTACATTGTCTCTTCTGAAAATCTAAATTCCAAAAACCCGTCAAATGCTACGTGCCAGATTCTCATGTGGTGTAAACTAAAGCAGTTCCTTAGCCTGCCACACAGCTTTCCCGATTTACATCACCTAAAAGACCTGGCCAAGTGCCAGGACGGTTAGAAAAGCAGATCTTTTTCTTCTTCAGTTTCATTTTCATATACCTCTGCACTTTCTTTGCTCAGTTACAGACTAGAAACAGAAGCAACAAAGTGCACAGAATTAAAATGTGCACTTGCCCTATTTTCTCCTCTGCAAAGCAGTGGAAATCTTGTGAGCTAGCCAGTCTTCTGAGATTTCCAGCCCAGCTTGGCAAATTCTTGGGGTTTGGATAATAAAATTATGAGACAACTCCCACAGGTACATTTTTCACCTTTTTAATATCTTTTATATGCTGTATTACTTTCATGTGATGTTTCCCACAGCTCTGTTCTGATGAAACGTAGAAAATTCATTGAGTAACAGTCTCCTTACAAAAGCCAGCACTGGCACAGCATACATCTGCTGAGGATGAATCTGAGATCATCTTTCATCTAGCAAAGCACAGTTCAGAAACGCAAGGTGTCATTTTTGGACTCCGCGACCTAAGACTTTGAAGGCCTACACCATCCCTGCTGGAAACTGCTCCACTGTGGTCTGTCTTGCAAATAAGCCTTGCAAATCCCCAGACCCCATTCACCAGGTATTTACATCAACATGCGTTAGGAGCACCTCGGTTGCATTCCCCAACTCTAACATATTGAAGAAGGTCACATCTGAAAAGCCTGATGTTTCCAAAAGAGTAAAGACTTGATGGGTTGGGTGGACTGATAAATGAGCTAAAAGCAAAGGAAGTTCAACCCACATATGTTGGGTTTCCTGCCCCTAACTCACACATTCAAATGTGGGTAATGCCACATTACGATTCAACTGACCCATCCATAATCTCCATTTTTTCACAAGAAATTTCACTTGTTTCTTTCTTCTCAAGGTGTCCTTAAACAGTTAAGCCCAATGAGGAACACTTTCCAACTTCCCACGTATAAGTAACTTTTTGCATTAGATGATACTGCCATCAATTATTAAATTAAGATTGTCATTAAATATTACAATATTACAATACTATCAATATTGCATCCATCACCAATGAAAAAACTACATATATGGATGGATGTAATCTGTTCATTGGTTTATGAAACCAGAGTTCCCTAGAGTGTGTCATTGATGACACAATATCCCCAAATGCTGGATTTTGTGCGTGATATATCTGAAAGATGTGCAAGAACAGATGTAACCAGACAGCTCCCTTTGGTTACATACATGAGGAAGCTTCACAGAGCAAGTTATTTTAGCTAAGGCTGGCAATAATTTATTCTGAATAAATTGCCTCTATATCTGTTTCAGGCAGTAGCGACATAGAAAGAATGTGAACTTTTTTGTTATATCAACTCCTTTTGAGCCAAATTATGCTTCTTTTTGAGTATCCGCCATTGCAAACATAGAAGACATGTGGATCTAGATATTAGCACCTTCTAAAAGTTGGCTCAATAAAAGCTGTTTAGCACTTAAACATGGAAGCTGTTGTCAGCTTCACAGATGAGTAACTCATTCCAAATTTTGGAAATGGAAATTCTGATCTGATGTATACTTCAGGCTTATTAAGAAACTATATTTTCTAGGCCACAATTCAGTTAAAATTAACTCCAGCTCCTACACTGTCACAATCCACACATGACTACGGAAGTCATAAAAAATGAACTTGATGTGGGTTCTTCTACCATAAGTGGAGGAAAACATCCCTTGGAGCTCAGACGCTTCATTCCAGGGAGAGGGAGCCATGGGACAAAGAGAATAGCTAATCACACTGCCTTAGCTTGGAAATATGATTTAAAAGAAGAATATGTTAGACTTTATCCTAAGAAACACCTTTCCTTTTTTCCTGTAATGCCATCAAACACTGCAACAGACACCAATAAAATGACACTGTTCTGTGTTTATTGATTCTGTATCTTTTTCTGTCCTTTAAACTTTAAAAGGAGAAAATTGTAAGAAAAGAAAACCACCCCAGTGGACATAGCTTAAATCTGATGTGAGATGCTTATTTCTGGGATATTAAACTTGAAAGTCTTTTTAATATATCTTCAACTTTTTCTTGCCTCTTGAAAATCAGGTCTGCTGAAGCGCTCTTGGTTGTTTAGAAAATGAGGGAATTACTTGTCCTATTCCTCCCTCATTGTCTTCTATTGGTCCAAAACTCCCTTATTTTTATTTTAATGTGGTCTCATCACTACTGACACAAGGATTGTTTCCCTGTCACATCAACTGGAACAGCCTTCCTATGTTTCTCTGCCTTCAAACCTACCTCTCTGAAATCCTGTCTGAAGAAATGCCTCTCCAGTTAATTTTTCTTAGCTTAGCTCTACCCTTGCTTCTTATTTTTAACTTGAGCTTAATACAATCCTAATGAAGTCAATGAGAAGTGACTTGAGCTAGACCAGGTAAATTCACATCAAAAACTTTAGAGAATATTATTGAAGTCTTCTAGCACACATACTTAAAGACTGAAAGTCAGTAACTTCACAGCTGAGATGCCAGCGAAGAGATTTCTTGTCCTCAGCAAGTCATAGTCTCGGGATCCCAGTCTCCATCTTTGTTAGACAGGATACTGGTTTATTACTGTTACAAAAAGATGGGGTGAGGACATTTATTCTAGAATACATGTGAGGAGCTGTCTGAAAATCTAAGGTGTTTTAGTGCCTGAGTGTTAATAAAAATGTTTTTCATGCTATCAATAATTTATCGACAGTTGGCTGCCAGTCTCACACTTGTTCTGCTAATTTGCTCCAGATCTTTGCATGTTCTGGTGGACCAGGGCCAGGACAGAAAACAAAAAAGAACAAAACGAAACCCATCCCTCTTGAACCCTCTGCCCTTTCCACTCTGAACACGATCGTGCTCCTCTCTTTGCTGGGAACTGATGTTCTCACAGTGTGACTAAGAAAATGATTCAGTCCTGAAAGCCGCCATGTGATTTAGTGAAACAAAGGGCTGACCTCCCCAGCAGCGGCAGCAGCAGCACCAGCCACTCTTGAAATGTCTAAAAGGCAAATGCATTAGTATGTTCAGCCACCATGCTGGCTAATGACTAGACATTTTCGAACATATGGGATCATTATTCCAGCATATCATCAGTGAACTTTCCAGAAAAGCTAATTAAAGGGCCCTTTAAATGCTTACCACAAAGTTGGGCTTTATCACAGCTCCTCACTTGCATTTGAAGAATTAGCAGTTTTCATCTCCCCTGCTCTCACTACCTTTCCATTTCCGGTGATCACTAAAGATGAGTAAAGGTAATTAAACAGATCTTTAATTTTTTAATCATAACTTACCTTTCTTTTTATTTTCTATGCAGAAAGATTTCATTTCCCACTGACACAAAAAGGATTTAGAATGTACTGTGGCCAGTGTCTACTGACGGCTCATCTTCGGAGCTACCTTCCTTCCTATACATCTCTCCCGTAACTGCTTCTGGTCTTTAATGGTTATTGCAAATGACATTAAAAGGTAATTTATAGATTGCAGGAAAGAAAGGTCATTTTCCTAGCCAATAGCTCCTAACAAGGGGTAAATTCTCTGGACAACTCTTGCTGCTGATCAGAATAATTTCCTAGGAAATGTGTAGATGACCAAAAGCTTCTGCAAGACTAAATGTAGAAACAAGCTTTTTCACTTCCTTGGGAACCAATTTTGGATTTAGGGATTTATCTTCTCAAGTTAAAAAAAAAAAACAACCTGCAAACATGAGGTGAAAACACTATTATCCACTTTGCCAATCCAAGCCTGGGACATCTTTGAAGAGAAAAATCTCTCAGGACTTCAAACTGTGGATGTAGCATGGCCAGTGTTGTGATGTCTAAGTCCATAGAAAATGCTCATAATGGAAGCTACTTATGCAAATAAACCCATCAGTGATAACTTGTGTCTTCATTGTTAGGTATACCATTGCTGGTATCTTCAGCAGAAGCTGAAGTAACGTCGTTAACGAGCTTGTTGGATGCACTAGAAGACTCTGGGATGAGCTGCACAGTGGATGGCAAGTGTGCCTTTATCAGGATGGTCTCAGGGGAAAGGGATATCAGGATGACTGAGAAAAAAGACATTTTCCCATCTTTCATTAAAAAATGAAAATTCTCCTTTGGAAGTTTTAAAAAAAAATGATTTTGTTAGTTCCATAAGCATATTTTGATGGGCCTTTCTACGTGCCAGTGACTACTTCCTATAATAGTCATGATTTGACATCGCACCACTCAGAGATATACAGCAAATCCCAGAGTAAAATCTAAGCTTCATTACACAGAGGAGAGATTGTGATGCCTGGGTTGCCCACAGCACCCGTGTCAGCAGTAATCGGGCAGCAAGGTGTAGCAGGAGGCCACCAATGCCATGTCCCCAGCAGCATACATTGCCACAAGGGGCCATCCCCATCACCAGAAGGCCTCTGATGCTGGTGGCCAGGGCTAGGTGCAGAAAGCCCTCTGTCCTGTGAAACAAGCCATGCTGTGACACAGCACTGGCTGGGCCATGCGTGGAGGGAGAGTGGCATCAGCCGAGGAACACGTGGCTCCCAGGGCCCTGCCACGTAACCTAGAACCGTGACCAGCATCGCCCGTGGAGCCACGCTAATGAGGGAGCAACGCTCCGCAGAGAAGCTTCTCCAGCCACAGAAAATGAGATAACAACAGGAACGCTGTGTCTCAGCGCGCCGAGAAGTATATATAATGCTTGCACTCATCCTTCAGCTATTAGCAGAGAAATAGTTTAAATATCTTGCAGCTGGGTCTCTCTCATCACGTTTTTAAGTGGTAATAACACTGAATAGATATCTTGGAATAATACATAACCATTAAAATACACAAATCTAAATGCCTGAAAAAAAATAATCAGCTAGTCATTTATCTAACACAATCTCTCTAGATTTTAATTTTTGATAAAAGTAATAGTTCAAGAAACTGATCCTCCAAACAAATATATATTTAGAGTCAGAAAAAACCCACCTTCTTCTGTAGTAATGCAATTTATACAAGTAGACCTATGCACAGGCTGATGTGTTTATGGGACTGGGGACTAAATGTGTTAAAAAGAATCTGAAACGGTGTCACACGTGCACCAGAAGATTTCATATGTATTGCATCCTGTGGAATAAACATCCCTGTGTGGAGCTGCATGGCAGAAAGCTGTGCCTGGCAGATGGCAAGTAGACTGGAACATAATTCCCCCCCGCCCCCACCCACATGCACTGCCTGGTAAAACAACAGCACCAGTGTCCTGCCTACTTCCACTTCAAATGGATACGATCACCCAGTAAAAATGTCAGCGTTCTTTCCCCCCCCCCCAAAAAAAAAAAAAGAGATCTAGCCACAGATCAGAAGATGTTTTGACAGGAAGTCAAAATAGGTTTAGTACCAGTCAGAGAGTAAACACTCGGAAACAAAATCCCTCCTTCCTTATGCTGCTTCTTTGCCTGGTTTGTTTCCCACCAGATCTCGGTCCTGTCTGCTTTGGCTTGGTCTGTCTCCTCCTCCCAAGGGCAGGAAGAGCCCAGGAGGTCTTCTCCTCTGGAGCAGGCGAGATTACTCTCACGTGTGTGCTCACCCGATGCCCTTCACATCCCCACGACATCAGTCACGTATGCGTGTATGTCACTAAAGATGCACAGAAGGTCATAATGTTTTGCTGCTTGTAAGTATAAAAGTATTGCCTGTTCACGACAGGGCATCTAACAAATGGGTGAGCCAGAGCAACTCTATGCAATATCAATATAGATCACAGGACAGAAAAAAAAATGTATAGGAAAATACAGAATTCCTCAAATCTGTACCTGGTTATAGATAAACAGAATAATCTCACAGACTCAGCAGTCAGAAAAGAAGTAATCAAGGGAAATTATTTTCCTTGTGGATTGTCACACATTTTTCTGACCTGTCAAATATCAAATACCTGCTGTTTTCTGATAAGTACTGAGCACGCATCCTGATAGGGAGCGATGTTAAAATCTCTATTACTTTGCAATGATCTGTGTATAATACGGTTTTGCCTCCCAGACCAGAAGATTTGTTCCCACATGGAAATGGAAACATGGTGATTCACAACTACCCAGTCCAATTTTGACATGGATATGGGTAGCTCAGTATTTTTGTAGTTTTCAGAGCAGACTTCATCCAAGCTAGTAAAATGCAAAGTTTCTTCAACTTCTCTTACTAAGGTTGCCATTTAGAACAAGGTTCTAAAATGCAAATAAACATAAATATAAATAAGTGAATACTGGCAAATAACCTGATAGCTCAGCCCACAGGCCAGGCGGGTTCTGGTGTGTTGTCTTAGCCTCTGTCTTCATGGAGTTAGCCCTACGTACCATCCATACAAAGCTTCCCATGTCCCTCTGAGCATTCAATAGCCAGTTAAATATTCACTTACAAATCACATGATGGCTTAAAATATTCAAGCTAATCCAATTCACACCACCTGAGGACTGTGCTCACTAACTGCCTGGAAAACAGGGGAGGAATTAAAATAACAGGGAACTCAGGTCACAGACCACGAGTGTGAGTATGGGTAGGGGGCTGCAACCACTTAAGAGACCCAGACATCTTTCTTTAGTTGCCTTTTTATCTGACAGCTCAAGATTAAGGCACCCCCATTTCACTGTTGATATGAATGGTGCTACAGGCATGCGATGGGCTCAACTGAGTTCATCAAGGACAGGCACTTGGGGTCATTTGGGATGCCTGGCACTATGATGGCTCCAGCTCGGAGACCAGAAGGGCAGAGATCTCCTATAGGTGATGCGGTGGCTGCTCTCTGTGGAGGTCTCAAGTACCCAGAGCACCTCAGGCCACTTCAAACTCCAGACTGTAAGGTAACCGAGTAGTTACCTCTCATCCTGAATCCCCAGTACACCTGCCTCTCTGTGTGCCTTAAAGCCAGAAGCATTATCCTGCTGCCTACAGTACATTTGGTGAGAGGAATATTAAAACGTTCACAGTACGACTAAAGAAGATTGAAAGCCCCATTGCTTTAAGTTGTGTGTGTTTGACAAAAGTATCAGCCTGCTATGAGAAACTAGTAAGCTAGTTTCTAGTATGCTATTTCCCATTTGGCATTGCATTTGAGGAAGAAATAGAGAAGGCGGGAGAAAGTTTGAGGTCCTCTACCTTTTGGGAGATAGGATTTTGTAACCAGGATACCATTTCTTAAGATATATCTACTTAACTGAGAGAATATGAATATACGAATTCACAGAAAAAATAACTCGTTCGACTCATGTCCTACTTATTTTAAGGATATTAAGGACACTGTCCTTTGTCTCTAGTAATCAGCTATAATCAATAATTTCCTTTGCTTAGAGACTTTTACATTGTTGCAGGACAGAAAAGAGATACAGACCCTCGCTAGGATTTATATGCTGCTCAGATTTCCATCGGAGACATCCACACAGACCTGGCAGATAAGACACACAACCTATGAGTCTGGGAAATGAGGATGACATTAGAAGTTAAACCCTGGTTGTACTGATTTCAGTGGCAGCTCTCACTGACTCCTGGTCAGAATTTCACCAAAAGAGCTGTAAATGAACACAGTTAGCATAGTTGAGGAGCAACCTCATTTAGTCGGCTAGTAGTCACTCCTGTCATCCTTTTTCCCTTTGAGAGTAAAATTAAAGACCTTTTGCATAATTTTTCCTGAGTCCTTCAGCATGGATCCCGAGCACCTGTGGACAGAAATGGCAGTCAAAGGATCAAATGTTACCGTCATCACCCACTGATCCCCTGGAAACTCTGCAGGGGAGAGAAGGTTAGATGAGACCAAGGGTCTTGGGTGTCAAGCGCCCCTAAGAACTGCCCAATTACTCTATATCACATACTCGTTTAAATAATACCCAAGCCAGCAAGTATTTTGAGCAGGATGTCTTGTTAAGCAGAGATTCCAGCATCTGACCACAGTCCAGCATGCGCCTAAGTCTGCAGCATGATAAAGACTGGACAATCTGTAAGGAGAACTTTCCATCAAAGATTTTTCTCTAAGAACTCTTGTGGCTAAATAAAGCTCCATCTCTAGATATGGAAGTGTGAGAGGCAAGAAACTGTGTTAGAAGCAGATACTGTAGGGAGGCTCTCATCAGTTGGCAGGAACAGAGCTGCTCTATGAGGCACTTGGTGAGGGCTTTTGTTTAGTTTTCATTAAGAAAATTTCCAAGGAGTTCATTGAAAGGGAAAAATGAGGAACAACGATGCTCAAAATTGAGTACACAAAGAACACAAATGTATTTTCAAAAGCACAGATGAAGTACTGAATGCAAGCAAGTAGAGGGGGTTGTGCAGCTTAGATGGACCACGGTACCCCTGATTGAATTCTTGGCCCAAAATCACTTCCATGAGGATTTCAGGGAGAAATTATGCTCACAAATACATCCAAAACAACACAATCTCTCTCATTCATCTGCCCATCTCCTTCTGGTCTATTCCCTCAGTTTCCAATGAGGCTTGCTCTTCCCCATTTTGTTCAATAGAGAATGACCTATGCAGCCAACAATAAAATCAGATGGAGATGAAACTTATTGTTAATGATGTGGAGGCCAAATTATTATTTAACTTTTAAATATGAACAATACTTGGCTCCAAATCTCATTTCATCTTCATGGATATCAATTATATTTTGTCATTTCTAGACCTGTGAAAATTTCATTTCTCCAAATGAGCTCAATAACTAACCCACAGCCACTTTAAAAAAAACCCTTCTATTCTCAGATTTTTTCAATATAGATTATGAAAACATTAGTTCAATGGGATTTATATGGCCTATTTGACATTCTTTTCTCTTTAGCTGGATTTGAGATATTATTCAAAGCTGAGGCTCTTTCCAAATGCTAAAATATTTGTTCTCTGAATAAATCACCATATGTGTGAAAAGATCAGACATGGGTACGTCTTTTATATAGTAACTGTTCGTTTACAATGCTATCGGTCTTGTGTTATATTATTATTATTTTTGTCACAGTGCACATTTTATTGCTGTGGCTGACACTGCAATGTTTCAACGCAAAGAGACCTCTAGGAAAAGAATGCGAACTTCTAAATATTGTATGTCCACCACCAAACACTCAGGAATGGGACTAGTGGAGAAGAGTGAGCAGATCCAAGTCTTTGGGAGGGAGCTTACCTCTTGGAGGACGTTCTCCATAGGAAGCTCCTTATCAGCCAGGCCCCATTTGCAAGGTACATGGAGGAACAGGGTGCTTTAGGTGCGCACATTCCTGCTTGAAGTCTGGCACAAAGCCTTGCAACAGGGGTAGACAAGAGGACCTACAGCTTAAGGATTATACTCTACCCTGATACAGCCTCTGGCCCCAAAAGAAGCCCTAACAAACCCAGGGCAGGTCTTAGTTCCCCCCAGCCCACCCTGACTTGCTCTGAGCAGTAAAAGAAACAGCCATCAGATGCCGCGCAATAGCACCAGCCTCTGCGGTCTCGATCCTTGCTGGTTCCTGGCCCTGGGTTTGCTTCCCGATGTCTGACTGGGATCGACTTCCCAGTGCAGCTGCAGAGCTGAATTCCCAGCCCCGAATCCTGACACACACACACAGCGCCTGTTTTTAGGACTTTGCAGTGGCCCCAGCTGGTGCAGAGAGACGATGACTGGTTTTTTCCATGCATGGTCTGAACGAGCAGCTCTGAGTGAATAGCCTGTGCAGCAGCTGCACAGCCTGGGCCATCTCACGGGATGGGTTTTAATTTCCCCAGTCTCTCTTTATCCCACCCTCTTGGGTTTTCCGTGGGTGGAGTTTTATTTGAGCCTCAATGTCTAAATCTGTTGCCTGAGACAGAGGTGCAATCTGAGCCCCTTCCTGTGTTACGTGTTCAAATTGCTGGCCGCAAAACACAATAGGTTTCGCGGCGTTACGGGCCACCTGTTGAAAGCATCCGAAGGCGCCCCATCCATTTGCATTCCCCACCGCCTGTTTTCCTGTCTGTGACTCAAGCGTCTCTCCCCGAGCCACTCGCCCAGTGCGTCGGGCTGCAATCATTGCAGCGCTGAACCGATTCAACATCTTGAAAAGCTAATTAACTTCATAAAAAATTCATATAGGCATGCAAATACCGTGGCCCAGATAAATAATTAACTGAACTCTTCCACACCAGCGCCAGCGTGCTCCAAGGCTGCCCTCTCTTGCCAGGCCTGCTCAACAAATATTCAAGACATGTGATGTGGACCGCATTTGATGATTCTCTTCAAGGTGTAACCCTATGCGGCAGCTTAATAAACAACATACATTGCACAGTCAACATTGATTTACACATCTTCTGAAGAGATGATGCATGAAATGATCAGAAAAGTCAATAATGCAAGCAAAATGTATGGGCTTGAGATAAGTAACAGAAAACAAAATCAATGCCTTCCAGCTATTATCATCATGAAGTAGAGTTCATAATAGATAACATTAAGTTTGAACAAGTTGCATCATTCCAATACCTGCAATCAGCTGTCACTTCTGACGATAATTGCCAGAATGGTATTCATATACCTATATGCTAGCTCTACCTCTGGTGCTAAATGCATTTAGCTGAACAATCAGGGCAAACAATCTGACAAGCCAGATATTTTATTATTCTGACATTAAAAAAAGGAGACTGCGGAGCCCATTAATCATGACCTGTATTGCCACGTACATACAAATATTGCATGGAATAAAGACAAAAAGCTTGCTACAGACATAGTGAAATAAGCACCGGAGGAAGATCTGAGGCGGTTGATGGGATCACCCCATCACTAGCTCCAAGGGATGAAATTCAGCAGAAGGAGGTAGCTGACATGATGGGAGCACCTGAGCAACGGTGACTCAGTCCCACAGCGCAGGCAACGATACACCTTAGCTTTGTATCTGGAGCTTTACATGGGACTTACCATATGGCTTTACATCAAGGATTCCTGATAGCCTCAGGATGCAATCAATAAGAAAGCAACATAAGAGAAAGCTCTGACCACTAAGGGCTTGTCAACACAGGGAAGCTATTGTGAAAGACAAGATGGGAGGGTGTGCATCCAGAGTACAATGGCTCTGGCGGGTTAGGAAGCTGATAGACCGACACGGAGGAAAGCGAACTCACACAAGGCAGTCTGAGGGTGGAAGAAGTTTCTATATGGAGAGCTGGAGTTTTAACATCTATATCACAATAGCCCTCAAGTCTACCTTTGAAAATATTTCTCAGGGTATTTCAGTAGCAGCGCGTGTAACCTATGCCGCTAAGTGAAACCAGGAGGAGTTGCCTTCAGCGCGCAGGAGAGGCTGCCAAGCACAGTGCGGGCTATTTGTGGAAGCAGTCACCCTGTTTGCTGCGCAGAGGGCTGGTAATGACAAACAGAACCCCTTCCCTCCAGCCAGGAGGATGAATTTGGCTTCATCGCTTCACGATCCACCTTCGATAAATTGATAATTATTCAATGGCCATAAAAAAATACATTGGCAATCTCAATCCAGCTCCTAAAAGAGCTTTAAAATGCTCACAAAAATACAACAAACAGCGACTGTGCCCTTTTGTGACCAGCAGAGATGCAGAGAGGGAGATGCGTTCCTCCCCCTTCCTAGGAGGCAGGAGCAAAGGTATAGCCTTGCCAGGAGGTGGTGGTGTGGGGAGTCTATATCTCCGTAACTATATTCCTTTCCCTAACATTAGGGAAAGAAAAGGAGAATAAGGATGATGAGGTGAAGGGAGCTTTGGGGAAACTGCACACTGAGTTGCGGTGTAACAGCTGAACAATCACTCCAACAAATTCATTTTCTAATGGCTTTGATTTGACTCACAGACGAGAAGATGGTTTCAGCTGAGTCCTGTTTTCAGGGACCCATTCATCTCCCAAAACTAAAATCCAAGCTTATCCAGCACAAACCCACACGAGCTAAAACCAATCAGTAGCTTCCCCGAATCCCTGCAAAGCCAAACCATTCAGTGCTGCACTGCTCTGCCAGTAATAGTAACAAGTAACACTATGCTCAGACTGTAATTTTTCATATCCAGTGTGCTGTTGTCATATGATTTACTGTGCTAGCACTGAGAGCCATTGCCCAAGCCCTGTCTCTGCACTCCTCCTGATTTACTTAAATCTTTTTTACTTTTATCAGCCACAGGGAATGGGGACACTTACATGTAACAACTGACAATTTGAACAGAAAATACAGAGAAAAGCTGTGTAAAGCAAGTGGCTGAGATTATAGCTGTTGACTTCTAATATTATTTGACAGATGAGACTGCTGCAATTATCCTCTGCTCATGGGTTCCATTACTGGAACAAGAAGCGCACAAAATAAGGGCAATTTCCCAAACAATATATAGGGCCACTTAACTTTGTCAAGAGCCATTTCTGCAAGTGAAGTCCTCCCTGGTTAAAGATACAAGGATAATGTGCTGGCAACTTCACACAAGCATTTAGTGCATTCCACATTAACTGCCTTTTGAGTTGTTCTTTTCCTGCTCTGTTTGAATCAAATAGGATATTATTTCTAAAGATATTTGTTTAAAAAATAACATTGTACTTACTGCCATTCTCCTCTCCCAGGAGCCTTTTTTTTAAAAAAAAAAAAAGAAGGCGTTTCAGAAAGTTTGCGGCTCACTCAGATTTTTGCTGAGTCCTGCATCCTCTACATCATCCTGTCCCTGTGCCCCCTCCTTCTCCCTGTACCTGGAGCAAAGGCACCAGCCCCCCATGGAGCTTCCTGCTTTCTCCTTCTCCCTCTTTCTTTGGATGCTCTGCTCCAGAGAGTTGCTCCAAGTCCCCCACTCCACCATCCCCCTGCCCTGCCCCAACCTGCTGCCACCCTCTCTCTTCCACTGGGCCCCAGTCCCAGCTGGCACAGCTGGTGACGGGGAATGCCACCGACATGGCCAAGCAGTTCCTCAGTATTAAAAAATAGTCATTCTGCGGAAGGAGAATCTCTCATAGAGGCCACCCTGTATGCCCAAAAGCAAGCAAATAGTACCCAACACACACGTGTCGGTGCGTAAGCAGATTTCAGAAGAAGGGTGCAGATTCAAGGTTCCCTAAAGTACTACACAGCAAAGGCAATTGTCCTCTGAAGACTTCCTGTGCCCCATCTGGCCACTGGATCTAATCACTGGAGTGTGAAAGAAGGAACACTAGTCCTGCTTTAAGTTCAAATCTCAACACAACCTTAGCAACAGAGTCACTACTGACGTCTTCACAATATATTTTTAAGGTTACCCCATCGCTTTGACTTGTGGAGCTATTTATAGATCAAAAGGAGCTTCTTTCTCCAGGAGGAAAAAAAGCAATGAATTTTCTGAAAGCAAAGGTGAAAAAAAAATGAGAATGAAAAAAAGACGGAATAACCTGTGGCCTAGGCAGTAGTTATTAACTCTTCCCTCCAATGCGATCTGCGCCGAACCAGAGCGGGAGTGAATTTTTGTTCAGCAGCCTTCCCCAACCTCTCACCACACACTCCAGTATCTTCTCTCAGATGTGCCTGGGACCTGGTGCTGCAGACCCAGGTGTGAGAAATCCCACAGGAGATCACTGCACAACCACTTCAGGCTGAGCTCAAGTTCCTGATCCAGCTCAGCTGGTGCTCATCCCCTTCCTTGGAGGATGAAGGCATTCATCAATCTGGGGGAGATTGTTTGGGGTTTTTTTGTCCTATCCAATGTAGTTCTGAAAGCTCTCATCCAGGAAACAGGTCTGGCTTTTCCTGTACTATTACTAAACACTTGGTTTCTGCACTACCTTGTGGCAGTGAGTTTCATGGCTCAGCCAAGAGCACAGTCACGGATGATATGAAGAAAAACAGACCTTGACCACAGACAGTAGCGCACCGTTTCTGTCCATATCCAACACATAACCACTCAGGGAAGAGATCTGGTGAGGGAAAAAATGCCGCCACCTTCTGAGCCCACCCTGGAGGAAGGGTCAGACCCCCCTTCCCCAAAATAGATCCCTTGGCATTCACCAAGACATCCCACCTGAAAGCATTCTTCAGGCTATACATGTAAAGTGCCCTCAGATGTCTGGGAACAGGGATACAGTGATTTTTGACAAATTTCTATGAGGTGAATAAGATTTATGTCAATATTACAGAAAAGAAAATTAATCCCAGAAGTCAATAGGGGAGAGAAGACAAGATGAAAGCATTCAAATGCCAAACTCACAGACCCCAACATCCTCCAGATTATACCATTTTCTTGTTGTTAAAATTACTAAATCATGGCCTCCAGAATGCGAAGACAAAAATACATGCTATTTATGAGATTTTTGCCATTTACTTTCCTCCCTTCATTGCTCCACCACATTTTTCCAAGGGGTGAGGTGGCTCTTTCCTGAAAAGTGACCTTTGCTGGAGGGCAGGCAGATGGCAGCAGCCACAGACAAGCCCAGTTCTCCTCCTTGACCATGTGTCACTCAAAAGCCTTGAAGATCTTCATGCTGGAGACCTCAGGTCTCCTCCTGAATCTGGGTCACTGGCAGCACAAAGCCCTGCTGAAGGCACTCGCGTGTGACGCAGACCCGCCGAGGACCATTCCTCATCCCAGGGACACAGCGACAGCCAAGTCTGCACCACGTAATTACAACAATTTGGGCTTCAGGGTTTTTTTATTATTATTTCTTGTTCAGCCCCTGCAGTCTTGGTCTCTTTAGCAAGGGTCTCCTCACAAAGGCAATCCCTGTACCAGAAAACCTCAGATTTGCTCTCAGCTCTTCCATAGGCATTGATTAGGTGTCTTTTTTCTTTTCCCCTTTTAAAAAAAAAAATCAAAAAAGAAAAGGGACATGATTTAAAACTAAAATAGAACGAAGCACATTGTACAAAGGATTATTTCAAGTAATTCTCCTTGAAACTGTAACAAAGGAATGTTTCCTGGGGATTAAATGGACTGTCAGGTAATCAGAAAAGTTGTTTTAGGTTTTCCTCAAGAAGAAAAGAAGCATTTTGGATGGATTTTGTTTCTGGTGCTTTGTGACACTTTACAGCTTATTCCCTCATGTCACACCAGTTTATTTCATTATTCATAAACATGCTGAATGCCAAAATGATCTGAGAAGCTATGGGGCTCTTACACTCTCAGCCACTAAGCCCTTTTCTCCCCATCCCATTGCAAGTGCAAGGACCTCATGCTATCCTTCCACAGGGATTTTTTTTAACCGTTGCTCATCCTGCTACCTTGCTTTTTATGGGGGTGGGACTCCTGGTATTTTGCACACTGTGCAGGACTCCAAGATGATGTTGAAGGAGAAATCACATTTAAGGGAGAATGAATTTGTCCCTGGGGTTAAGGTGCAGAGACCAGCACCCAAGAAACCTTGCATGCACAATGGATGCAGTCTTTATTCCTCCACGAGACACCTGAGGTGCTAACACTAAAGCCCACTCCCACCAGCAGTCCCAGGACACCTCCCAGACCAGGGACGGTCCCTCTCACCACACTTCTACCTTGCTTGCTGCTGCAGGGGACGGGCTGCCCTTTCTCAGGACCAAGGCACAAGCACCCACTTCCACACGCTCCTGCCTGACCTGCTGCCTAATTCATAGGGAAGCCTCAAATGTCCCAGGTCTTTCCTCCAGCACCAGAAGTCCCTACAAGTAGCCGCCCCTCAGCTGTTCCAGTCCACATCCACATCCATGAGCTCAGCCCTCTTCTCTCACCCTTCCCAATGCCTTCCAGGCAGCAGGTGAGACAATCTGGGGCACAGACATCCCCCACATCCAGCTCCACATCCATTTTATGCCAAGTGGAAAGAGTCCCCCTCCATCTGCTTGGCCAGGTGCATCCAGCAGCGACGCTGAACACAGCAGTTGCAGCGAAGTGAGGCAGCCTGGACCGAAAGAAGAAGGTGTTGGAGATGCTGGACGCCTCTATGGGGAGGGATCCCCACCAGCCAGGGCATCTGGACCCAGTTCCTACATTGGCCCCCAGCACTGACATCCTTTTGGACTACTTGGTGCTACTGGGTGCCCAAGCAGCAAAAGACACCCACATCCATCTGTGCCTGAGCAGCCGGTTCCTGCTGTAGCAGCCAATCTTTGCTTTTGAAAAAGGTGTGGGAAACAGGGCTTTAAAAAATGCTGTGACTGTGCCTGGAATGGGGGCAGGGATGGCCACCAGTCCCGTGCTGGCTTTCCATGTGCCAGGTGTGACAAATCACAGCATCATTTTGTGGTGCCAGCCCAGCCATCGAGTATTGGTCCCTATGCCACAAACAGCCTCCGTTTCCTATAGGCTCCAACCTGGAACAATTTCTCCTTCATGTGTGTCTTAATTTTATCGCTAAGTAAGAGAGAGGAAGATTTGATGCTGCTAATGGCCCTGGAAAATGATGAATTTTTATTATTTTTTTTAAACTTTTCTAATCTAAGAACAGGGTTTTCATTTCCATGAACTGCTTCTTCCTACAAGAATTTTGGTTCCAATTATTCAGACACCTGCTGGTGTCCCAGCAGCCCCCCTGGCAGCGGCAAACCCTCTCGGGCTGAGCAGCCGAAGGAAACAAAGCCCAGAACAACGTTGTACAGGAGAAACAGTACACACACCAGAAAGGCGGCGAGCACAGCAGCAAACGTGTTATTAGTCTGACATCACAAGGGCCTGCTTGTTTGTTTGCTTTCTGCTTTTATGTCCCGACGCTCTCTCTTGCCGTGCCACATGTTGAATTTTTCTTGATTAAGTTGAGACTTTTATTATGCAGCGTCCCCAGAAGAATTACAGAGGGGAAGGAGAAAACCCAACTGCACACGGCAAAGGCAGTGAGACAGATACTGAATTCTTCCAGCTTGAAATGACAGACAGTACAAATAAAGCTCTTTTGTACCTGCTTTAAGACGTAGCATGTGCCGGCCCATCTCAGCAAATATACCTTGGGAAAAGCTGCAAACAGGATCAGAGATGCACAGAGAGGGAAATTTTAAAGCTGTCAGTGCAAGTTTCTTCAGACGCAATATGTTTGTACAGTACAAAGCACCATGAAATGTTGATTCTGATTGTGTAGTAATAATAATAATTTCTATATTTTTAATTATTGTTATTGTTGTTGTTATTATTATTATATTACAAAAGCTTCTCATAGGCCTCTCCAAGTATGTAACTTTAAAAATAAAAGTGGCCCCTGAAACCACCCAAGCTCCCCTCAGCTCAGTGTGCAATGAGTGGGATGGACTCTCCTGTCCAGATCTTTGGGGCTACATCTTTCAGCTTCGTTTCTCTCCTTCCAGCAAGGGCTGGGTTTTGCAAAAGATAGACGAGCACCAAAGCCGCTATGGCAGCATTTCCTCACTGGGAAATAGGCTTCAAGCAGACCTGTAAACTCTGTTCAAGTTTGCTTTATGGTGCCAGAGCAGCACAAAACAGCTCTAGCATCTGGCCTCAGGGGCTCAATCAGTTCTGTATGAATACTCATATGATGCAGTTATCATCGGCAAAGCTCATAGCTAAGCGCCTTGCTACCAAGTCTCATGGCTTTGATTTAAGGAGCTCCCAGTAATCTGGGACACTACAATTAACATATTTAATAGAGCGACTAATGGGAAAGAAAGAGGGGGGAAAACGGCATACCACAGCTTATGCTGATGCTAGGGTGGGAAAGGAACAAAACCCAGAAGTTTTGAACCACGAAAAGGGCACACAGAAATCAGTTAGTTTCTACCTTTTATTCTGCACAATGTAAGGGAAAAAAACCAATCATGTAAATTAACTAATAGTCAGTAAACTCAGACAGTTTGATTTATCTTTTCAAAGGTAACATACAAGATTTAAACACTCACCTTGGGACACTTTGACAAACCTGCTCATCAAAAGACAGGTGATCTGCACTTTCTGGACACCAAATCCTTCCAAATTGTCTCACATGGTGGCACACAAATGCTACAGACTTATTTTAAATACATACCTTTGTTCCCTACCTGCAGGAGACCACAAAGTCTGCAGCCGGGTTATTAAAAGACTTAGGCAACAACTAAGGGTTCAATAAAGGCATCTGTAGTTGTTCCAGTTAAGAAAACAATAATGAAATTTATCTAGTTTATAAACAGGATATAAAGAAAAGTAGAAGCAACCCCTAGTTATGAAGAGACAACCTTATTGTAATTATAATAAATCAAACACAGCTAGTCTGGTCAGTTGCGGACTTACTGCATTGATTTCGCTTGGAAACCAAGACCAGCTTCAGCTGGCTTGGAGAAGTAGCCAACAGTTCATCTGATCAATGGCCAGGTAATAATAATATATTACATACCATAATGCTGAGTTATAGTATTACAGTGCTGTAACAATTGCCAGACAAAAACTCTAGCAAGATAGCCGTATGACTAAATACATATTTATCTTTTACAGTGTCTTTTACATGGTTGTTTAATTATCTCCAAACCAAGTATTCTAAACCCAAGAAATAGTTTCAAATTATATTCAAATGGGTACCTAAATAACCTCAATTCTGCCTTGGTTTTACTGTATGCAGTATAGCATGTAGCACATTCATTGCATGTGGTTATTATATCCAGTGAACACAGAATTATGACAATGTCACTGTAGCAATTATGGTGCCAGATTAGATAAAAAAACTCTTTGGGCAAGGTCTTCCAGCTTTCCAGTATCATGTCTTCAGTTTCTCCCCCACTGGAGAGTGAAGGCAAGCTGTCCTTAGAGAAGAGGTTAAGCCATGTTCCAATGACAAAGGAAAGCAGTGGTCGATTTTGCTTAAAGCACTCTGCAGTCTTATTCCTTCTAGAAACAATAGAGGAGGGAAGCGATGTTGAGAGATGGCAAGTCTTTAAGGAATTTCCTCCAGCAGAACATGATTTTTCAGTGTTGGCAAGAAACTATATTTGGCAAATAATGACACAAAATGGAAGATGATCATGTTTCTTTAACAATGTAACCTACAGACAAGAGGTTTTTTTCCGTCATTAAAATAGGTCCAACGTTAGGTGCTTACAGAATCTGTTTATAATCAAGCTACTTAATGGATTTCCTTGTAAACTTGGACAATACATGAACTATTTAAAGGGTAAGGATAGCACTCGGCTCACATTAGCCATCCAAGAGTTAGGCATTTGGGTTTGCTTGGCATCTTGACTCCCTCACGGAGGACAGAAAGAGCAGCTCCGCAGCAGGGAGCTGATTTATTGGAGGGGATAAGGCTCTCGCTCTCCAGACGTGACCACTGTCCATATGCACACCTGTTTTTTAGCAACATTAGATGAATCCAGTCCCTATCAATTTAAAGTGGATTATGATGTTTCCAGTCCTTTGGCAGCAGCGTTGGTTAAGAAGTTTTCATCTCTGTTCCAACCATCCTCGCTCATCCCTGCCACCTCCCCTCCCCAAGAAGGACTGACTACCCCCCTCCTTTGCACCAGCTCAGCTAAGATAGAGCTATAAAATTACCTGGTTCTAAAGAAACACTTTTTTCCTATTATCCGCCTATTTTTCTATGGACTATTTTTTTTCTTAGCCACCCCATTTTCACCAGTCCTGGACACAACAGCACTGTAACAGGCACAGCAGCAGCCCCTCATGTTGAGATAGAGAGGGGTGGGAGAGGGTATTTTGGATCCACTGATGAAGGACCAGTAACATGGAGCCACACGCTCATTCTCAGGAGGACACCGTGTTTTTGTGTTCATTTACACAACAAAGAGGCTACTTGCAATACTCAACACTGCCTAGATTACAGAGCCACCCTGTTGTCTTCACGGTGAGAGTAATTTCATTGGTCTCCTTATTCAGTGTTCCCTTATTTCTCATTTTCAAGCACAAAATGCCTGAGAGGCGCTGCACAAAGGCTCCTTGTCCAATCGGCCACCAATGAGACGAGCTGCCCCAGTCCTCTGACCTCCCCTGCACCATTCCTGTCTTCCCACTGCTCTTTGTCACTTTTCAGGTGGTACCATCCCTGAACATCTCCCATCATCCTCCTTCAGGTCACCCCTAATAGCCTAGGGGCCAGGACATGCACCTTCTTTATCGTTTCTGTATTGCTGCCTTGCTGTATCACGCACAACCCAGCCTGGATCTGTGCTGTCCCCCAGGCCAGAGGAGCAAACCTTCCTCCACCCTCCGTGAGCCCCCGCCTGGATCAGACAGCTCTCCTGTCAGCTGTGTGTGGTCTTGTGCCAGGAAGCTTTATCCCGAAAATTTAGTAAAAAGAGCAAAATACCTCCTTGATACCCCACTGTTAACTTCAATAGAGTGACTCCAGGGATGAGCTGAGCACACTGGAAGAGAAAAAATATAAGCAAAGCAGAAAATAAATAAATAAATTCTCTACAGATATTTAGACACACACATACACATATAGTGAGATTTTACAACTTAATTTGCTTCTGAATAGCACTGAACCGATTCAATGTGGTTGCTACAGTACAAGTGTCCCCTAAACAGTAACTCGGCGCACAGAGAATTATGTTCATTTGTGCATCAACATTTTTGAGTTAAGATACTTCTTTATTCCTGGGAGTGTTGATTAGGCCCCTTTCAAACTCAGTATCCGCTGTCTGTGCCTTACATGAATCATGTTCAGTACAGGGCATTGCTGACTCTCTGTCACAAACAACCTAGGAATAAAAGATCGGCATTTCAGTTTATTTTTCCTGCATCTTGTTAAAAAACGTACTAGGAATTTTGAAGAAACCTAATGCATAAATACATATTTTGTCTGATTCAATAACATATACAATTCAAATGACACCGCATTAGAAAACCAAGGGGCTGCTGTTATTCACCAACACTTTAAATATGAGCAATTTATTTTTCTTTACCTTGACATTATTCAGAGGGCCAAATCAGAAAATGAGGTAACATCACTTAACTGCCTGCCCCACCTTCATCCCCCCACCCCACAAGCAACCAGAAAACCGCTGACCCCTCTAACACAAAATGCTATTTCTTTAATCTTATCAAACATCAGTCCTTTTGAGCAGTGAGGACAATAACAGATTGGTATTAGCAATCTCAGCCCTTCTCAGACAGTTGGAAGCTTGCGTATCTTAACTGATGTGCCTAATTAGATACAGCAGTGATTCAGCCTTCAGCTGCGGTGCCGTGGTTTTGCTTGCAGTGTGCACCAGCGTGCTCCGCATCACCCTGTGACTGAGGTGTTTACTCTCCATCACAATTGCTGTTATCTGTCAGAAGTGATACCGGACTGTTTTCCAAAGAACACCGCTCCTCCACTTATTTATTTGGAAGTACTTTCACCAGAAGGTGCAAGTTATCTTTGACTGAATGTTATTCTGGTGAGAGGCAATAGCCTGGAAATCTCGGTGTCTTCCAGCCCTGGACAAAAAAGTCTTCCCAGCTTTGCAGAGCTGTCACGGAGGAGCGTGTTTGGCACGTTATTCAGCCCCCATGCCTGCTTACTCTGCTTCGTGATGGGGAAAGCTCCATCCCAGTGGCCGTAGGCTTGTGAATTCTTACCTGCCATGAACTGGATGAGGTATTTTTTTTATTTTTTTTTAATTCAGTGCAATGACTTTCAGCAGCTAGCAGCGCAAACTAGAGATGAACTGCTGCTCTGGAGGGGAGCAGGTCTGTATGTCATTAACCTTGTCACCCCCTGTTGACATAACAGAGAATGTAAGCAAAGAAACGTATCCCAGAGAATGAAAAAACGCGATGCTCAATGTTTTCCCAGGCTTTATCCTTAGTAGATTAGAACAGCAAGAATGTTCTCCACCAAGCTTCAGAAGTGTGAAATCCATGGTAGATAACACATTATATTTCCAGATTTAAAATGACAACAGTCCATAGCTAAGAATCAAGGAGCCACATCTTCAGCTGGGCTAAAAAAGCACAGCTCTGCTGAAGTCAGAAGATGACACCTACTTAAAACAGCCAAGGATATTGCTCCTCAGTATCAAAGCTTATTATCACATCTACTTACCTGCCAATCGCTACATTTAGTGCTGTTTTCCATTGCAGTAGTAGACCCTTAAGCTAGAAGCTAGAAAATGTAACTCTACAGTTATTTTCAACTCTAATAGGAGATGTACAAGGCCCTGAACTCAGCTCTTTGTGAATAAAAAGGCTTTTAATTCATCTTTAAGGAAACAATTAGAGATCATCCAGAGCATATAAAATAATCTGATTTTGCTTTCCCTCTAGCAAGGCTATTATATATCTCTTTTCTTTTTCTTCCAGGTTGGCTTCTATTTTCTCTCAGGTGCAACTGCAATTTCCTAAGGCAATGAACTGAAAAAGAATCAGCAACATCTGGAGTTATCTGCACTTCTGCCAAATAAAATCAACACGTCTGAAGAGGGCAGTTTCTCAGAATGAAACGGGAAGTGATGACTAATAAGGAAATGCAATTTACCAAAAATATCTCGTTTAGCCTTTTCTTAAATATATCAGCCTTGTAAGTCTCCTCCACCACCTAAAAGTCCTACTCGGATTACACAACAGTAAGATTTGTCCAGGAAGAACAAATGTTTGGCAGTTTTGTTAGCTGTTTGGAGGTGAATGCAAGTCTACAGATCACTTGATACTATCTGATAACCTGTAGACTCCCCATCGGAGTTAACTTCCCTCAACCCCTTTTTCATCAACAGAAGGAAACAGGCAAGGTAGGACTCATCGCGCTTTTAAGGAGGCATCTAAAATAGCTCAGCTGAACTGCAACGTAAAAGCAGCACTTGCTCTCCTTTGGCTGAAAAGGAAGCTCAGAACAACTAGCTCAGACATGACACCTACATCTGTAGATGTCTAATGTTAAATGAGATGATGGTCACCCCCCAAAGCTGTCCTGCAGAATCATCACCCCTTGCATTCCTCCCCCATCTCAGCTTCTCCTTGTTCTCACTGTCACCCTCCTGGAAATGAAAGGACCACCACCCAAACACAAGAGAGGCTATTGTCTTCCTCTCTTTAAGCGGAAGTTCTCTTCAAGAACTTTTCTTTGGGGTCCTTAATGAAGACAGGCTGAAAGAGCTGGGGTTGTTCAGCCTGGAGAAGAGAAGGCTCCGCAGAGACCTCATAGCAGCCTTCCAGTATCTGAAGAGAGCCTACAGGAGAGCCGGAGAGGGACTCTTTGTCAGGAGATGTAGTGACAGGACAAGGGGTTATGGTTTTAAATTGGAAGAGGGGAGATTTAGACTAGATATTAGGAGGAAATTCTTTACTGTAAGGGTAGTGAAGTACTGGAACAGGTTGCCCAGAGAAGTTGGTGATGCCCCATCCCTGGAAGTGTTTAAGGCCAGGTTGGATGGGGCTTTGAGCAACCTGCTCTAGTGGAGGTGTCCCTGCCCATGGCAGGAGGGTTGGAACTCAATGATCTTTAAGGTCCCTTCCAACTCTAACCATTCTATGATTCTATGATTCTAAGAGGTGATACAATGAGCATAAGCATTTACCTGTTACTTAGGTGTATTCAGCTTAACTTTCTTATCCCTACTTGCAAGCCCTTGCTCTTAGTCCTCTTTTCCATCATGTTTCTTCTTGTCCCACCTTAAATCCCCTTCTCTAGACCTCTTTATTCAAGTCTCCCAAAAAAATCATTCCTACCTGGTTATTCCTGGCTTATTGTGCTCACAGCTCTGCCAAACAGTTACTGGAACCATCCAAGTGTGTACCTTCCTTAAACAGCAATTATAGGATCTTATCATGTACAAATTGTCCTGTCCCAAGTTTCATTCATCACAGTGAATATGGGCTAGACTCATCCCTCCTAAACATAAGTACTTGGATGAGACACCCATGTTAGGTGTGTAGTCACTCAAAGCAACGAAGAAACAATCCCCTCCAGAGGTGCTCTCAGATCTTGCACAGTTTTAATTATCCCATGAAGATACCCATTTCTTTCACTAGTTCCATAAAAGGAGTCCTGAGTGGCAATATTCTTTATCTGGGGTTATCCTTTGAGTGCTCAGGGTGAACCTGAGCTGATACCTTTTCCTTTTATAGCAATACAACTTAACATTTTTTTAATACTTGGAAATAATAAATACAAACAACTACAGAGGCACAGAATTTTTAGTTGCTTCAGGGCAATTTACCTTCTCTGAAGCCTATTCTCGCCTTAAGTTTGGTGATTCTTCAGCTGCTATTGAAGTTAAGGGGAGTGCAGCACCTGACAGAATTAGGCCTGTGGACTTCACTGATGAACCTCACCAATCATCAACACAAAGAAGGACAAAATGTAATGGGAAGGAAAACGGAAATAAAGCCAGGCTTTATACCTTTACTAAAAGCCTCTAACATCATCCTCCGATTACTACAAAAGCCAAGGGATGTTGAAAATCTGGATATACTCTCTGGAGTGCAATTTTCTTTTCTTTGATGCTGCTGATTCTGCTTGAAAGTAATCGAACCACAGCACTCTCCTCTCTTGGCCTGCAATACAAACAGGAAAGGGAGACAGCCCGGCATGAAAATGTGAGCAGCGCCCCGAGTTGCTCGTCTCCTGCTCAAGCTGCTACAGTGGGGTGGGTGCCCAGAGCAGGGAAGGTCATTCCCAAAGGCAGAAGGGGCTCCGAGTGATGGGGCAGGTCTTGGGGAGCAAGCCACAGTCACCCTTTGGCAGCACCTCCCCAGGTGGGCAACGCAGAGCACACCTCCATGACGGCCCCATCCCGGAGCACATCTCCAGCCAGAAGAAAGGCAAACTTGACAATTTTCCCCTTCAGTTTTGGGGGTTTTTTTTGTCATTTGAGAAATGCATGAGGAAATCACATGATCCGTTTAGCCTAACTCGCATAAACTCAGAAAAGCACACGGCTTGAATTTTATAGCCTTTTCTTATCATTAGTATTTTTCCTTCAAACCTCTGCATTTTGTTGGGCTCACGGAACAACAGCGGGGCCTGTCCTGCAGCTAATTTGAGGCCTGCCAATTCCCTGTGACTGCAAACAAAATCTGTAGCTTACTGGATAAAGTGTCTTCTTTGTATTTCAAAAATAGTCAGCACAAATCCAATTAAAAATGTTTCTTTTCTTTCAAATATTATATTGTTCTGAGCATTTCTGTGTAAGCAGGGAACCCTGGATTACATTCCTCTCCAGGGGATCCTAAATGTTTATACAAATCACAGTAGGCAGCATTACAACACTTCCAACTTTTGCCACATGCACTTTGTCTAAACTCGAACTTGGTCAGAAATCTGTCAGACTGCAAACTGTAAAAAAGAGAAATGAAAGGAAACTGTCTTATTTTTGTTCCTTTTGAGGATGTAATTCTATTAACAGTTCTGTACGTCTTTTCCCCATCAATTTAATTACAGATTAATTAATTCTTAGCAGTTTTCTAAAGCCCAGCAAAATATCATCTGACCCAAAACATTTCACAGCAGGGAAAAAAGCCAAGTTAGATAAAGAGAAAATCCATCCTTTGGAAAAAATGGTGTTTAGAAGAACAGGCAAGAGTAGAAAAAGATCAGCTCTCCCTTTTCCTCAGCAAACACATGTCGCTGCATGTCTCACTCATTAGATTTCACTTCTTTCCATTCCTGTGCATCATGCCCCAGACTGATCTTAGCTACAAAATGGTGATACTGTATCATAGAATCATAGAATCACAGAATGGTTCGGGTTGGAAGGGACCTTAAAGATAATCGAGTTCCAACCCCCTTGCCATGGGCAGGGACACCTCCACTAGAGCAGGTTGCTCAAAGCCCCATCCAGCCTGGCCTTGAACACCACCAGGGATGGGGCCTCCACAGCTTCTCTGGGCAACCTGTTCCAGTGTCTCACCACCCTCACAGTAAAGAAGGACTTGCCATTTTTATGCTTTTCCTTGATTGAAAATATCAGCGTCAAAGTGGTTGAGATACAACCACGGCCATGGCTTTGCTGTTGGTGTCGTGCCACAGTCACGCACACAAAGTCTGAACGTGCTTGGAACTGCAACCCAGATATCTAGCTTGTGTCTGAGGCCAAGGCAACTTGGTGAGAAATAGAAGGGTCTACATTAGAAACAAGCAAGCTCTGGCAAAGATCACATTTATTGTTGCCTGAGATAACCCCAGGAAGGGGTTGAGTTTGCACCCTTTTCTGTGAGCTTGTGTGTTGCTTCTACCAGGCAGGTTGGGACTGCCATCTGCTTACATTTATATTTTTATAGGGTCTTTTATCACAGGGCTCCCAAAGCACTTTACACACTTACACCTTGATTCTCTGTTGTAACAGGAGGTGGGTTTAAATTAAAATAATGTGCAGGTCGTAATCTAGGAATTGGGCTTCAGAGCCTCCTTTTTCACCTCTCAAGTGGGGTTGTTACAAAGCAGGTACAAAAAGCCAGAGCCAGGCATTTCAAGCCACACTATGAAAGTCAAGATATTTCCATGAATGGAAAAAACAGAAAGACTTGGGAAAACAGAAGCCATCTTTTTGCACACATCGCTGTTAAACCCCACACCATAAGAGAGAAGCACATCGAGGCCTTCGGGTCACTGATGTGCAAGCGGGTAACACTCTGCTTGCCATGAAGGAAACGAAGGAAACGAAGCATGGCTCGAAACAAGCACCCACCTCCTTGTCCTTTCTCACAGCTACTGGTGGATGATTACTGTATATAACAGGGAAACCCCCAAAAAAGCAGCAGTCTCCCCACAGCAAAGAGCTGCCCTTTTCAGTGAGGGGGAGCTGATGATCTGCTGCTGCAGAAGGTCACAGTGAGAGGCCAGGAAAGGCACAAGTCATGACATAGCCCTCCTGTATGCACAGTGGTGACATTGCCGTGCTGTTCTCCCGGGGAAGGGGACAGAAGCCAGAGCGGCGCAGGAAGCCGGATGCGGGAAGGGCAGGAGCAGAGGACAGGAGTTCGTCTTTGGAAGCGCTTCCACAGGGTTAGCAAGTTAATTAGTCGCACAGCACGGGCCCAACCACCGTGCCATGAAGCTCTTTTTATTAAATCTGCTTATTTCTGGACCCACTGCTGCTAATCTGACTGCCGCTGGCCGGGCCAAGCAGAGAGAGCGTGGAGGTCCTCTGAGCGCAGGTGGACACCCACACGACCGACGCTCGCAGCTGAGCCAGCCACCCTGGGCTCCTTTACAGGTAATGCAGGGAAATGTTTTCCTTAGGGAAATGCTTCTGCTCTTCCTCAAATTGGTGGAAAATAGGACAAATTATCTGCACCCAACAAGTGTGCCCTTCACTCCACTCTGAAGTCAGGAGAAATGGTGTTTCTGACACCCTCCACCCTGCAGAATAGGCCAGTGAATCCTCTCTAGCAGAGCAATTCCAAAAATAAACATTTTTTTCAACACAGAGACTTAGAAATAAAAAAATTAAAAACCCTGTGTGATCACATGCAACCAGGTCCTCAAGACACACAGTGGCATGTATGCTCACCGCTAGGAAGCATCAGCCATCAGCTTACACCACAGCACACCAACTTGACTTCCCAGATCAAAGCACCTGATCCAGAGGGAAAGGTTGAGAAGAGCTGGGAACAGGAGGTGAGAAGGCATGGAGCTAAGCCCAGGAGAGGCAGGGAGAGCAGTGGGAAAATAGTAACAGAGAGTGAAAGAAAAGAAAAAAAAAAGCAGAAGATGCAAGATTGGAGACCTGGTTCGTTGCCGACCCCTTCTCTTTCCACTCCAAGTTAAACTTTTTCCCCATCCTCCCTGACCCTCACTTCTGCTCCTCCATGGCTCACTCCACGCACACGCTGCAGCTCAGCTCACTCCTTCACCTGCACAGACTCATCGCCACCCACAGAAAAATCCTCCAAACATCAACCCGGGGTGCATTCTGGAGAGACGGGGAGGGGGACCTGAAATAGCTCCCACTGACACCCTGCCATGGCAGATAAATAACTCAGCGCTCATTGGAGCTGGGACAGGAGTCCAAGTCCTCTGGCAGTTTTATGAAATTCTAGCTGTTCCTTGCCTCTGCTTTTCCAAAAGTGCACAGAATGAAATGGCTCGTTTCGGGGCAAATGACACAATGGTGCTAAACGGCATGATTTGTTTGTTTGTTTCATCCCAGGAGGGGAGGAGGAGGGAAGGAATGTATATTTGATCTGATCCAAACCATTTTGTTGTTGTTGTTTCTGCAAAACTCAAAAAAAAAAAAAATTACTTGAACTGCCTTACACAAAAGAAGTTTGAGGGACGAAAGAGAGACGAGACCCCATTTCTCTCGCAAGACTCATTTGACCCTCTGACACCCCAGCCTGGGAGGAACTCACTTACGAAACCCAGCGCTCAGAAATAAATTTAAAAAAAATAGCCCAAGCTGCGTGGCATTCAGTAGGAAAGCTGTTTATTTACTTTGTCGCCTTTTGCAGCGCCTGTGTGCTTGTGTCAGAGAGTGCTCAGAATTGCCCACTGACCTACGTTCCCCGGGATGCGGAGCCCTGCATCCCTGCTCCGGGGCTGGCTGGCACCCCTCGCCCCGGCCCTGCGCCCCCTCCCCAGCGTTGCACCAGCTCTTCCAGCAACGCGGTGCCTAAAGTGGATACCGTCTGGGGCCACCGAAGCATGCTTTTAAATGGATAGCCAGCCAAGTGTGTATTAATTAAACTTAAAAGTTCTATTTATTGCCAAACACAGGGGGATTACGCAGACAACAAGTGGCGGAAAGTACTCCAAAACGTTCTCACCCCTTTAATTACTGTGCTATAGTTAGCCCAGCGAGCTGATGTATAATCAACACTGCTGTACGCGCTGTTTACAGCAAGCACTCGGGAGAAGCGAACTTCTTGCTTCCCAGCCTCTCCGAGCAGCTGCGACATTTGGAGGTGCAGGAGGAACACAGCAGAAGGCACCGAAGCGCCCTTTTATTTATCTCCTCCCCGCTGCTGCTCGCCTGCAGCCCCCCACCGTGCTGCCGGCCCCGGGGGTCCCACCGCCAGCCTGTGGCCCCCCGTTTCCCCCCAGCAGCACTTTCCGTCCATCGCACCAATGCTCCCATAGCGCTCAGTGTGTCCTGAAATAACAGACCTGCCGTCGTGGAAGTTAATTATCGTTGCACCATGCTTTGCTGCTGGCAGTTTTTAGAGCTGGGCATCTTAGGAGTTTGAATTTATTTTCTGCTTTGGCGTTCTGTGTGCTTACAGCCCCTGGATTTCCCAAGCGAGCCGAGCAGCCAAGCGAAGAAGCCAGGCAGATCCGGACCCCCAAGAGGCCGATACGGTTCCCCTGAGTCTGTCACTGGGACTGACTCCTCGAATTCGGCGAGATCAGCGCTAGATCCAGCGATGTGATGACACTCGGTCCCTCTTAAGGCAGCTTGCAAGCCCTCACCAAAAGTGTATCTTCTTTATTAAAAACGAAGATGAAAAAAAATCAGCAAAATATGGTAAAAGTTTAATAGCTCAGTTTGGAATTGCCCTGCTCTCACTAACACATACGACACACAGAGTTAATAGCACTGACCTCTGTGCTCCTCTGGTTCCCCATCTCCCAGCAGCGGTAGAGCATTGCTGTCTCCTGCTACTCAACTTGGCTGCCTTCAGCACCGGCAGCTCATTTTCCTTCCACGAATCCTCAACCCCCCAGTTCATTTCTAGCTCTTTTCATCGCAATAGCCTGAAGAAGGTGAGACACAGGCACCCATTAGCAAGCCAGCAAAAAGAAAACCTCTCATCATCTTGCACTTTCATAACTGATCAAAATCCAAACAGCAGCACGCATTTTCCACGTGACCCTGGGCCTGTATTTCAAGAGTCATACCTGCTCCCAAGTACACAAATTTCCCGATCTGGGCAACACGGAGAACCGTGGGTAAATGAATTCATGGTAATCATGGGAAACAGCTGAGTAAATCACATTACAGCACCACAGAGTCCGCCACTACCACCACCCTTGTTAAAGCAGCCTGAGGCACCTTATACCTTTAGTGCCTCCACGCTCACGTATTTAGCAGCTCTTTGGACAGAACTCACACTTAATCTCCACTAAAACAGCCTGACTCTCTCTTCCAGGACCTCAGTCTCCCTCACAAGGCCCAACAAGCCACTCTTTCGCAAAGCGGAGTGAGGTGGGAGTATAAACACCCCCAGCTCCATGCTTTGGGCTTCTTTGTAAGCAAGATGAGGTCTCTCTGACCGGCTACAAAGGTCACCTGGGGAATCACCTGGAAGCCCAGGGCTGCCAGAGCAGACAGTACTTTGTCCATTATTTCTCCAAAGGCTCTGACGCTCAGAGACCAGGATGTCTAAGGACTTCAGAGCGATTCCAGAAAGAGAGAATTTAGCAGCTTTCCTATTCCACAAATAGACAAATACCAAAGCTTTTTGAAGCAAAGCTGGTCAGAAATTTTCTGACTGGAAAATACCAATTCATTCCTTCCGAAACGGTCGCTGCTTTCCTGAATTCCATCGACCCCTCAGCTCTCTGGGAACATTACTCCAGTTTCTGGAGGTGAGCCTTAGCACTTGGGATGCAAGTTCAGCACTCAGGGTCTCCTCTTCCTGCAGAGTTGCCCTGGGTCTCGGGAGCCGCCGGCAGCAGCCCACCAGCAGGGCTGCATCCCATGGTCCTCTCCATCCCACTGAGCAACGGTAGAGCCTGCAGAGCCGCTGGAAATTTCTTCAGTCTTTCTGTCATTTGCTTACTTTAATACACATCACATTTCAAAACAATGGCATTTCCTTCAAACTAAAATCCCAATTTTTAGCCAGCTTTATGCTCAGTGCCTATGTTGATAATCTCTGGGCCAAGAGGCAAAATCTGTAAGCTTCCAAATGACTTTGAGATGTGTTAAAAATGCCCTAAGATGAACAGCTGGCAGATCAGCAAACTGAACAACCCCAAATTACACCGGAGTTCACGCGTATGCATGCATGTGCATGTACCACCTCACAAACCGACAGCAAATGTTCCCTGTCACAGGACCAGCATTGCATAAGAGGTATTAACACGCAGAATTACTTTGTGTCTGCATCTGGCACAGCTTTTGCTGGACAGATGACTCATATTCATTCTGCTCCTAATTGCCGAGTCTTTTGAAGAAAATTCTTATGCTGTTCTTTCTTTCTGTAATGGGTAAAAGATTAATTTCTTTGTATATGGCAGTATGTTTTCACATAGCCCGCTGCCAGGTGTTGCTGTGACCCAGGTAGCACTCCATTCTGCTCTGAATCTTGACTGTGTCTCACAGGTCTGCCAGGACTGTGCCATGACAGCACTTTGAGATACAGGAAGAAAGGCAGTTTGCCTTCTCCTTAGAGACCAGCAACCACAAGTGCCGCCCAAAAAGGGTTGCCACATGAGTGAGTGGTGATGTACTACATGTACCCATTTGTCTCAGGGTTGACTGCAATGAGGGTGCTGGTTTTCAGCCTCAGGGTGTGAAGATGCAGATAGCCCCAGAAGGCCTTCTTCAGACATTTAGAAAGAGGTTTCACTCCCAGGGCACTGAGGCTGGCCAATATGCAAAAGACACCACAGGGGCTCTTTATGCCTCCCACGAGTCTCCTAGGCACAGTCCTGGGACCTGCAGCCCCCCACAGTTGAGCTCAGCCCTTCTGTCCATCACTGTGGACTTACTCAGGCATATGCACATGGCCTTTAGGTCCACAGCCCTCCTGCTTCCCCCACAATCACTGCTTCTGCTGGCACCTGGTTCCTTCACAACCCATTCCCTGCCTTTGGTGTCATCTTCAGTGCTGCTGCATCAGCCATGACACAGCAGCCAGCTCTTTGCAGAGCCACCCCCAGACCCCGGATGTCCCCCCTGTTCCTCAGGCCATCAGAGAGGTGTCACCAACTCAACAATGAGTAGGGAAACACATGAGTTGCACGGCACCCAGCGGTGATCCAGCAATTCCTGTGTGAGTGGTGGGCACTCTACAATCCAAATAAGTAAAAAGTCTTGTGTAAATATAACACACAGCGATGCTGTCACTGATTTTCAGATAAAATAGTAAAAGCACAGCTCTGCTTGTTTTGTAAGATTGAGGGGTGGCTTAAGATATGAATAAGTAGCTGTTTTATTTCTGGTTTCACCTCTAGGACCAATGCTCCCTGATACTGATATTTAAAGAAGCACTTTCTTCAGCATGGCTACAATCCAGGGCGTGTGGTGTGGTGGGTTTTTTTTTCCTATGCTGGCTTCAAACAAGCTGTGGGTGTCTGGGTGGGTGGGTTGAGTGACATATTAGTGAGGAAGCTTCCTCCCCTTTCAGAGCTACGTGGAGAAGTCAGAAAGGCATCGTTTGAAAAAGTGACAGGCAGATCATGTCGGACTATTGCTGATGAAAAAGGGTTTAAATCCATCAAGAATCCTGAATTTGGAACTGCACTGCTACAGAGAGTGGGGTGAAGTGAACTTCACTAACCTCTATAAATATTATCTGTCTTTTAATTTCAGATTTGCTCCTCGAAAAGCCTTTCAAAATGCACACTCCCTCCTTTCAGCTCCTGGCATCCAATCAAACTAGCTATCTAACAACAAGGAGCAGAGGAAGTCTGTCCTTCGTCTCCATTTAGAAGTGAAAGATTCCCCCTTCCCTCCCACCACCCCCCCTACCCTGGCTCTGAAGGTCTTCCAATTATCTCCTTTACCTGCCGCATTAAAAAGTAAAGCATATGAGTTGCCAGAGATACAGAGTCTGAGGACAAGTCACTGTGGCAAAGCCATGACATTAGAACAGATGGAAAACTTCTCGGGAACAAAATGTGCACAAAAAAATGGGTTCTGGCTTTGAAGTGTATATTCACGGTGGGTGCTTTCATGTCTTTTGAAAAGCCCTAGCTCAAATCTGACCTACTTAGGCAACATTCTTATTTATGTCTCCGACTAAGGAGCTGTATATTTAGCAAATGAGAGGAAATCATCCCCCTGTCATGTTTATAGATTGGAGCAAACTTTGCTGTTTAATTCTTCAACAGATTTGTCTCCATAAAAGTGGATGTAATTTAAACACTGTTAAAAAAATCAATAAATTCCAGAAACTTAGGATAAATGGAATCATAATTTCAAATATATATATAGATATTATATATGTACAGACATACATACAGAGAAAGAAAGAACATTTATTCAGTAGACTGCCGTCAAACCATATTTATTTAACTGGTTCAAGAGTAATGGGTAAGGCTGAGCAAAGGTAGAGAAAGAATCATAAGACTTTGCCATTTTAATTGATGCTAAATGCTAACAACATTCTGTAAGATACCAAGCAACAGAGAAAATCTTAACTCTTCATAAACTGGGTAGGCTTATCTGGACTAAAATGAAAAAGAAATTAAAATGAAATTAAAAGATCCTTAAGTTCAAGAAATTGAAGCTGAAATGCCCCACAGGAGATCATCTAGTCCATCTCCCAAAATCAAGATGAATTAGACCCATGTTATTCTGGACTGATATCTGTCTAACCTCCAGGGGTGGACATTTGGCAAGTTCCAAGCAGCCTATCTCCCCTTTTTGCAATTATCACTAGTAGAAGGATCTTGCTGGCATCTAAGCTATGTCTCTCACTGAAGTTAAAGCCCATTACCTCTTGTCCCAGTAGACAAAGAGGACAGATTATTTATTTCTGCTTTTCAGTCACCTTTCAGGACTTATCATGTTCCTTCTCCCTTCTTTAGTTTAGACAACCCCAATTTGTTCAATCTTCTCTCATGAACTATGTTTCCAGTTGATCACAAGCATGTCACCCTACTGAGTCACATTTCACATGTAACCTATTCAAAGATGATCCACTCCAAGACCCAGATCCTTCTCTTCAGGACAGCTGCTTGGCCAGTCATCTCCTGTCCTTGCATTAATGCCATTGACTGTTCCTGCCTCAACACAGGAGAGCCTTGCAGCTGTCTGCGCTCCAGTCTGCCCAGGACACTCCTCCAACTTCTCCAGGTCACTTTGCATTCTGAACCCCTTCTCCGCCCAGCCTGCAGCCCATCGCAGCTTGCCAATCGAACAAGAACCCTCTGCTTTCCACCATCCTACCCGTTAATGAAAACACCGCACCGCACTCTGGCCCAGCACAGATCTCAAAGCACCCCGCTGAAAATCCCCTTCCAGTTTCACAGTTAATCATTGGTAACTGCTCTCTGACTACAGCCTGACAGCCAGCTGTGCGCTGACCTACGATAACAGTTTCTTCTCGCCCTGGTTTCTCCAGGTTGCTTATGACATTATGTCTTGTGAAACAGCATCAAGAACCTTATTACAATCGGGACACGTGACACCCACTGCTTTTTTCCTACCCACAAGGTCTGTTGCCTTGTCTCAGAAGGAAAAGAGATTGGTTTCAGATTATTTGCTCCTGACAAATCCACACTGGCTCATATCCTCGTTACATTCGAGGTGCTTACAATCGATTGTTTGATTGTTTGTTCCATGTATTGGCAGGTAGCTGACTTGACTACAAATCCCTGGATTCAGCTTTTTCTCCTTATTATGGATAGACACTATCTCTGCCCTTTTTCCGTCCTCCAGAACCTCTCCTGTCCTCCATGACTTCTGGGGCTAAGCACTGAACTTTCTGGGATTGTTTCAGCCAGTTCTCTGGCTCTCTCTACCTAAGGTTGAATTTCACAAGACCAAATGAATTCAAAAACGTTTAGTTTATCTCAGTATTTTATAATCTGATTTTTCTCTACTGTAGCCTGAACTACTATCCTGTAGTCACTGGCTGTATTAAGCCTCCAATCATAATTGAATCAATCAACATTGATTCAGAAGCTAATAACAATATTTATTTCAGATAACACCATTTATTGGGGGGGGGGATAATCTGTCTTTCGCAACCTTTTCAGTCTAAACATTTCAGAAGTTCTCAGGTTGTTTCTCAGCTACCTGATGCTCAAAGGCCCCCTTAATCTCCTAAATGGAAAGGAGCTTTCGGCATCATCCAAAATCAAGCCCCCATTTGAGGTTCATACTTTGACAGAAATGGGGTATTTCAAGACAACCGTGATTCTTCCTGATCAAAGCTGATCTGAAAATACCATGAGAATACTTACCTTGTTGCTGTTCCAGCTGAATGTAGAGGGGCCACGGTGTGCAGAAATAGAAGCACATCTTCAAAACCCTACAAAAGCCCGTCCACGTTTTCAGTGAGAGCTCCAAACCTTTCTTCTGCAACACGACAATCTGGCCTGCCTTAAACTCTGCTTAATTCTCCCACCTCATCCTCCCAAGTCATAACATCATATTTATACTTGTCTCTTTAACACCTGTTTACAGAACACCTACAAATCCACTGATCAAATTTAAAAACCCAAAAGATACACTCTCCCTCAAAATGGATTAAAATAGTGTCAGCTCCCTTGAAGTTAATCAATTAATACTATTCCTTAGAGCTGTTTTTATTCCTTCTGATATCCTAAACAATGCTGAAGCAGAAAGGGTGAAGTAACTGAAATCCAGATATGTTAGTTTCTGCTCCATTAGGAAAAGGAAAAATCAATTTGGCAAAACATAAAAGAAGAAAATCAATAAGAAAAGAAATTTTATTTTCAGCTGAGGACTAAGAATATATTACAAACAATGGTAAGCGAAAATTATTCATTGATTTGTATAACACCTTTTACAAGCCAAAAAGTGCTCCAAAAAATTATAGATTATTTAAATCTAAGGATCACTTACCGCCAAAATGCACCTATCTCTGGGGTGGAATGCAGCTGCTATGAAATTGCACTAGCAAACACTGCACCACAGCTTTAGGGCACAAATGCTTTATCTGAAGATGCATCAAGGGAAGTTGAAAATGCAGAATGGAATCAACCAGGCTGCAATATGACCGCGCTGCAACTATATCGATTTCAGCTTAAGCGTAAACTCACGGAAGATAGGCTTAAGCTCATGGAAGATAGGTCCATCAGCCCATTAAACAAACTTTGGCTCACAAAGTCCCCAAAGCACTCTTTGTCAGAAGCTGGGATAATATGCCAGAGGACAGGTCATCTTGTGTTTGCCCTATTCCTTCTGCTCTTTCCCTGGTCACGGTCAGAAACCTGATGACACTGGGCTAGACGGAGCTTTGGTCTGACCTAGCAGAGCCATTCCTAAGTCCTGAGCTAATTCTCTGGGCTGCGAGCTTCAGCGGGGCTGGAGCTAGCACACCCTTGCATCTGCTGACTCGACGGCAGGGCAGCCATCTCTGCCAGAAGGGCAGGTGGTGCGGCCGACAAGGCAGCCTTTTGTATTCTCCGGCATGAATCACCACACTCATCCGGAGGCACGCTAAATCCTCAGTGTTAAGCGCACATTAAGTTGTTTCAGGATATGGGCCACATTTATAGTACTGTCATTAGTAGCAAGGGCTCGCACTGCATAAAATTACACAAAGTACCTTTTGTACCTCAAGATGTACTTAGCAAGCAAACTCCTAGGGGCAGGGAATGTACAATCTTCTGTTTCTCTAAAGCACCTTATTCAATTACGGCAATATAAAAATGATTTATAACAATCTATTAAAATTACAACTCAAATGACTTATCACTCCTGGGGTCCTGGGAATATACTGTAGGATTTGTCATTTAATTGTAAATCAAATCTAGTGACCAGTACCTCACATTTTAGAGAAAGATGAAAACTAGTGATACACCTCACCAATTGCAAGTGCAGCATGTCTTGGGTGATATGATCTTTGCTAATCACTCAAGATATGAGTGGGGGGAAGAGGAAACGTAGAAGAAAGTGGCAGACATTTCTGCTCCCTGCAGTCTGTAAAGTCTGTAACCCAACCAGTGCTTACACTCAGGAAGCTTCCACCACTCCAGGGGCTGCTGCGGGGCACGTGGGCGGGCATGCTGAAAACACTCACCATCACTGCCATCTCCCAGGGTGTTTCTTTCTCCCCTCAGCTTTCCCTGGAAATGCCTCTTCAGAAAAATCAAAGTCCAAAATAGAAGCAAGACAGAGTAAACAGTCTGCCTAAAAGGCCACAAGCTGGGCTGGAAAGAGATCCACCAAGCATCTTGCACACGTCGTCCTGAGCAACCTGCATTGCACAGGCTGACCCAGGGTCCTGGGGGACAGCTGAGGCTCTGCACGGGGTAGAAGCACACCACCTGCTTCAACCCACCCAGTGCAACAACCCAAGTCTACCCATCCCTGTGCTGAGAAAGACCAAGGAAATGTAGTATGAAAATCTCAAATTAGAAACCTGGCCCCTCTCGCCTCACCTTCAGAATAGCCAAGAGTTAGTACAGAAGTCTCCACCAGTATCAAAATCAAAACAGAATTCATGTGCATCAGAGGCATGCTCCATATCTGATAAAGGTACTCCTCATTCTTACCATCAGCAGACAGGGCTGGAAACTATTTGCACCCTGGGTCTGCCTGTTGTTGACAAAGAGTGTTGATAAAACTGTATCCACAGGAACGCCCAGACCAGGAACTGACCTATTTGGCCAACAAATTCTTTCCTCTGCTTTTCCTGACAGTCATATCTAGCAGCTCTTCTCATAAGCTGACAAAACTGTACCTTGAAAACAATGTCGGAGCAGATGAGAGTGGTTTACTTCTTCCTAATCTGTCCCAAAGCACAAGGTAGAAATCCACAACGCCCAGCTAATCAGAGATGCCCTCACCAGCTAAGACTAGCCAAGAACACAATACCTAAGAAAAAAATATTTTTCATTTTATTGTAACATTGAATAGAATTGATAGGTTTTTCTGCACATGGAAAATGGCACAGTCCTGTAGGAATACTAAATTCCTCTTCGTTTTCACACTTTCATTCTACCAACCCTCAGCTTCATCTCTTGTTTCTGTCTTCCACTGCCCCTTCATCCAGTTAATGAGCTCTGTCCCCGTGGGTGGGAGAACTCTTAAAATCTTCCCTTCTTAAGGAAGAGTCAAAG
Organism: Numenius arquata; assembly: GCF_964106895.1. Lineage (NCBI taxonomy): Eukaryota > Metazoa > Chordata > Aves > Charadriiformes > Scolopacidae > Numenius > Numenius arquata. The sequence continues at coordinate 9,768,713 of NC_133577.1, read as the reverse complement.
ATAAAGGTGATGCTCTTCCCACACTCGGATTTCTGCATAGGATTCCTGTGTAGATCCTCTAGCGCCCAGTACTGGCTTGCACTCTACCTGTTCCTCAGCAAGGGCATGCTCTCTTCTAAACAGCTGCCTTTTTTCAGAGAGCTTTGTCTCTTGATACTACCTGCTCTTTGGTTATATTTGGCTGAAGCTGCCCAACCGGTCCAAAAGTCACTGAGAGGACGGCTACACACCTCATCTCACCCAGAGTGCAACACAGAAGCCTCATTTTCTAAGGAAATGAGGCTAAAAAACAAACAGTGAAGCCAGAACCTTCTGGTCTCTCACTCCCTATGAATCTAATGTTCATCTTTGTTACAACTGCCTTCTGACAGGAATTGCCTTTATCTGTATTTTGTAAAGCTTTGAGCATATTGCCAGCACTTTAATAATAAAATATCATAGAGAACCATATATTTGAATATTATTATGCAGAAAATATATGCATGTTCACACAGACTGCAGATGTATAAAAATATTGAATATGTAATTTAAGGCTGTATTTGTGTGTAAGTACGTAGGTCAAACATAGGGCAAAGTCTTCTCTATCACACACAAGACCTACAAGTACACTGGACCAAAAGAAAGCACATGAACTCCTTTAATTCTGGATGCTAAAAGGTGCGAGTTCTAACTAGCGTTAGGATGGGTGATTTCCCCAGGGAACCCCAGGTGTCCTGGGCACACGCCAAGCAGTTATTGCTGAGCACTGGGGCTGAGGTTCACCTCACCTAACCTTAGCCATCTGTCTCCCTGTGGAGGCTCAGGCACCTCCAGAGGGTGATACCTGGGAGGATGGAATGAATCACCCTCCCTGAGTCTCACCGCTGACTACAGAGGCGGCCCAGACAACTCGTTCAGATAACCATGTAATTTTTGAATAACTACAGTTAGGTGAGATGAATGCCAGCCTTGGTACATATTAGCCCGCAAAAACCAAGTGAGTGGGAAGACTTCACATCACGGCTGGATGGGAATAAGAAAGAGCAAACCATAAAACCCAAACTCTCAGATTCTACACAGAAGCAAGAACTGGTTTATAATACCCAGAAACTTCTGCAACTGCATGAAGGGGTCTTCATAAGAACCAAATAAATATGGCTAAGGCAACTAACATTAGCATTTTAAATACATTTGCTGACAATGAAAGCTTTAAGTATTCTCCCTGTTGCTTTCCTTACTGGAAAATTATGATTATTGCCAGAAAATGGCAGAAGAGAAATTTCTACTTCAGTACTGATTTGGAAAACTCCCCTTTACCCACCACAAAAATCAGAATGAAGACCTAGAGGGAAAAAACAAACAAATCCACACAACCTGAGCTGGACTCACTCTGTAGCAGGCGGCTGTAATTGCTCTACCTCCCCCACGCTTCAGGCACAAAGGGTAACACACATGACCCACTGGGCAGCGGGTTTAAAAATTGCTAGTCATCCACTCATTTCTGCAGTTGAATTTGTTGGCTTTACAGCAATTCTATTGGCTTCGAAGTTCTACTTCCCATTAGTGCTATCGACCATGAGATATTGTTAGAGGGTTTTTGTGCGCTTTTTTTTTCCTTACCTTCACTGGCTGGAGCACAGCTTATCCCCATGTCCATTAAATATACATTTGAACAGCATTTCCACCTGCACTTTGTCACCTCGGGTTCTCAAGGGGTGTACCTCCACTTGGCTCTGAGCTCAAGGGCGCCCTTGATATCAGCCTGAGAGTGCCAACAGGCATGCTAATGCCCATTTGAAATAGCTTTTCCTTTGCCTCAGATGTTTCCATGCACTCAACGAATAAAAAGTCTCTGCTTTGCTCCGTCTGTGGTGCTGTAGGACGACCTCACCTCATTCTGTCAGTGAGCTACAGTTGCTTTCAGGCACCTCCTAGACTTTGCTTCCCTTCCTGGAGTGTGTCGTCCCCCTCCCCTGCTTTAAGATCCAAGTTAGCAAAAGGCTGTGCGAGTATTGATCTAAGCTTACCTTCTTGTAGACACTTACCCCACTGCTATTAATACTGTATTTCTTTTTGAAACGTCCACATTCTCTGGAAAATTAGAAACACCCTGTAATTATGACCTGATTCTGAACAAGAAAGAACACAAATTGCAAACAGGGAACAAAAAGCTGAATTTTCTGCAAATAAAACTTTGGCAGTAAAGAAAATTTGTTCCTCTGCTGTCAGTAAGAGGTGCCTATATGGGTCACTGAAGAGGTTCTTTACTGAGAATAAGTTAAATTCAGCAACTACCATCTTGTCCTGTGGGTGAAGCATGCTATCTCAAATACGCAATACAACCCAAACTGGGTGTCATCTTTTTTAAACTTTCCTTTTTTATGAATCACTTCCAAGTCTTGGGGGTAGGACATCACGACAGACAGTTCCTCAACAAAGAACTGACATGAGAACAAAAGCTATTCCTGAAGAGTTCCCAAAATAAAAGCGAGACAGATGAGTGAGGAAAAGTTGCAGGGGTGTTTCTTCAAACAAGAACACAGTCAGAGAACAGATACCAGAAAATGTAGATTCATTAAAACCGAAATGCCTCACAAAATAATCAGATTTGCAGAAAAGTGTTTTAGGGAAAAAACACAATAAGGCTCCGACACTGTGAATATGTCAAGTTCGGACACCTTCAGAGCTAACGGTGTCAGTGTTTCATCTTAAAACGACTTTTCATTTTGAAATGACTTCTCTTTTTAAATACATTTGTATATTTTACATTCTAGCACGGTGCAAAACCAGCATAGTTTAGTCAGAGTGAATCCTTCCTAGAACCCTCTTCTGTCAGGAGGAATTTCAAAGTTTGGGACTTTCATTCTAAATTGAACCTAAGGTAAATTTCAAAATCTTGAAATCCTTTGGAAAACAGAATTTCCATTCCTTGCCCAACACTGCTTTAAACTTCAGTCCTCTGTCAACAGCTAAGTCAAGCTTTGGGAGATGCCAGCGTCCTTCTGAAAAATGGTTCTTGTTTGGCTTCCCTTTCCAATGGCATCTCGTGAGGGCTGCCTTGCTGTAAATCTAGACAAAAGCTGCTAAGCAGTTGCCCTGAAAAACTACAAATAGTTAAGTACTTGGCCGTATTCTGGACCCTGGGCAATATCTTTCCGTGTAATTATTTCTGCTGTTGTCATTAGCTCCGGCACTCTCACTATTTATTACCATAGGTATTTCGAGACTCATAAAAATGTGATCTTACTCAAGGCTTAAGCAACACATGAAATAAATCAGCAGCACTGAACATTGGCTGACACTGGATGAAACCTGGCTGGGAACAGCTGGATTGCTCTCTTGACTAAATATTTACAAAAGCCATGATTATATCACTGAGTGACACTGTGTGAATATAACAATTTATCAATCATCATGTTTAACTCAAATCCCTGCAGGAGGGGATGGCATTCTCACTTAACAATAAGTATCTACTGTATGCTAATTAAGTGACTTATTTTGCAGCTAAGGTTACTTCAGGGATATGTGGGCTTTTTAACTACCCATTTCCTAAGCACTGCTATTACTTCAGTGGCACAAAAAACACCGAGTCCAGCTGGGCTGCCACTTGCACCAGTATCCATCCAGTAACACCGCTGGAATTACCTGGGGCACACACTGGAGCAGGGGCGAGCACAAACCAGCGCACAGAGTTTATTTTGTTTTCCACACTCTCCCCGCTGTCCCCCTGCCCGCTGCAGGGTGCCCATGGCGGGTGAGAAGCACAGCAGCTACCCTGCCGTCCCCCCTGGCTGCCACGGGACCTGCTTCCCACCAGCCCCAGCCAGTTTGGTCTCCTGCCCTTGCACGTCCTCTCCCGAGTAGCTGGCGGTGCTCACGGCGCTGGCTGGCAACCACGCGTCAAAGCTGAAATGCCCCTGTCCCTAGGAAAAGCTTCCCGAATTTTTCCACCCCACGCTCGCCAGGTCGGGCACAGCTGAGCGTTGGTTCGCCCTGAAACTGCCTGAAGTTTCACCTCGTAATGCACGGGCTCTACAGTGCCAAACCCAGCCTCGCCGACAGCATCCAGATGAGTCTGCTCGAGCAGAGCGTGCGGGACAACCTGCCCCCCTGCCAGCAGTGAACCCAGCACTGTTTCCATCAGAGCTGCTCGGCACTGGCTGGGTAATCTTAAACCTGCGCCTCCCGAGAAGGTCACCAGCCACCGAATACAAGCCTACCTGCTGCAAAAGGGCTGGGAGGTGAAGAGGCGAGCTTTGCCAAACTGTGGCATTGCCAGGGAACGTAAGGATCAGGTTCATACAGACGGGAGCAGCAAGCATACCTGCTCAGGAGGAGAAGGTTTCCTTGAAGATAAAGCCAGCACGTCACTGATAGGAAATGCATGTTTGGGCACCAGAAACCACTGCCACATGGCAGGAGCTTTTTATAAAATCTTCCACCTTCTACTTCATGCCAGATTAGCTCTCTTGCACCAGCAACGGTGTGAGCAGTTCAGCTACCTTCCTGCCTCCTTCAGATTACAGGTTTTAGCACAATGCAAGAGAAAACACAAATCTCCCCTCCACCAGTCCCACAGCGCAGACACTTTAAAGTTTTTCTTCAAAATGTCACACAGGTACACGGATAGTGCAGCAGGTTTGTGTGGATCCTGGGCTAACATTCAAAAGGAACAGGTGGCATCCATGGCTCACCTCTGGAAAATACTTTTAAACTGTGTCTTTCTTTCCAGGAATCATTATTCAAAAAGAAGAAAAAGTTTGGGGTGATGAAGTCTCTGCTCCCGTGCGAGCTTGAGAAGAAAGTTTCCCTCATACAGATCTTAGAGGTAGATTTTTCTTCCCATTTTGTACATGTTGAGAGTCTGCATAATAATTGTATTCTAGCCTTTGGAGCCCATCTGCCACCAAAGGGGAAATTTCACCTTCTTCTTTCTACCTACAGAGAGGTTTATAAATCAGTAAGCACACAGACATAGGAGCGCGGGACTTGGTCGCCCTTCCAGGAGCCCTTAATGGCTCAGACAATCACAGCAAGCGCTCTTTTCAGAAACACAGGGAGGGGGGAGAGAAGTTATGATAAATTTAGTTTTCTTTTGAAGTTAATAACCTCCTACAAAGGCTTTTGGTAAAACACAGACACCTTAACATTTTTTTCCCTTTCAATTTTTTCCTCTATTTTTTCCTCAGATGGTAAAATCTGAGGAAACCTGTCTCTTCAGAAGTAACTGCTTTGTGCGAATGACATCAGCAGACCACGAGGTTACCACTGGTAAGTTGGCACCCTGAGGGGGATGAAATGAAATCTCTTATCAGCCTACTTGCTCCTCTTCTTTTCTACATTTGGTGCCTTTTGTAATATGCAAAGCAAAGGAAATGTTTTGCTGCCCTTGATTTTTTTCACTTTTTTTTTTCCTCGGGAGAAGGAACAATACATTTGACTGGTTTCTCCAAAGTCTCAGCTGCTGCTTCAGGTCTGTTTGGTACCTCATTCAGAGGGGAATAATTTAGACCCCCTCCTCTTTCTGCCTCACATCAGGCCTTCTCTGACCCACCACTGGGTTCTTCAGAGACTTGTTTCAGGCAGTTTGAAAACCCAAGGCAGCTTGGGTCCAAGGTCCTCCCAGGGGAAGAAGACCTCCATAAATGCAGCTAATGTTAGCTTTTACAAACTCCTCTCACTACAGCAAAGGCACTGCTGTCTTGACTTCAAAACTGTGGCAGATACAACCTCTTACTAGTTTTCCAGTGTGGACATCCTGTGGTAACTTCCCTCCTTCAGGCCTCTCTCAGGTCAGAAGGTTTCAGGGGCAGAAACTGTTGGTGTGGAAAGGAGAGGACGAGGAGGAGACGATGGGTTAATTTATGGGAAAGCAGCTACAGCACAAGGAGATTCCCTTCCCTGCATATGGGCGAGTCAGTCCAACAGTGGAGTCAGTGTGGCTACTACCTAAAAAAACAGGGGACTAAGCTGAAAGGCAGAAGCTCCAAGAGAAGATGGCAAGAGGGAGGGACTAGGGTTTGTTGCGAGAGAACATCTGAAATGATGAACCTACCACAACTCACTTTGCAATGGAGGCATTTCCTGGTTTTCCAGCCATTAGCCCCAGGAGAGGAGATGGGAGGTAGGGACTTTCTGCATATGTTTTTAATAAATCTCATGCATCCAGTAAGCCCACGTTCTCTTGCCTCAATGCATCCAGCAAAGTCAAACAGCTTGTTAAAAGATGCAACCAGGAAGGGCTAAACAGTAACAAACATGAAAGTCCTGGGGGAAAAAAAAAAAAAAAAAAAAAAAAAGTCTTTGCTGGAGACTGGCTGTCTTCACACTAAGAACAATTTAATCTTTCCTAAGCTAAGCTTAGAAACAAAGATGCTAAATCACTGCAGGATCGTGAGTCTGGAGTACAGCAGGGGAGAGTGGATGTCATCAGGAGGATTGCTCATGTACTGCCACATGCAGCTCCTCGGCAGGTGAGGGAATACGTGGAAGCAGGGAGAGAATGCTAGCCTGAGGTCGGGTGGAGGAGAACTTCCAAAAAACTGGAAGGGAAGATTAAAGGTTAAGGAGCAGGACCACACACAGAGACCACTATTGCTTTTACAAAAACCATGCTTTTATAAACTGTAAAAAAATGTGTATTTTCCTTTTTGAATAAAATACTGAGAACAATGCATATTTTCTTTTTGAAGAGGCTATTTCTGGGTCACTACACCCACCTGACACCACTCGACACCTGCAAAGCAGAAGATGCCTGTATCCCCATGCGTGCTCTGAGAACCTGGCGGTTCTCCCCAGGGAGAAGCACAGAAAGCCAGGCCTGGTTTAGGAGCCGTCAGTTGGTGAAGGACAAGAAAAGGTGTCAGCCACCTTGTAAGTGTGACAAGGGAGGAAAGTGAGCTGAGAGGCGAACGGGTAACTTCAGCACATGACAAAGACATGATAGAAAGGCATGAGGGATGAGATAGTGAAGACACTGTTTTTTGAAGGCTGACACAATTTAAAACAGAGTAAGTTTGGTCAAATGTTTATCATAGCCTCTCCAGGAACCTCCACTGTTCCTGTTTATTAATTTTAATGGGATGGTACCTGCAGCTCCCAGTCAGAACCAAAGCTCCCCTGACACATGCATGACAAGAGGATGGGGCCCTGCCATGCGCAGCATACAGAGAAGGAAGATAAATAGCACACTAAGAATAGAGCAGCAGGATAAAACTATCGACATGAGTTTTGGAGCCTTTGAGAGTCCAAATTTTCTTTTGCAGGAAATTATTCTGTTCCAAAAAACCTCCCTTCATTCCAAACAAAGCCGAATATCACATTTGAAATTTCCCAAGCAGAAAAAAAAGAACGACTATAGGTTTGGTTACAAATATAACATCAAACCAAGTACATCTCAAATTGTGTTCTGAAAAGTGTAGGTTTTGATTAATCCATGCATCCTGGCTCACCTGAGCAGCTCTAGGTACACACATACATACATCTGCAGTTTTTAAAAATATAAATAGACATCCCCACCTGTCTCTCCATTTTGTTGCAGCTGTGTCCTCTTTATGTTTCCCCAAGAAATCATGTTTTGACACAAAAAAATATTCCTTCACCTAAAAACCTGCTTTGAGGCTGTAAAGAAACCCACAGATACAACAGGAATGAAGCCAACAGCGTTCCAGAGACACTTGGGACAGGGACGTAGGACGTAATCCTAAAACTTGGAGTGTGCAACACTCACCAGCGCAGACTGTCAGCCTGCCCCTGGCAGGTTTTACCATTTCTGATGACAACATGAAGGAGGACATGAAGATGTGGGACTGATCTCCCCTAGTTGTAACTCCCTGGAAGCCCAGGCAGCTCGAAGAGAACACTAGTCATCCAGGCTCCCTTTACACTCAGCGGAGAGCGAGGGATCCCTCCAGAGAGGGATTCATCCCTTCCTAGAATGGATACCTGAGGCTGGTGGGATGAATCGCCCTCTGAAGGGGCTCTCTCTCTGCAGACAGAGTCCCCTCACTACTGTAGAGGAGCCTCAGACCACAAGCCTGGATTTGATGCCTGTTACAAGCCAGATGAGACGAATCCCTCCCAAAGTGACTCTTTCAAAGCAGTGTCAGTGTCATCTAAGGATGACCCAGCTCAGTCCTCTATTCCATCGTGTGCTGTACCTTTCTGCCTTGTTAGTTTATATCAGCCGGCAGAGAAGGGGTGAGTTTACAGCACTGGGAAGTGCAGTGCCTCCGTTGAAAAACTGCCTGTGCCAAAACTGCACCCCATTTTTGCAAGATTAATTATTGAGCTTTTTACTCTGGTTACTATACCACCAAGAGGTCATATCCTGCCCCAAAACACTTCTCCACTGTTTAAACCCACAAGACAACTTCTTTGTTTTAATTCCAAAGTTGCGCTCAACCTGTCAAGGTTCGGGTGCAGTTTCACCATTTCTTACTATATATCATGCACTGGCAAATCTTTGCGGTAAGGAGTACAATCATTCCCATTTTTCTCCTGTCCTTCACCGTAACTCTGTCACACATTAGGAAACACTGGCAAGGGAATCAGGGTTACTGTATTTCTTTGCAGAGGTACGAGCTGCTAGGAAAACATTAAATAAGCCAACTTCATTTTACAAGTGCTGGTCGTATTCTTTGATATTTTCCACTTCAGGGACCATCTGGTTTCCTCAAGTCCAGTAAAGTAATTTTTTTTAATCTTCGTGAATGCCAAAGGATTAAAAGATGAATGCAGAGATTTAGAGGCAGGTAACTGTAGTGGATACAGCACCAGAAAGCCTGTCTTCCACGGTGAGCCCTGCCAGTGAGCTGCTCTGTGGCCTCGAACAAATCACTTCACCTCTCTTGTACTTCTGTTTTCTTGTCAACATTTTTGCCTGCTGAAGTGTGTGGTTTCTGGGGCAACTCCTGCGGGTTTGTAGAGTGCCTGCCAGTATAGGAGCTCAGCATCAAGCAGAGTGATACTGTAGTACAAAAATAAGGACAGAAAAACTGGGAAATACAGGGATATGAAACGAAATTTCTGCAATTGTTTTTTTCAACCTCTGATGCTATTGGGGTCTTCAGATCTCCAGGTTCTGAAGATGTAGCAGTTTTTTAAAGGAGTAAGTGCCTGTCATAGATTGTAATGGGGAAAAACGTAGTCATCTATGTTTTTATTACTGGCCTCTGTTCTGCATGTCTTGGTTATGTTTAATACCTGTGGAGCAGGTAATTTTAATAAATAAAAAAAGAGAGAAAGGGAGAAAGTGTCAGCATGATGCTGGGTATGGAGTTATTGAGAACAGGAGTGTAAATGTGTCAAGGAAATCCCCAGTGATCCAAAAGGGAATGCAAGTAGCTTTGCAAGAAGCAGAAGCAACCTGGAATAATTGTACTGGGGTCTTAGCTTTGCAGAAAGATTTTCATTTTTCAAACTGTAAATCAAACCAAATTAAATCAAACCTACATTTCTATAGCACCTTTCATACCAGGCTCCCAAGGCACTTCACACAGAAGGCAAAGCTACTCAAGTGTTTATGGACGCAGCAGGTCAGAAGAGCGTGCCCTGAGCCAGGGTGCAAAGGCTGGGAGCGCAGCAGCACCAGGAGATAGCGTAGGCTGAGAGGTCCCTGTGCCACGGGGCCAGGCTTGGTGCTCTTACAGGGACAGAAAAGCCAAGTGACACAAGGCCAAATGGAGCCACAGTGTGCAGACCTGTACGTGAGGTGCAAGGGGCTCGTAAGCCATACATTCTTAGGTCCTTGTAAAAGACAAACTCGAGCAAGATGACAACAAAAGAGATTGTTAACTGGTCCACAAGGACCAACACAGGAAGAGAGGAGAGGTGTTTTGTGCCTCCTCTGTTCCTTATCTACAGGGTACAGCGTTGGTGCAGGAAAAGGATGCCCTAAAATTGCACCAGTGTACACAGCAGCCAGCAGCTACCAGGCAGCAGCCAAGTTTTGGGGCACACAATCTCCATGGGCTGCCCACCCATACAGTGGGAGAGACAGCAGGCTGACATGTCCCCTCAACCGTATTCAGACACCAGGCCACACTCTGGACCAGGCTGGATGGAAACACGGGTACTGCACCACCAGGGCAGTTAAATCTTCAGCTGCCACGAAATAGCTCTCTTTGCACCAAGATAAGGAACAAAAAAGCTCCTGGGTGCAAAACCTGCAAAACCACTGAAATCCTCTCACCAGTGACTCTAGGCAGGCTCACCTTTCTAAGGTAAATTTCATCTCTGCTAATCCTATCAGTTAATATTGAAATCAAATACAATACGGTATTTGATATGACAGTCTCCTTCTTATGAAGTCAGCTGCAGCATTTTTTATTTGCATACGATTTAATTACATTTTCATTCCAGGTCTTCCATTCTGTGTATTGTGGGCAAAAGCACATGAATTCTGTGTGACTGCAATGGTGGGAGATATTATAAAACTTGGAATAATGCCGCAATGTTAAGAAATAAGGAAGAGGAGTATTGCTGTTTTAGGAATGAGGCTTCACGATGATGGGTGAAGTGAATAAACAGCACAGTCCCACTATTGAAAGATACAGAGCAATATTTCATCTGCCCATATAATTTTCAAGATAGCCACAGCCTTTTTCTGTAAGATACTATGCCTTGTTTACAGGCTTGATCTAACCCAATACTTGAGGAGAAAAAGTTCAAAAAGAGCGGAACAGCAGGTCACCTCAATTCCAGGCAACATGCAACTACGGCATTGCTGGACTTGCTCTCTCTGTTTCCAAGAGGCAGGATGTGGGTATGGGTTATCTCTGCCCTGGGGTCTCCAACATGCGTGTTTACTCCATAACACTCTTGCTCCCAGATTAACAAGGCGCACTGGAAATCATAAAGATGCTCTGCATAGTCAGAATGGAAAATACAACATTCATAATAAAAGGAAACAGCCGAGCAAACAGTTGGATTCTTTGCCTCAGTGACCATTACTTATGGTTGCTGGTTGTGAAAAGCATTAAGACCTCTCAGAGCCAAACACTTGCTTATTAGCTGAAGGCACACACACAACATTCAAGTGCAAAGTCATATCCCAAGCCACTTGTAAATAGTAGCACACAATGTAGAATAACTTCACTCTTTGTCACACGAATTGTAGCCATCAAGCGGGAGCTTGATGGAACAACTGCAAGAAAGTGGTGATAAGGAGAAGCCCCCAATTGTTTTGCACACATGGGGAAGGTTGTGTGCGGACTTGGGATACAAAATAGATTCCCAGGCTCAGTCATTCATGTCTTCAAATCCTGACATGAAGTTACTGCTCAACTATTTATTTTTTTTTAAATAAGGTCTAAACTTGCTTTACGACACACGTTACTCATTTGTCTACCACATCAGAAATTGTGAAGGGAAGGAAAATGCTGCATTCTTATATATTCAGTTGATACAGTGGAATGGGCAATGGGAAATATTTCTGGTCTTCTAAGCACGGAAGATTTTTTCTTGTTCCTGGATTTTGTTCCAAGCTGAGATCATGATTTCACAGCATTTACTGCCTTAGTTTACCCACCAGTAGGCTGGGTATAATAATAGTGCTGCTTCTTAATTCAGAGTTCATGTTTTCACAGTGAGCTGAGACAAACAGGAGGTGCTTTATGAATGTAAAATATTGAAAAAAATTTCCTCAGTTTGTACAAGGTCTAGAACATCATACAGCAGTTAACATGCTCCTTGAACACACCATAAACTTCCTTCTTTTCTGTAGCAAAAGGACATTCACAAAGACAGATGCTTGCAGACAAAACCAATTCAAACAGGGCTGCCCGCCTATGAAGAATGGTGATGAAAAGCCAGTTTGGGTTATTTCAGCATTCAAATGTTTCAGTCATGACAATCCTTGACTTACAGGTCAGCACCTGTTGGATGGCATGGCACAATTAACCTTTCTGGCTTTCTAAAATTTAAAGGGAATACTGTGCCTCCTATTCTTTCATGATCACAAGGAATATTTGTCTCTATTATCCCAGTTAACAAGAACATAAACTCATAACATGAACTCTCAAGTATTTATCCTTGAAAACAACTTTTTTATTCATGCTAGAGCTTAAAATGATTTGAAGTCAATGCTCAACTGTGTAAAGCTTTCAGTGTTAATGTTTCACTAGGTGCGTTTCCTCCGATGTTAAAATTGTGAACACATGGAAACAGAAAAGCAGGCAATGGTTTTCTCTGGATTAGCCGTTTCTATAATGCACATGAAGGCTTTCAAAAGTTCAGGACCAAATTTGGAAAACTGCTGCTTCCTCTGAGGAGAAGGAAAGAACTGATTAAGACATAAATATGGAACAATTCCAATTAACGACATAGTTAAAAGACGTGAATCGCAGATTTTTAAGTGGTAAGTGGTTTTCTTCTTTGGAAGAAAACTCATGGTCTTGTGTTTTTTCAACATCAGATCAGTTTTTCTTGCCATTTTGAACACTTTAAATTCTTTTTCTGGAGCTATAATTTTAGCCTTCTTTAGAGACAACATCAAGAAACTTCTCTTTTCATTCGCACAGGCATTTCAACTGAGATATATTAACCAAGCAGATATGTGCTAAACACAGGCAAGGCAGCACAACCCTTTAATGCAAACACATACACACACAGAGAGAAATGTTTCAATACAAAAGGTAAAGGAAATACTGATTTTACACAATAAATTGAAAGACTAGACAGTTAATGCTCATTAATACTTTTGAGCTGGTTTTGCACCATAACTGGAGGTAGGATCATAGCAAAGGGAGAAGTAACTGGTCTAGGGACTAAGCAAAGTGACTTTCCAAGAGCACAAGAGGGTTACACAAGCCCATCAAGGACCCTACATGCATATTTGCATGGCTGAAGCCCATGCTCAAGGAGGCTTCACTGCTCTTGCTACCCAAGCCAGCCAGAGAAATACTATAAATGTTTCAGATAAAGGCAGATAAAGTCTCACACGTGGACAACAAGATCAGCAAGCTATGTACTTGTGCTTCATGAATAAACCACTGTAAATAATAAGATGACCTCCACTATGTAATTATCTCAACCTCTTTTTCCATGCAATGATTTTGCCAAATGAAAAAAATTCAGAGGAACTGGATTTTCCCATAGATGCTTCAGTCTTATAACAAGGAATGATTAGTCCCATCTTTCTCTTTCCCTGCTTCGCACACCGCAGGACAGCTCTACTTTTTACTCTAATGTTGGCAGAGGGGTGTGAGTAGTTCTTGTAATTCAATCATCAAGCTTTAAGACTGCTTCCCAAGGCTAAATGGAAGCCAAATCTCAAAGCTGCATGCATCCTATGGCCTACTGGGATCTAAATACAACTAATTTCTGCTGGCTGAACTGTAATAATGAAGATTGTGAGTGCTCAGCGATAAAACTGGGGAGGCCTTATTTAAGGCAATGGAAGTTATACCATGTGCAAAATCCTATTCCCCAGACCGAGATGGAAATGCTGTTGTTGAACGTTGCAAGGATAAGACAGAAGAAGAGTATAATTTATGCATTATAATTGAAATCAAGGAAGCATTTCCTGCTAATGCTGTCATGCCTGCTTTGCAAGGCTAACCCTAATGACCAACAATTGTATTTTTTAATACAATTTCCAAAGCAAGTGGTGGCTAGGGAATAGTCCCATTGGAACACACACCACACATGCTTCCCCTACATTTCTTCATGTACAATTCACAGATGATTGCTTTGCAAGACTGTGGATGCACGACCTATTCACTCTGGAAGAGTGGAGTCCCATAAAAGCATTTACTAATAGACTCTCTGGCAGGAAAATCCACCTCAGTGCAGTTCCAAGCCACTCTAAACTTTTTTTAATCACCTAATGAACAGTGTTTCCCTTTGACTGTTGGAAATGGACAGGCAGATTTGGAAAAAAAAATAAGAATCAATCCAAATCACTGTCCACAAATGTGGCTGAACTTTTTTCAGTAAAAAGTAAACAGCCTGTGTCCTTCTAGTTTAAACAGGAAACAGAGAAAAATTGATTATTTCTTTGTATTTCTGACGCAGCAAAAAGCCACAATAAGAAATGCTCTAAGAAAACCATGTTGTCAAGATTTTTAGATGAAGGTTTACAGGTGTTTTAGCTCAAGGCAGAAGATGTTCAGGCAGCATATTTTCTTCGGGAATAATCACATGAAGCGCCAAAACCCATCACTATTTGCTGAAGGGATAAGAATGGTCACTTATTACAAGGACTAGGCAAGGTAGCTTTAAGGAATGGGCTCATTCAGCTATAACCTGTACAAACCCTTAAATACCACACAAATGGAGCAAAAATTAATGGAGAACAGCCTGAGTCTTCCCACTCACCTCTCCAATGCTTTCAGGATACTACCAACAAGACATTTTACCTACTGGCTGACATTGGCTGCCTTCTCCTGTGCTCAGACAAGCTGTCCTCTCCAGTACTACGGTCAACCCAAGGAGGCACATTTATGCAAAAGGACCACCATTGGTAAGAGCCACATACCCACATTTCCTTCCTTCTTATCATGTCAGCTTAGCCCTTTCTTGTTTCTCCAGAGTAACTACTTACAGTGAGAGTATTAGCAAATGATGTAGCAAATCAGGGATAAAAGCCACTGGTCATTAAAACGCAGAGGCATCCTGGGTTTAAGCACTAATAAGAGGGCATTAGCACTATAATTACTGCCACATTAGGCCACATTAGTGTCACATCCCTATCTGTGCCAGCCAACTCTTGGAAACCCAAATCTTTTTTGTTAATTGTTTTTCATGATGCTTTTCTCTCTCATGATTCTCCTGACTAGAAGCCTGGCTAGTCAGGCTCTCCCCTCACTCCAAGATCTTCTGTAGAGAAGTATGTTGGCTCCCAGCAAAGAGAAGACACTGAACACAAAAAAAAAATTGTAAATCTTCCCTAGTTCTTATCTGCCTGAAAAACACACACGAAAGATTCATGGATGCATCCATACTAGTGTTGACATATCATAGAAAGCAGTAAGACAGCTAAGAGAAATTAGCTTTTACGTAGCTGTGTCTGCCAAGACTAAAATCTTTTCCACTTCCAATCACTAAGGGTCTTCCTAGAGTAAAATCCTCTTTGGATCCTAAACCAGACTGCTTTTGATTTTATTCAGTCTAGTATAAGATCCTCCTTGCTCCTTAATGTAAAGATACAGGACCAATAATTTCATCATAGCAATAATTTTTACTGTGTGTCAGATAGGAATTGTTGACAGATGATGCTCCATCTGTCACAGTATTTTACAGTAACAAGCCAAAACACAGCAAAAAAAATACTGTAAACTGTACTGCTAGGAACTGCATCGCAACAGAGCATCTTAGGGTTTTTTTTTAAATAAAAATTATTATAATGAAAACGTCCCAATTCAAAGCTTGGATCCTGGGACAGGTATAGCTATTCAGCATCTTTAGGCAAAGAGTTAGAAATCTTACGGTGCCTGACAAGGCACTATTTAAAGTAGATTTACATGGACAGACAGCCACACGTCTGCTCTCCTCACACTTGGAATTGGGCAGTGCAAGCTAGATCCCATCCAGAAGCCCTGCTACCACCCTCGCACAGTGTCAAGCCACAGCTACCACTCTAGTGATGTGTTCATACTGTCCTGGATCAATGTTGAAATGGAGCAGTCACGTAACAGTCTGTGTCTCTTTATTCCAGCATGTGCAGGGCCACATGTGTTCAGTGGGGTTAAGCCAACAAGTATGGGGGGGTAGGGATGGCAGATGGTTTGGAAACCGAGTAAACTTCGGGAGGGCCAGAGATGTGTGGTCCCTATCAGCACACACGAGCAGCCGGTGGTGAGGAGAGCCTACAGTTCTCACCTTATCCCTTTCTCCCTTTCTCTTCCTTTTCCCATTAGGGTGGTGATAGCCACAATGGATTCAGCATCTGGCTTCTCTGCCAGGGTACACTCTTCAAAATGTATGCCTCTCTCTAACCTTATAGTGTGGTCCATCCTTTGATTTGAGTCTCATTCAAGTTTCTAACCCAGCCCAACATGCTTCCCATTCCTTCCCAGAAATTCAGAAGGTTGAAGGCTGGAAGGATGGACGATCCTGCCCTTGAACCAGCACGCGTTTTCCTAGGCAGCTTTTCTATCACAGGCTCCCTGCTGAAGCTGTTTCCCACTAAAACACAGAGACGTGGACAGAAACAAAACAAAGCACCTGATGCAGTAGAACAGGCTGGAACATAATGCACAAATCAATGATCATTTCAAATTTAAAACTTCATGCAAGTCACACAAACCAGAACCACTCGGCTTTGCACAGTCCTTGATGCAGTTCTCCGTACAAAAAGAAACAGAACAAGATAGGAAGGCCAAAAAATGCACAGAAAAAATAAAAATTACATCAAGCTTGATGTATTTGCTGGTATATTCTGGGCTTAATTCTTCTTGTATCACAACTGTTTTCCTCCTTTCCAGCAGGCCCAGGCAGAATGGCACAGCTTCCTCTGTTTTCTCTGTGTTTGCTGGGTGAGCAAAGCCTTTTCATTTCACACATCATTTACAGCTCGCTGCTGTGATTTCAGAAAGTCAGTGGGCTTTTACCAAGCTAACAAGTGAGATAAACATTTTGTGTGTCTGCTAATTCTAAAAGTTCTGCAGATTTTCTGACAGTAGGTACCTACCCCAAGCAGTCAGAGAAATTCATCGGTTTCATTTCGACTTGCACCACATGGCAAACAAGTTTGCCCAGAAGTCAGTAAATAAATCAGGAAGAAATGGAGGGAAATAAAGAACAGACTCTTCAGAGTCATATCCTATTCCTGTGTTGCAAACCTAATTCCTTTCAACTTTCGATGTATTTTACATGTCTCACTAAGTTTATTCACTCATTCCTGGTTTGAATCAATGAAGGAAAGGTAAAAATTTCTTTCTCTTTACTGTCAGTGAGCCAGACCTAGACATCTCCACCTGGTTAAGAGAATGACTGTTCATTCAGGGACAAATATTGGATAATGCATCCAGCTGCCCAGTGCATCCAAGTCAAGCTTTTATTTCCAAGATCACTAGACATGAAAGGGATGAGAAACTGGATGTCTGATCTGTACATACAGGATTTTATCTGGTACTTACCAAATTCAATGGCAAAGCTCCTATTTATTTTAAAGGTGCAGAAGCAGAGTCCTATAGGTGCACATGTAAACTGGGCAACTACATGTGCAAATAACGTGATTTACAAAGGTAAATTATGGATTCAAGTTAGGTGTGGTTTTTATGTATGTGCAGCTGTATGTCCAAAGCTTTTTAAGGTGCGGTTCTGTTTTAACAAAGAGAAACAGAAAAAGTGAAACAGAAAAAGTGTGAATCTTTACAGAGAGATTTTTTCCTGTGAGAACACCTGAGTCCAGAGATGTGATCATTTACAGTCAATATACCACATTATATTAAAGCAAAACAAAAAAGGCATTAAAAAAAAAAGGCATAAAAATGTTGCTGCCTCGTTTGTTGTGGGTTTTTTTTTTTTCACATCACTAGTAGCACCCTCCCATGCACAGTGAGCTTTGGCACTGCAAAATGACTAATTCCTTCTGGATTCTTAGAATGTCATCACCATCAAACCCCAACATCAAAATTATTAAATGAAAGAATTACGTGTCTTAGTTATTAACAAGATAAAAAAAGGGAATGGCGAAGCATTTCAACCTCCAGCCCAGTTACAGGCAAGCAAAGGGCCCGATTCTGCTGCTTTCATTTAATTTTATTTAACAGCATAAGAAGGCACAATCATAGCTAGCAGAATTGGCAATAAAATGGCTATTCACATTTAATCAGTATGGGAGAATAAAGACTAAAAAAAGGATGAGGGAAAAATGGATGGATGCCTTCTATCTGGCATCGCAGTCCGGAGAGACTGGAAAGTGATGATTGTCTCATGTTCCTTATTTCACACAGCAATATGTTGTAAAGAGGATGGAACCAGTCACATATGTTCTGGGCCTGGCTGGGATGTGTCTGTTTTTTACGAGCATGAAAAGAATGTTTCTCCACATTAATAAGGACTTAAGGAAATACATAGCTACATCTTCCAAACCAAACAAGAGAAAGCCAGAGTGAAGGAGACGCAACCTCCTGATGCAAAGTTACGCTTAAGGCAAAACCTCAAGAAATTGGAATTGAGAGCCCCTCCCCCCGCCTAAACTTTAGCCTCACATCCCCTTTGGACTCGCAGTGCTCAGAGAAATACCCATATTGCTGAGGGAAATCTCTTGTGTATACACTCCCAGGAAACTAAAGATCTAATTTAGGAAAATATTAAAAATCTCAGACCTTACATGCATGCCCAAATTTAAGCATATGTTTAAATGTGTTCCTGAAAGAAGCTCTAGTTGTGTAACTGGTTTATTTCAGCTATCATCAACCCTGAATAGCAAAAAATTGACCCATCAGCATTTTAGTTATATCGCATCAGAGCTAATTTTTAAGTTTATCTTTTGAAGGATGCTGACTGCTGTATCTAAAACATCCAAGGTCTTTTTCTTTTGGAGAGAGGAAATGTAGCAGATCAGGCAGAAAAGCACAGGGGTCTCCGAATATTTTTGCTGTAGATTGCTGTGCAAAACCAATTATTTCATAAATTTAAAAAAAATGCAAAGCAGGATATTTCAAACAGGGAACCACATAAGTAGCACTGGTTTTGAGAGAAATAATCATGTTATTATGGAATATGAATCCAAGTAAGCTTCTTTATATTCCAGAATGTTGTTTCATACATTGCATTTTGTATTCTTTTTGGTGTGTTTTTTAAAAGGGACACAATATTTAGGAATTGAACTATTAGACCTCAGAAAGGCTGTTATCTCAGGAAGAGAAGGACTCATTGCAAGTACTTGAGAAAGACAACAAAACAGTGAAGTGAAAAATGCCTCCAGTGCCAAAGATATTTTTAAGATATCATTGAACAATGTTAGCAAAATTAACACTTGTAAGAAAGTAGAAAAGGAGTGAGAAGCAGGGCTCAGGCAAATGCTAATTGGGGAGTTTTTCAAACTCCTGTCCAGAGGAGCAAAACAGTCTCCTGGGTAGAGCTCCCCTAGGATTCTGGAGGCAGGAGCCCTCTTCCCAGCCATCGATCCCTGAATCCCCGGGTGACCCTTTGCATTTAAAACCAAGGCATTCCTTGATCTGCAGAACAAGAGCCATGAACTTTGTGGAGAGCTTTGAGATCTGCCATTGCAAAATTCTGTGACAGGAAAAGGAATTCCGAAATCTGCAATTAGTTGCACACACGGGTA
Source organism: Numenius arquata (assembly GCF_964106895.1). NCBI lineage: Eukaryota > Metazoa > Chordata > Aves > Charadriiformes > Scolopacidae > Numenius > Numenius arquata. The sequence continues at coordinate 9,749,494 of NC_133577.1, read as the reverse complement.
TCACATAAAGCAGATCAAACGTTTCTACCATGAGATTTTCTTTTGAAATCTGTTTAAAATTTAAGTGTGCAATAGCAAGATGTCTGAGCCTTGTCTCCATTACAGCCTGGAACCAGCAGGAAGCCCTAGTGGTGAATTACGGCCTCTAATTTTTCATTTTAGTGTATACCAAATTCCCCGTATTTCAGGTGTTCTGAAGGCAAGTATAACAGTATTTTTTAAATGACATTTATATGAAGCCTTTTCTCTCCAAATACCTACCCAGGTATTCGCAGGTCACACCTCATTACATCTTTGGGAGGCAAATAACTGCAATGCCCATTAAAGGGGGCTGCACAAATTCAGGAGCCGTAGCTTGCCCATATAGCCCATGATGGTGGCCACGGCACAAACAGCTTCCAAATCCCTGAAATTTCCAGTGAAAGTATTTGTGCAGTGATACATGAAAAAGCTCTGTGTCTTAGGAAAAAAAAAAAAAAAGAAGTCATTGTGAGTAAATTTGGGGCTGCAGCTGTGAATAGTAGGTAAGAAATAAATTACGGAGGCCTTCATTTACACTGTGCAGCTGCAGCTCACGTCAGTGGAAGCCATCCACATACCTCCAGGACAGACGGATGCAAAACATCACACCTTCAAAAGCAGAGGAGCTGTTACCAGGCTTCTGGTATCCCAGCTGGGCACTTGTGAAAATGTTACCCGTAACAACATTTCTGCTGATGTAATCCCTTCTTGCCTTTTTTTTTTTTTTTTAATGTGGGCACTTCAAACTTCAAGCAAAATGTACAGGTTAATTTTCCTTCCTCTTACTGGGATTGACAGTGGGTAATTTCTGAGAGTTCACAGCAGGGCAGAGAGAGAGAAATGGTAACTTTAAATTGCAGAAGAAACACTATGTCTTATATCTTAATGCGAATGTGGCCTAAATGGTGGTTCTTAGCTTTAGTGAAAAAAAGTGTTTTAAAGCTTGCCTCCAAAAATAGTCTGTCCCCCTTCCCTATGATAGTCTCCTTCTCCCTCCTATCTTTCCAGCTGCACCAAAGTTACATATATTAGAACAAAAGTACCACTTATTTCTGGACTGAAAATTAATGTGGTCCGTCTCTTACACATTAATTGCCAGGAATGGGATCAGAAAGAAATACTGAGGTGAAGTCTAGATCTAAGAGTGCTAACGATAAATATTCCTCAGCTCTTTTGGCCCCAGACACAAGATTAAAATTTCTCTATAACTCTTGGCCTAATACCTCAGCCAGACCTATAGCACTGTCATAGGTTTATAGTAAAAGCAGACTTCTTTTTTAGTTTCTACTCTTTTTCACCACTCATTAGACTTTGGGACTCTGAAATGGCCTTTGTTCCTGCCAGCAACATTCTCCTATCATCCAGATTAAGGATTCATGCACTTCCTTTACTGCAATGTGACTTTTTATATCCAGTATAACCTTCTGACAATCTTTTTTTGTGCACACTTTGCTGTAAAGGAGAAGAGATATTTTCCAATGTCTCTGTTCAATTATTAGTGTCATCTATAATGAACTATTCTGGTTTAATTGCAGAATTTGTCTCTGTTGTACTATGGACAAAATAAAACACAATAGAATGTTAATTTAAATAGCAAAACTAATGCTCACAGCAATATAAAAAATATTCCAAAGCTGAGGGTACTCTTTCAATTTGCTCCATTTGATGAGGTGTTTCTTTTGAGAAGACCATTAGAGTCATAAACCTGATGCACAGAGGGCTTAACACAGGAACAAATGTGAACACGCACACATTCACAAAAGAATGGCGCACTTCTGAATTACAACACAGTAAGTAATTCCACATCCCAGTAAAATGTTCAAGGGACGGTATTAGATGTTCAGCCATGGATGGATCAATGTTTATATCAAGTGATTGGGAAAAATCAAAAGTGGTATCTATCTAGGAGGTGGCGCAATTTACATTTAGGGCAGCAGTGTGGAGAGGCTAAAACTGCTATATTCCCTTTGATTGCAGTGTACTTGTCTTTCACCCTGAAGTGAAAAAGGCATCATTTATGTTTTGGGTTGGTTTGGTTTTTTTTTCCCTCAAACACAGTTGCCACATTTGGGGTCTAAATTTCTTGTGACTTCAACCTGATTTTTCAACACTGGTTGATTTAAGTCTGCCATGCCTTCAACAGTAGTTGTAGAGGAGCTGACTTTTACAGAACAAGAGGTTTGGGCACACAATGCCAGTGACAAATCCCATATTGCCCCACGTTGCTGGGCAGTCTGGACTTACACACATGCAGACACACACACTTTCCAGTCCTCTCCAAATAACAAACCATTAGGATTAAAGAACATACTAAACTGAGCACAGAGAAAGGCTTTTGAAAACACTGCCTTAACTCTTCAGTGAACCTTTTGTTTCTAAAATGGCCGCAATCCTTGCATCACATTATCTAATTTTACCTAATGGCTCTCTCTGCAGTATCCTGTAAGACCCAGGGATGACAGGGCCTATAAAACTATATTGTTACCCATTTTTCCTATTAATGGAGCACCACTTCTTCTGTTTGTTTCTCGTCAGGAACCCTGCTGTACAACATCAAGAATAATGCATTTCTATAGCATGCTGCTGAGCAGCTCTCTTCCACTGGCTCAGTCTCACTTTGGAGGGAACAACTTGCCAGAAACCACTAAGACCCTCCATACAAACAACCAGAAATTAAGGCTCCGCAGGGGAGCACATCGCTGCCTTACAGCAAGGAAATAAGAAGTAGGGCCATGGCCACCCATGAACCGATCATCTTTTATCTCAGTTTAGTTGGGTCCTCACAGCAGCTTTCCTACGTTTCCTATTCTTTAATTTCCATCCAGTAAAAGGGCTCCCATGGCGGAGGTACAAGGTCCTTGACACTCATGCCCTGTTAGCACTGTATCACAAACCTTCAGAAGCACCACTCAGCATCTTGTTCTACCACCACCAACAGAGCAGTAATGGTGTCTCTCTCACATGCATCACCAGCTAAGGTTAAGTGTTATATCTGTTTAATATCTCGTGTACTTTCTATCTAGGACTCTCCTCTGGTGTCACGGGATGAACTAACTACTCACTTGTGCCTCCGCTGTGTGTAAATTAGCATTTACATGATGTAATTCCCCATCTGCACACACATTAAAGAGAGATGTATTTCAAAGTCACTCTTACAGGACATATATTGATTCACACCACACAGTCATCACCTCTCAGGTCAAGGGGATTTGATTTACACATGACTCCATGGTGCACAGGAAGAGGTCAAGCTGCCATGAGCTATGGTCCTGCCTGAAACCTCCACGGCCCTGGAGGAATGATGCTTGCCTCTTCCTCCAAGCCCTGCACCCACAGCCTGCTGCCAGGGAGGAGTGCAGTCAAGGTCATAGCAACACAGCCCTTTCAGGGCAATCCTTGCCATTGCCCTGGGGGAAACATCTCTCTGTTCCTCCATCTACAGCTTCTATCCGCTTCTGTAAGACAAGGAGTTTCCTGAACTTTACTCTTCCAACCCAGCAACACAAGTTGCTGTATAGGTCAGGCATCACATGTCTCCCTCCGAGTAGAGAAGTTTAATAGTCCTCTCCTGACATCTTCTTTAATAAGCAGCCTGACAGGTTATACGGCTTCCAGTTGTTTTATTGCTACAAGCTGGGTAAAAGCTAGTGGAAGATGGTGGGCGTAACACTTCATCCCTTCATTCAGAATAAATTCAGAGAAGCCATTAAGGTTCTTTATGAAGCCAGATGTTTGAAACAATAATGATCTCCACCCCAAACATAACTACATGCCATCTTCTAAAACAAAGACACATGTGGACAGAGAGGTTTCACAGGCAATTATGTTGTGAGGGATTGTGTGTGACAGAAACAGAAAGACCAGAAAAGCTGAGGAAGAAGACGAAAAAAGACCCCGACGCTATTCTGACAAAACAGGAAAGAATAAGCATCTGGATGAGCAGAGGCTGGGGCAGAGAGACCTGACCCTGTGTGTAAAGAGATTATCTCCTGCCTGATCTCCTGTGGGTTCATGGGAGCAGTTCCTTGTGCGGTCTTTGTCATAATACAAGATTTTGTGAAGACCACCTGATTGCCTCATCCATCTCTTCTCCTAACAAAAGAGCAGCAGTACCCTGAACTTTGGCTAACTTCTCAGGTCAGATATGTGTAACATCTGACCTGAAGTACTTTTAGTATCTATGCTTACACACATCATTTAATGAGTGAATTAAACTCAGATCATATTTGGGGGGCTGGACTTTTTTTAGCGACTACACATGCTGTGCAAACTTGCACTGTCTCCCCTGCCCTGCACACACAGTTCAGAGAAAAAACCACTGGTCCTGGAGGACACTGAAGACCAACAAGGAAACTTGTTAAAAGTTTGGTGATCCCCATTAATTTGCAGTCACAGTAAACTTTTGCATTTGCTTCCACAAAACCAGTACGTACCTAATGGCTGCTCAGATGTAATGACCATATTCCCTAGCCAGCAGTAAGGAAAGGAGGAGGAGATGGGAGAAAGGGGGATTGCCATTCTGCAAAAGTATACTGTATATTCTTCATAAATTAGTTGCTCTTATTGGCAGTACTTTTTTTAGCTGTTGGATGGACCCATTGCTATTCAAAGCCATGATATGATTGGTTTTATTCTTCCTCTTCTTACAGCTCAAAGGAGTGCAGTCTTAGGAAAGTCGTGCTTTGGACCACTTGCTAAAAAAAAAGGAGAGCACATCTCAGCTTTTGAACTAACCACATACAACTGTTGACAACAGTTCCCTTCCCGCTGTCTCACCGTACTAGAGCAACCTGCTTGCAAAATTCCTCTTCTTCAGCTGCCCCAAAGCATGGTGTCTTTCCCAACCTCTCTCCTACACAAGTGCCTCCTCCTCATATTAGCCCTCACGCTCTCTGCCTCTCTGCATCTCCTCCACTTTCTCCAAACTGCTCTTAGGAAGAGACAGAAGAGTTTGCTCTTCTCCATTCATCATGAGAGCACTGTCCTCAATCTCTGACACCCCAACCAGGAACAAACCTATAACCCTTTGCCGTTTTCCTCAGCCCAAACCTAAAGCTCCCGATCCCAAACACTGTTCCCTTCTGCACCCTGCAGTTGTGTGTGTGCATCTCCTCACTCTGCTGACTGGCTCCCTTCCCCAGCTTCCCCAGCTGCAGCCTGTTAAAAAGGAAGTATAAGATTTTGTCTGCAATTGATTTTAATTCTTTCCCTCGTGCTGCCCCTGCAGGCACTAGTTCGCCAGCCCAGCTGTGGCACTGAGCTCAATCGGTTCTCCCTCACGCACAGCCTTCCCTCAACAAGCTGCGGCTGATCAGAGTGGGACAAATGCACACGTACATTCATATTCATTTCTTTGCACGCTCTGGATTTTTTGTACAGTATGATGCCTATAAGAAAAAAACCTCTGCTTTGTTTGGTTTTTAAGGTAACTGTTTCCTCCGCAGCCCTGGAAATGCAAACACCATGGCATTCGGCCCAATGCAGGAGAGCCAGAGAGGGGCTCCGAACTGAAAGTGAAACAGATGAGGGCAGCTGACATGTTCAAGCAAAATGAAAATACAGAAAGCTCGAGAAAGCAAAAGACAATGTTAGCAAGGGAGGTGATGGATTCTTGAATACTCTTTTTGTAATAAGGCCCTAATGTGTTACTTTAAGGAGCTCAATGGGGGGAAGAAAAGTGAAGTTTTCCTTCCTGCCACCAACTTTTCTAGAAGTCATGATAATGCATCATGAATGTGGCTTGGAGAGGCATCTCAGTTTTCTCCTCTCTCAATGCATAACATTCCCCAAGTCCTCTCACGTATCAAAGGGTGAGAAGACCACAGTGCTAGACCATACCTGGTAGAACATCTAGCATGGCTTTTGGCCTGCACAATCAGCCCCAGTCACTCTCTGCTTACTATTACAGCCTCTCATTTTGTGACCCCCACCCCATGCCAAATGTTCTGACTTGAAGATCGTTTCATCCTCCAGTAGTTGCCTGCAAGGCCCAGCATCAGGACTCAGGCTGCGAGTTACACGCCACATTTCAAAGAAGTGAGATGTGGGCAACACAACAAAAAAGTCAGTGGTACATACTATACTGATACATGAGATTTCACAGCAATGTTTGAAATGATAACAGCTAGGTCTTCTCCAGAAAAAAGTTTTCAGTAACAGTGAAACTGTACAAAGACCAGAAAAATGTAAGCCATAGGATAAACACACTTGCGATTTTGCAATAAAAAAATGAAGTCTTGATTACATGAGCATTACCCATGACAGAAGAAAATGGAGGCTGATACAGGGTGAGAACTGCACTCCTGAACTTCTGTCTGTCCCAGAGTGAGTGCAAGTGCAGGGCCCCAGAGGATTTGTCAGCTGGGGAATAACCTGTGAGAGAGCAAGAATCAGGAAAAGATGCTGAGGAAATGGGTCCTGCAGTCCTCTGTGAAGCCAGGACTAAGAGGAATGACCAGCAAGACAAAACCTGCTCATGTGAGAGCAGCTGAAAGATGCCACTAAAAAGTTGTGGACAGATGCATGGATGTCCGTACCCTCTACATATTCTGAAACTTGATGCAAAGAGCAAAAGAAAGTCAAGTGCCTGGTGATCCTGAAGAGAGGAGGCCAGAAAAGTGAGTGGAATAGCATAAAACGTGCTTTTCACAAAGTGGACCGATGGAGTGGGGCTCAACCTGCTTAGTAAAAAATGCAATCTCTGTCACCGGATGGTGTCATGCTCAAACAAAAGCCTGTATTCTGTAGGAACTGATGATGCTACCAGAAAATGCTGGTATAAGAATCCACCACATCCCAGGCAAATCCATGACTTGGTCTTTTGGAAGCAAATCAAGGACGTGTTTTTTGTATGGCTCTTATACTGATGTCACATCTATCTTGATGCTGAAATAAAGACAATCACAGGAGTTCACCATGCTCAGCATGTGGCACAACGGGGTGTACCCATTCTTACAGTGCAAATGGTGATGTCTACAAATAATAAATATGAACAAGTAAATAATTTTGCTACTTCATCTATTGATCTCATCTTAGAAAGATGATCTCATGGAGGGATCCTGCCAGACACTCACAGATCACCATTGTTAATGTGATGTAACTTATTCAGCAATTTGTCCAAAGACTCTCAAGAAACTTAAGAGCTTTAAAAAAGGAAACAGACTTTAAGCCTTGTTATGTAGTATCTGTAGTCATCTTGCTTTATTGCTTAGATCTTACTATTCGAGAAAGAAAAAATAAGAGACACTTTGGACAGCAGAAATAATAATTTGCAAATATTCTTGCTGAAATATATTTAAATCACAAATGCTGACATTTTACTGAAACTACACTTTTCCAGTAGAGAAAATGTAGAAGAAAGGAGGGATGACCCTTCCTGTCTTGGATGATAAATATTAAATCTACTTGAACTCTAGTAATTTACATAAGTTGAAGCAACAAACAGAAAAGGGCTGGCTGAACCTAAAAGAACTGGAACATTTCTCAGTGCTCTGGGAGCCTTTTCTCATTTCAGTGCGGCTCAGCGTCCTTGGCTATATTTTCTACCTTTCTGAAGATGAAATACTGAAGCTATTCAGCATTTTGCTACAGTTGCAGAAGAACATGGTAAGAAAGCAAGTGAAATTACAGAAGCAGAGATTCCTTCTGTTATTATGCTTAAGTTCTACTGTCATTCACTGCAATTTCAAAGAGCAACATTTGTAGCTAAAAGGAAAACTCACTCCAGAACTTAAAACCAATCAGAAATAAACAGAATAACATTTTGAGGCAAAATACAGAATCTTTATCTGAGAAGCAATTGCCAGCCTTAACTGCAAATGGGGAAGACTAACAGGTCACCCCTCAAACGAACGGCCATAAACCTTTCATCCGTTGGGAACAGTAATGACTGCCTGAACTAATTCTATTGCATGAAACTGAATTTCATATTTACCACTGCCTGAGAAAGGAAAGAGAAGGCATCCTGAACATGTTTATCTATGAAGAAACTTCTCTAACTCTGAAGAACCACACAGCAAGATTATAATTATTAAAGCGAAGGACCCAGTGAGATGTGGAGCAGTTGTCATTCCCATAGCAGTAATTTACCACAGGGCACTTAAGAGGGTCAGCATGTCCCTCAGGACTGGTCTCTGAATTAGGACACACAACATCCCGACATCTTCTGCTGAATGGTTCCCAGGCAACTGGAGCACGGGGATATACGTGAGCACGGGGTCAGCTTGGTATTCCTCAGCTGTGGACTTGAAGGACTGGAATAGCAGTAGGTGGCTGTCAGGGTGAAGGAGCAAGTGGTTACCCCATCCCTATCCAAACTCTTCTTTACCATTCTACACTCACAGTGTGCCATACAATTCCTGCCTGCTACGATCACCAATCTTATTATTTATGACACATCACACAGCCCCTGCAGTAAGCGAGGTACTCTGGCCCTCAGTGTTTCATAAAAAACTGTCTTGCACTGCATTAGCATGCAAAATGAATGAGGCGGGAGCCGGGCTCCAACACCTCCCCAAAATAATGTGCGACAATCTAATTAAACTCCATTGTAACTATACAAGCGAGGAAACAGAATTAAGGCTGGGTAGGCAAGTTCAATTTTGTCATTTCCTTAGCCTTTGAGTGTCTGCAATTTGATAGTCTTGTCATGTAGGGGTTTTAATAGAATTTCGTGCATTTTTAGAAAATAAATTAAATGATGAACTTCTACATGGTTCAGCTTCTGCTAGGTCAGCACACTACACCAAGGCAAAAACTTGTGCAACCAATTGGGCAAATTCACTGCCTCCTTCTGTGCCAGCTTTTCTATTGTAACTCTCTAATGGGGGAGCTCACCTTTCTTCCTCAGTGCCGTATTGGTGAGAGAGAAATTTCCTAAGCTACAAACGAGAGCATGGTACCAGCATAGTTTGGTACCTAGAGAGCAGAGTCTGCATACACAGAAAATACTCTGTGACCACCAGCCAGTAACAAGCAATTGCACCAGAAGAGCCAAGTGATACCTCAGAACCAAACACCAATCCATCCCCACATCCACCAGTTGTCCACGGGAACTGTCAAAATCACACAGTTGGAAGTGTCACTTTTTAAGAAATCTTTGTTCTTGTACCTATCTCAGCTTACACTTTCCAATTAAAAAATTGCTTCTGGGCTTGATATCAAATGCTTAAAATTGCAGCCAGAAACATAAGCAACTCAAAATAACCCCCTCAGAATGGAAACTCTCATACATCCTTCATACTGCTATGCCTGGAGTACTCTGCCAATAAGATGCCTAAAAAGAGGGAGAGAAACTTGGGGTGGGAGTGAAGGGAAGAGGAATTAGACCGAAAAGGAATGAAAGGGAATCCCACGGGGAGCCAGCAGAAAAGCTCCAGACATTCTGGCGGTTCTAAGAGTTTGTTCCAGGTGGCAAAATAGACACTCACTCGAGGGGGACTTTTGATGAAAAAGGACCGGGGACTTCAGGGCACGGGCCTTAGGAGACCTGCAGTAACTCTCTGAATCTCTGCTGTATTGTCTGCTAAGGCATATGATTAGCTTCCTGTGCTGTAGTGCATTGTAAAGCACTTTATAAAGCAATGAATTACACAGCTGAAGTGGAGTAACCACATGCAAGCAAATACGACAACCATTATGCTCTCAGCAACATCCCCCACACAGCCACGAACATTTGCATTAGTGCCAATTAATCTGAGGTGGTACAAACTCAGCGAGGCATAGGATTTGTTCTTTGGTGTGAAGGAGGAAGGGAGGGGAGAAAAATATCCTTTTGTCTTCAGAGAGGAAACATCTGTAGGAGTTTTCAAGGGCTTCGGTGACTTTGTTTAGCGTGGCGCGGGGGAGCGTGCTATTGAGTACTTTGATCTCACCAGCAGGTGACACTGCAGCAAGTGGGAGCAGCTATAAAAAGTTTGAAGCATTCTAGGGACAAGTCGCACAACCGGCGCACAAATGTGTTTTACACGTGTGACTCACAGTTGCCGAGAAGTGGGAACATGCAGCACGGGCTAGTCTTTTGGTTTCAGCTTCTCACTGTGTACTAATGTCTTCCTTTTCCCCTCACTGCCCCCCGCCACTGCTTTCAAACACCTGGGGGGCTAAAGCAGAGAGTCAGGAAGGGCGTCGAGTCTTCTAACCCCGCTGCACATGGAAACGCATATGACTAAAGCAACGCCAGGGAAAACTGTTTAAACAGCCCTACCTCGCGCTGAAGTCAGCAGGAAAGCCATATCCTTTAACGTCAGTGCCTAATACCAAGAGGAGCCTACCAAGCAGCAAACAGGGGGTTGCGCTCTTCCAGCTCCACGTTTCAACCAGCCCTTCTGCACGAGAAAATGATGATGGCGTTTGTGAAACACAGGTTCTCCTGTGATGTATTTTTTTTAATCCTATGGTTGATACAAAAGAAACCAGATGAAATACTTGAGATTTAATAACAGATTTACCTCTCTCACCTCTCTGTCATGGCTGGAACTACTAGGAGGGCTGACCCTATGTAACCCAGAGCTTTGGGACCCGTGTCACTAGGGGCTCAGGAAGATCAACTGACTCCTGTGAAACTCCAGTACCACTGAAGAAAAACCTTCCTCCAGCTGGACATTCTATGCACAAAAATTTGCAAGTGCTAACTTACTGAGCAAGGCCTGCTCTGCAGGTCCTGGTGAGGTCCATGGTTACTGTATACTGCTAAGGGCAGAGTGAAGGGGCTCTGGTTTTTTCAGTCGGCAGTCCCTCAGGTGCAAAGGGGATATAGGCAGAGCTGCCAAGTTTTGTTCAGCTCCCTGTGTGATATATTGATTTTTTAAATGGCTTAATGACCTGATTTACCACTTTCTAGACAGTTTGCATGAAGCCTTCAGCTGTATTTCCCAGTCAAGACATCCTGCTCCAAACAGCAGCAAGGATTTGTTCCCAAATCCTTGCTGCTGCGCTTAGGGGAAGCCAAGAGCCCTTCTGAGAGAGTCTAAACACTATTTGCAAGAGATGATGGGAGGCTGCAGGGCACTGGCAGGCATAGGCGGGTACCCACGTAGGGTTTAATGCCAGAAGCATTTGTAACAGCTTGCACTGTCAGTCCTGCCAATGCATGGCTGCTCTACTCCAGGTGTTTGGTACAGAGAGAGTGGGTATCTGGTGCTGGTACCTGGCACAGTGTGGCCAAAGCGAATACCTGTTGTCTTCTTGAAGCTCATGTGAATGTGTTAAAAACCAGCTGGAACATGTCAGCCCATGACAGAGGTGCCAAAACCAGGCTGCTGGGCAAGAAGCACAGTCGCAGGCAGTCCCAAATGGCTGCACAAAGGGCTGAGAGAAATGCAAGAATTCAAGGCTCAAAAAGTGTTTCTAAAATGCTTCCACTTAAGGCAGTAAACCAAGGGATCTGAATAGCCCTTCCATAACATTTTACACAGATCTTTGCAAATTTTCTTTTTTTCACTATTATCTGAACTGGAATGCTGTAGAGCATCAAAAAGATGCTCTCTTTGGAGAGCCAGAAACAGTTTTAAACCTAATCACTTAAACAGAATACATTTGCAGCAGTACACCCCTTCCTGTGTCCACTGCAAGTGCCCATGGTTTTACAATCACAGCTTCCCATCAATGTAAAGAATCATGCAGACAGGGCAAAATGACAAGGATCAAGAAACTCAAAGCTGTCTTTACAATGGAAGCAAACACTTAGCATAAACCAGCCAAGAACCCACATTTTTAATTCCGTTTCTTTGACTGAGAGTCCTTGGAGACATTATTTGTCACGACGGTAAAAAGCCATATGCTGCCTGCAGTGGGACTCTTCTACTGAAGGTGTTCTCTCATTGACTACAAGATGTAGTGTTGGACTTCAGACCGTTCAGCTTCCACAGTGCAGATGTACCTTGCAATTTCCCATATGTACACTGAAGTAGACAGGGGAGTTTATATATGCCCCGCATGCTACTTTATGTACATTAAACTACCAGCATTACAAAACTGCAGTGGAGATGACTGCCTACTTTTCAAGTCCCAGAAAGAGAAAGAAAGGGGCAAACAGCAAAAGGGCCAGGCAGCTTTTCTCTTCATCATTCCAACTTCCTACGTGAAAGGTTCATTGGCAGAATTTGCTCCTAAACCACGTTTCTTTGGAACAACTCCCTCTAGTCACATAAGCAACACTTTATTTTTCCAAGTGTAGTTATTTAGTTTCCTCACATTTGAATTTTCATGTCACTTCTCTTCCTCTCTGTAGTTTTTGCTTTTTTAAACAGTGTGAACACGTTCTGTAATTATTGCTGACAGCCCAATGTTTAATGGTGTTGAGTGTCTTTTATGGCACAGTAAGACATTCGTTTGGGAGACAGCTGTCTCTGCTTAAAAAGTTGATGCCCCTTAACTATTTATCTCTGCCCCCACGGCTCAGACGTGGCAACTGTCCGTACCTGCAAACAGTTGAAGCAAAGCCTGTTTCCCTCCACGCTGCAACAGCCTGGAAAAGCCCATGGATTCAGTTACTGCACCTCAGCAGAGGGGAGCAGGAACAAATAGCTGATCAAGCAGTAACTTGTTAAACCACCGCAGCTGTTTCTCAAGCAAACATCCGACCGTGCCCTCGGAGGCAGCGCGGCGCATGCGGCACTGGAAGGGAAGAAGTTCCCAAAGCCGGGAGATGCTGTGGGAACCGTCCCACATTCCTCCCCTGCCCCAGCTGAAAGCCAACTGCTGCGCTGTGACCGCGGCTGCTCTGCACGCTCGCCCGCTCTGTCTCCGAGCCTCCTCCTGGCCCTCACTCTTTCTTCCCTGCAAGCGCCAGAAGTACCATCGCCTACTTAAAGGGCGGCTGAACTTTTCTAGCCGCTTTTATCTGCCGTTTCACGGGAACAGGGTCGACATGGCACGCTTCCCAGCTGTTTTCACAGAAGACTGGCCCAGGCAAGCACAGCTTTAGATAGCCTGGGTGTGACTGATTACCTGGTACACAAGTCAGGCGGTGATTTGATTGGCGCCGGTCCCAAGTAATGTGAAGTAACATAGAACTCATCCATCACCATGTGGTGCTTACCAGGTGAACCTTCATGAAGAAAACTTGCCTGACCTGATCATACAGTATTACCCCCAATAATTATGCGATTTAATACAAGTGCTGATTACCCACCGGGGAAGGGGAGGGGGGAGGGCAATTGCAGCCATCTGTGTTTGTTTGCCTGAATGTTCCCATAAAAATGTTCTCAGTGTACCGCATGCTCACAAGCGGCAGTCTTGAAAGGGCATCGGGAAACTATTCTGTGGGGCAGCGCTGCGCCAGTCCGTGTGTTGTCAAACTATGCTGCTGACACTGCCAAATTGTTGTATCTTGAGATTCTTGAACTATAGCAAAAGAGGGGATGTGGAGTGCGCAAGGAACTCAGGCCCTTCCTTTGCTGAACAGAAAAGCCTAATCCCTTACCGCAGCCTTTTATATTGCAACAAAGGCAACTAATACATTTTTGTGTTATCTGTTCCCTTGCTCTGCACTTCAGAGAAGTTAGTTTAGAGCAATTAGTCACTTTCCTGCACTGTGTGAAAGAGTAGGCACTTTGTAGTCCTCTTTACTTACCAGAATTTTTTTTTTAATTAATTCCTCCATTGTATCAACACAGTAGAAGACGGGCCTAATACCTTCACCATTTGTAAGCCAGCATATGATTTTATACAATCTATACAATGCCCTGAGAAATGAAAGCATACCTGCCAGCAGTATCCTATGCAAATGCCTTACAGTGATTTTCCTATATCATTAAGGCCAAAAAGGACCACTATGACCATCTTACCCAGTCTCACCTACCATATAGGTGTGGCTTGAGTACAGCACTCAAAGGCTTGACTCAAACAGCCCTAACAACAGAGAATCCACCGCATCCACTGCCCTGCTTTAACATGAAAAGGCATTTCTTCCACCCAACCTGCAGGAGTGGAAAGAGTTCAGGAGCTACGTTTTCTACCCTGGAAACACTTTGTGCAAGATCATTCTTCTTGTGTGTGATAGAACAGAGGAATACATCATTGCAACAGGTTCCCCACCTCCCTCTACCTCGCATCACACTTGTCTCCAACCTTGATCTGGGAAGTGTTAAATCCAAAAGTATTATAATGGGTTTCTTTGACTCACCACTGATAAAAATTTCACAGTGAAGACAAAATTCAGCTTTTAAGAAATTGCTCCTAAAATACAGAGATATAAAATTATGCTAGTCTCTTCTCATTTGGCTTTGAATCATCCTAGAGGGTTGTGTGGTAGAAATGGCATTTTGCTTTTAAATCTGCAGGATTTTTCCATTAAGTTCTAGATAAGTTTTTCATCAGTTTGCTATCACTAGAACCAAACTGCACTGCTTTCTCCCTTCCGAAGCAGGAAATGAATACTTTCATTTAATAAAATTGCCAAAGGAGATGCTAGGAAGTCCTCTTAAATATGATAAAATGCTCTAATAACATATACATTTATAACTGATGTTCCATTGTGAAAATTAACATTTGGAAACAAGATCATTTTACAAATAAAATCCAGCAAGTAGAACTCTGCAACGAATCATCTTGAAAACCCCGACACCATGAAGTGCTCAGGGCAGGGACCCCATGCTTCTGCTGTAGCAATTCTGTAGGTAGCATGTGGTGTATATTAGTACCACTCTCAGCTGTGCCTGGGCATTTAGGAGCATTATCACAATAAAAATCACCAGCACCATCACAGACCTTTCTAAAAGCCATGGGTTTCACAAAGGAAAAGCTAAAAAGCTCCGTGGGTATTCAGTTTATTCAGCAGAACAGCTGATAACTGATCCCGCAGTCCTTATTCAGGAAAGAATCTAATTCCTAAGGGGAATTCAAGTGAGCTCCATTAGCTCAAATGCTCTTCACCAAATCACCAGTAGCCCCAGAAGACTGGAGACAGATGAAAATGTTCCTTCCTAAACTTCATTGCCAAATGGAGCCAGCTGAAAATTTTCAAATGGAATTTCTACAAGGCCTTAAAATCAAAAGTATTTTTGTCTGAGTGGGACAGCAAAATCAGATCTCTAACAAGGCAAAGACGCATAACAACTTTTGAAGTGTATACTTACCTTTGTCTAAAAATCTTAGTATTGTTCAAGCCATTCTGCTTCCACTGCATAGGACTGCATTTTCAGAAATTGTGTTTTGCTGTTCTTGGTGCCTGGTCCAGAAACTTACCACCATGCCAGAAGTAAATAAGTTATAGATGTTTCCTACTGTGTTATACACTATATATTTCTGCAGTATACGGAAAGATGAGGGCAACAGTGTTGCAGGGCATTTATGCTCATTAGTACAGTCAGCAAGCTGGCAAAGGAGACTAGAGTTGAAGCATTAAGATGTTTCGGTTAAAGCAGAGTGCTTCCCGCTTTGCTGCTGTTCCCACTCCTGCAATTCCCAGCCATGCAAACACACCGCTAATTTCACCGGCACTGACCCAATGGGCAAAGAGCAGTGTTTCCCAAAAAGTTGCAGGATTTAGCTGAAAAGCTGTTCTTCAGAGACTAAATGAACTATTTCTTTTTTTACTCAGTGCATCATCTCCAAAGTGCAAATTAGTAGCAAATAGTCATGTAGGCCAGTCAGAGATGGGAAAAATTCTCCAGACCTTACAAGGGTGTCAAGTGCAGTTCACAGAGAGCAAAATTAATGCCACTAGAGACGGCCAAAGTTCACCTATGAGCATTTCTCTGATGGGTGATTGCTTCTTCCATTTTGCTTTTACAAGCTTTAAGGTGCATAGGTAAAATAAGATCACAGAGTGACCGAGATGTTTTTATCAGTGTGGACAAAGAAGGCAATTTTAAATCTTTTCTGAGGTGTGTATAATTACAAGTGCATTTCAGATGTTGTTAATATGCTTAGGTGCTTAGGGAAAGCAATCTTATATGAAAGATAACCTTTTAATAGATTGCTTTATTACAGTAGCACTCAGCTTCACTGCTATATTCAGGGTTGAGTTAGCCTCCCATGTTTTCTAGAGGTTTATAACTTTGCTGTAAAAAAATCATTTGAATTGAATATTCATGCCAGCTCATAAAATTTCTATACTAATTGGCAAAAATACAAAACTGGTTAATCTTTTACAGATACGAATACCTACTGGCTAAGGAATTAAATAAGCTTTTTTTTTTTCTTTTTTTCTTTCTTTTTTGGCAGTCACCTAACTTCACAACCATTTCTCTGGAAGAAACATATTTGGCAAATGATTAGCATATATTGATTAGTTATTACACAGGAGAACTATTATTGCAGAGATGGTTTTTTTAAACTTAATCAAAGCTTGCATTAGACAACAGATTGCAAAAGCTGCAAAGGAACCACTCATAAAAGCTTTTTTTAAAAAACAAGTTAATTTAGTGCTTATGAAAGCAAGAGATCAGGGGAGTTGGCCAGGGTCACTGATGTACGGATTCCTATAAGGCTTTGCCAATACATTACGGTCCTGGACTAAGACTTTTTACTATTTCAGTCATGACTCCTCTCTGAGCAGGCACTGCTGTTCACCACAAACTGTGTGGCACGCTGGTGACATAGGTGACATAGAAACAGTTTCTAGAATTAAATTCCTAGCCTGGAACCATCCCTGCTTACCTTAACCATGCAGAAGCCCTGCGTGATGCCAGCAGACCGACTCACGTGACCACGATTTGGCTTTTAACTTTTAGCTATGACTTCAGCTATAGCTTGAAGCCAGCTTCCCAGGACAGTTTGGCAAGCATGCATGCAGCACATCATGTGGATTTTCAGTGGCACAGCTACAATACTTTATAACTCAGTTCTGCAGAAACATCCTGCTCACCTCCCTCTCTGAAGCAGTCTGTCTAAAATCAGTTGGGCTGCTGGCACAGGTAAAGTAAGCAGGATTTCCTTCTCAAGTTCTCTGCTTTCTGATCACACGGCTTGTCTTCTGTACTGTGTGAGGGAAACAAAACTCTTTGGACTTTTACTGGAGCTCTTTAAAGCTCTTTAGGTTTTTACTTTCTCTTTTCAATTTACCTTGTGCATCAAGTATTTAAAAAGGTAAGTCAATCCCCTGCTGAAGATCTCCATATATGCACTTGTGTTTTGAAGAGTTTAGTGAAGACCACCAAAATACTACCACTTAAACACTGGCTCCTGAACATACACATGCTTCCCCTGAGATAATATCTTAAGTTTCCATAAAACCAGCAGCATTACCTGCCTACACTCAAGTAAATTAAAGATGGTTGGTACAGTGTGGGATAGATCTTGACCCCTTTGTTGTATGCATACGTCAAGCCTGTTTTACATGCTGTCTCTTTTTATTTTTCCCCTACTTCTAAGGTAAGGATGAAAGTGATGTTTCTCTACCTTCCAGAGCCATTGCCACGACTGATGCTGTCAAACGCTATTGTGTGATGCTCAGATACAACTACGGATACCAGGTAAGCATCTAAGCACTTTACATAGACAACTTTCCCAGTGCCTTTTCAGCCAAGAAAGAATAAAGCAGGTACAGCCCATTGGAGCCTGTCTTTTCCTCTCCTTGCAAGTGTCCAAAAGAATCACTGCTGAGTAACTTCTTGGCTTCTTTACCCAAAGAAAAATATGCTCACGTGTCAATACACAGACCTACCACACAGGAGGTCACACTAAGGCTTTTAACATGTATCATTAGTGGCATTGTAAAGTTTTCATATGAGTAGTGTAAGATGTTAAATCAGATGGTACTCCAAAGGATCCATTACGTTCCACCAGTACAAATTCACTTTTTACACAAAGGTTTGGCATGATTAATGATCTGTTATGGTCTATTGATTAAATATTACCTGTTACGGAATTGCTTAAATACATATTTACAAGATAAACGGGAACAGCTCACAGTCATTACAGTCTTTGTGGTAATTAATAGGAATGTTATGTAAATACACATTTAAGTGATTTATATAATAGGGCTGCAAATAAGCTGTTATAATCTATCATGCTGTAATGAATTAGCTCCTTTACTGTAGGTAGGTATCTGACCTCTACTGGAGTATGAAAGACCTGCTTGTATGTCTCACTGCTCGTCTGGCTTCAATAGAAAACCATGCCTGAAAAAAGTTACTACTAGAGAACAAAAAGAGCCAAAAAAGTGCATTAGATAAGGCAGTAGTAGCAAAACAGGTCCTAAAAACCTCTGTACTCAGCTTGGCTGAGGAACGAATGAATACCATTTTGACTGCCTCGTCTTCACCAGCAACAGGCCTAGGAAGGCTGCAGGAAAGACCAAGCCCCCAGGTAAAGAGCATGCTGCATAGGTAGAGGCTGCATGTCCCTTAGGTGCCTTCCCTTCCCTGCCCCAGAGCACAGCAGCCACTCAGCAGCAGAAAGATGCAATAATGAATGTGGCCTAAATCTTCTCAGCAGTGTGTGGACCATCAAACTGGACTGGACCTAGAAACCCAAGAGACGCAAGTTGCTAATACTCCATGGGGCACAGCTATGCTGCGGTCCTGATGCTCATAATGCCAAAGTGTAGGGTAGTCTGCACCGTTCTCCCTTAGCTAGTGCCTAATCCAGATGTAGGTACAGTATTTCTGCAGAAGGGTAAGGGAGAAACCATCTTTAGTATGGGGACTAATACAGGGATTTTCAGTCCCCCTCAAAAAAAAAAAAAGTTGAGGAAATCATTACATATCACAGAATAAATGCGAGAATTCACTTTTAACTATAGAACTTGCCTTCAATTTGTAACTGTTTTAGCTGATTGTCATTCTCTAGATTTTCAGTATGCCAGCAAAATATTGTTACTTCTAGTTTTGAAGTGTCATCTTCACTTTGGTTTGGGAACAGTCTAACACGCAATGAGATGACTAAACCAGGCTCTCAGTTACATTCATGGCTTCTTAGGAACCATCTTTTTCTTTGTTTTTTTCATAAAACGAATAAAATGATTGTTTATTCATATTATTACTTTTATGGCTTTCCTCTTCAAAATGTTCCCCCAATACATACTCCAGATAAAGAAGTTAAGCTTCCTCTGACTTCACAGAGTGTAGAC
Organism: Numenius arquata; assembly: GCF_964106895.1. Classification (NCBI taxonomy): domain Eukaryota; kingdom Metazoa; phylum Chordata; class Aves; order Charadriiformes; family Scolopacidae; genus Numenius; species Numenius arquata. The sequence goes on along the minus strand of NC_133577.1, from coordinate 9,730,458 downwards.
AAAGACTCTATTCAGCTGTTATTTACCTTGATGAGGCTATATTTCCTATGTTATTTGACTTACCAGGCAGTGACTGGAACAAAATCATGAACATTATTTCCTAATGGAAATTGGACTTGGAGGGTCATTAGACATTCTGCGCAGCTACAGGTCTCACAGGCACAGGGGGTGAGGCATAAGCAAGTTTTGGCATAGCTGAGACACTCCCTCTACCCCCAAGATAGTGAACCAAGGCAGCTCACCTGCATCATAATCTGGAAGAAGACTCTGAGGAGGCCCACACATCTTTGGGTATGCAATGGAGCCCCTGGAGGCCACTTCTGCCTAAGGAGAAGAAAGGAAAGATGAGTGGGCATATGACTACATGCGTCCACCAGCCACTGCCCATGCTGTGGGACAGCAGAAGACGCCTGCTCCTGTCTTAGGGCTCCAAATGCAGCTCTTGGAGCAGCTCTGACAGAGATGAGGGTGGCCCTCCACACAGCCACTTCTGAACTTATCTGAGCTAACCCTGGTGGGGGCAGGTTTGAGCCCTCAGCCAGTAGGCAGGCACTAATGAAATCCATTAAACTGTCAACATTTAGGGAACACTGTTTTACAAAACCACTTAAACATACCATGCAACAGACAGCTGAATTAGGTCTGTCTGCCTGTGTGGAGTCAGAAAGAGCCATGTTACTCTTCAGGGGATTGAAAACTACTTTGCAGAGCAGAGCCCAGATTTTTTTGTTTTATTTTTAGCAATTATTCAAATATACCTAAAAATGGACAAGTACACTTTTACTTCCTTCATAGTAAAAAAAAAATATAAAATAATCCTTCTATCAAAGACAACGAGCACCTTCCAAAAAGAAACAGAAATGCAAGACACTGGTACCAAATTTGATTTGAAAGTGGGGGAAGAGCCACCAGCAAGCAGGGTGAATGCCTGCCTGCCCCTGGACCTACACGGCAGGGTGTTTTAAGATGCACGGAAAGAGGTAAGAGCCTATTGCAGGTAAAAGACTGCAATGTAACCAGCCAGTGCGCAGAAGTGAGCTCAGAACAAAACTGAGGATCCCAGGCCCCTCCAGGCCACTGGCAGCTGCTGTGCGTGTGCATGTGTGTGTGCGCCACGGAGTGACAGAACTGACAAACCGAGTCGCGGGAGAGAGGTCAGAGCAGCCCAAGTCGCTCTGTACTAAGCCCCGCGGGGCGATCAGTGGTGTGCTAGCAGCATGGGCTGCTAAAGGAGCAATCCGGCCACCTCCTGCTTTGCTGGAGGTGAGGGACTGCGACTTGACCTGTAGGTCACTTTCAGCAGGAGATTTTTGAGGTGTGGGAAATAAGTTTGAGTGTAAAGGAAAAAAGGTGAAGGGAAAGCTCACCGTCCTTCCAGTTTCTGCCCACCAACATCTGGATACAGCAGATCCACTGTCTGAATATGTTAAGGGAAGTTGCTTTTCAAAGGCTGTCTGTCTCATGGTCCATCTTCTACTGGAAAAGATCAGGCTGGGGTGCTTTTAAGGAGCTTCCAATAACTCCAGAAGCATTTTGGAAAATATGCTGTATTTAGATAGCTCTTCTTGTCCTATCCTGTTTCTGTCAATTCTCATTCATATAAACCTAGACACCAAAGGAAGATGCTTGGTTTTTTGCTGTATGGTAGATCACATTACTGCTTATTCCTTTACCCAGAGCCAGTTTCCCACCCTCCTCAAACTGGACAAGGGGACTTTCATTTTCCTGAAAGGTTTTGGTTTTTAACTCACAGAGACAGAGGTGACTACTTAGAGAAAGAACAGATCTGATAAAGAAAACACAAGGCAAACATCAGCACAGTCCTCATCCCCAAATAAATCTGTGTCCTGAGTAAGCAAGACAAGGAAACATGCTCTCCCGTGATAAGGAACACTTGGGTTTTGGCAGTAACATTTTCAGTAGAGTGGCCATTTTGTGACAGATACACATACACAAAGGCACCGACCATTGCATGGCGGCTTTAGGCTCCACAAGAGAATGACAGCCATCAACCATCAACAACTGGTGGCCCAAGAGAAAGAAAGGTTTTATAGCCATCCTCAGTCTCGAAAAGCATTCAGTCGTACAAACCATAACTTCTGTGACATCACTGTCATCTCCCCAGCAATGAATAGTGATGTCACAAGACAAGCATTAAAACTGCACATGTAAAATAAACAGTCAAAGCAGGTAACCGTTGGAAAAAAAAAAACACACAACCAATTTTCATGCAAATTTCCTACTTACAAAAAATGAAGGAAGGGGGAAAGCAGAAAAATAAATGATACATCTGCACAAATGGTTCTAAATAGAATGTTTTTCAAAGCTCACCAAGAGACATCACTGACTCCTCAATGTTTGCTTTCCCACTAATTTGTATCCTGTCAATTTACAAGCTATTTCAAACACCACCTTTATTTAATAAAAATGCAAAGCACAATGGGGAATTTATGTAAACAAGGTTGGCAAAATATCTTTGTAGGACATTCTGGAAGGAGCCAGGAAATGAATGAATTAATGAATGAACGTTTTAATAGTTCGGTGTAACTGGGATATAGTCTAACCGAAACACTAGGCCTGACACTTTATTACCATATAAATATCCATAGAAGTGGGCTTTGACAGAGTAAAACAGTCTCCAATCAGCTCCCTGGTGGGAAGTCACACGCCCCCTAGATCTTTAAAAAAAATATATGGTACAACGGCACAACTAATTGTTATTATTCAACAGGAACATCATACACAAAATACTTTTCACTCAAAAATCATTAAGCCTTTAACAGAAAGTATGGATCATTATTCTTAGGGTATGAGTGGAGGATTACAGTCTAGATTTTGAAAAGCATCTACTAATTTAAAATGTCTTAGCCAAGTTAACGTTTGAAGCTAAAATGACCTAACTGGTCATGAGGTTTCTTGGACTACAATAGAGAAAGAAGGAAAATTGGATTTTCTCCATGATGGATGAGTCTAGGAAAGCCCCATGGGAATTATTGCCTAGTGTTTTTCAAAAGATTTGCTTTTTGATTTCATGATGGTGGACAAAGGAAGGCCATTCAAAGAACCTGCTTCCGTCCTCTGCCTGGTTAAGCTGCCCAGAAGACTACAGTGCCCCATTATTTGGGTCCTCAAACCAAGATTCTTGTGCTGGATTGAAGTTAGCCCCAGCTGACTTCAGTCAGCAGCCACTTCAACCAAAGGATCCCTTCTACAAATATATCATGGCCACACATGATGTTCTGGAGATATAAAATTGACAAAGGAACAATACTTTTATGTTACAGAGGTCAAAGGTACATTAAAAGTACATGAATGGGTGTATTATAGGCAGTTTTAAGCGGCATTTAAAAATAAAAAGTGTTGGACGTTGTAGCAGCTGATCAGTCATTTATAGAAATAGTTACCAGTCTTTTATTAGCCCTTTAGTAACTTTATATGTGTAGAACCGTGATATAAGCTGTAGTTTATGCAGCTTCAAATTTCAAAAAATGAACATAATAAATTCTGTTCCCAGCTCCATATTTAATAAGCAAAAGGTCTCGTTTTCCAGATTGCTGAGTAGTCTATAATTCTCTACACTTCACTGGGAGCTGTTGTAGACTCAGCATTTTCCAAAGCAGGCTAATTATTTAGTTGCCCAAACATGATACAAGAAAACTAACTCACAGCTAACTACTACAAAAGTAACCGACTTGCACAAAAGTGGCCAAATCCTGGTTCTTTGCAGGAGAAGGGAAACAAGAAATCTGCATCTCCGAGGGCAATGGGTATGTTCTAGGCTATTATCAAGACACAGGAGCTGGGCTGGCAAATAAATTAGCTGTTTTTATTGAGCTCTTTGTTGCTGCAGCCAGACGACTATTTGCACCCAAACTGTTTTCAAGCCACTTCAGGTGTCTCCATCCTGTCGCTGCCTGCCAGCTCAGCACATTCAGTGAGGGAGCGCTGGCACCCCTGAAGGGCTGATCTTCTCAAACGGAACAGAAATAGGAGATGACTATACTTCATATACAACCTCTCTTACACATTTGTATGTCACTGATATTAGGAGGAAGAATTTGGCTCCTAAGCAGGAAAGAAGGCTTTCCAAGGGAGAATTTTCATAGCAAAATTCTTGAAAGCCATGAAAGGACTGAAGAAGTCAAGTCCTAGTGGCCTTCGGATTACTCTGAGACAGATTCTCAAAGGAGTTCAAATCTCAGACACCAAGAGACAGGTTTCCGATAAAGCTCAAAATGCTGAGCTCATTAAAAAAATTCCTCATTTAATTCAGTGCCTGAATCAGAGTCCAGCTCTTTCTGAGAGAGGATACCTATCAATGAAAGAATTCAGTGTGTTAACTGCTCTGCAAGATCTTCCAGGAATCTACTTTCCCTCCCTTGTGTTATCGTTACTTCTGGCTTTAATGACAAACAGGTCATTTCTGGAGGAGGGAAATTCCTCAAAAGAATGGAAAGACTTTTTTTTCCACCAAAACCTAGTCCCATTCATAAAGACAGAAGACATACCAAGCTGTGTTACATACAGACCATCTGCCCACACAGCACTGAAAAAACATCCAGGACGTTTAGTGGATAAGGACTCTGCATTTGGGGGAAGGAAGGCAGGGAGAGTTGAGACTAAATTAAATAAATGATCACATTATATTGCTTTACCTTAAAGTGTCTGCTGTCTAAGAAAATTCTGAACATTTTTGCTAAAGCATACACAGAGTCAGTTTTAAAGTGCCCTTTTATAGTGGAAGGTCTCCTTAACGGTCTTAACGAAAATTAAGTACAACAAAATTCCAGATGCTTTTCACAGACACAGATACTTTGTTTCCTCTTTTAGTGCCTATTTTAGCACTGAGAGGGCTGCTTAAAGTGAGAAACAGTACACTTCCAGCAACAACTTCCATGATATCCAGTTTCCTTTCAATACCTGAAACAGTGTAGAGCACTTAAGTCTGCGCTGTTACCCTCTCCCATGCTATCTCAGAAGACACAAAAGGAGTGCATAGAACAGAGCAGCTCAGATAACTCAGATTTTAGACACCTGTCAAAGTGGAATACGGCTGACTGAGACTGTTGGGGAGTATGGACAGCTATAAAATAGCATGGCAGGGTTTTAATATAGATGCCCAGAAGAAGAGTGAGCCAGGACCACACAAGTCAAGTTCTACCTGCATTTACCTGTTTGCCTGTAAATACACGAACTCTGCCACTACCACTGATCTGGGTCTCGGTGCCATCCTCAATTATAGCCAAGATCAACCCAAAATCAACCATCATCTACGAGGCGGACACACATTCTTCTGTAGGCATTGGTGCCCAAGCAAACATTAACTTATTCTGCACTCTGTCTGGCTTTGACTTTTATTTTTATTAAAGCTAACTGTGGCAGCTTCACCACAGTTTAAGCTAATGGTTAACCAGACAGATGAGATCTCACAAAATGTTCTTGTTGGACTGGCTCACTGAGACATCAGCAACTTCAGTGAAAGTACTGACCCTTGAAGAAGACAGAGAAACGCCTTACTGCCTACCTCTGACAATGGGGAGCCTTCCTTCCATGCTTTCCTGCCACTAAACCCATGCTTGCTTTGTAAAGTTGACGAGTGATGACTAAGTATTAATAGAAAATCTCAGAAATCAGTTCCTGTGTGTCCAAAGCCATGATGTAAACAGCTTTTCATATAAGAAAAACTAGCAGTAAGCTCTGTATTCAGACCCAGACAACTGGATTAGCAAGGTGCATTAAGCAAACAAGTGCTAACCTAGTCTTAGAGTAATTATGCCATCATCTGTTTTCCCCTTTTTTAATTATTTGAAGTTACGGTTTTTCTTTCTCTCCGTGAGAGGGAACTACTCCAAGGACATTGGAAGCCTGACTCAATGCTGCTTTCGTGGCTTCAGTGAGGTCATGTCAGTGAAAAACTGGAGTAAATAAGAAGTAAGTCTGATTTTTGGATATTTGAGTGTTTCTGAAAATTTTGGCTATTTGGAGAAGACTGCCCATTGACTGACTGGAGTAGGATTGCCATGATAAAGTTTTTTCATTACTATAACTTCGTATACAGCATAAGCCCATTCTGTATTACATTTCACACCTGACACAACCCATAAAAACAAACTTTGTGAAGAATCCTTCTGGAGTCTGAGCCACAATTAAAACTGTAGCTACCGTGTGAAAAAAAACTAGGCCTGAATCCCAGTGCATTAAAAAGAAATTTCAGAAATGTGTCTGAGTACTTCAGAAAGTTCTTAGGCTGGTTAAACAAGTGGAAGAGAAAGGAGAAGTAAGGAAGCATCAAAGGCAGACTAGTTCTGTAGCAATGAATAAAAGACGATGGAGCTCAACTCATCCTCCATTACAGACCCAGGGCTCGAATAAATCAGAAAGATGCCACATGGGTAAATAGGATGTCAACTGACTCAATTCTGGCTCCTCTGGCCTAATTGTATGTCTTAACATGGTCACTCTCTATCCACACACTTCACTTTGAGCTACGTCATACAACACTATTTTAATAGACGCTTAAAGAATCACCCAGAAAGTTACCACAGAGTAGGCTGGGCTTTGCAAATTCACGCCTTAGCACATGGCAATCATTCTCCAAGAGAGTTGCACAGTATGACCTTGGATAGGTCACTTGGATAGGATAAGACTCAGCTTCCTACCCATAAAATTGGGATGAGAGTATAATTTCCTTCATCTGACGAGCAGGTTTCAGCAGCAAGCACTTTGGGGCACACACCACTACCTTGCAATATCCTAGCAAAATGGGGGCTCTACCAGATACTGCCATACAAATGTCCGTAGGTATGAGTCTCAAAGAACTCATTTATGTTTGTGATGACAGAGTTGCCTGAATAGATAAATTGAGATGAATGTTCGTTGTGTCCACAGCTATCAATTTGCAAAACTAAGTCTGTTCAAAACCAAACATTACTTTTGTTAATCTGAGCTCCTTACTGCCCTACAGGGTTCCAAATATATTCTGGATCTTTTTTTACTTAATTTGACTTTCAATCTTTTTTTTCCTTAATGTACTTCACCAGTTTCCCACTACTGTTGCTGCTATGTAATCATCCACAACAAACCTGGGTGTCAGGATATCTGTTGGGCTCTACTTGTTGGGTTGCAGCATCCCTTGGGTTTTGACAGAGCAAAAGGGGCATGCAGCCCTCAGAGTGATATCAAATAGGGACCTCGGCACTAATGTTTTGACAAGTTGCCTGCCCTTGCTCAAGCCCTGTATCTCTGTAAGTACACAGCATTAGAACTATGGAGGCTGTCACTTTCTGCCCCTGGGGAATCACCTGTACAATCAGAAGGAACATTTGCCATTACTGTTACTGTACCTTCCAGAGTGCTGACACCCACTATATAATTCCAGAGGAAAGGAGAAAGAAAGAAAGAAATCAAGAAAGAAAGAAAGAAAGAAAGAAAGAAGGAAAGGAAGGAAGAAAGAAAGAAAAAGGGGCAAAAAATAAAAAAGAAAGAAAGAAATCCTACTCAACACAAAAGCTTGAAGTTGGGACCTCAGAACCAGGAACTGCTGAGCCATTAATTTCTCTGAAATGTCTCTGCCTTACAAAAAAAACCCCATACATATAGAAGCAAAAGATTCCCTGCAAGCTTCCTAAAGGAAAGATTCTGTTTTACTATGCCTCAATGTGGTTGATTTTGTAAAACCCACATTACAGCCTAAATTTATTAAAAAAAAAAAATAAAGAGAATGGCTTTGTTAGTTCAAAAAATACACAGGTTGTTGTTAGCAGGAGAAAAAAATGTTTGCATTCTTGACCTTTACAGAGGTAAGACAAAAAACAAACTACTTTTTTTATACTAATAGCATTCTGTGCCTGTCCCTTGTATATTTTCTTTTAAACTTGCCATTTTGCTGTTGTAGCTGGGCTTGTCAGTTTTCAGCACTAATGGGTTGTGATATGGTGTCAGGGGAAGTCAACAATCAATGTTGGAAAAAAGGGCTATCACTGCTGACACAGCCAAGGATGGAAACACAATGGCCTTCGTTTGGAGAGAAACAGAAGAAAAATCCTGAGTTCTATCTTGCTTTGAAGATTAGTAGAGATTTAGCCCTCACTGACTGAGCTATCACTTTCACCCCTTCCTGCCTCACCCTATCCTCCCACTGGCCTCTAACATTACTCCACGTCTCACCCAAAAGATAGGTTTTCAGTTTAATGAAAAAAGCAAAGAAGTTTTATAACAAACATTTTAAAGGACCACAGTTTGCATTTTTGTTTAGAGCTGTTACAGTTATTAGCTTTTAAAAAGATGGGGGAAAAAAAGGCTGGGCTGCACAGTGTATGCCTACGGAGCAGCATGGCAGAAAAACCATTTTGGATGCTTTTTCCACTCCCTGGGTGTGAATCACATCAGCGCTGAGCCCCTCAGCTCCAGCTGAACTCAACACAAGCAAGGGACACTCAGCAGCTGTTAAATCAGGTGCCATGGACAGAATTATGAAAGATAGACAGTGTTCAAAGGCATTCAACAAGAATAATGGCAATGTTATTTATTTCCATAGCTTCATGTCAGAAAAACTGACTAGCTCTAAGTCTCTCAGAGTCCTAGAGAGACAGGGAGAGAGTATGATTATTTTAGTTTCCAGATGGGGAAACTGTGACAAGTACATTCTTTAAGATCACACCAGGATCTTACATACACAAGCAAGAACAGAAATCAGCAGTCATCAGCATAAACACGCTACCAGACTTCATAGCTTCCTTCCCTCAAAACTGTAACTGTTCAGTGTCATTACAGATCTTTAATATCAGTGCATAAGAGGTCAATCACAGATTTTCCCCCTTTTAATGAAAGAGACTGAGATTTATTTTAGAAAATTCAACATTCAACAAAGTAGACAGGACTAACTCAATCTTGCCTCTTCCAGGCCAAGAAATTAGCTTCTCAAAGACATTTAGATATGTCTGTCTCCACAGATAGCCCCAGAATATCTCTTCCAAATATAAATCCTTTTTCTAGCAAGTCATGGCCCTAAATGTGGACTCACATTTACTCTTCTATTAATGCAAAATATAATTCTGGAATCACTGTCTACCTTCACCAAAAGCCAGCTGCACAGCAGGGTTTCTTCGGGTATGAGGACACTGCAGGACCACGGCAATGAAAGCAAAGTGAGGGGAAAGTGTGGCTAAGAACAGAAAAGGACGACAAGCAGCAGCAGTGAGAGACCTGAGATGACAGTGGAAGGAATCAGGAAAAACCTCAGGAAATCTCTATAATCTATCAGACAAAAACTAGAGCCAGGGTAAGAAACAAGAGGGAAAATATTTTTCACAGTATTTCTCCTCATTCCTGCCTCTTGCACTTCCCTCCGCAACCCTTGCTGCCAAAAACTGTCCGACCATTAAATGTTGTTTGCAGGCAATCTCTATATGCTAAATTCACAACTGCGTTACTAAGCTATGTAGCTCTAAGAACATTCCTACTGCAGCACAGTTTTGACACCAGCCCTTAAATAACAGCAAAAAGCTGCTTCTTCAAAACAGTTGTTGGCAACACACATTTGTTTTGGCCAGCTGCTCCACTGAAATACAGAGCAGCACCTGGGAACACAGCTGCCACAGGAGATCCTACAGGATAGAGCAGACACTGAAAGCACCTCAAAATTAATCTTGAAGGCCTCCTCTCTCCCTGGGCATTACATCACACCAGGAGAGCGGGGGCTTAAGGACTTGACACCAAGCCCATTGAAATCAATGAGTCTCTTCCCACTCCAGTGGACCTTCAGTCATGCTGCTTGAAGGAGAGGTGAAGAGAAAGTGGCGTTAGAGACAGTTTCAATAAGACACAGTACTGTGTGATTTTTCATAGTAAAAATACAGAAAATAAAAATTAACTAACTGATTCGCATTCACAGAGTTTGTCTACACAATGGAGACATGGCTGATCTCTAATGTTCAAAGTTAGCTGAGGTCTGCAGAGAAAAGAGGAGTGTATCATCCTGAAACGAAGTGCTTAACAGATAACCAAAGTAAATAAGGGAAATAAGGGTGGCATTTGCAAACATGAGCCTGAGAGAAGCAACAAAGCTTCACCTATCAGGATACAAGGGAAGAAAAATTATGACAACTTTAAAATGCAAAAATAATAATAATTAAACAAAATTAAAACTAGAAACCATTTTGCATTCCAGGTTAATCAGCCAAAAGCAGCCATTTCTCTGCCCATATCACTGTCATTATTGCTATCTATGGAAACACAGGGAAGGAGCATCAGTCCCACCTGTCCTATGAAGGAAAAGGAGAAAAGATCATGGAGCTAAATCCCATAAAACATTTTAAAAACTGAAATGAGTCTCTTTCTTACAAAAATCTAATTGAAATTGACTTGAAGCTGAGTCCTGTGACCTGGACGGAAAAGGTGGTTGAAGGACTGTAAGCGGCAGGTAATGATGGGAGGTGATGTATTGAGCTGGTTTGCTGCAGGGGTATGTTTTTGGTCTGTTCTTATTTAATATCTCAATTAATGATCTGGAAAAGGAGGTAAATAGCACATTAATGAAATTCACAATGACAATAAACCAGGAGGCTTGCAAACCTCAGAGAGGATAGCAATAATATAAATGGAAACTAACAAGATTAGATATGTAGGCAGGCAATAAAATGAGATTCAGCTTGGAAAAATGTAGACTAATACACCGAGGAAAAATAATCAGAAACATGGATACTCCATGAGAAAGCAAAACCTGGAAAGCATCTGCACAGAAAAATATCTACAGGTGACAGTGAACAACAGATTGAATAGGAGTTCTCCAGGAGACATATCAGTTACAAAGAGCAATGCAATTTTGGGCTGCGTATGAAGGGGAGTAATGTCAGAAGAGGAAAATTATTGTCCACGCATCTGGGAAGACTTCTATTGAACACTGCATCCACTTCTAGACACCTCCATAACAGAAGGATGCCAGCATGCTGGAAAGGACTTCAGAGAAGAGCAACAAAACTGATTAGAGAAGGAAGGGGATTGATTTATTAATCTAGGTGGCAAGGGCAAAATGACAACTGTCTAGAAATATATAAAATACGAACAGGGAGAATGGAGAGGAATTTCTTGGATGCTAAAGTGCAGTGGTACAGCTAAATGTAATGGGATGAAACTAAGGAAGAACAAAATTTGGACAAAGTAGTTTCTCAGTGATCCAGTCTAGCAGGCAATTTTCAAATGGAGAATGAAAAGTCCCATCACACAAAGCATTTGAAACTTGAGAGGGTAAAGCATTCAAAGGCAAACTGTAGTAAACAATTGTGCACTTGCAGGAAGTTGAACTACCTGGCCTAAGAGGTAATTTCCATGTTTAAACCCTGATTCTGTGACTGTCGTAATACAGAGCCCCATTTATAGGTTATTACTATTACTGGGTTCCTACATACAGTGGTATTTTCCAAGGGAATGCGTTCACATATGCTTCAGTCCTAGTCCAAAGTCTAATTGTATAGCACAAACTAACTGACTGCACGCATTGACTATTTAAAGTACTCAGAGACAAGCAAACGCGTGACCTGCTTGCATACAAAAAATACTTCTTTCTCAGCAGACGTGTTTTAGTGACATGATCCTTCAATGTAAAGTTATTTTGTATATTTGAAAGAAAATGTGATTAAGTTATTTATATGCTTATTCATGCTTACCACCTTTTCCTTTTCACATTTTCCATACTTTTTTTATTTATTCTCATGTAATACACTGGAACTTGCCTAGTTACAGCAGAGAACTATTCATAGTGATAAAGGAAGCTTTTAATGCTGGAGTGCATTGCAACGCTCCAAGACACTGGTGTTAAAAGTAACAGGGGAAACAAAGACTGAAAGTAGTATGTAAGTCAAGAAATACACAAATATAATTTTCCTTTTACAGAAAAATATGACTTTATCAATACAGTGATCTCTGTGTATTTACATGTACATACTTTACCAACTTTCCCATTTTTATGCCACCCAGGTAAGTCTCCTTTTATGAACATCTACCTTGGTCTTTACAAAAACTGCTCCCACATTCTTCGAAGGAGAACAAAGAGGTGAAAGGTTTTTCAAAGTTTTCCTGTCCTTCTCACTTCCCCTAGGGGTGGTTGGAGACCTGAAGGAGGAAAAAGCTTATTGAGAAGAAAGCTCCTGTTTTTCCTGTAATAAAAGGTGGCAATCTTATCATGTATAGATGCTCAAATGATGTATAGACAAAGGATGTTTGCAGTGAAGATTGCCATAGGCAAAACAGCAGATCTAATCAAAAGCTCTACACGCATGGATGTAGCCAGCCGGTGGGAAAGGAAAGCACTCGCAGCACAGAACCTGGAGTTGCTCTTCTGTCTCTCCACGGCTTCCCCACCGGAGCACAGGAGTAAGCAGGAGCCTTGGTATTTCCGAAAGAGAGGTGTCTAGCCATCCCGCTAACTCTACGACTGTGTCACAGAAAGCTATTAACGTAATAGCAGGTTTACTACTTTTTTTTTTGGCGTGGAAGCATATGCCGCTAGCTACCTCCTATCAACAAAGTCAGTAGAATGAGGTGGTGTTTGCATGGAAAGTCCTGTAAAAATAGTTCTATTGTACAAAATAAATTACAGACCAAACAAATATGTAAAAAAAAAAATATAATTAACCTTTAGAACATTGACATTTTCAAAACTGTCAGGCAGATGAATGTATATATGTCCTCAGGCTCTCAAAGATTACTCAAAGTCAGGACACAGACCAAGAGAAGTAAAGCACTCTCAGCTAAAGCTACTGCAGAGTTCCTCCTTCACCCCACTGCGAGTAAAGTGCTAACCTAGGTGTCCCAGAATAGTCAGAGGTATTACACAATCTGTGTGCTCCACCATCTGAGAACAATGACTGAGAACAATGAAGCACAGTGAAATGTGTTAAGGTTCTGTGGCAGACACACCTCGGGTTTTTTTTCTGTTAATTTTTGTTAATTTGCCTGGGGGAGGAGGGTGTTTTTATCTAGCAACACAGGCATTTTAAACTGCACTCTTTTCTGAACTGTCAAAGAACAGACAGTCTGTAAGTCGATGCACGGGGGTTTTTGTTTGGTGGTGGTTGTTTTTTTCTGTATGCCTCTGCCTCATGTCCTTGCCTGCCTTGCCTATTTAGACTGTAAATGCCTTGGGTGGCAGGACATGGTACCAGAGTTTATACGGTGCCTAGCACAGTGGGATCCAGTTTTTAACTGAAGCAACGAGTAAATAATAATAATTACAACTTACCACACATGACTGTTGCAGAACCCTGCAGAAACCAAGGGCCAGCGACTTCAAGAGGATAAGCTGGCAGCAGGAACCCTGCACTGTGCTCCTCTGCCTGATAGGTGATAGTATTTGATTGCAGACACTTCTCCTCCTCCCAGTGTCCTCATTCTTAACATGCAACATAAAATGCATCCCTGGGCACAGGCAACAAAACTAACCCACCAGATCTACCTCGGCTCAACACGGCAGTTAACTGTGGCTCCTCCAGCCCTCCCAGCCCCTGCAGGTGTCAGCGTGATGAGCTGTTCTGTCTGCCCGATGTGAGACAGGCAACAGGATGTTTAATGGTCTACTCTGCCGTCCAAGCCAGACACATGAGCCGAAACTCTGTCTCTCCACATGCAACTTGGATATCTGGCAAGTCTCAGCGAGACACGTTTTCCTCTTGGCCTCCTTTCCTTATTTCTAGGCCCAGCGTTCATATTCAAGGGAGGAGAAAGGCGGGGGGGGGAGACGGGACACACAACACGGCAGGGGGACACACACACCAAACAAAAGAGCTGCAGCCTGCAGAGGCCCAAGGAAACCGGATGGAAATGAGGATGCATTCTCAGAAAATATAAAACCTGAGGAAATTTGCTTGTCTGCAGCATGAAAACGGATTTGGAAGGGGCGACAGGGACCGACTAGCACTCAGTATCACATCATCTGAGGGAGGGAAGAGACATCAGGCAGGGGGCTGGGAAGCAGCAACCAGCTGCCCCATATGGTCAGCTCTTGCTAGGCAATTTGATTTTCATTTTCTCCACTGATTGTGCTCATCCCTGTGGTATCTGGATGGAAAAACAATGGTGGAGATAATAGGATGGGATTGCCCAGGGCATTTTTAAGGGCTTGAGAGCCGTTCATTCATAGATCAAATCTAGGCCAGAATGGAAGCAGGTAATCTGCTGACTGTTTGTTGGCTTATATGAAACGTTCCAGTGGCATTTCACAAGTATCCACACAAAAATTGAATAATTCACAACTTTCTTAGCATTCTCAGCAGATAGCTCAGCCTCCGCAGCCTCTCAGGACTCCACAGCCTCTTAGTACTAATGACTTAACTCTACAAATAAATTTAAGCACACAAGTCTATGCAGGTTCCGGGTGTAATTGTGGTCTATCCCTAAAATGGTTTGAGGCAGTGAAGAGTAAGGTAAGGTGTGGGAAAGATCCCATGATTGTACCTGTTCTCAGAATAAAAGAAGCCCTTCATTCTCCTAGGCTATTAATCTGGTACCTTCCATAAGCACAAACCTAGAAGAGTTAAATTAGATACTTGACCTTCCATTGTCTTCCACGTATTTGCAGAATAATGACAATGGCAGCTCACTATATCCCTTATTCTATTGCAGTTTGTCTTGCAGAAACAAAAGAATTTATTATTGTTGTCATCATCATTTTAAAATAAATGAATTATATCTAATAGTAGAAGAAATCCTCGAACTATTATGAAATAGTCATCCTCAACTTGTCATGTTATCTAACACTGCCTTTCCACCCGTTTTCTCCTAACACCACTAAAATAAAGATTAACTAATACATGGCCCAACACTTAGACAAAAATTCAATTAAAAAAAATCAGACACTAAAACAGTATTAGTGGACCTTTTTGGCATCTCCTGTCAGGTGCAAAAGGACATTATGCAATCTCATTGGTACCACCCACGTATCAGTCAATGCCAAACTTGGCTCTGGTACCTATGGTTCATTGTCATTCCTCTAGAGAAAAAGCTATCTTATAGCAACCAGATCTCACAGTGGGGTAAATAAATGCTTAATTAAAATGGAGAGAAATTCTAACGAGTATTTGCTGTTTGGAACACCTAAAGATGCACCCCCAAACATTTTTGTTTAAACAAACATTGGGCAAAAACTATAAAGATAGAAAAAGTGTTTCCCGTTTCTTATTCAGGATGGAAACCATCACCACTACTGCAATTGATAGGGATGTTCAAACGATATGCTGTGAGACACCATGGCCTACCTTTACCTAGAATTCAAGAGAATTCTGTGGCCTTAAACAAATTATCCATGCTGTCTCATTTTTCCTCCCACCCTGTCTCCCTTTTTTAAAAGCCGCATGTTAGCAAGTTTCTGCATGGTACCATGGTTCATGCTCTACATGGGACCTGTAGACACTATGGTAACACGATTAACAGCAACAGTCCTGAACAATGCTGCAGAAGACTTTAGCAGTGGCTAGGGAGAGCCACCCCAGAAGGCAACAACACAAGAAATGGTAACTCAACAAGAAAGTTGAACCGATAGGAAGGTTCCCCATTTGGATAAAAATGTGACCGCTGTGGATCAGCAATGCCCTGTGTCTACGACGACAGCCAGCACATAGTCCTGCAAGGAACCCCTAGCCTTCAGGGTGGTGGCTCTTCAACTCCCTACTCTTCAACTGCAATCCCCATTCGTGCGTGTGCGTGTACATCAGCACCAGAATGGAAGAGAGGCCAGATTTTATTGCCATGTGCAGGGTGGGTGATTCAAGTCTTTGTGTCGGAAGTTGACTCACCTCCTCCTGAGAAAAAAAAAATGTTCAGCACAATGGTAATTCCCTCTTTTTCCACGTAAAGCCAAGCGATGGATGCAGAACCTTCCAGCTCGGTATTTCCTAAACAGTGAAAACATGCTTAGAAAGTTCAGCTATAAAAACCTGCGACTGCAACAAAACAGGTTTGCCCTTTCGTGTCGGGTATCACGAATCCCCGTGGCTCGGCAGCAGGCAGGAAAAGGAGGGGGGGGGGGGGGGAGCGAAAGCAAATTGGCTTGGGGGAAAGGGGGGGGGGGGGGGGCGCGAGTGTTTTGTGCTTCTTTAATAATGCACCAGTAAACAGCTCAGGCAGAGAAACGCGGCGCAGTGAGAAGCTGTGTTACCCTTTGGAGCCTACTGCTTTAAATTTGCGCGCTGTAGCTTGAAGCATTGCACAAACTCTCGGTCTGCTGACTGCCTCCCTGGAACACAAACACACGGGTGATTGGGAAAGCTGTTTTGCAGCTCGCCCTCCCTCCTTTCTGCCGGGCTGCTTTTGGTGTTTATTTATTTTTAAACAAGTCGTGTACATGGAAGGAAAAAAAAAAAACCAAAGAAAAAAAAATAAAACAACAAACCACCACATAGCATTTTTAATCAACACCTATTTCCTTCCAGGACCCTGTGATCCTCTTATTGATTCCCATTAAAATGCTTTTCTTTTTCTTTGCCCCCTCTGCTGATCGAATTTCAGATCAGCCAGGATATGCAACTAACCTTCCGGCACAACTGAACCCAACTGACTCACAGAGATCAAAAGCCTTGATGCATTCATTAAAATTTAGCACAGCCCAAGCAGGATCTTTAATGCAAGATCTCCCTTTGCATTGCAATTAATGTGGGGGAAGCGGAATTCTTCTTATTTTTTGCAAATGTTCTTGCTTTTGATTTTTCAAGGGGGGTGGGGTATGGGGGGGGGTGTGAAGAGAGAAGGGGTGGGAGGGAATGAGAACAAAAGAGAGAGATCTTTTTACCCGGGGATGACGTCAGTTTGATTTTACTGACAACTATTGATGCGTGTGGAGCAATCGCAGGCAGATTCCCCCACCCCCTACCTCCTGGCACTTTCTCAGGGAAAAAAAAAAAAAAAGCAAACCCAAAACCCAATATACGTTAACAGCCCACAAACGTCGGGGGGAAAAGACACGGGACCCCACCACCCAACTCCGCGTCGCTTCGCCAGGGCCCCCCCTCAGCCGCCCGTTTGTCGTGTCACCCCACCACCAACAACAACCACCACAGGCCGCTCACAGGGCGGGCCGCCAGGAGCGGCGGGAGGGGGCAGAACAGCCCACAGGGCACGGAGCCGGGAAAAGGCTCCCACCCAGGAATGTTGCTCGGGACGGGGGGTTATTTTCTCCGCCCGCGGCCTCCGAGGGGACGCGGTCGGAGAAAATAGTCCCCCCCGTCCCCCCACCAAGCTGCCCTCAGACCCCCGGCCGGCGGAGGGGCGGGGCGGCGGCCGTTGGGCCCCCGCCCGCGCGCCCAACCGTCCGTCCCGCCTCCCGCGGCCGCGCGCCGGCCTTGCAGCGGGGAGAGAGCGGCTCCGCCGGCGGAGGGGGCCCGGCTGCGCGCAAAACCCGACCTGGATCTGCCTGGAGCGCGCGCGCGCGTATGTGTGCGTGTGTGTGTGTGTGGATATTGGCCTGGAGGGGAAGGCGTGTGGGTTTACAGCGGGGGAACGAGCCTCCGGCGGTTAAAAGGCGGCGGGTATCCTCCTACGGCCCCTCTGCCACTTCAAAAAGTCACAGGGTGGGTCGGGGGCTGAGGCTTCTCCCGGTTCTCCCACCGGCAGGCCTTTCTCTGCTCACTTCACCTGTCTTCAGCATCCCTGAATTGGAAATGCTTTGAGGGTTCGGAGCTAATTGCCAAGCAGATTTTAGGAAGAACAGAAGAATACCTGGTTTTTGGCACAAAAAGGATCTGAACAGGCCACCCATGGGTGTGCTGGGGCCTGCTGTCTTCGGGGTGCTGAGTACCGAGGGCCGTGGTATCCTCATGGCCCCCCATTCCACAGCCTGCTTCAAATACTGTCCCTCAGACCTTCCTTCGGGAGCAGGGGGTGAGGCGGTACCTGACCTTTTAAGCTTTGAGAGTCTTTCTGAAAATGCAGCCAAGTCTTCTCCTAAATGCCATGAAACTCACCTGAGCCTCCTAAGGCTGGGAGCCTCCACAAACCAGTCTCCCTGTTCAACAGAGCTGAGGAGACCGGTGTTCGCTTTGCTTCCATGCGAGCCAGCCAGCTGTCCACCCAATGGTCACCACGATCACTCGCAGCTACTTTTTCCAAGATTTCATCATGTAATCATAGAATGACAGAATGGTTAGAGTTGGAAGGGACCTTAAAGATCATTGAGTTCCAACCCTCCTGCCATGGGCAGGGACACCTCCCACTAGAGCAGGTTGCTCAAAGCCCCATCCAGCCTGGCCTTGAACACCTCCAGGGATGGGGCATCCACAGCTTCTCCGGGCAACCTGTTCCAGTGTCTCACCACCCTCACAGGAAAGAATTTCTTCCTAATATCTGATCTAAATCTCCCCTCTTTCAGTTTAAAACCCTTGTCCTATGGCTCCACTCCCTGATCAAGAGTCCCTCCCCATCTGTCTTGTAGCCCCCTTTAGGTACTGGAAGGGGCTATGAGGTCTCCCCGGAGCCTTCTCTTCTCCAGGCTGAACAACCCCAACTCTTTCAGCCTGTCCCCACAGGAGAGGTGCTCCAGCCCTCTGATCATCTTCACTACCCTCCTCTGGACTTGCTCCAACAGGTCCATGTCCTTCTTATGATGGTGGCTCCAGAGCTGGACATAGTACTCCAGGTGGGGGTCTCACCAGAGGGGAGTAGAGGGAGAGAATCACCTCCCTCGGCCTGCTGGCCACATTCATTTCAGTTAAATGGGAGAAATTTTTAATGTGTATGTTTTCCCTCCCTGAGCCATCTTCTCTCCTGTGCAATATGTTTCTTCCCTTACATATTAAATTTCATCCACTAATTGACAAGTACACATCTTACTTGGAGTTCTGCCCGTTTTTGACTCGGAGCATGTGGCTCTTTTTGAACAAGGTGTAGCTGTGATTTACGCTGCTGTGCAATTTTTACTCACTTCATAAATGTACTTCTTGTAATACAGTGTTGTCGGCTCTCATGGGTTTTTTTGTGATGGGGATGTTCTCTGGTAGAAATTCTGTAAAGCTCCAGTTCCACAAGTCAAGTAAGAATTTTGGCTTTCATCTGAAAGGAAAAATCTCTATTTCTGGTCCTCTTTGCAGCAGAAACTTACATTCTGTGCTATAGCAGCTCTGGAACCAAAAGGAAAAGAAACATAAATGTATTATTATGGTCATCATTGGTATTGTTTTATTTTAGTTCTCTTGATACTTGTGTCCCTGATTCTTTATAGCCCAGCAATACTTAATATGAGACAAGGATAAATAGGCTTGTGCAGCTTACACAAGCCCTTGTTTCTCTCCTTGGATGTCTCCAATATATTTTAAGGTGAAACAAATAAGCATTATTACTTATTGCTTACACTATTTACACTTAAAACTGTGACAGACACAGAGTCACGGTGGTTTTCTCTGCAAAATCAAGGTGTGTATCTGTTCTTGTGTTGCTTTGAGTGAGTGTAGTTCTGGGAGCTGAGTATATGATTCTGTCTGGATGATTACTTTTCTGTAGAAGAAAGTCATTGTGATTTTTACAGATTAGTATCTCAGTAGAAGGCTGGGTTGTACTAGGAGAGAGGCTATTTTCTCCAACTGCTTGTACCATGCTATAGCTTTTCACAGTTTGCCGTGGGAGAGATCTTCAGGAGGTTTACAGACATCTCCACGCAGAATCTACAAGTGGAAGAGATGATTGTTTACAAAGGTTTGCTTTGTCTTATCTTAGTTCTCCATCATCAACAGATAGCCTGGTATATCTTTCCATACCTATTAAGCAGATTTTCCCTTACTATTTTTTACCACGAGAACATTCATCTGTCTCTCAACAGTTTTGACTCCTCACCTTGTCACAGGCAGGCTAACAATCCCCACCTACACACACACTCATACACATACTCTCCACCTTTCAGCAGATACTTGCTATGTGGTTTGAGAGGGGTGGCCGTCCTTTCTCGAGGGGCTGCATTGCTAACGTCACAGTTTGAGGCACCCGCCGTCCGTTGACCGCCTGAATCTCTCTGCAGTTCCGTTCCTGTTTCCCACTCCCTTGTGCCCCCTTGTTTGGCTGGTTCTAACATCCACCTCATCACGGGCTCCAAGTTTGGTGGCAGCACCAGAGGAAGGGGTAGGTTTGCTCCATTGCAACCATGGCAACACTTTCCAAAGATGCAGCCCACAGTCCTTGTGAGTCTTCCAGTTTTCCATGGCAGCCTTGTTTCTCAGAGGCGACGTCTACCCCAGGAATAAGCACGTTGCAAAACACGTAAGTCGCTATTCAGTAAAATACATCCTTGCCGTGTATAAAAACAGCTGAGCTTTAAATGAGAGTGGAGGGCTACATATAGTGCTGTGAACTTCATTTAAGAATTGAGCAAAAGGGAGAGGGGAAGAGGGTTCATTTAGCTGCTGTTTCAGAAAGGCCCTGTCCTACTAAATCATCCAAATTTTTAAAAAGCCAAAATCTCAGTTGTGTTCTCATTTATTGTTAAAGCAGCACAGAAAAAACCCACTCTGGTCTTTATGCTGCCTGTTTCCTGAGGATATGTGATTCCCTTGAGGACTCACACTTGGACACCTGTGGACCTAGGGAGTTTAGAGGCAAACATTTTGGTTTGCTGTCCTGCTGTACCGAGCCAAATTCTCAAATTTAGGGAGCTCCTGAATTTTGAGAATGTTCAGGTGTGACTTGAAAGTTGTCTTTGTATGCTTTAATAGGGCTTATTATGTCCTGCATTCATATGAGAAATGTCAAGAATTTGAAATAATGCACACAGAGGGCTGGGACTAAAACATCATGAGCCAAAAATTATTTTGTGGAAGAGAGAGATGGAGAAGGAAAACAAAGTTTTTATAGAACCTTATAGTATTAAAGTCAACGGAAGAGCTCCTGCTACCTGCAGTGGCAGTGGATGTGGGTGCTGATATCTGCAGTCAGTCTGTAGCCTGGGTTCAGCAGTAGCATGTTTTTTACAATGCCTGCATAGATACTCAGTTCCCGAATTTGAGATCTTGACCCATATTTCTGTTCTGAATTTCTTTTGAGTTGAGCAATGGAAAGACACGAGGCAGCCTTTCTTTCCTCTAATACACACCACGCCTGGCTGGTGCAGCAGCACCACACCGCAGGTTTGTTCCGCAGGTACTACTGAGGTTTATCTGTCTTTTAACCAAAGTTGTTTCCACTGGAATATTTCTTAATGGAAACACTTCTATCATGGTTAAGTCGGCAACAAGTTATTTAACACAGAGCCTAAATTTTGAGCTAAACGTAGCAGGAACCATTTAAACTTTGTATCACTTGTTTGCAGCCCTTTAACAGGAGACATTTCTTTTTCTTTCACTCAAAACTCATAGATCATCAGTTTGTTTGAGAGCAGGAGATGTCTTTCCAGCTGGAGAAGCCAATGTTGTTGCTGTCAAACTGACTGGGAGGGCAGTTGTTCCGTGCGCTCACACTGATTGTGTATGGGCATCTCATTATACTGGGGGCAGTTTTGTTATGTTAAATTATAAAGGGGCTTAGTTTTCTTACCGTGTCCAGATTCAACTCATTTGTCAACGTGATGCATTTTATTATCCTCATCAGCTCATTTGCTTTTCCTGAGGGGGAAAAAAGCTGAACCTCATTTTATTTTATAAAAGTCAGGTTTCTTTCTAATTAGTAGAACTTCTGTTTCACCAGCGCTGTGAAAGGTCTCCTTTCCACTGTACATGCATGTGCTGAAGAACACATCTGCTACGTCGGTGCTTTTTTCAGTCGCACCTTTTTGTCTAAGATGAAAAGGATCCACCCATTAGTCCTGGACTGACAGGCATGCTCCTGAAGGAGAAATTACCCTTTCAAGATATCCCCAAGAGCTGTATCCAACCACAGCATACTGTAGATGTTACATTTTTTGTAGATTGCAGCTTTGCCAATATTTGAATACAAGCCATAATTCAGTGGGAGCATAAATAACTTCCATTCAGAGAGATGGATGCTGTGGTAGCAGGCCAAATTGTAAGCCTTGTCAGTGCCTGCATTTTCACTTTATCGACCACACAGCATAATACAATGCTCCTTATTTAAATCCTGCATGCAGATGTCGTACTGGGTTAATTGACAAGCAATTGGATTTGATAATATGTATAACACTGTAGCATCCATTGATTCTTGGGATAGCGTGGATGTGCATGTAGTGATCATGGGGTTATGATGCTCAGCGGTGGGAGATGAATAAGTCTGTGGGTCACAATGTAAATTTAAGCTGCTGAGGGGCAAGCATTAACTTACATGCCAGTTTAGATTGATATAATAATCCTTTACAGGGATAGGAGCACGATTGGCTGTAAAAGAGTTGTCCTTGTACCTGAATTGTTTTAGAGCAGCAGAGCTTTATGCTGAGTTAACAGCACGCTGTTAAGAATCAGTACCAATGTAAACACAGAGAATGATGGCTTTATGTTGGCCGTTATGTCATGCAGTATTTCACAGTTGTTGAAATCATTTCATTTTCAACCAGGTTGCTCTGGCTTTGTCAGTCTATCAGCGAAGACTGAGCGAAGCGCAGCACTGGAAATGAAATGAAGCTCCCAACTCTCCAGGTACGTAAGTGATGGCACTTCTGTTGTGCCAGAATTCTGTAGCTGCGCTTACTAATTCCCGCTAATATAATACAGTCATTTGCTGTTTCACTTCTTTCTCTGAAGTTATATTGCTAAGCTTTTATATGAACTTACGCCACTCTGAGTCAGAGGAGCAAGGAGAGGAGGGAAATAAGCTATGAAAAAGAGGGAAACGGGACACAGGGAAAGACTATAATGAGGTGAGAATTAGGAAGGAGAAATAGGGGACATCGGAAGAGCAAAAGATTAAGGAAGAAAGGAACAGTATATCACAGGAGAGGCAAAAACAAAAACAAGGGAGATGTTACAGGCGTAAAATAAAATAGGGAAAATTAATACAGAAGATGGGAAAAAGTAAGAAACGTCTTCCATTTCTTGCAGGAATATTTTAGGCTCATCGGCAGCAATCCGACTTGCTGCAGTTCACTGTGCTTGGCTCATACCTCAGATATACACCTCTATATAATGAGTTTCCCCCTTTCATTTTGGCACCTGGCTTGCTCTTGTATAGGACTAGGCCTCCAGAGGTCACTGAGGAGAATTGGTTTCTAATAAAGCTCCTCCATACCAGAGTTCAAAAGCTCTCCCACAATGTAGTGCACAATGAAAATTGACACCGCCAAATGGATTTAGTTTCACTCTTTTCTTTTCTTTTTTTTTTTTCTTTTTTTGATGTTATGCGCTTTTTTGGCATCTGCATATCTGACTTTAATTCTTCTGCTGAATATTGAGCATATGGCACGAAGAAGTAAGCTATAACCAAATATATATGTGTATATATATCCAAAAGTACAGTAACATAGCTTTTTTTAAGGTGTTTTTTTTCTAATTGTGTGAGAATAAGCAGATGTGAGACGCTTCCTCTATTATGAACATTTATATGAGCTGTGTGGTCAGAGGTGCTTAGCAGTGAATTTGGCTCAGGGCAAGGGAACAACAGCAGTAATGTGAGGGGTGATTTACTCCTGTTAACACTTTTCAGAATTGGCAATAAAATCAGTTCAGTGCTCTTAAGATGGGAAGGGCTGGATTTTAAGAAAAATATGGAAGATATATTAGCAACCTGAAAAGCGGGTGAGTGAAAAACTGTTTATTATTAATACCTAAAAAAAATACATATATATTTCCAGCAAGTGAATGATAATGAGAGGGCTGCTCCCTTTTCCTAGAAATGATCAAGTTTTCTTTGCCCTTCTGGTTTGGCTGCTTTTAGGCTATTGGTTATGTAAAACAGAACACCTCCTAAGCCATCGTTTACTAAACAGAATCCCTGGCTTCTGATCTCATGCTACACAAGGAGGTAAATTGTATTCTGTGTGAGGAGCTTTAAACGTGAGTGTAATGGAAGGGGAATATTCACTGAAACAAAGACACCCCTCCAGAAACGACAAATGACAGTAAGTTTGAGCTACTTCAATTTAAATTTTCATAGTTGAAAAGTAGAATTTAAACATGGAAAAAAAAAATCAACTATCATTAGCCCCACAGGTATTTATTTTAGCAATTTGTATTTTGCTTTTCTCCTCTCTTGGCAAACCTGTGTGGCAGAGTTTGTTGCACAGAGGAGGACAGTTCTGCCCTGAAATGATGGAATGCTTTTCTGAGAGATCAGCTTCCAAAGGTGACAATCTGGGGGCACAGCAGGGACGCCGACTGCTCAGTCCTGAGTGCTCTTAAACAAGAGGGGGTTCTCATAGCTGTGAGGCGGCAGTGATGAAGCCATGACCACATCCAGCTGTGCTATCAATAAGACAGGCTGCTCAGCTGCATGGCTGTACCTCTGATGTGTGAGCGCACAGGGTGCATGGCATCAGCCCTAAGGGGTACCCAGTCTTTCAGGCGCACTGGTAAATTTATGCTCTGTTCCAGGGTGTGAGAATCTCATCTTCAGTCTGCAAACCAACCCCATGCGAAAAACAGCTGCTGTATTAGATGGTGGTATCCATCCACTGATCTGTCATTAAGCGGGCAAATGCCAAAGTGTCTCTATGCTGTGTATGGACAGAAGCCGTCTTCTGTGATAGCCATCAGCTGAGAGGAGGAACCAGCTCAGTCCCAGGAAATACAGACAAAATGTAAGTGCAATTCTTGCTCCTATAGGCACAGATAATTCATCTTGTCTGTCATATTAGAGCTGCTGAGAATAGCTACAGGCAAAGTGTTGCAACACAGGAATGACTCCAAGGAGTTACTGCAGTGGAGTTTGACCCACGCTGATGCATTAGAGTTAGAAGTGCAAGTCCAAATGAGAGAAAATCCATGACACTGGATATACTGTTGGTTATACTGGTTATACTGTCATAATTATTTGCATTAGGGTAAATTATTCCCTGTGATCTGCATGTGGACACGGGATTAGGACAGCAAGGTTTAACCTTGCTTGGTTAAACCACAACACTATGCACCAAGCACACTGAATTGCTGTGTGTTTGTCCAACTGCGAGATGTGCGGAGCTCTGCCTTGAGGGTAGAGGGACCCCTTGATTGAGGGCACAGGGACAGCAATAACTTGTTCTGGAGAACTTGTAAGAGCCTCCCTCTGTGTACAGGTGGTAAGACTTGTGTTACATACTCTGGGCTACCCACCTGGCACTTTCCTGGCAGCCGTGTAGAAAGCTGTAGTACTGTATGTCACGGCAGAAAACTACCTCCTATAAGAAGGAATGTCTTTTATTAAATAAGCCATTGGGACGTGCCAGAAACATGCTTAGCTTAGTCAGAAGGACTGGGCAGGAGCAAAGGGAAAATCAGTAACTTTTCTCAAGAATTATGAGGTAATTGCCTTTTCTCTCTGAAACCAGGCACGGAAGTCCCCAGCAGACAGCAATACTTGAGAAAGCTGTATAGTTAAAAAGCATCCCTATTTCTTCCTGAAAATAAAACAGTTGAAAAAAAAAAAATCAGCAAAAGATGCTTCTTCTAAGGAACTCTTTGTGCAAATTTGCTTCACACTTAGAGACTCGGAAGGCACCTAACATGGTTGTGCAGAATCTGCCTAAGAGAGGGACATGGGGCTGCCTATTCTGTCTGTGGCAGGGGAGAGAACTGTGGCTCTCTCATGGGTGATGTGCAAATATCCAAAAGAGAGGCCTCCTTGTACTCTGTGGGGGCTAGAGGCCCAGTTAATTAGAGAATAAACACAGTATTTTGTGTGGTGCCATGTCACAAAGAATATATTCTCCCTAGAGAGCCGTGCCTGGTACCTGCATTGTTTTCCTCATTCATCATACACCGGGCGTGCATCAGTGACAGCACCGTAGGAAATTGTATTCTTCATGCTAAATTGCGTATATCTACCTGTCAGAAGCCCACATGTTGTCCCAATAAGGGCCAAGGCTTAACTGCCTCTTAGTAGTCTGGTGCAGAAGCGCACATCACACAACTACCCTCTGTGTTCAAATGAGCCGGTATCTCAGATAGTGGCTGTTGCAAACCGGGATGGCAGCTGTCTGCCGATATAATCACCACTGAAGACATACTGCCAGGGCTTCTGTGTCCTGGTTGCACAGCTAGGGGCAGAGCACTCAAATATTTCTAAAGCTAGATATGCAAATGCCTCTGGAATGAAGCCTTTTACAGTTCTGCTCTCATTAACCTGATTTGCATATGTAAATGACCTCTTGCCACATGATAATGAGGCCTGCTCATGCAGAGATGCTCAGCATATAAGGAGAGGGTTTTCAGTGACAATCGGAGCATTTCGGCCGAAGCAGCTGGTACAGGGACAGGACCACGAAAGAGGTAGAGGCAGGATCCAGGGATAACAGGGCAGGGAAGCAGAAGGAAGCAAAAGAATATCAAATGTTGCAGATGCCTCTTCCAAATGCCAAAGGCATCTGCAGTTCTAGTGCCCCGTCCTTTGTTGGAGCAATTTCATAGAGGAGCCTGTGAAATGAGAGCAGCTGGAGGACACTGACAATTGGGAAGTGACCTGTGGCACGGAGCTACCCGGAAGATAGCGGATGTCTGTCTATCCTGGAACAGCAAACTCACAGTCTAGCATTCACTGGTTTAGAGCAGCCTCTTCCAGCTACTCCTGTGAGCACCATCACAGAGAATGGAGAGCTGGACACGTGGCGGTGGGTCAATCCTTCTTCAACAGCAGTCTTCACTCTAACCATTTCTGTTTGAATACCTCCTTGCCACTGGCACAGTCATCCAGAGGTGACATTTCTTACCATAATATGCCGCTCAGCTTCTCATTGGGTATATTGCATACCTATGCCTTGCTTAGTGCATGTAGAAGCAAGACAAAACCCCTCCTAGGTTACCCTCTTGGTATACTGTACCACTTCTAG
Organism: Numenius arquata; assembly: GCF_964106895.1. Lineage (NCBI taxonomy): Eukaryota > Metazoa > Chordata > Aves > Charadriiformes > Scolopacidae > Numenius > Numenius arquata. Next base: position 9,703,589 of record NC_133577.1, on the reverse strand, counting down.
AGAAGTGACTGCTCATCTGATAAGACATCTGCCTTCTTACTTGCCATGTTTAGCTCTTGGTTCCTGGTTCTGCTACAGGACGCTCAGCTGCTGAGGATTTGCTAACTCAGAGCTCTCCAAAACCTACCTGACTGAGCACCATCCTTACTCAGCTCAGAAAAGTGATCAGTTCCACTCAGACCCACACAGTTCCGTCAGGTAGGAATGCAGCCACCCTTTCGAAGGAGGAAACGGCTGTGGAGGCCAAGTCTTCTCAAAGCCAACTAAGAGCCACTGTGGCCGGCACTCAAAATCTGCTATTGCCAACAGAAAAATAAATAACTGTGGGCTAACTCAGGATTTGCCTGCAGAAAAGCTTTTACATGTCCAGTCGGTTGACTGCCAGTTCTTGTTATTGATACTTGGGAAGTCAGATGTGGTTGGTCTCTTTTTGTCACTGGCAAAATAATAGTAGCCAGGATCAAATATCCAGTGCCCTATTCATAGCTTATAAGCAACCAAACTGAGGTTAAAAAAAAATCTAATGGGGATGCACATCCAGTCAACAAGAAGCTGTGTTCCTATCTTTATGATAGCCAGACTTAACTAAATTAAGAGTGAAGGCAAAGCAAATTGGATATTAGATTAATTTAGGAAGTTGAATTCAAGCCTATAGATGAAATTAGTTCATCTCATGACTACTTTTGGTTCACTCCCACTCGTACCGAAGGGGAGATAATGCATATGGGAGACAGAGAAACCTGACACACTTGTATTTCATTACCTGTCCACTGCTGACAGAAACATATGCAGTGTGACTACAAGTAATGGTTAACTTCAAAGCACTAAAAACTGATTGTCGAACATGCCCCATCCTTTCTGCACATCAGTAGGCAGTTTCTGGAGCAGCCACTGGCCCAAGCCCAACTCATCTGTGTTCCACCCTTCACAATGTGGTCATTACATGGAGAAAAGATGGTGTAATCCCTCCCCATCATGTCCACCAGCTTAAACATAAGATTCAATCTTATTATATTCGCACAGTCAGTATTGTATTTCCCAGTCAGTAATATCATCCAGACTCATGATTGTCCCTTCCTAAAAAGCCTTGAGGTCTGGACCCTTATTTTCTGAGGTTACATCCCAAAGACCTCTCAATACTGAGTGCTCAGCTTTTAACAAAAGCAGCATTCTTGCATATCTATGCTAATATTAATTTGTTTGGTGGTTGTAAGGAAAGAGTAATGTGCAGAATGACCTACAAATGAGTAGTGTCTGAACAGCGTAGTCTAGGCCTGGTGGCTTATTCATATAAATAAATCAGAAGGATCTGGCAGAGCACACAGGGTCCTCTGAGTGTTTCTGTATAGCCTGTCTGAGCAGCAAGCCCTTAACCACACACTCAAACAACCTCTGGGAGCACTCAGTCAATTTGGGCAACTAATAACCTGTCCTAAAACTGAGCCTTCAAGCATTTGCCATTCAGAAAAGGCTGTCAGCCAACTAAGCCAAAAGCTCATGGAAATTCTCTCACTTATAAGGTGCCATCTTTAGAACACCTTTTGTTTAACTTTATTTTTAGTTGTTTAGTAGGCAGGCTTTTTTTTTTTCCTCCTTGTTTGTAGGGACTTTAATCAGGCAAGAGTTTTACGAGGCTATTCCAAGAGAAGGCATTTAATTAATTCCAGACCTTTCTCTTCCTGCCTCTTTTGTTCAGCTTAGGTATACCATCTACATACCTGCCTGTAACAACTGAGGTAAAAATCCTATGAGACAGAATCTAAGAAGCTTGGTTCATCTTCCATTAGATCACAGCAGAACTGAACCATATCCTCTCATTGCTAGACATTTTTTGAACTAGGCTTTTCCCAGTCTCACTGGGGTATGTATGTGAGCTGGAAAGCTTCACAATGCATTAAGGTTTCATGAGGGCCTAATTCTGTTCTCTCTCCGCTTCAGCATCACGTAACTGAGAAAGCGGTAAGGCTCTGAGTAGCCAAGCTCCACTGAATGGACCATCTAAAAAACAGTGTTCTAGCCACACAATTTGTGATTTTTATCTTGAACAGACAAAAGTTTAGTGTCATTACTTCATTCCGATTAGATAAGTGTTTTGGAGACAGGAAAGATGTTTTGGCTTACAGTAAAAACTTTTCTTCCAAATGTGCTCTTTTCTTTGTTTTAGCAAAAAAACACAAAGAAGGCATTTTGAGAGATCTTATTTTGTATTAAATAGTCAATGTCTCTTCATTATTTTGGCAGGGCTAAGTTGCATCTGGTGCTTCTGTATGAAGTCATGCAAGAAGGCACAGAATTCTCCCTTTTTTCGTCTGTCCTATGTCCAGATATAATTGCAGACTTTTTGCTTTCATGGGAGGTACCAGCTCAGAACAGGGCCTGGACATCTTGTAGACCTGGGGTTGGCAAGGACTTTCGCTCAACATGCCATTATTAGAAGAGTTCACAAGACAAAAAATTACATCATAGAATCAGTTCCCTGTCCCCGAAAGAGCTGTGGGCACCTCAGTTTCTCCTATTCCTGTCCATGGCATACAATTTAGTCACAAGAAAAATAAGTGCTGTGGTTTTAAGTGAAGTAGCTGATGAGAAACCGAGTAGATGGAGGAGTTCTTAATTAAGTAATTAGACAAATAAGAGGGGAGAGGATTACATGATACAAAATGATGAATGGAATAGAGAAAGTAGGTCAGGAATTTCTGTTCTCCCTATATCGTGACGCAAGAACAAAATGACATGCAATGAAGTTCAGAGGTGAGAAATTCAAAGCTAATGAGGGAATGGTGTCATGTAACCAGTAATTACCTACTGGAAGCCTTTGACTCCTGGAAGTCCCTGATGCCAAGAATTTATCAAGTTTAGCATTGAGACTAAACTGTCCAGAATTATCATAGTTAGAGATAATAACAGCTTTACAAAACGAATTAAACCTTGCTTCTGGTTTTAATCCGATCTTAACTATGAAGGTGAACTCCTTCAACTTTGCCACCTTGCTTTAAGCTATCTGGTAACGGCCACCATCTGATATAGAAGTCACTGGAGCACAGTCAGCGTGGTGATTCTTCTACTTTTCTGTCCATAGAAAAATCTCCTTTATATTTGGGCCAGGATGCAGGACAAAGTCCTATCCCAGGGACATTTACAGGCTAGGCTTGCTCTGAGAGCTACAGCCCCCTACAAATGAGCATAGCAATGAACATAGTTTCTTTGCAACCATGGGAGCTACTGGCTGGAGGAGGATTTGTCCCCTGCAACAAATATCAGCTTTCTCAGTGAGATTTTCAGAGGCATCCCTGTTACCTGTCTTGGAAAATGGGCCATCTGTCTGCTGATCTTTAAGCCCCTGGGATCCTTCTCATGTCACCAGGAGCTCAGAGATCTGAGGCCTCATTATTGCTGCTGTTCCATCAGAGCAGATTTGCTGGAAATGCACATTTTTTCTGCACCTTACGTTATTCCAGACATTCAAAGAGAACCCTCTCAAGCTGACCCAAGTGTATTATGGTGCATTTAAATCTGATGTAAATCATAAATTTGCTGAGGACAAGCTGCTTTATATTTTCAATAAACTTTTGGTTCATGTTTTTAAGTGTGCTTTAGAGTTTTACACACTTTCATCAAAACCAGATGATTTGATTATTTCCTATATTCATAGTACGCCATAGCTTTGCCTGCATGTTTACAGCAGCTATTAAAACAGATGAAAGTCATCATGTGCTTCAGAAGGATCAGGGTAATCACATCCACCAGTGAAACACATTAATTTTCAGCCCATTCCAGCAAGAGACGCAAGAAGAAAATCATCAAGAATCAAAACTATTGGATACAGTTGTATCGCCTGGAGTACAGGGAATGGAGGTCTCTTAGAACCTGGTGGCATTCCTCGTGACTGAGGTGATGACAGAGACTGACTTCTTGTCATATTTGAAGGAGAGCTACCTGATGAAACTGACAGCACCAATGTCAGTTCAACTGGCACTTAAATCCACAGATTATTTCTATGTTTCTAAATAAATACATTTTCTTTCCTCCTGGAGAGAACATTCCAGGCTGTGCAGCTCTGGTATTTACTCACATGAAGCTTCCTGACATGGGATGCTGAAGTGCAGTTACACAGTGAAGGAATCTGCATTCTGTATTAACACGAAAGGGTGCATCTCAACCAACACCAACAACAGTCTGCTTAAGGCACACCAGGTTTGAATTTTACTTGATGGTTTTGAAAACATCGGCATCTATCAAAGTAGGTATAGGTTTGGGATTCTCTGTTGCAAGCACACAGTGGTGTTATATACTGAAAACGTAAGGTCCCAACTGATAGAGATTACAGTCTTGAGTTTACCAATGCTTTTAAGCCTCTTCCAGCAAGAAATAAAAGAAGGCAATTGACAAGGATCCAAGCTACTGGATACAGTTACAGCACCTGGAGTACGGAGATGTGAAACTATGATGATCTCATTACCTATAGGTATCAATTAAGAGTCACTCACGGTAATACCTCACCACGATAACTTTCTTTGTTGGCAGAAATTAAAGTTTAGAGAAATTGTCATGTGAATGTTAATTATTTTTAATATGAGTTCACTTAGGAATAGAGCTCTTACTCACACTGCCTGGCACCCTTTGTAAGTGCCTGCAGCCCTGGTGAAAGCTGAGATATTTAGGCTCTGTCTCTGCTGAGAAGCCAGTGCTTCACACAACATGCCTCAAAGTCCTGTTTCCATAGGTGTCCAGACCAGAGACCTAGCTGAAAGCACACCACATCTCTCCTCCAGTCCGTGCATTCAGGCGTGCTCTCCTTGAAAATACAGGCATCAAAGTGACAGGAAGAGGAAGTGCCTGGTTCTAACCCTGATACGGAGTCAGGATACAGTTGTAGTGTGCACCTGGTCCTGGCAAGAGGTCCACCACTTTTGATACAGAAATTGATGTAAGTCTGGCAGTTTTTCTGATGCTAAAAGATATAGTCCTATCCCCCCATTTCCTCACCCCCATTTCTGGCATGTAGTTGCATCCTCTCCACTGCACTAATACTTCCAGTCAACTGCCTACTTACTTAATTGGCTCAGGTCACTACACTTCCTTTTTTTTTTTGTCTTCTGGGTTAGTTCTCTGCCACTCTAGTGAGGTGAATGACTTGCAGATGAGTGCAGCAGGGGCAACTGAGAGAGGACAGAGCAGGGAGCAGGAGAAAAGGAGCAGGATTTTCCCTCTTGGCAGCAGCAAGCTGTAGATCAGCTCAGCTACAACGTGAAACCTCACCCTCAGCTTATCCTAAGGGCACGGCCAGTGTAAGTGCTTTCACGTTTCACTTACAACTGTATACCTCTCAGACTTTTCACCTTATGTACTTTTATAGCATGTTGTAACGCAGCCACTTCATTTAAATCTAAAGGTGTTTCCGCTTCCTGAGTGTGGTGAAGGCTTTGGAAAAACTTGTTCACAAAAGGAGAGGAGGAAATTAAAAATAAATTTTAAAAAACAAGAGCAAGAGATGTCATTGGCATTGGCCTGTAATACAGCAAATTATAGATGCTCTCCTTATCCAGCATTTTAGAAAAATAAGAAAATAAGGTTTATGTCAATAAAACAGCCCCCAAGCATCTCTTAACCAACACTTCCTCAGTAGGTCACTAGAGGTCTTGCTGACCTTGGCAGCCTTACAGGAGGGGCAAGGTGCATTTTCACACACCTCCCTGTTCTTCAGCAGTTTCTCCAGTATGAGGGAAACCAAAGAGGTCTCTCATTACCAGAAGACAAACATATCTTTCCCTCCCTTTTCCCAGTCTTTTATGGTAATAGTAATTTCTCAGTTTTTACAATGGTTTCCATCCCAAAGGGTCTGAAATAACTTTACAAGTTATTTACAGGAATCTTTTCACCCACCAGTGAAATATTGCTAGTTCTGCAGCTGAGTGTGGCACCGTCTCCGTAACAGCTTTACTGTGGTGTTACACTAAAATTTAGGAGGGAAAGAGAGAATAATGTAGCAAGCTGAAAATGCTGTGAGGATTTGCAATAGCTGGGTCGTATGAACTGATCTACCCTGGAAATCTGTTAGCACATTGTAGAAAGCACTCCCAGTGGACACTGGATTTTGAAAATTGGCAAGAATAGGCTTGATTTGGAAAACTGGGAGAGGGCAAGCACCATTAGGGGGAGCTCTGTTACACAGTCCTATGCATTAGTTTCTTTTCCCGACTATCACCAGTTTTGGGGTGGGTTTTTTTAACTTTTGCACCAAGTATCATAACGTCCAGATTGACCATTTTAAAAAGATTCAGACCTCCAATTCTCTTTCATTTTAACCAAAGTTAAACACCTGACTTTAAGGGATCAAAACTCCTTGGGCAGCTTAGAAAATCCCAAGGATGGCACGTAAGAGCTTAATAACATCATTTTGCATATGGGTAAACTCAGTGTTGTCCCAAATAAATGCTATTGCAAGCACAGTCTTACTGATCGTGCAGTTAATTCCTAGAAGAAGAGGGTGAACATGAGTTTCTAATTAGCTAACAATTGTTTAAAAAAGTTTATTGGTTCATTTGATGCCATTTCTTGCCCTTGCTGAAGTTACTTAATAATTATCTGTAGGTGTTTTTTTTTACTACCTGCCTATATGAAGATGAATCTGTAAAATTACCGTTAGTCAAGTGACAGTGCTGGTGGAAATGAGGGACCCTCTAACTGTGTTGCCTAAAATAAGGAGTAGTTCAACCATTGGCCTCTAATGTATAGCATGTGCCAGGGTTTTTTTTGTCTTTGATGTTTTTGGTATCTAATAGTAAGCTTAAATGATTCAGTAGGACCCAGTGTGATGAACACTGTGTTGTACCCTAAGACATTATGAATAATCTATGTTGGCCAGTTCTTGGGATATTTACTGTACAAACATATAGAACTAGCTTAATAGAGAGCAGTGCCGAAAAAAGCTTGAAGGAAAACAAATCAGGATAAAACACATCTCAGTAAAATACTTAAGTGTTGTTAAAAGACAATGCCAGACAGGGAAACAAACAGCAGCACAAGATTAGAAGCAGTTTATAGAGAGACTCTTGCAAGAATGAAAAGTGTTGGAGCTCTTCGGCATGATACAGGCATCCACAGGCACATCTAAAGATGTTCATTAAGCCTGCAGGGTGTGAAACAAATGTACGCACTGACTTCTTGATACTTCAGCAACCAGTTACCTTCATTAAGGATGTTCCTCCTGTGAAGCAAAAATAATAACTTTGGATACTGTCTTCTTCAGCATCACAGACTTTCATAGGAAAGAGCCATAGTTTACAAATTGAGTCGGGAAGGTATCCTGGCTAAGCACAACCAGTGTACGTGGTGTGTCCCTGAATCCCACCTGGAAGATGCTAAATCCATGAGGCCAGATTCTATGTGCAGCATCATTACAGAGACAAGATTTCAACCACTGCATATGCCAACTAGTCTTCCTCTCCACAGTGACTTTTTTTTCCGAACTCTTTGACCACACATGCAGTTTGTGTAAGATGGTTTCCGGCAATTCATTTTATTTGCAAAGTTAAATATCATTTCGTCATTGTAAAGTGATACCCTGAGTAAAATCCAGCCTGCTCTAGAAAAAAAAAAAAAAAAAAAAAAAAAGTAAAGGAAAGGAAAGGAAACCTGCTCTAGAAAAACAATCTGTGCTTTCTGAGAGGTTATGGCAACGAACAGGCAACAGAGTGGTAAATAGAGTTCAATGACCATCTTCCATAACTCTAAGGTGAATTTCTGCCTTTCTGTATCCTCCTGAGTACATATTTGGTGATAACAGCTCTGTAAAATATTTGTAGTGTCTTTGCTTTGGGCATCACTGATGTTATGCACACAGACAACCATCTGTACCTTTTATTTCACAGAAGGCTCAAAAAAAGTAGTGCCTCTGTTGTAAGCTGTGTTATCAGTGAACAGAAGACTTCTCCAGCATTTCCATTTATGATTTCCAGTTCACATAGGATTCATGCATGCTTGCAATATACCTTGGGACTACGTCTAGCCCCAGAAATTACTTCAGCTGATCAAAATATATTTTCACAAAATATTTGCTTGTCTCTGTTTCTGTCAAGGAATAGGAAGCCATCAGCACAGTTAAGTGTTACAGAAAAGCCACTCTAACCTTCGAATGTGGGACTTCAAAGATGTCTTGGAAAGAGAATGCTTGGCAATGAGAAAAATGTATGTGCATCTCAAAAAAATTCGTTAACAATAAATTGAAAGACTTCACTAAAACATCCTTTTACACTAGCTTTCTGTTGCTCTCCGTCTGTACAAAAATACAAATGCCCGTGCACAGACAGGGGAAGGGAGAAACCTCACTGCAATTTGGGGAGTTCAATTACTCATTCCAGTACGTTGCATTCACAATTTTATCATGAAGTAATACAGTTTTGTAGAATTTCATTCCTCAACAGTGTTTCAATGTCTTCAAATGAGATTCATCTACAAGAATGTATTTGTAGTTTCTAGCCATGTTTCAGGTAGGTTTTTGCAGTGAAGTAAAAAGGCAAAAAATGTTATTTTCTCTTGTTCACGTGTAAGTGCGAAATCAGCTTTTCTCTCAAGCGCTACAGATAATCATGAACAGCTCAAAATCTTATCGATGGGCACTGGTTGTCCATTTCAAGAAAAGCTGAAATGAGGGAGAGAGGAATGAGTGGGAGAGAAATGTTTTATGTTGTTTTGTTTTTTATTTTATTGCTAGAAACTGCTGTCTCTTTACATTTTCTTCTCCTGAAAAAGAGATTGTGCTCAGTGGCTAAATCTGTCCTCTCAAGGGAGCACGCATTACTACTGCAGCAGCAGAGGTGGAGGCAGCCGAAGCCCAGAGTCAGTCTCAGCCAGGAATCAGCCCTTTTCTGAATATCAAGAACTCAGTTCCAACTTCTTTGTTTTATTGCTATCTTTTAACAATGAAAAGGGAAAAAAATAAATGAAGTAACAAGAACTGAATGATAAATTATGATTAAGCATATAAAGCCAAGACAGAAAGAATTACTTGCTTATTTAAAGATTTGCTCAGCTCTATGCAGCAGTGTTCATGCTAACTTCTTGCACTGTTTTAACCTTCTTTGCTCTGATTCCAGGTCTGTAGCTTTGCATTTTCCATAGTACTTTGTTTTTCATTAGGATGTGGTGACAAAACCCATTTTTTCCTAGCACAGAAACTTCCACCAGTCTTAGTCCTTTAGTTTTGCCCTACTGTCTTTCTCTTCTGCCCACCTTTCCTACCACTGTAGGAGCTTGGCAGGGCACTGGGTAGGTGATTTAGAGACAGCTCTGGATTATTCCATACTTCCTTTATTAAATGGAGCAAGATATTTAATTAGTTCATCGTAACTGGGCTGGATGCAGCCTTCATCATTAATTTTGTCAGCTGTACACATCTGGAGGAGTACTCTAATGGCATTGCTTCCAGAGGCCTTATGTTTCTGTGCTGGTTCCCCTCTCTTGGTTCCCTTAAAGCTAGAATGTAAAGGAGATTTTCAAGACCCACCTGGATGCAGTCCTGAGTAACATGCTCTGACATGCTCTGGGCAATCCTGCTTCGGCAGGGGAGTTGGACTAGATGATCTTTATGGTCCCTTCCAACTCTAAAAATTCAGTGAAATTCAGTGAAAAGGTATCCATGTTTTCCCTTCAACTTCCCTCAAGGGGGTATTTCCCAATTGGGAAGAGCCCAATAACCATAATATAGCCAGAGCTATATTATTTCCATGGAGGTCAAATGCAGAGAAGAAGGAGGATATCTGAAAAGTGCGGAGTCTGAGCAGGCACCCCAAAATGGAAAATAAAATGTTAAGGTAAGTCGCAGGGACAGTCTCTCCTGGAAACAGGCATGAAGTCAAACAATATAAGGAGCTGGTAAGTGAATGCTGCCCATTACCGAATCTGTAAGCGTTTCATTTAGCTACAAATGCTGTGGCACCCAAGCAGAATATGATATGATACAAATAGAAGCCTAGCCTTTGTCCAGTAATGAATAAATGTTATCATTAGCTTAAGTGCCATGTGTGCTTAGTGACACATAGAACACATTCATGAATATAGTCCCAGATCTCGAGACCTAAAAGTCTAGCAAAGTTTCAGACTTTTGGTTTAGACATCTATGTGAAGTCTTTTTTTTATATTTTTTTTTTTGGTGCCGGAGGGGTCAGAAATATCTAGCAATTCACTATTCTTATTGTGTTTTAGGAGTTGAACTTCCATTATTAGGTACAGCATTTAATTGGGAGCATGGCTGAAGTGACAATACGAGATCTGGATTAAAAAATAAATCCCACTGAGGACAGTGGGTAGAACGGGTGGGCAGGGCTAATAAACACTGACAGTCAGAACTCCATCTGCTGTCTCTTCTACCATTGATATTCATCACTCGCATCAAATGAGTCTAGCTGGCTGCGATGGTAGCTGGGCAGCCCATCCCACAAGTCGCAGCTATTTAACACGTGCATTTTCCAAGAGTCAGCACAGGGCTCGCATGGGTGAAGTGCAATCTGTGTCACACATTCCTGCTAATGACCTAAAGGACTATGCTCTCACAGCAGAAGAAGGGAAAATTAATCTTCACCGCAATTGTTCCATTTCTCAAACTTCTTTTCAGCAAAGATATAAATTGTGCCAAATATCTATCAGTTTTATGATGACAAGACCATCAAACTTGTTTCATTAAACAGCCTCCCCCCTCTTACAACTGTCTAAACAAGATTTTTCCATTTAGTACCCTATCAATCCAGAGTTATGATTATTCAGTAACTGAGGGGATCTCTTGTATTTAAATATTAATGTTTGTGTAGTTATTAAAGTATTTGATGATTTGTCCAGGGGCACTGTAAAATTAAATATAGCATGTCATTTATGGTAATACAGAGGAGAATAATAAAAAATCTTTTTCATTCTGGTTTTGTGTCTGGCTCTGCATGTTACTTTTACTGCTTATTTGATGGTTTGGGGTATTGTGTGTTTTAAATGTAGGATTTTGGAGCATATTGTTAGGAGCGTATAAAAGATTATCTCCCAAGTTATGACTTTGTGTTGCTGTGTATGAGCTGCTGTCTGACAGTTATACCGCTTAAGGGGAAGGCAGTTTTCCAAAAAATACTTATCATGTATTGGGTGTAGCAGTACAGTAAGCCCATAAATATTTTGGGAAGCACACTTTGGTCCACGCTGTATTTGCTTTCAGAAATCACCTCAGCCTGCCGGAGCAGAAAGGTGTATATGTTATTAGGCTTTTCAAGTTATGTATATTTAAAGAACATTATTTAGGCACTCCACTGTGACTCTCTCACACTATAAAGAACAAAAAAGAGAGAGAGCAGGAGGTAGAGAGGCAGAGCATCTTATTTGAGGCAAACACTTGACTGGCATTTGTATGTGTACAGGTGTGTAACTTCTTCATGGGTAGAGTTTTGAGGTGGGATAATGGAAAAAAAGTGCCTGTTTGGCCCATTCCGCTAGGAAACATCCTTCTGCCCATTTAAAAACAATAGTAGATAAAAATGACTTTCATAAGGTCACTCAGAGCCAGGAATAGAAAGCAGGTCATATAAATCCAAGTCAGAGCACTTTCTATGAGGCCAGACTGGTATTTCCTTCTGAAAAAAAAAAAAAGAGTTAAAATCTTGAATGCTTTTACTGCGCAACAGAGGGGGTTTGATTGAGGTCTCCTTCAGCTTTTTCATATAGGTCAGTGTAAAAAGATTCTGTGGCTAATGATGGACAGCTGTCACAGGATACATTTTTTCTTGGTAAAAAGGGGTAGCAGTCTATATTTTTAAAAATACACTTGGCAAACCGAATTAATATAATTACAGCAGAAGCGCTTGCTATATTTAAGGTTGGTTTATTATTGTCATTCTAAGCCTATTTTTAAGCTGATCGTAACTTTCTGAGTGTGTATATATGTATGCATATGTGTAATGTGGCAAAATTACAACAAAGCGGCGTTGTTTATAGATGGCAAGCATGCAAAAATCAGGACATTGACTTAGCGTTCTCAGTATACCAATAATTCACCTGTCTTCTTAATACTCAGTACAGAGTACTTCTTGTTAACTACGATGGTAAGATATTGAGTGCATTTTTTTTTTCACTAGCTTAGCTGGAAACACTTCACAGGAGGTTTGGGATCCTCATTATGTAACAGCAATTTAGAAAATTTTAATTAAGGATGTATATGCATGTGAGACATCCGGATTATGGTTCCAATCCAAAGCCCACTGCAGGCAATGGAAACACTCCCATCAAGCACATGAATTGCTTGATCAAAACCCAAATGCTTACACTGGAAATAACACACAAATTAGGGTTACTGCCTTTTTCAAAGGATAGATTAATCTGCACAGACCTCAGTGCTACCACAACAAGGCTGCTTCCCGTTTAAAACGGGTTTGTGTATGTTTACGTTACACCTTGGTATGCAGCGTGGATATGCACAACTACCATGCCCGGGCTGTCGGAAAGGGCTGGAATGGCAATATGGCAAAGTACCTGTAGCCTCGGGAGTGGTGTGTGGAGAGGGCTCCGCCATGAGCAGTGAAGCCTGGAGACCACGTCGATCAGAGACGAATGCGGTATGTAAATCTTCACTCCCGCCCTGTGCTTCCGCTGGGTCTGAAGGCACATACGCTGAACACCAAGCCAGAGCGTAAGCTGCTCCCGCACGGGACTAAAACAGCTGCAAAGCACAGAACTGGGGTCCGTCTCATGGGGGCCACAGAAAGTTAGTGTTAGAAGACTGTCCTTGCAACCTTCTGTAGAATAGCCGAGAAATACAGAGCTTTCATCAAAGACTGAAAAACAGATGCTCTTACAGCCTTAGAACTGCAACAGCTTCTACCAAACAGCTCTATCAAAACACACCCATCATCTTCTGTCTTGGCACTTCACTCCTGTCACCTCACTTCACTGTCACCGCGTGCCTATACCTTGCATTTCACTTCAGATCTGAATTCACTTCAGTTTCTCTCTTCAGGGCTTATCCCTGCCTCATCCATCATGATTTCACATGGGAAATTAGAATCCTTAGCTCTCACCTCATTTTTACCAAAGGTGAAATGTTTTTCATCCCATTTTCTTATGAAGGTATTTTCCCCATGCCTCTACATCCGCATGTGAAGATGACCTTAAAAAAGTCTGCCTAGTCACTTTGTCATCCTCCTTCAAATCACTCTTTTGCTCTCACTGTTGTGATGACTAAAAAATTATCTGAGAATGGTTAAACAGCTGGTGTGCTATGACCACCACTTCTTACAGTAATTGTAATCCTCTCACTGTAACCTCGTGATGTCTCTGTCTCTTTGTTGTATCCATCTGTTGTCTCTTATCATATACTTGGACTGCAAAATATCTGGGATAGGAACCAGCCTTTTTCACTCACACATACACACAAACACAAATGAGCTTAGTGCCTTGCACCCCAGTGTCCCCACCACCATCACTGCTGGGTTCCCTGACTGTAACCTCAAGCACAGCTAAATGATAATGGCAATTTTTTGAGAAAATTGATTGGAAGAGAATTATATACACACGTATAAGTGAGGTATCTACTCTGCTTTCATATAAGAAATTAGTAATTTAAAATGCATTTATGTCAGTTATGATATTTCAGATTTATAGAGATACAGGTCATATATCAAACCTCAGTGTGTTGTTAAAAAGTTACTGGAAATTGGTCCACTGCACACCATTATATACCTCTAATATTTGGGTAATAATTCTCCACCTCACAAGGATGTTGCAAGGATTAGTTAAAAAACTAGTATTTATAAAGTGCTTTGAAGATTAAAAGAGCTATCTAAATGTGCATTTTTATTACCATTATTAATAAACCATATTTATTCAAACTTTACAGAGTCACTAAATATGCAAAATCTATGCTTTTTATTAAAAAAAAAAAAAAAAAGTAGCACTGGAGTTCTCTGCACGCCAAGAAGGACTGTGTGATGTTTTATTTGGCAAAAATGTTTCCCCAGCCATATGTGCCACTCCTCCTGCTGCTTACATATATGAGAAATGACCAGTAGGTGTTATTCAAACTTTACATCTTTCTCTGTGTAGCCTCTAGAAATGTCACCATGACCGACGGTTCCCAAAGCAGTACTGTCTTTTCTGTTGCAATTAGAGCTGTACTAATCCCGCGTTGCGATTCAACAGGTACAGAAGAGATTTGTTGTTTCAAGAACTCCTAGGAATGGACAGGCAAAGAGTCATAATTCCACAGCCCATGCAGAGCAGCCACGAACAGCTTGCCTCGACAAGGTAACTCTCTCCGCAGTAATTTCAAGTTTAATCGTGGGGGAATGACGGCATTGCAGCATGCATCGTTCTCAGCAGAGGGTAAGTGATATAAAGTTAAATGGTACAAGAAAACCAAAGCAAAACAATTTGTTGCAAAGCGTGCCCCAGCCCCAGAGGGAGCTGCCTCCTTTCGAGCCTTTTCCAGCTTCTGCCTCCTGCACCCTCTGCTGCTGTGGCCCTGCAGCTCGACTCCCAGGTGGGTAACAGCAGGGCTCGGATGGATGCATCCCCAAAGGGCAGTGACCTGAATGAGCTGCCCCTCTGCCTCTTCCATTCTGAAGTCTGGTGTCCAGGCACAGGGAAGTTCTGTGCGAAGGACATGCTTTTTCTCACCAGCTGCCTTTAAGCTCTAAACCTGGTATCTGGTTTAAGGTATCCTTAAGGATACCTTGAGTATCCTTAAGTGCATTTGATCATGTTATTCTACTACGTAGCTGGGCAGCAGTTGGCATTATCAGGCCTAAGTTGTCTAGACTAAAGGTCCGTGATGAAAGAAGCTAACGGAAATAAAGTATATTGATTAAAACGACATGTTTTGCCCTACCACCATATTATCATGACAGGAGCACTGTAGTAATTTCCATTCACAGACAGGACACACACATACACAGAGCCACAGAGGAAGTTACAACACACATATTGGGTAGGAAGAAATGACTTGATCAAACCAAATGTTGGAGTGAGGACAGATCAAATGATGCCACATGGAAAATTATGGTTTGGAATGAAAAAGTGGTCCATTTAACAGTACATAAAGTCTCTGTAATATGCATAAAATCAGCAGCTAGCAGATGTTTTCTGACACAGTGCATCTGCATGAAGCTGAGGCGTATTCAATTCCACTGTAGTAGCAATGCACAGAGCAGATATAATGGCAGACCCTCCAGACAGACGACAGACAGCCCTGCCCTTCTTTAATAATAGCAATAAATAATAACTTGTATTAATTAGCAATCAGGAATTTAATGATGGACTCAGATGCGATTGTGGGAGGTATCATACAGAAGATGAAAGGAAAACCGAGCATCCATTGCTAACGGATAGGATGAGGAAAAAAATGTTCATGACAGCTCCCTGTTTGAGAAGATCTTGCTTGAAAGTATCATCTTGGGGGTTAAAACTCTCCATCCACATTTTGTGGCCAAAGGCAACTTCTTTTAAACCTCAGAAAAATTTCTTTAGCCTGCATTTAAGTCTGCAGAAATGCAAAGGAAATATTTATATATATATAAAAGAAAAATATTTCTTTTAAAATAATATTGCACATTTTATTTCATAGAGGTGGCTGAGTTTTGAGAAAGTACCTGCCCTGAGTATGACGGTTGATTGAAAGAACTGATACAGCAAGGACATTTCTCTTTCTTGAGGTTACTCGTTAGCTGGGAGCTCATGGAGGAGAATATAGTATGGTCCTGTCTCAGCCTTCTCTGGTACCCTAAATAGCCGTTCATGCCTATCCATGACACAATATAGGTCACTCACAGTAGGCAGTGCAGGTTTTCATAATTCGATTCTTGTTCTTCAGTGGTTTTACCAGAAGAAGTAATACTTAATGACTGAGAGAGTTAAAATGTCAGAATTAATGCTTAACTAGCCACGATTACCATAATTGACAAAAATATGCAAGTTCTCAATATTTTGAATTATTATTTCAGGTCACCTGCACATTCAGGCATGACAAGGTACCAGCATGATGGAAGTTATCTTAGAGTCCACCAGCGCTTGTGACAAATTAATTTATGTCAAATCAACATGTGAAGACTGAAGCCAATTGAACAAAGCACTGCAGTGCCTGACTTGACCAAACTCAGTCGAGAAGCATCCAGTCTTGGGCACAATGACATTGTGTCTTGGACACAGTACGGCCACGTTTTTGGCTTCCAAAGGATTGTATGCATCAGGGAAGGAGACTTTAAAAGCTTCCATCATGCGAAGTGCAGTTCTTGCACTACAGAAATCGCGTATCTTCTTAAGCCATTATATTTCATTATTTTTAAGATTCTTATCTATTTTCAAAGCCCTTTGTGGGACAGGTCAGAAAGTGTTGGAAACTTCTTCAGCCTACACTAACATGACTTCTCAAAGCACCTCTCTGAAACAACTGGCTGCAACAAAGAATGAGAGATGTCAGTAAAGGAAGCAGAAAGCTGAATATGGAACTATCTCCCTTTTGAAAACACTGGGACAGTCACAGATCTTCCTGCCATGAGACCACTTTTCTTCCAGTAGACACAATGGCAGTATAATACAATAAATAAACAAATGCAATGCTAACTGCAAGATATAAATGTAGGGGGGGAAAAGTATGTATGTGTAATTGTTAAATATTAGATTTATTTCTTAGATATATTCGATATCATGGAGGTAAGTTGGATACAGGTGCCTTAAGAGATACCACAGATTAAGTTTTACCTGACAGTTTCAGAGCAACAAAGAGACAGAAGCTTTAACACGGGGGACACACATCCCAGAAAAGGTTGTCAGACATAGCAGTGAAAAATGGGTATATGTAGAAAGTTCAGTTAAACTGAGCTTCCTACAAACGTTTTCTGTTTCGGACAACAATCTTTCACTTCTCCAGCAGTGCCTGCAGTATTGCCATCATTGCACTGGCTGCCAATTGCCAAGGACTTTGTTAATAGAAAATGGAATTATTTTTACTCAGGACTCTTTATTCTTATTGAGTGTGATTTACTGTAGTGTTATTGAGAAGGTCTCGTTGTCACCTGATCATATCTTTTCACAACCGATGAGATTACTGTCAGGGAGAAAACTGCTCATTCCAAGCAACATTTGGTAATAAATTGATTACTGGCTGAATGCTGATACTTTACAAAAAGAGCAATCAATGAAATATCTGCCATTGCTCAAAGAGAATGAAAGGCATTAGAAAGGCACGCAAAATAATCACTAAATGATTGCACATGGCGACTGGGCTGAACTGTGTGAAATCAACTTAGACACACACAGGAGTATAAAGTGTTTTTCACACACTTTGAAAGCCACAGTCTAAAAAGCAATGACTGTAGATGACCATGTATAAATAACTGGATTGTGGAGAAGCGTCTTGCTCTATCTCATTTTAAGCACAGCATACTCAGTACTGTTTATGCTCACAGAGTAATGGTTATTTTTAACAATCACTAATGAGCTGAAACATCCCACACCCCCATTTCACATTTAGTATTCCTTTTCAGATCTACCATTCCACTGCCTTCACAAATTCAGGAGGCCCCTGGGAGATCTCTTCCTTGCCCTGCAACCATGCCTGCTGGACCTGCTGCTGCTGCTCCCCTGGCACTAATTCCACTGACATCAAGGGACATACACATGGAAATGCACCAGGATACGAACTCCACAGCAAGAGAAATAAAGACGGTGTGAAAGATCTCTTTTCTTACACCTGCCTCCCTGTCTAAGCCATTGAGAGCTTTACTCAAACAACACCTTCACTCCTGAATGACGAAACATGCTGTCAGACTGCCTGCCACCCTCCAGACAAGGAGGCTACAAGAAGGGTTCCCCAGTGAACATCCCAGGCACAGATCCAACTGCTGTATCAGGGCAGAAGAGGAAAGACCCATCTCTACCTGCTGCTGTGAAGATTCACCTGTTCATATTTTTCGTCCCTTCCTGGAAAAAAGACTGCAGAAAAATTCTTACCCCCTTCATTCCCCCCTCCCTTTTACTCTGGGACTAGGTTGAGAATCTGGGTCTGGCTGGTGCAAGATGAGGCCTCTCTCTCTCCACAAGTGCCAATTATCCAGGAGCAAGAAAAATCCTAGTTGTCATCTGCTGCCAGAAGAGGTGATTGCTGAATGAGCTGTATTCACCATTGCTACTGTGGCCACAGAACAGGTTCCATTCTGCATTCTTATTTTCAATTTATTACAGTTAATTTCCTTCCTTGTTTTTTCCCATAATGAAAAAATTAAGGCTGCTTGTCCCATCCATGGAGGTGTTCAAGGCCAGGATGGATGGGGCTTTGACTAACCTGGTCTAGTGGAAGGTGTCAGGAAGAATTACTTTACTGAGAGGGTGGTCAGGCACTGGAACAGCCTGCCCAGGGAGGTGGTGGAGTCGCCATCCCTGGAGGTATTTAAGAAACGTGTAGACATGGCACTTCAGGGCATGCTCTAGTGCCCGCGATTGTTGGTTTGTGTCTGCTTGTGGGTGGGGTGGTGTGTGGTTGTGGGCGTTTGGTTTGGTTTGGTTCTGGTGTTTGGTGTTCTGGGATTTTTTTGTTATTTTTTTGTTTGTTTTTGGTGGTTTGGGTTTTTTTGTTCGTTTGTTTGTTTGGGTTTTTTTTTTTTTTGTTTTTGGGTTTTTTTGTTTTTGTTTTGTTGGTTGGACTTGATGATCTCAAAGGTCCCATCCAACCAAAATATTCTGTGATTCTGTGTGATTCTGTGTCCTTGCCCATGGAGGGGGCATTGGAACTAGATAATCTTTAAGGTCCCTTCCAACCCAAACCATTCTATGATTCACTTTTTTTAAAAATGTCATTCCCCAGCACTAGTGAGAAACGAAGCCCATAAATCCCTCTCCTCCCTAGAAATGGCAAAATCCATGCTGACTTGAGCTCTGGTTCATCATTGTCCAATGTTTAATTCCCCAATTTTAATACAGTAGTGTTATCGACTTGATTTTCTTTTTTTTTTTTTAACCTATTTGGGAAAATCAGCTGGCTAACAGCAATTCAGGTGAACAGGGAAAGTTACAGAAGGTCAGAGGGTTCACCAGGGAAAGGAGTAACGCAAAGTGCTTGGAGAGGCGGAGGGAGCACCTGCGGATTGTATGGTAACAGGTGTGGGACAGGCAGGAAAGCTGAGAAGTTAGTTGCAGCGTTAGCAGGGGAGGATGGATCTGAACAGTCATAGAGTTGCAATGAGCACTCGAATACTAGGATGGGTCCCAGTAAAGTGTCTGAAGATAGAGACTGTATTCAATTTGTATACACAGCTGTTCCTAACATGCCTCTGAAAAGAGGCAGGAGCGGGGTCAAAAGGTTGATGTGGCTTTTCATGGAGTATAACCGTTTATTTTAGGCCTAGTTTCCAGAAGTGATTTAACACTCCATTTAAGTGCTAGTTTTTAAACTGTAAATGGAGACGTACCATTCTCCAGGAAAAGGAAAATATCAACAAGCAAGGAACTCTAGCACAAGCTCTGATTATGAAGAACAAGGACGAAAACAAGAACAACGAGTCCAGTTAAAAGTTACCTGTAAAAACAGTAATGACAGAGTTGTACACATTCACAGTGGAAGACAGAAGTAGGGATGAAGAATGAGGGCTAGTCCAAGATGAATTCTTGGAGGAATTTTGAATAATCTTTAAATGAGGGATGTGTTATTGATTGTGAGTTCTGAGAGCACAACTGTAATAGTAATTGTAACAGTAATAATATAGTTCCTTTCTTCCAAGTTTTTTTCTTCCCAATGTCCACATTGTATATTATTCTGATACACTACTAGAAAGAGGGCATAAAGAGGCCAAGTGATTAACCTGGTACCATGTACGCCACCGAGGGACCCAGACTTTGATCCCTGTACACAGGACGCCTGCTGTCCTCTCTCTGTTTAGCTGTACTGCCACAACACGGCAAGAAGCACTGTCTCACAACCCACTGAATATATGCCACTAGAAGCTGCATATTTAACATTCTGTGAATTTGTAGTTTCTTCCATCTAGAAGAAAAAATATCCAGCAAGATTTTACTTCTGCTAGTTAAGGGTTTCTTAAAGGTACCTGCCCTGGATGCAGGAAGTCCTGGAGCAGTAGGTGGTATTTTTCTCAGAAGAAACTGAAAGTGCTGCACAAGCCTCAGTGGCTCCAGCTGAAGCACAGTGATACAAAAACCATGTGGCACTTCCAGCTACCTGATGACAGATACTCTCTTGTGTTTGGCCACACACTTACAATACATTTATTCTTAGGATTATGTCATTGAGCATGAGCTGCTTTCAGGCATTAGATCATACACCTGGTCCTTCCTCAAATGCTGTTTTAACCATTTGCTGAAAGCACCAGTTGAAAGGATGATTTGACTAAGTGACTAATTTGACTGAATGGCTATAACACTTACAGACTATTTTTAAGCCATTTAAAGGGCTTTGTCTGATAGATTTGGGCAAAAGCTGCATAAATTGTGGGTCAGCACAAAGCAGCAATTCACAGATGGGCCTCCGTAAAGAAAAAAATCACACTATTTTTGGAGGCATTTGCTCTTGTGCCAGTTCAAACTAGTACTATACCCTTTCTTTGCTCTCAAGGATAAAATAGACATCTTCAAAAGTAAATACATTAAAAAAAAAAGGTAAGAATGGGAGGCTTTCAGAGGTACAAACGGGAGTTGGGCGCCCAAGTGGCCTTTATTGGGAATTTAATACTTGCATTCTCTGCTTTTTAACCACTATGCAAATAACGTACCTAGGCACCTGGAAAAAGAAGTTTCTAGTGGTTCTAAGTAACAGCAGTTCCTGTGTACTCACTCATTACTCCTTTCCTTCACCCAAAATAATTTTCGCCCCATTTTTAACTTGGGGTAGTCATATTCGGCTCTGCAAGGGGATATAAAACACTATCAGTTCAGCATCTGCACTGATTTACATAGATGTTAACATCCAACAGCCATTTTCCATTGAGTCTCTTCGGTTTACATAACTGCAGGAGATACAGAGTAACAAAAATCAGGCACTTGCTTTAAAAACAAGCACTTCATTTCTGGCAGCAGGCAGGATAGCAGGAAAAGCCTTTAATTTGAGCCTTTGAGTGTATCCATGCAACGTAAAGTACAAGCGTGAGAGGAACATGCTGATAGTTCTGCATTATCCCTAACAGCACTAGATGCAACAGGAAGGAAAATCTAAGTGCACGCTCATGTTATTAGAGAACCTTCCCATTGCAGCCAAACAAGGGTGCCGTTTTGGGTAAATTGGTCCAGCGTACCCTTTCTGGATGGCCAGTTTCCATACATAGCAAGTGAGAAACTTCGCTGCTTATACTGTGTATTATTTATACCACGGTTGTGCACAAGGGAATTAAGAATGGTTTCACAGGCTTGCATAGGTAGAAATACCAAGTGACTGAAATGCAGAAATTAATTGTATCACAGAAATATCAGAGAGTAAAATTTAAAAAGTGTCTATTAAAACGTGTCTATGTTTAGGGGCTAGATATGGAACAAGTTACAGATGGATTTAGACAATATGGATTGTGAAGCGATTGCAGAAAATTTCTATAAATTTATAAATATAATCTGCAGAAATAAACTTCCCTGCGCAAACCGTGCAGAGAAGAATAAACAGATGTATTTAGCTGAGAGTGATATTTATTCTTTTTGAGGAGTCCTATGTTCAAAAAGTAGGGGATGTATCTTATATACCACAAAAGCAGCAATGGGGCAATTGCAGCTCTATGTTTTTGTTCCATTGAATGCAAGCTACAAGGAGCCTTTATTTTTCTATTATTCCTCATTTTCAGAAAAAAAAAAAAAAAAAGATTGAAAACAGCAGATTTTGTTCTTTGTGCAAGGGAAACATGGTAAAATCCAGGGCTAAGCAGACAGCTTAAAGAGCTGTGTTAGTTTCTGAAGTGACTGTTCCTCCCAAGCAGGAGACAGGAGAGAAAAATTGGGTCTTGACAATACATGAAGTAGATTTCTAAAAGGTTTTTCCTTCCAGCTCAAATATTTTATGGAACTGGAGAAACACCAGGCTCCACTTGTAAAAGGAATAAAGAGGATAATGGATACAGCAGTAAGAAAGATTACTTTGAGACAGTGTCAGAAGAAAGACTCGAAACAAGGAGAAGCGTCCCAGGTTAACCCATCCGTTCTTTTCAAGATGCCACGAGCCCCCGGGTTAGGCAGTTACCCTGTACCAACAGTAAGTAGCAATATTAATTTACCAGCTTTATTGTTCACTCAAATCATTAATCACTACAAGCAGCCCTCAAAAATACGGAGGATAAAGAGAAACAGGAAAGGACAGAGATTGTCTCAATATACAAATGACTGCTTGTTGTTTACCTGGTACCCCAGGTCCTTGTTGTATCAGCTGCCTCAGAGAGTAAGTGGGCTGAGATTCTTGATACAGTTGTACAATTCAGATTTTGTTCTGGTATTGTCTCCAGCTGAAAGCTTTTTCTTTATTCTAGTGGTAGGAGACTTTCTTCCTATTAAATGCTTCAATGGTGGATTTAAATATTTAGAGGATCCACATTACAGGAGAACTGTCTGAGAGCATCACAAAGAAACCATTAGTTAAATCCATTAAGGATCTACTTAAGTGGAATTCCCTGCTGTTATCTACATGATAGCCACATAAAAAGACACTGTGCAAAGAAAATGTTGGGGAAAACATTCCTACTGTATCTCTAAAAAATCCAATCTTATTGAAGGATCCCTTTTTGATTGTCTCAAGATTTCAGCGGGGAATTGATATTCTTTCAGCTGAATTAGAGTAGGGGGAACAGTATGGCTTGGTTTCAGTTGTGCCTTTGCCCCTCTCCTTTTCAAGTACACTCAGTTTGGACAAAACCTTTTGTTACAGCAGAAGGTACGGGAACTCTTTTTGTTTTGGACACGGCATAAACCATCAAAGTTGTAACTGTGCAAGACACATCAGGAATACACAGAGTCTTTGTGTTGTCTATTTTTAAATACATGTAAGTGGTAGCAGTATGGATAAGATGTTCTTTCCTCCAACACCTAGAGAAAGGCACTTGAGTCATTTGAATTATAAAACTTACACCATCTATCAGGATGCTCTTGTTTTTACAAAGGAGAAAACGCTTGAACTCCATGAACTTGTTTTTCCATTCTCTACAATCATGGGTGTGATACATGCCCAAGAAGGCAGTTATATTCCTCAGAATCTTTCTATTCTTTATCAGTTATGTAACATTTCCTATTTTTGAACTCTCAGGAATCTCTGATATGATTTAGGCTTACAGATAAGATGAAGGCACTACACACAAGATGAAGGCACTACAGACAGTACATACAATGCATAAACATCCATATTGGTTATAATATTTATATCCCTAATCCATCTCTAAATCAGCATACAGTGTATCTGATCATTGATTTTCTCTCTGGCCCTCACTTTGAGTACATTTTGTAAAACCCAAGAAAGAAAGCCTTGCTCTCTAGCCAGAGTAGTATAGAGCTTTTCTACAGGCATAGGAAATTTCTTCCTAAGACATAAACCAAAATATTTATTTTCTATTGGAGGGTGAGATACTCAGAAGTCTTGGTTCATCCACACATGTAGATGTACGTACAGAGGACCACGCAAAACCAGTAAGCCCACTTTGTCTTCTCAACTAGACTGTACCTGAGAGGTACAATGTAGAAGAGAAAAAACACCTCAGCAAATCTATTACTTCAAGAGTCAGCAGCCTACAGGAGGGAAGAAACCTGGAAATTTACCTTTTAAAAAAAAAAATTAAAATTAGGATATTAAATTTCTCAGAAGACTGCAGAACACTAGGTTGCTACGAAAGCATCACGTGTCAACACTGTCATTGTAACTTTACAACTAACTTCATACAACGCTGGCAACAGGTGACAACACTGCCCTGTGGAGCAGTGGTATCACGGCTTCTTCCTTGCCTGCTCCTGAGGCCTGCATCAGGAAAAAAACAACGCCCACCAAATGGGGAATGGAGCAAAGACACATCACAGCCCTTCCACGCCCGGGGAGAAAATGGTTGCATTTTCACAGGGCCACACAATATTCTAAGAACTCATATTATAGATTGGTAAGGGTCTTGCTGTACATCTACAAATTGAGCATTCAAGGTGTGATAAAACCAATACTTTTGTTTAATCCCTCTACTTAGCACTTGTAACCTTTTGAAAAATTAACTTCTGTGCTTTTTTAACTCCAAATAAAAATTTTAGGTCTTTTGCTGTTTTTTTTTTTTTTCATTTATGCTCCTTCAGAGTAACTGTGTGATTTATGGTAACTCCTACTCCTACCAGCATTTCTCTACAGACAATAGGTTTGTCAAGTCCCAGGATGTGGAACTTAAAACAGCCTATCTTTTAGAAGAACGCTTTCTTCTGAGTAGAACAAGGGATGCGTGCACAGGTACCGGGCGGGGGGAAATGTTGCCCTCAAAAAACCAACCCTGGAAGCCAGTTACTAGATGAGCAGGTGGCATAAGGCACTATCCATCCCCACAGCTCCAGTGGCACCAGGCTGCCTGGCAGCAGCAGATGATCCAGTGCGACACACTCCAAATATGAAAAGAAGATAAACACCTAACACCCGTGAAGTGTTTTAGCTCTCACCTAGTCCGACTAGGGTGGGACAAGTATATATAAGGAGGGAATGAACAACATGGGGGAGGAGCCGCTGAGGAGGCCCCTCCCCGCCCTTCCCGCTGCCTGTGGTGCGCGACATGGCTGCCGCTCCCGGCAGCCTCCGCGGCCCCGACCTCCGCGGGGCGCGTGCCGCCGCCGGGACCGGCCGGCGGGCGAAGGGGCGGGCGGCCGCAAGATGGCGCTCGGCTGAGGTGCGCCGCGCGCCGCCGCCGCGTGCACTGTCAGCTCCTGTCCCTGGCACGGCGGGTGTTTCGGTTAATTTATTGTTTTTTTATAAAAGTGTTCTGGGCTCATTATAAATAGCGCCAGATTCAGGGCAGTTGTATTGCGCTGGATTGAATTAATTTAAAGATACATGCTTATTTACCCGCTAAACTTAGGATTCCGTGTAAATACTTCTTCACATACTGTGTTATGACGGTCTGGGATCTATGTTGTTCACACTCCCAAAATCTTTGTGTTAAAATTACTTTTTTTTGGGGGGGGGGCGCAAATTTGCAACACATGAGTACAAGCGATACTTGAATTCACTCTTTCAGCCACTGTGGCATTTTTTTATTTTTAATTTTTTTATTTTTAATCGCCCTCTGGCTGGCCGGACCCAGCCAAGGCGGCATCTCCCTTCCCGGGGCTGGGTGAGGAAGGTCAGTGGTAGGCAGCACCGGACACGCCGGGTGGCTGCCCCCACTCCGTCACCGCCATGGCTGACTCCACAGCAGCCCCTCTGCGAGCAAACTAGGATCTGCGCTGCTCCTGAGCCCTTCTCCCCCACCGGTGTGAGCCCAAACACCCCAGAAAGGGCAAGCGGGAACCTGCAGTGACTGAAGAGAGCAATTCACCATTCCTCAGGCTCCACAGGAGGCTATGTTCATCTCCTTGGGGTGCGGTTTGGAACACTTGATGGAGAGGAACGGGACACTTGAGTCTTCTCCAGTCCTCCCGTGTGCCAGTGCCATCCGTTCTGAGGCACGAGGCCCAACCTTGCAGCAGAGGTTAGAATCTTTTTTTTCGATCCCTCTGCTTCTCTCTCTACAACTACCTGAAAGGAGGGTGTAGTGAGGCGGGGGTTGGTCTCTTCTCCCAAGTTACAAGTGATAGGACAAGAGGAAATGGCCTCAAGTTGTGCCAGGGGAGGTTCAGACTGGATATTAGGAAAAATTTTTACACTGAAAGGGTTATTAAGCATTGGAATGGGCTGCCCAGGGAAGTGGTTGAGGCACCATCCCTGGAGGTATTCAAAAGATGGGTTGACATAGTGCTTAGTGACATGGTTTAGTGATGGTTTTTATCAGTTAGGTTGATGGTTGGACTAGATGATCTGAAAGGTCCCTTCCAACCTATACAATTCTATGATTCTCCCAGCCTCTAGCTCTGCCTGCCAGCCCCCTCGCCTTCCCGCCTCACTGCTCATCCTCCGTGTTTTCCCAGAGGAAGAGTGAAACAGAGCACCAGGCGAGTGGTGGAATGATGGTGTAATGGGTGAGGGAAGAGTCAGAGCTGCAATGCTGGAAATACAGAGAACAGAAGCCCTGTGGTGGGTGAGAGCTGTGTACAGCACCACAAGGAATGAATGGCTCAATGGCACAAGAGGGAGAGAGACAAGAAGCAGTCAGAGCAGTCGGGCCACTTTGCTTCCCCAAAACTCTCACCCCTACCTCCCCACACAGACTCCCTCGCTTGAAATGCCTATAAATGCTTAAAGAGTAGGTGTCAAGAGGATGGGGTCAGTCTTTTTTTGGTGGTGCCCAGTGACAGCACAAGAAGTAATGGGCACAAACCTGAACATAAGAAGTTCTATCTAAACATGAGGCAGAACTTCTTCACTTTGAGGGCGGCAGAGCACTGGAACAGGCTGCCCAGAGAGGTGGTGGAGTCTCTGTCTCTGGAGTCATTCAAAACCCGCCTGGACGTGTTCCTGTGCAACCTGCTCTAGGTGGACCTGCTTTGGCAGGGTGTTGGACTAAATGATCTCCAGAGGTCCCTTCCAACCCCATATCACTCTGTGATTCACTCTGTGAAAACGCATTCAAAACCCATTCCCAACCATTGTTTCCAAGTTGTTTCTGAATGCCCTGAGGTTCAGCCTTCGAGTCACGTTCCTAGGCAAGGAGAAGGGCTGAGGTGTGAGTGGTGCAGACACAGTGAAAGCTCTAGCATACAGCCGATCACCATTTTGACCAGGAGAATCATTGCTAAAGCTGCAGAAGGAGTGAAGGAGAAAAGCTGCGCCAAGAACTGGAAGGCTTAAAGAGGTTTATTGGGAAAGAAAAAAAAAAAAAAAAGGCAAGGACGTGGAATATTGCAAAACTTTATTAAGGTGGAGTAAAGGTTGATTAGTGGTCATGCCCTTCCAAAATATGCAGCACCTAGATGTGAACTGTGAGCAGCAAGAACTGCGCTTTTGAGCACCAGCTCAGTAGGGACTGCCATTGCTAGGCTGATGCTGAAGCCGTGCACACCCACGTCTAGGAACTCCCTGGAAATGGAGCCCGTGAGTACAGCTGAAAAAAGAGTGACACCCGCACTTCGCGCAGGCAAGGCTTGTGAGCAGGTCACACAGTCTGATCAGGGCTGGCACATCTGGCCTACACTTACAGAACAAAGTAGTGAGGTTCCCTGCTCCTGGATGGAGTGCTAACTGTTATCACCCTTCGCCATTTCCCTTAGGGTCTCTTCTCAAAGCTAGTTTACACCACAAAGGATTTTCCAGTATAGCTGCAATTACTAAAGCCATAGGGTGAGCGCAATTTATTCCAGTGTCATTTTTGCCACTATTGTTAAATCTTTGCTTCAAATGACAGAAACTATTTAAGAAAAAGAACTTTTTAGTTTCTCATTGTTTCTTCCGGCTTCGTTCAGCCTGATCTTTTCACACTCATCCCTGACAAAACTATTTGGCCAACAGATTTAGCCTGGACTTCTCCTGAAACTCGGCGTTCTCACCTTATTAGATGCTGTCATGTATGGTACCACGAAGCTGACAGTTGCCAGGGCCAGGTGCATGCCCTTTCTCTGGCAGCACCAACAAAATTGATTGGTTTAGGAATCATTGAGGGGAGTGCTTTGCTGTGAATACTAAAATCCTAAGCAGTTCAGTGTGGATACATCTTTACTAGCAAAACAGTATTTTCTGCTAGTGGAATAAAACCATCTCCCACCACTGGCATAAAATATTATTTGTAAAAATATAGTTTTACTGGTACAACTGTGCCTCTACCAGAGGCTTCTGTTGACACAGCTATGCCTGTCAGGGCTGGCATCTCGTTACAGCTATGCTCGTAGAAGTCAGTCCTGTAAACGTGATCGTGGTCTCTCCGAACACACGTTGGCCTCTTTTCAGCTCACAGTGACAACTCCATCCCACAACTGCATTCAGTACAGTTACTCTTAAGACAGTAAATGCAAATGAAGATGCAAACATGTTGTAATTCAAATCAGCGAAACAACATCCTATTCTGCCGTTCCTTCCTTACAGCTACTTAATGGAGATTCATAAAATTTAAAGTCAGAAGATACCTTTAGGTCATATAACCTGAGGTATAACACTAGTCAAGCAATTTTATGTAATTAACCCTTATGATTCATAGATGAGCAAGCATCTTCTAGAAACCAATTTTAACTCAAAGATACCAGGTGAAGAAGTCACCATTTTCCTTACTTGCTTATAACGGTTGCCTCACATTACTGAATCTAGAGCTATAATAAGACATTTTGACCCCTGTGATGCCCCTTTCTGTGCAGGTGCCTCTCCTTGGAGTTCCTCCTCTCTCTGATCCTTTCCTTGATCATTCTTCGACTCCTTCTAGGTGCGTTCTTCTAGCTAACACTGTAATCCTTCTACAGCCGTAGAACTGCGACCACCTTTCCAAAGCGGCATAAACCTTCAGGTTGATGCACTAAGACATATTCCCCCCACCTTCTGGTGTCCTCTGCAGGGAGCGGGAGAAGAGCCTTGTGACAGAATCATGCTCAGTGGCTACTGTCAACTATGTGAGGGGGTTGAAATACCATCAGCTGGGTGGTGTATATTTTTATTTTATATTTTCTGTCGGCCAAGTGTTTATACTGCACTGGTCTCCGCGCTCTGCAAAGCTAAAAAGCATGCCTGGGCAATAACAGCTCTGCATTTGTTAGGTCTGGGGATATTTCACATACATAAATTTTAATAAGTTTATTTCAAAATACAGAGAGTAAGGGTTTTGACTGATGTATATTTGTAGGTACAAAGGTACACTTCATATTAAATTCATATTATTAAAGCCCTTACAAGAGAATCACCCAGGCAGAAGATGGCAAGCTTAAAAGAGATACCACTGTGATTACAGAAAGACAAGAAAAACAAACAAAATTCCTCCTCACTTTCATTCTTTCTATCCCATAAAGTGTTTATGAGTAGCTGGGTTTAACTATTCCTACCTTCACTGAAGTAATCAATAAAGGAACACCTTGTATAGAGAAGCCTGCATTTTCTGCAGTTATAGCTAAACAGAACAGATTTGAACAAATTCCTAAAGATCCGCTTTCATTATTAAAGAGGAGTCTGAATTTTTAGCTCTGCAAATAACCAGCTGAATAGCCTGTAACTCGATTTTTATTAACATCCAGTTGTCTGTCACATACCTCAAAGTCCAAGTGTCCCTATGTATAGTGTTCCTGAGTACTTGACATCAGACAGCTGGCAATTTTCTCAATATGATGTATAACAAGTGACTTTATTGGGGTAATTTAGGTTAGACCCTGTAGAACATGTAAAAGAGTTCTTGGC
This sequence comes from Numenius arquata, assembly GCF_964106895.1. Classification (NCBI taxonomy): domain Eukaryota; kingdom Metazoa; phylum Chordata; class Aves; order Charadriiformes; family Scolopacidae; genus Numenius; species Numenius arquata. Next base: position 9,674,179 of record NC_133577.1, on the reverse strand, counting down.
TGGGAGCTGTTTCTCCAAATCTATCTGAGAAATGGCTTGCAATCTTACTCATCTTCACAGGTGTTTGATGCCATTGATTTACAATTTTATATTGCAATTCTAACAGGTTAGCTGAAATAGAGCATACACGTATGAAGGACATTATTGAGTCCAATATCTCCAGCTCAAGAGAATGAGATAGTTCCCTTTCCCATTTAATCATAAATGTTTCTTTAGTGGGCAATAAAGAAAAAGCAATGGCTTTATACAATCACCCCACAATGTTCTGAGATTCATTGCTAAGGCATAAGATTTGCTCAGATAAAAAGGATTCTCTAATACAAGTAGATTTAACATCAGACTGAATAAAGGAACTCCTGAACTGGAAGTAAAGAAGCAAAAAGGGGAGTCTAGCATGTTCCACCTTTGTTGTACTCCTAAGTAAGTGAAACATGATTTTTTTTTTACTGAAGTGTTGAGATAAATATTCCAAATAAATGAAACCAGTTGTTTCTGCAGTCTTTTTGAGAAAAAGGGAGCAAAATACACAGTATACTTATAAAAAGAGGCAGGTTACTTTTAAAGCTGGTACAGACATCACTCCTGGAACAGAGAGCTTGGGTTCAGCTCTGGTCCATAAAAACGGCAGTTTTCACACCTGCCAGCTCATGATCCCTCTGTTTTCAAAACCTACCAAGAAAGTCAGCTCCCCTTAGCTGAGTAATGAGCTGGATTTATACATCTGTAACAGAACCCACCATACTCAAGAGGCTTGCAGAGCGCTTTTAATGATTCCCTTTCCTGCCCAAGTAAAGTTAGTAATAAGTCTTTTAAACAGGATGAAGCACTGAATGGGGTGAAGTTCACAATAGTGAACTTCAAAACAGACATAAAATAGAGATCACCTAATTCATTCATACTGAACCAACCTAATTAATCAGCAATGCTCTTCAAACACATGGCTCCATTGAGCTGTGCAAATAAGATCCCTGTATAAAAATGATACGTGTTAAAATCAAATCGGCAAAGCGTTTAGTACTGGCCTCACTTTGCTTCCGCTGAACTTTAATTCTTCTGTCACAAGGTGCTTTGAAAATTCCCATTCGGTGGGACCAGCCCTCCAGTGAAGAGCAAAAAGGACAAGACGATTTTGATGATTTTACATTATGTGGCCTTTCTCAGAACGAGTGCAGTCCCTGATTTCTAGCTGGTGAGAATCACCATGGATAGCGGTTCCCAAATTAGGCTCCTTTCTTCTTGGACATATGCATAGTAAATTTACACCCAGCACAGAATGGTGTGGCAATTTAAATTTAAATGTGGTTAAATGAAAACCACATTCTTCCAATTCTCTGGATGAGAAGAAAACAGCTGTAACATGGCAAAAAGATATGCACGCATTTCATTTTTTTTTATGAAGTCCGCTGAAAAGACAAAATCAAGATTAAAAAAATCTTAATAGTATTTGTATATTACTTTTTTAAAAAGAGAGAGAACCTGGTATTTTTCTGTTAACTTACCATTTCCCTAAAATCCACCAAGAGAGATAAAATATTAGGGATGGTCTTTTTGGAATGAAAAACAAATAGCAAAAAAATTAATTAGTGTACAAAGCAAGCCTATTGTCAGTCCCTGAGTCTTTGCTGCCTCTGACTATAGCATCTGGATTTGTTAATGCAGATGACTCACATTGTTAAGTCTTTGTTAAATAACTAGATGATATTTTGGATTAATAAAATGGTCGTTCTAATTTTAATAACATTTCTTTTTAAATTTAAGCAAGAAGAAACAGATGTTTCAAACAGACCAATCCTCACCACATGATAGCTGCTCAAGTCTGTCACTAAGTCTCGTGGCTTAACAGGAGCAAGGAGTACATGAATTAGCAAGCATTTCTAGGATCAGGCCCTGGACTAGTAACATACTGAGACTTTTTAGAGCTGTGTATCTTGAAGTAGTTTACATCTAGGATGCAGGAAAAAAAACCCCTCCTCTTAGCTGAGTTTTTTAGCTTTGCTGAAGCAGGGAGCCAGCCATGGGGGATGCTTTTCTTGAGAAATACTTTGCCCTTGTTACAAGGATTTGGTTGTGGCTTTGACAATCAGACGTGTCGTGGCAGAGAGGATGTGAAAGTGAAGCACCCGAACGGCAGTTGGTGGTGACGTCCTGTTTGCTGAGGACAGGAGCAAGCCCAACACGTCCGTGGGGACTGTGTGTGTAACTGACAGCTACTGCACCCCTCAGGAGCGCAGCCTTCTCCTGCGCTGGCCCCTTGGGAACAAAGCCGTGGCTGCCCCTTCTCCAGCTGGCGTGTGGAGCTTCTTCATCCAAGTTAACCTCTCCCCGTGAATCCAGACATGGCAAGCATTTCAGCTGCCTCCTGTGCGAGGAGCATTCCCACCTCACACACTGAGGCAAGAATCGCTCGCTCACTTTTGCAGCTTTGAGCACTTTTGCACTGTGGCAAAAGAGCAAAGAGGATGGACCAGCAGTCGTAATGCAAGGCTGGGACTCCGGAGATGTACATATAGTTCAGCATATGCTTCACAAGTATACATCCCCATGATGTGGTAAGAGTAAAATAAATAAAAAATGGTAAACCCCACACCCTGGAGCTTTTACTGCTCTAGGTCAGGCATCAAAAAAAATGGATAAACTCACTTCACTGACATGTAACTGTCTCTACATCACCATGACCAACATTTAGGGCCTAAGTGGATGGACTCCCCCAGTACATAAGGAGTTGTGCTTATTGAAGAGGTTACTGCCGCCTACCAGCTCTTTATTGTCCCTCTGCTGGAGTCCGCTGCCTCCTCAGATCTGTTGGCTCACTTTATCCTAATCTTATTTAGGCAAATGGGTCTGAGCTAATGCAGATAGTTTAAATAGTAAGTCTGGTAACCTGGCTCATTTAATCTGAAAAGGGCTGGGGAACACACAGATGAGCAACTGTACCAGCAGATGTGAGGAGCATTAATATCTGGCAGGGGTGATGCCGACAGAAAATGGGGACGGTAACTTTTTCACTGTCTCAGCTGGGCTTTGGAAGAGAACACCAGTTTGTGATCTTGGGACATACATTTCTTTTGGCAGTAGTGCTGGCTGTACAAGCGCTATACATCTCCCCCTGCCTCCAAACCTCCTCTTTGGTCAAACAGTAAGACGTGGGTAATGGTCTCCTGTGCTCTGCCCCTTCTCTTCCCCCTTCCTGTTATGCCAGCACTACTGGTTGGACCGTTGGGTGAGTCAGTGCAAGGATCTGGATAAAAATAAGTTTTCTTTCCCCCGCCTTGGGTTACAGGCACACCATGCAGCTGCGCAGACCGTGGCATCAGCACCCCCCAGGTCCACGCCAGGTGGTTGTGGCAGTCACCTGGAGCTGCTGGAGCTGGCGCTGCAGCCGAAAGAAATGTTCCTGCAGTCACGGCATTCCTCCCTTGTGCCTCATTTCCTTGACGGTGAAGTGGGAGTAACTGGACTTCTCAGTTTACAGGAGTGCTTAAAGGATAAATATATCAAAGCCACAGCTCTCCAACTAGGAAGTTGCCCCTCGGGAAAGCGCAGCACGTACCAGGTTGGGATGGAGAAGGCTCAGGAAAATTTAATCTGGCCTCTCCCGCCTCTCTCCTCCCTCATCCTATTCCAGCCTTTGCAGTTCCTCCCTCTCTTCCCTGACAGCGTTCACTTTGTGTCCCCTACGCAGAGGGGGTGAAGGAAGTTGGCACTGGGGTGAACTTTTTTGGAACTTGAAGGGCAGGATTAATTTGGAAAGAAAGCAACAGTATGAATGACAGTGATGAGTGATACAGCATGACTGTACTTCAGGAGGCTAAGACAGCTGCAGGAATTTGGGGTTACCCAGAGAGTGAACGTGCATGTACGTGTAAAAGGGTGAGGAATGAAGATAAGGTGGGAGAAGGAGGGAATTACAAACTATTACAGCAAAGGAGAAAGGTGGGGCTCCGGCTAAAAGACTCAGAGCTGCTGTATTAGAGGTTGTGAATGGTCAAATGCTACAGAAATGGGTCAGAGATAGAGTGCATCAGGCAAAATCATAATTTTTTCCCCCTTGCAAATACTCAGAATTGCATATATACTATAATCATACAAAAGAAATTCAGTTTGCAAGGGAAAAAAAATCATGCCATCTTCTATTAAAATCCATGCGTTCCTGGCTGTACGTAAAAATATCCTACAGACAAATTATTTTTCTTGGTGAGGACATGGAGGCCGCAGTGGTCTGTTCCTAGAAACAGCAATTGATAAGTGCTGCAGGCTATGGGTAATATTTGCATGGTGATATATAAAATGTCTAACTATACTGTGGAAAAAGTTTAGGGAAGAAAACTAGAGCTTTTTTTTTAAATTTTTTTCTTGGAAGATCCAGCGTGTTTACAGCTCAGGTAGCGATCTCGTTTATTTTATGAGTGTGAAAGCTGTGTATTGTCAGTTTGACTGTTTCTTCGACATATCAGTCAATCCTGCGTGCTACAGCTGAGGGTAGAGAGGACCTCCGACCAATGTGTAGCTAACAGCAAATATTTCTTTTGGTTTCCCACGTGTCTCTTGCACATCAGCGAAGGAAAGATTTGCAAAAAGCAGGAGAACGGGAAAGAATCATTGGCAGAGATTACTGTTGTACTGAATATTGTTTAAGTTTTCTAATTTATAAATGGACGGGACCATAAATTATTAATTCAAAGGAAAGCTGGCCTTTTCCTAGATTTCTCAAAAATGCCATGATGTTCCCAAACAATGACATAGGATCCAGAAATACATGAGTGTAATTCAGTTTAAAGCCTCAGATTTCACCGGCGGGTAAACCCAGAAATCAACAACCCCTACTATTACTGCCAAGTGGAAGATTTTGTTTTGATTTAGAAAATTGGTTGGGCTGCTGTCTCACCTAAGTACAGACTCAAGAGCTGTTTTTCCTAGAGGCCTTAGTCCAGAGAAGCACATAATCAGGGCTTAACTTTAACGAAGTGAGTGATCTTACTGACTTCAATGGACGATTCGCATTTGTAAAATTGAGGTATTTAAACATTCTATTCAAGTGGTCTAAATCCAGCAAGGAAAAAAATTGCTAATGTTGCATTTCCATAATAAAATCGTGTATGACATTCTTGAGATGGAGATGGTGATGTTTGGAAGTCCTTTTGTTTACATATTGCCAGAAGAAATTGATTAAAATGCCCAGGATTAGTGACTGCTAAAGAATGGATTTTAATTAAATGGTAGAATGTGTCACTACATGGTTTAGGCCACAATCTGTTGGCATAAACCGTGTTTTTTCAAAGTTCCTTACGACCAGCTAAAATAAAATGATTACAGTTACCTACAGGCTTTACACCTAACAGATTCTGGCTTATCAGCTGGATATCAACTCCAATAGTTTACATATAACATTTGTGAACTGAAATGTAAATATTACATAATAAAGAAAACACTACTATGTTTATATTTATATATTGACCGCATAAGGGTTCTCTTAAAAGAAAAATCCCATTACTAGAGCTCCAAATACCAAACTAAAGCACAAAGCTAAAGCTCTGAGCCGGCTGCTTACTTTTCTGTGATCTGATTTATGCCTTATTGAAATCAATTAAAAGATTTGCACTGACTTCAGAATTATTTCGATTGGATGTTTAACTAGTGAAAGAAGTGATAATTTAATAGAAACCCACATACTTTTCTCTTTTCTTTCCCTCGTTAAATCTAATGCCAATCTAAAAGAAGGAAATTGAGAATTACGGTGAATTTTGACAACTGTTTCATCAAACTGCACACGGGATTTAAATGTAAAGCACAACAAGAACCCAACAAAAAGGGGGGTTTGATGTACACAGGGATTTTTCAGGCTGTTGTGGGCACCCAGGTCAGATGCAACAGGCTCTTGAACCTCTGACTGTATTTTTACCTCACTGAAAAAATTAATGCTTTTTTCTCCCAATACCTCTAAAATAGTGCTTCAGAGGTATGAAAATATTGGTTTGTTTCCTGTATCTCTCTTTAGTGTTACTCTCTGTATGATTGGAAAGCTACTGCTCAGGCAAAACGGGAGGATGGCTGCCGTGCTGCTGGGAAAGGCGCCGCACTTCCATGGGGTCGAGCTACAGATGGGCAGCCTAGGGGGTCTCTACGGGTGTCGTAGCCAAGGGAATAAACAAATTGCCAACAGTTAAGTTTAGAAAATGATGTTGCTTATCCTGGAAAGGGATCCCAGAGCACCGGAGTTTATAATTTGTCAGAAAAAAAAGAAAAAATCAAGAGAGAGAGAGAGAGAGAAACCACGCTCGGACAACACGGGTTTATAGAAAATAATTAAACTGAAGGAACAATGAAAATGGAACTCAAGTTGAAGCTGCGCACTTGCAGTATCAAATATCAATGCAATCATTTTGCAGCAGATAATATGCACGGCAATTAGAGCTTTTTTACATTATATGATAATAAATTCATAATTCATGCATGCAACGAGAGCTTTTTGGAAAGAGGCGCTTGAATTTAACAAACACTACCGCTCATCATCATCTGAGCAAAGATGGCAAAAGGAATTTCAACATTATTTGCGATCTGGAGGAAAACTGAGCCACGGTTGTTGCTTTGTGTTGTTGCTTCCCTTGCACAGACTGCAGTGCCTTCTGTCTGCTTTAGGGTGTGGCATCTGCCATTGGGGAGGAAAAACTGGCATGTGTTGCCTTTTATAGCAGACTGATTTCATTGTGCTGGGGGCCTCAGTTTTATAGCCCCTTAGTTCCAATCTCATAGCCGAGTTGCTGAAACAAATGGAAAAGGAAAAGGGGTTAGGAGTATAAACTCTTCAGCTTAAAGCCTCATCCTTTTTTTTTTTTCTCTTTCCCAAAGTAAATCTGCGTTAAACTTTGCAGGTTATTTTCCTGGTCGGGAAGAGTTGTGGAGCATGTCAGGAAGTGTTGCGATCCGCTGCCGAGGCGCTATCAGTACATCCCATCAGATTTTCAATATATGTATTTTTGCTTGAATATAAATGTCTCAAAGTATAAATGTGCAATTGATTTTATATTTTATTTTAGAGTACACATGTAAATAAATACACACAAGTAGACATCTATATTTATATTTGCATATGAAAGACTTCAAAAAATCAACTTATGTGGTTTAATGTGTATAATTAGCGTGCATTTGAATATAGAAAAGAAGAAAATCCAGGAGAAAATGTCAAAAAGGCTCACTAACAAAGATGTAGTATTCTCTTGGCAAAAGCTGATGAATGATTTGGCATGAATTCATCTTACAGTTCTGTTATTCTCTCTCCTACAAAGATGATATACCCCTTTCTAGCAGTTTGCATAGAATTGCAATTTGTTGTTGTTACAGACTGTAATGACCCTTGGGTATGCACCTGATTCCCCCCACTAGAATTACTCACCGTTTTTTTTCCCGCTCACTGTTTTTCTACTAGCCATATAACATTTTTGCACTTGCAAAGAGTACTGGAAAGAAAAAAAAAAAAAAAAGAAAGAAAGAAAAGAAAGAGAAAAATACAATTGTAACAGAAGTATTAGCAAGACGTACTTGACAAGCACTGAGACTTTTCAGAACTAACTCCATAATGGAAATCAGAATATTTCTGACTTTTCAGACAGAACTAAAATTAATAGACACTGGAATCACACTGTTCATACATTTATCAATAATCTTTGCATGTAATTCAACATTATCGCATGAAGCTTCGGCTCTTTAATGTTTTCACAGTGGATTCAAAAAAGCCTACCTGCTTATGACAGCATCTTTCTTGATACGCTGCGTTTTTCTCCACCATTATTATCGAATCTCCTATTTATCCATTTTGAATTTTGAAGACGTGCTTACCTTTAGCAGAGCGCATAAATATATTCATTTAAAACAGCGTGGTTTAGCCCCTTGCTATATTGAAAAGGTTTGCTAATATCCGGGTTTGCTATACTCTTAGCCAAGTATTTGATCTCCCAAACGCTTTAATTAGTTGAACGTGGTGTGTGACTATTACCTTTTTTTATACTAGGGTATCATTTGTATTAAGATAGTTGTTAAAAAAAACCCCTCCAAACCGTTCTGAAGGATGGTTCAAAAATGTAGGTCAGCAGCAGCAGCTTTCCGTCTGGAGCAAGAGTTACTCGGATGACACGTTTTGGGGTGTGCGTTACTACGCTTCCCCGAGTGTCTTGCGCGTACTGGAAATCATATTGTTTGGGGAAACAATTGCGAGACCGAAAACGTCTCGCTCTCCTTGATCAACTCCCGTTGATCTGCAAATAAGTACACAGAACATATTGAAAACAGCCCTATATATAAAAGCATCATCAGTGCAAATGACCGTTAGAATTTGGAGACAGCTGGACAATGTGGACAACTGCAAAGATGCTACCGCTGCAGAATTTTAGGTTAAATTTTATAACCGTCTGCACACACAATACAAATCTTCGGGGAGGGAAAGGGAAAACATCTTGAAAAAAAAAAGAAAAAAGAAAAAAAAAAAAAGGTCTTATTTTTCGGTGACACAGCAAGCGCTTCCCTGCCCCTGGGGACACAACCAGGCGGCTTGCGACCCAGCGGACACACGGGGCTGGCGGCGGCGAGGTGTGTGTGGGGTGTGTGTGTGTGTGTGTGTGTGTGCAGCCTGCGGGTCCCCCAAAGTTTGACCGACCCCTCCGCTCCAGCGCGTCCGGACGCGGGGCAAGGCCTCGGGGCTCCCCCCTTTCCCCCCCCCCCCCCCCCCCCTTCCGCCGCGGCGTGGAGGCGGCCCGCCTCGACCCTTCGCCTGGCAGCAGCCCCCCGCCCCGAGTTCGGCGGAGCCTGTGTGTGTGTGTGTGTGTGCGTGTGTGTGTGTGCGTGTGCGTGTGTGTGGGGAGCCCTGGGCGCTCACACGAGTGGGACCCGACGAGGAGTAGGGGCAGCCGCGGGGGCCGCGCCCCCACCCCGTCCCGTCCCATCCCGTCCCGTCGGGGAGCGGGAGCCGGAGCGGCGGGGAGTCCAGTCCGTGTTTTGCGAGTGCTTGGGAGCGATCGGGGCGGAGGGGGCGATGGCTGCCGGCGCTGGCTGGCTGGCTCCCTCATGCCATGCTGGGCCAGCGCGGCTCCGCCAGACGTGTGTTTACCCATATCCGGGTTAGAGAGGAAAGGAGGAAAGGAGGAGAGAGAGAGAGAGGGGGGGGGGGGGTGTGAGGGGGGGAAAAGTTTCATTTAAACCTGAACAAAAAAAAAAAAAACAAAAAAACAACCCCCCCCCCAAAAAAAAAACTTCCAACATGAAATCACACAGCGGGAACGGGCACAGACCGTAAGCCGTTCTTACCATTTCTCATCTCAAACCACCGAACTCGGGGAGGGAAATTTCCGTAGCTCGGTGCGTGCGGGGCGGCCCGCAGGGGATACGCGGGGCTCGGCCACGTCCCGGCCCCGGCCGCTGCTCTCTCTGCCCCTCTCCGTCCCCCACCCCCTGCTCGCCCCCCCCCCCCCTTTTTTTTTTTTTTTTTTTGAGGCTGGGGGTCGATTCTTTTTTCTTTTTTTCTTTTTCTTTTTTTTTTTTTTTTTTTTCCTGAGGGTAGTTACTATTATCACTACTAATTTCTCCGGACTCGCAATGTTGCGATGATCATGGCCGCGCAAGTCGCAGCGGCTCCTGCGGGTGCGAACAACAGCAAGGGCAAAGCCCCGAGCCTGCCGGGCGGCCTGGGGCCGGAGCGGGGCCCGGGGGGGGCCGGGGCCGGGGCCTCCACCGCCGCCGCCGCCGCCGCGGGGGCTCCCGGGCCGGGCCCCGCGCTGGGGGTCGGAGAGGGGAGTCCGGCCGGCGGCGGCAGCGGCGTGAATAATGTAGATCACCATCTCCTCCACCACCACCGCAGCGAGCCGCCGAACATGGCCAATAACGCGGCTCCCGCCGCTGCCGCCGGTAACAACAACAACAACAACGCCAGCGGCGGCGGCGGCTCCTCCTCGGAGCCGGCTCTGAAGGAAGGTGGAAGCTCCTCGGCGTTATCTTCATCTTCTTCGTCTTCTTCTTCCTCCTCCTCCTCCTCCTCCTCCAACCCGGGCTCGGCCATGGAGACGGGGCTGCTCCCCAACCACAAGCTGAAGAGCGTCGGAGGCGATCACCCCGCCGCGCCGCCCCACCACCACCACCATGCCCACCACCCGCATCACCATGCCCACCACCACCACCATGCCCACCACCCGCACCACCACCACCACCACCACCACCACCATGCACTACAGCAGCAGCTAAATCAATTCCCGCCGCCGCCGCAGCAGCCGCCGCCTCAGCACCATCCCGTGCAGAATAACAACAGCAGCCTCGGCGGCGGCGGCGGCGGCGGCGGCGGCAGCAACAACAACGGCGGTGGCGGTGGCGGCGCTGCTCAGCCCAGTGCAGACATGGAGCAGCAGCAACATGGAGGAAAAGACAGTGTTTTGGGCGCTCAGGCCGAGCCCCCCCAGCAGCCGCAGCAAATGCTGAATAAAAGCGCCGACGAGGAGGAGATGCCCGGCAAGATGGGCGAGCCCATCGGCGGCCGCTACGATCACCCCGGCTTGGGACCCCTGGGCGGACAGCAGCAGCCCCAGCAGCCGCCCCCGAACGCTGGGAGCGGCGGCGGCCTCGGCGGCGGCGGCGGCGGCGGCGGGAGCGGGGGAGGCGGCGGCGGCCCCTCCGCGGTGGGTGTCTCGGAGTTCAATAGCTATTATGGCAACGCTGCCCCTGCCCCTGCCAGCAGCGCTACGGCGAGCCGCGCCGGGCCTTGCTTTGATCAACATGGCGGACAACAAAGCCCCGGGATGGGGATAATGCACCCCACGGCGGCCCCCAACAGCATGGACCCCCTGCAAAACTCCCACGAAGGTTACCCCAACAGCCAGTACAACCACTACCCGGGCTACGGCCGCGGCCCCGGCGGCGGCGGCGGCGGCGCGGGCGGCGGCGGCGGCGCGGGAGCCGTGGCGGCGGCGGCGGCGGCCGCCGGGGCAGGCGGCGGCGGCGGCTACGGGGGCTCCGCGGCGGGCTACGGGGTGCTGAGCTCCCCGCGGCAGCCGGGCGGCGGCATGATGATGGGCCCCGGCGGCGGGGCCGGCCTCGGCAAGGCTGCTGCCGGCGCGGCGGCGGCGGCCGGCGGCTTCGCGCGGTTCTCGGGGCAGAACCAGCACCCGTCCGGGGCCACCCCTACCTTGAACCAGCTGCTCACCTCCCCCAGCCCCATGATGCGGAGCTACGGCAGCAGCTACCCCGACTACAGCAGCCCCAGCGCCCCGCCGCCGCCGCAGCCCCAGCCCCAGGCAGCGGCGGCCGCCCCGGGAAGCCAGCAGGCAGCGGCGGGCATGGGCATGGGCAAGGACATGGGCGCCCAGTACGGAGCGGCGAACCCGGCCTGGGCAGCGGCGCAACAAAGGAACCACCCGGCGATGAGCCCCGGGAGCACCGGGCAGGCCATCGGCAGGACACAGGTAACCCCCCGCGCTCCGTCCCTGACGGCTCCCCGCCACTCGTGTCGGGGTCTTAGTTTCTTTATAATTCACTTTCCCCCCCCCCTCCCCTCCCCTCCAACTCCCTCTCTTTTTTTTTTTTCTTTTTTTTTTTTTTAATTTTATTTTTGTAATTTTTCTTTTTTTTTTTTTTTAAATTTTTCCTTTCGGGCCGGTCCTGCTCTTGGCTGCCTCGGTAGCGAGGGGGGGGGGGTGGTTGGCGGGGGGGAGGGGGGAGCCGCGTACAATGCGCGGCCCCGGAGTGCGGCGATCGCCGCCGATCCCGGGCCGTTCTCAAACCCCGGTCATGGCTTTTTTTTTTATTCCCCCCCCCCCCCCGGCTTTGAAGCGGCGGCGAGGGGAACGCGGGGCCCGGAGGACGGGCAGCGTGGGACGGGGGCGGGGGGGGGTGCGTGTGTGGGTTTTGTAACCGGCGTGTGGGACCCGGGGGATCGCGCCCGTAATCTTCCACGGGGCTTTTTTTTTTTTTTTTTTTTTCCCTTTTCTTTCTCTTTTTTCTCCCCACCCCCTCCCCCCTTTTCTGTTTAACTTGTTATTTTTATTTTTATTTTTTTTTTTAACAGAAGGAGTTGCGCCGTGATTAGTTTGTCACTGGCGGAGTTACCGCAGTGAGACCCACGGCACGCGGCCGGGTGCCTTTTTCTTTCTTTTTTTTTTTTTTTTTTCCCTCTCTCTCTCTTCTCTGTGGGAAGAGCGCGCGTGTGTGCGCGCGTGTGCGCGCGCCTTTCCACACACACACACACACCCCCCTCCACTCCTCTCCACCCCCCCCCCCCCGCGCGGCGCGGGCCGGGGCGCGTGGGGCGCCTCGGTCCGGTGACCCCTTAACACGGGGGGACGTGCCCACCCGCGGGAGGCAGCCGCGCGTGGGTGCGCGGGCGGGCGCGCGCGCATGGCCGCGCTCCCTCTCCCCGAGCGCACGCGGAAATCCAAACTGGGGAGGGGAAAAAAAAAAAATAGTAAAAAAGATCAAAAAAAAAAAAAAAAAAAAGAAACCTAAAAAAGAAGGAGAAGTCCTTGGCGTCAGCCGAGGGGCGCAGGCACCGGCCCGGCCGTCACCCCTTGCCCCGGCGCGGTAACTCCGCCGGTCGATGGATCGATGTTATCGATCGATAGGCAGACGGGCCGCGGCCCAGCGCCGTTGCGGGGCGGCGCGGCGCTGAGCGGCGAGGCCCGCCGTGCCGGTGCCCCCATCGGTGCGGCGGCCGGTGCCGAGGAGCGGCCGGGTCTCCTCCTTCTCCTTCTTCTTCTCCTCCTCCTCCTCCTCCTCCGCCAGGTTCGGAATTTGAATTGTGGAGGTAAACTGGCTGCAACCGTCTCCAGACAGCTGCCTCCGAGTTGACATCTAATCTGCCATCTGATTGGCTCCCCGCTCGCCATTGGGCACCTCGCGCCGCTGATGTAAATAGAAGCGCTGAGCGGCGCAGGCACAGACAAACCCCGGCACAAACAACGCCGGCGGCCGCGCCGACACCGGACGGGCCGGGCCGGGCCAAGGCGGGGGGGATGATGATGATGATGATGATGATGATGATGATGGTGGTGGTGGTGGTGGTGGTGGTGGGGCAACGCAACGCACCGACCCCGGCCCCACCATCGGTCCCGGCCTCGCCATCGACTGCGGCACCGCCGGCCACCCGCGCCGTGAAAGGCCGGGGGCGCCTTGCCCCCCTTCCCTTCCCGTCCCGCACCCCCTCCCCCCGCACCCCTCATCCAGTTTGGTTCCTCGGCGCGGTCGTTCTGGGCATCGACTTTTTTATTTATTTATCTATTTATCTATTTATTTATTTATTTTAATTCTCCGCTAATTGGAAGGCGGTAGCGGGGCGGGTGTGTGCGTGTGGGGGGGAACGGGACACACACGACACGACGACACACGGCTGTCTTGTCATCGCAGCGCTCGGAGGAGGATTCGGGATTTCAACTTGCGCTGGCGCCTCTGAAAGGGCTTTCGTTGCAGTTTATGGATGTGACGCAAGGGATTAGGGCTTTTTTTTTTTTTTTTTTTTGTAAAAGACAAAAAAAAATTTAATCCGGATACTAATTTGATTACACTTCTGTTAGCTTGATACCTAACCTATGCATGCCTCTTAAAAAAAAAAAAAAATCTCGTTTGAGTGTAGGTGAGGAAAAGCCGTGTATCGTACAAAGAAGGGAAAAAGGAGCCGTTCTGTCAGAGGGGCCATTTGTTTCATCCCTGCAACGAATCCAGCTATTCGGGGGAAAATGTGCTTTTGCGTTTGAATTGTGGTTTAGAATACTGCGAGAAGCATCGGGAGTTGTTGATCTCATTATTTTTCTACACAAGTGTGAGATTAGGCTTGAATTCTCAGTGGGAAAGTGAATTGTGTTAAATGGAGTAGTGCATTAGAATTTTATGGGTTTCTTTTCCCTTCAACAAGATCTTTCTATTAAGAACTGTTAAATCTTTTAATAGCTTTTAACAACGAGGACTGGCAGGAACAAATGCAGGTGTATGCTTTTGGGAGCCTCAAACGGCTGCATCTTTCCATAAAGTAACAAACAGAACCTGCAGAAAGCAACACTTAATATTGTGAGCGGTGAATTAATCCTGAAAAAATAATAATAATAGAAACCCTGGATGGGCTGGCTGCGTTGTGTGTTTGTCTGTTTCCAACAGACCACTTTTGTCACGTTTTTAGTTTTTATTCCATTTCCTTTCTGTTTCTTCCAGGGAAATAAGATACTTTTTTTTTTTTGGCAGTGTTAATTTTTACCTTTTTTTATTTGCGCTGGTTAAAGGGTCACTGGAAGCCATAAGGTAATGAGGCCTCACATGCATAACCTTTCGTAATTAATTTAAAAATATTTGCATTGTCTGCTTGCTTTTAAACACAGGTAGTTCAGAATTTATGGTTTTAAGAGCTAGGAAAATCATCGTCAGATAAACATAGTACATGTTAGTTCAGAGTGCTATTTCTTCACGGCAGAAATTGTTTAAACTATATTATTTTTATTGGAGGAGTGAGAGTAAATTCATTATGTCCTCAGTATGACCCTTGGAAATACTTCCTTATATTTATGGGTTTATGTCCTCTCTCACAGATTTTTTTTTTTTTTTTACTGTAAGAATTAGGTTACAGCTTAGAAATAATAATATGTCAAGGGCACAGTTTCTTTCATTTTTTTTTAATTATTATTTTTTCTTCAACATAATTGCCATAAAGGCAAGTCATCAGTATTCTTTATATTATGATTTTTTCATCTAACCAGTAAGTGATTGAGATAAGAAATTTTCTTAGATTTTTAATTAATATTTTTAATGTATAAAATAGCTTGTGTCAAATTAAAAATACTTACCAGTAGCTGACAGAGCACAATTATTTTTGTACATCCTTTTTTGTTTTTAATTCCCACGTGACAATCTTCACGTATGTCATATCATTAAGTAGAGAAATCGATTGCTTTTTGAAAGAGAAAAAGGGAATATACAGTCCAGTATTTAAACAGAAGGTTTCTCTATTTTTTTTTTAATAATCATCTGAGTGTATACTCTGTATATGTGTATACAGACATTAGAATATACTCACTTTTCATGTGTCTTTGCAAAGCAGATGATGATTGGCCCCTACGCCTGTAAGAAACTATTGTGCTGGGAGCAGAGAAAAAGGACCGTCAGTGGGCTACAACGTCTGAGATACTTGCTCAGGAAATTCTTGCCTCAGTGTGGGTAATTTTTGTAATACTGGAACCCTGGCGTCCCACTCTGAACTGACTCCTGTGTTTGTCCAGCCTATTAAATCATTTAAGAAAATTTTTGCTTCCATTTCATTTAATCGCCTTGCTCAATCATGAGACGAGATGTAAGCTTGAAAAAGAGGCCTCTTGTTTCTGAAGAAACACACGTTTTCAAAGCAGATGGGTATCGCTCATGCGGATACATCGATTTGATTGTGGAGGAGTTGTGTGATGCTAGTACAGTACCTTGTCATTCAGTTATTTTGAATATTGATTAATGCCTTGGCAGTGTACAGATATTTAGAGTCCTGGGGCTCCTTTTATTCTTCGCTTCTGATTTGCGCTGCAGTAGCTTAACACATGAGCTGGCCTCTGTGTGTGTGCTTTATATACACCTTTCTCCTTTGTGCACATGTCTAAGACCTACGTACACCTACACACAAAGGGAGAACCTGGGTCTCCTCAGGAACACCTGTATAGGGTAAGGTATACAGCAAGTGTTAGAAGAAAAATTGTCAAGCTGCTCTGAGTTTGTGTCTGTGTATCAGCCGTTTTGTTTTGCAGCAGAGCGACTCGGAATTAGGCCTGATTCTGCAGCTCGTTTTATGCCAAATAGATTGCCTGTATTGGGAGTTCTGGCTAAGCCAGGGCTGCAGAATCATGTCCCGTGCCCGAAGGCCATTAAACAGCTGTTAGTGTGGTGAATAGATTCTTGATGTCTCAATGGGAGAATAAAACATATTTTTCCCTGTGCATTTTCGAATAAACAGTTTAGTATTCACATAGCTTCTATTTAGAAGTAGCAAATAGCAATATTCTCAGTTAGTAGCATCTATATATATATTACGACCGTGTATTTGACACTTTGTGGTTTGGTGTTCAGTTATGGGTTTCTGTAGTAGCGCTTTATGCCTACATGTTGAACAGCAGGACCCTGTGTATGAGATACAATAAAGAAAGAGAGATGCAAACCTGTCTACTGTATTACTGCCTCCATCGTGGAAGGAGCCTGCAACTAAGCAGTCGATGACTGTCTTTTTAGCATTCTGATCCCAATCTGTGGGGATGGAAACTCGGGCATTTAATCCGTTGCTAAATTTTCTAGTTACATATGTAAGGTAAAATTTTTGAAATGACTAAGCATGGTCTGTTTGGTGATGCTGTTTCATTCTGAAATAGTATCTTTTTCAAAACTAGATGAAATTCGTGCAATGAAAACAAGTTTCAATAGCTGCTGATAGGTCTTTTTCTTTCTTTCTTTTGCACTTCAAATATTTTATCGTAGGTATTTTGAAATTCTCAATGTTAATATGAGAATGGCAGTAGTTTATTTGTCCTTATGTCCTTAAGATTGTACCTGTGTCCTAGCTAGTTGCATTTCAGTACTTTTTCAAAATGTGCCATTTATCAGGAGGCTTTGAAGATTCTCTGTGGATATGTAAAGTAGTGTTGCCACGCTTGCTGTACATGCATGCTCAAGGCTGCAGAATTTCAGTAGCATGTGTTTGTGGTAGGCTAACTTGCTAGAATATATTTTAGAATTGTGACTATTAAGGTACTTGGGAAAAAAACTTTTTTTCTTTCAATTTTGGGGCTATTTACACAGTGCTAAATACATGTTTTGGTAGGATTGAATGAGGACTTTAATTAAACTTAAATTAAGAGTATACCTTAGTGGTTTTCAAATTTGTTTTGAAAACTAGTAATAGAAAAGTGGTACTAAGCAGTGTTGTTTTTGTATTGCTTGGTGCTGAGAGAAGCAAATAAAAGTGATACATCAAAATCTTGTGGAGCCAATCGTATTAGAGTAAAATTTATTTTAAAGAAGCTTTGCCTGTTAATAAATTTAAATATTATTTTTTAGTAAACCTGAGAGGTTTCTGTACATCTGATGTATGTTTTGACATTCAGATCGTAAGGTTGCTTTTTGAATTTTTCTCTTACCCAGTTGTACCCGTTCTTGCTCAGTTTTGCCCACAAATGCTGATGTGCTGGCACGGTGCTGGGGGCTTTGTGTTGCAGCTGGGCTGAATGATTTCTTCTGTTGTACTTCCAGATCTGAGAGTGTGGCATCCAGTGATCCACCAGGAACATGTCCTCTCCAAAAGGGCCAAACACCATCCAGGGTGGTGTTCCGCTGCAGTCGAGGAATCCTCAGGGGTGAACGTATCCCAAGATACCTATGTAATTTGTGAACAGTGCATTTTGGGGACAGTAGAGGGCTAATTTGTACAGGATTACTTTTAACTATTTTCTCTCTGGTGTGCCTCATACTGAAGTCAGACAATTCTTCCTGTTGTACAGGGTGGGGAAACTGAGGCACATAACATACACCTTCCTTCAGGCAGGCACACCTGGAAGCAGAGATCTCTTAGTAATAAATAGGGTCTTGCTGCCATAAACTTCAGCTTTTGAATAAATCCAGTCTTACTGTGAACACATTCTGTTCTGGGAGAATTTAAGCTTTACAGGCATCTATTCAAACAACCGAGAAGACAAATGACTGAGCGAAACGAGGGATTTGTCTGCTGTGTCAATATAGTCACCTTAAACTAAAGGCACCGTCATTTAAAATTCAAGTATTCCTTGCGCTGTTTTATCATTATGTAGTCAATGTCATCTATATAAAGTCACTGGATTTCTCGTAGAAATTAAACTCTGAGGAAAATGGAGTTGAAGAAGTGCCCAAGAGCTTAGCTGGTGTTGCAGAACTTGCCTTCTGATGCATGTGATGTACAGAGCACCAGTATGTGCTGGAGGGGCGGAAGGGGGCACATGCACAGGCTTCCTTACCACCAGGTCCGGTTGTTATATCTGGCAGATAAATTGTCTTCATTTTTAAAGTGAGCAAATTCAATGCAGAAATCACAGTTGTCGCGTCGTGTTTAAAGATTGCTTTTCATATGGGAATTGTTCTTACTGCAAATATAAAGTACCTTTTAGCAAACTTTACATTTCCTATATAGGTAACTTACTTCATCTCAAGGCACCTGCAAGTATTTAGAAAATTGTGTAACATAAGATCATTATCCTGATGCTATTATCAAAATGTTTCATTTGTGTTTATTAAAACCAATGTGAAGGATGCGTGAAAGTCTTCAGTGGGTGTGACTTGAAAGGATGTTGATATATCGTGCATTTATATTCCATGCATAGTGGAAATGTTAATTTCCTTATAAACTACCAAAGCAAGCCACGAGGCTGCTGAATTTCTGAATGGGAAGTGACCAATTTCTGGTTATAAAAGAAGAGCTTGATGGTTCTGCAGCGGGTGCAGAGTACAGAGCTATCGGTGCTTGATCTGCTTGCGTACTGCTTCTTGCGTTCGTGTTGGGGGGGGGGTTTAGTAACTGTGTCAGAAGGATTGAGCATGTCTACAAGTATGTAATCTATTTATTAGTTTCCTTTCTCCAATTTCAGGAACTCTTAGTTAGTTAATCTTTTGCACCTGAACTTGCCCAATGGCCAAATGGTGTTCTGCATTTAAGAACTCACTGCTGTCCCCTGTCTACTCCCCATTGCTTTGTAGCCTGCTCAGACTTGAAAAGACACTGAATTTAGGTTTGTGATCTGATAATTGTTTATGAAGACATCCATAAGTGAGTGATCGGCTCTCTGACACTTCCGTCTGTAGGGCTGTGTCACTGATCTCCCCCTGCCACCCTCATCAGTCTCTCTCTGACCATTGGTGGGGTGGGGAAGGAATTTTCTGCTAATTCTTTTTTTTTTTTAAGAAATTAGGTCTACATGGGATTTCTGGTTGTTACTTATTTTCTTTAGCATGTTTGCTAAAAAATAATAATAATCATGAAAATGGAAAAAGCTCTTTATGTGTACCCCCTTAGTTTTTTTAGGTCATAGTGTTAGTTGTGTTACTAATAGGGTCTTGTAAGATTCTGCTCTAAACTGTGACACACAGGTTTTTGTTTGTTTGGTTGGTTTTTTGTGAGAGCTTTGTTTGGGATTTATTTTAGGTATCTACTTCCTCTGAAAAATGTATCTTCTGTAGCAGGAGTTTCTGTTGGGTGTTAGTCATTTTCTTACCTGTGTTATGAATCGGTTTTGATTCTGCGAAGTTGCTGAATCGATTTATTTGCCCTTTAAAGACCACGTGGCCAGGTTCCGCTGTGAAGTTCTGTTGTTGTAGCTACATAGTTAGGTTCAGGGAATTAATTGCATCCTTGACTAAGAGGTGTTGTGGCAAACCCCTTTGTGTTTAGCTTACCATTGGGTTGGTATCTGCACGGGCAAAATAACAGCCTTCGTAAGTAGCCTCTGCTGCGGGTTACAGGTACGGCTGTTAAGATATAGGTAACTTGCTGAGTTTTTCCCAAAACGGAGAGTTCCGCAACGTGTGTTGGTCACGTTTTAAAAGGGTGAATTGATCTGTGCTGTGCAGGAAAGAGAGGGCAGTCTTGCCTCAGCGCGGTCCCTGGTACAGCTGGCTTTCACCGAAGGACATGGAAGTTTGAGCGTGGGTTTTTGTTTTTGTTTTTTGTTTTTTTTTGTTTTTTTTGTTTTTGTTTTTTTTTTTTTTTGTTTGTTTGAGTAAAGAAAGAAAATTGGTT
Organism: Numenius arquata; assembly: GCF_964106895.1. NCBI lineage: Eukaryota > Metazoa > Chordata > Aves > Charadriiformes > Scolopacidae > Numenius > Numenius arquata. The sequence goes on along the minus strand of NC_133577.1, from coordinate 9,654,438 downwards.
CAGAAAATCCCAAAAGGAGTGATGCTGTTTTAAAACATAATTGTAGTCATGTGTGGCGTTCCCAGTGTGGACATGGCTTAATTCACAGATTGATTGAAATGGAATAGTGCCTTCTTTACACAAGCAGTGAATTCAGCCATGGTAAGTAAATTATGTGACTTCAGGAAAATGGTATTAAGTAGAGGATTGGTGCCGGAATTCTGGATAGCTGACTGCATGATCTAAAAGTGGCTGGTTTTACTGTTGGATACCTCGGGTTTTCCCTGTGTTAAAATAAGGATAATATTCGCTTTATTTAATTATTTGAGTTTGAGGCGCAGTGTTAATTAGCGTCACGCAAAACAAATGGGCAGCCTAAATACGCATTATGTGTGAAGGTGTTCGGTGTGCGCTGTACCTTCCTCTCTCCGTTTGGATGGGATCTGAGACTAGGTGTTCCCAACATGGGTTGTGTTACTTGGTTAGCTTGTCAGAATTACTTGTTTGTAAGCAAGATACTGAAACATCAGCTCTGAAAATTTCTTTTGAAAGCACAAGGACAGGATTTGTAGTTCTTAAATTTTATTCTTTTAAAGTTAAAAATAAAGATAAGGAGGTTTGTTTTGACAGCATCAAAGGAATATGCTGGTTTATTTGCAGCCTTTGATTTGGGTGGAATGTATGGAGCTCTATTTTTTTTGTGTAGCAATTTATGTTGTGAATATTTTGGATATTCTCTGTTTATATGAAATGGTAATATTGATGTCTCACTTTCAGGCATGATTTATGGAAAATAATTGTGCTTTTGTGTTTTTGTGGTGTGGTGGGGTTTTTTTTTTTTTTTTCAGTGTTTCTTAGTTGCTTGAAATTCCAAAGTCAAGAAAAATGAGCATGTTCTTTAGAGCTGTTGCTGTTTTAAGATATTTACAGATGGTCATAGATAGAGGCTATTTAAAGATATATTTCTGGAAAAATACAGGTAGGTACATTTGAGGCTGCTTTAGTTGTGTACCAGGAAGAGCAAAATAATTTTCCTTGGCAGTTTTACTTACATGTGAAGGTCTTTCCTTCCTGTAAACAAAAAGGTAGATTTCTGTGAGGCAAATAACTTTGTGGTGCCCCGTAGTCAGCGCTAATGAAAAGTGCCAGGAATATATAGATAGCTGTTCGCCGGGTGCGTTCTGTTTTTTGTAATTTGTTTCAAACTGAAGTTTTGCTGGATTTGAGGCATTTCCAGCCGGCGGGAAGGCTGGCTGGCGATGGAGGATTCCCTGGGGAGGAGGAGAGGAGAGGAGAGCGGGCAGCGTTCTGGGGCCGACGACAAACGTGGTATTTGTATCGTCTGTAAAAAAAAAAAAGTTTCACACATGAAGCAAACTAGTTAGCTTGTATAGCGTCACATGATCAAAATATTTTTCCCCTGGCCGCTGCCAGAAGCTATCTATTGCTTTTCAACAATCTTCGCCTGTCGGGCAGCGGGCCAGGGCCTGCGAGGCGGCCCCTTACGTGAGCCCGAGCTCCATTCTTCACCTCCCGGCTGGAGTGCCCTGACCTTCACATATGGAGATTAGCCCGTGCGCCCTCAATGGAAACTCGCTGCCTGGGGAAGAAAGGGGTTTGCCTTGGTTTGGGGTTTGTTTTGTGGTGTTTTGTTGGTTTTTTTTGTTGTGTTTTTTTTTTTTTTTTTCCTTTTCTCTGTGTGTGTGGTTTTTTTTACTTATTTATTTTTTTTTTTTATTCTTCTTCTTCCTCGGGGACTTTGACAGCCATTGTGCCCTGACCGGCGCAGAGGTAATGCAAGGCGATGGCATTTGGATGGCGTGGGGACAGCTGATGCGGGGAGGTGTAGGGGCGTTGCAGGCAGGGGTGTGCAAGTAGGTGTGTGGGTGTGTAAGTGTGGGTGGGGGTGTGCAGGCAGCGGTGTGTATCTGTGTGGGCAGGGATAGGTGTGCAGGCAGGGAGAGGCGAGTGTGTGTGTGCAGGCAGGGATGGGGGTGTGCAGGCAGGGATAGGGGTGTTCAGGGATGGGGGTGTGCAGGCAGGGATAGGGGTGTTCAGGGATGGGGGTGTGCAGGCAGGGATAGGGGTGTTCAGGGATGGGGGTGTGTGTGCGCGGGCAGGGATGGGGGTGTTCAGGGATGGGGGGGTGGGTGTGCGGGCAGGGATGGGGGTGTTCAGGGATGGGGGGGTGGGTGTGCGGGCAGGGATGGGGGTGTTCAGGGATGGGGGGGTGGGTGTGCGGGCAGGGATGGGGGTGTTCAGGGATGGGGGTGGGTGTGCGGGCAGGGATAGGGGTGTTCAGGGATGGGGGGGGTGTGCAGGCAGGGATAGGGGTGTTCAGGGATGGGGGTGGGTGTGCAGGCAGGGATAGGGGTGTTCAGGGATGGGGGTGGGTGTGCGGGCAGGGATAGGGGTGTTCAGGGATGAGGGGGTGGGTGTGCGGGCAGGGATAGGGGTGTTCAGGGATGGGGGGGTGGGTGTGCGGGCAGGGATAGGGGTGTTCAGGGATGGGGGGGTGGGTGTGCGGGCAGGGATGGGGGTGTTCAGGGATGGGGGGGTGGGTGTGCGGGCAGGGATGGGGGTGTTCAGGGATGGGGGGGTGGGTGTGCGGGCAGGGATGGGGGTGTTCAGGGATGGGGGGGTGTGTGCAGACAGCCCCTGCCTCACCTGCCTGAGGGAGAGGGAAGGCAGCCCTGGAGAACAGCTCCTGTTGCTGTGAGAGACATGAGTGGGAAGGGAGAAGTTTGGGGAACGCATTGTTGAATTTGAATTATAGGTCTTGACCGTGTGTCAAGTAGCTGCCTTTCAAGGAAGGGATGCGCAAGGGATGACCCATGCGACCCTCTGCCTTCACGTCTTTGAAACAATGTTATGCAGAGTATTTCTGGCGGTTTTCTTGAAGTGACACTTTTTTACATTTAAAATTGTATTTTTGCTAATAAAGAGATAATGTATTTTTTGTCTTGTATGTTTAAATTTTGGTTTACAAATATATATTTTTTTCTTTTAAATCCTGAAGCTAACACACATCACTTGGGATAGTCCCCCAAGCTGGCACGGAAGCATTTTTCCCACTAACAAACTGTAGAAGCTACTACTTTAGTGATACTTTTGAGATTTTTAACTTTGTAAAATAGTCTTTTTGTTGTTGTTGAACATGTGGTATGCAAATACAGGAGAAAATAGTGCTACAAAGTATTTTGTTGTGGGTTTTTTTTAAGTATTAAAAACACATTTTGCTTTTCTAATAAACCCCATAACCAGACCTTTTAATGTTTTGATATAAATAGCAATTACACTAACTGAGATCCAACCACAATGAAAAAAACATTTAAAATCATTCAGAAGAAAAGTTCCCAACTTAATTGAGCTTTGCCTTTAAAGAGGAGGGGCTGATTGGGCAGCATCTGAAGCAAACTGTCTTGCATTTAGAAGTGTCTTCTTGAAGTGCTTGATGTATTGGCATGGTTGCCAACATTAAAAATAAAGTAAAAGATTTTTCCAAGATTTAGCCTGGGATCTGAGGGCTGACGCAGCCTAAGCTTTCGAGAGTTTTACGTGTGAATGCTGGTGACAATCGGAACATTTTCTTGGATGAGTTGAGACCCTCAAAGTTTGAGGTTTATGTACACAAGTTGGGGATGTCATATATTGGGGTAGCATTTAAGGATTTGGTTGTTCATGAGGAACTTGCCAAATGTGGCACTTGTGAACAAGTGGGAGAGAGGGATTACCTGCCCCAAGAAGACTTTGCATAGCCCCCCCATTTCTCCTTTTAGTTCTTCACAGCTCATTTTAATAATAGTCCTAATAGCACACTTCGTTGTGAGGAGGAGGGTCAGGGAGGGCCTGAGTGAGCCGTTACTTTGCTAGAGTGTGGTTGGCAGAATGGTAGATGTGTTCCTCTACTTCTTCTGAAGATACTAGCACTGTTATATGTGTCAGCTCTGTTGTGGGATATCGTTGCTCAAGGCTTTTTCTCTACATTTTCTCCTGCAGGGAGTGAGAGATTTATTTGTGGATTATTTGATTCTGTCTCACTTCTTTTCTTCCCAAAGTTGTGCTGCTTCCTTTTATCCAAACGTCATCATCTTTTTTTTGCTCCTCTTTCTTGTGATGCTTCTTTTTCCTTCTTAAAACGTTCTCTCCAAATTCTATCTTTCTCACGTTCCTAATCATTGGAGTGGTGGAAAAGCCATCCTTATTGTCTTCTGCCATTTTACAGTTGCGTGAGGGTGAGCAGTGTGACGGTGTGTCCAGGGAGAAAATAGCTCCTGAATGACCCTGGTGCCCATCCCTCCCTCTGACTTGCATTTGCTCCTCTCTGGCCTCCAAGGAATCTGTGCATAAAAGTTGTTGGGGAAAGACTGACAGCAGGGAAAGTGCCTTCAGTAGCCAGCTTCTTGTGTAGGCTCTTCTTGTGACTGGAGGTCAAGTTGCATAAAAAAAAAAAGAAAAAAAGCCATCAAAAAACTAACCAAGCAAGCCCCCAGATCCTGGGGGGTAGGATCTTCCCTACCTAAGACTTGGTAGGGTATTGGGAGGAATCATGCAGGTAATCTATGGGTGATAGTGCTGGGTTTTTTTCAGGTTCCTCTACTGCTGATTGCTTTTCTCTAAGTCTGCTCTTACTTAGACATAGAAAAGAGGGAAGCAAACAAAGGAGACAAAACCAAGCTGGAATGTAAATGTGATGCGCACAGTTTCTTTACATCTTACCTGGCATGGCAGCTGTAATTAAAAACCTCTCTTTCTATATTTGCCCAAAAGATATTTGAAAAGATGTCGGCATGAAAATTGAAGTGTGGTGTTGCTGTGTATGTGGAAAAGACAGGAATTGAGGAGAGGAAACACTTTGTGTGTAATTGTCTATGTTAAGTAGTGAATGTGATGTGCTAGATGCAGTCTATGCAATTTTATAGTACCTTATATTTAATTTCATAGAGTTCTTTTCCTAATTCTTCTCGGAAGATTGGTGGCGTAGAGAAAAGCAAGCTGCCAGTGATGGCTGGTTGTTATTCCGCTTTGTCTTTTTCTTTTGGGGGGATGTAGCTTGTTAAGATGATGAATGAAGCCTGTTAAAAAAGTTAAGTTTCCATTGTTCTAGGAAAATACCTTAGGAATTCAAAGAAGAACAAAGGCCAATTTCTTCTTGCATAGTCTCATTCTTGGTAGTCTCTAAATTCTATTGCTTTGCCTCTAAGAAGACCTAGATGTTTATTTGCAACAGTTCTTGTACCTTAAAATCTCAGATTTACCTGTGATAGTTACTTGCCTTTTAGGTTTGAAAAAGCTGAGTCTGACCTGCCCTGTTAGTTCCTTCTTTCCACTGCTGCTTTTTAACATTGAGATTAAATTTTTTCTTTGCTTGGGGTTGATGTCTTCCTTGAAAAGATGGAGGACAAAAGTTGGTGCTTTTTGTTAAAGGCTGCAGCTGGTCATGACATCATAACAGAAGCTTCAAATAGTTACAATTTCTGATGACATTTTTACTTTTCTGAAGTCCTCGAACTGGCGTATGGCTGTCTGTCTTACTTTCTCAAGCAAGTTGTCTCAGCTGGGGTGCCAGGAAAAGGTAGAATACTAGTTTTTCCTCACCAGAAGTGGGGTTTTATATCCTATCGCAGACCAAAGGAGGCAATAAACATGACTTCTTTTTTTTTTATTTTATTCTTTTTTTCCAAATGTTTGTCTGATACTGAGCATTCAGTAGCATGCTTTGTTTGTCATTTTTAGATTAATGCTTGGGAGTAAGTAGGGAATATTTTTTTAAAAATCATGTTCATTCTTTAGACATTCATCGGAAGATCTAAGTGGGTATTCCTTAAAAAAGGCTGCTTTTTATTCCTCTTGGCTTTTGAGGGTGAGAGGCTGAAACAAAGAGCAAGTTAGTAGGAGAAAGGTTGTTAACACAAATGTATAGGAAAATAGGCGTTGAACTAAACGGACACGTGCCTTTTGTGAGATACTAAGCCAGAGTTTCTTTGGGGAAAACTGAAGAAAACTTGAAAACCTGATTTGTTTACCTCCGAATTTTTCCATAGCCTTTTGCTACACTCCTTGGTCACTCTTATATTGAGTTTTGTGTTGGTAAAAGATCTTACACCAAAGGATGAGTCTAATGTTCCTCTGAAGCTGATCTGACTTCACTTCTGCTGAAAAGACCAGTTCCCACCCTTCTATCAGCTCCCTGCTGCTTCCCTTGTGTCATAAGGTGAGTGGCATCAGCTCCCTGATTTGTCTGAAAGCTAATCCTGCCAAACAAAACCTGTGAATGGTCAACTCTCAGACAGATCATTGAGCTGGTCTGACTTTAGCACAGAGGTAAGGCAAGGGAGAGCCTGGTGAGTTCAGCTGGGGGTGGGGGTCAGGGCAGGACAGCCCCTTTTAGTGGTGCTACAGGCTTGCATCAGCTTAAACTCATCACGAGACTGTATCTGGTGTGTAAAATTACTCTGTAAATATTGACAGATATTTCCTGTTCTCCAGTCGGAGAAGGGGGTCATTGTTACCCCCCTCTTAAAATGGAAAGAAGCTGAGGCAGAAAGTACAAGATTTTTAATTTTTTTTCCCCACTATGATAATTACACAGAATGTACTAACTGCAGTGGCCAAAGAAGCTTTCCGTATCTTTGAAATACCAGATTTCAAGGGTGGGACTCATCTAACCATATGTATTACAGGCATTTATACCTGATCTTTTCGTGTGGGCTTTTCTTCTCCTTGGTGTAAAGAAATAGTCGTTTCTTGGTGTGAATCATTTCATCCTAAAGTAGACATGTAATGCAGGTGTAGTGAATCATGCTCCTGAAGTTACATGTTTTTCCTCTTGCTCTAAAGAAGGTCTAAGCCTATAAGCTCAGGTATTGATGTCAAAGGGCAGGTGAAATTAATTCCTTCCACTATTTATAGCATTTTCAAATCATACAAGCGAATGACTGCAGACTTCTGTTGGAGTTCTGGACTAACCTTGCTAACCCATTAGAACTAATGGTTTTAATACTCATTTCCTGTTAAGCTTGATACATTTCTTTTTTCGTTGTCCTTTCTTATAATACCTATTCAGAATTTTTTCCTGCTGTTGCTTTTCTTTTGATATGTTAAATTCTTTCATGTAAGAACTGTCAGTGTCTCTTTTCAAGCATATTTGCCCAGACGAGGCATACTGGCAAATTTGAAAACACCGGGATGAGTTTCCAGATCAGTTGACCTTAACGCTTAGGTATGCAATTTCCGTGCAGAGATGCAAGCTGTTGATTTGGAAACAGGGCAGCAGTTTTATCCCATAGATGCTGCTTCACAGTCCATTGGAAACTGTTCTCCCACTGCTGGTGGAGTGGGCACCTCTGGGAGGAAGCTGCGTGGTGGTCCTCCTCACCCAGGGCTGGTGCTCCCTGTGGCTCAGCAGCCCTCCCGATGGTCCGTCTGTCTGTCTGTGGGGCATCAGGCAGGGCAGCAAACCCAGTGAGTATTTTGGCAGGGCTGAGGAGCTGTGCTGGGCATGGGGAGGAAGAAAGGGGCAGCCCAGTCAAGGGATCTCTGCCACCAAGGGAGCTGGTGTCCGTGGGGGCAAACAAGGCACATTCGAAGTGCTGGGGGTGTATTCCAAAATGATGAAACCTGGTGTGATGCCGAGGGATGGAATTGGTCAGAGGTACAGAAGAAAACACAGGGATGCCTATCCTGCAAAGAGCTCTTTTCAACAATGCAATGTTTTACAAAATGGTTAAAGAGGAAAAAGCACATTTTGCAAAAGGAATTTACCTACATGTCCTGCAAAATGGTTATTGTAAACCTTAATTATCGCTAGGGTCAGTTAACCTTTCTTAATAGAGTGTTTAAAATGCCCCAAATGAAGTTATATTGCTATTGATAATTTTCGCTGACATCTTTGTGGCAGGGTGTCAGTGCTTTCCTCTTTTTGGAGGCTGGCATAACTGGTATTTCTGTTTGCTCGCTTTTTAAGGGATCTTTCTCGCAAACGATGAGAATTTATTTGGCTTAAGCTTGGTTTCTGAGCTCAGTATCCTCTGAAAAGTTGCTTGTTTTGAAAAGACTCTGAAGTATCTTTTGTAGTTTTATAGTTTGTGTATCTTTTGTGGTTCTCTTTTGTAGTTTGAAGTTCAACTAGTGGCATGGGTTTTAGATGTACTTTTTTCCCCCCAGTGTGTACCAGGGGAGGAGGAGGAAGCACGGCTTCCTCAAGGTTGACTGAAATGTTTTAACTTCTACAGCAAATGAGGTGAGAATGAAATTGTCGGAAGGATAGAGTTAAATTATTGAAGCACTTGGCTGTTTAAAGTAGCTGGGGATGTACTATAAAAGGTGCGAGTCTAACAGTCAAATGTGTAAACAGCACCTTATTCCTTCCTTGTACCTGATTTCTCACCACTTGCTTTATATGATGAGAGCCTAAATCAGTGTGGGAGATACCGCAGCCGTTCTCAAAGTGTTAGTTTATGATGCCTCCACCAGAAGAATAATCTATTGCCATATAGGATAGTGGAGAGAAAAGCATTTGCGAGGAAGATTAATTGAAGTAATTCATCACTTTAAAATGAAGAAGGTTCATCAAACAAAAATAAAAGCTAAGTATTTTATGTGCCTCTATTGGAATTTGATAACCATTTGTTTTGCTAGAAAATGTATGTGGACTGGGCACCTAGTACTTGTCTACACAAGGAAATTTAACGGTACAACTATGTGCTATAATTATATGCTATAATTATACCAATATAACTCCCTATGGAGACACTCTTATACCAGAATAAGAGTTTTCATGGTTTATCTTATTCTGCTTCCAAAGCACGTAAGCTTAAGTGGGAAAGGGTACTCTTATACTGGAGTAAGTTTCCACACTGAGCTAGTTATATTGATATAATTATGCATTTTTTTCCTTCAGTGTAGACAAGTCCCTAGTGCCTTTTCAGCTTTGAACTTTAGTTAAGAATTTCTTGGTTGTGATAAGTGTCTAAGCATTTTCATAGTATATTTTTATAATGGGACTTGGGTATTTAAACCAATTACTTAGGCCAATTAACAGCTTCCTGGGTTGTGGATAACAATAGGATATATAAAATTCATGTTCCTAGGTGCTTGGCTGTATCTTCTCCCCCCCTTCCCCTCTGTGGTTTTACGAGTACGCAGTGTACAACACAACAGGTGGAATAGACTGTGGCTGCCTAATGAAGTCTGTGTTGGATACTTTTTGTCTCATGTTCCTCATTATTCCTCGAGTTTTGTTGTGCTGTGGCTCTAATTACACGCATCTCTGTGGATCACAGAAAGAAGCTTCCTTGATGAAGTTGGAAAAAAAAAAAAAGCTTCCAAAAATGTTAATCGTTTGGAGAATTGCTGATACTTATTGATCTTCACACAAGACAGTTAGGACCATAATTGACTTGCTGGGCACAAGTTGTACAAGGAGCAACTCAAATGGGACATAGAGGGAGGGGAGGAGGGTGCAGGTGCTCTTCTGGTATGTGATGCAGTCGGAGGATGGTGTTGTGTAGAAGGTATGTTTGGTAGGGGTGATCTCTCTTGCCTGGTTCAGTCAGAAGCGGGTACCTACAGAGAGGTATTTACATGGACGGTGCTTTGATGTTGGCCATCTTCTCTTCTCTTCTGCCCGTATCTCCTTTGCTGCTTAGACTACACCAGGTCTCATCCTCAACTTCGCACCGCCCCAAAAATGGGAATATGTGAATGTTTCTTTACAGTATTTTAGCAGTTTCTGCAAATATCAACATCAATTCCTTAGGAACCGTTTTTCTTGTTTATCTTTTTTACTTCTTACAAAATGACTGTTTTGAAAACATACCCTTTTTTGGTACTTTTAATTCTCTTTTATTAATATTTCTAGTATGTTTGTAGTGTTATAATGTCCATGTTGTCTCATTGTGCCAGAAACTGAGGATTATGACTTCAAACGCAAAGCAAATTGCAGAAACGGGAGACATCTTAAAATAAAATAGAGATGATGTAATAACCTCCAAATCATAGAAGAGCAAGGCTGGAAGGAACATCAAGAGGTCATTGAATCCATCCCTCTGCTCTGAGGCAGGATAAGACAGACCTAAACCATTCACGACAGATGTTGCTCTGTCCTGTAGTAGTAACAAACCGAGCAAAAAGGAGTTATTTAAACACACGCTTCCCCCCCACCCCAAGCTTTTGTGCAAGCTGAACTTGGCATAGAATTGGTGTGAGAGGATATGTGGATTCATATAGGATTGTTTCAAGTATCTGAGTTGTTCTTTCTAATTTTTTGAAACAGTGTTTTCTGTCACAATAGTCTAATGGTGTTAGTGTAGTTTTGAGTGTAATGCGTATTTCTAATTTTAACTGGTAGTCTGTTGTTCAGGTGTGTTTCTTCCTGAAACTATTCTTTTTCTGTGTTAGCTCTGTAACCAGTGTCTGAACTTCTTGGGCATTGAGCAGTTTAGTTTAAAAAATGTGTAGCATTTCCTTTTCATCTTTGACAGTATTTCTGGTGTATAATTAGTTTCAGTTTTCCTTTTTCAGTTCAATGTCTTTCTGTGTGAAAGAGCTGAGCAAAAAAATCTAGGGGTAGGAGTGTAAAGTGAGCAGGGGAAGAATGTATTCAAGAAATCATAGTAGATGGTTCTCTTCTCTTGGCAGAAGAGCTGGGTTTAGCTGAAATGCCAGGTTAGATATGAAGTGAATAACGTGTCTTTAAGAAAAGTTCTTTTTTTTTTCTTTGAAGAATAAATAGAATGTATGATACATGGTATCTGCAGCTCTGTAATCCTAAATTGAAGTTTGCAAATGAGTGTCAGATGAATAACATCTTTCTAAATTGAACAATACCTAAAATTGGAATTGCAGATACCCTGTTGCTAAAATGACTCTTTGGGCTTGTTTGCTCTATTTTGCCTTTTAGTTATATCAGCCGAGAAACATCTGTCTTTGCTGCTAAATGACCTCTTCTGACTAGGCCAAGTGATTTTGACAGAATGAACTGTCTTCAGCCCTCATCAGCTGCAGGAAGAAGCTGCTGTAAGTTGCAGCCTTAGAGAAGGGAGAAAGATTAGATGTAAATACACTCAAATTGCTCTTGCCTTCAGAAATAGCTTACTCGGACGTACAGGAAAGATTCCCCATACCTGTACTGCTTCCAGTGTTTATGAAGGCAGTCGTTGCCTTTTCTTTCTTCCCATTTAATCTGATCGTTAATTTTGATCCTTCTCTAGATCTGGTAACTTTAGGAAGTTGGGAATGCTGTATTTTGGGTTGTGCCCAAAGAAGGCTCGTTAATCCTGAATATCCTCTCTGACAAAGGAGTTTCTTTGAAGTACTTTTAGGAAAGCTGTGTTGGTGTTTTCACATGATGGCTGATGTGGGACTCTCTTAAGGACTGGGAAATAAGAGGTGGGCATAGGAATGGAAAGAAGTCAGGAGTTTTCAGGCAGATGGAATTTGAAAATAAAGGTTTCTGCTGTGGGAGAGGGGAGGAAATTCTATGAATGGCATAGTCAGATTTCCTGTTAAATGATGGGTTTTTTGGATGAGAAGTACTGAAAAAGTGGATCAGCTTTCCTGCTTTCACATTTCTCAGACCAGATAGGTCTCACATGTTGATTTTTAATTTAATTTTAAATAGCGTGATATTAAAAGAAGATTGTGATCTTATATTGAAAACACATGCCTTCTTTGTATAGAAACTGCAAGTTCTGGATAGTAGCTATACTAGAACCATGCATGTAATTCTAACATCCAGGGTAATTTTTTGCAGAGGTATTCATAGTCATGATTAATCCTACTTCCCTATTTCTGCTCTTATCCATGTGCATGTGTTATATGCGTGAGTTTCTTTGTGCTGAAATGCTCTAGGATGTTTCATAGTCTGCCAGTTTGGAGGAAGAATTTGTCCCGTTGGGAGTGGTTGAGGAAAGAGCAGTGAAGATTTGGCAACTTTTGTCTTTCTTGAGTGAGAAGTAGGTGAAGGCACTAGGGTTAAACCAGGATTTGACCTGGTTTAAACCCAGGTCAGAATTTTTTTTCCCTGAGTAAGCCATAGGGAACTTTATATTAATATCCAGATATGTTTTTGGAGGGCTGTTCGGTAGAGTTCTTTGGGAGGCATTCCCAAATCTCTGCGAATTTTTAATTTTGTTTAAAACCCGTGAGTATTAGAGCTGATAATCTTTTTAAATCAGCACAGCTTTTAATTTTTTTTGCTACCATTGTTTTGCTTACAAAATATGTTTTTATAAATACTTCTATGTTGACCTAAAGAGCAATATTTTTATTTCTTCTTTTAGAAATTAACATTTAAAGCTGAACAGATCCCTTAATACTTTTGAGTTTTTGACTTGCTATGTGTGTCTCTCTTAGTGTGGCTGTTTCACGCTAAGTACACTAATAGTTCTGTTTGGAATTACCCCGTTGCGGGGTGTTCCTCACCGCTTTTAAGGGAAATTTACAACTCCTGTAATATTTGTCCTTCTAATTCTAAAATCCAGATGAAGCATGATCCCAGGAGTGTTGTTTTGCTGTTACAATGTAATCTTTTTCAGATGACACATGATTTAGTTGGAAACAAATTAGCAGCTATGCATGCCTAAAGAAAGCAATTTAATAAACAAGACTTTTGTAAGACCTAATCAGAATTGTAAAGTGATACTTGGGAATCGGTTACATTATACAGAAGAGCTGGTGTGAATGTAGGCATGTGTGTGAATGCATGGTTTCCAATCACATTGTTCTCTCAAGTAATACCGGGGCTTTGACCTTCAGTCTACTGTTTCTTCTAATTTATTACTTAACCATTAAATGTTTTCAATCAATAATGAAAAAATTCACTCATTCTGGTGATTGATTTAAATCTAAAAGTTAAATTTAGTTAAATTTTTATTTTAACTACTCAAAAAAGGCTATTTTCTAATGCTTTAGATCACCTGCTGCTGGTGAATTTTTGCTTGTTTTGCTCCTTCTCAGAAAATTAGATCCTGGCAGCGTCTGTGTTGATGAGGAAGATAATATAAATGCAAAATAATCACAGGCAGGGACTCGGGAAAATTCTGTAGCTCCAGCACCACAATAGGGGTGTCTAGGCTCAGATTCATTCTCTCTCTAGATAAAGAGACCCTTGGACTGCGCTTATGCTGCTGGTATGTCTCTAACTGGGACAGTGGATTTTTACGATGTTCAGCCAACATGATACAGAGACCATTATGGAACGATGGTAAAAAAAGATGAACCAGTTAGTTTCCAGGTATCTATTAATATTTTGCACTATTTACAATCAAGTTTTTTCAGCCTCTATGGGAAGCAGTTTTAACATAGAAAATATGTTACAAGGGAAGGAAGCAGTTTGTTGGCAGTTGAAGAAGTGACAGGGCTTCTGTTCTAGAGCTGAGTTTGCCTTACAATTACCCTGCTCCTAAATATATCCTTTAGGAATTTTGCATATACTTGCTCTAGCTAGGGGCTTTCCCCTGTTTTCTTACATAAGACCATTTCTTGCCTAACTAAAAAAAATAATAAAATGTTTGGGTTGAAAAGAGAAAATACTATTAATGAGTAAGGTACCTGCTGTGAGGCTAGAAACCAAGAAATACAGAACGTCAATGCTTTACACTTCTTTTAAAGTCCCATTCTACTATCAATTGGTGCGAGTAGGGTGACTGATCTTTCTCCTTTTACTGAGCTTCTTTTCTTCCTGCTGTGGCAGAGGAATATAACTTCTAAGACTTTGACAACCGTTTCTCAGTGTGGCAAGAACTTTCTGAACTTCCCTTGGTTGCAGTCTCATGTTATGACTATGGAAAAGGAAAACAGCTAACTGCTTTTGTTTGCCTGGTGGAGTTTTCCCTCCTGTTATCCTTTTATGCCTCTTTATCCCAGTATCCTATCTATTTTTGTAAGTGTTTTTTTGTTTGGTGTTTCCCCCCACCCTGAGTTCATTCATCATGAAGTTGGAGATCTGGAAAAAGAGAAGATTGCATTAGAGTCTTCATACCAAAGCAACTTACGCTGGGTGCCTGGAGAGGAGTGGCAGAGCACTTCGCAGAAAGGAGTAGAAGAGAATCTTTGACAACGGTCAGGGATGACAGTAGGAGCTGGACAGGTGGGAAGAGAAAAGAAGAGCTGTGCTTTCTAGAGTATCAGCTAGATTTTGGTGTTAGCTGGACTCTGATTTATTCTGGAATTGTGTTTTGGTGAGATCCATTGCAAATGCTAGCAGTGGGTATAATTCAGGTTTTGAAGAGTCGTAATAGTGTTATCTCGGAGCATGGCCTAGGAATTATTTCAAATATGTTTCATTCAGGAGCACTTGGTGAAATTTAGTGCATAAGATAGAATTTGAGAAATTGAGTGGCTTATTTTTGGATTTACCTTAGAAATAGGTCAATTTCTCAAATATTGTTTAATACACTTAATAGTGTTCCAAGTGATCTAGCAGAAACTTAAGGTGTTTGTGTTTTGTGGGCTTTTTTTTTTTTGTTGTTACTGTTTTTTTGAAAGATGTTTGCAGACACCTTTTTCCTTTTGAGGGTAGGTTTCTGAAAGTTTAACGTACCTTGTTACAGCCTATGATGCGATTTCTCCTTTCTAAAACCTTCTGGAGGGTTGGTTGTTTTTTTTTCCCCCCTCCTTTAGCCTACCAGTTTCTGACTCCTAGCCCTGTTTCTTGTCGATAATAACTGACATCAGTCTCCCCAAAGTCTTCACGTCTTGTTCCTTGTTAAGAGTGCATATAATACTTGTTATTATGCGGGTGAAAACCCAGTCACAGAAAGGTGAAGTGTTGTGCTCGTGTTTGCATAGCAGGTCAGCTGCTGAGCCAGGAATAGAAGCCCTGTCTTATGACTCGGTGCCCTAACCGCTGGCCTGCGCCGCCTCCCCGCAGCACTGCTCTCTTCCAAGAATGTAGTAGCGATGGGCTATGGAAGTAGCTACAGCAAGTATAGGAGCTTTGCTTCCATCTCTGGTACGGCTCCGAGGCTTAATACGTAGCTTAAAATACTGGGGGAGGAAAAAAAAAAGGAGCTCCTAAATAAGTTCTGTAAAGTTAGGGTTTGCTTTGTTTAAAAAAAAAAAAAAAAAAAATCTAGTTGAAAATAGCTTTCCAGAAGGTTGTGGATGTGGGGAAAAAAGTTCTACGTGTTTGAAAGTCAAACTCTGCTCTGCAAATAACCTTAAGAGCGGCCTGTGATTAAATCTTTTGTATATTCAACAACAAACTCATTTTATGCAACCGCAACTATGATAAAATTGAATTAAATGGACCTGCCTCTAAGAAAAGAGACTGAATAGCTGAGTAGTGCATTATTCAATGAATGGAAAACGGGGAGGCTGGCTGAAATGGCTGGGAAATGGTTTTAACATTCTGTCGGGCTAAAGAGCAATTCTGTGAAATCACTGTATTTGTTTCCCCCCTACCTCCCCGCCCTCAATTTTTAAATAGCAGTGCTCTTCATACTGTCAGAATTCAGTGTTGTGACACCCCTACTCAAAAGTTATGACAGCAGTGTAATGACAGCTACTGCCTCTTGAGAATCAATCAGGCAATTAATTTTGTAAATGAAATGCTGATTATACAAAGCTTCACATGAGAGGCCCAGTGATTAAAATCAATTTAACAAATTGTTTCAGGTGGGACTTGATTAATAATTTGCCATAAATGCTGAGGATATATGACCAGCATACCTTTTTGTGTGTGTGTGTTAATATAGAACTATATATAACGCTTGGAGTGGAAAAAATCTGGAGCTAACTGTATGTTCTTTTGGCTTGTGACCTAGTTGAGACTGGCTCTACCTTTTTGTGGGTACACTCATCTCCTCAGTGTCCAGAATCTCACTTTCTCAGCTAGTGATCTCTCCAGCAATTAAATACATCTAACCTTTAATTTTATTTTTGCTAATAAAGCCAAGTAACTGAGAAAGTGTATTCAAATCTACTTGAATATTTATTAGGTTTAGGAAGATTTTCCTTTAAAACTCGAAGTGGGTGTGGGTTTTCTATCATTTATCCCCTCACCCCCTTCTGTCACTACTAGTTTTCAGGACTTTCTGCATTTTCCCCTCCCTCTCCAGTACTTCTCGGCAGGGAGCCTTCCTGCCCGGCTCCCCTCATTCCATTCCAGGCTGCTCTCTGCTCCTTGCCTGACGGACACTATTTTTAGTATATCCTTTTCTGTCCATCTAACCCTGTGTTTGTGTAAGGGCTGTACAAAGTAGGTAAGGGAATTTTTTTTTTTTTGAGTTCCAGATGGCAGCCATGCACAGTGAGTGAAGGTGTTTACTTGTCTAGGAAGCTGAGAACCTCATTGCCAGACAAAATAGAAGTAACTGGTAGTCTGGGTGGGGCTTTTCTTTTTTTAACTTACAGTTTTCTGGGTTTATGAATGGATTTTCTCTTCCTTGTTGAGCCATGGCATTGGCTACTGAGGAGGCCTTAGGGCTGTGAGGCATCCTGTGGTGAATCTAGCCTGAGAACTTTAAGATGCTATTTTCCCTCGCTGTCTGCCTTGCTCTCCTGCCGAGGGATGCTATTTTGGTAGCAGAAATGGCAGACTGAGAACTGTGCCCCATATCTCTCATGATCCAGTGCTAAAGCTGTTATATTGGTGGAAATGTTATATTGGTGGAAAACCGCCCTACAAAGACAGTTTTAAGCTGGGCTATGGCTGGAAGTAGCTAAAGCATGGTCATGATCTGGCAGCAGGTAGGAAAAGCAGCTGGAATCACTGACGTGTTGTATAGTCACAGATAGGTTTGCTAGAAGACATCTGTAAGAACCCCTAAATTCTGCTGCACTAGACATTACCTTTCACTTGTTGGGGAGCACTTTTGCTAGGAGACTAGAGCTTCTGCATGCCTAAAGCAAGGTGGTCTCCTCTGTATAGAGCATCCAAGATGGGGCAAACAAATATAAAGACAGGAAGATAGTTCCTGAGTAATTCTGGAAGCAGTTTAATTTAGGAAGGTGGGTTACAGGAGAAGGCTGAGCGTTCAAGTGTGATGGGGACAGATGACAAACCTTCGGTTGGCTTCAGAGCGATCAGGGTATAATCTGTATGTCAGAAGTTGGTGGTGACAAAGGCGACCTGAAGGGCAGCAGTTCTGAGCTGCGTAGCGTGTGAACTTGTCAGATTGTTTTGCCCATCAGGTGTGATAAATGTGTATAATTGCTTTTTGATGTTGTCTTAACCTCTGCAACCACTCACAGTGGCAACAGGTTAGTTGTGTCTACTTCATTAAAAGCAGGTTTCTTTTCTTTGCTGTGTTCATTGTGATTTGTTCTTTCAGTAGTCATTTAGGTTTATTTATCTACAAAATAATAACTAGAGAATGGCTGGCTCACTGACCTTGCAGTTTTCAGGTTGTGTTAAAGAGGACCCAGAAGAAAACTGGAGAACAGGCATACATACATCCTTCTCCTCCACTCCACAGAGACACTTGCTTGTATAATTACTTGTAAATGTTCTAGTGGAGTAGTAGTAGTTGATTTTTTGTGGGACGTAGCTTTGATTTTTCTCTCTTTCCCCTTTTTAATTACTTTCTGTTTTGAGTGGGAAATTATCTTTCTGATGTCTCCCTGCAGCTGAAATCAGACAGTGTGCAAAGCCTTTAAGACAAGGAAAATAGCCATTTTTGTTAAATTTTTGCCAGTATGTGCTTCTTCATTCATTGGATTTTCCTTCATCATAGGCTTATATTGAACTTGTCTCTTTGTTTTGGCTTATTCCTTGTTGTGTTTGTGCAACTGACTTTTTTTAATTTAAATTTTATTAAAGTACAGACAGTTGACTTCCGACTTCAAAAAAAATTAGGAAGCATGTTTGCCAGTCAGCTCTCAGATTTCACTATTAGCGTAAGTCAGAATTCAGTGCTGTACATTGATACTTTTTTAAAGGTTGTTTGTATCATTCTCAGATGGATATTTAAAACACGTGTAACGAGAGTTGTGTTTTGATACTCACTCTTTTGTCGTGTAAAAATGTTGGCTGAGGAGTCCTTGTACATGTTCATACAAATGTTGGCATTATCTAGGAATGGATTATCTTTTCCCTAGTTGCGTCCTCATGCCAGCTGTGTCATTGTATTATAGTGAATACTTGTGATTATCTCTAGCGATAAATTTGTAACTTGGTGCCTGACCTAGAGCCGAGAGCTCCATGCCCATCTTTCTTGGAATGTCGGTAGCTGATTGTCAGCTGTCTTTATTATGAGGTTTCAAGGCTTTGGTATTAATAAAGAGGCTTTTTTTTTTTTTTTTAACGCGGAGACAGAAGCTTTGGCTGCAGATCAATGAATAAACAAAGAGTTATTGTATTCAGTAGCTCTAGGAGTTTTGAGGGCAAGCCTCCTTGAAAGTGTTGAGTTCATGTTGTTTTGTTATAGGCGCAAATGATGTAGCGTTAGTTGTTGGGATGCGCTGTGGCTTATGGTCCCTTTAAATTGCACCATTTACTGTTGTCAGCCAAACCAAGGCTTCTTTCAATTTTTTTTTTGTTTGTTTAAACAAAAAAAAGCACACTTTCACTTGAAGAGTAGTTATATCTCATGTGAATACGCTTGTAGTGAATTGCTCTGTCTGCCTTGTATAAGAGCTCTATCGTCATATCTGAATCCCACTGTGACCCTTTAAAGTATCTTGTAACTCCTCCCTGCCTTGAGACTTCAGTGGTGGGGTTCTTTGTGGCATCTTTTAACAGTTAAGTTATATTTTGCGACTGTCACCGTTGTTCCTATTCATAAATGTCTCTAAAATTAAAGATTTTGGCATTAGAAGTGAATCATACGTTGATAATTTAATAGAGTATGTGTAATGCATATGTAACATCAGTAATGTCCCAAAAGGAAGAGCTGATGTCTTGGTCAGACTGCTGCTGGAGTTACTCTAGCGTGTACCCTGTCTCACATCTAAGCAGAGAGGAGGTGAAACACTGGTTAAATGATGAGAGAAAATGGTAGTGTGAGGGAGTTTGGGGTTTTTTTTGTTGTTGTTGTTTTTTTCCTTGTTTTAGAAACGGTAAAATTGGATGTCCAGGTATTTCAGGGTGAGGTGATTTATTTGATTGTTTGGGCTACAAGGAGAGGAGAAGGGGTGGTGATACTGAGGTTACAAGCGGGTGTAGAATATTAATTCTTCTGCATATAGCAGGGATGCCGAATTTATGCGTTCTTTTACATAAACATTGAAAAAAGGAGCAGGTAACAGAAAAAGGTTGTCAGTTACTATTTGTAGGCAATGTAGGCTTTTTCGCCTCCTACCTTAATGGTTGGACTGTCAATCTAAAGACCGGGAATGAAACCTTGGCCCTATCGAAATCATTAGCAAACCTTCGTTGAATGTTTTAATGCGCTCGGAAGGCACATAATAGTCCAGACTCTTACGAAATGCTCTGTTCTTACAAAGCCTGATAGTATGTGTTCAAATGAGTCTGATACTGACACAAGATAGGCGCTATAATAAAGGGGTTATAAATTACAATATTACTGTGGACTGAAGCAAAGAACAAGACTGAGGTATTTTGAGGAACTGCAGATCTATGCAAGGTTTAAATGAAATGCAGCAAGTTGAAGTGGAGGTGCAGAATCGGAAGCAAAAGGCAGAATTCATTCAAGCTTGCCTGGCAGAATATGGCAGCAAAAATAGCATGAGCAAACAGTAGCTAAATTGGTAAAAAGCTAATGCGTGTATTGGGAGTAAAATAGCACTAGAGAAAAATTTGACCCTTCTGTAAAGGAAGGGAAAGGAAATAAATGGATATTGATGACAGCAGTTGACACTAAAATAACAATTAAAAAGGAATTAAAACTTTTGCGGTATAGCATTAATAGAATTAAGTAAAGGCATGGAAGATGTGAAAATACACGTTATACATGTCCACTGGGCTTTAGAAGAGTGTGATGCAGTTACAGCAATACTGTCATTTTTGGTAAATGTTAGCGGGCGTGGAAGGGTCGGTTGTTGATCCCTACAAAATGAAAAGGTTGATACTTGTCATAATCATCCTGTCACCCAAAACTTGTCTTTGAAAACTGTTGGAACCAATGTTAAAGGAAATGTTTGAACTTAATAGTTAATAGGTTAAAGGAACCTTCATATAAGATTATAATAAGTATTTCTCAACTAACAACTTCTCAATAACTTTTCAAAATGTTGTAGACGAAAGAAAATCTTGCTCCAAAAAATGGAAAGTTTAAAAGTATGCGGAAGCTGAAAACTCTGCATGTGTTGAAGTTGGAAAAAGTTATAATTAAATTTTTACCTCCACTGTACAGGACACATGGTACTGGCTGAGCAGGTGTTTTTTCTTTCTCTTAAGTGTATGGCTCCAGGTCTTTCTCACCATACACTTCTCTGAAGACAAAATTTGTTCTTCTGTTAGAGAGTTGTCTGTGGTATTGATCGCGGTCATATTAAATTCAAAAATCACCTCTCTGGTGAGGAGATGATGTTTTTCATTTTCACAGTTGGGAAACTGAGGCATTGCTGTAGGAAGTTTGAATGGCCTGTTATGATGGCTGTAGGTTAAATTTTCTGGAACATGCAGCTTCTGAAAACACCTTGACAGTACGTCTCTTGTAAAATTCAAAAGTAGTTGCAGTTGTAGATACGCAGCATTTTCTGCAATTTAAATTTCACGATTTCAGGTCAGGTAATGAGGGATGCATTAAATTGGTAATTTGTGAAATTTTTTTGTTTAATGAAAAACTGGGGCAGATACAGGGGTAGACTCCAGTTCTGCCTGAGCAGCATAGAATTACATTACTGGTAAGACCGTCTTCTGCTTTGTTCACTACCCATGTGATAAGTGAACCATTTGGTCCAGTAGTGCAAATAGCCCCTTCCCTGTGCTGCTGTTGACTGATCCTGAGAGCAGGCGCATCTGCTGCCTGTGAGGACAGGAGTGTGACCGTGTATTTAAAGCCTGATGTAGTTATATCTGTGAAGAGGGCACGTTTAATGTTGCAAGGGCAAACTTAATTCCAACAGGTCTTAACATTGCAATGGCAATGTTTCTTTAAAGCTGGGGAAGAGTTAGCTATTTGGTGTGGGTTTGCCTTGCAGAAATACAGAATCACAGAATAGTTATAGTTTGAAGGGGCCTTAAAGATCATTGAGTTCCAAGCCCCCTGCCATGGGCAGGGACACCTCCCACTAGACCAGGTTACTCAAAGCCCCATCCAGCCTGGTCTTGAGCACCTCCAGGGATGGGGCATCCACAGCTTCTCTGGGCAACCTGTTCCAGTGTCTTACCACCTTCACAGTAAAGAATTTCTTCCTAACATCTGATCTAAACTCCCCCTTTTTCAGTTTAAAACTGTCACCTCTCATCCTATCGTTCCACTCCCTGATAAAGAGTCCCTCTCCACCTTTTCTGTAGGCCCCCCTTCAGGTACTGGAAGGCCGTTATAAGGTCTTGCCAGAGCCTTCTCTTCTCCAGGCTGAACAACCCCAACTCTTTCAGCCTGTCCTCATAGGAGAGGTGCTCCAGCCCTCTGATTGCCTTCATGGCCTCCTCTGGACTCACTCCAACAGGTCTGTGTCCTTCATATGTTGGGGGTCCCTGAGCTGGACATAGTACTCCAGGTGGGGTCGTATGTGAGCAGAGTAGAGGGGCAGAATCACCTCCCTTGACCTGCTGGTCATGCTTCTTTTGATGCAGCCCAGGATGCAGTTGGCTTTTCGGGCTGCAGGCACACATTGATGGTTCGTGTTGAGCTTCTCATCAGCCAACACTCCCCCAACTCCTCCTCCTCTGAGCTGCTCTCAATCCGTTCTTGGTCTAGCCTGTGTTTGTGCTTGACATTGCCCCGGCCCAAACTGACAGCCACAAAGTCACTGGTAGGTGTCTTAGCCTTGAGCTTCACTGCGTGGATGACTGGGATCTAATCTGAAGGGAGTCAGGAACAGCAGTGGTGAAGTGCCACCCTCTATAGGGACTGGCCAGTGCATGACATGAGATGTGCATCCTCACTGGGTCTCTGCTCCAGTCCTGGATATGATCAGAGGACTCTTCTGTACGGTTTGTTCTTTCCCCGAGACCTTGGAGGGAGGAAGGAACAGGCAGCACCAACAGTGAGCGTGGCTTTCTCTGGGTTGTCTCAGTAATTTGCCTGGGGATATTTACCGCTCTCTCAGTCTAGCCATCTCATATTCATTATCTCCAGTCCTTGATTCTGGTGCCTCAATCGCAGTGTCCACAGTAAGTTCTGGTCCTTTGTTACCCATACCCTGTGACCACAGCCCCCTCAGTTTCAGCATTGTATGGGTCACCTACAGGCTGGAGTTTCATCAATATCTCAGGCTCTTTATCCCTCCACCTTTCTCAAGTGGGTGGGAGGGATGTCATCTGAGGGAAAGGGGAGCAGCTCTCCTGGAAAGGACAAAGAGAAGTGAAGAGATAGCAGGCTGATGAGAAAAAGGGAAGGAAGGAAGGATGAAGTTAGGTGGTGAGGCTCATTCTCCTATCATATGCACACAAAAAAAACCCTCCACTGCTTGGCAGTCACTAGTCCAGAGGACAGGGACTCTTTGGGCTGTATCTATGTCACCTCCTGACCTTGTTTCTTCCTCTGCCCTTCGATCCTTCCTGCCCCACTTCTGTCTCTGTTGCTTTTCTTAACCCATTGTCCCTCTTTCTTTGTCCGGCGAATTTGAGGCCACCTTGTGCACCTTGTAACTCCTCTGATGAAGTCACACCGTGCCACTCGCATGTTCCCGTTTCTTCCTCCCATGCTCCTCACGGTCTGGTGACATTCAGGTGCTCTTTCCACAGGGGTGCACACCTCGCCTTTGTTGAAGGACCGATGTCACCCTGGCAAATTAAAATTCTCTGCCCCAAAGCGTGGTATTAAGAAGTATTTTTAAGTGTTTTATGTAAGAACATGAACGATGTATTTTTCTGTGACCTCATTCTAAGACATAGCTGAACTGTTTCTGCTGAATTTTCCAGAGAATTTCAGCCTCAGGCATACATATGGCCTGGAAAATTTCAGCCTAAATGCTTGAAGTTTGGCAAAGTTTATATGCACCTGAAAATAGTCTCGATAATGGAAAGTGTCAGCCTGTTTCAGCTGTGTAGCTATCTGCATTGTTTATAATTATATTTAAGTATTGGATGCGGAACAGAAAATATTACACTCAAAATTAATTAACATTGAGTTTGAGTAAATGTTGTTATTGGAGTTGAGACCTGGAAATAGTACCCTGAAAGAGAAGATGATGGCATTGAACGGTGCTGTTGGGCTTCATGAGAATCTCGTGAAGGAAACTCCAAGACTTGCTTTGAACAAGGATTTATATTTGAGAAGATGAATATGACAGGTGATGCACAGGGTGAACATAAAAACACAAATAAATATAGATAAAGTATATTGGTGTATAGGAGGAAATGTAAGTTGTCCCTTGGGGACCCTGTAAGAAGGAATCTCTAGTTCATCTGCTGAACCTCTGTGTTTGTATTGGTTTTAGTTAAAAGTGTGGTGAGAGTGCATGATGGCCTGAAAAAAAATAAAAAAAAACCAGTGTTGTTATGGGTCAGGTGGCCTGAGGTGGTTGGGGAACCATTGATTTTGAAAAGTATGAAATATAAATAGTAAATTACCCAGGGACATTTAGTGGTGAAAAATAGAAACTTCTAATCTGGCCACAAAGAAGCCAAATAATAAAGGCAAATTTGCTGAGTAATACTCACCCAAAATTAGAAGAGAATGTACAATTCGCTATGGTGGCAGAAAAGGGCATCCTCTTCTGAAGCAAAGGGAGGTGTTGTGTGTGGAGGGGGAGGTTGTCGTTTCCACCTCCTCAGGTGTAGCGTGTCCGCGTTGGGAATACTTTATTTGGCTTTAGTGAGGTTCCTGGCAATACATTGGTACTGGTAAGGGTGGGGAGGGCCAGTGAAAGCAGTGAGAAGGTTTGAAGAAGGAAGAACAACATGTAATAGTTCATTAAGCAGTGACTTCTTTGGGGAATTTAGTTACAAACTTGAACATACGAAGTTCCATCTAAACATGAGGAGGAACTTCTTTACTTTGAGGGTGGCAGAGCACCGGAAGAGGTGGTGGAGTCTCCGTCACTGGAGACGTTCAAAACCCACCTGAACAAGTTCCTGTGCAACCTGCTCTAGGTGGACCTGCTTTGGCAGGGGGGTTGGACTAGATGATCTCCAGAGATCCCTTCCAACCCTTCGAAATCGTTCTGTGGTTCTGTGAGAGCACACACCTTGTGTGTATATGGGGAAAAAAGCCATAGTGTGTTAGTTGTACAAATGGCAATAATGAGACGTGTGTGTGTAATTTATTGTCATAACAACTATTACATCAGAATATAATAGCCAAGAAGGACTTGTAGAAGCCACGTTACACAGGAGGCTTTAAAATGAAACTGGTCAACAATACACTGTAGGAAAATAAGTACAAAATGTGCCATGGGAAGGAATCCTGCTCCTGGTGGGAGGGTGGGCTGGCTGGTGGAATTAATAGGTCTTTTTCCCTGGGAGGGGTGGGGGAAGGAAGAAGGGGTATGTCTCTTTCATGAAGACGAGATTGTGGTAGGCTTTATAAAAGCCTTCCCCCCCTGCCCCCCTTTCTTCTGTGAATATAACCGGCACTCAGGAATTAAAAAAATGGATGTCATATTAACGATACGGTGCTGCGCTTGACAAAGAATGATATTTTTTCTGGTTCAGTTAGTCCTCAGTAATAAAACATGAGAGTAATAGCACACAATGGTTGACACCCGTCCTGAAACTGTTACGGTGCTTGGTAAGTGCTGCCAAAAAGTCTAAAAATAAAACTTCCCTCCCTTGCCTCCCCTCCCCCTCCATCAGTGATTGCAGTTTGGATTTTCCGAGGTCTATTAAGGAGGCAAATAAACTTTCATGTAAAATCTGGATTATGACTTGCCTTATGATCTGGAAACTTATTAATGCACACGATAGCCATATGAAAGCACTGAAATACAGCGTTCTGTATGCATTGCACTTCTTGGAAACTTTATTTTCTTTTCGCTTTCCCTTTTTTCCAAGGTAAGAAAACAGTTGTTTTCTCAAGGTTAAATGGCTTGCCCAGTACTTGCGTCTGTCTTGATAGACACAGTTTTATTTATGTTCACACATTAAAGTCAGTGATGCTAATCAGTTTACAACAGTATACTTAATTATTTCTTAAGCTGCAATTTATTGGGCAGTTATCGTACTTGCTTTTTCTGTAGGTAAGAGACATCCTTAAGTTTGAGTGCAAAATTATTACTTTATTTTTTTTAAAATGCAATGGCAATCCCAAACTCCCCTTTCAAAAACTCATCTATTAGTTCGTATGGTACTCTGCCTGTTCGTATGTCATGTCAATATTTGATATATAAAGCACTGAGAAAACACATGTGCGGTTTGCCCGCGGTAAGTGTGACTATTTTGACCTTTTTCTGTCCCTACCTTAACGTATTCCTTTGCTTGTGTTTAACAACAGGGCAGCCCGATGGACCCAATGGTCATGAAGAGACCTCAGTTGTACGGCATGGGCAATAACCCTCACTCTCAGACGCAGCAGAGCAGCCCCTACCCCGGGCAGTCCTACGGCCCTCCCGGCCCCCAGCGCTATCCCGTGGGAATGCCGGGCCGAGCCCCGGCAGCCATGGGAGGAATGCAGTATCCACAGCAACAGGTTTGTGGAGGATTTTTCTGTGTTGCTTTGGTTTCTCTCCTCTCCTTCTCTTCCCTTCCAACACTGTGGTAATACAGAGGGTGCATAAAAAAAAATATTCAGAAATAAGTATTTCTCAGGCAGGAGGGTGAAGGACTGTTTTAAAAGTAAATATATTACATTGACAGTATGAATGTTTTCTGAAACCCCATATTGTCAGAATAAAAGTTTACTTTTTTGCTGGTATCTTTTTGGAGAGAGAAGTATGTTAAATGCCATCAGTTTTTTTTCTTCCAGTTGACATAATTTAGCCTTGTATATTGTTTGGTTTTTTTTTTTCAAATTCTCTTTCTCTCTGGCTTAGATGCATTTAGATGTAAGAAGAAAACCTAGAGCTGACATCAGGGCAGCAAGACTAGTGTTGTCCAGTGTGTACCGAAGTGTAACATATTTACATCAGCTGTTTGTTGTTGTGGTGGTGTGTCTGGGGTTTTTTTCCTCTACTTTTGGTGGGAGCCTGTAGCTTTTCCTGTGTGGGTTTTTTTTTTTTTTCTTTACTGATTCTTTAAAGTCAGGATATTTTTTTTGATATCAGAGGACATGGAAATGTAAAAATCTTTTACCTGCTTGGATTTCACTGTTGATAGTGCCTTTTTCCTACCCTTTTAAAGAAGGTCAATTCAATATTCATACCATATACTAGGGGAGCTACAGTAGTTTTCTAGAGAGGGGGATAAACCAAGGTTATCAAGAAGTTACATTTTACTACTTCTTTTTAATTAGGAATATGAGTGTAGGCAATGGGAGCTCTGTACTTTATTGTGAGCACAACAGAGTAATAACTTGATCATTAATGGGAAAGGACATTTGTTTTGTGCAACTAACTAGTTGCAGATTAGCATTTTTTTTTGTCATGTATTGTTAAATATAGAGAAGAAAAGAAAATTTTGAACTCCCCAGCAGATAGGTGCCTGGCTAATTCTTGTTATCAGCCATCCACAAGGACAGGATGTTATCAGGGGGTTAATTAAATAACAGTTTCAAATCTAGTAGTTGGGTGAATAGTACCATTATCAACAGTCTTAATTTTTATTCTTTTCTGTTGTTTAATAGATACTTACTTGTAAGGAAGAGATTGTTTAGCTTAGAAATGTCAAACAATATATTTGGTTGCTGGCTTCAGACAGCAAAGCATTTTGTCGGTCGTAAAAGGAGGAGAAATTGAAAAAAGGAGGCTTTATTTTTCTCTGTGTGGCTGTAGCCAAAATGAAGTTATTAAAACATATTTTTAAATTTAAAATGAGTTATTCTGTGTTATGTGGAGATGAGTGTTGAATTTTCACTTCATTTGCTAATTGCTTGATAATTGTAAATTACCCGTCAGCAGGCAGTGACCTGGCACAGCCATTGGCTGCTGGCCCTATCCGTCTTCTCCCAGCGTTAATATAATTGGCTGAGCAGCAGCAGAGTTCTGAGCACTAATGCTCTTTGGGGAAAAAGTGAGAGGATAATTATGACATTGAATTTTTATTGAATGGACATCACCACCTAGGCATGATTTTGTTTTGGACAGCCTCCAAAGCTGCATGTGTTTGGTTTGTGAACCTCTAATGATCTGAATCCAGTTCTTTTCATATTGCTCATATATTACCACCTTTCTACAAAGGATTAAAATGCAGGAATGCAGGTTTGTAAATTGAATTGCCAACTTACCAGCTGAGTGGTAAGTTGTCTTTGGCACAGGATGCCACAGTTTGATTCCTGGCTGGATTTTTACTCCTGTGACATGAATATTAAATAAGGACAGCCTAGCTGTGCTTGTTAAAATTGGCTGTGTAGCATGTACCTACTTCTAGATATAATATATATATATAATAAATAATATTGCTAAAAGTTTCAGAAGATGGATCTCAGCACTTTCTGAAAATTGGAGTCCTTTACAGTGTCACATTGAATTTATCAGAAGCACACGGCACTTCCGAGAACTTGATTGGTTAAAAAATACTGGGCCTTAAACACATCCAGTGCTCAGATTTAAGTATTGTGCAGAGAAAGCACTGGGGGGGTTGGATTATGAGGGTGGAAGTGCCACACTGTAGGAAGGGTGGGAAACATCTATGGGAGAGGTTGTTCTTATTTTAAGTTATAGTCAGCTGTTGCCCAAAGATAGCTGAGAGTGTCAGTTCCGTTTCCTTGGATGAAACGAGCAGGCTTTTTGTTAGACTGTGAAGATTTTGAATTTTGAAGAAGACCTTGAAATGTTAAGTCTGGCTCTTTGTCAGTGGGTGTTGTGGCTTGAGGTTAGAACTATGGAACTTGACAGATTTTAACTTGCAGGCTCTGCTGCAGGATGCTGCAAATGAAGAAATAAAGATGAAAAACAACACCCTAAAGATCAGGCTAAAATTAATGGAAATGGTAGAAATGAAGATAATTGCCTAGATGTAAGTAGCTGGTCTGTGTCATGTTGCAGCAGAGAATAGTGTGTTCCAGCCTGCAGCCCAGAGGTGGAGGAGAGAGCTTGCGGGGAGGGAGGCCTCTGGCATAATCAGTGAAAGATTAAAGATTAAAAAGATGAAATGTTATCAGGTACACATATTCTACGTATCTGCAGCATGGGTGTCAACCATAGCCTGCTAACCTGTTGAAAAAGTGGTATCTACGTAATGCTGCAGACATTCTCTTATGACTGCTCTTTGGTCTAGGCGTGCTTGAAAACAAACAGGAAGGTGCAAGTAAAATCCTAAATTTTCTTAACATTCTGTGTGAAAATTGCAAGATGTTGGAGAGAGTATGGGATATATGCTGTGACATGGCTGCAAAGGATACTGTGAAGAGAGAAACCAAATCTCCTGAGCATTTGAGCTTGGAACTCATCTCTCATGAGTTACCAACGACGAACCCCAGAACAAAACCCTAAACCTTATATAAGGGGCAAAATTTAAAATGCAGACAACCATTTTGCATCACTCGCTAACAGAACTGAAGATAAAGGCACTGAGATATATATGTGGACATGTAGGAAAGAGGGGGAAAACTGTGATGATGCTAATGGTAATCTGAGGGGTTTTGTTTCCTCTCCAACGCTTGACAGCAGATCCAGATTTATCATGTGAAAATGGGTGATAGCTTGTTGTGACAAAATGCTAAGCAATTTGAAGAATGCTGCAGCATTTTGTCAGATTTTAAGGGCTTGTCCAGTGAAGTCGGTGCGAGTCAAATAAATATAGAAAGCATTTTGACTGATTTGGGTAAAATTGTCTTAATGGGTTAGGAGATTAAAAATCATCAAATTATACTGCACCCGTATGAAACGGGAACTATAAGAAAGGAAGGTGTTACTAAGAAAGTCATATACTTTATAGGATTGCAGACTTGACAGTTTACGTCTCTTTTGTCAGTAGGCATAAATATGTATGGTGAATGAATTAGTTACAAAGAGATTTTTATGTTGTTAGGAAACTTTGGGGGTTTTGTCTCTTTCCCATCCGCTTTCCATGGGAGGGGAGGGGAAGGAGGCAAGGGAAGGCTGGGAGCAAGTTGACCTATGCCTGTGTTGCCAGTTTTCGACATGACTGAAACACAAGTTGCAACAAGGCCAGTGTTTGCATCCCAGGGTTTTAAAATGCTGGTCTTGCGTGTAAATCTTAATACTGCTATCTCATCATCTCGTGTACTCTCTCTTCTGGTTTGCATGGGATGAATGTAATTTTAGGGTTATTGTCACTCCTCACCCAGCACTTCAGGGAGATCGCAGTATGTAAAAACGGAAAGCAGAAAAATGTACTTTCAGGTTTAACTTTCAGTTTCTAATCTCTTAGATATTTCTTGGAATTACAGCGAGGTGATGTCAAAATTGAAAAGCCTAATACGCGGGGATACGCAGCACCTGCAAACTTCAGGCTTGGTTTTGCAATACATTTCACTATAGTGTGAGTAATAAGATCTGATTCTAAAGACAATAATTTCCTTTTAATTTAAATTCTGTTTCTCCCCCCACCCTTTTTGGACCTCAGGCGAGCAAGAGATGATGCCCTCAGTTTCTGGCTTTGGTTTGAATGCCATGTCAAAGTGTTTCTTTGCTTTAGTGCTGTGCGCTGTGGGAAAGCCTTCTGCTACTTCGTAAAAATATTTTTGCTAAAACTAGAAATATCTCAGAGTACCTACTAAAACAATTTTTTTTTCTGCTGTTGTCTGATGGCATTGCTTTTTCATATTAATGGCATTTAATGCTTTATTTTGTGATGAATTTCGTTAAGCTTAAAAATCAGCTCCTTGAAATACACACATATAGGTTTTGGAAGTTTTCAGCAAAGTCTGAAGGTTTGGATTTATGAATAGGTTTGAAGGAATTGAATGGTGTGATGTGCCTGTTTAATCAGATGATCATTGCCTAATTGATTTTTTTTAGGATGCATTCAAATTCCTTGTGTACTTGATGGACTGGAACAACAACTTATTGTGTAAATAGGTTCGTGTTGCTATAATGCATAGTAAATTCCTTATGCAGGATAGTTGTGTGGATGTGTACAATAGCCATTCCTAATAGCTGTTTAAAATGGAGTATTTCAGTACTTTCTCATTTCAGTGCTGATCACATCTTTGTGCCTTGAGCCTGATTGCAGTCAGTTACGGGGCTTGAGCCTCGGTCTGTTGTTTCTCCCTTTTTTGCTATCGAAATATTATAAGATGAAAGGATGCTAATCACTTGTCCCTTTAATATTTTTTTTATATTCATGATTTGCAGAATTCAATAATAAAGGTTGTCAGTGTCCTCATAGTTTTAAGAGTGGAACTGTAAATATTCAGATAAATGCTTTTCCCTTTTTTAATTTTTTTTTAAATGGACAGATTATTTTGAAGATTAAGGAAAATATGCTGCTTTTTTTTTTTAAGATTTATGTGGCAATTTTCAACTTGGAGTAACTTTTTTTTTAAAGGGGTAGAGAAGTTGTAAAACCTCTGGGAATGTGCAGCAAGGATTTATTGTAATGGAAACTGCAAGTCAACCAGAACTATAGCAGCACCAGTGTGATTACCTCATTTAGGAAAGGGTTTCCAGTGCTCGTATTGGGTAATGTCCCAGCTTGGAAATGTCGAATTTACGCCAAGGAAATCAATTGGCTGTTGGCTTGGCAGGTAGAGTTTTAAAGCTAGCAGACACAAATGTGTTTACTACTGGGTGGCTGGTTGTGTGTGTGCGTGTTACTTTCTGAAATCATCTTAATTCTAGAAGATTGAAATACGCCAAGACAGTGAGGCTTTCTTTAATGTTTTGCTCTGAACTGTTAACTTAAAACGTAGTGCATACATGCAGTGAATACTAGTCAAGTCATACATTTGTTGTCTTCTCTGTGTGTAATTGCCCTCACCAGCTTGAAAATATTGAGTAGATTGCAATTTTTTGTGCTCCTAAGCAGCTGTAGCGCAGTTGATGTTAGTATTGGTTAAGGGAGCAGACACAGAAAATAAGCAGGTTTTCATTTCTTAGCCTATTTATTTTGCGGGAACAGAGGATGAATCAATATGATTGAATCTCAAAAACAACCAGCAGAGGACAAAACACTGATGTGTTGCTTTTTCTTAAAGATTGATAGATGCATTTCATATACACACATAAAAAGGGGCTGTGAAGCTTTGATCAGTGTGTTCTTCAGAAGTATGTTTTTCCAGATTTTTGTTTGATTTGCCTTGGGTGTTTTTTTTTTTTTCAGGGGGGTGCGATGTTGTTCTTATGGTTTTTTTTGGATATATGTGTTTGTGTTTTATTTTGGGGTTTTGTTTGTTTTGGTATGCTTTTTTTTTTTCCTGGGCATTTAGTTGGAGCTCCCACTAGTAGATTATGGACCTACGTAGTAATTCCTGGAAAGCAGAAGGGTTGAAACTCTTAATCTTTTTCCACCTTCCTCTGCTGTTAAATACATGTAAATACTTTGAATGAAAAAAATTCCTTAGTAAAATTTTATTTGAATTATATGTCTGCTGCACTGCTATAAACTTCCAGGGGGAAAAAAAAAATTAAAACCAAATCAATACAATAAATAGAAGAAGTGCTTCCTGGAGAGTGTGAAGTTTGAATCCTTCCTTTTATGAATTGGAAAAAGGGACGAAAAGTCACAGCTATTTGTCTTCCTTGTAAGGTCATCTTTAAGAATGGCTCTTTTGATGGTCAAGTGTTAATAATTGGAAAGAAAAGTTGCTGCTCTTTGTTATGTAAAGAAATGGGATTTTGAAATTTCTATTTAAATTTTAAGATTTAAAAATCTTTTGAATGCTAAATACTGTGCTTTTGCAGACTGTAGGGAAATGTTTAGCATGGTTCTTTCTTTTGGGTATACTAAGCCTCATTGACTAAATTGAAAAAAAAGCTGCTACTTTAGTTCATGGCAGGATAAGGCTTTATGTTGTATTGTCTCCTTTAGAATTATCCCTTCTATTGAGTGTAATTCACTCTATAGAGGGAGGTGAGCACAGATTACAGATAATCATGGAATCAAATTTGACATAAGTTTGGGGTCTTTATGGTAGCTTAGCTCTTCATCTTAATGCTGGTCATCTGAGATTGTTTACCAAAGAAAATCCCTAAAGTAGTGGAATTGCATTATTATGGTAAATAGAAACATTTCAGTAGCTTCTATCATTTCTTTGAAACTGCAGGAAAAAATGTAGGTTGAAAAGGAAAAAGAACTGATCCTTCAGCTGGTGAGAGAAAGCTTGGAAATACGACAGGGTAGACATTTTTATCTGTTTACTATGTACTGATGTTCAGTAAATGCTAATTTTTGCATCTATCCTGGAGTAAATGGCAGCCTACGTTTGTATAGAAAGTGTGTAAGAATCATCAACGTACCATGACAAATAAAATATATTTTTGCTGCTGCTAAATGATTGTACTTCAATTGGAATATTTAATAGCTGTAATCACATGTGTTATTCTGCTTGGAAGTGGGGGCATGAGAGAGGAAAAACATGCAAACTCTGTGTTGATGTTCTGAGAAACTGCTGCTTCCTTAACAGCAACCTTACTTTTTTCTTGAGAACTGGGTTTGCTGAAGTGTTAGCTGTCAGTCTGCCCTGGAGTTGGGTAGGAAGTAGATTTTGGTGATCAGAAGTGGAGAACAGAGGGCCGTTTGCTGCTTCACTGGGAAGATACAAAATCATTTACTTACGAACAGCTCGTTTTACATGGCAGCAGGAGACATGAGTTTATTTACATTTGAAGTAAAATAAGCATCTTGCTTTAAGAAAAGGCTGCTCCATTACTCTATTCAACAGCTGCCTTCTAATGGCTGTGCCAGGAGGGTTTTAAAGTGTAGGTAAGGAATAATTAACTGTTACTCCTAATATTATAGTCATAGTAGTTTTCTGTTAATAATATTCATCAAAGAATAATTAGCACTCCAAACTACTGAAATGACATCCAGACCCATCATGTGCCTGCACACTAAGATTTTTGTAACCGTACTTTCTGTAAGGTCCCTGGGGGGAAGCTCAGCTGTTTTTTTTTTTTTTTTTTTTTTTTTTAACATCTTGGTTTAAGTTTCTCAGAAGATGCTATCGATTGTCTGTAAGTTTGAACTTACTCAGAGGAAGCAAGGGAGGCAATAGACTTTGCTTTTTTAAAAATAGGGAGTGTGTTTCCCACAGCTGAAAATAGAGCTGAAGATAAGAAGGTGAAACCTGCCCGGAATCAGTGGGAAATTTGCTGTGACTTCAGTGGAGCTACGATTGCATTTGGGGGCCACATTATTGGGGCTGGGTGATGTGTCTTTGGTTGATAACAGCATAGGCAGAATCAGCCCTCTAAGTCAATTGGGCTGTCTCATAACGAGACAGGTCGGTACCTTCACTGTGGTGACCCTGGAACAGAGTCAGGTAGCTTTCTTCTTGGAACAACAGACCTTTCAAGAAATATCTGATGTTTCAGTAGCTCAAGATTAGACTCCTATTGCTACCAGCAGCTTTTTTTTTTTTTTTTTGAAAAAAACCAACCTTAAGATTTGTTTTAGATTTACTTTCAGCAAAACTTAAGTAAAAGTTAGTTTTACAGTAGCAATGGTAAGTGCTGAAAATCAAAAACATTTTCCATGCCTTTTTTTATGTAGTCAGTCTTAAATGACATGGGTGATGCAGTATAATCAAAGTTTGCTTAGTGAACTGCTTCAGTTTTGTGTGTTTTATCACTTAAAACATTAAGACTTTTGTGGGAGTAGATGAACTATAAAATTTTAAAAAAATTTTTAAAATATGTTTAAGACTATTAACATTCTCTGTAGGTCATAATTTTTTTCTGAAACTCCTATTTGTTTATGTATTGCATTGCTCCTTATAACTACACTAACTAGGCGTATGTAAAGATCCTAGTATAAATACTTTAAGCTTTTGGTGTTTTGTTGTTTTTCAAGATGGATGAAAGAAAAATTTAAGAACTTAAGGAATAACTTAAAGCTACAGCTCATTTAATTTTTGTAGGTCTTTATTGTTCTGCTGCCTTACGTGACCCCATTTTTGGGTGCTTCCCTGGTACTTGTGCTTCTTATTCATTGCTTTGCCTAAAATAGAACAAGCACGTTAAATGCTTGCATCCTTCCTGATAAGTATTTGATCTCTGAATCTTACAGTGTCTTTTGTGGATAGGGAAGAGGAGCAAGGAGAAAATCAGTGTCTGTTTTATTTCTTTGTACGCTCCATCCTTTTCCTCCTCTTCTGGACATTGTTTCTTGGCAATGTTTTTTGGCATTTGTGTGTTAAGAACAAGGCACATAACAGATAATAAACAGTTTAGTGACTGGGCAATACTAGAAAGTATATTTGCATCTTATTTTCAGATACAACTTTTGGAAAGTGAGTGAATTTGGCTTAGATATGTGTCAAAGCGAAGAATTACGCTTGCTATTAGTTTGTTTCGTGTAAGAGTGATGAAGAGATTTCTGCGTATTTCTTGGCAAACTGTAATATCACTCGTCTTTTGAGACAAGAGTCCAATCAAAATAAACAAGGTTTATATAGCCACTTAGGGAAAGATGTTGTTTTAATTATAGAAGTGACATTACTTATCTTGAGTCTATGTACATACGTGTGCTTTACAGGCCATGTTGGAAATACATGTTTTGCAGGACAGGTTAGAAAAAATCGCCTTGTTCTCTTCGCAGGATTGTCTCCCCCTCTCTCTGAACTGTTTTGTGCTGTGCAAGTGGTGCTCGGTTAAAAAAAAATAGGTAAGAATCTGTGCCAGGAACAGATTGCGCCTGTGCAGGGAGGAAGCTCAGCCAGGACCTCTGCTTTGAGCTCCTCCTGCCCCTTCCGAGTAACTCCACTGCTCGCCTCTCCTTGCTCTCCCTCCTGCCTTTCCCAGCTGGCAGCACTGGAAACTGGTGGGTACTCTGACTCTGCTACCCTGCTGGAGAGTATTAAAAAGGACGGATGCAAATTGACTGGTTTTGTGTTTTTCATTGGTTTCATTTTATTGCTGGTTGGCAAAACTGAAGAAAATCAGAGGCCAAGATATCCCCCTGCAGACTTGGGAAGTGTGTGCTTAATAGATTTATGGCCCTTTTACATTTGGAAAGTTGTCTTGGAGAGGAAACTATTATTTCTAAAATGAACGTTAAGTTCTGCAGAAAATGATACTTTGGACGTTGTGTTCACCAAGGAGAAAAATTCATACCTGATGTTGGAGAGAAGGCAGGTGGGTTTTCAGCCCTTAGAGGTGATGCTGTGAGAAATCCCATGTATCCTTCTCAAATTGAAGATTAAGTTTTATGACCTGAGTAAATTTGCAGTCCTGCAGCAAATGGTGAAGAGTAGGTTCAGTAAATGCCAAGACTGTGTGGGTACTTGGCCTTTCTTTTTTGATTTTATACATTACAAGAAGAATAATGTTTTCTAATATTGCTTTAGGCCTGTAACGCAGGGGTTACAAGAGGAGCAAAGCCACGAAAAGTAATTGAAGAATATCCAGGAAAAGATCAGATATTCTTTGGGTGTATTGGGTGTAGGCTTTTCTTTCTTCTTTCTCTCTCATGTTTCGTCATCCCACTTCTGTCTTTCACATATATAACTATCTAAAAATATGTTCCTATTCTTGGCGTGCATTAAGATCTTGTATAGCAGAATAAAAACCTGACTCTAAATATCAGAACCCCGTGTACGTGTGAGTTGCTGTGTTTTTACTGGAGTTGCTTTAGACTCACTTGCAGGAACTCTGAAACTTCTGCTTTCTGTAAAGCTGGTTTTAAAAAAAAAAAAAGTTTTTAGCCCAAAGGGTAAAATTAGTTATTGTTATGAAACCTGTTTGTAAGGCTGTTGTTTATAAGAACGTGGAAAGATGCATGCTGCATGTAGCGTTCTGCGTAGTGGAGAAAACATGTTTTTACTTGAAAAGTATTTTTTTATATGTGGACCTGATCTTATGTATTCCACTTCCAGCTGTAGGCAGGAGTGACTGTGCCCTGAATTCTTCCACATAATACATTTGAGTGTCAACAAGATTTTTATAAATACTTACTGAGAGAAAGGACAACACACCTTGGCACTTTTTAATCCTGTGGTAATAAAATGCTGCAAAAAATAGCTTTTTAAAATTGCGTTGTGTTTTTGTTGGGTACTTTTTACTGTCTCGGGGATGCAAAATTTCATCCAGGTGATTTGACGTTTTCAGTAGCATCTCTGAAAAAGGGAGGTGCAAAGTCTTAAGAGTTTGGGAAAAGGCATGGAAAGGATCCCGGGATGAGCAGCAGAGCAGTGTCGGCAGAGCTGGCTCTGGTTGTGCAGGGAATGATCATCCACTTCCTGCGTGTCAATAAAAATGCAGGAGAGCACCTTTCATGACACAGGGGTTGCTGGAACATCAGTGCTGTCTTTTTTTTGTAATACTCCTGTGGATGTTTTTGCACAAAGCGGTATCTGTCAGAGCTTGAAATATTCTTGCACAGTTCCCTTTGAACAGGTAGCGCAGGACAAGTTCTAGCACATAGCTGCTTGACATGGGGCCGCCTACCGCGGGGAAGGAATGCCTTGCTTACATACATCTGAGTAGATGTGCTAAGAACTTTGCCAGTCATTTTGCCGATTACATACTGGGCTGTAAATAATTACTGAACTTCCATTTTGAATCACAGCTTTTTTTCTTTTCTTTTTCTTCCCCCCCCCCCCCCCCCCCCCCTCCCCTGTTAAAGGAAGACAATAGCAGTGGGAAATATTGAGGATGCTGTAACAGTGATTAGCCTGGAGATATTTTTACAGTGAATCTAACATAAACCTGCACATTTTTATTGCTATGCTGCCTTTGTTTTTTTGGAATGCAATATTTGCTCTCCCCTGTGTTGCTTTCAGTTGTACTGTTCATCTGGCAATGCACGTGGTGTGTAGTACGTCAAATTACAATCGAAAACAAATATTGTGAATGGCTCACCTAAAGGATGCAATAAGACTACTAAGACTAAATATTTTCCTTAAAGAGATGCATTTTATTTGTTATTTTCATACGCACTGCGAGAGATCGTAGCTGATATTTGAATAGTGGTTGAAAAAAGTCTAGTCTTGTTTTCGCGCACTTGCTGGAGTTCTTTATCTGTGCTGTGAACATCTTGTTTTGGAAACTGAGATATTCAGATGCCGGAATGTGATATGCTGTGAAAATCCCAATTGTGCTGAAAAAGGCAGAATGAATTGGGCTATAGGGCCCCTTGGAAGGATGTGAATTCACTCTTGTCCCATAATTTTTCCTACGGTTGAAGTCGATGTAGGCGCTTATGGGAACAAGCGACATACAGCAGTATATTTGTGCGCAGTTGCCTTGAGAGATTTTTCTCTTCTTTTTTTTTTTTTCTTAAGATTCCCTGTCTCGGGGCAACTTTCTCTGTTTAGCTGCAGGTGAAATGATCCTTGCAAAAATATTTGTCGGCTTAGGCAGAGTTGTATGTGTTTGCCCTTATTGCTGCATTAATATTGTTAGTTACACTATATTTGTTCATGGGAAAAACAAGTAAATAATGGAAGCCTGGAATGTTGTGCTGGATAGAGGTGTTACAGATGTTTAAAGGGTGGGTGTCTAAAGGATGGGGCCAGTCTTTTTTCAGTGGCATCCAGTGTCAGGACAAGAGGTAATGGGCACAAACCTGAATATAAGAAGTTCCATCTAAACATGAGGAGGAACTTCTTCACTTTGAGGGAGGCAGAGCCCTGGAACAGGCTGCCCAGAGAGGTGGTGGAGTCTTCATCTCTGGAGACATTCAAAACCCACCTGGACATGTTCCTGTGCGATCTGCTCAAGGAGGACCTGCTCTGGCAGGGGTTTGGACTAGATGATCTCCAGAGGTCCCTTCCAACCCCATATCATTCTGTGATTCTGGTCAGTCTTACGTTTGCTCTCCCTTCTAGGGGAGGAAACTGTATTGTTGGGGGGCCTCCCTCTGAAGCCCTGTTTGTGTTCAGGAACGCCACCACTAGCCATTAGCTCTCCTGTTGGTTTACATGATTTTTGGTGAAATTTGCCTAAGGTTGTGCTATTCATGTCAATTTTGCCCTTACGGCTGCAGTTTCCAACCGGAGCCTTCCCCTTCGGCTGGACTCTGAGGTGGTGGGAGAGGCTACCTGCCCTTCCTGCGGTGACCTGTCCCTTCGCGGAGTTATTTGGTGGAAAACTGCAGGGGTTATGGGCTCATCTGTCTGTGAGACAGTCGAGGTAAACCTAGTGACAATAGGGCTGTGGAAAAATCTGGACCCGTGTTACAAAAAATACATCTTGATGCAGCGGCCATTTGGATGGAGGTATGTTTTGATAACTATTAAGAAAAGAGGTACGTGAAAATAAATATGCAAATCTTTAAACCAACAAACAAAAAAAAGTTTATAATCTTTCTCCTGAACGAAGCTGGTGATGGTACATGACTGGCCACTCTGGTTTAGTG
The DNA here is from genome assembly GCF_964106895.1 of Numenius arquata. Lineage (NCBI taxonomy): Eukaryota > Metazoa > Chordata > Aves > Charadriiformes > Scolopacidae > Numenius > Numenius arquata. The sequence goes on along the minus strand of NC_133577.1, from coordinate 9,615,923 downwards.
TCTTCTCCTGGCCTTGACTCATTTGCATACCCTCAGACACCCTACAGTACCATTAATTTAGAATATGATACTTCCTGAAACTATGCTGCGTATTGAAGCAGTGGCTTCTTTTTTTCCAGTATAGAACAAAATGACAGAATATCTCAGAAATGTCAAGGTAGCAGAAATAAGTGGACTTAATCCATGCTATGGGATTGGAGGACTTCGGAGCTGTGATCTTGAATTGCTCCACTGGCCAGAAAATACACCTGAACAGGCTTTTCCTGACCTCAAGAAAGGAAAGCATGGCTCACGCTCTTGAGGCTGCTGAGACTCCATGAAGATGATGACCAAGGGACATTCCCAAGTCTCAGAACTTCCCATGAGATAGGAGAAAAAACACCTTTTCCATTTAGTGCAAGAAACCTATCACCCCCTCTTCCCTTTCCCCTGCCTCCAGCCACATGTGGCTGTCCTGTCACTCAGCTTTGGTGAAGAATTCACATTAAGGTAGGGTTTCGATGCTGGTTACCAGGAGGCTTTTAAAAGCCTCTTTATCCAGTTGATGTGCTCAAAAAGCCTTCCTTCCTGATAAGCAGGAGAGACACAAAGATCCTGGAAGTGACCCTCTGGTAAAGTGAAAAAAATCAGTGTAGAAAGCTGTTGGGCTTTTGGAGAAGCTGGTTTCTCATCTGTGAAGGGAGGGTGTTCTTTGGCTGGACTCCCACCAGTAGCCGGAGAAGTGATTTGCTGGGGGGCACTGGGGCTCGGGTGGGTGGGTGGAAGAGCTCTGAGCTGGGGCAGTGGGGGTGGAGGGTGAGATTACAGGGACATGTAAGCACACGTTGTAATCTAAATCATGGTTTTGTGAACAAAAGTGATCAAGGTACCCAGATGTGACAGGAGGAGAGGGGGAACCACCCTATTTAATTGCCTATGCTCTAATGCTGGCAGCCAGGGAAATAAACAAGAGGAGCTGAAATTTCTCATTTATGATTATAAATTTCATCTACTTGGTATTACTTGAAATCTAGTGGGAAGGTTCACAGGATTGGAATGTTAAAATAAACGGTTATAACCTATTTAGAGAGAATTGAATGGGTAGAAGGGGAGGGAAAGTGGTACTCTATATCAAGAGCGATATTATGTATTTCTGAATCACTGAGTGCTCAAAAGCAAATGATCTTAAATGCTTCTGAGTTACTGTCCTGGCAGAGAAGGCAGGGAGATGATGGTGCTAGCTAGAACCCACTAGATACCACTGAAAGAAAGTAAAAGCAGGGTGACCTTTAAGAATGTTACTTGCGTTGGGGAGGGCAGGGGGAGCAGGGACTGAACACCTTCTGCTGCCAGCATTGAAACCCTTACGAATTTATCTTAAAAACTGTGTGCGTGTAAACGCATGCGACAGTTTGTCTGGAAAAGAATTGTATCTGGCACAGAGGAATTCGGGGGCAGATTAAGAAGAACTGGTCACAGAAGTAAATTAATGATTTTTACGTGTAAGGCCCGTAGCTTAACTATGTTGTATGCAGAAAAAATTGAGCTCAAATAAGCAACAACATAAAAGGTATGACCGTGGATGCGTATAGATTGGTAGATATATTGTGTACATGTACAAACGCGTGTCTGCTTCTTTCAGAGGGACAGTAACAGAAAGATGGGAATGGTCATAAGCTAAATCAGTTGGGAGGACTGTTTGGGTTTTTTTTTTTTTTTTTTGGAAAATGGCTTAAAGGTTTTTTACTAAATGAGTAATTGAGGAAAAACTTAATTCTCTCCTGCTGTTTCTGTCTCCAGCATCTGTCAGAATTTTAGAACTAGAAGCTTCACTTCTTGAAGCTATTTCTTGTTTTGTATAATAAGGATAATAAGGATATTTTGAATGTGGATCAAGTTTATTTTAAAGTGGTTTCTTTAACTAACGAAGACCCTTCTTAAAAGGAGTCAAATTCCTTCAAGTATAAATGAGCACTAATTGTGAATTAAAACAATGATTTGGTAAGAAAGAAATGTTCTGTTTGCCATTTTTCTAATGTACTAAGCATGTTAAATTTAAGAACTGAATAAATATTTATTTAAGTACATAATTGCTTAAATAAGTGTGTGTGGACATTTAAATACGCTTTTCTGGTTAGCAAAAAGACTTGCCAAGCATAGTGCAAAAGCTAGAGCTAATAATAACGCAAAACAGAACAGTTACCAACCAGTGAGGCTGAACCTTTCTTTAACATAATAACCAAAAAATAATTAATGTAACATAAGATTAAAATATATTATTCATACCAGATTTTCCTGCTTGCCAATTTAAATGAAGATAAGACCAGACTACTACACAATACTTTGATTTGAATAAACCCACTGTGATTGAGGAACTAAAATGCAGGTCTCGCTTATGGGCTATCGCTTTCTTCTAGAAAAGCAGTGACAGAGAAAGCTTTGAAGGTCACGGTAGATAATCAGTTGAGTGCAAATTCCTTGTGCAATCCTGCAGTTTAAAAGCATTAACATGATATTTGGCTGAGTAAAAGAAAGCGATACTGGAAAATGGAGTCTGGTCTTTGGTCCCTCAAAATGGCTAGTGGAGATGGAGCTCAGATAAAGAATTGAGATGGCTGCAGTGAACTGGAGAGTGTGGTTGATCGTGAGAATTCCCAAGAACTGAATAACATTTTTGGGTTAAAAGGAAATGATTCGGGTCTCTTGGCCTCAATTTGTCTATAACTGAATATATGGAACAAAAATTTTGAAGAAGAATTCTTAAGTCCATCATACAAGCATAGAGAATGGGCTATAGTTTAACAGACAGGGAAAGCACATTGACTGGAGAACTCGTCACTTGCGGATGCATGAGAGACACTAGCTGTCTCTCTTGGGCATGGCAAAATATCTTCAAACAATCAAATTAACCCCAAAAGATCTGAAAATTAACTTGGTTTTTAAAGTATTGAGTGATGTGAATGTGAAATCACTTTCCTTCTGTATTATTGCAATCAGAGTATTTGTTTTTCTTCCTCTAGTGAATCTCACGTTCCAACAATGTGGTCAATTTATTAAACCTGTAGCACATTGTTATGCCTTCAGAAACCAGGAACTTTAATTACTAAAAAGAATGTGGTGTGGTTCTTAATTTTACAAAAGTGAGTGCTTTTTGTGGAGATGGGTTCTCTACGCCTGAGATGTTTGCCATCAGGCAAGTAATTTAAAACGCATGTAGAAGGTATGAAAATGCCTTCTGGAGATGGAAGACATTCTTGCTGCTTCTAAAACACCCTGGGTAAACTGTAAGAGTTCAGAAGACACAGAAATGCTATTTGGCATCTCGCTTGGAATCCGGAGGAGGATAATACCTGCATTCTTAAGGAAAAACTTACTTTTGAGTCGGCAGCGAGCTGGCAGGCCGGTCTGTGGGTTGCTGTGGTCTCCAGAGCATGGGCAAGCGTGGCTGAGAGAAGCTCTGACCAACCGTAGCTCATAGGGAGGACTCAGTGAATGGCTTGGTGAATTTGACTTGGGCCAGTTCTGTAAAACCCACTTAAACTGTGAAGCTCTTTTTTTTTTTTAATTTCTTTCCTAAACACATCCCTCTGAAGATCGCTGAGAGTTTCTCCAAGGAAGGAGGTCAGGTGTGGACTTGCAGGTTTTGCCGCATTTGCGTGAGGCGCTTCTGGAGAACGATTTTTGTATGTTGGTTAGCCATCCGTCTTGATTCTGGCAGCTTGCTGTGAAATCAAACCCATACAAATAGAGAAATGCTTACCTTACCTTAGATTTCCATGCAAGACTGCGTGCAAGTGTACGCACACTGAGCACTCCTCTCTATCTCCTCTTCTCTTGTCTCAGCGAGCTTTGGGAGTCAGGGTCTTAATACTGTTTGATTAACAGTTTACTTCCCAAAATTGACCACAAGGAAACAAGTTAAACAAATTCATAAAACTACACAGTAGATTAAACCGTGACTTAATCGTATCAATTTAGTCTGGCTCTATTAATAGCTAATAAATGGCTTTATATTTTTTTAATGCCTGGGAGCCATGTTACAATATACTCAAGTTATTATTTCAGATAATAACCTCTGGTTCTAGACAATGAATAGACAGTTATTGCTAGTTTTTTTATATAAAATATAATTTTTCACTTTAGAACTTTTGGGGAGTATTTTAGAGAATAAATTAAGCTCAATACACAGTTTATTACAATTTTATATGTAAGTTTTGCTTTAAATAGTTCAGTTTTCATTCAAATTTCTGTAAACCTAATAAAAATGTATCTGTAGTTATATATTTATGATAATTCCATTTGTGTGTGCTTTTAGTAATGCATGTATACTACATACTAATGAGCAAATGAGATAACACATTAGAGTTGGAATATAGAAAGAATCCAGGTAATTAGGATGCTTGGGTACAAATTTTGACTCTGCTGCTGAACTGTTATGCTAATTTATTATAAAATACATGATACTTGCAAATAAATGATAAAATACCTTCCTGGTGCTGCATATTCAGTAGCATTTTATCCAAATAATGTTTATTGAGCAGAAATCTTGTTCTCGCAAAATACGGAAGTGAAATCCAAGTTTTAAATGTGCTGGAGTTCTAGCACGCTTTGAACAAATGTGCTCTTACACATCAGGTGGAAACACTTGTGCTGTAGACACAACAATTAATTGCTTTTATCTCAGCACTTAATTTGATTACTTTTTTTCTTGGTGGTTTTTTTTTTTGGTTTTTTTTTTGCCTGTTAATAATACAGTCTTGTCTTGAAATCTTTTCAGTCTCAGTTGACGTCAGGTCCAAATGTGCCTTGTTGCCATCGCGAGAAGCTGCCCCCCTCCAGCACCGGGGTTCTAGATGTCTACCCCCGGAGTGGCGGGGGTTTTGCTCTGTTGTGTGCAAGGTCGGGCTTAAGAACGGTAGCGTCACGGGAGAAGGTCCGGTAGATGAGTTGGGGAGGCCTTTTAACCATGAGGACGAGAAGGGGAAGGAGAAAGGGATGGAGGCGTGCCCAGGGGACGGTAGGGCGGATGGAGGGAGTCAAGTGGCGTAGGGCGATGGGGAGGCAGAACTGGTGTGGCCGCACCAGAGAGGAGCGTTGCCCCGAGCGTGACGTGAACTAAAGAGGGCACAGATGGGGTGCATAGCTATGGCGGCAAGAGGAAATCGTTAATTTTAGGTGCTGTTGCTCTGGATGAAGCATCAGGGCTTTGGAATAATTAATGTCAGGACTATGCAGGTAAGAGTGCTCACTGGTCTATTTGGGAATGATTAGTTTTACATTTTCTTTCACAATTTACTGACATAGGATGTTACCGTAAGACCGGTATACTGGAGTGGGCATGTACATGTGTGTAGCTTGTTAGAATAGCATGTGTAAAAGCAGTTTTAGAAGTTTTATTAAGTGGGCAAGCTGGGTTTTTTTCCTTAAAAACACAGCAAGTTAAGCATAAAATTTGTAGCAGTTTCCATTCGGTTGTCAGTGGTAGGCTGTCATTTATTCACTTTTTGGAGTAGGTGGCAATCCTGAAAAGGTGACCGTCAGAAAGACATCTTGACCTACTGTATAGATGAGGAGAATTGGGAAAGGTGTGTGTGGGCATCCCCCTCCGCCATCCATACTGGTGATTAGTAGATCCTTAAGAAACAGTTCACCAAGTATTTATGTCCTTTCTCTTCATCTGGTCCCAGTTCTGTTAAATTTTGTCTTTGATATAATACATACATAGATATATTACGTATACGCATACATATATTTGGTGGTGTGGGTATATATATCCCTATATCCAGAAACATCCTGACAGCACGGATTCCAGGGCAGTGGTAGGCACCACTCTTAGTACCGGCACTGGCTGTTCTTGGCTCTGTCAGCTGTAGTGATGCTTCAAATCTGGGATTTGCTATGACAATTAAATGCAGACCATGTATAGCTCGCAAATCCACCTCTGCCGTGACCCCAGATCCTGATTTATTTGATTGGACAGTTGGAAAACTATTCAGAATTATCTGTGGAGCAAGCAGCATTTTGAAACCGGTCTTTATTAATATTAAAATGATTTATTGCTTCTTATCGTCAAAATAATGTGAAGTCTGAGGGTGCGTCTGACATCGCATAAATCTCTAGGTAGCGGTGGGTGTTTGAACAAATTTTATACAGTCTACTTATTCACTTAAAATTTTCAAAACAAGGATTCAAAAGCTGCTTCATTTGAAAGGACAGAGGTTTTTTTTTCACAGCTTACCGGGCTGCAGATTTAATACCAATGAACTTCAAAGCTTTTGCCAGCACAAGTGCATGCATCTTTGTATTGCTCCACAATTTGGTGGTTTTGCTTAGATATAAATTGTAAATGTCAGATCTGAAGAAGGGCTCGTGTGACTATAAATTTGTGTGTGCGGTGATGGTTTTTATTTTTATTTTTTTTTTCCCCAGCTACATCGGTTAGCCTGGTAAGACATTCTCTCCCCCTACACACGCTTTGCTTTATTTATTCCATGTGTGCTGTTATTTGTTTATTTATGTATTTATTTTTAAGTATCGTTTGTATTCCGGTCTAAATGTGCTTGAAAATTACCATCTGCTCTCCTGCTATTTAGATAGGGCACGCTACAACTGAGGTGAAGAGCTGTCACATCAAATATTTTCATTCCAGCTTTCGCACCTTTGATACCGAGTTACATAATTGCAGCGCAGGACCATTTCCAGGGATTCCTTATTTTCTTTTTAACCCTCCCGTGCCTCCCCCCCCCCAAGTCTTTACTGGATTTTTGCTGCATTTTGAGAGTGTTTCCGGTGTTGGATGCGAGTTTGTGGGTGTTGGAAGGTGCGGTCTCAGCTTCTCAAGAGGGTCTTCTCCTTTTGATTAGATGCTAAAATTTAGTAGAATAAGCAAGAATAGAAAAACAGAATGTGCCTACTATTTATAGTAGGTAGGAGGTATAGTAGGTGCAAAACATTTATATATAGATAAAACACTGTAGGGGTGGGGTGGGTTTGGGTCTTTGTTTTTGTTTTTTCTCCTTTTGTTTGGTTTTTCTCCACTTTCTACAATTTTTGTCCTTTCTTAAGCAGAGTAAGATGTAAATGGATCAATGTCGTGCAGAATATATTTGCTGTAATGCTAAGGTTTAATCTACTAGTGTTTTGGTGTTTGATTTTTTTTTTTTTTTTTCTTCTGTGTATTTTTTTGTTTGGTTGGTTTCTGGTTGTTTTTGTTTTGTTTTGCTTGTGTTTGGTTAGCCTTTTAAGTTCAAGGAGCAGGGGAGGTGGAAACTGCTCTCAAAATTAGAGGATTATAAAAATGAACAGATCATCTGTATTCCCGTTGACAGTCACTTTGGGTTGAATGGGAATAAACTGACAGAAGATGGTGTTTGGAAATGAAACGTGATGGGAAAGCAGTTAGCACAAACTGCCCGGTAATTTCTCATAGTCAGGAAAAGAGTGCCATTAGAGAGCGGGGGTTGTGCCAATAAAATAGCTGTAAGATAAATTAATGGTCTTACAGTACCAGGCAGTAAATTCGGTCCGTGTCATCGGCCCCCTCCCCGCTGGTTAATTCGGTAACGGGGTGGGTGCTGGTGCAGGCACCACATTCCAGGTGTTTGTATATCCTGCGAGGTCAAGTTTATTATCCAACTTGTTTTGAGCCTCGGGGGCTCTGGTGGGACAGGCCACTGTTGGCCACCTCCTGGTGAGACCCCTTGCCTTCTCCACGGAGTGGCAGGCGGTTCCCCTACGTGCTTACCCAGCCATCTTCTCCTTCACCTTTCCAGGGAGAGATGGTGGTCTACTGTATGATGTGGGTTTTTTTTCTTCTTCTGCTGAAGTAGTGGATGCACTAAATCTTACTGGTTATTTTTACACGATGGTTTGTGGATTCTTGTGGCTGACACTGGAGGGATCTTTGCTTTCGCTGGCAACTAAGTGCATCTTTTCTGGCACCGTTGGACACCGTGGAGGCTTTGGTGGCAGCTGGTGCTGCCAGAGCCTCTTGTGCTTATGTGGTGCGGATGTCCCTCTGCTCCATCCCTTAATGCACCCCCTGACTCGCCTGAGCTCGGAGAGTGGGGTGGAGGAGCCGGGCAGTGGGACAGAGCTGAGGTCCAGAAGCTCAGCCAAACCAGGTGATGGGGAAGCACTGGTATATGGGGGTTAAAACATTTCCCTGCAACTATCCCCTCCCCCGCCCCTTTTCTCCCCACGTTGAACCTTCTGGGAAAACGATGCACCAGAGATATTTCAGCTGAAGTTGCGCTTTCTGTTAGTCATAATCGTAACACGTGTCGTATCAAACCCTGGTGTGGTGGCTGTGACCTCAGGCCGGGAAAGGATGCGCGTGTCTCAGATGGTATCATCCATCTGTACGTACGTGTGCGCGTGCCATCTGCACGCTTGCTTTTACAGCACTAGATGAGACATTTTCCCTGTCTGCAAAAGCCGCTCTGCGGCTCCGGAGCACTGGGCCACGGGCACAGCTGTAAATTCACAAGAAGGTTTGTCCTGGTTTGATCGGATTTTTCTAAGCCACGCCAGGAAGTTTAGTTCCTTCTCAGAGGTGCCACTTCATTATTTCAGCTTGAGTTTTGTGTTCTTCTGTTGGTCAGCTGAAGCATTTTGGGGGATAGTGGAAACCCAGTAACAGACCCTTTTGCTCTGGGGTTACTCTTCCAGTACCACATACGGTGGTGTTGAAGGCATTGCCAAAATCTCTTCCAAAAGCGGTTATGTGTTTGCAGTATCATCTTGAGATTGTTCTTTTCGCAGGAAACCAAAAATATTATTCAGCCTCTCTCAGTTGATTAATTCTCTCGTTTTCTGCAAGAGGAATAGAGCATGGGAAAAATACGTGCCCCACCACGACCAGCTGGGAACTGCAGAGCAGAGCTGGGTTTATGTTTTCTTAAAACTAATCCTCCTCCTCTTAGCAAGGACTCGTGTACTTGTGGTAATTGAATGGGCTGCAGGGTACATCGGGAATTGTAGTTTTGCGGTGTTTTGTGCTCTGAAGATTAATAATCTTGCAACCCTCTGAGGGAGATAAAGAGAAAGATGTTCTCTGACAAATTGTTATCTTGTATTTCAGAAATGTGCTTTGAGCACTGAGCATACCTTCAATTCATCCCTTCAGTTTTTTACCTTGATATCCTTAGTAATGGCAATATTTTAGACATCTAAGCTTTTCTTTTCTCCTTCATCCCTCCTTGTTTTCTGCAACTGTATTGGGTTGTTTTGGAGCTGTTTCACTTACACGACAGTGGCATCTTTCAGAAAAATGTTCTTGAAATACAAAACTTTAGGAAAAAATATTAAAGATGTTATTGTTTGCGTTTGTAACCATCCAGACAGTTAGAGCTCAGATTGAACAAATAAAATGTCAGCCTTTTATGTCTGAACAGAGCTGGCAATATCCTAATAACAGGGTTCTAGAGAATAATTTTTATAGTCTGTGACTTTCAGATATTTTTTGGCTTTCCTCTACAGTGGTTTCACCAAGCTTTTGTTATAAATTTGTTGGGTTTGTTAAATATTGGTTTTGGTTTAGCCACTGAAGTTGTTACTGAAGAGCTTAAATAGGCTGAAGACCCGAATGCAGTTAGCAGTAAGAAGGTGGCCGACTTTCTTCCTCATCCGTTGCCCTCTGCATTTATACCAGGGATCTGCAGAGGTTTCCAGGACTTACAGAAAAATGACATTCTTTTATTGTTCCTGTGCTTTTAACACATACTTAAAAGTGGCTAAGAATACATACAAGTACTTAGAAAAATATAATTTTAGGCTGGTTGGCTGAACCAAAAACTCTTGCTGCCTTATTTATTTTTCTTAACACCTTTCACATCCCTCAAGGCGCGTTATGACTTTGAAAACTGGATTATATATGTGCGTTGACTACCCAAGTGCTTTAAAAACTACAGTGTGCTAGACACGTTACAACGTATGTGGAAGAAAGGAAATGGAGAAAATATTTAGCGAACTAAATCGGTAGGAGAAGATAAAGGGGCAAAATGTAATTCTGTGTAGGGAGAGTTTGTTCTAAAGCGCTGAGGGTGAGGGGTGGCCTTCATCGCTCTGCTGGGGACTTGAATGAAAGATTTAATATGCTGTTTCTGCTGAAGTGATAATATCTGTCAGCTTCACCAATATATTTTATATATTGTTATGAATTGCAGAAGGTTTTCAGATGAACGACTAATTACTTAAAAATTCAATGAGGATGTCTGTGTTAAGTATGGATGCTGGAGTGATTTATTTTTTTTTTTTTAATGCTTCTGAGATTTTTTCTTAAGCGTTTTATGCCTTGCGTGATGCAAAATACAGCATGCATCAATCAGGTCGCTGTTACGTGGTGTTTTGCTGGTGTTACAAATCTGAGTCAGAATCAGGGGGATATGGGAAACAGTTTCCTTAATTTTGCATGGTTTTTCTGTTCCTTGCGGCACATGGATTCAGTTTGGATGTCGGGCTTTCCCTGTGGATCTGTACAGTGCCTTGCTAATTTTAGTGGTGCTTAGCAGTGATTCACTGAACGGGTGGGAGACTTTTTTTTTTTTCTTTTTTCTTGGGAAGGGGGGGAGGATATTTAGTTTTCTGCTGGTTTAGTGCGTTGAAATGACTCAACTCGGGGCCAGGCTGGTGCCGGGGCCATGTAAAAAAAACAAAGTGGGTCGTGTGTGCCAGGAGGATGGAGAGGAGGAGGGTGAATCTCTGGCACTTGGCAGTTAGATGGGCTTGCTTTGCTGCATTGCCACAGTCAGAACAATTTGAAAACAAGCAGTAATTTGCTAGTTAAGGCTCAGTGTCCTTGAGTAAGGCATCTTGGTGGCTGCGACTGGGTCTGCTGAAGCTGTGCGGTGATGCCTTGGGCTCTTTTGTCCAGCAGTTCCATTCTGGACCTAATGAATGTTTAAAAGAAATGGATAAGTTTCCATTATTTTCTTCTGGTTTTATAGAACAGCATTTTGTCGAGGTGCTTCTCAAACCAGATGTATTCAGAAGGACAACGACTGACTGTTAACTATTATAAAATACGTTAGTGTAGGATTTTTTTCTTCGACAGTCCCCTTTGCGAGAAGTAATGAGGTCACTGCAGAAGAAGGTTTGGCTTTAATTTGGCACGTTTGGCGGCCTGCTAGAAAAGCCTTGTTTAGGTAGGCACTCCTAATAGAGAGGCTAGTAAATCTGTTTTTGTAAAGAAAATGTGCTGTCGGTGCACTCTTACCTTATGAACTCAGTCTCTGTGCCAGGAGGTCCTCTCGACAAAATGCTGTCAGTGCCATCTTGCTATTTGAAATGCTTTTTTCCCCTTAGTTCTGGTAGAGAGAAGAACCTGTACAACATTGATCACCAAGGTGAATAACAAGAGTAGAACCCCAACCAGCTGGCCCTCTTGCTGCTGGCTTTGTAGATGGTCTAGTGACTTCTGTGCATGGAAGGAAAAATGGCAGAAGTCACTCTAACGACACAGATCTGCTACCAGTGTGTGATTGCTCCTCTGTGTATAACAGCAATAGGCAGTCACAGGATCATTTCATTAAATTCATGTATCTATTAATTTTCCTACACTATGTTACATGCACTGGAATCTGCATTCCTTAAGACTGTTTGGAAAGCTTAATTCTCTTTCTTCACATTTCCTAAATAAGTCTTAAGAATCTAAACATCAGGCAGACTGTTATTCAAAATGAATTTGTTGTCACATTCCAGATCTGCCTGGATTGTGGCAGAATTTATTTCGTAAAGTCTCTTCTTATTTCTCATTTCTCTTTCTTTTTAAATGGCACCACATCAAATGTTGTCCAAAATCTGACTCAGTGATGAAGTAAGTCTTCAAAAAAGACAGATGGAGAAAGCAAATGTTGTTAAAAATTTTGTCTGAAGTATTGTGTCTGTGCTAATAGTCACTTTTTTATCATAATTGATATACGGAGTTTGGTTGTTTTTAAATTTATTTTTTGTTCTTCACTGTTTAAGGGAGAGGTAATGTATAGGTGTACAATGCTAGTGTTTTGGCTATACTATAACCAATATGTTCTCATGGAGTTTCTCAGGTAAGCAATATAAAATGAGAGATTCTGTCTTTTTTCCCCCCTTTTTTTTTTTTTTAAAAACTGCAAGGCTGTATAATTGTTTACTGAAATTTATTAAATTATCTTTAAACAGATGTAAAAATTCTTAAGTAGAACACCTCATTAGGTGTACACAGCATAGTTTCTATTAAATTCACAATACTGTGGGGAAAAATATGATTGAGATTTAAAGTGTGTGCGGGGAAAACTGGTAAGACTTCTGTTCTTGTTGAGATTTGTTCGTTGGTTTATCCAAACTCTGTACATGCCTGTCTTATTCTATTGACTTTTAAAGAAACGCAGCAGGATTTTTTCCTTTTATCCATCCAGATAGTGTTTTCAATCAGGAATATTTCTCAACTGTGATGTCCTTTTCAATTATAAAATAGTATTCTCCTTTTATAGCTGAACATTAAATAAATTTTAAAATAGGATCAGCATGACTGAAATGAGATCTTTTTGTCAAGATTTATGTGTGTGCATACAGAAATACTACATTTCTGAGTACGGCAAATAATATGTCAAATCTGAGCCACAAAATAGGAATGTAGATGGATCCTTGCAGTGCATGTATTTTATTGTTACTTTCCCAGTGATTTTTCTTTCATGTAGATTGACATAAAGACAAATATGTGCTTTCCTTTAGATATTAAACCCACTATCTCACCTGTGAGGGATTGTAAAATTATATCCCTTTAAAAGAGAATACATCAATCTACAAAAAATTGCATCTTCAAGACAAGGTCTTTCTTATTTCTCTATTCCTAAGTGTATTCAGAAACAAGGAGAAAGCTAGAGAATTTAAGTCAGTCTGAAGATTGTATCAAATACTGGGAGTCCTCTAGTATTTCTATGAAGTTATGCAGTATATTGACATTTTTTCACACGGTTCTTTGGTCGTACAGTAGAGAGGCATTTGTTTTGAGACTATCTGTTCAACAAGTTTGTTTTTTAAAGGACCTACATCAAAGGATCTTACCGCAAATTTAAAAGGATGTAAAGGTTTCTATGGTACCATAAACAGTATAACAAATAATTTGTTGTAAAAGCAGCTTCTCAAATTGGGTCTTTGGGGTGGGGAGAAATGTTTAATCTGCGGATATAGCTGGTAGTCCTTAATGGTAATTAGTAGCTATTGAAGTAAGAGTTTAGGTAGAACATTAATTAAAATAATCCCGTCCAAGCCTTGCAGTAATAGGCACTGACTGCCATCTATCCATGTGTTTTTTTTAATCAGGTCTATCAAACTATCATTAGCTTTCTGCCTAGCCTGTATTTTCAGTGCAGTTCTACATCGTAATACCCGAAACCTTCCTCCTTCTGGGTGAATGCCCAAGGCATTTATCTTCCTACAGGACTTTGGTGTTTATCTCCTTGGCTCTGAAAGCAGAAATACAGGGTATTTTCCCAAGTATACCCTTAATCTAGAAACAGCTTTATAACTGAATATCGCACTTTATGGTAAATGAAAAAGCGTTTCTGAAGTAGAGGCATCGTTGCCTTGTTAATGTCCTTCCCTCTGCCCACCCCCTCTCCAGTCCTCCTCTTTCTGTCACTCCATTAAGTACCGTTCGGTCATCAGTTGAAAAAGCACTGAAGATGGAGTGAGTGCAGTCCTGACTTTTTTCGTGTCTTTGTTCAGCTGGATGAAGGATGAGGACAGCTGTTTGTTTTTACAGCTGTTCACAATGGTGGAGCTTTTACCGTTTCCATCCATTAGACAAATTGGGTCAGAGAGTAGAAGGGGATGCGAGCAGTCAGATATTGTCCTTAAAAACTTGAAATCCTCCTGTTTTTCAATCCTTCTGTGAGCTGGTGAGTGCTAGATGAGCCGTATTTATTTATTGTAATACCTGTTTGGTGGGGAGTTCAGGTGATACTCACGCAGGGGCTTTGCTGCCCTGGGGTGGGAGAAGCAATAGCTTGTGAGGCTTCGTTCCCCTCGGAGCCCGAGGTTCAGGTGGAATCTCTTCATCTTTGAAAAACCCTGGAGCTGTGCAGCCCAAACATTAAGCATCAAGCTGCATTCCTTTCTGATGCAAAAACATTTTCACCAGTGCTACTCAAATTTGGTTTCAGAGTAATATTGGAAAAGAAGGATACCCGTTGTTTTAGTGAAATCATAACTTTGTTTTCATTAACTTCGTGACAATGATTTGTTCGTTTTATTGATGTCTAGTTCCTTATGTTCCAGAGAAAAGAGTGAGAAAAGGTCTGTGTGAATACTTTGGAGCTCTGTAGATGGGGACATCATTTTTCCACGTTAAAATTATCTTAACATCCAAGAAAGTCATATTCCACTCTTACTCAGTTGAGTGTGTGCCTGCCTACAGGTTTATGGGCACTACATTAAACAAACTCTAAGATGTGTAAATTTAACTCAGTCTGCTTATCTTTGTGCTGTGTAAGTCTGTTGTAAGTCCATATTAATTTTATCTCTATTAAGTGCTTATTAATTTTGAGTATTTCCACAATTTACTCAAGTAGAGTGGTATATTGCAATGCATTAGTTTGGATACCCTAAACTGTTGGAAAAGGTGGTGAGTATACCTTTTTGCCAGACAATGAAAAAGAAAGAATTTCGAAGAAATTCAAAAGGAAGTTGATTTCAGAAGAAATATTTTGGAAGGGAGAGGGAGTTGAAAAGTTCTGATTAATTTTTTTTCAGAATAACGTTTTACTTCTGAGTGGGTCTTTTTCAGTTGTAATTCATAACATGTATATTCTTGACTATAGTAAAATCTGTATATTCAGATTTTTTTACTTTTTCAGTTTTCTGTTTTGACAGTCTTTGATTTTTTTTTTTTTTCTGTTTGTATGTGTAAAACTTGCTTTTGTTCTAAATTGAAAACTTGCAAAAACACTCTTAATAATTTCTGTCGGGCTTTGGTACTGCACTTCATTTAAAAAAGCAAAACAAAACACCCCAAACTAACCCTCAGGAGTTTTCACGTGTCCGTATCGGGCATTGAAATCTGCATCCATGTAATTAAAATTTTTAACTTCTAAGAAAAGGGTGTTATTCATATTTATTTTGGTAAGACATTGACATAGATTTTATTTCCCCCCTCCCCCCCTGTGCTTTTCCAAGCTCTGAAGACCCTATTGATCTTCAGCATTACTCTTCCCCATTTCCTAAGCTTTTTGAAAGCTGCTGTGTTTTTTGAATTGGGAGTAGTGTCTCCGTTTGCCAACCTCCCTTAGCGTGGTGGAGTGGGGAGAGATAATGGCAAGGGGAGGGATGCTCTGCCTACGGCTCGGAGGGTTTCTCTCCATTAGCTGCGCTGCCTTCGTTTCCCTTGTCTAAGGTAGGGCGGGTTTTGATGGATCTTTTAATATGAGTATCATCTTCCAGCACAGAGCATGGGAATGGATTAGCCTAGAGGGTATGAGAGTCGTTCTCTAAGATAGTATTTTAAGGAGGACATCACTGACAATTCTGCTTCATATCCACTTTTCTTGTGTTTTGCCAGCACTGTTGTGTGCGTGTATTGGTAGCTTTGAAATAATTTTCTACTGTTAGATGTTAAAATAACTAAGGAATACATTTCATAGTCTTTGATTCATTCGCTTTTCATCTTATCCTTTCAGGTTGCATGCTGCTTGATTATATGAAGAACAATTAGGGAAATATTTAAATGGATTTGTTTGGGGTTTTTCCTGAGTCAGAGGGGCTTGCTTTTGGTATTTTGGTGTACATCCTCCTGAAATAGGTTCTTAGTAATTACTAACTACAAAAAAAGAAGGTTGGAGGATAGTAGTTGCATGTGTTCGATTGAAAGTCCTGCTGGAATATGAAGTTCTCAGGCAAAACAAATTCAGAAGTTAAAAGATGCTGCTGGGATAAACCTTGGGGCAGAGCTTAATCTGTAATACAGTTTACTGGGATCTACGAGGTGATGTATTTGGAAATATTTAACAGAAATAAGAGATAGCAGAAAGTGGTGTTGTGCTGGAATTTTAAAGGAAAAATAATTGGTTTTGTTGTTGTTTTTCCTAACAATTCTATGTTGCCCTAAAAAGTGTTAATTTTTTTCAAGAAAAAGCAAACGAACATTTTGCCAGTGAAGTACAAATTCAGCCACTTAAAAAAAAAAAAAAGTGAGTGATTAAATAACTCTTAATAAAGACTATCTCATGGATTGCTGCTCCTTGGCTTGTTCTTTCGTGGTCAGGAAGAAATTGTCACTGACTTCTGAGTTGCAGTAATTAATCAGGACCCTCAACCTAAACGGCTGTGTTTGAGTGGATGCTTAATGATAGTCTTCCGTCCTGGTCGTTTCAGTTTATTGTTGGAGCATGTTGCAGATGCCAGTGAAGTCTCCCAGGTCTTCCGCGGAGACACACTGATAGCGGTGCAACTGAAAGGGTAAAACAAACGAGAGCAGGAAAAACGCAGTACTAACACAAGAGGATCCTGGTAGCCTAAAAAAAAAAAAAGAAATAAATCTAAAGATGCCCTGTCTAGAGAGAGATCTGCAGAGTGAAAACAGAGCACAGAAAGACTGAGAAGAAAAATTCCCCTGAAGGCAGCGTCTCTGGCACGTGCCTGAGCCGTGGGGAGGCTGCGGCCGGCGGCGTGCAGGGTGAGGGGCAGGGGCCAGGGTGCCCACTCCTCCTCCTTGGCCACCAAGTGTCCTGTAAGCCGGCAGGGTCTCTTAGGTAGCCTGAGTGCAGCTCTTCCTCTGCTTTTGCTTTGGCAAACCCCGCTGTGCGAGGGCAGTGTTCGACACGCACCGTGATGGCGAACTCCTTGACTTGCGTCTATTGACCGAAGCCTGAAAATGGCTAATGCGGTTCCTCCGTCAGCTCCCCCAAGTCCCAACCTTTCCTGGGGAGAGGTGATGTCCTGTGGCTTGTGTGCTGCTCCACCGCCTCGTTTTGGGAGGGGACAGCTTGTGTCTTAAGCAGCGTTCGGTAGTTTCATAGAATTGTAGAATGGTTAGAGTTGGAAGGGACCTTAAAGATCATCTAGTCCCAAGCCCCCTGCCATGGGCAGGGACACCTCCCACCAGACCAGGTTGCTCAAAGCCCCATCCAGCCTGATCTTGAACACCTCCAGGGATGGGGCATCCACAGCTTCCCTGGGCAACCTGTTCCAGTGTCTCACCACCCTCACAGGAAAGAATCGCTTTCTAGTATCTAATCTAAATCTCCCCTCTTCCAATTTAAAACCATTACCCCTTGTCCTGTCACTACACTTCCTGACAAAGAGTCCCTCTCTGGCTCTCCTGTAGGCTCCCTTCAGATATTGGAAGGCTGCTGTGAGGTCTCCCCGGAGCCTTCTCTTCTCCAGGCTGAACAACCCCAGCTCTCTCAGCCTGTCTTCATAGGGGAGGTGCTCCATCCCTCTGATCATCTTCGTGGCCCTCCTCTGGACCCGTTCCAACAGGTCCATGTCCTTCCTCTGTTGAGGACTCCAGAGCTGGACACAGTATTCCAGGTGGGGTCTCACGAGCGCAGAGTAGAGGGGTAGGATCACCTCCCGCTTGGGTTGGGTTGGCTCACAGGAGAGGATGCCAAAGGATGGAGAATTGCCGGTCGAAATCAGTGCCGTCCTCTCTTGGTGTGCGTTCATCTGTAGTTCTTTGGGGTTTTTTTGGGTTTTTTTTTTTGTTGTTTTGTTTTAAGTCCGAGTTGTTGGATATAATCTCCTTACCCTTCAACAAGCCATGCTGAAAGCACTTTTTTTGTTAATATTACTGAGGTGTTTTACTGCAGCGGCAGCAGTGATTACAGGACTACTACATTTTGGCTAACAAACGCAATAAATGTGACGAAAATCCCCCTGTGTTTTACATTTCACTGCATAATATGTTTATATAACATGTTAAACACTTCTGCCTGAAGAACAGCTTTCCACAAAGGTAAAATGTATTTTCCGTGGCTCTTTTTGAGAATTACTGTGGGAAAGGGTGATTCCTGCTCTCTCCTCTCTCCCCACGTACCTCAATCTGCGTTTCCCAGTGTTGCAAAATACACGTTTTTCTTATTTTCCCGCCGCCCTTCGAAGTGCTGTTTTTCAAGGCGTCTTTCGGTTTTGTGAGGCGAGGGGCGCGTTATCCTTGGGGATTGGGCTTTCCCGACGCCGGGGGGGAGCTGGCGGAGGCGCTGGGCGGGAGCAGCCGGGTCCCTGCCCGGAGCGAGCGCTAATTTGGCTTTTTGTATTCTC
Source organism: Numenius arquata (assembly GCF_964106895.1). Taxonomy (NCBI): domain Eukaryota; kingdom Metazoa; phylum Chordata; class Aves; order Charadriiformes; family Scolopacidae; genus Numenius; species Numenius arquata. The sequence continues at coordinate 9,597,710 of NC_133577.1, read as the reverse complement.
GTCCTGTCTGTTTGTGGTATTTAATGCTCTAACATCTCTCTGGTTGGGTGAACCCATATGTCATTCAAATGGGAACCTGTGCCTTGCCATTGGCCTGACAGCCGCTCAGCCGTGGAGCACAACGATAAAATTATGAAAACTGTGTCTCTGCTCATTGGACCAGTGGAATTTACAAGCATTTCTCCTCGATGTGCCTAAACACCATGTTGCCGTGCCTTGGCTCGCACGGCAGATTTTCCTGGATTATAAGCCTTGTCAATAGTTTGAAAGCTCACTTGGGTCTTTTTTTTTTTCCCCCTCTTTTTTTTTTTTCCTCTCTTTCTTTATTTATAGATGTGTGCTCCTCACAGACAAAATCAAAATTCAGCTGCCTGAATGCTTTGATGGTTACAAAAATAAATATTTTGTTTATATATTTAAAATAAAAGCAGAGATATTTTTATGATAAGCAACATTTTGCTGCTGCTTGGTTCTGTCAATGTATTTAATAGTCAATATGAGAATTGTTATTTATATGCAGATTCTGTTTACTTCAGCATTATTTATAAAGCAGTACTGTGTGATGGTAAAGCCATGTCTGTAAAGTCATGTTTTTGCTTCATGTCTCCCTTTTTGTGGTATGGTACACATTACAGATACATAATTCAAACGTAAATGTTATTTGACATAAGGGAATAAAAAAACTATTTTCAGCTCATGAAAAAAACCCCATTAATATGAACTTGAAAAGCTCTTTCTCAAAATCACCACTGTTGAACCGATAGCACACTTCTGCTCTAGTGTAGCCTTACGTTTTGCGTGTGGTTGAAATGTCATGGTACTAATCAATTCATCTTACAAAACTTACCAAAATATGCTTGCTAAGACCTGGTAGTGAAACCAAACTGCAATCCTAATGTATTAGTAAGATACAGTTTTGCTGAACTAGCCTTGGCTTCTCTTTTTTAGTGTATCTTGCTTTGTGTACCTTGTTATTGGTTGAATATAGAAATCTAAGACAAGTTTCTCAGTAATTAAAATTATCAAGGTTCTCCTACACCCTTATATTATCAGAGAATTTGTTGCACTTTCTGCATAGGAAAGATGAACTTACTGTTCAAACCTGGAAATAGTCTTGAATGTCTGTTGCGGTATATATCCTGAAATATCAGGGAAAAACTCATTCCCAGGCTAATGATTGCTTGTTGATAGTGAATTTGATTAGTACCTCTATGTAATTTTTACCTTTTTATTAACTGAATAAACTTATCAGTAGGAAAAATGTAAGGGAGGAATAATTAGTGTAGTGGAAACTGATTTTGGTTTTGTGGTTTTGGGGTTTTTTTTAATAGCAATAGTATAGTCTGTTCTTATTTTATTGCAACTCCTTTGCTTTTGACCAAAGTAGAAAAAGACACCTGAGAATGGCTAGCAGGAAAAATTGGTTCTTGATTAGTCTTCCAATTAATCGCAAATTTCTTGTATTGTGGCTTGTGTAGTACCTTTCCTGATGACCATCATCAGATAAAAAGATTGTGGAGATCCTTTTAATCTGACACATGACAGAGCTTTTTCTGGGTTTTCTCCTATCCTCTTTGGGCTTGCTGGTAATAGTGTAACAGTGGGGTTATCTTTCACATTCATGATCTATGAAAATTTTAAAACTGAAATCTTTGTTTTCTGTTTGCCAGGAAAATTATGTGCTGCTTTTGTGAAATGTAGACAAATCCATATTCCTTGCCCCAAGGATATTGCAGTATAAATCCCTCAGCTCGTATGTCCATGAGTGCATCACTACTTATGCTCGTAGCGTTGGTCCTGTTAAGCTCAGCGGCGCTACTCGTATGATTAAAGTTTAAAAATGCATAGCAGTTTGTAGAGTTGGAACCTGAATAACATGTAATGGAAATAAATAAGGACGTGGGTGGGAAAGATGTATAGAAAAGGTTGAAGGTTTTGCTGAGTTTGTAGGGCTTCTTTGGAAACGTATACATTTCAGCTGGGACCGACTTCATGGTTTTATTTATAATATAAACTTTAATAAATTATAAGACCTATATAGCAAGTACTTTGAATTCATGTATTTCATGAATCCGGCTGTAATGTGCTTTGTAGGGCTCTGCAAAGCACTGCACTACATTGTGTGTCTGCCCTGTTCATGTGCTGAATTTCTTTCCTACTCCTTTTATATTACTGCACTTGAGAGAGTTTTCACTTGCTAGTTGGAACAGAAGCTGAAGGGGATCTTTTGGAAAGCACAGTCAAGCAGACATAATAAATTTTGAAAGGCATAAAAACCTACCTCCCAATTGAGGGAGGTAAAGATTTACAATACATCATAGAAATACTTTTTTTTTTTTTTTTTTTGATAAAGCGAAAATCTTCTGACTTTGCAAAGCTTTTCTTACTGCGAGGCAGTGGAAGAGCCACTCGCAGTGTAACAAGTTGTTTTCTTTTTGACTTGAAGATGAAATAAGATTATTTTCAGATCGGTTATAGGCAACAAAGTAGAAGGCAACGCTTTTAAATAGGTGCTTGTCTAGGGTTTTTCTCTGATGCACAGAACAGTTACGTTGGATGCTAATTATTTGATTACATGCCTTTTTCTTCTGGAGAGACATTGAGATGCACAGCTCTGAATCAGCTTGTCTTTCCTCAAGGGAGCAGGTCCTCAATGAAGTGCTTCCCGGGAAGAACAAACACTGGTGAAACAAACCAGCATCTAGTTAAAGACAGCATCTAGCAGGGTATGCCTTATGGTGTGAGGTTCTAAAATTAGGGTCCTCAGTTGACAGCTTCCTTCAAAAAAATCCAAAAAACCAAACACCCCCCCCCCCCCCCCCCCCCAAAAAAAAACCCCAATAGTCACCCAAAATGTTTTAAAAAAAATGTTTTCTAAACACTCCCAAATTCCCAGGGTAAACAGAACATACATCTTTAAGTTTGAAGACAGCTTCTCCTCTTAGATTGATAATTTAATGACATTCACCATATATCGGAGCTGTTGAGAGAATTGGATTATAAAGATTTGTAGATCGCTTTTAACAACATAGACTATTAATTTATTTTACCTTTCTAACATTCCTGTTACTTTGAAATGTTTCTTTTTAAAGAGCGGTTATAATTTATCATAAAGCATTCCTGCTTTCACGGCAAAAGGGTATTTATTGCTGCTTCTCTTCTAGGAGAAATGTGATGACATCATCTTTTCCCATCTATTTTAAATGTAGTAAAAGGGGGAGGTTTTGCAAGCACGCTGCCGTATCCGAGGAGAGGAAGGAAACAGGTGGACATTGGAAGTGTTTTGTAATGGGTCTTACCCAAAAGAGACTTCCCTTACTGTAATTTAGTATAGAAATGTTACTTGTCTAAGTGAAAATTGCTAATTTTGCCTTTTTAATCCCCAATTAAGACTTTTAATGCTAGTCCCTTCCTTAGTAATACATTTTTATAGACCTCTGAAGGTATTTGTGACTACTGTATTTGTGTGGGCTGTTTGGCTATCGTTACTGTTTTAAATGTTGATCTTAGTTTTGAATCACAAATGTTTTGCAGCTTTCTTAGCTTACTAAATTTCTTCAAACATTGTGATCTTGGTGAGTAAATAGTAGCACATGCCATAGTTCTTTATTTATTTTCTGTAAAACTAAGAGAGTTTTGATAATTTCGAACTGAGGGGATTTAGTTTATTTTTGCCTCTTGACATGAAAGGTGGAGTAGAAGCTGAAGGACTAGACTGAAAAAGCACAGATTATTTAATGTTTGGGGTTTTTTTTAATTGTTGATTGCTTTTAATTGGCAGTGCTCCTACTCCTCTTCCCTGCTTGACCCCCTGCCCCCCAATTTCTGTGCTGAATATTTAAACCAGAGGTCAGTTTGGCTCCATGTGTTGTTTAAAATACGCTGCGACTGAACTGCTAAATGGAACAACAGCATCAGCATAAAATGCAGAGACCGTATTAGGTCTGAGAGGATGGAAGCGTGCATAGGTTATCAATAAATACCCAAATCAAAGTGAGCTTATTCTATAGATGTATTTTTTTCATAGTGAACTAACAGTGTTTTTGAGCTCCTGTCCCCTTCTCATCACAGAGTAATGATCCCTGTTCGTGTTTTCTCCTTTTCTTTCTTCTAACTCCCATAGCACAGCTTTTTCAATCCAGCATTCACTGCACATGTTCCAGTCATGAGGTTACAAAGCTGACATTGCAGTCTCAGCAGAGGTTATCTCTTTAAAATTCCCTAAAATTCCCCTTTGGCACATCCAGTTTGGCAGCTGGGTTTCTGTAGGAAACTGATGGAGCCACCCCCTCCCCTTATGTCCTTTATAAAAATAGAAATCTATTAAACCTCTGGCCAGAAGGGCAGATGGGTAAGTACTCCCTCCGAAGCAGACAGTGCTGCTTCCTAAGCTTTTCTCCCTAGTTTTATACTCTCCAAAAAATCAAATTTATATACTTCAGAGCCAACTTAGTAGTGCAAATATCTGCTTTTAAAATTGAAACGCAACTTGCCTGATGTTCTTCAGGACATGTGAACTCTTGTGCTCTGGAGGGTATACACAGCTGCTGAGAAATATTGACCGGTTGTTTGAAATATTTTAAATAGCTATGCAACTGCAAAATCAGAAGCTTAATTTAATCTTAGAAGCTCATGCCTGAACAACGCTGTAGCCGGTAAAGTACAGCTGGTACTCCGAGAAGGATCTGCCCAACCAAATGGAAGGCTTAAATATTGAACTACCGACATAGAAAAGTGATCACTGACCTAATACTATTCAAGAACTAACCTAAACGGGCATTGCCTACTCGCATTTTACAAAGCGGCTTTACCTTCATGCAAATAACGTCCCTGAAATGCGTTATTTGTTTCTCCTTCCTGCAAGGAAGGACGGGAGAGAGAACTGTGTGTGTGTCCCCCTCCCCGCATCACTGCTTCCCCCTCCGGTGTCATTCTGGGCGAGAGCTGCAATGATTGCTTTCCTGCTTCGAGTGGGTTAAATTTTATGGGAGAATTTAGGTGTTCTAAGTTTTAAGGAGACCCAAAAAGCCAGTGTCCTGCTTGAAAGCCTCCTTTTGTAGTCTCACCTTGTGTTGGTGCTTTCTCGTGGCACCTGTATCTCAGAGGGCTCTGCATGTCCTCTCTTCCAGAGGGCTGGAAGTTGTTACTTTGCATATCGGGTGCTTTTTTGGAAAATGAGAATTGTGGATTTGGATTCACGGGATGAGGAGAGCCCAGGAAAACCAAAACCAAAGACTCTGCAGTTCAACAGCAGCCCAAGCCAACCCAACTGGGAGCTGCAGCGCCACTTCTCTTAGGTCGCCTCTGGGTTCATCTGACCACGTTGAGTTGTTTCTGTGCGCTCAGCCAGCAGAAGGCTGTCCCTTTAACTTTTTGCTGGTTTAGTGCGATGGAATGGCTCGGTAGAGGATCAAACCAGCTATGGGGGACTGACAGGTTGGGTGAAGAGAGAAGCCAGTGGGCCTTCTGGAACAGCAGATAGATTGACTTGGAGGTGTAGACCAGCTGTCTTGGTGCTCTAGCCTCTGGAGCATTACATAAAAGGTGAGCAAACCCCATTGCGTCCTGCTGTCTTTCCAGAAAAGGCAGTCCTACTTTTTGTGGTGCCTGTTGCCAGGACACCCCTTCTTTCCCCAGCCCCTCAGTGTGCAGAGGTGGGCACTGGGCAGTTGTGAGGCAGGAACCCGCTCAGTGGATGAGGTAAGGTGCTCGGGAGCATTTCCGCATGGAGCGTTTCCTGTGGAGCAGATTTGAATGGCTCCCTCCTGAGAACGTGTGCTTTTTCTGTCGCCTTTGGAAGAGCTTAGCACTCTGTCCCCTCTGGAGAACTGCAACAAGCAGTTGCTGTTTTGACTCACTGTGCCTGGTGCTTGTGATCTCTCTTTGAGGACTGTGAGCCCTAAATAGGCTCTTCTCATCTCTCTGTTGATGGTCAGCAGTGACTACATGCACCAGACACCTGATGCTAAATTCTGTATGAGTTGCACAGAGCATTGCATTTTCTCACTGTAAGTTACCATGTCTGTTTTCTTGCTTTTATTGAGAAAAATCTTTGCTAACCTGGCCTCGCTATTTAACCATCTTGAAAGTGAGCCTGAAGCCCTTTTCTTTGTAGGTTGCTTCTTAATGCACTGAAGTGCCTACCTTCTTGTTAACGCTTACTATTTTTACCATTCCTGATTTCCCCACCTCTTATTTATTAAGAACTCGATTTGTGTTTGTCATAGAAAACAACAAAAATAATTTTGCCCTTATCCCCTTCTCTGTGTCAGCTGGAGTTTGTTGGGGGGGAGGGGGGGGAGCCCCAAATAAACAAACCAACCAACCCACCCCACCACTCTAAATTATTCTAATAAAATAAACAATGTGAGAATCTGCAAGTTGATCACCAGTCCAGGTGAAAAAGCCCGATGCATCGTGTGAGCACTTGTAATCCATTTCAGTGCCAAGTCAGATGGGTTAACATAGATTTCCCTTCTCCTTCTCTGATAAATTTATTTAGGTAACAAAATAATGTTGACAATCGCCTCCTGCAGCCCCTTTTGGAAAAGACCGCTTCTTAACAGTAGTTTGTAAGGAGGAGTGAGAGCGCGGAGGACTGAGTATTCAAAGGGCGAGCGTGGGGAGTTGCAGTTTCCTTGGGAGTGAAATGAGGAAGGTGTAGAGTCCTCGCTTGCGTGACGCAGACATCCTTAATCACCTTTCTGAGCAAGCCTGAGTCACGGAATCGCTTTTGCGCTTAGCACTGTAAGAGAGAGGCTACCTGGGACACCTTGACGGCACAAAAGCAAAACGAACTATTCCGTTTCCTCCTTGTCTGTTACTTTTGGCAAAAATGCCCTGCACCAGAGAGGTCCCACCGTTCTTTACAGTCTGGGTGTCTTGAAGTAAAAAAAAAAAAAAAAAAAAAAACCACAAAAAAACCAAAAAAAACCCCAAGTCAATTGGTTTCTTTGTTTTTAACTGAAAGATTTCCTTATCGTGCAGCTGTTTTGTCAAAAGACACTCCTCCACACTTTTCAGTTTGGAGGTATTGAATGTTCCTGATGGATCCTTTAAAGTGTTTTAAAGTGCATAATTGGGGCACTTGAGCATAAAACTACAATTATACACTTGTGTGTTAATTTTGTGTACAGATAGATATTACTTCAGTCTGGCCATAAATGAGAAGGAAGCGTTTTATTGTGAGCGTAAGAACTTGTTTTGTGAATGCTTAAAGGAAATAGGTGTTCAGATAATAGCCCCGAACCACCAGACTTTGGGGAGAAAGGGGAGTTTAAGCTTTCAAGAAAGGGAAGGAGCATGCATGGATATACTGGAGATGTTTGGATGCTTTGAAAGAACAGTAGGTATTATAAAGATTAACTGATGGAGCACAATATTTGAGTTAAGATTAGTTGCAATATTAATTAAAAAAAAAAAAGAATTCTAGTAGGTTGGCAGAATGAATGAATGAGCTTGATGGTGATTCCTTGTAAGTTTTTAAGGGAGCTATTTGCAATTAATCAAAACAGGTCATTTTTGATAAGTAATGTTATGACTATAAAGGTTCTTGTTTGTTTTTCCATTCCATTTTGAGGCTAATGTTGAGTGAATTGGATTATCTGTATTCAGATACTTAAATTTAGCAGAGGTTTCTAAGACTTAGTTGTGGTAACTGATAGGAGGAATAATTTACAATAATCATCTTATTTTGAGTATAATAAAACTGTAATTATTTAAGAAATTATGATGTGCTATATGGTTTCAGCTGTGAATTTATAACATTGATGTCTTTGATGTTTCTGTCGGGGTTCTTTTGATGTTTTCTAGTGCTAAGTAATAGGTCAAATTAAGTAATAGAAATAGAATTAATCAAATACCTAAACTCTGCGACTACAAGGAGGGGTTTGAAAGTTTTCTTTTAAAAATACTTGGAGCAATATTTGAAATCATAGCCATATTACAGTTGTAAGATGTAGCATTCGGACCGTTACGTAAGTACTCTTATTTAAGAGGCTGACTTGTTTTTTGTCTGTTCCCAATAAAGGGAAAGAAAAGCCAGCACAGAAAAGATTTACATCTTCCTCTTTTTAAATTTTTTTTTTCCTTTTTATTGTCGATGCTGTTTGGTCAAACTCATCTAAAGAAGAAGGGTTTTGGATAGGGGTTGCTTTGTATTTCTTATTTTCCTAAGGAAGCATGAGTACTCCAGAGTGTTTGCCTATGTCGGTAGGAATGTTGTTGTTGAGGGACTGTACCACAGGAATGGGATCCTGATCTTAGGCAGTTAATGCTATGCTGTAAGATAATAAATTATGCTGGGCTTGTAGAGACGTAATCAAATTTTCTTATCCAGTTGGTTCAGCTGGTCATCCTGTTTGCCTTAGGATTCCTTGCTGCGGGGAATTTTTAGTGTCCGGATGAAAAGTATGATTTTGATCCTACTTTAGTAGAAGAAACTAGCAGAATTTGGACTGCACAAATGACTACATTTGTCACAGAAATTGCTGAACCTGAATGATCGCTGTGGGAGGTCATGCCTTTTTCTTTTGTGTGTTGACCTCTCGTGCTGTGGACACTATTAGGGGACTGAAATCCATGATGAGAACACAAAGAGCTGGAAATCCGTTCTCTCGCTGCGTGTTCATGGCAAGTTTTCTTGATGAGAAGTGTGATATCCCTTAGAAAAGTGAAGGACTGGAACTGGAGATGACTTGCTGTGTGTAACGGCAACCTACTGCTCCGCTGTTTCAGTGTCAGGCCCAGGAGGCAGAGCCATGGGGGCTAACTTGGAAGTGGCGATCTTGTCAAAGGTGCCTGGGCCAAAATCAGAGGGGTTCTCTGGTAAACACCAGAATTGGGATGTGCCCCTTGGCTATTAACTCTGTACTAAGACACTAAACTGAAATATGTTTAGAGCAGCTCCACGTTATTAAATCGCAGAATGGCTGAGGTTGGAAGGGACCTCTGGAGCTCATCTGGTCCAACACCTCCACTCAAGCAAGGCCACCTAGAGCTGGTTGTCCAGGACCATGTCCAGATGACTTGTGTATATGCAAGGATGGAAACTCCACAACCTGTCCCAGTGCTCGGTCACTCTCACAGTAAAAAAGTGTTTCCTGATGCTCAGAGGGAACCTCCCGTGTTTCAGTTTGTGCCCATTGCCTCTGGTCCTGTCACTGAAAAGAGCCTGACTCTGTCCTCTTTGCACCCTCCCTTCAGGTATTTAGACTCATTGATGAGATCCAGCAGAGCCTTCTCTTCTCCAGGCTGAACAGTCCCAGCTCTCTCAGCCTTTCCTCATATGTGAGGTGCATCGGCTCCTTAATCATCTTTGTGACCCTTCATTGAACTCTCTCCAGTATGTCCATGTCTGTCTTGTACTGGGGAGCCCAGAACTGGACACAGTACTCAACAAGGTTCAACAAGGGCAAGTGTAGGGTCCTGCACCTGAGAAGGAAGAACCCCAGGCACCAATATAGGTTAGGGGTGGATCTTCTGGAAAGCACTACCGAGGAGAAGGATCTGGGAGTCCTGGCGGATAGCAAACTTTCCATGAGCCAGCAATGTGCCCTTGTTGCCAAGAGGGCCAATGGGACCCTGGGCTGCATAGGGAAGAGTGTGGCCAGTAGATCGAAGGAGGTCTTTCTCCCCCTCTACTCCGCACTGGTGAGGCCACAACTGGAATACTGTGTCCAGTTCTGGGCTCACCAGTTCCAGAGAGACAGGGAACTACTGGAAAGAGTCCAGCACAGGGCAACAAAGATGATTAAGGGATTGGAGCATCTCCCTTATGAGGAAAGGCTCAAAGAGCTGGGGCTCTTGAGCCTGGAGAAGAGAAGGCTGAGGGGAGACCTTATCTATGTTTACAAGTACCTAAAGGGTGGGTTGAAGGATGATGGAGCTGGACTCTTTTCAGTGGTTCCCAGCGATAGGATGAGGGGCAGCGGGCACAAGCTGGAACATAGGAAGTTCCATTCAAATATGAGGAAGAACTTCTTTATGGTGAGGGTGACAGAGGCCTGGAACAGGCTGCCCAGGGAGGTTGTGGAGTCCCCTTCTCTGGGGATTTTCAAGACCCGCCTGGATGCAGTCCCGAGTAATGTGCTCTGGGCAATCCTGCTTTAGCAGGGGAGTTGGACTAGATGATCTCTGGAGGTCCCTTCCAAATCTGATAATTCTGTGATTCCGTGATACTCCAGGTGTGGCCTCACGAGTGCTGTGCAGAAGCACCTCCCTTGACCTGCTGGCAATACTCTGTTTAATGCAGCCCAGGATACCATTAGCCCTTGTTGTGGGAAGGGCCCATTGCTGGCTAATGTTCAACTTGGTGTCCACCACCAGGTCCTTTTCTGCCAAGCTGCTTTCCAGTTGGGTGACCTTCATATATTTGTGCGTGGGGTTGTTCTTCCCTAGGAAAACCAGCTGTCAGGGAGAGGGTGTGCACTGGGAAGGTCTATGAAGCCAAATAGTCCAGTGGAACTAAACAAGTTTGGGTGGGAAGAGAAGAGCGTGGCTTGCTGAAGAGTACAGAGCATCGCTCCCTGTGGAAGATGTTTTATGTTCTTCTCTTGCTATTTTTAAGAGGTACAGTGAAGGGCTCTGAACGATCTCAAATGATTTAGCCCTGAAAGCCATCGAACTTAGGAATGGTAAAGACAGTAGTCATCAAGATTGATAACTTCAGAGGAGCACACGGGTGAATTAAAAAGCACCCTTCTCTCTTGAAAGAGACTGGAAGGAAAACTCAAGGGTGTGCAAGATGTTGGGGAGGCCACGGTAAACAGGGTGTGTGTGTGCATCCTGCCTTTTCTCATTGCTGCAATTAAAGAATAATGTTTGCATTTCTTCCGGCTACCAAGATTGTGTGCCAGAAGAAATGTAGAGTGAAAGCCGTTTTACAGAAGGATTTTTTTAGTCTCCAATAGTTAAGTGTTGGGAGTCTCTATGTGTATAAATGCATAAAAATGGAGGATTACTCATGCGGTTAGATTACCTGCTATTCAGACTCATTTGTGTTCCCTGCTTTAGAAGGTTTGAGTGGCACTGCAAAACTTGTCTGAAGAAAAATGTTTATGTGTATTTTCTTAACCATATTTTATTTTAACCACCACTTGAGAAATGGCGGTCGAAACTGGAGAATAAATGGCAAATACAGGATTTGGGGACTTAAGACTGTTGTGTAGTCCATTCATGTATGCACAAGAAGTGCCCTGTGACAAATGATTTCTTACGTGATTAAAAATCAGGTTAAATACAGGCTTTTGCAATTTTCTTCAACAACCAGCATTTCATAAGTGAGTTTCATGCTATTAGTGCAGTGAAGGATGGGGTTTCCTCCATGCTTTTTACAGAAGCACCAACCATTGGAGACAACAGTGGGGATCAGGTGAAGCTCATGTTGGTTGTGGCAGTTCTGATGAGCTTTTTCTTATGTTAGTTTGTAAAAGGGAACTCTTATTATTTAAGCAGATGACATGATCCCTTTTAATTGTTTTGATCACTTTAAAAAAAGGAAGGAAGGCAGAGTATAAGAATAGATATCTTATCTGACTCATCATTTGAGTGTGTGTATATATAGGCACTATGATTTTTATCTATTTTTAATGTATCAAAATAGCTTTTCTGAAAAAAAATTCTATTGCAAATTTTCAGTCTTCTCTACGGTGTTGGTCTGAGGGGATGGACATAACAATATGGAAATCTCTTACTAGAGATTATCATATTTTCATCCCTTAATTTGCAGAAAGGACCAAATGTTGCATTAGTTCAAACTGTGATGCAGTGTACAAATCAACACCGTCGGGCTCTTATGTAGGAAAAATTTCTTCATATTGTTTCTAGACTCAGCTGTTTACCTCTCCCTCGGAACTAATTTTAGCTCATCTAAAACATGCAAATTTTTGATTTTTGTTTGTTTGCTGTTTTTAGGGGAAGGTGGGAGTAGGAGGTGGTTGTGATATTGGCATAGATTTAGCATTTACAGCAGAGGTAGTTTTCATCAATTTCTGACAAGGGAATCAAAGTGTTCTTTTTTGGAAGGAGAGATATTGCGTTCCCTTATAAATGATTGACTATTTTGTGGTAGTAGTCTTTATTTATTTGGCTCTCATCATGAAGAATAGCAAACTTATTCAGAATCTCAGTACATCAAAAATACGTCAATACATAAAACATAAGTACTATTCCATACTACAGTCTATGCAAAAAACTATGTTAATAAGATGTGAAGGTTGCACAGCTAAGAAGTCAGAAAACATAAATGATAAGATTCTAGCAGCCACATTAACTGAGCCACATTTCACATCCTCTATATTTTATGAAATGCCTTTGACAACATAAATCAGAAAGAGAAGGTGCTATATATGTGCAACATGGCTCAGTTAATGTTGGTTTTGGAACCTTAACATCTATATTTTCTGACTGGAGAGTTTTTTAATCATGTAATCTCCGTTTTTTTAGATTCTATTTTTTCACAGTTTCTCTTTTTTAAAAGAGAGGAAAATTGCCTGTACTAATAACGGGTTAGCTCGTGTTGCTTTGATTTAAGCTGCAGTAAAAGGCAGTATATAGAGAGCACCTCGTGACAGGTACATATTTGATGCCATATACATCGCACTGACAACTGGTGTAATCATGCTGCTGTGCACTTTTTGAGGAAAAGGGGACTACAGGCATGTGTCTGAAGTCCTGTCCTTTCTGTCCTGCAGGTTAGCAGTAGTACAGGGTATGACTGCATTGCAGGCTGCAGCGCATTGTAACGATACCGGAGCTACCTTTTTAAATGAACTGGCTCGTATACAAGAAGCAGCTTGTCTACGAGAGTGTAGCTCTTCCTCTGACCTAATTCACCCGTTTATAGAGCACGGGATGGCTTTTGGTGTAGGCTCCTTCCAGTACCTGAGCTGGTTTGCGGGTCTGTGCACTGCACTGCAGTCTGCAACGCAGACGTACATCTAATGACTCTGCAAAATCCGCTGCCTCGCAAGTTCTGGAAACGGGGGATTATTGCGCCCTGACACAGAAACATGCTTTTTGTCCTGTCGCTTCCTTGCTCTGGGTCACAGGGTGGACCAGTATCGGGCCCAGTGTTAATATTTTAAAGGCTCTTAATAAGATTTTTAAAGTTCGTACTTCAGTGTAAAGGCAGGCGGTGTAAGGGAAGACAGCGACATAGGTGAACGTTGGGAGCAACGTGTTGTCAAAAGGTCAACGCTAAGTGATAAGAAGTAATAGAATTTATAGAATGCACGAACAAAATGGCTTAGCGTCAGGATTTCTGATTTACCTCTGATTAATAGCCTTGACATTAACACCCAGCTTTTTACTTGGTTTCCTTTCAGAATTATTTTACTCTCATTTAGTGAGAGGGACTTGTAGCCTTCGTTAAGACTGGGTGTGCACAAACGCACTGGGGCTGGACATGGCGATTTGAGACAGGAGACCGTGCTGCGCTAACTAGGATAGAATCTGCCACTGAATGGTACCAGAGAATTTCCCCGTGCTGTATAAGCATATTATATTTTTCTTCTTTCGGTAATCCAGCTAAACATACAGATGAAGTTCCTGGTGTACATGAACTTGAAAGTTCTAGATGGGAACCAATTTTTTTTTTTTAAGCATGTGAAAGTCAGAGGGTTAGTCTTCCCTTATAACTTCCTGTTCAAAAGTAATGCATGGTTTGAATGTTTGGGGTAAAATAAAATACTTATGCTGTGGCAGAGGTCTTGCTTTGGAAGTGTGAGACCGAAGCAGTAGATGTTCCAGAAAATCTACCAGTTTTATTTGAAGGTTTGATGGCAACTGTGTGACAGCTTCCTTTATAGTTATTACTGAAGTGACCATTGTAAAATTAAAAGAATTAGAATTAAATTTGGCTTTAATGTTTTATTGACTGAAAGAATGTGCTGTTTTACTCCTGGTGTGAAGTACCAGGTGTTGGTGTTTTGTTTTTTTTTTTTTCCTGGGAATCCTACTCACTATACATTTTGTATTCTAATTTCTATGTTATTACAGTGTTACAGTTGCTAGGAAAGTGGAATGTTCCTGATGATTAAATTTCTGAAGATGGTACTTGTTTCACAGCCTTCAGGTCCGTTTCACTGTTTCTCAGCAAAGTAGGCCATGGAATCAGGTAGTGTCACCCTTTCTCCTGACTGCCACCCCTGCCTCCGGAGCTCAGCTTTTCTTCTTTCTCTAAGTAGGGCTTAATGCTAATCAGGCCAGAAACACCCTTTCCCCCCGGATTTTTATATCGTGAGGCTGTGGTTGAAGAGTCCTGAACTGTGCTGTTGCCTGCTACTGACGTTATCCAAGGTCTGCCTCACTTTTTGGGCACCAGAGAGGTTGCAGGGAGAAGCAATGACAGATGTCACCAGGACTCTTTCCATACAGCGAGCATGTCATGGGGACTGGCATGTTCAGGTGGGTCCCAAAGTGACTTGGCAAAGCTTTTTGTGATAGGGGACAAAGTTGCTTCCATTACTGACTGGATCTAGCCATTAGGATGGTTTAAAAGTGCAGTAGCTGCATATTGCTGGTATTATTAGCGTACCTATGCTAAGGCACTAATTCTGTTACATTTTAATTTTAAAAATTATTATAATGACTGTAATGCTGTCTAATGATCCTTCTCCTTTGACATTAGTTATGGATTATGCATGCAAAAATTGCTTAAAACTTCCATTACTATCAAGGTATTACCTGGACAAAGAATGTCTGCCAGAAGACCCCTTGTTCAAGCAAGAATTAAAGATAATGGGCTAAGTTATAGGTTTAATTGGATTTCTCCCACCTCTTCATTCTGGCTGCCAGTTTTGTTCCTCTTTTATTCTCATCCTTTCCTTGTTCGCATTGGTTTAATCACTGATGGCCAGTCACACTTCTCCCAAAATAATGCTATTTGTACTGTGCAAGTCAGATAGGAGGCAAGGTAATTATTAGAATTTCCCTGCTTGCCTGGAAATAGATTGAAACTCGGGCCTGTTCTCTCTTGAACTGTTGTCCCAAGAACGTGTGTGTTACCACAGGCATCCTGAAGTTTCCCAAATTCACATCACCTGTGTTGTGCAGCCACAAAGAAGGTGGGTGTAAGGGAGAAAGGGAGGGAGGGTTTACCTTATGAAGAAAGAGGATGCTTGGGTCATTCACTCCAAGCATTGTAAGTAATTGGCTTCAGATTTGTTTTGTTCTGGGGAGATTTTAATTAAGCTTTTTTATATGCTGTTTAATAAACATTTGTCCATAAGCGGTATCTTGTGATCCCCATCAGTAAAGCAGGAGGATTAATTTGCATGTTGTTGTTTGCTATTTATTTAAATAGCCACAGAAATTATACTGAGTGTTCAGCTAAGGCAGTGGTGATGGGTCTCTGCTGTGAAGAGTACAGCATCTAAAAGTACATGTAGCATCAGGATTATTGTTGTGACTTTTTTGGGGGGTGGTTTGTTTTGTTGGTTTTTTTGAGGTTTGTTTTTTTTTTTAAGAGTTTGGATTGGGAGAATACGAAGGAAAATTCCAACATAAGCAACTGATACATTAAGGGCAGAAGAGGAGCCCAGTGCCCTTTTTTTACACCAGTGTCTGGAAGCAGATTGCCGGGGAAAACGTTTAAGAAATTGAAGCAGTCTCCCAGCTTCCGGCAGTCAAGGTGTTATCGCCTCTTCGGGTTGCTTACATCTGTTACTTGGTACCTCGCAGACCAAATTTTCATTGCTTTCTCACAGGACACAGATATGTGTTGCAAAGAGGTGGTTAGAACACGGGCATGGCTGTATTGGGTCAGATGAAGGGTTGATGCAGCCCCATGTCCTGCCTCCAGCAGAGGCTTTAATTGGATGCCTAGAGAAGAGTGGGAACAAAGCGAGCATGTGATACTTCCCCCAGTAACTCTCCCAGCCTCCAGCTATTTTCAGTTCAGGGACTTCCTGAGCCAGATGTGCCTCTATATATTTGGTAACCCTCAGAGGATGTATCTTCTGTGAACTTGTCCAGTCTTTGCGTGAGCCCACGTAAACTTTCAGCTTTGAAAACATCATTTGGCAAGGAGTTTCAAACATCTGCTACCTCTGTGACCAGAGAACCTCTTTCTCTCTCCCTCATTTTGAATTTTGCTTCTACCTGCATACTTTAATGTCTCCTATTTGTTGTGTTGAACAAGATGGTTTTATAGCTTTCTATCACATTCTTACTTCCTGGTGTCTTTTCCATGCTCAGAGGGTTATAGCTTCCTTGTATGGAAACTGTTCCATACCTTTGATCATTCTTGTTGCATTTCTCTGAACCTTTGTGTTTGACCCTTCCTAATACAAGAAGTCTGTAGAGAGGGATTTTCCTTTGCAAAAGCTGTGCTGATGTTTCTTAATTCTGGTCTTCGTTCTTGGCTGTACTGATTTATCCGGAATGTTTGTCAGTCCTTTATAGTCTTCATTTACTCAAATGTCTGGGGTTTTTTTGGTTGCCTTTTTTTTTTATTTTTTTAAAAAGCCATACTCCAGTTCTCACCCACCAAGGCAGCTCCAAGTTAGAGGTTATGTATCAACATTAGTAATTCAGCTGTTTCATTCTTGAATTTATTTAGACCTCTGTGGTGATACTGTATGGTCTTGAGCATTTCTCACCCTTCATTTGTCAATTTGTTCCATGAATAGTCCCATCATACACAGACACATTCATGGAGTCCCTCACAAAGGAGGACTCCGGCATGGGAACCTCCCAAGTGTTTTCCACAGTGCACACTAGCGGAAAAAAATTGTTAAGCTTCTCTGTGATGGCCCTGTTTTCTCTGAATCTCCTTTTATACCTTGACCATCACTTGGCACTTCAGACTCTCTGGCAGACCTCCTGCTCCTGATGTGTTTGAAGAAATTACTCATTACTCATTTGATTCCCTATCCTAGCTGTTCCTCCAGTTCTTTCCGGCCTGCCTTACTACATTTGAAGTGCCAGAGTTTAGTCTTTTCTGTTTTCTTCATTTGTACTTGGTGTCAGCTTAGTGAAGGATGCCTTTTTGCTTCTGGAAACCTGCGACGAACCATGCTGATGTCCCTTTGCTCTTCTTAAGTCTTTCTTAATAGATGGTGAATATGGGTTCTGTGCTTTCCATGTGGTTGCTGTTAAGCAGCTTTGATGCCGCCAGTCAGATTTTATGTCTTGTAGCTGTCTGTTAGAGCTTCATTTTAACAAGCTTTCTCCTTTTTATGTAATTACACTTTTTGGAGTTAAGCACAACAGTAGTACATTCCTTGATTCTCGTTGTTCTGCAGGGATGCTCAATTCAACCGTTACGGTCACTGACGTGTAGTGGTTCTGCAGCTGTAGGATGTAGATGATTCCTGCTGCTCAGGTCTGAGCCAAAGGCAGGGGCTCCTCATGTGGGCTCCATAACCAGCAGCTCCGTGGAACCACCTTTGGAACCACCTGTCTCAGTTCTCAGAGACTTCAGTCTCTGCTTTGTCGTCCGCTTGCTCAGTCTACGTGGGAGGAGTTGAAATCTCGCTCTACACAATCTTGAACCGTGCCTCTGCTGGTTTCCCTTGGTGTCCTACTGACGGTGTGGGTCTGCCTGTGCCTGGTGATCCTAGCACTCGCTCTTCCTGACCCGACCAAGCTCCAGACCTCTGCTGCTTGGTGAGGTGGAGTTTTGTTTGATTTGTTTCTAAACTCTATTTGGCATATAATGTTACTCTGTTATCGGCTGTCTTCCCTCTATTTCTGTCTGTCCTGGGATGATGCAAAATAGCGACCCACTGATTGTCTCCCTTCTACCATATTTCTGGTATCACTACTGCTAGGGCTTTTGTTGAAGGCTTGATGTTCCAGTGATCCAGTTTTTCTTCTACTCCCCCCCTTTGTGTAGAAGGCAATGTATTGTTGGATTATTTTTTTTTTTTTGCCACACTTTTTACTCTGCAGTCATCTGTGTATCTGGTTTCATTCTTTGATTCTTCTCATTGTCTTCACTTGATGACCCAGAATCTCCGTGTCTTCATTTGTCCTAATAATGCCATGCTTTTGAACCATGTATTCTTCTGATCCCATCTCCTTAGTTTAATGTTTCACTTTCTTGATCCATAGGTACCAGTGACCTGGCTCCTCTGTTCAGTGAGCTCCAGCTCTCTTGTACGAATATCTTTATTCTAGAAATACTCCAATTCCTGAGGAATCTGATCTCTTGCTTTGTCACCATCCTATCAACAGGGCATTCAAATTCTCTTTTTCTTCTTCATTCCGGAAGCCCATATTTTGCTGTCAGGATATCTTTCCTTTTCTTTCTAGTGTTACTGGGACCCAGATGGACCACAACATAGGTTTCTCCTCAGCATTTCCTAGGAACCAGTCCAGGCGCTGCGACCTTTGCAGCTGACAGGCAAATCACCATGTGGTCTTCTGTCAGATCCCAGACTCCAGCTGTCTGTTTGCCTGATGATATTCCAACACACCCTTTTTAGTTTGCATTATAACTGCCTCATTTATGCATCAGCAGGGAGGAGGGTATTTGTGAAAAAAGGTTACTTTGGTCACAGAAACATCTAACCGCCTGTGAAATGATGGTGAAGGAAATGGAAGCGCGAGCAAAGAGAACTGCAGAGGTGGGGTTGCAGTGCTGACCTTTGCAAGAAGTAGGGCTACCTTCTCCTGGTAGAACTAATAGGAGCAGATCAAAAACAGTCTACACACGTGTTTAAATTTGACTTTATATTATTAGTTACCACCTAGCAAATATTACTATATTGTCGAATGAATGTAGAAAGTTAAATTTCGGTATGTGTTTACACCGATAAATCTGTTTACTCAACATATATTAGAGACTCAGTGGGAACAATTCTGAAATCAGAGCATTTCAGATGCGCTTGGGTGTCCGAGACATTTGCTTAGGGCAGGGATGCGCAGGGCTAATGGGAGATCCGTTCTAGAAGGGAGAATTCCTGTGTTGCATCTTTAATACCATCTGAAATGGTACTAAATACCAGTGTTTAGGGGAACAACACAGATACCTAAAAAATAGAGGCAATATGGACACAGTATCAGGAGCTTGTTGAAAGTGCGCTCTTTCAAATATCTGAAGGAAATCTCAGTGTCTATTGATACAAGGCTTATGGAGTAAACTGATGCAGAAAACTCCTCTGACTTTATAATTGACTTGCTTTTGGTTGTAACTTAAATTCTTAGGGTGTGTGTGAGTTTCTCAGTTCACGATACATGTGCTGATTTCTCTGTTAATAGGACCTGTAACAGGTTATTTTGTGTTGCACTTGTGTTTTGTTTTTATTTTTTTTAAAAGGCTTTATCTTACTAGGCAGGGAGGAGACCAAGGGAGATCGACTGCAACAAAAACAAACCTGCCAAACCCCGAGCTTTTTCTGTGTGTAAAGCTTAAACACACATGTGTACACAAAAGCTAAAAATCTGAGGCTTGTGGGCAAAACATTTCACAAAAATTAATACTTCATTTCTCAAAAAAAAAAAAAAAAGCATTTCTCTTTCAATGTCTGTTTTAGAGTTGTGCCTTTTTTCCACAGTTCTGCTTTTGGGTCAGTGCATCAGAATGATTCCTCTGTCGATTTGCCTCAGTAGTGTGCCTACAGAGAGCAAACCTTGAAAATAACTGCTGCTGTATTTTAAGGGTGGGCATTATGGGATCGTGACGCTCAGAAGCACAGCATTTTCCTTAAAAGCTCTTCCTGAAAAGAGTGACCCTACAGAGCACTCAGGCTTATTCCTTCTGCTCAGGCAAGAGGATCCAAGGGCTCGCACGAACTGCTGTGTAAAAGAGTAGGACTTTGGCCTCTCGCGTGTGGCTGAGTGTACCCCTTCTGCTCAGGTTGCCATACAGATGTGACATCGATTTCATCTCCTCTTCTGCCTCGACTCATGTTTTTCCTTTTGCTCTTTCGACAGATACCGCCTCAGTATGGCCAGCAAGGTGTAAGTGGCTACTGCCAGCAGGGCCAGCAGCCGTACTACAACCAGCAGCCACAGCCTCAGCATCTGCCACCCCAGGCACAATATCTGTCGCAGGCCCAGCAGAGGTACCAGGCTCAGCAGGTAAGCGCCGTCCTCCGCCGCTGACAGTCGCCCTGGAGCTGGAAGCGTAAAAATGATCTGTGAGAAATGAACAAATCCCACCTGACCCCTTTTTTTGAGGGAACAGTGTTAAAATTAAATAAACGTGGTATCAGACAACATCCTTCTGAAAAGTCTTTGGGGATATACACAGAAATACATCTGCACACACTTTCAGGCTTTATTTTTATATCAGCTTTTTTTGAATAAAGCCAGTGTATGTACCCCAACAACTATTAATTCTGCCTGTGAAAACAATTTGTTGATCAGATGTCAGTGGAGGCTGGAGGTTTTTCTTGTTTTGTTTCGTTTTGCCCTCAAAAGACAGACATTGTTGAGAGCTCCTTTTTTCTAATGTGGCCACTACTGTTCTGGTTTCCTGTTATTTCATTTGAGGATAGATGAGTTCAAGGCATTTTGGATCTAGTTTGTCAAAGGAACTTCTTAAGAGATATTTTTAATTGATATTACAGCTATTAATTTGAATGTTGCCAGTTTGCACCTCCAGTTAGTGAAACTGCACAATTCAATGTCCATTGCTGTCCTTGAATTCTGCTTTACATATTAGCCATTAAAATTCATTTAAAGTGATTCTTGTTTTTGGCTAAGATCAGAAGTGATAGTATATGGGTCTTCTTCACAGAGCTTGAGAAACCTGTATTTTAGATACTGAACAAAATGGGTGTGTGTAGCTGCTGCAGCTGAACGTGTAGGCTCCGTTCTATCTGCAGTCTCAGCTCTGTTAATCACAGAGAAGTGATCTGGAAACGGAAGGAGGAAACTAAAGCATACTCGTCATCCTGGGAAATCTAGCAAAAAAAAAAGTGAGTTGCTCGAGACTGGGTATTAGTGGAAGCATCAGCGTTTGCTGCAAATCACCGGGGAATTCTGTCAGGCATGGCTGATGAACGTTTTGGGATAATGCTGGTGCAATGTAGAAATCTTAGCTTGAAATAAAAATAGTCTGTAAAATAAACTAACAAAAGATGCCATAAAGTAGCAATGGTACAGGAGGCTCCCCTCCTTTGATTTTAAAATAAAGCTATGATAATTTCACTGTGTAATTAATGTTAATTTTTCTTCATCTACATTTTACAATTCCATTGAGAATTAACTTTTTCATTAAAATGCTGGATGGTTTATGAAATAGAATTCTTAATTGTATCTATGATATTCTTGTAAATGTCACCACTTTCCATCTTTTGGATTATATGTAACTGTGACTTTAAAGATTGCAGTTGTGTCTTTAAATTTAATTTCCTCACTTTTTACTTTACCATTAAATGCTTGATTTCTCTATGACATGAAAATACTGTTCATAAGCATCTTGGTAAAGTCTTAGCAGATAAAGTCCTAGTAATACAGCCTATGAGATAGAGGAAACGCAGCTGCTCCAATGTCTACATATCACAGTTAGTGAAATTGAAATGTTTTTTTTGCTGCCTTGGACACCTCATCATATTTTAAATACTGTCAGTTGAATGGATTGAGTATTTCAGTTTAAAAAGAAAAAAAAAAGCAGAACATACCAACTAGACAGGACTTTACGAAATAACATGATACTGATTTATCTGTTGATACATGTTCCAATTACATCATTTCCTATCATAGCCAGTGAAGTGAAGGTTTGTGCAATGAAGTGAGGGGTATCATAGCAGAGGATAAAGTCAAAATGAGAATAAAGCCTTCCATATATTATGGATTTCAGAGAACTGGGATGAAGAAAAAGGCAGGGACAGATTCTCAAGTAGAAGATATCAGCCTCAATGTAACCAAATTTCTTCTTTGAGGATTTGAGGATACATTGAAGGAGTGTCTAAATCCAGGCTCCAAGGGTGATACAGACATCTCAAGGTCAATACGCATTTTTGCCTGAATCTGCAAATTCAGACAACACATTAGATCCTCACTGACACAGCCTTGCAGTTAGTAATCCTTAGCGTGGGCATCACACCTGAAATTCTTTGTGGTTTGTGAATGGCTGGTTGGTTATCCTGTTCTTCAGTAGTGGTCAGCCCTTTAAGTTTTGAACTCTGATCCCAGGTTCTGAATTATACGGGCTTTTCCCAGAGTATTTGTGTGTAGATGAGTCTACTTCATGTCAATAATAAGTAGTCCTTAACACCTTGGTGCTTGCTCCTTTTCTTTTCCCCATCTCCAGATTGGTTCCATGGCTGCTTTTCCCCATCTCAAGAAGGGTCATCAGATGAACACCTCCTCTCTAATGTTTCTCTCTAAAACCTCACTATTATGTTCTTTCCCATTCTTTGGGAACTGCTAATCTAGAAAACAAATCCCTAACACAAGAAGTCAAAGACTATACTTTTGACACTTCAGCAACAGTGTTCTTTCTCTGCTGCTGATGCGTAGTAGAGTTATTGTCAAGGGGTAACCAGTGTATAATACAAAAATTAATATTAGGATAACAAAAAAGAGGCGTATGTCAAATTCTGCTGCTGAGACAAATTATAAAAGCTGTGGTTATTTGAGCATACATGTCTCTCTGTGAGAATATCTTTTGAAAATAATTTAGAAATTAGAGTTTACTTGATTAAAATTGTAGCAAGAGAAATAGGAGTAGGTATTCGTATAGTTTTAGAAGTTTTAAGGGTAAAGTTATCTGAATTTTGATATATTGACCAGCCTTACTAAGGGAAAGCCCAAGGGAGATCTTACTGCTATTTACAGCTACCAAATGGGAGGATGTGGAAGAGAACAGAGCCAAACTCGTCTCGGAGGTGTACCATGGAAGGACGAGAGGCAGTGAGGGCAGGCTGGGACAAGGGAAGTTGCAACTTGGTGAAAGAAAAAAAAAAAACGAACTCAAACAAAAACCCCCTAGACTCCCCACCAAAATTACCACGAGGGTTTTCAAACACAGGAAGGAGTCTAGAGACTAGAATCTCCATCCTTGGAGATGCTCAAAATTCAACTAGGCAAGCCCCCCAAACACCCTGTTCTTGCCAGGCTTGCTTTGAACTGGAGGTTTGACTGTATGACCTCTCTCTGAAGGTCTCTTTGAACCTATGTGATTCTGTGTTGCTGTGATTTAATGCTGGCTTTATATATTGTAAATAGAATTTAAAAATAAGCTACAAAATCATATAATACCTGTTGCACCGGTTTGTGTATCTTTCTAATTTCTACTCTTAAAAATATCAGTACATCCTGCTTATACAGTCCTGTCAATTAGAAAGCTGAGGTCGTCTCAGTCACACAATCCTTTCTGTCCATCATCCTGGATTTTGCTCTTTCTTTCCAGCTCGCAAATGAATTTTTTTCCATGTTTTCTGTTTTCTTCATTAATTATTTTCTTTTTATATTGACTCTGTTGCTTTTTGCACTCAATATCGGTGCAAAGTCCTAGTTTTGAATCATCGCAACTTTGAGGAATGTATAAGGTCAATTGTCTCAGGATGTCGGCCTCAAGGAGAGAAGATGGCTTGTGAAGATGTTCTTGCCTCATACTGGCTAGCCAGAATTATAGGAAAACTTTAGACTGTAAGTGTTTTACTTGAAGAAGCGTGGTTGGATCATGGAAGCAAGAGAAGATCACTGCAGTAATACTGAAATAGTTCATGGTAGCCTCAGCTGTGGATCAGGATGTTATTATTCTGGTCATTCTCCAAATATATAACACAAAGGTGGTCTTTGCCCCAAAGAGTTTACAGGCTGTTCTGTGCCTGGTGGACTGGAAGCTGATCTTGCTTGTAGCTGGGGAGCAGCTGTGAAGCGAAGAAGTTTCATGTTCTGTTTTAGGATAAATAAGCCGTCTCCAGGATTGTCGCAGTTGTGATGGGAGTGGGATTGAACTGGTTTTAATTCAGGATGGAGGAGAGAGATACCAGATTGGGAAGGGGGGCTCCTCAGTAATTCGGCGTCTTTTCCCTATTGTATTTTCTTTATTTCCCTTGTAGAATTGTGTCAGTCTACCTGTTTTGGATATTGTCAAGCTGAAAGTGGTGTTTATTCTGGATGGATGATGGACTTTTTCTTGCCACCCGTTTCCTTTTATGTAAAACCCCGTAGTGTGATGCACTGATATTCTTTTATGGGGAGAAGACCGATATGAAATTTTATATAGATAAAGTTTTAGTTTTTGCTCTTTTAGACATAATGTGAGCGAGCTTCTTCAGTCAAGTATAACTCCTAGTGTTGTGCCTTGGAATTGGTACTTGTGTTCATTTCTCACCTATTGTGGAAATGTGAACCCATTGCTCCTTTTCCTTGACTCACTTGAATTCAAGATGTGATCTTGTCAATAAAAGTAAAATAATAGATACAATAATAAGTAGATAAAATTAATTTCTGGGACTGCTCTGGTGACTTGTGACTTTCCATTCTTCTAATATGCATAGAGGGGAAGGAGGAGGGTGGGGTTTGTTTAGATCTTTGTTGAGTACGTGGTGTCAGAAAGTTTCATAGCAGGTGATCTGATAGGAATACTGGCATAGTTTGCTGTAGAGCCACACTGTAAGCCAGCGTCAGACATCCCCTCTTCATATCAGGAGCCTGCTGTGTAAAACCCGTTAAAGGAAGAGCTTTGTTTTAAGCAAAATTATTGCAGTAGCAAATTCATTGATCATGAGGTATTGCCAGTAGATGTAGGTATCGCCTTGTTTTGTTTTATTTTATTTTTTTTAAACTTCTTTTTGCCTTTACTGCTCTTCAAAAGAGAAGAGAAAGATGTGCGACACTACTACAACGTTGCCCTTGGCAGGGTTTTTCATCTTGAAATGGCATATAGATGAATAAATGCTTCAGTTGTTTTTGCAGTTTTAAATCTTTTGCCATGAGTAGAAGTGATATTTTGCTCAAGAATGTCATGTAATTGCAAACTTAAACTGTCATCATTAAACACTATTTTGTTAAGATAGTGTGATGTATATTTTGGGCTATTATGCTTTCCAACTGGCTTTTAAACAGCCATGTTTATGTATTTTCTTGTTTTATGTAGCATGTGTTCATATGTATCAAGAGAGGATCGTGCCTTTGAGGTTTAATGTGCTATTTTATGAGTTGGGACCGTATCACTTTTTGACAGATGAAATGGATCTGCAAAATAATTATGGTCTTACTCTTAGTTAAACAAAAATAGTTATTTTATTCTACACCTGCTTCTGCTATCCTGAAGTCATCTTTTTTTTTTTTTTGTTTTAAGTATTCCTGGAAGCTCTCTGCTTGCCGGTTTCCAGAGTAGTGTGGGGTTGTGCTGATGCCTTTTCTCACGTGCAGGCATGAGACTAAAAGGGCAAAAAAGCGTGGCAGGTCCTTGAGGTGGGACAAGTGAGTGCACTTCTCTGGGGCTTCGTCCTTCTGATTAACTCTGTGTACAAGGAGACTCTGCGTGTGTGTTTTTGCACCATTCCTGTGTGGTTACCATCGTTTCTTTTAAATGCCTTAAAGGAGCAGTCAGGTAGTTCAGGCTCAGTCTTTAACCTGCTTTTATTTAAAAGGAGATAATGTTTTATAAACAGGCAAATAAACAGGACTCCCTCACTGTCAGGTTTTATTAAAATGTTCTGAAAGCTGGCAAAAACCTTGTTCCCCCCCCCCCGGTATAATACCTTACCTATTGATAAGACGTACTGATCATGATGAGATTTATTTCAACCCAAGTTGTCATAGGACAAATAGAGTAGAATAACTAGTGTTTTTTTTTTTCCAAAGGGTGGGTCAAAGCGATAAATGCAGTTCAGGCCAGTAAGAATTTGTGAAGGGTTTCAGTAATCCCATGTAGGAAGGCATCCAAATCACACTGAGGTGGGACCCGTCTCTGGTCATACCTGGGTTGATCTCTGTGGGCAGAGGGTTTAGGACCACTTCTCCTCCCGCAAGGGGCTGTGGCTCCTCTCCAGTTACCCAAACTGGGATCAATGGAGGCCATAAACTTCAGATTTGTTCCTGAACTGGTGATGGTGGTTTGAACTAGACCCAGTTGCAAGCCTGAGACGACGATGAGAATGTTCTTGTGCAGACATCTGTTTCTAGCATTGAGTCAGCACAAGGTAGGACAGATAAAACATTGCCCAATTTGAAACAGTCTTTGAAAATGTGAACAAAATGTGAAACTAATTAATCTGTTTTCATGTCCAAGCTGTATGACTGTCATGAAAACAGAACAAATTGTATTGTGGCAAAATGCATCAAATTATTAAAGTGATTTTTGGTACAATGAGGATGAAGTCTTGTTTTTAAATTCAGTGAGAGCTGCGAAAGGTCTTTTAACAGTGTAATAAGCAGCATGTTAATTAGCATTGTCAAGCTGTTTTGGGGTGTAATACTGTACAAAAATACTGTTGTTGTAAGTTAGGAGTAGTGTTACATGGAAATACCAAATTCGTTAGTAAGTGATAGAGACAATCCTCAGTGAGTCCAAATTTAAGTTTTATACCTCAAGACAATTATTCTTTTTAATAAAATCTTCAGTTACTGGAGTTACTAAAACTGGCACAGAATTAGCAGTGAACTGTACTGTGGTTTAGTCTTAACTCCTGCAGAATTTAATTTAAATGTCTTTTAGAATATATGGGTCCTTGCAAGTAACATATAGCTGCCCATGGCTTGGAGTTGTAATAAAAATCCTTCGTCCTTCTGTCCTTTTTACTCTTGTGTCTCTAATCATCTACCATTAGATGAGTGGTTGCACTTAATATTTGTTGTGTTACGAACCACAGGAAATCTGGGAAAGAACAAGCTTGGAGGTTAATCTGACATTTGCTGCCAGGCATATAGGAAAGCATTCTTTGTGGAAGTTGGCTATTACAGTTATATGAGAACTCATAATCAAATTTAATGTTCAGAAGAGATTGTTGCCTGCCATCGTTGGCAGCGGCTGACACCGCTGCTTGGTGTGTACCATAAATCCCTCATGGCTTCTGTCGTCTCAGCAGCAGAGGTGCCTGGTGCCCAGTGTATATTCACGCTGTCTTGAAAAGCTGGGCTTGTTTTTAGCTTAGAAGGAATTATTTTCTTTCCAGGGCAGAGTGGTACAAGGGAGAAGTGATTTCTTTAAACTATTCAAACCCAAATTCATGGCACTAAGAAGTTTTGCTGCTGATGGGTGCTTGTTGGTTGGCTTTTGGAAACACCATGACGTCAGTCCTGGCTTCTAGACAAGCCACCAGTGACCAGTACCTCTGAAAGGCAGTTGTCACCTTACCTTGCTGAACATTGAAGTGATTTAAAAACAAACAACTCTTGAAATACTTAGGAACTGTACTGATCCTGTACATAAAACCAATTTATCCTTTTTGAGCCTTTCTTAAGCGCACGGTGTTACATTCAGAAAGGGCAAATGAGGGTTGAACCTGTGTAGGTTCAGTGAACGCTTAACTGATTGAAGTCTTTGCCAGTTAGATTTCGGCTTTTATAAAAAGTCTTATTTCATAATCAGATGCTGCTATGATAGCAAATAAGTGTTAAGCATATGGCTGTTTATCTGTGTGGCAGAGGTTACTTACTCAGCTCAGGAGTTCAGTGAAACCGTGACTCCTGTTGTGCTACATCTCCTCCCAGTAGTGGGAATAGCTGATTATTGTCCATTTGGGGGATGCTCTGTTTGCTCAGCATTGCTTATATCATTCCAGGAAAAGCATCGAATCTTTCTCTTTTTCCCCCTCAGTGATTTATATCTGTATTTATAAGATTATAATAGGTGCTAGCTTGTCAGACTTGGAGAATGATCTTCCAGAGCCAAGTAGCTGGGAGGAATAGAGTCAGGCAGAAAAAGCAGGGATAATTGTCTGTAAACTCGCACCTGAGCACGAACACAAAATTGAGGGCATCGCACGGAGCAGGACTCATAGGAGCACAGGCTTATTTTTGCTGAGGGCATGTTGGCCAAACCCAAAAAAACGGGATTCAGATTTTGAGAAGACTTTCTCAGCCCTGTTGTTTTAAAGCAAGCATTTACAGACATGGTGATGGTTTTAACCAAATAAAAATCAACTCCAGTCTATTAGGTCTTGAAGCCTTTAAATTTAGCATGTATAATTACCCCTTACGCATATCTGTCTTTGTAGTAGCTTGGATTTAAGTGATATTACCGGTAAAGAAGTAGTATTTTTATCTTGCAAAGTGGTGCTGCTGTTGATATGTAGCAAGCTCGTTCATGCTTCTGGTTTATAATCTTGCAAGGGGCTGTCAGTGAAAGTATTTGTTTGCCTCCGGTTTGTCTTTAACAATTGTATGGCACCTTCAATTTAAAGTTCCCTCGTTGTAGTTAAAACATTTTCCCAGTCTGTGCCGCCTTTCGCTGTGTTCATCTGTTAATTCAGTTTTCTGCCGAAAGCAAGGCTTTTCCGTTGGCGGTTTGAAGGAGGAATTTTGAAGGTCAGCTCTCTTCTCCCGAGAAAGCAGCAAGTGCACCTCTTCAGGCATCTGCTGCTGACGGGGCTTTGATGGAATCCGGCCGGATGGTCGGAGGAGATGGGTCAGAGCAGGCTGCAAACCTGTCTGGCAGGAATGCTCCCGACCACCTGTACCCCGCTGGGTTTTTAATTTTTATTCCCCTGGTTTTGCATCGTTCTAAGCCTAGTAGACATATCGCAGCTCTCGTGCCTGTAAGGTGAACGATGCAGAAGGGCCTGAGCCCTGATGAATTGTTTTATGTACTGAAATGTTTTAGTTTGCACACGGTGTCATAAAGAAACTCTGGCAATAAGAGCCTCCTTTCAGCTAAATTGGAAAGAGAGAAAGTCTGGGGGGAAAAGAGAGGTCCTATTTTGCTCCTTTATTTTTAAATGGTCAGTTACTGTGTAAAATCTATCATGGATTTAGTATGTTATGCTTAGAGAAAAACCTTTTTCATGAGTTTAGAAATACAGTAAGATACATGTGTTCAAATGTATTTCTCAAAGTTCTCAAATCAGTGGTTTGGCTTTGATCCACAAAGTATTCTTATTGTTGTTGTTATGATGATGGTATTTAAAGTTTCTAAATTCTGATTTCTGTCAGTATTTAAATCACAGAAGGTTAATTAAAGCAGTTCTCTATTTTGCGATTACTTGGGAATATTAACCTCACAAAGCCTGCATTAAATCAGTGAAGTGATAGAATTGCACTTGCTTTATAAAATAACTCTACAAGAGCAAAGACAAAGCCATTTATAGTTCAGTGCCATTAATTGCTTGGCATTTAGATATTAGCGTAAGAGTCTATTAATTAACTTGATAGTAAAACTGTTGGAATACAGGCTGATAAAAACTATTTTGTTTCAGGAGATTAGTGATCATAACCGCTGTTGTTCCCTTTACCACTCTCCTTATTACTCAGTGATTATTTTATTCTACTGTTATTCTAAGAGCAGAATTAATATCCCAGAAAAAAATTAATCCATACCTTTGAAATTTAGCAGTAAGTTAAACAGAATAGTGAGTTTATCAAAGGATACCTGATCACGTAGTAGTCTTTCACTTCATGATCCATTAGTCTGGCTGTTCATAGACACTTGTCTACACAAATGTTTTAGAATATAAATGCACACATCCTGTTTTAAGAAAAATTTTAAAATGCAAATAGTGTAGTACTGTGAATTAAGTGATAAAGTTGTAAAGTCTGAAAAGCACTAATAAATCTGAGTGGTAGTGGTTTTTTTGTTTGTTTTCTGGTGTGGTTTTTTTTTTTTTTTTGTTCTGTGTGAGCAGTATATATTCCAAATTTTAGTGGTCTTGTAAATTGCACCTCATAGCCACTTTCAATGCAGCAGTATTCTCTCATGGCCTTTAAATTAACACACATTATTTTCCTCAGAGGTAGGGAAAATAAGTTTGTTAATATTTCCTGGCATAAAATTTACCACTGTATTTTTTTGGCTGCCCATATTTTCTTTAATAATTGAAGATATTCAGGGTATATATATTTAGTTCTATTTTCTGTATTTTGAATTGGGATTTTGTTGTTAAGACAATGTATTATCTGAATGTAGGTCAGCGTATATTTTGCATGTATTCATTATCCTTTCCAGTATTTCCCTTTTACTGCATTTCTTTCCTACTGTAGTAGGATTTAGAATAGATTTTGGAGCGTGGAGCTGAAATCTTACAGGGTGTTTTAGGTGTTGCAACCAGATATAGACAACAAAGAATTAAATAGCAAATCAAAGTGAATACGCTACCACTTAAAAAACAAGTTTGCTGGTACATGTTGACAAAACTACTTGTTGTTTTTGTTGTGGGAGAGAGAACAACTTGGTGAGTTGTCCCTCGATAAATCAAGCTCTGCAAGAGCACAGCCTCTCTCTTCACGTCTTCCTCGTGCTTTTCCCCGATTGCCGAGTGCCCATCTTAGGTATCTTCCACATGCATATTTTTAGGTAGAAAATTAAATAACTAGCTATATGTGTTTGGGATTTGGGTGTCTGCCTACAGAACTCAGAAAGAGTATGCTCCTTCAGCCTCACAAAAAAAGGAGAGGTTTATTGTAGCTTTATTACCTAGCAATCCTTTACCAACTTTTAATGAAAGTCCCTGTTTTTAAGTTGCTGTATTAAAGAGTAGTCAGTGGTCTGGTCTCAGAGTTCTAAGTTTTCATCACTTCTTTCACTTGTTCTCCACGCCCCTTACGCCCTCCTCTTGCACTCCCAACACCAGCTCGGTTGGGAATACTTTTTTTTTAAAAAAGTCATGGTTGTGGTGATAGTGGTGAAGATTTCCCCACCTTAGAGATGAACGAAATTGTTTGCTGCTGTTGGTTTAAACTGTTGCATTGTGAAGTCCATTGAATTGCTTCTGGTGCTGCTGGGTGCTCCCTTCTGTAAATTATTGTTCTCTTTCTGTAAATTATTGTTCTCTTTCCACTTCTTGGACTAAGATATTTTTCCACGTGGTGGCTGGATTTAAAGATTGTTGTGCAGATATTGTGTGTCTTCACAGACTGCAGAGAGAGAGAGGATGGTAGCGCAGCTCATTCTCTACCTCCGGTAGCCCCTAAGATAACACGCTAGCCTTCTCACATAGGGAAAAATTAAGTTAACCAAAACAGTAGAGTCCAGCTGTGAAAACCTTCTTTACTAAAATTATTACAGTCGTCTTTGCATCTCAACTTCAGTTCCTTCTCCTATGATTCTGCTGTTGGAAAAAATAGTAGGTAAACATCGTTTCAATCATTTAAGAGACCTTCATGCTGGAGTATTAGGGAATAAGTTAACAGGTGTCACTGGACTGTGATATAAATGTTGTCTATAATGTAACACAGCTTTATATTAGAAGTGGGGGAAGAAACAAACCCACAAAACAAACCTCACCAGTCTGGGGTTTTTTACGCGACCTCAGTAATGTTTTGGGTGTTGCTTGCAACCCTTCCTGGCAGATTTGCGGGTTTTCACGAGCCTTTAGATGCTGAAGTCCCGGCTTTTACCCCAAAGCGCAGTTGCAGAACGTGCCCCCAAGAAAACGCCAAAGAAATACTTCCCGGTCTCCGGCGAGGAAGTCTTGTCCTTGGGTACCTCGCTCGATTAGCCCAGAGGCAGCAGCTGCTCTGGGTGCAGCTTTTCTCTTTATTCTGTAAGCTGGCTTCGGGCTGGCGGCTGGGCTGTAAGCTGCGGGCAGCGCTCTGACCTCCTTTCTGCCAGCCGGCTAGCCCTACGCCTTGGGCCAGCTGCCTGGGCGACCAGGCTACCGTCCGCCGGGGCACGGAGCCCCCCCCAGCTCCCCGCTTCCGCAGCGGCCGCCTTGAAAGAACGGGTGGGTTTTACCTCCTGCCCCTCGCCTGCGTTTTTGAGCTCCGTTTTGGGAGCACAGAGCTGTTTCGCATCTGGGGTTTGCTGAAGAGATGCCTTCCTCCCGGGCTCTTAGGAAGGACTAGTTTGGCAGGGCAAGGACGCTGGATGGCACAAAATCTGTAAGTCAGCACATTAACGTGGTAGTCTGTCCCGAGTGACTATAAAGAATATGACATGTAAAAACTGCCAGGGCTCGCTGTTTCTTTTTTTTTTTTTTTCTATTTTTTAAATATAGCTTTGTCAGTGAAAGGATGGGCAGGGAGAGGAAGGAGTGGGTGTAGAATATGAAAGCATGGTTGGGCTGCACAGCCTTGTGCATTTATATATATTTTTTTTTTTTGGCAAAGTCCAAAAAGCTCTATAAACATGGGAAAATTCATGGAAATAAAATGCTTATTTTACCCCTTATTTCCAAGTTATATTTCTCAGGTTACCTCTTCAGGTTCTCTCTCATCTCTTCGTTCACACTGGAACTTTACATCTGTAGAACAAAGAAACTACCTTTTTTGCCTGTAAATGAAGAACTGACAGCTGTTTATCAGGCTGTGCAACATGCAACAGTCACATTTTCATACGAACATCAAACTCACCTATATTTTTTTCATGTGGCGTGTTACAAGTATGAGGGAAGAAAACTAGAAGAAATGTCTTGTTTCTGATTAAATCCACTATTGATATGCTCTGTGATCCATGGAATGCAATAGCGGCGGAAAGAGAATAGCAAGATAAGGGTTTCTGAGAATGATTTCATCTCGGAGCTCTTCCTGCATCACTTGTTTAACGTGGCTCCTGGAGGCCATATAGACGAGACACATGTACAAATGGATTAGAGCGTTTAGGAAGAGAGACCCTTCTCTCTCGTTAGTTGGCTCAGATTACCCGATAGGTGACTAGACGCTATGCTGTCCAAACAGACAATGTTCTTCCTGTAAGATGGGGGCTTTTTCTGACCCTATCTGCATTTTAAATGCTTTTGGTGTATTCTGCAGTGGAAAACCTTAGTTAGTATCCATAGTTTGAGTTTCTAATAACTTCCTGAGAGTTTTTAATAGACTGAGCCTCAATAATATATTTGCTTATCTCAATCTTTTGCATCAACTGCTGGCTGCTACGTGAAGTATTTCCCTCTCCTTTCTCCCCCTGCCCCAGTGTCTTAAGTCTTAACTTTGTTGTCATTCTGTGATAATTGGGATCCTGAAGGGAAAAAATGGTGTTCCCACTATAGGTTTGTTTGGGTATTTTTTTTTTTTTTAAATTAGCTTAAAAAAGAGATCTGGGAGATAGTAAGTTTTTGAATGAAACTGCAGATGTCTTTGGAAGGGAAGGTAAGAAGATGAGATGTCTTACTGACATTGACTGCTCCACGGCTGAGGCATCCAAACTGGCAGGTTTTCCAGAGTTTTCCAGGTACGTGGTAGGATTTTTCTCTGAGGAGTTAGGTATGATTTTTGGATGAATTATCTCCTTTTGGAAAAGGAAAGCTTTTGGCACTTCTCTGAAGCGCTTCACTCCCTGGAAATTAACTTGGTAAGGCAAAGGCCTACCTGTATCATCTTTGTTTCTGAGGGCACAATCCTGCCCTGGCTTGAATGCGGGGAAATGATAACCACCTGAAAGAAGAGCAATCACTGCTGGCCAGCCCCGCTGAAGCAACAGTCAACAAAACGGCATCAGCATGTTGAGGTAGATGCCAGCCCATTGCTTGCTGTACTTCACTGACAGCTGCTTTCCTTGTCTCCATTCAGGTTTCCCTGGTGGTGGTAGGGGGTTGGCTTGAAATGGTTTACATGTTCTGGTTATGAGCAAGGTTTATTCACTTCATCACGTAAACACAGCCTAGCACGTTGAAGGGGATTACCAGACTGCACTGGTAATCCACCCCCGGTGGTTAGCACTCTCTTCTTTTTTGTTGGCGTAATAAGTGCTGAGACCTACCAAATAATTTTCTCCTGCAATCACCTGTTCCGTCCGCGCAGCAGAGACTTGCTTGCTGGTTTGTGCACAATGCTCTCCAGCTGCAAGATACCAATTTCCTTTTCTTCAAGGCTTCAGGGGGTTTTGTTTGTTTTGTTTTGTTTTGGTTTTTTTCCATTTCTGACTCATAAAATTCAAGACATATATATGCATTTCTTCTTGACCTAGGATCTTCTGCAGGAGTCCGTCTACATCCTGCAGGACCTCTGCAGACCATCTGCTCAGGATTCAAGGAGACCTCTCTGCCCTTTTTTCCTTAGTGGATCGTTCCCCTCCCCACAGGCCTGTTGGCTGCTTGTGTGAGGCTCAGCGTTGCCCATGCCCCCGGGCATAACGTTTTTTTCCTGAGTGCAGCCTTCCCTACAGTATTCCTCTAACAGGTTGGCTGTGCTTTGTTGTCAGTTTTCTGCTTCCAGAGAGTGTATAACTTGGGAGGTGACGTGTTAGGTGTTGGGGTTGGGCTAGAAGTTGGCTGTACAGGGATATGTCACCATTCCGGTAAGTAGTTTGCGGAGGCTTTGGGTTTGGTTTTTTGTGTAGCTTTTTACTGCAGAAGGTGGAAAGAGTGTATGTATTTACCTACACAGAACGAACAGATACTTGGCTAAGTGATAACAAGGAATGTCCTTCTATAGCCCTTAACTTACCACTTGCCTCCTTTCTGTTCCGTAGTATTCCTTCAGAGATGAGCAAAATAATCCTGTATAGCAGGGCCATGCGCGCCTCTTGGCTGCTGCCCTGGGTCCTTGCTCCTTTTCTCAAGTGGTCTGGGAAAACAGAATTAACATTTGCTTTCAATTTTGCTGTTGTCACATTGCTGTAGATTTCACTGGTCTCACACTTCAAGTCTTCTAAGGATCAACCAACTGAATCAAGAACATGAGCTAAAATAGTTTTTAATGAGTTTTTCAAATTGAAGTCTAGTATATTATTTTCCATAAATTATTTTCCTTCTATTTAACCATCATGGTACTTATCTTCCTGGGTGGTCATGTTATCCCTCTGAAATTTGCTGCAGCAGAAGCGGATGAAGCATGAACGATATTTCTCACCCAGCCCTTCTTTAAATGTGGTTTCCCCTAAACATGAATGTTTTCACTAAGCTTTCATTTTCCATTAAAAATAATTTAAACTATTTAATAATTAGATTTTATCTTCAGTAGAACTTAAACGTGCATTTCATCTACATGGTTTCGAGCATTATCAGCACTATGTTCATTCAGGTTTGTAGAGAACATGTGAAAGTGGACAGACTTGCTTGTTTTAAACTAGGTCCAGCTAGAGAATGAAAGCGTGACAGTAATTAGCATTGCACATCAGGGAAAAGGCTGTCTGTCTGTGGCCTGCTCCACAGTGGTCGCAGTGCAGCTGGCTTGGGCTTCAGGTTGGTGGGGCTGGGCTCGTGGCCATCGAAGGAGTGGAGTTTCCTCCTCCTCTCTGCTCACTCAATCCTTCCCAAGGCCAGTTCTGCTCAGTAATCCATGATAAAGCTGGGGAGAAAGGCTTTACTTTTCTGGCAAGCTTTAAGTTGCACCATTCCTGTGTCCAGTTCTGGACTCCCCAGTTCAAGAAGGACAGGGAACTGTGGAGAGGGTACAGCAAAGGGCTACAAAGATGATAAGGGGCCTGGAACATCTCTCTTATGAGGAAAGGCTGAGGGACTTGGGTCTTAGTCTGGAGAAGAGAAGACTGATGGGGGGATCTGATCAATGCCTATAAATACTTAAAGGGAGGGTGTCAAGAGGATGGGGCTGGTCTCTTTTCAGTGGTGCCCAGTGACAGGACAAGAGGAAATGGGCACAAACTTGAATAGAAGAAGTTCCATCTAAACATGAGGAGGAACTTCTTCACTTTGAGGGTGGCAGAGCACTGGAACAGGCTGCCCAGTGAGGTGGTGGAGTCTCCATCTCTGGAGACATTCAAAACCCGCCTGCACATGTCCCTGTGCAACCTGCTCCAGATGGACCTGCTTTGGCAGGGAGGTTGGACTAGATGATCTCGAGGTCCCTTCCAACCCCATATCATTCTGTGATTTCACGAAGTGGTCTAAGAAGGACCACTAACACATACTAAGGGGGGCACCTGCATGTCCGTGTCCCAAGTGCAAGAACTGGGGGAGGCAGGAACAAGGAGCCTTTGACTTTCTTGCAGGCTGGTGCATTGGCTCACTCGGTCGCTTTAAACCTCTGTGTCAGTGAAATCCCACGCCAGAATTAGAGACTTTAAAAGTTTGTAAGATGAACACGGCAACAGAGAATAAGAGAAGAAAACACCCTGTTTCCTCCCTTACTCCTCAGACTACACAAATCTTGAGCTCCATGTACCACAACTCGCAGAGCAAGCTAAAACTGTATGTGAACAGGAGGCAAATAACTAATCCTGGCTCTGTGGATAATAAGCAATTGGTTGTTGTTATTATTATTACCCAAATATAATCATTGTATATGGATTGATTTCTGAACAGCTTACCCAATACATAGGCTCTAGGCTGTGTATATGTAGGCATAGTCCCCTTGTTTTTTTGTCTACTTGTTTTACAGTATAAATGTGTTTTGAAAAGTCTGAAAAGTCTAAACTTCAGCTATTTTGAGCATATGTTTATGACTTGCTGATTGTTTGTCCCTGTGCCTTTTCTAAAATCTGATGGGGGAAACCCTGCTTTTAGTTATTTTACAACTTTGTTGACAGTTTGTGCTATAACAGCTATGATATGATTGGGTTTGTGCCAAGTTGGGAAGTTCTGAGTGGAAACTTGTAGCCTTCTGTTTATAAAAGCCTGGGTTTCTCTCTTTTAAACACATGCTCTTCTTCTAGGGGAAGAAGGATTTTCTGTGATTCATAAAAAATCATAAGCTTTGCTTTGAAAGCTGATGTCATTGATGGATAAAGTATTGGGAGTGAAAAGAAAAAAATTAGGGATGCCAGGAGAAGATTGAGCCCCACTATCGATGGGGGACTCCTCAGCCATGACTGTAGCACAACACGTGGTACCGTGTTCCTCTTCCCCCTTATGTTCCCTCTGCTCAGTCCCCGATCCGTCCATCCCTAGATGCTAGAAAGAAAAATGACCTTTCAAAACTGAAAGTGAGAATTGCAGATTCCATGCATTTCTTCAGTGACGGACAGTTTACCCTAAAACTTCTGTTCTTATTTATCTCTCCAAATCTGTTGTATCTGTTCTTTAATATGCTGTACGTTAACAAAATTTCCTAATGCACAACTGAAGGAAGGCAGCAGGGATTTTTCACTCCACTGTTTTCAGTGAAAATGATACTAAGCAGTATTTTGGTCATGAAGCCAACCACTTAGTGAAATATGCTATTATTTAATCCTCATTATGTTTAGTATATAAATGGACTTTTTATTGGACAATGCATATGTATAAACACATAAAATTACACACACAGCCCCATGCATATTTCATCTGGGAGATTCCCATGCCTGCAACTTACTGAGAGCAAATGGATTCTTCACTTCTCAAGAGCCGCTTTCCAAGTTTCCAGTGATCCAAGTTTCTGAACGGCTTTATGGAGAATATAAGAAAGAGTATGTGATCTCAGTCCCATTTGGAGTGCACAGGTATCTGCATCGTAACAAACACAGATGCCCACAGTATTTGTTTCCAAACCTCATCTAGAATCGAGCAAATGGATTTGATTTTTCTGCAGTCAGAAAGGAAAGCACTATGAAAACAGTGCATTTACAACGACAAAGGGTGTCGTATCTGGGGTTTGTAATGTGCTCTTCAGTGTGTAGAAAGACATTTCAGACAGAGTTTTCAAATACCCAGGTAAAAGTAAATGCCATTCAACATGGAGTATTTCTCATGAGAAAGCATCTCTGGCTCTTCTCTCTACCGCTCTGATCCCCCTGGAAATTTCAGGAGGAAGCGAGGTTAAAATCTTGCAAGCATGTGGGAAAACCCACGCTTTGTACTCTGTAAGGAATTAATGACTCTTGATTTTTTTTTTTTTTTTTTTTTCAAAATATAAAACATGTTTTGCTTCCTAGCAAAATCCTATAGTGTCTGTTTGGGAAAAGGAACAATTGTTGTACTTCTAAAATGACGTCTCCTAAATTGAATATTCCATTTAGCCTTTTTCACCACTCTTGGTATTTCTGGCTGTGGGGTTTTTTTTGTTGTTGTTGTTGTTTTGACAAGTGATTCTTATTTGGTGTATTTTTTTTAAAGAATTAGGGAAGAAGAGAGAAGAACGCTGAGCTGGAAGTTGAAATCTGGGGTTGCTGGGTTTGTTACAGATGCCTGGGCAGCGACAGCCCCTGGTGTGCGTGTACGCGCGCGCGCGTTTTTAAATAAAAAGGAAAGCAGAGGTTTGCTCATTTGTTTGCCTATTGTGAAGCTGTCCTGCACCTTTCTGCTCCTTTGTGCTGGGGTGAAGGCCGCTGAATGGAGGCCTTGTGCCATTTGTTGATTTTAAACCTCCCTGTTAATCCACAGGAACCTGCTGGTGTGCGCAGCAGGAGAGCTGTGTGACAAGTGGAAATCTGGGCGGGGGGGGAGTGCGGGGGGTCACAGGGGATAATAATCATTCAGCCATCAGCCTTTGTCACCCTTAAGCCTAATTGTTACCCTCTGCTGGTAACCACATTGAAGTGCTGGCCTTTTAAGTGTTTCTTGATTTTTTTTTTTTCCTTGGCACGGGCTTAGGAGAGGATCGTTTATTGCTGGGTTTACATCATATGGGATTTGCTGAGGTTTGTTTTATTAGCCCCGCTGAATTTTCTGCATCCCTTAAAATAGTTCGGGAGAGTCCAGAGTGATGGAAGGGAATGGGAAACAGTGTGGTGCTTAACGAATTCCCCTCTGTCAGGAGCTGGGCTAAAAGCAGAGACTTTAAAGCTCTCCTGCTCTGCCAGGGGCCTGGGGGCGAGCGGTGGCTGGTGATGGGGAGACTGGGCTGTTCTGACAGCAGCAGCAAGGTTGACGGTCAGGCTGCGGTGGGGTGGGACAGAGGACAAGCTTCCCCTTCCCCTTTTGCCCCCCCCCGGGGCACCTGCCTTGCTTTCAGATACGTGGAAGGTGTGAGGGTGGCTGGAGCAAACTGAACCGGTGGTAAACTCGGGAGGGGGAGAGAAGAGAAGAGAATTA
The DNA here is from genome assembly GCF_964106895.1 of Numenius arquata. NCBI lineage: Eukaryota > Metazoa > Chordata > Aves > Charadriiformes > Scolopacidae > Numenius > Numenius arquata. Next base: position 9,558,858 of record NC_133577.1, on the reverse strand, counting down.
AACCATTTGAAAACAACAAAGAAAAACCTTTAAGGTGGGATATCTTTCCTAGCAAGCAGGAACTGGTTCTTCAACTTTCCCTGCCAGTTACACATGCTGAAGTCGGTATTGCACTTTCTGTTGTGTTCCTGGAAGAAGTTAGTGTAGAAGCTGTGACAGTAGCTGAAATGAAGCCTGAATCTAAGGCTTTGCGATGGGCAAGTATCTGTAGGTGTGACACGAGCCTGTGTTGTGGGATGGTTGATGTCGGGGGGAGGTTGGTTGTTCTCTCCTCCCACCCCTGTGTGGTGGGTGTTGTGTTGAGGCCGTTACCTAAGACCGCTTGGGCTCGTACAGGGAGGAGAATCCCCAGGTTGCTGGTACAGGCTTTGGAGCTACTCTCGATGGAAGGTACTTTTCCTTCTAACCCGTCGAGCACGAGGTGCCCGCAGGAGATGCGGCCGACGCGCTGTGTGCTACGACCTGATAGCCCGTGCCTGAAAGTTGTGCCAGCAGTAGTGATGGTAAATCCAGGGTTGTTACGGGAGTCTGATTACACAGCGTGATTACAATCTTACTTTCAAGTCAGTCTTCCACCTGGCTCAGTATTTCATCAGCAGGCTTGAGAATACTTCTCCGAGTAGGATGTATGTTTTGACCACTTTGGGCTTGCTACTCTTTTACAGTAAAAAGGGGGTCGTTTATTCAGCAGGTTTGTTTTCGTGTGTTTCCCCGTGTTCCGGTGGTATGATTCCTTGTTAGCCTGTCGCTCCGCTCCTCGGATTTCTTTATGAACAGCACAGGTCAGGGTGGTACATGCATAGACTTGGTGCTTCCATCAAGAAGGTTTAACTAGTAAAAATTTCTGATCAAAACAACCATCAGCACTCAGCTGTTGTATTTTCACCCTTCTGTGATGCGGATTTAATTGTAATTACTGAGTCAGGCTAATAATTCTGTTACAACTGTTGTTGCAGGACATGTCTCAGGAAGGCTATGGAACCAGATCTCAACCCCCTATGGCCCCAGGAAAGCCTAACCACGAAGACTTGAATCTAATCCAGCAGGAAAGACCATCGAGCTTACCAGTAAGAAACTATAACATTTGTTTTGGTATTTTGAAATGAAAGCACTTTACGTGGTGGTATTTTGTTATTCTAGGATGAGCAGATGAGAAATATTGAAAAAAGAAATATTAAACGAGGTTGATCACAAACTGGTTTTAAAAATACGGTGAGAACAGGTTGTATATGAGTGGACTTAGCTTAGGCTTGTTCTGGTTCAAAATAGCACTATTTATGCACATGTGTATTTATGCATGTTTTGTGCATGTGCACATGTGTATTTGCATAGAGGAAACGGATTGATTTTTTTTAGCCTTAGGAATTCCATACTTGCATAAAACAATCTGGTGAGGAAGAGGCTTTTTTTTTTCTGTGCCCTTTTCGAAGGATTTCAGTAGATTCTGGTTTAGAATACTGCCACCAAGGAGTTATTTGCTCCAAACCTGGAGCTTCAGTAATGAGTTTGACATGTTAATTTTGCTGCTGTCTATCACTGCAGAAATGCAGAAGTGGGAACGGTACTTGGGCTAGGCTGATCTTTTGGTTAGGAGAGTATTTTGGACTAACATTTTTTAGTTTTTCTGAGCTTTGTGCATTCTGCTGTGGGGGAAACAGCACAAATTAATATACTTTACAAAAACAGTGCAGCTCCTTGCATTTTTGAAGGTCTTATTTCATTGTAATGGGTAAAGTACTCCTTGGCCTTGTCTCCGTGTGCCCCGTTGGTTTGGGGATTTTCTTGTTTGTTGCTAGTAAAACAGCATGAATTTAAGACAACTGGAATATGTTCAGCTTAAATGATGAAAACTATGTGACCTCTGGCTTGGAATAATGTGTCATAAATATACAGGATATTTCCTGCAGTTCACTGGGTATGTACTCATTTCCAGTTAGCAGAGGGATCTCTCTGAAGAGTTTACCTTATCAAGACACCAAATGTATTTGTGAAATCTGGTAGTACGTTGTATATTTTGCCTCTGGCACACGGCACTATTGTCAGCCCCTAAAAATAGGGCAATAAACATCTTCATAGCATTTAATAGTTATATTTTGTTGGCACCTAGGAGAGTATATGTGCCACAAATTCTTTACATGGCTTTTGAAATGTGCGTGTCTCAGGAGCAGCTATGGAACCTGGTGTGAGAAGAGAGATCTGTTTGCTTTGAACTGGTATTAATTTGACAATTTTTCAGGAAACGTTTTTGAAAAGACTAATTTCTCTGAACAGGTCTCAAGAATGAATGCTGGCAATTACCTTAAAAATAGTAGCTACTGTGGACATTGAACTGTTTTGGCAACAACTACCTACTTTAAAAAGCAGCAGTATTAAAAGGGACTTTTTACCTCCCAGTTTTTCATGAACAGTGTTTGTCAGGGTGGAGAGAAGTAAAGTTATTTATCAACTAATGTTCTACTAATTTGCCTGTGGTTTCTCTTAAACAATTGTCCTACTTTTAATCCATGCCCTGTCCTACCTCCTCCATCATGATATCTAAGCAGAGTATTGGGTATTATCTGTGTCCCTGAGTGTTTGATATATTTAGTAGCTCATTATTATTCTAGGTATGAGTAAGCTGGTAGTATTAACAGTGAATGTTAACCATTTTGGCCACATACCTTATATTCTAAGTTGGTCCCAAATGCTGTTATTGAGACAATTTATTACTGAAGAGCTTTGATACATAACCAGAGAGCACTTTGTATCGCAGAATCATAGAATGGTTTGAGCTGACTCAAAAGCCCTGCTGTATTATCATTTTGTATTTTATTTTGGTTTGGATTTTTTTTGTGGGTTTTTTGTTTGATTGGTTTTTTTGTTGGTTTGGTTTTTCAAATTTTAAAACAACTACGACACTTCATATGTGGCGACAATGGTTTTTGGTTGTTTTTTTTTTTTAGTAGTGTGAGCAAACTTCCCATCATCTTACCTCCAAGGAAAATATCTTAGAAATTAGGAACAATACATATATTCAAACTACAGTGAACAAGATAAATGATTTAATATAACTCTCTTTGGGGTATGGATGGCTTGACCATATAAACCACCATGGGGTGGTTTCTTTTTCCCTGGGGCAAGAGAATTCTGTATTAAGTTTTGGATTGCTTATTGAAACTTATGATCACTATGCCTTGTTTAGTATTCCTAGTGATAGTGTCATTTTGGGATGCTAAATATGGCTCTTTAAGCTTGTTTTCAAAATAATGCTGTTCTTGAGAGTAGCCAGTAAGTCGTCTTTGTACAGTGAAGCTTGAAATGATAGCAGTGGTGTTACGCTTTTAATAAAATTTGGTTATGTTTTGTTTCATGGTATTCTGGTATTTATACAATTTGCCCGTTATCTTTTTATTTCTTAAGGGCATTGTGTAAAATCACAGCAGCTACATAGCGAGCTTATACAAGTGTCTAAAGACAACAAAAGAGATGTAATACTAAATGGTGAATGGTGTTCTCTGATGTGGCTTTGAAAAAAAAAAAAGTCTCCCTTTGATGGATTCGAAGAGGAGCCGGCCACTTTCTGCGGCACTGAATGCTGGCTTGTGTCATCCTTTGGGGGAGTTTTTTCAGCAGGTTTGTGTCACAGTAAGCACAGCTAAACAGCTCAATAGTTGTTCCGTTTCCTTCACACATTGTATATAAAAGTCCTGGCATGAATGTTCCCATAAAGTTCAAAGCAGACAAATTTGTAATGTGGCTTGGTAACAAATGGCTACAAACAAAATATGGCTTTATTAGCGACTTCTAATGGCCTGTCAGATTCTATACAATGCTGGCTTTCCTTCTCCTGACTGCTCTGCTATCTGGAGGGTTTGACCTGTGGGTCTCTGACCGTGTGGAGTCACTGAGAGCCCAAATGAAAAGTTGCACAGAACAGCGCTCCAAGCACTTTTGTTGGGGTCACAATTAGAAGAAAATCTCAAGCTTTTGAGAAAACATGGGAGTTGGGCACTCTGTGAAGGAAAGGAAGTCATAAACAGAAACTGTTGCCTATTAGAGTGCAGGAATAGAGGGGGAGAAGCCTGAATGACACTGTCTGGAGAACGACGACTACGGAATATTTTTAGCGAGACTTAAGAGATAATAGCAAAATACACATTTCTGCTATTGTGAGAAAGCTAGAGCAGATTTACAGGAAAAAGCTTCCAAATGATATATCTGCAAATTTGTTGTTGCAGTAAAGGAGCTTGTGTCAGCAGTAGGCTGTGTGTGTTTGTGAAGACTAATCCTTTATTTTGTCTTTAATGAGTAATTTTGTAAATGTTCATGTTGGATTGTGTCGATAGAATGAAGAGCAGAAAACATGAATTATTTTTTTTTTTTATTGGCATGAGTATGAAAGTAATTTCAGATGGACATTGGTTGTTTTGCTATTACTTTATTTTGTTTTAATAAGGTCATTTTTTGCCCGGTGTCAGGTGCGCTTTTTTGAGGTGTGAGGTCAAATGGTGTACCCAGGGTTGCCATGCTTTTGGAACACAGGTTTCGGCTAATTTTTTCTTGTTGGAACCTGCAGGTAAAGTTCTGTGGCTGCTTGCGGCGTTGTAAGCCAGGGCGGCTGCAGTCCTGCCATGTTGTCCCGCAGCGTGCCAGCTGGGCCATCCCATCTCCTCCACTGTCACCCCTGGGACTGGCCAGCGGGTTTGACGTGGGGAACGAAACCGGCTGAGAAATAATCACTCTTTATTGCTGGGTTATTTTTTGACTGAATCACTGCGCAATCGCGTGGGCATCAGTGGTACCTCAGAAGAGGAGATGGGAAGCAGTAGCCGTAATGGGAAAGAGGAAGGTGGGGACTACTGCAGCTTTGATTTTAGCCACATCCTAAAAGACTCTATGGTCTTGCTGGAAGGGTTTAAGGCTCTCATCCTGTCAACAGACAGAAGCACTGCTTTTTGTAAGGTAAGCTTTCTGCTGGTTTGCGTCCCTGAGTCATTTAATGCAGTCAGTGAGTGCAGGCCCAGAGGCGTGAGCGTGCAGGGCTGGAGGCTGCAGGCAAGGTGGGCTTGTGGTAGCCCTCAGCTGCGTCGGCGTGAGCCATAGGGAAATCATGGCCCAAGTCTTGGAGCTTGGCTCAGGTTCATCTTGTGCCTACTGGGGGTTATGGAGTTGGAGGGGGAAGGTTGTCTATGGAGTTGAGGGGATCAGTGCTTTACTAGGTCACTGAGAATTCTGAGTTCGTGGATTAATTCTGTGACATCACTTATTCATTGGGTCTTTTCATGGCGGCAGAGCAATTTCTATCCAAAAAAAATAGTAGCCAGCAATGGAGGTGGAATGCCACTTGTATCTTGTGCAGTGCTGTGACCTCAGAAGTTTGTGGTTCTACAACGTCTATAGTTGTATGAGCTTCAGTGTTGGGTAGATCTCAAATAATACATACGGTTGCTTGGACAGACAAACTTTTTAAGATGCCAGTTGCCCTGTTTCATTATGCTTGGTACTGTGGAAAACGGTACTTCAGCAATCCCTTCCTGATTTTATTAACTGCTTCACAGTTCTGTTTTACCTCATTTTAACGAGCCTCTAAAGGATGTTTTGAGTCCTGGACAGTCATTCTTCTGGTCGAAACACCTTTTTCCTTGTAGGAGGAGGCTACTAAATTAGACTTCAGAGGACCTCTGTTGAGAACTGGTAGTGAACTAAACCCAAGACTAGATATACTTGGCTCATGGAACAACATCGTTTCAGATGCATCTCGATAGGCGCAGTCTGTGATGAAAATACATGGGATGGTTTGGGAGTCCACATTCCCTGTCTCACTTCTAGAACATGAAGTAGCTTAGAAAGTCATCCTGAGCAACAGCGCTCCCTGAACAAATGCCTTTAATGGCTGAAGTCTTAATAGACCAGGAAAACAGTTCCTAGTATAATTGGAGAAACTGTGCTTGAGAGTTAGTAAGAGATACCTCTTCTTTTCTCAGAGCTTAAACTACTGGGATGAGGGACTCTGGTGACATTTATACAGAGCTTAGTCCACTAAGCCCTGATCATGAGCGGGGTTGTGGGCGCTACCATAATGTAAATATTAATTACCACTGTAGCCCCTCTAGTAAGGAAAAATCAGTACTAAAAGAGAGGTAGTGCAGCAACCCTCTATTTTTTTGTAATCGTTGTTGGATTCTTTGCAGGTAGGGAAAGTAGAAAGCTTGATCTAAATTTCAAGTGTTATCTTAAAAATCCAGAGTATTAATTCTGATTTGAGAAAGGAGGAGGAAAAAAAAATAAAAATCTGTAAATGGATTCTCAGTAATTCTTGGGAGGCAAATGCAATTGCCAGTTGATAGATGCATGAACAGCACATGATAGCAATTTTGACCTGTAGTTATTCGCTTCTGTTCATGCCTCCATCTGAAAATAACTGTTTGGGAGTACGTTAAACCATGAACAAGAAGGAAACATGAGTATGTAATACTTGTGAATTAAATTTTCCATTGTTTTTACATCAAGTAGGATAAGACTGGTGTGCCTCTTTCCCACTTTCCTTTCTTTTTTCTGCAATGTTGTAAAATAACTGAATGATCTTGTTTTCCTTTGTTTGGGTCAAGAAATTTTAGCTGAAAATTGTTACTCTGTGAAAGAAGATTATTGACTCAACAAGCCTTCAATTTTCAGTGAATAACACTCCCACCCTCTAGCTTCAGGAACATGTGGTGCATGCATTCTATTTTAAAGTACAGACTGTAATTTAAAACTGAGGCAGTTTGATGCCCCACTGAACTTTGTTTAAGCCTGGAATAAAAGGAAAAAAGCTTCAAGTTGCAAAGAAGTGACTGAGCTTTCTCAAAGGCTTTTCTTAGCCATTATGCACAGAGTTGGAAAAAGTTGCTATTTTTTTCCAAGTAATTTTAATTCTTGATCTCAAGTACAGTTGCTAGTTTGGTTTTGTTCTTCTTCTCGCCATTCCGTGTAATAAACCTGTAGCTAGAACAAGTTCTGTACAACACACGTGTACAGAGATATGGAGTATATGTATTGGTGCGTTTCTGAGGTGCAAAACACGCGCTGTTGGTGGTGCTGGTGGATGTACAGATTCCATACGTGTTCCCGTGTCGGTCAGAATCCAGTGCGAGCCACAGCAGTGCCGCTACATCGCTGATGTTTTTTGGGAGGTGAACCTATGCTTTGTGTGTGTCTTGGCCCCCTCGGTGCTCATGCACCTTGTACGTTTAACTGCAGTGGAGCCAGGATGTCATGTAGGTGATGGAACTGATTCATTGTCCGAGAGTCAACTTGTATGTTCAGTTTAAGTCCTGTTTTGGGCGAAAAGTGCAATTAAAGTAGTGCAGAGCAGCCCTGCGTGTATGTTGTCCGTGTTGGGTTAAACTGAAACATTGAAACCAAAATTATTTATTCTTGAATTACATATTCTTGCTATTAAAATTTGTAATGTGAAGAGAAGGTCCTGTTGTTATTCATTTGTATTCTGCACTTTACAGGATTACTTGGCTTTGCTAGATAGGTTGATCATATTTATTTAAAAACAGTGTTAGGTTGTTACTGAAGTATAAAAACTCATTTCAGCAAGTACTGTAAAAAAGATACTTGGCTATTCCATCCCCTTTTCCGTTTTCAAAATACTTTACAGTGTTTACAATATCCCTGTAATAACAAAATTACTAATTTAGCATCTGAGAAAATTTACAAATGCAAAAAGAAATATTTAGTCTGACCTCTGCATGAAACTGATGTGGGAAACCTGCTGTGAGGGATTATAGATCCCAGTAGTGGTTAAGGTTGCAAAAACTTGTATTTAAATAGGCCAATGTTGTCCTAAGTGGAATATTAAAGTATTAGTACCTTTTTTTCTGCAATATTTTTTGAAGCCGTGAGGAGTTGCGTCAACATACTTTATACCTCCGAATACCAGGACGGTATTCGTGTTGGTTCAAGGATTCAATAAACTAGATTTTATTCGGGTAGCTCAAGCTCTCCCTTCCCCAGAGGCTGCTGCCCCCCTTGCCGGGGCGACTGGACGGTCCTTGTGGTAGCTCCTGAACCGCCGAGGCTTGCAGATTGAAGTGAGAGGCAAGCTGAAAGCCCCCAAGGTTACCTGAAGATGCAAGGCCATGAACTGTGGTAGCGCCAGTGCCTCTGCGTGCGTGGCTGGGATGTACCTGCTGCAGGGGCAGTAACTGTCCTTTTCAGCTGCCTAAATTTCCAAGTCAGCGCCTTTAGGTTCTGCACCTGGGAATCTCCAGTCTAAAATGGCAGGGTTTTTTCAAATTTGGGGATCATTTTCATTTTTTGAACATTTCACACGATGTGTGTACACATACATAGTGCGCATAAAAGCATGCATGCTTTTATCTACTTGGTTATTTGTAAATTTTGAGTTGATAGCATACTATAAATTCCAAAGCTTAACATATTCACCAGTGCATGTCTTTGTTCATGCCTGTGTGAACACTGGGATTACGACGCAGAAAGTAAGACAAAAGAGCATTACTCACTTGAATACCATTTCAGGAAGTACCTGAGACACTGTAAATGTTCTTTCTTTTATTTTTACCACAAGTATTTTTTTTCCAGAATGACTCCTTTACTTGTGCTCGCCGACCGTTGTGAAGTGTGACCTCAGCTTCCTAACTTTGACTAAACACGGTAACTCATTCTGACCAGCAGCATCTCAAGTCTTAACAGTAGATGCCTTTTATTTTTCTTACACCATCCGCTCCTGTTTGCTGGGAATGTGTTGGCTTCTGCTGCTAGTGTTGCAGCTTTCATGTTTTTTTAAAAAAAAAAAAAAAAAAAAAAAAAAAGAAAAAAGGAAGAAGTTACCAGTCTTTGATGTGAAGCTCACTTCTGAGTGCTGCTGGTCAGCCTGCGGTTTCTGTGTAAGCAGATGTTTGTGCAGTCACGGTCAATAGTGTTAAGATTGGGCCGGGTTTCACAGCGCTTTGTCCGGTTGTTTATGGCATACCCATAATTGCTGGGGATTTTAGGTACCATCATAGTGCAAAAAGGAAGTGCTTGTAATGCGTTATTTGTTTTGTAGTGCTACACTGGAATCCTGATAAAGTCAGTCCTGTGGTCTGTGAGACTATTCACATGTTGTGCTTCATTTTTTTTTTTTTTAAGTTTGAAATGGGTTTTTTAAATTTCTCTCAAATGTGTTTTCACGAAACCTAATGATGAAACCTAATGTCCTGTAAGACTTAAGCCTCTGAAACCTTCCTCCCTTTGCTGGAGCCATACATCTTAGAGTCACGATAAAGTTTTCCCTTGAAAACAGCGATTCATGGTGGCTTTCTATAGAATCTGTGCTATATTGTGCTGTGTATGAGAAGCGCTTCTGAAGCGTGTTATGTGTAAATAGGCTTTCATTATCAATTTTCCTTCCAAAAAAAAAAAGTAGATACACACAAACTATAGATGAGAGAGGTTTCTGCATTTGTATTTGGAAGGCACTATACTTTAACTTACTGCGTCGGTTTTCCTTAACGTCACGCGGATTATTCTGTGCCGTATCCCACACAATTCCAAACACAGTTCTCCTCCCACAGGACGTTATAAAGGGGGTCCACTTTGAATCCACAATGTAATTTCAGGGGATGAAGCATCATAGTGTGTTGAAATCAAGATAGAAAAGCTGATAACATCAGGGAAAGGCTACTCTGTTCCCAGTGTTTATGCTTTTGATCTCTTTCCTTCCATGCAAACAATTGCAGATGACCCTTTTAATCATCTCAACCTGTGAAATGAGACTTATTGTGCTAAATTAGAATTAGGCCCTGAATTTTGAGGCACGTTTGAATAATTGCGTTAGTATAGGAAAGGATACCGTTCTGGATCATTTATTTCACATCCTAGTCAAGTGGCATGAATTGATAACTGAATGCGTGGTATTGGGTTTGGTTGTTGGGGTGGTTTTTTTTCCCTTCAAGGCGGAAATTCGCTTAATAGTTTATCTTCCAGCATACTAGCGAAGTTATCATTTTGGGAAGTAATATAAAGATAAGCATACTCAAGAGTTTGTATATGTTTGCATATAGTGAGGTTTAGTAAGGTTTGCTGAATACACAAAGCTTGTCTCATGCCACAGCAGAAGGTGTGTACACACTCACGTGTGCATTTGTAGTATCACAGATGATTAATTTTCCCAACGCGCTTTGCACAAAAGGTAATGAAAGAGCTCCAAAACATGAGTATTTTTGTTTCTTAAACTGCAAACTATACAATGGTCAGTGCTTGTTTTTGAAAAGTACAGAAATACAGGAACTGGAAGTGATCTGAGATTTTTAGATTGGCTTGTTAAAATCAAAATAATTTAGCAAGATTATATAGGTAGATGAAATGGTGTATGGATTAAGTACAGATAATGGCCCTAGTGAACTAATTCATTGTGGCACGGGATAACAGTTTGCATTACGTCTTATCTTTAGGTTTTAGACTTTTTTAGTGAACCGGAAGCCTTACCAGTTTTTTGTGTGATAGTGCAGTGGAGATGGAAGGAGAACTCCTGATTATCTCTTTCCCTTATTTAATTTACAGGCCATGTCAAGATTTTAATAATAGGGCTTAATGAAAGCTTCATAAAACCCTAATTTTTTCCATCCCGTTTATTGTACCATTAAACGCCTACACAAAAATAGGAAAAAAGTAAAGTTGTTCAGTGCAATTTTCAGCGCAGTTCTTCAGGATTTATTGAAACAAAGCTGTAAAATCTCAGAATCTGTGTTTGGGTTTTTTTAATAAGTAGCATCTCATAGTTGTGGCTTCATTTGGATTCTCTCATAGTCCATTTTCTCTCCATCTTCATTCCTTCCCTTTGTTTTGCTTGTGCCTTTAAAGAAGACTTAGGAGGAGTGTATATACACACCACTGGTGTTCCTAAATGACTGCTGGTTCTTCCTGCGTGGCTCGTTAAGACATTTTGCCCCATTGGAAATCAAAGTAACAGCCTTTTTGTTCCCATTCTGAGGTATGATGAAGTACAGGAATTTTTTTGGCTCTGGAATTCTCCGGCTGTTTCTGGCCAGAGGGTTATTCCGGTGCTTAGACCACAGCTCGGTGTGAGGGGGGCCTACAGTTGTCTTTCTCTCCTGTGAAGAAACAGAGGTCAGAAAGCGGATGGTATGAAATGCTGAGAAATGCACCCATGTATCCTTGCAAACATTTTAGCTCTTTTTGCTGGTTAGAACCAGTAATTTCTAGTGCCTGCTTTTTTATGCCTATATTCACAGTAGTACAGGTCACACTGAAGTCATTCCTGTAAATCCTTTACCTTATTTTTGCCAGAAAAACAAACTTTCCCCTCCTGTATAATAATTTTGATCGCTTGACCTCCATTTCCATGGAGATGTGATCAGAGGGCTATAGTCAGCTAGCCACGCAGGCTAAGAACTGTCTTTTGTCACTTACAGTGTGCAATGAAACTACAGATCTGAAAAGTAATTAAAGGACCTATAGACTGACACTTTTCTTTTTCCCCCACCACCCACAATCCATGAAAAATGTAACTTGGAATCAAAACATGTGATCAGCTATGCAAAGGGTTTTTTAAAAAATGTTTATTTAAAAGAAAAACCAAACAACAAAAAACCAACCTTCTTCTTTAGTCTATAACTTTTAAAATTATTACTTTTCCAGCAGTCTGACGTTTTGTATACCCTTCCACATATATTCAAATTTCCCACCGATTCCAGCGTACTTAGTTTAGACGACGTGGGTTCAGTTTTGTCAAAAGCTGAATGCTGTAGTCCGCAGAACTCATACATTCATGATTAAACAAATGTAGATTGGGCAGCTAACGCTCCTCCAAGTTCAGTCTGGGATTAGTGGTTTGGGGTCACGCACAGGATCCAGCTGGTGCTTGTGAGCAGTATGTACCTTCCAGTCTTACCAGGGTGAGTGACAAAACCTAATGGCAAGCGCTAGCCCACGCTGTGCTTTGGTCCGGGAGGACGGGGTTGAGGTGTGGTACTTCATGACCTGAAAAGAAGACAGGGAAGTGTCTCAATTTCTGCAGAACAGGGTTAGTTTTCCTTCAGACTAGGTAATAACCAAGTTATGGATGTAATGCTGTTTAGATTATATATATATATGTATATATTAACATTTAAAAAATATACATCAAGGTGTTGGGTTGTTGAAGGATCTGTCTTTCCTGCATCTCTTCTGTCTCCTCTCTGAGGGGCTCGCAGTGTAACCCAACTTTAGTAAACCGAAAGGGAGTATTTTACTTTTATCTTGGTTTCGGCACGCGGCTATGATGCTGTGAGGAACATGGCACCTGGGAGAAGAACTGCACTCCCCCCTGAAGATGCGTTGAAGCGGATTTAAAAAACAAAATGCATCTGAGCTGGAATTGTTGGTTTTCCTGGGTGCTGCGCTGCTGCTGGACAACAGGGCCTGCTCTGTGGATTGATTTTTAAGTGGATATTTTTGTCACACTTGATAAGGGCATATTGACGAGACAATGGCGTATAAGCTAAGTTAACGTTGTTTCTCCTGTAGTGCTCTTCATTGCCAGGATCTGCTGAGTGGCAAAACTTGAAAGTGAGCTTTCTCCTTCCCTGTGAGGGTTCCTCCGCAGAACCAATCTCACAAGTACCCCACCTCTTTTCACGTGGGACGAAAAAGTGACATGACGACCGATTTCCTTGTTGTTGGAATGACACTGTCAAATTAAAAATTGAAAATAAATTGTTGATTTAGCGAGCTCGGGTGGTTCTCCCTCCTCCTGTCCGGGCCAAGGGGCTCGGCCTCCCCGGCCGCCCGCTCCCCGCCCGGCAGAGGCAGCTCGACGAGGGAGGGAGGAAGGGAAAGGTGGTGTAGCCCGGCCCCTGCAGCGATCATCCCGCTCCGAGCCCCGCCGGTTCGGCGGAGGAGAAGGGCGGCGGGCATGAGGCGAAGGCGGGCAGGCAGGGCCCCGGGCTGTGCGCCTTGCCCTCAGGCCGGGGGGCTGCTCCCCCCCGGAGGGGGGGGCAGGCGGGCGGCGGTTCAGGCCGCCTCGAAACCGTCCTGGGCATTTTTATAATTGATCATCAGCTGACACCGCCCGGGCAGAGAGCTCTCACCGCTCCCTCTGGCTGCTGGAAGTCTGAAATTACATCTTTGTCTTTGAAGTCGGGCGCACTGTTAGCGTCGCCATGGCGACGGGGCGGGTAATGGCCTCCGCCGAGCGGAGGCTGGTATTTAGCGCCGAGCGGGGCCCTGCACAAGGCCTCGCTCTCCGGAGCGGTTACCGAACTGTCCCCTCTTAGAAAATGTTTTAAAATTGCGTTTTTACATGGCCTTACCAGATTAATAGTCATGGTTTATTTCGTTTTAACTGCAAGGATAAAAGCATTATTCCATTAAATGGGTAGCTTTTTTTTTCCCCCCTCCTCCTTTGGTTTATGCATTATTAACACAAGCTTTCCTGTTTTGCTTGTAACATTTTATAGGCTCTTTCAAACATGTAGTCAGATTTGCTCTGTTGCTCTTTTATTTTTCAGGGCTTAACCCTTTCGTGTCTTCAAAAACTTGTAGAGAAGCCTCAAGCAGTTCTGGCTGCTCCCATTTAACATGTTTAAAAACAGAAAAAGGCTTTCTTTTCCTCTTTTTTTTTTTTTTTTTAAACCATTTTTTTGAAGCATTCTGCTTTTCTGAAGCATTCAACAAAGCGATGCAGATGGGTCTGTTCTTGTCATTTAATTGAAGCAGATGCTGAAGTCAGCACACATGAGCCTCGATAGGGTTGTGGAGGGTTTGTGTGAGGAAGTATTTTGGTCTTGTGTTTTTAATTTGTGTGCCCATCTTCTCTTCTGCCCTTAGTGTTGTCACCCCGTTCTCTGTACGTGTAGTGTTTTGTTGGCAGCCTTCAAAAGAGACGCACCTCGTGGTTGAAGGACAGGGGAACAAAATATCCAGAATGATCCTGGGGACGCGGTATTTACACTCACCGCCTTCCTCTTTAACATGGAGCTGGTGAAATACATCTAGACAAGTAGAAGTATTGTTATAAACACAAGCTGCAGGCGTTGTTTCACTTTTCCAGTGCTCTAAAATATAGCTTTCATTTTAGTCTCTAGTAGGAGGCATATATCCAAGTGCAGTCAAGTGCTGTGGATACAAGGATTCAGTCATCCCTGCTGACACAAATGGTCTCTCTATTAAAAACTTGGAGGGTAACAAGCAAACCTGGAATTCATAATTCCCCCCATCTTTCCTCCCTCCCTTTTTTTTTTTTTTTTTTGTTGCTATGGGGTGCTTACTGGCACCTTGCTTTTTCCATCTATATCACAGATCCTGCTCTCATGAACACTTCCAGGGACATTGCAGGAAAATGCAAATGTTCCTCAATTTTTTTGTCCTTTTTTATTGATGTCATGTAGCGATTTTGCTTTAAATGGTACCTCTTGTAGGATGGACTTTCACCTTCTGGGCAGTGGACTGAGACTTTGAGATTTATTTCACTGCTCCAGCTGGACTGTAGACTGTGCTCAGGTCTTTGAGTGGGGAGGTTGTGTGTGCAGGGCTCCTCCTCTCCCCCCATGCCTCTGTCTTCAGCTCTGCGTTTGTTCCTGTGTGCAACTTTTCACCCATGTGACTCCCACAGACACCTTCAGTAAATAGCGCTGCTTCTGAAACTCCAGTAAAATACATTTCCTACCTCAGGGATGCCCTTGAGTAGATGAAAGATGGATAGTCAACCCGGCTTCCTCACCACCTGAGACCAGCACAAGGCCCATCTCTACTCTTGGCCAACAGCAGCTGCTGGCTGTGTTGCAGCCCAGCCTGGAGTTAGTATGTTGTAGTGCTGGTGAATGTGGCAATTACATATGTTTTTTAAAAGTTTTTATTTTATATACTTGTTTGTTTTTAAATTGTTCAAATACTTAAAAAAAAAAAAAAAAGACAGTTTGGGGCAAATCTGCTCCAAGTGTGAATACAGTATTGTACAACTGCATATATTAAATAGGCTGGACTAGAGGTTTACTCTCATCTCCTGTTTTTTTGGGGTATGAATTTCATCCTTTCAGTTGCATTCTCCTTAAAACTGCAAATTCTGGGAAAATTAGACAAGCCAGTTTACACTCCATTAATAAGAAATTACTAATTGCTTATAAAACAGGCGTATCTTTGTCTGCACAGGGCTTTTAAAAGTTGCTGCTTAATCTTTTTTTTCTTTTTTAATCACTAAATAAACATGTCTCAGCAGTCGCTGCATGTGAAACCAAAACCTGGCTGTGGACAAAAAGCAAACACACTACACTAATTTTCATTAGCATATCCTATCTCCTAGAACATTTATTTTTTCATCTCCTTGTAAATTGATTTTTCACGTGCTTGTGACTGATATTTGAACTGTGTATTTGTAGTAACTGACTTATGTAAAAGACAGGTCCTGGATCTCCCAACATGAATATATTATGGAGGTGACCTACTGGGCCCATAGTTAAGGTTGCACAGAGTTTTCACTTAAAACGATGTTTAAATCCCTTAATTAAACATTAAAACTCGCACGAATTCTCAAACATGGACTGTTTCAATAAAGAGGATAAACTTTAATTATTTAGGTACTCAATGTTCTTCTTAGCGCTGGATTTGCAGAATTCAGAACAACTTAAAATTATTCCTTCCTCAGGTTTTTCTGGAGTTCCTAGTATTTTCACTTTCTCTGTTCTTTTAAAAAACTTTTGGCTAAGCCTTTCATTGCTGTAAGTTGTCGAATATCTGTTGACTTCATAAAACTATGATAATTTACATAATTTAATTAAAACCAGTTCAGCTTTATTTACAATAATGCATGATACAGAAGAACATACAGAAGACATGAGAAAGCTCTGTGTGTTATATTAGCTTTTGCCATGGTAGTTGAATAGTATATTTGTAGCTGATACCAATGATACCTTCTCATTCCAAAGACTTGGAATGAGAAGAAAAGACTATAGAGCCTATTTAAGAGAAATACCACATGGAAGCAAAATAGACTCACACTTAAACACCAGTAATGTCTCTTCTGTACAGGTGGTTATTTCCAAATCAGTCAATGAACAACAGCTACAGTCGTCCCAAATGGGTATAAACATCCCTCTCCTTTTCCCCATCTCCTTATTCCTTGAGGGCCCAGTTCAAACTTTGTTGAAATCAGTCTTCTCACCAATTTCAAGTGAGTTTTGGATTAGGCTGATAAATTCTTATGTTCATTCTACCCAGTTGTCACCCTATTCCTCTGTATTAATGTCAGTTTTGAGCTTTTTTCTTTGTAAACCTGTTGAATAGTTGTGTACGCTGTACCTTTAGCGACCGGCAAATACAACTCTCCTTGGTAACGTTTGCAGCCTTTTGCCGAGCTATAATCCCCTTCTCGGCATAGGTGGAAGCCTTGCTGAAAACTATATATTTGCAAACCATACATAAATGAAGAAAAATTCCTTTAGACACCAGTATTACATGTATAAGTAGTATCTTTATTCAGACTCCTCAGCCTCCAGCTGTTCTTCGAACTAGCTGGAAATAGAGACAAAATGGAGAAAAAAAAACCCTGCTCCTCGTTAGCTTATGGTCTGTGGAAAGTTTTTTAAGTCTTTTAGGTCAGAATCTGTGTTTTCCCGTCATTTTCAGCTGACTGCCGCTGCGGTCACATATGCTGATTTATTAGTTCAGGTCTCCTGTCCATTAAAGCACTGCAGCTAGTACTTTTAAATTATTTTTGAAAAATTCTTGTCCTGTTATCAGCAGCAGCTGGGGTCTACAAAAGTACTTACTATTTATAAAAGAATGCTTTGTTGCAGAGTGTGTTAGTTCTTGAATTTTGGAAGATACAAGTACTATATCCTGAGATTGCATACCAATACGGTAAAAATTCAAAAATACTTATTTATTTGAATAATTCCTTATCGCTTTAGGCATTGGATGAAGAGTGAAATTCACAGGAAATTCTCGTTGTCTCCAAGGTATGAGTAGGTTCTCAAGCTCTTCCAGAGTAGGGATTGAAATATTGGAAGTGAAAAGGCCTGTTGCACTTGCCTGCTGCAAGGTTGACATGGAAAGACAAGTGAATGGAGACCGCTGGGCCTGAAATGTTGGGTTTTTGGTGATGGTCTTGTGTTTTACTGACTCTACTCTGTGCGTAGAGCAGTCTGAAACAAAGCGTAGTGGGGAGGAGTACATGAGAGCAGCTAGGAGTGAGGTAATGTGGAGAGTCTAATTTGTATGGGTTGGAATCTTTGGCAATAGTACCATATTGGTGGTATTTTCACAATTTTTCGGGCCTGCGAGATTGTGCAAATTCTCTTCATTCTTTTCCGGGGGGGAGCAGAATGTTAAAAAAAGAAAGGATCCAAGCACAGTATATACATTGTGACAGCAAGGGGTTAAAGAGATGTAATTATGCATTCTTCAGTAAGTGTTCTGCAGTCAGCAATACAGCAAGGATTTTATAGAAGCTCAAAAAAAAAAAAAAAAGAGAAAAGATGAGAGAGGGAGAATATGGAGAGAAGGTCAGATCCAAGGATTCTCCTAGGGTTTTCTCCTGTTTGCTGCTTCTTTGTGTCTTATTATACTCTCTCCTGGTAGAGACAGAAGAAAGCGTTATGGCCTGTTGGTTCCTCCTACTGATAATGTGCACTTGATCTCTTTACTTTATGGTAATAGTAGAGGTGAATTTATGGATTTAGTTTTTGAAGGAGTTCTGAGCCATCCCGGTGCTTGCCAGGGTCCTTGTGTATTCCCCAGCCCTTAGTTATTGCACGGAGTGCGTTGCAGCCCTGCGAACACAGAGCGTTTCAACAAGCGCTGTTTCTCAGGGATGGTTCACCGATTCTGTTCAAGGGGATTTGAATTTCCAGCAATTCCATCTACTGGAAATAGTTTGGTTTGTGCCTTTTTGGGTGATTTGGGTGGATGAATGGAAGCTCTTGCTTCAGTACAGTCAGTATTTCAGGCTGACCTGGCTGGTGAAGGTAAGCTTTCATCACTGCTGACTAACCTTTGAGAGACCAAGGGGAAAAAGTTAGGGGTTTTTTCTTTTTTTTTTTCTTTTTTTTTTTTTTCCCTACCATACGTGATCGTTACGTTGTTCTTCACAGGTGGAATACATGGTTGTGGAGTGTTTAGGAACAGTCACGGTAACAAAGCAGAGCATGTAAAATGGCCCGGGTATCTGGAATATGGGCTACCCTCTTACTTTCCGCCCTGTGAGTTAACCTGAGGTCTGGCTTGCTGAGTCACTCAGTGCACCAGATCCTTCTTTTTTTATTGAACTAATTTAATTTGCAGTTGGATTCAACATAACAGCGAAGCATTTCTGAGAGATATTTTTTGCGTTTGGCAATACGTTAGTCTGAAAAAGTTTTCGTATGGTTCCCCCTCCCCTTTTTTCTTTTACATGATACAACTTTCTTTTACTCTCTGGGTGCTTTCCCTGCTTAATTATTTGGAAGGAACTGCAGACAATTAAATGAATGGGATTTCTCCCCTCATCCTTCCCTGAAAAAACAAAAAAATACATACACCCCCAAAACAGCTCTCCTTTTGGGGTAAAGATCCTTAGCCTTACCACTGACCGTATGGGGAGACAGGCTGTTGTGATCCCCAAGGAGAGAGGGGAGGGAGAGTCTGTCAGATTGCATACTGGTGCGGAGTTCCTTCCAGTAAGAACCCTTATGTTAAGTTAGTAATTGCACAGGTCTTCTGAAATGCAGCATTAGGAAACAGCCTACCATTAAGGACAACTGAAATTTTTCTTCCCACCCTTGTTAAATGCTAGTTTAAAGCTATTGATTTCCTTCCCCTAAAAAATAAAAGTTAACTCCCATCATGCTGCTTGCTTTCTCCCTAACATTTTCTTTTTTGGGGTTTTTTTTTGGTCCCTGTCTTTATCATTTTAACTCTGCAAAATCCTGAAAGCATTGCTGCGAGGAGGAAGGATAGTCTGATAAGTGTATTTCCTAAAGCTTTTGGCCTTTCAAGGTTTCTCTTGCGGTAAGGTTGAGCTGTGCCGAGGACTTGGACTGAGACGACGGGGGAGTAGTGTGCAATACTTTCTGCTTCCGATAGCTCTTTGTTGATCTAAGAGAGAGCACTTAGAGAGTGGTAGGTCATTTATGTGATTATGAAGAGCACTTGGTTCTCTCTTATTCAAGATGGAAAAATAATAGTTTTTGAATAAGAGGTCGCTGTCAAGATGACATTGAATGTGACTTCTCTTCCCTCTTCATTCCCTCCCCCACGAGAAGAAAAGCAGCGCTGGAACTGCTCAAGATAGGGCTGGATTTTTCCAACTCCATGTGACTTTCTCTTTTCTGTTCTTTGTTCATTTTATTCCTCACCGTTTCCTCTGTGTGTAATGTTTATACTTCTTGATGGTGTCTGGATATTTATGGTAACTAGAAATTTAAAAATAAATGTAATGCATGTAAGGTTCTGTGTGTTAGTTTAAGTCTTGTTTTTCCACTTTGCAGAATTAAGCTGCAAATGTGTGATGTGGTATCTGCTTGGGTGACAGATGTCCATTCCTGAATGATGCTGTGTTCCCTTTGTGCTTTATTTATGGAGTGATTGGCTTCTAAAATAATCTCTTAATCTTTTCCAAACTACATTTCTGTATGTGCTCTTTTTACATATGCCATCATTTAGGGTAATGGGCTAAAACCAGAAATTACTCCTAAATGCTTTGTTTCTAAAGCTAATAATAGTGATATAACACTGTCATTTTTGGTTTGATGTGTCCTTTCAGAACTAGGTTAAGTGTGTAGTTTGGTTTTGCTCTGGTGGTTTTTTTTTTTCTGTTTGTTTCCTGTAGCACTGCCATAATGAAATTGTATTTTAATTTCATTCACTTATCAAATAAAAAGACAACACTAATTTGTCCTTTTTTATGTTAGGTTTGCTTTTATACCTCAGAAAAGGAGCTGTATCCCCAAATTAGGATGCAATTGCTCAGAATACAGAACATAATGTATTTTACGAAAATAATTAACAGTTACTCTAAGGTTAATTTACTTAAATCAGTTTTGAACATCAGTAAACACCCTAGTTCATCACAAATTGCCTTTTAGTGAACTTCACCAAGTTTCAGTTTAAGGATGGGCTGATCAGTGGAATATGTATAATTCCTTACAGCAGGGAAGACCTTCTTAGAATCTATTTGCAGTCTAAAGATAGTCTGTATAAAGGATGTTGAGATTTCCAGGTGTTTGCCTGTTGACACATTGAAAAGAACTCAGCTGGAGTTTTGAAATTCTGATTTTTTTTTTGAGAACAGAAACTGTTCTGGAGCAGGTTTGGGCAAAGACAGCACTGGAATATTTTGTTTGTTTTCTTTCTGAACTCTTTTACAATTTTTTTTTTTAAATGTGGGTATTAGAAATTACCAGTAAATTGAATTTCTGATTAAGACACCTCAAAGTTAAATAGGAAGTGCTGAGAACTTCCATGATTTATTAGTCAACCATCTGAAAATCACAAAAAATTGTGTGTAAACCTGAAAAAGCACAGCGATGCCATTGATACTTGATTACTGGACTGTGGAAACTTCTGTAAAGTTGGGCTTGGCTTCTCATAGACAGTAATTTCACTTAACTTTAATCTTGGATTTAGAACTTTTTTGAACTGTAGTGCTCCATATTTTCTTTATTACATATGAAAGCTCAGGATCAGTCCTGAGTACAGATGGTGAGTGTTGGGCAGTCACCACTGAGCAAGAGCAGTAGTCCTGGCTCTATCAACTGAACTCTTCCTGAGGGCACTTGCTGTGCTGCGGCCCACAAAGTCCACAGTTTTTCTGGAAATTGGTTCCTCTTAGGACCTTACTTTATGGAAACTCGGCCTTGCTCCTTCCATGGCTGCTTGAGCGGTTTGACGCTGGGGTGGGACTGCATTAACATTGCGGTTCATATCAGGAGCAGGCTTTTGAAGCCAATCTCCTGGTTTAACCCCGTGACAATACTTCAATTTGCGTTACCCAGCAGGCAAGGAGCAAAGCTAGTTTCCTTTTGGATAAATTCCAATGCTTATAAATACTTAAAGGGTGGGTGTCAAGAGGATGGGACTAGTCTTTTTTCAGTGGTGCCCAGTGACAGGACAAGAGGGAAATGGGCACAATCTTGAACATAAGAAGTTCCACCTAAACATGAGTGAGGGACTTCTTTGAGGGTGGCAGAGCCCTGGAACAGGCTGCCCAGAGAGGTGGTGGAGTCTCCATCTCTGGAGACATTCAAAACCCTCCTGGAGACACGTTCCTGTGCAACCTGCTCTAGGTGGACCTGCTTTGGCAGGGTGTTGGACTAGATGATCTCCAGAGGTCCCTTCCAACCCCATATCATTCTGTGATTCATTCTATGATTCTGTGAAAGAAAGATTGAAAAATGTGCCTCAGGAACCTGCCTAATGCGCTCCAGCTGCCAGCGGGCACTCTGTCCCCAGGCTAACCCAAAGGACAGCCCTCCGACAGGGGTACAGTGTGTGGGTGTCGGGGGCTCGGCACCAGGCTCTCCTGTTGGGCCGCACCACTGGCAAAGTCTTCCCCTTCAATGGGAGATGCTGTTGGGCCACATCTGGATGTTTTACATAAGGTCTGGATCCAAAGTCCTTTGAAGTCTTTGAATGACTTCCATTGACTTTAATAGGCTTTTGTGGCAGGCCCTAATGGTTTGGTTGTGATCCGAAAAGGGATGTTCAGAGATTTTTCTATAATGAGAAAATGTTACCTTTTAAAGAACCAAGTTCAAATAGCCTGATCAGTTCTCAAGTGGAAGTGAGCTTCTTGCTATCTCCTGGAATCCTTTTGTCCCTGTCAAAAAAAAAAAAAAAAATCGGAAAATTAGTACTCGTTGCTCAAGTAAGGTCCAAGGTTGAAATTAGCAGAGGAGTTTTGGGTCATGAATTGAACTGTGCTGACGAGCAGTGGAGAGATTTGCACAGCGCAACTGTCTGCTCCTCTCAAAATCGTGCGGTGAGCCCCTCGCTCCCACCAGCAGTCGCTTTGTTCACAGTTTTGAAGTAAAAAGGCAGGAGAGGGGAAGGAAAAACTCAACTTAATGTTCATTCGTACTGATGTTCTGCGATGAGTGATGCCGTTAGGTCTAAAACCAGCGCTAATTAAAAAATCTCAAGTTTGTTTTTAAAGGCGAGGATGGAATAAAAAGGATTTTAGTGTCCTACTAATTGAATAACAAAACTACCAAATTCCTCTGTATCTCATGTGTCCCCCTTGAAATTTTCTCTCTTCCATAAAAGTTTCTCATTTTTTTTTGGGTGTGTGCAATTACATTTTTTTTACCATGTAAGGTGTTGTTTGGTCAGTATCCAGAAAAGCTTTTCCTTTTCCCTCTTCCTCTGAATCCTTTCTTGTGAGGTAGAAAATAAATGTAGGGCTTTAACAAAATAGTGTGGACAGCTTGGATCTGTCGAACTTATGCTTCTTTATTGACTGTAATATTTTGTTTACTAAGTCTTCATCTTCCCTAAATTACAAGAATCTGCACTCTTGTGGTTTTTTTTTCTTTCCAAACCAGGTGTATGCAATAATAATGTTTAAACAATCTAGGAACAAAGTGTAGCTCCATTTCATCGTTGGATGCGGGGATCTAGCAGAATGTGCGTTTACAATTATATGTAATTGTGTGTGTCTTCCTGTAATGGTTTGTCTTAATATTTTTATTTGTACATGTGCATGGAAGAGTTCCTCCGAATTTGCAATGGGACTGATTTATCACAGTTATCCTTGTTTTACATCTGTGTAATTACTTTGAAATCATTGAACTTACGCCGATACAGAATTGCAGTAGTGGTGAATTAGGGTCGTGCTTTTGATGGTGCTTTTTATTCCGGTTGAAATACTCTACTGATCCAGGTGAGGATGAAATGTTGTACTAAGCTGCGAGACGTTTCACTGATTGGGTTCATGCTGTTTATCTGTCAGCGTTTCTGCTCTTAGGAGCTCTACTTAATGCAGTTATTTCTGTGTGCCTTGGAAATGCAAAGGAGTGGGGAGAAAAGTTAAAATCAAAATTCCTCAGTTTTCTAGTATTTACACGCCAGCTGTAGCCGAAGACAGTTGTCCAGAGGGTCTCGCAATATATTTTTGGTAAAGGCACTATTCTGTCCTTCATCTTGGAGTGCATTAGCTTCAATAAAAGAAAAAGAACAGAGACCTTCTTTAGAAGGTCTTCTCATTTTTTCCATCTCCTTCAAAGCAATGAATTAGCTTGTTAAAAGGAAAGCATAGGCTGGTGTTACCAGAAGGTGGTTTGTGTTATCAGAAGGTGGAGGGTGCCGGTGGCATTTGGAATAAACAAACACGTGGACAGAATACGTATTGCCTGTGGTTGTGTCTCCATCAGCCATTTGCAATCCCCACGTTCCTCTTATCTCTGAAATCCAGACCTTGGAAGTGATGGAAGGAGACCAGCTGATGGTCCTCGAACAGGCCAGCCCTGTGTACTCTCCCTTTGGTTCGTTTTCAAGAGCTCCTCCGTCGGAGGCGGCAGTGGCAGAGCCTGCCTGCTGTCGGGCAGATCCAGAGGACCTTCTTTGATGCTGGGGCCTGGTTGTTGCCATGGTCTCGGCTGCTGCGTGGCTTATTGATTCATCCTGGGACCTCTGCCTTCCCTGCTGGGACTCCTCAGGGCACTGGAAGGGGTGCCACTGCTGAGTCAGCTTTTTACCCCCCTTCCCATCAAGATTAGGAAAGCAGGTGTTAAGTCTCATTTTGAGAATTTATTGTTATCTGTTGCTGCCGCTTTAGAGACCACTCTGCTTACCCGCCTAATAGCCAAATGCAAGCTAATAGTCTGTACAGGCCATTGAAGCCTAAAATCCTGCTAATTCCTTCCTCTAATGAATAATCCCTGATCTCTGTATGTGCCTTGACTACAGAAGGGCTAATTATGAAATTCATTGTAAGGAAAATTTCGAACTCATGATTTCTGTGCCTGGGATTTGTAAATAAATAATGCGTCTGCATGTACAAAGTGTATACATGTACAAAGTGTAGCTTTCATATGTAAAGTTAAATATCCCTGAAGAAATTTAGTTAAAATAAATGGGATTGTAAAACATTTCTTTTTGCTCGGTGGATTAATCGCTCATATTTTAGGGAATAGGTTGCCTGTTCTGTATGAAAGGTCGTTCGTTTTAACCCTTCGGAGAGACATCTTATGTTGTGCTGGTGAGTAAATTTGTTAATAGCTTTGAAGAGAGAAGCTTCTTCCCGCTGCAGAGCGGGAGGTGGGATTCTGCCCGGGGTCCTGGGGACCCCTGTGCTGGGGCCCGGAGAGCCTCCCGCTCTCCCCAGCAGGTAATTGGGAGAAAGCGCTACCGTTCCATGCCTGGAAATGTATGGGGATGGTAAATCTGGTTCTTTGGGTTTGAAGAATGCTTGTAAGAAACAAGTCTAGCCATCTTTTCATTTCAAATTAAAAAAAAAAAAAGAAAAAGGAAAATATCTAAGCAACTGAAGTATTGGGGTAGAGATGTTGCATAAATTATAACGAGCACCAGAGGACACAGGATGTGTTCATTCCCAAGCTGCGTGATTATTTCGTGTTGTGAAGGGTTAGCTTTGCAATTGCAAAGCTTAATCACTTTTCAAATGAATATTTCATAACAGTTATTTTTTTCATCAAATATACAACGGCATGCTTATTTTGTGCCTCATGTGGTAGACATTAGTTTTCAGCAGCTTTAAATTCCTTTTATTTCCCCTCATCTCCTATTCTTGTTCTGAGCCATGGATGGGCAAGAAAATACTTGTGAATGTTTCCTGACGAGTGGCTAATCTTGTGGCTGAGAGCTAGTAAGAACCCAGAAGTTTCAGTAAAATTAGTCCCAAATTCTTAAAACGTTCTAATTTATTTCACGCTGAGTGCAGCTTACGTGACTGATTCGAAATATTTTAAACTTAATTTAAAATGAAAACACAACTGTTAGAGACCTCTGCCACTGGTAGTAAACCCTGTTTAGTGATACAGCACAGCTGTAGTACTCTCTTACTACTTTTTGTTCCTGGATGATGAAAGTTACAAAAATGCAAGCGGCTGATTACCCTTAGCACAGCTTATTTTTGCTGGAAGAGTTGGGCAGGGGGGATCTATGTAGTTGTGTATATACCCCTATAGTGATCTCTGTAGGTATTTGAGAATTGCCCGGCCTTGGGGCAGATTTTGGATAGCGAAGAGGTGATAAAATTGCCCCCTTACATATCCTTCAGACCCTGAATTGGGGGAGTTTCTGTACCACTGCTAAGTTGGCTCGTTACTGCTTTCTGGATCTCTTGAGCGCTTTGGCAAAGGCATGAAAATTAAACAAACTTGGAGGTTTTGAATTACGCTAACGGGCCAAACTGGCTTGAAAATAGGAGAAATGCAAAGCTGACCTTAAGGCACCCTCACTGCTTTTTCTGTTCTTTTATTCAAGAATTCTTTTGGTACTCACCTGTCCAGTCTGTTCAAAATTAAAATGTATTTTTCTTTGAAGTATACAATAAAAGAAATATTTATAAAAATACTGTGTTGTTTTGACTAGACAGACTACTTTTTTTCTTGTCTAGTTATTTTGTTCTCATACTTTACAATATATTTTGCGGTGCATTTTGAAGCTTACAGAATATAGTATTTGCCTTTTTTCCTTCCAAACAAAAATAATAAATCTCTAATACTCATGTAAGGCACAAGATAGCCTGGAATTATGAGTAGTGCACTGCATTGTGCCTGTGCCCACGTACACTGTGCCAGTGGTATGAATTTAAGAGCTGTGCACAATTGATGCTCTTTCTAGAAGGAGTATTTTAGGGGATTTTCTAGCCATATCGTGGTCTATGTTGGACAGTAACGTTCAAGATTCAAGCATGCTCAAATCTTTCAAATCTTGGGCAGGCTTTTTAATATTAATCGTACCAAAGAGTTATCTGTTGTGTTTGCACTCATTTCCTTTCACATGTAGCGATGCCACGTTTGCCAGGATGGCCTAGATGTTTGTGTGGTTTTCAATGAAATGCAGGATCTATAAGCTCCCTGTGTCACAGTTCTTGTTACCTTGTGTTCCTAAGTACAAGTCACTTTCTTCTGTCTTTTGTCCACGTAGTCGAAGTGGACTGTGTGACCATTTAAAAAAGTAGTCATGAATTCACAGTTAATATGGAAACCCAGGAATGATTGGGTACTTTCTGAACAGCATAAAGTCCATACTGTTAAACCTCGTTATTCCTGCTTAGAAATTATTTTTCTTTCTCTCTGATTTACAGAAAATTGTGTAACAGCCATTTCCCTTGTCTTTCTGTACATGCAGGAAACCCAGTATTTTATATGCTAAATCTACTTATGATCTATAATTTTCTTCCTGTATGTTATGCCCTCTAGTTCTTTGCTTGGGTGTTGGTTTTTTTTTCCTCACTTTACAGTTATTTTTTAAGTCTGTAATTGTCTATACACGTAAACGGTTTCTGAACATGAAATACAGATATCTCAGATGCCTCAAACACAAATCCTTTTCCAGTCAAGCACGTAGATATGTGATAAAGGCTTAGGAATTACTGACTCTTTCAACTTCTTATTATGTGGTTGGTGATCATAAGCTGCAAGTCCATAATGCACTATTAGTGTACACCGTCACATGGAGAATTCAGGTTTCTTTAGAATTTTGGGTTCTTTAGTGCATAAAACAATCTGCAGAAATGGTTGCCTTGCTGTTAGGAATTACATAGTGTTGGGATGCTGCTGTTAGTGCTCTGATGATACAAACAAAATAGAGTTAATCTATATGACCTAAGAGGGAGGGAGCTGACCTCACAAACATCAGCGAATTTCTTCTCACAACAGTCCTGGGAGGTAGGAAGTTGTATTATTACTATCCCTGCTGAGTATCTATGGCACAGAAAGATTAATTGATTTGCCCAAGGTCATGGAGGAAGTGAGAGGCAGAGATGGAATTGCATCCAGATATACTGCATCCTGGTTAGATGCCTTAGATCACAGTACCATAACCTCTTAATATTTGCGGTTTTTTTTTTTGTTTTGTTTAACTATGTTTTCTTCGTGTGGTGTCTTAAAGGCCTTTTTTGGCCTTTTTACAATCCTTACCGAGTGTGCCTTTTGTCCTGAATAGAAACTTAGTGAAAAAGATTTTTAGGGACTTCAGGGCCATCTATTCTTTCACAGATATTAATTCTAAGATTATAGATAGTTGCGCTTTGTTTCATCCAGTAAATCAGAATGCTGAAAATGCAATATAAGCAAAATACTTTTTTTTTTAAATTAATATATTTTTCCTTCAATGTTTTTGTGGGAGAGAATTCATCACAATAAATGATTAAACTGTCAAAAGAGTATTAGCTGTTAGTGGTGTGTTGATTCATTATATGCCTTCATATGTTTGGAGTCATTGTGCTCCGCAGCGAGCAGGAGATGGGGCTGTCCAAGGGGAGCACCACAGTGACCATTAGCAGTTGATTAAAAGGGAAGTATATGCAGTGGGGAACTGCTCATAAATTATGTCCTTCCAGCTGAAGTTTATCTGTGTAAAAGGAGCTGCCAGCATCCTTATTTGTTCATTTGGCTTCTGAAAGTGCACGTAGTCAAAAACCATCAGGTAGTAGACTTGGTGGTCTGTGCGCACACTCGCCTTGTAGGTACTGCAGGTATGTGGGCTTCTCATGGGGGGGCTTCATCTCACCTTGAGCCCTGTAAGAGAAGAGGACACGGAGCAGCTGGTGAGACCGGCCCTGGCCTGCCCCCGAGGTCGAGCTGCTTGTAGGACCGTACAGGAGGTTCCATCTTTCCTGTCCAGACAGTGAATGATTTGGCTACGGGGAAATCCATGTTCAGTCTTCGTGGTCAAAGTGGGTTTTCAATCACTAGCCCAAGACACGCACTTAATGTATAGAGTGCCTTGATGTGGTGCCCTGCTTTGCCACAGACACGTTTGAACCTCAAAGGCATCCCCTGGCTCTATAGATGTTAGAGAACAATAATGTCAAATGATTTTTTTTTTTTTTTTTCCCTTCATTCAGTATTTATATTCGATTTCCCTTTACACTAAAAAGAAAGTACTGAAAAGTTACATGAAGCGAATTCAAGTCAAAGGTGTTTAACGTATGTGAAGGAAATGAAGCTTAGATTTCAAGCGGTGATCAATGAAGTATAGTATTGTATGATCATTACCAAGCAATAAAGCAGGAAAGGAAATATCACAAGGATGTATATGCCATTCATCATACCCTTTTTAATACCTCTTTTTCTTGCTTGCTTTCGTTTTATTGTCTCCTGTGTTTCGTATTCTTTGATCCTCTATATGGGAACGAAGTTCCCTCCTCTTCTCTGACATTTTCACCTACTGTTATACAATGCCAGCTTAGAAGAGTACTTCAGGGGAAGAAAGTCTACGTACTCTGTGCTTTAAAACTTTGAATAGAATTAAAATACCGTATGCTGCAGGTGTTGTAAATTTTGTGAGAAGTATTGCGATGTTGTGTTTATTCTGAGTGCTGTCAGTCAGTAGCTTTGCTGAAAAACATATTGAAATTCAGAATAAAACATCAGCATCATATTTTTTTTTTTTGCTCTGGATTTGCTGTAAGTGAAAAATTTCATAGTATCAAAACATATTGTATCTTACTTGCTATGGGAGGACAATGGTGGGAGGTATCAGGGTTTCTTTAATTCAGTTTTCTTTGTGCCCTGATCAGTGATCAAGATTGCCAAATGTTTTTCCCTGTACATCGTACAAAAGTAATTAGTGGCCTGTGAGGAGTAGTGTATGTAAAGAGGCTTGAGAGCCTGAGATGAAGGAAGCAATGCTGTTAAGTGTCCTCTTATGGTTTCTCAGGCCAACCGTCCCCAAATTGTGGCACACTTTGCTCAGATCTGATGTCGCTGGTGTCCAGTGAATCTGGACATCGGTCCCTGAAGTGGTACATCATGGCAATCCTTTCTGTGGAGACAGTGTGGTTAATAATAATAATCATCAATTTAGGATCTGCAGCATAATCTTAAGCGATGCAAGCTGAAATGTAAATTATTAAAGTTTCTGTTTGCCAGTGAGCAAATGCACAGGCCTGTGCTCAGAGGGAAGGGTGACTCAGCCGTATTCTTGAATTGATGTATCAGGATTCAGTGACATCCTAAGATTTGATGACAGGTCTATTAAGGAGAAAAAAAAAATAGTAATTTATAATTTCTGAGATAAATACTTGCTATTTTACCCTAGAAGGTTTGGTTTTTTCTTTTTTCTTTTTCTTTTTTTTTTTTTTTTTTTGGTGGTAAATAGCATTTAAAAGATATTTACAGTGTCATTTCAAATGAACAGAACTTTGAGGAATCTGCCTTGAAATGTTCTTAATTAAGATGCAAAGAAATTTATCTCAGTGCACTGTGTAGATATTAATCAGCGTAGGTGGAAAATGGGAACATACATGATTAGTGATAGTATTTTACCTTCAAACCTTGAAAACAGCTTAAAATGAAACACTCTTAAATCCCTTGTCACCCCCAAACAATATAACACACCATTTTGACTCTCTAATTACCAAGCCTAATTTGTTAATTTCAAAGGGGAACACAGCAGCCTATAAAGGCTCGCAGGACTCTTTTGAAAAGAGCAATGCGGTATAATTAAAATGATCAAGTGGATCTAATTCCGGTTGGGGGGGGGGGGAGGAGGAGGAGGGAGATGTCTTCCCTCATAAGGTTACTTCAAATTGAATTGGAGTTGGCATATATAGCCTTTAATGAGGTAACATCCCCAGATAAAACATCTGACTTGCTGTTTATTTTAGCCTACGTTTATTTGCAGGCTTTTATAGGAAGAGAGCTCTGTCCAATGGTCCTACCAGCCCGAGTGCTGCTTCCAGCGTAGCGACCGGCCTTCTGCACGGCTTTTGGGAGAGCATCACGCTCTCGATGGCGAAATCGGTTTATGTATGTTTCTGATGCGTCTGTCACTCTGACAATTAACGCTTGAGAAAAAGCAAAAAATGCAGAAGTGATGCTCCTTGTATCCCTTTCCATGGGGGGCGGTGGTGAAAGCATTAAAAGAGGACGTTTCCTTCCGCTGTTTGCCTCCACGGGGTAGCTGTGTCGTCGCCAGGTTTAAGCTTCAGTCGGATTTCGGACAGAGTTTTCCTAGTAAATATTTTCCAGCCATTTTTTTTCTGGGCTAATACAGATGTGATTTCCCGGTGGACACCCATCTTCCAAAATGTATCTGTTCTTTTAGGGGTTTTGGGTTCTTTGTTGGTTGTTTCTGGAGTGAGGAGGCATTGGTTGGTTTGGTTTAGTGTCCCCCCCGACCCCCTCCAACTTGGGTTAATGAATAAGCATCATTCTGAGCTTTAAACTGCTATATGAATATAGTTCTGTCTGTTCTGTGTTAAAAAGATAAATACCTCATCTGGATAACTTCCTAATCAAAACACTTTGACTATAGTAGGAGGTTTCTTGTTTTCTTTTAACTCTTCTGGGTGTTTTATCTTATAAAGCCCTGTAATAATAAAGCCATATGAATCCTCAGCTTATTATTCATATTCCTCAGTGTGCCACAAAGGAGGCATTACGGAGCCTTGCGTTTTAAAATAAAAACGTTCTGTGAAGAGGATGAAGCTTCTCTAGTGGAGAGCCCTGCTGGGGAATCCACATGGCAGGAGGACGCGGGGGAGAGGGATGGAAGGGCTCCCTGAGGGATGAGTTTGGGGGGGGACACGGTGCCGTTCTCCTTTTGTTTCTGAGCAGACCTTTGCACCTCCACCCCCACCGTGTTTTGGGCCATCTCCTGGCGGGGCGGTTGGGCTGTGATTCATAGATATTGGAGCACTGAGGAGAGGGAAGCGAGTGCCTGACGGGTGCTTCCCTTCCTAGCTCGGTGGTGGTTTTCGCGTGGAAAGGCAGTACGAGTTCCGCGACGGGTTGGTATCACCTGGGAGAGCAGAGGTTAATGTTTCAAAGGAGGAGGAAAAGCTGTTTGTATGCAAGTGACATTGACAGGAGATATTCATATTTTAATACCCATGGTCCAGGCCAGTGGGTTGTTCTACCCGCACATGTTCCATTTTGGCTGGAACCCATATTCATATACAGGCTGGAGAGGTGGGCCCAGTTGAACCTCATGAGGTTCAACAAAAGCAAGTGCAGAGTTCTGCACCTGGGCCGAAACAATCCTCAGTATAAATACAGGCTGGGGGATGAGGTATTAGAAAGCAGCCCTGAGGAAAAGGACTTGGGGGTGCTGATGGACGAGAAGCTGGACATGAGCAGGCAATGTGCTCTCGCAGCCCAGAAGGCCAGTCACATCCTGGGCCGCATCGAAAGATGCGTTGCCAGCAGATCCAGAGAGGTGATTCTGCCACTTTACTCTGCTCCGGTGAGACCTCACCTGGAGTACTGTGTGTGGGTCTGGAGCCCTCAATATAGAAAGGACATGGACCTGATGGAGCGGGTCCAGAGGAGGGCCACCGAAATGATCAGGGGGTTGGAGCACCTCTGCTATGAGGACAGACTGAGGGAGCTGGGGTTGTTCAGCCTGGAGAAGAGGAGGCTCCGGGGAGACCTCATAGCGGCCTTCCAGTACCTGAGGGGGGCCTACAGGAAGGCTGGGGAGAGTCTGTTTACAAAGGCCTGCAGTGACAGGACGAGGGGCAGTGGCTTTAAGTTGGAGAAGAGCAGATTTAGATTGGATATTAGGAAAAAGTTCTTTACCATGAGGGTGGTGGAACACTGGAACAGGTTGCCCAGGGAGGTGGTTGAGGCCCCTTCCCTTGAGATATTCAAGGTGAAGCTCGACGAGGCCCTGGGCAACCTGGTCTAGTTGGGGGTGTCCCTGCTGACTGCGGGGAGGTCGGACTAGATGACCTTTGGAGGTCCCTTCCGGCCTGGGCCAATCTATGAAACCCCTTCTGAGCGCCGGTTGTCTGGGCTGTGCAAACGTAGCAGAGGTCTACATTAACAAGTACATTAGTAAGGCTCCTCTCTTCCTTTCCTCGTGTACGTAGTAAAACTTCTTCATAAAAGAAGAGGCCAGAAAGAATTTGGTAATGATACATGGCCTTTTATCATAATCATCTTAGCAAGCCACCGTTGCCCGAGACGTCTAACGCGATTGTAAACTAACACTGTGTTTCTTATGCAGATCAGCAAAACTACCAGCATCTGTAAAGGTGTGAGGATTGTTCCTAATATTTTTTTTTTATTTTATTTCTGCTTATCTTGAAAGTTAGCAGCATTTGTGACACAGAAAAAGGACCCCTCCCTGCTTATGGGGTGGGGGTTTTTTTTTTCCTTTCTCGGCTTGTTTTTATTGTATCACACTCAAGTTAAACAGCAATTCTGTGTACAGCATTCTGAAATAATTACTCTCCCACTGCTCAGTAAAAAGCTGAAATAGGTATCTGCAGTGAAACAAAAGTAAGAGAGAAGAATATTAGTAAATATTTCTAATATGCTAGTCCTGCATCCACCAGGCATTTATTAGAAACCTTTGATGTCCAACGTTCTCCAAATTATTTGTATAAAATGTTTGAAAAGAAAAGAAGCACAGTTGGACGGAGATGGAAAGTGCAAATTATGAAGCAAAAGTAGAAAGTATATCTGTATAATTCAGTAGATACGATATTCAGTGGATTTATAATTTGGCTGTAGATCTATAATTCAGCGAAATGTAATTATTTTCTGTATCCTGTATTTTTTTCATTTCTCGTGTGCAATTGGATGTAGGTAATAACAAGAACGATGTTCAGAACTCTGCTTCTTAATGGTATAAGCCCGGTACTTGTTGATAGGAAAAATGCGGTGTAAAACAAGTGGATTACACCAACATTTGAAATATTTTTTTTTTTTTTTTGATTGTTTCTTTAACATGTCTAGCAACTGCTGAGCCAAGTATGTAGAAGCCTTTACCCTCCTAGGTCAGATTCCAGCAAAGCCGTGTTGCTTTTATAGAATAATGCCATACGGCAAACTGACTCAGCTTTAAGCACTGCATATGGTCCCGAGGGGAGAAATTACCCATCCAAATGACGGGTGGATGGCAGGCAGGCAAGTTCGGATGTAGCTGCAGTGTGCTCATATTCTGTTTCACTAGGGCTGCAAACATTCAAAATAGCTGCTTGGTGTATTTGAATTTGATCCTCGTAACAGTAAGGAGCATGAGGGGATTGGAAATAAAATAAGAACAATAGCTATTTCTCTTTACGCTGCTTCTGTAAAGTACTTCTGATATGTTGAAGGGAATTAATGTCTTTTGGCATGGTTTATTTCATTTTCCAGAGTTGGATCTGGTAAGTGAATGGGAATCAAATGCAATTATAATAGCCCATTTCTCTTTCCTAAATAAAGTTTGGTATGCTCGTATTAACTCATATGTCAGTAGTTGCTTAGTTCACATGAGTAAAAATCAGTTTATAATAGCGAGGATTTTTGACTTTATTTTCTCATACTGGAGGTTTTCTTGGGAACCTACAGCAGCAAAAAATCCTGGTTGAGTTTCAGTCCACGTCAAATGAGTAGAATAGCAGAAAGCGAATTTACACATTCTGTGCTTTGAAAGAAACAAGAAGTAAATATTACATGCTAAATGGGGTGTTCCAAAACAGAGAGAACATTTTGGGGAAGAAAATAGCCATTTTGCTAATTTGTCAATTCTATAACATGTACTGTAATTACCCTGAAATTTGAGTAAAACCAGTAATGTTGCCTGATATATTCATTCAATAAAGTTGCATTAGTGGTAGCTGCCCTGCAGTCGTGTAGTGCTCAAACACTTAGCACTTGCCCAACCTGTTTGGTTGTTGGGTTGTTTGGGGTTTTTTTTTAATAACTTTTCAGCCTTCTCACTGTACAGTCACAGTTTTGAGTGAGCTGACAAGGTGCTCGTTGGTTGTTGTCTAAAGGAAATTACGGTTCAGGGAGAGGCAGAGCCAGTGCCTGGAGGACTGAGGCTGGAGTCGGGATGTTCGGTGGAGAGCTAAGACTTTGAGCGTGAAGAAGGCCGTGAAGTTCTTCCAGGAGAAAGAAAGATACGCTTGCGTGCATTTTAATTTCCTGCCCATCCAGTCTTGATTTTTATAAGCAGGCAGGCTGACAAGTGAAACCCTTGGGTTCAGTTGCGTGTGTAGCAGTGTTGACTCCTCCCAAAATCTTGGAAAGTGTAAAAATGGTACTCTCTATAATGTTTTATGTTTTCTAAGAATTTCTCTGGATGTGTCAGTAGTATTGAAATGTTAAAGAACTTACATCATCCTGATCTATTGAGGGGACAGTATATAATGTGCTAGTCCTATTGTCTTGCATTTTTAACTTGAAAAACACTTTTTGGATTCCATGTGTGGTATGCAGTATTGATCTTTTCAAATCCTAGAATTAACTGAGATAGAAGACATTTCCATTTCTAAAGATTTATACTGAAATGAGAAATTTGTAGGTATTCATAGGGATAACATAGGTTTCGGTGGAAGCTGAGCCATTGTCATCCTCATAGACTTGAGTAAACAACAGAACCATCCTGGTAATTTTGTGGAGTAATGGAACTGATTGAAAAAATACTGTGCATTTGGACCAGCTTTCTCAGTTTTCACTATTCATGAAGGTAGCAGCCTTTTTCTGAAATTTCATATGCTGTGTTTCCAGTGAAATAAGCACATTTCTGAAATAATTCCATCGTATGCAAAATTTTTTTTTTTAAATTAATCTATTCAGAGCAATGTTGTTAATTTTAATAAGCAGAGTCTTCCAACCACTGAAGGATCAAACCTAGGCTGTAATAATCATTCAACACCTTTTTTCCCCACCCCAAGTTACACGCTGTGCGGTTCTTTTAAGTGCTTGTGGTACATATTATTGTGACTGCAAAGTATTTGGATTCTCTCCACATCTGTTGTTGCATTGACCTCCTGTATTATCTGTACCCGTTCTTCTTTTGTGGAAAAAAAATATTCAGTTCCCTAATTTTCAGTACAGCACCAGCTTGAAGTAGTGTATTTTCTGCTTACTGAAGTAAGGCTAAAAGCTGATAAGAGAAGTCTTTAAAATCCTATTTTAGACTGAGTACTAGATTATATGCTTGAAAGGAAGTGAATAGGTATCTTTTACTGATGACAACCAGGACAGATGGAATTCACTTTCTAGGCTAACCTAGTTTTTCAGGTTGCTTTCAAAAAAGCACTGCACTTGGAACCATTCAAGGATATTACTGACCAAATCCATGGAAAGGAAATTATTTATATAAAAGGTACAACAATAAATGACTGTTTCAAAAAATAATGCCATTGGGTTGTTGGCTTTTTTTCCTTAATTTGATTTCATTTACTGCTTAAACCTGCCTCATTGGAACCTAAGAACATCCTAGACTAGAGTGTCCTAGACTCTCAAGTATTTTATTTAAATTTTAGACAGATGGTGGAGGGAGAGGAGCGAAGCTTTCTATATAAATTGCAGAATGAAATGGAGGAATTTCCTAGTTCTGGTTTAATAACTACATTGAAAACCTGTATGTTTTGATTTCCAAGCATTTTAAAGCTCCATTGCCTTACTTAATATCCAGTACCGATGTGTTCATGTATTCATAGATTACTCGATTCTTGTACATACTGGATACTGTGAACCCTGGGTGACTGGTAACTCCTTCCTCCTTCTCACCTTGAGAGCAGGCTGGTAATTGTCACAGCTTTTCATCCGCATGTCCTGTTTCCAGTCAGGACACACCTAATCAAGATTTTTGTGTGTGTGTGTGATTTACATACTCCCACGTTTCTGAAAGTCTGGGTACAGTCAGCGTTGCACAAAATGTATTTTCTATTTTTTTGAAGAGGCGCTGCCATTTCTTTCTGGAAAAGGCTGGGGACTGTTTGGACTCCCGAGTTCTACTGCGTGTCTGCCTTCTCCCTCATCGTTAGTGGGGGCTGGAAGAAGGCTATTAGTTTCTCTGTACTGTACTTACTCCATTTGACCTCTTGTAAGGCTGGTAATATTGTTCCAAAAGTCCAGCAAAATTGGTCTTTTCCAGGAAAGCTTGAAATTGCTCATTCCTGAAGTATCTTGCATAAGCAATAAAGCCAGGCTATTGTATGTTTTCAGGGAAGAATCATCCTGGAAAAGCTCATCTCTGTCTGCACCACTTCTGATGTCTTCTGATTGTCTTCTGACAATCCTGCATTGTTGGTGGGTCTGCCCGATTTTTGCCCTGCCCTACTATGTGGTCCTTACCTTCAAGGTGTTCACACAAATGCTGGACGATTGTGCTGCCAGACCTCCATCAGATGATATCTAGTATGTGTTACCTGGAGGGTGGGATCTCGAGGAGATTGCTTTGATGGTCAAGAGAATTAGGAGCCTGATGTCTGGGCCTGGTGTTGAATTCACAATAAGGTTCTCGTGTGTCGGTTCGTAGAGAGCTCATTTATTACCAATATTAGTAATTCCCTTTTGGACAGGCATTATGACTATTCACTGGAACATGAGCGTGCTTTTCAGCTCACTTCCTCGCGAACTTTCCAAGTTGATGTTTCCCGTGAAGACTTGGTACCTTTGTCCCAGCGTTGTCATGAGGAAGGTGGAGTAGGGACTGACTTGAGTAACCTTTGCAATGGCCGTGACACGGTTCTTGAGAGAGGAATATACTTTTATATAAAATTTTCTTCTTGCCAGAAGGCTGAGAGAAATTATACCTTGAAAGACACATTTCTGGTGCATATGGTTTACATTTAGCTGACCACAGATTTCAGTTTGGGGAGGCGAAGAGCTGATTTCAGCTGAAGAATTATGTAGTGTCTTTTAAGCGCATCGGGAATCTCTGCCTTGATGTTTGCAAGCTCGGTGCTGCTCAGAGGATCCTCCCCACCTTGAAGCAGGGGTTGCATGAATGTCCTCTCTTGCTCTTGGTAGTGTGTCTATGCAAGTAAGCCAAGCAAGGGTCTAAGGACGTCTTTCCCAAATTGGGTTTCCTTCTCTGTATTGGACAAATTTGAACCTTTCCATTCCAGGCAAAGAGTAAATAACATCAAATCAGGTAATCACCTCTTTTAAAACTTACCTGTCCAGAGGTTTGGAAGAGCCAAACGCCTCCAAAACTCCATCCCCCAAGGACCAACAGGGAAGGGGAAGGGGGCTGCTTACGCAGTCGTAAGCAAGATCCATGTTTCCACTGGCAGTTTAGGTAACTTGGCTGTTGGACTTGTTTGTGAATATAGAAAGGTGAAAAGGCCGGGACTGCTAGTAAAATCCCTTTCTCTCTATGGACCTCTTGAAAGGCAGGTATAGTAGGCACTGTTTTGCTTCAATCAAAAAACACTCCTCCCATGCTGTGCCTTAATCCTAGTGAAGAGCCCTGACACAATCCTAGGCGTATAGGGCCCGTAAGGCAAACTTACTTAGGATGCTGAAGTAGGAGAAAAAACCAACAACAACACCACCCCAAACCCTCCTTTTTCATCCTCTTCTGAAGGCTAGGAAAAAATCGGAATTTATGTTATTTAAATATTCTGTGTCAGTAGCACACAGGCTGGTGGGCCTCCCCTAATGTTGTTAACATAAAATACCTATCAGCTGCATCTACTTCACCTCCTGTAGGCTGAAAAAAGGGGAGGATTTGTGTTAAAAATAAAAAATGAAAAAATAATAAACCCAGAGATGTTTCCACTGGTTGATCTGTGTATATGTTCTATGAGCACTTGTTAGCGCTGACATTTCCCCGTGTGAATATTTTATGTGGGCATCGTACAGTGGCTAACACTTGACTTTGCTTTCCTGGAGCTGGTACATTTTACCTCTTTTCCTCAAATTGTGATTTTTTTCCAGGATAGGAGGAGTAATACTGTTGATGGGTGCTGCAGCAGTTTGCCTTCCTGTGGAGCTACGAAAGCTTGTAAGAGCTGAGTATAATCCATGTAGCTGCTTTGCTGTTCCCAGCCTCTGTATTTTTAGACTGTGGCTCTCTGTAAATTCCATCCAGGCAGTATCACTCAGAGGCAGGGCATGAAAAAACCTTCTTACCAAATACATATTTATTTTTTTTTCCAGTCTTCCATTTCCATCCATACAAGGACCTTTTTTTTTTATGGTCAGCAAAACACTGGGAGTTGGTGCTAATGTGTGTTGTGCCTTTTGTGTTTCAAGGTTTGAAGCTGTGGGGTATTTTTAGAGTGAAGAGGTGGACAAGAGCTTTGTCTCCTGTTCCTATAGAGAGGTTCAGCGTATGGTTTCACTAGTTACAGATTTACCACAGGAAGAGGTAGGTAGGACTAGCAGATCTGTTCTAGCATTGTCCTAAATATTTAGAAAAATAAATGGCAAAAAAGGGAGAAGAAATTTGAAATTTCTGAGTAGTTGAGACAATTTATATAAGGAAATTTAAGCTTCAGAAGTGGAAGGAAACACGTGCATGTTTGCCTGAGACAATATAAACCATAGAAGAAGCAGAAATAAATCTTTGAAGTGTAATTGCAAGGCAGTCTTCCCCCATTTAATTGATATTTAAACATTGGCTAACATGGATCTTTGCCATTTAACTGACATTAACGACCTTGGTTAACTTGGTTTTGAGCTTTTTATTTTATTACGCTGGTTTGTTTGTTTTATGTTAATTTCACTCTAGTGCTTGGATCCTTGTAAAATACATTTTTTTTCCTTTTCAAAAACAAACATCAAACATCCAGAATATCTGTTTTGTTTTAATATTTAAACATTTACACACATCTTGGGCATAATTGTATATGCATTTTATAGCATGAAAAAGTGAACCATATTGATTGTAAATCCTAAACATCTGCACTGCAAACCAAAACCATACTTTTTTGTGCACCTTGCTTTTTCTAAGTTTTTCTTCTCATCATACTTTAAATATTTCATTTTTATTAAGTAATTGCTGGCATTATTTTTGGCTTATCCCACACCTATTTTTATTTTTATTTTATTCCTTTAAACAGTTTCTTTTTTCTCCCCATCTGTTCTCCACATCGATAACTTGTTTGGAATAAACACAGCTTAAAACTGGGTTTTTTTGACCACAAGTCTGTGGCTGCTACAATCAGGTGGGTGCAGTGAGTGGCGTGGGGCAGTTGAGGGGGTTCTACTGGGACAGAGTGACCTCTTCAGCATCCCTGTCCTCCCTGCTCCCTCCTGCAGGCACACCACCCTACTGTAGGGCATGAGCTTGCAATGGGTTCCCAAATCTGTAGTTACTGACGGTGGAGACACGGTCACTGTTGGTACCTCGCGCTTGTCACCGTAGCCCTCAACAGAGGAGGGAAAATGCCTCCTGGTACACGGTAACTTGTTCAAACACCCATGCTTTGCTTTCCAGGGCTGGGCACTGGAATTTAGTTAAGTGGCTTCTAATTGTTTTTGGAGTAGGCAAAGAGGGAAGTGTTTCTCCCAAACATCATCTACCACCTGTACTGCATTAGTGTCAATCAGCTCTTAATGACAGTGGCAGCTATATTTTAGATCCATTAGAGTACCATTGTCAAAAGATTGCCCCCACCCCAAGTCAGTATTCTGGTTTTTCTGTAAAGCAATCCATATGTTTACTTCTCCTGGTTTTAGCAAGCTTTGTGATTGTCACAGTATTTTAATCAGCTGGGAAAGTGTTCACTGCAAAGGAAATGACTACACATAAAGCTTCTTCACACCAGCAGCAACATTCTACTGCCTCGGGACACCTGGATGTGGTGCTCATCATGCTGTCCAGTGGGAAGAATGTTCCAAAATTCGCCAAGCAGAAGAACTAAATTACAACCTAATTTCTTTTCTCTCTGTCCAGTCATTGTCTTTATCCACCAGTAATCTCAACTGCGCTTGAATTTCCGATTATATATTTGCATTTTCATTCAATCTTTTACCACCTGTTCTTCACCCAGGGTTTTGCGGGGTTCGGGGTTGGTTTTTTTTGGTGATCATGTGTATGGATTCTTGTATACAGCTGTAGTCACAAGGCACAGTGAACTTACAGGGAGAGAGAGAACATCAGTGTGCTGCCACTGCTCATTTGCTGTACGGTTTTAGTTGTGATGGAACATCTGATGAAGTTGCCACACAACGGAGCAGCTTTAGAGCTGCCTGAAGAAATTTCATTCTCTGTCATTTCTCTTCCTTCCCTCCTTGTGATCTTCCACAAGCTCAGTCTATTAAACTGACACAAAAAGCCTGTTTCCATCCATTTAGACACTCAAGCATGAGGACGTCATGTTTGGACATGTTGAACTAGCTGTTGTAGCAGAAGAGTGATGGAAACCAAGGACCACTGTAGGCAACCGGATCATATAGGCCTTTTCGTGGATTGATTGAGCTCAGTCTTAAAACTGGTTGCCTTACCCGCACCTGCTCTGCTCTGTTTGGATAGCTGCTCCAGTATTTGCCCAAACCCATCTCTTCTGTGGTTTTGCTTTTCTTTTCTATACGTTCGTCTTTGAAGTAGACTATCTGCAGCCTTCACCATGAGCTATTGTCTGTCAACACTAATTAGGCCGCTGTAACAAGTAGGAATTAGAGTGCATCTGGACTTTGAGCACTTTAAGTGATGCAGCTGTGTTGGTCAACTCTGGACGTTCGATGTGTCAGTAGGTGAGACCTACAATATTTTTTGTTTTTCCTCTGTTCTTGTTTCCACGTGAAAGGTGTGTCCCTCCTGCCGAATTTGTTGGCTATATTTGTTAATGCTGCCATCAGACCTAACTAGGTCGGTGTACTGCAAACATACGTTCCGTGGCATAAAATGTGTGGATGTACAGATGTCTCCTGCACTTAATACCCCCTCTCCCCTCCCAGATCCAAAACAAAACCCCCAAACTCCTCCGTTTGAAGTTACTTGCTTGGCAGTATTGATGAATTCCTTCAATTTTCTCTATGTTGTAGAATTTTAAAAGTGAATGACTGAGATCCACTGATGACACATTTCTTCAGAAATCACTTAGTCATGGGCGTTGAGCTCAGTCACATATCAGAAACCACATTTATAAATGACACATAGAATTCATAAATATGTTTATAAAACATGGGGTTCAGGCTGAACGATGAAGTCCCACAAGTGTAAGTGTGGAATCCTAATCACTCTTTACCTTCTTTCGCTGGTCTTTATCTGGTCTAGAGGATGCTTTAAGTAATTAAGTCTTTTTTTTGTCTTTTTTTTTTTTTTTTTGCGATGAACAGCTTTTTCTGTTGAAAACATTTTTGGAAAGACTGTTTCTTTTTATAAATACAGTATTTTCAAATGCTCTTTACTTACACTTTAGATGCCTGTATTTTTATTTAAGTGTTGCTTTTGATTTTGAACATACATAAGGAATTTTGCTGTTTCTGGTCTGAGACTTAGAGTTACAATAAATTCTTTTATGCTTACTGGAAATCCTTAATGAGAAATAGGTTTTATTTTTCGGGAGATACTTGGTAAGTTTTGTATACATTTTGATGTAATTTGCTGAAGCAAAGTCGATTTGTCTTTTGAAGTAGGTACTGGCCACTTTTGTTTACAGAGTTGGACGCTGCCTGAATAGATTTGTAGGCTTCTTTTCCATCTACCGCAGACAGTTATTTCATTTAATTTTTGCAAAGTGCATCATAAGAAAGCTGTCCTCAACATGTGCTTATGTTAGAGTACAAAAATCAGTGTGTTTAAATGTAAATAAAATAGCCAGTTTTGAGCTAGATGAATAATTTATAAACTATTCCAGATATCCTGACTCAATGACAGTTCAAACAAGTTTCATCGCAGTATTTATCACTAGCTTTCTTTTTTTTTCAATGTTGTATTTTGATTTTTCTGCACTAAGTATGTTTTCAAGGTAAGGAAGTTTTGAAATTAGTTTGAAGCTGCATTAACTGTTTGAGATCACTGGCAGAAAACAAAAGTGCTGATGTAAAGATTTCTTGGTAATAAGGTTGATTTTGAGTTCTAATAGGAATTTACCTATGAAAATATAAATTAAAGTTGATACTCCCCACGGTGCACAAGCGTAACTTGCGTAAATAAAATTCTAGAGACTTTGTTTGCTTAAAGATAGGCAGCTTTTTTGAGTTGCAAAATTTTTTCTCCCACTGTGAAACAGCTTTAGGCTGAGGTTGGAATATACTTTTATGTGACACCACTTACAAGAAGCAAGAGAGGGGGGAAAATTGAGGCTTTTACGTACCAGGCTGGCAAACTGTAGCATTTCTTTCTAAATATTGTTCACATTCGTGCTCACAGAAGAAGTAGTGAATTGTAGACTCATGAGATGTAATATGAGAGAAACTATGTATATTGATAATGTAGTGTCTGGTACAAAGTCCCTAGCAATGAATGCAAAGGCTGCCATTGACTCCGCTGGGCTTTTATCCGGCTGTACAACAATCTGTTAAGAGAGTGTCTCTCTTAAATAGAAGCGGTGTGATTTGCTTTTTTTACACTGCTGTGCGTAAGTGTAGCACGTTCTTTGGTGCGGCATAGTCAACATTAAAGCGGTGCTGGTTTTTTTGGGTTTTTCTAGCAGTAATTAGGTATTTTCCTTTTTAAGATGATTTTCTATTTCTGTGAATTTAAGGAATTTTAATTTTCACGAATATGAATTGCAGCAATAAAAGCCGCCAGTGTTTTTGGTCTTGTTGCAACCCTTTGTCTCGGACAAAATACCAGATGAACCTGGAGTAGGCACGTGCTTCATGACTTACAGGTCAAACGGACAGTATCTGCCTCGTCCGAAACAGGGATGCTGGATCAAGCTGGGGT
Organism: Numenius arquata; assembly: GCF_964106895.1. Lineage (NCBI taxonomy): Eukaryota > Metazoa > Chordata > Aves > Charadriiformes > Scolopacidae > Numenius > Numenius arquata. Next base: position 9,516,207 of record NC_133577.1, on the reverse strand, counting down.
CTTCATTTTTTTTCAATATCTGTGACTTTTATATGTATAGATAGCCCAGGAAAAAACTAAATTTAGTTTGAATTAATCTCTGCAGTTTATAGTTTCTTCTGTGTGTCTCGTACTGCAGCCCTCACGTATGGCAGTTTTAACGCCAGCAGATAATTCAGTTCTGGTGGAAACGAGTGTCCCCTGTCAGAAATCCTACCAGCTGCGAATTCACACAAAACCCGAAGCATTTCACCACAAGCGGCTTCCCTGCAGTAAACCAGCTCGCCCTTCCAGTGCGGCCGGCGTGGTGCCGCTTAACCGAAGCGGCGTCCCCCAACCGGGTCGCGTGTATTTTTAAATGCCTGTTTGCCCCTTTTTGCCTGTTTTGTGTCTGCTTTGGTGCCGGCCGCCCGGGCTGTGGCAGGAGGCTTTTCCAATGGGCTCCCATCTGTCGGGGCTGATAAAGCCTGCGGCAGCTGGCCGGGCTGGCCGCTAATCCATTCATCCCGGAGATGGATCAGAAGGTGGCCCGTCCCTTCTCGGAGGCCCGTGGACCTCGGGAGAGCTGCCGTAGTCCCCCGAGCGGTCCCGCCGGACCCACCAGCGAGGATAATGATGGGGCGAGGGCATTGTGCCGGGGACAAAGCCGGTGGCTCTGCTCCCGACTGACCTGTCGTGCCTTCCTCAAAACAGCGGCGCGTTCCCAGTTCGGAGTGCTGGCTATGGGTGGGAGATGGTTATTAATGGGTAACTGGGGAAGGAATTGTGAAAGTCCTGAAATATTCTCCTGCCTATGGTGCAAGGCGGCGCGCACAGGCTGCCGAGCAGAGTTCGCCCGCTCGGAGCTCCAGATGGCACCGACGACTGTGAGAGACCACGGCTGTACGTGATCTTTCCGACTGTTTTTCGGTGTAGGCGTATTATTGCTGTTACAAATAATTTATGAGTATAGTGGTTATTTAAAACCGTGTAGTAGGTTGCGTTTCCCTCCCCTATCGAGGCTCCAGAGCCTGTTAACTGACAAAAGTAGCGAGATGATTCCTGCCCTAAAAAACTTAACAGCGTTTTGTGCACAAAGCTGTCGTTGAGGCTGGAAGGTCTTGAGAGGAGGATTGCTGAGAACGGGAAATGCAGCAGAAGATAAAAAGTTCGGAGAACGAGCAGGAATAGAAAGCTGACGGGGAGGGTGCACGTGGCAGAGCAGCCTCGGAGCTGAAAAGCTGTAAAATGGGCCGGCAAGTTAAGACCTTGTAGTCAGGTGAGGGATGTGACTCTTCAATAAGCTGTTAGAAGTAGTAGTTCTTTCTTATATTAAAGAGCACCTGAATATTTTGGGATGCTTGTGACACGTGGGATGGCCAAGCATCTCAACAATAAAACGGAAAGATGTAGGTGGGGAGCGATTTGCTGGCTGGTTCCCCGGTCAGGAGAAGCAGCACATCCTCAGCTACCGCATCTCTCTTGCAGGTGCATCAATGTGTAGCTTTTCTATTTATTTGACTTCTTCTCTAAAAAAAAAAAAAAAAAAAAACCAAAAAAAAACCCCAAAGCTAACTCCCGGAAGTCAGAAGGTAATTAAACAGCTCAGAAGAAATTGGTTTTCTCCCACAAAAGAAGGGCCTGCGAGTTTAACAGAACGCCGGTCTAATGATCGCCATCGGTCGCAGCAAACACCTTGGGGGAAGTCCAGGAGGAAAACGGACACACTGCTGCTGCTTGATTTGATTCCCCGATTGATGGCTGACACGACCTTCAGTGCATATGAAATGTTAGAAGGTGCAGGGCGCAGCGATTTGAACTGACATGGAGGATGCAGCATAAACAAAACAAAACGAAAACTGCTCAGAGCCCTGTCACAAGCTTTTTACACCAAAGGTTTGTGGCAGAAAGTTGCAGAGGCCACAAGAAAAGCAATATCATATTCGAAACTGTCTTTATTTGAACTTGAGACATGGCTCATCTTCAGATGAATTGCTTTAAAAGCATACATAGATGAATACATATACAATAACAGAATAAGTGGATTTTTTTTTTCTCCTTTCTTATGATGAGACCACTCTTCAGAAGCTTTATTTTAAATGAATCATTGCGTTGAAGTCCTGAGAAAGGAAAAGTCAGTTGTACAGGAAACACAACGCAAGGAATGCAAAATCTCGGAGCAGAACTAGGTTAGGAAAATCTCATGGTTGTTTTGTAGCTCAGCGATGAGCCCCGCTCTGGTTTGCTTCAAACACAAAAATCTACCTAAAGTAGCTACACTGCTTACACGAACAGTTAAACTCTCAATACCTTAAATACACTGTGGAAACATGGATAGATGAAACTGAATGTTAGATAAAATTGGATTTGGCATAGTAAATTTATATAGACTTTTTAGGCCCGTGCTATTTCTGTGGGACGCTGTTCTGTTTTGAATCTAATTTTAGCTCGGAGAACTCGTTTGATTTCCTTTTTCACATCCATATGTGCTCATATGGTGAATTTATAGTCTCTTTACTAGGTTTTCATTATGTTAACTCTAATTATTATAGCACTATGGAAGCAGTGCCATAGTTCATACGGAGATACAAGTTCTTGCATTTAGTCAGCAGAAGTATTTTTTGTTTTAGTTAAACATTCCGATATCAGGACTTAGGAGTTCAAAACAGTACATTTTTGGGGGGTATGTAAATGGGTGCAAGAAGGCAGCATGGTAAAAGCTGGTCATAACAGAATTTTTTTCTAGATGAAATAAATAATTTAGAATTTACTGAAGTTAACTGAAAGTCAAACCTAGCACGTAAAGAGAATTAATACGAGTATGCTCTGCAGATGTTGAAAGACACTATGTAAATAATAACTTTTAAAAAAAATCTGAAAATTTTATCCTAAAAATGCATGTTATCCTGTTCCCTTTTAGTGATTTGGTGGCTCCCAGTACATCTTTTCATACGTGTGCATGAGGTCCTTCCTGTTGGGCTTGTCCCTGTTCCTTATGTATCATTATCTTCTGTCTTTAAGGTGAGAGTGGAACGGGAGCAGCAGCTCTGACAGTGTTTTCTACTTAGATACCAATGCCAAGGATTAAATTTCAAGTGCTTTGTGAAATGCCGTGTTCTGCAGAGAGTCTGTTCTGAAAAGTGCAGGATTTATACCAATACAGCTTGACAGTTACGTGTTTCTCTAAAAATACTGGCTACTTTCTCCTTACTTCAGTTGTTTCCCTGACTCAGTGGTGTTCCCCTCCCCAAGGCTTTGGTGTGAAACGGTGTGTCCGTGTGATCTCTCTTGGAGAGATGACAGAAGATTGGAAGGGGCTCTCCCAGGAGTCCATGGAAGAAGTTACTGGAGATGGGGTTAGCCCTGGGAGGGGATGGACACAGAAGCCGTGGGACGAGATGGCTTCAGGAGGAAGCCTGCTGGGGCAGAGGAGGGAGGATGGGAATGTTTTGGTCTTTGATGAAGCCCAAAGAGCTTCTTGAGGAGAAGGGTTTGAGCCATGATCCAGCAGCAGAAGTTTGTTTAGAAAAAGTGGAGGGTGGAAATGGAGGTGAAAATGTGGAAAGGCATGGTGGAGCACACTCGCCAACCTTACTGATGAAGGAGAGATGGAGATGAGGTATTAGTTGATGAAGTTGCCAGGTAATTTCATTTCCTTCCTGTGTTGTGGGAGAATAAATTGCATGTCTGTTGCCGATGACTTCTGAATTTCACTGAATTTTTTTAGAGTTGGAAGGGACCATAGAGATCATCTAGTCCAACTCCCCTGCTGAAGCAGGATTGCCCAGAGCATGTCAGAGCATGTTACTCAGGACTGCATCCAGGCGGGTCTTGAAAATCTCCAAAGACGGGGACTCTACGACCTCCCTGGGCAGCCTGTTCAGGGCTCTGTCGCCCTCACTGTGAAGAAGTTTTTTCTCATATTTGAGTGGAACCTCCTATGTTCCAACTTGTGCCTGTTGCTCCTCGTCCTCTCAGTGGCAACCACTGAAAAGAGTCTGGCTCCCTCCTCCTTCAACCCACCCATCTTTCTGTACGATTGCTTTCTAATATTGGATAATTCTTTGCAGTCTCTGGCCTTGCAGGTGTTTCTATAAAACCTCTCCTGGTTGTGCTGCCACCAGCGCTTGTGACCCAGGGCTTTTATTGAGTTGTTTTGTGACCTGCCATAAGCCGGCCACGTGGCCTGGCGGTGGTCATGTTTGAGCACCGCCTGCCCCAGCATTCCCACCAAGTACAGTCTGATGAAGATGGATTTCAGTAAGAAAATTACCACGTGTTTGCAGTTTGCATTAAGGCAGAATGTAGCGTTCGTCACCTATTTTATAGCGGTATTTTGATGTTCCCGTGTCCGTATGGGTCATTTTTACAGTTGAACTCCGGGGTATGCTACAGATGAGCACTCGTGTTTAGTGCACTTCTGTGCCACCACAGCGCTCCGTGTCTGGCCTTACAGTTGCTCCTTCCTCAGCAGGATCTGAAAAAAAAAAAAGAGAAAAAAAAAAAAGTCTTTATCATCAGCTTTTCTTTTGCAATGAAGAAGTAGGTGCAGGGAAATAAAACATAATTGCATAATTTGGTGGGCAGGCTTTGACCTGAGCTTAAAGGCTTAAATGACTAGAAAAACCTACCTATTGCCGTGTTTGTTTGTTTTTTAATTAAAAGCGTGTGAATGGAAGACGTATCCCATCCTGCTGCATAATTAACAAAATGCATTTAACCTGAAATATAATAGACAACATAAATGGATGAACAGAAGCAGAAACAGCAAGTCTTGCAAGGAAGCCACCCAGGAATTGTGTTGTTTATTGGTATTTAAAAGGAAACTAATACAGTAGAAATAGAGTCGGTTTTTAGCCTCAGGCTGAAACACGGATCTTTTCACCATTCACAACTTCTTAGGAGGATCCATTTGTGTCTGCAACATGCCTTTGAGGAAGGACAGACAGAGTGAAGTTGTATGTATCATTTTTACATTACTTTTGAAAAAAAATTTTTTTTTTTTTTCTGTAGAAATATAGGCAGCCGTATTCTGTTCCAGAAATAGTGCTTGTAGTTCAGGTTGTGTGTTTCTAGGTTTGCTTAAAATACCTTCTTCGCTTGTCTTTCCCCATGCCTTTTTTTTCTGCTGACTTCTTACTCTTCCACCTCCCCTCCCACCCCTAACAAAAAGGGGAAAAGAAGAGAGAAAAGGTGAAAGAAACCAAAAAAACACAGTTAATTTGCTAATGCTTGTACATTCACTGTAATAAACATTATGGTGAGGTCAGCAACACACACAGGCACACTCCTCGGTGATGGAATAGCTCTGCTGGTGGGCCAGATGAGGAACCTTTAAGCTATAATCACAGAAGATGGTACGAAATGTGTTACTGGGTTCCGCACAGAGCACATGGCGTTATCTCACTCCAAACAGGGACCTTCTTGCGTTCTGTTCCCTGACTGGAAGGTTATGCCCTTACTTAGGAACTTTTTGTCACTTCCAGCTTAAGCGCAGTTGTTACTGGGAGGTTTGATCCATTTCTGCTTATGCAACATTGCCCTTTCTCTTATTTATTTATAGCTGTCTTTCCTTTCATGTTTATCTCCTGATCATTTTAATTTAGGTAGTTTATTTTACTGTAACTTTTTTCATAGGTATGCTTCATCTGTGAGTACTGATGTACATAAAACATAGCAGTCTAATTTTTCTGCAGATTGGAGTAGCTCTCTGTACAGTAATAGTTTTGGAAACCATTCATAAAACAACATCCAGTATTTCAGAACTGGTCAGCTTCTGACATCCTTTTTGCCGTCCTTGATTATTACATTATCTATAGTGTCTGATTTCCAAACTGTTAAGATTTATGATACCTTGGGAAATTATGTAGATTAAATGTGAATAAATACATTTTTATATAAAATCTTCCCTATTCCCCTGCAGTGATACTGTGTAGTAAGCGCATACCAATCTTATCACTGGAGACTGAGTTTTCTGAGGAGCACCTGCAATGTCAGACTCATGGGTCCAGCACACCATTATGAGAAGTTATTCTGGACGTGTTTTCTCCCCAAAACTTTTTTTTTTACCCCTGTTTGATTATTTCATTAGAGTTACTTCACAGAAATAGTAAATACCTTTGTGATGCTAGGTGGCCCTACAGGTAATTTTCATACACTGTGAAGAGTGTGAGATACCTAAACCACATATTTCATAGAACTGAAGAGGAATAGCAGATTTAAATTTGTTCTGTACCTAAAAAAACTAAACACCGTAATTCACAAGTTCAAATTCAGGATAGTGACCCTGGCTGCTCTGATTCTTGGCTTTTGAGGTAAAAGGCTGGTTCACATCTTTTGATCTTGAGGTTTCTGGTTTCATACAGCTATGAGAACATCCCACAGATGCTTTCTTTGTCTTAGGATGGGCAAGACCATTTCTAATTTCAAATTGTCTCCTTTTCTACTACAATGAGCCCCTCAACAAAGCTGTTCCCACCTCTGGGGAATTTGCTATCTTCTTCACTTTATCTGAACCAACTGCTTGATGAAAGAATCTTACCACCTTTCTATAGCAGCTTTTTCTGTCTTAAGAGCTGGAGGTATAAAGATGAATGCCAAAAAGCAACAGGTTAGCTCCATCCAGGCTTAAAAGATCATTGTAGAGAATCTGGATTCAGTGGCTCAAAGGTCCTTGCGCAGCAGCAAAGGTTTTAGACCACATGTTGTTTGTCTTGGCATCCTGGCTATTTTTGTCCGATCAATAGGGTTCTGTGCAGCCCTTCTAAACCATGTAGCTTCAGAAATGGATGTGAAACCTAAAATCCTGGGTTTAGACTTATTTCCTGATTTGTGAAGAATGATTGGTTCCCTCAGTATGAGGCATCTCTGTTTATGGACGACCGGTTCACGTCCCAGCAAGGAAGTCTGTTCTTCAGGGCTGGGCAGCCCTAACACTGGAATCCCTTCCTCTGGCTGAGATTGGTTGTGACAGATACTTCATTTTTAATGAGGGAGCACATTTTGCCTGTGAGCACACAGGACTGAGGGAGTGGAATTTTCTTATCCCTGCCTGTGATGACAAGATCATGTGAAAGGGACAGGCATTTCTAGCTTATTTTAAAAATGATCTTGTTTGTGTGGTGATGGGTAAACCCACCTCCAGGTATTCCCTTTCAGTTCTCTTTGGCCCACCCTTCAATCCCTGAGAATCTGTTTCTTCTCTCACCTTACTGCGAAGGTGATGCTCCTTTTGCCATCGCCTTTTCCAGGAAGGTGGAAGAAATCCAGATCCTTCCTGCTGATCCTTCCCAGACGGGGCTCTGGCTGGATAGGGTGCTCCTGTGTCCCATTTGAAGTTTCTCTGCAAAGTGGTTTTTAATTCCTCTTAAACCCAGCTGTCAACCTGCGTGGTTTTGATCCAAACCACTTGCTTCCAGCGCCAAGGCCCCTCTTTGCATCCTCAATGTCAAAAGGCTCGTTCTTCCTATAGTGATGAAGCAGATCAGTCCCTAAGGATATTTGTAGCGAATAATGAAAGGACAAAGAGCATAACCATATCCATGCGGCGACTGCTCAACTGGATAATTAGATGCATTAAAGTCTCTTACAAGACTGTCGGGGTGGGGTTCCCTCCTGTCATCAGAGCGTGCTCAAGCTACTGCTCTGGCCTCACTGAGGAATACCACCATTCCTGATGTCCTCTGAGTACCCACCTGGAACTCTGTCCAAAGCCTCATAGAGCTCCTGTCCTGCTGGGCACCAGCCCAGGCGCACAAGGTACTGCGGGAGGAAGGTCCTGCAGCAGTTCCTTATAAAACATTCTGGGACCAGTACCAGGTTTACGAGTGTGAATGGGGCTTATCCCTGGACCTCTCTGCGTTTGACTTTCATGAATGTAAATATGGGTTTGAAAACAGGTATAACTTACTGGTAACTGATGCTCTTTACACCACGCAGCCCACATGAATGTTCATGTTTTGCATTCCTCTTCTTCCTTCCCTCTCCTGCCTGAAAGTCCTTTTGAAACTCCTGTCTTTGGGATAGTGCAGTCGGATTAAAACTGGTGTGGCCCGGAGCACGCTCTGGCTTACAGGCAGAGGAGAGCAGGGGTGTGGGAGGACCACACTTGTGTGCCAGGCAGGTACTGGTACAGGGCATCCCTTCCGGAGGGACAGGGTGTATCCATACCTGCTGTGGGAGTGTATGTGTGAGCTCTGCATATCAAAGAACTGGACTTGCAATATATAACCTTTCATTTCCCCTGGAAATCTCTCTCTTCTTTGTCTCCCATTATCTTTCATGAAGTTTTTCTGCATTCAAATTTTAAGTTTAGGCAAATCTGTCATCGGTTGTTAAGATGTTCAGTTGATTTTAAAACAAGGTTCTCTCCTGTTCAGAAACACACCGTCCCATTTACTCCAACATGCCTAGCCATGTTTTTAAGCTTCACTCGTGTGACATTTTCATTTAGAAGAACATTTCCTTTTCTAAGCGAACTTGTGAAACTGGTCAAACTAGACCGACACAGCAGCATAATACTACACTCGCTACTTCTTTAGCTTTGTAGACAAAATGCAATCCTAACAATGCCTGCGTCTGGCTCGGGGTAGATTAAAGCATGTGCTTTCTTGTAGGATAAACGATGTGGAAATCTAACTCACCTTGATGTGTCCTCTCTGTCTTTTTCTTTCTCTTTTCTTCCCTCCCTCTCTTCTTTTTTTCCGCTGCCCTCCATCTCTTTTGAAAAGAGTGGAAACAAGTTCAAAGGGATGAGACTCTCTCTTCCACCATGTGGAGTGAATAAGGAGTGATCGCTGGGGGAATGAAGAGAGAAAAACACAGCTCAAGTATTGATGATGAGGTGGCAGCTTCCTCTGCTCTGGGTTCTTGAGCCTGCAGAAGATGGGAGGAGATAGCCCATTCAAGAAAAAAAAAAAGTCCTGGTGTGGGTCACTGGAGACCCAGTGTGTACTCTGGAGTAGCTTGGGATCTTCAGATTTGTTGCATTCTTACTGATGGTATTTACACAGTTTTTCTTTCAGACTCTTTAACCCAGGAAGATGAAGGTCAGAGGAGCAATTATAATCTGCAGCCCCCTCCTTTCATATTTATATGATAGAGCAGAGCAATTCCTGGATTTCAAAAACTGATACTAACCCATTCTCAACAATATATATTTAATTTCTTGGTAATCTGTCTGTTGTCTTCTACTCTCTCCAAGATACTTAATGTAGCCTCATGTTCCCCCTCATCCTCTTCCACCCACCGTTACATACCTTACATGCACATTGGGGGGCTGGACTAGATGGTCTCCAGAGGTCCCTTCCAACCTCATGTGATTCTGTAATTCTGTGATTAGTGTAACATGGCAATACTTTAGAAATAAGTATTAGTGGTGCAATGATAAAATAAGCTAAGATGGCCCTTCTAATTACAAATATCCTTTGTAAATACAAGTATTTAGGAATGTCAAAAATTGCTTATTTAGCTGAAGTACGTATAAGTATAGAGATTAATGTTTATAATAATATAACAATGGGGGAAGGGAAGGAGTAAAAAGCAATGTGTAGTTCTGAGGACAGATTACAGAGCAAGTTTCCGAGTAGAAGGGTAACTTCTGACATGTGGTGATCAAAATGGCGATGGCAGTGACACAACTTATTTTTTTAATTGCCCGATTCACAAACTGAAGAATGACCATGACAAATACCTGCTAGGATTATGAAGCCTACTGTAGATACATTCCTCTTGTAGAAGAAAAAAAAAAAGAAAAAAGGTAGATTTTTGCCTAATGCTAGACTGCATAAAAACCAAAGCAAACCAAAAAGGATGGGTAGATAGGAATTTTATTGAATGGCAAAAATGGTATATTTAAAGTATATGAAAAAAATACTCTGCCCCTTACCCCTTTTCATTTCAGGGTAATAGTAAATTAAAAAGAAACAAAACCTCAAGCTTTCAATCCTGTGTTTTAGTTTATTAAAATTTATAAAAGCTAAATAGTGTTTCTTGCTGTTTGTTTCATGTTCCCAGGGCTGGCTTGTTTATCCCCAGGAAGAGGTGGGAGTGTCTCTTGGGATGCTGGCCTCACAGTCTGAGTCTGGGAACAAATTCATCTAACACAGCACTCCTAAATTAAAAGAAGAGTTACTGGTTGGTGGTTATGGAAATCTGTTTAGGTGAAGATATACCACGGAATCTAAATTTAATTTGGAAATTATTATGGGCAGGCGCGATAGCACTAATATTCAGGGTGTTTGACATTTCCTACTGTAAGAGCCTGTTTTAAGTTACTTACACATTTTTTTTTTTTTTAATGTTGAAAATTTCAGAGAAACAGCTCAGCTTTTAAAAAAAGTGGGCTTAAAGAAAAATGGTTTCAGATACATTAAGAAAAACCACACCACCACCTCTTCTCTTTAAACAGGCCTTGCAGTCCCATAGTTTTTAGCAGAAACTTAAGTGACGTGCTGAGCACAGCAGCACTTCATTTTTAACCATTGCCATGAATCTGCCCATGGTACCCACACCCGGAAGATGTGAGTTCACAGCACTTGGTCCAGGAATGCAGCTGAATTCCTCTAAGAGCCGTTCAGCACCGTGGTATCGCCTGTGGTAGCAGCAACGGGCAGCACCTGGCAATGGAGAAGGCAGGCTGCTCTAACGGGCACAAGCTGGAACATAGGAAGTTCCACTCAAATATGAGGAAGAACTTTTTTACAGTGAGGGTGACAGAGCACTGGAACAGGCTGCCCAGAGAGGTGGTGGAGTCCCCTTCTCTGGGGATTTTCAAGACCCGCCTGGATGCAGTCCTGAGTAATGTGCTCCAGGCAATCCTGCTTCAGCAGGGGAGTTGGACTAGATGATCTCTAGAAGGTCCCTTCCAACTCCAACAGTTCCGTGATTCCATGAAAGCAGAGGTGAGACCTGAGCTGAGGATGTGACACAGATCCTTAGCAACTGCAGGAAGGGAGTGAAACCCATTGTAGGTGTGAGAAGAGAGGATGGCTGCCTGGAGGAAGGTCTGGTGAGGAGCCATGGGGAGTCTGGAGCTGTGCTGTGGTAGAGCAGGAGCAAGCAGGTGATGAGCGTTGCCTGACCCTAGCACCAGCATCAGCTCCAGAGGAGGCTGGAGGCGATGCTGGTGCTTGGGTCAGGCAGCAAAGGTTGGACACCGAGAAAGAAGAGGGGTGACACTGTGCAAGGACAGGGGGACCACAGGGCCCAGGATGAGGGACCAAAGGGAGAGCAGAGACTGGGAGCTGTAGAAATGGAAATTCAGAGGGGAGACAAGAGTGAAGCCTCTAGGTCTGCCATGAGAGTAAGGCCAAGAAGCTTCACAGGGGAGAGGTAGCAGGACGAGGACATGAACAAAATGGGAGGTGACAGGGAAAGAAGGCCACATCTGACTTGACATCGGCAACCTCACTTTTTGCATCTTAACTTTTGATCCTGTCTTTGTGACCTCATATAATGTTTTAACATACAGGGCTCTGTGCGTAGGGGTGTTAAAAATAGCTGACCTTGGAAGAACGTAGAATATCCTTACTGTACGAATATTTGTAAAAACAAAGCCTGTATTTCATGAAGTACATACTTCAACATCTACGACCTCCAGTGCTCGTATTCTAAACAATCATGACGCATCTTGAGATTTGTGTATTTTTTTTTTTTTGAGGGAAGGGTTCATTGAAATAAGCTGACTGCAGTCTGAAGCGAATATATATGAAATTTTCCCTCATGAGAACTACACATCATTTTTGTATTGCAAAACTTCAGTTCGGGTTGGCTGTTTCTATGAAGGCGCTTGTAAACTGATGCAGAGGCTTAAGTTATGACAAAGGAGGTTACCAGAAGACTTTTTGAAGGTGGCAGTGCTGGGTGTTCAATTTGATTATTAGACTTATTGGTACTGTTTCCAAAGCTAGCTATGAATCTTACTTGGTACCGTGCTCCTCCAGCTTTCAGTATGACTTTGGCACATAAAGAAATCTTTTGTAAAAGAGGTAGGATTTCATGCCAGCTTTTTTCCCTTCCTTCCAAACGTTAATATAGCTTCTTTTGCTTCTTAATAAAAATTTGAAATATCTTAAATATTCCACTGATAGGCTGTTATTCACAGTGGGAGCCAAATTAATCTGTGCTCCTGAAAGCTCATTGAAGCAAATACTTTTATCAGGAAAGAATTTGGGCTCAAGGGTTAACTGCTGTCTCTGTTAACACCTGTTATATAGAGCGAAGGGAGAAAACTTCACCAGTTTTCACTACAGGGTTTTATATAGCAAGAAGCTCTCTGCTTCTACACAGATGTTTTTTGTTTTGTTTTTTTTTAACCTTTAAAGTACCTGACTTTAAAGGGGACATCCAAATGTCTCTCTGTGGAGGCTTAAAACAGCCTTTGTGGAAGTATTTTGAGCAGCGCTAATAACAATGGTTTCTGGCAATTGCAAAATGGGATCTGACCAATTTTAGTAAAATAGCGGCACTAAAACCCACCCGAGCTTGCTTTTGAAATGGTGTTTCAGTTTGAACTGAGTTAAAGTGATGTTTTAAGAAACAGTTTTGCACCTCGCTGGAAATGACAGACAGCTGCTAGACGAGGTAATGATCTGTCTTCATGTTTGATGCCTTCTTTTATCAGTCTAAGGCTTTTCACTGAGTCAGATCTATTGATTAGCAGCAGTTTACTTCTCAGGAAGCCTGCTTTGCATTGAAATGTCACGGGCTTGGGGTACTAAATGCATGCCAAGCAAGAGCCTGAACTCTCTCTAATGCTGCCGGGGAAGTTACATGTTTGCTGAGTGTTTAGCAAGGGTAATAGCTTTGCAGCCCCCCAAAATGTTAAATTGGGTTATTTTTGTCTCTCGTGAACAAATATTGGGGGGAAAACTGATGGGGTCATAGGGAAGATAGCCTGCGCTTTGCGTTACGGAGTTATAGTGTGAGCAGAACTCCAGAAAGTTTGGGGTAAAGTCTCTGCTTCGCAGTAACTTGCCCGTGTATATTTAAAAGGATGATAATGGCAGAGTAGGAGGAGAAAGAAGATCTACATCATCACTACTAGTGAAATTAACTTACCTCTTTAAAAAAAAAAAAAAAATATGAGAAGAACACACAGAAGAAACTTGGGGAGACAGGAATTTGGTTGAATGCAGTGTTTTAATCTAAAATACTAGGGGGCTTGTTCTGTTTTTCCTATTTTGCTTGCAGGGTTCCAGGTGCAAGACTAAATATATATGGTCACTTTGAAAGCAGAAGCTTAAATATAACACTGCTCAGTAATTATGTTAACTGCATCGATGGAGGTTAGCAGAAAGCTAATTGTAACCTTGGGGAGGAGGAAAATGGTCTGGATATATTGAACAGGATTTTTAACAACCCATTATTTTATATTTGTTTTAACTTTTTCAATATGTGTTGAAATTCTAGAATTTTTCTAAAAGTTTCTCAGAATTTTATTGTTGCAAGAAAGACTAGAATGTAAACACTGATATTCAGTGATTTAATCTGATGCTTCACCTTTTACTTTATTGCAATTCTTGTGTATTTTCCAGACAGTTCCCCCCCCCCTTTACTCCCTTTTTGTGCTTTCCCTAGCTTCTTTTTCCAGACAAGTTTTTATACTTCATCATGCTGTGATAAACATTGACAGATTGGGTCAATGCCTAATATCTACTTTCTGCACTACTTGTAAATAAGAAACTAACATTTTCCTAACATTTTCGTTTCTTTCACGTTATAAACACAGAACATATTTTGTTTAGTTGGTCATTGTAAGAGATTTACTTAAGATACACTGTAGGTGACACCGATTCCTTAAGATTTCTGGAACTGTCTGATTCTACCTCCCAACTCCTCCAATCCCCAGGATTACAATTAGAAACAATTCAGCGCACAAGTTCGAAAAAAACAAAAAGCAATTTATGGTAAAGCAATTCTTTAAAATAACATGGCAGTATCCTGTGTATGCAATCTTTCTTTTATGTGTCTGTACAATGTTTTAAGCTATTTCCAAGAACAATGCTGTGTGCTGCACAAATGTGCAGTAATTGCTTTACAAAAGATGTTTGCTTCTGTTTAATGCCTAATTTTAAATAATAAAGGACGTAGTGTTATTTGGCTCAGAGATAACATCATCTGAGAAAGTTGGCCATTAATTTCAAAGAGAAGATGCGATCAAAATGGGGGGGGGGGAAGAGCATCTCCTCATGATTCTTAAAAGAAGAAGATGCATCCCATTCTGTGGATCTGTAGAGAAAAATGAACTGCAAATGATGAAATTTGCTAACAGTTTTAAAGTAGAGCTAATGTGTGGCATGCCTTGGCAAGCTGTATCTTGCCAATTTTTCCTCATCCCCTCAAGCATATGCCTTGCTTGCATAACCAGTTTTTTAGCCACATGGATTCAGTGTTCCACGCTGCACGGCTGTGCAGATTTATCGCTAATACTAAAAGAACATTCATGTTAAGTTGTTTTGAATAGCAAATTGGATCTAAAAAAAAATAATAATCCTGGATATTACTTTAAAAAATAAAGAAGTGATCTGGTGAGCAGTGTGGATATGCCACTGCATGTGTCACCCATCTCTGCATTCATCATCTCTGTGCTCTCACAAAGAGAGATCTTTCCATTGTGGTGAAACTCCCTCCACATCTCAAAGTACCCCTAAACCGTCTTTAGCTTGGCCAGAATACTAAAGGCCATATGGCCCTATAACATTTTGTTAATGCTTTTTCCAAATCTCGGTAAATGCCTTTCTTTCCAGCAATGCTAGTATCTTGCTTGAATAAAATTAAATTTTAGTTCCTTGAAAGAAAATGTTATCAGCCTTCCTAGCAGCTGTGAGAATTGTGCTATGCTGATTAGATGTGACACATGGAAGAAAAACTGCTCTAGCAAGTGATATTTGTGATTCAGTAGGTGACACTCTTCTTTAAACCTGTGCTGAATTAGTGTCCCAGCAGTGTATCAGGGGACAGTATACCTTCTGTGGGCCGTGTCGTTCAGATGAGACGTAAAACCCAAGTCCTGGCCACATGTACTCATGACGGGTTCCATAGTAAACTAAAACAGAAGATAGGACGTTGTCCCGGTGTCCCAGTTTGATTTATTGATGAATAAATGTAATGGAAAATGCACCATGGCAGATAGGTATGGTTGGCTTTCTGCCTTCTGCACGCCGTGTAGCTACTCGGTGCCGCTGGACTCCAGGAGAGGGGTTCCCACATCAGAGCATCGGGCAGTAGCGAGGCACGTGCTGCTTCCGAGTGGTGTGTGGATAAATAGGCTGTCCAGGAGGGCATCCAGGAAGGGAACTTGGGTCGAAGAAAGAGGCTGAAGAGTTTGCTTTGGGGTGAGACAGGAATTGCTGTTCTTACAGAGTCGAGATGAGGGTTTTCTGCTCTTAAGCATCAGGAGAGTTCTAGGCGCAGCAACTGGTTTTTCCTATAGCGTTCCCCTTCACTGAGGTTCTTGGTATCTTCATTTCTTCATCTGTAGAAAACTTGTGTAAGAATTTAATGTGAGCCTAGGTTTTTTGCATTTATATAATTATGAAGTATTAACTTATAAAATGGAGAAACAGGAACAGAACAGGAACAGTTCCTGTACAGAAACAGGAACTATTCTGAAAATCCTTTCTTACATACTGACAACTGATGAGAGACTTTGCATGAACTTAAGAATTTCCAGACCGTTGTATGGAGTGCCATAAAACTGTTCTGTCTTTGGGTTTGTTTTTTTTCACTTGAGAATGTCACTGGTTTTAAGATACTCAGAATTGTGTACTGAAGTACAGTTGGTAGTATTTGCAGAATGGCAAAAGACAGCTGAATTGTGTATTTCTTAGGAAGACATTAATGTTCCTTGGGAATACCATATGCAAACAAGAATACTTCTAAAAATTAAACAAAATGTACATACCTTATAGTCAAGAGTGGAAGGCTAGTATGAGTTCCAAATGTGTACAATAGCAGAAAGATTCTTAGAGAAGATTACATTCTCACATATTACAACATTTGACAATCTCAAAGATTAGAGCTTATTTTATTACATTTAATACAGAGCATTCGTGACTTACAGTAAGTATGAGTCTGTAAAAATCTCTTCAGAAATGCAGTTTAGTAGTGTCTCGAAGAATTCATCAGGCTTGTGCTTGAATTTCCAAGGATATTATTCTTTCCCACAATTTGATGCCACTGGACTTTGTCTACCAGTGAGGATAAGTGGACTCTTTATCTTGAACCCATCATTGTTGTTTTTTTTAAGCTAGGCTTAAATCTGGCAAATAACACTAAAGGCACTTGCTGAGCTGGAAATTATTGTTTTTTCTTTTAAATGCAGAGACGTAACTGTAGTTGGTAATGAAAAATTGAACATTAAAACAGTGTGAGCCATGGTGAGTGATCTCCCCCTGAGCTCTGGTTCTGTAGTCATGGAGGTTTTTCGGATGTATTTCTTGCATAACTTCTGAAAGATGTTACAGTAAAATTTTCAGATTTTGTCAAATCTGACTATAAGGGAGGCATGGGAAAAGGGAGCAAATGAAGGGGGAGGGAAGGAAGAGAGAGAAGGTGAATTATGCTTTCATGTGAACCAAAATAGACAGTTAAATGGCTCTACCTATGCCCAAATTGAAGTTCTGTTTATTAAAATCTAAAAAGGGAAAAGAATCAAAGTATGTCCTCTTTCTTCTTCCACCCGCACACACGCTTGCATCCGAGTTTATTACCATGGTCACGGTATTGGTTGTTTCATAGTAAGTGACTGAATAAAAGCATGGTTGCTCTTCCCAGATCAATTTGAAGTCCTAAATTGCTGTCTAATTCCGAACAACATGCATGCAGTACCCACCCTCTTGTCCGTGAGAATAACCACGTATTTCAGATGCAGCCAAGCTTCCCATCAGTTTAGTTAAAGCAGCTTGTGCAAATTTATCTAAACCAAGCGTGTGTATAAGCGTGTGCATGTGTGAAAATGAAAAATCTTTTCTCTGAGCAGCTAATCCTCAGTGGTGGGGGACTAAGCACGGTTTCTGTTGTTTTTTCTATGAAAAATAATCAGTGGTGTTTCCCTATAGGCCATTTTCCAAATGCTGGGGAAGAAAGGAAACATCATATTCCTTTCCCTACTGTCTCTTCTTTTCCAACATTTTGTTATTGCTGCTGCTGCTGCTGTTAACAAGTACAAATAACAATGTTATATTATTTGGCTGCCTTGGCTTTTTAGGAAATCTGCAAATTATGAATAATCTCTTTTCTTTGAGCATTAAAAAATAAACAACAACAACAAAAAAACACAGCCCAACAAAAAATCCAAACCCCAAACAAGCAAACAAAACATTCAGCTTGGTTATCTGTTAATTGCTTTGTTTTTTTTCATGGCCTGGAGAAGGCCCCAAGGCTAACATGCCACTTACGAGCTGACTTTCTACTTGCAATATGTCTTACAAGCCTCTCTCCCTATTCTCTTTTTATTTCCTTGCCTATTTGCTGATGCAACACAACTGTTGAGCTGACTTCTGTAGGGGCTGTTGTGTGGGAGACAGTGAGAATTTTTTTTGCTGTTAGATCCATTTTTTTAAGTTACTGGAGTAAGGAATTAAGCTTTTCAAAAAATGGTCTGATAAAGGACAAATAGGCTCTTTTGTTTGGTTGGGTTTTTTTTTTTTGGCCCTGTGATTTTTGGAACATGGAAGCTCTAGAAGCCAAGGCATAGCAAGACACTGATTTTCGTTGGCTCCTTCACGTAGGATGACAGAAGTGAAGTCTAGAATGGAGAACTCTCCTGAGCCCTCAGCCCAGCAAACAACGTCCATTAATTACCATGACTGGTTCCACAGAAGTCGGTCTGTAGCAGCTGTAGCTAGAAATTGAGGTAAATACTAGTACCATTTAGCCCTAAAGAATTGATTTAATTATTGCTGTATAACAGAAGGGTAGAATAGGGCAGGTTTTCAGGCATAGAGATTGTCAGAATATTAAACTATTAGGGAAATGTTGTTCTTTGGGACTTTGGGAAGAGTACTTAGAAAATTCAGAAGAGAGTTATTGCCAGGAAGTTTTCATTTATTAATCGCATATATTTACAGCTCAGGTACCATGGTTTTACTGTCAATTCCAAAGACAAACAGAACCATCCAATAGCCTGTCATTTTGCACCAAAAATAAGTTTCTTGTTCTCTTCTGTTTGTGATTAAGCATATAACTTTCAATATATCCCTGTTTACAGAATATATTTTCTAACAAATGCTGCTGAAGAGTGAGTATGAATGAGTTGCAGTCTTCCCTTAACCTTTTCTCTCTTTGTTTTCTTCCTCTCGTTAATGGACTGTCTTACTGGGTGCTGTGTACTGGTCACTCGTGCGCACCAGCTGGGGAGCGTGTGTGAAATGAAAACTGAGATGTTGATTACTTGAAGCAAAGTGGATCATTAGCAGAACCTTCCCTCCTCATTTGGCTCTTCTTCTAGATGCTTGTGTGAAAGCAGAGGAGGAAAAAACGTTTAGACTACATTCACTGAAACTCTGTAATTGCGCACGTACCATCCGAGGGAGAAGAGAGAGTGTGTGCGTGCCTGTACACACACACACACACATACACACACACACACACACACACAAAACTGGAGAAGAAAGATGAAAAATTCACTATTGTCACATCTTGCAAAGCTGTATTCTGTTGCTTTAATACATACCAAAGCATAAAAGCAATGGAGGTATTAAGAGATTTAATAACGTTGATGTGTTGCATCTCACTTTGAAAATACCACTTACTTGAAACATAACAGGTTTTGTGAATAATTGTGAAAATCAGTTTTCCTGTCTTTATGACTGAAAGCTGACTGGATTATATGATTTGGGGTCTTTTTGATTAGTTGGAAGTTACGCTTTTTCCTGTATTATGCAAACAAAATCTGTTTTTACGCAGGTTTATATGAAGACTGTAACATACAAACTATAGAAAACACAATGTTTATTTGCTGGTTTTTGTCAAATGCAGCATATCCAGTGCAGCCATCCTAATTTTTCATCCAGCAGAGGTGCATCGTGTGCTGGGACATGCACGCTTTGCAGGCTACAGCTTGTTCCTCAAGACAGTGCTATCTCCCTTGTAGAACTCTTGTGGATCTCATTTTGCTCACTTGGGGTTTGGAGATTCTGCCTTTGTGGCACAGAGGTCAGGCTGGTTTTTCGGTACGGTAACGTGGATTTATACAGTTGGTACTGAGAGACGCAACCCAAGTTTTAGCTCTTGAAAAGGGAAGGTTTGTACGTCATCTTAAATGAGGTCTGTTGAGAAGAACTACATGGGGGGGTGGGGGGGTGGTGTATACATAAAGCTGTTTTAGCAATAACCTAACATTTGCTACCATTTGTGTTCTGACCGAACTCAGAATTTGCATTAAAACGTGGGTGCAGCCAGGCTAGAGAAACAAAATCCAGCCAGGCCAAATGGAGTTAATTCCTGTAATTGAGACTCAGCCTTGTATTTGCAACATCAGTGTCAGATGCCTTTTGTGAAGACGAGTAAATTATGTGCCCTGTAGAACAGAGATGATTTTCCACTGAAAGGTAGTTTGTGAGATCCAAAGCCAAATCTAATGTAAATCTCCCTCACCCTTGTAGTCATCATCCTTCCCTGCCTAAAATACCCCTCAACTCGTGAAGTGCTTTGAACGGACGTTTCTGTTAAAGAAATGCATTAAGAAATTATTTTTATAGGTGTATATATAGACACATACACAGATGCTAATGCTGTGGAGGTGAGAAGACATCTGCCTGATAGCTCTGAGCTGTCATAGTTGGATTTGAATTAACACCATTTCTGTAGTAAGTTGTCTTATACTTTACTCCTGTTTTGAAGAGCTTGTCTTCATTATTAGCCCAAGAAGTCTGGCATATAGTCCAATAGTTACTTTACCCTATTAAAATAGGATTAGGTTAAACTCATTGTCTTCATGTTTAGCAAGCCTCCTTCCTTAAAGACGAGCAACACAACAAAGAGCCTGAGCAAGTTTTCTTCCTATTCAATTTGACTTATCAAATTAAAAAGTTATCGCAGATACTCTTGATAAACATATAACTGGGATGGGGGCAGTGAAGTTAAAATCAAAATACTATTTGTTAACTGTTTATAAAGACTTCTTTTCCTATACAGGAAAAGAAGTCTTTCAATGGATAGGACTGATAAACCTATGCTTTCTTTTTTTTTTTTCCTTTTTAAGATGATGTTAATGGCTTCAGTTTGTCTGAGGGTGTTTTTTTTTTTTTTTTTTCTCTGGAAAACTTACTTTGTAAAGCAGTCATTCAAAAATTTTGGTAATACTTTAAAAGGTATTTCCTTACCTTAGAAATAATGCTTAATTTTGGGAGATGCCATGATTTAAACAGGGATTGAGTGCTTTAGGACTCATGTTCTTGTGTTCTGGGACCAAATGTGCATGTGCAGAAGGCTTATCTTGAGGTGGCATTTTAGAAACACCTGTGAAGTCCAGTCCCACTTCTGTCTCTTCCAAAGCAAGATAGCATGCTGAAAGTAAACAAAAAGAGCCAAGTTAAGCTGTAGATTTCTTTGCTGCAGGATGTTGCAGATGCCAAAAAAAGTACGTGGGTTCAAAATAAAGATTGTGCAAATTAGTCGAAGAAAACTCCATCAAACATTACTTAGTACAAAGATGTGTGACCTCTGGTTCAGCAAGTCTTGAATTACAAATCACTGAAGATTGGGAATATATCTTAAATGGATGTATATAGCCAAATAAACCACATTTTTCAGCTTGGTGGGTGGCTGAAATTGTGAGTGAACCCATATGCAAGCACAGAAAGCCAGAAAATGTTATTTCCTCAACAGTATCTGCAGAGGAACAAAACAAACATGACCCTGTTTCAGGTTGCTCTGCCCAGTATTCTGGATTACTTGCTTGAGCTGAAAAGAAGTGGACCTCTGTTAAGTTTGCTCAGGTTGCACTTGCTCTCCCTCTCTGCCTGGAACTCACAAGGAGAGATTTTCTCAGTGCTAATTCACCCCACCCTCTGGAGATCCTCGCTGAAGGATCCATGCAGTCTCTTCTCTGGCCAAGGAAGGAGTAGGTAGGTCCTCCAGTGAAATGTCAGTATCAGCCTTTCCCTCTGGATTACTCATCTGTTAGAGCCAGTGTCCACCTACCCTCTCTGTTACTTCTGCAGAGAAGCAGTGAGGGTCAGTTATGGAAGTGGCATGTGGTGACCCAGGCATGCTCCACCATAGCTCAGGCAATGCCAGCAGAATTTCTTCCTCCGTTTTTTTTTTTTCCCCAGTATATTACGTAGAGGGTTTCTTTCATGCGTTTCTCAAGCATTGCACCCTGTTGGAGCCTGGCTGATTGATGCTGGTTTGGGGAGAGCAGAGCTTCAATCTCTCATGGACTCTGGAATACTCCTTTAGGTAAATGGTATTTTGTGGGAAGTAAAATTTGGAGCTCACACAGAAAGGTATTTAAAGGACATGAAAAGGTTATTAACTCATTCCTATTGTCCCAAAGTGGGGTCATTTACCACCGTTCTGCCTCTGAGGTGTGTTATTCTCCTATATTTTCACAAACCATCCTGTTATCCCTCTCCTTGGAGTCCCTTAGGAAAAAAATTCTCAGGAACTGAAGGGGAGGAGCACACGCCATTGATTTCCTAGCCGTATGTGGGGCACATGGAGGGGGTCATGTTTGTTTCCCTCCTCTGCAGATACTGCTGAGAAAATAAAATTCTTAGGCTTTCTGTGCTTGCATATGGTTTCACTCACAATGAAAATGTACACACACTATTTATACAAGAACAGTTACCTATAACTGTAAAATACAGTTAAAAACAATTTTTGAAGAATTTTATGCTTGAACATTTTCAAATAGAAGTCATGTTTACGAAAGGTTGTGGGGAACCTAATGAAGGGTATTTCATTCTGATGGAATAAATTAGCTTTGCTACAGGCTTCTTGTTTCAGAAATTGGTCCCATTGTGCTAGGGAGCCTGTAGAGCTCTGTCTGTAAATCTCTTGATGCATGGTAGAAGACGAGTAACTTCAGTAGGTTGTTGAATCGCTATGCTGAAACTTCTTTGGCTTTCTTTGTATTGATTTGGGTGCCTGGCTTTTGTATGGTATTCAAACAATCCCAGTTTTCCAATCCCTGAAGAAAACTAGACTTCCTCCAGTGACAATGAATTCTCACTTTTGCCCACATCTACTATAACAAGTCTTCTTTCCAGAGAAACCTTGTTAAGGAGTGTGCGTAGTCCATGTAAGGACTTTCCTTGCATACAGTGGGTTGGTGTGATCAGCAAGTAAATTGTTTGTGGTTTGGGGGTGTTTCCCACCCGCCTGTGAACAGTGGTGATGATATGAGTTCAAACTGGGGAGAAAAAGGGAAACATCTAGGAGCAATGGCAATTCATCTCAATGTTAAGTCCCTTAAAAGTGCCCAAGGTTGTATCTGCATAACCTGTCTACTGCTTGTCTGCTGATCGTTCATTACTGAAGAGTTGTGAAATACTTAATACAGAAATGGGTTGTTTTCAATTCAGTATGTTTTTGTGGTTCTTCCTTACCCGTACCTTTATCGAATGTAGGTTTTCAATGTTCTGTATGGTGAAACAAGTATCTTGACTTTTTTTTAATTCCAGAGTCGTCGTCCAGTCTGTTAGTTCCTCCACTAGAAGCAGCACCATGCCTTTCAAACAAGTTTTCTTCTGATATGGGTTGCGTTTGGAGGACTGCATTAGCTGGCTTAGTCTCCTGTTTCAATCTTGCTTTATTAAGTTGATGTTATTGGGAATGACACTCTGCTAATGACAATTTCATTTAGTGGTAAAAGGAAGGGAATGGAAGGCAGCACTCATCTAATCATGCAGGCATTCGTCTGGGTTGGCTCCTTTCACATGTTCTATATTTTCATACGTTTTAAGAGGATTGGACTGGTATGTCAAATATTTATGCATATATACCTTATTTTCCCTTTCAAGTGTTAGTTCCACAGCGTGGAAAGAGAGGTGTATAATTCCTATGTGGCAGTACAGGCTGTCTTAGAACTTTTTAAAAGCAGTTTTCAGAGCTTTGTGGTTGTGTGTGTTAAATGTTGCTATTGGATTTTGGAAGATTTGGAAATAGAGATTTAGTTACCAGCAAGGGAATTTTCTTGCTTTTCTAGAATTTTGGAAAGCTTATTTTCAAGGAATTGGGGTCACTTTCTGTTTAACAGGCACTGAGAGGGATGGCATTTGTTTCTCATGCTTTGTATCTCATAATGGTCTCGTTGGCAGTTCTAGAAAATCATACTTGCAAAGCATTAGTGTTTTCATTTGAAAAGGTCATATGTCAATATAGTCTAGATATACTAGATATTTGGGTTTTTTTCAAGTATAAAGACACCATTTGGTTTCTGTACATGAGCTATAATTGCATGATTTTTCAATTGTTGTTACTGCCCACATAGTACAAGACTGAAAAAAAAGTATCTTCTGCCTTATTCTTATAAGGCAGACTCGTAAGTCCCATCTGCTGCTTACAAGTCATTCTGTCTGAACTTAAACTTGTCTGTATTAAAGCACTGATAAAGTGCAGGTGTTCTTTTCCAAAAGATGGTGGCCGTTCATCTGTGCTTTTACCTACATCAGAGTAGCTTACTAGATTTGTCTTCCTCCATGTCTTTCAGGTTTTTTTCCCCCCTGGCCCTTAACACTGACCGTTAGTTGAGATGATCTTAGAAGAGCCTGCGGGGGCTCATCATCATTCCTGTAGGGCCTCCCAAAGCTGTCCTGGGGAAAGCAAGTACACAGTGGGTGAGATTCTGCGCTGTGCCTTTAAGGGCTTGTCATCAAAGAGCAGCATTCTTAGCAAGTTAACTACTTACTATGAGGTAATATGATGAGGATGAGATAATTTGGGTTTTTCAAACAATTTAGCAGGTCAAGGTAACCCTTAGGTTCCTCTAAGGATTTCAACTTTGTGAAATTATTTAAGAAGTACACGGTTGTGGCTAGAAATTTTACCTTACGTTGGCCATGTCCCGAACACAGCGCACAGCTCTCCCTTGCTTGCTGTGGTCCCCGACTGCAATAGGGCTGGAAAATCTAGAAGAAACCCCTAAATTGTCTAGGAAATCTAGAAGAAACCCCTAAATTGACTCCTGCAATCTATAGCCGAGGAAGCCTGCTAACAACAAGGAGCTCTACTACTTTTAAAGCCACTGCAGCTGATTTTTTTTTCCCTGCATAAAGGACCTAGATCAAGCGAAAGATATTACCTAAGGATTATACCAGGGCACTGGGTTTGCATTTTTTTTTGGTGAACTCGAGGGCAGAAGGAGCGGTTGCTGCTGCCGCCCTGGATGGGGGGAGGCAGAAGCCCACCCCCTCTGGGAAGCCCGGCTGTCTGCTCCCAGCGCCCTTGACCTGGGAGTTTGCTTCGGGGTTTGCATGGGAGGCTGGAGGGGAAGAGGGAGATGAGGATGGAGCAGGGACTGGTTTTTAGTTTCTTGGATAATTTTTAAAAAACCCAAAACAACAACAACAAAACCGTTCAGCCTCCACATTCCAGTGCTTGTAGGGGGGCATTTTTTAGCTCTTGTAAAACGGAGGGGGAGGGATGTGAGAGTAATGACCTAAGTACCTACTACAGGTTCACAAACTAGGAGACTTATAAAAAGAATTAAAAGTTGTTTCCTTAAAGTTTCATGTTTTGTAAAGATTTTTTCCTTGTTTTGAGCCCAAACACAGGATTTTTGAGTGCTTCTGCTTGGTAAAACTGACTCCAGTTCTGGCAGAAGGCAAGGAACAGAATTATTTTTGGCATTTCTCAATAATCTTTTTTTTTTTTTTTTTTTCCCCCTCTATTTCTAATACTACTCTTTAAAGCCACCCCTGCGCCTTGTTCAGTCTTACAGAAAAGTTCATTTCAAATTGTGGGAAAAACAACCCTTGTAGTTAGAAATAAGTTAAATTACATTCAGTGAGGTATATACGCACACGCAGTCCTTCCCCAGTTTGCCCTTTCTCCCCATTAAAGCAGAGGTGGTTTTTTTTCCCCCCCTTTAATTCCTTTGTGGGAAAAAGTGCATTAAGTGTGATTAATATTGCCAAATGTTTTGGGTCAGTCCTAACAATTTGTAAATAGGGGGGGTGGAGGGTGTTCTGTTGGGCTGGGAATTGTTTATACTTTTTCATGGCAACAACTGGAACTTAGAAGTATCAGATTCAAATAGATCTTAGAATATTTTTAATGCAATTGTCATGTAGCTTCATGTAGTGCTAGATACCGTCCCCCACTAAATAAATATTCTTTCTAGTCCCTCCATATTTCAGTGTTAAGTAATTATGCCAGTATTTGGTTGTAATCACTTTAAGGTTATTTTTTTCCTGTTTCAGAGATACAACCAAAATTTTCAAACCTAGGTCAAATTTAGATACGTAATGGCCTAATTTTCAGAGATGTGAAATTAATTGAAAATGTGAGTGCTTATCATTTCTGAAAATTAGGCCAATTATTTCAGTGACTAAATAGGAACATAGGTACCTAATAGTAGGCAATCAAGTTTGAAAAATTTGTAACATTAGCTTTTATATCTCAGAATCAATTCCTTGCTTGTCTACGGTGATCTCAAGAGCTAAACATCAGTGAAATTAATTTGTTATGGTGTGTGCACAGGAAAATGTTTGGACATTTTAAAAATAAACAGCTACGAGGGATTAAAAGTTTTATCTGACGGTATCAGAACAAAGAGAACAAATGTTTCTTTTATCTTCCACCTTTGCCTATTACAGTCAATTAGTACTTTATTTACCGAACTCAGCAGAACTCCGTCCATGTGGGAAGAGTTTCCATTTTATCTGGTCTCCTCTTTCTTCTTCCCGTCCTTGTCAGAACAGCGGTAGTTCCCACCCTCTGTCGTGTGTCCCCCCCCCCCGTTTTTAATTTCTAGTTATTAGGGGATTTTATCGGGGGCGGGTAGGAGCAGGGAGCCGAAGGCCTGCGCTCTTTTCTCTTGGCACATTTGATCTTGCCTGGCGCGTCCTTGTTGGCTCCGCGTTTGCTCCACAGCCTTTAATTAAATTTCCGTCTCTGTTTCACGATGCAGGTAGCGGAGGTCTGACAGGATTTAAGGCGGAGGGGCGAACCCGGGTGTCGAAGGCCCCTTGAGGAGAGCCGGGGCGGAGGTGGGTAGGGGGTAGACGAGGCGGCCGCGGCTGAGGGGGGGGCGGCGGCGGCGGTTGCTGCCGCGCGGCCGCCTCCCCGCGCGGGCCCCCCTCTCTGGCGGCCCCCTCCGGCCCTGCCCGCCCCGCTCCGGCCCCGGCTCTCCTCTCCTCTGCTCTCCTCCCCCGCCGCCGAGTTAATCGGTTGGTCGGCCTGGGGATTTAACTATTTTCTACCGGTTGTGGCAGGGGACTGGGGAAACGCGAGGGAGAGGGCAAACCCCCCAACCCCCCCCGCCCCCATGCGCTCATCGCGCTGGGGATGTGCCGTCGGTTCAAATAACGGGGGTGGCGGTTCACGGTAACCGTTGGGCTCCGGAGTAGCCGCCGTCCCCCCTCCCCCCCCCCCCCCCCCCCGCGGCGGGGACAGCGTGGAAATCCGCCCCGCAGGTCCGAAAAGTGCGAGGACTTAGGTTAATAGAGGCTTTTTTTCTTTTGAAGTTGGCAGGATTAAAAGGGATTTTTGGCAAACGACGTGAGGCGCCCCTCGACGGTCCCGAGCCGCGCGACTACAAAGGTTGATTTAAATAAATAAATAAATAAGTAAACCCAAGGCAACCACCGCCAGGGCGAAGGATTGCGACACCGAGAGCCGCCGCGGGAGCGCCCGGCTCCAACCCGCTCCCGGCAGGCCCCGCGCGGCGCGGCCCGGCCCGCCCCTCCCCCGCCGGCTCCGGAGGCTCCGCTGCGGCGCGGCCGGGCCTCGCCTCTCCTCCCTCCCC